>NC_080104.1:6340236-8740236 GCF_950005125.1 Chionomys nivalis
TTACTATCTAAATTGTATTTTAGCAGAATAATTTTAAGTGTTTAAAAAAATCATAATTGAAAAACAGAAAAATGATAACTGATTTATCTAAGAATTTGCATTTAAATGGTGTTAGACCGTGATTTTTTTTAACGAAGGTATTCATTGTATCAGCTTAACAAAGAATGACAATATTTTTCAGAGTAAATTTTTATATTAAAAAATTAGTCACCAACTCAATTTTGTCATTTTGGCAATAAACTGCTACCAACATTCTATACTTTTCCTTACTGTGTTTATAGTTAATATCTTTATTCTTCCAACAGTAGAAGTCTAGAAACATTGCTGAACAGAGTACTGTTCAAGAAAAATACTGATGTGTAGATAAGCACTGGTATAGTTTTTATTGTCATCTTTTCTCTGTCCTTCTAGACACCAAACGCAGTGTTTTGGATCTGTTTGCTGACATTTTAAAATATTGTCGTATGAATGTAGTATGAGCTTTTTTGTACATTGAAAGCAATTGCCGCCAGGTACATTTATATTCTACTATTTGGTATGTGTAAAATCTAATATTCTAGTTTGGAATATGTGAAATATTTTGTAGGTGCTTTATGTATTGCTTGGCTTATTTTAAATGTCTTATTGTTTTATATAATTCTAAGAATTAAAAGATAAAAAACTGTCAAGATTATAAATTTTGTCAGCTGCATTCCTGACATCTTTTGCTTCTTACCATAGAAAGGGATTTGAATTAAGTCTCATAGATTCCTCCTGCAAGTATTGGTGTCAACAGCTATAGAATTATATCATGAAGTCAGCTATCCTCATGTGCAGTGTTTTTAGGCTGTTACTATGGTAACACTTCCATTAGTGAATTTTTGTGTAGTAAAAATTTGTAGTCATCAAATGCTACCTCTGGCTTTTGATTCCTTGTATAAATTCATCACTATGCTACCTCATGCTATTGAGTGGCAGCAGACACTGAACTTAACCACATCCCATAAGCTGTAGGCAGGGTTAGAAGAAACAGCAAAATGAAAGAAATGGGAACATTTTGTTAAATTACATTTTAAGATTGTCCTGATGGTGCTGGTAAAAGTTTAAATGTTCCTGAAAAAAGTGAGAGCACTGTCAGTTATTCTCTGAGATGCTTTAATTTTTATAAGTATGTGATAATGAAATTGCTTACGTATGGTAGCAGTAGGAGGTAAGGAGAATATTAGTCTGTCAGCTAAACGGTACTAAATAACCAAAACAGAAGTAATGACCCTTCAGAGATTCAAGAGGCTCATTGCGAAAACACTTTTTTTAAAAGCCTTATTACCAGTTGGAAATTTATCCCCTCTTCAAGTATTTAAAGTTGCCCTCTTTATTTCTCTTCTGATTATAAAATCAGGCTGTAATATCTTATTGTTAATTTGGAATAGTCTATAATGTTCCCTTGTATCAATTGCTGCATTCTAGTAAAGATTCCTACTGTTTTTGTTTTGTTTTGCTTCTTAAAGCCCCCTGCTGCTGTTGATTACACCTAGATCTGCTACTGATTGGAACTGTTAAAAGGCAAAGATAATGTGGATGGTTGCTGAATGATTTAATTGTAGGACTAATAAGTGGTTTTTTTTTTCTGAGACCCAACAGAAATAGTAACACAAGAATTTTCTATATATGCTGATCAAAAATGTTCTTTTATACTTACATAATATTTAGAGTGAAAAATACTTACTCAGAATAAAGTAAGGAAATGCCAGAAACCTGGTTTTATTTCTAAGGCACATAACTGAATTGGATCAGAGGAAATGAAAAAGATCGAGAAAATTAATTGTAGCAAACTATGTCTGTGAAACAGGTAATGCAGTAGGTGAGAGAGTGAAAGTAAAATGCTGGGAACAGTTAGAAATGATGTATAAAACACAAGTCCTCTTCTGAGTAGCATGCTTACATTTTTAGAACCCTTATCTAGGATTTTCATAATAAAATTTCTAGGATAGCCATATATGTGCTAAGAGGTACCTGTAAGTAACAGTTTGTACCCTATTTGAAATGGGAAATAATTAGCGCTTTGGTGAAATAAGCTTAAATTTACTTAAGGGACTATGATTATGCTACTGTGTGTTTAATGGTAACTTATGCTATTACTATTGTTTTTTCTGTTCACTATAATTAATTGCTTAAATAGCTTATCCTTCAAAAGACTTTGTGAGTTGCTGCTAGGTACGGAATTCATCTGCAGTTTATATTTTTTTGAAGTTGTGTACATTTATAACTTGATGTGGGAAAAAACTAGTGTTAATTTTGTTTCTCTTTTGGGTCGGAGGTGAGCAGTGGGTGTTGGAAGGTAAATCCTTGAGATAATATCCAAAGTTGTTCTTGAACTTGCTATGTAACCCACTTAGCCTCAGCTTTCTTAAACATGAGTCTGAAACTATAGTGTGAGATACTGCATCTTAATCTTCATGGGTTTTTTTCTCCTTTTTTATCAAGAATTTTTTAAATGGAATCTTTTCCCAATTTACATATCTATCCAGTTCCTACTCCCTCACCTCCTCCTATCCCACCCACCCCCCTTTCCTATTCAGGTGTGAGGAGTCAACAAAGTCTGATACTTCACTTTGAGTCAAGACCAAGCCCCATATCTAGTCTGAGCAAGGTACCCCTCCAAAGAGAATGCTCTCCTAGATATCAGTTCAAGCACTAAATCTTGGTGCCACTGTCAGTGACTTCACAGTCTGCCCAAGCCTCACAACTGTCCCCCACATTCAGTGACCCTAGTTTGGTCCTGTGCAGGTTCCCCCACATTCAGTCCAGATTCATTGAGCTCCCACTAGCTCAGGTTAGCTGTTTCTGTGGGTATCAACATCATGGTCTTAACTGATGTCTGGTCTTGAATTGGTCTCTGGTAGCTCTGCCCAGTGTTTTGCTGTAGATCTCTGTATCTACTTCCATCAGTTGCTGGGTGAAGGTTCTCTGCTGACACTTAAGGTAGTCATCAATCTGATGACAGGAAGACCAGCTTAGGCATTCTCTCCACAATTGCTTAGGGTCTTAGCTGGGGTCGTCCTTGTGGATTTTTGGTATTTTCCCTAGTGCCATGTTTCTCGCTAGCCCTTTAATGGCTCCCTCAATCAAGATATTTTTTTCCTTTCTCTCCCTTTCTGTCCTCTTTAGATTGTATAAATCTTTCACCTCTTTTTGTCCTTTTAAGTAATTTATTGAAATATTTTAATCAGGAGAGACTTGGGAGCAATCTAATGAAATGGGTTAAAGAGAAAAAGGGTTTTTATATATGTGCTAAAGACAAGTTAGCAAAGAGTGCTTTAAATGGTCTACTCCTTAGGACATGGAAAAATTCTAAGGGTGGAATCAAGAAATTCATTTTAGTAAGATAATATGATTCTGAGGTACACCTGTGTTTGATACTTGTATACTGAATATCTGACCAAATTTAATTGTTTTAAATAGCTACAAAATACATAAGTTGCATTTCTTTCCTTTTTAATATTCTTTTGGTTATGTTTAATGCTGAAGTTTTGGTTAGAAATTGATGGAGGAAGGTCATTGGTTAAAAATAAAGAAACTGCTTGGCCATCATAGGTTAAAACATAGGTGGGTGGAGTAAACAGAACAGAATGCTGGGAGGAAGAGGAAGTGAGCTCAGATGCAGGGCAGCTCCTCTGAGAAACAGATGCCATGCTCCCCTCTCCCTGGCATACGCAATGAAGCTCCGACCCAGGATGGACGTAGGCTAGAATCTTCCCGGTAAGCGCTCCTTGGGGTGCTACACACATGAATAGAAATGGGTCAAGCAGTGTTTAAAAGAATACAGTTTATGTGTTGTTATTTCGGGGCATAAGCTAGCTAGGCAGCCATGAGCCGGGCTGTGGGAAGAGGCCCACAGCTCCCCCTACTACAAGAAATGCCACATGAGTTACGCTTATGAAAAAGATCACTGGTTTGCTTTGTTGGTTTACTGTGATTTTTTTTCCTATAAATGTTTTATGTATGTAAAGGCAAACAAATTATATATATATATATATATGTTATTCTATATAATTGCTTACCCCTCTTACAAATGATGATGGAAGACTTTGATGTTTTCAATTACTGTTATATCCTGTAAGTTTTTCTGTATTGGTAGATTGTTTATTTGATTGATGCCAGGAAACCAGGGTCAGCTTGTATAAAATATTGAGACCTTTTATGCAGTAAGTAAATGATAAAACAGGAAGAATTCAAGGAAGGAAGAATGGAGTTTAAGGCTGTGCCTATTTACTTACAAATCAGTTGACTGCTATGATCATCGTGCATAAGAACTCCAGCCCATGCTACCACAAAGTAAATGCAAAGGAAGTAAATAACAATATAGTTCACAGTTAATGAAGGAGGTCAAAGCACAAATAACGATAACTATAAAACATTGATGATGTCCAAAAGGACGTAAATAAATGAGAACACATCCTCTATTCATGAATTAGAGTACTAACACTATTACTGCTCAAATCCGTTTATAAATTTACTTCAATCCTTATAAAAATGCCACATTGGAGCAGCAGAATGAGTTCCCAAGTTTCCAATGAGGAGCAGAAGGAGGGAGAACATGAGCAAGGAAGTCAGGACCGCGAGGGGTGCACCCACCCACTGAGACAGAGGGAATGATCTATTGGGAGCTCACCAAGGCCAGCTGGACTGTGACTGAAAAAGCATGGGATAAAACAGGACTCTCTGAACACGGCCGACAATGAGGGCTGCTGAGAAGCCAAGGACAATGGCACTGGGTTTTGATCCTACTTCATGTTTTGACTTTGTGGGAGCCTAGCCAGTTTGGATGCTCACCTTCCTAGACCTGGATGGAGGGGGGAGGACCTTGGACTTTCCACAGTGCAGGGAACCCTGACTGCTCTTCGGACTGGAGAGGGAGGGGGAAAGGAGTGGGGGGAGGGGGAGAGGAGTGGGAGGAGGGGGAGGGAAATGGGAGGCTGGGAGGAGGCGGAAATTTTTTTTCAATTTAAAAAAAAATGCCAGTGCCATTTTGTAAAAATATAAAAGCATATATTAATATCAGTTTATATGCAAACTTAAGGTGTTCTGATAGCCAAAATGATCTTGGAAAAAAGAAGAAAAGTTGGAGAATTGTCACCTTGTAATGTCAAAACTTGTAAATAAGTTGCAGTTATTGAAAATGTTGTGCTTGCATCATGAGACCAGTGCAGCAGAGTAGAGCTAAAGTGCCATGCTGTATTTGCCAGTGGTTTCTTGAGTCCCAGAGGCATCGGCCATTTTCATCACAGCATTGTCAACCACTGTAAGAGAGACGAGCACAGTGCAGCTGTACATGCAGTGCAATATTACCGTAAAACACAACTGTAAGAGAGACGAGCACAGTGCAGCTGTACATGCAGTGCAATATTACCGTAAAACACAACTGTAAGAGAGACGAGCACAGTGCAGCTGTACATGCAGTGCAGTATTACCGTAAAACACAACTGTAAGAGAGACGAGCACAGTGCAGCTGTACATGCAGTGCAATATCGTAAAACACAACTGTAAGAGAGACGAGCACAGTGCAGCTGTACATGCAGTGCGATATTACCGTAAAACACAACGTGGGTGGACTTGGGTCAGTATGTGTGAAGAAGTTGTGAAAAACCATGTAAATTTTTGCTATATGCAGTTCTTTTCTAAGAGACAGAACTACTGGTCCTTGCTAGGATGTGAGGATGGTGTCTGGTCAGTTATTTTTTAATAAATATCAGTTTTATGGGATTGAAGTATTTGCTGATGATAGTTGTCTAGCTTGAATATGTGTAATACTGTTACATTATATACTTAGACAAACATTACTTCTGTAATGTATATTTGGCATGAAATGATGTAGCAGTTACATATAACTTTAAATCATTTCTAAATGACTTAAAATACCTAATATAATGTAAATGCTTTGAAGCCAGTTAATTGTTCTACTGTGTTGCTTGGGGAACAGTTATAGTCAAAGTTCTGTGTTTGTTTAGTACCAAGCCAAGTTTTATCATCACGGATAACTTTTTCTGAGCTTTCTCCATCACGTACAAGACACATAAATGTGAAAACTGGATACATGTGCATGCTCAGGGTTTTAGTAGCTATTTCTTATGTACGAATCTTCTGACAGAGTTTGTTGCTGACAAGTGCACTTTTAATGATGAAGCAGTGTGGTAACAGCATAGATAGTATTTGAGGTGACATCTACAGGTGAGAGAAACAAACAGAGCTTTATTGTCTTTTAGAAGCGTTTGGGAAGACTCCTGAGTTTCTTCACTTGAGTTGTAATATATTTGAATAACTTCTTATTGCTTCTATTAATCAGGAAGACTGTTTCTCTACTAAATTATATCTACATGTACAGAGTCATTAAATTTTACTTTCTATATATGTATATATAACAAATAAATATAGGTAAAACATATAGTTTCATAAGTTTATTTATATATTTGGACAAAGTCTTTGAAATGATTTTGGTTTACTCCCAGTGGTTATATGGCAGTCTTTATGCATGATAATTATTGAGATACTTAATACTTTTGTAATTTAAAAATGTAAGATTTGGGGATAACTGCAATGGTGGTTTTAATTAAAACTCCAGTGGTTTTTTTTTTTTACTTATTCTGTAGTGTATTTATGTGCATTAATTGAAAATTGGAAATTTTATTTTATTGTATTTAAAATTTTAATTTTATATACAACAAGTTTCTGTGTGTGCTTTTAAGACATTCTCTACATCCCTTTATTTTTCTGTTTTTTGTTTTTTGTTTTTTTTTTACATTCTTGTTAACCTAAACTACTTGGGTTTTTTGTTTGTTTGTTTGTTTGCTTTGTGTTTTGTTTTGTTTTGTTTTGTTTTGAGACAGGGTTTCTCTGTAGCTTTGGAGCCTGTCCTGGAACTAGCTCTTGTAGACCAGGCTGGCCTCGAGCTCACAGAGATCTGTCTGCCTCTGCCTCCTGCATGCTGGGATTAATTCCATGTGCCTCCACTACCTGGCCCAACCTAAAACTTCTTACTAAGCAAGTTTTTACTTAATCTTTCGAACAGAATGTTTTCTTAGGTTAATAACAGTGACAGAATGAAGACTGGGATCTTCTTTTCTTGGCCATGGTAGATACCTCTGAAGACCAGATTTTCTAGAAATGGTGGCATTTTAGGCCCTCATATTTGTTTCTTTGAGGGACCCTATTTAGGTTTATAATGATATAGAAATATTCTTAAGACCATGATTGTTTACTTAGCTTTACTGACCTAAGAAAAAGCATTGAAACAACAATATTGAATTGTTGTTTATGGCTGGGCAGGGCATGGTAGTACATTCATTTTATCTTAGCATTTAAGGAGGAAGTAAAGCAAATATCTGTGAGTTCAAGGCTAGCCTGATCTACATAGTGAGTTCCAGAACAGCCAGGGCTGCCCTGTCTCTCTCCAAAAAAATGTAGGAGGCAGGAGTTGTTGAATTGCTGTGCTTTCAGTTATATTTTAATATATATTAGTCTAATCGCCTTATTGCTAGCTAATCACTGCCCTCAGCTGATACTGAGTAGATAAATTGTGTAGTGTATTAATTCCTTTAAAGTAAGGTAGAATTTAGGTTGTCAGCTACCTACATGTGAAATAATTAAAATGACTTATATATAATTAATTCAAATGTTCATGAGGACTAGATTCTCACACTTAAAAAACATTATCTTCTTCAGTTTTCTGCCTTTTCTTTATCTTGTTAATGCTGGAGAGAAGCAGAAGTGTTATGTCAGATATGCTATCTCAGAAGCATTGTGAAGTGTTAAAAGCCAGTGTCTTGTGGGAAGATAATGAAGTGATAGTTTGTTGCTACAAATCTGCAAGTACTGCCAAAGCAATAGGAAAAAAGAAAATGTTTATTTGAATCTAAGACTCATTTTCTGTTCTAGTTTAAATTTTTTATCCATAATAATTTAATAAGAATCAGATACCAGACCTGATTCCCAACCAGATAATTATCTTATTGTCTGTTGAATTAGTAATTCACTAATGAAGAGACTATGGGCATTTTCACCTTAGGATATTTGATCTGTAATTAAATAACTTTCCATCTCCATATGTGTTCAGAACAATGTTTTTGTTGTAAGAATGGAAGATTCCTGAATGTAAGCTATTCTGTGTAGTTACAGTAATTTTAGAATGAGAACCATCACTTACACATCAAGATGGCTGATTCTTTTAGCTGATTGACTTATTTCTTTAAGGAGAGACTACAGCATTCTTTCTTACCTGGTGAGAGGGCTCAGAGGGTAAAGGCACTTTTTTTCCTCAGACTATTGGTATTGTGATAATGACCATTAATACAATATAGCTAGCATTCATTGTTTATTACTGAGAGTTGTCATGTATTAAGTGCTCAAGGGTTTAGTTCTTGTAAAACTTGTGAATTGAGTACTCAACCGTTTTCATTAGAAGAAACTAAGCTGCCAATAGTTTAACTAGTTTATCTAAACTCAGATGATACAGAGCTGAAAAGGTGCATAGATGCTAGTGTCAACAGAGGAAATTTCTGAGAGGTCCCTCTGGAGGAATAGTAAAGAAGAGAAGATGACAGTCAGACTTTTCTTTCATGGGTTGTTTTCCTCATGGAATTCTCTCAGAGGAAACCAGTCACTTTCTGTGGCCTCTTCTTCAGGAGAAGAACAAATATTGTGATTGCTTATGCTTGTTCAAAATTCCGAATTTACTTTTTAGCAGTTTGAATAATAAGACTGAGGTTAGGATACACTTTAGAGAAAATGGAACATTAGACAGAAATTCCCCTTGAGGAGTGCTTAGTAGGACCCGTGGTGGTTAGTGGCATCTACTCACCTGGGTACATATTTATTCATTCAGTCATGTTTAGCAAAGAGAACAGAAATGTTTTAAATGAAATGAACTTAGGGAGAATAAAGGACTGAGAGTGGTGCTGATACCAGTTAATAACTTAAAAGAGTGAAGAAAACAGTGGTTGTCACTGTACATTAATAAAAGAATTCCTAGCCGGGCGCACGCCCTTAATTCCAGCACTTGGGAGGCAGAGGCAGGCGGATCTCTGTGAGTTCGAGACCAGCCTGGTCTACAGAGCTAGTTCCAGGATAGACTCCAAAGCACAGAGAAACCCTGTCTCGAAAAACCAAAATAAATAAATAAATAAATAAATAAATAAATAAATAAATAAATAAATAATAAAAGAATTCCTAAGGAGAATATCAGAAAGGGTGGATGTGAGCATATCATGAAAAATATTGAGAATCTCCGAGTATTTATTCTTTTATAGCCGTTACACTAATTATAGACATTGCTATACTTAGTTATCAAAGTGTGTATGGTGAATAACTAACTTAATATCATGAAAAATAAATGAATTATGAAACAAAGTACAATTTTATTCATCTATTTCTCAAATATATGAAGTTTATAAGTCATTTTAAGATTTTTTAGTTAAGAAGGGTATATTCATTTAAACAAACAGAAAATATAGTCTTTCATATAGTGAAGAATCTCTCTTCCTCATGACTTGCTTGTTTAGAAATTTTGTGTGTTTTTAGCTTATATGTTTGTATTTTTACAAAATAGGCATGTCATGCTACATTGTGATTTTTGTGATTTTATTATTCTATGTACATTTTTATTTTAATGCATCATATTCCATTTTGCACCATTAAAAGTAAAAAAATCCTTATTGATAATTATTTATTGTTTTAGCATGATATTAACTTCTTTTTGCATAGATTTGTCTATATTTTATAGTAGCAGAATAAATTTGTTTTTCTAAAATTGCTGTTTCAAAGGGTACAGTGCCTTTGTAATTTTTGTTTGTTTTGTTTCCCTCGCTGTGTTCCCAGTTTGTTGGTTTATTTTTTTTTTTAAACTCATGGGCTCCAATGATCCTCCTGCTTCATTCTCCAAAGTAGCTCAAACTGCAGTTGTGTTCTACCATATCTGTCTTTGTGTTTGTCAGTATGAAAGTCAACTGCCTTCTACCTTTCACATTCATAATCAGATTCATAGAAAGTTTTTAATTCATATTTCTACATATTATGTATTTTCTAACTATATTTTACAAATTTGATGAACAAAAACTATATTTATTTAAATTAATACTTCTTTGTGAGGTTATACAATGTTACTAGTCCTACATATACACATACATGCAACATGTAAGTATTTAATGTACATATGTATGTCTAACATTCATATTCCTGTATTATATACAGTCATATATTTAACTCTCCTAGATTTTACTCACATGTTTTCTAAAATGGAGGCTGTTAATCTTGTTTGCCCACTAGAAGGTTAAGATGATCAAAATTACTATTTCCTCCTTCTTTTTCTGCTTCCCTCCTTCCCTCCCTTCCTCTCTCTTAGCCTCTTTAGTTGTTCTTCCCTGTTCGTACTTTGTGTGTGTGTTTGTTCTGTGGTCTATTTGAAGGCTAAAAGCTATTGCATTATTTTCTCCACCCCAGCTCATAGGGCTAGTTTTGTTTTTCCCATGTACAGTGTCTCGCCCTTTGACATGTACAATATAGTTGAAGGTCTTTGTAAATTAGACATTACTACTTAAATATAAAGCTTTTTGGTAATAATTTACTATTATATATGCACCATCTTCCATATTCCCATGGTAGGCAGGAAAGTTTTACTCCCTGGAAGAATAACCTATTTAGTCTGCTGTAATGCTTTTTATCTGAGTATTTATAAACCAGTATTACTGTTTTTCTTTTCTTTATTGTAGTCATAGGAAAGAATCATATTTCAGTGAATAGTTGCAGATCTTATCCTTAATTAAAACTATTTTATCTCCTCTTCACATCCTTTCTCTTCATCATCTCCCTTCCCTTATCTTTCCAGCTCTTAAATATAAATAGCTAGCATTAACAGGAAATGTTTACTTTAATTACATTATTCTGAACATTTATTTTACTTATCAAAGCTTATATCAGGTTGTTGTTTGAACTGGTAATGAAATGCAGCCTAATATCATCTCACATTTATATGCACTATAAGGCCATTTTCACTTCATTCTGTGTATTTTATTATCTTCAAGGATGACATTTTAAAAAGAATTTTGTGTTTTGATGAAATAAATCTAGTCATCTAATTTGTTATTTCATGGGGAGAATGTTAAGAAGTTGAGTTGAAAATTTATTAATTTCAGTATTCAAGAACAGTTTTCACCAAGTGATATATAAAGTTAAAGTCTTTTGCCTATTAAATTTGCATCTGAACGAGAATCAGTGCTGTAATACTTGACTAAAGGAGGGCCTGTGATGTCCATACGTGAAACCAGTAGTTTTTAGTCATTTTTTATGACAGGTACTGAAAACAATACAATAGTTATTTCAGATTCTGAGCTCAAATAATGTCACTCAAAGGCAAGTATAATGTCTATTCTTCTATAGGACAACTATTGCTCAGTTAATCCTTTTAACTGGTAATTGTACTGAAGTGTATTGATTTTTAATGGTTAATTGAATATTTTTCTTCACATTTTATACTAGTGAAGAGTAAGTCCTCTATTCTCAGAAAACATAGACGGTATGAAAACAAATCATTTTATTCTTGGCGTTTATGCTCTGCTTGGTCTTACAGAAGAGTTTAGTGTCATGTGTATTTAGGGGAGGATTTGAGTAAACATGAGTTTTTAGCTGATTATTAAGGCCATGGGGAGTTAGGTTAAAAAAAAAAAAGTAGTGTCTGCCAGAGGCATTCTGTGTGTTGAAAGGCTGAGAGTTGGAGTTTGGTATTTTAAGAAATATTTACTATGTAGAGTCAGTATAATTACTTTATTTTAATAGTATTCTTTCTGGGTATAGTGGAGCACACCTTTACTTCCAATACTTAGGAGGTAAAGGCAGGTGGATCTCCTTGAGTTCAAGGCCAGCCTGGTATACACAATGAATTCCTGGACAGCCATGGCTACACAATAAGACCCTGTCTTGAGGGAAAAAAGTGTTCTGTGATTTCCCTTGTTGAATCTTGATTATGTCGTATAAGTCATACCTGTTACTGACCTTTCTCCATGAATCTGATGAAAACCCTATGCTTTCAATGCTTTATGTACTTTGAATGGAAAAAATGTGTGCACCTACATATCTCTGAACATCCATACACATTTTGTCTGCTAAGAAGAAGGCCTACACCTTACGTGCAGTCTGTTTGTGTTCTATGTTTACAATTTGTACTACCTTTTATTTAACTGAAATCAATATAACCTTAACCTGTTATTAGTCATATAGCTGATGTCTTATGAAGATTTTTTTTAATGTATATTGTCAGGACACTACGATGAGCATTGTATAGTGTACTCAACTTTTTATGTATGTCTCCGTGAAGGACTTATTTAATCCATCTTTCCACCATGAGAAAAATATTATAAGAAATAAAAATGTTTTTCTTTCTGCTAGAATGCCATCTTTTCTCTAGAATTTAAATTTTTCTCAAGAGAATATATTTGAAGTAGAAGCATCTTTAAAAACTAGAAAATTGTAGAAGTTGTTTGTTATATATCATACCTCATTTATGTGCATATATATGTATTTTCAATAAAATAGACTTAAAAATTAACCAAAAATTTTCTGTAGTTTATGTCAAATGTAGAGCATATGTTACTATGAAATGCTTTCCCTTATTGTTGAAATACAGGGTTTTCTCCTTTTCCTAAAATGTAAGGAGTCTTGGGAATTCTGGTTGTTAATCCCCCATCAACTTTATTATTGGCAGATTTTAATTATTACTTTATGGCATATCATCATTCATTTTTACATGGACTTTGTATTTTATTTATGGGATCCTTGATTTATTAAACTTGCCTATCACATAATAATTTGTGACATTACTAGCTTCTCAGAAAATTTGAATAAAAGTGCTGTGACATTTTTCTGTCACTCAACTGGTATCTTCAACAGCTCACTTGCTAACGCCAAGTCAAAACAGGAAGTAGAATCTTTTTCACCAAGCACACGGGCTTGACTCACTGGATTAGTAAAATACACAAATATCACATGACTTTTTTACTTTCATCTTTGCTGATTTTGGTGAAAAGGGGGAGTCTCTCATCCAAGGAAAAACTTAGAGGTGGCAATTTTCTAGCTTGTGCAGGAATACTGTCAGTGAAGATAAAAGCCAAGAGTGTGCCTGTGAGTGCATGTACATGCCTGTGCTTGAGTGTGCATGTGTGCACCTGCTCACCTACCTTCTTGTATTGTCGCTAGAAGGTATTGATCCACAGGAATCTTTTGTAATGGTCGCCTTTTCCTTACCTGGTTTATTCTTTTGATGACCAATTTCTTGAGTTCTTTGTATATTTTGGAGATCAGCCCTTTTTCCTACATGGGGTTGGTTAAAATCTTTTTTTCATTCTGTAGGCTGCCACTTAGTCTTTTTTCCATGTCCTTTGCTTTACAGAAGCTTCTCATTTCAGGAGGTCCCATTTATTGTTTCTTTCAGTGTCTGTGCTGCTGGGATTATATTTAGGAAGTGGTCTCCTGTGCCAGTGCATTCAAGTATACTTCCCACTTTCTCTTCTATGAGGTTCTGTGTGATTGGTTTTTTGCTGAGGTCTTTGATCCATTTGGACTTGAGTTTTGTGCATGGTAAGATATGAATCTATTTTCATTCTTCTACATGTTGATCTCCAGTTATGCCAGCACCATTTGTTGAATATGCTTTCTTTTTTCCATTTTATATTTTTTACTTCTTTGTCAAAAATCAAATGTTTGTAGGTGTGTGGATTGATATCTGGGTCTTCAATTCTGTTACATTGGTCCTCCTGACTGTTTTTATACCAATATCAGGCTGTTTTGAGTACTGAAGCTCTGTAGTAGAGTTTGAAGTCAGGGATTGTGATGCCTCCAGAAGTTCCTTTATTTTACAGGATTGTTTCAACTATCCTGGGCTTTTTGCTTTTCCATATGAAATTGAGTATTATTCTTTCTAGGTCTGTGAAGAATTTTGCTGGGATTTTGATGGACATTGCATTGAATCTTTAGATTGCTTTAGGTAAGATTGCCATTTTTCCTATGTTAATTCTACCTATCCCAGAGCTTGGGAGTTCTTTCCACTTTCTGGTATCTTTTTCAATTTCTTTCTTCAAAGACGTAAAGTTCTTGTCATACTAGTCTTCTACTTGTTTGGTTAGAGTTACTCCGAGATATTTTGTGCTATTTGTGGCTATTGTGAAAAGTGATGTTTCTCTGATTTCTTTCTCAACCCATTTAACATCTGTGTAAAGGAGGACTATTGATTTTTTTTTTTTGAGGTAGTCTTGTATACTGCTACCATTACTCAAAGTGTTAATGAGTTGTAGAAGTTCCTTGGTAGAATTTTGGGGTCACTTATATAAACTATCATATCATGAGCAAATAGTGAGAGTTTGAATTCTTTTCCAGTATGTATCCCTTTCACCTCTTTGTTGTCTTTGCTCTAGCCTGAACCTCAAGAACTATATTGAATAGATATGGAGAGAGTTGGCAACCTTGTCTAGTTCCTTATTCCAGTGGAATTGCTTTGAGTTTCTCTCCATTTAGATGTTGGCTGTTGGCTTGCTATATATTGCCTTTATTATGTTTAGGTATATTCCTTGTAACCCTGCTATCTCCAAGACCTTTACGATGAAGGAATGTTGTATTTTGTCAAAGGCTTTTAGCATCCAGTGAGATGATCATGTGGTCTTTTTTTTTCAGTTTGTTTATATGGTGGATTATATTGACAGATTTATTTATTTATTTTTCATTAAAAATTTCTGCCTCCTCCCCACCTCCCTTTTCCCTCCCCCTCCCCCCACTCCCCACGCCCCACCCTGTCCCCCTCCCTCTCCAGTCTGAAGAGCTGTCAGGGTTCCCTGCCCTGTGGGCAGTCCAAGGTCCTCCCCCCTCCATCCAGGTCTTATTGACAGATTTTTATATGTTGAACAATGCCTGCATGTCTGTAATGAAGCCAACTTGATCATGGTGGATTTTTTTTTTTGATCGTGTATTCGGTTTGCCAGTATTTTATTTGGTAATTTGCATCAATCTTTATGAGTGAGATTGGTCTGTAATTCTATTTCTTAGCAATGTCTTTATGTGGATTGTGTATCTGGGTAACTGTAGCCTCATCAAAAGAGTCAGGCGATATTCCTTCAGTTTCTATTGTGTGGAACAATTTCAGGTATATTGGTATTAGTTCTTCTTTGAAAATCCAGTAGAATTCTGCACTGAAACCACCTGGCACTGGGAATTTTTTTGGTTGGGAGACTTTTGATGACTATTTCTATTTCTTTAGCAGTTATAGGTCTATTTACTTTGGTTATCTGATCTTGATTTAATTTTGGTAAGCGATATTTATTCAGAAAGTTGTCCATTTCTTTTAAGTTTTCCAATTTTCTGGAGTACAGCTTTTTGAAACATGACCTAATGATTCTCTGTATTTCCTCTGTTCCTGTTGTGTCCCCTTTCCATTTCTGATTTTGTTAATTTGGATATTCTCTCTCTGCCCTTTGGTTAGTTTGGATAAAGGTTGTCTATTTTGTTCAGTTTCTCGAAGAACCAAGTCTTTGTCTCATTGAGTATTTGTATTGTTTCATTTGTTTTTATTTTGTTGATTTCAACTCTCAGTTTGATTATTTCCTGCCATTTAGTCCTCCTGGGTGAGTTTGCTTCTTTATGTTCTAGTGTTTTCAGGTATTCTGTTAGCTCACTAAGTGTTGGATTTTTCCAGCTTCTTTATGTAGACATTTAGTTCTGTGAACTTTCCTCTTAAATTGTGTCCCATAAATTTGGATATGTTGTATGGTCATTTTCATTGAGTTTTAGGAAGTCTTTAATTTCTTTCTTTATTCTTCTTTGACCCGTTGATGATTCAGGTGAGCATTATTTAATTTCCATGTGTTTGTGGGTTTTTGGAATTAGTGTTGCTGTCGAACTGTAATTTTACATGGGATTATTCCAATTTTTTTTATCTGTTGAGGTTTGCTTTTTTTTACCTAGTATGTGGTCAATTTTTGAGAAGGTTCCATGAGGTGCTGAGAAGAAGGTATATTTTCTTATGTTTGGAAGGAATAGTCTATAAATGTCAGTTAAGTACATTTTGTGTCATAACATCTGTTAGTTCCTTTATTTCTTTGTTAATTTTCTGTCTGATAGCCTGTCTAGTGATGAGAGTGGGGTGTTGAAGTCTCCCACTATTATTGTGTAGGATTTAATGTGTGATTTAAGCTTTAGAAGTGTTTCTTTTACATATGAGGGTGCCCTTGTATTTGGGGCATATATGTTTAGTATTGAGATTTTGTCTTGATGCATTTTTTCCTGTGACTAATATGAAATGTCCTCTTTGTCTCTTGATTGATTTTTCATTTGAAGTCTATTTTGTTAGATATTAGGATAACTATACCAGCTTGTTTCTTAGGTCCATTTGATTAGAAAGTTTCTTCCCAACCCTTTATTCTGAGGCAATGCCTGTCTTTGAGATTGATGTGTGTTTCTTGTATCCAGCAGAAGGTTGTATCCTGCTTTCATACCCATTCTCTTAACCTCTGTCTTTTTATAGGTCAATTGAGTCTATTTATATTAATGGATATTAATGACTAGTGATTGCTATTTTCTGTTATTTTAGTTTTCGTTTTTGGTCATAGTATTGTGTGTGTTTATCACTTTGTTGGGATTTGCTGCTGAGAGATCATCTATTGTCTGTGTGTTTGTGTATGTAGTCAACTTCCTTAGGTTACTAGTACTTTCAGTAGTGCTTGGTTTGTGGCTAGGTATTAGTTAAATCTGGTTCTGTCATGGAATATCTTGTTTGTTTCTGTCTATGTGATTGAAAATTTTGCTGGGTATAGTAGTCTGGGCTGGCATCCCTGGTCTCTTAATATCCGCATAATGCTTGACCAAGGCCTTCTGGCTTTTATTGTTTCAATTGAGAAGTAAGGTTAATTCTGATAGGTCTGCCTTTATATACTTCTTTGCCCTTTTTCTTTGCAGCTCTTAATATTCTTTCTTTATTCTATGTTTAGTATTTAGATTATTATGTGGCTAGGGGCTTTTTTTTTTTTTTGTTCCAGTCTATTTGTTGTTTTGTAAGCTTTCTGTATCTTCACAGACATATCTTTATTTAGGTTGGGAAAGTTTTCTTCTATGATTTTGTTGAATATATTTTCTGTGCCTTTGAGCTGGAGTTCTGCTTCTTCTATACCTATTATTCTTAGGTTTGTTCTTTTTATGGTGTCCCATATTATCTGGATATTTTGTGTTAAGCTTTTGTTAGGTTTAATGTTTTCTCTGACCAATGAGTCTGTTTTCATTGCATCTTCAGCGCTTGAGATTTTCTCTTTTATTTCTTGTATTCTGATGCTTTTGTGGTTCCTGATTGTTTTCTCAGAATTTCCATTTCTATAATTCCTTCAGTTTCTGTTTTCTTTATTGTCTCTATTTTGTTTTCATTCATTAATTGTTTCTTTCACCTGTTTGATTGCTTTTTGTTGGTTTTCTTTAAGGGATTTGTTGATTTCTTCCAATTTCTTTTTTTTTTTTGTTCTCTTTTTCTCAATTTCTTTGAGGGAATTTTTCAGTTCCTCCTCAAGCATTCTTCTAAAGTTACTTTTTAGGTCATTTTCTTTTGCTTCATCTTTATTTGTTCACTAGTTTTTATTGGTGTCGTGTTGCTCTTTGTGGTGTTGAGTGTGTTGTTACCTTGTCTACTCATCTTTTCCTCTAATTGTTGTAGTTGTGTTTCTTGTTATCAATCTTCCAGGAGCCAGTGGGTCCAAGGTTCTGATGGTGGCTCTTCCTGCAGTCAGGGCCAAGGTTCCAGTTACCCAGGAGGTCACTTGTTATTCCTGAAGGTCACTCATCACTCCCTGGTATTGTTCTGAAATACCTTGATTTCTTTGGCCCTGCTCTGGCCTGTTCCAGCACAGGTTGCTGGTTTGGGCCTTCTCTAGGAGGTTGCTGGCTCAGGGCTGCTACCTCGGAGGTTGCTGACTAGTTCCTGCATGGGCAGAGGTCTCTGGCATGGGCCTGCTCCTTCAGGGGTTGCTCTCTGTACTTGCTCTTGTGGAGGTTGTTGCCTCAGGCCTGTTCTTGTGTCCAATGGCTCAAATTTGCTTTTGTGGAGGTAGCTGCCATGAGGGCCTGCTTTTTGTCTGAGGTAGCTTGCTTAGGCCTGCTTCTGCTGAGATCCCTGACTTAGGCTTGATTCCTTTGAGGGCCCTGACTCAAGCCCGGTCCTACAGAGGTCTCTAGCTCCACGTTGTTTGAATTTTTATTCCCCTAATTGTTGGAGTGGTGAACACTTTTTGAGCTGTTTCCTAGCTTCTTGTTTGTTTTTCTTCCTCCTCCTCTTTTTAGAACTCCCTGTTTAGGTCTTATCACCATTTTTTGAGTAGGTATTTTTTTTTATATTTGTTTCTTTTGCTTTTTGAGTTTTTTTTTTCTGATATTAGTGTTTGAAATGTTTGCTGTCAAATGATATTTTGGCTTCTGTATTACCTGGTTGATTGTTTTTTGAAAAGATGTAGTTCAGCACAATTCTAATTTGTTTTAATTATGAAAACCTGGAGTTGGTTCCCATGGGAGGCCTTATCATCTCTGAGAAGTGGATAGAGGGTGGGATGGAGAGAAGGTAAGGGAATGGGAGGAGGAGAGGGAAGGGGAACTGGGATTTGTATGTAAAATTTAAAAAAAAAATGTTTTAAAAGAGAAAGGAAAAAAAAAGAAAAAGAAAAAACCTTGAGTCAGATATAGAGTTTAATGCTGAAAATCAGAGAAGCAAAGCAGCCAGCCATTAGTTCTTCCCTCTACTGAATCCTCAGACGAAAAGGGGTGATCCTATCCCTAAGAATCCTCAGACTGAATGCCCTGTGCTCCTGCCCCTCCATGCTTATAGTCTTCTCTATAGCCATATCCCTTCCTGTGTCCACCTTTGTAGTGCTGGGATTAAAGCTGGGTGACTCCCAACCACTGGGACTAAAGTTGTGAGCCATCACTTCCTGACTACTGGGTCAGTCTCATGCAGCTTGAAATGTCATGCTTGTTGCTATCCACGGGAGCCCTGCTCTTTCCTCAAACAGAGTAGGAGTGGAATGAATGCGGGGTGAGAACGGGGGTGGGGGGGGAACTGTGGCCAGCAAGATGTAAAATTAAAACAACAAACAAAATCTAAAAATAAGATTGCTATGATCATAGTGTTCCATCCCAGCTGTAATATCCCTGAGACATAAGTGCTTCTGCTTTTTGATACCCAGTAGGTGGGGACAGCTTCTTTTCTTCGTCTTTTACATCTAAAGACAGCTTTGGAATCTTACGAGGATATTCTAGCATTTTTTTTAAAAAAATAAAGATTGCTTGGTACTATAGGATGCTCAGAATTTATATAAGTAATAGCAGGTCTTTCTTAAGGCTTTACACGGTTGAATACAGGAAGGCCACAGGTATTACTATCTAATAGAATAAGCATTTTAGTACTACGATTCTCTAACATACTATATATTTTTTATACATATTGCTTTTAATATTTTATTCTAACAATACAAAAATTATAATACTCCATCCGGGCCGTGGTGGCACATGCCTTTAATCCCAGGACTCAAAAGGCAGAGGTAGGCGAATCTCTTTGAGTTCAAGGCCAGCCAGGTCTACAGAGCTAGTCAGGACAGGCTCCATAGCTAAGAGAAACCCTATCTCAAAAAAAAAAACAAAATAAGATTCCAATGTCTTTTAATTTTATTTTGGTCATTTTACTTGATATAGAAAGTTACTATAATCCTATAACTGTTATTAGACAACCCTTGATATTTCCAGTTCATGATTGCAATGAGTTTCAGTGTTTTGTCAGTGGGTGGTAATGGTGAATGACATGTATTCAGACAAATGCTTTTATATATAATTTATTTGGCATTGTAAGTACATTTATCTTGTGAGAACCAGACCCCCTATTGTCAAATGAAGTATTTTATAAAGGTTTGGAGTAAATAAATAATAAAACTACTTTGATATACAATCTAACAATATTAAATATTAAGACTTAAAATTATCAATTTAAATACTTAACCTATTTAAAGTCCTTGTGGCTGTCTTACATTAAAGATTGAAAGATCTTTTAAACAGGACTTCATACTTTTTATTTTGTCTTCTTTGTAATTGATATTTTAAAAAATACTGTTTTCAACAAGAAATTTTCCTTTAGCTACTACCATTTCTAACTTAAAAAGGTGTTTTTTCTCTCTTTTGTACAATATTTATGTGAAATATTCAGTTGCTTTGCCTTTTAAATATGACAATAAAACTTCTAAAGTTATGTCAGAGAAGCTTTCCATTAGAGCCAATACGTCATATTTTAGGTTAAATACACATCATAGTGAAGACATGCTACCTATGACACATACTTATTTTTGCTGTTTTCTTCCTGTTTGTTGTAAAATTTTGAGGTAGTTTGTTGAATCTCTTGTGGGTTTTTCTTTTTTCTTGAAGGAATACCACTTTGTCTTTTCAGTGCTTGATTTAATTATTTTTTTAGTTTGCCATTAGTCAGGAATTCAAATGAAGGAATAATGTTTAAGTGCACGTAAAATATGTTTGTCTTTAGAATAACATAATTCAGAATATTAATTATAACTAAGTATTACAAGCAGTAAAGAACTGAATACAAGCTAGAGCAAGCAAAATTTCAGTCAGTGAAAATAGATTAGTTTATTTGAATTTCTGTTTATATGATGCTATTTTAAAAATTCACATGCTATTCAATATATTACAGGTAGTATTGTACCCAGGCATTTCTATCAACTGAAACTTTTAATTAAAATAGTGCTTGCTTTATACAAAAATACTGTAATGTTTTTAATATACTTTAAATCCCAACCATCATGACTTTCGAAATAGCCATTGTATTGTAAGCTTTATATTAGTGTATAAAAGTTTTCAGAGAGATACTTTCATATTTAGATTTAATATTGTAAGAACCAGACTTCTAAAAACAGTACACCTGCTTTTCAGATTAATTTTAGATTATGAATGAGAATTACAGCCTAATTTGTCAGCTCATTTTACTAGGATAGCTTTCAAAGTCGTATAGTAATACCAGTCTCAAGGTTTTTAATTTTGAGTTTTACATGAATAAAAATTGTAATCTAGAAATAACAACAAAGAAAATATGTATCTTTTCTGAGATATTAGAATGTATGTTGCTATGCTTCTACAATTTATAAAAGTATGATTACTTTGGCTTATTTAAAACCAAGGATATTTTTATTAGAATTTAGAGCCTGATTAGCATCTTTTAAGGGAACTAAAGTCTATCAATTACTGACTTAAGTTTTTATTTTCTAAGAGACTTGTTTTTCAGCTATTCATATTTTCTTCCACAAAGAAGCTAGATGATTAGGTTGTCGCAATATAATATTCATGTCAGAATTTGTAAATGAAATTTTAGGTATAATGGAACATTGAATATGTAATTTTTTAAAACCCATCAAACAAATAAGCAATTTTAAGGGCTTTTTCTTTTATAGTCTGATATTATTGATAAATAATTCATCCAGAACAATGATTTAAATGAATATAGACACATTTGTTAAATGATCTTTAATGATAAACTTTGCTTCATAATAAACTTTTTCAGGTACCTTTAATGAAACACCAATTGGGGAATTCCTAGAAAATTGATTTCACATTTAAAACCAACATTTCGATTTTTACAGGGTTATCCCAGTAGCAATAATAGACATTCTTAACTTTTTTATTCTAAAAGCTACAATCATCCTTTATATCTTAAACAAGCAATAGAAACGAAGGCAACAACTTTTAGTTACTTTTGAATTACATTAGTATTTAAATCTTTAATTAAAACAAAATGAAGAACATCATCTATACTGTTTATCAGTAGATTACTTGAAAGTAACTTATTATTAGTCTGCAGGTTTACTTTGTTTAATTATAAATATTTTGCAGTGTCTCAGTTTTGATCTATAAACATAAATTATGATATATTACATTCCTCATTTGTAAAGAATGATTGTAGATTACTATCTTTATGAATAGTTAACTTTAGATTCTGACTTTTCACTATTACCATAGATCTGTCAAGTTCTGGCGCTGATTCTCATCCCTCCTAATGCTTTGTCTCCATGTTCCTCATGCTGTGGTGACCCCCACATTGCTACTTCATAACTGTGATTTTGATACTGTCATCAATTGTAATGTAAATATCAAATATGCAGGATATGTGATATGTGACCCCTACTGGGAGTCGAGACTCAGAGGTTGCAAATCACTGTTCTAAAGGATTATAACTGAGGCCAATTTTATTGAACCATTTCTGGAATTTTAACCTTCTCTAAGGAATGAGAAAATTCTTAATCGTTTTTTAGCATCTTGAAAAGGTATGAATATCATGTTTTTCAGATGTAAGACTCTCTCTATACTATCTATGCTTGTCTGCAACCTTCCCCCTGCGTATTTGGGACAAAAGAAACACACTGTTATGGATCCCGGTTGATGCTTTCTGACCCCCGTTTTTGAGACAGAATCTATTGTAATCTAGGCATGAACTACCACGTTGAATTTGTTTAGTGTTGGAATTTGAACTCTGGGCTTCATACCTTTTAGGCAAACACAATGCCATCTGAGCTACTTTGCTTTCTAAAATAAACTTTGATCTCAGTTTGATTGTTATCTATTTTTTCAGAAAGTTTAAAATCCCTAAAATTCATTCATTTGTATTTTTCAAGTTTGTAAGAGTAGTTTTACAGTTCTATAAAAATAAGAAGGTAAAGTAATATGACTATGAGAGCCTGGTTAGATGGACTATTGAGGAGATTTAACAGCTCAGAATAGGTGACATGTTCACATTTTACTTCTATTGTTTTTAATAATATAGAAAGAGAATATCTTGCTTTAAAATATCCGTGTTCTAAATATAAATTTGAAATCTATTTAAATAATGTATTCCATGGCAGTGATTATTTAAAACTTTGCATTATTTGCCAATATGTGCAAGTAAGATTTCACACCATCCTGGATAACTGTTGTCTGTCTTGACAAAACAGAACCAGAATAAAGGATGCTTCAGTTATTCATCGGCCCCTTCCTCTCCTTCTTTTATAATTGGTTTGTCTTGAGCTTCGGGGAAAAAACAGAGTATGTTCAAATTCTGGCTTTAATACTATATGGTGCTGGAGAGATGGCTCAGAGATTAAGAGCAATGGCACTCTTCCTCAGGCCTGGTATTCAATTCCCAGCACCCACATAAGCTCCCAAACTTCTATAATTCCAGTGCCAGGGGATCCAGTACCCATGTATGCATGCAGATAAAGCACATACATACACAAATTAATTAATGAACGAATTAACACTTACTATGTTGCTGAGTAAATTTACTTTGATTTCTCGGGTGAAATATCAGTAAAGATGAAGATGTATAACTAGGTTGTAGGGAGAATGAAGACTGGCCCGATGTTTCCCCATGTAGTCGGTGTTTTAGATGTTAACTAATAATACCTGCTGCTCATATTTTAGTCTACAGTAGAGGACTTTGTCTTCATTTGTTTGTTAACTGGAATTCAACCATTTGATTCTGTTTTATACTATAACATCCTCTGTATTTTGTTATCCTGTTTTTGGATTCTATTCTCCAAAATTCCTTCTATATGAGTTTATTGATTTGACTATACATTAGTAAACTATGACAACTATCTTAGATACATGAGGTTGTTTTTTTTTGGTTTTAGGAAATCTTGCTTCATGTTCCCTGTCTAGTTTGCCTCTCTGTCACTGTGATAACATATGACGTAAAGCAGCTTGGGGATGGAAGAGTTTATAACATCAGTTAGACTCCTTCCTCAAGGGAGGCCACGGCAGGAGCCCAAACACAAGCTTAGAGTCAGGAACTGAAGCAGAGAGTATGGAAGAACACTGATGTCTGACTTGCTCCCCCATGGCTTGCTCCGCTTGCTTTCTTTTATACCCTAGAACCATTGGCATAATCTCCCATAAATGTGTGAATCTTTCCGTACCAGTCAATCAAGTAAACTCCCCTCAGGTGTGCTCTCATGGCCTTTGAGACAGCTCCTCTATTGATGCCCCTCCTCCAAGTTACTCTAGTTATGTCAGGGTCACAGAATCAACCAGTACTTTCACTACATGTTTTCTATTTTCCCTAACTTTCTACTAGTTTTGGTTTAGGCATAATTGCAAGGGAGTAGGGCTTATTTACACTGGATTGTCATTGTAGGTGAGCAATGGAGCTGAATTGTTCTGACAAAAATCAGAAAAGCCACAGGAATGTTTTACAAAGTAAGGATTTTAGAGCTAAAACAGACAGGATAGAGGCTCATTTTAAATTGCAGAAAAGTTAATAAGGATCTGTGTAGTTGTGTCTCTGAAGCCTGCTCCATATTTAAACATTAAATCTTGTCAAATTTACTTTTTTCTTATTTATTAGATATCATTTTCATTGAACTTGCTTACTCACTAAATTTTCTCAGTTTCTCTCGTTTTATACTCCCACTGCCCTTGAAATTAAAAAATGTGATACTTACATAATTTTGAATAAAAATTTATGAAAGTATTATATAAATTGATGAATTGGCCACATAAATTGTGATAAACATATAATGTAGTAATAGATATCCATTAAAAATTGCAATTTAGACACAAGGACAGCACTCATGGTAATTTAATAATTATGTAATTTATTAATATTTCTATATATCAGTATGATTTACTTGGTTGTTCACATGGAAAATATGTACTCTAAATGTCCATAGTAAAGACATGCTTAAGTATAATACAATACAATATTAGTAATGCTTTTTCTTAATAATAATATTATGAGCAATTTTTGTTGGTATATTTTTATATTTTGAATGTCCTAATTAATGTGTACAGCTTTTTTTTTTTTTTTTTTTTTGAGATCAGGTTTCTGAAATTAGCTCTTGTAGTCCAGGCTGCTCCTGAACTCACAGAGATCTGCCTGCCTCCACTTCCCAAGTGCTGGAATTAAAGGTGTGTGTCACCACCACCCAGCTATGTATAGCTTTCTAAAACAAATGTTATAAATATGAGATTTCAAAAACTTTCAGATAAGCTGTTTCTATAAATTTCACTAAAAATAAATGTGAGCCCACATCAAAATAAAGGTTATAAATGAAGTCTAGTTTTTTTTTTTTTTTTTTTGAAGCATTGTTGGCATGGAATTTTTTGACTCTTTTTTTGTTCTTCTTTTACAAGTGTACTAATAGACCCTTGTAGCCTACAGAAAACTTGTTGATGCCTACCGTGCTCTTTTAATAATTTCATTCTGCCTAGTATTCCTTCCCACTTACATAAGAAAAAATTAATCTTTTTTTTCTTTGGATTTTCACCTAGGTAATTACTTTTGGTGACTGTCTCCTCTTTATGCAATGTATCAGTCCATATCTGAAACTAGACATCCTCTGCAGTCAGAAGAACAAGAAGTAGGCATTGACCCCTTATCCAGCTATTCACATAAGTCTCGAGGTAAGTTTTGTGCGCAAATGCTATTTGCATATGCTGGGAACTTAACAGAGGGACTTCAGTAAGTTCTGTCCATGCTATAGGTGTCATCCTTTTTATGAAGCTAATCAGAATATTTTGCTAGGTATGTATAGGATCTTCTTGATGCTAATGAACATCAGAAATAGTTCCCTTGTATTGAAGGTAGAATGTACATTAGCAAAAGTTATATTCTTGACAGTGCCTTTAGTATATACATTTTTTTTAAATACAAAATGCCCTTTGTGAAACACGTTTTGAAGAATCATAAACTGTTGGTATTGACTTTTCAGTTAATCTACCTCTTGTCCCCACCCCCTCTCACACACACATTAAATTCTGCTAAATTCTAAGATGAAATTTTGGTAGTGTTTCACATATATTTTTTTTGTAAAAAATTGAAATTGTGTCACACTCTTATAGATATGTGCAATAAAATTGTTAAATTGTAGATTATTGAAGGTTGTTCATTATTGATATTTTACTATTTAAAGTGCTTCATATATATATATATTTGTGTGTGTGTGTATGTGTGTGTGGGTCAGAATTAAATATTATTTTTCCATATTTACTTAATGGTAGAATTGCTGAAGAACATGAGTTTATAAAAATTTTGAAGCCTTATTCTTATGCTTTAGTAGTTCATTGACCACTTAATATAGTTCCTTGCTCAAGTGACTAATTTTATTTTTTCACTCATGAAATGTATATGTCAAGGTTATAAGATCTATTTTAAATCAATTTGTTAAGATCTGCCATGGCATTTTGGTAATTTTAAAAAATTGACTCCTAAATGGTTACTTCTATAGAGCAAAGACTCTTTATGAAGCTTGTTTGTTTGTTTGTCTGTTTTGATGGTGTGTGTGTGTGTATGTGTGTAAGACTCTTTAATGCCTTATACACACTATAAATGCCATTGATATTTTTTGCTAAAAATATCACCTTTTGCCCTTCAAAATTATTTTGTATTTGTACTTTTTGTTAAATAAGGACCTAAAAAGACTGCTGTTTAAATTTTGGTAATATGTAAATTAATTTGTATTATTTTAGTTGAAGTGTCTCAATATGATGTTAGAAAGCCTCAAAGCTTTTATGCTGATGTTTCCCTTAAATTTATACCTGTAAGTATTCGTAATTCCATAAATGCTCTAAAAGGGAATATATATTTTTGTTAGAAGTATACATAATAATTTTGCCAGTACTTTTTGGAATATTTCTTTTTTATATGCTTATTTGAGAAGATCATTTTCTGTTGTGTTTTAAGTGAATATTTTTCTCTGGGCTATTTCATTAAATATTGAACATTTTTTTTAACCTGGTTAAAAACATTTTAAGTTAATTTTATCTTTTATTGTTTAAAAGAATGTGTAGTTAGTTACCTTTACTGAAAGGGATTTTCATTTATACCCTAGCCTAACATTTCTGTGACATACCAAGTTATTAGGACTGAATTGATGTTTTAAAGTGCCATTAATTCATTTACCCCAAATGTTCATTAACAATGTAAATGTATGCTGATGTTCTATGAGACAAGGAAGTGACTAATGACTCTTCCAACTAACAACACTTAAAATGAATAGAAACTTTAGATAGCTAATCTTGAAGTAATCAAGACCCTCATTCAGCTTGGCATCTCTGTATGCTCTAAAACAGCTGTCAACTGTTAAAAATATATACAAAACACACAGACATGCAGGCACATAAGGAAAGCAAGATAGTAAATATCTGTTTTTTCTAAGCCATAAAGGTTACTAACCATAGTGAGTTTTGTGTGTTGTATATGTAAACATTGTACATCAAGTACCTATTTGATCATCTTAAGTTTTCATTTTGCACACACAAAAAAAATTATGTATTATATTTTCTTGAGGTTGTCATATTTACTTGATTAATCATCACCTTTGTAGTTTAATTTGTGTCTTGCATTGAGATTTTTGAAGGATTTTGAAGGTTTTTGCACATTTCTGCAGTAGACTGTAGGGGTAAAGCACCCATTTGAATTAGTAGTTTTCTTCCTGGACTCATCTGCAATTAAAAACAACCATGTTAGCAATTCCACTAGTAAAGCATTCTTCTATTTTATCAAATCTGAGTCCAACATTTGTAAAGAAACAGTACTATTAAATGATTTTGAGCATTCTTTTAAAATTTGGCAAAAAAATGGGATTAGAAAAAGAAAGCTACATATTTTATTTTCACTGCAGAAGAAAAAGAACTGCCCCAACATATATGTGACACCTTAGAGTATATTTTCCATATTAATTACACTTTTGATCTCATTTTTCTGAATGTTAAATACTATAGGAATATATTATGGGATATTTATGCCTTGGCATGTTTTCTCATATGTTTTAAATTACCGCCTTAAATTCAAGAGTCTTTCCTCAAAGAGTAATGATTGCTCACATACCCACAATTCCACAGAAAACAATACACAGATTTTCTTTTTGGTTTTCAAAATTATTTGTCCTTACCATCTGACTTTAAATGATAACTCACCTGAAAATGGTTATTTTTAACTGAGCCTTGTAATCTCATTATATAGCCCTGTCTGGACAGGAGCTCACTATGTAGGCAAGGTGAGTGGTCTTGAACCCACAGTGAGATGTCTGCTTCTTCCTGCCGAGTGTTGGGGTTAAAGTCATGTTTACTATTAAACAGAAAGCACGTAGACCATGTACCTAGTATTAGCTTATTTATATAAAATATTTATTGAAAGTTTAGTATCTAGGGAAACAATATTGAACAGTAAATTGTTCCTTTTATAAAATTTACATTTAAAAATATAATTTTATTATTTGAGGTTTTCATTCAATGTGTTTTGATCATACTCAGCTCTTCTTTTCTCTCACTAACTCCAGTACTACACCTCTCCAATCCCCCAACTTTGTGTCCTCTTTTTTTTTTTCGTAATAATCTTTTAGGCCCAATTTGTGCTGCTCATAAACTTGTGGATGTGATGCCATCCACTGCATCTTTGTGGACATACCAAGGTCCGCGCCCTTAAAGAAAAGGGATTCTCTTGCTCTCAGAAGCTAGTTGCCTCCCATGTTGACAGGGTTGGTCTTGTGTGTCTTCCCGATGATGTAAGCCAGACCCAGAGAGACAGTGGTCTCATGTTCTCACCCATATGTTGACATTAGTATCAAATCTTTATGTTTGTGTTTCTAACTTGCAAGAAACAGAAAATTCTAACCTGTGGAATTCAGGAAACTCGAGCCATTGTTGGGGAAAATGGAGGGTATGGTAGAATGTGAGTGTATGAAAGGAAAAGGGAAGATAAAAGTGCGGGAGGGTTCGGTAAGTAGAGGAAAGAGAAAAAGTCACATGGAGACCTGCCACTTTAAGAGCTTTATGTATCATTTTAAAGAATTTCGTGGGAGTTACCCTATAGGGGATAATGTTCCTCCCTGAAGCCATAGGTTGGTAAATACAAAACGCAGTGTCAGGTGTGGGATACCTCCTCTCAATTTAGATGCCCCAGAGACCCCAAACATTACAGGCTATTGACATGCTTCTTTGATTGATTGGTTAGTTGGTTTGGTGTTTTTTTGGTTTGGTTAGGTTGGTTTTTGAGACAGGGTTTCTTTGTGTAACCCTGGCTGACCTAGAACTAGCTCTGTAGATCTCTTGGTTGCCCATCAGAAGTCACATTTTACTCTTCGAGAGATAATAAACATTGACAAATTAAGTACAGAAATAAAGGTGATAAAATCAGTGCTAACAATTAAAATAGGATAGTATTGCAATGAGTACTTAAAATTGTCAGGAGTCCTCTAAGAAATTGAGGATTTTGCTGTATGTGAATGACAGGATTCCAGGCATGTAAAGATGGTATCTGTGGGAGGAGTGCCAGATCTCTAAACAAAGAGTTTGTACAAAGTAAGTCCCCAGGAAAGGAGTAAACTTGATAGGAAGGGAGCTTTCTATTTACTTGGCACCAAGGCTAACTATTAGCAAAATGGCATAGAATAGGCTAGGTTAGGGTACTTGTAAAGCTGGCCGAGAAAGGTAGATTCATTTTGTATAAATTGAGAATTATCTAATATACTGTTATGTCGGTGGACCCTATAAGTTCTTCGTGGGGGTCATTTAGCCTTTTGATTTTATGGCATTAAGTGATGGCTCTGTTATGATTTTAGAATATCTTTAAAATGTGTTTTCATGTTGCTGTCTTCCAAAGGAATATGTTTATTTCTTCAAAATTTTAATAACTTAGTTTGAGCAGTTTAATGGTGAAATAGGTTTTGTTAGTCAGGGAATAAATGATACTATGATATTTCACATGTATCTGAAGATTTTTTTGTATGAGTCATTATGTAGCATGTAACCATATTATTAAAACATAATGAGTGTATGCAACCTAGCTAGACCCATGTTGTTCCGAGGTGTGCATACGAGGATGTGTACACTTGCACACGTGAACTTGTACATCTGCAAGTTTTATTTGGAGCAAGGAGGGCATGTGATCATTATTTTCCTCCTGCTGATATAAGGGAAAATTCATTCCTCTAGGAAATATTAGAAGAATGTGTTTAATGCTCTTCAATTTAATTTGCTAGTATCACAATTAATACAATTAGGGTCACTTTAAATGAAACTATTAGCAAATTGACTAATTTACTTTACCAATGTCAATGTGTTCTCACAATTACTTTTGCTTTAATTAGTGTACAAGCTATTATTTAATAGCATACTTCACATAGAAAAATGCAGTAATGAATTCTTACCTCTATTAAAGAAAAACTTTTAATGGCCTAACTAATTTTTATACAAGAGCTGTTAGCTATAAAGTATTGGAAGACACATGGAAAATCAGAAAACAAAGCTTGCAAAAATGTAAATAAAACATTTCTTGGTAGTTTTCAGGCTTGCCATTTTATGTCCTATTTATCATTGTGTTAGTAGTATTAAAAAGTTGTTAATAATTGTTAGGGCAAGGAACGTGTCCTGGACAGCCTTAGTAGTGTTGAGTTTAATTTTGTCTTTGCTTTCTATTGCTGTAGCATTTCAATTTAAGAATATAATAAAGTCACTTTCACTTAACTACCTTAGTGGAGGAGAATGTATGTGTTTGTACAATATAAAATAGGCAAAATAATTCTCAAAAGGACTTTGGCTTTATATACTAATCTGGGTATTTTCTTACCTTAGAATTAAGTCTTGAATTCTGAAAAAGTTTCTTGGAAGGACATACAAAGTAGTTTACCACTCCTGTGAGTTTCTTAAGAAAATACTTATTTTTGTTTATGGATATGGGTGTGTTTCTGTGTAAGTGTATGGCACATTTATGTAGGTATCTATGGAGACCCCAAAGCACTATTAGATTCCTTGGATCTGTAACTACAGGGAATTGTGAGCTACCTGATCTACCTGCTGGGAGTGAACTCAGGTCCTTTGGACAAACAGCATATTTGTAAATAGATAGGATCCATATCACTGAATATAATAATTTTAAATTGAGACTCTTTGGTCTAGTTTAATCAATTCACTAAATTTCTGATGCTTTAGGTGTCTATCCTTTTTGGCCCATTACTAAGAGAAAAATTTATAAAGATACAAATTTAAAAATAGAGCATATGTAATAGGTAATTAGGTATTGCATATTTAATGAACAATGTGAGAATCTTGGAAGATGCACAGAGTGAAAAGTTAATTACATCTCATTCCATCGAGATTCAGAACTGTCTTTTTTTCTACTTTCCGTCAGCTTCCATACCCTCACTAGAAACCCCCTCTTTCCTTCCATCCTGTGCCCACCCCACTTCCACAGCTCTACTTTTTCTTTCCTTCCTCCTCTTCCCCATTACAAATGGTATTCACAATAGATTTAAATAGAGAAACATGTTGCAAGGAGGGCACTTGTTGTTTCCCAGCTGCCTGTCTGGCTTAGACCTGAAATAATCACACAGAAACTGTATTAATTAAATCACTCCTTGCCCCATTAACTCTAGCTTCTTATTGGCTCTTAAATCTTAATTTAACCCATTTCTATTAATCTATGTATCGCCACGTGGCTGCGGCTTACCAACTAAAGTCCCATCCTGCTCCAGAGGGTTACATGGCTTCTCTCTTACTCTGCCCTCTTTCTCACAGCATTCAGCCCAGCTTTCCCTGCCTACCTAAGTTCTGCCCTGCTATAGGTCCAAACAGTTTCTTTATTCACTAATGGTAATCACCGCACGCACAAGGGACTGCCACATCAGAAACAGATTCCTTTTATGAAAGCGTCAAGTGGTCTTCTCTCAACCCTTGCTAGTTTTTGGACTATTTATTTCCTTTAGAAACAGGGTCTCACTATGGGACCCTGACTGGCCTGAGACTCTCCTTGTAAACCAGCCAGGCTTCAAACTCACAGGTGTGTGTATCTTTCTCTGCCTCCTGAGTGCCAGAATTATAGGCACGGACTAGCACATCTGGCTTGTAGTTTTTATTCTTAACATTCTCTGTGTTTTCTGGAAATTGTCTTGTACCTTTTTGAAATAAAGTCATTTGCATTTGAAATGTTTGATCTTTCTTGGAAGTCAAGATCAGTTTACCTTGTGTTAGAACTACACCATTTCAGAAGCAATTCCCAAGCCTGTACTATATCCCTTGCTGTTTGGATTGACTAAAAGAACACCCTAGAAGACCTCCACATCTATCTAATCACTTTTCAACAATAAGACATGTCTTCTCTTTAAAGTGCAGTGTGTTTCCAGAATAGTCAGTATATTGTTGAAAGAGTAAGAAGAAACTAAAAATGGATGAGCAGAAAAGGAACCAAAGTCACTGCTTTACTGGATATGTCATCGCCCTGTGTCAGAAACTAGAGAAGAAGGTACAATACAGTTCACAAACCATAATGTTCATTTTTGTCTTCCAGCAAATCAACATCAGCTCTCAGTATATCAGAGGCCCTTAAGTTCTTTGATCTTGTAATCGAACCTTAGGTTTTCTGTTTTTACTGTTTTTCCCAATTATGACATCAGGTTTAATTCTGAGAAGTAATGTTCCATATCAGTTTGTAATGAAGTAGTATGCATCCCTTACTCTTTGTGTCTTTTGGGATAAACTGTAAAGGGAAGGCTTAGACATCAAGAGTGGAACTCGACCTTTGGTTCTTTAAGTAATTCCAGTGAGGGAAAATATGGACAATATGTTCACATAAGGGGGACATTTTCTTTTTTCTTATTTTTATTTTATTTATTATTTTTAAAAGAAAATAAACTTTTTTAAATTATGCCTACCCATCCAAGTTCCCACTCCTTCCACTTACACCCCCACCAAACCCCCATCCACTCCTCAGAAAGGCACATTGCTTTGGGGAAGGTCCAAGGCCCTCCCTAGTCTCTCTAGGCTGAACAAGGTATCCATCCAAAGAGAATAGGTTCTCAAAAAGCCAGTACAAGCAGTAGGGATAAATCCTGGTGCCACTGCCAGTGGCCCCTCAGTCTGCCCTAGCCATACAATTTTCAATCACATTCAGAGGAACTAGTTTGGTCTTATGCTTGTTCCTTCCCAGTCCAGCTGTGTAGGTGAACTCCCATTATCTCAGGTAGACTGTTTTAGTGGGTGTACCCATCATGGTCTTGATCTCTTTGTATATTCTTATTCCTCCCACTTCTCAACTGGACTTTGGGAGCTCAATCCAGTGCTCCAATGTGGGTCTCTGCCTCTGCTTCCATCAGTTGCTGGATGAAGGTTCTGTAGTGACATTTAAGATAGTCATCAATCTGAGTACAGGGCAAGGCCAGTTCAGGCACCCTCTCCTCTATTGCTTAGGGTCTTAGCTGGGGTCATCCTTGTGGATTCCTGGGTATTTCTCTAGAGCCAGGTTTCTTGCTAACCCCATAATGGCTGAGGGACATTTTCTTCAACCGTTCATTTTGAGAGAAACTCATGGAATAAAATTATGATTTTAAAAGTTATTTTTGCATAAGTTCTTAATAGTTACTATGGTTTTATTTAATATATAATATGACAAACTGATACAAAGGCAATGTTTATTAGCTCTTAGGTTAAATTATTTTTAATGTAGTTGTCAGGCATAATATTATAATTAAATATTTAGTAATGAAAATTTAACTTTATGTTAAAATTAAGATCACAAGTAATTCGGTAACATATTAAAAATAAATCTTTTGATAAACTTCCCAATTTATATATTCAATACTTGACATTTTTGTGTATTCTATTCTTAATTATTTAGGAATGACTAGTTTGATATATGTGTGTGTGTACAGCAATATGTGATGCTGTAAAACAACACATAATTATTTGCATATATATCAATAAAAATTTGAAAAGTAAGTGAACTTTAATAAGAGCAGAAATTTCGGTTATGGCCTAATCATTGAAATGTGCAGTTCTGAGTCTTGTTTTTAAGTCAGAGTCACGTCATATTTGTTGGGAGACAAAAGAGAATAGTTGTCATTTAATATGTTTTAGAGTTCAATCTATAAAAATAATTGAGATTAAATGTAGAGTTTTCCAGAAAATGTTGGGAGACGAGAGGCTCAGTTTATGTAAAACGATCCTTAAAGAATGGTTTTGAGTTGCATCATTGATTCAAAATTGAAATTCTTATTTATAATGTAATTTTAGAGGTAATATTATATTACAATTCTTTCAGAAGACTAATAGTTACTGTCTTATGAAAAAGAGATTTCATTTATTCAGATACCAGTTTTAAGGGGAAGTGATGAAACATTTACAAGCTTGGTAAATTTTGCCATTTAAACATATGCATGCCATGCACACTTACACACATATTGGGTGTATATTTATGCACAATCTGGCCTTTTAACAAAGAAAAATAAGACTATGTTTGGGCTGCCACTGATAGGAAGAAAACAGCTGAGACTTTAATGAACACCATACTGAGGGCATGTAGGACATAAGGCAAATTAAGTAGGTTACAAACTGCACATCTTCTATTTAGATACAGAGATCTCCCCAGTCCTGACAATTAGTTGGACAGGCAAAGCAGGCAGATAGACAGAAACAGAAGGAGATCATTTGTATCAATTTGAGAAACAGAGATAGTAATGAAAGAAAACAGCCACACAGCTCTTTCCTGGTGAAGATGTTCTTTCTACCAAAAATAAACTCATTTGGTTAAATACAACCTCCTTTTTTATTTACAAATAAAGACCAAAAATAGTTTTGTTGTTGTTTTGCGTTTTAGAAAAGATGTTCTGGACACTTAAAGAAATCTTAGTCATAGTAATCTGATAGCATTGTTTAAACTCTAAGTACGGATTTTCTGTTCTGGAAAACCCTTTCAAAGTGTAGGAGTTCCGGCTGTGAAAACCTGAGTACGTTAATGATGACAAAGAATTCCGGATGAGGCGACCTTCCCTTTGTTTCTTTTGTAACATTTCTTGGTGAAGCAAACACAAATGTTGCAGGGCCATTTTAATTTGCCCCTGTAACTGAATAATTCTTTGTTATTATTCACATCATTTTTAATTATGTTTCTATTATTTAAAGAAAACTGTATGAGAAACATTTACATATTTGCTTTAGCTTATGTATTACATTCTAAAATGTGTTACTCATGTTTAGGGTTTGAAGTTTTTTTTCTACAAAATCAAGTCCTTTTCAGCTTTCAGAGAAAGTATATATTCCAAGATCATTTACTTTGTATCTTAAAACATTAAAAAAAAAAAAAAAAAAAAAAAAAAGAGGAATGATTCGTTTGCCAAAAAAGAAACAGCTGAAATATTTTCAGGTCATATCTTTTTTCAGCCTTATGGTGATTTGGATTGCTACATTTTTGAACTATTATTTTTATGGGAATTTTGATTTTCTCTTTATGTGTTTTTTCTGTGTTGTGTGTGGCATATGGGAATGTGTGTGTATAAGCAGGTAGACATGCCCATGTCCTTGCATGTGGAGAGTAGAGGATGACTTTGTGTTCTTCTCTTTGTTCCTCCTGCCTAATTCTCCTACCACTGGATCTGGAGCTCATGGTTGAGGTTAGCCTGGCTGACCCGTTAGCTTCTGGATCTCCCGGTCTTCATCTCTGTGGTTATGGGTGCATACTGCCTTCCAGAGCTTTGGATGTGGGCCCTCAGGGTTTGAGCTTAGGTTTGCTTGCTTGTACAGAAGTTGCTGTTACCTGCTGACCTGTCTCCTCCTTCCTCAGAATTTAATTTAAAAAATTTAATTTGCTTCAGAAAAGGTTTGTGGTACAGTTTGAGACATTAATCTATAAATGACTTTTTGTTTGATCTTATAAGAAGGAAATAATAGGGAAGTCTTTTTAATGTGTTATTATATAGTACTTTAAAATAGAACTTTGTAAATTTTAGTATTTTTTCATAGAATGTTTCCTGAAGTACGCCTTTAAATATTTTACACTTTTAGTTTATAGATGTTTGCACAACGGCTTTTATGACTTCATTGTCTTAAAAGAAGCAATACATGTTTGGCTTATACGTGACACTATTATTTCATGCTATTAGTAAATAGTGTATTAGTTATCTTTGCTCCTTTTCACACATTCTCTGAACTAAATAAAAGAAAGTGATAAGAATTTACTCTGGGGCTAGCTCTGGCTGCTCTTCCAGAGGACTTGGGTTCAATATCTAGCACCAATTGGCAGTTCACAACCATCCTTAATTCCAGTTTCAGAAGATCTGACATCCTCACACAGAATACATGCAGTCAAAACAGCAATGCACATAAAATAAAAATAATGAATAAATAAAAGAAAGAATTTACTCTGATTCATGACAAAATAAGTCATACAGCGCTCTCACTCATTGTTGGATTTGTTTCTGTGTCAATATCATGACTGAATATTAAATGAAATGAATGACTGAGCCACAGTTTCATTTTCTACCAAACCACTTACCATTAAGTTTCTTTTTTTTTTTTTTTTTTTTGGTTTTTCGAGACAGGGTTTCTCTGTGGTTTTGGAGCCTGTCCTGGAACTAGCTCTTGTAGACCAGGCTGGTCTCGAACTCACAGAGATCCACCTGCCTCTGCCTCCCAAGTGCTGGGATTAAAGGCGTGCGCCACCACCGCCCGGCACCATTAAGTTTCATGAGAGAGTCAGCACTTTATGAGAACAAAAAGTGTCAGGTTTCATGAGGCTTACAGTAACTGTTGCCACCTTCAAAGTAATTAAGTGAGGGCTAGTGGTACTTGCCATTCATCCCAGCACTCTGAATGCAAAGGCAGGTTAGTTTGAGGTTAGCCTGGTCAAAGTATCTTTGAGTTTGAAGTAGGCCTGGCCCACATAGTATCAGGACAGCCAAGCCTATGATTTGAGACCCTGGCTAAAACAAACAAACAGCCAATAGTTATCATTACATTCAATGAGGAAAAATAGAAGTTTTCTAATATCTAACAGGCTATGGACTGACCCTACCTGCTACTGACCCAAGATAGCTACAAACATAGCCCAATACAAATTGTAAATTTGCACATTATTATATTTGGTAAAATTATTTTTAATGACTTGGTTGTACATTTCTAAATTTTGCAAATGACAATTTATCATTGCATTGTCAGAAGGCTTGGTGTGCTTTCTAGAACAAGAGAAGGATGCCTCTTTACCACTTTCTTTTATCCTTGAAAGACCCAGATCCACTCAGTCAGGGAAAGAATTTGATGCCCTTTTGGTTTTGAAGACTGAAAAAGATGAAGGCAAATTATCCTTGTTTATAGATGGCATGGCTGTTGATAGTTGTTGAAGTGAGAATGTCCTCCACAGACTCATGCATTTGAATGCTTGGTACCTAGTTGATCTGTTGGGAGATCCTATGGAGGTGTGTCCTTGCTGGAATATGTAATCACTGTGGGCAGGTTAATGCCTTTAAAGTTGCACACTACCCCAGTTTGCTCTCTCTGCTTTGTGCTTGTGATTGAGATGAACTCTCAGCTTCCTGTTCCTGCCACTGTGTCTGCTGTTTGCAGCCATACCTCCCTGCCATGATGGGCTCTAATCCCTAGGGAACACTAAACCCAGATAACCCTTTGTTCTCTCAGCTGCCTTGGCTGAGGTGTTCTATCACAGCAACAGATAAGTGACTAGTATTCATATATAGAGAGAGATCACCAGAAACTCCACACACATTAAAAACCCTACAAACTAATGTGGGAATTTATCAAAGTTGCATGTACAAAATTTAACATGCATACACCAGTAACATCTTTATTTACTAGTAGCTAATTAAACAAAATACCAAGGTTTGCATTTAGCTGGGTGGTGATGGCACTTTTATCCTTTAATCCCAACATTCAGGAGACAGAGACAGGCTGATCTTTGTGAGTTTGAGGCCACCCTGATCTACAGAGCTAGTTTCAGGACAGGCTGTAAAGTACAGAGAAACCCTGCCTTTAAAAAAATAATTTTAAATAGCTACACAAACAAAAATATTTAGAACTAAATCTAAGTCAGGATATGAAGATTAATACAAACAAAACTATCAAATTATGAGCATTCGAAATTGAATGGGACAGAGAATAGTGAAAAAGATTGGTTTTATGTATTGAAAGGTTCAATAACATTGGGATTTCAATATTACCTCTATGTAGTCTACAAATTCTATATGGTCCATATTAAGTAGCAACTAGAACTAGAAAAGTACTTATAAAATTTATATGGGACATGCATACACACCACACACACACAACACACACACACCCCAATATACACCCCAGTAGCCCAAGCCATCTTTAAACAAATAGAATACAGATGAGAGTCCATTTTACATATATGACAAAGCTATCATAATCTAAGCATCATTGGATTTCATAAACATAGCCAGAAAGTGCTAGAAATATAGCTAGTGAGTGAAGTGCCTGTAAGAGGACTTGGGTTTGATTTCCTAAACCCATGTTAAGGGGAAACAAAATCCCAACAAGATATGCCATGCTTTGTGCTTATAATCATCATGCCAGAGAAGTACAGAAAGAGGGATTCCTGTGGCCCATTATCCAGTCAGACTGGCATACTTGACAGTTCCAGACATTCAGAAACACATAGGGTTGATAGTGCTTGACAACCAAAGAATGGACATTTAATGTTACCTTCTGGTTTCTGCATACATACTATACAGACATGTGCACTCACACACATATGAATCCACAAAAATAGCCATGTGGATATGCTGGATTGTTTTATATCCATGTGACACAAGCTAGAGACATCTGACAGGAAGGAATCACATTTTTGACAACTCTGTAAGAGCAGGCTATAGGTAGGCTGATAGGGCCTTTTCTTAATTAGTGATTGATGGAGGAGAGCCCTGCCCTTTGTGGGTGGGGTCAATCCAGTGCTGGTTCTTGGTTTTATAAGAAAGGAAGCTGAGCAAGCGCTAAGGAGCAAACCAGTAAGAAGCACTCCTTCATGGTTTTCATATCAGTTTCTCCCTTTAGTTTCCTGCTGTTTGAGTTCATGTCCTGACTTCCTTCAGTGATGAACAGTGCTGTGCAAGCCAGATAAACCCTTTCCTCCGCAAGTTGCTTTGGTCATGGCGTTTCATCACAGCAATAGCAGCCCTAACTAAGACAGAGCAGGCAAGTGAAACAAACTAAGAGAGTTTAGCAGTAAAAGCACACACCTGCAACCAAGTGTTTTCAACAGATGCCAGGGAGTCGGTGGCCGTTAACATAATATATAATGGGCATAAAACCTCAGCAGTAGAAAGAAACTATTTCAAAAAAGAAAATGAAAACACATTTAAAACCAGCATTTGATTTGACATAGATTTTTTTTTCTTTTTTTATAAAGCATTCACACAGTGGCCAAGAGGTATGGCAAAATGTTTGACATCATCAGTCCTCAGGGAAAGGGAAGTCAAAACTGCAATAGAAAAACCTCATGAAAATGGCTTTTATCAATAAACATTAAACATGGCAATCCAGATTAGTAAATGTGACTGCTTCACCGAAAAAGGTACCAAGCCACATGGCTAACACATACAAGAATTAAGGGCTAAAATAAGTTATAAGAGCTAATAAGAAGCCTGACATACTAGACAAACCAGTTTATAAAGAAAAAATTCTACCATTCTGACATGGATAAACCTGAAGATTATGTTGTTAAAGCAAGGAAACCAGACACTAAAATGAGAGTACACCTGGTCATACTGATATAAGGGATCTTAAAAAAAAAAGTTCTCAAAGCAATTCACTTGAAGACAATAGCTAAGAGTGAGGACTGCAGAAGCTAAACTCTAGTTAGATAGAAACAAGAGGATATGATGTGTGATTGCACTACTAATGACTTGATCAAGAATACGTGTATATTTTTAAAGATAGAGTAACGGTTTTTGAGGTTTTCCTTATAAATATTTCACATTATTTATGAGCATATACATAAGTATAACAGTTCACCATTTGAAGGCATAAGTCACAAACAATCCCACACCAGTTTGGAATTATGATTAATAGAATGGTTATTTATTTAAGGGGGAAAAACTTACAGTTCACCATCCCAGACAACAGCCCTCTGCGCAATCAGGAAGGGAGCCTAGTCTCCGGAAGCAGAGCGGAAGCCAGAGAGCAAACAAGCGGACGGCAGTGGCAGCTTTTTTAAAGAGAGAGAGACCACGCCCCAATGGGCTGGTACCTCAGCGGCTATTGGCTGAAAGAGCGGAAGGAGCTCCCGCAACACCTCCCCCTTTTGTTTAAGTAAGAGAGTTCTAAACCTACTACGAAATTATATACAATAAGTACAAATATCCTATTCTAACTAGCTTAAGTCTTGTATAATAAATAACTTGGCCAAGTCATGAGAGGAAAATAACTACATTTATATAGTCTTCAACCCCATCAAGGATCTGAGAAGGGAAATAATGTTACCTGAGTAATTAGGAAGTGCAGTTAAACAACTTCCAAAACATGCAACAAATCACAGAGACAACTAGCTACCTGGGCAATCACCCAAGGTCACGTTTGCAGCGTTGAAGCAACCAACTTTGGCTAAGGCCTAACATAACTGACATACCATTTTCAAAGGCAAGAAACTTGTCAAAACTATCTTACCCTGTCTTGACAGGATATGACAGTCCTGTTTTATCCATTCACGGATACTCTATCTCTGTCAGTGGTTGGGGTATGGGCATTTCTTTGCCCAAAGGTCAGTTCAGCCAAGAAGAAAGGCTCCAGGTGGAGTGTCTTTGGTGCTCAACATTCTTTCGGGAATAGATCAGTATTGCCAGGAACAATTGTGTCTCACTACCACGAAACTGAGTTAGAGTAAAGGCCATTTTCCTCAGCTCTTTGAAGAGGTTGAAGATTATCTATCTATACTGAGTATAATCTTTATGTATCTAAAGAACCTGATTAGTCTAATTATAAATGAAAAACATAGATTACTGTTGATCTATATAATTATTAATACCTATCTAACTTAAAGACTAAGACAATAACCAACTGTGCAATAATTGAGGACAATATGACCTCCAAATAAAAACAATGTACAAATATAAAATGCAATATGGTAAATATATATCAATACATAAACAATATATAAGTATCTTAATCAGAGGTAGAAATGTACACTGCAATATGGTAAATATATGCAATATATATATCAATACATAAAAATGTTTTAAACAGAAGCATGCATGCATACAATAGTCAATATAATTTAACTTTGTATCAACTTACAAGAATCGATACCAATATATTTGTCTAAAAACAGTAACTCACAATTACAAATCTATTATTCCATCATTCAATTATCCCTCTTCTTTTCTCCAAAAAGATCCCTGAGCTTATAAAATTCTTCCCCCAGCTCCCCAACCCTCCACCGTATACTAATTATAATCAACCCTTAAATTATATCCCTAAACCCAAAGACAAACTTTACTAGGAGAGGGGATGTCGTCCTCTAGAATTACTTCCGGCTGTCATGGGGACGGTGTTCTTTCTGGGGGATCCTGTGAAAGTAAAAGGATGGTTAAATTTCAAGATCAATGTCTTTTTTTTTTTTTTTTCCTAGACAGGGTTTCTCCATAGCTTTTGGTTCCTGTCCTGGAACTAGCTCTTGTAGACCAGACTGGCCTCAAACTCACAGAGACCTGCCTGCCTCTGCCTCCCAAGTGCTGGGATTAAAGGCGTGCGCCACCACCGCCTGGCTGATCAATGTCTTTTAAAATTGCAAATATTCTCTGAGTATTTTGTGCAGTTCTGGCATTTCAGCTAACCAAGTTGAACCGTCCTGTGCAGCTGGTACCCAAAACAGATCTTGTAGGAGCGCTATTGCGATCATGAGGTCATATCAACCAGGTGGAGTTGTTGTTATGGGGCTCCATCTTCTTCCTGGAAACTTCAAAATGTCACTGCAGCAAAAACTCATTGTTCATTGTGAAAAACTTAAGCATTAACCATATAGACATATATAGACAAATATTCAATGAAAGGCATGATATATATTCAATGAAAGGTATGGTACATATGTAGAAAAGCAAAGATGTTTTCCAAACTCATATTTCTTTCTGTCCCATATCATGGCTCTTGACATGAGCCAGAAACTCCAGAAACTCTGGGTTTTTCTCTTACCAACATGCTTGGAATTGAAGAGGGACTGAGCCAGAGTCCAATTCCAAAACCAGCTCTATAAATTTAAAAATATGATTTAGTATATTTTACTTACGGAAGCTATTCAGTTTTCTTGATAGTCCCTATTGGGCAGTTATTTTTCCATCTGTCAGTATTCAAACATCCAGGGTCCCTTGAATTTTTCAAAGATGAGTGTTTTCCTGTGGAGATAAGAACAGAACCCTGCCCCCATTCTATATGTTTTTTATACCACCTGTATGAATATCATCATTGTGGATGAGTTGTCATTTCTCCTTTCCAAGAGGTTTCTCCTCTTCAAATCGAACCTATATTAATTTTAATGGTATCCACATTTTTTCTTCTCCTGTGGATACAAGAGCAAAACCCCTTCCCCAACGTAGCACATCTCCTGGCTTCCATTGAGAGGTCAGCACATCTTTGAAATAAATCAGTTGATTTAGTTCAGCATATTTTTCCATTACCCAATGTCTTTCTGCCGCTGTTGTTCCTTTCTCGTTAGCATTAAGAAAATTCAAGGTTGATAAAGCATTATGCAATCTATTTCTGGGGGTATTTTCCATCTCTTTCTGTTTGTTCAGCATATCCTTTATAGTACAATTCGATCTTTCTATAACTGCCTAACCTGACCTGTAGGATTATTTGGTATACCTGTAATGTGTTTTATATTATCATAATCAAAAAAGCGTTTCATTTTCTTAGATACATATGCTGGACCATTGTCTGTCTTTATTTGTGCAGGTATACCCATGATGGCCATAACTTCCAATAAATGTGTGATTACTGAATTAGCCTTTTCTGAGCTCAGGGCAGTAGCCCATTGAAAACCTGAATATGTGTCTATAGTGTGGTGTACATATTTTAATTTACCAAATTCCATGAAGTGTGGAACACATCCATATGCCAGATTTCATTCCTTTGAGTACCCTTTGGGTTACTCCCTGCAGGCAATGGTGTTTGATTATAGAAAGAACAAGTAGGGCATCTCTTTATAATGTCCTTAGCTTGTTGCCATGTAATGGAAAATTCTTTCTTTAGGCCTTTACTATTGACATGATGCTTTTTATGAAATTCTGAGCCCTGCAACACGCTTCCAATCAGTAATTGATCAATCACAGTGTTACCTTGTTCTAGAGGACCAGGCAGACCCATATGGGACCGGATGCGTGTGTCAGACAAAGCCTATTCCTGATTATGTCTTGTACCTGGATAAACAATGAAGTCAACTCTGTGTCATCTGGTATAAATTCAGCGATTTCAATATGCAAGATAACTCTTTCTGCATATTGTGAATCTGTAACTATATTAAGAGGTTCTTTAAAATCCCTTAGCACCATGGCATATAATTCTGCCTTCTGGACAGAATTATAAGGGCTTTGTTCCACCTTACTCAATTCATCTGACTTATAACCTGCTTTCCCTGATTTATTTGCATCAGTATAAAATGTACGGGCTCCAGTTATTGGAGCATCACGTACAATTCTAGGAAGAATCCAAGAAGTTCTCTTTATGAGGTTAAGTCTATCACTTTTGGGATAGTTGCTATTAATTTCTCCCAAAAAAAATTAGCACAAGCTCTTCGCCATGGTTCATTGTCTTCCCATAACTTTTTTATTTCCTTAGTAGTAAAAGGCACTATAATTTCTGCTGGGTCTATACCTGCTAGTTGACGACCTTTTATAATTAATTCAGAGACTTTTTCCACATAAGTTTTTAATTTTTTACTTGGTTTCTTAAGTATAAATATCTACTCTAAAATAATATCTTCTCTCTGCATTAAAATCCCTATAGGAGAAATTCTGGAAGGCAATATGACTAGGATGCAGCTAAGATTTGGGTTCACCCTATCCACATGTGCCTCCTGTAATTTTTCCTCAATCGTTGTCAGTTCCTTTTCTGCTTCAGCTGTCAGTTTTCTGGGACTATTCAAACCTTTATCACCATCTCAGGTTTTGTTTAAATGAAGTATTAAATCGGGTGTTATCCCAACAGATGGTCATAGACTAGAAATATCTCCTAACAATCTTTGGAAGTCATTAAGAGTCGTAACGGGTCTCTCCTAATTTGTGCCTTTTGCGTTTTAATTTTCTCTAATCCTATTCTGTAACCTAGGTAATTAATAGAATTTCCTCTTTGAATCTTTTCAGGGTCAGTTTGTAATCCGCATTTAGGCAAGACTTTCTTTACTTCTTCAAACATCCTTTCTGAAGTATCTTTATTTGAATCAGACAACAAAATGCCATCCATGTAATGATAAACTATGGAGTTGGGAAATTGCTAATGAATTCTTTCCAATGGCTTACTTACAAAATATTGGCACAATGTGAGACTATTGAGCATACCCTGTGGGAGGATAGTCCATTGATATCTCCTAGTAGGCTGAGAATTATTATACGTAGGCACCGTGAAGGCAAATTTTTCTCTATCCTTTTCTTGTAAAGGTATAGTGAAAAATCAATCTTTGCAAATCAATAACTATAAGAGGCCATTTTTTTTTTTTTGGTAATAGAGAAGGCAAAGGAATTCCAAATTGTAGTGGGCCCATAGGTTGAATTACCTTGTTGACAGCCCTTAGATCTGTCACCATTCTCCATTTACCAGATTTCTTTTTTACAACAAACACAGGAGAATTCCAAGGGCTGGTTGATTCTTCAATATGGTGAGCATCTAGTTGCTCTTGCACCAGCTGTTCCAATGCCTGTAATTTATCTTCAGCTAGAGGCCACTGTTTGATCCATATTGGCTTCTCAGTTAGCCATTTTAAAGGTAGGGCTGCTGGTACCTCTAAAGGTTTGGTATTTGCTGTATGTTCTTCAACAGCCTGAATGGCTGGTGACCTTTTCCCATAATATCTCATCATGTCCTTCCCAGAATTATGAGTTCCTGGAACTACAGGAATGTTAATCTGGGTATTCCATTGCTGTAGCAGGTCGCGGCCCCATAAATTTATTGCAATATTGGCAATATATGGCCTTAGTCTTCCTATTTGCCCTTCAGGCCCTATGCATTCAACCCATCTTGTGCTTTGTTTTACACGAGATAGGGTTCCAATTCCCAGGAACTGAACATCTACCTCTTGAAGAGGCCAATTCGGATGCCAAGATTCTGGAATAATGATACTTACATCCACACCTGTGTCTAATAAGCCTTCAATAAAAGTGCCATTTATACAGACTCTTAGCTTTGGTCTTTGATCGTTAATAGAAATCTGCCAATATATATGTTCACTCTGTCCTACTGGATTTTTTTGACTCACCCTCCAGGTGTAATTCATCATTTAGACCAGTATTACTTTTTACAACAGAAATTGGAGCTTTTAATTTTATTGATGAGGCACATTCTCCACTGTGACTGGGAATGACTGGGCCACTTTTGGCTTGGGCCTGCGAGAGGCCCTCGAGGAGTTTCCCCATGGTATCGGGTTGCCTTGTCTGTCTGTTGTTGACTTGTTTTCGTTGGACCACTGTCAGCCTTTACCGCATCTCCTACATATACCTGAAGGCCGAGGTCTCCTATTTTTGTCATTCCCAGAGGAGATATTATTATTCCTAGAAATTCTTTGCCTGCAATCCCTTTTCAGTGTCCTAATTTACCACAATTAAAACACCTGGCAGTTTGATGTCTCCTCATTGCTTTGGAAATTGCTTTTCCTACCCAAGATTCATCATTATAGACAAACACCTCAACATTCATCATATGCTAAATCCATTCATCCATAGGTGCTGATCTATGTTGCGGGAGGTCCTTCCACTCCTCCAGCCAATAGCCGCCGAGATACCAGCCCATTGGGGCGTGGTCTCTTTCCCTTTAAAAAAAAAGCGGCTACATCCCTCCTCTCTCTCTTTACTTCCTGCTCCGGTTCCGGCGACTAGACTTCTTCCTAACTGCGTGCGCAGAGGGCTGTTGTCTGGGACGGTGATCTGTAAGTTTATTCCCCTTTAAATAAATACCACCCTATTAATCACAATTCAAAACTGGTGTGGGATTGTTTATGACTTGCGCCTTCATCTGGCACCCAACGTTTGGTTTTAGGACCCCTCCTTCCCCCGCTTGGCTGCCGGCCGCCAGTTCGGCCACGGCCTGTGCCTTGTGCGTGGAGCCAGCAGTTTAACATAAATCATCACACAGTGGCTTTTCTTGCTGCAGTTCTTTATATTTTCCCTTTAGACACCTCAGATTGACTTCAAGTCCCCACGCAGCCTATCATTTGCCTCTCTACGTGGATTTAAATTCCACAGGCCCGCGTAGTCTCTGCCCATGTGGTTCGCTCTTTTCTGAATCGTTTTCAAATCTCACTTGCAAGTGCAGCTCTTAAGCGGAGCGAACCAGAGCACGCGGTTTCCTGTTGCCCAAAGCTGCAACCCCTTGGGACGACTCTGTGGAGGCATACACGGCTTCCGGGTTACTCTTCTCTTCCCCTGGATTCTGGGTTTATGGTTCCGTGTACGGAATTGATTTAATTACATTTACTTTGTTGAGCAACTTGCATTTCCCAGTTTTTAACAAATACTAGGCGGACACTGAAACAGGACCCCGTTTTCGTCAAGACTTGGCAACAGCGCCACATGCTGGATAATAGGTAATATGGCAGTTTTCGTTTCCAACACGAATTTTACTGTTTTGGCTACCAAAACAATGGGTTTTTTCATGCAAGGTTTATATGACTATGGGGATAACTTAATTTACTGGTTACTAGGTTTCAGTATTCTTTTGAATATTCTATCATTTAGGAAAAATATGGCACTCCTAAGAACCATACACTCTTTACCAGAAACTAATACAGGTCAGGAGATTCAAGATTCAAAAGCTTTGGAATCACAGGTGCAGAATGGGGACCAAAAAATTGATAGCTCAGTGAAATCACTAGAAACACATGTAGCTCAGGAGATTCAGGATTTAAGAGAGACAATGATAAAAAGACTTTAAATGATTGAAGAAATTATTGGAGCTGGTGAACAGAGTAAGAAGGCACAAGGACAGGATACAATGCCACCACCAGCTATTAGATCTGGCTTACCCAGGGTTTTAGCGACATACCCTGTAATTCATTCTGACAAAGTGTCAATTTCTAAAGGCTCAAAGGGAGTCAGAGAAGCTAGATGGATGCCAATAGCAATGAATGATCTAAAAGAAATTAAGCAAGCTGTCGTTAATTATGGCTTGCACTCTGCATTTGTTAAGGAAATGATAAGGACTTGGGCTTCTAATGCTAGAGCTACCCCCCACGATTTCCATCAGTTAGTGTCTGCAGTTTTAGATAATGGACCTTCCTTGATGTTTGGAATCTATTTCAGAGAAGAATCCAAACATATGAAACAGCAAGGAAGAGGAAAAGGTGTGGAGGTTTCCCAAGATCAAATTCTTGGTGTAGGAGAATATGCTGATCCACAGGTCCAAGCTCTTTATGATGATGAAGTACTGTGTTTATGTCACCAAGCAGCTTTAAATGCTTGGAATAGGCTACAAGATCCAGCAAAAAGGGTTAAATCATATACCAGAATTAGGCAGGGACAGAGAGAACCCTTTATTGACTTTTTGCAAAGATTAATTAAGGCTCTGGACATAGGGGTAACAGACCCAGAAGCTAGACGACTACTTCTTGAATCTCTAGCTTTTGAGAATGCAAACATAGAATGCAAAAAGATAATTGGGCCTTTAAAGTTTAGATCAGCACCTATGGATGAATGGATTCAGCATACAATGAATGTTGAGACGTTTAGCTATAATGATGAATCTTGGGTAGGAGAAGCGATTTCTAAAGCAATGAGGAGACATCAAACTGCCAGGTGTTTTAATTGTGGTAAATTAGGACATCTGAAAAGGGATTGCAGGCAAAGGATTTCTAGGAATAATATCCCTTCTGGGAATGACAAAAATAGGAGACCTCGGCCTTCAGGTATATGTAGGAGATGCGGTAAAGGCTGACAGTGGTCCAACGAATGCAGGTCAACACCAGACAGACAAGGCAACCCGATACTGTCGGGAAACTCCTTGAGGGGCCTCTCGCAGGCCCCCAAGCCAACAGTGGCCCAGTCATTCCCAGTCACAGTAGAGAACGTGCCTCACCAAGAAAATTAAAAGCTCCAATTTCTGCTGTAAAAAATATTACTGGTCTAAATGATGAATTACGCATGGAGGATGAGTCAAAAAACCCAGTAGGACAGAGTAAACGTATATTTTGGCAGACTTCTATTAATGATCAAAAACCAAAGCTAAGAGTCTGTATAAATGGCACTTTTATTGAAGGCTTATTAGACACAGGTGCTGATGTATGTATCATTACTCCAGAATCTTGGCATCCGAATTGGCCTCTTCAAGAGGTAGATGTTCAGTTCCTTGGAATTGGAACCCTATCTCATGTAAAACAAAGCACAAGATGGGTTGAATGCATAGGGCCTGAAGGGCAAATAGGAAGACTAAGGCCATATATTGCCAATATTGCAATAAATTTATGGGGCCGCGACCTGCTACAGCAATGGAATACCCAGATTAACATTCCTGTAGTTCCAGGAACTCATAATTCTGGGAAGGACATGATGAGATATTATGGGAAAAGGTCACCAGCCATTCAGGCTGTTGAAGAACATACAGCAAATACCAAACCTTTAGAGGTACCAGCAGCCCTACCTTTAAAATGGCTAACTGAGAAGCCAATATGGATCAAACAGTGGCCTCTAGCTGAAGATAAATTACAGGCATTGGAACAGCTGGTGCAAGAGCAACTAGATGCTCACCATATTGAAGAATCAACCAGCCCTTGGAATTTTCCTGTGTTTGTTGTAAAAAAGAAATCCGGTAAATGGAGAATGGTGACAGATTTAAGAGCTGTCAACAAGGTAATTCAACATATGGGCCCACTACAATCTGGAATTCCTTTGCCTTCTCTATTACCAAAAGGATGGCCTCTTATAGTTATTGATTTGAAAGATTGTTTTTTCACCATACCGTTACAAGAAAAGGATAGAGAAAAATTTGCCTTCACGGTGCCTACGTATAATAATTCTCAGCCTACTAGGAGATATCAATGGACTATCCTCCCACAGGGTATGCTCAATAGTCTCACATTGTGCCAATATTTTGTAAGTAAGCCATTGGAAATAATTCGTAAACAATTCCCCAAGTCCATAATTTATCATTACATGGATGACATCTTGTTATCTGATTCAAATAAAGATACTTCAGAAAGGATGTTTGAAGAAGTAAAGAAAGTCTTGCCTAAATGCGGATTACAAATTGCCCCTGAAAAGATTCAAAGAGGAAATTCTATTAATTACCTAGGTTACAGAATAGGGTTAGAGAAAATTAAAACGCAAAAGGCACAAATTAGGTGAGACCGGTTAAAGACTCTTAATGACTTCCAAAGATTGTTAGGAGACATTTCCAGTCTACGACCAGCTGTTGGTATAACACCTGATCTAATAGTTCATTTAAACAAAACCTTAAATGGTGATAAAGATTTGAATAGTTCAAGAAAACTGACAGCTGAAGCAGAAAAGGAACTGACAATGATTGAGGAAAAATTACAGGAGGCACATGTGGATAGGGTGAACCCAAATCTTAGCTGCATCCTAGTCATATTGCCTTCCAGAATTTCTCCTACAGGGATTCTAATGCAAAGGGAAGATATTATTTTAGAGTGGATATTTATACCTAATAAACCAAGTAAAAAATTAAAAACTCATGTGGAAAAAGTCTCTGAATTAATTATAAAAGGTAAACTGAGACTTCGTCAACTAGCAAGTATAGACCCAGCAGAAATGATAGTGCCTTTTACTACTGAAGAAATAAAATGGTTATGGGAAGACAATGAACCATGGCAAAGAGCTTGTGCTAATTTTTTTGGGAGAAATTAATAGCAACTATCCCAAAAGTGGTAGACTTAACCTCATAAAGAGAACTTCTTGGATTCTTCCTAGAATTGTACGTGATGCTCCAATAACTGGAGCCTGTACATTCTCTACTGATGCAAATAAATCAGGGAAAGCAGGTTATAAGTCAGATGAATTGAGTAAGGTGGAACAAAGCCCTTATAATTCTGTCCAGAAGGCAGAATTATATGCCATTCTTATGGTGCTAAGGGATTTTAAAGAACCTCTTAATATAGTTACAGATTCACAATATGCAGAAAGAGATATCTTGCATATTGAAATCGCTGAATTTATACCAGATGACACAGAGTTGACTTCATTGTTTATCCAGGTACAAGACATAATCAGGAACAGGCTTTGTCCGATGTACATAACACACATCCGGTCCCATACGGGTCTGCCTGGTCCTCTAGCACAAGGCAACGCTGAGATTGATCAATTACTGATTGGAAGCGTGTTGCAGGCCTCAGAATTTCATAAGAAGCATCATGTCAATAGTAAAGGCCTAAAGAAAGAATTTTCCATTACATGGCAACAAGCTAAGGACATTATAAAGAGATGTCCTACTTGTTCTTTCTATAATCAAACACCGTTGCCTGCAGGGAGTAACCCAAAGGGTACTAAGAGAAATGAAATCTGGCAGATGGATGTGTTCCACACTTTATGGAATTTGGTAAATTAAAATATGTACACCACACTATAGACACATATTCAGGTTTTCAATGGGCTACTGCCCTGAGCTCAGAAAAGGCTAATTCAGTAATCACACATTTATTGGAAGTTATGGCCATCATGGGTATACCTGCACAAATAAAGACAGACAATGGTCCAGCATATGTATCTAAGAAAATGAAACGCTTTTTTGATTATGATAATATAAAACACATTACAGGTATACCACATAATCCCACAGGTCAGGCAGTTGTAGAAAGATCGAATTGTACTATAAAGGATATGCTGAACAAACAGAAAGAGATGGAAAATACCCCCAGAAATAGATTACACAATGTTTTATTGACCTTGAATTTTCTTAACGCTAATGAGAAAGGAACGACAGCAGCAGAAAGACATTGGATAATGGAAAAGTCTGCTGAACTAAATCAACCAATTTATTTCAAAGATGTGCTGACCTCTCAATGGAAGCCAGGAGATGTGCTACATTGGGGAAGGGGTTTTGCTCTTGTCCACAGGAGAAGAAAAATTGTGGATACCATCAAAATTAATAAAGGTTCGATTTGAAGAGGAGAAACCTCTTGGAAAGGAGAAATGACAACTAGTCCACAATGATGATATTCCTACAGGTGGTAAGAAAAACATATAGAATGGGGGCAGGGTTCTGTTCTTATCTCCACAGGAAAACACTCATCTTTGAAAAATTCAAGGGATCCTGGATGTTTGGATACTGACAGATGGAAAAATACCTGCCCAATAGGAACTATCAAGAAAACTGAATAAGTTGTGTAAGTAAAATATACTAAACCATATTTATAAATTTATAGAGCTGGTTTTGAAGTTGGACTCTGGCTCAGTCCCTCTCCAATTCCAAGCCTGTTGGTAAGAGAAAAACCCAGAGTTTCTGGTGTTTCTGTCTCATGTCAAGAGCCATGATAGGGGACAGAAAGAAATATGAGTTTGGAAAACATCTTTGCTTTTCTTCATATCTATCATACTTTTCATTGAGTATATCTATCATTCCTTTCATTGCATATATATATATGTGTGTGTGTGTGTGTATATATGTCTATATGATTAATGTTTAAGTTTTTCACAATGAACAATGAGTTTTTCCTGAAGTGACATTTAAAGTTTCCAGGAAGAAGATGGGGCCACATAACAACGACTCCACCTGGTTGATATGACGTCATGATACTGATAGCGCTACTACAAGACCTGTTTTGGGTACCAGCTGCACAAGACGATCCCAACTTGGCTAGCTGAAATGGTGCACATCTTATACAACATTCTGGCCAGACCTGCACAAAATACTCAGAGACTATTTGCAATTTTAAAAGACATTGATCTTGAAATTTCACCATCATTTTACTTTCACAGGATCCCCCAGAAAGAACGTCGCCCCCATGACAGCTGGAAGTAACTCTAGAGGACGATGTCCCCTCTACCAGTAAAGTTTGCCCTTGGGTTTAGGGACATCATTTAGGGGTTGATTATAATTGGTATACGGTTGAGGGTTGGGGAAGGAATTTTATAAGCTCAGGGATCATCTGAAAAAAAAAAGAGGGATAATAGATTGGTACTTGTTGGTACTTGTGAGTTATTGTTTTGAGACAAATGTATTGGTATCGATTCTTATATATTGATACAAAGTGAAATTATATTGACTATTGTATGCATGCATGTTTTTACCTCTGTTGAAAACATTTTTTATGTATTGACATATATTGTATTGATATATATTGTATATATTTACCATATTGCAGTGTACATTTCTACCTCTGATTAAGATACTTACATATTGCTTGTGTATTGATATATACTTACCATACTGCAATGTATATTTGTACATTGTTTATATTTGGAGGTCATTGTCCTCATTTGTTTCACAGTTGTTTATTGTCTTAGTCTTTAAGTTAGATAGGTATTGAGAATTATATAGATCAATAGTATTCTAAGTTTGTCATTTATAATTAGACTAATTAGGTTCTTTAGATACATAGAGATTATACTCAGTATAGATAGATAATCTCCAGCCTCTTCAAAGAGCTGTAGAAAATGGCATTTAATCTAACTCAGAGTTTTGTGGTAGTGAGAACCAATTGCTCCTGGCAACACCGCTCTATTCCCGAGAGAATGTTGAGCACCAAAGACACTCCACCTGGAGCCTTTCTTCTTGGCTAAACTGGCCTTTGGGTAAAGAAATGCCCATACCCCAACCACTGACAGAAATACAGAGTATCTGTGAATGGAAAAAACCGGACTGTCATATCCTGCCAAGACGGGGTAAGATAGTTTTGACAAGTTTCTTGCCTTTAAAAATGGTGTGTCAGTTATGTTAGGCCTTAGCCAAAGTTGGTTGCTTCAACGCTGCAAACGTTACCTTGGGTGATTGCCCGGGTAGCTAGTTGTCTCTGTGATTTGTTGCATGTTTTAGAAGTTGTTTGATTGCACTTCCTAATTACTCAGGTAACATTATTTCCCTTCTCAGATCTTTGATGGGGTTGAAGACTATATAAATGTAGTTACTTTCGACTCATGATTTAGCCAAGCTATTTATTATATAAGACCTAAGCTAGTTAGAATAGGATATTTGTACTTATTGTATATAATTTTATAGTAGGTTTAGAACTCTCTTACTTAAACAAAAGGGGGAGGTGTTGCGGGAGGTCCTTCCTCTCCTCCAGCCAATAGCCGCCGAGATACCAGCCCATTGGGGCGTGGTCTCTTTCCCTTTAAAAAAAGCGGCTACTTCCCTCCTCTCTCTCTTTACTTCCTGCTCCGGTTCCGGCGACTAGACTTCTTCCTAATTGCGTGCACAGAGGGCTGTTGTCTGGGACGGTGATCTGTAAGTTTATTCCCCTTTAAATAAATACCACCCTATTAATCACAATTCCAAACTGGTGTGGGATTGTTTATGACTTGCGCCTTCAGATCTAGACTTTAAAGGCCCAATTATCTTTTTGCATTCTATGTTTGCATTCTCAAAAGCTAGAGATTCAAAAAGTAGTCGTCTAGCTTCTGGGTCTGTTACCCCTATGTCCAGAGCCTTAATTAATCTTTGCAAAAAGTCAATAAAGGGTTCTCTCTGTCCCTGCCTAATTCTGGTATATGATTCAACCCTTTTTGCTGGATCTTGTAGCCTATTCCAAGCATTTAAAGCTGCTTGGTGACATAAACACAGTACTTCATCATCATAAAGAGCTTGGACCTGTGGATCAACATATGCTCCTTCACCAAGAATTTGATCTTGGGAAATCTCCACACCTTTTGTTCTTCCTTGCTGTTCCATATGTTTGGATTCTTCTCTGAAATAAATTCCAAACATCAAGGAAGGTCCATCATCTAAAGCTGCAGACACTAACTGAAAGAAATCAGGGCGGGTAGCTCTGACATTAGAAGCCCAAGTCCTTATCATTTCCTTGACAAATGCAGAGTGCCAGCCATAATTAACAACAGCTTGCTTAATTTCTTTTAGATCATTCATTCCTATTGTTGTCCATCTAGCTTCTTTGACTCCCTTTGAGCCTTTAGAATTTGACCCTTTGTCAGAATGAAGTATAGGGTATGTCACTAAAACCCTTGGTAAGCCAGTTCTAATAGCTGGTGGTGGCATTGTATCCTGTCCTTGTGCCTTCTTACTTTGTTCATTAGCTCCAATAATTTCTTCAATCTTTTCAAATCTTTTTATCATTGTCTCTCTTAAATCATGAATCTCCTGACCTACAAGAGTTTTTAGTAAAGATTGTATGGTTCTTAGGTGTACCATATTCTTCCTTAATGATAGAATATTGAAAAGAAAACTGAAACCTAGTAACCAGTAAATTAAGGTATCCCCATAGTCATATAAACCTTGCATGATGTAATTCATTATATTAGTAAACAAAGCAGTAAAATTTGCGTTGGAAACGAAAACTGCCATATTACCTATTATGCAACAGGTGGTGCTGAGTCATGACTAGAATCGCTGCAAAGGTGACAAAAACTGGGTCCTGTTTCAGTGTCCGCCTTAGTATTTGTTAAAAACTGGGAAATGCGAGTTGCTCAACAAAGTAAATGTAATTAAATCAATTCCATACACGGAACCAGAAACTCAGAATCCAGGGGTAGAGAAGAGCAACCCGGAATCCGCGTATGCCTCCACGTGACAGAGTCACCCCGAGGGGTTGCAACTTTCAGGAACCGCTTGCTTTCTGATTCACACCACTTAAGCAGTATGCTTGCAAGGGAGATTTAAAAACGACTCAGAAAAGAGCAAACCAGGCGGGCAGAGACTGTGCTGGCCTGTGGAGTTTAAATCCATGTGGGGAGGCAAACGATAGGGTGCATGGGGACTTGAAGTCTATCTGAGGCGTATAAGGGGAAAATATAAAGAATTGTAGCAAGAAAAGCCACTGCGTAATAGTTTATATTGAACTGCTGCTGGCTCCACGCACAGGGCACAGGCCACAGCTGAGAAAGGGCTCGTGCCAAACCAAGCTGGCGTCAGGCAGCCCAGCAGGGGGAAGGAAGGGTCCTAAAACCAAACGTTTGGGCGCCAGATGAAGACGTTAGTCACAAACAATCCCACACCAGTTTGGAATTATGATTAATAGAATGGTTATTTATTTAAGGGGGAAAATCTTACATATCACCGTCCCAGACAACAGCCCTCTGCGCAATCAGGAAGGGAGCCTAGTTGCCGGAAGTGGAACCGGAAGCCAGAGAGCGAGCTAGCGGAGGGCAGTGGTAGCTTTTTTAAAGAGAGAGAGAGACCACGCCCCAATGGGCTGGTATCTCAGCAGCTATTGGCTGAAGGAGCGGAAGGAGCTCCCGCAACAACCATTGTAACATGTATTTGTATATAGAGTACCTAATAAATATGTCCAATTTTAATATTCAGATAGTGAAAAACCAAATTCAAAACACATGACATTTTTATTTTATTTATTTATTTTAATTTGTAATTCTGTGTTTCCCTGTGTACAAATGTGTTGTCAGATGTTTCTGTCATGCCTGGTTTTCACAGTTGTTAGTTCCAAAGAAATCACACAGAGGTCTACATTAATTATAAACTGGTTTGTTTAGTATCTCAGGCTTCTTATTAGCTCTTAAAACTTATTTTAGCCCATAATTCTGGTCTGTGTTAGCCATGTGGCTTGGTACCTTTTTCGGCAAAGCAGTCACATCTTCCTTCCTCTGAGGCTGGGTCATGACTGGAGACTGACCTTCTCTCTTCCCAGAATTCTCCTGTTCTTATTGTCCCACTTCTACTTCCTGCCTGGCTTAAAATCTGAGCTATCTCTTTAGCCCACAAAACATTTAAAAGTATGTGTGTGTGTGTGTGTGTGTGTGTGCGTGTGTATGTGTGTCTGTCTGTCTGAGTCTTCTGATATCCCTGAATCTGCATTTGAGAACAACCTGAATAGGGTGCTGAGAACTAAACTTGTTGCTTGAAGGACAGCTAACACTCTTAACTCCTGAACTTTGGGTCCTCCAAGAAATTTTAAAAACAAGAGCTCATCATGTATCAATATATGATGATAATGGCTTATTGACTCACTGAATACACCAACGTAAAGGATAAAAAGACTAAGTAGACCCACACATCAATGGAAACTAAAATCGGCAATTCAGATCAACTGTGAAAGAATGAGCATTCAATAACAGCGCTTAGGACGACTAATTTTTCTATGTGAGAAGAAATGGAAATGAATGAATCTTCCATATAATCTTAGACTACTAACTCCTCTTAAATTAAAATTCAATACAACATAAGCAGTTTTACACCATAAGAAGCAAAAATCATATAGACTTGATAAAGTTGGGACACTCAGAACTAACAAATATACCATCTGTAGTCTCTGTCAAATATATATTGTGTTAGGAAAAGTGAAGAACTCATGTAGTTAGCTGTATGACCATAAATACATAAAAATGTAGATCCGAAGCCTTTGTTCCTACCACTGGTTTTGGACGGGCAGATGGATCTCTGAGTTCAAAGCCAGCCCGATCTATAGAGGAAGTTCCAGGATAGCCAGGACTAAACAGAGAAACCTTGTCTGGGTACGGGGGATATATGACATATTGGAGCTATATATTACTTTTGGAAGTTAAAAACATTACCATTTTACAAGTGCTTATAGGAAAAATGAATATATCCCTAAGATGACACACTTTTATTCCTAAAAAATAAACAGTGAATATCTTCAACAATTTTAAGAGCCCCACTAGTTTTGTTGTAGTAACAGAACGCTCGAAGCAGTGTCCTGCTGTACTACAAGGAGTAAATAAATAGTGATGTGATTATACAGTAAGATAGTAAAGTGAAAATCTATGTAATTCCAGAAAATGATATGTATGATACCAAAATTATGAAGATACATGTTGTGGAATGTTTGTTTCTGCTGTGGAGCATTTGTTTAATGATTCAAAGGTGCTGCATTCATTTATGTTCCATTGATTTAACTCTGGGAAGCTGTGTTACCTCCCTGTCTAAAACACCTGATTGGTCTAATAAAGAACTGAACGGCCAGTAGCTAAGCAGGGTTGAGAAATAGGTGGGGCTGGCAGGCAGAGAGAATAAATAGGAAGAGAAATCTTGGAAGAGATGATCAAGAATTGAGAAGAGGAAAAGGAGAGGAGGACATCAGGGGATAGCAACCTAAGTATACAGCAAGTCATGGATTTAGAAGTTAAGAAAGACATATAGAACAGAGAAAGATAAAAGCCCAGAGATAAAAGGTAGACAGGACAATTCAAGCTAAGAAAAGCTGGCAAGCAACAAGCCAGGATAACGCTGGGAATTAATAAGAAAGAATAAGTCTCTTTGTGATTCCTTGGGAATTTGTTAGCAGACTTCACAAATTAGAAAGAATAAAAAACAAACCACAGATATATGTATATAGTATAAAATTACATTAACATAAAGTTGAAAAGCACCAAAAGTGTATAATATGTTGCTCATGAATGAATGCATGTGTGTGTACAACAGCTAAAGAAGAACAAAACCCAATAACTTGCTTTTGGCCCAGTGAGTAGTCAGTAATGGGATACTCATGAGATTTGCTATTTGTTAATAATATTTTATTTCTTAAGCAAAATGACTGCTAGTGAATTATGAAAATTCACTATAAAATCTTGTTAATTAGCATAAAATTGTTTCAACTCTAATAATAAATGGATACTTGAAGTAAAGTATATCTGCAACACATTACTACTAAAGTCTTGGGCCTGGAGAGATGCTGCAGCCGTTCAGAGCACTAGCTACTCTTGCAAAGCACCCACTTGATTGTTCACAAGCCTCTGTAACTCCAGTTCCAAGAGTTCTTGTGCCTCTTATCACCTCCTCGGATACTCCATCATGTGGTGCATATACATACATGCAGACACATACATACAAATAAAATTAAATAAACAGGCAGGGCATAATGGTGCATGATTTTTAATTCCAGCATTTCGGAGGTAGAGGCATGCAGCTCTCTGGGTGCTTCAGGCCATCCTCGTCTACATAGTGAGTTCCAGGACAGTCAGCTCTGTGTAATGAGATGATGCCCTACAAAATAAGCAAGTGCATACATGCATATTTATGAAAAATAATTAAAATGCTATCATAGAAATAGACAACTCAATTGGAAGTGAAGAAATCCACCAGATATATCTAAAGTTTAGTACTTATTAACATAGTCTAAATTATTGGGAAAGTACAGGTTTTTGTCAAACACTTTTGTAAGTGATTAAATCATGAAGATGTGTCAGGCAGAAAAGAACTTAGGGAAGCAAAGAATTCCAGAGGAATTATTGGTTTTTACAAAAGAAATAAATATATATTTGCATGATATTAGAAATTTGTTCATCGTGTGTTTTGAGTTTCTTTCATATCCCACATATGATTCTCAGTTTTGAGGCTCTGGTAGTTAAATATGAACAGACCCTGGCAAACACTGTGTACCTGAGAACAACACTGTGCTAAGGACTGCAAGGAGCTTTTGAATACAGCAACAGCTAGCAAGTCGTTTCAGTATCTGTTAAGTAAGTTTAAGGACGATTTGAAGAGGAAACTATTAGGGGAAAACAGGAGGGAAAAGAATAGCCATGCAGAGCCTCACTTACCCTGAGAAGCACACCTGCCTACCAAGTGCAGGGAAGTGGTGGGTACTGAGAACTCAGATACCGCCAGCAGGAAATCAGAGCTCTCTCTGTTAGACTTTGTGATGGAAAGGAAGTGGCTTAGATTTGGTTTCGGGTTATTTCTGAAGCCATTGGAGTGTTAGTAAACAGGAAGAGGGTGGCAGTATGGGTTGTTCAGCATTTTTTTTATTTTTTCATTTTTATTTATATTTTGTAGAAAACCTACATTTTATTTTGATTATACTGAATTTTCTTTTACTGTATTGTGCATTTGGTGTCATTTCTAATACCTCATGCCAAAGAACTATTCACTATTCCTAAACCATAAAAATATTCTGTATTTTTAGTTTTATGATTTTATCTCTATATTTACTTATGAGTAATATTTCTCTAATAAAATGTAAGTTTTGATTAAGATTTTGTTTTTGAGTGTTTATTTTGATGCAGTTTGTTGAAAAAAATACTTTTTCTGATGACTTGATTTTGTATGTTTTTCGAAGTCAGATGGAAATGTCCTGTTCATTTCTAGGCTTATGTCTTTTTGTTGGGCAGCTTCTTTTCACCAGATACCAATACTGAAGTATTGTATAATATAACAATATAACGTTTTCATTTGGATATTTTTTAAGATTATTTGTTTAAATTTATCTTACATGCATTGGTGTGAAGGTGTCAGAGCCCCTGGCACTGGAGTTACAAACAGTTGTGAACTGCCATATGGGTACTGGGAGTTGAACCCAGGTCCTCTGGAAGAGTGGCCAGTGCTCTTAGCTGCTGAGACCTTTCTCCAATCCCCCATTTGATCCATTTGATTATTTTTGAGACAAACTTTCGCTGTGTGCTATCCTGAAACTCTGTAGACCAGGCTGGCCTCCATCTCAGAGATCTGCTTGCCTCTGCCATAGGAGCACTGGAATTAAAGGCATGTTCCCCCCATAGCTAGCTCCATAGATATATTGTTAACGAGGTTGAAGTTTCCTCTCAACACAGGAAAACAAAAGAAAAGTGTTATTATATAGAAAGCACAAAATCAGAAACAATAATAATAATAAAAAAAAAACTAAGATACCATTGCAGCTCCCCAAAAGCCATTGTGTATTAACAGGAAAGTGCATTTGTGGAGTCAAAATTTCATTCATAGGGAACAGAATTAGAATTGTACAACAAGATTTTTTAAATAAATGATAATAAGATGATCGAGAAACTGTTGGCTATAATAATTCCCTAAGTATTATGATGCCTTCTGCTTTATTATTCCTTTTCAAAGTTGGTTTACCTTTCCTTACACATTTTACAATCAGATTCCATGTCTTAAAGAGTCCTTTTGGGGTTCAATAGAAACCGTGACTCACTTTTTAGATCTCATCATCATGGATAATGATAAACGGGTGAGAACAGGGAAGATTCGAGTACCGAGTATCCTTGAGCAAGGTGGTCTAGATTCTTATAGAGACTGAAGACTCTCCACATTGTGCAAGATAAGAGACTAGTGCAGAATCCTACCTTTTGGTATTAAATAGCTGTCTAGAGTGTTATTAGAGCTAGAAACATATAAAAGCATTTACACTGGGGAGACTGTGTGTGAAGGAGGACTATAGCTTTTCATTCCTTCTCAGTGGCGATGACATGTAGAGTCCTTGACTTTTTTTGGAGATATTTACCTAGCACAGAGTTCATGATTCTTAAGCTCTGTGAATGTAAAACCTTGAGGTAAAAATAACTGAGAGCTGAGTAAGTGATGGAACATTTGTGACCATGTAAATAGAAAAAGCTTTAATACCAGGGTTCAATGCCTTTGTATTGAGAATTCAGATAAGCACAATTTACAACTTATTAACATCAGGGGTTGGAAATGGTCGGCATCTCCATGTGTACGTAGGGTCACTGGAGAGCTTTGTGAATTTGTGTCTTTCCTTCCACTTCTACATAGGTCATCAGGTTTGTGGGACCATCTAACAGGCCCCCAGTAAATGCATTTTATGTGTTACAGAAGACATACATTTCCAAAAAGTAATTTCTTGCTTAATAATTATATGTAGAATAACTTCATTTGGTGTCTAAGAAATACCATTACAACAGTTTGTTTTAATACTTCCTGAGGCAGAGTCTTTGTTGTTAGTTTCTCAGGTGTACTCCAGAAACTTATGCTCTTTCCTTGAAGGAAGGAGGACAAGAGTGATATTTAGCCACTGAAGTTAAACATAATTGAGAGGCAACTTTCCAGGAATATGCCTACCCTAACACTTAGCTCCATATTTAGAGAAAGAAAGGAGACTGTTATGTTCAAGAATGACACAAATTAGTGTTTTCTAGTTTTTCATAACCTCAGGAACAGTATAATTGATTCTGTCTCTTTATTCCCTAAGTCATTAAATAATAGAATCCCTGGCAGATCAGAAGTGCTCTTCCTCACAAAGCCTAGGAAAGTGTATTTGTCAGCTTACAGGAATTACATCCTTACTTATTTTGAAGGGTTAGTGATATATTCTGTAACTATTAATGTATTTGAAATATTTATATGCAATTTAAGTATAAAATGGGTAGATTTAATATGGAAAAATTTCTTACTAATACCTTTTATATTGGTCACATGCAGTTATAGTCATTAAGTACCATTAAAATTAGCTTTATCTTTTTAAAAAAATCATCTTTTTTTTAAAACCAAATTGTCAAACATATGAAGGAAAATAACCACTGTGTTTCTTTCTGCACTTTAGGGGATACATTTGATACAATCCCTCTAATGACAGTAGTTACCAAGTCTTCATCTGTTCTTACCTGGTAGCCCTCTGGTTAGATTATTTCTGAAGGATAACTATTTTCCTTTTTTTTTTTTTACTTTGATTGTTAAGATGTATTCAAATAGATTTTAATGGACAGCTTGTTCAGTAGGAAATGCTTACTCTCTACACAGTGTATATGCCTCTGACTCCTGAAAATCAGAGTTCTTTCTTCCCCAGTCTGCGTTTACTTATGGCGCTTTTAGCTTTCAACTGTTTTTGCTTTTAGATGTAGAACTTTTAATACATTGTTGGGTTTCATTCATATTGTCCATGAATGATGCAAAGAACTTGTCTATTCTAAATCATTGTTAAGCAGAAAAGCATGAAAGAAGGCGTAGTTTCTCCTTTTGCCCATAGCAAAATAAATAGTGGAACTTATGAAGGACAAAGATAAACTGACACCTTTTTCCCTCAATGTTTCAGTGCAGAATTCTGTCCAGATGAATAAATTGTTTATTTTCTAAAATTGCATTTGCCAGTGTAATTCTGTCAACCTTGAATTTCCAAATGTGAACACATAAGTGATGGTTTTTACAAAGGATATGGAGTAGGAAAGTGTGCCTTGAGTATGTCAACACAGGAGGCCCTCTTCTTAGCTCTCAATGTTATGTCAGCTTAACCAGTGTTAGCTCAGTTACTTTGGAAGAAAACTTAAGAATGAGGTTTAAAATGTCATTTTCCATCTCATCAGACATTGCTGTAAAGTTTATTCCAAAATTAAGAATAAACTTAGGAGAAACTTGTTTGGGGGCCAAAGTGATTCAGCTAACACATTTGTTTCAGGTTATTCATAAAAGGTGTGTTTTTAAATTTTTAAGTTGAAGATAGTATTAAGTAAAAGAAACCAATTATTTGTCTAGAAATAGATATTTCTATTTTTATTATGGTAAATTCTAATCAGGTTCATTTTATTGATCATAGGCCAGGACAGTTGTTCAGGTTAATGGGAGGGAAACATAACTAAATACGGTTACCTCTGAAACAACCTTCAAGTTCAAGTTTTGTAGAAGTATCAGAAAGGTTACAAAGCTACTTCTTCACTATTTCAAATACTGTATTTATCTTTGAGAGTGAGAAATGTAGTGAATAACGAGTGCTGTAACGTTCAGTTAATCCGTAGTCTTACAAGTGTTCCTTCCAATAAATGCAAACCTTTACATTGACTGGTTAAATTTTGCTTCCCTACAAAGTATACTTTTAGTGTACAATGAATTGTGGCCATGGGATTGTTCTCAAAAGTTGCCAGTCTTTGCTCAAAATGTTTATTCTTTTTTATGTTGTTGTGGTTTTCTTTGTTTTGTTTTTCAAGAGAGGCTTTCTCTGTGTAACAGCGCTGGCTGTTCTGGAATTCACTCTAGACCAGGCTAGTGTCCATCTCACAGTTTCAGCTGCCTGTCTTCTGATGCTGGGATTAAAGGTGTGTGCCACCACCACCCAACCCAATGTTTATTCATATTCTGTATATATTAATTGAACTTTCTGCTGTCGTTCTTGGTTAAAATTGTGGTGTTTAATTGACAGGAATAGCAGTGTTCTGTTCATTGCATTGCAGAGATTAAGGAGATGAACAGTTGTGGTACCCTGGTGACTTGGCTCTACTAGTATTCACATTTTGATTTAATGTAGACTAAGTAGTAAGTTTTGCCTCCCTCCAGATGCAACCAACTTGAATATTGATCTCTTCTTGGAGTAGATACTCTAACAAGTTCTGTTATTCATGGTAGCAATACAGGCATAAAAAAGAATCTTTCTTTAGAAAAAGCTTAGGGCTGGAGAGATGGCTCAGTGGTTAAGAGCATTGCCTGCTCTTCCAAAGGTACTGAGTTCAATTCCCAGCAACCACATGATGGCTCACAACCATCTGTAATGGGGTCTGGTGCCTTCTTCTGGCCTGCAGACATACACACAGACAGAATATTGTATACATAATAAATTAATAAATAAATAAATATTTTTTTTAAAAAAAAGAAAAAGCTTGCAGTTGTTTTGAAAGATGGATGATAAAAAGTAGAATATAGCATGACTTATGGGGGTGAGTGGTCCATAGGAAAAGATGCTTGGAAGAAGGTAGAAGGAATTTGAGCTGGTGCTTACAGTTCTTGTTAGCACAGGCAGAAAGGCATTATTCAGAAGTTATGAATCAGGCAAGGCTCTGTCTGTCTGTCTATCAAAAATCTTCCATAAAGCTGCAGTGCATTTGATGAAAACGTCTTAGCTTAACCTGGTTCCACATTTGCTAGCGTGCCTTGTTGATATAGTTCATGCTGTTTGCTTTTTAAAGAGTACGTTTCTTGTTCCATGTAGTTAGAATTACACAATTCTTCTGTCCTTTGGTAACAGCAAATTATATATACTTGATTGTTTTTTATATCTATAATAAAAAGAAATTCAATTTTATTAACATGTAGGCTTTTTCCAATATGTGTGTTGGTATGTATGTATGTATGTTTGTATGTATGTGTGCAAGTGTGCAAGCATCTTTTTGGAAGCCAGAGGGACAGTCTTGAATGTTGTCCCTATAAGCTACATCTACCTCTTTTGAGGTAACATCTTTCACTGACCTTGAACTCACCACTTAGTATAGATTGCCTAATCCACTCACCTCCCTGTACCACTCCAGGATTACAAGAGTGTTACTATGACATTTTTACTGTTTTATATCGTTACTCTGTACCCAACTTGGATTATTATTCTTTTGACACAAGCACCTTGAAGACTAAGCCATATCCCTAGCTCAATACACATAACTTCTTTTTTTAAAAAATATTTATTTATTTATTATGTATACAATATTCTGTCTGTGTGTATGCCTGCAGGCCAGAAGAGGGCACCAGACCCCATTACAGATGGTTGTGAGCCACCATGTGGTTGCTGGGAATTGAACTCAGTACCTTTGGAAGAGCAGGCAATGCTCTTAACCTCTGAGCCATCTCTCCAGCCCCTACACATAACTTCTAAGAAATAAAATAAAAATTAATTAAAATCCTCTGGTATTCTACTTTGAGTAGATGTACTGGGCATCAACTTCTCTTGCTTAAAAAGTTAATGTTAGTAAATAGGAGAGAATGCATAACTGATACTCTAAACCTTGTCCACTTCAATGGCTGGTTAGAAACCATGAAGCCAAAATGAGATCCCTCTAGAACCACTTTATTGAACCTCTGTGTGTGTCTGTGTGTTGTGCAATGATTATTAAAGAAAAAGGTGCCCTTAATTTGTGAGGGACCCAGGGGGACCCAGGAAGTACTGGAGGAATGAGGGGGAAAGAGGGAAATGCAAGGAGCAGAGGAGGTCCTAGGGAGGTGAAACCCTCTGTTAAATTCTATTTTGACATGGGTACCACCATGCCATGTTTGCATCCAAGGCCTTGGACCCATGGGGTACTTGGCAAAGCTATTTCCTTATATGGGCCAGGTTCAAGCAGGGAGGATTGCAGCTTCCTTCTGAATTTTTATAACTGGACACTGCTGGAGATTGCTCTCCCGTAGAGACCACTAAGGAGACTAACCAACACCTCCTCCTGTATTGTATCTATAGACACAATGAGGTTCCTGGGGTGGGGTTATTAGAAAAACACTACCCCCACACATCCCTCATCCAGATTTTACTCTTTGTGTGTCATTTATTCATTTCCTCACTGTCCCTAGTCATGGAGGATTGGACAAGGAATTATATAAATATAGTCCTCATGGAGGAAACTCTCAAAATCATTTTTAAAAATATTAGTTTAGTGCCATCATTTGTCAACTTTCCCTTCTGCAGTTATACTAAGGAGATGGGAAATTTAACAATTTAATTCACAATTTGATTTTTTTTCTCTTAATTCTCTTAAGCATACTTTTAAATCCAATTTAAAAATTTTTGATCATAATAGCAAAAGATTAACAATAACACAATATCATTGCATTCTTAGAGTTTAAATCTCTTAACCGTTAGCGTACTTTGAATTACATTTTTAAAATAGTATTCATTTTAATATTTCTGCGTTTTCGGGAGGCAGAGGCAGGCGGGTCTTTGTGAGTTCAAGACCAGCTTGGTCTACAGAGCTAGTTCCAGAACAGGCTCCAAAGCCATAGAAAAACCCTGTCTCGAAAAACCAAAATATATATATATATATCTGCGTTTTGTTGCTGTTTTTGATTTTTCGAGACAGGGTTTCTCTGTTTGAAAATCTGTCCTGGATCTCTCTGTGTGGATCCATCTGGCTTTGAACTCACAGAGATTGGCCTGCCTCTGTCTCCAGAGTGCTGAGGTTAAAGATGTGCACTACCTCCGCTTGATTTCATTTTAGTATTTTTTTGTAAGTATAGAAAAAAGAAAAGAGAGAAACTGTTTATACTATGTTTAATCTCCATGCGCATTATGCTTCAGTTTTCTAGGTAGTGAGGCCATGCAGCTGTCACTGTGGTGATACGGCCACCTAGCAGTGACCGTCTTTACACATCTCAGCCACAAACTAGTCACCCAGAGTTGTCCAGCTGTGGAAACCATAAGCCGTTTTTCTTAGAAGAAGTTCAGTTACAAAAGTCATTCTTACATTTAATTCAAATTTATCACACTAGTATAGAAGCTTTTATTTTAAATCCCTTGTGATATAGTTATGTGTTCATTATAAGTGTATATCTGTCACTCCTTTACTGTAAAGCTGTTTTGCAATACCAGTTTAGATTTATACTTAGAAGTATAGTTCACGATATTCCACATCTGTTTCTCAGTAACGAAGTCTTACTGTATACACAGTATCAGTGCTAAATCGTGGTCTTTTATACTTGTCATATAGTATTTTTTAAACATTGGCGATAGTTCACATTGAGTGGGTAATTATTGCTTTTGAGGAGAAAGCACAAGTGTGGAAATAGTTAATTACCCTGTTAATCTATTTATTTGGGAGAAATACCTGCCTAAACTATGCATTTAAGTGCATCCAAAAAATAAAAATTAAAAAATTTGTTTGTCAGGTATTTCAAGGCAGATAACCATGACCAGAGTATAAGATGAGAGAAAGGACTATAAGAGAATGAATGGAGGAACATAGTTCAATGTGAAAATGGAAGAATTGCAGAGTAGATTAAAATGACAGATTATGAGAGATGTGCTGCTGCGTAGGTGTGAGGAGAAGTAAGTGACTGAAAAGAAACATAGTTTGCTTTCCCACTGCAGTTCATTGTAAATAGAGAGGAATAAGGGGCATCAAAAATGAGATGAGTAGCTGAAGTCCTTATAGAAAACACTTTTTCTTTTGGTTAGTGAAATATTCCCATTCTGTAAGTGATATATTCTAATAAAGATTAAAGAGCAAGTTGTGTTTAAGAGATCAGGTCATCGTAACTCATTGACATTAGGCCACATAACTGAATGATGTCTTCCTTCAGTAAAATACATCAAATGAGATCAACAATTATGACTCATAAACATGCCTTGCAGGCATAAAACAGCAGGGAATTAGCATGTGAGGCTGATAAATATGCATGTAAATAAGCTCCCAAAGGAATAACATGGGTTTGATTGATAGGTTTAGAATTGGAACATATGTAAACCCCTTTATTCCTCATTCTGGTGTAGCTAAGGAAGGATGCATTTTACTTGTTAAAAAGTTTCAGTAACTTTGTAAATCTTAATGCCACATCTGGGTTGTTTTTTTGTTTTTTGTTTTGTTTTGTTTTTTTTTTTTTGGTTGTTGTTATTTTCCTTGTATATGTCACTTGTAAGATTAATTGAATTGTCTTCAGGCTGCATGGCCTGCACATAAACTAAGAGGTATAATATGTGAATGAATGGCTATGCGTGTGAGACTAGAAATGGGGTAAAATAAGAGTTCTGGGGAAGTTTGCTTCTGCACTGTGAACTGATATGTATGCTTGTCAGAATCTCTTGGAAATGTGGCTTTGATATAACAGATGACTTTGGCTTTCTCAGTATGCTTTATGTCCTTATATAACTTTTCTCTTAATTATCTGATATGTAGGCTTTGTTTGAGTTAGGGTCTATTGCTGTGAAGAGACACAAGGACCACAGCAACTCTTGTAAAGGATAACATTTAATTGTGGTGGCGACTTTCAGTTCAGAGGTTCAGTTCATTATCATCATGGTGAGACATGACAGTGTGTAGGCAGACATGATATTGGACAAGTAACTGAGAGTTGTACGTTTTTCAGGCAACAGGAAGTAATCTGTCAGACTGGATGGTAGCTTGAGCATATATGAGACCTTATGGCTCACTTTCACAGTGACACATTTCCTCCAACAAGACCACACCTGCTCCAACAAGGCCACACCTGCTAACAGTGCCACTCTGTTGTCTGAGATTCTGTCCTGCCTGGTTCCCGCAATCGTTAAGTTCCAAAGTAATCACACAGAGGTCTCCATTAGTTATAAACTGATTGGCCCATTAGCTCAGGCTTCTTATTAACTCTTATAACTTATATTAGCCCATTTTTCTTGTTTATGCTAGCCACATGGCTCGGTACCTCATTCAGCAAGGTAGTCACATCTTGCTTTTTCTGTGGCGGGGTCACAACTTCAGAAAGATCTTCCTTCTTCCCAGAATTACCTGTTCTTCTTGACCCGCCTCTACTTCCTGTCTGGTTGTCCCGCCTATACTTCCAGCCTGACTACTGGCCAATTAGTGTTTATTTAAAATATACTTGACAGAATACAGACCATTGTCCCACACCACCACTCCTTTTGAGGGCTAGTTTCTTTCAAACCACCAGAAGCTTACTCTGGTACTGCAACTCAGCCTATGAGCTAGTGTGGAAATCCAATGGAAAGTAGGTGTTCTGGTTGCAGTCATCAGTCAGGGTTACTTTTGTTATCAATACCTATAAGCTGGGGGTAAATGTTCTTCCTGTGAAATCCAACTCATCTCAAGCAGTGATGAGCAGTGGTTGTGGATTTCCGGGTGCAGAGATGTAGCATTGCTTTGTATATGAAAGGATTTGCGAACTGAAGACATTCGAGCCATTAATGCCATTTCTCTTTAGTAATAAACTCATTAGGAGAAAGCAAGATCAGCACAGTATATTAGTTATTCTTTTTTTTTATAGTTTCCTTTTCTGCAGTTTCAGTTATTCATGAAGAACCATAGTTTGAAAATATTTAAATGGATTGTTCCAGAAATAAACAATTAGTAAATTTTAGATTATGCTTTGTGGGTAGTGTAATTAAATCTTGAAATTCTGAACTCAGTTGTGTCTAACATAGCTGTGCTTCAAAGGTTGCCCATCTCTGAGGCTTTTAGTGGTTGTCTTGCTTATCAGACTGAATAATATCTCAAAGCATTGAAGTGTTGGTGGCTATTGTGTATGTCAGAGATGATTTTTAACTGAATAGGTGAGAGACTGCAAAGGTAACTTAGCAGTTAAGAGCATTTGGTGCACTTTCAGAGGACATGAACTCAATTTTCTGTAATCGTGTGGGGGTTCACTAACATCTGTAACCCCAATTCTACAAGATGTAGCATCCTCTTCTAACTCTCTTGGACACTGAACATACATGGTCCAGAGACATGGATGCAAGCAAATATCACAGATAACAAGTAAAACCAATTATTTCTTTTAAGGAGGATTGGTGAAAATTCCGTACTTAATAAGAAAAGATAAAATTACTTTCTGAAAGCTGAGATTGCTAAAAATCTATGTCAATGACCCTTTGTCAGTGAAACTGTACAGAAACTGGAAATTCATGCTGGTGTTGGTGTGCCATGTTAAACTTAAAAAGTTATGGCTTTATTTTGTGATACATGTCAGGTAAGATGAAAAGAATCTCAGATCTGTCGGTGTACAAAACCTAAAAGTATTCTTTTTTTTAAAAAAAAAAACATTATTTATTATGTATACAATATTCTGTCTGTATGACTGAAGGCCAGAAGAGGGCGCCAGACCTCTTTACAGATGGTTGTGATCCACCATGTGGTTGCTGGGAATTGAACTCAGGACCTTTGGAAGAGCAGGCAATGCTCTTAACCACTGAGCCATCTCTCCAGCCCCCTAAAAGTATTCTGAATGACTGTAGCAATATGTTGCTATAGAAAAAAATAACAAATAAACAAAAAATAAAAACAGTGATTTTTATAAATCAGCAGGGAAGCTGCTTAGGGAGCCTTGGTCTGAAGATAGAGAACCTTTCTGCAATATTTCTGTGAAAATTAAAGAAGCTGATTAAGTTGAAAGAATAGTACCCAACCAAGTTTTTTTTTCTTTTTAGAAAAAAATTAAAAGATCTTAAAAAATTAAAAAGTTTATTTTTATTTCATGTTTATGTGTAGTTTGCCTGCATGTATCTGTGTTCATTGCCCACAAGGGCCAGCAAAGATCATCAGATCCATTGGAACTGGTCTTAAGGGTTGCTTTGAACTGCCCTGTAGGTGCTGGGAACTGAATCTGGGTCCTCAAAAGAGCAATAAATGCCCCAAAACCCAATTTTTCAATTGCAGTAAATTACAGCTTTTGCTAACATGGTGGTGTTATGCCAGTGGATCTCTGAGTATGAAGCCAGCCTGCTACAGAGCTAGTCCCAGGACAACATAGACAGAGTTTCTCTGTGTAGCCCTAGCTCTCCTAAGACTAACTCTGTAGACCAGGCTATCCTTGAACTTAGAGCTTGACTTGTCGCTGACACCTAATTGCTGGAATTAAACTCCATGCTAATGTCTGTGATTTCTGGTGCTACAGCAGGCCATATTAATGCCTGTGGTCTGCACTGCTGCTAGAGGCCATGTTGATGTCTGAGATTTGTGCTGGAAGTCTATGATCCATGCAACCACCTGCTACTTTAGGCTAGGAAGCTTCTTTTTCAGTGTTGTCAATGACTGCAGACTCAATAACAGAGAATGAGAACCATGACTTCTGTGATAACCATCACCCCCAAAACAAAACAAACAAAAAAAAAAAAACAAAGAGAAATAGTCCAGACAGGAAACTATTCAAAGTCCTTAAAAACTGTGATAAAGATGCTGACGTGTAGCTCTTCATGGTTGACTGATGACTTCTGGTGGGTGTGGGGTTAGGAAGCAGGGAAGGACTCATTGTCTTTAAGGGCTGGTCACTGGGAGTTTGACCATGTTCCAGTTGGGTAGCACTAATTGGATTTGGTGTTTTTTCTGATTTTGTTTGTTTGTATGTTTTTGGGATGGGTTGGGAGGGTGGAGCTGGGAGGAATGGGAAGCAAGCATGACCACTGTGCATTCTACAAAATTAACAAATATTTAAAATATTATGTTGGAGTACATTATAACTAAACATTAATTAATTAACAAATTAGTTATTAATGTCTTACTATGTCTTCTTTATCGGTTGAACTGTTTTTCATAGATTTGTATGCATAAGAGAAAACATATTTAGAATACATTTCCTATGTCTACTGGGGTCTGGTACATATTCCTTAATATTAGTATTATTATGATATTATATTAATTAATATATGATTATATATCTTACATATATTATATAATCAATGATATATCATATATAATTATTAGTATATTTTCATGATCGTGAATATATAATCATAATTATATTATGATTATATATAATTATATTATGATTATATATAATAGGAATATATTTTATTACTATAACAGTAGTATTACTATAATGCTATTAATGTTGAATATGTACATATTAATTGCTTTGCTTCAACTGATGGGCTGTACCATTGAGATGCAGCAAAGGAAAGAACAGGCTATTCAAGTAGGCAAGAGAATCCCAGGTAGCTTGAGGGTTTCTGAAAGGATGGATGTTAAAGGTCATTGACAGTATTAGTTCTATGGTGAGGAACTGTTGACTGAACATACATTTCGTCCTGTCCTGGAGAAACAGATTTTCAAAACAGGTTATGTACTTTGTTCAACCTAAATAAACAGACAAAAATTTTTCTACAATAATTTGTTTGAGAAAAAATACAGCAAGAGGTAAATATGTAAGTATATCCAAGAAAGCAAAGGAATACAACAAGTTTTAAAGATAAAATAAGAAGGACTAGCTGGTGTGGTGACCTTTAATCCCAGCATTTAGGAAACAGATAGATCTCTGAGTTCAAGTCCAATCTGGTGTACAGAATATAATGAGTTCCAGGGCAGACAGAGCTACAGTAAGAAATCCCCAGCCTGTCTCCCAAAGGATTACACCCTGAGGCCAGCCCAGCTTCATTCCTAGAACCCCAGCCAGTGACACTTAGGGAATGAAGAAAGGACAGACATGCAGACACACCAACACATCAAGTGAAGCTGGAACTCCTGGGTTCTATGACTGGGACCTACACATGTTTACTACTGTACAACACAGAAATGATTCCCATAGTTATTAATATCTGAAATTTTCCATTTATGAATGAATTTGCATAAGGAGATATTATGAAGTTATTAATATGTAATGCAGTCTCAGAAACACTAACTTTTAAGCATCAAAAATCCCTCTCTCACCCAACTATGTATTTAAACCAATTTTGAAGATGTCTTTGTTTAGCTGGCAACATCTCACCTTAACATGAATCCTTAGATGGTACTTGTGTAAGCTGTGTTTAAATCTATCATCTCCCTTTATGCTCTGCCAGGTCTACACTGTACATAGGTGTGTTTACGTACCCCCCATCCCCAATCCCCACCAATACCCAAACAATTAAGTTTTGAGATCAAAAAGGAAAGAATCTCCTATTCTTATGCCTGATAACTACCACAACAAACTAACAGAAAAACCACCTTAATTAAACGGAGACTATCTGCCCAGCCAATAAATATCTGTCTCAGTGTAACACCAATGATGCAAGGAAGAAAAATTCTGTCAAACCAGCTTGTGCAACTGTAGGGAGGGGAATAAACCCGAGCAAAGAAGTTGTAAATTAGTAGGTATTTTGACATGGGTGTGGCCATTTTGAGGATTCCAAGGCTTCAAACACACGAGCAATCTCCTAACATGGACCAGGCTCCATAGGGGTGGTAAAGCTGTCCACGGGAGCCCAAGAATGGATGTTTAGGAACGGTTGATTCCTGTATACAAAAACTAGCAACTGCAATTTCCTCCTAGCTCTTTACAGTCTGAGACAGCCTCCTATCAAGATTTTCTATTTCTTCCTATTCCCAGTGCTTTCTCTGTCTGTATGCTTTTAGCTTCCAAGTGTCTTGGTCCATAACACTAACACCTACTTGCTAAAAAGATACAGGAGATACAGCATTAGCTCTTTGACCAAGATAACTGTGGCATGCAATTTTCTTAGGTTTAAAAGAGAGAAAGAAACACTTTTTTTTCCCCCTGAAATACCTTTTGGAATAAATTTCAGAGGCACTTAACCAAACGTATTCTTATAGAATGGTCATTTATATTTAGTAACAGCTACCATAAAATATTCTTTGAAGAAAAAATTTATATGTCACTCAAAACATTTCCTGAATATTAACCATTCTGTTGTCTTAAGTCAGTGTTTCTTAACTTGAGGGTCAAGCCCCTCAGGAGGAGTCTGATGACTTTCACAGGGGTTGCCTAAGACCATCAGAAAACACAGATATTTACATTATGATTCATAATAGTACCAAAATTAAGTGATAAGATAGCAATGGAAATAATTTTGTGGTTTGTGGTCACCACACATAAAAAACTGTATTAAAGAGTCCCAGCATTAGGAAGGTTGAAAAATACTACTGAAGTCAAGTAACTTTATGTGTCTATACTGTATTTGACTCGTCCCTCTCAATAGAAGGGACAGAACAGAAGGCATTGAGGCATTTGTGAGGAAACCTAGGGTGAACCTGAGTCTTCTGTCCCAGTATTAGGAGAAAAGTTAACACTGAGCAGGGATGGCAGAAGATAGACCTGGACTGCGGGCAAGTTAGGGGTAAACTGGGCAAAATCAAAAAGGTACTAAATAATTTGTTAGAGAATCAGACTTAATAACAAAATGATTTCAAGTCTATGCTTATGTGTTATGTATAGCAAAGTAGAATGCTTAAATAAATCTTCACATAAAATTTGACAAGGAAGGAGGTTGTGAGACTGTCAAGTGGCAGTATATTTGACTGGCATGTGCAAGGCCATGGGTTCTATTTCCAGCACAGAAAAGGAATCCTGGTGACTTTCTGAAAAATAAGTATATTTCTGACATAGAATTCCACACTGCTTACTAGCACTCAGAAGGCTGAAGCAGGAGGATCATTAGTTTGGCTATATAAGAAAACCCCGTCTGTTTTAGTTACTGTTATGTTGTTGTAATGAGAACCCATAGTAAAGGCAATTTATAAAAGAAAGCATATAATTTGGGGCTTGCTTATAGTGTCAGATGTTTAGTCCATGACCAATCTGGCAGGGAAAATGGCAGCAGGCAGGCAAGTACGGCTTTGGAACAATAGCTGGTATCTTACATCTTATTCACAAGCAGCAAGAGGCAGACAAAGACAGTACACATAGGCACAGAGACACACACTGGCCTGGCATGAACTTTTGAGACCTCAAACCCACTTCCACTACCACACTACTACCAAAAGTCCACACCTTCTAATACTTCCCAAATCAGTTCTACCAGCTGGTGACTAAGAATTTACATATATCAACCTATGGGGACTATTCTCATTTAAACCACGCTGGTCTTAGTGTAAAGAAAAACAATATCAAAAAAGAAAGAGTAAGTATATAGGAAACATAGTACCCGGTATTATTAAAGGTAAACACCAGTGCTTTGCTTTTAAAATGTTATCATTATGTTTTTGTTTTGTGTTAATGCAAAATGAATTCTAATATAGATTTATGCATGGGCAGTAAGAAAGAATGACAGATGTATGTTAAGAGTAATGCATATCCTGTATTTGTTAGTTCATGGGGGAATTTTAAAGGAGAAAAATAGGTGGTAGTATATTGTTTTTAAGAATAAGAAATATTGCTGATATCATATCTTTCCTTCCAAATTTGGTCTTCCTCTTTGATTTTTTTCTGTTATAAACATTTTTATTTACTTGTGAAAAAAAATTCAAGCTGTATTTTTTAGCAACTTAATTTTATTGTTGAAAAATAGACTCATTCCATTGTCTTTGATAAAATTATAATTGCCACCCCCCCCAAATAAAAAGAAAAGAAAAATTCTGAGAAAAGCCCTATTTGTATGTGACATACGTAACTCTTCCTTGTCTAGTGTATTCATTGGGTGGTGAGAAAGATGGGACTCCTTCAAGAAATGACATCTGGTCCTCTTAGTAGATGAGGATATTGAATCCGAAGTTACGCTGGTTACTAGAAAGCAAAACAGTTGCTTCGAGTGAGGGGGAAATGAGTAGTGAGCTAGGAGAGGAAGGAAGAATCTGATCTGAGATGAATTGTCTTATCCTTGGTTTTTTCAGGTACTTACCATGAAGTGTAAAGATGCTCTTTGTATCTATTTTTCTCATTGTTTTGTTATAGGTTTTACTATCAAACATACTATGCCAATATAGGAGTTTTTAATTTGCTTCCTTAATTGAGAGATACTCTTCAGTTGGTGTGGCCTAAAGGAATGTTGTCAAACCTTGGCAGTTTTCCTGCCTACAACCTATTATTCATGAAATGAACAAGCTGAAAAAGTAGAGAGATGTGTTGGGTAGAGATGAGACTCCAGCACACCACCCCATTTGCCCCAAGGGTGCTTGTGGGATGAAGAAGCTGGTGGTGCCTGAGGAAATGTGGCTAATCAGTGTCTCCACACTGATAATGAAGCCATGGCTCTTCCTGGACACAAACAGTTTAGAAAATGGTGTTAGTATGACCTGAAGGGCGAATTTTAGGTCTTCTGACACCTGAAAATGATTAAGTGAAAACTTCGTTGGTTTAAAAAAAGTAATGTTGAAGGCTCTGAAAAGTCCCTAGGCAACTGTTGTCTTCATGGTCCTCTCCGTGCGTTTAATCAGGAGAAATATTTCTTCCTTCCATGACCTCCAAGATTAACAGTTTTTAAAAGTCAGCTACAAGCAAGTAAATTGAAAGGATCAATTCAGGTTTTGCTCAATCCTGGGAGTACTTACACAGCTAAGACCTTCTTTTAGATGTAGGACAGAGTTGAGAAGGTGGATAACAGATCTGTCCTTTCACCACTCGTGTGTGGAGGTGGGAGACAGAATAGAGAATTCCCAAGATGATTGTCTTCTGACTGTTCTGTGTGTGTGTATCTGTAATATGCACACTGCTGCTATATACAAAGATTTACTCTAAAAAAAATAGTTCAAAGACAGGCATGGTAGTGCGGATCTATCATATTGCATGGTAGTGCGGATCTATCATATTGCATGGTAGTGCAGATCTATCATATTGCATGGTAGTGTGGATCTATCATATTGCACAGTGCCTTGGATGCTCCAGTACAGTTTGGAGGGCTAGAGAGCAGCCTCGTGCTGTGTATAGTGAATATCTTTCAAAAAACAAAGAAACAAATAGTAGCAAATAAATAGTTAATATTCATACAAGAAATAGTTTGTACCTCAGAGTTTAATGACACAGAGTAACTGGAAAATAGGAAAACAAGCTCCCATTTAATTATTTTTACCAGTGCACTGTGCTCCCCCACATTTCTCTGGGTGTAGTGAGATTTCGATTTGGTAGGGACTAGTTGGAAAAGCTAACAGTTTCTGTCTGGTGACCAATTTTAGTTTATTTGTTAAGAGAATTAACATGTGAAATAATGGTTTGGATACAAGTAACAGTATTGCCAATACTTATAAGAAGGTGAGGTTGCATGAAATTTGAAATGGATAGACCTCATTCTTTTCTGTACAATATACAAAGTACTTGGATAGTATGGAAGTACAGTTACAGATGTATGTAAGCAGTAAATGATGTTATTCTGTCCTTGTATTATTACATTGGCATGTATGGTCAAGAATAATACATTGTATAAAGAATGTATCCATCTAATTATATGATCTTATAGAAGACTGAATTCTCAAGCTCTGCCTGCTTGTAATGGAACCTGTCTAATTCCTAGTCCTTCAGTTCGTGACCCCTATAACGTCTGAATTTGTAGATTGCTTTTAGTAGTGAGAGACTAGAACTTAGATTCCCTAGTTGGCAAACAAGACAATAAAGAGAGAGGCCATGGCTAGGTAAGGAAGGTGGTAAATTTCCAAGATGGCTTGCTTCTTCATCCTCCTCAGTTGAGACAAAAGCCTGACAGTTTAAAATAGAAGCTTTGAAGACTTTTGTCTCTCACCTGCAAGCCCTCTGCTAATGGACTGGCTCAAGTTCCAGGCAAGAATTGGGCATGATAAGCAACAGTTATGGACCAATTAACCATACTGTTTTTCTTCAAATTAACTGACCCTAAAGGAAGGGAGGAAAACTTGAGAGATTTAAGACAACAGCAGACCTCAAGTGTTGGCTGGGTTTTTCGCCTTTTCTAGTCCTCCTCCTTTGCCTTGGAGATGGTCTTTTTCACTGTATGTCTGCTGTGTGTGTTTCTTCACTCCCAGGAAATGCCTTCCTTTCACTGTTGACTGTCTGCTCTGTTTATTGTGCTTAGATTTCTTTGCTGTTACCTGGTGAGCCTTCTAATTCTTTAACAGACAAAGTGAACTCTAGTTCAGACCTCTAAACTGTATCATTAGGATGGGTATATTAACATTATTAATGCTATTAATTCATGTACATAGACTGTCTCTCCATCTTCTGGTGTTAATCATGCCTGTTGAGAATTGTTGGGTCTGGGGTTACACAATGATGGGGCACAGACTACCAAAGTCTATTAAACCAGAAACAAGCTTTATTACAGAAAAGGAAAGAAAGAGATCACCGTGCGGCACACAAAGGTTATCAGCTATAGTTGTGACCACAGCTAGAGATCAGGCTTCTGTAGCTGTGGCAATGGGGGCTGGTTCTGGGCTTCCTCTTATAGTAAAATCAAATACCAGGTGTGAGTCAGAGCTTTTACAACATTGAGGTCAGTCTTAAAGTCACATTACATTTTAAGTTTTACAACTTTTGGTTATAGGATGTTAGGATGTTAACTTAGGATGTTTGTGAAAGCCCGTGGCTGACACAGCTGCTTTCCACTGTCCCTGACAGAATGCAAGGCAGAGAGTAGAGTCACATAGGGTACAGTTAAAAATGAAGGGAATACAAGCCAAGGATTCATAGAGGCAATAGTTTGAAACTAATCTTTCTCTGCAGTACCTGCCTAGCTGGGAAGCTGGGAAGCAGGAGACAGATGTTAAAAGTTTACTGCTGTACATATGACTGCCAGGATATCTGTTCTTAAGGCAGAAAGTGTTAATAGCCATGTCGAATCAGGGAAAAGTGTTCATCCTAACCTGTATTTCCTGCCCTTGAACTTTCCACTCACTTGTACTCAAGCACTTCTGGTATAGTTGGGTCCAAGAGACTTGATTAGGGGAGTGAACACCTGTGGCTTGTTATTTTACATAGACAAAAGCCTCCCGCACTTAAGGACTGTCTGTCCTTGGGCAAGGGGCTTGCGGATCAGAGGCATTTTTGTTTCGTGGATCTTTTAGGCACAGTAATTAAGACTTGAAACAGCTAGGCAGTGGTGGTGCACACCCCTAATCCCAGCACCCTAAATCCCAGCAGAGGCAAATGGATCTTTGTGAGTTCAAGGCCAGCCTTGTCTACAAAGTGAGTTCCTGAACAGCCTGGGCTACACAGAGAAATACTATCTTGAAAAATCAAACCAAACAAATAAAAAAACAAACCAAAAAACCTAAGAACAAAAGCTAAAACATAGCTCTGGTTTTCATATGTCTTCCGTGTTTTATAGTGTTCATTGAAGGGGTTCATTTCCTTGGTTTTGTTACAAAATTGTTTATTTGAGGCTTTTATGAATGAGATTGTTTCTCCAATTTTTCCCCTGAGTCTGTCTTTTGTGTGAAAGAAGCTTACAGATTTGGTTATCGTAAGTGTTATGCCCAAATCTGCAAAGTTCCTGCAAAAGCCAACAAGGAAACCAAGAGCCCCTTACATAAACGCAAAGAGCCCTTATTTTAATCAAGTTTGCAAACTCGGTCTTTCCGCGTGTCCAATTTATTGGAATAAACAGAGAGTCCCTACTCAATTAGAATTGGGTTTTTATAGTAGTAAAGGTGGGGGGAAGGGTCTCTGAGGTTCAGGACCCCTGATTGGCTGACACTTGTCTAGGGTGTCCTGGGAGTGTGCTGTGGTAGATCCTATCTACAGCACTTAGAACGTTAGGCATTTCCTTTGAGTGGTCTGTGCTTGGGTGGGGTTCTGGTAACTCAGCTTGCAGTTCCTCTTGGAGCCAGGCATTGCCTTAGGATAAACTACTGAGGCTCAGGCCTCTTACTAAATTTATCAAGGGCCAAGTTCGACTCTGGCAGGTGATAATGGTGGGAAACAAAGAACTTCCTTTGGGTGACCAGATCATACTTAGCTTATCGTGGCTGGCCCCCACAAACAGGGTGTTTACCCAGAAATTGCAACAAGACATCTGGCCAGAAACTATCTTCAATATGAATCCTGAGAGAAGGGGTAGATCTGTGGGCCCTACAGTGGCTATCAGTTTGTGATAGATAGCATTTATTATGTTGAAATACCCGCCCCATCCCTAGTTTTTCCAAAGTCATTATAATGAAGGGATGTTAGATTTTTTTTTTTTTTCAGAAACCTATTTGTGTGGTGACCTACTTTGGTTGATTTATATATGTTGAATGTGCTAGCATCTCGGGAATTTAGACAACTTGAATTGGTTTTTGAATATAGATTACTGGTATTTTATTGAGAATTTTAATGTTTTTTTTTTTCAGCAGACAGATTGCTTATAATTTTCTTTTGATTTCTTCTTCTTTTTTTTTTTTTGGTGTTGGATTGTTCTCCAGTTTTGGTGTCAGAATATTACTGCCTCTATAAAAAGAATTGGGAAATAACCCTTTTCTCTTTTATGAAATAATTTCAAGAGTATTGTGTTCTTTTAAGATTTGCTATAGTTCTGTGCTATATCCATTTGACCCTGGCCTTTACTATTGGGTTTTTATGTGGGATATTTTTAAATACTAGTTCCTATTCATTGGTTGTTACAGGTTATTTCATCTTGATATTTCTTTCTTAGCACTGCTTTCATTATGTCCCATATGTTTAGTTAGGTTGTATATTCATTTTCATTGAATTCTAGGAAGTTTTTCCTTTCTTTCTTTATTACTTCCTTTACCCAGTAGTAATTCAGTTTAGAATTGTTCATTTTCCATGAGTTTGTAAACTTTCTGTAGTTTCTGTTTTTTTTAACTCCAGTTTTAATCCTTGGTAATCTGATAAGACATGGGGTTATTTCAAATGTTTTGTATCTGTTGAAACTCGCTTTGTGGGGAGTAAAGGTCAGTTTTGGAGAAGGTTCCATCAGGTACTGAGAAGAACATAATTCTAATGTGTTTTGGTGAAATGTTCATTTGCGATATATTTTGTTATTTCTCTGTTTTGTTTCTGTTTGGATAACCAGTCCATTAGTGAGAATGCTGTGTTGAAGTCTCCCACTATTAATGTGTGGTGTTACATGTGTGATGTAAGTTTTAATATGTTTCTTTTACAAATGTGGGTACCCTTTCATTTGTGGCATAGATGTTCAGATTTGAAACATCATCTTGGTGGGTTTTTTTGTCTTTGATGAGTATCAAATGTCCTTGATATATGTTGACTGAGGTTTCCTGTCCCCCCAGATCCCACAGCCGTTAAGTCCCAAAGAATCACACAGAGGTCTACATTAGTTATAAACTGATTGGCACATTAGCTCAGGCTTCTTAGTACTCTTACAACTTATATTAATTAGCCCATTATACTTGTCTATGTTTGCCACATGGCTTGGTACCTTATTCAGTGAGGTAGTCGCATCTTGCTTCTTCTGTGGCTAGGTCACCATTGCAGAGTGCATCCTCTTCCCAGAATTCTCCAATTTTCCTCACCCCGCCTCTACTTCCTCCCTGTTGTCCTGCCTATGCTTTCTGCCTGGCTACTGACCAATCAATGTTTTATTAAAATACAATTGACAGGGTACAAACCATTGCCCCACAGCAGATGTATTTTAATTAATTTTGGTTAGAAGGTTTTTTTGTTAAATATTAGGATAGCTACACAAGCTAGGTCCATTTGATTGGAAAATCTTTATCCAACCCTTTACTCTGAAGTAGTGTTTATCTTTGATGTTGAATTATGTTTCTTATATTCAACAGAAGGATGGATCCTGTTTTTGTATCCATTCTATTAGCCTATGTCTTATTATAGATAAATTTGGGTTCATTGATACTAATGGTCAGAGATATTAATGGTCAGTGACCTGTTGTTTTGTTGATATTGTTATTGATGGTGGTGGTAGTAGTACTACTACTACTTTAGGTGTACTTTAGTGTGTTCTTTGGGTTTTGATGGTGTGCCATTATCTATTGCCTGTGTTATCATGCATGTAGCTAACTTCCTTGAGTTGGAGTTTTTTTCCTAGTACCTTCTGTAGGATTGGATTTGTGGATAGTGTTTAAATTTGACATTGTCATGAAATACATTTTTTTATCCATCTAAGGTTATTCAAAATTTTGTTGGATATAGGATTCTAGACTGTTTGGTCTCTTAGATTCTGCAGGACGTCTGCTTAGGCCTGTAGCACGATTAATAAAACCCAGAGTCTTAAATTAGGGTTCAGCCTGAAGGTAAGAAAAGCAAACTATTTTACTTTGAACTTCAGGCAAGCTTTATTTATTAAAATACAAATGTAGTATCACTACATAGGCCCTTCTGGCTTTCAGAGTCTCCATTGTGAAGTTGGGTGTAATTCTATTAGGTTTGCCTTTATATGTTATTTGGCCTCTTTTCTTTGTAGTTTTTAATGTTCTTTCTTTATTTCTATATGTTTAGTGTTTTTGTGGTTATGTGGTACTGGGACAGTGTTTTTCTGATCCAGTCTATTTGGTTTTCTGTAAGCTTTTGCCTTTTAGGAATGTCCTTCTTTAGCTTGGGAAATTTTCTTCTGTGACTTTGTTGAATATATTTTATTTGACTTTGAGCTGGGGTTCTTCTTCTCTTCCTATCATTCTTAGGTTTGGCCTTTTCATAGTGTCCCAGATTTCCTGAATATTTTTGTTAAGTGGTTTTGGAGCCTGTCCTGGAACTAGCTCTTGTAGACAAGGCTGGTCTCGAACTCACAGAGATTCACCTGCCTCTGCCTCCCAAGTGCTGGGATTAAAGGCGTGCGCCACCACCGCCCGGCTTTGTTAAGTATTTTTGCCTTAGCCGACAAACCTCTCCACCAACACAGTAATCCCAATCAGACCAAATCAGACAGAATTAGAAGATGCTTAGGTTTAATGGATGCCAACACTCCCAGGTAGACCCCTGAAAAAACTTGGAGTGAGGGGAAAGGAGAACCAGAACTACCATGGAAAACTGGGAGATTATGTGTTCTCTCTGGGATGCAGTGGTCTTGACTTCCCATGGGAAGAGGGGTCACCTTTGGCATACTTTCTTGCAGGTGGAGTCTGGACTGTGGTCACTCCCAGGGGTGCCTGCTTGGAATGGAGTTTTCTTTTTTTTAATTATTAATTAATTTATTTAATTATTAAAGATTTCTGCCTCTTCCCCGCCACCACCTCCCATTCCCCCCCTCCCCCAATAAAGTTTTCCTCCCTCCTCAGCCCAAAGAGCAAGCAGGTTTCTCTGCCCTGTGGGAGGTCCAAGGACCACCCACCTCCATCCAGGTCTATTAAGGTGAGCATCCAAACTACCTGGGCTCCCACAAAGCCATTACATGCAATAGGATCAAGAACCCATTGCCATTGTTCTTCAGTTCTCAGTAGTCCTCATTGTCCATTATGTTCAGCGAGACCGGTTTTGTCCCATGCTTTTTCAGACCCCGGCCAGCTGGCCTTGGTGAGTTCCCGATAGAACATCCCCATTGCCTCAGTGTGTGGGTGCACCCCTCGCGGTCCTGAGTTCCTTGCTCGTGCTCTCTCTCCTTCTGCTCCTCCTTTGGATCGTGAGACTTCAGTCCAGTGCTCCAATGTTGGTCTCTGTCTCTGTATTCTTTCATTGCCTGATGAAGGTTAATATTCAGGAGGATGCTTATATGTTTTTCTTTGGGTTCACCTTCTTATTTAGCTTCTCTAGAATCACGAATTATAGTCTCAATGTCCTTTATTTATGGCTAGAAACCAAATATGAGTGAGTACATCCCATGTTCCTCTTTTTGGGTCTGGCTTAACTCACTCAGGATAGTGTTTTCAATTTCCGTCCATTTGTATGCAAAATTCAAGAAGTCATTGTTTTTTACTGCTGAGTAGTACTCTAATATGTATATATTCCATACTTTCTTCATCTATTCTTCCATTGAAGGGCACCTAGGTTGTTTCCAGGTTCTGGCTATTACAAACAATGCTGCTATGAACATAGTTGAGCATATACTTTTGTTGTATGTTAGGGCATCTCTTGGGTATATTCCCAATAGTGGTTTTGCTGGGTCGAGAGGTAGGTTGAACCCGACTTTCCTGAGAAACCGCCACACTGCTTTCCAAAGTGGTTGCACAAGTTTGCATTCCCACCAGCAATGGATGAGAGTGCCCCTTTCTCCACAACCTCTCCAGCAGAGGCTATCGTTGGTGTTTTTGATTTTAGCCATTCTGACAGGTGTAAGATGGTATCTTAATGTTGTCTTGATTTGCATTTCCCTGATTGCTAAGGAAGTTGAACACGATCTTAAGTGTCTTTTGGCCATTTGAACTTCTTCTGTTGAAAAGTCTCTGTTCAGCTCAGTGCCCCATTTTATAATTGGATTGATTAACCTTTTACGGTCTAATTTCTTGAGTTCTTTATATATTTTGGAGATCAGACCTTTGTCAGTTGCAGGGTTGGAGAAGATCTTCTCCCAGTCAGTGGGTTGCCTTTCTGTCTTAGTGACAGTGTCCTTTGCTTTACAGAAGCGTCTCAGTCTCGGAAGGTCCCATTTATTCAATGATGTCCTTAGTGTTTGTGCTGCTGGGGTTATACGTAGGAAGTGTTCTCCTGTGCCCATGTGTTGTAGAGTACTTCCCACTTTCTCTTCTATCAGGTTCAGTGTTTTTGGACTGATATTGAGGTCTTTAATCCATTTGGACTTGAGTTTTGTGCATGGTGATAGATATGGATCTATTTTCGTTCTTCTACAGATTGACATCCAGTTTTGCCAGCACAATTTGTTGAAGATGCTCTCTTTTTTCCATTGTATACTTTTAGCTCCTTTATCGAAAATCAGGTGTTCATAGGTTTGTGGGCTAAAGTCAGGGTCTTCTATTCGATTCCATTGGTCGACTTCTCTGTTTTTATGCCAGTACCAAGCTGTTTTCAATACTGTAGCTTTGTAATAGAGTTTGAGGTCTGGGATGGTAATGCCTCCAGACGATGCTTTATTGTATAAGATTGTTTTGGCTATCCTGGGTTTTTGTTTTTCCATATAAAGTTGATTATTGTCTTCTCCAGATCTGTGAAGAAATTTGATAGGATTTTGATGGGGATTGCATTGAATCTATAGATTGCTTTTGGTAGAATTGCCATTTTTACTATGTTGATCCTCCCAATCCAAGAGCAAGGGAGGTCCTTCCATTTTCTGGTGTCCTCTTCAATTTCTTTCTTCAAAGACTTAAAGTTCTTGCCAAATAGATCTTTCACTTTCTTGGTCAGAGTTACCCCAAGATATTTTATGCTATTTGTGGCTATCGTGAAAGGTGATGCTTCTCTGATTTCCCTCTCTGCTTCCTTATCCTTAGTGTATCGGAAGGCAACTGATTTTTTGGAGTTGATTTTGTAACCTGCCACATTACCAAAGGTGTTTATCAGCTGTAGGAGTTCTTTGGTAGAGTTTTTGGGGTCGCTTATGTATACTATCATATCATCTGCAAATAATGAAAGCTTAACTTTTTCCTTTCCAATATGGATCCCCTTGATCCCCTTATGTTGTCTTATTGCTATTGCTAGAACTTCAAGCACTATATTGAAGAGGTATGGAGAGAGTGGACATCCTTGTCATGTTCCTGATTTTAGTGGGATGGCTTTGAGTTTTTCTCCGTTTAATTTAATGTTAGTTGTCGGCTTGCTGTAAATAGCTTTTATTATATTTAGGTATGACCCTTGTATCCCTAATCTCTCCAAGACCTTTATCATAAAGGGGTGTTGAATTTTGTCGAATGCTTTCTCAGCATCTAATGAAATGATCATATGGTCTTTTTCTTTCAGTTTATTTATATGGTTGATTACATTGATAGATTTGCGTATGTTGAACCAGCCCTGCATCTCTGGAATGAAGCCTACTTGATCATAATGGATAACTTTTCTAATGTGTTCTTGGATTCGGTTTGCCAGTATTTTATTGAGAATTTTTGCATCAATGTTCATGAGTGAGATAGGCCTGTAATTCTCTTTCTTGGTTGGGTCTTTGTGTGGTTTTGGTATCAGGGTAACTGTAGCTTCATAAAAGGAATTTGGCAATGACTCTTCTGTTTCTATATTGTGAAATACATTAAGGAATATAGGTATTAGGTCTTCTTGGAAGGTCTGGTAGAATTCTGCATTGAAACCATCTGGTCCTGGGCTTTTTTTGGAAGGGAGATTTTTGATAACTGTTTCTAATTCTTCGCGACTAACAGGTCTATTTAAATCGTTCACCTGGTCTTGGTTTAGGTTTGGTATATGGTACTTATCTAAAAAAGTGTCCATTTCTTTTGCATTTTCCAGTTTTGTGGCATACAGGCTTTTGTAGTAAGATCTAATGATTCTCTGAATTTCCTCTGTGTCTGTGGTTATGTCCCCCTTTTCATTTCTGATCTTATTTATTTGCGTGTTCTCTCTCTGTCGTTTAATTAGTTTGGATAGGGATTTGTCAATCTTGTTGATTTTCTCCAAGAACCAACTTTTTGTTTCATTGATTCTTTGGACTGTTTTCTGTGTTTCTATTTTGTTGATTTCTGCCCTCAGTTTGATTATTTCCAGTCTTCTACTCCTCCTGGGCGCGTCTGCTTCTTTTTTTTCTAGAGCTTTCAGGTGTGCTGTTAAGTCCCCAATGTATGCTTTCTCCGTTTTCTTTAAGTGGGCACTTAGTGCTATGAACTTTCCTCTTAGCACTGCTCTCATCGTGTCCCATAGGTTTGAGTATGTTGTCTCTTTGTTTTCATTAAATTCAAGGAAGACTTTAATTTCTTTCTTAATTTCTTCCTTGACCCAGGTGTGGTTCAGTAGTTGACTGTTCAGTTTCCATGAGTTTGTCAGCTTTCTGGGGGTAGCATTGTTGGTGCCTTCTAACTTTAATCCGTGGTGATCTGATAAGACCCTGGTGGACACTGATATTTTTTGTATCTGTGGTGGTTTCCTTTGTTTCCGAGTATGTGGTCAATTTTCGAGAAGGTTCCATGAGCTGCAGAGAAGAAGGTGTATTCTTTCCTATTTGGGTGAAGTGTTCTATAGATGTCTGTTAAGTCCATTTGATTCATTACCTCCAACAATTCTCTTAATTCTCTATTAGTTTTCTGTCTGATTGACCTGTCCATTGGTGAGAGAGGTGTGTTGAAGTCTCCTACTACCTGTGTGTGTGATTTGATGTCTGCCTTGAGTTTTAGCAATATTTCTTTTACATAAGTGGGTGCTTTTATATTAGGGGCATAGATATTCAGGATTGAGACTTCATCCTGCTGAATTGTTCCTGTTATGAGTATAAAGTGTCCCTCTCGATCTCTTCTGATTGATTTTAGTTTGAAGTCAGTTTTGTTAGAAATTAGTATGGCCACACCTGCTTTTTTCTTAGGACCATTTGCTTGAAAAACCTTTTCCCAACCCTTTACTCTGAGTAGATGCCTGTCTTTGTGGTTGAGATGAGTTTCTTGCAAACAGCAGACTGTTGGATCCTGTTTTTGTATCTAATCTCTTAGCCTGTGCCTTTTTATTGGTGAATTGAGACCATTAATAGTAAGTGATATCAATGACCACTGGTTGTTAACTCCGGTTATTCTTATTGCTTTTGGTAGAAGAGTTTGTGTGTCTCCCTTCTTTGAGTTGTGCTGTTGAAGGGTCGCTAGATTCCTGGGTTATTGTAGGCAGTGTTGGCAATGTTGGATTCCTTGGGTTGTGATTTTCCTTCTATTACTTTCTGTAGGGCTGGATTTGTGGCAACGTATTGTTTAAATTTGTTCTTATCCTGGAATGTCTTGTTTTCTCCATTGATAGTGAACGATAGCTTGGCTGGGTATAGTAGTTTGGGTTTGCATCCATGGTCTCTTAGTTTCTGTAGTACCTCTATCCAGGACCTTCTGGCTTTCATGGTTTCCATAGAGAAGTCAGGTGTAAGTCTGATCAGTTTACCTTTATAAGTTACTTGGCCTTTTTCCTTTGCAGCTCTTAATATTCTTTCTTTAATCTGTATATTTTGTGTTTTGATTATTATATGGCGAGGGGACTTTTTTTTTTTTTTTTGATCCAGTCTGTTTGGTGTTCTGTATGCTTCTTGAATATTCAAAGGAATATCTTTCTTTATGTTGGGGAAGTTTTCTTCCATAATTTTGTTAAAAATATATTCTGGACCTTTGAGCTGTGCCTCTTCTCCTTCTTCTATCCCTATTATTCTTAGGTTTGGTCTTTTTATTGTGTCCCATATTTCCTGAATGTTTTGTGATGAGAATTTGTTGGTTTTGGTGTTTTCTTTGATCAGTCCGTTTATTTTCTCTATGGTGTCTTCAGAATCTGAGATTCTTCTATCTCTTGTATTCTATTGATTATGCTTGTTTCTGTAGTCTCTGCTCGTTGACCTATATTTGCCATATCCAACTGGTCCTCAGTTTGTGTTTTCTTCCTTGCTTCCATTTCAGATTTCAATTCTTGGACTGTTTCCATTACCTGTTTGATCATTTTTTCTTGGCTTCCCAGGGTATCATTTACGTATTTACTCATTTCTTCAAACTTTTTGTTATACTTCTCATCCATTTCTATGAGGGCGTTTTTTACATGTTGTTTAAGGGACTCTATTGCTTTCAAAAAGTCAGTTTTTTCCTCTTCTCCTGTGTTAGGGTGTTCAAGTCCTTGTGTTGTAAGATCATTGGGTTCCGGTGTTTTCATGTTGTTTTTCAGATTATTGGGTGAATTCTTGCCTTGGCGTCTGCCCATCTCCTCTTATCGATGCTATCTATTGGGTTTGATTTAATTGTAGCGGGGCAATCTGCTCTCAGTGCGGGCTTCACTGTTTCTTGCCTGCACTATCCTGTATCCAGTGCCTCCGCCGCCCGGGCCTGCCTGCCTGCCGGTGCCTCAGCCGCCCAGGCCTACCTGCACGCCGGTGCTTCCGCCGCCTAGGCCTGCCTGCCTGCCGGTGCCTCCGCAGCCCAGGCCTGCCTGCTCGCCGGTGCTTCTGCCACCTAGGCCTGCCTGCCGGTGCCTCCGCCGCCCGGGCCTGCCTGCTCGCCGGTGCTTCCACCACCTAGGCCTGCCTGCCAGTGCTTCCGCCGCCTAGGCCTGCCTCCAGTTTGTGTTTTATTATTGTTTCTATTTTCATTTCCAGGTCTTGAACTGTTTCCTTCACCTGTTTGTTTTTTCTTGGCTTTCTTGGCATTCTTTAAGGGCTTTATTAATTTCCTCCAGTTTTTTTTTTTGGTCTTTTCCTCAGTTTCTTTAAGGGATATTTTCATTTCTCTTTAATAACCTCTATTGAAGAGCCCAGGAATATAGGAATATATAATTGTAAACCTAGAGAGATGAGAACTGACAGCAGTTTTGTAAGCAACCAAAGGTTAACTTTTAACAATGGCTTTTTGCCTTACAGCCAGCATGTCCATCAGCAGCCAGGAGTTAATTTTTAATGATAGCCCCACCCACCCTTCACTCCTGCCCCTTACAGCCAACAACTACTGTGGATCATGTTAACTTTTAATAAGGTGTTTCTACATGATTCACAGCTTTTTTACATTCCTATAACCTGAAACTACTGCCCCTAAATGACCTTCTTCCTTGCATAGTCTTGCATCCTTTCTGCCTCCTGGAAAACACCTGTGTTGGGGAAGCTGCAGGATTTTGCAAATACCAGTAAGCTGAAACCCTGTTAGCAACAATTGTAAATCCTAAAATGTAATTTGACTCTAAGCTCAATCTCAAGATTGTAAAACTTCATTTTTCCCATGCCTGATGCTTGTTTTTTACTATAAAAAGAGGCACAAAATCTACCCCCTTGCCACAGTATCAGAAGCCCAAACTCTGACTGTGGTAAGCTTCTTTTTGTTTTATGGTATCTGGAATAAAGTTTGCTTCTGGTGATGTGTTCTCCATTATTTCCATGCCCCCAGGGCTCCACACTATCATCTTCATAAAGTTATTTTTTAAAGTTATTTTTTGTGGAGGCTCGAAAATGTGAGCCTGTTTCCACCTTGACCAAAAGTCAGAGAGTAGGAAGTTTCCTCTAGTTCCATCGTTGTGCTTCTACCTCAAACTAAGGTCCCACCTAGGTGTTGACCAGAAAGTTGTGCTCTCTCAAGGTCAGTGTCACTAACTAGTTTGGCTAACACCTAGACCCTTGCCCCAGGAATAGAGAAGTAGATGGTTCCTACCTCAGACAAGAGTCCAAGGACCCAACCAAATTCCAGTTCCTTTTGTGGAGATAACTTGGGATTCCACCCAGGGAGTGGTTTGCTTACAGAATGTTTTGGCCTGGTGTGTGAGTGTGACTTGTTTTGTTCTAGCAACAGAATCTCTAACTGCTTACTTACCCTGGACCTTCAACTGGTCTGTTGATTTCCTTGTTATCGTGTTAATGCAGTCTTTTGTCTTACTCCTCCTTTGGGGTCAGGGGTATTTTAAGCAGTTGGAAATTAAATGTGGGCGAATTTTCAGTGTTCACTGGAATTCCCTCCTGATACTATCCAATATGTTTCTCTGTTTTATTATTTTCATTCATGTCTTCATATTCATTACTGTATTTCTAAATCCCCATGCCTCTACCCTGGACAGGCTGGTCCCTGATAATTTTTATCAAAAATAAAGTTCCTCTTTGTCCACACCTTCGACGACTTATCCATAGCCTTTTAGATCTCAGCCTGCTCCTCCTGCTTCTGGCAACTATCACTTGGCACTAGCATTTCTAAAACTGGTAAGGTCTATTCTTGCAACCGCATAGTCTTGAGACTCTAGTCCTGCCATACATTTGTAAACCTCAGCTGTTTCCTATGATCCCTTTATGTCTTTATAACCATTATCATCTAGGTGACTCTTAAATTAACAAAGTTTAGCTGGCAGAGCAAGGTACATTTTTGAGTATAAAAATATTGGGGTGCAGCTTTAATACTTTAAATCCAATATATATATTTTAAACTTTGTTTTTAGAATGGGACTTAAATCATCATACAAAAATCTGCCCCAGTCCAAACTATCTTGGAGATCTGTTGTTGCCTCCTAGTTAGGCCCACTCCAAGTGTTTACCTTTAATCAAGATGTTGGTGAAATCATGTGGCATTCTTCTTTTTTTTTAACTGTAGCAAAATGGCAATCCGAAATTTAAAATGGAATCATGCCTTATGGTTTCTTTAAAATTACCCATGCATAGATTTTAAATTATCAATTACCAGTGTTACTAATTAACTTTTAACTAGTTTCATTTTAATTTTAACAGATTTTTTAATCATATCTAACAAAATAAACTTATAAATCTGAAGCTACAGAATGTTCACATTAACCAAATTCAATTTTTTTTTTTTTTTTTACTGTTCTGCTTTTTTTCTCCTTGTCATTGTGTCAGGGGCTCAGACTGACAGAGTGACAGAGAAACTTTTAAATAACCATGGGTCTTACAGATAAGAGTGGTACTACAGCAGAGTGAAGTGTCTCTCTGTGTTCCTTCTGACATTAGAATGGAGTGCACATTCATGTCCTGGTTCCATTTGTTGAGATTATATTTTTCTAGCTTTTCATCCTAAAATAGTGTTTATCTTTGACATTAAGGCGTCTTTCTTGGAGCCAGCAAAAAGAAGGTATCCTTTTTCTAATCCAAGGTATTAGTTGGTATTGTGATGCGTTTAGACAATTGCTGTTCAGAGTTGTCGATTGAAAGGGTATACTGCTTCCTGTCATTTTGATTTCATAGTGTTTGATAGCTTTTTATACTTATTTTGCATAATGACTGACATATAGTTGTCTACTTTTCTTCCTATAGACTCTTTTGTATGCTCATCTTTTTCTTCAGACTAAAGAATTCCTTCCAGTACTGTCTGTAGGAGTGGCTTAATAGTCAGCAACACCTTTAGCCTGCTTTTATTATGCAAAATTCTTTGACTTCCAATTATGACAGGCAGTTTAGACCGGCTCAAACGGGTTCAGACTGGTTCAGACTGTTTCAGACTGGCTCAAACCTCAAATAAGGTGAAGACACAAGATTATAATTTAAGGACATGATGCAAATACCTTGTCCTTGACAGGATGACTCACCATTGGCAGTACCTGCATAAAATTGTCCCTCCTGGCTGATTTTCCCCTGTAGCCAATTGAAAGTCTTTATTCCAATTGACTGGGAGTACACACAGATACTCAGGACCCAAATGTACTGCCAAACATTTAGAGCAGGGGGCTTTTAAGACAAAAATCACATTCTATATCTCATTTGGAGCTATAGGTAGATGTTTTGCACAAACAAATGGTTATAGAAGCTAAGATAAACAGTTACCTGGAGAGGAAGGTTCTGTAAAAGTAGGGCAGTTTAAAAGAAGCTAGGGCTGCTTGACCTCCATTTTCTAGAATCATTTCCACAGGAATTCTACATAAAGGAAATTAAATATTGAAATGGCCTTAGCAAGAGTACAAGATGAAGGAGCTTCTGCACTGTCTTGCCCTTGTCATAATAGCAAAGTCTTGTATTGTTTGAGGTGCCCTCTGCAACAACTCACGGTGGGGAACTATCCTATTCTTGGCACTGGAGTTTTTAATAATCTATATCTTTCTGTGTCCCAGTGACAAACAAAATTAGATAGTACTCAAATCAATGATAGAACAGTTCAACTGTGATTCTAATAGTGAAGCTTTGAAGGCACACAGTTGCCTTTCCTTACAAGGCCACTTGCAACATTGATAGATTTTTGTCATCAAGAGTATCTCAAGGGCTGGAGAGATGGCTCAGAGGTTAAGAGCACTGATTGTTCTTCCAGAGGTCCTGAGTTCAATTACCAGCAACCACATGATGGCTCACAACCATCTGTAATGAAATCTGGCCTGCAGGCATACATGCAGATAGAACACTGTATACAAAATAAATAAGTCTTTTTAAAAAAAGAGTATCTCAAGACTCATCTAGTCTCCTACATTCACCCTAGTTCTTCCTAAGCTTACCTTTATGGTGTTAGTCAGAAGTTCAATTATCATTTAAACACTGAAGATCTTACTCTGCTTTTCTTGTGCTTTAACCCATTTTTTTTTCTGCCTTTCTATTACCTTGACATAAAGAACCAAGTTCTTACCATGAGACCCACTCTCTCAGTTAGTGTTTTTCGGTTGCTGTGAAGAGACCCCATGACCTTGGCAATTACTATAAAGGAAAACATTTACTTGGGGCTTGCTCGCAGGTTCAGAGGTTTAGTTCTTTATTTGGTTGGGAAGCATGATGTCACACAGGCAGACACGATGCTGGAGAGGTAGCTGAGATTTGTATAATTGGATCAGCAGGCAGCAAGAAGAGAGAGATAGCCTCTGGGCCTGGCTTGGACTTTTGAAACCTCCAAACCCACCTCCAGTGACCTACCAACAAAGCAACACCTACTCAAACAAGGCCATACATTCTAATAGTGCCACTCTGGTGAGCCTGTGGGCACTATTCTTATTCAATCCAACACATTCTACTTCTGACTACCATACGCTTTGGCCATACGGTAATGCTAAAATGCTATCAGTCCAACTCCAAAAGTTCCCATATTTTGCAACAGCCTCAACACTGTTTAAAAATCCAAGTTCAAGTGCTCTTCTGAGACTCAAGACAATTTCTTAATTGTAACCCCAGTAAAATAAATATTAAAAAGCAGATATTTCATCCTCCCAGTATACAGCCTACAGTGGCACAGGATGTATGCTTCCAATCCAAATGGGCAAAAAGGGAACATAGGGAGGAAATACTAGACCAAAGCAAGACCAAAAACCAGCTGGACAAACTCCAAACTCTGCAACTCCATGTCTGATGTCAAAATGTTGTTCAGCTCTCCAAATCCTTTCAGATTTGCTGACTGCAATATACTTCTGTCTCTTGGGCTGTTTCCATACCCTGTTAGCAGCTTTTCTTGGCAGGTATCCTATGACGCTGACATCTCCAACATCTTGGAATCTCACTTTCACAGCTTCACGCACTGGCCTCTCTGGGCCTCTGTGCAGGGGACTCCTGAGACACATGCTTGGCCTCAGCAGCTTTCCTTAGCTTCAGATGGAGATTCCACAACCCTGTTTTGTTTCCTTGATTCTAAAGCTAGAACCATGTGGCTGAAGCTGCCAAGTTCTTCTGCTTCCTGGGATTGTAATGTGTCCTCTTGGTCAAACCCATTTTCACCAGCTTTCTGCTTTCTGTAACATCGAGACCTCAACAAGTGCCTACCCACAGAACTTTACATTCTTGAAAAGATGATCTGGGTGCATAAATCCAAGCTTGAATTAGAAAATGCATTTATTAATTAGGACCTACTTATAATTCATTTAGATATCTATTAATTTGTTAGTTTGTATAAAATCGATAAAAACTACTTTGATATCTTTCACGGTATGTATGAATTATTAAATTTGATCATTAGTTTGTCATAGGTTTAAAGATGCAATCATGTTTCTGGTTATTGTCAGGTTTAATAAGACATTTCTATTAACAAATAATTATAAAGTATAAAACAATAATTACAAGTTAGCATGAGTTTAGAATTTTTGACAACTTTTGGTTGTTTTTTTCTTTTTTTTTTTTTTTTTTTTTTTTGTAGACTTGACTGTCCTGGAATTCACTCTGTAGACTAGGGCAGCCTTGAACACACAGTGCTCCACCTGCCTCTGCCTTCCCAGTGCTGGGTTTAAAGGCGGATGCCACCACCACCCAGCTTTTTGTGAACTCTTTGAAAACAGCAACTCTTCAATAGCAAACACATTGAGAGTAAGGTACACTTTTCTGAACCATTGTGGTTTTTGGAATTTTGTAAGGTTGGTAAATGTTATAAAGTTTTCAGTGACTTTCATTTGTAGTGGTAGATGTCTTGTAGTACTAATAGTATGTTTGAAATCATTTATCTAGAATTTTTTATCTGAACTTTGAAACTTCAGATTTGAAATATTTAAGTATAATTTTTAGTTGAAAGAATGTATTCAGTTATTAACTGGAAAACATAAATGAGGTTAGTTACTCTTGTTAATAAATGGCAGCTTATATCCTGCAGATAGTTTGCATGAGTTTTTCAGACATCAGCAGAGGAGACATAGACTCCCTAAAGTTCCTCAGTTAACGAATGTCTTTGCATTTTAAGAGGTTTCAAACATCCAGTATAACTCTTAAGGGGCAAAAAAACCAAAAAGACATTTTTTAAGTTAATCATCCATAGTTGACTTGTATTTTCCTAAGATGGTATTTGTGGATGTTGACTGATGCATCAGTCTTGAGTACACAGTGAGACCCTTTCTTTAAGTCTTAAAACTCGAAGTTGTATGATTATCTTTGGCCTTAATACTATTTTCCAAATCCAATAAAATAATTTCTAGTTCTTTGGCAATACGTATACTTCTTAGGCAGCTCTTTTCTAATCTGTTTTGTTACTTTTTTTGCTTACTAAGATTTTATAATTACCCAAATTACAGCATTTCAAGGCAACAATTCTTTATGGGGACAATGGTTTTAAAGGCCATATGGTTTGTAAGCTCTTAGGGTATATAGTAGAAGCTTGATACTATCATGGTAGGTAGCCTATAGGGTTGGCTTAGCTCAGTGCTAAATTCCATTACTGCTCCTAAAATAGACCATAATTTAATGTCTTTCGTTAATTATTTGTGAAACTAAATTTTTTTCTATAGTAAGACATAGTTTTGTTCAGCATAGTAGAACTTATTATTTTGGAAAATTTCATGAATAATGGAGATCATCTAGGAAACCCTTTAGGGTCTAAGTATCACCGTTGTGTTAGTCAGCCAAACTGTATTCTGATTGCTCACTCAAAGACCTTTCCCTATAGTCTGGTAGAATTCTGTTGGTCCTATGTCACTTATGAGTTTGTATAGAGTGTGGCTCTCAAGAGGGAACTGTTTGCAGATGCTAGACTTTGACTCACCGACTCTGCAGGTTCTTACCCCAACCTTCCCATCCACGTGAAGACCAGCACCACTTTCTGCTACCCACCACTCATACATTTCTGAATTTTTCTTTTCCTCTTCCTTTCTTATTTTTAATTTTGTGAGCATGCTTGATTGTGTATGGTGTATTTGTGAGCACCTGGATTGTTCCTGAAAGCAAGAGATCTTACTGAAATAGAAGAGGCAAGTGGCCACTTCTAATTTTTTCAACCTTAATTTTTAAGACAATATCTCTTCAATGAGCTTGAAGCTTGTTGTCTCAGCTGGACTGACTGACTAAGGAGTCCCATGGTATGTCTTGTCTCTGTACCCCAGAACTGGAGTTGCAGACACGATTGCTCATACTAGACTTTCATAGAGATGCTGGGATCTAAAGTCAGGTATCTATGCTTTATTGAGCAAGTGCTAAACCAATGAAGCCATCTTCTTCATCTCTTTTTCTCTACTACTTAAATTTGTGAAAGTCCATGTGTTGTGAATATTTCAGGAACCTTTACTAATGTGTCCTGACGGCATGTGGTACAAGAGGATCTGACTTTGGAGGTTGTCCAAGAAAATGTTTTTTTGATTGTTTGTTTGCAAAAGGGTTTTTATTACTTAGAATAATAATTTTAACATAGAGAACTAAATTGGAGCATTATTTGATCTCTATGCTGTAGATAAATTAACAGTAATAAAGTAGAAACTTATTCATGAGTTTCTTATATTTACCTGATGGTCAATTTTCACATTTTTGAATAAAACATCAATCTGTGGTGGCTGTTATTAGTTTTAGTTTTGGAAATAATATAATACTCTCAGTGGGTACAGTGTTGATAGATGAAAACTGACCCTTTTTATAATTTGCCTTTAACTACTATGTATCAACACATGGCTATTTTTAAATTATGATTTGTGATATTCTTTCTGAGGATATTAAGTTTAATAAAAATATTTAATTACTCTTTGCTAGCATTTTTAAAAGATACAAGTTTTCAGATCTCTACTAGGCCTCCTCATTTTTTTCCATCCTCTTAGTTTGAATCAAAACCCCACCCCATACATTACTTAAATCATAAAATGCCAGTAGCGCTTCTCTCACAAGTCTGAGCCTGTCTCTACTGTAAAGTGTTTTCAGTATTCATACTTCGCATGATGTGATACTTTCAAATTCAGTGCTTTCAGATGTAAACGAAAGGCACATTTGAGTAACTGCACTTATTTATAGTGTTTTTCTGACTGTTTTTTTAACTTAACGTAGTTTAAAAATTCTGATTCTCTTCTTGAAGCAGACAGATGTTTGTGTATAAAAGCCCTACAGAAATTTATTATAAAACTTCACTCAGCATGATTTCAACAGTTCATGGATTGAACTAATAAATGTCATTATCTCAACATGAGTATAGGTAAAGCTAAAAGAATATCTTGACTCTGCTCATCCCCATTTTGAAATTTTAAGTTACAATTATATTATTATTGACATAATAACTTAAATACATAATATGTCAGAAATTACTATTTGAAAATACTTCATTTAAGCCAACACAAATTAACAGTGTATTTTTTCCTCAAATGAGCCAAACTAATTTTTTAAAAACTGTCCCCCTTAAAAAAAATTACTTTCTCACATTATTTTATGATTATGATTTCCCTCCTTTTGCTACTCATAGTTTCCTTCTACCTCCCCGCCTATCTGAATATATTCCCTTTCTGTCTCTCATTAGAGAAAATAAGAATAAAACAGACTTATTAGGGATAATGATAAAATATAGCAAAATAAAATACAATGACATAAAATTTTTAAAAAAAATCACATGAGGTTCAAGACAAACCAACAGAAGGAAAAGAGCCCCAAGAGAAGGCACACGAATCAGAGATGCACTTGTTCCCCCACTTGGCCGCTGTGTAGACGCAAAGGACCTGGCACAGACCCATGCCCGCCCTGTGCAGGCCACCTTAGTCTCGGCACTCGAATGAGCTTTGATTGTGTTACTCTAGAGAGCCTTGTGTTCTTGGTGGTCCTCCATCTCTTCTTCAGAGGCTCTTGCATTTTTTCTACTTTCTCTTCTGAGAGATTTCCTGAGCCCTAAGGTGAGGGATTTGATGGAGACCTCCCATTTAGGGCTGAGTGTTCCGAGGTCTCTCACTCTGCTGTGAGTCTCTGTATTTGTTCCTATCTGTTGCTGAAGGAAGTTTCTGTGATGATGACTGACCAAAGCACTGATCTCTGAGCATAGCAAAATGTTATTAGGAATCATTTTACTGCTACATTTTTTAGACCAGTAGTATTTGGTTTTACCCTTGATTCCTGGTTCTTTGTCACCTAAGCAGTGTTTGGGTTCCATCTCATGGAGTGAGCCTTAAGTCAAATTAGATATTAGTTGGTAATTCCTGCAAGCTGTGTGCCAACATTATATCTTACAGGCAGGATTCCGTTGTCAATCAGATGGTTTCTGGCTGGTTTGGTGCTCACATTTTTCTTTTAGTATCCTACAGAATATCTTCCTCTACCGAAGAATGCTTGAACCTAGAGATGAAAGCCATGTAGGCAGCAGCTCAACTTTGCTTGTTCAGTGAGTTGTGTAGGTGTTGTCTTCAGCAATGTAGCCTTGCTCTCAGTTTGTGGAGAGCAATCCATTGCCTTGGCAACAGCCTGGTAGTTTGTGGATTACCATGGCACCACTTTGGCCAACAACTCAGTTATATGTAACCCAATCCCAACACTGGAAACTTTATTTTGTGACAGGAGATGAGCCAAATTATTTTAATTTTGTTATGAACTCATTTTCTAAATTTAATTGCAATTAATAATAAAAACAAACAGTAGTATGTGTTTCTCAAACATTTGTGGCCATAAGAATTGGTCAGTTGAATCTATAGATATAAACTATTGTAATTATATATTATAATAATGAATGTGTATGCTGTATAGTTGTATATAATTCATACACATACTTATTTAAGTTGATTTAAAATATTCAGATCACTTTGTACACTGGGTTTTGAAATACCTTTAAAATGAGAATTGTATTCCAAAAATTGTATATATTTGTTAGTTAAATTATTTTTCATAATTTGTTATCCTATAATTGTGTTATATGAATACTTTCTGTAAGTTTAATAGTGTATGTGTGTGTGTGTCTATCTGTTTGTACATTCTTGCTTCAATTATTGCTGGTTATCTGACAACTTGGTCCTCAAATTAGAATGACAACTAAAAACATGATATTAAACTCTCTTGCACCCTCTGTTGTTATTTTGGGAGAAACTACACCTAGGTTCCAATATTCTACTATAATTACACGTCCTTTCGTTTTAAAATTAATACTTACTCTACTACATTTAAGAGCAAATTAGAATGAGCAGTAAAGTATTTTGGAGACTTCATTTAGTGTTCTCCTGTTCTGTGCTTTCAGCATGTCACCATTTCATTGGAAGGCGAACTTTCTGTTGGTGATTTTCTCATAGTTACTGGTTTTGAGCACCTCCAAATAAAAATCCCTACAGGACACAGCATATTGCATGTACAATTTTCTAGAATTACAAACTCTGTCTTTTATGTTTTGAAACCTTTCAAAAGTTGTTTCCTCCAATATAAGAATCTAAAACATCTATACTAAAATTAAGCCTCTCTAACAGTAAGGAACAGATGTTTTCATTAACATTTGCTGTAATTATTCAACTATAGGATTCAAAGAATAAAGCAGTTTTTTCTCACTTCAAAACTTCATTGCTTTTCCCCATATTACAAACTCTGAAATCTTTTCACAAATATTTCTAGTAAAACAATTCAACCCTATATTTGATATGTTTTTGATAAGGAAAAACTGCTTTTTCTTTCCCTGTTACATTCTATGGCACCTTGAAAGTTACAGTTAATATGACATTTTTAGTGGTGACAATTTCAAACTAAAGAAAAAGGAACCAGGCATGGTATTGTTGCCTTTTAAGCCCAACAGAGGTAGGAGCTTCCTGTGCATAGCCAGTTCCAGGCCAGCCAGGCTGTATAAGGATACACTCAAAATACAAAACAAAAAAAGCCGCACAACTTCTTTTTTGAATGAGTTTTTAAAAACATATTTGATCTTATAAAATCCAGCTTAAATGAACAAGAATTCTGTAGGTAATATTTTGTATATTTAAATAGTCATAATCTTTAGTTTTAAGGAGAAAGAAGATGGTTTTCATGTGTATCATAATACTTTTTCTATACTGATTGTGGAATGCCACACAGGAAGTGACTGCACACTGCTGAAGAGCATGTGTTTCAGGAAATTTCTTTTAATTAACTGAGATACTGTTTCTTCTATCTTTTCATTTCATGTTGATATTATTAATTTTTAATGAAAATAAAATGTTCTATGTTTAGCCATATCCATGTAGTCAAAGAATTAGCATGCACACAGCTATAATAATCTTAAACATTTAAGCTCTGGATTTTTTTTTAAATAACATGTCACCCTTTTTGGATGTTGAAATCTATTTTAATTTTTAACGAAAGAAATAAAACAGCCAAATTATCAGAAACGCTCTGGAAGGATGCTTTGAAAAAAAGAATCAAAAGGTTCAGCATGAGAACTGAGTCTGTTTCTGAACATTAAAAATGCTGGTCATAGCTGCACAGTCTGAGGTAGAACTAATATTTTTATGTGACCCAACACAAGACTGTCATACAAATGACCTTTCAGTTTTTAGAAGCCATGTAATGAGTGGCATAATTTAGAATCAAAATACCTTAGTATTATATACAAAAGTTTAATCTCATTTTTAAGCTGAATTCTTCACAATTACTATTTGATATGACCAAGTCTATATATATAGATATATATATAGAGATCTATATAGATAGATAGATATAACCTTAAATATTTCATTATGAATCAAAATTATAAGATATAATTGAACAAGTAATTTAATTATTAAGCTTTAAATATAAAATTATGTTGAAAATTACATAGTAGGGGTTAGAAATGTAGAATTTAATTATATACTGTTCATCACTTGCTCTGAGGAAGAAGTGATATATTTAATACTGTAGTGCTTTTTAAAAATTGTATTTAATATATATTTAATGAAGTAAACTATCAAATTTCTACCTATACAATTTTTTTTACCCTGGGATATTGCTAAGCTTTTAAAATATTCTTTTTTTTTATATTTATTTATTTATTTATTTATTTATTTATTTATTTATTTATTACGTATACAATATATTGTGTCTGTATATGCCTGCAGGCCAGAAGAAGGCACCAGACCTCATTAGAGATGGTTGTGAGCCACCATGTGGTTGCTGGGAATTGAACTCAGGACCTTTGGAAGAGCAGGCAATGCTCTTAACCACTAAGCCATCTCTCCAGCCCCTAAAATATTCTTAAAATTTTATTTTCTTGTATATTATCTTAGTCCATACATATTGATTCATTCAAATTTTGATTTCACAGATATTCTTGATTTTTTTATGTGAAAAAATATTATTACAGGAAACATGTCTTAGTCAGTGTTTCATTGCTGTGAAAGAATATCATGATTATGGCAACTCTTTCAGAAGAAAGCATTTAACTGGGACTTGCTATGGTTTCAGAGGTTTCGTCCATTATCATCATGGTGGGGAGCATGGCTGTGTGGTGGCAGACATGGCGCAGGAGAAGTAGCTGAGAGTCCTACATCCTGCAGGCAACAGAAACGGGACTGTGACACTGGGTGGTATCTTGAGCATAGGTGAACTCAAAGCCCACCCCCACGTGGCACACTTCCTCCAACAAGGCCACACCTCCTAATAGTGCCACTCCCTTTGGGCCATTTTCTTTCAAACCACCACAAAATACTAAGGCCTTTTGGTAAAATTTTATTTTGTGTTTTGTATTTCTGTGTTCAAACATAACATTAACAGTTAGCAACATCTTTTGGAAGAAAGGTTGAGATGCACTAGAAGGTTCCTAAAGTGCTTTCTGAAGTAACATCTCCCTCTCTGTGCTTCTTCTCCCTGTCTCCTTAGGAGACTGCTGGGTAGGGTAGCAGCTTCCAGCTTTGTCCTCTGCCTGCACCCTCTTTGGCTCTGCTAGTGGTTAGAGATGACAATATCGTCTCTAACAAAGATCGCCTTTGTTCATAAATATTAGCATGTAAGCAAGCTCCATGTTCCTGTGACTCATAGAAAAACTGCATCATACTGTACTTCTTCTGTTAGTAATGACTCTGGCAGTGTTCTTACGCAAATTAGGAGTTTGGATATTGATTTTTATGTTGACATCCACATGAACGTTTTCCTAAAAGGCTCAGAGTACAAAAGATAATTGGGAGATAGGAAAGGGAATATTTATGTCTGTTGTTGTGAATTTTTTTAGTATGCCAATACATAGAGCTGTCACACAGTGCTTTTTAAGTGAAATACTCATTTTTGCAATATATGTTACTTTAATTTTTTTTGTTTTTGTCTCTAGGAGATCCAAGTCAAAATGGGAAAAGAACAAATTCTACCTTAGACTCTGAAGGAACCTTTAATTCATATATGTAAGTGATAAGTACATGGTCACACAGGTTTACAAGGTAACGTAGAAGACACAAACCTGTATAAAATTATGGTATTAGAATAACAAGAACTTATAACCCTATCTTCATCATATGTATAAAGAATGGACAGTGTAATATCTGGCAGTCTGCCATCTTAAGAAATAGCAAAACAGAACATCAGAAATTCTTAAGTACCTATTTTGTCTTTTTGTTTCTTTAATGGTTTCGACCTTAGATTTTGGTTTAGTAAGTGTTACAATTTTTTTACTTTGTTGCATAAAAAAAAACAAAGAAAAAGAAAGATTAAATATTTCCAATAATATTTGAATAATTAACCAAAATGTTTAAGTTCTGATTTTTCCTTGTAGGAAAACCGCTGCAATTCAGTACTAGTATATTTAAGCATTATAAGTAGCAATCAGATAAATGAAGAAAGTCTTTAATTGTGTTACATTGTCCTGATGATTAATTAGTTAGTTCTAATAGTGTATATCAACAGTTTGGGACATGAATATGTACACTGTACACTTGGCAACTCATTTGCATACTGAGCTTTCTTTGTGTCTGTATTCTATTTCCTTCATTGGAGCTGCAGCGTTTATTTCTTCAGCTTACAGGCATGCTGTTAGCTTTTACACTAGGGCCCTGTATGCAGGAGGCACTTATAGGAAAATTGTGAATAATTTGATTATTATAGTCTGTTTATGAATTCCCGAAGTGACATCTTTATTTATTTATTTATTTATTTATTTATTTATTTATTTATTTATTTATTTATTTATTTGGTTTTTTGAGACAGGGTTTCTCTGTGGCTTTGGAGCCTGTCCTGGAACTAGCTCTGTAGACCAGGCTGGTCTCGAACTCACAGAGATCCGCCTGCCTCTGCCTCCCTAGTGCTGGGATTAAAGGTGTGCGCCACCATCGCCCGGCTCGTGACATCTTTATTTTATAGTAGTTGAGGTTTGTATAAGTTATCAGTCGGCCAGTTGTCATTCATAGTACAAAAAGGTTTTGTTCCTGTGATACTATAGAGGGCTTGTATCTCACCATACATTCATTGCGCCATATTTCCTTTAAATGCTGCAGTTCTCTAAATCCTCCTTTTAGTCTAAAAGTACAATGTGAAATTTGGACTGTGACATAGTAAATAACAGAGAAATTCCTATATGGACATGTCACAGCTGATCAAAATAACCATCAGAGGTGAATACAAAAGAAATGTAAGAATCCATAACTTGGTGTATAACTGAGGAGTGTTGATATATGTGAAATCTATAGTTATGGTATAATGATTTTAAAGTACAAGTGCAATAAAAAAGAAATGGAAATGATATTACAAAGGAAATTCATTTCCTTTTTATTTATGTAAATTTTGGTAGTAAATTTTATAATTGGTACTTTACAAATTATAGTAAAAGATGTTTTAATTTGAAGACAGTATTGTTTTTTAGTTTATTCTGTCCTTGACTAGTTGAAAGATTAACGTATCTCATTATTAAATGATAATTTTGTTTTGAAAACGATTGCAAGTTACTTTACAGTGAATAATTTTCTTAACTAATTATTTTAATTAATATCTGTTATTGTTATATTAGAATATTAATTTATTGTAATTTAAAAGTGCAAGGTAAAAAGATCAAGTAGTATAGTATGCAAAAGTGGGTTTTGATAGTTGGCAGGCCAATGCTACTATTAAGTGGTCTTACAGTATTTAAGGTGTGAATTAGCATTTCTTTGTACCCTGTAGGCAATAACTCTTATAATTTAATTAGCTTATTTTTGAATTTGACATTTAGGTTAAATGCAGAATTCACCAAAATACAGCTCTAGAGTGTATTTTCATACTGATTACTGGCTAATGAAATTCTTGCAGAATAGAACCACAATACAGCAGCAGCAAAATATTCATTAAACTTACTTTTGAAAATGTGAATTATTTTTGTTATCATTCTATCTCTTTGAAACTTACTTGAAATAGGTTATCAGAAAAAAAGTATAGTTTCATGCTTTCAAAACAATGTTTTGTGTAACAGTTTTACCTTTGTGTTAGCTAAAGTACCACAAAAATATTTTTTGTTGTATTTTTGTTTTTTTTTGTTTTTTTTTTTTTTTTGTATTTGATATAGGGTTTCTCTACATAGTTCTGGCTGGCCTTGAATGCACAAAGATCTGCCTTCCTCTGCCTCCTTAGTGCTGGCTTTAAAGGCATGCGCCGCCACCACTGCTGGCTAGAAATCTTCATTCTTATAGTTAAGACACTTGATACCGTAGACCTCATGAGATGCCAAGCATCCTCACACTGTTACCTAGGCCCAGTATATCTGTAAAATGACTATGGGCTTTCTAACTAACATACCTCTTTCCTACAAGTTTTTAAAGGACTGAGAAAAGGTATATAAACAAATGCGTTGGGTACCTGTTCCATTTTGTAACATCAGTCTTATACTAGATACCTTATTCTTTGGGTATTTATTTTTGTTTTTTATTCCTGGCCTTTATCATATATTTCATCCTGATGGCAGTTTCCTCTCCCTCCACTCCTCCCATCCCTTCCCTTCACCACCTCCTCTCCCCCAGGTCCGCCCCCCTCCATTTCCCTTCAGAAAAGAGCAGGGCTCCTGGGGATATCAACCAAACATGTCCTAACAAGTTACAATAAAACTAGGCACAGATCCTCATATCAAGGCTGAATGAAGCAACACAGTAGGAGGAAAAGGGTTCCAAGGGTCAGAGACAGCCCTTGCTCCCACTGTTAGGAGTGCTGCATTAACACCAACCTGGCAGTCACAACATGTATGCAGAGGACCTAGCTCAGATCCATACAGAGTCCATGTTTATTGCTTCAGAGTCTGTGAGCCCCTATGAGCCCTGCTTAGCTGATTTTGTGGGCAGTGTCCTTGACCCTTCTGGCTCCAGCAATCATTCCTCCACCAGTTCCACAGGATTCCTTGGTCTCTGCCTAATGTGGGTCTCTGCATCTGCTCCCACTATCAGCTCCCTGAGGAAGCCTCTCTGATGACAGTTCGTCTAGGCGCTGATCTAACAGTATAGCAGAATATCATTAGGAATCTTTTCATTGGCTTTCTCTTTTATTTTTTTATTCATTCATTCGTTCGTTCATTTATTTATTTGTTTGGCCAGTCATGTTTGGTTCTATCCTAGGTCTCTAAGCTGTCCAGGCTTTGGTTCCTAGCTCTCTAGGCAGTGTTGGGAATATACTCCCTCCATGTCATGGGCCTTAAGTTGGACTAGTCATTGGTTGGCCACTCCCACAATTTCTGTGACACCATTACCCCAGCCCATCTTTTAGGCAGAACAGATTGTAGGTTGAAGGTTTGGTGACTGGCTTGGTGTCCCAGTCTTTGCTAGCGTCAACCTTGTAGATTCCAGGTAGTTTCCACAGCACTAAGTCTCCACATAGCCCCCATAGTCCCTCAGTTCCATGTATCTCTCCCACTATTCTCCTATTCCACTCTCCCCAACCCACTACCTGATCTCTCCCGTTCTCATCCCAATCTGCCCACAGTCCACCCACAAAATCTTTTTTATTTCTTCTTTCTGGGGAGATCTATGCTTCCCCCTGGAACCCTCCTTGTTAGTTAGTGTCTCTAGGTCCCTGGGTCATAGTGTGATTGTCCTTCACCTAACAGCTGACTCAAGGCTTGCACACCCTAGACACTCCAAAGTAAGCTTTATCTCCAACTGGCTCTGCATGTGCCTTTCTCAGAAAGGGAGGTCCTGACATCTCATTCTTTATCATATTTCCCCTCCATTCTTTGCTGGTCAATATGAGTCTCTGTGTAGGGCAGAGGTAACTTTAGCTAATCTAACTTTGTTGCTGCATATGCCTGAGTGGATAGTGGGAAGAGGCTTGCGGTCTGAACTGTGGCCCGTTCCTCTAGCTTGACCTTTTCGAGTTCACTTTGTTTTGAATAGCTTTCATTTCAAGAATGTCTCATAGCCTCATGAACAGACCTCTGGCTTTTTATGTGTGTCACAACCTCCAAGGCATAAGGAAGACCTTCAAGTAGATAAGGATATCTCCCTAAAGCAGGGGTGGAGGGTGGGGGATAGGGTGTGGGAATAGTATGTTCAGGACTGTCCAGGGGAAGCTTAGAGGCTTATTCCTGGGAGAAGGCATAAGTGATTCATAAGAAATTTTCCATAAATTCATATCCACAAATTGTGCAAATATTAAAGACTTTGCTTTGCTGGATCTTTGTCAACCAGCTGTGCTGGCCTTATGACTTTTTCTGTTCCCATCAGATATGGCTGTGCCAGGATGAAATAATGATTGCAGATGCATTGATTACTTTGTGCAAGTCTTATCCTGTGTGCACACTTTGAAGTAAGGATAATAAAATATGGTTGATCAGAGAAGTGTCAAGTGGTACTGAATATTTGAATATTAATTGCTTTGTCACCATCATCATCTTCAAGCTTTTCGTATTGGTTGGGAAATTGGAAAATATCTCCTTTTTTTTTTTTAAAGTCTTAGTTGAGCCTGGGTCTATCTATATAAGTCCTGGATGTCTTGGACCTCTCTACATAGACCAGACTGACTTTAAATTCTGAACTGCCCACTTCTGCTTCTTGAGTACTGGGATTAAAGCCTTGTTCCACCATTTCTTTTTTTCTTTCTTTTTTTTTTTTTGTTTTTGTTTTTTTGAGACAGTGTTTCTCTGTGGCTTTGGAGCCTGTCCTGGAACTAGCTCTGTAGACCAGGCTGGTCTCGAACTCACAGAGATCCGCCTGCTTCTGCCTCCCGAGTGCTGGGATTAAAGGTGTGCGCCACCATCGCCCGGCTAAAAAAATTAAGGTGGCTGGAGAGACAGCCGTACGTGCTGGGAACCAAACTCTTATATTTTTGGTTGTGAGCCTAGCCTTTAATGGCTGATCCATCTCTCCAGCCCCACCATTTCCAATTTGAAAAGAATCTTGAAGCTCAGTCTCTGAGACAAAGAATCTCCAGGTGAGAGGAAGCTGTTGCACTGTTTAAATCACAGGTTAATTTCAGAACTTGAACAAGTAAGTTCTGAAACATAACCATCAGGGACTCTTAAGTGTAGCTTTGTGAACCTAATGCTTCTTCTGTAGTCTTTTTAAAAATAACCAAGTTTTATTTGGCATTTGTATCTTCATGTAGTTTTTCTTCACTGACTCAAATAGAACATGGTTGTAGTTAGCACCCAAAGCACCAGAAAGATTATTACACAATGCCTTGTTTTAGAAGTCTTAGTTAAAATTTGATTGTATATCTTCTAACCATTTAAAATGGAAAATGTCTAAAAATTGAGAAGACATCATTGATTTTTTTTACCATATTTTATGCTTTTTAAAGACCAGTGTTAATGCCTTTTCTCAGACATTGATCTTAATTTCTTATGTAACCATCCAAACAAAATCTTGCAGAGTATGATAGAAGATCGTTTATAAGCTTGGAGAAGATCCCTAAGAGGCTCTCTAGCATGTGGTTGCTCTGTAAAAGAGATGTTCTGTCTGGTCCTAAGAACAGCTCACCGTTTTGTAAAAGTAGTGAGCCTATTGCCAGCACATGCACAGACGATGACATTAGTCTGTTTTCTGCAGTGCTAGCTGCTTGTGTGACTTTACTTGTTAGATGGTATAACAGTGACCTGTGAAATAAATAGAAGGTGAACATATATAAACCTTTTATTACTATATCTATAAATATCCTTTTAAAGAGATAATATGATAGCTTTCTACAAAAGTTCAGATAAAATGTATTGTTGAGTTAATGTAGTGTTTTGTCCAGACTTGTAAGGTATAATTCTAATATAGAAAAGAACTCCATTTTCATCTCATTTATCAGTAAGACTTAGGTTGGGTTTATATAGCAAAAAATATACCGTAAATTGTATTTACTAGCCAGTTTGTTTAGAAAAACTCAGACTAGTGTGAAGTTAAGCTCTCTGGACTCTTTGGGGGCCCACCACCAGCTCCCAGTGAATGCTCACTGTGGCTTGTCTTAGTTATAAATGCCTGGCCATATTCTAGCAAGCTTTTCTTATCTTAAATTATTCTATCTACCTCTGCATTTGTATCTATCTTACTTCTGTATATCTTATTTTATTCTTACTCTGTGGATGGCTGGCTAACTGGGTGACTGGCCCCTGATCCTCCTCTCCTTCTCTTGCTTGCCCTCTTCCTCATTTCTCCTATTTATTCTCTCTGCCTGCCAGTCCTGCCCATCCTTGCTCCTGTTTCACTATTGGCCATTTATCTCTTTATTAGACCATTTGGTGTTTTAGACAGGCACAGCTATGCAGAGTTAAATAAATACAGCGTAACGTAAGTCACACACCTGAAAATAATATTCCCCAACACAGCCTAGTTACTTTGTATTCTCAGAAACTGGAAGTATTGCTTAATTTTCATTCATTGTCTTGTCTTGTATAAATGGAATAGGATAGAAATAAGTCATTGTAGTTTGTTTTAAAATAATAATGTACATTATCTTGATTCTCATTTTCCATATTCTGTATATACAGTGGTAAAGAATGGAATTTATTTACTTTTTTCTATTTAATTCTGCCTGTCCCTATTTATGAGTATATTTTTTCAAGCTGTGACATTCAAGAAAGTGTAGTACTAGTATTTTTTTTCTGGGTTTTGGCAACCAAATAATTTCCCAGTAATAATTCTTTTCTTTTCTTTTTCATTTTTCTTTTGTTTGGTTGGTTGCTTGGTTGGTTGTCCTGGCTGTCCTGCTCTACAGACCAAGGTGGCGTCAAATTCACAGAGATCTACCTGCATATGTGTTGTAATAAGAGCGGCGGGCTAAGTTCCTAGCACCTGGCCGCCTGCATAGCTTAGCTTATGCCCCGAAATAATTACACGGAAACTGTATTCTTTTGAACACTGCCTAGCCCATTAGTTCCAGCCTCTTATTGGCTAGCTCTTACATATTGATCTAACCCATTTCTAATATTCTGTGTAGCACCAAGAGCTGGCTTACCAGGAAAGATCTTAACCTGCATCTGTCTGGAGTGGGAGAATCATGGCAACTCATTGACTTGGCTTCTTTCTCCCAGCATTCTGTTCTGTTTACTCCACCCACCTAAGGGTTGGCCTAGGCAGTTTCTTTATTAATTAACCAATGAAAGCAACAGATTATAAAGAAATCACTCCCACATCACATATGTCTCCCAAGTGGTAGAATTAAAGGCATGTGCCACCACTGCCCAGCTATTTTTTGCTCCGACACTGCCCAGCTTCCAGTAATAATTTTTAAGTGCAATGTTACAGACTTTAGTAGACATATAATAATGAAAACCTTTGAAGTTCAGTTACCAGTCTTTACCCACTAAACCAAAGGTTGTAATTATTTAGTTAGGAATCCTGACCGAGAATTTAAATAAATGATTTACTTGGATTAAAACGAAACTGCAAAAATACTTCTGTGTGCCTTTGAAAAGGATGAATGACTTGTTACTTAAAAGTTCTATGAAAACCTGAATATCCCCAGCACATACAGGTTTCCTCACCCCCTCCTTCTCTTATCTCCTGTCTTGTGTAGTTAAGGCCTTGTTGTGTGATGACTCAGACAGGATTCAGACACTCCACCCTCCTAGAGTTGCCTCCTGATTATTGAGGTTTATGTGTACAACCATTCCTGACTACTTTGTTTTTTTTTAATTTTTAGTAATAGTATAATAACATAGCTAATTATTACTAATAAAAAGTCATATTTATTTGTGTTTTTAATGTTTCCTCAAAAACCTGTATTTTATGCTCTTAAAGAACTTTTATTAAAGTATTAAATTTAGGGAATTTTCTGCTTTTATGTATCTTGTCTTATTTGTTTTGGAAAAACAAAAAAAGTCATTTGTCTTCATTATCAACATTTCCAAAGTTGTTTATTTTTGTCAATATGATATGTTCTATAACTCACCCAGTGAAGAGTTCTTGTAGATCTGTTTTTTTTTTATTTAAAGTTAAATCTTTTGTGAATACTCTTCAATCATTAAGTTTAAAAATTAAGCCAAAAAATTAGCAAAAAGATGTTCATGCATCTTATTTGTGACCAATAACTCAGAAAATTTAATTTCAGGCAATATTTTTTATATTCATGTGTTAGAGTGTCCTTTGTCTCAGTGAAATGATGGCCAAACATTAGTTTAAAAAACACAGAATGGGCAAAAGCTATTGGACACTTCAAATTTAAAAATCAATTTTCTAATAACATTCCAAGAATATTATTTTGCCTTTTTGGTTATTTTTAAGAATATATGTTAACTCACTGAGATCAATCTTTTGTTGGAGTATCAAGTATAATAGAGAATAGCCTAAGTAAGTTCTCCCTCTTCCTCCCTCATCACCCGATCGTCCTATAATCCTCTGACCTTGCTGTCCCATTATATAATGCAGTCTCGTGATACAGTAAGTAGAAGAGGATGATGATTCTGTTAGGATTTAGAATTAACAGGTATGGAGATCAATTTTAAGGTGACCCACAGACCAATTCTTAATTCCCTTTAGATTTTAATCATCTTCCTTTTGGTGAAGTTGATATTTTTTTTCCATGAAAAAAAATTCAGCTGGATAGATGGCTCAGTGGTTAAGAGCACTGCCTGCTCTTTCAAAGGTTCTGAGTTCAATTCCCAGCAACCAGGTGATGCCTCACAACCATCTGTAATGAGGTCTGGTGCCCTCTTCTGGCCTGCAGACATACATGCAGACAGAATATTGTATACATAAATAACTAAATATTTTTTTAAAAAGTCATGTTTCTAATGTGAAGATGTAAGAATTGGATTTACATACAGTTACCCATTGTTTATACGGGAGGGATTTTCTTTTAATCTTATGTTTAACATTCATCTGATAATTTTATTTTCATTTCATGAAAAAAGCACCACAAGCTTCAGAGTTAAAGATTAATTTCTGACCATAAAATGTGTGACCTTTCATTCCTGGATCCAGTGTCAGAGCTATTGTCCTAATTTCCATCTTTGGGGCCACCTTTGAACCAAAGGGGGAAAAAATTAACAATTGTATAATTAATATATCTTCTTGAAACAATGAGAATTTGATTGTTGTGGTGGTGATGGTAGGCCTTTGTCTTGTTTTGTTCTGTCTTTTGAGACACTAAAATCAGGAACACGACAAGGCTGTCCACTCTCTCCATACCTCTTTAATATAGTGCTTGAAATTCTAGCGATAGCAATAAGACAACATAAGGGGATCAAAGGGATTCAAATTGGAAAGGAAGAAGTTAAACTTTCATTATTTGCAGACGATATGATAGTGTACATAAGCGACCCCACAAACTCCAGCAAAGAACTCCTACAACTGATAAACACCTTTAGTAGCGTGGCAGGATACAAGATCAACTCCAAAAAATCAGTTGCCCTCCTATACACAGAGGATAAGGAAGCAGAGAGGGAAATCAGAGAAGCATCACCCTTCACGATAGCCACAAATAGCATAAAATATCTTGGGGTAACTCTAACAAAGGAAGTGAAGGATCTATTTGACAAGAACTTTAAGTCTTTGAAGAAAGAAATTGAGGAGGATACCAGAAAATGGAAGGATCTCCCTTGCTCTTGGATTGGGAGGATCAAGATAGTAAAAATGGCAATTCTACCAAGGGCAATTTGTAGATTCAATGCAGAGTCTCCCTTTATGTTCTTTACCAGCATGGAAATCATTATGGAGACCATGCTGGCTCCAAATTATAGCAATTCTGCTTCCATTGCTTATCAAGATGTTTTTATTTTATGTTAGTTGAACTAATCTGTATTTGTGTCTATCTATAATATATTCTCTCTCTGAACTAATTATTGATCATTTGTGTCTTTGAAAATATGTTCTACTTTTAAAAATTTAATTGTTTGTAACTCTTCTGACTGGTTTTGGGTTTCAAGTTAACACAAGCTAGAATCATCAGAGGAAGAGGTGCCTCAGTGAGATCCAGTTGTAAGGCGTTTTCTCATGTAGTTATCAGTGGGGGAGGACCCAGCCCATAGTGCTTGGTGCCATTCCTGGGGTTGCTAATCCTGGGTTCTATAAAAAGGTAGGCTGAGCAAGCCAGGGGAAGCAAGCAGGTAAGCGGCACCCTTCCATTGCTTCTTCATCAGTGCCTCCTTCTGGGATCCTGACTTTCTTCAGAGATGAATAGCAAAAATAAACCTTTTCCTCACCAGCTTGTTTTTTGGTCATGGTGTTTTGTTGCTGCAATAGAAACACTAACTAAGACAGTAATCTATGTTAACAGCTCTACTGGTTTGAGTTTGTATGGGACAATTTTTTATTTCTTTTATTTTTCTTTCAGAAATTCCTTTAAACCTATTTTATTATCAAGAGGCTGGCTTTAGGTTTGTTTATTTTTGTATAGTCAGTTGTAAACTCCTTCTTATAAGCCCATGTAAATGTTTATCTCTGAAAAGGCCAGCATTAATTGAAACCAGAGGGTAACTACACAGAAACCTCTGCACTGAGAGTCCCTTTCCTTGGATACATGACTGCTTTTTCCTTAGTTCACAACTGAAACACCTGCTCTTAGCCCTCCAGGTCACTGTTAGTGTATGTGCAAGCTATAATGTTTAGCTGTATGCTGTTAAAAAAATAATACATAAAATTAGAGTTCAAGATAAAGTTATAAATAATATTTTATCTGTTGGACAGCAGAGTTCTACCATATTAGAACTAGAGACAGGCCTCTTGTGACTTAGGTTTTTGGCTCTGCTCCCCTGACACTCACCACACTCTGTCTAATTCTTTCTTTTCAGTCTGAAAAGGCTGAAATGGATCATTATTTCCATACAAGAGGTTTTAGGGAGTATAAGGTTTGGGTAACAAACAACACAGTGATCTGGCCTGCTTCTGTGCCACCTGGCTGCTGATGGAGCTTAAAGAAGAAACTCCCATCTTTTCTGCTGTGCATACATCTACAGATGGCATTTCTAACCATAAACTCTATCATGAATTCACTGAAACATGTTTATTTTCTTTGTATGTGTGTGTGTGTGTGTGTATATATATATATATATATATATATATATATATATATATATATATATATAGTATACTAAGCCAAAACCTTTGTCTTCTCTCTTAGCTTCTTGATATAACCGAATTTCTAGCTTCAGTATTCTTGAACTGTAGTCGTAATTAAGTAAAATCATCAGGATACTGAAACAGTTAATCTGATAACAGAGGCAGCTACTAAGTGACTAGTGGATGTGCAGCATATTGGATGAAGATGCACAGGACAGAGCAATAATTGATATTTGTGTTAGATGGAACAAAATAGTGTAAGATCACACTGCTAATTGCTGTGTGGCATAACATTTATGAATTGTTTATTTTGGAAGTCTTCCATTTAACACTTTCAGAATACCAGTAGAATGGGGTGCTTGAAGCTATTCACAATGAAACTTCAAGTAAGGGGATAAAGGATTATAAATGTATGCCCTTAAGGAAACTGGTATCTTTTTCCTGAAGATACAGTTCTGTGAAGGGTTGGTTTGGTGGTTAAGAGCACTTAACTGCTCTTGCAGAGGGCCTGGGTCAGGTCCTAGTAGCTCAAAATCACCTGTCTTCTGTCTTCCAGGCACCAGGAACCATGTGATTTCTGTATATGCATGCACACAAACACTCATACATTTAAAAAATAAATAAATATTTCAAAAATAGACACAAGGGAAATCCACTAGAACTAGAGTGGAGAAGAGCAGGTGAACAAGAACAACACATAACAATACATATGTGTGAAGTCGCAGTTAAACCATACATCTTTATGCTAACAAAATTAATTTTAAAATAGAGTGGATAACTATGAAAACAAAACTGTTATTTAACTCAGAGACAAAGAAGTTTGTGTTTTCAAAGTACATACAACATCCAGACAAAATTACACTTGGATCTTAGGAATATTTGGTAATCTCAACATTTTCCTGTTGAGGGAAGGAAGGAAGGGAGGGAGGGACAGAAGGAGGTAGGGAAGAATAGAGGGAAGAAATTAAAGGGAGGAAGGAAGGAAGGAAGGAAGGAAGGAAGGAAGGAAGGAAGGAAGGAAGGAATTACTGCTATGATACATCTAACTTTACCATGCCAGAGACCTTGAATAGCACTGTGTTTATGTATGTTTTTGAAAAATTGTAATTTTTAGCTGTGCATAATGTCAAATGTCTTCAATTCTAGCAGCCAGAAGGCGGAGACTAGCTGGTCTCCATAGTGAGCTCCAGGACAGTTGGAGTTACATATAGTGAGACCTTTTCTAGAACAAAACTATAACTTTCATTTGTATGTTTCCATTCTGAAAATGCACAATATGATATGTGCCAAAATTTGAACATTTGAACCTTGTTTGTGTATTAACAGTGTCCCAAAAGATTTGAATTGGGATGCTCAGCCAGCAAAACCTATACCATTATTCCAAAGTCGCAAAGCTTGCAATCTGGAATGTTTCTAGTGCAGTGTAAAGGACAGGGCACTTGATCTATAAGTAAGTGAGGTTCTCACTGTCCTTCATGGGGAGATGTTTTTCTGTTTTTGTTTTTCACAGGCAGTAGAAATCGTTTTCCCAGGAACAATAATGCAAACTAATTTAAATACATCATATTAAGGTTCATTTCATCACATAAACCATTTATCTTCGTTTTAAACTATATTTTCCTGGTTCTTTTTAAATTCGTTGTTGAATTTGGTTTTATTTGGCCTTATGACCCAGATATTAGACATCGTTCTTTTCAGTATGGACCATTTTTGGTGTCTAATAAACGTACAGTCATCTGTGGAGATTTTCTCTCCTGACGTTGAAATGTGTGTGTGAGGGAGCCAGGGGAGGTGACAATGACTTTAACATGTATGTGTGAGGGAGCCAGGGGAGGTGACAGCGACAACAGCCTTGGGACTGGTGAGTGATGTAGGGTAAACAGCAGGGAGGACAAGTCATGCCTGTGTCTCACAGTTCTTAGCAGCAGCTTCATTCATCAGATGGTTAGTTACCATGTTGTAGTGTCACTTGCATATCTGTGTAACCACATGTATTATTTAGTATTTGATGGTGGTTTTCTTTCTTCTGTTATATATGAGTCTGTGTCATGATGTGAATACCATTGGTGAATAAAGAAACTACCTTGGCCTGTTGATAGGGCAGAACTTAGGTAGACGGGGAAACCTAAACTGAATGCTGGGAAGAAGGAGGCAGAGTCAGGGAGAAGCCATGTAGCCCCACCAGAGATGGACTCCAGAACTTTAGCCAGTAAGCTACAGTCACATGGCGATACACAGATTAATAGTAATGGCTTAAATTAATATGTAAGAGTTAGCCATTAAGAAGCTAGAGCTAATGGACCAAGCCGTGATTTAAATAATATGGTTTCTGTGTGATTATTTTGGGTCTGGACAGGCAGGACAAACAAGCAACCCCCTCCTACAGATGTGGGATTCCCTCTGTATTCTGTGATAACCATTAATGAATAAAGAAACTGCTTTGGGCCTATAGCAGGGCAAAACTTAGCTAGACGGGAAAACTACACTGAATGCTGGGAGAAAGGAGGTGGAGGTAGAAAGAAGCCAGGTAGCCCCGCCAGAGCACAGAGGCCGGAACTTTACCCAATAAGCCACTGCCATGTGACGATACACAAATTGATGAACATGGATTAAATTTATATATTATGTTAGCCAATAAGAAACTAGAACTAATGGGCCAAGCAGTGATTTAAATGATATGGTTTCTGTGTGATTATTTCTCATCTGAGCTGCCGGGTAGCAAGGAAACAAACAAGCAGCCCCCTTCAGCAGTGTCATGTGTGGTTTTGTGCAAGGGTTCATATCCTTTGAACTTTAATAGTTGCTGCTTTTAAAATTGAATGTCTGTATGAGTGGTGTTCTTAAACACTCTGAGCTTAGTACAGGAGCCATGAGCTACATTATGCTACTTAAATTTATTACAATAAATTTGTAATTCTTCATTTGTACTAACCAGATATCAGCTGCTTGGTTGATATGTGTAATTGTTGTCATAGTGGAAAGTGAAATACAAAGCATTCCTTTCACCTCAGTTTCTGTGGACAGTGCTCACCTGGACGTTGTCAAGTCAATTGTAGTCTCATTGTAGTGTTTTGTTCTGTATTATGTTGGTTTTTTCAGTATTTATTCATTTATTTATTTATTTTAGATAAGGGGGTGTCATTGTCAGTGTTCTATTGCTGTGAATAGATACCATGACCATGACAATGGCAACTCTTATAAAAGAGAACATTTTATTGGGTGTTGCTTATAGTTTCAGAGGTTTAGTCCATTATGGTGGTAGGAAGCATGGTAGCAGTGAGGCAAATATGTTACTGGAGAAGTAGCTGAGAATTCTACATTCAGATTTGCAGGCAGGTGGAAGAGAAGAAAGCCACTGGGCCTTACTTGGGTCCTTGTCATTTCAAAGCCCATCCCCAGTGACATAGTACTTCCAACACAGCCACATTTCCTAATCCTTTCAAATGGTGCCACTCCTTGGTAATTAAACATTCAAATCTATGAGCCTATGAGGGCCACTCCTATATAAACCAATACATAGGGCCTATCTATATATTCCTGGTTGTCTTGGAACTTGCTATGTGGACGTTGTTGACCTCAAACTCACAGAGATCCACATGCCTCTACCTCTTGAGTGCTGGGATTAAAGGCGTGCGCCACCATCACTTGCTGTCTATCAAAGGCATCTTGAGTGAAAACACTTAAAGGACACATGCACTGTTACAGTGTGTCACCCTGGAAACCATTCTACTCTTGAAAAACATATGTGTTCTAAGAGATAGATTTGGCTTTCAAATAGGACATCAGATTTTGGCAAATAAACATCTATTGCAAAATTCATGGAAGATAATTTTTTTCTGATACTATGAGTGTGCCTTTACAGAATATCTGGTATTATGTAGTATATGATATGCCACTCTATCTTGCCTGCCTGTGCTCAGTCTCTGTCCTGCCCTCCTCTCTCTTTAAATACTTTTGTACTGCTCAGACTGCCCTTGGCTTCCTGACAACCTGAGGTTATATGCCTATGCCTATAGGCACACCCTATGTTTGACGGCCTTTATCATATTCTCTAAGTCATATATCAAGCCCATACCACAAACATTAAATAACTGAGGTTGAATGGAAAGGCAATTCAGGAGATATAGTAGAAAACACAGGAGGAATTTGAGAAATACCAGTACACCATGAAATACAAAGTTACTCTGATTGGCATCACGGAGATTGTCTAACATAAGAACCTTTTCTGACCATACTTCTAAATGCTAATCCTTTGATTAGTAATATAGTGACTTTTATTATATTCATTATTATATTATATCCAATTAAGACTTTGTATAAATATAACATTTTTATAAAATTTGAAACCTTCTAATGAAGTTTTTCTTGATTCCTCCTCCTAAAAGTATGATTAAATGAGCTCACCAGTTTCAATGTAATCTTTCATTTAAGGTCACATAAAGAATATGATACATATTTTATTTTTTAAAGTGTTATAGCTATGTGTCTTCAACTGTACTTTAATTCACTTCTTTATATTCTAATGAATGTAAGATTGGGCTCAAGATTTCTAGCCTTCATTTATTCCTAATCTGAATCAGAACATTTCAATAGATTTTAGCAAGTCTCCATGTGATAAACTAATCTTTACCTTTATCTCAGTGACACCTCATTCAATAGACCATATTTTACCTAGATGTATGAAGAAATTATTTTAAGCTTGTGGGTAATTGTACATTCCATTTTTGTATGTATGTACATATGTATGAGTGATATGCCCTAATGTTTTATTATAGCAGGGAGAAAGGCTTAAAATAAGAGTAACTTTTTAAAAATTCCTTATGTAGGAAGCAAAAAGCCAGTAGAGTTACTAATTGCCTTTTAGAGACTCGGAGTTCCCTCATTACCTGTGATTTAAGCTAAAAATGAGGTAATTACATATACCATCAGTGTTTGTCTGCCTGATCTTGGCACCTGCAGGCCTAGTGTTGCAGCTTACCGTACCTCGTGCCACACTCACGCTCTGTAGTCTTATGCTGACACACTTAATTTATGCCCTCCATATTTCTGTTGATTCCAAGTTGGATGGTTCTTGTTCTGTTTGACTAGTATTTTCAAAATCATTCCTTTAGATGATATTGCATAGAATATTGAGATTATGATACACTCCTTTTGCTGGTAGAAATCCTTAATATGTTTTCTATAAGTTGGAAACAGATTTAAAGTAGTCTGTTTCCCTTTGTGTTTGCTTAAAAAGGTATGGTCATGGATGATATGATAAATTTTAAAATCTCATATTATACTTTAGGAATATTAAATTGTGCAAGCATTTTCATGCCAAGTCTCCTTCCTTCGTGCTTCTTTGGGTTTCCATATTCAGTGCTGCTCATAGATTATCTCCACTTACCTTCAATTGCATTACTTGTTGTTGACCATGACAAGGTGATGAGAGCTTTCGACCTTTCCTCCTCTGCTGCATGGCCAGGTTCTGAGAGGAGTTACTGTGCTATCACACTGTGACTGCACATCCCAGAAGCCTGAGAATCCGCCTTTACTTTTTTTCCCACTTTGTGTTGCTTGCGTTTTTCACAGTGATAACCCTTCTCTTCTTACCTACTGAGCAGTTCCGGGGTCATTAAAGACCAAAATAACTCTGCATAAAACTCCAAATAGTAAAGATTTCCAATACCATACTCTATGTATTTTGTAGACTCCCCTTACTCTAGTTGTTTGAATTTTGTTCACCCACCTCTTTTTTATTTTATTGAATGCTGTTTGAGTTTGTTAATGTCACTACTATAGGGACACTGTTCACTTCCAGATGATATCCAAAATTTGGGTAGAAATTATCATATATAACACACTCTGTAGAATATGGATATATCCTGTAGTTTACCGTAATCTAGATCACTGATTAAAATTTTCTTCTCTAAATTTGACACAGAATTATGCATCACTTTAGTGACAAATTAACAAACAATAGATTTAGAAGACATCAATTAGAAACTACAACAGCATGCAAAAGAACTGTAAAAGTTCAAATAAGAAGTTATTTGCAATTAATACCTGCTTGAGAGGGGAAAAAATGGTGATACTGGGTATATTAATTATACTCCTAGACAATCTGATGCTTAACGGTAGTTGTCCAACACAGAACTGACTCCGTGTTTTCATCCTGTGTTTCTCCTCTTTTTTTTTTGGTCTCTCTCTCTTTCTCTCCCTCTCCCTCTCCTTCTTAGTCTCTCTCTATTTTACTTTGAACTTCAGCTTTTTTAAGAGAGAGAAAGAGAATGAAATGGGGAGCAGAGAGGGTGTGTAAGGGAGGAGTTGAGGAAGGGAAAAATATGACCTAAATATGTATGAAAATTTTTAAAAGGTTTCATAATATAAATATTGGAAAATGCATTATAATATATAATTAAAAATAGATGATATCTTTATAATCAATAGCTGTGTTCATTCATTGAATATTCATAATAATTTCCTAGATTTTGGTGTTGTGACACACACCTTCAATTCCAGTACTCAAGAGGCAGAGGTAAGTGGATCTCTGAGTTTAAGGCCAGCCTGATCTATATAGGGAGTTTCAGGCTAGCCACGACTACACAGTAAGATGCTCTGTCAAAAAAAAAGCAAGCTGATTTCCATGTCAGAAACAAAAATCAAAACAAACCATTGCAGAAGGCTAACTATGGAACTAAGTCTTATTAAAAGGGAAGTCATCAGTTACAATTGTAAAAATTTGCTATCTTGCTGCTTTGGGTTTGGAGTTTTTTAAGGAACAGTCACTACATACTTGGCAAGTTTTATTCACTCACAGTGGTCTCCTTGAGGAGCACCTGTGTAATTCCAAGTACTTATCAGCATTATCAAATTAATTCGGAGACAACCACTGCTAATCAGTGTTTTAGTGCTGATTGTTTTCAGGGATCTGTGCCTGCAATGGTAGAGTATTTGCCACTTGGTGGCACTAATTAATGCTTTTTTTCAAAGGGGTAGCTAAAGATTGAGGTCTCTACCCCCAAAGTTCAGGGAGCATCATAGAAAAGAGGACCAGGATGCCTGTTGAAAGATTGTGTCTGAGCTTCAGCCATGAACTTAAATGATATGATTACCTGAATAACATGTAAACAATGATACCACTAGTTGGACTGCCAGGTTGGATAGAGTCTGTCACCCAAAACCTTACTGGTAGGGAATAGCTCCAGGCAATTAATGACTGCTGAGGAGGGAGAATGTCTTTCCTAAAGAGGAGCCCACCTAAATATATCCAGTACCACATGATCAGCCTTACATAATTCATACTAGTATACTAGCAATACTAACCAAACAGACTTAGTAAGTTCTCTGTATTAGTTTATATCTATATAAAACAGTAATACTAAAAAGAAACCCATGACTTTGAGAGGGAGTTGTGGATATGTGGGAGGGATTGGAGGGAAAAAGCTGAGCCAAAATAAATTTTTTTAGTGAGCATAAATATGAATGATAGAACTAACTGATCATGAACTTTGGGGAAAATAATATGAAATACTAAGGACTTGGTGGTAGAGATTCTTAATTTATTTACCATAAATAAATAAAAATTAGATAAAAATTAGATTTCCTTAGGGAAATCTGTAAATACATTACTCATATATGAAATCTTTAAAAAGTAAAAAAGTAAAGAATTCTTAAATGTTTAAATTACCGGATCATTCTTCACTATGGTCATTCCACATCTTCTTGGCTGGACTGTTGACAACTTACCTTCTGCCTTTAAACGGAATAATAACTCACATCTGAGGAGAAAACATAAGATCCCATTTCTGTCCTGCTTGATTGACAGATCATTTTCTTTGTGCTGTCTGAATCATGCTGTGTCTTTAGTTCACTTATTCTTAAAGGTACTTTTCCTAATTTACATTGATTTGCTTTTTCTCTTGTGAGTAGTTTAATTTTTCTAAATATTTGTTTCCTCATTTGAAAAGAGTAGTTAAAGACACGTAATTAAAGACACTGATTTCTATAGGGGCTAAAGTTTTTTGTGTAGCTGGTGGTGATGCATGCACTCGGCAGGCAAAAGCAGGTGACTCTCTATGAGTTTGTGAGTTCCAGGACAGCCAGTGTGAGCTACGTAGAGAAACCCTGTCAGGAAAAACAAAAACAAGCAAACCAAAAAGGGGGTTTTGTCTACAATATTGCAATGAACTTTTTAGCATTTAGTGGCATTTATTGACAGGTTTTTGCAGTTCAGATCTGCCCACTACTACCCTGTATATCTGATATATAATATAAGACAAAATTTGCTCACTAATTTTTGTTTATGCTAAATAAATTAAGAATCTCTACCACCAAGTCCTTAGTATTTCATATTATTTTCCCCAAAATTCATGATCAGTTAGTTCTCTCATTCATATTTATGCTCACTAAAAAAATTTATTTTGGCTCAGCTTTTCTTGCCCTTTGTAGTCTCTTTAACTTCAGATAGATCAATTCTTGTAGCTGTGATTTTAGTTATTTTAAGTCTTTAGTTTTAATTATAATAAAACCATTTCTTGTACCCAAGAGCTTTGTTAATCTTACCATCATTGGTTTAAAGATTTGTCTGTTCACACCCCATTGTGTCCCTGTGAATGCTAAGCAGTTAGTAGACACTGCATGAGTATTGCTTTTTATCACTTTATTGGTCAAATACTATTCCATAGAAGAGACAGTAGATTACCTTGTGGCCTTTGTGTGCCTCTGTCATTAGAGATTTCATCAATTTGCAGTGTTACACCTTAATTAAACTATATGTATGAATAAGTTATAATGATTGCAGATTTTAGAGATACTTAAATTTCTTTGCCCCAGGCTCCTTTCCTTTGTGCCAGTCAAGGCACAGGGTCAATTCAAGGCACTCATCACACCTAATAACTGTGCTTCATTGCATAAGGGGCACAGAAGTCTACCACTACTTTAGAAGCCTACTTTACTCGATGGGATGGCGGTCTATCCAGAGATTGGAAGTCACTAGTTCATACTTCTTTTTCCTATCCAGAATTATTGATGGCTTTCAGGCCATGAGAATACTTGTTTTTGTTTGTTTGTTTTACAAATTAATTTGAGATTCAGAATACATTTGAAATCTGTTCATTTTGTTCACAAGCTGAGACAGATCTCTGTAATGTGCTTCTTTATCTTATCTTTGAATATTACTGAGAAATTCATAAAAACATAATATGAGTGTATGTGTAGAACTTATTGGAATTGAAAACACTTATTATTTAACACACTGAGTCCATTTAGTGCTGCATATATGGGCCTAGATTTATCCACTGGGGCATGGGTAATCAACCCATGGCTTTGTACTAGTCAAGGTTCTCTAGAGTAACGGAATTTACAGAATCTTTCTCTTAACTCTCTTTCTCCCTTTCTCTCTCCCTCCTTTCCTCCCTCCCCCCCCCTCTGTATATATGTGTATACATATACATATCTTCCCACCTCAAAAGGTCTGTAATAAAGCTGTGTGGATTTTTGCTTATTTGAATAAAAAGTCCTTCACTGGTGTGCCCTGTTTTTGAGTTTCAGTTAATTCCAGGTGTAGTCAAGTTGACCACCAAGAGTAGCCATCAAACTTCTCCCCAAGCAGTCATTAACTGCCAAAGTTCCTCAGGTATGCTTGGGTGCCTCAGGAGTTCCTCTAGACTCCTTGTTGGAATTTTAAACAAAGTTGATCTCGACAAGGCCTTGTATAGGTCACCACAGCTTCTCTTGAGTTCATGTGCCCAGCAGGCATTGTGGCACTTGTAAAAATCAGTTTGCCCTACAGTGGAGACTGAGATGCCTGTGCCATGGAAATACACAGTTCTTATAACATTTCTTAAGGTAGATATTATTTTGTCCTTTCTCAACATACATGGAATCCGGCCACTGATGACCTTGTGTTTTTGAGGTTTCAGTAGCTTTCTTCTTTAGGGTATCTTTCTTCAGAGATTGTATCTGGGATTTTGGTTTTGATACTGAATTTTGCATCTTAAGTAAATTTTATTGTAGTATTTGGAATGGAAGGGTAATTTCATGAAGGAGATCTCAGTAGCCTCAACTGTTGACAAATGACTCTTATTGTTTAATTTGGTGCAAGATGCTGGGAGTGTCGGTCTAATTTCTTTAGTCAACCTCAGTTAATGGTTTGGGACAATTAATTTCCAATTGTTTCCCAGTAGAGCAGATTTACTTGTATATTAATGAGGCGCAGGTGTGGGCCCCTGGTGCCAGCATGCCTATGAGGCATATTTCAATTGTTTATCTACTCAGCCGCAGGTACTACAAGGTATTCAAGCTTGCCTTTAACAGTTTTTATGTTGTCTTGAATTTCTCTGCACCTGTTAACATTTTCACACTGATGGTGTAATGAGATGCTGTGGAGATTTCAGTAGGAAACATGCACTGTTGAAAAGGGGTTGTTCTATTGTATTTAGCTGTCCAGCCTAGCAAGAAACAAATCAGAGTTACTCAAAGAGTTCTTTCATGTGAGAAGTCAGTACAACCAACAGGCCATTTCTTTGTTATGTAATTTTGGAAACAGGTGTACTTTTGTTAATATATAAATAAGCCATATATTTTTATAAAGAGTCATTTTTATTATTTATTCACTGAACTATACTACCAGTGTTTTCGAGAAAATGGAATAGCCTCCATAGACATTACAAATTTCAGAAGCTAGGATAATTATAGCGATCTACATATTCATTAAATCTACAGAAGAACTGTGTCCAAGAAGACAGCCATTCGTTCAGACACAGAACACCACTAAATATATGCATTTTAGAAGTTAAATTTCTTAGGCTATTTAAAATTAGTTTCATGTAGCACTCCTCTTGTAGAAGGATTTTAACAGAAGGACACCACTGATCTGGTTTCTTTCCTACAGGAAAGAATGGGAAGAACTATTTGTAAACAACAATTACTTGGCAACAATAAGACAGAAGGGGATTAATGGGCAGCTGAGAAGCAGCAGGTTCCGCAGCATCTGCTGGAAGGTAAGAAGGAAATATTTATTTACAGTTGGTGGTGGAAGTGTATCAGCATATTGCCTATGCCCTGGAAGATTACCACACAGGGATCACTGAAACTTCCAGGCGATTTTACTCCTTTTTTTTTTTCTTTTTAGACCATTCATGTTTACCTTGCATAGGACATTTACTAATAAGGTTGAGCCACTTGGGCAAGCAGAGCTAGTAAATGAATCCTTTGAAGTAACTCTTTTCACTTCTTTTAATGGTGAACTTTTCAGAGAAGTACTGTTAAATTACATGGAGGAGGCTTTTTTGGATTTTCTTGAAGTTGGGCATGAGAAATGATGTGGGTAAGCTTGAAGTCCCTATTAACTGAGCTGCTGTCATTAGTCATCCTCCTTTTGTCTCACTAAAGAGCTCCTGGAAAAGACTTGACATTCTTTTCTTAGAAACGTAAATGGAGGGCGAGCAGGAGAGCAGAAGGAAACTGGGTCATTCTCCTTCAGAGAGAAGGGGCATTGGTGACCAAAGTGGTAATGTAATCTGTAGTCATCTTTTTAATTGCTTTGAAAACTTAGCCCTTTTTGTTCTCTAAAATGATTGAATTTGAGTTGTAGACTTACTTTTTAAATGACCTCTATCAGTATTTTTAGTACTATCTGCATAAATTGAGCATGTAAAGTCTGTGCAAATCAAAATAATAAGAAATACATGATGTATTATATGGTTCTAGATTTAATAATTTAGATTTAATAATTAAAATGCATTTTTCTTTCTTAAGAGGCAGACAAGAGACCTGCTGCTAGAAAATTGGTATTCAAATATTTGTGCCCCACCCTCACTTCCTCTTGTTTAACTTTAAGTATATTTCATTTACTATAAAAATAGACCTAAGTCTGGATTCATTTTATTAATGTATTAAATTAAATCAAATTTGTCATTTTAAGAATGTTACTCTGATAAGCTGACTGCTAGTTGTAAATTACATTCTGTGCTGTTAAAGCAGCAGCCTCACTTCATGCCCTCAACCCTCAGATCCCTCCGTGTCCTGCAGACCTAGGGATTGCTTACAGGTGTTACCTGCACTAGCTTCCTACCAGTTCCAGGACAATTAGAAACGAACCTCCATCTGTGTTCTTCCCTTTTTAGAGTAAATCTTGAAGAAAGCTTAAATCTATTTTGTGATTTAACTTTTTAATTCTTTTTTAACCATTGATTATTTAGTTTTTGACTATTCTAACTATTTTTAATATATCCATGAGCATATTATTGGGAATTGAAATGGTTATATTGAATGGAACATGTCACGAATGGGGTGTTTCTTCATATTTTCAAGCAATTTTATTTAGCCTGGTTTTCATACTTAGTAGATTTTACTTTTTATAAAGTTATCTCTTTTTCTCTCCCCCAATAGCTCTTTCTTTGTGTTCTTCCTCAAGACAAAAGTCAATGGATAAGTAGAATTAAAGAACTAAGAGCATGGTATAGCAATATTAAAGAAATAGTAAGTAAAGAGTAAATGTAACTAATACAGTTATTTTCATATGCTTAATTTAAAGTTCACCAGCCTCTGATCTTTTATATGTCTCTTTCTTTACCAGCATATCACTAATCCAAGGAAAGCTGTTGGCCAACAGGATCTGATGATCAACAATCCCCTTTCACAAGATGAAGGAGTAACGTTCCTTTTATTATGTTTATTTTTTTCAATTACTTCATTATTTTATTTGTATGAATGTTTTGCCTACATGTATATCTGTGTAACATTTGTGTGTCTGGTGCCTTTGAAAGCCAAAGGAGTCAAGTAGATCTCCTGAGACGGCAGTTATGGGTGGTTATGAGCCACCATATGGTTGTCATGTCCTCTGCAAGAGCAACCAGGGCTCTAAACTACTGAGCCCTTCTCTATTCTTGTTCCAACCTTTTCATTCTGAAAATCATGCTTTAATGATTTATGTCATCTGCGTAGGGTAAGGGTATCTTATCTGAAAATCCTTATGCAAACAATGTATTTCATGCCGTGTTTTCATTATTCTAAATGCTGAAATACCTAGATCCTGATGTGTGTGTGTGTGTGTGTGTGTGTGTGTGTGTGTGTGTGTGTGTCGCGTGTATATATGCACACCTGTAGGGGCCAGAGGTGGACATGGCATCCTGCTCTACCATTCTTTGCCTTGTTCCCTCGAGGCCAGGTCTCACTAAAACTCCTACTTGCTTTCGGCTAGGCTAGCTAACTGGGATCCACCTGTCTCTGCTCCCCACTGCTGGGGTTAGAGCCACAGAAAGCCACGCTTAGCTTTGTATGTGGATGCTGAGAATTCAAGCCCAGGGTCTCATGCTTGCATCTTATCTGCTGAGGCATATACTCAGCACCTGTGGGCCCAGCTCTTAGAGGTTCTGCCACCTCCCAATAGTGCTAAGACGCTAAGCTGTCAACACAGCGGCTGTAGGAACTGTGAGATCTACCCCATAGCAATTTCTCTGGACCTATCCACTGGACTATAAACTATTTCTTGCTTTTTAAATGTAGGAATGCTCTATTTTGAGAAGTAAATGGCAATTTTAGGTTGGCTGTTGTCTTCCAAAATATGTTTCATTATTATTATAAATTTATATACTTGATTTTGACTTTAAACATATTGTCATTAATACAAGCTGTGTTTCAGCGTAAAAACGGCTACCTGTTTTCTTGGACTCTGTTTTCCTTGGTGGAAAAATTGCCAGAATTTGGCTAATTTAATTAAAAACATCAATCCATTAGAACATAGGGAAATAAATGGATTGTCTATTTGTCCCTGGCTAACTTTCAGTCTGAATAATTAGCTGCTAATAATAGGCTTGTGTCCACAGTCTAAGAATTTTTCATGTTCAAAATTAAATTTTCAGGTACTTGTTTCCAGGGCATGCATGAGTGTGTGTTATAAGTGCAAGGGGTCTCATAAGAGCTAACTCTAAAGTGATGAGAAAGGAGGCATCAGTTTTTTAATGGAAAAAAAAGCTAAGGAACACCTTAGAAGTACACACTTGGCAGGACTGTCCCTGGAAGAAGAGCTCATACCCTGGTGGAGTGTAGCAGTTACCACTTCACAGAGACTATAACGTTCTCACTTGTTGCCGCTATATCATCATAAGCTATTACATAATTTTTAGATGGTTGGACTTGTTCCTTTGTTTTGCTGAGAGAAGGTCCTACTACTTGGATTTGACTAGACTGGAACTTGATAGGCTGTCCCTCAAACTCACAGAGCACTGCCTGCCTCTGCCTCCAAAGTTGAAGGGATTAAAGTTGTGTGCCACCTTAGCCCATCATTAAGAAATTTTTAGACTTTCCCCAAGTTTACATTTTTAAAATGTAAATGTTTCTTGGGGAAGAAAAGAGCAGTGGAAGTGCCCTTCATCCTACAGAGATGGTAGAACCTTCAAAAACGTATACAGTAAGGAAAATTGAAAAAAATGTAAGCTTTTGAGTTACAGCAAATTTTAATAGAAATTATTTCTGCCAGGTTTCCTATCTCAGAAATTCAAAGTGACAGCTTAGAGAATAATAAATTCAATCATTTAAATTATTAAATTGAAGTCATAAAAGTCACACAGTGTGAGATTGTTCTAATTAGATTATTCTCATTTTCCAGAGCCTTTGGAACAAGTTCTTCCAGGATAAAGAATTGCGGTCCATGATTGAGCAGGACGTCAAAAGAACGTAGGTAGAGCTCTGTTTGTCCACTGATTCAGAACGATGTTACTTCTCTACAGTTTACCACAGTGTGAGATCCATAAAGAACCCTAAATTGTCTTAATTGTTTTCTACTTACTTAATGCAAAGTTGTTTTTCTAAATAAATTTTGATTCCACAAATTTTTTTCTTAAAGATTTCAAAATATTCAAAATAAAGTGAATATCGACCAAAGAATGCTAGCTTTATCAATTTCTGATAGTTCACATTATTCTAAAAGGATTGTATTGTATGATTATTTATATTGATAACAATTGGACAGCTTATCTCTGTATACATGTGAATTGCCTTCTAGCCAAATTACTCTGTATCCTTCTCCTTCCAGTTTACTGTGGTTATCTTTCTTGCTTTCCTCTGGGTGCTGTTCAGGTGTGTGAATAACCTGTTCTGGTAGTCTATCCAGCACTCATATGAAAAACACTTCTTTTGGCACAGTAAATGTTCTATCACTGTTACAAACCAGCCTCATCTCTCTGCACTGTCTCTTGGGAAATACTCTCAATATCCTCTCTCTCTCTCTCCTTGTCCTTTTCTGTGAATGGGGATAATAGTAATTGCCTCCCAAAGTTTGTATGGTTTAATCCCTTAAGGTTTATTGTCCTTTTGCCAGAAGTTCTTGCGAGCAGATTATGTCATATTTTGACTGTCTATTTAGAATTTGCCAGTTAGTAATCCTTAGTCTAAACATTCCAAATCCTAAATGTTTCAGAATTCAAAACTTTTTGAATATTGATTCAAAACCCTCAAAATTTTTGATTTTGGATTTTTAATTAGGGACGCTCAACATGCATGCAAAATAAAGTAGTGTTTTAGCTAATAAAGTTAGTCATTGGAGCTGCAAACCTGCAAGAGAGTGCACTACAAATACTTAGCCTTCTGCAACTTTTCCAGTGTCTTCCATTGTAATTCTGTCTCTGACAATGTCAGGCCTCTAGCTTTCTAGCACTCAAATCATGCTTTTTTATCCCAGAACAACAGAGAATCAGATGACTTGAACTACCACCAAATTACCTACACTATTCAATACGTAGAATAGATGCTTAAAACGACAATATTCAAAAGAATCAGGAGTTGAAATCAGCTATACTGCAATTAGTGTGTGAAGTGAAAATCATTTTAGTTATCTTGCCTCTCCCAGTTAGTTCAGGAGTCACCCACTTTTTAAAAAAATAAGCTCTTAGGGGTTAGTTCTTAGTCTCCTTCACGCCGATTTTCGGGAGCTGAAGCACCTTTGTATTGGCTCATAGGAGACACATGGAACACAAAGGGATTTCCTTATTGACCACACAACTTTGTTAATCATTGTCTGAAAAACAGACCTTATGGTAATAAAGCAGTATTGCATGTTACTAGCCAAAATAGTAACAGTGTCTGATTTTAAAAGTGTCAGAGCTATTCTATCTCAGAGGAGGAATTTTAATTCAACTTTCTGTAAATCGTAAATGGAAGTGTGTGGATCATGGCACTAGCCTAGAACCACACATTCAGAAACCATAGTGTTCCAGAGTGATCAAAAAATATAAAATAAGAGAGGAGTATGAATTCCTATAAGCACCCCACGTAAGAAGAGCTTATTCATCATTTTGCTTATAGCTCAAATATTTCTTCCTGGCTGTGTAAGAAACTGTTAGATCTTGAAAACACACACACAAAAGCTGTTCTGTTTTTTATTTGTTTGTTTTCTGTTTTTCTTTTTCCCAAAGAATGTAAGATATGTACATCAATACATTTAGAGTTAATTTTTCTCCTGTTCTTTTTTTCTTTCCTTTTCTTCTAGAATATTTGAAGGTAAGTACAAGCTTCAGGGTAGGTATATGGGAGAGTCTGGAGCTGTTTAGAGTATTATAGAGTTTAAAGTGTAGCTGGAAGTCTGGGTGATTCCTCGCTAGCTTTCCTTGAAGTCTTTTTGTATAAGAGAGGAAGTTACCATACCTTCTCTATTCAAGATTTCACACTCTTTTAATCCCAGTACTACAGAGACTGAGACAGGGCGACGTCTGGGAAATCCAGGCCAGCCTGGTTTATGTAGCAAGACCCTGTCTCAAAGAAAACAAAAACTGAAGAACAAGGAAAAAAATGCAGAATACGTACTCTTGAAGATAGAGCAACTAGTTTTACCAGATTGCAAAATCATCAAAGTCTAATAGCTTGAATATTATTACCACATTGCATCTGTTGATGGTGACAGTTGGTTGCTTTTAAAACAGGGTCACATTTAGCCCTAGTTATCCTTGCATTCCCTACGTAGCCAGCAATGGCCTTGAACTCACGATCCAAGTGCTAGGATTAAAGCATGAGTCACCATCCCTGTCCTTTAGTGATCGAAATCCATCATTATCAGTTGAATCTACAAAACTACTGCTAACACAATGGAAGGGGGAAAAGTGCAGTTCAGAGAATTTATACTTTCTTAAGTTGTTACTTAAGAATTTGGGGTTTTTAAAAACATACTGGGTTGCAGGACACTGGAGAATAAAAGAAGTCTGATCACAGGATTTATTTTTACTGTAGAGAGTTATTAATGATAGTAACAGGTCTGGAGGCGCAAAGCGGAATAGTGGGTAGGTATGAGAGAATAGCTCAAGTTGTATTTGCTTTAAGAACTATGATTAGAGAAGGCATCTCTGTGAAGAAATGTGTACTGAGATGTGAAAAGAAAATCTTTATAGACCACCCTTTTAGATCTAGTGGACGAGTATTTCAAGCAGTGGGAGCCTCCATTCAAAACTTCCCCTGAAAATGAGTGTTGAGAGAAACAAAATGAAGTTACGTATTACTAGGACTAAGTAATTTAAAGAAGGGAATATAAAAAGATGGGAACCCCTACACAAACATTGCTTGGATTGGTTTCCATTTTTAATGAGCAGCTGTTGGAAGATAATTTGAGTCTTCAGAGGAAAAGGGTACTAGTGAGTTAAACCAAAGATGCAGCATTGAAGACGGTGTAAATAGATTGAGGACACACATTTTATGTTCTGTTTAATTATTCCTGCTCTGCTTGGAGTTTTTAGCCTCCTATCTCAAGGTAGTTGTTTAATTGTTCTCATTGGATCTATTGATACCTTTTCTACTCCAATCCAATCCATGTGCTCAGTCCAATCACTCTTCTTAAAGCAGGTTTATAATCCCACTGCTTTATAATCTAAAACCTGTGACTGTGGCCATAGAGAAATGGGTTTTCCCGGCTTCTACAACACACATCTAATTATCTTCACAGTGTTATTTTCTGTCATTTTCCAAGATCAGGTTATGCCTAGCATTTTACTTACCCACTGCTTGCTGTTGAGTCCCTGCCACTAACCATATCCATGACATATTTTATGGACTTTCCGCTTTGGTTTTTGAAGTGCCTAGTTTGCATTTTGTTCAGTTTTCCTGTAACTTTTACATGTTATTTAACTTAGGTCTTATATTTATTTAAGTCTATCTCGTATGCATTTAAACATTTTTATTAATTTCCAGGATTTTCAGGCATGGTAGATGCCAAAATAAGTATGACATGTACCCAGTAAGAAATTCAAATCTAATAGGGAAAGCAGAAAAAAGAGATTATAATGAGATCAGTTAGTACCATAGGAGAAGTCATGTGTCCAAGACCTCTGGTGTTAGTCTATGTCTACTTCTGATCTTATGGATAGACCCTGATATTGTTTTATTGTTGTTGTTGTTTTGATTTAGGCTGGTTTTTTTGTTTTGTTTTGTTTCTTTGTTTTGTTTTGGTCTCAAGATACATTGCCAGACCGATGCACAATAACAGCCAATAATGGAAATAGTCAGTGATGATCAGTGTTTCTTCGATTTCACTAGGCTTTTTAGAATTTTTTCAATCTTACAAGACATATGCACCTCTAAGAAAAATACTCCTAAGATCAAACTTCTAATTTGACCTTAATTAAGGTATTTTACTTTTGGATTTATTTCATCTGTCTATTCACTGTATTAAATATTTTCCTCTTACATTATTTTAACATCTTTAATAAGCCACTACTCAATTTTTACTTCAGGAAGTTTATATTCATTTCAAATTATTTGTTCCTTATCTCAGGCTAATGAAGTTGTAACTATCCCAATTTTTATTACAGAAACAAAACGTTACTACAAGGTAAATGAAGGAATCCAGTCTCTAGAATTTCTAATTTAGAGTTTGGATTGTTCTGGGGGGAAAAAATTGCCATGTTTTAATTCAAAAGCTCCAATGTTAGCAATTTTAAATTTTTAACATTATTTAAAATAACTGAGTTCAGGATGCAATAGCATGTTCATACTAGATGCCAAAGAAATATGTTATTTGGTCTATCAAGGTCTATTCTAAAAATACACAACATCTATAGTACCATTTGTAGATTAACATACTATGAGCTTTGCCAAATAGTCTCATCTTTTCTTTAGATATATTCTGTCTCCTAAAGTAGATGATTAAAGTTCTTTGAGTTAGTATTTTCCTTTTAACTTCAGCCATACTTAAAAGTATACCTGTTTGCCTCTAGGATTTGCTCATCATCATCTTTAACTTTTGATTTTTTTTTATTCTCAATCATTGTTAACATCTTAGATAGTTCTATTTCCTCTGTGAGTCTACAAGATAGAATATTTTTATTTTATAGCTTGCTTTTATTTATAATGTATATATAGGCCAAACAATCGTTGTATCCTCATTTTTAAAAAAAATATCTTTTGTCACTTTGAGATCTCATTAATAATAGCAATATTCTCTTTTAAACTGAAGATATGTATTAGTCACTTCGTTAGAAACCACATTATCAGCAACTAAGGTAATTTTGAATAAAATTTTAAAATTAAGTCTCATTTACATTAATCACATTTAAATCTTAAGAGCTATTGGACAGACCTATGTAGAGTGTTTCAAACTTTGCAGAAGGCTCTGTTGAATAGCACTGTATAGATAATTGTTATTTTTGTGTAGTATATTATATGAATATGTTTTAGGTTTACTCATATTGCATATGGAAATGGCATATGCTGACTGTTTGCATTGTTTTCCCTCTCCTTGAGAAGTCTCCAGTTTTATAATTTACGAGACTTGTGTAAGTTTTGGTCAAGTGTAATTCTCTATTACATTGTGATGTGCTGATAGCAAGTAGACCATTGTTGAAAACCCTCATATATTAGTACTATCTAAACAATTTTACATAACTAATTTATTTAATTACTAGCCTTTTAAATGTGAAGTCTACCTTCGCCTTCATTCCTTTTCTGCAGAAGTACTCCCAGAATGTCCTAACTGTTGGAATATTTTACACAGTTTCCTTAGAATCTATTTTTTATTTAAATTAAAAACAAATTCCTCTGGGGGAAGGGGTATTTTACAAGCAATTTTAAAGCAGAATTGATTTTGGTGTGTGTTAATGCAGACAATCTGCCCAGTGTTAAAATGTTACAGGGGAAAAAAAATACAAGCTGCCATATTCATGTGATCACACCAAAATAGCAGCTTGTATTTATATTTTCAGTCTCCTTGAGGTGGACTGCAGGCACACATGAATGAAGAGATGTGCTTCGTGTTGTGATTTTATTTAATGCAGACAAAGTACACGCTTGTGCATTCACGAGCAGCCTCACATATGCACTTGTTCACAGCCGAGAAAGTGAAAACTACAACACAAGCCGCTCTCCATGCGTTGTCAGCAACCTGTGTGTGTTTCTTAAATAGTAGAGGGGGAGAAAACAGACTTCAGGAACAGGAAAAACAGTGCCTCTGTCCAATGGCCCACAGTCCTTCTCATTTCACATTTAAGGTTAAAACAAAATAATTATTATTGCTGCATACAGAACTTAGAAATATGTGTTTTCCCATGCTGCTGTTGTTTTTGTTCCTCTTAGTGAAAATAGATGATTTTTCCCCTAAAATAATACATCCTGATTACAGTTTCCTCTCCCTCTTCTCTAGCAGTTCCTCCCTACTACTCCTCCCACCCAAATTCACCCCTTCCTCTCTCTAGAAAATATCCAGGATTATATAAGATAATAATAAAATAAATAAGATAAAATTAGCACTTTGGAATTGAACAAAACTAACAGAAGGAGTAGGGCTCATGAGAAGGCACAAGAAACAGAGAGCCACTTGTTCACACACTCACAAACCACATAAACACATTATATCACTTGTTCACACACTCATAAACCACATAAACACACTACACCACTTGTTCACACATTCATAAACCACATAAACACACTACACCACTTGTTCACACACTCATAAACCACATAAACACACTACACCACTTGTTCACACACTCATCAACCACATAAGCACACTACATTGGAAGTCATAGTGTATATGCAAAGAACCTAAGATAGACCCCGTGCATGTTGCCTCAGTCTCTATGAGTTCATATGAGCTTTGACTATGTTGATTTTGTTTTCTTGGTGTGTACCTCCCCATCTAGCATTTACTGTCTTTCCACCTCTTCTTCAGAAGGGCTCCCTGAATCCTGAGGGAAGGGATTTGATGGAGACCTCCCATTTAGGGTTGAGTGTTGCAAAGTGTCTTATTCTCTGCTTAATGTCTAACTGTGGGTCTCTGTGTTTGTCCTGTCTGCTACAGGATGAAACTACTCCTTGATGGCAGAGCAAAGCACTGATCTGCATATATAGCAAAATGTTATTAGGAGTCCTTTTATTTGTGTATGTATTTATTTAGAACAGTTGTATCTGGTTTTATCCTAGGTTCAGGGCAGTTTGGGGTATGGGATTATTTTCATGGAGTGGGCTCTCTGTCAAATCATATTGGTTGGTTACTGTGGCACAGCATGGCTTCCAAGATGGACACTACACATGATGTGGGCTGAAAGGCAGAACATACACTGGGTAATAGTGTCAGTTGTGGGGAGTGGTGGTAGGAGCAGGGCAGAGAGATTATGGGCTGTGCTCTGGCATTCTGTGGGAGTCTTCCAGAGACTATGGCAGTTCCTTTAAAAGCAGGCCTCTTTTCCCTAGTTCTTGAAAGACTGCACTGCACACCGACTCAGAATGATGAACTGGAGCAGACTACAAGCCAACTTCATGCCAATCAACTGGGGGAATGCCATTCCAAACACCACTCCAACAATGATCCCCATGGTAATCTCCATGAAACTGGTCACCAGATCATAACAGCCCTTCTGGGTTCACTTTGGTGGCGGCCACAGTCAGATTATGCAGATCCAGGGGGTTACAATCAGTTTCCTTCATGCAACTACTGGGGGTGGGAGGGTACCGTGTTCCAGGAAGTAGGGGCTACTGCTCTAATTGGTGTAGTTCTGCATGCCCCAGCAGCTTAGTCTGCACTGTGCATGGTCCACTGCCTAGCTAGCTCAGTCAGTAGAGTTTGAGACTCTTAATTTCAGGGTCATGGTTCAAGACCCAAGGTGGGTGCCAAGAGGGAAGTCTAGGGATTGTGTTACCTTTCTTTAATATCACACAATAATTATAAGATAGAACGAGGAGTCAAAGTTTTATCACCAGCTGCCCCATTGTTCCCACTCGGTGACCATCTCTCTACTGCTGCAATGGTAACCTCATTCTCAAATGACTAAAGGGAAGCTCCAAGCTATGCAGCATCCAAGAGAGCATGCAATCCCTTGCCCTGGTTCTTATTGGGTCACATCCCCAGAGAAGACCACACCCATTGAGTCAAGCCTCCCCAATGCACTTGCCTATCATATCGAATTCCCAAATAGTTACTCGCACAAGCTTTGTGCCCCCTTTACACTAGCGTATCTTGCAGACAGGACACTGTTGTCAACCAAAGGGTTTGTATCTGTCTTGGTGTTTACACTTCTCTTTTGGTAGCAGACAAAATACCCTCCTGTGCCAAAGACACTAGAGTGTAGGAGTAAAGGCTCTATGTAGTTATCCTGTTCAGTGAATTATAGATGTTGTCTTCACCAGTGTGGCCATGCTGTCAATTTGTGGAAAGTAGTCTCCTGTCTTGCCAATAGCCTAGATTGTTTGTCAAATTCCCATGGGACCCCTTTGGCCAACAACTCAATTAGATGTAACCCAATCCCAGTACTGGAAGCTTTATTTGGTAACAAGAAATGTTCATTTGGGACTTTGTCATCTCATTATTTGACAATTTCTTTTAGATCCAGATAATAGATGTATATATTTTAGGGTGCTTCTATTGTATTAGGTTTCCATAGTACCCCTCAAGTAGATCTTAATTTCAGCTGTCTCTCCCTGTCCCTGCCTCCTCTTTCCCACTTTTCCTCCTATTTCAGAACTCCCATAACTCTCTGTTTTATTTCCCTTTCCTAAGGAGGGCTATCTGTCTACCCTAGACCCTTACGCTATACCCAACCTTTTGGGTTATACATGTAACTTGGTTATCATTGACTCAACAGCTAATATATATATAAAAGCAAATACATACTGCATTTGTCTTTTTAGGTCTAGGATAACTCACTCAGGATTTTTTTTTTTAGTTTATTCCTGCCAATTTCATGATTTAATTTTTTTATGGCTAAGTAAGACTTCATTGTGAAAATTTACCACATTTTTATAATCCATTGTTCTGCTGAGGAACATCTAGGTTGTTTCCAATTCCTGGCTACTGTGAATAGAGCAGCAGTGAACATGATTGAGCTAATGTCCCTGTGGTAGGATGAAGCATCCATTGGGTATATGCCTAACAGTGGTGTAGCTGGATCTTGAGGTAGATAGATGCCCATCTTCCTGAGGAACTGCCACACTGATATCCATAGTGGCTGTACAAGGTTGCACACCCACCAGCAGTGGATGAGTGTTCCCCTTACTCTACATCTCTCCAGCATGAGCTGTCACTCTAATCGATCCTAACCACTCTGACAGCTGTAAGATGAAGTCGCAAAGTAGGTTGGATTTGCATTTCCCTGATAGCTAAGGATGTTGAGCATTTCATTAAGTGTTTCTCAACCATTTGAGTTTCCTCTTTGAAGAATTCTCTTTAGGTCTGTATGTACCCCATTTTTAAAACTAGCTTGTTTTCTTGATGTCTTGCTTTTTGAGTTCTTTATAGATTTTAGATGTTGTCCCTCTATTAAATGTATAGTTCATAAGGACCTTTTTCCATTTTTTAGGCTACAGCTATATTTGAAAGACCTTGTCCTTGGTCATACAGATGTTTTTCAGCTTCATGAGGTCCTATTTGCTAATTGTTGATTTTAGTGCCTGTGCTAATGGTGTTTTGTTCAGAAAATTTTTCCCTGTAGTAATGAATTAAAACCTATTTTTTACTTTCTCTTCTATTCAGTGTGTTTGGTTTTATGTTGAGGTATTTGATCCATTTGAAGTTGGGTTTTGTGCAAGGTGATAAATATGGATCTGTTTGGATTCTTTTACATGCAGGCATCTAGTTTGACCTTCACCATATGTCGAATATACTGTCTTTATTCCAGTGTGTGTTTCTGTCTTACTTCTTAATAAGAAAAATCAGATGTCCATGGCAGTGTGTACTTATATCCTGGTCTTCAGTTTGAGTCCATTGATTAACATGTCTGTTTTTCTGCTAGTACATGTTTTTTTTATTACTATAGCTCTGTCATAAAACTTGAAATAGGGAATGTGATACCTTCAGCATTCTTTCATAATTCATAATTGTTTTAACTTTCCTGTTTTGTTTGTGTGTGCGTTTCTATGTGGAGCTGAAAATTGTTCTTTTGAAATCTGTGAAGAATTGTGTTGGAATTTTTATGGAGATTCCATTGGTTCTGTAAATTGCTTTTTGTAGGATGACCATTTTTACTGTATTAATCCTACATATTATTATTATAATAGTATCCAATCCATGAGTTTGAGATAGTTTTCCTTTTTCTTATATCTTATTTTATTTCTTCAACATTTTAATGTTTTTATCATAGAAACCTCTCACTTACTTGATCAAATTTATCCTAAGCTATTTTACATTATTTGATTCTTTTGTGAAAGGCAATTTTCCCTGATTTATTTCTCAGTCCATTTGTCACTTGTATATAGGAAGGCTACTGATTTTTATGAGTTAATCTTATATCCAGATACTTAAAATGTCATCAGCTGTATAAGTTTGTCAGTGGAATTTTTTAGGTTCACTTATGTATATTATGTTCACTTATGTATAATATCATATTATTCATTAATACATTAATCAAAAATATTTCTAGTTTTCTTTTCCAATTTGCAAACCCTTCATCTTTAGTTGTCTTCTAGTGCTCTAGTTAAGATTTCAAATATTAGGGCTGGAGAGATAGCTCAGTGGTTAAGAGCACTTGTTGCAGAGGAGACCCCAGTTTAGTTCCCAGCACCCACCTGGCAGCTCACAGCTGCCTATAACTCCAGTTGCAGGGATCTTACACCATCACACAGACTATAGATGCTAGCAAAACACCAACACACATAAAATAGAAATAAATAAATCATTATAAAAAAGATTTCAAGTACCATATTGAATAATTATGGAAAGAGTGAACAACTTTGTCTTGTTTCAGATTTTAGAAGCCTTGTGTTTCTCTCCATTTAAATTGATGTTGGCTAAAGACTTACTGTAAGCTGCCTTTATTATGTTTGGGTATGTCACCTCAATCCCTAGTCTCTCAAGTACTATTATCATGAAATGGTGTTGGATTTTGTCAAAGGTCTTTTCTATATTTAATGAGATGACCATAGGTTTTTCCTTTCAATTTGTTTATGTGGTAGATTCCACTTACTAATTTACTTATGTTAAACCATTCCTGCATCTCTGGGATGGAGCCTACTTAGTAGTCTGATAGTATAACAGGTTTCCTAAAACATCCAAGCAGATCTGAACTTGAAGGTACTTTGGTGCATCATTAGGAATAATGATTTGAATTTCCTTTTATTTATTTATTTTTTTAAAGATTTATTTATTATGTACACAGTGTTCAGCCTCCATGTATGCCTGCAGGCCAGAAGAGGGCACCAGATCTCATTACAGATGGTTGTGAGCCACCATGTGGTTGCTGGGAATTGAACTCAGGACCTCCGGAAGAGCAGTCAGTGCTCTTAACCTCTGAGCCATCTCTCCAGCCCCTTGAATTTTCTTTTAAAATGCTTTGTTCAGATTAAACTGAAATCAAGTCTGTGTTTCCAATTCTGACACAGTTTCACATACAGAGTGTGCATATGTCTTCCCGCATGTCTCCCCTCCAGTTTTTCACTTTTATTGTTTCACTGGGGAGACATTTGGAGGATAGATGGCAACAGGGTAGAAGGCTCAGTGCTTTACTCACAGCCTAGCAGAACCAGGAAGAAGTCGAAATGAAAACCTTTGTTTTAACTAGTGACAGTTGCACCTCCTCACTTCCCCCAACTTTCTACACCTTCACTTGTCTTCTCAGCTGGATTCCCAGCCCCTCCCATTCCTTGTTAGTGTATTGCTGATTCTCCCCATGGCCTGTCATCATAACAACTTCTATTTTCATTTCTTTGACTTTAAAAACTCAGAGCTCACTTCTGTTTAAGGCATGTGTTTTTAATTTTAAAGATAAATTGAAATTAATAAAACTCTACTCAGTCTTTCTTCTGCTTCACTTTCCCGCCCAAGGCTCTCCTCTCATAGGATCATGGTGTTATTTCCTTGTCTTTATCCTTCCCACCCAAGGCTCTCCTCTCATAGGAACATGGTGTTATTTCCTTGTCTTTATCCTTCCCACCCAAGGCTCTCCTCTCTTATTTCCTTGTGTTTATCCTTCCCACCCAAGGCTCTCCTTTCATAGGAACATGGTGTTATTTCCTTTTCTTTATCCTTTTAGCAATTACTTTTTGGTAAATTACTATGACCCTCACCTGTTGTAGAAGTTAAAAATTCTAATAAAGACTACTTATTCTTTCATAATTTCTTCACACATTTAATTGTGAATTATCATTTAAAATTATGTACAAATTTACAGTTTTACTCCCAACTTTTTCTAAGCTTCAGATTCTTAGGTATTCTCATAGTCTTCCATGGTGGGAATATGTATGGTTACCCATCTACTTAATTCTTTCAACTCTTCTTTAGTTTAAGAAATGCTTATTGAATACTTTCAGTGCACAAAGCACATATGAAACAAATTGAACAGGACATAAATGAATTGCATATTGCAGCTTATTTAGAAAGTGGTGACAATTAAAATCTGTAGTTTCAGTGTTTCTCTCTTTGGAAGTATTGGTGTTTTGGAGCAAGTAAGTGATTGCTGTGAGAGGCTATCAGGTACAGTGTGACCCAGTAGTCTACCTGTTAGAGCACTGGGAGGCACACTTCTTAAGCCTTTTCAGGAGTGTTCCTCCTCCCCCCGAAGAATTGTCTGTAGTGTTATTTAAGTTAGTATAAAAGTGTTTCACAGATAAGCTTCTGGTTTCATCTTTAATCTTTATTTTCTGTCTGTGTCCTAGATTTGATGCCAAAAGTGCCAAAGCATTGCCACTGTTTGCCAAGAGTCAGCAGCTTCTTGCACATGTATGCCTTTTGCTCTCTTTGTTCATTCTGCTCTAGATAAGGAGACCCGTAAAATCACTCTTTCTGTACTGTGCCTGGATTTTCCTCGGCAATGTCACCTAGCTTGTTAGATGTGGTTTCTGTTTTAAGATGCCCAGAGGCTCCACTGTATCAGAATATTTGTCCTGCAGAGTGGGGGCACCGTTCCCTTCTTTCTTCGTATACTGTTTTCCATAGTCACTGAAACCCTTGCCAACAGCTGTTCCTGGGTTTTTACCAGTCACCTTTTCCTGAAGAGCATTCTGGCTTCCAAATCCTGAGTACTTTTCAACAGACATTGGTTTAAACACGATCTTATATTGGAGACTTTTGTTGTTTACCTTTTTTGTCCATTTTATAATTTGACTACATTTCTTGTTCCCTTTTTCTCCCTTCAAACCCTTCTATATACTCTTGTCCACTCTCCCTCAAATCCATGTCTTCTAATATATGTGCTTTCCTTCTGTGTTAGATTACATAAACAATAAATACCTCAGTAGGTATTGTAGTTATTTTAGTGGTTGATGGTATACTAGGGAGTTTTTATCAACTCATTTTCAGGTTTGGATGAGTGTTTATTTTAGTTTTCTGGTTTTTGAAATATGGGCACAACATTAGTTATTTTTTCCAACAAGTCCTTCTATGCTTCTTTGTCCTGTTTCATGACTATAAACCCTGCCAGGGACTTTATTTTTTCTCCTGGGGCACCTTATTGAATACTTACATCTTCACTAATTCATCTAGGCCCAATGCATTGTCTGTTTTAATCCTTTTAATTACCTGATTATGTACTATAATTTGGGGCCAAAGCCCTTCTTTGTTTCACTCATTTCTTAACCCTTTTCTTGCTTAGAAAGTATTTTTATGTATCTTTGTTCTATGAAAATTATTAAGATAATCTAGATATTTGTCTATAGTGAAGTCTTCTGATGCAATTTCTAGAAACACTTTGAATTCATTATGGTTTTTATTTTTAATTAACTTTTTGTAATCACACGTTCAGAAGCCTTTTACTTTGGCCGCATTCATTTGTGATTATAAGCAATTTAGGAAGTTGAGTACTGGGGAGCTGGAGAGGTGGCTTAGCAGTAAGACCACTAGCTGCTCTTTTAGAGAACATCAGTTCAATTCCCAGCACCCACATCAGGTTCCTCACAACTACCTGTAACTCCAGCTCTAGAGGACCCCATGTCTTTGTTCTCTGTGGCTCTTATTTGCACATAACTGCACACACACACACACACACACACACAGTATTTTTAATTGTATTTTTTGAAAGCGAAGTACTACACACTTGTACTAATGAGCTTCATCCCCATCCCATAACCTTCAAGTTCCATTGTTTTAGATTGCACAGAAAAGTAGAACATGGAGATTCTGCCTCTCTGTTTATAGCTTATTTTCCTTACTTCCATTTATATACAGTCACTAAAACTTCATGTTTAATGCTGAAAGTTCTTCCATTGTATATTCATAGTACATTTCTTCTCAACCTGTCATCCATTGATATATATTTAGCTTGAGGTGATGGCTTAGCATATGTTTTATGTTCTATATTGGAACTAGGAATACAGACATTGCTTTGATATGTCAGATCTTACAGCCCATCTGAAGAAGTAAATACTATTTTTGAGGATCCTTCATACCATTTTCTATGATGGTAATATTAATTTACATCCTTGCCAACAATAGTCAGGGATTCCATTCTTTGCATGTTATCACTAATACTTCATTCTTTTGTCTTTTTGAGAATATGCATTCTGTCAGGTGTGATGTGATATCTCATTGATTTATAGGTCCCTACTTTCTAGGAAGTCTAGAGTCCTTCATTTGTCTGTTAGCCACTGTGTGTCTTCTTTAGAGAAATATCTCTTCAGCCATTTATCTTTAAGAGTCAAATCTAAAAACAGTCATTGCCCAGGCCAGTGTAAGCTTTCTTCAAATTTTCTCCCAGTAATGTAAGTTTCAGGTTTTCTGTTAAAATTTAATCATTTTAAAAGAATTTACAAGGTCTTGTTTTGTTTTTATATAAGATCCCAGTTTTAATCTTTTCCCTATAGATATCTAATGTTCTCTCTCTTTCTCTTCCTTCCTTCCTTCCTTTCTTTTCTTCCATCTTTTCCTTCTTTCTTTTATTTTGAGAAGGGGGGTGTTTGGAGACAGGTCTCTGTGTAGCCCTAGCTGTCCTGGAACTCACTCTGAAGACCAGACTGGCCTCAGACTCACAGAGATCCACCTGCTTCTGCCTCCAGAGTGCTGGGGTTACAGCTGTGAAACACTACCACCCGCCAAAAGACTGTTTCTTTTCCCTTTGTATATTCTTTTCTCATTGTCAAAAATCAAAAGACAGTGCTTTCTTCTGTTGGTTGTTATGTCTGTTTTTATACCAATACCATACTACTTCTTTTTTTTTTTTTTTTTTTTTTTTTGGTTCCTGTCCTGGAACTAGCTCTTGTAGACCAGGCTGGCCTCGAACTCACAGAGATCCACCTGCTGGGCAGTGGTGGCGCACGCCTTTAATACCATACTACTTTAATTGTTGCCCAAACAACTTTACTTCTAAATGTTCATTGCAATGAATTGTTGGTCTGGTTTAAGGCCTCTCTGACTTCTGATACATCATCAATACTGGACTTACTGAAACTCCTCTCAGATACCCTGCCATTGCCCCTGGTCTTGGAGATCCTGCAGCTATGGTTCCACAGGACCAGTCCTTTCACAAACTATAACAAGTCACAGATCGGGAAGACATTGGGGTGGGCCAACTCAAAGCCCTGGATGTTGGCCTAGGTGGTAGCTGAATTTGTCAGTCAGACCCTTCACCAGGAATACCACCCTCAGGCCAGGATCAGGGCTGTCTCTCCCGGGTTCAAGGTTAGGGGTAGACCTAGTCTCTTGTGTGCAGGACCAGCTCTCCCACTGCTGCAGCTGGCAGGGGTAGGGTGTGGTGTGGGTGGGGCCAGCTCTTCCACTGAGAGAGCCAGGAATGTTCTCCTCTGTCCAGGCTATAGGGACCAGCACTCCCATTGCCTTACATAATAACACAGGCCACAAACATCTTCACAGATCCCAGCTGGGTAGAGCCACAGACCCCAGACATGGCCTCCAGCCACAGCTCAGGCCTGGACAAAACTTGGTCCCAGGTGTCAATATAGGCCACTCATATTAGCCTGTTATCACTTCCTTTGTGCCTTCAGCTCTGCTGCTCTCCACAGTGCTCACACCACTCTACTTCTCTCCCATTTCTCCTCCACAAACCTGCTCCTCAAAGTGGCACCTGTTCTCTAGGGTTGTGGGGTGCTGTGTGGGTGGGCCTTGGCTGGCTTCTACCTTCCTTGGCTTGTAAATATGATTTTTTGTACCTACCATAAATGACATAGGGTTTAATATGATGCTTGCATTAATCCTATACATTTCTTTGAATAGTATTACAAAATTCTCTTCAAATCCTATTTTCATTTTTCTGGCCAAATACAAAAGTAACTTTTCTTGGACTTTGATTTTTCAGTAATATAATAATTAAATTTGGCTTCACTTCTATTTATATTGTGAATTTTCTTTCCTCCTATTGTCCTACTTGGGTTTTTTTTGGGGGGGGGGACTCAATCAGTAGCTTTGGGGTGTACGGTTTGAGACAGGATTTCTCTGTAACCACTCAGGCTGCCCTGGAACCATCTTTGTAAACCAGGCTGCCCTTGAACTCACACACAGATTCACCTGCCTCTGCCCCACCACAGCCTGGCTCTCAGGCTTACTTTTAACCATAGGGATGAAATGATCTAGTGCTGAGCTCTGGTATCTGGCTACTCACACTGGCCATTACTAATTTCTTTAGGCTCTACTTTATTGCTAATTGATCTGAATTGGACTGGATTATCTCTGGATTTTTCCAATTTAACACTTCTGTGATTATCAGTTCTTTTTCTAACTTATGAAAAAGCACATACTTGTGTTTTATTTTTCAGAAATCTCCTGTATATTTCTTCCTCAGTTACTTAATGCTGTGGTTTCAAAAGATTTTGAAGATCAAATCATACTTCTCAAAAAAAAAGACATATAGGGCAACATGAAATTTCATAAATTGGCCCTTGAAAATTGGAGAGTATACATGTAGATGCGCTCCTATAACATGCTGGTGCTTAATCCATTTTTGGTTGATTTTTACTAATAATGAACAATTTAAATTATCTATCTGAATTTTAATTCATATAGGTATCTTACTTTTAACCTCTCAAGTGATTAGTATGACTTTAAATAAAACCATGAATTGTATACAATGTAATTTAATTTTTCATATTTAGATAGCAAACACTCGCTATATACATAATTCATAAACATACGAGGCAAAGTTAGTATATCAGTTTTCATTGTTTTTCCATGATCATTGTATTACAACACCCAAACCGTACTTATTTTTGTCAGTCCTCATAAAACATCTCTAAATAATAGACAAAAAAGCACCACACAAAATTATTGAGCCAGCTGATCCAAAAGTTTTTCATGTATCTACTTTAACAACGGAAATAAGCTTAAGTAGCATTATGAGGGACAGACACAGAAATTTCCTCACTAAAATGCTCTATTCTTCCCTTAATAACTTTTTCTCTAAGAATAGCAGTTTACTTCATTAATTGCGTATTTATCCATTATCCTGATTACTGCCTGCAGGTCAAATGGGGAGTCAGGGTATCTGGAGGTTGTCACAGCAGGCTCATGCACAGTTGTGAGTTCACCCTGCTCAGATTCTTACGTTGTTTCCCAACCCCCAAAGAGGTTCTGTTGCAGCTAAGGATGTGTGAAAATCTGAGTCTAACATACATGTTCATCAAAGGAAAATTTTAAAAGAGTCATACAAACTCAGAAGAAATTGACTTAATTTTATAAGAAAGGATCTAAAAAAATTGCTCCTCGTTGCTGCCACTACAAGTATAGCCTGAACTATAGGAACTGCTGACACTCATAGTTAGACAGCACTGGATGGGTCTGAAGCACAGAACAGCCAAGGTCTCCAGAAAAAAAGCAGTAAGCTTTAGTAATATGGAGTACTCAGATGTTACTAGTCTCTAAATGACTCCATTGGAGAGTACTTGCCATTTTCAATAATGCCCTTTACCTCCATGTTCTAGAGAGTAGTAATGCCCTATTTCTCCATGTTCTAGGTAGTAATAATGCTCTATTCCTCCATGTTCTAGGTAATAGTAATGCCCTATTCTTCCATGTTCTAGGTAGTAGTAATGCCCTATTTCTCCATGTTCTAGAGAGTAGTAATGCCCTATTTCTCCATGTTCTAGGGAGTAGTAATGCTCTATTCCTCCATGTTCTAGGTAATAGTAATGAGCTATTCCTCCATGTTCTAGGGAGTAGTAATACTCTATTATTCCTCCATGTTCTAGGTAATAGTAATGCCCTATTCTTCCATGTTCTAGGTAGTAGTAATGCCCTATTTCTCCATGTTCTAGAGAGTAGTAATGCCCTATTTCTCCATGTTCTAGAGAGTAGTAATGCCCTATTTCTCCATGTTCTAGGGAGTAGTAATGCTCTATTCCTCCATGTTCTAGGTAATAGTAATGAGCTATTCCTCCATGTTCTAGGTAATAGTAATGAGCTATTCCTCCATGTTCTAGGGAGTAGTAATACTCTATTATTCCTCCATGTTATAGGTAATAGTAATGCCTTCTGCCTCCATGTTTTAGGTAATAGAAATGCCCTCTTCCTCCATGCTCTAGTGGTAGTAATACCCTATGCCTACAAGATCTAGAATTAGTAGTAATGCCCCTTTCCTCCATGTTCTACATATGCTTCCATGCTCTAGGTAGTTTTCCTCCCATTCTGTTAATTTTTTTTCTTATTTTTGTGTTTCCAAAGCCTGCTAGATCCATTTTCTCAACTAAAATACCTTTACTCCCAGATTAGTAATAGTGTTTAGTCCTTAAAGCCCACTGTTTCTTAGCATTTCCCACGCTGTCCTCCTACTGAGAAGATGAGTACTACCTCTCCTGCTCCATAGCAACAGCTCCAAGCCGTCCTTGTTTCAGCTAGAAATGTGGCGTCATGAATTTAAACGCAGACTTTTCTCCTTAGATTTGTGAGCTTTCTGTTTCTTCCCATAACAGCTTACTGACAGGCTTATTTCTGCCTGTAGTCTTTATCACTCCCCTAATAAAAAAATGTGGACTCCCTGAATTGTGTTACTCGGTTAGACCTTTTTTCCAAACCTGGCCCACCTTTTTTTCTATACCAAAGCCATACTCCTAGTTCATGTATCTTACCTTTCTCTTCTATTTCCAGTTATCTGTTTGGTACACTGACCACCTTGTTTGCCTTCTTATCCTTCTGTCTGATCTAGTTGCCTTTCATGCTAATATTCCATGTTCTTCTGCACAAATTGTTGACTGAACCCAGTTGACTCTTAGAGATGACATGCTTCCGGTCCTTCCATTGTATGTGTGTTGCTGTATTTGCTCATTGGTTTCTTTCGGTTGTACGTTGTCATATCCCAGATAACTTATTTAGCCCTTTTCAAGCAGGTTATCTACCATTTTATATTTCACAGTTAATCAAAGACATTTCATCAAGACTTACTAACTTGTGTTCCACTTAATTCTGTATTCTAATCAGATGAAACTGATGGTACTGCAGTGTACAGTTGGAATCCTGATACCAAGAAAAATAGTTACAATGATTTGGCATATTTTCAAAAAACCAAATGGGGTGATTATATGTGATCACATACCTATATAATTATAGTATCCAGGAAACTGAAGCAGGAGGATTGCCATTTCCACACTAGACTGGGTTGTTTCGTGAGACCAGACTGTTTCTTTGAAAGAAACAGACAATACCCCCAAAATAGGCTAAAAACAAAACAACTTCTCACCCCCCAAAAGGTTGATTGTGTGTCATTTATTTCTAAAATTACTATAATTCCTACATTTACTTTAAGTATATGAAAAAATTATTTATATGAAAAAAATGAAATGTTTAGCTGTTGAAGGATATCATGTGCCTGTGGAATTTAATGGTTTTTCTTTTTCTTTATTGCCTCTTTAATTCTGTCATAGCTGATCATAGCTGAGGTGAAACGTTCTGCAGACCTTGGATATTCCTGAAACTACTGGTTAGGTTCAATATGTGTTCATTGTTTTTTTTTTTTTTTTTTTCAGATTTCCTGAAATGCAGTTTTTCCAACAAGAAAATGTGAGAAAAATTCTTACAGATGTTCTGTTTTGTTATGCTAGAGAAAATGAGCAGTTGCTTTATAAACAGGTAATGAAAATATCTTACAGGTAGCACCCTATTGACTCAGAATATCCATGCAGTTGTATTAAGAACTATGTTTGTTACTACTGTGTACATGCCTTTTTGTTGTTGAGTGCAAACAGTTGATGCCAGAACTGCTAGGCCTTTCCTCATCCAGCTCTGTCGCATGTGCTCATATTAGTTCATCCCAGCAGTAGCTGTTCAGAATTTAAATTGAGGATATGCATCTCATTCAAATGTCTGCAGATATATTTGGTAATAAAGTTATAAAAACTGTATAAAGAAAACTGTAAATGACTTTGAAGTACTAAAGCAATAGCTAAATAAATAGAAAAATAATAGCATGTTTTTCAGTGGGAAATTTTAAATACAAATGTTTCTTCTTTATAAATTAATGTATGATCTCAGTAATAGTCTGGGATATGTATCTTATTAAAATATGCCATAGTTCCTTTACATTTAGGGCTTCAAAGATGAGCATGGGGATGGAGAGGCTCCCGAATACAGCACTCACGTTTGAGTCTTCTGTTGTCCCTTGCTCTCCTGGTGTGTTTTGTGCTGAATCACAATGTTTTCGTGTGCTGTACCAGTAAATACTGTACTGCCACTGGGTGGCGTGACATCCATCACAGTAATTTTTCTATTGTTTGTGCTCAGGATTGCTTTGGTTATCAGGGTTTTTTATGCTTCTATGCAAATTTTATGATTTTTGTGGGTATTTTGATTAAGATTACATTGAATCTATAACTTACTTTGGTAGGATGGTCATTTTTACAATATAAAGTACACCAGTTCACGAGCATGGGGCAGGTGGGTCTTTCTATCCTCTAGTGTCTTCTTCAGTCTCTGTCTTCAGTTCTCTTTAAAAAGGTAAACTAAATCAAGAAAGTCTTCCAAAATAATGTAACATCGTACTCCATCATTATTGTGTGTGGACCAGTGTATTTATATTAAAGACTGTGTAGGAGTGTGGAAGATTATATTTCTAGATAAGTTGAAACAAGCCTATCAATTACTAAATATAAAAGTATTGACATCTTATACCTGGGTTTCACTTTAAAAGACTTGATTACCCCCCTCTACATGTTAAATTCCTATAGATTTTTTCTTAGAGAAATAATACCTTGCTGTAGAAGGATTGAATATTTAACCGTATTAAATTTAAGGGGTAAAAGCCTTCAGTTTCATCACAAGCTGTTAAAGCTATTATTTTGTACTAGGTGACACCCCGTTTAACATCGACCATATTGTTAATAGTTATGGGATTTTATTGAATTAATGAGACTGTTATCATGTAGTAGAATGTCTTGCTGAGTTAATTGAAATTGCAGAGATTATATAAATGGTATTAATGAACTTTGACTGCCTGATGTTGCAGCTTTAATAAAGACTGCTTGGTGGGCTAAATGAGCACAGGCAGATAAAAGAACAGGTTCAATTTTGTGAGCCTACAGGCTGTTGAAAACTTTGTTACCTTTATGCTCACAGGCCTGGGTTTTGAGTAGGAGACTACTAAAGAGTATGCAGGATAACAGCTTTAACTAAGCAGAGATGTGGGGGGTGGGGACATCAGAGTACACATATTAAGAAGAATACATTGTTTACTGTGTTTTTTCAAGTCAGATAATGATTATACCTGATGGATATTTCTCTTTTGAAGTTGTATATATACTTTCCGTTTCCATCTGCTTTTGTTTATATCTGATTTTTGTTTTTATTTTTTTTTTCCTGTTGAAGCCATGCCCTTGTGTGTTGAACCTTCTGTCATTTGTTGTTCTTGGATGCTAACAACTGTATATAACTACAGTTCCATAAGATCTGGTGCCCTTTATTTGACGTTTGTGGGCAGTGCACATGGTGATCAGGCATACATGTAGGGATGAATGAGCTCTCAACTCATACCCATAAAATTTAAATCTTTTTTTTTTCCAAGACAGTTTCTCTCTGTAACAGCCCTTGATTTTCTGGAATTCACTAGACCAGGCTTCCCTTAAACTCACAGAGATCCACCTGGCTCTGCCTCCTAATATTGAGATTAAAGGTGTGTGCCACCACCACCCAGCTTATAGTAAATCTAAAAACAAAACAAACAAAAACTAATAATTTCTCCCAGCTATTTCAGAAATGCTGTAGATTTTTTAGAACTAAAAATTATAGTTCTAAAAGATTCTGTTAGGGGCTAGAGAGATGACTCAGCAGCTAAGAATACTGACTGCTCTTTCAGAGGACCTGGGTTCAGTTCCCACAGTTATATAGCAACTCATAACCTTTCATAACTCCAGCTCTTTCCATGCCTCTCTGGGCACCAGTCACACACTTGATGCAAAGACATACACGCAGCCAAAACACTTATACACACAAAATAATATGATTTTATTTCAAAAAATACTGTCTTCATATTGTTTAGAGGATTCTACATTTTATTCAGTAAAATATACCTTTATTTATTGATTTGAGATATGATTAAGTAATTATATTTAATATTGTTTCTCACCTTTTCAATATATAAATATGTTAGCTGGTAGCTCACTCATATACATATATACACACACACACATACATACATACATGGGCCTCTAAAAGGATATAGTGTAAATCACCAAGTACACACCTTTAATCCCAGCACTCAGGAGGCTGAGGCAGGTGGATCTCTGTGAGCGTGAGGCCAGAGTGATCTGCAAGAGCTAGTTTCAGGACATGCTCCAAACTGAAAAGAAGGATACTAAATTTAGTGTGGATGCAGTTCCTTTGAATTGTTTTATACTTGTGTGTGTGTGTGTATGTGTATAGATGCAATTCCTTTTAATTATTTTGTGCGGTGTGTGTATATGTCCTATGTGTACTTGTATATGTGTGTGTAGGGCAGAAACTGTCTACTTCAGTTGCTTTCTAATATACTTTTCAAGAGACAAGTATTTATTGAATTGGAGCTAATTGACAAACTAACACCTGGCACACCTGTGGTATTCTCCTGTCTCTGTGTTCCTTGGGCTGGTCTTATAAATGCAGGCCACCACACCTAGGTTTTTACATAGGTATTAAAGTTCACACTCAGGTCTTCATGTTTATGCAGTGAAAACTTTATTGACTGACCCATATCCTCAGGCCCCTGTTTTGCTACTGTTTTCAACCCACTGGTTGTTGAGGCCACAGCTGCAGAACTTGGATATAGAATCATGCACATACTTAGTCCCACATCTTTGCGTATTGTAATAGGGAGAGCGGGTCCTTTTGTTCCATCCAGTCCGGCTAGCCTACACCTGTAGTAGGAGGGCGCGGGCTGTGTTCCGCCGCCCAGCCTGCTTAACCCTCGAAATAACCACACAGAAAATGTATTAATTAAATTACTGCCTGGACCATTATATCTAGCCTCTTTTTGGCCAACTCTCACATCATGATTTAACCCATTTCCATTAATGTGTATCGCCAGTTGACTGTGACTTACTGGCACGAGTCTAACCAGCGTCAGTCTTGGGCAGAAGAACCATGGTGTCTGCCACACTGCCTTCTTCCTCCCAGAATTCAGTTCTGTCTTTCCGCCTATCTAAGTTCTGCCCTATCAAAAGGCCAAGGCAGTTTCTTTATTCAACCAATGAAAGCAACACATAGACAGAAGAACCTCCTACATTAGTGTATACACATACTAGTTTATAACTTAACCATTTTAACACACATTTTGTTAATGTGTGTCTCCTGCTAATGAATAAATCCCCATTCAGGTTAGGAAACAGTCTACTTTGTTAATTGCTATATCCCTAGCACATGTGGCATCTGTCATGTGATAAGCAAATGACAGATGATACTTGAATGATAGGAAAATTTAGAGAGAGAAGTGCCACAAAAACTAAATAGTCAATGATAGTTAAAGAAGGCAGAAATATACAGAAATAAAAATAAGTACTTTTAAAATTTAATATTTCTATATTTTGAGAATTTCATATATGAATACTTTATTTACATCATTTGCACCTCTCCCTCTCTTCTCGCCAGATCCTCTTGTATCCCTCTCCTCTTCCTTTTAAATGAATTATTTGTTCTTATTTGTTACTGTTACATATATACGTACATATGTATATATATATATATATATATATATGCATGTTTACCACATACAGAGTTTGTTTCATAATGCTTTTTTTGTATGTTTATGGTTGACTATTTGGGATTGGATAAGCTGTATAAAGTAGCAATTGATTTGCTTTCTCTTAACAGCCATTAATTACCTATAGCAATTAATCATGTTTGGGCTGGGGGCTTGTAAAGTTTCCCCTGTCCACATTAGTATGTCAGGCGATATTGTGATTACCCATACCTTATTTAGGCAGCCATATTGTTGAGATTTCATGGGTGCATCTTCCTTGTTAGCGCTAGAAGATCCTCAACAGTAGGCATCCTATACTTCTGTTCTTACAATCTTCCCACCATTTTTCCTAGATTTTACCCACTAGATGTTGGTGGCTGCACTGTAGATGTACCAGATGGATTTGTACAACGCTGGGCAGTTAGTCACTTGAGTTTTTCCCAGGTGTGATTCTCTGAACTAGTCTCAAAAATGCAAAATGAGATATTTCTTTGATGATGGATCAGAATTGTACCTACCTTTGGTTATAAGGATACATATTTGAATTCAACAGAAATTACATTGGTTTAGGAAAAGGCAGAACTAGGATCTGTGACCCCTCCAGCCATAACTGACTGTCTTACAGTGCAAAGCAGGAATCCCCTCCTATGGAGGGGGGCTAAAGTTCAATTAAATGAGCATTATTCATACCCTAGATACAATTGGCACTATTGAACAAACTTTTGGGGGTATCTTGCCAATGTGGTCATTGTTGTAGCTTCAAATCTGGATAGAACTATTGATTGTTTGTTTGTTTTTTTTCTTTCTAGCTTGTACCTACTCATACAATTTGTCTTTCAGAGAGGTTTCCAGATCACTTCCACCTTAAGTTCTCCAAGTCCTGTGTCCAGTGTGTGTGATGTTTTAAGCAATAAGGACTTACCTTCACGTTCTGGGGTCAACTAAAAACAATGGCAATAGTATGTGCGCTTTGGGCAGTCTCTTTCACTCCCCTGACAACTTGAAGCGAAAATTTGCATACCTGCCCCTAGAGTTTTCTGTTTGATAGTCTCTGACACTTGGGGAAAACATTATCACCCATACACATGCACACACAATTATATATTTTATGTAAGCTTATAAAATATCGTGCTTCTGTATGTTTTTTTTTCAAAAATTCAGAGAGTAACTTATCTATTACCTTACCTCTTTACCCAGTTAAAGTCTCTTACCTGTTTTCCTTATTTCCCTCTTCATAATACCTAAGTCCTCCATTCTCCCTCTCTAAAGGTCATTTTCTTCCTCTCCACTTTTCCTTGAACCATGTCTACTTCCCTGGCTTCTATAGTCATTTCTGGTTGTATACTTAAAACATTCTAACTCTTTGTGAGTCTAGCTTACATCATTCAGTATAATGTTTTCCTGATCCATTCACTGGCCTACAAATTTCATCATTCCATTTTTCTTTACAATGAACAGACTTCTATTGTAAATATGTGCCATATGTTCATTATCCAGAAATCAGGTGAAGGACATCAGGTGGTTTCCATTTCCTGGCTCCTGTAGACAGGACAGCGATGAACATGGCCAAGGAGTGGACAGCTGTGTCACTTGTAAGTCTTGTCTGTGGTGACTCCAGATGGCTGCCCCAGTCATAGACGCCACCAGCAGTTGTTCTCTCGCTCTTAGACACTTTGACTAGAGGAAGATGAAATCCCAAAGTAATTCTAATTTGCATTTGCCTAATGCTAAGGATGACAAACTCCTTTAAAGATGCTTCATGGAAATTTTTTCTTTTGTTATCTCTGTTCAGATCCATGGGCCAATTTTGTTTTGTTGTTGACTTTTTATTGAGCCCTTATTCTAGATACTTGTCTTCTGTTAAATAAAAAGCTCACAAATATTCCCACTCTGTGGCCTTTCTCTTAGCTTAATGGATTGTTTTCTTTGCTGTACCAAAGCATTTTAGTTTTATGACATCCCCTTTGTCACTTGTTGGACTTAATTTTTGTTAGAATGGAGTTCTGTGTAGAGTCCTTTCCTCCATCTGTGTTTTGCCACATACTTCCTCTGTCTTTCTTCTAGAAATTGACACATTTCAGGTTACTGTTGTGCTCTGGAAGACATTCATAGTTAATTATTATTTTGTTGTTTTTGCAAGATGATAGATATTAGTCTACTAATATGTGTGGACATTCATTTCTACTAGTACCAATTATTGAAAATGTTTCTTTACTGTATATTTTTGGCATCTCTCTCTAATGTAAGATGGTTATAATTGTGTGCGCTCATATTTGAGTCTTTTCTGTATTTCACTAATCCACATATCTGTCTTTGTATCAGTGCTATGCTGTTTTTAATTAGGGTAGCTCCTTAGTACATCTTGAAATTGGGTGTGGTGAATCCTTCAGCATTGTTTTGTCTCTTTTTTTCTGTTGGTGTTGGTGCTGGGACACATGTATGCATACATGCATGTGTGTTTATTGTTTACTCAGTATTGTTTTGGCTACCAAGGTGTTTTGTACTTCCATATGGATTTCAGGATTTTTTTCTATGTGAAGAATATCATGAGCATTTTGATTAGGATTACACTGAATCTGATTTGTGTGTGTGTGTGTGTGTGTGTGTGTGTGTGTGTGGCGGGACAGTCATTTCCACAGTACTAGTTCTGCCAGCCCTTGTGCATGGAAGTCTTTCCATCTTCTCTTGTCTTTCTCCATGTCATCATTCAGGATTGTAAAGTTTTTATTGTAAATTCCCTTCCATGGTTATTCTTATATAGACTAAAACTTGTGTAGGCTAAGTCTATAATATTCAAGTCTTGTTTAATAATATTAATCTAATGGAACACTAATTATCTTTGTTGTATTTCTATTGCTATGATAAATCACATGGCTAAAAGCAACTTGGGTAGAAAGCTTTATTCATCTTCTAGCTTGTAGTCCTTATTCAGGGAAGTCAAGGCCAGAATCCAAGTCGAGAACCTGAAGAAAGGAACTAATGCATAGACCTTGGGTTAGTGGGGCCTACTGACTTTCTCCTCATGGCTTACTCAGCCCGCTTTACATCCAGGACTACCAGCTCAGGTATGACACCACCCAACATTGATTGGGGCCCTTCTACATTAATCATTAATCAAGAAGATGTCATATGGATTTCTTATAGGCCAATTTTTTGGAGGCATTTTCACACTTAAGGGTTCTTTTTTCCAGATGTCTAGGTTTATGTCAAGTAGCATAAAAGTGAAAAATATGGGGTAAACATTCAATTTATAATAAAGATGACATTTCAGAACTCTTGGGAAAAGTTAGGTGTATATCTCTTATGATATAATAGAAAATGGAGTATTTATTAAATAAAATAGTTTAATTATTTAGAAATAAATTATATTCTCTTTCTGGATTAAAAATGACCCTACTTTCTTTTTTTTTAATTTTTTTTTATTCTTTTTTAATTAAAATTTCCAACTGCTCCCCGTTTCCCATTTCCCTCCCCCTCCTCCCACATATTGCCCCCTCCCCTTGCTCCCCGCCCCCTATACCCACTCCTCTTCTCCTCCCCCCAGTCCATTCCCCCTCCCTCTTGACACTGAAGAGCAGTCCAAATTCCCCGCCCTACAGGAAGACCAAGGTCCTCCCACTTCTATCTAGGTCCAGGAAGGTGAGCATCCAAACAGGCTAAGCTCCCACAAAGCCAGTTCATGTATTAGGATCGAAACCTAGTGCCATTGTCCTTGGCTTCTCATCAGCCTTCATTGTCCGCCATGTTCAGAGAGTCCAGTTTCAACCCATGCTTATTCAGTCCCAGTCCAGCTGGCCTTGGAGAGCTCCCAATAGATCAGTTCCACTGTCACAGTGGGTGGGTGCACGCCTCATGGTCCTGATTTCCTTGCTCATGTTCTCCCTCCTTCTGCTCCTCATTTGGACCTTAAGAGCTCAGACCGTTGCTCCAAATTGGGTCTCTGTCTCTCTCTCGATCCATCGCCAGATGAAAGTTCCTGTGCCATTCTCCTTGGCCTCTCGTCAGCTCTCATTGTCCGCCACATTCAGAGAGTCCGGTTTTATCCCATGTTTTTTCAGTAGCAGTCCAGCTGGCCTTGGTGAGCTCCCAATAGATCGGCCCCACTGTCTCAGTGGTTGGGTGCACCCCTCATGGTCCTGACTTCTTTGTTCATGTTCTCTCTCCTTCTGCTCCTCATTATAACCTTGGGAGCTCAGTCCGGTGCTCCAGTGTGGGTCTCTGTCTGTATCTCCATCCATCGCTAGATGAAGGTTCTATGGCGATATGCAAGATATTCATCAGTATGATTATAGGATAGGTTCATTTCAGGTTCCCTATCCTCAGGTGCCCCAATGAACTAACTGGGGACATTGCCCTGGGCATCTGGTAGCCATTCCAAGTTCAAGTCTCTTGCCAACCCTTAGGTGGCTCCCTTAACTAAGGTATGAGTTTCCCTGCTCCCCTATCCCACCTTCCTTTATCCCCGATCACCCCGATTCCCCCAGTTCCCCTCATCCTCTCCTTCACACTTTTCTCTCCCCATCACCCCTCATCCCCATCCCACCCCACCCCCAAGATTCCAATTTTTTGCCCACCAATCTTGTCTATTTCCCATAGCTGGGAGAATATCTATATGTTTTTCCTTGGGTTTACCCTCTTGTTTAGCTTCTTTAGGATCACAAATTATAGACTCAGTGGCCCCTATCCATGGCTAGAAACCAATTATGAGTGAGTACATCCCATGATCTTCTTTTTGGGTCTGGGTTACCTCACTCAGGATCGTATTTTCTATTTCCATCCATTTGCATGCAAAATTTGAGAAGTCATTGTTTTTTACCGCAGAGTAGTACTCTAATGTGTATATATTCCACACTTTCTTCATCCATTCTTCCATTGAAGGACATCTAGGTTGCTTCCAGGTTCTGGCTGTTACAAATAATGCTGCTATGAACATAGTTGGACAAATGCTTTTGTCATATGATAGGGCATCTCTTGGGTATATTCCCAAGAGTGCTATTGCTGGGTCCAGGGGTAGGTTGATCCCAATTTTTCTGAGAAACCGCCACACTGATTTCCAAAGTGGTTGCACAAGTTTGCAGTCCCACCAGCAATGGATGAAGGTACCCCTTTCTCCACAACCTCTCCAGCAAAGGCTATCCTTGGTGTTTTTGATTTTAGCCATTCTGACAGGTGTAAGATGATATCTCAAAGTTGTTTTGATTTGCATTTCTCTGATCGCTAAGGAGGTTGAGCATGACCTTAAGTATCTTTTGGCCATTTTAACTTCTTCTGTTGAGAATTCTCTGTTCAGTTCAGTGCCCCATTTTTTAATTGGGTTAATTATCCTTTTAAAGTCTAGTTTCTTGAGTTCTTTATATATTTTGGAGATCAGACCTTTGTCTGTTGCGGGGTTGGTGAAGATCTTCTCCCAGTCAGTAGGCTGCCTTTTTGTCTTAGTGACAGTGTCCTTTGCTTTACAGAAGCTTCTCAGTTTCAGGAGGTCCCATTTATTCAATGTTGCCCTTAATGTCTGTGCTGCTGGGGTTATACATAGGAAGCGATCTCCTGTGCCCATATGTTGTAGGGTACTTCCCATTTTCTCTTCTATCAGGTTCAGTGTGTTCCGATTGATATTGAGGTCTTTGATCCATTTGGACTTGAGTTTTCTGCATGGTGATAGATATGGGTCTATTTTCATTCTTCTACAGGTTAACATCCAATTGTGCCAGCACCATTGGTTGAAGATGCTTTCTTTCTTCCATTGTATACTTTTAGCTCCTTTATCGAAAATCAGTTGTTCATAGGTTTGTGGGTTAAAATCCGGGTCTTCTATACGATTCCATTGGTCGACTTCTCTGTTTTTATGCCAGTACCACGCTGTTTTCATTACTGTAGCTCTGTAATAGAGTTTGAAGTCAGGGATGGTAATGCCTCCAGAAGTTCCTTTATTGTATAAGATTGTTTTGGCTATCCTGGGTTTTTTGTTTCTCCATATAAAGTTGATTATTGTCCTTTCAAGATCTGTGAAGAATTTTGATGGGATTTTAATGGGGATTGCATTGAATCTATAAATTGCCCTTGGTAGAATTGCCATTTTTACTATGTTGATCCTTCCAATCCAAGAGCAAGGAAGATCCTTCCATTTTCTGGTATCCTCTTCAATTTCTTTCTTCAATGCCTTAAAGTTCTTGTCAAATAGATCTTTCACTTCCTTGGTTAGAGTTACCCCAAGATATTTTATGCTTTTTGTGGCTATCGTGAAAGGTGATGATTCTCTTATTTCTCTCTCTGCTTCCATATCCTTTGTGTATAAGAGGGCGACTGATTTTTTGGAGTTGATCTTGTATCCTGCCACATTACTAAAGGCGTTTATCAGCTGTAGGAGTTCTTTGGTGGAGTTTTTGGGGTCGCTCATGTACAGTATCATATCATCTGCAAATAATGCAAGTTTAACTTCTTCCTTTCCAATTTGAATCCCCTTTATCCCCTTATGTTGTCTTATTGCTATTCCTAAAACTTCGAGAACTATATTGAAGAGGTATGGAGAGAGTGGACAGCCTTGGCGTGTTCCTGATTTTAGTGGGATGGCTTTAAGTTTCTCTCCATTTAATTTGATATTAGCTGTCGGCTTGCTGTATATAGCTTTAATTAAATTTAGGTATGACCCTTGTATCCCTAATCTCTCCAAGACTTTTATCATAAAGGGATGTTGAATTTTGTCAAATGCTTTTTCAGCATCTAATGAAACGATCATATGGTTTTTTTCTTTCAGTTTATTTATATGATGGATTACATTGATAGATTTGCGTATGTTAAACCAGCCCTGCATCTCTGGTATGAAGCCTACTTGATCATAATGGATAATTTTCTAATGTGTTCTTGGATTCGGTTTGCCAGAATTTTGTTGAGGATTTTTGCGTCGATGTTCATGAGTGAGATTGGCCTGTAATTCTCTTTCTTGGTTGGGTCTTTGTGTGGTTTTGGTATCAGAGTTACCGTAGCTTCATAAAAGGAATTTGGCAATGACTCTTCTGTTTCTATATTGTGAAATACATTAAGGAGTATAGGTATTAGGTCTTCTTGGAAGGTCTGGTAGAATTCCGCATTGAAACCATCTGGTCCTGGAGTTTTTTTGGAAGGGAGGTTTTTGATAACAGCTTCTAATTCTTCACGACTAACAGGTCTATTTAGGTTGTTCACCTGGTCCTGGTTTAACTTTGGTATATGGTATTTATCTAAAAAAGTGTCCATTTCTTTTACATTTTCCAGTTTTGTGGCATACAGGCTTTTGTAGTAAGATCTAATGATTCTCTGAATTTCCTCTGTGTCTGTGGTTATGTCCCCCTTTTCATTTCTGATCTTATTAATTTGCAAATTCTCTCTCTGCCGTTTTATTAGTTTGGATAGGAGTTTATCAATCCTGTTGATTTTCTCGAGAAACCAGCTTTTTGATTCATTGATTCTTTCAATTGTTTTCTGTGTTTCTATTTTGTTGATTTCAGCCCTCAGTGTGATTATTTCCAGTCTTCTACCCCTTCTAGGTGAGTCTGCTTCTTTTTTTTCTAGAGCTTTCAGGTGGGTTGTTAAGTTTCCAATGTGTGCTTTCTCTGTTTTCTTTAAGTGGGCAGTTAGTGCTATGAACTTTCCTCTCTGGACTGCTTTCATAGTGTCCCATAGGTTTGAGTATGTTGTTTCTTTATTTTCATTGTCTTCAAGGAAGACTTTAATTTCTTTCTTTATTTCTTCCTTAATCCAGGTATGGTTCAGTAGTTGACTATTCAGTTTCCATGAGTTTGTAGGCTTTCTGGGGGTAGCATTGTTGCTGAATTCTAGCTTTAATCCATGGTGATCTGATAAGATACAGGTGGTTATTAATATTATTTTTGTAACTGTGGATGTTTGCTTTGTTACCGAGTATGTGGTCGATTTTTGAGAAGGTTCCATGAGCTGCAGAGAAGAAGGTATATTCTTTCCTATTTGGGTGGAATATTCTATAGATGTCTGTTAAGTCCATTTGATTCATTACCTCCATTAATTCTCTTATTTCTCTGTTAGGTTTCTGTCTAATTGACCTGTCCATTGGTGAGAGAGGAGTATTAAAGTCTCCTACTATTAATGTGTGGGGTTTGATGGCTGCCTTGAGTTTTAACAATGTTTCTTTTACGTACGTGGGTGCTTTTATATTAGGGGCATAGATATTCAGGATTGAGACTTCATCCTGATGAATTGTTCCTGTTATGAGTAGAAAATATCCCTCTCCATCTCTTTTGATTGATTTACGTTTGAAGTCAACTTTGTTAGAAATTAGTATGGCCACACCTGCTTGTTTCTTAGGTCCATTTACTTGATAAGCCTTATCCCAACCCTTTACTCTGAGTAGGTGCCTGTCTTTGTGGTTGAGGTGTGTTTCTTGTAAACAGCAGAATGTTGGATCCTGTTTTCGTATCCAATCTCTTAGTCTGTGCCTTTTTATAGGTGAGTTGAGTCCATTGACATTAAGTGATATTAATGACCAGTGGTTGTTAACTCCGGTCACTTTTTTAGTAGTAGATTTTGTGTGTTTCCCTTCTTTGAGTTGCGCTGGTAAAGGGTCTCTAGATGTCTGAGTTATTGTGGTCATTGTTGGACTCCTTGATTAGTGATTTTCCTTCTATTACTTTCTGTAAGGCTGGATTTGTGGCTACGTATTGTTTAAATTTGTTTTTATCCTGGAAAATTTTGTTTTCTCCATTTATAGTGAACGAAAGCTTGGCTGGGTATAGTAGTCTGGGCTTGCATCCATGGTCTCTTAGTTTCTGCAGTACATCTATCCAGGACCTTCTGGCTTTCATGGTTTCCATAGAGAAGTCTGGTGTAAGTCTGATAGGTTTACCTTTATAAGTAACTTGGCCTTTTTCCTTTGCTGCTCTTAGTATTCTTTATTTATTCTGTATGCTTTGTGTTTTGATTATTATATGGCGAGAGGATGTTTTTTTTTGATCCAGCCTATTCGGTGTTCTGTATGCTTCTTGAACCTTCATAGGTATATCTTTCTTTAGGTTGGGAAAGTTTTCTTCTATAATTTTATTAAATATATTTTCTGGACCGTTGAGCTGCGCTTCTTCTCCTTCTTCTATTCCTATTATTCTTAGGTTTGGTCTTTTTATTGTGTCCCATATTTCCTGAATGTTTTGTGATGAGAATTTGTTGGCCTTGCTGTTTTCTTTGATCAGCGTGTTTATTTTCTCTATGGTATCCTCAGAATCTGAGATTCTTTCTTCTATCTCTTGTATTCTGTTGGTTATGCTTGCTTCTGTAGTCTCTATTCGTTTACCTAGATTTTCCCTGTCCAGCTGGCCTTCTGTTTGTGTTTTCTTCTTTGCCTCCATTTCAGTTTTTAAGTCTTGAACTGTTTCCATTATCTGTTTGATTGTTTTTCCTTGGTTTCCTTGGGTATCATTCACTGATTTGCTCAATTCTTCAAACTTTCTGTTATACTTCTCATCCATTTCTATAAGGGCATTTTTTACATGCTGTTTAAGGGCGTCAATCACTTTCATAAAGTCAATTTTATCAACTTCTTCATGATTAAGGTGTTCATGTCCTCCTGTTGTGAGGTCGTTGGGTTCTGGTGGTTTCATATAGTTTTTCAGATTGTTGGGTGAATTCTTGCATTGGCGCCTGCCCATCTCTTTCTCCGAATGCTCCCCTATGGATCTTCTTTTACCGGATCAGGTCTCCTTGCCTACTGATGTACCTTCCCAGTGATGGCACTCTGCAGTGATAGCTCTCCTGGTGCTCCAGTGATGTCTCTCCTGGTACCAATATCAGATCTCCGTGCCCAAAGACGGCTCTCCGGGTACCCAGATTAGCTCTCCCACTGATGGCTCTCCTGGTGCCAAGATCAAATCTCCCTGCAGGTTGGGTAGTTTGTAAACAAAGCCCCTACCTTGCTTGTTGCAGGCAGGCCGGTGAAACAAAGGAAGTCTCGCCTGCCTACTTGCCCTGAGGATTTGCCCCCAGCGCCAGACAGACTGAGCTGGATGGTGTTATGTGCCCAAAGAGGAAAGGGGGCAGAAGGGAGAAGGGTTCTGGATGCAAGCTGGGTAGGACAAGAAGAGAGAGGCAGTATGCAGGGTGTAAGAGCCCCTGCAGGGAGCCCAGGGAGTATAGGGAGGGGGATGAGGAACTTCAGAGATCCCTGTCCAGGGCTGCTTCTGCCGCCAGTCACAAACTCACCCCACTGATGTCTCTCCTGATGCCTAGATCAGATCTCCGTGCAGGTTGGGTAATTCGTAAACAAAGCACCTACCTTGCTTAGTGCAGTCAGGCCAGTGAAACAAAGGAAGTCTCTCCTGCCTACTTGCCCGAGGATTTGCCCCCAGCGCCAGACAGACTGAGCTGGATGGTGTTATGTGCCCAAAGAAGAAAGGGGGCAGAAGGAAGAAGGGTTCTGGATGCAAGCTGGGTGGGACAAGAAGAGAGAGGCAGTATGCAGGGAGCCCAGGGAGTATAGGGTGGGGGATGAGGAACTTCAGAGTTCCCTGTCCAGGGCTGCTTCCGCCGCCGGTCACAAACTCACCCCACTGCTGTCTCTCCTGGTGCCGAGATCAGATCTCCGTGCAGGTTGGGTAGTTCGTAAACAAAGCGCCTACCTTGCTTGATGCAGGCAGGCCAGTGAAACAAAGGAAGTCTCGCCTGCCTACTTGCCCTGAGGATTTGCCCCCAGCGCCAGACAGACTGAGCTGGATGGTGTTATGTGCCCAAAGAGGAAAGGGGGCAGAAGGGAGAAGGGTTCTGGATGCAAGCTGGGTGGGACAAGAAGAGAGAGGCAGTATGTGGGGTGTAGAGCCCCTGCAGGGAGCCCAGGGAGTATAGGGTGGGGGATGAGGAACTTCAGAGTTCCCTGTCCAGGGCTGCTTCCGCCGCCGCCAGTCACAAACTCACCCCACTGCTGTCTCTCCTGGTGCTGAGATCAGATCTCCATGCAGGTTGGGTAGTTCGTAAACAAAGCGCCTACCTTACTTGATGCAGGCAGGCCAGTGAAACAAAGGAAGTCTCGCCTGCCTACTTGCTCTGAGGATTTGCCCCCAGCGCCAGACAGACTGAGCTGGATGGTGTTATGTGCCCAAAGAAGAAAGGGGGCAGAAGGAAGAAAGGTTCTGGATGCAAGCTGGGTGGGACCGACCCTACTTTCAAATAAGTAAAGAACTGACTGAAATAAAGGAAGCCCTCACTTTACTTAAACTTCACCTCAGAGAGCTCTTGTTGGGCATGAAAAATAATACTCGAAAGATGGTTTATTATGAGGAAATTAATTTCAGTGTGGTGTGCTATATCAAAATTGAAAGAAAAATGCTAAATGTGGTAAATATTTTAATAAAAAATTCAAAGGCTTAAAGTCTTTGGTAAAAAGGTGTTACACACTTCAGGAGGTCAGGCACTGTCGGGATGGTTCAGTTTTTGCAGTGTTTGCTGCTCAAGAAATCCTAAACTCCGATCTCTAGAACCATGTCAATGACAAGTGGATGTGGTCTGTCTGTAGTTCTAGCCTTGGAATACAGAGTTATTTGGAATCTCCACTATAACCTGGCTAACATGACTAGCCATAGCTTCAAGCCCTGTATTTAATTGAGAGATCTTACCTCAGTGAATAAGATGGAAGACCAGTTATGTTAGATAACTGATGTGAACCTTAAGCCTCCACATATGAACATAACGTGCATGATTAAACAGTTAACACCTATGTAACCAGCACACAGGAAAATAAATACATACACCATACATGCTTATACATGAAAGGACAACACACACTCTTTACTAAGACACAATAGCTTACTCATTAAAAATGACCTGCAGAGATTTTGAGTTCAGTGTTCCTAGGTTTGTGAGAGTTGAGATTTTTAAAAATTATAAATATGAAGATGTGAAATGTTTATTTCTATATTCTGCAGTAGGGGATTCTCTCTGGATGATGTGTATCAAGGGCTTTAACTGGTATCATTACCCAGAAGTTCTACTCTACTTTAAAGATTTGCTTTGAACAAGGTATTAGAAATTGGCAAAACTGATACCATGCAGGTATCTATGATAGTTTTTAATGTCAGTGTTTATTTGGCATCAGGCCAGTCTGTCTGCCTCACTTCATTGTCATTGTACCTTGCCTCTCTGAAATTGCCTACATTACATCGTTAAGTAGATGGTGATGCTTTGTAATAAAAATTTTTGAGAACTTTATAAATGAGTCTACGTTGTATTTAAATCTTTTCCATTCATCCCATCTTTTTTAAACCACAGTTCACCTGATTTTTAAGTGTTTCCCATGCTAAGAGTTAGATAAAATATTTTAGGCATATATGATAGCTTTTTTCGCATCACCAGTAAAGAATCAGTGACTTGAACTATGTTATTAAATCATTTGTACCCAACACTATTGACAAGTGATGAGTGCAGTCTGCTAAAGTGAAGGCTTACACTCTGATAGGAACTGTGGGATAATGACAGATTTTCTGAGACAAGCAGGATCTGTCCTCACAGCACAGGAAGCCTCTACCTTTTCTACCAGCAAAATGCCCTCCTTACTCTCACGTTTCTTTTTTCTTACTGTGAAGTTTATGTTTTCTCACCATTTATAAAGTAAAAGAGCATTATTATCTGTCAAGCAAAAGGGAAGTGAGCATTTGCTTACCTTTGTGGCTAGAAAGAATATAATCTATTTTGTATGCTAAAGTATGGCATTTTATGATTAAAAGATTATAAAAGATTTTATGATTAAAAAATTATAAAAGATTAATAAGGCTAATACCTAATCTAACAAATATCTTATTTTCCCTCCAAATGGGTAAATGATGGACAAGACTAACTTTTAAAACAAAAGTAACAACTAACGTTTTTCTTGGTTTGTGCCCATTTGTGTGATCCACTGTTGAATGCCAGTATAAGAGAAAATATTTTAAGTTTGTTGTTGAAGTACACAGAAAAATGTGAGGTTTCTGATTAAACATGTTTAAAATTATATTGAAAACTTCATTTTCTGTCATGCTTGCTAAAGATTGTTTCTCTTATTATCTAACATTCCTAGCCAGCTGACTTCAGCTCTTCCTAAATCTACAGGCATCCTAATTTGGAGCCATTATATAATGAAAACATTGGGTGTAATTTCTTAGGTCTACAGTTCTTCATTGCCCTCAGTGCAGATCTTTACACTGTAGCTCATGATTATAATTTGCATAAGTGAAATTCATATTTATGAGTACAGATCTTGAAGCAACTGACAGGTGCAAGGTTGTCTGCCATGCCAATTTATTGTTTGTCGTGTCATTTAAGAGATAACTGCTCCCTGTATTTTAAAGAATACATTCTCTGCTTGAATTACAATCAAATTCTAAAAGTAGATAGAACTCATTTTGTAGCATTCGACTTTTATGCTTCTTTATGTAACAGTGGACATCCTTGTGGTGGTGATTGTTTGAATAAGTACTTACACATTGCAAATGTTGCTTGACACACAAAAAACCTTGAGTTCAGAACGAAGATCAAGCCCTGGAGCAAAAGAATAGAAGCATTTGACTTAGCTGATACTGTCTACTATATTAGTAATATCTGTTATTATCTTCCAATTCATTTCTTCTGACCCTGTGTTTCAGGGTATGCATGAGCTGCTAGCACCTATCATCTTTGTTCTTCACTGTGACCACCAAGCTTTTCTACACGCCAGTGAGTCTGCACAGCCCAGGCAAGTTGTTGCATGCAAATATTCTCAAACTGAAGTTACTTTAGTTTTGTATTCTGTAAACAATTGATTGTATTTCATGAGATTGATCTGTGCTAAATTCTAATGCTGGTTTAGATACATGGCAAATTTGAATTGTAAGTGTGTTTGAAATAGTAGGACTTGTCAAATGAAAACAAAAATGTAAAGGACCAAAAAGGAAATGTTTGATATAATTTTAAAAATGATAATCATGGATAATATTCTGATTTGCTGTGCTCTAAGTTTTATTAATTGAATGAAAATTTTGTGTGATACTTTCTCCCTACCAGCTCTGACTCAGCTTAGTTCATAAAGGAGCAGTGCTACCAAGAACACTGGTCTGTGAAATAGAGTGACTTTTCATATTTTTGAGAAGTACTCATTCTTTCTTGAAAATGACTTTTGTAATTGACCTTAGCTTTGGTAACTGTTAAAATTTAGCTCTCCATCTTAGAACACCAGTGAGCCCAACAAGAAGCATTTTATGATGGGTGAGCTATAGGATTGTCGGGCATTATCAGGACTCTTCCTAGCTAAATGAATTGCATGCCGGCAAAAATATACCTGGTGATACCTTGACACGTGTTTATGTGATCCTTCCTAATCAGATTTGCTGGAAACAGGCCCAAATTATATTAACTCTTTTCTACAGTATATGAATTAGTGGTTGCATAATGTCCAGTTTTCTAATTTTATTGATTTCATCAAATCTTGACACAAGTAACTTAGCTTTTAACTGCCTTGAATTACTCTACAATCTAAGGCTGAAAATAGTTCATTATAAAATTGAACAGCATTGAGTAGATTTGCTAAAGGTGTTGTTGTTGACTAATTGATGTTAAGATGAAATAAAAAGGAAAGCAATAAAGCACTTTTGGTATTGCATGTTCATCGAGACCAGCCTGGTCTACAAGAGCTAGTTCCAGGACAGGCTCCAAAACCACAGAGAAACCCTGTCTCGAAAAAGAAAAAAAAAAAAAAAAAAAAAAAAAAAAGGTATTGCATGTTCAACCAGTCACTATAGTTTTTTGTTTGTTTTAAAAGAAAAGTGACATATTGTAGAGTAAAAAACTATTCTAGATCAGACTTAATCAAGGATTATAGTATCACTTTTTCCGTATGCTATCTGGAATACCTGGAAGGAATATAGTGTCACTCTTTTCATACATTATCTGGAATTATTAGATGGTTACTTTATTGGGACACAGACAATCAAATAACTTCCTTGTAATCTTCATAAAAATCAGAATTTTGTTACTAGAGTTGACCTTTGAAAGACTAACTTTTTAGTTGTACACTGTATGTAAATTGACTTATGAATGCAGACTAAAGCAGAGGCTATATCTACTAGAGTTATTAAAATTTGCTCACGTTGATGGCTTGAATTGTTTTCTTTTGTAAGTGAGGAAATGAAAGCTCTATTGAAGCCTGAGTTTCTGGAGCACGATGCCTAGTAAGTATTGCAGCTATTGCGTTTTCTTTTTAAAAAATGCCACCAGAACTTTAGTAAAGGTTAAATATGTAATTCTTTTTCTAATTTTTAGCGCAATGTTCTCACAGCTTATGGAAACTGCTGAACCTTGGTTTTCTACTTTTGAGCATGATGGTCAAAAGGTAACTCTTAATAGTACAGATCTCTTCAGTACATTTTTGTAACAGTAAATAAAAACATACACTAGAATAGTTAGTTATTTCACTGTAATATAGCCAATCATTTTTGTAATAAATTATAAACATACTTAGGGCAGCAATTCTAACTATCTATTACATATTCTAATAATATTGGTATATAAATAAACACAACATGAAGATTCATATAAATAAATGCAACCTTTCCTTTATATATGCATATTAGTCATGCAGTATTGCTACCTAATTATAAAATTATTTTGAACTTTAAGTTTGTTTTGTCTTTTTCAGATAGAGAGGGATTCAGTATGTACCCCTGGCTAATTAGTAACTCACAGTGATCTGCCTGTGTATTGGGAGTAAAGGCGTGTACCATGCACCTGGCTATTATAAACCTTTTATTAATCTCTTACTGAGGTCTTTTTTAATGCATTTAATCACTCCTCTGATGGATAAATTTAAAACCAATTGCCATTGAAATAATATGTCTTCTATTTTTCAGGGAAAAGACTCTCTGATGACACCCATCCCCTTTGCTAGACCACAGGATTTAGGGCCAACAGTTGCCATTGTTACTAAAGTCAACCAGATCCAGGATCACCTACTAAAGAAGCATGATATTGAGCTCTACATGCACTTGAATAGACTAGAAATCGCACCACAAATATATGGGTTGTAAGTTTTAAATTTCTACTTTAGCTATTTCTAATTGTGATTTTCTGATAGTTTCTGAATAGCTCAGATCCCTGAAAGTAGGGCCTGTTCTAGTTCCATGTCATTCATGTCCAGGTCATCTCATTATTTTCACATATGGTGTCTCATCTTTGATCATGGTAGAGTATGTTATTTAGCTAAGCAGTCTAAGGAAGCATGGGATTGCACAGATCAACACACATGAATCCAGACCCGAGACTTCGAGTCATCTGTACTGTGTTCTTTGAATACCTTGATTTTCCTTCTGGGTGAAAAGTATTTTTCTCAGTGAACATGCTGTAGTAATTATCTGTAGTCACATAATTTTCTAACATGCTAACAGAAGAATAGGGACTCAGTAATTCCTTAGGGGTGGGATGAGTGTGTGTGTGTGTGTGTGTGTGTGTGTGTGTGTGTGTGTGTGTGTGTTTGTGTGTGTGTTTTCCCCACGATTAAATGTGGTATATAGATAAATGAGAAAGCTAGTGCTTTGGTTATTGTCTGTTAGCTATGTAAATCTGTAGATAACAAAATTATTTGTTCATCACATTTTTAAAAATATTCTTTTCATCTTCATCTACTGCTAAGCAATTGCTTGGAAGAAAAATTTTTTTTTGCTATGATTTTTTTTTTTATTAAAGATTTCCGCATCCTCCCCACCTCCCTTTTCCCTCCCCCTCCCCCCACTTCCCACCCCTACTCCCCTCCCCCCCCTTCTCCAGTCCAAAGAGCAGTCAGGGTTCCCTGCCCTGAGGGAAGTCCGAGGTCCTCCCCGCCCCCCATCCAGGTCTAGGAAGGTGAGCATCCAAACAGCCTAGGCTCCCACAAAGCCAGTACATGCAGTAGGATCAAAACCCAGTGCCATTGTCCTTGGCTTCTCAGCAGCCCTCATTGTCTGCCATGTTCAGAGAGTCCGGTTTTATCCCATGCATTTTCAGTCTCAGTCTAGTTGGAAGAAAATTTTTGAAGCCTGACTCTCAATTAGCTTCGATGTTTAAAGATAACGTCATTGAGATGTACGTAGACCAGGGACTTAAAAAAGACCCAGTGAGTGTTTTATGTATGTTTTCTTGTGAGACTGAGTCTTTTCCTTTTTTTCTTTGGAAGCTCCGAGTTCTGCTGAAGGAGAAGTCTGCTTTCTTGTGTTTATGGTACTGGTTCTCATTTGGGTACTTTAGCTGTGGTATCAGCAAAACACCTTCATCATTCCTACTGGAAATAACAGACTTTTGTGTTATGGTCATTGGGCAGCACAGGCTGATATTAAGGAATTGCCATTTAAAAGTGAAATGTGTGTCACTGTAAATACTGAGCTTTAATTTAAAAGGTCAGGAATTAAGTTCTGTTTTTCCGTGATGCAAAGAATTGGTATATCCAAAGACATGCCTCAAGGAAAATTTAGTATAAAAAAGTGGTTTTGTTTGTTCAAACTCCTTTTTGTGAATAAATTGAAAACTAATGTCCATTTTTACTAATTTCAATTATTGCTAGCAGAAAAAGTCTTTAAGATAATAGAAAAATTTACTATTGAATATTTTTGTCATTTCTTTGAAATGCTTATAACTTTTTGCCAGTTTGTCTGAGCTGGTGATTTGCTTGGAATCCAGGTAGCATGGATTTTAGTATACTAATTTATATCTAGAATATTGTTATACCAAACACTTGTGTATTTTTGAAATGTTTTTAATTTTCACTTTTTAAATGTTTAGCTTTTTATTGATTTTTATTGAGCTATACATTTTTCTCTGCCCCCCTCCCTTCCTCTTCTTTCCCCTTCTACCCTTTCCCATGGTCCCCATGCTCTGAATTTACTCAGGAGATCTTGTCTTTTTCTACTTCCCATATAGATTAAATCCATGTATTTCTCTCTTAGGGTCCTCATTGTTGTCTAGGTTCTCTGCGATTCTGATTTGTAGGCTGGTTTTCTTTGATTTATGTCTAAAAACCACTCGTGAGTGAGTACATATATTTGTTTTTCTGGGTCTGAGTTACCTCACTCAATATGTTTTCTGGATTCATACATTTACATGCAAATCTCAAGATGTCATTATTTTTTTCTCCTATGTAGTACTCCATTGTGTAAATGTACCACATTTTCCTTATCCATTCTTTAGTCAAGGGGCATTTAGGTTGTTTCCAGGTTCTGGCTATGACAAGCAATGCTATGAACATAGTTGAGCACATGTCCTTGTGGTACAATGGAGCATCCTTTGGGTATATACCCAAAAGTGGTATTGCTGGGTCCTGAGGTAGGTTGTTTCCTAATTTTCTGAGAAATTGCCACACTGACATCCAAAGGGGTTGTACCAGCTTGCATCCCCACCAACAATGCAAAAGTGTTCCCTTTACCCCACAACCTCTCCAGCATAAGTTGTCATCAGTATTTTTCATCTTCGCCATTCTTACAAGTGTAAGATGGAATCTCAGAGTTGTTTTGATTTGCATTTCTCTGATAACTAAGGATATTGAGCATTTCCTTAAGTGTCTTTCAGCCATTTTAGATTCCTTTGTTTAGAGTTCTCTGTTGATGTCTGTACCCCATTTTTTTTACTGGATTATTTGTTCTTTTGATGATCAATTTCTTGAGTTCTTACTATATTTTGGAGATCAGACCCTGAAGTGGGGTTGGTGAAAATCTCTCATTCTGTAGGCTGTCATTTTGTCTTGTTTTTCATGTCCTTTGCGTTACAGACGCTTTTCAGTTTCAGGAGGTCCCATTTACTAATTGTTTCTCTCGGTGTCTGTGGTACTGGGGTTATACTTAGGAAGTGGTCTCCTTTGCCAATGCGTTCAAGTGTACTTCCCACTTTCTCTTCTGTGAGGTTTAGTGTGGTTAGCTTTATATTGAGGTCTTTGATTCACTTGGACTTGAGTTTTGTGCATGGTGATAGATATGGTTCTATTTTCTTCTACATGTTGATATCCAGTTATGCCAGCACCATTTGTTAAATATGCTTTCTTTTTCCATTTGATATTTTTTGCTTCTTTGTCAAAAATCAGATGTTTGAAGGTGTGTGGATTGATATCTGTGTCTTCGATTCTGTTCCACTGGTCCTCCTGTCTGTTTTTATCAATACCAGGCTGATTTCAGAATTGTAGCTCTGTAGTAGAGTTTAACATCAGGGATTGTGATGCCTTCAGAAGTTTTTTTTACTGTACAGGATTGTTTTGGCTAACCTAGGTTTTTTGCCCTTCTATATAAAGTTGAGTGCTGTTCTTTTGAGGTCTGTTAGGAATTTTGCTGGGATTTTGATGTGCATTGCATTGAATCTGTAGATTGCTTTTAGTAAGATTTCCATTTTCACTATGTTAATTCTACCTACCTAAGAGCATGGGAGATCTTTCCATTTTTCTGGAGTCTTCTTCAATTTCTTTCTTCAGAGATTTAAAGTTCTTGTCATACAGGTCTTCCACTTGCTTGGTTAGAGTTACTCTGAGATATTTTATGCTATTTGTAGCTATTTGAAGGGTGATGTTTCTCTGATTTCTTTCTTAGCCCATTTGTCATCTGTGTAAATGAGGGCTACTGAATTTTTTTAATTAATCTTATATCCTGCTACATTACTGAAAGTGTTTATGAGTTGTAGAATTTCTTTGGTAGAATTTTTGGGGTCACTTATGTAAACTATATCATCAGCAAATAGTGAGAGGTTGACTTCTTCTTTTCTGATTTGTTTCCCCTTAATCTGCTTTTAGTGTCTTATTGCTCTAGCTAGGACCTCAAGAACGATACTGAATAGATATGGAGAGAGTGGACAACCTTGTCTTGTTTCTGATTTCGATGTTATTGCTGTGAGTTTCTCTCCATTTAGTTTGATGCTGGATGTTGACTTGCTGTATATTGCCTTTATTATGTTTAGGTATTTTCCTTGTATCCCTGCTCTCTCCAAGACCTTTATTATGAAGGGATGTATTTTATAGAATGCTTTTTTAGCATCTAATGAGATGATCATGTGGTTTTTATTTTTAAAAGTTGTTTACATGATGGATTACATTGACAGATTTTTGTATGTTGAAGCATCCCTGCATCTTTAAAAAAATTTTTTGCAATATATTTTGTTTACTATATTCTTACCCCACCTAGCCCAACTCCTCCTAGATTCCACCCTGTTCCACGTTATATTCCTTCTTTCTGTTAAACACTCACAGTAAAACAACACACACACACATACACATACACACACAGAGTGTATTTAGTGTTGGACAACTATTACTGAGCATGACGCTTGCAAGGCCCGAGAGGTGGTTGATAATACCTAGTGTCACAGTGTTGAAGAAAACTCATTTTCCCTTTTCCAGCAGGTGTTCATTTCAAATAGCTTATTGGTTAGGGGGCTGAACTTTGTGCCCACTTGTTTGTGCTGAGATTTTGTCTGATTTGAACTTGTAAAAGTATTGGGCATGCTGCCACAGTCCCTATGTATTCACGGATGAGCCCACACTGTTGTGTCCTTATTATCTGGTCCTTACAAGCTTCCTTCTCTTCCTCACAGATCCCTCATTGTGCCTTGAGGGGAGGGGTATACACATCAGACTTTTATTTTCTTTCAATTTCTAATTATCTTAAAAATTCCATGAGTTCATTGGACAACCCTGTAATTACTTTCTTGGTAAAACTCTATGATCCATGATGTGACTCCTTTCTTTCTACCTTATAGGTGTTACTTTCAGTAACCACATTCGCTTCGTGTTTCTCATTCTAATCCAAATATCATCTGAATTATTTTTAATTATGTTTTATATTTGAAAAAGATAATTATGTTTGTTTTATCAATTTTCCTATTTTAAATAGTCGAGTACAGAGATTTTTCTCATATTTGTTTGTCATAATGTTTGTGAGGCTTAGGAACAGCCACATAAGTTGAAAAACCTCATGTTTCTGAATTTTGTCTTAAGCTGTTTTATCCATTTGTGTATTTCTTATTACTAAATATTAGAAACTTGGGGCTGTGTGTGTGTATATGCATTCCATAGGAAACATAGACTTTGAGATCAAATCATACCTGTTTAACTGCTTTGAGCCTAATTTTGTTACCTGTGAAATGAAGTTTAAAAATAAAGGCATTTGTTTCTTAGGGTGTAATGAGAATTAAGTTATGATGTACAGAGAGCACAGTGCTTAGCTAGTGTGCAGGAAACATTCAGTATCCATATGAAAGTATTCATATTATCATATCTATCCTTACCATTATTTCATTAGAATATATCTGTGATTTAGGAGCCCTTTCAACTCGGTCTTTAGTATTCTGTATTCATGAATAAATACATAGGTTTCTAGTTTGGAGAAAATGTAGAAGTCATTTTATGACAGTGCTTTTTTAAGAGATAGCATTAAAATTGAGAGTAGACTTTTAAAATGGTTATATCAACTTGGCACAATAATTTTTTGTTCTTAAAAATTACAGATTTCTGTCTAATGGAAATAAATTGAAATACTTTTGTTTTATATATTATACACACAGTATTTATATAAGAACTTACTTATGCTACCATTTGTTGCTACTGGAAGAAAGTTAATTTTACATTCAATTAACATTTGAAAATATATTCTAATGCTTTCTTAAGTAAGTGGACAAAAATACAACCATCAAACTTCTTAATAAAAATATTTATCTAAGCATACGGTCAGAATTCTTTGTTTCCTTGCTATTATGTAGATTTGCATGACAGCTCTTACGGAATTTTTATTTTGAGACAAAATAATGTGATTTTTGGTGAGATATATTATTTCAACAAAATTAGAAAATGATTTGATGCAAGTTTCTATAGTAAATTTGTCAATAGAAAAATGTTAGCAGTACTAACAACCTGTATAGAATGAAGATTATATTATAAAACTGTTTATGTTTGAGGAAATTTGTTAGAAAATATCCTGTTTTTAATACTGCCTTCTAATTTAATTAATATTTAATTTAAGCCCTTTATGATTCATCAAAAAAAGTTTTAGCCTACCTTGTAGTATGGTAATAATTCTTCTAATTTTGGTTTTGAATAAATTCTGCTACTTTTTTTTTGTTTGTTTTTGTTTTTGTTTTTCGAGACAGGGTTTCTCTGTGGTTTTGGAGCCTTTCCTGGAACTAATTTTGGTTTTGAATAAATTCTGCTACTTTTTTTTTTGTTTGTTTGTTTTTGTTTTTGTTTTTCGAGACAGGGTTTCTCTGTGGTTTTGGAGCCTTTCCTGGAACTAGCTCTTGTAGACCAGGCTGGTCTCGAACTCACAGAGATCCGCCTGCCTCTGCCTCCCAAGTGCTGGGATTAAAGGCGTGCGCCACCACCGCCCGGCTATTCTGCTACATTTTTAAAAGCAGTTTTTATAGAAGTATATCATTTGAAGTCATATGATATGGAAAATATGCCATCTATGTAGAGTCTCTACATTTACATTAAATTTATTACTAAGGTAATAAACTTGTTTAATATAATAAACTTATATAAAATTAATGATTACTATAAGAACAATTGTATCAGCATTAGCTGACATCATTTCAATTGTTTTTATCCTAATTTCGGGTTAATTGGTGATATTTATCTTGAAATTCATGACTCGATGCACATAGACCCCTGAGTATTACATAATATCTTATATGTTAATGCTATTATTGTAATAATACAAAATAATAGATCCTAAAAGTCATTTACACCATGTTTTCTATTAACTTTAAGAATGATTATTCCTCTCCTTCTCAAAATGAAATCATTCAAATAATTAGCATAGGAAGTCTTTTGTTTCACAATTACTGGTTGATAACTAGGATATTTTTTTAAAACAAAAAGATTTGTGATAGTTCTCATTGCATACTAACCAAAAGTACAAATTTTGTGATAGCTCTCATTGCATACTAATCCATAATAAAACATTGACTCCATTATTGGTGCCTTCCACAGTTATTTTTATGTTGACTTTGTGGTATATTTTTATATCTGTTTTATGAATAATATATTATTTTATGACTTGGTTCTGATTACAGAAAATCATGAAATGTGTTTGAGTTTTGTCTTTGATGCCATAGTTTGTTCTGAGTCCAGCAGATTGTAATCACTGCTGATTCATATAATCACTTGCCACTCTGGTTTATTGCTTCAATCACAGTAGTAACCTAAACTGAAAAAAAAAATTGAAGTTTACCTAAACTGTTTGTCTCTCTTTTTTTCTTGTTTATCGTTGTTGTTGTTGTTTGTTTGTTTCTCTGTAGTTTTGGCGCACCTGTCCTGGAACTAGCTCTTGTAGACCAGGCTGGCCTCAAACTCACAGAGATCCGCCTGCCTCTGCCTCCCAAGTACTGGGACTAAAGGCTGAGCCACTACCGCCCGGCTCTGAAATGTTTTTCTATGCCTTAGTAATCTTTTGTTAATAACCTAAAGTTTTGATTGTAGTTGGCATTTTGACATAAATGAATACGTATTAAGGACCTAAAGGATGTACATTAATATCACTTTTGAGGGGAGCTCTCATAGCATTCTTGGGCTTCAGCACTCTTAATTTATGGACTTGGAGTTTTTAGTACTTCTGAGATGAATTTTCTACTGTTCAGAGCCTTATTTCATATCTGTCTTGTTTCTCAGGCTTAGCAGATCTTGTACTGTTTAGTTAAATTTGTTAAGGTGAGATTTTGATTATTGGTAAGTCTGCTTAATTTTATAATATAATATTGTAATACTTGTAATACACAGCTTCTTCACATATCATAGTGTCATAATTTATGAGTACTCAGTATCTTTATGCTTGTACTTAACATATGAGCATATGGTTAAAGATGTAATTCTTACTCCTCAGAAGTCACTGTAATTATTACCTTAAAATTGTGCCCCTTCATTATTGAAGTAAATCCTTTCATGTGCTCAGGTATTCATTAAAATGTGTTTTCTCTTTTCAGCCAACTTTACTGCCCACATCAAGCATAAGATATATATGAGGGAATTAGATAGTGACAATCCAATTTTATCTTGTTTTCATAAACCACTGATTCTTACCCTACATTTATTTCTTTCATAAACCATTTCTAAAGCTTTTTCTCCTTTAGTATAAAAAATTAACACCAAAATTTACAATGAAGAATAATAAATGTTTGAAGTAATGATGCAGAATTCATATTTCCTTTGTTTATCTTCACAACACATTATATTTCCAGATATTAAAAAAGAAAAGAAAAAGAAGGCTTATTTACATCAAACAGCTACCAAGGAACTCAGCCAGGCTTGAGCGTATATTAACACTCAAGCCTGAGTAAGACTGATTGTGGTGATCAGCCAAGATACCAGAAACCACCATGCATGGACATAGACCATGAGCCCCACCCATTCAGCTTCACTAAATGAGCTTCTTCCGAGAACCCTGTTTGATAGGGTCCAACTAGAGAGCTCTAAGGCTCAGAGCCATTACAAAAGTGAGGAATAAAAAGGCTTAGATACTCTGCATACGCTATACAACAGCATACGCATATCTAAAATAATAGTCCATAGCATTGGGCTTCTTGTCCAAGGCAAGTACCAGCCTTCAATGAAAAATAAACTTTGCCTACAGTCTGAGTGTATATTGTTAGTAGGTCTAAGACCAGGTTACCATGCTCTGCAGAAGTCTATTATAAAAAGTACCATTCAGATCTTTCTGAGTAAAAATGCGCTTTTAAGATCTGAAACTTCGTATTATCCTTGTGAATTTGGGCTTTCTGCCTTCCATAACCTGCTGACATCTGTGACTCCTTCATGTTACTCTCTTTTATGGAAACTAAGAGGAGTATGGAAGACTTTATTTTGGTATGCATATAATTTTAATTATGCATTTTACTAATTAGAACACTTTGTATAGTACAACATGTACATTACCAGTTTCAGTACTGTTCTGTAAATTTATTTTAAAAAGGTACAATAATATGACTGCCCTTAGTTTACCTGAATATGTTCTCAACAGTTCTGAAACAGGATAAAGTTGCATATATGATGAGAAACATTGTCATTTAATTTTTCATTTGAAAGTTTTATTTAAAATGTTGTTTAAAATTAACATTATTTTTCCCCTTCTCTCCTTTCCTTGATGCCCCAGTCCCTCCCTCTTAAATTCATCCTCTTTATTTGTTACTGTTTTATGCACACGTGAGCACACGCACACACATATACATACGAGTACAATTTGCTGAGTCCATTTTTGTGCCGTCGTATCTATTAAGATTTCAGGACTGGCCAGTTGATACTGAAGTTAGAATGGACTTTTTAAAATTAATTTATTAATTATTTTTATAAACCATCTTTCCTCATTTTACAATCAATCCCAGTTACCTACCCCTCTTCTAGCTCCCTCTGCCCTCCCCCTGAGCCACCACCCCTCCCCCCAATCCACTCCTCAGAGAGGGTGAGGTCTCCCTTGTGAGTCCAGGAAGTCTGTCACATCACTTGGGGTAGAGTGAGACCCTCCCCTGTATCTATGCTGAGCAAGGTATTCCTCCATAGGGAATAGGCTACAAAAAGCTAGTTTATGCCCTTGGTATAAATTCTGGTCCAGCTGTCAAGTGGACCCACCTAGTGCCCAAGCCACACAACTGTCACCACATTCAGAGGTACTAGTTTGGTACCTTAGAGCACATAAACTTAGCAGAATGTATTTAGATTAGAAGGGGAGTAAATTTTACTCTCAAAGAGAAAGCATAGTTTTTAAGAATTGGGGGATATATTTTAGGATTTGATAGGAAATTGATGAAGAAAAAATCCCAGAAATTAATTAATTTCTCATATTTAGCTTGATTTTTGTCCTCTGACTTCTTTAATCCATGTATCTATCTCTGTGTAATCTTCTACTTTTTTCTTAACCTGGTCATCCAGTGGCAAATTGAGTCTGCCCATGACTGCTTTTTCTTTTGCCGTGTGGTAATCTGTATATGATGGCATGCTCCATCTTTAAGTGTACTTGGTAATTACTCAAGCCTGTGTCACCTAGGTTTCTGAGCACATTGTATATGCTTGATAGGTCTCTCATCAGTCAGAAATTTTTACTCTTGGTTTCTTATTTCTAGCTACTATACTTAATATGTATAAAACTAATTATGGGACCTCTAACTCAGTGCTTCAAAATATCCCTGCACGTTAAGGTTTCCAGAGAAATTTGTTTGTTTTTTTTTTTTGTTTGGATTTTTTTGTTTGTTTGTTTTGTTGTTGTTCTTTGCCTTACGGGACAGGTTGGGTTGACTCTTCTAAGACATTGAGATCACACCTGTAGGTATTTAAAAAAAAATCTAAGTCATGTTTCTTTGTTTTGCAATTTTTTTATTATTTGAAATTTATAGTTGCATGTAATATTTTAACTAAATCCACCCCTTTGGATCACCTCTTATTCCTTCTACCATGTAATATTTTAACTAAATCCACCCCTTTGGATCACCTCTTAGTCCTTCTACCATGTAATATTTTAACTAAATCCACCCCTTTGGATCACCTCTTAGTCCTTCTACCATGTAATATTTTAACTAAATCCACCCCTTTGGATCACCTCTTAGTCCTTCTACCATGTAATATTTTAACTAAATCCACCCCTTTGGATCACCTCTTAGTCCTTCTACCATGTAATATTTTAACTAAATCCACCCCTTTGGATCACCTCTTAGTCCTTCTACCACGTTTCCCCCACACTTCAGTGTTTTGTTGTTGTTTTGGTTTGGTTTTTTTGTATTATTAAAACTTACTGAGTCTTACTTATGATAGTTTTGTCTGGATGTGCATGGGTGTAGCCTCTCTGATGCTACGTCCTTAAAGCAAAGTTTCATTCTCCTGGCAACCATCAGTTGCCAATAGCTCTTCATCTAATGGTAGAACTTTATGAGCCCTCCCTCATCCATGCTGTCATTTTTCCTGGCATGGTCTTGTGCATGTCTAGTGCATGCAGTCCCATTTGAAAATGTTTCAAAGTTTGCTTGTCATGTATTTTAGTCAGTCATCTAAATTGTATGTGATCATACGACAGTAACTCTCCTCCTTCCTCCCGCCTTAAAACCTCTTCAAGACCTCTGAAGGAAGAAGGCTTAACTACTTTATTTACCTACAGTAAGTCTATACCCATAGTTCCTTGGCTTCCCGTAATCTAGTTTCTTGAATTAAATGCTAAAACAATTGCAGACTGGTCTAGTACACCCTGCCTACATGAACACTTCAGAACCAGTGTCCCACAAGTTTGTCTCTTCACTTAAATGGTTTTAGATTTATAAGATCTCATGTTAAATAAAATAAGTGATTTGTTATTTCAGTTTTTCTTAGTCTGGTAACTTTCCTCCAATTCAGTGTTTTTAATGTTAAATTTAGACATTGCAATTAGTATTCATTAAACAAACACGTAAGTGCCTACTGACATCAAACGCTGTACGTAAGATCAGTTGGGTACTAACAGAAATACCGTTACTCATAACAGCACGCGCCTCTCTAGAGCTCAGAGACTTTACACATGGGTTTTCTTTATGCAAGAGAAAGTGGGAAAGATCATAAACAACTTCTCTTTTAATTGTGAGCTTACACACCTGTGAAAATAAGATATAATACTAGATTGTTCCTAGTAACAATTTTAAATAATTATGAATAAATATTGAAATAAATATTGCAATAAATGAATATTGAAAGTAATCATGTACCTTTTAAAACAAGTCATTTTAACATTTTAAAATAACATTTTTTAATCTACTGTCATTCCTCAAAATACCTTTGGAATTCCCTTTCTGGAGTTGTCATTGCTAATATTAGAACCTGTGTCATGCTTGTCTAATCAAATAATCAAAGAATATACATACATCTATATATACATATATAGAGTACATAATCTTATTTATCACTATATTCATTGACCACATTTGACTCTAATTAGAAGTGTTAGTTACTTATTAGAATAAGACTCATGGTGAAAATACAGCACTCTAGCAATGTATAGGAGCATCATAAAATCGTTATTATATGATGGGTTATTCTTGTAAAAAAAATGAGGTAATCTTGTGAAAATCTCAGTGCCTTTATTGAAAGAAAGAAACGTAACTTTGGAGTTGCATGTCATATATAAATCTAGCTATGATGAAAATTGATTTTCATTGTTTTACAGGAAAACAAAAACAACTAACTGAATATTATTTACTGGTAAATATTCTATTCTTACTTTAAGGAAAATTTATGAATCACCTAAGGCCACCTGAGGTGGCCACCTTTCCTAGAAGTCTCTCATTCACCCGGTATCACACTTGAGTGAGGTTTATTTTCTACTCGAGCTATTTTAATTGGCCACAGCCTCCTGAGGGTCACTTTTCATTCTTAAAAACAACTGGGAAAACCCTGTAGCCCTGAGAGTGGCATAAATAGAAGAATAGATTTGGAAGGCTGTGGAAAGTGATTGTGTTTTGTCCTGCTCTCTATCTTATTCACAAATAGAGCTGAACGGGTAAGCTGCCATACCTTCTTTTTAATATAAGGTGAATGAGGATTTGGGTGACAATTTGTTAGAGTTGTATTGACAAACAAACAAACAAACAAAAAGAACATGCTGGCTTTTACAAGAAATGAAATGACGGAAATGGCAAGAAGAGTTAAATGATCCCATCTTTCACATTGCCAACCACAGTTCTGTTGGCTAGATTGGGAGTTCCAGCTATTGCCCAGCTGGTGAATCATTGAAAAGTATCTTAGGTCATGTGAGCCCATTGTAGCCAATTGGGTGGTTTGGCAGACAACAACTATCTGTTGACATAAATTATATGCACAGTGTATTTGCCTGTGAACATTCTCTGCTTGTCTGTATCTCCCCATAAATGGATGCATAAAGTATGTGTGTAAGTTCATACCTGTATGTTTACACCCAGTAATATGTACTTTGATTCCTTCTAGGAAATAGACTGGTAAGAATAATCTAGTTAGAACAGTTTCTATGAGTATTTTTGTTTATTCCCTTTTTCATATTTCCTCCAGTTGTAAAAATTACAGTGATTACACATCATAAAGCCTATCTGTAATAAAATGCATCAGCTGGCCAAGGTTTTCATCGCTCACTCAATAATCCATTAATACAGCAACGCTGCCCAGGCATCTTTATAATACCAACTCGGAGGTAATTTTAATCAGCTAGACCAGCTGGTATTTAACAGCAGCTGCTGGAGACGCCACAAATATACTCAGTAGCTGACATCTTTATTTGCAGTTTTTCAAGGGGAGAAGAGATTCTCCTGTGGTTATTTGTATTAAGCATTTAAAGGAAGGTGTAAAGCAGATAGGGGTTTATGCCTCAATGAGAAGGGGGAAAGGAATGATGATAAAAACAGCAGTGATAAATTCCATTAAAAAGAGATTTGTAAATGCAGAAACTGCTTAAATAAATAACAGTGCATTGGCTCAGAGTGGACTTCAGACCTTTTTCCTGCTTATATTTGGACTAATTGTGGGTATCACTAGCAGGAGAAATATAGTGGGCTGTGTAGCATCTTTCTGTCCTTTTACACTAAATTTGTAGTGTCTTTTACTGTGTAAACCTGAAGAAATCACCTGCCTAGATATTTTGCTATGTATGTACTCTTGACTCAACCACTTCATGTCATTTCCTTTTCTGTGTATTATGAATATATTTTGTAACTTTAATTATGATATTTTATACACATAAAGGCACCATTGATATGCATTATCTAATAATAAATGCATAAGGCCATCTTGTAGTAATAAGGAGGCAGCATAGCAAAGTGAAGTTAGCAGTAATGAGACCGTTATAAACAAAAATTTAATTCCATTTGGTGAATCTTGGCTTCCAAAGCTCAGAAGTAATAGACTTTGCTGCTGAGAAATGCCTTGTTTGTTTGTTACACTCTTTGGCTTTCAGCCCCTTTATATTTATAAAATACTCTGATATCTCCTCTCAGTAGGAATTGTTGTCAGAGACTTTGGATTTGTAAAACCTCTCCCTTTGGGAGATGGAATACAAAAATACTTAAGGTGAGTGAGAGAAAAAGTGAAGTAGAAGAGGGCATGTAGCAAACATCAGTGGTCTTTGCGAGCGGTTGTGGAAGGCGTCTTCATGCCACTGGCTTTGTGTAGGGAGCAGCACACCAAAATATGCAGAAGTCAGTGTCTGATACATATGCTTCCAAAGCTAATTCTTTTTACATTTTCTCTAAGACTGAACTTAGAGAATTAAAGAGGTTTTTGTTTTGGTTTTGGAAGTAAATTGGTCCAGCAAAATAGTAGAGAAAGGCAGTTAACAGCCAGCCTGACACCCAGAGTTCTATCCCTGGGATTCTCAACCACAAGGTTGACCTTTGACCTCCACATGCATACCTTGGAACCCAGGCTTTACACACACACACACACACTGGAAGAAAACCTAGCTTAAGAAAATGGATGTACAGACCTTGTATAACTGCTGTAGAAACAAGTTTGTTGTTTCCGAGCCTTACAGCATGAGAATAACCTTTTCTGTGTTCATACTTTTGCTTACAATGCCTACAGAAGTTAATTAATCACATGGTAAAATGGACTGCTGTTCTAAACTTCCAAAGACTGACCAAATCCACTGTAACACAGAGTCTCTGCAGGAACGAACGTTCGTCTGCCAGTGCCAGTGTCTTTCTTTTCCCAGTCACAGTGCAGAGCGGTAACTGGAGTTAGAAGTCAGTGACAGGAGGTTGACTGAGATAGCAGTTTGAATTGTAATATTACTTAGCTAGCATTTTTGTTAGTTTTGTTTATACTGAAAACAGCCCATTTGAGTGTGTTAGTGTGTTTGACAACAGACAGTTTGATATATTGCTGGGCACAGCGGTAGGTTGGATTTGAGTGGTATTAGCTCTCAGTGTTTTGATTAATGGTAATTGTCTCCATGAAAAGGCATTTTTTACTACAACTCATAGTTCTGGAAACAGAAGTCGACTTACAAGATCCATAATTACTGTTCTGAGTTAGCATGTAAAAGGGCAAGGAGAGCCTGGTGCAGTAGCACAGTAGGTTTGCTTTGTGTTACAGTTAGAGACTGTTCCTTTTGTCAGAATATAAATCTTCTGTTGTTTATCTTTTGTTCAGTATGTGAAGTTGATTTATGACACATTTCTGTTGCTCATAATTTAGTTTAAATCCTGTACCAGGGAAAAATTTTCACCTGTCTGTACAGTGGAATATAAAAGGAAAGCAAAGCAGTCAAGTGTGGTATGGATTGGAGAGAAAAACATGTAAATTTTTTCCTGTCTTCCTTTTCTTCTTTTTCTTCTCTCAACAAAGCAAAATAAAGCAGCCCTGTAAGACCAAAAAATGGTTAATTTTTTAAAACTCTACAGAGGTTTTTATCACCATTTTAGAACATTTCACATACCACTAATGAATGAAACCTCAGTGGAAACTTAAATTTTATTTGCAGAAAATAAAAACTGCATTTAAGGACCAGTTTTTATTGGCACAGAACCATAAAGCCCTGATAACATCTCCTATTTTCATATATAGGTCCTTATTCATATGTAAGCTATGAATATATAGATAATAGATATTCACAAAAGGACTACTGTGTGCTAACATTTTTTAAGCTATGGAAATTAATCTCAAATGACCATTCTTACCCTTAGCATTATGGAAAGAACCACTGTTTCTTTCAGAGTGTCTGAGGTCATGGAGGTAAGTGCTTATGTGTGTGTTCAAGGTTCTCTTTGGGCATATTGGTTTAGATCATGGAATGTTAAGCTAATAATTATATTTGATTCGGGGAGGTATTGTTTGTTTCAGGAGTTTGTTTATTTGCTTGCATGACTGCTTCTTTTGTTTCTTTTGTTGTTTTCTTTTTGTTTATTTGCTTTTGAGGGGAAGAAAGTAAGTTTTGGAAAAGAGGTGGAAAAGCTCATTATTGTACTTATTCACCCTTGTTTTAAGATGAGAAAAATTGTAGTAAAGAGGTTAATGTTTGTTAAGGGATCTTTTTCCTAGTAAAAACAGTCAGATAGTAAAGTAAAATCTAATAACTATTCTTCAAAGAAGTATGAATAGCACCCCTGTTTATGAACTCAAGTTAAGGATCAGTATTTACATGACAGCCTTCCTTCCTCATTTTTGTAAAAAGAAACAAAATTTTGAGTCTCTGGTAGTTGCCAAAGAAACTTAGTGTGATATTTTAAAAATAATAGTTCTCCCGATTTTAGCAGGATTTTAGGTTTATATTAATATAAGCGTTTTGGCATAAATATTAGCACATACCTTCCATATGGATGGCTTAATGTATGCCATGTTCTGTAATATATCTGAAGGGCACAAATCTGTGAGACAAGAGCTTATAGTGCACCAGATTATTTCCTCTAAAAGTGAACGCTCTTCTCTCATAGCAGGATAGATTGATGCTTTTTGTTAGGTTATTTTAAGCAAAATTAAAATTAATAAACGATTGTCTAATATACACCTAAGCCTTTAATAAAAAATAAGTATAATTTTAAAATATTCTTATAGTTAATAGCCATGTGTCATTGTGATAACTTTTATTGACAGGAACTTTAAGTATCATAAACTAGTTGGATAGACCTCGGTTAAATGATGATTTGTTAGTATAAAGGTTTCCTCATCCATAGCACACGAATGCGGAATACAAGAAACCATCCCCTGTAGAGAGTACATAGCCAGTCAATTCTGACCTATGTCTCTAGTGAAAAAAAAAAAAAAGCATGTAATCTAAGTGACATTTCATCTGAATGAACAGAACGATCGCTCTTGAGTCTTTGGGTCATGCTGTTGGTTGAGAGTGAGGTGACTGTTCTGTGAGGTGGGTAGTTATTTGTGTCCCATTGGGGTCGGGCCATCACTTTAATCCTCTGACACTCAGGCAGTCCACCAGACTGTACTACATTTTGAGTTATATGTTCTTTTTTTTCCTGTAGTTTTCTTCACCATTGTGAAATGGTGATTAAAAAAAAATCACTGGTAACGGCCACCAGTTTTAACATGTTAAACAGTTAAAATTGACACCACCACCCACACTCCCAAATTGCATAGTTAGCTTCAGCTCCGTAAGTGTCCAGTGAGCTATTTGTTAGTCTGTTAGTGGCATGTACTATTCAGTCTCAGTTCTCTACCCTTCAAACAAAAAAAAAAAATTAAAGTTATAAAACACTTGAGCACTAATAAAATATAATTTATTTTACAGGGCATGACAGAAGTCTTTCTTTACACAGTTAAAATGAACATGCTATTTACAGTGACTTGTGATACTCATATCAACTGTGGGCCTGTGTGCTACTGCTTTCCTTACAAAGATTAACTTTTTTTCTGATTGTTCAATCATTTAAATGTATCATTACTCCTAAAGGCATGTGAACTAAACTAACTCATCCTGGTGTGATTAACTTGTGAGGCCAAAAAAAGTCTCAGAAATGAACCATTCTGCAGCTGAAAGCATTAAGAATTTGCTGAAAGGACAAACAACAATTTTCATTTAGGAACCTCTAATCCTTTGCTGATCATCCCTCTGCCCTCACTTATTTTTAGGAACCCTAATCTCTGCAAAGTGTTTCAAGATACCAGTCAGATATTGCAGTGTTGTAAGCCTTTTTCACGTGTGTTATTCTAGATAAAATGTTATAGTTACTATATTATTTAAAATATAGTGAAATATCATTTGAATGAAAGCCCAGGTATTTAAGGCAATAGTAAGTGGCTTTAAGTAGAAGCTGCACGTGTAAGCATGTCTTAGAGTGGTACAACACAGTGATTCTTCATCCTGGAACCAGCGTCCCTCATAGTCAGTAATAGAGAGCGGCTCAGTAACCTAGCTTCATACAAAGTATTTCTGCCATGCATTAAAGTTTCCAGAAGAATGCAGTACACCGATAGAGGCAAAATGACAAGACATTGTGGGGGAGTTACTGAGTCTCCCGTGTATGTATAGAATTCAAAGAAAAGAACCATTTTCAGTTTCACTTCTACTTGGTCATGACTCTTTTTTTCTACCTACTTTTGTATTTATTTGTTTTGTGTTTGCAAGAATGCATGTATCATCCATATATCACACATGTGGTGGTGAGAGAATAACTTTGGGGAGTTGGTTCTCTGCTTTTACCATGTAAATTCTGGTATCCAACTTGGCTCGTCAGGCTTGGAAACAAGTGCCTTTACCTACTGAGTCATCTTCTTAACCCTAGGGTTTCTCCCTTACTTTTAATAATTTTATTTTCTGAAATGCAACATAGTTGTGCAGTTTTCAGGAAGATTCCATATTGTTCTGCTTGGAATTGTCCATTATTTCCAACTGCAAAGTGCATAGTATCCAGAAATGCTAGTGTTTGGTCTGAGTTGCATGTTATTTTACCCTCACTTCAAATGAAGAATGAAGAGATCCATTCTTTTTGGTGTCAGTGTGGTGAATCTATGAGTAAGTAGGTATCTTCTCTCAATGAGAAGCTGCCTATTAATCCATGGTGGCTTACGTGGGGTGGCCACACACATATTCACCCCTCAATAATGATTGATGAGGAATCCTTGGGGACTTAAAACATTCATTCAAAGTAGACCTTAACTGTACGGTTAACACTGATTGTCCACTTGACAGACGCTCAAATTTCCTATGGGAGGGGGCCGGAGAGATGGCTCAGTGGTTAAGAGCATTGCCTGCTCTTCCAAAGGTCCTGAGTTCAATTCCCGGCAACCACATGGTGGCTCACAACCATGTGTAATAAGGTCTGGTTCCCTCTTGTGGCCTGCAGACACACGGACAGACAGAATATTGTATAAATAATAAATAAATATTAAAAAAAAAATTTTCCTATGGGAAACCTCAGTGTGTATCTGTGAGGGAGCTTCTGGATTAGGCTTATGTGAACAGCAGCACCATTCCAGGGGCAAGATTCCCAGACTGAATAAGAAAGGAGACCGCAAGCTAAGCATTCACACTTAAGGTTGTCAGCTTCATGACTCAAATTCCTGCTGCCACAGCTTCCCCACCACCATGAGTTATGAACCCAAGAGAACCCTCACTTTCTCAGGATGCTTTTGTCACAGCAACAGAAAACGTACTTAATTCTGATACCAACAGCAACAGAGAATGAACTGAATCTAAAGTGGAAAGAGACTTGTTGGAGGGGTCTGCCAGGAAAAATTATGAAAGCTGAGTTGGAGCCAGTATTAATTATAAATAATTTTGTTGAGGGCATTCCTGAATGTATTACAACTCAAGTTATTGTGTGTGGAGCAGCGGCACTCTATCATATGGAAGTGTGGTGGAAACACGGAGTCTCAGTCTCCAGCCTAGGCTAGTCTACTGATTGAAGAATTCACATTTTAGCAAGATTTTGACCAAGTTAACAAGCACAAAAAAAGAGAGACTCAGTTAACGTATTAGCAGACAGAGTTCCAGCACTGATAGTGAGATACAGTCAGTGGTAGCAAAGGCATATAATGTCAGGCTTGTAGGATGTAGGAGTCTACGGAACTGGAAGCTCCAGGAGACATTAGCAGTGAGTCCACAGTGCAAGAGAACATGTTTTCGTTAGGCTGACCTGACTGTAGAGGTTACAGATAGGTTACAGAAATAGGAAATTTGATTAATGATCTTTAAATTTTACTTGCCTCTTTCATGGGGGAAAAGTTAAAAATTTAGCATCATAAGTGGGTTTAATTTTGGGAAAAAAATCAAAACAAAAAGCTCTGAGCTGAGACTGTGGGATATTTATGTTTAAGTAGGAGTGTTGGGATTTTTATATTTTTTTTATACCTCGGATACTTCATCTCAAGAAGTCTGAAAAATTTAAAGATGTTTGTTTGCACTCTTCACACATCACATACACACTGTCTGAATTTAATCTAGAGATACTTGTCAATATTTTTTTTTAAATTAGGGCCTCTGAAAAATTAGTTGTAACTAATTAGCAGTTATCTGTGTTGAGAAGAAACAAGACAGTTTATGAATCGAGAAGGCACTGAAGGCAAATTCACTGAAGGCAGACATCCCCTGATGGGCAGAGAAGCTAATGTGTCCAAGTTCAAGTACCTGGCAGTTCTGTCTGAAACTACACCAAACACTATGCAAACTATACCAAACAAAAACACCCAAGCTCTAAAATACCCATTTAATAACATAATTTTAATGTAAATTTTATATTGTTCTTAAAGTATATATAATACTAACCTTTATTACCAGCTCATTTTGTGGAGCTGAATAAAAGTCCAGAGGCTCAGGAGTCAGCTCAGTGGTTAGAAGCACATGTTGTTCTTACAGAGGAGCCAGGTTTGATTCCCAGTACGCATATGGTGATTCACAACCCCATAACTCCAGTTTCAGGAGATCCAATGCCCTCTTCTGACTTTTGTAGACAGTAGACAATATTTTATTACTGTTTCGTAGCTGTAACTTTGCTACTCTTATGCATTGTGATGTAAATATCTGCTATGTAGGATGGCTGATGTGTGACCCCAAAGAGGTCTTAGCTCACATATTGAATATGCTTTATAGGTTTATAAAGATGACTTCAGATTTCTGAAGATGGAAAAAATACTCAATACACAGTATTGAGATATTTATTGTTTATTTGGGACAGCAGATCATAGAGACAAAAGGGAAGAAGTAGAAAAATTCCCACTGAATATTAATATATTCTCAGTCCAATATAAAGAAAATATGGAAAGGAAGTTAGACTTTTTTTCTTTTTCCTTTTTAGTCCTGAATGAAAAGGCCACATATCCAAAGGAAAGTGATTCTTTCCCACTTAGCAGCCATGAATTGCAGTTCTTCCCATAGGAGTGGGGTCTCAGGGCCTCCTCCCCATTCCACGCTGAATGTGACTGGCTTGGTCTCCTGCAGGTTCTGCTGAGTGATGAATGGAGCAGCCATGTCTAAAAGTCAGCACTTCACAGCCTTCCTCCCATCCCTTAGCTTTCAGGCTTTGATTTTGCAGCTGTTTTAAATATTTACAGAGCATTTTAATAAAGACATTCTTGGTGTGAGTTTATATGTAAAAGAGTTGAACAACTTTAAATATGGCTTTACATACTTTAACTTTATTAATGTATGATGATAAGTCCGACACTGCAGCTTAAAGAGTTTACCATTAGCTGGGCAGTGGTGGCCCACACCTTTAATACCAGTACTCTGGAGGCAGAGGCAGGTAGATCTCTGTGAGTTCAAGGTCAGTCTGTCTACAAGAGCTAGTTCCAGGACAGACTCTTTTTTTTTCATATTTTATTTTTTTTATTAATTAATTAATTTATTTAATTATTAAAGATTTCTACCTCTTCCCCGCCACCACCTCCCATTCCCCCCCTCCCCCAATCAAGTCTTCCTCCCTCCTCAGCCCAAAGAGCAAGCAGGTTTCCCTGCCCTGTGGGAGGTCCAAGGACCACCCACCTCCATCCAGGTCTATTAAGGTGAGCATCCAAACTACCTAGGCTCCCACAAAGCCATTACGTGCAATAGGATCAAGAACCCATTGCCATTGTTCTTCAGTTCTCAGTAGTCCTCATTATCCGTTATGTTCAGCTAGACCGGTTTTGTCCCATGTTTTTTCAGACCCCGGCCAGCTGGCCTTGGTGAGTTCCCGATAGAACATCCCCATTGCCTCAGTGTGTGGGTGCACCCCTCGCGGTCCTGAGTTCCTTGCTCGTGCTCTCTCTCCTTCTGCTCCTCCTTTGGATCGTGAGACTTCAGTCCAGTGCTCCAATGTTGGTCTCTGTCTCTGTCTTCTTTCATCGCCTGATGAAGGTTAATATTCAGGAGGATGCTTATATGTTTTTCTTTGGGATCACCTTCTTATTTAGCTTCTCTAGAGTCACGAATTATAGTCTCAATGTCCTGTATTTATGGCTAGAAACCAAATATGAGTGAGTACATCCCATGTTCCTCTTTTTGGGTCTGGCTTAACTCACTCAGGATAGTGTTTTCAATTTCCGTCCATTTGTATGCAAAATTCAAGAAGTCATTGTTTTTTACTGCTGAGTAGTACTCTAATATGTATATATTCCATACTTTCTTCATCCATTCTTCCATTGAAGGGCATCTAGGTTGTTTCCAGGTTCTGGCTATTACAAACAATGCTGCTATGAACATAGTTGAGCATATACTTTTGTTGTATGTTAGGGCATCTCTTGGGTATATTCCCAATAGTGGTATTGCTGGGTCGAGAGGTAGGTTGAACCCGACTTTCCTGAGAAACCGCCACACTGCTTTCCAAAGTGGTTGCACAAGTTTGCATTCCCACCAGCAATGGATGAGAGTGCCCCTTTCTCCACAACCTCTCCAGCAGAGGCTATCGTTGGTGTTTTTGATTTTAGCCATTCTGACAGGTGTAAGATGGTATCTTAATGTTGTCTTGATTTGCATTTCCCTGATTGCTAAGGAAGTTGAACACGATCTTAAGTGTCTTTTGGCCATTTGAACTTCTTCTGTTGAAAAGTCTCTGTTCAGTTCAGTGCCCCATTTTATAATTGGATTGATTAACCTTTTACGGTCTAATTTCTTGAGTTCTTTATTTATTTTGGATATCAGACCTTTGTCAGTTGCGGGGTTGGCAGGACAGACTCTTAAAGCTACACAGAAACCCTGTCTTGAAAAAGAAACAAACAAAAAAAAAATAACTTACTGTAATGTGCAGAAGGAATTAAAAGATATATATATATTTAAATATATAGTTCATGTATTTATATATAGTTTATGCAAAATATATTTAAATATATATAGTATAGGTTGTATTATGTGAAAGTGGATGTTGCTCTGGAGATTGGTCATCTGTTTCTTCATCTGCTATCTCATTAAGCAGTGAGGGCCCTTCCCACATGTGGTGTAGGACAGACTTGCCTCATTTTGCATTTTAGAATGATCTCTCTCTGCAGCAGGATGGGTCTGAATGAGATAAAAGTGTGGAGACAGGTAAGAAAGCAGCTGGAAAATCTTGTCTATTAGGAAGTGATGAGGTCAAGGGTAGTTGAAATGCGTAGATAAGTGTGAGTTAGAGAATGATGAGTTTTATTCTCATGAACTGGATGGAAGCCACTGTGCTCGCAGATGCAGTAGAGAGAGGCCAGGGTGAGGGGAAACTGTTAGAATGTGCTCCTACCTTCTTACTGCAGTTTCAGCTTCAGTGTTTGTAACCCTCATTAATATCTTTTAAGAAACTAGACATCAGTGAGACAGCATACCTGAAGTGGAAATCTGTCCCTACTACTTTCTCCATTGCCACCCAAATTACATATATTTCTTTTCTCATCTACAAAATAAGCATTGCTGTGCCACGTGTAGAAAAGCACTCAAGACTGTGAGTACTCAAGTGAATATTATAATGTTATTGATTAGAAGATCCTGCTACAACTGGGTTGGGTTAGTAGGGAAAACTGTTTCAGAGTAGAAGTCATTCCACCCTTGATTCCAGGTTTCATTATATTGTTCTTCCTCCTACTAATACCACTGTGGTTAAGAACTCCTGGGCATAGTACTCAATAAGTCCAGGCAAAGGTTCTCAACCTGTGGGTCATGCATAACCTCCTTGACCAACCTCTGTCTCCAAAAATATTACAGTATTATTCATAAGAGTAGCAAAATTGCAGTTACAAAGTAGCAACAAAAATAATTTATGGATGGGGTCACTAGGACACAAGGAACTGTGTTAATTTGTGGTTGGGGTCACCAGCACACGAGGAACTGTGTTACAGGTTGCAGTGTTAGGATGGTTGGGGCCACTGCTCTAGGTATTCTGATCTTCCTTTTCTCAGTTTCCTCACGTGAAATAGGAAGCACTTTTCGTTAGCTTCTTAAACAAGCTCTTTCTTGCTGCACATGCGTTTTCTTCACCTGCTTACTCCCTCTAACTCGGTAATTTGTCTTGGCCAGTAAAACCTTATGTGTCCTAAGATGGTTGCATTATCAACTCCTCGGCCTCAATTTGTAGTCACGCACCCCAGCTCTACATCTGTCTTGTGATGGCGGTGGAGGCCCCCATTTCCCCACGTGTCATTCATTCTATATCTATCTTGTCATTCTGTAGCAAGGATTATTGTTTATTCTTTTTGTATGTTTTTGAACCTCTCAGATTGCAACCTTTGCAAGCAAAGCATTGCTTTCTGGTCCCTTTATATCATGTTCTGCTCCCAGTAAGAGGAGGACACAAGTGTGAACTGGAAGCACAGGATTCTTCCTTATTCCCCTTCTGTTGTTTACACACAGAACATCTTTCTGGAGAGCTCTGAAAAGCTATAAGGTTTGTAAACAGTGGAACTGTTCACCACTTTACCAAAGTCTAAGAAAACTACCAGGAAACCTGCCTGCTACTAGCAAATACTTTGAAGACTTTATATCGCAAAAAAAAAAATGATTATTTAAAGTAATACTTTTCTCACATTAGCATTCCATTTGAAAATGTAAATTTGCTTCTTCATTTCTTAAATTCTCTCTTGCAAGGCTCTTGATTGTTACATTTCTAGCATTATTTTAAGATATAATCAACATCTTTGTTTTTCCTTAAAATTATCACTGATAATTAACAAGATTATCTCCAATAATTAACTGAATTATCTTAATTCTCTTGGATAAATTAATTACATATGTCATGTATATATACTTAAGGTGGTAAATTTGGGGTATATAATTCATTCATATATACATTATATATATACATATATATATATCCTTTATAGTACCATTGTTACATAGCTCTATGTCAGTATATGAAAAATCAATTTCTCTGAATACTCTATCAATACATGGGACAACATAGATGGTCGGTTATTACTAAACAAATTATTTTCTTCAATCACTTTGTTTTTACACATTTGGCACAAAGTGGATTTCCGGAAAATGCTTAGCTTGATGGGTCGACACATAAGCTATTTGACATTTGTTCCCAGTCAGACTGGATGCCACATGAAAAATTTACTCAGGCAAGAGACTCCCTGGAATAAACAGTTCTCTAGTGTTGCTCACAGGGGACTCGGCAAGGTGAGCGGAACTTCAGCTTGTCACGGATGCACTGTTCTGACAAACATAAGTAGATGCTAATGGCTAAATCGTGACAGAATAAAGTCCCACAACCATATGGCTAATTGCCACAACAATATCTTCAGTGTTATTAATCAAGTTTTCATAGTGTGCCATGATAATTGGAATAATTAGAAACAGCATAGGCATTGCTTATCTGCCACATATTCTGCAGAAAAGGACCTCAGACTGCAACAGTCAAACTTCCAATACTTTGTTGTTTAACCTTTTCCTCAAAACTGACTTGGTAAATTAATGCATTAACTCCATGCCATTGGCATATTTTGTGTTCGCGTCTATAAGTGCGCAAGTCACTAGGTGATACTACTGAAGCTCCGTGTCAACAGTTCTCTGTGATAAGAAGTAGATATGTTCATTTTGGAGACTGTAGCTTGAAAACTGAATTTCTTGTTTACTAATATGAATGATGCTTAATTTTTTTGTCATACCCTTTTTTATTCTTTTGAGAATTCTGTACAGTAAGTTTGATCATATTCACACCCTCCCTACCTCTCCCAGATACCCCAAGCCTTCCACCCTATTTTCAACTCATTTAACTTTGTGTCCTCTTTGGAACCACTTTAGTCAAAAATAATAAGAAGAAAGTAGTCAAATAAATTAAAATATACTTACATAACTATGTTTTAATGTGATCCATTATTTTGAAGCTTTAGATTCACTAGTTTCTTCAGTTAAAAAATCATCTCCAGATTTTCTAAAATAAAAATAACAGATTAGAAATGCTATTTAATTACATTCCTTGGGATCATCCAAGTCAGAAATCATTGCTTCAGAAACTTCAGAAACAGATTTAAAACAAGTGTTACTTTATTTTATTTGAATGACCTTCCCCCTATGTCTCTCTGTTGATCCAAAGATACAAAATACATATTAGGAAAATTGGAAATTAAAGATAAGAAAGTAAACTGTGATTTTCACCTTCTATTGATTGATACATAATTTAGTTTTTATGAGGTCCAATTGTTGGCTTTAATTTCTAGGCAAATTGAGCCTCATTCAAAGAGCTCTTTCCTATACCTATACCTTATGGTTGCTAGCTATTTTTTTCTTCTAGGAATGTGAGGTTTCACAGTTAGGTCTTTGATCCATTTAGAGTTAATTTCTGTGCAAGGTGATATGTAAGGTTCTAGTTTGATTCTTCTATGTGTGCACGCTTAGCTTTCCTAGCACCATGTGCTGGAGCCTTTGTTATATTGAGCTGTGTTCCCTTCAGGTCTGTTCTCTCTAAGACTTTTATCATGAATGCATGCTGAGGCCTTTTCTCCATCTGTTGAACGGAGCACGTGATTTTTTTTCTATAAGTCTTTTTATATGACTAATTATACTTAGTGACTTAGAATATCCAAGCATCCCTCCATCTCTGTTATAAAGCCATCTTGATTCTGATAATGATGTTTTTAATGTATGACTGTATCTGGTTTGTATTTTATGAAAGGTTTTGAGGTATGTGTTCACTGGATGTATAGACATGTATGTAGTTGTCTCGTGTCTTCACCTGAGTTTAGCATTAGAGTAATGCCAGCTTTATAAAAAGAGGTCCGAAAGTGCTCCTTCTGTTTCCATTTCTAAATAATGTAAAGAGTATTGCCTGTATATCTTCTCAGAAAGTCTGGTTGAATCCTGCTGTAACTCCATCTGAGCTGAGGGATTTTGTTTGGTTGGTTAGTTTTTGTTTTGTTTTGTTTTTTTGTCAGATGGCTTTTATCAATATCAATTTGACACAGGACCAAGCTTCACCCCCACAGCATCAAGGCTGAGGAAGGCATCCCACCATAGGGAATGGGTTCCAAAGAGCCAGCTCATGTGCCAGAAATATATCTTGGTCCCACTGCCAGGGGCCCCTCAAACAGACCATCCTACAACACTGTCACCCGCATGAAGAGGGTATACACTGGTCTCATGCAGGCTCTCTAGCTGTCTGTCTAGAGCCTGTGAGCTCCCATGAGCTCAGGCCAGCTGTTTCTGTGGGTTTCCCCATCATGATCTTGATTCCCCCACCCCTTTGTTTATATAATTCCCCTGCCCTCCTTTCAACTGGACTCCTGGAAGTTGGCCCATTGCTTAACTGTGGATCTCTGCATCTGCTTCCATCAGTTGCTGGATAAAGGTTCTATAATGATAATTCAGGTAGTTATCAATCTGACTACAGGAGAAGGCCAGTTCAGGCACCCTCTCCACTATTGCTAGGAGTCTTAACTGGGGTCGTCCTTGTGGGTTCCTAGGAGTTTCCCTGGCACTAGGTTTTCCCTAGTCCCATAATGGTCCCCTCTTTCAAGACATCTCTTTCCTTGCTCTCCCTGTCCTTCCCTTCGCCAACTCGTCCATCCTGATCCCTCATGTTACCATGTTACCATCCCCTTTCCCACTCCTCTACCACTAGTCTACCCAGGAGTTCTCATCTATTTCCTCTTCCCAGGAAAATCCATGTATCTCTCTTAGGGCCCTCCTTGTTATCTGGCCTTTCTGGGTCTGTGGATGGTAGCCTGGTTATCCTTTGCTTTAGACTTAATATCTACTTATGAGTGAGTGAGTATCCTTCTGGGGTTGGGTTACCTCACTCAGGATGATTTTTTTTTTCTAGTTCCATTCATTTGCCTGCAAATTTCATGATGTCATTGTTTTTTACCAATTTATTCATTGTTTGGTTGCTAGGCATCTAGGTTGTGTCCAGGTTCTGCCTATTACAAATAATGCTGCTATTAACATAGTTGAGCATACTTTGGGTATATGCCCAAGAATGTTATCGCTGAGTCTTGAGGTAGATTAATTCCCAGTTTTCTGAGAAACTGCCATACTGATTTCCAAAGTGGTTGTACATATTTGCACCCTGACTAGCAGTGGAGGAGTGTTCCCTTTACTCCCCATCATTTCCAACATAAACTGTCATCAGCGTTTTTGCTTTTTTAGTCATTCTGACAGATGTAACATGATATCTCAGAGTCATTTTGATTTGCATTTCTCTGATGACTAAGGTTGTTGAACAATTCCTTCCTTAAATGTCTTGGCCCTTTAAGATTTCTTCTGTTGAGAATTCTTTATTTACATCTGAACCCTGTTTTTAAATTGGATTATTTGGTATTTTAATGTCTAGATTCTTGAGTTCTTTAAATATTTTGGAGATCAGCCCTCTGACGGATGTAGACTTGGTGAAGATCTTTTCCCATTATGTGGGTTACCGTTTTGTCTTATTTACTGTGCACTTTGCCTTACAAAAGCTGTTCAGTTTCAGGAGGTCCCATTTATTAACTGTTGATCTCAGTGTTCGTGCATCTGTGCTACTTGTGTTATGTTTAAGATGTGCCAGTGTGTTCAAGGCTACTTCCCAATTTCTCTTCTATCAGGTTTAGTGTAAATGGATTTATGTTGAGGCCTTTGATCCATTTGGACTTGAGTTTTGTGCATGGCAATAGATATGGATCTATTTGTATTCTTTTACATGTCAACATTCAGTTATGCCAGCACCATTTGTTGAAGATGCTTTTTTCCCCATTGTATAGTTTTGGCTTCTTTGTCAAAAAATCAAGTGTTTATTGGTGCGTGAATTAATATCAGGGTCTTCCATTCAATTCCATTGGTCCTCCTGTCTGTTTTTATGCCAATGCCAACTATTTTTATTATTATAGCTCTAAAGTGGAGTTTGAGTCAGGGATGGTGATGCCTCCGGAGGCTCCTTTATTGTACAGGATTGTTTAGCTATCCTGGGTCTTTTGTTTCTCCATGTGAAGTTTCATATTCTTCTTTTGAGATCTGTGAAGAATTGTGATGGGATTTTGATGTGGACTGCATTGACTCAGTAGATTGCTTTTAGTAAATAGCTGTTTTGCTGTGTTAATCTACCAAGGCCAGAGAGCCTTCCATTTCCTGATAGCTTCTTCAGTTTCTTTCTTCAAAGACTTGCAGTTCTTAACATACAGATATTTTACTTGTTTGGTTAGCATTACCCCAAGATATGATAATATTATTTGTGGCTCTTGTAAAAGGTGAAGTTTCTCTTATTTTTTTCTTTTCCCATTTATTATTTGCATATAGGAGGGCTACTGATTTTTTTTTTTTTTTTAGTTAATCTTGTATCCCACCATATTACTGAAAGTGTTTATCAGCTGTAGAGTTCCCTTATAGAATTTTTTGGGTCACTTATGTATACTGTCATATCATCTGCAAATAGTAAAAGTTTGACTTCTTTTCCAATTTGTATCACCTTGGTCACCTTTAGTTGTCTTATTGCTCTAGCTGAACTTGGAGTACTGTTGGCATACAAAAGAGTTCCTTCAACAATAGCCCGGGATGGAGTATAACAAAGGTTTATTTATTTGGGATAAACTCACAGAAAGGGTAGCGATCCACAGTCCTCTGCATATAAGGGAACTGGAACCGAATCCAGTAGCCAAGAGGGACACACACACTTTTTGTCTGCATTTATAGTACATGAGACCATGCTCAAAGTTGACCAGTATCTTAAAGGCTATTTACTAAAGAAGTTCCCAAAGCACCACCCCCTTTTGTCTAAGCCTAATACAGAACGGTATGCAATAAGAACAAATATCAAGTATTGTCCAGAGGAAAGAAGAGCCAAAAACAAACATAAATTTAGAATTATAACCAGCATGAACAACATCAAACAAGAAGCATATGCTAAATGTTCCAATAGTTATCCTAAGACTTATATTAAAATGGCTTGAAGTGTTTGAAGATTACCTATCTGTGGGGAGTACAATACAATCTCTATGCATCTAAAGAACCTGATTAGTCTGATTCGTCTAACTAGAAATATGACAAACATGGATGACTATTGACATATAATTCTTAATACCTATGTAGCTTAAAGACTAAGGCTTCAAATTTAAAAAAATAATCTTTAAATAAATATGCAGCAAATGAGGACAGTGACCTCAAAATGTAAATAGTATATAAGTATCTTGATCAGAGGTAGAAGTGTATAGTGCAGTATAATAAATATTTCCTAAAATTGCATCAATACACAAAGTATCTTAGCAGAGGTAGAAACATGCATGTATACAATATGACAAAATAACTTTGTATAGATGCACAAACATTGCAAACAGAAATAGCATATTCAATATAACAAATATAATTTGAATTTGTATTAATATGCAAGAATCTATACCAATATAAATTGTCTAGAAACAATAACTCATAAGTAATTTCACATTATTATTAGTGTGAGTAAGCTCACACTAAACTATCTATCATCCTATCCCATCCATTCCGTGCTCCTCCCCCACTTTTGAAGTATAACAAGGTTTATTTATTTAGGGATAAACTTACAGAAAGGGTAGCGATCCACAGTCCTCTGCGTGAGCTGGGAACTGGAACTGAATCCAACAGCCAAGAGGGCCATGCAAACTTTTGTCTACATTTATAGTACATGAGAGCATGTCAAAGTGGCCCAGTATCTTAAAGGCTATTGGTTAAAGGAGTTCCCATAGCAGAGTACTGTAATGAATAGATAATGGAGAAAGTGGACAGCCTTGCCTTGTTCCTGATTTTAGTGTAATTGCTTTGATTTAATTTTATGTTGGCTGCCAGTTTGCTATATATTGCTTTTATTATGTTTAGGTGTGGTTTGTTTTTGTTTTTGTTGTTGTTTTTTTTTTGGTTTTTGTTTGTTTTTTGTTTCTTTTATTTGTATCCCTGTTCTTTCCAAGACGTTTATCATGAAGGGTTGCTGGATTTTGTCAAAGGCTTTTTCAACATTCAATGAGATGATAATATGGGTTTTTTTTTTCTTCCAGTTTGTTTCTATGGTGGATCCTTGTAGGTTGTTGATCTCTTCTTGGTTTAACTTTGAAAGTTTTAATGAATCTGGAGATTAGTCCATTTCTTTCAGATTTTCTTACTTAGTAGAGTACTTTTGCTGCTGCTGCTGCTGCTGCTGTTGTTGTTTTTAAAGTAGTCTCTTATAATCTTGTGAATTTCTTTGGTTTTGTTGTAGTGTTTGCCTGTTCACTTCTGACTCTGCTACTTGGGTCTTTTTTTTTTTTTTTTTTTGATTAGTTGGACCAAGGGTTTTTCAATCTTGGTTATCCTATTACAAAACCTTTTTTTTTTCAATTGATTCTTGGTATTGTTTTGATTGCTTCTGTTTTGTTTAATCCTCCTCTGACTTTTACTTTTTTTGTTGTTTTTTATTTTTATTCATTATGGCAGTCTTCTAGTTTTGGCTTTGATTTATTCTTCTTCCAAATTCTTGTTGCATCATTAACCCATTTATTTGATCTCCTGATTTTTTAATGTAGTTATTCAGAGATATAAAATCTCCTTGTTAGGATTGCTATCAGTGTTCTAGAGATTTTGGTGTTTTATGTTTTCATTTTCATGTACTTTCAGGGTATCTTTTTCCATTTCTTTCCTGATTTTTTTGACCCAGTCATCATTCCATAATGTATTTTAATCTCCATGAGTTTGTGTAGTTACTAAAGATTTATTTGCTACCTATTTTAAGTTATATTGTATTGTGGTCAGCTAGGATACATGGAGTTATCTCAGTTTTTTTTTCCATTTGCTAAGTGTTGTGTTTGAATTTGCCCCATATGTGGTGTATTTTAGACAATCAACTGTTGGCTGTTGAGAATAAGAATATGTTTTTTTGATGTTTGAGGGAATATCCTCTAGGTAATTTGTTAAGTCAATTTGATGTTGATGTCATTCAATTCTGATTTTTCTCTATTTATTTATTTATTTATTTTGGAGAATGATCTATCATTAGAGACAGTACTGTTAAACTATTACTATTGAGTTGGTGATATTAATCCTTCTTCACTTCCAGTAATATGCTTTTTACAAAATTGCATGCAGCAATGTTTGGTGCATATATGTTTAGGATTTTATTGTCTGTGTGATTGTTTCCTTGATTAGAATGAAACACCCTTTTTTATAACTCTTCTGATGGTACTAAATCAAAGTCTTTTGTCAGAGATTAGGATAGCAACAGCACTTGTTTCCTGATCCCATTTTTTTTTTTACCGTCCTCTTATTTTAAGGTGGTACCCATCTTTAGAGCTAAAATGGGTTTCTTGTAGACAACATAAAGATGTTTCTTAATTATTTCTTAATCTATTCAGCTACCCTGTTTCTTTAATTTGGAGATTTGGAGCCACTGACAGTTGACGTTACTATTGAAACTGTATGCTTATTGCCGTCATTTCTTTTTGTTTTGTTGGCTATTTGTGTTCTTAGTAACACTTTGTGGTATGGTAATTATAGCTCTATTCATTTCACTTTCTACACTCTTGGCTGTGCTTATCCCTTGCTTCAGTCTGAAGTAATGTTCTCAGTATATTCTTTAAGTTTGATTTGATTGACATGAATTCTTTTAGCCTGTTGGATTGTAGAAAGTTTTTTCTTTCTCTTTCAACCATGGTAGGTAATTTTCCTAGGTACAGTAGTCTTCAGTTGGCTTATGTCACCTTATAATACTTTCAGACTCTTCTGGATTTGAACATTTCTATTGTATTTCTAGGTACAGTAGTCTTCAGTTGGCTTATGTCACCTTATAATACTTTTAGACTCTTCTGGATTTGAACATTTCTATTGTATTTCTAGGTATAGTAGTCTTAGTTGGCTTATCTTACCTTATAATGCTTTCAGACTCTTCTGGATTTAGACATTGCTATTGCTCAATCAACTGTTATTCTGATGCTTTTCTGTTATATGTGAGTTGGGTTTACCTTTTGCAGTTTTTAATGGACTTACTTTGTTCTGTGTGTTAGTTTTTAAACCATGACAAGATCTGGGAAGTTTCTTTTCTGATCTTGTCTACTTGATGATCTGTGTATTGCTTGTATCTGAGTGCCTTTCTTTCCTCAATGTGGGGACATTTTAAAAGTTTCTTTTATCTACAAAAACTATATTCACGGTTAACTTTTTAAACACATAAAATCTTCACCTTTTTAACATTCCTTGTGTGCGGTGCAGGGGGGCACATGTGGAGGTCTTTTTTGAAAGATGGAAGAACCACGGTTGGTTCTTTCCGATCACATCCCTGAAGCAGTCTTCTGCTACTGTGCTACCTACTCCAGGCTGTCACTCATAAGCCTACAGGTCATTCTCTTATCTCTGCCTCCAACTTGCTAAAGATGTATAGGAATTAGTGGTACGTGCTGCTGTATCTAGATTTTGTTTGTTTGTTTGTTTGTTGTTTCTTTCAAGACAGGGTTCCTCTGTATTTTTGGAGCCCTTCCTGGAACTAGCTCTGTAGACCAGGCTGGTCTCGAACTCACGGAGATCCACCTGCCAAGAGGTACCGGGATTAAAGGCATATGCCACCACTGCCTGGCTAGAATTTTATGTGAATTAATGAATCAAACTTGGATTGTCATACTTGGCATGTCTAGCTCTTGTATGTACTGAGCCATCTTCCTAGTTCAACATTGTTCATCCTAAAATTAGTGGAAACAGCTTTTGTTGCTAATTGTTTGGTTATTTGTTTTAACTGACTGTATGAGGAGTACTCTTGGACTACTTTCTTAGATTCATATTGGACATTGTTTTTGATACCTGAACACTATGTGGCCCTCTCTTTACTTGTTTATAAGGATATGCTAAATACCAAAGAAACAAACATTGATACTCTGTCTGGTGTTCCAGTCTAGATGTTTGCTGTTTTTACTATGCCATTCTACAAAGACAGTGGAGATGCACAGTTTCTATTTCCTCAGCTTTCACTCTATAACATACACTCTTCTCAGTCTGTCACTGGCTCTCTTTCTCCCCATGTCTCCTGTCCACATTTATCCAGTGTCCCTCCACATGGCAATAACTTCTTTTATTATAAAAAAACAAACAAACAAAAATAATAAATAAATAAACTTCTTTTATTATTTTCTTTGTTTTTACCCCTGACACCGTGGGCGCTTTCCCGCTGGATCCATAGGCCACCCTATTGTGGTTTTCTCCGACTGTTTTCTCTTGATCTCTTTGCTCGTCATTTCCCTCTTGACTGTAAGTGCTGGCATGCTCTACAGCTCAGTTCTCAGAGCTCTTCTCTATCTCCCTGTGAGCCTATGTAGTGCTGTGACTTTTAATAGTTGTCTTTAAACCCCTAGCTTTAGAAGCCTTTATTCCTCTAAGGTCTAAACTCATGTCTCTAAACTAACCCTTTATGGAAATTCAGATTCTTCCCAACTTACCCAGTTTTACATTCTTGAGGTTCCCCTAAAAACTGCCCTACTTTCTTCTCCAAATGGCCGCATATGTTCACCTGAATTACCTTCATCTTACATCTTTTAAAAAGTCTTATTTATTCTAACTCCATAATCTATCTAGACTCATCCTACTTGGTGTCAGCTATACCAGGCTTCTTGTCATCCCTTACTTATACTATTGCAGATAGCCACTATTGGCTCCTGTTTTCATCCTTGTCTCTCCCATCTCTGTTTAACACTACAGTCAAGAGTGGTCCATATACTTGAGCCTGTGCACCGGAGTTCAAGGCCATCTTGGCTACTTATCAAGTTCCAGGCCAGCAAAGGCCATATAGTGAGACTCCATTAAAAAAAAAAAAAAAAAAAAAAAAGCATATAAAAATACACATTTAAAATGTAAATAGTGTCAGCACAGTATACTGTTCACAAACCTCCAAGAATAGTCCATCACTCTAGAATCAGTATCCAAAATCCTTCTTTGTTATAGCCTGAAATAGCAAATATGCAATTGGCCTCATTTTCAAGCTCTTCTCCTGAGCCCGTGCTGTTTGTCTGTGCTTTATTTCCCTTTATAGAAATAGTGAGGCTTCGGCAGATAGTTCCAAACATGTCCATGGTTAAATTCAGTGGGTCACAAAATAAATAGACTTGAATGTAAGAGATTTGTAGAGAAGGGCACAGGTAGACAGATGCAGCGGGGAGCTGAGAAAGAGAGAGAGAAATCAGTAGTCATAGTGGTGTTGGAAAGTGTCCAGGAAACATTTTATTTTTCAGGTTCATGCCTTTATACCAACCCACTTATGAACAAGCCCAGGTTCCTATGAGAACTGCGTGTGCTCTTCTCTGCCCTTCTCTGCATGTGCTCAGTGCCACTATTCCAGAGCCAGTGACCAAGTGCCACTGTTTTTCATCTCAGCATCAGCACAGGGAAGAACAGTGAGAAACCGTAAGGACAGTCCACATCTAACCTTAACACTTTACTATTCCTCTAACAAGTTCTCCTCCTGCCATGGAGATGTTTCTAACTTGGTGCTTCATTCCTTATTTTTTTGTTTATAATCTTCAAACTCTTCACATTAACTTATTCCCTGATTTCATTTACATTTACATTTACATTTACTGTCTCCTTGCATTCTTTATTTCAGTATCACATATAATTTATTTTATAATTATTCACCTATCTTAGGCCCTAATATACCACATAAGCAGGGGAAAGATGGGTCCTACCTCTTGCTCACTGATGTATCTTCAGCATTTGGAGATGTCTTCATTTGTATATTATTTTTTATTGTTTTTATTAAGCTGTGTATTTTTATCCACCCCCTTCCTCTCCTGTCCTCTTCTACCCTCTCCCATGATACCCATCCTCCCAATTTACTCAGGACATCTTGTCTTTTTCTACTTCCCATGTAGATTAGATCCATGTATGTCTCTCTTGGGGTCCTCATTGTTGTCTATGTTCTCTGGGATTGTGATTTGTAGGCTGGTTTTCTTTGATTTATGTCTAAAAAACACTTATGAGGGAGTAAATATGATATTTGTCTTTCTGGGTCTGGGTTACCTCACTCAGTATGATGTTTTCTAGCTCCATCCATTTGCCTGCAAATTTCAAGATGCCGTTATTTTTTCCTGCTGTGTAGTACTCCATTGTGTAAATGTACCACATTTTCCTTGTCCATTCTTCAGTGGATGGGTATTTAGGCTGTTTCCAGGTTCTGACTATGACAAACAAAGCTGCTATGAACATAGTTGAGCACATGTCCTTGTGGTACGCTTGATCATCCTTTGGATATATACCCAAAAGTGGTATTGCTGGCTCTTGAGGAAGGTTGTTTCCTAATTTTCTGAGAAAGCGCCGTACTGATTTTCAAAGGGGCTGTACCAGTTTGCACTCCCACCAGCAATGCAGGAGTGTTCCCTTTACCCCACATCCTGTCCAGGATAAATTTTCATCAGTATTTTTCGTCTTGGCCATTCTTACAGGTATCAAATGGAATCTCAGAGTTGTTTTGATTTGCATTTCTTTTAATGAGTATTTATAAAGGAGCAGATTACATCTCACTGTCTTAAAGTTTTCTCATGCAAAGTTTCTAAAGATTTCATAAGCCTTTCCATTGTAGCAAGCCTATTATAGGAAGAACAGTAGAGAGAAAGGAGAAACCTGAACAAACATTTATTACCTCGGTGCCTGGGAGGAATAGAGTTGCCAGTTGCTGGGTGTAGTCAGGAGAGACAAATGTTAGCTGCTGTGCAGAAAGGAGCGCAAGAGATCAGAGCTGATGGGAAGGAAATGGAATTAGAGCACTTCCTTGTACCTGATCATGATACTGGAGTTGGCTGTTAGAAGGTGGGTCAGGAAGCAACAGGAAAATCCAGCAGACTCCAGTAGAGAAGATCAAGGGGTTCAGCCAGATTCTGAGGCCACTGTAAGGACATGGACTTCTACTCTGAAATGATAGTCATTAGAGAAAGTTGTACAGAGAGGTCATCGTCTGACTAACCCTTTGAAAGGATGACTCTGGAGTCAGTAAAGAGAACAGACTATAGGGAAGCAAATCAGAAGAAACTAAGTAAGGGAAGAAATATGTAATTAATAATTTTTCCACTGGAAGTATGTTCCCACTAAAATCAGATTTTTGTCTGTCTCAATTGCTGCTAAAATCTTACCATTTATAATAATAGTTAATATATTTTCGGCTCTTAAGTATTATTGTATGGAAAATTAATTTTACAAATTAAGCAAGTGCTTAATGAAATGGTGGTACCCATAGAATTTGTTAAAAAGTGCTCAAGATTAAATATGGTATATGAAAAGGAAAAAGGAAGATACCAAGGTCTCTGGCTTCTGAACAGCCAGAATTGCACTGTTCTTTCTTTAGTGAGTAAGAATTTGGCAGTGGCCATTTCCGGTTTTCAGCAACCTCACAAATCCAAGTATGGTGAGGTACCGGCTTTAGGTAAGATGGAATAAGCATACTCCATTAATTCTGTAGGAAGTTATATCAGAAAAATTTAAGCAGTGAGCCAAGACTGGTGGGGAGTAGATAGCAGCATCAACATTGAAGGAGACCAGAGTTTTAAGTACCACCAGACTAGCAGTTTGCCCATCCCTCCAGGATCCCAGTCTGACTAGAACAGAGTTCTGATCTCTGACACAGCTTTTCTCTTAAGTCAGTTTCTCATTGCAGTCCTTTGTAGGAGGTATTTGTTTGCATTCTCATCGCTATATCTACTGTACTATAAGAGATAAGTCAGTCATATAAAGTTTATTCCACATTTTCATTCAATTTTATTGTATAGTTTTTATATAATTATCTGTTACCTTTTAAATGTGTTTATTATAGTGTATGTGTGAGCATTGCATAAGCATGCCACAGTGCACATGGGGTTCAGTTAGCAGACTACTTTCTTGGAGTTGGTTCTCTCTTTCCACCCTGTTTTGAAGCACGTTCTCTCTTGTTTCTGCCACTGTACTGAGTAGTCTATACTTGCTGGCCTATAACTTCTGGAGCTCCTAGTTACTGTGTCCACCTTCCATCTCTCAGTAGGAGCGCAGGGACTACAGACAAGTATCACTACGTCCAACTTTTTATTTAGGTTTAGGTCAGTTCTTCAGGCTTACATGAGAATTGCTTTTCCCCACTGAGCCATCACTCCACTCTTTACTTAGTTTGTGGGAATCTCTAGCCGTCATGATTTTTATGCCATAATTTGCCTGTACTTGTCATTTTTATAGTTGAATATGCTGAAGAGTAATTTGACCATCAAATGCATTTGTACTATGGTGAATTTCTTTTATTTAACATGTTCCTTGTATCCTTTTGTAAGCATTTATTCCCTCGGCCCTTCCTGAATCCTTGATTGACTACCACTGATTTGTTTGGGCTAACTCTATTGCTTTGTTTTGCCTTTTACTAGTACAATATATAAAAAGAATCATGTGGTATGAAGCCTTTTGAATCTGTTTTCTTTTGCTTATAATAATGCAGTTACGATTCATCATGTTATATCAGTAACCCTTTTGGGTGGATGAATAGCATTTTATCATTTGGATACGCTTCAGACTGTTTAAGTACTAGCCAGTCAAAGGATAGTTGGGTTTTTCCAGTTTGGGGCAAATATGAATAAAAACATAAATATTCACATGAATATTTGTGTGAATATATTACTCTTGGATAAATCTTGGGGAGGCAGATTAGTTGGTTGTTTGGTAAGTATATGCTTAACTTTATGAGACATTCACAGAGGGCTTTCGCTGCTTTCCTAAAATGGCTGAACCATTCTGCATTAACATAGCAATATATGAAAGTTTCTATTCATTTTAGTCTTAATCTCTACTATGTTTTGTCATTTGTAGAAGCCATACTAAAGCAGGCCCTGCTAATGCCTTACTCCTAGATATTTGAAAGGTTGAAGTAAGAGGGTCACTCAAACCTACTTGGGCAACCCAGGGGAACTTTCTCAAAAGCAAATCAAAAGAATAAATACGAAGAATCACTCTAATGGATATGTAGTAGTATACCTTGTGGCTTTAATTTGTATTTCCATAATAATTAAGTTTGCTGAGCCTCTTTTGTTTGTTTGCTATTAAATAATTTCTTTGGTGAAGTGTCTTTGCATATCTCTTCGCCTGTTTTATAAATTTGAATATTTATTTGTTGTGATAGAATAGTTCCTTGTATATTCAAGAATAATGTCCTTTGCCTGTGTGTTTTTTTTCTCAATGTGTTAACGTTTTTATTTTCTTCACAGTTTTATTTAAAGATAAGTTTTTAATTTTTATAAAGTCCAACTTACTAATTATTTACTATGAATTTTCTTTGTCCTAAGAAGTCTTTAGATACACAGCAGTTTCTCTACTAATTTTCAAGATATTCTATATTTGTGATCTTTAAAATGTTTGTCTATTGTTAATTAAATATATATATACAGTGTGAAAAGTAGGTAAAAGGTTAATGATTTTATAGTGAAGGTTATTTTGACATCATTTTCAAGCAAAGCTATCCTTTCATGATTGAATTTCCTTAAATTTGTTAGTCCGAATCACTAAGATGGTGTTACTGTACTGTCTTGATTCTACCCTTGTTGTCTCTGTACCTGTAACCAGACCTAAGACAAAAACCAAGTCTTATGTCTGCTGATTTTGGCTGATTATGTCCAGTGATTGGAAATGGTACATAATATACTGTGTTTACACTTATGTTTTTAAGAGGTTTATCTGTGCATTAAAATATCGCCATTATGAAAGTATATTTGCTCTACTTGGTGAATGGATTTCTTGTAAGGGAGCATATCTATGATGGGAAGAAAAATTCCTGCCTACTGAATGCCATGTTATACTTCAAAATACTCTTTTCCATTTGCAATAAAAAATGTTTGCTCTAAATTTTGCTAAACAATAACCCAGTTTTTATTTTAATCCATAGAAAATAATAAAAGGATTAATAAAATGTGGAAGGTATATTTTGGAGGTTGTGATCCAGAAGCAGTACTTTTGTCTACCGCTCAATTTGGAGCATGTCAGGACCAAGGCATAGCCAAGTAACTGGGTGTTGGTGTTGAGTGAAAATGTGTTTGTCTGTAAAAGAACATTTAGAGTGTGTTACCTGATATTTCTGCTACTCCACATTCAAGCTGCTTTATTTACATACCCATTACTTTATGAGCATGTATACCTCAGTGCCCTTGGTAAACTTAATTTGACTGAGCTTTTGTCTTCTCCATTAGCCCAATAGCCAAGTCTAGACTCCATAAGTCCTTCCCAAAACAGCTGATCAAAATTGGCAGTTAATTTTTCATTGTAAGTTAGTTTTTATAGTTTCCTTGATGAGTTCCCCTGAAAGGAAGAACGTAATCTTATAGGCTCCTCTGGCTGTGATTCCACTAAATTCTGACTAACTGGGGTTCTCATGAAATAGCAGGTTGTGGTTCATCTAGATAAGCCCTTTGGAAAGCTTTTGCTCAGAGAAACTGAGCTCACACACAGATGACATGGGATAATGGATATTTTCACCCTAAATACTGTAACCTTGCCTTCATATGGAAAGGTGAATCTTATGTACTCACCAGAATTAGATATATTTCACACCTGGCCCCTCAGAGATCTCTGGTTCCTGCCTTCTCCCTCAGAGGTCCCAGATACACGTTTACTGTCTTTAAATGTATGATATTCACACACACACACACATATGTTTACTGTATGTGCCTGTTACCTGTGATTGAAAATAATGCATACTAACTATATCTTCTACCATTGAGCTAATATATCATAGATAGACAGACAGAGAATAAGTCCTTCATAGTAAATTAGTGTTTAAAACACATCCACTTAAAAATGTCACCTAAGTCATAATGCTTGGGGTTTAATAAAAATTAAAATAACCCATTGTCTCCTCTGGGATGGAAGGGACATAATTGCCCTCTCCTTCTCTTCTCTTCTTCTCTTCTCTTTTCTTTTTCCCTTCCTCCCTTCCCTTCCCTCCTCTTCCGCCCTTCTCCCTCTCAGTCTTCCTACCCTTCCCCCTCTATCTATCTATGTATTCATTTATTTAACATATCATCAGATGTTTAGAAGTTCAATCAACGTTAGAAGAAGTTTGACTGGGCATGATTTTTATCCTAGATATTAAATATCTGATAGCCACTTTGCCATGACTGGACATACTAAGGAAGCTAATTTAAAGATGTATGTCTTTAAATTAATTAATGTTGGAGAGACTGGAATAGGTATGATGTTCTTTTTTTTTTTCCTTGCTGATTTTTTTTATTAATTAATTTAATTTAATTATTAAAGATTTCTGCCTCTTCCCCGCCACCACCTCCCATTCCCTCCCCCTCCCCCAATCAAGTCTTCCTTCCTCCTCAGCCCAAAGAGCAAGCAGGTTTCTCTGCCCTGTGGGAGGTCCAAGGACCACCCACCTCCATCCAGGTCTATTAAGGTGAGCATCCAAACTACCTGGGCTCCCACAAAGCCATTACATGCAATAGGATCAAGAACCCATTGCCATTGTTCTTCAGTTCTCAGTAGTCCTCATTGTCCATTATGTTCAGCGAGACCGGTTTTGTCCCATGCTTTTTCAGTCCCCGGCCAGCTGGCCTTGGTGAGTTCCCGATAGATCATCCCCATTGCCTCAGTGTGTGGGTGCACCCCTCGCCGTCCTGAGTTCCTTGCTCGTGCTCACTCTCCTTCTGCTCCTCCTTTGGATCGTGAGACTTCAGTCCAGTGCTCCAATGTTGGTCTCTGTCTCTGTCTTCTTTCATCGCCTGATGAAGGTTAATATTCAAGGGGATGCTTATATGTTTTTCTTTGGGTTCACCTTCTTATTTAGCTTCTCTAGAATCACGAATTATAGTCTCAATGTCCTTTATTTATGGCTAGAAACCAAATATGAGTGAGTACATCCCATGTTCCTCTTTTTGGGTCTGGCTTACCTCACTCAGGATAGTGTTTTCAATTTCCGTCCATTTGTATGCAAAATTCAAGAAGTCATTGTTTTTTACTGCTGAGTAGTACTCTAATATGTATATATTCCATACTTTCTTCATCCATTCTTCCATTGAAGGACATCTAGGTTGTTTCCAGGTTCTGGCAATTACAAACAATGCTGCTATGAACATAGTTGAGCATATACTTTTGTTGTATGTTAGGGCATCTCTTGGGTATATTCCCAATAGTGGTATTGCTGGGTCAAGAGGTAGGTTGAACCCGACTTTCCTGAGAAAACGCCACACTGCTTTCCAAAGTGGTTGCACAAGTTTGCATTCCCACCAGCAATGGATGAGAGTGCCAGGTATGATGTTCTTGAAAATTTAGAACTTTTTATGTCGCCCCCACACAAGTATTATCAGTCTAACCTGGCACCTAAAAGTATCAGTCTACATCTAAGTCGTGCACATCAGAATAATCTGGGGATTGGCCTTTGCAAGGATTCAGAAGGCCTTCAATGTTAAGATGATACATGATAGAGTTAGAGACAACTGTTGTACCTGGAAAACTCACCTACTACTTCAGTCCTTTTCCCTCCTTACAAAGTAGCATATAAGTACATGGGAGAGTTTTAGAGTAGATAATACCAAACTTGTCTCTCAAATCTTAATGTAAATGCACATCCATAAGTAAGTATTGAGAGTCTGCATGTCTAAAAAGCTCCTGAGTAGTGGCATTGCCCAGGTTCACACTTTGAGTACAGAGTAAAGCTGAGGAACACACCTGAGCTGTGAGTATACATCAGAAATGCCAGGGTAGGTCCAGGATGGCTAAGGGGCCCTGGAGATTTAGTACTTAGTTTGTGAGCCAGCAAACAAACACATGAGGGATACTTAGGGGAAAATTCAGTGAGCATCTAGAATGCCTGTGCATAGGTTACGTGTAAGCTCATTATCTATAGGATCCCTGACCAGAAAGAGCTGACCTCAGGAGGAAATGCATACTAACTTACTGAGCATGCTAACACCCCTCACAAATATCTTCAAGGAATGTGCAATCTGTTAGAAAAGCAACCAAAACAAACTTATCAGCATTATCAGTGGCTAAAGTTTGCCCACCAGTGCCTACCTGAGAAATAGTGACATGTATCAGATGTGATGTACCTCCATCCATCAGGCCTGTATAAGGAGAGAAAAAACAGAAGAAAGCATCTCTGAAGAGTAACTGGAGGGTTCTCAGAGCTGTAGTCTGGAGTTAGGTGCCAAAGGAAATCATGTACCTCTGCTTCCCTTAATAATGGGTCTGTCCAGCTCCCATGACAACATATGAATAGTCTATGAAGTCTGGTACACTTTGTTTTTGCTATTTACTTCATCATTGCTGGAGTTGAGATTAAATGCTTATGGAAATGTGACTGTTGTCTTTCCTTCGTCACTAAATAAGTTCTGGTGTTTCTCAGCTTTGTGTTATGTCCAATGTTAGTTCTTCCAGGAGTGCACACTCACATGTTATACAATGTTATTTCTTCCAGGAGTGCACACTCACATGTTATACAATGTTAGTTCTTCCAGGAGTGCACACTCACATGTTATACAATGTTAGTTCTTCCAGGAGTGCACACTCACATGTTACACAATGTTAGTTCTTCCAGGAGTGCACACTCACATGTTATACAATGTTAGTTCTTCCAGGAGTGCACACTCACATGTTACACAATGTTAGCTCTTCCAGGAGTGCACACTCACATTTATACATTGCCGTTAAGATCCCACTTGCTACTAAAGTCAAATAGTTTATTCCTTTTAAAAATGAGTTCCAGGTTAAGGAAGATGGGCACTATTACTTTGAACAATTCTGTTCATTTTTTTTAGAAAATTGATTTGTTAATTCCTTTTTCTAAAGGTAAAGTAAGAGAACAAAATATTTGTTAACTCTCTGGAAGTAGGAATTGGAAATCAATTTAAAAATCAGTGTTTACAAAGCCAGAATTAATTTTTCCAATATGATCAACAACTACACTTGAAATCTTTGTGTCATTCACCTATAATAGTAGCCTTTAAGTAATTTGCTCCAGAAAATGCCAGGAAGCTCATATGTGTCTGAGCACAAGGTTGTGGAAGTGTAGACAGTCTTTCTTAGTGACACTTTTCCATAGACTCTTCTTCAGTCAGGGTTAGAGTTTCAGCTGCACCCCACTTGAGTGGGCAAGATGGTTCTCGGACAGTGAGTCCTCTTCTACAGCTATACAAGACTTTCACTCCCATTCATTTTACTTGAATTTACTGGTAAGTTACATGTGATAAAATTACTCAGTCTTTCAAATACCATACTTCTAATAGTAGGCATAATGCTTGGGGTTTAATAAAAATTAAAATGACCCATTGTCTCCTCTGGGATGGAAGGGGTTACAAGTGTTTGGGGGTTAAACAACCCTTTGCAGGGGTAGCCTAAGACATCTTTATAACAGTAGCAAAATTGCAGTTATGAAGTAGCCATGAAAATAATCTATGGTTAGTTGTTACCACAACATGATGAACTATATAAAATGGTCATAGCGTTAGGAAGGTTGAGAACCACTGCTCTAAAGGAAGGGTAGAGAGAACAAGGGGTTGAGAATGTCCACAGATCATACAGCCTTATGATGCCTTAAGATCACCTTTATGCCCAATAGTCCATGGGCCTCTTTATTAAAGGCTTATGCACTGCCCTCTGATAGAGCAGTGAATTCTCCCTTAAGTCAAAATGACTCTTTTAATGGTTCAAGTATATATGCTTGTTTGCTTAACTTAGGATTCATATGTGTTCTTTCAAAACCAAACCTGGCCTCAGTTCAACCTGTGGATCACAAGAAACAGGAAATTAATTTAAATTTGTTTTTACTTCCAATTTTTTTGTGAATTTTATACATGATTACTGTTTTTACATATTCCCCACCTCTTTCTCAACCCCCTCCAACTCTTCCTGTGTCCCTGTACCCCCTCTCAGCTGGGTGTATCTGTCTTGTTCATCTGTACTCCCCTTCAGCTGGCTGTTTCTCTCTCGGCAGCCATTCGTTGCCTATAGCTGTTCATCTGAAAGTAGGAACTTGTACAATTTCTTTATCTACATTGACAGGTCAGCTACGATTGTCATTAGGAATCCCCCTCTTCTGTCTTGTTCTCTGAGCCTTAGGTGTAGAGCTTGCAATATAGATGTACCATATGCACCATATTGGGCTTGCAATATAGATGTACAATATGTACCATATTGGGATCATATGCCCTGTGGGTTATTCTCTGTGTTTATTATCAGTTGTGTATCTCTGTAAAAAGCCCCTACTGCATCTGCTGCCTCAAAAAAGCTTCTTTGAGGAGAAGTGAAATGACACTTATCTGTGGGTAGAAAGGTATTTAGAATACAATTAAAAATCATTTGGACTTAGGAAAATGGCAGAACTAGGTTCTACTCTAGAACCTATGACATCTCCACCCATGGGTAGTTGACTAGGTATATAGTACCAGACATGAATTCTCTACTATTGAGCAGGCCTTAAGTCTACTTAGGCAGCTGTTTATTATCCCCCAAGCTAAAACTGTCGTTATTGTACCATAGGCTCATCTGGCTTGCCAGGCTGGCCATTGTTGACGTTCATAGACTTTATTGCTGGATGTAGAATTTTTTTCCCCCTTGGCAGCTTGCATAGCTTCTTCTGATACTGTGAGATCTAGTTCTTAGGAGGAAGTTTGCAGGTCAGTTCCTCCAAGTCCTGTGCCCAAATCATGTGGTGTCTTCAGCAATAGGATTTGACCTTCAAGTTGTGGGAGATGGCCAGAGACAATGGCAATAGCTGTGTCATGTGGAGGTTCTCTTGGACCTCTGTGACCACCAGTTCAAAGGGAGAGTTTTCATTCCTGGCATAGGTGTTATTGTTAGTGTGGATTTGTGAGGGAGCATTATCACCCTGTTTAACATAACTCTGTTTATATGCTCTGTCTGTCTCTCTGTCTAATGATCTGTGTATCAATCTATCTATGAATGACTAGATTTTTGAAGTCTTTCCAAGCAGGTTATATATCTTCCAAGAGTAAATTCTACAGAAATTGTAGAAAAATAATAAATATGAAATTGGAAGCTATTTTACCATAAATTCTGTGTGATTTTAATTTTAACAAATATAAGAACTAACGTTGACAGTGTCAACTTGTGACCCAAGCTATAATAACTGAAACTCTTCAGACTATTATCACAGGGTTTATATAAATACTCAAAATCGGTTTATTTCATAAGAATTACAGGAAAACCCAGCATAAAAAAAAAGAGCCTAAACTCAATCAAGTAGGTATTTAATCTCAGATAAATAATTTCATGACTTACTTTTGGTTTTACTAAAAGAATTTGGATTCTGTATTTATCCAAGAATAAGAATTGAATGTTTAAAATTTTCTGGCTTTTAAGAGTACAAGTGAACAGAAAGCAAAATCCAGAATTTATATACTTATCTTTATATAAACATATGTATGTATAAATATATCATTGATCAAAAATAGGACATTTTTGTTGGTGTTTGTTTTGTTTCAGTTTCTTATGTTTGTTGTTTTGTTTTGTAAGTCAGGGTTTCTGTGCAGCCCTGGCTGTCCTGGAACTCAGAGATCTGCTTGCCTCTGCCTTTGGAGTGCTGAGATTATAGGTGTGTGCCACCATGCCTAACTAGGTTCTTTCCTGGTGTGTGCCACATTAAATTGAATGCGTTTTACTACCTTGTTCTTGTGTGGGTGTGATAGCCAATCCCATAAAAATGGTTATTAAAATATATATATTTCTTTGTGCCCATGTTGGATATACAAGTTGGTCATTCTCATGAATCAGTTACCTCTTGGTGTTTCTGTGCGCCATTCACCAGGCAACAACACCATTAGTAGCTAGTGATCACCCAGGAGAAGCAGTTTCATTACACAACTGACAGATGAGAGCCACCAAAGGCTGTCCTGTCTCTGATTAGTTTATTACTAACTTTAATACTTTGAATAGCTGTTCTTTTTGTGTATCCGTAATTGCTACCTAGGTCTGTGTCATCACAAGCCATGAAGTGTGTGAGCATTGCTATCTTCAGGTGAAGCATCTGAAAAGCAAAGTTAATGGTATCAAGCAATTAAACTGAACTGTCTTTAAGGAAAAGAAAGGTTTACTGCTACCCTTAAGTGTAAGTTCATGCACACTAAATATTTTTAACTGCAGTAAGAGCATGTTAATTGTAGACATAGTGTCTTTCTGAGGATCTAAAAGCTTACTGAAAGAGTATCTGTTAGTAACTCATTTCAAAAAGCACTGAAATTTTCCTTTGCTTTTAAATCAGTGGGAGAAAAAAATTAAAATAGCACATGAAGGGTTTTTTTGAGTATATTTGTGAAGTAAATTGACCTTGAAGTAAAGTGATTATTGATAAATTCCTTGTTAGTTTCTTACTATTGCTTTATCTTACCCATTAGTCTTAAAAGTTAGGAATTTACCCTTAATTTTCCCATAGTATAAAACAAAATATGGATTATACTTTAGTGTTAACTACATGTACAAATTATTAGGTCTTATATAAAATTTAAAAAATGGTACAAGAGACAAAAGTGCTTAGAGCACAAACCTGATGGACTGATTTCTGTCCCCAGGCTCCACAGGAAGAGAAGTGATTGCTGAAAGCTGCACTCTGCTGTCACATGGGCATTATGACATGCACACATCCACACCATGCACACGGTGACAAAGATATGAATTAATAAAAAGTAATATATTGCATATCTAGCAGTAACCTATCTTTTCTTACATATTTCTAATTTTTTTTCATTTTTTGAAATGGAGACATTTTCTGAATGTTTTTATGCCACTATCACTAAGATCAATTCTTGTGGTTCCGATTAAGCTGGACCTTTGCTTTTTGGTAGCATGACAGGTGGCTTTACAGTGCAGTTAACAAAACCCTGGTACATAGCCCGGAGAGCACTGAGTGAGTCTCTATACTCTTTGCAAAGACCTTTTCAGGGCTCCCCCTGCCTTTGCCACTTCTCTCCCCTATCTAAGCCTCCCCTACCCTGTGTGTATATTTGGTCCTCACTCTGACAAGGTAAAACCTCAGTGAAGCAATGTGAAAGTTTATAAAATAGCACATCAGCCTTCACATTAAACAGAGAAGTGGTGAAGAAGACGTTAACCATGTGGACTGTTGACTGTGAAGGGTGAGGGTTGGCATTGCCCCTCTGCAGTGCTGCAGTAGACACAGCCACATGCACATAACCCTCACCAACGGGAATGCTGCAGGAGAAGTTTGAGCAATAGCTGGCCTGTCATCAGAGAGTAGATTAAAAAACAATCTGATATTTTCTTCCACGTCAAGGATTAACATTCATTCATTTTATTCATTGATGGAATTTTTTTCCAGTTGTGTCAGTTAAATAACTGCAAGTAACCGCATCCTAAATGTTTAGTCCTGTAGCGTAGCCATTTGTGTATCCATTTAAAGTCCTCTGTGCTCCTCTCTAGCTCTCCCAACACTCCTGCAAAACTAGTTAATTCTTCATAATTTAGAAGAACAGCCCTTTAATTTAGTCAGATTTTTGTCCTTTTCGAAGCAATACATATTAGCCTCAGTGATTTGTAAGAGTTAGAAGTACATAGTAGTTTTTCTTAAGCTACAAATATGAAAAATGCATTTTGTGTTAGCCACTCTTTTAGCGGTACACTAAGATTTGAAAGATAGAGTAAATGTTGTCAAAATTATTATAACATTTAAAAAATATTTACCTAGGCATCTTTTTCATGAAAAAGAATGAGTAATGGCTGCAGTAGAAAATACAGTCTAGAAAAATACTTTTGATGAATTTGATGATATGAATCTGAATGTTTTTATCACATAATTTCTAATAACTGTGGTTAGAGACTATTTTGACGCAGCTGTCATTCTGCCGTAATATAATACTCCTGCAGCCAGCGTTTGCTTATGCTTGAAGGGCTTTGTTTTACCTCACTTTACTCCCCAGATAGTTGGATTTGATCTTTGTTAATCATGTATGTGTGATTCATTTTTAAAGAATTTACTTCATATTATTTGCTAGTACTGGACATTAAAATCTTTCAATTGTCTGCAATATGCTAGAATTACCTAGAATTCTTGCTGAAGTTCTTGGGGAAAGACTATGTAAAAGAATTGAACCCCTATTGCATAAAATTTGAAATCAGTGAATCAAAAGATATCAAACCAAATGCTAATTTTCTTGTAACATTAGATATAAATTCCCTAATTGGGCCTTCTGGAAGTCTAGAGTCGTAAGTGTCACATCAGTGTTTATGTTACACAGCCAGTTTTGAGCCTTGTTTGCTGTCCTTCGTGTTTACTGACCTGGGCAAGAAATCAACACAAGAAACATTCCCTGAGAAACAGCTTAGCTGACTAGTGATGCCTATTTCTAGACAAATAAGAATTATTAATATTTTTCCATCTTCTATAACTGTTTATACTTGACCCTTCCAAAAATATGCAAGAGTAATTTTTCCTAAGATTAAGTTTTAAAATGAATATTTTAAATAATTAAGTATGAGAATATAAATTTCTGAGTTTGACTATGTTGATTTGTTAGAAAAACATTTGTAAGAAGCTAATAAGTTAACAAAAATCAATAAAGAAACTGAAATTTTGGGAAATGGTATTTCCACGAGTAACCTGAAATTCACAACTACCGCACTGCGCTCCACATTTGTCTGGTTTTTTCTTGCTAAAGATTTGTGGTGTCTGTTTCATATGAAAATTTTCTGTCTTTTCCAAGTGTCATTTTTGTGTTTTACACATAGAAGAATAATATGTAGCACTGGGGTCTAGTATAGAACTTTGGAAACTTAAATCTTATATTTTAGAATATTTTGATTTGCTCTATAATGCTTTCTTAAAATTTAAATTGTATTTTCAGTATATAGTATTTTCTGAATGCTCAACTAATAAATTTTAACTCTCTTAATTTTCTTGAGAAAAAGATCCCTTTGGAAGCCTCATTTTCTATTTGTTTGGTCTCTATGCAGGCGATGGGTGCGGCTGCTGTTTGGGAGGGAGTTCCCACTACAGGATCTGCTGGTGATCTGGGATGCCTTGTTTGCAGACGGCCTCAGCCTGAGTTTAGTAGATTATATCTTCATAGCCATGCTACTCTATATCCGAGATGCTTGTAAGTACTTGTGACCTCGCTGTTTTCGACCAAGGAGCCATGATTTTTCAAAAATGTTTTGCCTTTTAAATGTACTGTATATTTTATTGTTGGACTTATACATAGAAGTTTTTTATAACAGCAGATATTTTGACATGTTACAGGAAATAACTGAGCGCCTTTTCTGCTAGTGACCCTTGTATTAGGAGATTTGGGCGATGTCATCGTCAAAGAACCAGGATATTCTTTAGAAGAATTTTTCCAAACACTTCGTGCCAGTTTCAATCTGTCCGTATATACATTTGTGGACTGCATTGAAACAGCATTTCAGATATGTTTAGAGCTCCACCTTCTGACATGTAGCAAGTATTCAAGTATATTTATTGAGAGATTTGAGCTGTTTTTATAATACCAATGTCTTGCCAATGGGAAAATAAATCTGGAGTATTTGACTTCTGCCCAGTTATATTTTAACAAATTTTATTCCTTAGTATAGTACTCAGTGTTCCTCCCTCTTCAGAACCACCTTAAAATATTTTACCATAGCCAGAAAACCAGGGCCTCAACCTGTAGGACATACCAGAATGTGTTTTAGATTTCATAATATCTTAAATAATTTTTCTTTTTAGAGAAGTAATCTCAAGTCCCAAAGCAAGATTTGTAAGCCAAAATATAATTAGGAAAGATTGCACTAAGTATTAGGAATGAATTAGGAAATAGAAAACTATTGTAAGTGTTGGAATAAATAGCCACATTTTCTCCAAAAACTGTGGAGGTTTTATTATGCCTGGAAGGTCAAATAGTTTGGGCTTCTTGACAGACAAAGTAAACAAGTTCCTTCTAGTGGAGCCAGAACTAATGAGGTAGAACATGGACTGTGGGAAGCATAAGACGAGACACATATACAGTAAAGCAGAATGTTTGAGTAGATATGATAGATACTAAATTTTTGGACATCTAATACTTACCTCCCTTTTAAACTTGTATGTATTCTACATTTGCAAAAACCAAAGAGAGAGAGAGAGAGAGAGAGAGAGAGAGAGAGAGAGAGAGAATAGCATGAACAACTCTCTTAGGAAAAAGAAAATTCTTTTGGATAGTATTTTTACAAATTTTTCCAATTTAGACAACTGTTGAAATGCATTCTGATTTTCTAAAATTTTAAACAATTACCAATTTATTCCTTTCATAATTTTGTCACATATATTAATGTAATCATCAAGTCTCTTATGCTAAGATCTATTCTTATTTTTATAAAACATGGCAAAGTTTTGGCAGCTAAAGCCCATACACAGTTCTAATCTTTTTATTGATGATTCTGTAAAGCAAGGGCACATGTGGAAAAGCACCAGAGTAATGGCATTGTTGATTGATTTCAGTATTAAATCTAGAGCAGCAAATGGACCTCTGAAAGCAGAGTGGGTAAAAATTCAGGGTTTAAGGTGTTCTTTCTCTAAAGAAGCTTCCCAGGTACTGAAGTTGAGGCACTGCAGGCAGAGAGAAACAGCAGAGACAGAGGCCTTCAAGGAAGAAGCTCCTTGCTGGGAATAGGTATCTCTTCAAGTTAGATGGCATCGCTAAAATACAGTGCTCATGAGAAAATAGGGTTATAGAACTGAAAAGGGAATAGGCAGTGTCATGATGGCCGTCTCTGATCAGTAAGCCACAGGGCTATTGGCACATTCAAAACAGAATGTGAAAACAAGATTGAGTAAGACAAAACGAGAGCTAGGAGATCAGATAAAAGTTATGACGGTATTCCAGAAGTCAAAACAGTAAAGTAGAGAACTGTTTAGAGCTAACCTTAGCATGGCTTAAATATGAAAAGTGTTGGAAATAGGAAATCTAGAGCAGTCCCCTTTTTGGAGGCTTCAGTGCCTAGATAATTGAATAGGAAATAAAACAGCTAGGATTGAAGTGTGATTTAAGCCTTAGCCACACACATTAAGATCATTGTTAGTGTCAAGAATGTATAGAGTTTTGCATATAATTAGCAAGCCTTTATTTTGTCAAACCATAACAATGGGTATAGCCTCTCAAGAATAAGGTCATCATAGTATCCTAGTTTGTTTGCGATAGTCTTGCTGTCCCAAAGTGTCAGTTAATACTCCCTCTTTTCATATGAAATACTTCCTATGAGGATATTAGAATTGCACAGCCAGCCTAGTTAAGTTGAGCGTCTAGAGAAAGTGAATGTGGGCAAAGGTGAAACTCTGCACATAATATTGGTGTTTTAATCTGCAAGATTCCTAGAAGAGGAAGCGCTTATACTACAATCTCAAAGAACTGTTGCTGGTTTTCAGGTTCCAAGCACACTCATTCCTTTATAAGTACACGTGTATTAAAAGCCACAGATATGAAAACGAACATATGGTATTTTGGCTTTTTGAGCCTGGGTTAACTAACTTAATATAATACTCTCCAGTTGCATACAGTTTACTAAAAATTTCATAATTTCAATTTTCCTTCTGGCTCAATAAAATGTGCTCTGTGTATGCACCACATTTCATTATCCATCCATCTATTGATGGACATTAGGCTGATTCTAGTTCCTTGCCATTGTGATTAGAGCAGAGGTATTATTATTTTTCACCTAAAAAGATGACCTAATAAAGAGCAAAAGAACAGGAGACAAAGATACAGGAGCATGGATGGAGAAGTGTCAATCAGCATGAGTTTTTCCTTCAGGAATCAGTGTTATTATTCCATGGCTGTGTCTATGAAAAGCAAAACTACCTCATGCTCTTGTTTCCTTCTATTGTCGAAGCACCCACTATACTCTACTCCTTGGTGAGAGGCAGAATTTTTGTCTCTCTTGATTTCTTTTTTAAATACAACATCTCGAGGAAGGCCTAATGCAAAAAAAAAAAAAAAAAAAAAAAGGTATTTCCTGAGGAGAGTAACTGAGGAAGCAAGAACCCTGAATAGGAAGACTATGCTATGGAAGCCAGGCTATGTGACAGCAGTAAGGCTGACCTGTGAGGAAGCACCAGGCTGGTGCAGAAAACAGAAAATGAGAAGAATCCCATAACGGAAGACAGAGAAGCTCATGTGCTATGGAAGAGGAAGAATAAGGGTAGGTAGGTGTTTGATAGCCAAAGTGAACATGGTTGAAAGATCAGACCTGGGATAACTAAGATGAGTTCTAGCTCTAGCAAGCTTATGCAGGATGAATGGAGGTAGTTGGTTCACAGGCTTCTACTTAGGCCCACCTTCAGATGAATCGAGGTGACCAAGAAGATGGAGACAGTGAGTGCAGACGTCCAGAGAGGGAAGTACAGCTAAGAAATGACTGTGAAGAAATTAGAGTACAAGGGATTGGAACTAGAACAGGAAAAGGGCAAAGCATAGAATAGAAAGCTGTGGCCACATAAGAGCACTTGTAGATTTAATAGATATGGCCAAGTTAGTGAAGGGAAGGAAGACACTTAGAAAATTAAGTTAAAGAAGTTAAGAGTTTTCTTTGGTTCTCCAAGAATCATAATAGGAAGAGAAGATAAGCAAAAAAATTCATAGAGTAAGACACAAAGACCTCAAATAAAATGATCAGGAAAGTGATTTTTAATCAAGCATGTATTCAAATAACCAGTATTTTAACACATATTTACCAAGTTACTACTGTTTATTAGACCTGGGTATGCATATGCCATTCTTTCTAACTTATGATGTAAAAACTTCTCTCATCTGTCTCGTACTCTGTTTGACTTTAGATATTTTATGTATTTTATTTTTCTGAGTTTTGGTTTCACTCTGGAACCTAGGTTGGTCTTGACCTCATGGCAACCCTGCTTTAGCCTCCAGAGTGCTGGGACCATGGTCATGTTCTACCTTGCCCTCTACCCATTGATTTTCTTAGTCAGGAATTCTCTCAACTGTGTATGGTGTAATGAATTTTTCTCTCTGAAGTTTTTGTGTCTACAAAAGTTTTATTCTTATCACTTCCTCCTTGTTTATGTTTTTGTTTCTAGGTGGTGGTTGTGATGGTGGCTTGTTTTATGGTTTAAATTCCATTTTTCTTTTTAATAACTAACCTAATGCGCATGTGCGCACACACACACACACACACGAGTAAAGTGATTTTTTTATTTATTAAAAATTTCCACCTCCTCCCATCCTCCCATTTCCCTCCCACTTTCCCCACTCCCCCCCCCTCGCTCTCCAGTCCTAAGAGAAGTCAGGGTGCCCTGCCCCGTGGGAAGTTCAAGGCCCTCCCCCCTCCATCCAGGTCTAGGAAGGTGAGCATCCAAACAGACTAGGCTCCCAAAAAGCCAGTACATGCAGTAGAATCAAAACCTGGTGTCATTATCATTTGGCTTCTCAGTCCACCCTCATTGTCAGCCACATTCAGAGAGTCTGGTTTGATCACATGCTCGTTCAATCCCAGTCCAGCTGGCCTTGATGAGCTCCCATTAGATCAGTCACACCTTCTCCGTGGGTGGATGCACCCCTCGCGGTCCTGACTTCCTTGCTCATGTTCTCCCTCCTTTTTCTCTTCATCTGGACCTTGGGAGCTCAGTCCATTGCTCCAATGTGGGTCTCTGTCTCTATCTCCATCCATCGCCAGATGAAGGTTCTATGGTGATATGCAAGATACCCATCAGTGTGGCTATAGGATAGGGCCAGTTCAGGCACCCTCTCCTCTGCTGCCCAAGGACCTAGCAGGGGACATCTCCTTGTACACCTGGGAACCCCTCTAGAGCCAAGTCTCTTGCCAACCTTAAAATGGCTCCCTTAGTTAAGATATCTTCTTCCCTGCTCCCATATCCACCCTTCCTCCATCTCTACCATCCCATTCCCTAAGCTCTCCCCCTCCTCCCCTTCTCCCTTCTCTCTCCCCGTCTCCCCTTCCCCTAACCCACCTCTACCCCTGTACTCCCAGAAGTGTGATATTTCTGTGTGTGTGTGTGCATATATAAATGTATTCACCAAACCATTTTAGTATAATTATTTTCTTATGTTTGGACCTTTGAGCTCCATTCCTTGTCTTGGTTTTTTTTTTTGGGGGGGGGGATATTTGTTTGTTTTTTATTTTTTGAATCAGAAGAACATGCTGGAATGTGTTAGAATGTTCTAAAGTCCCTGTTTTCTTTAGCCATTACCTGGCTTGCCATGTGTGGCAGTTCTGTCTTCTTCATGTCTAGCATGCTCTTCTTTTTTATTGTGTGTTGGCTTTCTGCTTTCTCCCCAGCCACTAGCTGTCTGTATGCAGTGCTTCCATCTGTCCTACCCAACAGTTTCTGCTTCTGTTTCCACTTAACAGCATGTTCGGCATCATACTGTAGCTGCAGAATTTCAAATACAGATTGAACTTGTCTTTTCTAGAAAACCTTTAGCAACCTCAATGATTAAAAATAAAAGTTCTAAAACACATGGCAGTGCACATCAAAGCTTGTCAAAGTATAAGCCGATGGCTCAAGTATATTTCTAACTGGCTCTTACATCTTAAATTAACCTATTTCTATTAGTCTGTGTATTGCCACGTGGCCATGACATTACCTCATTTTCTGCATGACTTGTTTCCTCAGCGGTTGGTTGGTAGTTGTCTGACTCTGCCTTCTTTCTCCCTGCATTCCGTTTGGTTTTCCCACCAACATGTATTCTGCTCTGCCACAGGCCAAAGCAGCTTCTATCCCACATCAAAATGCCAGTTGTTTTTAAAGGAGTCATATAGTCATATACTCCCTGACTCCATCTCTCTCTCGTCTGGCATAAAATATAATAACCACATCAGAGATAGACTACTGTACCCTCTCAGTTACTAATACCACCATATCACTTTGTAGTTTATCTTAACAATCTTTGAAAACTTATCAAATTATCTGTTAGTGCATGTTTGGTGTGTGTGTCTGTGTTACACGTGTGGGTTTACTTGCCCATATGGAGGCAAGATGTTGAGATTGTATGTTTTATTCAATTTCTTTTTTTTTTTTTCAATTGCTTTTTCTACCTTTTTTGGGGGGAGACAGGGTCTCTCACTAAATCTGAAGCTTGCTTACCATTTCAGCCTGACTAGCTCTCCAACTGGGTTCATGGATTTACCTCTCTCCACCTCCCAGGACTGGGGTTTCAGGTGCATACCGCCACCTAGCTTTTGTGTCTATATTGAGGATCTGAACTCTTTTCCTAATGCTCATACATTAAGTATTTGATTCGCTGGGCCACCTCATCCGCTCCTGCATTGTGTTTTCTTAAGAGAAGTTTCAGTTCATAGCAAAAGACAGAAATTTTAGTATTCATTGGTCTTTTGCCTCTACACACATCTAAAACTTTTTCTGCTGTCAGCATCCCATATGTCTAATGCATTCCTTAGACTCTATAAACTTGCAGGTATTGATGGTGGTAGCCCTTGCCTACAACACATTTCTATTTAAGGAGTTATCCCAATCCTTACACCATTACCAGCCAGGTTCTTTGTTGCAAACACTATTCTTCACTTCCAGTGAATATGAAGAGAAATTTGAGACTGTTCTTAGGATTGAACTCAGTATTTAAAAAAAACCAAACAGGAGTTAAATTAATATTTGTTGAATAAATGAATGAATGAATGAATACACAAATCTAACTACAAGAAAATGATGCTGTTACCACTTATTTTAAAATATTTCAAATGTATATGTTTGTGTGTGTCTGTCTGTCTGTCTGTGTTTATCTACATACACATGTATACCACGTCATATGTCAGGACGTCAACAGTACAATTCTCTCCTTACTTCTCTCCTTCCACCATGTTTATCCCAGGGTTCAACATCAAGTCATCAGAAATAGTGGCAAGGCCCTTCCCTTTTTGCACATCTAAAATATAATCCATATTCTATCTATTTCCTCTGACAGTCGTTATTCCTGACTAAAGTGTTATTAAGACCCAGTAACCACAATGAAATAAAAAATGTCCCATGTGGTCAGCCCTAAATACCTATATATATGAGCAATATTAAAAGGACTTGGCTGATTGTGTGTGTATGTATGTATGTGTGCATGCGTTGCGTGCGTGTGTGTGTGTGTGTGCACGCATGCACACGCGCCTGAGTTCAGGTGCCCTCAGAGGCCAAAGGCAGTAGGTTCTCTGGAAATAGAGTTACAAGAATTTGTAAGACACCTAATGTGGGTACTGTCTACTACAATATTAGTAAGGGTTCCTAACTACTGAGACATCTCTCCAGTACCCATTGTTTTTAGTTTTATATGAGATCTTTGATTATTTGTTCTGTATGCCAAATCCATATATAAATGTAAGTTCTTATGCCAGTTTTCAAATACTTGCTGCACCTGGCTTTTATATGTTAGGGACATTTTTTAGTGTCTATTTGTGGATTCTGTGGAGTTGAAACAGTTTTTAGAAGCCATCTGCAATGTGTCTTCTTTTTCTCCTATATATAGACACCCTTGTCATAACGCTGTCTGCTAAAAGTGGAGGAAAACATTGGACACCAGTGAAGGCCAAGGGTTTCATTTCAGCAGACTGTCAGGAGCCCTTGGCCTGGGTATATTGCTGTTTACTCTGCAGCACCATGTCTCACCTGTGGAAGGGAGTGCATGGGCAGGCTGCTTTCCTAGAGAGCATGGGTTGTTATGGGATGGACATCCAATGATGGCAGGTTTCCGGTCACGCTTGTCGGTACCTGAGGGGGTAGCTGTTATTCTGAATTTAAGGACATTCCAGGAAGCCGTTTCGGTTTTTGGTAATTTTCCATCTGCCTTGTTACTCTGAGAAATTGTGTCTCCATACAAAATTGAATAATTTGAAGAAAATATTCATAAATGTTAGTTATAGGTAGCCAGCAGTGAGTTATACATATGTATTTATTTATCTTGCTTTCAAATTTCTCTGTGTAATCACATCTCTGCTTAGATTTACTGATTTGACAGCGTTTGTTATTATTTCTCCAGGAAAAGCTATACAGCCCAATTTCTTCAGACCACTTTAGAATAGTTGGGCCACTTAAAGACAGAGACAGCTAAGTCAGCTTTACTCTGTGTGAAACCGGTACTGCTTGATGGAGACACTGAGAAAGACAGTGCCTGTGCCCCTCGCTAGAGACATTCTAGATAGACTAGGGTGGCAGCCTGGGTGCACTTAACTACACAGATGCTGAGCACAGGGGGTGGCAGGGAGACTGCAAAAGGCCACAGCAAAGGTACAGAGGCTTCTTTGGTATTATTGGCAATTACTCAAAGAAGTCTGTGTACTATTAGAAGATATCTAGCTCAAAGAGTTCTAAGAAAGCTCTTTGTGGCTTTTTTTTTTCTTTAACCAGTGTGCATACAAGAAGAGCTTTTTTTTTTTTTTTTTTTTTGTGGTCAGGTATGATGGTGCATGCCTTTAATCCCAACACTACAGAGTTGTAAACATGTGGGTTTCTGTGAGTTTAAGGCCAGGTGGTATAAGCTGGTTAGTGATACGGCAAAAACATAAATAAAAAAAATCTGGAAAATAAATTAATAAAAAGTGCAGTGAGTGCATTTGAACAAAATGTGTTAATGCATCATTGTGCTTTAAAAGCAAAATACTTAAGTGACACTGAGAAGAGCTGGTTCAGGAAGGTTAAAATTAGCCATGTCACTGCAACCTGCTTTGGTAGAATAAGCATTGGATAAGGAAAAATACTGCGTTCATCTTTTGTATTAAACAAAAAAATTATTATAAAGAGCAAAACCTCTGGGGATGTAGTTTAGAGGTAGATGCTTGCCTAGCATGCGTGAAGTCCTAGGTTCAACACCACATGCTATGAAAAGGAAGAAGGGAACATGAGAGCTAGGGGAGGGGGGTAAAGAAGGAGCAAAACTAAACTCTTAGTGTGCCAGGTTCCCGCAACCTTGTCTTAAACAAGCTTCTGTATTTTTTTTTACATGCCCTAAATTGGGCATAGTTATCCAAGTGGGACTTAAGTTCAGATGAAAAATGCAGATTTTTCAGTAGTAACTTGAATATGGTATGAGTTGAAAGTCTTCCCTGCTGTTACAGCCTTGATTTTGGTATATCAGTAGTCTGAGGACTGGGCATGTAGTGATGCTCAGAAAGTGTTGAGTGAGACGTGTATGAGTAGATGCACGAGAACATTGCTAGCATCTGCATTTGTTCTCCAAGGAATATCTTAACATGTTGTTGTCCTGCCTCCTACACTTTGTAGATTCTCATAATGTCAAAGGTATGGTAACAGTATTATTGTGCTAGTCCTTCCAAATAATGCCCAGTTATATACAGCTATTCTAGAGACTCAATAAGATTGACCTTTCAGGGTACTTAAGCTATCGTATTAGAGTAATGATGTTAAAAGACTTAGTGTTGATATTTGTATGCATTGTATCATTTGATTTCAAAGCAATATTTTTTAAACAGCTTTATATAACTACGTAGAGTACAGACCCTGAATTTCAAATCATGCTACATCAAGGAATCACTTTGTGATTTGAGAAAGTGATTTACCCTCTCCAGGTATCATCCTTTGCATGTGTAACACAAGGGGAAATATCCTATGCATATATAACATGAGATAAGGCACATAAAGTTCTGAGCCTGCGTTCTTGACCCAAAGCCTTTAGAATTCATCATCTCAGTGAGATTGTTGTTGCCTTTGTGCCATGGATTGTCTCCAGAACAAGGGCTTGTTCCTTGTTGGCCTCTGTGTCCTGTGTTAGCTTGGGACCATTTCAGAGCAGTCCCTTAATGATTCATTGCGTGGCACGATGCGAGCAGTTTTATCAAATCGGAAAGTTGTTAAAGAGGTTTCTAACGGACGTCAAGTGTCACTTCAGGCCGCTTTAAAGAAGACTCAAATAGGACCCCTAGATTCAAGTTTGAACACTGCAGCCAAAATATGTTCCACAGACCTCTCTTACAAGATGTGTAAACGTAATTTCCTGTCCAGGTACTAAAGTTAGCATTAGAGCATTTGAGAAAATAGCTTTTTGAATTACCGATCAACTGATTGCCTGTTTTTTTTAAAACTTCTTCACCTTAAATGAAAACTGCACATTAAAGCGTTATACTACTATATCCTAGCTTTTTAAATTTCCAGATAAAAAATGACAATGGGGGACGGAATGTGAATGTGGAGAAATGAACAAATAAGGGAGTCTGAAGAGACAGAGAGCAGGTAGGGTAAGTGAGTGCTTTACAAATGAAGGCAGATGTGTGAAATTACAAGCTGTCAGACCAGCGATGGAAATGAAGAAGATAAAGCAGTTCCTTACACAGCTTATGATTCCTCATTCTGCCCGATGCATAGTGCTCTCAGGAGGGAGCGTGGTAGAGAGCTTCCACAAGAAGTATCTTTTTCAGCAGCAAGAAAAAAAAATCTAAAGATCAAGATTTTCCTGATTATCATCAGTATTTTATTTGTCTTATTTCCCTTAAATCAAAGTTATTTTCCTGTGGGACATTTTTCAAGTAATGTATTAATAAATAAGGTTTAGTTACAACTATAGGAAATTTTCACACAGTCAGTCTTGCAGTCATTGCAGTTCACAAAACAGGTGTCCTTAATGGGCCAGCTGTAACAACAGTAACAGATAGATAAGAAATGGAATAGTTTACACAGACCGCTCTTAAATGATGTGTTTAATAATTGTACCCATAATTAGGTTGATTTGAAAACAGCTTGCAGAATGAAAGCTGATCATGGAAGATTTTCACTTTCCTCCCCAAAGAAATCCTGTATAGATAGTTCTAAATTTCTTTTTACTTTTAGAAAAACCAATAATTGTAGAAAATTGTATTTTTAGTTTTAAGTTGTGTGATACTCATATAAAAGGATGAGAGCATGGTGTGAATTATGAAGCATAGTGACCAAGGTGAGTGCTATTATATTAGAACATTCAACTGCTTCCCCATTTACAAGGTTCTTGTTACTAATTTCTCAGCAGCAAAGCTAAAGGTAGCTATCTATGTAAATGACAACATATTTTTAAGAATCTATTTATGGTGCAAATACCCAGGACTGGGTCTGTACCTCTTTCTTCGACTGGTATCTGTGTTAGATTGTAGGTGAAATACACTGATCCAGAGAGCATTTGACGAAGAACTCTCCTCCAGACAGACTTTTGTTAAATCACCTGAATTACTGCATCACTTGCTTTGACTCTCAGTTATTTTCTTATATCCACCATACAAACAATATTGTGTCTGAATCCTTTTTCCCTCTTATTTAGTAATTTCGAGTAACTACCAGACCTGCCTCGGCCTTCTGATGCATTATCCGCTCATCGGAGACATACACTCACTGATCCTTAAAGCTCTGTTCCTTAGAGACCCAAAGGTAAGCTTTTCTTGGGGAAATAATTTTAAGTTGTGTGAAGAATGGAGTTCTCCATCTGACTTAACTCCTAATGGTTGTTAGAAGTTGTATTCAGTGGGCATTGTCCTGAGAATATGCACTTAGCCAGTGCCCATGTTCCTCAGCAAGTCATCTTCACCTCCTGCTTTCCTGTTAGCTTAAGGAATTAGTTACACAACTGCTTCTTACAGCCAGATTTCACTGTCTTTGATCCCATCACAGGGCTGACTTATTCCAGTAGGGCTTCTGGGCCATATGACGATCAAGGAAAAAAAAAGCCATGCAAAGACCTTTAAGAACTTACCACAATATGGAACACTGAATTGTATTATGAGTATATATATATATATATATATATATATATATATACATATATATATACATATATATATATGGATGTATATTTTATAGCTTATAAATAACCTTATAAAATTTTAGACAGACCTCAACACTGATTTTTCTATTTGAATGTAAAGCAATTCATCAAAATTTCTTCATATTTCACAGAAAAAAAAGTGCTCTTTTACAACTAACGTTATATTTCTTGAAAATAAGAACATTTAATGATATAAAAAAATTGTGAATCCTTGCTGTTTTTGAGCCAAACACAAATATTGGATGAAGAGTAATAGAGAAAACTTCAAATGCAAGTGTCAGAATGCCAGGCATTGGATGGTAATCCCAGCCTTTGGCTCTTTGGAAATGCTCCCAACAGTCATGTTGGCAGTTGTCAAACTGTCTCTGAGTCAGTCAGTCTGTCTGTGAATTCTGTTGCCAAAGCTCTGCCTGTTCATCTTGAGTGTCCAAGTTTAATAGCAATCTGATTCTAAAGGATTTTTTACCTCTCTGTAGTTGCTGACATTAACTTATCTTTGAGTCTATTTCCTATTCTGTCTTAGAATTTCCCTTATTCCTAATCTGCTTTTTATAGAAGTACTAACCTTTATAGCATTTCTATTACACAAAGCAATTTTTATTAAGCAACAAAATACAATCTGATTTCTTTGCATAAGGAAATACCCATTTTTAGATATGGCTTATGAATACCATTATTTGTATTTTTATTTTTATCTTTATACATATATGTAAGTTATATATACTCTGTAACTAAAATCTCCACAGAATGATCAGCTAGCTATAGAAGTTGCAAAGATGAGTTGCTAATCCATGATGAGTTTTGATTTCCAGAGTTAAAGTACATTCTGTCTGCTCAACATGAGGAATTCTTAGGAGCAGAGTGTGGGAGATTAGTTAAATTTCAATTTTCTATTTGTTTTTAAATAATATTTTATTAATTCTTTGGTAATTTCATATATTTTGCACATATTTACTGCCTTCCCCAAACTCCTCCCACATCTATCCTTATCTCCCTACTCACCCAACTTTGTGTCCTTTTGTGTTTTCAGTCTGTCCTGTCCATCTGTGCTGCCCAAGCACTCCTCCCTGTGATGATACTCCCTGGAGCCTTATCAGCTACCAGCTTTCACACCTATAAAGACAAATGGCTCTCTTCCCCAGAAGTTGTTGTTGCCAATAGCTCCTCAGCTAAGATGGCCTTCCTGCTCACCTTTCCCTCCATGTGGAGATTTTGTCAGTTTGCATGTGCAGGATGTATGTGTGCTGTTCATATGCGCAGCTATGACACCACATCTGGAAAACACTGTTTTGCTATAGTCATCCCCCGCCTCTGGCTCTTACTCTTTCTGCCCCCTAATCCCCTGCTCTACTATGATTCCTGAGCCTTAGAGAAGGCGGTGAGATAGGGAGATCCCATTTAGGACTAGGCACTCCTCCGTCTCTTATTCTCTACTTGTTGACTAATTGTGGGTATCCATGTGTCTTAATTATGGTTTCTACTGCTGTCATAAAATGCCGTGACAGAAAAGCAAGTTGGGGAGGAAAGGGTTTATTTGGCTTACACTTCCGTATTGCTGTTGATTATTGAAGGAAGTCAGGACAGGAACTCAAACGTAGCAGTATCTTAGAGGCAGGAACTGATGCAGAGGCCATGAGGTATACTGTTTACTGGCTTGCTTCCTGTGGCTTGCTCAGCCTGCTATCTTATAGATTGGACCCAGGAGCACCAGCACAGGGATGGCACCATCCATCATGGGCTGGGCCCTTCACAATTCATCACCAGTTGAGAAAATGGCTTACAGCTACATATTATGTAGTGTTTCCTCAACTGAGGCTCCTTCCTGTCTGATGACTCTAGCTAATGTCAAGTTGACACACAAATTCAGCCAGCACACCACATTAATCACCATCTACAGCAGGAAGAAACTTCTCAGATGAGTTCAGAGTAGGTATATCAATGTCATTAATGACCCATTTTATAGCATGTGCATTTAACAGAATAATAGTATGATCTCTCTTGGGTTCCAAGTCCTATCTAGCTACAGGTTATTGGCTCTGATAGCATTGTCCTTTGGGCTCTGTCTTGTGGAGTCAGTCTTAAATCTAATCAGAAAGTATTTGGTTGCTTCCATGTCTGTGTCTTCTTGCACCAGCCTAGATCCTATTGTAGCCTGCATGGTTCCCAGCTGGGTGGGATTAATAGTTACTTTTCTGCCTTGGTAGCGTATCTAGCACCTCCCAGCAGTATGAAAGCTACCCAGTAGGGATTAGGCTTCTAGGTTAGTGCCTGCTTGGTTTTCTTATCTGTTTTCTTCAGCAATGGTATGTTACCATCAAGTTCTGGAAAGTACAAAAGCAATGTGAATAGTGCGTGAAACCTGGGGGTCTGTAGAATCCCACTGGCCAACAGTTCCAAACGAAGTAATCCATTCTTGGGAGCTGGCTTTCTTTTTTATCTGTGCTATCCAGTATTACCAGATAAATCCATCTAAATTTTTCATATGTGTTTATGTTTCAGGGGCTTCTGCAGTACTAGGATTCCATATGACTTTTTCAAAAGTTCTTTAGTGTTAATTGCCCCTCCCCAATCTACTCCTCTGTACCTTATTTATCTGACCATGTCTGTCACTGTGTTCTGTCTCCCTTCCCTTTAAAGCCCTCTCATGGCACCTGGTTCCCTGACCTCTCTTGGTATTCCAGATGATTCAAAGCTAACATCCACAAATAAAGAAAACATGCAACATTTGTTTTGAGTCACTTCCCTGTGAATGGTTGCTTTCACCTCCATTTATTTACATGTAAACTTCTAAATATTTTTTCTTAGTAGCCAAATTATGTTCCATTGTGTATAGATACTACTTTTTCATGAACCATTCATCAGCTGCTAGGAATCCTAGTTGTTTCTATTCCCTGGCTGTTGTGAATGGAGCAACATTGAACATGAGTAAGTAACTATCCGTGTAGGAGGATATAACTCTTTCAGAGTATATGGACAAGAGTGGTAGAGCTGGATCATGTGGAAGATAGATTTTTAGCCTTTTGAGGGACTGCAGCACTGATCTCTATAGTGGCTATACCAGTTTGCACTCCTGCCAACAGTAAATAAATGTTCCTCTTTCCTCATATCCACACCATTATTTGTTGTGTTTTTTAAAAATCTTATCCATTCTGACTGAGGTGAGATGAAATCTTAGTTTTAATTTGCATTTCCCTAATGGCTAAGGATAGTGAACACTTTAAAAAAATATTTATTAGCCATTTATATTTTATCTATTTATAATTCTGTATTTGAGTCCTTGTCCCATTTTTAAATTGAGTTAGTTGTTGTCTTGGTGTATAGATTTTTTTAAACCTCTTTAATGTTTTCTAGTTATTAGCCGTCTGACAGAAATATAGCTGGCAATGATTTTTTTCCATTCTGTATTCTGCCTCTATTTGACTATTGGCATCCTTTGCTATACAGAAGTTCTTTAGTTTCATGAGGTCTCATTCATTAACTCTTAGTATTAATGCCTTTACTATTGGGGTGTTGTTAAGAAAGTCCTTTCCTGTGCCTGTACTTTCAAGCATATTTCCTTCTTCTTCCTCTATCAGATGTAGCATTTCATGTTATTAAGGTGCTGAATCCATTTAGAGTTTATGTTTGTGAAGGGTGTCAAATAAGGATCTTGTTTCATTCTTCTACATATAACTAACCAGTTGGACCAGCATCATTTATTGAAGATGGTGTATGTTTTTGGTAGCTGTAAGCACATGGGTATATATTCAGATCTCCAGTTCAATTCCATTGATGTGTTACTGTATTTTATGCCAGCACCATGACATTCTTATGAGTATAGCTCTGTCATCTAACTTAAAATCAGGGATGGAGCAATTCTTTTATTATTCAATATTGTTTTTGGAAAACTTGTGTTTGTGGTTTCTCTATGTGCAATTTAAGGTTACTATGTCAAGTTTGTGTGAAGAATTGCATTGTATTTTTTAATGAAAATTAAATTGAATCTATAGATTGCTCTGGGTAAAATAACTGTTTTCCCAATATTAATGCAACCAGTCCATGAACATGGAAGGTCATTTCTCATGGTATCCTCTTTAATTTCTTTCTTCAATGTCTTCAGGTTATTATTATGCAAGTCTTTATCTTCCTTGGTTAGATTTATTCCAAAATACTTTTTGAGGGTATTGTGAAAAGAATTGTTTCACTGATTTCTTCCTCAGTGTGTTTTGTTGTTGATAATCATGATGATGATATATATATATAGGAAAACTCCTGAGTTTTGTGTCTTTATTTTTTTATTCTGCACCCTTTCTGAGTATATTATTCAGCTGTAGAAGTCTGATAGAGTCTCTAGGGTATTAGTATAGAGAATATCATTTGCAAATAAGGGTACTTTGACTTCTTCATTTCCTATTTGTATCTTTAATCTCTTTTACTTGTCTAATTGCTATAGCTAAGACTTTAAACACTGTATTGAACAGAAATGGAGTAAGTGGATATCCTGGTTTGGGTGTTGGGGTAACACTGCCTTCATGAAAAGAATTTGGAGCTGTCCTGTCTTCTTCTAGTCTACAGACAAGTTTGAGTAGCACTGAGTGCTGGTTCTTCTTCAAAGGCCCGGTGTAACTCTATGCTGTATTTATATGGCCCTGTTCCTTCTGACTTGGGATGTTTGTAATTACTCCTTCTAGGTCTTAGGGTTGTTCTGATCTATTTAATTTATTTACTTCGTCTTGATTTAACCTTGGCATATAAAAATTCATGCATTTCTTTTAGATTTTTCAGGTTAATGTGATATATATTTTTTAAATTATGTCCTTATGATTATCTGAATTTCTTCAGTGTCTGTTGTAATGTTTTCTTTCCTTTTCACCTATGATTTTATTAATTTGGGTCTTCACACTTTCTTTTAGTTAATTTTACTGTTTGTCAATCTTATTAATATTTTCAAAGAACCAATTATCTTTTCCCATCTTGTTTTAGGGTACTGTTTGTTCTTTTCCCAAGATTTTCAGATGCATCATTAAGTATGAGAGACGACAATTTTTTTCTCAAGGCAGGGTTTCTCTTGTGTACCCTTGGCTGTCCTAAACTTACTCTGTAGACCAGAATGACCTCAAACTCACAAAATGCCAGAATTAAAGACATGTGCCAGTACCACCCAGCAAGATCTCAAAGTTTTAATGTAGTTACTTAATGCTATAAAGTTATTCTCTGGGTTGCTGTCTTGGTCAGCTTTCTGTTGCTGTGATAAAACACCATGACAAAAAGCAATGTGGAGAGGAAAGGATTTATTTTATTTTACAAACTGTTAAGCATCTAGGGAAGTCAAGGCAGGCCCTGGAGGTGTTAATATAGAGGCAGGAGCTAAATTAGAGACCACTGAAGAGTGCTGTTTACTGGCTTGCTCCTTGCTAGGACCAGAGTTGAACCCACCCACAAACAAGAAAATGAATTACAGGCTTGTCCCACAGGCCAGTCTGTGTGGGAACATTTTCTCAGTTGAGGCTCCCTTCTTCCAAAAATGACTTTAATTTGTGTCAAATTGACATTAAATTAGCCAGCACAACTACCTTCATTGTGCCTTATATATTTTAGTATTTTGTGTTTTCATTTTCATTCATTTCTAAGAATTTTTCATTTTTTTCTTAATTTCTACCCTTGTCCCAATTCTCATTGTGTTGCTCATGTTCCATAAATTTGTGTACTTTCTGTCCTTTCTGTTGCTGTTGATCTCCAGCTTTAGTCCTCTGTGGTCAGGCAGAATGTAGGGTGTTATTTCAGTTTTCCTATACTTGTTGAGACTTGCTTTATGAACTAATATGTGATCAGTTTTGAAGAGAGTTCCATGGGCTACAGTAAAGAAAGTATAGTCTTTAGCTTTGTAGATATAACAATATTCATAGATGTCTGTTATATCCATTTGATTTATGGGTTATTTGATTCCAAAGTTTTTTTGTTTTGGTCTGGATGACTTAAGAGTGTGGCATTGAAGTGTCAGTCTGTGCTTTTAGATCTAGTAGTATTTCTTTTATTAAAATAGGAATCCCTCTGATTGGTGCATAAATATTTAGAATTTTAATATCCTCTTGGTTCATTTTTTTCCCTGGATAAATATGTAGTATCCTTCCTGATCTCTCCTGACTAGTTTTGGTTTAAAGTATATTCTGCCAGATATTAGAATAGCTACACTTGCTCTTTCTTATTTCTGTTTGCTTGGAAAGACTTTCTCTGTCCTTTCACCTAGAGATGATATCTGTTGTTGATGCTGAAGTGTGGTTCTTGGAAGCACCAAAAGGCTGTTCTTGGGTGGTAGGGCCTGGGATCACTATGAGAATGTATCGTCTCTCTGGTGGCAGGACCCAGGATACTTCACCATCCTCAAGAGGAAGTGTCTGGAAGTCTCCCTATGGGTGAAGTGGCTGCTGTGAAATTGAGCCTGGGTTCCCTATTTGTACGGGTTGGCTTAATAAAGAAAGAAATGATTATCACATCATAAGTTACCAATCTTAGTTATTTTTCCCTAGGTAATAGAGTATACTTTTAGGAGTCACTCACCCAGTTTCAGAATTCTTTATACTAAATCCATCAGTGTTTACTAATGGAATTTAGCTACCCTTTCCTGTTATGTGGTTTTTGTAGAGTACTTTTTATTTCAGCAGGATATAATCAAACAAGTTGTACAAGCATTACAAAGTAAGATTCAGGTTTAAAGAGAAAAGTAATAGTATGTATCTTCAAAGGCGGAACTCCTCGGCTCTACTTTCAGAGTCTCACCAAAATCTCCGAAAGGTGGGACCATAGCTGGTGTTTCTGAGCCTTAAGAAAGTGGGACAGTAGAGGAGGCCGTGTTTACAGACTTCCATGAACAAGTCTGTGGAATGATGGTATCTATAGGGAAAGTAAAAAGCTCTTTACCCATAAGGGCTTTTCTGGTGGCTATAAAGCAAATTGTAATGTTGGTTCATTGATATCATCCTGTAGACTTTAGAAGCAATCTTTTCCACACTGGGTGTGCAGTGTGCCTATGGGAGTCTGAGCTAGAGACTGTAACATAGATCAAAGTTAGCAGTTTGGATCTGTAATGTTTATTGAGTTTTGATATCTTTTGTAACATTTAGAAGTTGAATAAAATTATCTCTGATCTCCCAGCTAGATCATCATTTGCCTATAAAGAACTGATTTCTAATAGGTTACCACTAACCCTGTGCTACAGAGTTAGAAAGGAAAGAACCTGATAGTCTGTGTACTTCATAGAAACGTACAAGAACACATTCTTCAGGCCATGACTATCAGTTAGTCACAAAAGAGGCCATTTATGCTAAGGGGAAAGTGGGAAGAAAAGTCCAGTTAATGCTTCTATCCTAGTCTCCAGAACTCTAGGCATCGGGTGCTCTGAAAAAAAAAAAAAAAAACCTAATAGTAACAATGAAACACTTATAGTGCTTGTCATTCCTGGTTCAAGTAGATGAGAGTAAATACACAGACATAGAGACATCAGCTATTAGAAGGTCTGAGCATGAGGTGAGCTTGTCTTTGTTCTGACTTCATATCATAGCAGTATTCATGCTGCTGACAGATTCGATAAAAATCAGCAGAAACCTTTGCCCACCTTTAGGGAAACACTTTGCCCAGTTATCATTGTCCTTAATTTCCTGTGGAGATTGTTCTCTTGAGAATATATTCTACAACTACAGCTTGAGACACCAATCTCTGTTTTGTGTGGTGGAGTAGACTTTACTTTAGAAAGAATTTTCATATGAGCAGTTTGAAATAATGGCTCTGTAAGCTGTAATAACAGAATTATAATTCATAGTTTTCTTAACACTCAGATGAGCTTAATGCCGTCCCCATAGTGAGAGAGAACAGCTCGTCTTCCCTCTTTTTAGTGGAAAGATGAAGGCTGCATACATAAGCTCACTAGTCTGCTTTTGGGTCTTGTATCTATTTCCTCCGTCCTGATAGTCCTTCCTTCTTTTTCCAAAAACAAGCCATTTCCAGGTTCGGTTAGGACACTCTCTCCATTTCCAGGTTCAGTTAGGACACTCTCTCCAGTTCGAGTCACTGCACACTTTCTCTCTTGCTTACATGTAACCCACTTTCATCAGCTGTTTGTCGGGAATGGTTCCTAGTCGGTCTTCATCAGTTAACTTTGTGTCCTACATATCATTGGTAAAGAAAATATCTCCTTCAAATGATCTAATCTAGATAAAATTCACTTCCCTGCACATTTATGGAGCCTATATCTATATATACACAAACTATAGCCATGATATATTTTAGCTGCCATTTTTATGGTGAATCAACCCTACCACTTGACTTTAATTACTTCCTAGTTTCTTAATTTGCCGTCAGAATTCCCAGCCTTCAGATGTTAGGGACATCCACATTTTCTTCATCACATGGAACTCGTGAGCAGATTTCCAAACATAATCCACTAAATGAAGTCAGAAGGATAGAAGGAGGACAGTCTGAAAAATAGGAACTGATTAAAAACATTGTTCTAGCTAGTAGTTCAAATTTTTAAAAAATTTAAATTCAGTTAGAAACAATAGTCATAGAAAATGTGAACATATTGTGTTCTTTAAATAACCAGATGTTCTCTCCTTCCTGAAGGCAGTAAGGGCTAGGAATAAAGGTTTAAAACTATTGTTTTAAGTTAGCTCTGAATTTTGAAAATCTGTTTTTACCCCTTAGCAAATAAAATTCTAATACAGAAACATAAACAAAGTCATTTTCACTTTTGGTGCTCTTATGTGTGCTATGCATTGAAGTGTTGACCTGCCAACAAAGACTTAGTACCAATGAGATACAGTGTGCAGATCTCCAGTGTTGACTTCAGAGCAAAGTCTTAGTACCAATGAGAGATCTCCAGTGTTGACTTCAGAGCAAAGTCTTAGTACCAATGAGATACAATGCGCCGATCTCCAGTGTTGACTTCACAGCAAAGTCTTAGTACCAATGAGATACAGTGTGCAGATCTCCAGTGTTGACTTCAGAGAAAAGTCTTAGTACCAATGAAATACAGTGTGCAGATCTCCAGTGTTGACCTCACAGCAAAGACTTACCAGTGAGATACAGCGCACGGATCACTATTTTATATTATGCAGTAACAATTTGACAAGTTCCATTTGTTGAAGAGAGAATATTCAGGGGAAATTTCCTAGTAAGTTTTCAGTTCTCCCAGCAGTGTCTAGTGCTGTTAGTAAGTGAGAACTGTTAGATGGGAAGGAATTTTGTATTATCCTTTCCATAGGAATTTACTAGAAAAACATTAAAAGAAATGGTCCTGTTCTTCACCAATTCTGGTCTGCCTTTTGTTAGCTTGTGTTAAATTTTAGGTTTTTTTTTTTTATTTTAATTGCACAGTGTCTGAATTTCCAGTTTCAGATTTTACTCATTTTATTTAAAAAAAAAAAATGTTGTAGTTATAACATTGTTGCCATTGCATAATATTGTAAAACGCCTGTGAGGATTGAAATGTATTTAATGGGTTCAGATCTAGTAGTCAGGGGACATAACTGAAATTGAGACTTATGCCTTCAATAATGCCATTGTTGCCCTTTCTTTAACCAGTAAAGGACCTTAGAACAACGCAGGCTGACTCTTCGTGGACGGTTCATGGTGTTTTATTCTTTTAATGACTTTGCGTAATGTTTTTATTTAATTTCTTTTTTTTTTTTTTTTTTTTTTTTTTGGTTTTTCGAGACAGGGTTTCTCTGTGGTTTTGGAGCCTGTCCTGGCACTAGCTCTTGTAGACCAGGCTGGTCTCGAACTCACAGAGATCCGCCTGCCTCTGCCTCCCAAGTGCTGGGATTAAAGGCGTGCGCCACCACCGCCCGGCTATTTAATTTCTTTTACCATGAGACTTTGGTGACCTTTTCAGAACAGTGTCTCTAAACATAAATAAAATAAAACCTATATAGTTGTAACATAAAATGCTTATACTGAAAAAAAAGTGATGTAAATGTTGGGAAGATTTGTAACAGTGACGTGTGATTTGTATATTACTGTTTGAAATAATAAGACACAGGTTTCTCTGACCATCACTGGTTTTTAAAGATATGATCAATTAGCTGTATTGTGATAAAGGTGTCTGTAATTCCTGCTGGGATTCCTGACACTGATTATAGGCACTGACAATGCTTTGTTATCTTCACCAACATGTGAATAGAACATACATTTTAGTAAAGGCATAGTGAAAATAAATATGTACTTTTTTCTGATCCAATCCCTAGACATTATATATTCTACCACATTCTACATGGAGGCTGTAGCCTCTTTGCAGGAACCTGAAAGGAGATTTTTCTCTTGGGAAGGCTTAGTCACAGCGACGATTGTACTAGTTTGTTAGCCCTTTATGGAGACAGGTGGTAATGAAGATGCCACACGACTGTTGTAGCTTGGCTGTTACCAGTCAGAACTCCTAAAAGCTTTTCTAATACTCAGATTTCAGTTCTTCTTATATTGGTTATTTTTGCCCATTCATATATAATTAGTGCCACATTTTAATAACAACACTAGCTGGGGATTGGCTGTTTCTTGTATGGTTGTAATGCATAGGAATTAGAAATTGTCACACAAGAGGTTTGTCCTGAGTAGCATCCAGGGCCACATCTTAATGAATGACAGGTAAGACAAAGGTAAGAATGACAAGAGCATGCTCCATTGTAATGATGGGTCTATCTCCAGAGCTCAGTCGCTCTGTGGGACCTGAGAGCAAAGGGACTTGGTGGCTGTGGCCTCCTTTGTCTCATGACTGTTTGTTTAGTTTATTGATTTTGGTTTTTCAGGACAGGATTTCTCTGTAGCTTTGGAGCCTATCCTAGAACTAGCTCTTGTAGACCAGGCTGGCCTCAAACTCAGAAAGATCCACCTGACTCTGCCTCCTGAATGCTGGGATTAAAGGCCTGTGCCACCACCGCCCAGCTATTTTTTTTTATTATTTTTTTAAGGAGATAGTTGACTTGCCTGGTTTGCAGCTAAAAATATTTTAAGGAAACGGCTCTTTTTAGAAGTCCCGCCCCCTTTTTCATTTTTAGAGGATCGAATTAACTGTTATTTAAGATCCCTTTGGTCGGAACATGGAAACCAAGAGAAGGAATGATTGCATAGTTTATATTGATTAAAAACGTGTCCAGGAGCTGGGCAGTGGTGGCTTACTCCCAGCATTGGGGAGGCAGACGCAAGCAAACCTCTTAAGTTTGAGGCCAGCCTGGTCTACAAAGTGAGTTCCAAGACAGCCAAGACTACAAAGTGAGTTCCAGGATAGCCCTATCTCCAAAAACAACAACAACAAAAAAAGCATGTGCCAGAAGGTCTTAAGTAATCCACCGTGATAGGAGAAGGTGGTCTTTGGAGGCCATCTTCTTCATGGGTTCAGACCTCTTGTTTCTGGTAGTCACTTAAAATACTCAGGAGAGAAACTATTGGCTAAATAGAAGGGGTAACATGTAATGAGTGTGACAACATATAAAATATAATCCTTTGTGTAAATATTATTTTAAAAGTTTCCATAAATTGGAAAAGCTAGTTGTAACATTCATATGGAAATAAAACTCTGATCTTGAGAAAGATACAGAGCTGATAAATTCATACTTCCTGTCTTAAACACCTGTAACCAAGATGGTGTCGCATATACACAAGAGCCCATACACCAGTGGAAGAGAATCCTTTTAAATTAATTGATTGATTTTTTTTTTCCCAGCCCAATCACATTTTCTCCTCCCTCCTTTCTCTTCAGAACATGGCAGGCCTCCTGGGTGTATCAGCCAGCCATGGCATGTCAAGTTGTAGTGAGAGTAGGCACCTCCTCTCCTACTGAGCCTGGAGGAGGCAACCCAGTAGGAGGAAAGTTTCCCAAAAGCAGGTTACAGACTCAGAGACAGCCCCTACTTCCACTCTTAGGAGTCCCACAAGACCAAGCCTACACAACTGTAGCATATTCGCAGAGGGCCTAGGTCAGTCCAGTGCAGGCTCCCTGGTTGTCAGTTCAGTCCCTGTGAGCCCCAGTGAGCCCAAGGTAGTGTTTTCTTGTGGCGCCTTGGTCCCTCTGTCCCCTACAATTTTTCATCCCCCTCTTCCACAGTACTCACCAAGGTCCACCTACAGTTTGACTGTGGGTCTCTACATCTATCTGTTTCTATCAATTACTGGGTGAAGCCTTTAATACTAGACAACAATCTATAAGTATAGCAGACTATCATTAGGAATCATTTCATTGACTTTTTTTTTTTGCCAGTCATGTTTGGTTCTATTGTAGGTCTCTGGGCTGTCCAGGCTGTCCAGCCTCTGGGTCCTAGTCTTCCAGGAAGTGTCAGGCATGGGCTCCCTCTCATAGTATGGTCTCAAGCTAGACCTGTCATTGGCTGGCCCCTCTTATGATTTCTGTGCCACCTTTAACCCAGTGTATTTTATAGACGGGGAAAATTGTAAGTCAAAGGCTTTGTGGCTGGATCGAGGTCCCAGTTCCTCCACTGGAAATCTTTCCTGTTTACAGGTGATGGCTGGTTCATGTTCTGTATCTCCCATTGCTAAGAATCTTAGCTAGGGTCACCTTCTTAGATTCCTGGGAGTTTCCATTAATCTAGGTTTGTAGCTCATCCCAGAGATGCCCTGATTCCAGTTTTCTTTCCCAGTACTCTTTCCCTCCATCTTCCCCAGCCCGATCCTTTGTGTTCCCATACCTATATCCACCTGTGCTGTCTATTTTATTTCCCCTTCACAATGAGATTCATGCATCCTCCCTTGAGCCTTTCTTGTTTATTTAACTCATTTGGCTCTGTGGATTATGACATGGTTGTCCTTTAATTTACAGCTAATATTCACTATAAGTAAGTACATACCATATTTGTCTGTCTGGGTCTGTGTTAGCTCACTCCGGATGATCTCTTATAGTTCCATCTATTTGCCAGTAAATTTCATGATGTCATTGTTTTTAATAACTGAGTAAAACTCCATTGTGTTCAGTTTCATGAAGTTCCATTTATTAATTGTTGATCTTAGTGCCTGTGCTATTGGTGTTCAGGAAGTAGTCTCCTGTGCCAATGTGTTCAAGGCTATTCCCCACTTTCTCTTCTGTCAGATTTAGTGTATCTGGTGTTATGTTGAGGTCTTTGATCCACTTGGACTTGAGTTCAGAAACAATGTTTTAACTTATAGCTACCTGATTTTGACAGAGAGGCAAGCAATTCAAAAAGGGAAAGAAGATTCTTTTTAAGAAATGACTGCTGTAAACATATGCACTTGAGAGAATGTGAATCCCAATGTCACATAACATGTGAAACTTGAACTGGGATGCAGACAGAAGCAAAACCTACAGCACCAGCCTCTCGGGAACAAATATTTGTGATCTTGAGCTGCACAATAACTCAGGTTAATAATATGAAAAGCAAAAGTGTTAGAAAGTAACTGATAAGTTAAATTTGGTCAAATTAGAACATCCGTACTTCACAAAGTAGCTTTAAGAAAATGAAAAGATGACCCATAGATGACAAGAACATATTGTCAAATTATTCATCTTGTAAAAGTCTTATGTCGAGGGTATGGAAAGAACTTATAATTCAAAAATAAAAAGGACAACTCAATTCAAATTGGGTAAAAAAGCTAAAGAGATATTATTCTAAAGTTTAACAAGTGACCCAAACGCACTTGGTCACCAGGGAAATGCAAATCACAGCCACTTGATGTATGTTAGGATATCTGTAATATTACAAAAAGAGTATTGAAATGAGTGTTAGTAAGCATGGAGACTAGTTAGTCTTCTGTATTGCTAGTAGTAATGTAAAATAATATATCTACTCTGGAAAACAGCCTCAAAGTGTCAACTGTGAAGTATCATAAGACTAGCAATTCCACACATAGGTAGAATCTAAGAGAAACAAAGATAGATGTACAAAAAAATTGAAAGAAAATATTCAAAGCATAATTATTCATAATTTCCAAAGAGTGAAAACATGAATGTTTATAAACATATGATATCATAAGGAGATATTTGGCAAAAAAAAATTAAGAATGATACCTGCTATATCAGGGATAAACTAAAAATCATGTTAAATTAAAAAAAAAAAAAACAACTGTCACCAAAGATACTATACCGACCTTAGCAACACAAGCATTGAGATTAGCCAAATGTACAGAGGTAGAATAGTAGCTTCCTAGGGTGATTGTGGAGGGGTGGGAAGTGAAGAATTGTAGAGGATTATTAGTGAACACTAGGGTTTGGGGAGCTGGAGAGATGGCTCAGCAGTTAAGAGCCTGTCTGCTCTTCCAAAAAATCCTGAATTCAATTCCCAGCAACCTCATAGTGGCTCACAACTATCTGTAATGAGATCTGGTGCCCTATTGGGGAAGAGACCTGGTCAACTTAGACCATGAAACCCAATATGGACATGTTCAACAGAACTGCCATATACCGTGCATTAATTAATTAGGGTTTTGAGAGGATGATGGACATGTTTTAAAGTTATATTGTGGTGCTGGCTGTACAACTTCTTTTGTTTTTGTTTTTGTTTTTGTTTGATTTTTTTGAGACAGGGTTTCTCTGTGGTTTTTGGAGCCTGCCCTGGAACTAGCTCTTGTAGACCAGGCTGGTCTCGAACTCACAGAGATCCGCCTGCCTCTGCCTCTCAAGTGCTGGGATTAAAGGCGTGCGCCACCAGCGCCCGGCATACTTCTTTAATGTACTAAAATCCATTGTATTGTTCCCTTAAAATGAGAGGATTTTATTGAGTGTAAATTAGCTTTTGGTGAAATTAGCTAATAATAAAATATATAAGCTATGATAAATGACCCCCCAGCACACACATCACACTGATGTAGAAAGAAGGGATCGGATCCCTCATATTTCACAGCTTTTTCTAGTCTCCCCCATAGGTTATGTTACTCTCCTGCACCCCTTGTCAAAGGTATTATCTCTGTTATAGGAAAACCCATCCTTGCATTGATTTAGTAAATTTACCCTTAATGTTACATAAAAATATAACAGATGAAAAATAGTATATAATTCTTTCACCTTCGTTTTTGTGCTCATTTATCATGAACATTACAGGTTAAATAAGTATACATAACACTATATTATTGCTGAACCTGTTATTTTACTAAACTGTGTTACTAAACTAACTAAAGTTTAGCTAGCAGTCAGGCAGATCTTCAACTATCACAAGTTTCTAATTTTACTTAACTAATTCACACAAAGAATGCCTCTAGAATCAAATTTCAGAAAGTTATGCCTGATTTAAATTCTCAGCCAAGTTTAAACTGGCAGAATGTTGCATTTTCTGAGAATATAGTGCACAGTTCTCCATCCTTTAATGCCTCTCACGTAATACCCAAGTAGCCTGCATTTTGCCCACTAGGGGGCACTTTGAATGGAGGCCAATATTAACAGAGTTCATTTGTCTTCATTGAAGGGAATGAATTGACTTCCTTTGTTTATGTGTGTATTAGAATTCTTCAGAGTAACAGAACTTATAGAATGAATATATATATATATGTATGTATGTATATATACATATATATATATATTCATCGACAGGGGATTTATTAAAATGACTGAGAGGCTGTGGTCCAGCTAATCCAACAATGGCTGCCTATGAACAGAAGGTTCAGGAATCATGTTCAGTCCATGAGGCAGGATGTCTCGGCTGGTTTTCAATATATGGCAGAATCCCAAAGAAGTAGACGCTGTGTCCATAAAGGAATGGGCTTGCTAGTGAAGTGAGAGCAACGAGGCAAAGAAAAAAGCTTTGTTCTTCCCTGCCCTTTATATAGACTTCCAACAGAAGGTGTGGCCCAGATTAGAGGTGGCTCTTCCCAGCTCAGAGATCTAAAAATCAGTATCAGTTTATGCTTTCAATATTTGCTCACAATTTTCTACATCTCTCAGAATTTAGAATGAAAACTGAACATATTATTTTAATAAGGATATATTAGGAAAATGCTCCATTTTCTATGCTGTTTTGTTGTGAAACATGATGTCAATCTGTAGCCTCCACTGCCCTACGTAGCCCAGGCTGAGTTCAATCATGGCGGTCCTTACCTCACCATTCCAGTGCTGGGGTTATGAGCCACTAGGCACAGCTTACCTGTTTTTTAAAAATAACCACACCTCTGTTACCTATACCACTATGTTACATATGTTATATTATTTGTTTGTTTGTTTGTTTTTGTTTTTTGAGACAGGGTTTGGAGTCTGTCCTGGTATTTGCTCTGTAGCTGTAACCCAGACTGGCCTTGAAATCACAGAAATCCACCTGCCTCTGCCTCCCGAGTGCTGAGATTAAAGGCGTGCACCACCACTGCCCAGCTGCTTATTATTTTTAACCTGAGACTTCAAGCTATCTTTACCTTTCCTGTTTATTTTTCAGCCATCTGTAGTCTGTCTCACTGTTTCAGCCTGAAAGAACACTTTTCTTTGCCCTTCAGCATGAACCATTCACATGTCAACAACTTTCCATAGAGCTTTTATTTGTAATAATTTCTATGGTCAAAGAATTATCTAACCACAGCAACTATAATTACATCTGTGTTGAATGAATATATCATCAAATACATGCTGAAATTTTAGTTTTTTATTCAGTGTTATTGCTTACTGTGTAGTAGGCCAGATGAACTCAATAAGATGTATCCATTAAGTCAATTAAGTAGTTGATTGCAAACTCAAATGTGGACTTTTTGCCAGTCTTATTAAGAAAAGCATACAATAGATCCATTCACTTAGAACTTTTACCAGACAGTCTGGCTAGGTTTCCCCAGACAGTGGGGTCTGGAGAAGTGGGTCTATGAGGGGAATGCGTCCTCTTGAGTTTATGAAAATAACTCCAGTTATACCTGAGGGTTTTGAGGATTTTTTTTCTTTGGGTTTGTTGTTGTTGTTGTTGTTGTTTGTTGTTTTGGTTTTTTTGTTTTTTGGGGGGTTTTTTGCTTTTTCAAAACTTCTCACTTGGCATTCTTCTACAAAAACAGCTCAAACCATGTTGAGCATCATACTATGACCACTGGAAGTAGAATGCATTTCAACTACTCTATTCTAATGTTGCTAAAGACAGAAGCATACAAGTGGTGAATGGGACACATACTCAGAAATGTGGACCTCAGAAAAAGAGCAGAAAGAGCCAGATCACAAACAGGTCAAGCTCCTAACATCTGACGTGATGATGGACAGATCCATGGCTGACAGTTTTGTCAAGGATAGCCTTAAACTCTATCAGTTCATGTCTTTCATTTTTTTAATATTTATTTATTATGTATACAATATTCTATCTGTGTGTATGCCTACAGGTCAGAAGAGGGCACCAGACCTTATTACGGATGGTTGTGAGCCACTATGTGGTTGCTGGGAATTGAACTCAGGACCTTTGGAAGAACTGGCAATACTCTTAACCGCTTAGCCATCTCTCCAGCACCAGTTCATGTCTTTTAAATAGATTTTTTTTCAATAAACACTAGGGGAAGATAAAGTTGAAAAAATTGCAAAAAAGTTACAGGGAACATTGCAGAAGGAAAAACGGAAGGAAGATGATAAGAACCTGAAGAGCAGGGAGTTTGCTGTGAGACTGTGTCTCCTAGCAGTGTCTGAAACTTCACCCAACAAGGACGACACCAATAGACATGCCAAACTGGATGGGAGCGAGCCCACAAGACCCTAGCCCTACACAAAGAATTTCAGGCTTCTCAGAAATGCTGAGAGAGAGAGAAATAGCCTTCCCCAGGGAGAAGCTCAACAGGTGGTTATCCAATAACAAACAATCAACCCGGAAGACATACATACAAGTGATGGTATACAGCCTGAGTAGGTTATATTAGGAAACTGTGTATTCGTGTACACTTATGCATGCAATAACAATGATAAGAGGTCATGAATTTGAAAGAGAGCCAGAAAGGATACACGGGAAGGTTTGGAGGGAAGCAAGGGAAATGATTAAATATATAAAATCAAAAATAAAAGAAATTAACTAATCAAGAAAATTTAAAATAAAGGAAACTTAATAGCCTAGACGCTATAAATCACCTACAGCTTCTGTGTTCTTCCCACCCTTGACACTTGAAGGACTTGTTTTTAAGCTGAACTGTGTCAGAGATTATTGCTTAAAAGGAAGCTATTTCCCAACTTTACCTACTCTCTCCATAAATTTATACCCATATCAGTGTTCTTTTAATATTAGCATGTGAATCCCGAGTAAAATAGTCAAGACATAACAAAGTTAACTAGCTGGACTCACGCACCAATTAGAATCACCTACCAAAACTGTCACTTGGATCTGTATGTTAATCTGCATTGACATTCTGTGGTCTCTCTTCACTTAGGAACACAGCTATTTGTGTATACTTTCGTATTCAACTTAAAAACATCTCAAGAAAAAAAAAATGCCTAAGTGGATAGATTTTACTAGTAAATGATCTTTAAATACCAAGGTGTTCTATCATTGAAATTGTTTCCAAAATTGCATCAAAAGCATGGTTGTGCTAGGTTCCTTTTCCAAGTCTCATTGTGTAGGACCTCAGTTTTTTTACCTTGCCAATTAAAAGGGAAGAAATTGGGCCATAGTCTCTAAACCAGGGTTTTTTACTCCTTAAAGGTCCAAAATCTATTCATGGGAGTCTAGAAACTGTAAAATTCATCTTAAAATTATGCTGTTTTTATTCTTGTTTGAACTCAATAAATATTAGAAAGGAGAAAATTATTCTCAGAAACACACAGATTTCAAATTCTTTAAACCATAGAAGTAGGTCTCTGCCCTCTGTTCAGTGGATACCAAGGAAAAGGGAATAGAAAAGATCATGCCTTCACCCTCCTGGACCTAGATATAAGTGGGAGAACCTTGGTCTTCCCACAGGGCAGGGAATTTGTACTGCTCTTCAGTATCGAGAGGGAGGGGGAATGGAGTGGGGGGATGAGAAGAGGAGTGGGGATAGGGAAAGGGGAGTGGGGGGAGGGGCAATATTTGGGAGGAGGGGGAGGGAAATGGGAAACGGGGACAGGTGGAAATTTTAATTAAAAAAGAATAAAAATAATAATAATAAAAAAAAGGGAAAAGAAAAGAAAAGATCATGCCCACTTAAAGGAGTACTCTGAGACCCAGGATTAGTGAAAAAGAAAAGTTGAACAACTAAACTCCTACTTTCCATATATAAATATTAGAGTTCGCTTGGGGAGTGTGTTTCTCTGACATTTGCCTACATGCTGAGTTCATAAACATAAACATTAGAAAAAATAAAAACTGGTCCTCTTCTGGTGTCTGTTGTGGGAGGTCATGGCTGGTTTAAATGCTTCTTGCCGTCTGAGACCCCGGCCGGGAGAGATGGGCATGTCTCCTTAGAGATTTTGTTTTAGTTGCCATATAAAATGAGGCTGTCATGTGTTCAGAGGTTTTGTGTCTGTTTTCCAATTAATGTTGGTTTTACGTTCTTGTTTTTTAAACTTTATCTTTTACCTACATTTTATTAATTGCTCTAAGATTTTTAATACTCACTATTCATAATATATTCATATTCTATCTCTAAAACGGTACTTCCTATCAAAATATATAGGCAATATTAGTATATGCAAGAGGTCATTTTCATTTTGGTGATGAGTTAATAGTCTAACATACTACCAAATTATAAAATTTTATGTTCCTTATTTTCTTCGATGAAAATCTATTTTTTATATTTATTTATTTATTTATTATGTATACAGTGGTCTGTCTGCATACCAGAAGAAAGTACCAGATCTCATTACCTATGGCTGTGAGCCACCGTGTGGGTGGTGGGAATTGAACTCAGGACCTTTGGAAAAGCAGCCAGTGCTCTTAACCTCTGAGCCATCTCTCCAGCCCCAGATGAAAATCTTTAACTTGACAGATACATTGTATTCATAACTTTTAGATTTTCAGATGTTTACAAAAAAACTAGATTTTACTTTTCAAAATCTGATGTATTATAAATATATTGTATAGAGGCATTTGAAATCAGCTCACAGTGTAGGCCATTTTCTTATATGGGGAAGGTATGTCTTGATTTACTACTCAGCATATATTTTATTACTATAGAAAAATGAGTATTGTGCTCAATCACAAGTAATGTAATGAGACTCTACTCCTGGGTAAATGAGAGGGAAGGAGATAAGTTATAAAATCTGACATTTACAGTAGTGTGTGTGTGTGTGTGTGTGTGTGTGTGTGTGTATAAGAACTCTGACAGTGTGGAGTTCTAATGTCTGCCTGTTTGATCACTATATTTGTAGTTGATGGTGGGTCAGTGTGTAGTCATCAGGTAAGACCTTCTGTGAACCCTCTAGCAGTCAGTGAATAGCAGACCACAGAATTCTCCAGCTTTAATTACAGGCAAAAGAAAAGGTACAATTAGCATTTTAATATAGAAATATCTTAGGCTTTAGGAGAATTATGATAAATCTAATGCTGCCTAGTGAACCAATGAGGGGATATTACAACAAACTGTCTCCTTAGGAATATCTGTTTAAATGAAAGCAGCAATACTTCATCCTTATCTCCTGGATAGTGATCACCATTTCAGGCTATTCTTTGTTCCAGCTCTAAAACACCTTTAGTTTGCTTTGGTTTGGTTTTATATTTTTGTAATTGGTAGTGTTTGTTCTCTATAAAACTGTAAGAAAAGAACTGTATTTGCTTGGCACTACCAGGTTAGCTGTTGGGAGAAGCTGCTTTGCCACCTCCACTGGCTCTTAGCATGCGTCTCTGACTTGGATGCGGGGAGGCTATGTCAGTCACAGCATATTAAACTCACTTCTTTGCCATGGCAGAGGCTCTCCCACCTGCCTCTCATAAACACCTGCAACACATGTTTGTAGAACTCTGGAGTGCTTTGCCTTTGGGGTCCTGAGGATTTCCCCTAGAGCTTTGTGCTTATAGACAGCTGTGCAATTCATTTTTTTAAATGACGGTTTCCTTTTCCCTAACATTGAAGCTATAATATATTCACTAAAATAAAGCTCTCATTTTTCATCAAAGAAAAACTTTCCACATATTTTTACAGTGCTGTTTCTCCTTTGGAGCCTTATTTTTCCCCTTTACTAATCTGGCATGCTATGAAAATTAAGGATTGGTACCAAGAAATTAGGAGAAAGAAAACTGAGTAATTCATTTGTCAGGTATCTTCTTCATGCCAGACCCATGTTATGTTACAGACATAAAGTTTTGTTGTTGTTAAATACTAAACAACTTTTTCCAGTTTAGCTTATTTTCAAAATCATGGCCAATCAACTATAAAATGGCAATACTTTGGATGTACTGTAGGTAACCACTACAATTATTAAAATCTCATAAGCTAACAAATACTGAATAGTATGATTTCATGTCTTTTCAAAAATTTATAAATGTATATACTGCTATCTAATAATAAGACAGCCTTTTCCTCCACATACAAAATGGGTGTGGTACATCCCATTGCATGCATGGGAGTGCATGCATGCCACGAATATGCATGTGTGTGTGAGCATACTGTTTGACAGAACCTGTTGTGAGATTATCTGTAATTATTAGAAGTATGCAATATCACAGATTTCAGGTTGTCATACTGTTAAATTGGCCTTCTGGGTCAAAGTCTGTCCCGTGTGTCAGTGCTCAGTAGAGTCATAGGCCATTATAGCTCCCATCTCTCTTGAGCTTTTGTCAAGTGCCTGACATACTATGTTTATAATGTCATTGAATTCCTCCTGGAGTGTCATAGGTGGAAAAACTAAATCAAGAGTGTGACTGACTCATTTCCCAGATGCTAAATAGTAGACAGCAGTCTGAGTACATGCCTCACTGTTGCTTCCCTTCTTCTGGTCCTGTCTTCAACATGGAACTTTAAATAGATCTGAGATCCTCCTGGTACAAAGGACATTAAGACCAGTATCCCTAAAATGGTTCCTTTGTTCTTTGTGCTTCTCACATGTCTGTATAGAAGTCCTTTGAAAGATTCTCTGCTATTCAAAAGAGGATAAGCACTTCAGACTCCTTCTAGAGTTTCAAACGTGATTCAGAAAAAGATAATCATCTTCAAATGAAGGGCAAGAATGAGAACATCAAAGCTGGCAATACTGTTTGTAGTGACCTTTTGTATGAACTTGATTTTTATTAGGCTTAGAACAAGGGAGATTTTTGTGTGCTATCTGGTACTTATTTGCACTTCTTGCATTATGTTACAGTTAGTTATTCTTCCTGTGGATTAGCTTGTAAATATTTGTATACTGCCATAAAAAGTTAAGTTTAAACGAAAGGTATTGAAATGGTGTTGTCATGGATGGAGTAGGTAAGAGGGAAGGAGCATTACATACTACAAACAGATTGAGCTTACAAAAGGCACCATAGGACTGATTGATCAGCATTCAAAGTCCTACTTTTCTGAGACAATTCCCTTGGCTGAAATTACATTAGGGAGTAGATAACTATCATAATGAAGACCTAAGAAGTGAGGAAAACTAACTAACTATACCTGACGAATCTTTAGTTGATTCCTTTTTGAAAACCTTTTAGTTGAAGCCTTTTTGGAAGTTGTTTGGACATCTTGCTGAAGTAACAAAAGTATTTTGGAAAGCCAGAAGCTCACTGCTCAGTTTAGCTTTATTGGAATGGTTTTCCTTCTAAAATGTTGATGTCTAGTGCTACCAGTTTTGCTTCTGTAAGTCACTTGGTCTGCAAGACATTCTTGTCATAGCCTATCCATACGTGTGTGTGTGTGTGTGTGTGTGTGTGTGTGTGTGTGTGTGTGTGACTAAATATATAAATATTATCTTTTCAGGCTACATAATGTTACTTGTATGTGTCTGATTCCAGGACTGATCATGTCGTAGTGGATAATTAATTTCTGTGCTCTTCACTGATTCTTGTTCAGGTTATGTTTACATAACCAATTTTTGTGAGACTTTATGGGTATAGTTTCTCTGACATTAAGGAGATACAGTCTCACAACAAACTTCCTTTTCCTCAGGTTCTTATACTCTTTTCATCCCCTCTTCCACAAGGATCCCTGAGCACTGGATGTAGGAGTTGTGTTATAGATGTATCAGTTAGGACTTGGCTCCCCAACTCTGCATTTTAATAGGTTGTAGGTTTATGTAATGGTTCCCATCTGTTTCAAAGAGCTTTCTTGATGATGGGTAAATACTACACTTACCTGTGAATATAAGGACAAGTAGAAGAATGTTGTTAGGTATTACGCTCATTGAGTAAAGTGGTGGTCAGAAATTTTTCAGCAACCAGCATTTACTAGTGTTGAATAGTTAGCTAGGCTTCTAATGTTACACTCAAAATCAGTAACCCAGATCACCACCATGAGACATACTCCGATGCAAAAACAGTCTTTCTTGCAAGTTAACTTGGGTCCCCCTGTCTGTCTGAAGCATCAGCAGCAGCAGCAACAGAAACAGCACAGAAGAGAGCCCAGAGGTGAACAAAGGAGAAGAGGCTTGGGGAATTCCAAGCCTCTGAGCCTGTGATTGGCTGTCCCTATGATATAAGGGGGCTTTCCAGGCCTGAGGAGAATTCCAAGCCTCCAGGGGTTCATTCATTGTTCAGTTTTCCCTGCTCAGGGATTGGCTGGTTTTGTGTGGGACAAAGATGACTCGGATTCTGGGACCAAACTGTTTCTTTCATTGGTTCTTTTTACCTTTTTGACTCTAATTTTGGGACTAGGGCAAATATCTTTGGCTCTAGGTTCGGAGACTCTGGTCCCATTTTCAGGGTGTGTTTCTTTCTTAGAGCTGAGCCTTTCAGGATCTGTGTAGGGCTACAGATGAGGGGTTTTCTGGGGCCTGGCTCTCTCACTAGTACAAGACATGCTTTTTTTATTTATTTATTTATTCTTTTTTAATTAAAATTTCCACCTGCTCCCCGTTTCCCATTTCCCTCCCCTCCTCCCAAATATTGCCCCCTCCCCCCACTTCCCTCCCCCTATCCCCACTCCTCTTCTCCTCCCCCCACTCCATTCCCCCTCCCTCTCGATACTGAAGAGCAGTCCAAATTCCCTGCCCTGCGGGAAGACCAAGGTCCTTCTATCTACGTCCAGAAAGGTGAGCGTCCAAACAGGCTAAGCTCCCACAAAGCCAGTTCATGTATTAGGATCGAAACCTAGTGCCATTGTCCTTGGCTTCTCATCAGTCTTCATTGACCGCCATGCTCAGAGAGTCCGGAATCAACCCATGCTTATTCAGTCCCAGACCAGCTGGCCTTGGTGGGCTCCCAATAAATCAGTTCCACTGTCACAGTGGGTGGGTGCATCCCTCGTGGTCCTGATTTTTTGCTCATGTTCTCCCTCCTTCTGCTCCTCATTTGGACCTTAAGAGCTCAGACCGTTGCTCCAAATTGAGACTCTGTCTCTACCTCGATCCATCGCCAGATGAAGGTTCTAAGGTGATATGCAAGATATTCATCAGTATAGGATAGGGTCATTTCAGGTTCCCTCTCCTTAGTTGCCCAAGGTACCAGCTGGGGACATATTCCTGGACACCTGCGAACCCCTCAAGAGTCAAGTCTCTTGCCAACCCTAAGATGGCTCCCTTAGATAGGATATATACTTCGCTGCTCCCGTATCCATCCTTCCTATATCCCAACCATCCCAATCCCCCGAGCTCCTCCCATCCTCCCCTTCTCATATTTCTCATCCCATTTCCCCTTTGCCCCATGCCACCTCACCCGCAAGTTCCCAGTTTTTGCCCTGTAATCTTGTCTACTTCCCCCTCTCCATGCGGATGACTATATGATTTTCTTTGGGTTCACTTTCTTATTTAACTTCTATAGGATCACACATTATATGCTTAATGTCTTTTATTTATGGCTAGAAACCGATTATGAGTGAGTACATCCCATGTTCCTCTTTTTGGGTCTGGGATACCTCACTCAGGATAGTGTTTTCTATTTCCATCCATTTGCACGCAAAATTCGAGAAGTCATTGTTTTTTACTGCTGAGTAGTACTCTAATATGTATATATTCCACACTTTCTTCATCCATTCCTCCATTGAAGGGCATCTAGGTTGTTTCCAGGTTTTGGTTATTACAAACAATGCTGCTATGAACATAGTTGAACAGATAGATACTTTTGTCATTTGATGTGGCATCTTTTGGGTATATTCCCAATAGTGGTATTACTGGATCTTGGGGTAGGTTGATCCCAAATTTCCTGAGAAATCGCCACACTGATTTCCAAAGTGGTTGCACAAGTTTGCATTCCCACCAGCAATGAATGAGTGTGCCTCTTTCTCTACAACCTCTCCAGCAAAGGCTATCATTGGTGTTTTTGATTTTAGCCATTCTGACAGATGTAAGATGGTATCTCAAAGTTGTTTTAATTTGCATTTCCCTTATCGCTAAGGAGGTTGAGCATGACCTTAAGTGTCTTTTGGCCATTTGAATTTCTTCTGTTGAGAATTCTCTGTTCAGATCAGTGCCCCATTTTTTTATTGGGTTCATTAGCATTTTAAAGTTTAGTTTCTTGAGTTCTTTATATATTTTGGTGATCAGACCTTTGTCTGTTGCAGGGTTGGTGAAGATCTTCTCCCAGTCAGTGGGTTGCCTTTTTGTCTTAGTGACAGTGTCCTTTGCTTTACAGAAGCTACTCAGTTTCAGGAGGTCCCATTTATTCAATGTTGTCCTTAATGTCTGTGCTGCTGGGGATAAACGTAGGAAGTGATCTCCTGTACCCATATGTTGTAGAGAACTTCCAACTTTTTCTTCTATCAGGTTCAGTGTGTTCAGACTAATATTGAGGTCTTTAATCCATTTGGACTTGAGTTTTGTGCATGGTGATAGATATGGATCTATTTTTATTCTTCTACACGTTGACAACCAGTTCTGCCAGCACCATTTGTTGAAGATGCTCTCTTTTTTCCATTGAATACTTTTAGCTCCTTTATCAAAAATTAGGTGTTCATAAGTTTGTGGGTTAAAATCAGGGTCTTCTACTCGGTTCCATTGATCGACTTCTCTGTTTTTATGCCAATACCAAGCTGTTTTCAATACTGAGGCTCTGTAATAGAGTTTGAGGTCAGGGATGGTAATGCCTCCAGACGATCCTTTATTACATAAGATTGTTTTGGCTATCCTGGGTTTTTTGTTTCTCCATATAAAGTTGATTATTGTCCTCTCAAGATCTGTGAAGAATTTTGATGGGATTTTAATGGGGATTGCATTGAATCTATAAATTGCCCTTGGTAGAATTGCCATTTTTACTATGTTGATCCTCCCTATCCAAGAGCAAGGGAGATCCTTCCATTTTCTGGTATCCTCCTCAATTTCTTTCTTCATTGACTTAAAGTTCTTGTCAAATAGATCCTTTACTTCCTTGGTTAGGGTTACCCCAAGATATTTTATGCTATTAGTGGCTATCGTGAAGGGTGATGCTTCTCTGATTTCCATCTCTGCTTCCTTATCCTTTGTGTATAGGAGGGCAACTGATTTTTTGGAATTGATCTTGTATCCTGCAACGCTACTAAAGGTGTTTATCAGCTGAAGGAGTTCTTTGCTGGAGTTTTTGGGGTCGCTTATGTACACTATCATATCGTCTGCAAATAATGAAAGTTTAACTTCTTCCTTTCCGATTTGAATCCCTTTGATCCCCTTATGTTGTCTTATTGCTATTGCTAGAATTTCAAGCACTATATTAAAGAGGTATGGAGAGAGTGGACAACCTTGTCGTGTTCCTGATTTTAGTGGAATAGCTTTGAGTTTCTCTCCATTTAATTTGATGTTAGCTGACGGCTTGCTATAAATAGCTTTTATTATAGTTAGGAACGACCCTTGTATTCCTAATCTCTCTAAGACCTTTATCATAAAGGGATGTTGAATTTTGTCGAATGCTTTTTCAGCATCTAATGAAATGATCATATGGTTTTTTACTTTCAGTTTATTTATATGATGGATTACATTGATAGATTTTCGTATGTTGAACCAGCCCTGCATCTCTGGGATGAAGCCTACTTGATCATAATGGATAATTTTTCTAATGTGTTCTTGGATTCGGTTTGCCAGTATTTTATTGAGTATTTTTGCGTCGATGTTCATGAGTGAGATTGGCCTGTAGTTCTCTTTCTTGGTTGTGTCTTTGTGTGGTTTTGGTATCAGAGTAACTTCAGCTTCATAAAAGGAATTTGGCAATGACTTCTCTGTTTCAATATTGTGAAATACATTAAGGAGTATAGGTATTAGGTCTTCTTGGAAGTTCTGGTAGAATTCTGCATTGAAGCCGTCTGGACCTGGGCTTTTTTTGGTGGGGAGGTTTTTTATAACAACTTCTAATTCTTCGCGACTAACAGGTCTATTTAGATTGTTCACCTGGTCCTGGTTTAACTTTGGTATATGGTACTTATCAAAAAAAAGTGTCCATTTCTATAACATTTTCCAATTTTGTGGCATACAGGTTTTTGTAGTAAGATCTAATGATTCTCTGAATTTCCTCTGAGTCTGTGGTTATGTCTCCCTTTTCGTTTCTGATTTTGTTAATTTGCGTATTCTCTCCGCCGTTTGATTAGTTTGGATAGGGGTTTATCAATCTTATTGATTTTCTCCATGAACCAGCTTTTTGTTTCATTGATTCTTTGGATTGTTTTCTGTGTTTCTATTTTGTTGATTTCAGCCCTCAATTTGATTATTTCGAGTCTTCTACTTCTCCTAGGTGAGTCTGCTTCTTTTTTTTCTAAAGCTTTCAGGTGGGCTATTAAGTCTCCAATGTGTGCTTTCTCCGTTTTCTTTAAGTGGGCACTTAATGCTATGAATTTTCCTCTTAGCACTGCTTTCATAGTGTCCCATAGGTTTGAGTATGTTGAGTCTTCGTTTTCATTGAATTCAAGAAAGACTTTAATTTCTTTCTTTATTTCTTCCTTGATCCAGGTGAGGTTCAGTAGTTGACTGTCCAGTTTCCATGAGTTCATAGGCTTTCTGGGGATGGCATTGTTGTTGAATTCTAACTTTAATCCATGGTGATCTGATAAGACACAGGTGGTTACCGATATTTTTTTGTAACTGTGTAAGTTTGCTTTGTTACCGAGTATGTGGTCTATTTTCGAGAAGGTTCCGTGAGCTGCAGAGAAGAAGGTATATTCTTTCCTATTTGGGTGGAATGTTCTATAGATGTCTGTTAAGTCCATTTGATTCATTACCTCCCTTAATCCTCTTATTTCTCTGTTAGGTTTCTGTCTGATTGACCTGTTCATTGGTGAGAGAGGAGTGTTGAAATCTCCTACTATTAGTGTGTGTGGTTGATGACTGCCTTGAGTTTTAGTAACATTTCTTTTACATAAGTGGGTGCTTTTATATTAGGGGCATATATATTCAGGATTGAGATTTCATCCTGGTGAATTGTTCCTGTTATGAGTAAAAAATGACCATCTCCATCTCTTTTGATTGATTTTAGTTTGAAGTCAGCTTTCTTAGAAATTAGTATGGCCACACCTGCTTGTTTCTTAGGTCCGTTTGCTTGATAAACCTTTTCCCAGCCCTTTACTCTGAGTAGATGTCAGTCTTTGTGGTTGAGGTGTGTTTCTTGTAAACAGCAGAATGTTGGATCCTATTTTCGTATCCAATCTCTTAGCCTGTGCCTCTTTATAGGTGAGTTGAGTCCATTGATATTAAGTGATATTAATGACCAGTGGTTGTTAACTCCAGTCATTTTTCCTTTCTTTCTTTCTTTCCTTTGGTAGTAGAGTTTGTGTGTTTCCCTTCTTCAAGTTGTGCTGGTGAAGGGTCATTAGATGTCTGAGTTATTGTGGGCATTGTTGGACTCCTTGGTTTGTGATTTTCCTTCAATTACTTTCTGAAGGGCTGGATTTGTGGCTACGTATTGTTTAAATTTGTTTTTATCCTGGAAAACTTTGTTTTCTCCATTTATAGTGAACGAAAGCTTGGCTGGGTATAGTAGTCTGGGCTTGCATCCATGGTCTCGTAGTTTCTGCAGTATATCTATCCAGGACCTTCTGGCTTTCATGGTTTCCATAGAGAAATCAGGTGTAAGTCTGATAGGTTTACCTTTATAGGTAACTTGACCTTTTTCCTTTGCAGCTCTTAATATTCTTTCTTTATTCTGTATGTTTTGTGTTTTGATTATTATATGACGAGGAGATGTTTTTTTTTTTTTTTTTGATCCAGTCGATTTGGTGTTCTGTATGCTTCTTGGACCTTCAAAGGAATATCTTTCTTAAGGTTGGGAAAGTTTTCTTCTATAATTTTATTCAATATATTTTCTGGACCATTGAGCTGTACTTCTTCTCCTTCTTCTATCCCTATTATTCTTAGGTTTGGTCTTTTTATTGTGTCCCAGATTTCCTGAATGTTTTGTGATGAGAATTTGTTGGTTATGCTGTTTTCTTTGATGAGAGTGTTTATTTTCTCTATGGCATCTTCAGTGTCTGAGATTCTTTCTTCTATCTCTTGTAATCTGTTGATGGTACTTGTCTCTGTAGTTCCTGTTCGTTTATTCAAATTTTCCATCTCCATCCTTCCCTCGGTTTGTGTTTTCTTTATTACTTCCACTTCATTCTTCAAGTCTTGAACCGTTTCCCTTACCTGTTTGATTACTTTTTCTTGTTTCTCTTGGTTTTCTTGGGTATCTTTGAGATATTTATTCATTTCCTCTACTTTTTTGTTTGTAATCTCTAATTGGTTGTGGCAGTTTTTCACCTCCTGTTTAAGGTCCTCTATTATTTTCATAAAATTCACTTTTGAGTCGAATTCTTCTAATTCTTCTGGATTAGGGTGTAGACTTCTCATTTCGGGATTCCTGGATCCTGGTGATGTCACGTTGCCTTTCAAGTTGTTGGGGGAATTCTTGCATTGGCGCCTGCCCATCTTTTCCTTCAAATGGAGCCAGGAGAGGCCTGATATCTTGGACCAGTCTTTGCTGTGACTAACTCTCTAGGTGTATCTCCTCAGTGTAGGGGCAGGAACCGTTCCCTTCCAGATGAACTCCTCAACACCAAAACATGGATGCGTGGTATTCCAGTGACCCGCGTAAAGAAGGCCGAATGCAAGGGGTCGGGCGGGGTCCAGTAGAACACAGGCGACACTGCAGTACAAGCTGGAGGTGCCTGCGCTCCCTTTCGGGGATTGCTGAGGCCTGCCCGCTAGGCAGGCACTCACTGCTCTGGTTGAGTAGCCTTAGTGTAGGGGCGTTTGTGCTCTCTACCGGGACCGTCCGCCCCAGGATAGTACACACTCACCCGTCCCGATGAAACTTCTCGGCACCTACACAGGAACTCCTGGATGCCCCAATGAGCCAGGGACTAAGGGAAGTAGGGCGCAGGCAGAGCAGGTCCAGCAGATCACAGCAGAGACTGCAGCCCCAGCAGCAAGGGCCCGCTTTCCCTGGCGGGGACCTTGAGGCCTACCCTCTAGTCAGGGACTCACTGCTCTGGGTTGGTAGCCTTAGTGAAATGGCAGGAAACTGTTCCACAGCTAAGGACCTTGCAGACAAGGCAGGCTTGGGGGTGGGGGTGGGGGCGGGTGTGTAGGAGAGAAAGCCCTGCAGCAGGAGCTGGGGGAGGGGCGTTTGTGCTCTCTACCGGGACAGTCCGCCCCAGGATAGCACACACTCACCCGTCCCGATGAAACTTCTCGGCACCTACACAGGAACTCCTGGATCAAGACATGCTTTTGTTATGCCTAAATCCGCAAAGTCCCCAAAAGCCAACAATGAGACCGAGTCCCGTATGTAAAAGCAAAGAGCCTTTATTTTATGGAAGTTTGCATACTCGGTCTCTCTGCATGTCCAATATATTGGAATATCTGGAGAGCCCCGAGCTCAGTTAGAGTTAGGTTTTTATAGTAGTAAAGGTGGGGGTGAGGGGTTTCTGAGGTTCACGACCCATGGTTGGCTGACATTTGTCTAGGGGTGTCCCGGTGAGTGTGCTGGAAGGTGATCCTATCTACAGTGGGTTGGAACCTTAGGCATTTTCTTTGGATGCTCTGTTCTTGGGTGGTGCTCCGGTAATCTCAGTTTGTGGTTCTTCCTGCAACCAGGTATTACTTCAGGGTAAACTACTGAGACTTGGGCCTCCATTAAACTTATCGATGGCTGAGTCCTACACTGGAGGTGATAATGGTTGGAAGTAAAGAACTTCCTTTGGGTGATCTGTTCATATTTAGCTTATCATGGTTGGCTCCTACAGTTTCCTTCTTGTTGAACTGTTCTTCAGTTTGATTAGAAAGCTGTTGGTTATGGCTAAGGTGTGTGTGCCACTACTGCACTCTTCAGGTTACAGCACATGCTGGTCATTGTGCTTCCTAGGCATCATGGCTGGGTAGGACTGTTGGCTATTTCTCTCCTTTGGAAGCGTCAGGTACCATGAAACCTAGTCCTTGATGAGGAGGCTTTCAGGTCAGATCCAGCTTGGGTTTCCTCTGAGTCTTGTGTCTGAAGTACATAGTGCCTTCAGCAAGAGGGGCTCACCTTCACCTCTGGGATCAACCAAGCAGAAGTGTATGATGTTTTGGAACAACCCTGCCAACAGCCCAAAAGAGGATTTCACATTCCTGGTGTTGGGGTTTTGATAGCTAGTTTATGGCTCTTAGGAGGAAAGATTTCATTTAAACTATGTAAACACAGACTTACATGTATTATAGGTATTTTTAGGTAGACAGTTAATAGCATACTTACAGGTTTTCAAAATCCTTACTGTATACTCCTTTCTCCCCATCCCTATGTAAATCTCTGCTTTACCTGTTTATCCCATCAGATCTCTTGAACCCTGCTGTTCCCCATTCTTTTGCCCCTCCCCCAGCCCCCACAATGGTTACTTTTTACTTTCCTAGTTTCTCCAGTTACTACTCCCTCACATCTGAAGATTTGGAGCTAGGAACATCAGCTGAGAGAGAACATATATTTGCCTTTCTGGGTCTAATTTATTAATTCAGTTTTTGTTTGTATATGTAAGAATATTCCAAAAAGTCCTGATTTTTAAAAACACATTAAAAGCAGATAAACTAATAATTAAAGGGGAAAAACAGAAGTAAATTACAAAACTACAGCAATGAATTTTACTGTGTTAAAGTACCCATGCTCTTTTTGCTGCTGATGTACATACACTGATGTTCACAGCTATGCAGTGGTTTTTAGTTGTGTCAGATGTGCTCAGTTAGCACAAGCTACATGTGGTGTTCAGTGTTTGAAGTGTGACTTGAAACATGTCCTAAGTGTGAAATATAAAATTGGATTTCAAAAACTTTCCCTAAATAAAGAATGAAAAGTATTTCATTAATAAATTTCTCCATGGTTGCATTTACTTTTATTTGTTCCGTGTGTGTGTGTGTGTTTAAATGTTTATGTTAGATAATTTTTAATTATCAATGAACTTTTGGTCTTGTGGCCCACATTATATTTTTTCATAGTGCTTGTTCAGATTATATGTGTGTGTTTATATGTTAGAAATAACACCATCTTAACAGGAAACCTTTTTAATAACTTTGAAGAATAATTCCTTTTTGGTATTTCATATGTGATTATTCCATATCAGCATTATCTTTTGACTTTTTTGATGTTGGCCCCAGCGTTGCAGTCCTTTAAACTACCTCCCTTTGACCCTAGCAGGGCTTCTAGGAGTTTATTAGGCTCCAGTCGATCAATGTTTCTAGTAACGGCCTTGAATGCTTAGATAGAGCAGCACTTCATGTCTTGAATTGTTTGTCATTTCTTTATAAAGAAGTTCATTTCAGGAAACTGCTCCATGGGATTGCTCTTTTATTATTTTCTGACAAAAGTAACATGATCCTTTTTTAGTTTGTTGAAAGCCAGAATAGAAAAGCCTTTTATATTAACAAAAACAAAATGCTTTTCCGGGCACAGAGAATAAGGAACAGAATCAGTCATAAATTATAGTCTTGTAGAAGTCACTTTTTAAAATAGATCATGAGTGGACTATCAGTCTGTCAAGGGCTTTAACCTCTATTTTATTTACTTGGGTCCAGGTTGTCATCAGCTACCAATGTAATTCCTAGACAGAGAAGTTACAGTTAGATGTGATAGTGTGGTCGTCATGGAAGCATGTGTTATCTTCATCAAGGCAATTCAGATTTGATTATTACAAATCTGTGTTGAATACCAAACCAGTGAGATAGTAACTATAGCTAAATCACAGGACTGTCATTTCTGCCAGATGATTAGGGTTACCTTGGAAGAGCTATGAGTAGGTTGAGCTGTGGAAATACTCTGAACAGAAGAGAAAAGGTCTGTCTGTCATAGCTAGTGAGACGCAGCGTGTTAGCGTGATGAATCTCGAACTATTTAACCTTAACAGTTACATTCCCTCTCCACCCGACACCAGCACACAAGCACGTCAGCGTTTAAGAACTATGTCTCCAAGGGATATCTAAGTGTGTCAGTAATTTCCTATTAAGATAAAATTCAGCTATGTTGTGTCTAACTAGATCTTTCAGAGAAGAGTGTATGCTCTATTTTAAAGAACTAGGTATTCCCTAAATTAAATGCCTGGGTGGACAGTAGAAAACATTTAGAAGTTTATAAAACATTTAATGGGAATGTATACAGTTTAACATGTTAGACATTGTGCTATGCATTTAAATTATGGCATAAATATATTAAAATTTTGTAAAATGTAAGTATGTTTCTATTTGTTTGTGAGGAGGTTGGTCCATTTAAATAGTTAATATAGTTTAAACAGTAGCTGCAAATTTAAGTGGACACACTAAACCTAACCATTTTATTTTGTCACGCCGTAAATAAAAATAAATGGCGGAGAGGAGCAGTTTTTACTTTCACTAGTCAGTTTAATGTCATCCTGATATTTCCATTGTCTGACATATTTTGGGCACTTGTTAAACTCATAAATTAGATGACCTAGAAATTGTTAACTTTAAAAGAATTCATTTTGGGTCGGGCAGTGGTGACACAAGCCTTTAATCCCAGCACTCAGGAGGCAAAGGCAAGTGAGTTCAAGGTCAGCCTGGCTACAGAGCAAGTTCCAGGACAGGCTCCAAAGCTACAAAGAAACCCTGTCTCAAAAAAACCAAATAATAATAATAATTAATAATAATTCATTTCGGGAGGAGGATTCATTGTGCCATCTAGTGGATGTATTGAGTTTTCTGATCATCAAATATTCATAATTATTTTTTTCCTCCAAAGTTCAGTTTTCTGGACACCTTGTCCCTTAGCCTTTTTTGATTGTGCATGCTTGCGTTAACTTTACTCTACTATAATTTTGATATAATTTTATTTGAAAGCATTATATTTGAAATTATAACTTAAAGCATCAAAACCAGTCTAATGACAGTGATATATTTTAGCAACCACACGCATTAAAAATAAGATATGTTTAGATTTTTTTCAGTTTTGATTAGCCAAGAAAGAACCAGTTGAAACAGAAGCATGTTAATTATTAAATGTCTTATTATATATGTATAGAACATTTAAATGGTCATCATATTCATTTCTGTCTTTTTTATTTTAATTTATTGTATTTATTTTTCTTTAGAGAAATCCAAGGCCTGTAACTTACCAGTTCCACCCCAATTTAGATTACTACAAGGCACGGGGAGCAGACCTTATGAATAAAAGCCGGTAAGTCCCTTCCCATAGACAGTATCAGAAGTCATCAAGAATTTTTATGTATTTCATGAGGATTATTTTCTAGATTTAGCATGCTAAGACTGGTGTGTAATGAATCTTTGTTAAATAAATTTCTAAGTTCTTTTCGGCATCATAAAACAATTTTTTGTTAACAGTGGTAATATGAATTAATACAAGTACTATAGTAATCTGTATGGAGTGTCCTCAGACCACTAAAACTAGATCTACCTCATGACGTACCTGTACCTACCTGCAGGGCTCCAGAACATCATGCCACTGAGATACTTGCCTATCCATATTTATTGTATAACTACTTGTAATGTTAAGTTATGGAGCTAACCTAATTGTCTAACAACATATAGGTGGATAAAGAAAATATTGCATGTATATACAATTACTTTTTTTTTTTTTTTAGCCACAAAAGGGCTGGGAAAAGGGAGAAGAGGGCAGTATGGGGGGAAATATACTCAACATATAACATATACTTCCATGGGAAATGTCCTTTTATAACACAGTACCATGTACAATGAATACATACTATGAAATGAAATTTTTAAAATATACCAAAAGAATACATTTTTAAGTTTTCAGCGTCATTTCTCCAGCACTAATAAACCTGAATAGTTTCTACTTGGTGTAATCTCTTTCTGGATCTTCACTGTTGAATGAAAAGAGGCAGTTCTATGATATATTTTTAAATTATTTCAGTAACAAAATTAAAATTGCATTTCCCAGTTGGCTTTAGCACTACAAAATAAGCTTATAAATGCATCCTTTGTGATCAGCGATTGTACACACAGAACTCTTAAGGGTCACTGTAGGAATAAAAACATTCAAATCATACTTTTAAAAGAAATTAACATTGGCATAAAGGGTTGATGAACAGTTCTGTTTTTTTCATAATACTATACTTAGATGTCTCAAGAGTTAACTTGTCAAACCAGAACCATTTCAAATTAGAATGCAATTTCAGAGTTTACTCTAGAAAACAATGTTAGCAATGATAAATGCTGCCAAATTGTCCAATTTTTTTTTCTTAAACATTTTCCTGAGTGTTAACTTTTCTTGAGAATTCCAGCAGACTAAATATATATTTATAGAGTGCATACATACGGCCTGTTCTGCATTAAAACGACTGCCACTTAGGAAATGGTAGCTTAAGAGCTGGGGAAATGTACAAGAGACTGACTTTTAAACTTAAACCTGAACCTTTTATTACAACAGTAGAAACAGAGAAACACTACTACGAAATTACTCAGCTTTGAAATTATGAGACCAGTGTCATAGCCCATGAGACTTATCTGGAGCTCTGCTCTATTTATTCATTTCGTCTAAGTCTTGTTTTACAACTAGTAATTAGTTCATTTAATTCAGCAAGTTTTACTGAATGTTGGGTATGATTATTTAAGCATAGAGGCACCTGTCTAACAGTCATATTCAAACCCCTGCCCTAAGGAATCTTACTAAACATCTATTTAAATTTCTTCCTCTTTATGCTGGGTATTTAGTTTTGTATGTTTAACAGATAAATATTAGGTTCACTTGCTACATAAGGTCTTTTATCTGAAGACCCTTCTGGTTCTTGCCCACTAGACTGTCTTCCATGAAACAGTCAAAGAAATCTCGGTGTACAGCAGCTCATGTTATACTGCCACTTCCGCCCTTCCAAAGTTTCCCTTCTGCCGTCAGTTACCCAGTCCTGTGAATAAGTGTGCCACTATCTCCCACCCTCCCCTTGTCTCCACTCGTAGGTCACAGACACACTGGTCTCTCATTCTTACCTCAGCATAGAGTGTTTGTACTTTGACTCCCGAGCTGCTGAGCGCTGCTCCCACCTGACCTTGCCAGGGAGAGCCCTGCCTGGTACCACCTTCCAAAGTATCTTTTGAGAGTTCATCCTTTTAAAGTATCATCATCCTTCCTGGCATCTGTCACTTTTTGCCCAAGATCTTCTAAGGCAACTGAGGTCAGCTGTTACCCACTCATATCAGCTGGCAAGTGAGACTTGCTATAGGGAAAACACTCAACAGATATTCACTGTGGGTTTTGTTTATACCCTAGTTCCAACATCTTTCTCCCACAAATGAAATATACTATGTATCCTTTCTTTTCTGCCCTTCTGGTTTTATTTTACCTATTTATCCTGTTGTCCTTGGTGTGTGTGTGTGTGTGTGTGTGTGTGTGTGTGTGTGTGTGGACACTGATTTTTTTAACACACTTCTTTGTAAGCATACTGAGATTCTTATACAAAGAATCATGATGAATAGAAGAAAGATTTTTCATCATCTCTTTTGAAATGTTAGGAATTTTTTGGATTTGTTATTTATTTTGTGTCTCTCGTGTGCCTGTGTGAGTCTGTGTGCACCACATTACACAGGTGCCCACAGAAGTCAGAAGAGAACTTCAGGCTCCCTAGAAATGAACCATAGGCATTTGTGAGCCATCATGTTGGGTGTTGGGAACTGAACCCAGGTCCTCTGCAAAAAGAATGTGCTCTTAATCGTTGTACCATTTCTACAGCCTTTCTTTTGCAATTTTAATGCTTAAAATTGAAACTGGGTTCGTTTTAAATGTCATTCTTTTTAAATAGCTCAGGAACTATTGGTACCTAATGACTGCTTGGGGAAAGAGTTCGTTTTCTTCAGGGATACAGTGTAGTAGGAGCTGTGGGCCTCTTCCCACAGCCCGGCTCATGGCTGCCTAGCTAGCTTATGCCCCGAAATAACAACACCCAAGCTGTATTCTTTTAAACACTGCTTGGCCCATTTCTGTTCATGTGTGTAGCACCCCAAGTTGCGCTTACCGGGAAGATTCTAGCCTACGTCCATCCTGGGTCGGAGCTTCATCGCATCTGCTCTGGAGAGGAGAGCATGGCGTCTGTCTCTCAGAGGAGCTGCCCTGCATCTGAGCTCACTTCCTCTTCCTCCCAGCATTCTATTCTGTTTACTCCACCCACCTATGTTTTAACCTATGAGGGCCAAGCAGTTTCTTTATTACTTAACCAATGAAATCAACAAATTGATATGACACTCCCACATCAATACAGTTCCTAAGAGAGTACCTATCCTCTAGTCGGTGGGCCTTCATGTAGACTATATCCTGGTGGCACTAAGTGCACTCAGTGACTCAAAAAGACAGGCACACATGAAATTGGGAGGAAATGGTGGTGCAGATGTACGAGAAAGAATAGGGTAGGCTTGATTAAAACATTATATGTATATATTAAATTACCAATAAAAATATTAAGTACTAGCTTAAATGTTAGAATTATCTTTAAAGAGTTTTTATTTTTTTTAAAGAGTTTTTAAATGCAAATAAAGATATTACAACAATATAAAATAGTATTATCTGGCAACTAACTGTCTTAAATTTCCAAAGCACTTGATGTGCAGAAGAATAAAATAAATAAATATGAGCTATAACTCATATCTACTCAGAGTAGATGAGTGATAACAAACTTGCAATGTACAGGAATGCAAAGCAGAGGTTGTCTCTACACCAAAAACAAGTTTTTGGATTTTTTTCACTTAAAAGTAATATAATTTTTAATTGCATGCAAGGTGTTAAGTAGCATTAAGGCATTTTTGGGAACATTGTGAAAGGCTTCCTTTCCTCCTTGTCCTCCTACCCCTCTGCTCTCCCTAACCTCTTGCAACCTCCCCTACGCCATCTCGTCCCCTCATGTCCCTGTCCTTTTGTCCACCCATGTTCTTCCTCATCACTTTTATCCTCTCTTTGTCTTCTTAAGACTCTAACCTGCATTTATACACCCACATAAGCACAGAACCCACAGTCGCGTAAGAGAGAGAGCATTCAGGTTTTTGTCTCTCTAAGTTTGGGTCACCTTGCTTAGTATTTTACCTTCCTGATACATCCATTTTCCTGCAGATTTTAGTTTTCTTTAAAGCTTCATAAAATTTCATCTTGTACATGCACCACATCTTCATTACTTGTTGATCTGCTGATGGGTCCATTTGCTGTCATGCAAAGAGCAGTAGTGAACACGGATGCCCACATAGCTCTGTGGTAGGGTGGAGTCCTTTGTCTGTGCCCAGGAGTGATAGAGCTGGGCCATAGGATGCTTCTGTTGTGAATTGTTTGAGAAAATTATATGCTGATTCTCTGTCCTGATTTCCATAATAGTTGTTCTAGTTTGCCCTCTCCCACCGTTAGTTCCCAGATCTCTGGTGGGTGCCATTCTGACTGAGGTGAGGTGGTATCTCAAAGTAGTTTTATTTTCATTTCCCTGATAACTAGAGATGTCGAACACTTTTTAAAATATTTATTTGCCACTTGTATTTCTTCTTTTGAGAACTCCTCTTCATTTCTTACTACATTTGTTGACTGGCAGTTTGGGGGTTTCGATGTTCACTATTTTTAATTTTTAAACTTTAAATTTTATTGTATGTGTATGGTGTTTATGTGCATGTTGTCTGTACCACATTTGTGGCTAGTACCTGTAGAGGACAAAAGAGGATGTCAGATCCCTTAGAACTGGAGTTACAGAGGTTGTGAGCCACTATGTGTGTACTGGAAATTGAACCTGGGTCACTAAGCCATCTCACTAACCCTAATGTGACTTTTTAATGAATCATAGTCACTATTTAAACTCTATCCAGGTCCAACTAATTGACAAAAAAAATAAAAGTTGTCTAAACCAAACAATTTTTCCAGCTTGTAGTTTTTGTAATACTTTTAAAAAGCTAGAATATTTTCACACTTTATTCTCCTGATGTTTCTATTTTTACTCAAAAAATAACATAAGCATAGATAGATAGCCATCTGAAAATGTAAGATGTACATATATAACAATTGTGTCAATAGACAGGAAAAGTGAGAGTGGAAATGTCATCAGATGAAAATATATACCTTTAAATCCTCTTATTGGAAAGACAGAAGATGAAAAATGAATAAGTAAATGAGCAACTGAATCAACAAACCAAGCATTCAACCTTGGGGAAGGGAACAGTAGTAGAAAGAAATAATAATAATAATAAAAACTGCAGGTGTGAATGCAGGGGAAGGGAATACTTTAAAATAAATTGAGAATAACCTTTCAAAAATATAAACAAGAATCTAAAGAAATTGTGCTAAAGTTATTGCAGTTAACCAAAGTTTGCTTGGCCTTTAGAGGTCTTTTTTAGGGTGTTTTGTTTGTTTGTTTATATTAGGGAGAATAGTTGGCTTTTGTTTAAAGCTTTAGACGCTGGGTCATGACTGTGCCACTTAAGAGGATGAAGGTTCTAGCTCTCTTTCAACTGTGTGGGGAATGGGGAAGGTAGGAAGGCACCAGAGTCACACACAGTTCCAGATAGTCCAGTCAGAGCTGAATTAGGATGAAAGTGTTTCAGAGAGATTCTTGTTTTTTCAGAAAATGCCATGTTGCTGAAAAAGTCTAACAGTCTAAACACTCGGCACTGTTAAAGTATCTCTTGTGTTCTGCTGTCTTTCTAACTGTAGACAACACCCATGGAGATTTCAGTCACGTGGATGTGGTTAATCAACGTCTTGTTAACTCCAGATTCATTCCTCTGGCTGTTTATTTCAACACTGCCCATTACACTCCGTTACCAGCCCCCACTGTCCTTCAAACCTGACAACTACAGTGATTCCCATGAGTAGTACACTCCACAGCCACAAATACTGTGGCAAGATATTTATTACTTCAGGTGAAGGATATTGCTACTTGATTCAGCGCTAAATTAGATAACTTTGATGTAAAAACTGTCATGCCTTGAAAACAAGCCATGGAAAACAGGCTTTCCTAGAAGTATATGATTTGCTATTACTTACATCTCAAAAAGCGCTCACCTTCAAGAGTTGTTTTAAAAAGAAAATATGCTTCTAGAAGTTCTGAGTGGTAGATGAAAAGTGCGTCTTTTAAAAAGACAAAAACATTTAAAAGAAGCTCATCTCTTTAAAAGCTATTCAGATGAAAAGAAAAATCTCTCAGCACAAGCTTGATCTATATGTTTTTGTGGTTATTAGTAGTAATGAAGGTACATTAGCCACACTCTCTTGATAGTGCTGGAGCTGTTTCTTGGTACTTGTATCAGCATATAAATTTCACAACTGGCAATATGGGAATTTGACTAGTACATTTTTGTTTATATAAAGGGGTAACAACATTATAAACTTCTTCATATCTTTGAGTTATGGATCTTGATTTGCACACAAGCAAGACTGAAATGCAGCTGAACATGGCAGCCATTCTTGTGCCTAACTAACTAGGCATAGGCCTGTGTTCAGGCTGCTGAACCTCTGCAGTCTAGAACTGACGAGTCCTTTTTATTTCATCCATTGTTTGTATTCAGTCAACATGGATTGAGAAGGTGTGTAGAAATTGAGTACGTCCTGCTTCATTAGGAAGCTACTAAAAGCTGGAAAGCAAGTATACCTACTGTATAGCCTCACTTCCACAAAATATGAAACTTGATAGAAGAGGGATCATTTGAATTAATTTTATTAAATTATTTTTACACTGCATTGAGTTATAAGTAAATGAATCTTCTTTTATCACCCTTTTAAATTTGATTAGTTCTTCTCCAGGGCAAAGTAAGCCCTCGAGGACCCAGTTCATAACATGAGCTGGTGCCATTAGAGAAAACTTGGTGGAAGGGGGAAGCATGGCAGTGTTTCCTCTTTATCCCAGAACTGAGTGACAGCAGTCCACCACGCATGTCGCCACACTGGAAAGGAGAAGTGCTTTACCAGTGCTGCCAAGGAGATGGGGAGAAGGGGATGGCAAGGTGACTAGTCTTCAGGACAATAGCCCTGAGATACAGCACAGACTGAATCATCTAGGAAGTAATGCTTCATATAACAAATATTGATTTGGTTCTCTCTCTTTGCCAGACACATTTATAAACCAGATCCTAGCAAACCATGGAAAGCAAGAAGATAGTGTGAGATTCCACAAAGCAAGTTTAACTCATACACATATGTATATAGTTTTTGTATTAATGTGATTTGGATATAAAATATCTCCATGTGTCTAGCTTGGTCTTTGACTGGTATATCCAGCCATTGAGAGGTAAATGAATCATGAGGGCTCCTTCTTATTCGGTGTGTTAATCATTCATAGATTCCTAATATGTGGTACAGGATGTGTTGCTTTCATTGGTTGAATAAAGAGACTGCCTTGGCCTTTTGATACAGCAGACTTAGGTAGGCAGAGTAGACAGAACTAAATGCTGGGAGAAAGGAGGCAGGCAGGGAGAGCCGCCATGAAGCTGCCAGGTCAGACATGCTAAATCTTTCCCGGTAAGCCACGACCTTGTGGTGACATACAGATTATTAAAAATGGGTTGAATTAAGATGTGAGAGTTAGCCAATAAGAGGCTAGAAATAATGGGCCAGGCAGTAATTTAATTAATACAATTTCCATGTGGTTATTTCGGGGGATAAGCTAGCCGGGTGGCAGGACGCAGCCCGCTCCCTCTTCTACTACAAATATGATGACATGATTGGAAGATGACAGCAGGAAAAAGCACATTGTTGGAGATAATAGATTCTTAGGAGTTTCATGCCGAACTCTTCATGTCTCAGTCTCTCTACTCGCCAAGAAGTCTGCAGCTCTGTTCTGCAGGCTCCCAACCATGGTGAGTCTGCCTTGTCTTGAGTCTCAAAGGAATGGAACCAGCTACCTGCTGACTTAAACCCTGAGCCAAAATAAATATGTCTTCTAGTCAGTGGTGGCAGGGACAGAAGCTCAGCTCCACATTGTCACCCTCAACAGCCTTAACTTTAGAGATCACAACTCAGGTAAAGCTGAATCTTTGTCTTCAGGCCAGAAAAGAATTTCAGAAAAAGCCAGTATGAGATGGAGTTGGAGTTTATTAAAAGAGATTTCCATATAGATGTTAAGTCCAGCGATAAAAGATAAGGTAAAGAAAGACACACCTCAGAGTATGGGCAGGCTTCTCAAAGAAGAGCTCTGGTTTGTTAAAAAAAACATTTGTGCTATGGATTTAATCAGGGTGGTTAAGAGAAAAAGAACCTTCTGGAGAAGAATAAGGCATGCTCATCAGTAGGGCATGAGTTTCAAAGGGAGGGTTGTAATTAAGAGTCTCAGCATTAGCCGTGTGGACTGTGTTAGTGGCCCTCACATTACATCTCACAAACAGGAGCTTCCATCCGTCCTGTCTGTGGTTGACGGATGGTTTACATGTGGCTGCAGAGATGCCTTGGATGGGTTATCATCGGACAAAGTAAAATCAAGAGTCCTAGAAAATTACAAGTTTGTACTTAGGAAAAGAGAAAGCTGCTTAGGAAATGGTGTGAATCCTTGATTTTTAGCTGCTGGAGGCATCAAGCAAGCGCAGGACAAAGGCATTTTTCTTTGCTATGTCCTAATTTCCCTTCTTTCTGTCGTACCCCACTTCCTTAAGTTATTAAGTGTCAGGTATGCTGCTCAGCTAAGAAAGTCAGCCTAACACATGGTTCTTTTTAACAGTCGTGTGTCTGCTTGACCAGCTGCAGCCTTAGAAGCTAGCACAGTGTTGGCGTGTAGTGTGTCCTGTGGAAGGAAGGAATCATGAGGCTCATTTTCCATAAGCCACATTACTGTTCTGTGGTTGCATTAGGCCCGTACTCCTTTACATAGCTGACTTAGTAAACAGCTTTTCCCAGGATTAGACAAGTTGTTTTTATTCCAGGGGAATGTGCGAAATGGCATTATTCTCCAAGTTAAATGTTTTCCCACTTCATTTGATGTTCCCTTTTTCATCTCAAAGGACCAATGCCAGAGGTGCTCCCCTGAATATACACAAGGTCTCCAACAGCCTGATTAACTTTGGAAGAAAGTTGATTTCCCCAGCTTCGGTTCCAGGCAGCATGGGTGGCCCTGTGCCTGGGAGCAACAGCAGCAGCTCTTTCTCTGCTGCCATCCCCACCTCTGAGGAAGCCCCAAGGCATCATGTGCAGCAGCGGCAGCAACAGCAGCAGCGGCAGCAGCAGCAGCAGCGGCAGCAACAGCAGCAGCGGCTGATGAAATCTGAAAGCATGCCGGTACAGCTGAACAAAGGTAGGAAACAATTTCAGTAAATCCAAAGAACCTGAAGATTTTCTCACTTGCCTTTGAGAAACCAACGTCCCAGAAGCAGAAATCCATAAAAACTTAGTTTTTAAAAAGTCTGTTGTATGTGATCCTTTTTAACTTAGAAGTTAGATATTGTATTCTTGATTAAGAAGGTATTTGACAACATATTGTCAGTGTGGTTTCTATTTCTGTTCATATAGGTGCCCGTCTTATATGATGGTATGAACTGTCTCAGCATACAGAGAATACAGTTGACTGTGTTCTCTGATAGCTGTGTAAGAAATGCTTTCAGAAGACTCTTAGTTACCTGGGCTGTATGGACTAGTCACAGCATTCACAGCGAGGCAGTGATTTAGAGCAGAGTTTGTGGTCGCTCATCTCATCCACCTGTTTCATTGCTAAGGACTACATATGAATCTTCAGGAGAAAAAAGGCTGAACAAGATCGTAAGCAGCTAGAATAAGCATTCAAGTCCATTCACTAAATGGTATAGCCATAGACTGGGTATAAGAGCAGGTAAACCCAAGAAATGATGGAGCCCATGGACCTCATCTGCTGAGGAAGGCGCTGTCCTGAGCACTCTGGCTGCTCTCACTTGTTTCAGGGCCTGTCCAGTACTCCCTTCTCTGCCCGCAGAGAGCCTTGTACATCTTACCTAGAGCCTTCACCCTTATTTTTCATGCTAGGCCCCTCTTTTCCTAGCAAATTAGAAACAACTACATTTCTTTTTACCTGTGGAACATTGACTGTACACAGCAGTTTGTGGCCATTCTGTCCAGTAAACATCCTGACTAAAACGGGAGTCATATCTTACAGGAACAACTATGTTAATGGCAGCATTTAGTATTTGGTGGTATCAATAACAATGGTGATGTTGACACAAACAAAATTACAACTGTATGCTTTGCTTAAGGTTATCACATACAAAATTATTGTAAAGGTTTTACAAATTGGAATTTAAATTGGCTTTAGTCCCTGGTGATAGACGCCATGCACATGTGCACACACATATGTACATCTGAAGCCCTCCATTGCTGTCTTCATGTTAGTTTTTCTGTTTTTTTCTATGTGAAATACTAAGTTTTATATGTTTAGTATTTAAGGCATATTAGAATATTCAGTTTACCTTCTATGAGAATGTCTCATTTAAAATTACATTCTTCTCATTTTCATATAGACTGTCACACATGATTTAAAGAAAAGGAGACATCAAATCATTAACATGTTGAAAATGTGTTTTAATGCCAAGAGACATGCCCACTTTCAGAATGGAAATGAATGTTATTTTATATATCTCTTAATTGTACTGTTTTATTGTTGTAAACAAATATCATTTCAATATTGCTTTGATAACAAGCTTTAGTCTGTTGTAATTCTAGCTGACGGCAGGCAAATGAGTCAGAGAATCTCTTAATGCTTTAGCTTAAATTTTCTGAGAAACCAAGCCAAATGACTATAGAAATATAAAGTTGTATCTCTAAGGAAATGTCAAGTATTAATATCACATAAGTGAGAGAGGAAGTGCGTGGAGAGGGGACGATTGGTGAAAACTAACTCCCCAGTTGTCAGGAGACAGCAGAGCTTCAGCTCCCAGTTGGGATGAGTATCACTGAAGCATCTGTAACTGCTCCCTGGCCTAAAGGAATGGCCCTTGCTTTTCGTTTGTTTGTTTGTTTGTTTGTTGGGTCTTTTGTTTTGTTTTGTTTTGTTGGTTGTTGTTTTAACAGCTCTTCTAGTTTGTTCTGGGCTCATTATTCTCACGTCAGTACCCACCCTCCCCCAAAAACCTTGTCATGTACAGAGATAGAGAAAACTGCTTACCTCATGACCTTCCTCTGTTCACCTTCTCATAAACCCTAAGCAACCCCTGAAGCGCTGTTTGATCACCTAAAATAATATTTCTGCACTGATGCCTAGGAAGTCTGCAAGCTCAGAAAACCTTTGGTGCTTTGGGTGACAATTATATCATTAACTTCACGTTGAAAGAGCACTCCTCCAACATAGGCCTGTGGTGCTAGTTTCCCACAGACACTGCTGTGCTGTCCTCACAGACAGCTCTTGAACACAGCTACCTGTCTGCAGTCTAATGTTGTATAGAACCATCCACCTCATGCCTTTGAGGAGAGATAATGTGATTGTTTGTAAAGATGAAAGCATTGTGACTTTTATAGACCATGGTTATTTGTAATTGTAAAATGGAAGTTGTGTTGCCTAGACCCATGCATGTGCATCTTAAAGTACATGGTGCAGTTTGTGTAGCCACCAAAGAAAAAGGCAGCAGAGCTAGTCCTTCATCTTCTCAGTAAGATTTATATTAAAGTGAATCTCCATGTCTACATGGACTGCAGGAGATCTTTGAAAATCTTTGTAGCAAAATGGGTAGCTTGTATAAACTTGAAAAGCCCACCTTTATCAGTCAGCTTAGTTAACTGTATTAAGAAAAGTCAGGTTGTAATCATTTCTACTTTAAGACTTCTTTGGAATATGTTCCTGTGAACAAATTTTATTTTGGAGATAGGCAAACATTTGTTTGTTCTTTTAGTTGATAGAAATTATGTAATGTCACCATGAGATCTTGCTGCAAATCACAGTGCATTAGGTCACCAGAACACTAAGGGATGTTAATTCCTTTAAAGTCAATTTTTATTAGTATACTAATATAATAATATATAATATGTAATAATATAATAGTATAAATATAATATATAATAATATATAGAGGCTAGTACTTTGTTTATAGTGTATAGTATATTAATTAGTAATTTTATATATTAGTAAATTTATATATATTAGTAGTGTGTGTGTGTGTGTGTGTGTGTGTGTGTGTGTGTGTGAAATAGAAAAACTAAAGATCATACCTGGGATATCTAGTGGTGCCTTTCAAAAAACTTGAATCCTTTTACTTAGGTAGCTCCAAATAACCTTAAGACACTGCTGCCTCCAGGGCGTTATTCTGAAGATGCTCTTTGTTGAACACTGCTACCCCAGAAAGAAACAGAAAAAAAATCTCAAAATCCAGTGTCTGTGTGCCTCCACTCTTGGTGGCACCTCCTTTCATGCCCCTTTTTTTCCTTGTATGGTCGCTAAAATGTGCTCTCCCCACCCCCTCTGCTTCCTTTCTGTGTTTATAACTCTTCCTTTTTGATTTGAGCATTTACTGTGGTTCTAATTTGTAATGAAATATTGCCTATAAAAGGATGTTAAGTTAAAGCTATGCAGTTCACAGATACATTTGTAAATGCATGTGGTAAGTTTGGAAATCTTTTCCCTGGGTAACATGAAATTAGAGCTTGTGTAAATCTTAGGAATTTGCTTCAAAGTTCAGCTTAAAGTATTTCCTGATGTAGAAAGAAATCAGTTTCAAAAGAATACCTTTTAATAAATGATGTATAATTCCATTTGAATAAGTCTTTTTAAAGATATGTTTTAAAGAATCACACTCACATTTGTCATATCATAAAATCTGTTCAGAAATCTTCTGATCATTGCAGTTTCCTGTCCTAGTGTAGCTGGAGCTTGTGTGTTTTCCCTTTAGCCCAAACAGGAGAGAATCTTCATAGGGAAACACCATGTTAGCAACATTATCTACTTTAAAATACTTCTTGTTTCCTGAACTTTCACTGTATTTCCTGTTCTGTATTTTTAGTAACTTCATTGTAAATTTATTATAACATTTAGTGTGAAAAACAAAAGATTCTTTATTTTCCTCTTATGACATGTAATTATTTTCTCTTATGAAATCTAGGCGACGTAGTTACAGGAAGCAGTGTTCCGCTCTCTGTTCCTGTCCAGGCTCTAACTGACCTCCAAGGTACAGTTGCCACAACCTGCCTTCTCTTCCTCCTTCCTCCTTTTCCCTGTCTTTCTCCCTCTCCCTCTCATTTGTTGGCACCTGCTACACCACCCTACCCAGACTACCTTTATTGTCACAGCCCTCTCCCAAAACCCATGTTTCTGGCCTTACCCTGCATTCTGCTGCCATAGTTTGGCCACTGAGTGGCACTGTTGTGTAAAACAAAAGTCCCTCTCAGGGCCTACCTTAGTGGCATCCAGCTCTGATGTGAGTTTTCTTTTGATTTTTTGTTTGCAAAATACGATTCAACATATGTTTGAAGTCCTTTTTGCCATTATGCTTTGTAGGCTAGCTGCATAGAATGATTTTTGTTATTGAATAGGTTCTCTGTGACAATATTTGACAAATTTGTTCTAAGATTTGTTTCTAATGCTGATTACCCATATAATATACCTAAAAATTATAACCAGCCTTTTTTACAACATGTTTTTGAAATAAGTATTAGATATTGAAATAATATTAAAACTTCTGTTGTCCATTTTTTTTTTTTGGTTTTTCGAGACAGGGTTTCTCTGTGGTTTTGGAGCCTGTCCTGGAACTAGCTCTTGTAGACCAGGCTGGTCTCGAACTCACAGAGATCCGCCTGCCTCTGCCTCCCGAGTGCTGGGATTAAAGGCGTGCGCCACCACCGCCCAGCTCTGTTGTCCATTTTAACCAGTGTAGCCAGCCACCATAATGAGGGAGTGATAGTGGTTTGCAGTCAGAGTGAACACTGTAATCTTAGCCATGTATTTGATTTAAGAAATACAAAAAGGTAATTCATTTTTCAGCACTTTGAGATTTTAAGCATAAATGTCTAAGATTGATCCACTGATCTTTTTTTACTTTGCACCTTTTTGTTGAAATAAAGAGAAATTTTGACTTAAAGAGTCCTTCACAAATTCAATGCAAAAACACGGAAATAATACAGTATTAATTAAAACTCATACCATGTTTTGCTTACTTCAAAATATTCATACAATAAAGAAATTATATTTGTATTAAAATACTATCCATCATTCCTTTTTCTTTTACTGAGATTCTGTATTCAGTGATACTTATTCACGTTTATCCAACGAGTATTGGTTAAGTGCCTGCTCTGTGCCATGCTGTTTCTGTTGGTCCTTTGGTTTCCCGCAATATCACCAGCTTTGTGGATATCACCTTTGCTTAAATGGTCAGTCAAGCCAATTCAGTTGGGAACTAGCCCTTTTTCTGAGCGTGTACAGAGTTCCCTTTGCCACCACACTCTTGACAGAAAGTGTGCCAGTCTGATGGAAGGTTCCAGCTGGTGACACATGGGTTCTGAACCAGTGGTGGTGAACCTTGGGAGGGCAACACAAGGAAGTGACCCCTGCGTCTCCTGAACTGGATAAGTAACTTGTATTTTCCTAACATATTTCCTGAACAGTGTGAGCAGAAGACTCGACAATGTCTGTCCATGCTGAAAAGCAGCAAAGTAATAAAGAAAATGAAGAAATGAATTTCAAACTTTCAATGATCATTGACTTCATATAGTAGTATAGTAGTTATGTGGTTTTTTAAAAGAAAAATAGGAATATATAAATGGGTTCATGATTTAAAGCAATAAATAATGTTTAGAAAATTATTAGAAAACTTTCTTTTATATTTTGCATTATAAATTGCAGTAAGAAAAACCAACACTTACTACTGCAAAATTTGTTTTTGGAAGATTTAATTGTGACTGGAGGTTTCTCTTCCACCTGCCAGTTTTCAAATAACCACTCTGAGGCTTGATATTAATTACAAACTGTTTGGCCTATTACCTTAGGCTTATTATTAACTAGCTCTTACAACTTAAATTAACCCATTTCTGTTCTTCTGTATTTTACCACAAGTCTCGTGACTTGTTACCTCATATCTTGCTTCTCCGGAGGCTCCTCACTCCCTGACTCTGCCCTTTTTCTCCCTGTACTCTCCACTTGGATTTTCCGCCTAGCTGTATTCTGCCTGGCTGTTGGCCAAATCAGCTTCCTTATTGACCCATGGTAATAATATTCACAGCATACAAAAGGGCACCCCACACCATTTAATTACATACATTTCTTTTAAATTGGTTTAGATTTTTCATTACCATAAACATCTTTAAAGTTTTTATTTCTGTGTATATTTATGCCTTATATATTGACATCTACATATACATAACACCCAAGGAGATATTATTACAGTACTTATTAGGTTATTTTTAAATTTAAAAGGAGAAAATCTCCTGGCTAGGTAGCCACTGTTCATAGTCCTAAGGTCAAACCAAAACACATGTGACATTCAGCAGTTCCAGTTAGTCAAAGGTATTAAATGCAGCATGGGAAAAGCCCTCCACTTTCTTCTGCCAACCCTGCTGCCATCTCATCTCCCCCGGAGCAGCCTTCATTAGGTTTCATATGGTTGCTTCTAGGGGAAAGTTGGGGAGGAAGATGGGAGTCACATTAATTTGATAAGAGCTCACTTGTTTGTGGATGACTTCACTTGGGGACCACCAAAATGAAATGATAACTGAAATGTCCAAGGGCGGGTGGCAAGCAGAAATTTAATAGGGCAGGAAGAAGGAGGCCAAGTCAATGGGAGTAGAACCCAGTAAAGATAGCAACAGAAGAGATAAGACTTTAAAACAAGGTGCTGTATCAACTACTCTAGCTACTGTTGGGAGTGATGAGTGATGAGCTTGAGGTCGACAACCAGCTCCACTGTGTTCAGCATAATTGTTATAAAACAACCAAATGTCTTAGCTTAAAAATGTGATTTTATGACATACTTGTTCCAGAAATAAATGAGTGTCTCGTTCAGAGTTTTTGCTTGGTTGTTTGATTTTTTTTTTTTGATTTGAGGTGTTTTGTCAACTTGACAAAAAGTTACATGAGAAAAGGAACCTTTTTATATGAGAAAATGCTTCCAACAGCTGCCTGTAGGCAACTTTTAGTCCATTTTCTTGATTGATATTTGATATAGATAGGCTCACCCATGCTGGGAGTGCACTGCCATCCTTAGGCAGGCAGTCCTGAGTTATATAAGAAAGCAGGCTGAGCAAGCAATAGCAATACAGAGCAAGTCAGTAAGCAGCACTCCTCCATGGCTTCTACTGCAGTTCCTGCCTCCAGATTCCTAACTCTTGTCAGTTATGGAGTATGAGTTGTAAGCCCTTTCTTCCTCCTCAAGTTGCTTTTGGTCATGACATTTTATTACAGTAATAGAAACACAAATCAAGACAGAAATTGGTACCAGGTTCAGATATTGCTTTGTTAACCCTAACTGTGTTCTGGGGAGGATTTTGGAAGGACTTTGGAACTGAACTAGAAAGACAGGGTGTTCCCAGTACTGGGCCCCTGGAGCTGAAGAATAGTTACGATTGAGAAGAGACCAGAACCACTAAAATGAAATGGTGCAGTGTATACTTGTCAGATGAGGCTGAAGAGTCAAACACCTGTGCTTAAGATGAGACCGGAATTACTGAGGAAAACTATCTGGGAAGTGTTTCCTTGGGGTCAGCAGAAAGTTTTAGTCTAGAGCAGGCTAAGACTGTACCTTGGGCTAGCAGCTAGACTAGGTACTTATGCAAGAGACTCCCAGGCAATTCTGATTCTGAAGGTAAAAAGGAGTCATGGAGAGCAGTTGGGGTTGAGCACTGGGGAACGAGCAGCCTCTATTGCAATTAGAAGCTCCAGAACTAAAGCGGTAGTGGAAAGAGGTTGAGGTTTGGCACCTTGTCTAGAGAAAGTCCATAAAAAGAAAAAGAGCCCAGGAGAGGCTATTGGTGGTGAAGGTGCAACCCAGTTGCAGTGGAGACTCCAGCAATTTGATGTACCAGTACTCCGGAACAACCACCAAGATGTGGAGTGGAGCCAGCCTGAGTCTACAAGGCAAGGTACATGTGTTGTGGGGTGGCAGAGCCAGAGAGGTGGAGCTGCCTAGGTCTTTGGTACCCAAAAGATAATGAGTGTCAGGCATCCGTCATTTCACAATTGGAGTTTAGTTTTGCTTCGTTTTAATTGTGACTGTTTCCTGGTTCTTTCCTCTTGGGGTAAGAAATATATCAATGCTTTCTTATATTTTATAGAGGCCCTGAGAGGCTTTTTGTAATTTTTAGAGAGACTTGGAGCTTTGAAAGAGACTTTGGATGTTTTAAAGAGAGTGAACATTTAAAGTATTTGAATTTTAAAAGAAGGTGAGATTCAAAAGTTGGAATGTTTTATATTATGTGTTAGTATCAGTGTGATGTCTCAGGGACAGTGTTATCCATAAGACATAGCATCAGCTTAAGATAAACTATTTTTTCATGTTTTATCCTTCCTTCAAAGGCATTTGCAAGCCAAGGCTCCTGAGAGATTCTTGACAAATAGCTTCCATTGACCTGAGTCCAAGGGATGCAGCCATTTGCTTTGTATGTTAGATAGGTAGAGATTGAAGAAAGGATAGAAAATCTCCAGACATAGCTGTGTTTGATCCAGTAATACCTTTGTGTGATGTTAGAACGAAACACTTCTCCTATACAGGCACAGCCCACGTCAGGGGATCCAACTTGATAAGAGGAATGTAGATTAAATTTCAGGGCAGCACAACAATGTGCTTCCTGTCTAATGTAGTACACCTGGTCCATACAGCTATGGAACCACCATGTAGCTTATAGGTCACAAACATGCTGAAAATACCTAGCCCTTGGCTGACTGAGGACCAGGCGTTTACACCAGCATTCCATACCAGTGACAGCTGTTCTTTCTAAAAACTCTTCCACCCAAGGCAGGACTGCTGGTGCAGAAACATTTTCTGGAGATCTCCAGACAGAAGGCAGTGCAGTAACTGCTTTCTTAAGGTCTAAATGTTGGCATTTCCAAAATAACAAAAATAGTGTCAAGCTAATTTGCAGAGTTAGGAGGAAGAAACATTTTATTTAGAGTTTTTGTGTCCAGTTATATTTGCAATATCTGTAGGATATAATCATATGTACCATGGTCCAGTTATATTCACAGGTCTGTTCAATACCTTGTTCCTCCTCCTGACATCTTATTACTTAGGTAGGCTAACTTGAGAGGTATGAGTGTAGAAAAATTAAGAGGAGAATGCACAGTACTCTTACATACTCGAAATCTAGAATCAAAAGATTTCTTAGTTTATTATCATTTAAACATGGAAACAGTGATTAATACAAAATGGGCCTGCTTAATAAGATTTTGTTCTTTGATATTGTTGTAATTTCTTTGAAATGGAACAAAGTCCCACTAGATTATAATAAAATTTTACTTATATGTCACCCATTTCTTCTGAATGGACTAAACACACATGGTTATGTAAGGCATACCGTGTGCCCTCTTCTGAAAATATCCAAGACAACTAACATTTTACAAAACATGGTAAACAAACTGCTCACAACTCTTCCACAAATACTAGCCTGTTCTAAGGATATCATAAAATTTAAATTATTTTATCTGGAATTTAGATTAACTATGAATTTGAACTATAATGTCAAGTTTTGAGAGACAAGATAACATAACTAGAGATACTAACCAAAGGAAAGGTAAAGAACATTTCCCAGAACTAAAGAAGCATTCTGGCATGGAGATTGAAAATAGTTTAACAGGCCAGATAAGAATAAGACCTGTCCTTCCCTGGAGGCCCCATAGAGAGCTCAGAAGAACATGGATAAGGTCTATTTATAAGATGACCATCAAGAACCAACACATTTCTCAATCATAAAACAGGAGATAGAAATAGGTGGGGTTTTGATGGTTATTTGTTTGTTTATTTTTAAAGTTTTACAGGAGAATTGTTCGAAAGGATCATATGGAATGGCAAAGTAGATATTGGCACAGATAAGGCATCAGGTCTGCCAGCAGACCCACCTTCATCTTGGTGACATAAAGCACAGCTCATCTCCACAGGGACAAATATGAGTGAACAGGGACTTAAGTCACCTCACATATATTTAGTGTTAGATTCATATAAATCTACTTTATACAAATAACAGCTTCTGTAAGTAGTGATTAGAATTATGTTTATAAAGTCCAAGAATTAGAAGAAAAATCAACTGTGCTCAAAAGTGGGTAAAAGCAGTCAAAAGACTCTCTAAAGAAACGTCTTCATCAGACTTTTAATATATTAAATGTGTTCAACGAGCTACAGGAAACCATTTTGTAGGAACTAAAAGAATGAAATGTTTTGCCACATAGTTAAGTGAAACAAAAATATTGTCAGTGGTACTTACAATCTTTTTTCTCCGAGCTCTAAAAATAGTAAGGTGGTCTTTATTATAAGACAGGCAGCTTTTCAAGACAAGTTAAGCCCAGAAGCAGACCACAGAGGAAAGTTTTTAGGACACTGAAACCAGCAGAAGCTATGGCCCCAACAAGTCATAACTTACGGATCCCTGGAATTTAAGCAAAGGTTAAAGATTTTCAAGGAAAAACAGAAAATGCCAAGTGTCCTAGCACTGGTCTCTGTGGCTGGCTTTACTTTGTTTCCACCCCTCTGTAGTAGCTTTGACAACCCGCACCCTCACAGCCTTACAGGTACAGAATGGGTGCGGAGTATCCTAAAAGTCAGGGTCCCAGCAAGCTCTCACTTTGTAATCTATAAGCAACACCTCAGAAAGGCCGTGTTCATGGGGCTTCTCTTTGTTTGAGAGACTGTCACAAGGTGTCTGTGGAAGATAACTGCTGACAGTCATTAAACATTACAACTGCCCGAGGCGTCAGTCAGATGGAAATAGATGGTGGCAGAAAGATCAGCCAGAAAGTCAGAGACTGATCAAAAAGTACAGCTTGTTGTAGGTCAGATTTTTGTGAGGCTGACTTACCAGGCCAAGGTACCTGATATGGCCAGTGAGAAATAAATCTTGACCACACATAGGATGGAGGAGCCACAGTAAGACTGAGGCTCTGACAAGTTTATTGTAAGCAATCAGACATTTTATACCCTTATCAGAAACAGAATTTAGTGGTTATTATCAGCATCAATACAGTGGTAGGTGCCAGGATACAGTGATGTTTGCTAGCCATGCGGGGTATGCAGGACTAATGTCTAAGGCAAATAGTCCTGCCAAGTTTCTATATACCTGCTTAGTGTCTAGGAAATATAGAGAATCGAGAGATAGCCTGAATGCTTCACTGCCTGAGGGGGTGCCCTGGGAGCCACATGAAAACTCTGACACATGCCTCTCAAAAGCAGCCAGGCCAGGCCAGCTCCCTGATTCCCTGCATGCTGGTGTATGCTTGGGATGTGAACGTTCTGGCTTACAAGCTTGAGGCTAGACTGGGTTACAGATTGACTTTAAGTATAGCCTGGACCAAATAGGGAAACCCTGACTCAGGAGAAGAGAGAAGGGAAAGGAGGAAAGGATATGATTTTAACAAGAAAATTTCTAAATGCGTCCCGGGATCTTTTCGGTCTGGAGAGATCCTAGTTATGGGTTATTGCCATAAACAAATAATCCAGTGAAGTTAAAGCCTGGAGCCCTGGAAGGTGGTAGGAGAAAAGGCGGGAAGGCCAGGATAAGGGAAAGCAGAATGTTCCTGTTGTAGGCCTGAAGTCAGCACAGGATGCTTCTAGGACCATGGAATCTGTATTCCCTGCCCTTTTCTAGTTCAGAGAACCTTGTACTCAGTTTGAAATTACAGCGACAATCATTAAAGACTGTTGTTGAGGTGGAATTAGAAACAAAATAGTTTTATTGGGAAAACTCCTGCAAAAAGAAGAAGGAATGGGTTTAAAGGGTGGTGTTAAAGACCACTGCAGACCTTACAGGAGTTCCAGGGCTTCCTGTGAGAGGACCTGGGGGGGGCGGAGCTCTGCTGCCAGGCACCACAGGAAGGGAACCGCCTCAGGAAGAGCAGGCACTCCGCTCGAAACCTGAGCAGATCCCGAATAACCCGGGGACAGGAGACTGGCAGATAACTACTGGTCCTGCTGTGACACAGTGACCCAAGGGAGAAGATGCCTCTGTAGGGAGCATCTATTAATCATGGACCTTATACTTGGTGAGCATCCCAGATGCCACCATTGCAGTCAGGGCACAAGCCCAGGGAGAGGCATGGAGGCTCTACAGTGGGCTAGGGGCTGCTCTACAATTAGGGAAAAGAAGAAAGCTCTTTGAACTCTTTTGCTAATTAGTTTTGAATCATATTCATGCATAGCTCAGTCACCTCTGCTTTCTCAGGTAAGGAGTCACCCAGCTGCTGACAGAGGACTCAGCTATTTAACTTCATCTCAGGGAATCAGGTTCTTTTTATGTTGTTTAAAATATGCATGGACTATGTCGACGCATAACATATTTGAAAACTGAACTGGTAATTCATTTTTTAAAAAAAGTAGCATCTTCATGTTAGTGTTGGCAAACAGCGGCTTCGTTGCTCATTACCATTTATTAGACCCAGTGTGCTTGGTGGCTTCGTGACGGTCTGGTGCTTAATGAGTGCTGCTTAATTTTTCTTACAGGGCAAAATTCTAAGATCATCAGTCCAACCTCAAGCGTCGAGAGTTTGCCTGGGGGAAGAGAGTCCTCTGGCTCCCCACCTTCATCAGCTTCTAAAAAGGATTCCTTTTTTAGCAGCATCGCACGCTCCCGCTCACACAGCAAAACTATAGGGAGAAAAGAATCTGTAAGTATTTAAGAGCAGCTCACTTTCCATCTTTCATTTTATCCTAGAGTGGTACACATAGGGAAATTCCGCTTATGCCCAGTTACGTAAAACTCCTTACACGTCTATGGACTTGAACAAACTATTTTTTCATGAGTATGTTAGTGCTATCATTATAATTTAGATAATACTTTAAGACTGTGATCTCTGATAGCAGGGAAAACAGAAACATTTGTTCAAAATAAATGGAGTATTTTTCTAAATCCTTCTTCTGTCCTCTTATCAAAGTATGTCATATTTCAGAACATAGTCCCGCCATTGCTTATTATGGGCTCTGTGGTTCAGGAGGCAGACCCTGAGGCCGAGTTAGAGGTCAGATGGCTTACTGGTGAGTAGCACCTACAAAAGAAAGAGGACTGTGAATGGACACAGTGCCGTCCACCCTCACCAGTCTCCATCAGCTCTCTGTATGGCCCCTGTCCAACTGCCTTCTAGATTTTAATAAACAACAATTTGTTGGTGAGAGATTATGACACTGGGAAAAACAAAACAATAATCTTTCTATTTTAAAATACTAACCTGAGCCAGGCAGTAGTGGTGCACACCTTTAATCCAGGTAGATCTCTATGAGTTAAAGGCCAACCTGGTCTACAGAGTGAATTCCAGCACAGGCTTCAAAGCTACAGAGAAACCCTGTCTCAGAATACCAAAATAAATAAAGAAAGTAGTAGCCTCAAAAGTAAAATAATTTTGCTTTTTGTTTTTAAAAACTATATGAATCACATTTCTATTATGGTGAGGTTTTTTGTTGATTGTTTGGTTTTAAAGATTGATTTATATTTATTTCATGTGTTTGAGGTTTTGCTTGTACTGCATATATGATCGTTATAGATATGCCTGGTACCCACAGAGGTCTGCCAGATCCCCTGGAACTAAAGTTATACTGTGTAGGTACAAAACCAAACCTAAGTCCTCTGCAAGAGCAGCAGCCAGTGCTCTTAGCCACTGAGCCATTTCTCTAGCCCCTCTATTACGTTACTTTCATAGTCTCTGTATAAACCCTTCGTATATAATCCGTGCACAGCTGTATATTCAGATTGTATCAACTACTTTCATGGTCTAATTTTAATGTTTTATTATCCTTATTTCTGTGATTATGATATAATGACATCATTCCCCTTCTCTGTCCTCCCTCCAAACCTTCCCACATACCTCTCCTTGCTCGTTTTCAAATTTATGCCTGTTTTTTCATTAAAAGCTGCTACATGCATGCATACATACATACATACATACATTCCTATATACATACATACAACCTGCTCAGTCTGTATGTTGTTTCTTGTTACTGTGTGTATGTTTTGAGGGCTGACCACTTGGTATTGGGTCTTTACAAGCAGTTTTATAAGAAATTTAGCTACATTTTATGGCTACTTCAACACTTAACCTAATATGAAGAACTCACTTGCCCCCCAAAAGAGGAAACAATATCAGAATCTATCTATAGCTGGAAAATAACAACTACTAACCCCCTAGAGAGATGAATGGTCAAGATATGTGAAAGATGAAGCTTTGGATACCCTTCCTTGGTAAGCCATTTCACTTCATAGTGTCTCAGCCACCTCATCTGCAAACCAAGCAGTGTCCTTCACTCAGTTTTGGGGCTACATTCTGAGAAGTGCAGAATACTTCTGTTCTCTACATGGTTCTGAATTTAGACCAAGATGGCTATGAGGTTTTTCAGTGACTAAGTCTCACAGTTCCATAGTTAGCTATTGGTCCGTCGCTGACTGAAATATCATTGTGCAGCTCATAGGTGTGCCTTGTTCTCTGAGGGAAAGTGTTCACCTGTGCTCTGTCACAGCTGTGGTCTGCAGTGTCAACATGGTGGGCCTTACGATGAAGACAGTGTGTCTGCGACTGCTCACCTCTGCCACCTCCTAAAATTCCTCTGCAATTAGCAACAAACTTCAAAATAAGAAACCAGGACAGACAACACAAGCAGTAAAGTCTGTTTATCGGGAAGCATATGGCAAAGGGTAACTGAACAGTGTAAGAAAGCTGAATCCTCAATCGTCAGTAGAAAACCCAAGAAGCTCTGGCTTTAGGTATAAATTCATCTGGGACCTGAGGCGTTGGCGATGAAGATGGAAGGCAGAACAAAGCTGTCACTGTTGCCAGTGATGCACATAGAAGAGATTTTTTTTCCCATCGAGCAGAAGACTGGAGCTTTAGTTCTCTGGAAAGAGTAAAGTAAGATCACTAGACCGAGAGACATCAGACACATTCCATATGGGGCTATGCTGTGGACAGTGGGTGATTATTGTATTAGACACTAAATAGAGGAACTCCAGCCCCGTCCTCCTCCCCTTGTATCCCAAAGTATCAGCATAGAACATGTGAACACACACACCCCACAAACATTCTTCCCTTAGGAATTCTTCAAAGAAGAAACCAGGTCATGTGACAGTGGGCCTAGCCATCAATAGGTACCATCCAAACAGGGCTTGCTTGTGCCTCTTCAGTTCATAGCTTTCTATATCAAGACAGCCAAGAATCATGCAATGTGGTGATCAAAAAAAAAGAAAAAAAGACAACTAAAATAAGATAAAATATGCATGGCAAGACAACCTCAGAAAGTAACATGTATGTATACGTTCGTCTTTCAGTATTCATGGAGAATTATATCTAGGATCCCCTCCTGGTACTGAAGTCTGTGAATGTCCAAATCACTAGATAAAATTATATCATGTTTGGGTATGCACCTTTTTCCATGTAAGTTAAATCATCCCTTAGTCATTTAATTGCTATGTGAAGTGCATACTGTTTAAAAGATAGTAAGCTAAAAGTCTACGTGTCTGAGGAGAAAAGGAGTGGGGTGCTGTGTCCCACGTGTTCAGTACATGTACTTTTTAAAAAATATTTTCAAGTGACAGTTGGTATACAGAACCTATAACTATGGAGGGTTGACTGTAATTCTTTCACAGAATAAAAACATGAATACGAAAATATAATATCCAAACTTTACAACTTACTGGAAGAATAAGAAAAAGTATAACATAGCTGAACCCAGAAAAAGATGGGACAACAAAAGAGGGTGCGACTGCACATACAGTTCAGGGCAGGAGGTGCTGGCTGGTAAAATGCTTGTCTTGGAAACAGGAAGCCATGAATCCCATCCCAAAATACATGCTTTAAAAAAGAAACAACAAACAAAAAGATGACAGTGAAGGCCGGGTAAACCAGTAAAAGACCTCATCCTAAAGAGGGAAAAAAATACATGACACCCTGCATCATCCTGTGGACTTCACAGACACACAATTCAAGGTGTGTTTCCACTATTTTAAACCGGAATCTTGAGATTTAATATCATACATATACAAGTAAAAAAAAAAAAAACACTCATATCCAGTACTGAAAAACTTCACAAGAGAACAAAAGACATCTTAGGGACTTAAAGTATTGAGTGGGAAAAAAAAAGGTTTTATCTATAGCAACACCAAAGCCAGACAGTAGACCATTGTCTTCAGTGCTGTGGGATGAATTCACTTCCTACCCAAAGACCCAGCTAAACCACTATTATGGTTTAAATCTGAAATGTCCCCTAATGGTGCAGATCTTGAAGGCTTGAAGAAAGGTTATTGCATCAGCAGGGTGCCAACTTTGTCAATGCATCAATCTATATGTGTTTATACCTGAATGGACTAAAGGAAGTGGTGCCAGGTTGTAGGAAATAAATCACTGGGGGCACACCTTTGAAAGATATATCTTGTCCCCTGTCCCCTTTTTTCATATTCTCACTGTTTCTGGCTGCCACATGCATATCTTTTTTTTTTTATTTTATTTTTTATTTTTCGAGACAGGGTTTCTCCGTGGCTATTTTTGGTTCATGTCCTGGAACTAGCTCTTGTAGACCAGGCTGGCCTCGAACTCACAGAGATCCGCCTGCTGGGATTAAAGGCGTGCGCCACCACCGCCCGGCGCATATCTATTTTATAAAGTAAATCTATTAGCTGCTAATCTAGTTCAAATTATGCTGTAACCATTGAGAAAATAGGGTCTGTGAACAATATATTTACCTAGAGAAAGAGAGGAGCAAGCTGGCAGTGACCAGTAGAACTAAGTCTCATTCTCACATAGTGAGAAATCAGTAGCGAATACTCTCCAGGAAAGCGAAGTTGAGCAACTTAAGCTAGAGGTAAAAGTGAGGGGTGGGGAGCAGAGAGAGGTTGTGAGAATGGGCTTTTCTAACAAACTTGTAGCAGCAGTTGACTCTTCAAGAGCTACGTATGTGAGCTACATTTAAAATAGTAACCAAAAGTTACAACACAGTAGAATACACTGCCATGGTTAATCAGAGCATTCGTCTGTTCAGGTCTGTATTTGAAGGACTAGAATATGAACATCATAAACAAGACAAGCATATGGAGACTTGTTTCTTGTGTGTTATATTTGGTAGCATATGGATTGGTCTACAAAATCAACTAATTCTGAAGGTAATAAAATAACATAAAATTGAGAAGTTGAGAAATAGGCCTAATTCCCCACATTGACATGTTGTAAACTGTGAACACCATACATACATTAGATACATAACTATGACCATGTGGGTAATCATTCCAAATTTAGTATATCTCTTACCTTGAGGAGATGGAGCTAGAAGTCTTCAAAGAGAAGGCTCTGGGTTTTCACTCCATTAGTCTTAGTATTGTTTGCTATAGTCAGTGTTCTTTGTCGGTTCTTACCACAGTAGTATTCCATATATATCCTGTGGCCTGTCAGCTAGATAACTAGTTCTGTCCAGTGTGTTGAATGTGTAGGTGTTTGATATATATTGCCGCTGCAAAACCCTACGTGTATCTCTTTTGGCACAATGAACTGCAGGGGATATCAACCCAAGAAATGTAAACCTGAATCATGAGTGAAGAGTGAGATTATATTGATTAACCCTCTGAGATTTCAGAAGAACACAGTGCACAGTTAGACGTTACATGGGCCCATAACTGGACATCTTTCTCCCTGGAAGCTACCCTGCCATAAAAAGCATCACCAGCACCTAAGTCATACTGCCTACCATCACCATGCCTCCTTTCCTTTCATTTCTAGCTCAGTTTTATTACAGGGATATTCTGTGACCTCCAAAATCTCAAGATAGGTTTCCTTTAATTCATTACTATTAGTTCCTTATACAAGTAACCGGCATGAATCAAAGCAAAGACAAGCCTTACTTTGGGTCACCATAACTTTAAACTATGTACTATCTTTCAGATTACAAGACTCCATTTAAAGTGATCTGGTACAAAGAAATTGTTATCAATTAGAAAAAGGCTAAAGAAGCAGAAGACAGATATAGCCCAAAGATGAACATGTTGTAGCGACCAGTATAAGTGTGGCAAAATCTGCTTTAATGCTATTTTGAAAAATGCTTTTGAAATTGGTATAGACACTTCATATCCCAAGTATGCACCGTTTAAAGCCTTTCTGCTGGCTGTCTGTTTTAGGATAGGGTGCATTGTATTTGTTTTCATACTTTTGATGGGTTTTCAAAAAAAGGGGGGGACAAAATTGAGCTAAATCTTTAAAGAAGTAACAAGGATTGGCAGATGCTTATAAAAGACCTTATTCTAGGCTCTGAAGTTCAAAGATACTATTCCTAAAGAAAAATAACAAAAGGGCATCATATCATTATGCTTCTCCATCATTATGCTTCTCCGTCATTACGCTTTTCACTAAAATGTGAAAGCAGTAAAACAGTAGTAGCTGCTGTAGCCCAGGATGGTGATGCCTTCCTCCAAGCACTCTGGAGACAGGGGCTAGCCTGGGCTACAGCTAGCTACATGGGCTAAATCTGTATCAAAAACAAACAAAAATATTAGCATAGTTTTCAACATTGTTATTTATTTTGAAGAGAATTTTTCTTCTCCTTTCCCTAAAGTATCTAGAAGGCTTGCCTCATTAAATTTAGATTTTTAATTGGTTATTTGTGTTGTTTTTGTTGGTGGTGGTCTTGAAGACAAAAATGCAAATTTTTTTACTTTAATTTTTTTGTCTTATTTTGCATAATGATATCCAGTATTTACTAAAAAATCTTTTTGTTGGTCATTTGTTTGACTGTTAAATGAGTTTTTGCTTTTTTAACACTATTCTGCAATTGTTGTCATTTTTCCTAAAAATTTCTTTGCTTAGGTAAAAGACAGAGAAAATAGTAAAAGGAAAATCCTAAAATTGACATATCAGCCAGTAGTAATTTTTAAAATCTTTAGGAACTACAAGGTGTTTTGTCATGTTTTGTGATAATTACATATCAGTCTCCAAAGATCTAAACGTATCCATGGTTCGGGGTTCTCTACAAACCACATGAAATCAGAATGTCTGCACTACACAGGGAGATGATTAGTAAACCCAACAGCTGCGGGCATGGCGCAGCTCTGAGGAGAGCTCACCCTGTGTGCTGATGATCCCCTTATTGCACTTGGGTAATCTGACAGAATTTGATTTTTATAGCATTTGGTAATTCGTTAATGTAGTCTTGTCATGGCACAGAAGCAGTGTTGCCAGGCACAGGAAGACAGATTTAAAAGAAGACTCTTAATAACCTCTAGAACTAGAGCCAGTTTGAATGTTGTCTAATCCATTGCAGACTATAATCTAGAATTGGAATTATGAACATTTTATCTGTACAAGGAATGTAAAACCTGTCTGTTGTGGATATTTGTAGTAAATGGGGAGTAGTAGTTATATAAAGTTATCTCATCAACACAAGAGGCATTAGATGCTTAACTGCTGTGTTAGCATCCAGGACTGTCTCACGGTACATACTTGGGCGGTCCCAGCAGGCTTTTCTTTCTCCTCCTGTTGGCCAAAATTAAATTCTGCAGTTAGCCCTAACCGGTCACTGTTAAGATGGATGTCTAGCATAGAGAACTGTAACTGTGTGACCAGCCTGTAGGGGGCAGTAGCCTGGGTATGATGGGCAGCCAGGAACTTGGTGAAAAACTGGCGGATTGCCAGAATGGCTTACCTTGTCCTTCATGAAAGCATTTAAATTTGAAAGAGAACTTTTGCTTTAGGGGTCAGTCGACTTTTAGGGGTCCATTTTCAGGTTTTGAATTAGGTCAGTGAATTAGAAGAGAACGTGAGCAGAGTGGCTTTCCTGGGACACCCGTACTTTCCTATTTAATGTAGTTCATTGACATAAGTAGATTCAAATTAATTTAGAGGCCATGACTGTTTTTAGCTTTTTAAAAGCCTTACTAGGAATTTTAATCTTATGTCAAGATAATTTAGGAATTTGTAGCATGACATTCAATTAGTTGTTTGAACTTAGTTCAGAGTCTCTGCCATGTCTGAGAGTCTGCCAGTCAGCTGTGGTCTGAGAGAGTCGACGTAGATGCTCGTGCATCAATTCCTCTCGGTCTCCGGTCTCAGCCCGTTGGTGTAATTCCAGCACAGACATGGGGTGGCAGCGGAGCATCGTCACGAGCTGTCTCCACACCGCAGCAGCTAGTTTAATTTTGCTTTTAGAAGTGGGATTTAAGGTTTGCTTTTTAACTTCATAATGCCTCAATAAATTTATTTAATACCAGCACACACACACATACACACTCACCACAGTGAACACAGAATTACAGGAAATGGATTGCACCCTTAAGGACGATCATCCTCCTCTTGCTAGGCCTTCTTCCTCCATCATTTATCTTCCTCTTCATCATCTCTGTAAGATATAAAGATACCAGGTTGTGCCCACAAGGAATCTTGCCAAAGAGGCATACACATTGGCTTGGGGAGAGCTCAAATCAAACAATTTAATGTGTTGGCAGCTAGCCAGGGAGTCCTATGGGTTTGAACCATGCTAAATTAAATGTGTTGTTGATAACATCTGCTTCTTTTCAATGACCTTTCTGGAACCTTAATGTTTATGTGTTCTTTCAAACTGCACTGCCTTAGAGGGACAGTTACTTGTTCCCTTAATGTACATGTGCATGATATAGAAGGAAAAGAAAATTCTCAGCTACCCTGTGCAAAAGAAAGTCAATCAAGGCCAAAAGTCATAGTGTGGAGGCTGTAAGCTGTCTCCCTCTTTTCCCTTAGTATCTAACTGTGATTAAAAATTAAAAAAAAAAAAAAAACTGTCCCTGAAGCTCATCTTTTATGTTTCAAAAACACCCACATTAACTTTGCCAGGAACTTACATTAATCTACAGAGCTTTCACTCAAAAAGAATGAGATACCTGCTCTCATTACAGCAGCTTCAGGCCTCTCAAACACAAGGGCAGGTGGAGAAGGAGCCTTTGTGGCTGTTTCTCATAACTGAGCTGAATTTCAGTTCAAATGTCTTCTCTTCTGCTGAGCTCTGTTGTCCCTCCTCTCCCCATGATGCCCATGTCAGAAATTCATACACTCACAAGTGTCACAGCAGCATGGCAGGAGGGCAGGTGGCAGCCCATGCATGACAAGCTACAACGCCAGCATACCCTGGGCGCTACATTGGCCTGAAGGGAGAATCTTTTCCTCCAAGCAAGGAAGTACTTCACACTCCTTATACGAAAAGAGATGGCATTTCTCTCTCCTCCCCCATCCCTGAACCCAGGAGGACTAGACTGTTTCTTGCCTTTCACATTGTTTACCCATAGTTTCACCCTTAATATTCTTACTAGTTAGTCTACTTTTAAATTTCTGATATTTCTGGTTTTTATTTTTTCATAATAATGGCCTGATCTCATTAAATAAACTACATTCAGCCTCACTTGTCCTTGCACAAAACAAGCCTCTCAGACCAGCACCTGATGTCACCCGGGTCACCATTCTGACCTGTTGATCTTTATTACCTTTCTGTTCTTGAAGGCCCATCAGAAAGGACAATGCTCTTAATATTTATCTAAAGCCTTCCTCATTTCCCTTAGCAAGTAAAGAACTTGTAAATTTCGCCATTAACCTGCTCATGTAGCACGTATATACCCACTACCACCAAGTCTAAAGAGTAAAGGAGGCCTCATACAGTGAGCAATACTGACAAATGCTTACCTTCACATTGTAATAAGTTGGTTCCAGGCAATCTTTTGGGTTTTAAGCATATTTGTATACTGAATGTGCAGTTCTTATTCAAACATCATGGTTTAAAAATGTATAGTCTTTGAAAATATTGAGGTATTTTTAATTAAATTGAAGAAAATAAGAATGAAATCAACATGGTACCTGATGTTGATGTTAACATTTATATAAAGCTTAACTTCAACCAGTATCTGCCGTTGAAGCTGTTAGCATCTTATTTCCTATAGCCCATGTTCTTGTCAAACCAGAGCTCTTCCTGCCCCACCTCCTGAGTGTGGGATCACAAGGTTGTGCCGTATATGGCTGCTGACATTCTTGATGAAGGTCTGAATTAGATTTCTACCTGAGGGCATTGCCTGCTTTATTAGTTGCTCCTCTCTTGCTGTGATAGACACCATGACTAAGGCAGTTTACAGAAAGAGGGGTCTATTGGGGCTAAGAGTCTGTCATCTCGAACCTCAAGCACAAAGCAGAAAAAGCAAACTCTAAGTAGGGAGAAGCCTTAAGCTCTCAAAGCCTGCCTGTGATGGCATACTTCCTTCAGCAATGCCAGACCGCCCCAGACAGCACCTTCAACTGGGAGTCGAGTGCTGAAATGCCCAAGACTGGGGACTTTCTCAGTCCCACTATCACATGCAGGACCCCGAGCTCCTTTCAGAAGGAGATAAGGCAGGCACAGCAGCTTTTTCTCTCAAGTAAATGAGCACATCTAATGCTTTGACCTACAGTTAAGATTAAAACTTCTAAAGAGGTCTAGCTAGAAAGCATGTAAATGCTGAACCTTGCATTTTTCCAACGATACTGTTGTTATTTAGAATGCTGGAAGCCACACAGGAAAGAAGTTATGGTCTGTGATTGTAGTGACTATAGTGGGCAAGAGCTGCACATGAGACCAAAGGAATTTGTATTCATTGGTCCACATCGCAGCTATCTGGAGTCAGTAGAACAGCACAGGCAGCAGAGGAACGAAATCCTCATCTATAAGGTGAGCCCTGGGCGGGGGTAATCATTGTGTTTTCTGGTCATGCAGATGTTTGGCTGACGTTTAAAACCACTGTTTTAGTGTCTTCAAGGACCCCCACTCTCTCTGTGCTCTGCCTAGGGTCAAAGCGACATAACCACACCAGGTAAAGTCACCATATCCAGAGGAGAAAGACTGACTGTACCTTCCTGGGCATCCTCCTAATGTACTGTTGCATCATACAGAATGTCCAATTAAGTTTGATGTAATCCATGAGTACTTTTTTAACAGGCAATATGTGAAATATACTAAAGAAACTTTATTCTTTATCTGAAATCCAATTAGTTATTCTCTGTTTGTTATGGTTTGTGGTTTGACTTGGGATTTGTTTTATTATTTTATTTTGTCAGTTTGTCACACGTAAATTAGAGTAATTTGAGAAGAGGGAACCTCAGCTGAGAAAATGCCCCAACCAGACTGGCCTGTGGGCAACCACCTGTGGCATTTTCTTATGAATGAGCCGACATATGTGTTGACTCGGGACAGGTGGTCCTGAATGCCATAAGAAATTAGACTGAGTATGCAATAAGGAAGAAGCCAGTAAGCAGTGTTTCTCCATGGTTTCTGCATCAGTTCCTGTCTCCAGGTTCCTGCCTTGAGTTTGGGCTCTGACTTCCCTCAGTGATAAACGATTCCCTGAAGATGTGAGGTGAAATAAACCCTTTCCTCCCAAGGACTTCTGGTCATGGTGGTCATCACAAAAGAAACTCTTACTAAGACTGTGTTCTTATTCCTAAATACTGTGGCTTCACATAGAGGCAGAGACATTTTCAGAACTACCCAGGATTTTGTGTGCTATTGACCTGAATTCCTAGACCATCCGCTAGGAGAGTCTCTGCCACTCCCCTCAGCTGTGGAGTGGATCTGGTTCACCTTAAAAGAAGGTGTAGCCAAAGGGTCTCTTGGGAAAGCATGCACCCAAAACTTCATTCAGTTCTGGCCTACAATGTCTACACACTAAAGACTTCTTCTAAATAGTTGATTTTGCTGAAAAAGTAAATTTGATTGTGAGAGATCTGTCCATTTTCTGATAAACCATAATCTTCAGAGGGGTTGGTACAGATGGTGCTAATCTGTTTCTACAGATCATAGATGTGAAAAATCATGCATCAAAAGTGTCAGGGCTCTAAGAAATGAGATTGACTGGGGCCCAACACTGATGATCTTAACTTATAACGTGTGGAATGAAAGGGAATGTATTTAATGCTAGCTTGTGGGATACTGTGCAGTGGTTGGGCAGAGCTGTATGGAACCCAAGCCATAGGTGTCACCACAGCATGTAGTAAACTGGATAGCTGGCAGACATTGCAGTATATGTAGGCAGGCATTTTGTGCATTCCTGGTTTCAACTACATACAGTTTGATACCTGGCATTTCTTGAGAATGAAATTATAGAGAGGAACTGTGAAATACAATGTCTCTCAGTTGTTCCTTGATACATAATTATCATTGACAGTTTGAAAACAAACATTGCAATACAAGTAACTCTACTGAGTCCCATTTGCCTTCTGAATTTGGCATGTTACAAGAGAAAGAATATAGAAAGATAGGCTGTGCAATGTTGTTGTTCTTCATGAACAATAACCTCATGTTAAATAGAACATTCGAGTGTTCAAAGTATTCCTTGACACAAGTTTACCCACTGTATATATCTTAGTTCCCATCAGAGCTCTTCAGGGTTAGGAATGGCCTGTCAGGCCTCTGGTGATCTTTCTCTGGCAACCTTGCTATCAGTCCTTCCTCAACATTTGTGCTGCCTCTCAGGGATGTACAACTCTTTCACCTCTTAAGTAAGGTATGTTGTCTTAGACATCTTTGCTGTTCTCAGCTCCTGTCTTTTCCACATGGCCACAAAACGCACAATTCTTTCTGGTCTCAATTCAAATACATGATGTACCGAGGTCTTTACTTATTCGATTCTGGAGGTGTTTAACTCTCACAGTAGAAAGTCTACCCCTTCCAGACCTGCAGGAACGGTGGAAGGGGCAGGTTATCATGCCTGATTCATGGGTGCTCATTGAGCATTCAGGGAGGTGGTCTCCTTATATTCATGTGGAAGGTCTCACAGGCTCTGTTCCCTCTGACTGTCCTCTTTATCAGGTGTTGTTTCCGGCACTCAGAAAATTGAGGAATAAATTCCTACTCCTAAAGGTTTGTGTACTGTTGCGAGTACTCAGTGTAGCAGGAATCACTCTGGTATCTTCCCCAACCAATGGTGTTGACCAGCAAACTGGCTGGTGTTACTGAGAAATAGGATTCCTATAAGTCAGTGTGGTAGGCATATGACTGACGCAGAGCATTCACCCCCTTCTTGCATTTGTTTTGTTTTTTTTTCTAAAAGCTTCATAGCTGGTATTGTTTACATTAACAAGAGAATATCACAGTAGCTCTAATGCTTGGTTCCCTCTACCATTTGTAGCTTAAAGTACTTCTCATTCCTCTCTTGATCTTCAACTTGGATTCAGTTCAGGTATAGGCTTCTGTTTGCCCTTGTGGGAGGCATTTAGCTTTGAGAATGGGGATACATGTCTCATGTTCTGTCCTCACATGGCCAATTATTTTTACCACAACAAAACAAACAACAACAAAAGCAGCCTTGGCCAAGGTCTTTCTGTCTGGGTTAGCCATTGTGTAGGCTTCTGCTTTTGGTGCCAGGAAAGAGCTCACAGATGATCTTGGCTAGCTTTAACATGAAAAGTCCGTGGTACACGCTGGGTGGTTGCATCAGTTGATATGATCACATGCAAGTGGCAGGCAGAAAAACCCTCATTAACAGAGTACCATCTGTGCTCATTGACTTGGTATAGAGGGAACTTATTGGGGTTACAACAGATTGTTCATGCTGCCTGATTATAAGAATACAACGTGAAGGTGACAGCCTGGAAGTCTACAAGTTGAGGCGTGTCTCTTAACAGTGTCATTTAGACTCTTATATACAGACCTTTCTAGAAGAGAACACTTTCCCAGGTCCAATGTTTAAAAGACAGGCAGTTCTCTAACAACACTTTGATACCTCTTGAATTCAAGGCTAGGAACTTACTGGTCTATGTAAAGGGAGTTACAGGCTTTGCAGGTGGTGACGGTGGTGACTGTGAGAGAGGCTGTAGCCGTCCTGCTTCACCCAAGCAACGCTCGTCAGGAAGGCTGTATTCCTTTTCCAGTTTGTGCTAGCATTATAAACTTACTTAGAATCTATAACACGTAGCCCGGTTTTCTAGTACTCATTCTTGTCTTTTTTGTTTATTCTCTTACTTTTCATAAGCAACTTCTAGAAGGACAACAACCTTAAAATAGCTCACAAAATGGGAAGGGTAATAGGCATAAAATTATGTTTCTAAAAGTTTGAATGTATTAGTAGGCCTGAGAAGATGGCTCAATAGATAAAGTCCTTGCTGTGCATGTGCAGGGTCAGGGTTTTGGCTGCAGCACCCATGTAGGAGCCAAGCATGAGGATGCCCAGGATTGGGAGCACAGACACAGGAGAGTCCCTGAGGCTCACACCCAGTCTGGTCAAAACAGAAAATTTCCATTCAGTGACTGTCTGAAAATCAAGATAGAAAGTGATCTAGGAAGACATTGGTTCCTGGCCTCTGTATATATCATGTACACTCACACAATTCTCAGTAGTAAGTATTACTTACTATAGACTTCTATAAAAAATGTTTTCAGAAAACTTAGGATAGATTCAAACATCATGATCTCTATCAGTCCCTTTAATTTAAAACTAGAAGTTTCTAAGTGCTTGTCTTTATGAATACATTGATAACAAATGGTCCAAAAATTTATTTCTGAATTGTAGCACAAGTAATAAAAACCCAGAGACTGATATTGGGGTTCAGCCTGAAGATCAGAAAAGCAAAGCGGCCAACCACTAGAGAGCCCTTTTACCTCTCCACCTCTTCACACTGACAAGACAAGATCCTGTCTCCATGAATCCTCAGACTCCACACTCCACTGAATTCCTGTTTTTCCCCTCTCCGCCCAGCCATATCGCCCGTGTCTCCACCTCCCTAGTGCTGGGATTAAAGGCCTGTGAACCCAACTGCTGCAACCACCTTTGTGTGAGCTCTGTTTCTCTTCTACACAGATTTAATTAGCCCGGGGTGGCCTTCAACTCACAGAGATCTGTCTGCCTCTCACTCCCAAATCTGGGGGATTAAAGGTGTGTGCCACCACTCCCTAGCCTGTACGGCCAACTGGCACAGCTGCTTTGCTCTCTGATCTTCAGGCAAGCTTTATTTATTAAAACACAAATAATATACTGAATAGAATGATGAAGTCACTCTGCACAGAGTTAATGCAGAAGGGCTGGGACGCTGTCTTGGGAGCTGTTGCCCTGTTTATTTCCCCACTGCCTCCTACTTCGTATTGAGAAGATTTCTTTTAGATTGTTACCAAATGTACGTGTGACCCAGAAACCTTCTCTTAAAGCTGCCTTAGAGCAGGGAGACAGGAGAATAGTTTACGGCCTTTCTATATTCAGAAGGAAATATGAGGGCCTAACACTGGTACTAATGCTGTCCAAATTGTGGCCCATTGTCTAGCCATAACATTCCCTGGGATTTAGTTAGAAATGCAGACTTCCAGGCCTAGCTTGTAACTACAAAAATATACTACATTTTAACAAGACCCAGGTGACATTTTGTTCATATTAGAAAACAAAAAAAGGAGGCTAGAGAGTTGGGTCAGTGACTTTAAGTGCCTGTTGCTCTTACAGTGAGCCCAGGTTAGTTCCCACCACCTACACGACTGTTTACAACCATTGCTGACTCCAGTTCCAGGGGATCTGGCACCCTCACGTGACCTCCACAGACACCAGGCATGCATGTGATATATATAAATATATGCAGGCAAAGCAGTTGTACATATAAATAATTATTTTTAAATAGATTGAAAAGAATGTCTAAAATTAATTGAATACCAAATCAGAAATGCACTTCTCCATGCATATAATTCCATTCCCCAATAGGACTTACAAATCATTATTACCATTTTATAGTCAGGCTCAAAGAGTTGCTGACTAATTGAAGTCACAAAGATGGTATGTGACTGACCTCTTATGTACTAACTAACGCTATAGCTTTAGTTCATATTCCAGCTTGTTCTCCAGTACAGTTGCTGAACTACTTCATAGACCCATGTCCTTTAGACCCCTGAACTGAATGAGTGTGTGATGTGGTCATTGTGCTCCTTTTCTCTTTCTCCTGATGGTGTCTTCCCAGCTATTGCCATATGCTTCTGGGGTTTCATTCAGTGTGTGTGTGTGTGTGTGTGTGTGTGTGTGTGTGTTACCCTCTGTGTACCACAGCTTCCTCAGAGCATCTGCAGCCTTCCTCCACCTCATCAAGACTTTCCATTTCCTGTGCTTCCCGCTTCTTGCTCACCCATCTGTTCAGGCAAGACTAGGCGCCTTTCCTGTCTTCTGGCAGCTATTCTTGGCTGGTTTCTGCTGCTGCTGTCAGTGTTGGCTCCCTTGTCTGCTTGTCTTGTGATCTGAGGACACTCTTAGAAGCTGGGCAGAACTCCACCCCAGGGCCCTTCCTGTCCCACTTTGCCTCAGGACTGACAGACCTTGCTCCCGTGTGAATGGTCACGGTCAGACCCCAGTCCTAATATATCACTGGGAAGAAGAAGAGAGAAGACTTCCTGCCCATCTGTAACTCCTGCTCCTCCCTGTGCTCTGACTTCACTTCATTATTGGTTCCTTTGCTCACCTTATACTCTCCTGCACACACACACACACGTACACACGCACACATGCATGCACCACCTTGTGACTGGACCTGAAACATGCTTTTCTGTCATTTCATTCAAAGAGTCCTTCTCTTTAAATACCTTTAGAATGATGTCATCTAGAAAGCATGCTTTCATCCCCACATCTGCTACAGATGTCTCCTCTCTGCTGGTCTGTGGAAAGCACTTCACATTCATCCCCAGAGCTTTCAGGGTCATCATCTGCTCCTTTCTTGGCCTTAAGAACACACAGACCAGGTCTTCCTCTAAACTCAATAGACACCAGGACCAACATCTCACCTGTTACTGCATTTCCCACAAAACTTAACATAAAGTAAATGAATGTATTTATTAAACAAGGTGATAAAAAAGTGAATAATTAATAAACTACAAAACCTTGTACTGCTAAAATAAATAAGAAATATTAAAGGATATTGAAGCATTTAATAAAAGTAATATATGAAAGATATACTTTATATAAATAACCAAGTTACATAATACCTGACAAATTTAATGACCCTATAGAAATGCCTTTTTCTTTTAAATAGTCTCACTCTATAAGCTAAACTGACCTTGAACTCTTGCAATCTTCCTGCCTCATCCTTCCAGGTGTTGGGATCTGAAGTATTCTAAAATTGTAAACATTGCTGGATAGCTTTGGAAGGAAATAATTTTGTGAGCGTCTAGAAGTTAGGACTCCATCCAGGTGATGAATCCCTGTTAAAGGGAGCTTAGATGTTTGCTGGGGAGGACATAGAACCCAAGGAAGAAGTCTATTTCTAGCAGATAAAGAAACTAAAGAACTTATACAAAGGTACTCCACTAGTAACTGGCAATAATGGGTTCTGAACCCAGGATTGTCTTCTCCAGGGTTCCATCATGACCCCCACCGTACTCCTTCCTGTGTAGAAAGTAGAACATCCATGCCAGGGTAAGCACAATAATACTTTCTTTTCAGGATCATTAAGCAGTTTTCATACAACGTCAGGGTGATTAGGCAAGCATTTCTTCTGTATTGCAGAGGGCAGTGTGATGAAAGCAAGTGAGCGACACTGTCATTCTGGAGAATGTTGCTGACTGAAGGGGTGCGCAGCCCTAGACACTAAGACAGACATTTAGAGGAGGTTCTGGCAGTTTTAGAATTGCAGTTATATAATATGATGAAGAATAAATGGAAGCCTCCCTTTGTTTCCACGTGATCCCATTTCTATTTATAAACCCTGAGTGATAGCTGGAGGATTTAAGAATGCTTTTCAGATTCTGCAGCCTCAATAGGGATGGCAAACTGCACTTGAGACTACCAAATATAAGAGATTCGTGGCCCTTTGCACCTGCTTCAACCAGAGCCGACCTCTTTGATCTCATTAAGCTTTCCCTGGAAAATGAAAGTTTGAATGGATAAATGTGCACTCTTGCACAGTGTTTGTGTGGAGACAGATTCTGTCTGTATTGAGATTCAGTAGGCATGAAAATGAAAACAAAGAAATTTGTGGTTTTTTCTCCTTCTGAATTTGACAGCCAAGTACCAAGGGCAGCCCCATGCAGGTGCAAACCCTGCACTGCCCACATAGTGACAGCATCTAACACTGCGGAGCAACAGACTGTGGAGGAAGTGGTCCTCTGAGCTGCAGACACTTCCCAGCTGGCCAGTGTCTCAAGCCAGAAGGCCATGCCCATCTCCTCTGCACTGTGTCCTCCGAAGCTCTTCCCTCCAGGCTTTCCAAAAGCAAGCCACCAAGTAGAAGAAAGCTCTGTAAATAAGAGTGTCTACTGGGGACCAAAGCTCCCAGGGGTGTTTGCATTTTAACTAGCATGGTTGTTACTCAATTAAAATATTGCCTAGAGTACACAGAGATGGTTTTATGCCAGGAAGCTTCTCTTTTCTGGTGTTTTCTGTATAGCCTGGGCTGTTAGCACCCTAACTACTAGCCACAACCAAACTCTAGGTTTGGTCCAGATTTAGATTCTGGTTGGGTTTGTGTATGTAACTAAAAGATGACTGAGTGGAGGGGCCAAGATTCCCAGGCAATGTTTCTTGTTTCATTATAAGACTTGTACACTCTACCGTATGATCCACTTGCGCGCTCCAGCTCATTAACAGTTGTTAAGTGCCTTGAGAGCAAAGTCTGAGTTTACATCCTCCAAAGGACTGACTTTCCACCAGAGCAGGAGAGGGAGATAGTTTAAGGCCATATGATTTATCAGTGACAAGACAGGAATAGTTTCTTGGTGTCGTATGTGAGTTTCTCTCTTAACCACTCTCCCACATTCAGCCATCTCTCAAGGCATAAGGAACAGACCCAAAATAGAGCACCACAGGGCTCCTTTTTTCTCTTTGGTGTGTGGGTGGGGACTTGAACAGTGCTCATTAGGCTGTGTTTTGCTGCTGCATGTAATAGTATAACCTGAGTCTCTTGCTTACTTGGCAATAGCTGTGATGGACTAAAAGACTCCAGAAAAACATTTTAACATGCCCAGGGTCTCAGTTTTTCTCTTGTGGATTTTACCTCTCCATGAGTCTCTTTTGGATGCTCTAGCCTGAACAGCCATCATGAACTTCCTTTAGGGAAGGCAGAATTTGCCAGGCTTCTTAAACTTTCCAACTTGACATAGTTTGACTTTCTGTAGTCTCTGTATCAAGGCTAGTGAGGCCATGCAGATGCAAGAGCTAAAGAGGGATTCTTGCAAACTTAGAAGTGAGGCCACAGCACACTAAGAGAGACAAGGTATGTGGTGCCATCTGCACACACTGACTACAGCTATCACAGAGCAAGACACACACAGCCTTTCTTCTTCAATGTCTGTAGTAATCTTACAGAAACAGGTTCCGGCCTGTGAAAAGAGACAGAGACAGACCATCCTTTTTTCACCTTGATGCCCAGTGGGACCGGATAGGTAATGTCTTCCATTAGCATCCTTCAGTTGAGCTTCTGGTGCCATTTGTCCTAGTTTAAGAGCAGGGGGAGCTGTGGAACTTGGTAGGATACATAATAAACATGGGAAGTGCTTGTATAATTCTACAGTAGATAGTCCCTGGTTCACTTTTTGAGCACTGCTATGTCTGACTTTGTGTCAAACATTTCAATGCATGTTGCTAAGACCTCTTGAGCTTGCAGTTGAAATCAGTGCTTTTACATGTCTTCCAAATGCAGTACACCTACAGGAGACCTTTTCAACCATTCATTTCCACCCTACCTACCAGTCAGATTATAATTACTCACTTTAAAAAAGAAAAGAAATGCCTCAGTTGGTTTCTCTTTTCGTTTTGTTAATGGCACGGAGGAATTTTATATAAAAAGAAAAGCATCTAAGACTGGAAAATCCATTTTCTCACCTGTGCCAGCCCTGGCAACATCCTTTCTTTTCTTTTATAGCTATCCTGCCTAAAATAACCCGAATTACAAAAATTATTCCCTTTCTCTGAGAAAAACTCACATAATCTTACAGAATTCTCTAGGAAATATTTTACAGTTGTAGACAGAGACTGCTCATTTGTTTTCCAGCTGCCCAGACCTAAAATAATCACACAGAAACTGTGTTAGTTATAACACTGCTTGGCCAGTAGCTTATGCATATTTCTAGCTAACTCTTACATCTTAAATTAACCCATTTCTATTATTTTGTATTTTACCACAAGGCTCGTGGTTTACAGTAAGGTTCTGGCTGGCGGCTCATGTCTTTTTCCTTCAGAGGCTACACAGCTTCTCTCCTGACTCTACCTACTTTCTCTTCTAGCTCTGCTTAGAATTCCCACCTTGCTCTATTTTGTCCTGTAATAAGTCCAAGCAGATTCTTTATTCATTAAACAATAAAAGCAACACATAATACAAAAGGACATCCCACATCATGTTTCCTTAAAAAGACTTTAATCTTTGTGTCCTTGTTGTTTGTTTAGTTTGATGACTCAACATAGAAGACCCATCTCTAGAAACAAAATACCCCAGCTCTTTATCAGGGGAGGAAATATAAGACTAGCCTCTTACCAGCTGCTGAGAAAGCTCACATTGTAAGATATTTTCATTGTCTAGACAATGAGGAGGCTTCTGGTATAAACAGGTTTCTCAGATGTGTGTATATGAAGAAAAATGGAATTGCCTACAAAGTATGAGCTAGTCAAACTCAGTTTCCCCTTTTAATTTTTATTGCTCAATATTTAGAAAGATATTAGATGGCCAACACAAAATGAACTTTGTGTTTTGTGCTGTTGTAGACTTTCTATTTCATCTTGGTTTAACATTTATGATTTATTGGGTTTTGGTGGTGGTTATTGTTTGCTTCTTTTGTTTTTAATTTTTGTGTCTTTTGAAAGAGAAGCAGAGAGAATATAAAACTGGTGAGTAGGGAGGTGGAAAGGGGCCAGAAGAAGCAAGGGGAGGGGAAATATGATAAAGAAATTATATGAAATAAAAATATATTTCTGTACTTTTATGCAAAGTTTGTATGTTTACAGTTAGCCAGAGCCAGAATTTGATTAGGAATACTTGGGGGTTTTTTGAGGGGGTTGTCTCTGTTCTACTGTTTCTCTTGGTGATGGTAGTAGTGGCCTTGCTTTTATCTGTTTCCGCCCCCCCCCTTAAGTTTTGTCTATATAAGGAGGCTGGGTGTGGTGGCACAGGCCTTTAATCCTCAAACTTCCTAAGTTTGGGAGAGGCAGGTAGTGTTAAGGCCAGACTGGCCTACATAGAGAGGTCCTTGATATCAAGGGCTACAAAGTAAGGCCACATTTAAAAAAAAATAAAAAAATAAAAAAAATAAAAAAAAAACAATGTCGGATCATATGTATACTTAGTAGTTTTTATTTTTCTTTTAATCTTTATCTCTCTCTCTCTCTCTCTCTTTTTTTTTTTTTTTTTAAGGAAGAGGAATTGGAAGCCCAGATTTCCTTCCTCCAAGGACAGCTGAATGACCTAGATGCTATGTGCAAGTACTGTGCCAAGGTCATGGACATGCATCTTGGTAAGTGAGCTATGTTAGCCTTGAAGTAATGACAATCAGAGCAGTGACGGTGGCACTACTGTGTACTAGGCACATGTTAAGCTCTTGTTACATGAATCTTCTCATTTACTTCTAACAAAAACCACTGTGCTTGAAGTATTGTCACTACCCACATTGTCCTGATGAAGAAACAAGCGCATGAAGTAAAATGTGCCAAGATTAAACCACAAGTAAGCAGAGTAGGAATTCAAATCAGTGGAAAACAAATGTATCTTTTACCTCCTGACTGCCACAGTGTCTTTGTAGAGAGCTGCATCCCTCAGACCCGTAGGATGAGCTTCTGAAATCAGTCTGCCACGGTCAGTCACACAATGCTAACTGATGGTTCTCTCTGTAGTTATAAAACCATACCTATAGGACCTCAGAACTAGAAATGTCCTAATTAATGTTCTGATTACATACGAGTCACATCTGGAGGTCTTCTGAGATTACTCAATTTGTGAAGGTCCTGGGATTAATACTCAAATCGGTCTGCTGAAGCATTTTGTATGACTGTAGTAGTTACATGGTACTTGCCGAAACCTCTGTTGTGAATGTTATCACTTGTTCTTAGCCCATTTGTAGTATGTTGCTCTAGGGTCACATGAGAAATCATCAGCACAACCAAGTGTCTGTCTGTCTGTCTGTCTCTCTCTCTCTCTCTATCTATCTCTGTCTCTCTCAATCTCTCTCTCAATCTTTCTCTCTCAATCTCTCTCTCTCTCTCTTTCTCTCTCAATCTCTCTCTCTCTCTCTCTCTTTCTCTCTCAATCTCTCTCTCTCTCTTTCTCTCTCTCTCTCTCTCTCATACACACACACACACACACACACATCTCTGATGGGAAAGCAGGGGTGTTCACCAAGGCCTTCTCCCACTACCAGTCCCTCTGTATGTAACCCATCCTTGGAGTCTGCCCTGGATATGACCTCTTAACTTCAGAGCCCAGCAAGCTGTCTCTTAGGCCTATAAGGCTGAGCGTCTAAAACAATTGACCAATGTATCTGTCACTTAGGTAGCCTAAACCATGTTAACTTCAGGTGAGCAATAACATCCTTCCACTGTCTCAAGGTGTGGAAAGATGCCAGTATAAGTGACTGACTGGCATCTGTTACCACATGAGGCAACTGGCTGGGCCATAGCCTACTCTAACTTCTCTTTTCAAGCCTTTATTGGGGAAAAGGTGACAAAGAAACAATGAGAAAAGCTCCTGGTAGGTGATCCACAAAGAGGCTGAAGCCTGTCACACCCACAACAGCAGCCTAGCAGTGTGGCTCCTCTTCTTTCAGACCCTTTCTACACGTGGTACTTGATCATCTTAAAAGTGCATATGGGGAAGAGTGGGACTGAACCACCGTCCTAGGCTGGAGTGGGTCAGAGAAAGCAAGCTCCATTGTAGCCAGGAGCCAGTCCAGTCCCAGGACACTGGTGGACCAGGACTAAGCCAGCGACTTGGTCCAGAGCAGACCTGAGACAACAAACTCCACCTGAACAGGTACAGGGGAGTAACTGCTGAGCGAGTGAGCCAGAGCCAGAGACTGCTGAGGGTCCGGTCATGAATCTGGGACCTTCAAGGGAGTAGACCTAAGCCAGGAACCCTGTGGGTCTGGGCACGAGTCTAGGACCTCCGAGGAACTAGGCCTGAGCTAGGTCCTCTGCAGTTCTGGGCACGCCAGAGCCTGGGAACTCCAAGGGAATAGACCAGAACCAGAGACCATTGTAGGACCAACTCAGAACCAAGGACCTCTGCAGGAGGGGATCCAAACCTGAATTTACAGAAACAGGTCAAAGCCAGTAACCTAGGCCAAAGTAGGCCTGAGACAGCAAACTCCAAAGGAGTTGAACAAAGCCCAGGAGCACTGAGCAATCTCTAGGAACACAGAGTGACCAACGGGGTAACTAGAACTGTGGCACTGACTGTACAACAATGAACAACCATCTGAGCTTTGGATTTATTGGCATCTAGAAAATTAACCAACAGAATCTCAGACAGCCCCAGCCACACCAATTAGGGAAAAGATGAGTAGAAAAGGTAAAAACACATGCAACACCACAAAGAGCAACACAACACCAGTAAAAACTAAAGACCCTACAACAGTAAGATCTGAACAGCCAAATATAGATGAAGCAGAAGAAAATGACCTAAAAAATAACTTCAAGAGAATGTTTGAAACTCTTAGAGAGGAAATGAGAAATTCCCTCAAATAAATGGAGGAAAAGACAAACAAAAAATTGCAAGACATCAGCAAATTCCTTAAAGTAAACCAAGAAAAAGCAATCAAACATATGAAAGAAACTAGTCAAGACTTGAAAACTGAAATAGAGACAATAAAGAAAACATAAGCTGAGGGAATTATAGAAACAGAAATCATGAGAAAACAGTCAGGAACCACAAGCATAAACAGCAGAATTCAAGAGATGGAAGAGAGAATCTCCAACACTGAAGATACAATAGAGGAAATATACTCATCAATCAAAAAAAAAAAACACTAACAAAAGCTTAACCCAAAATATCCAAGAAATATGGAACACCATAAAAAGACCAAACCTAAGAATAATAGGTATAGAAGAAGGAGAAGTTCAACTCAAAAGCACAGAAAATTAACAAAATCATAGAAGAAAACCTTCCCAACCTAAAGAAAGATATGCCTATGAAAATACAAGAAGCTTACAGAACACCAGATAGACTGGATCCAAAAAAAAGTCCCCTCTCCACTTAATAATCAAAACACTAAACATGTAGAGCAAAGAAAGAATATTAAGAGCTGCAAAGGAAAAAGGCCAAATAACATATAAAGGCAGACCTATCAGAATTGCACCTGACTTCTCATTGGAGACAATGAAAGCCAAAGGTTGTGGTCAAGCGTTATGCAGACGTTAAGAGACAACAGATGCCAGCCCAGACTACTATACCCAGCAAAACTTTCAGTCACCATAGAAGGACAAAACAAGATATTCCATAACAAAACCAGATTTAGCCAATACCTAATCACAAACCCAGCCCTACACAAAATACTAGAAAGAAAACTTCAACCCAAGGAAGTTGGCTTCACCAACAAAAACACAGACAATTGATGGTCTCATAGCAGCAGAAGGGGAAAACACACAAATGAACATCACCAACAATGAAAACTAAATTAACAGGATATAGCAATCACTGGTCATTAATATCCCTTAATATAAATGGACTCACCTATAAAGAGGAACAGGCCAAAAGATTGGATACGAAAACAGAATCCATCCTTTTTCTGCATACAAGAAACACATCTCAACCTCAAAGACAGACATTGTCTCAGAGTAAAGGGTTGAAAAAAAATATTCCAGTCAAATGAACATAAGAAACAAGCAGTGTAACTATCCTAATATCTAACAAGACTTCAAACTAAAATCAATCAAAATAAAGAAGGACATTTCATATTAGTCACAGGAAAAATTCATCAAGAGGAAAACTCAATACCGAACATCTATGCCCCAAATACAAGGGCACCCTCATAGGTAAAAGAAAAACTTCTAAAGCCTAAGTCATACATTAAACCACACTCACTAATAGTGGGAGACTTCAACGCTCCACTCTCACCACTGGACAGGTCAGTCAGACAAAAAACAGAAATAAGAAAACTAACAGATGTTATGTCTCAAATAGACTTAGCAGACATCTATAGAATATTCCATCCAAACACAAAAGGATATACCTTCTTCTCAGCATCAAAATTAAATAAAGACCAGATAAGCAAATTAAACAGACCTATAATGCCTGAAGAAATACATCAAAAGTCTCCAAACCAAAAAAAGCCCAGGACCAGATGGCTCTTGCTCAGAATTCTATAAGATTTTCAAAGAAGAACTAATACCAGTACTGCTCAAATTATTCCACACAGTAGAAACAGAAGGAACCTTGCCAAACTCTGTTTATGAGGTTATAATTACCTTGATACCCAAACCACAGAAAGACATTACTGAGAAAGATAATTACAGACCAATCTCACTCATGAACATTGATACAAAAATACTAGGTAAAATACTGGCAAATCGAATCCAAGAACACATCAGAGCCATCATCCACCATGATCAAGTCAGCTTCATCCCAGAGATGCAGAGATAGTTCAACATACAAAAATCTGTCAACGTAATCCACCATATAAACAAACTGAAAAATAAAAACCACATGATCATTTCATTAGATGCCAAAAAAGCTTTTGACAAAATACAACATCCCTTCATGATAAAGGTCTTGGAGAGAGCAGGGATACAAGGAACATACCTAAACATAATAAAGGCAATATATAGCAAGCCAACAACCAACATCAAACTAAATGGAAAGAAACTCCCAGTGATCCCACTGAAATCAGGAACAAGACAAGGTTGTCCACTCTCTCCCTATCTATTCAATATAGTCCTTGAGGTCCTAGCTAGAGCAAGAAGATACCAAAGGAGATCAAGAGGTACAATCAGAAAAGAATAAGTCAAACTCTATTTGTTCATAATATGATAGTTTACATAAGCGATTCCAAAAATTCTACCAAGGAAATTCTACAACTCATGAACACTTTCAGCAGTGTAGCAGGATACGAGATTAACTCAAAAAAAAAAAAAAAATCGGTAGCCCTCCTGTACACAGATAATAAAAAGGGTGGGAAAGAAATCAGAGAAACATCACCCTTCACAATAGCCACAAATAGCATAAAATATCTCGGACTAACTCTAACCAAACAAGTAGAAGACTTGTATAACAAGAACTTTAAGTCTTTAAAGAAAAAAAATTGAAGAAGACACCAGAAAGTGGAAAGATCTCCCATGCTCTTGAGTAGGTAGAATTAACAAATAAAAATGGCAATCTTACCAAAAGCAATCTACAGATTCAACGCAATGCCCAGCAAAATCCCAGCAAAATTCTTCACAGACCTCAAAAGAATAGTACTCAACTTCATATGGAAAAGCAAAAAAACCAGGATAGCCAAAACAATCCTGTACAATAAAAGAACTTCTGGAGGCATCATAATCCCTGACTTCAGACTCTATTACAGAGCTACAGTACTGAAAACAGCCTGGTATTGGCATAAGAACAGACATGAACATCAATGGAACTGAATAGAAGACCTGGATATCAATCCACACATCTTAGAACACCTGATATTTGACAAAGAAGCAAAAAATATCAAATGGAAAAAAAGAAAGCATATTTAACAAGTGGTGCTGGCATAACTGGACATCAACGTGTAGAAGAATGAAAATAGACCCATATCTATCACCACGCACAAAACTCAAGTACAAATGAATCAAAGACCTTAACATAAAGCCAGCCACACTGAACCTTATAGAAGAGAAAGTGGGAAGTACACATGAACGCATTGGCACAGGAGACCACTTCCTAAATAGAACCCCAGCAGCACAGACACTGAGAGAAACAATAAATGGGACCTACTGAAACTGAAAAGCTTCTGTAAAGCAAAGGACATGGTCAACAAGACAAAACAACAGCCTACAGAATGGGAAAAGATCTTCACTAACCCCACATCAGACAGAAGTCTGATCTGCAAAATATACAAAGAACCTAAGAAATTGGTCATCAAAAGAACAAATAATCCAATAAAAAAATGGAATACAGACCTAAACAGAGAACTCTCAACAGAGGAATCTAAAATGGCTGAAAGACACTTAAGGAAATGTTCAACATCCTTAGTCATCAGAGAAATGCAAATCAAAACAACTCTGAGATTCCATCTTACACCTGTAAGAGTTGCCAAGATCAAAAACACTGATGACAACTTATGCTGGAGAGGTTGTGGGATAAAGGGAACATTTCTGCACAGCCCCTTTGGATGTCAGTGTGGCGATTTCTCAGAAAATTAGGAAACAACCTTCCTCAAGACCCAAGTAATACCACTTTTGGGTATATACCCAAAGGATGCTCACCCCTGCCACAAGGGCATGTGCTAAGCTATGTTCATAGCAGCATTGTTTGTCATAGCCAGAACCTGGAAACAACCGAAATGTCCCTCGACTGGAAAATGGATAAGGAAAATGTGGTACATTAACACAATAGAGTACTAAGCTGCAGGGAAAAAGAAAGACATCTTGAATTTTGCAGGAAAATGGATGGAGCTATAAAACATTGTTTTGAGTGAGGTAACCCTGACACAAAAGACAATTATCACTTGTGCTCACTCATAAGTAATTTTTTAAACATAAAACAACAAAAACCAGCCTACAAATTACAATCCCAGAGAACTTAGACAACAATGAAGACACTAAGAGAGTAGGAAAAGACAAGATATCCTGAGTAAATTGGGAGCATGGGGACCTTGGGAGAGGGTTAAAGGGCAGGGGAGAGTCTGGGAGGGGAGCAGAGAAAACTGTAGATCTCAATAAATACCAGTTTTAAAAAGTGCATATGCACTCAGGAGGCAGAGGCAGGCAGATATCTGTGAGTTCAAGGCCAGCCTGGTCTACAGAGCAAGTTCCAGGACAGGCTCCAAAGCTACACAGAAAAATCCTGTCTCAAAAAGAAAGTGCATATGGGACTAGCTAAAAACATTGCATATTAACAGAAGCCTCCATAGTCCCAAGGGTACTCCTATCGAGGGTACTCCCACCAAGGGTAACTCCCACCAAGCGTACTCCACCAAGGCTAACTCCCACTGAAGGTACTCCCACCAAAGGTACTCCCCCCGAGGGTACTCCACCAAGGGTACTTCACCAATAGTAACTCCCATTGAGGGTACTTTCTCTGAGGGTACTTTCTCAGAGGGTACTTCCACCAAGGGAACTCCCACTGAGGGTAACTCCCACCAAGGATACCAACCAAGGGTAGTCCCACTAAGGGTACTCTCATGTGGTCGCTGTATATGTGTTTTCTGTATCTTTGCTACTTCAGTCAGTGATCTTTTTATTATTTGGATTTTAGTTTTGAGCAAAGAAATGCTTGGGAGAAAGATTTACCAACACTTGGGGAAAATAACTTTTTAGGAAATTTCCCTCTTACTGTCTGTTGTCCACAGCAGCTTGTGAAGCAGTGTCCTCTGCTCTGATGCTGGTCTTTGAATTAGTGCTAACAGAGTATTCCTCAAGGCATAGAAGGGAACAACACTTTCATTAGAATGGAAAGAAACGCATACGCTAGCTGTGAACGTTTAGTTAACGCTAGAGTAGATTTGTGTGCACATTTCACTCTCAGACAGAATCCTTTCATGTAGCTCTTGACTTACTCCCCATTTAAATCGCATGGCTGCATTTTTAAAGATGGGATTGAAGGATGCAAGGAAGAACTGCCTTCCCCAGGACCATAGTTACATCTCAGCATCTATACCGAATAGCAGCATTTGCTTCTGGTTGTAGGGAATTTTCACCTGAAGAAGGTTACTAACTTGCCAGTTGTTATTTTAATTCCTCTAGTATTCTTTATATATGATGATGTTTGTGATTTCTAATTAAAAAGAAGATCAAAATCGGGAAGACTGAAATGTCCGTTAGTAAGAGATTGACTGTTTTACAGCAGTGCAGTCTGTAAGATTAAAATGTTTTTCTTTATTAACATGCATTAAGTTTAAAAAGCAGGGACAGAATGTATTTGATATGATAAAACCATTCACAGAAATTGCTTAGCTAAAAGAAATATTATAAGCAGACTTTCCAGGGAACCTAATCTGTGTGCTTGAAATTAGAGGCAGTTGCTGAAAATGTGTAGACAGCTTCAGTGTGGGCTACGCTTGGAGGTCAGCCTGTATACAGAGCAGGCAAGAGGTGCTGGTGAGAGTGGCAGGGGTGGCACCTGAGAAATGAGCACCTGCCAGGCTGTGTGTGGTCTCAGTAAAATGAGACAAGATTAGTAGTCTTTCCAGTCAGATTCAGCAGGGATCATTTCCTCTTGTCCTTGTGTGACTCAGGAAGCCCAGGCTCACAGCACTTACTTTTGACTTATTCTGGACCCCACAACTTACAAGTTGAAGACCTGGGTGTAGAGAAAAAGAGACAACTGGATCAAGAAACCAATCTCTGAGCCCAGAGCCAGTGAGGCCTGACCTGGATCTGAAACCTGAGAAAGGGAAAGAAACATCATTTTCCCTGAACCCAAGACCAAATGCCCTGGCTCTGAAACACACTTTGTCCCTAGAATCAGAGCCACTGACAGAAATGTGCTCTGCTCCTAAGATCAGAGTCAAAAGGCTGAAAAATACCAGTAAAAGAGACACAATTTGACCATGAAATCGGACCCATCTCTGCCCCTGTGCCCAACCAATCCCTGAGCAGGGAAAAGTAACCAGTCCCTCCCCTCCCAGCCCCGGGTAAACCTCATCCCTAAGAAGCCCTATATGAGTCTATCTGCCTGTTCGGTTAGAGGCCTCCATTTATCCTTCCCTGGCAGAGGCAGCCACTCTCCTAGATTCCTCCTTCCCAAATAAATCTCTTTCTCAAAAGAGTCTTGGGTGAAGATCTTCAGTCGCTGGTGCAGAATAGAAGAACCTTGCTGGGACATCCCTTAGGAGACCGAGCTGAATAACATTGCTGAGACGCTCCCTAAGTGGGGCTGAGCAAGGCTGAGCAGAAGACAACTTTTTTGCTGGGGGATGAGATTGCTACATTTCTGTGGAGACTTCCACTTTAGCAGAGTGCTAGCAAAAGAAGTAACATCTTGGGCCAGAGAAGAAGCGGATATCTCTGCTAGGACATTCCCTTAAGGGAACAGAGAACTCAGCTGTAGCAGCTCTGCAGGAGAAGAGCAGGATTGCTGTATCCTGCGGGGAGACCATTCCCCACCCCACATCCCAGGTCCAGGTAGCCTGGCTTCCCTATAGTCAGGACACCTTTCCTCCAGAGCTTAGCTGTTCTACTGTGGCTCTCAGTATAGCCTTGGCTTCCTGATAAGTCAGACTGTCTCCACAACTCCACAGCCATAACACATTCCCCTACACTGGGTCCAGTATTATACTCCTGACACATACTGGTTTATCAAATGCCACCAAAAGATGCCCAGAATTTGATACGTTGGCCCTAACATTAGGTTGTGAACAAGAATAACTTAATCACTACTTGAGTCCTGGACACTTTCCGACATGGGGCCTGCTGAGCCTTGGCTCTACATGGGATGTAGGCTGCCAAGGTAGCTGTGTGTGCCCTCTGAGAGCACTCTTATACCGGTTCTACCTTGGCTTTCTTTGGTCATGGACATTACTTTCTTGATTTTCTTTTTATCTCGAGAGAATTCCTTATCAGTCTCTACATTCCCATCATGTGTGCAATAAGTGACTTAAATTGTCAGGTATTAGGCAAGGCTATTTTATAGCTGGTAGCAGAGCGAATAAAGGAAAGCTTCTTGGAGAAAAATTCTACACTGATGTATGTTCAAAAGGCTGGCAGACTGGTGCTTCTCGTCCTGCTCTGGAGCGCAGGACTGAAGGAGGACTTGTCTTATCAGGGTCCTTGTTTTATTAACTCAATATAAAACACAAAGATTCAGAATTAAAAATATGTGTTTTATTAGGTCTAAACCTTCGCTGTCAATTTCGGGCTATTTCTGACATGTTCATCTTCCTGTTGCCGTTCCCCCTTCTCACCACCCTGACAGTTAAGTGGAAAGCTACTGACAATAGTAGCCTCTGTGGCTGAGCTCGGGCATTTTAAAAATTGCTGAATTTCATAAATATGTGCATGTAAGCGGACAGCCTAAACTTGTATGATCTTGAGGACCATGTGTAGAGTGTTTTCAGTGTGTACACAAGCCGTCTTTTCTGCTGAACTCCCATTTCCAGGGCAGATGCTCCAAACTGAAATGCCCCCACTAGATTGTTTGGGACGTAGACCCTCATATCCTATAACAGGTTGCCTTTATGTAGGTATGTCATACTTAAAATAGAAGGAGCATATGCAGTGATCTAGAGGAAACTGCCTTTCTGTATTGCTAAGAGTATTATAATTCATAGCATCTGAGAACATTAAAGATGTTTGGGACTGATGAGATGACTCATCTGTTTTTGCAAAGGACCAGAGTTTGTTTCCCAGCACCCTTATCAGGTGACTCACAGACATCTTTTTTTCTAGATCCAGGGGATCCAACACCCTCTACTGCCTTTTGCAGGCAATTGAATGCGTGCACACGCACACGTACATGTAAACACACACACAAACCACACACAAATCAAATGTTTTTAAGAATATTAAAACATGTAAGTTTACTGAAAATGCCACATCTGTTCTGTATTTCACAGAAGATGAAGAAAAGGTTCAGAAAAGCTGGAGTCAAGCCCCAGTCCTCTCTGGGCCTGGGACACTCAGTTCAGTGGCTCCTTCAGATATGCACTATTTGTGGAACACAATTACTGATTTTGCAAGTCATAATATTTATGCTAGCATTAGCTGAGCAGGCCAGGGTTAAAAACCAATTTCCCTCTATAATAACTTTTATGACTCTTACTTCCTGATCATTTATAAGCACAATTTTCAGTGGATGTCTGTGGGAAATGATCGTATCCAAATCTTTCATCTTTATTAAACTCATGCTGAGTTCTTAGTGTCAGTGTTCTGATGTTTCCCCTCCAATCCCATAGCTCCCTTTGGAAGAAGATAGTGCAGTAGGCCATGTCACCGCTCCCTGGCACAGTCACAGTGGGTAGCGGTCCAGCCAGGAACAGTCCCTCTAGTGACCTGTGCCTACAAGGAGGTGCTCCAGTGACGTGTACAAGTGCATGTGCACACACATCTATCTGGGTGTTCATTCGTTTGGTTTTGCTAAACCCATCATGACAGTGAGTTGTCTTTTTGCTTGAAGACTTAGTGTCATATACATATTTAGTAGTCGTGCCCTAGGATTTAATAAGTAATGTCCCTCCATTGCTCCGTTTAGGATCAGCAGCTGTTCTGGAAGATGAGTGCAAAATAGAACTTGTGCTTATATTTTCTGTGCAATGCGCTTTTATTTTCCAAAGACAAATTTTCAAGGGAATTCTTGGTTAAAAATTCTGTACAATTTTCTGAAAACCAGAATTAAATGTAATGTTTAACATTCTTGCTTTTGAAAGGATTTCTTGTGCCATAGTTGACAAGGAGAAAGTCTAGCTCAGTTCCTTATTTACCTTAGTAGGGCATCATAAAATGTTGTTTCTCTTCACATCCCTCTGCCACTCCTCATTCTAGGTCAGAACAGTCACTCTGTGTGCTTTTGTTCCTGTCTATTCTAGGTCAGAACAGTCATTCTGTGTGCTTTTGTTCCTGTCTATTCTAGGTCAGAACAGTCATTCTGTGTGCTTTTGTTCCTTGTCTATTCTAGGTGAGAACAGTCATTCTGTGTGCTTTTGTTCCTTGTCTATTCTAGGTGAGAACAGTCATTCTGTGTGCTTTTGTTCCTGTCTATTCTAGGTCAGAACAGTCATTCTGTGTGCTTTTGTTCCTGTCTATTCTAGGTGAGAACAGTCATTCTGTGTGCTTTTGTTCCTTGTCTATTCTAGGTGAGAACAGTCATTCTGTGTGCTTTTGTTCCTTGTCTATTCTAGGTGAGAACAGTCATTCTGTGTGCTTTTGTTCCTGTCTATTCTAGGTGAGAACAGTCATTCTGTGTGCTTTTGTTCCTGTCTATTCTAGGTCAGAACAGTCATTCTGTGTGCTTTTGTTCCTTGTCTATTCTAGGTGAGAACAGTCATTCTGTGTGCTTTTGTTCCTGTCTATTCTAGGTCAGAACAGTCATTCTGTGTGCTTTTGTTCCTGTCTATTCTAGGTCAGAACAGTCATTCTGTATGCTTTTGTTCCTGTCTGTCTATTCTAGGTGAGAACAGTCATTCTGTGTGCTTTTGTTCCTGTCTGTCTATTCTAGGTGAGAACAGTCATTCTGTGTGCTTTTGTTCCTTGTCTGGGAAGGAGATGAGAACAGTCATTCTGTGTGCTTTTGTTCCTTGTCTGGGAAGGAGATGAGAACGAGCCCTACTGCTCGCACACCAGTATTTACTGAGACCTGTTTGCCAGTGGAGATGCGGGCTCTGGGAGTAGGTAGAGAAGAAATGTGTGTGGGCAGGTGGGGGGAGGGGTAAAACCTTGATGAGAGATCAGAAACAAAAAATATGTTTTCAGGGTGACTGAGTCTGACTCCATTTGGAGCAACAGGAAAATGGTTCTTGTCTAGATGTTCAAAGAGTCCACAAGTTATGCAGCTACTGCTCAAGTAGCATAGCCTGCTGCTAGCCTGTGCGAAGTGACTGCGCCAGCTGCTGTTCCCAGCAGTCCTGTGTCTGCTATCCCTGAGCATGAGGACAAACAGTGTCTGCTTCCCACCCTTGCCACTGAAAACCTAGAAATGAAGATACCTTTATTCTGTCATTGCAGAGTAGTGACTGGACAGCGGTGGCGTACACCTTTAATCCCAGCACTCAGGAGGCAGAGGCAGGTGGCTATCTGTGAGTTCAAGGCCAGCCTAGTCTACAGAGCTCGTTCCAGGACAGTCTCTAAAACTACACAGAGAAACCCTGTCTCGAAAAATCAAAAGAAAAAAAAAAGAAGAAAGAAAGAAATTAGAGTAGTTCATATACCATTTCCATTACCCTCAGAATCAAAGGTCTATTTTTTAAATTACTATTTTGTGTATATGGTGTTTTGCCGCATGTATGTATGTAGGCCTTGTGTGTATAGGGCTCGAGGAAGCTGGAAAGGGTGTCAGATCCCTGGGAACTGTAGTGATTGCCAGAGTGTGAGTGCTGAAAACTGACCCTTTGGATGAGCAGACCCAATGCTCCTCACTGCTGAACTATCTCTCCATTGTTATATGGATGTTTTAGTGAGTAACTGCCACGGGGGGGGGAAATAGATATATTATGGCATTTCCCCTTTGGTTTCAGTGTAAAATGTAATATAATATCTAAGTATAAAATACAAAGAGTAAATTACTCTTTTATCTGTAGACACAGAATGAACGACCTTTACGCTATAATGTGTTCTGTCTTTTGTCGTGAAGGGAAGTGTACATTAAAATGGAAATTTGCACACCTTCCATTTCTCCTTTCCTTTTTAAGTTGTGTGAAGACCTGTCTGTTTTCCCGTGCAGCTGGAGCTTGGAGAGCAGGCTTGCTGGAGGGTATTGCTTAGCCGCAGCCATGCTGCTTGCCGTACAAGCCACTCTGCACTCAAAAAAGCAGCCTCTTGAAGAGATGCTTCATCTTTATTTGAATGTCTTTACCCTGAAATTTTTTGGGGGGTGGTTTTTGGGGTTGGGGGGGTGTTCGTTTGTTTGGTTGGTTTGGTTTCAAGACAAGGTTTCACTGTGTAGCCCTGAATGTTCTGAAACTTGCTCTGTGGACCACACTGTCCTCGAACTTTGAGATTCTCCTGCCTCTCTGCCTCCTGAGTGTTGAAATTAAAGGCATGTGCCAAAGGCATGTGCCATTGCCTGGCTTACCCTGAATTTCTTAAAGTGAGTTAAGTTATCTTAGTTAATTTGTTCCTGAAATTAAGTAAATATTTGATGTATAATATGGAGTTTCATCAGAGGCTAAAAAGCAGTTTAAGGACTTATGGCCATACCACTCTTAATGTGCATGACCTCAGAAGCTAAACAGGATCAAGCCTGGGTAGTGAGTGGATGGGAATTCTGAGGTTTAGAATTGCCAGTTGAATGCAGCTAACTCTGCAGGTCACCTGCTTGTCCCATTTCAGTAAATGCCCATTGTTAACTTCTTGGCATGTTGTATATGTTTCTAAAGTCTCCATTACTTGTTATGGTGGACCACTGCAGCCCCAACTAGACCTCTCTTGACTTAGCTTTCCAGGGTTACTTGTTCCTTGTATGTTTAACCTTCTTTTCAGACATATACATTCCTTCCAGTAGCTTGTATAGAGGTAGATTAGTAGTCATAAATTAAATCTGTTTTTATTATATAAAATTTCCTTTGTGCTTATATTATGGAAGACTGGTAGTTTTATTACATGTAATATTCTAATGGGAATCTGTAGTCTTTCATAATTTGTAAAACTTCAGTCCATTCTCTTCTCATTTTCAATGTCGCTGATGAAAAATCTGCTATGATTTTGATAGACTTGCCTTTGTATATTAGTTAGTTGATCTTAATCTCTTGCTGTTTTCAGTATCCTTTCTCTGTTTTGTGCATTAGTGTTTGAACTATTACGTGACACAGGGAGTTTCTTTTCTGGCCTCTGTGTTTAGTTCTCTATAAGCTTCTTGGAGCTCGATAGACATCTCTGCTTAGATTAGGGAAGCTTCCTGTTGATCTTGTTGACCAGGGTCTCTTCTCCCTCTGCCATAACTGTTATTCATGGGCTTGGCATGTTTTTATATAAAGTTCCACAGCTCCTGTGTGTTTTCTCTTCTGTTTGTTTGTCGCTGTTGTTAGTTTTGGTTTTGTCTTGACATTTTTCTTAGACCAAGTGAGACCAGATATTCTCTGTCCCACTTGAGCCAGTCTGTTGGTGAGGCTTCCTTCAGATTTTTTTTGTTTGATTTTTGATTTTTGAATTTTTCAAGTTTTATTTCATTTTGACTTGTCTTCAGAGATTCTATTTCTTTATTAGATTCTACTTTCATGTCTTGTATTGTTTTCATTATTTCATTAAATGTGTTTTTGTGGTCTTCATTCTAGCATTAATTCAGAGTGTCTTTGAGTTCTTCATCATGTTTATTATTGCTATTCCAAATTCATTGTCTTCTGAATCATCTAAGTTGCTTTTCTCAGGGGACATTACTATAGGGATACTCATTTTTGTTACAGTCTTCTTTTGGTTATTCATGATTGTATATTTCAGATGGCACCTAGGCATCTGCAGTTAGGTCATCAGTACTGTTTCTTAGTATGAAAATCTTATCTGTATTTTGTTGAGTATGTGTTTGAACCTGTTTCCTAATGCCCCATTTTATCAGGTGACCAGCATTCTAGAGCTTTAGTTTCACTCTCTGGGCAAAACAGTGCTGATGTTTGAGTGCAGTCTCAGCATGAGCCAAGACATGTTTCTAAGCTCAGAAGACCATAAATCCAGAAGATTCTCACAGCCAGTCTTCAGGAGTGTAGGGACATAGCCCCACCCATTGGGGGCGTGTTCGCCTCGGGCTAATGTTTACGGATAAATCTGCCGGGCGTGAGCCCAGCAGCCCTTTTCTTTTGCTCCGCTTTTCCTGTTCTCCGCGGGAACCTGTGGTCCTGTAAGTCTATTTCCTTATTAAAGCTGTATATATCTATATAATCTGTCTGCATTCATTTGCGCCGCCACACAGGAGTCCGGGGGAAATGCTTAGAACTCTTTAGGCATGGGTTTCTGGTGGGGTTGACAATTCAAATCTAGAATCCCTGCATGAAGAGGAGAGGCCAAGAGGTGGTGGAAGATGTTGTTGGTTGTTTTGTTTTCTTTTGTTTTTAACTCTTTTACTCTTTGATTCTTTGGAGGGCCTGTCACCAAACTCACAAATAACTTCATATGGAGACTTATTATTACAGCCTTAGCTTGGCTTGGTTTTGGCCAGCTTTTCTTAACTTATCCTGACTACCTTTTGCCTCTGGGCTTTTATCTCTCTCTATTTCTATATTCATTTCTCTACTTCTTACTCCATGCTTGCTGTATAACTGGGTGGCTGGTTCCTCAAGTCCTCCTCTCCTCCTTCTTTCACTGAGTCCTTCTTCCCAGATTTCTCCTATGTTTATTTCCTCTGCCTGCCAGCCCCACCTGTCCTTTCTCCTGTCTAGCTATTGTCCGTTCAGCTCTTTATTAGACCTAGCAGGTTTTAGACAGGCAGAGTAAGACAGCTTCGCAGAGTTAAACAAATGCAACATAAAAGAATGCAGCACATCTTTGCATCACTAAACAAATGTTCCACAGCATAAATGAATGTAACACATCTTTAACTAATATTCTACAACAGGAAGACACACAGAACACATGTTTGGTCCTCTGACAAAATAGAGGGGTTAATGAAGTTTCAGGTACACAACTTGTGAGCCTTTTTGGAGAGGGGTAGTACTCAGGTCTTGGGAATGGGTGGAGTTGGGAGTGTGACTCTGTTGTCTTGATAGAGAAGAAGCCAAGTATGGGCAGCAGGGAAGGTGGAGTTTGCATGGCACGGGTTCATTGGTGAAAGGAATCTAGATTTCCTGCCTAAAGGTGGGACAGGATATGGGTACTGAGCAGGAGTGGATGGGGTTATCAGCAGGAGTTAAGCCTTCCTACCTGAAAATGCAGTGCCAGAAAGAGCTTAAGGCAGGCATGAAGCATGTGTCACTAGGGCAGGTCATGAGGATGTGTGGAACACTGTTACAGGGTCTGATACTCCTCCTAGAGAGGGTGAGTCCACAGGTTGCAGGGATGAGTGGAATTAGTGACATGAGCTTAGTGTCTGCCTAGAGAAGGGGTCAAGTATGGATAGCAGGGATGGATAAAATAGAGAGCAGGATAGTCTTGGTGATGGACTCTGGACTGCCTGTCTAGGAGTGGGGGCTAAGGACTTTTAGTGTGGGCTAGGCAGGGTTGGTGGTGTGAGGAAATACCAGAAGGGGCACAAGAGAGGCACACATGAGACATGTATTCCTTGGGCAGGGAAGAATATAATGTTTCAAGAATTAGAGGTTAGCAGACACAGAAAGACAAATATCATATGTACTCACTCATAAGTGGATTTAGACATAAAGCAAAGAAAACCAGCCTACAATTCACAACCCAAGAGAATATAGACAACACAGAGGACCCTAAGAGGGACATACATAATCTAATCTATATGGGAAGTAGAAAAAGCCAAGATCTCCTAAGTAAATTGGGAGCATGGGAACCATGGGAAAGGGTTGAAGGGAAGGAGGGGGGAAGGAAGGGGAGCAGAAAAAAATGTATAGCTCAATAAAAATTAAAAAAAAAGAAATTTAAAAAAATAAAAAGAATTAGAAGTTGGATACTTTCTAAGGCCATTGTAATCAGAGAACTTAAAAGGTGTAAAGACTGTGGAACCTATTTAAAGTGAGCCTCAGACATGGTTTGCCTAGCAGTACCTTGTGTAAAATGTTTTAATTGTGTCTTCTTACCCCACAATACATAGCAGTGTGATGTATCAGTGGGTACTGAGAATCAGTGATGGTCAGCACTGGTTTGGCTGATCCCTTAGGTCAGTACTGAAGGAAACACCTATGGTCCTATGGTCCCTAGAGAACAGAAACCTTCTCCTTTAGAGACACGGGTTGAAGCAAGATGGCTCCATAGGCATTGGCATCTGAGATCTCAGTGCCATGAGATTTCCTTCTTACTATTAATATTCCACTGAATTGGCAGCATGATTTATCCTTACAAGTCAACAGAGACAACCTATTTATTTATTTTAGTCATGTAGGAGGACCTGATCTGTAGAAGGAAGCAGGTTAAGTACCATTGATCTGTCAGGTTGTGAAGAAAGCTCAAGGAAGAACTTGTCTTCCTATAAATGGGACAAGGGCTCCAGATCTGGTCGAACCCCAAGTCAGCGTCAGCGAGAGGTTCCCAGTGTCTCATGGGAGTGCAACACCACCCGCCATTACCAGCACACTCAGGAGTGCAGGGGTAAGCCTGCAGGTAGGGTCTGCTTGTCGGGCACAGTGTGCAGAGCAGCCTTAGTGGGTGACCTCTAAAGTTGTGTGGCAGTATGTAAGTTGTACACAGCGCATTTGTTATAAAATGTCATTTTTCTATTTTCAGTTAATATTCAAGATGTGGTATTACAAGAGAATTTGGAAAAAGAAGATCAAATTCTGGTTTCCTTGGCAGGTTTAAAACAGGTATGTGTGCTACTCTGATACTACGTGTGTGTTCCACAGTTCAGCCCTGTGCCTGCTCTGGGAGGATTACCTTACAATGTATAGGACCATTTAAGAGCCATTGTCCTCTGTCACTGATATCAGCCAGGTAGAGTTCCTTCTGAGTCTGCGCCTCTCACGCTCCTTACTCCTGAGGGCTCTATCTCACTGGCTCCCCTATCACCTGCCCCCTACTTCCTCTTCCTACAAGACCCATTGCATTTGCACCTTACCACAACACCAGGTTTGATCATTGTCTACAAATCCATGGATGCTGCTGGAAGCACAGACCATAATCACTACTTTCAAGTGGGCCCTGTGGCCCTCTGCCTGACCCTGGCAGGTCTCAGCAGGATGCAGGATCGATGAAAAGGAGCATGCTGCTGTCTGAACAGGCAGTGGGAGTGGAACCACTACCTGACTGGGAAACAGTACCTGTTTCTTAACATGATCAGACTTTAACCAGCCATTACTAAGTCCATAAATTTGAAATAGTTGGATTTTTACCAGTGGTTCATTTCTTACAGTACAATGATAACAATCATCCCACAATGTTCTCCGTCCATGGGGTTTATCTCAAGACCTTCCATGCATGCCTAACATCACAGGTTTGGCTGCATCATGAATATACTATATTTTCCCTATACACACTGACCTAAACTAAGGTTTCACTATTAGACACGGTGAGGGATTAATAACAGCAACTAAGAATAGAGCGACTATAACAACACAGTCTACTAAGGCTTGTGTGTATTCTCTCTTTGATGATCTAAAAGATGAAGTAGGGTAAGGGGAATGGGCTACTGTGTGAAGTAGGGCGGGTGTGTACTGTGCTGTAACACGTGACTACTGTGTGAAGTAGGCAGGTGTGTACTGTGCTGTAACACGTGACTACTGTGTGAAGTAGGGTGGGGTGTGTACTGTGCTGTAACACGTGACTACTGTGTGAAGTAGGGTGGGGTGTGTACTGTGCTGTAACACGTGACTACTGTGTGAAGTAGGGTGGGGTGTGTACTGTGCTGTAACACGTGACTACTGTGTGAAGTAGGGCGGGTGTGTACTGTGCTGTAACACGTGACTACTGTGTGAAGTAGGGTGGGGTGTGTACTGTGCTGTAACACGTGGCTACTGTGTGAAGTAGGGCGGGTGTGTACTGTGCTGTAACACGTGACTACTGTGTGAAGTAGGGTGGGGTGTGTACTGTGCTGTAACACGTGACTACTGTGTGAAGTAGGCAGGTGTGTACTGTGCTGTAACACGTGACTACTGTGTGAAGTAGGGTGGGGTGTGTACTGTGCTGTAACACGTGACTACTGTGTGAAGTAGGGCGGTGTGTACTGTGCTGTAACACGTGACTACTGTGTGAAGTAGGGTGGGGTGTGTACTGTGCTGTAACATGTGGCTACTGTGTGAAGTAGGACAGGTGTGTACTGTGCTGTAACACGTGACTACTGTGTGAAGTAGGGTGGGGTGTGTACTGTGCTGTAACACGTGACTACTGTGTGAAGTAGGCAGGTGTGTACTGTGCTGTAACACGTGACTACTGTGTGAAGTAGGGTGGGGTGTGTACTGTGCTGTAACACGTGACTACTGTGTGAAGTAGGGCGGGTGTGTACTGTGCTGTAACACATGGCTACTGTGTGAAGTACTGTGATACAGCACAGTTGTGATGAGCCGGACAGCAGAGTACATGGCAATGGGCGATCTGGACGAAGGGTTGATTCCCATCCTAGCGCTTCTGCAGGCTGTCTTACTAGAGAAGGTGAGAGATTTCAGCATACTGCTCAGACAAGCAGACAGCTTAAAACTTAGGACCTATTCTTTCTCGAAGTTCAGTGACTAGCGGTAACTAGAACTACAAAGTAAGGAATTACTGTAGGAAAAATGGGTCAATGACAAGTCTGCTTCAAATGTATGTGATGCTTAGCTACATTTAGCTACAAACTCATTTATCTTTTTGTTATTTTCTTTCCCCTTTGGAAATAGATCAAAGATATTCTGAAAGGTTCCCTGCGCTTCAACCAGAGCCAACTGGAGGCTGAGGAGAATGAACAGATTACCATCGCCGATGACCACTACTGCTCCAGTGGCCAGGACCAGAGCCACCAAGTTCCTAGGGCCACCAAGCAGGTACAGGAGTTTTGATGAATACTGAGGAGAATGGCTTTCACGAAGTTAACCTAGGTTCTCCGGAGTTACGAATAAGGCCAGTCCTATCAAAGCTCTTCAGGCTACTGGATATGAAGTTGAGCTGAGAGATAATCCAGCCTGAACCATAAGCACCATCATGCTCTCTAGAGCTAGAGGGGACGCTGTTCCTAGTGGTAACGAGACTAATGTCTCTGAGAGCTGCACAGTGCTTGCTCTGTAAGCCTGAGCCTCCGGCCACTCTGGGATGCCATGAGGAATCTATGGGCTTCCAGCTGTCTCTCTAGTCCTCTAGCACTGGAAGGACTCTGTAAACTGTCTCAACGCTGCCTGCAATGAATTCCTCCTGATGAGATCCCATTTTGCCAAAATCGTTCCCCTAACTTCTTGAGGAAGAACTTCTCATTAGTGCTCGGATTAAAAGTATGACCCAGAACACCCAGCTAACCCCAGACTTTTACGTGTGTCCATAGATATTAGTGTCTGTCGGCTAAAATGATAAAAATCCACTTAAAATTTTTTGTAAAGGGGAAAATAATTGTGGACTATGTGTTTTTCCACTGAACTTTACTTTCTTGATTTTCCTGTTTATTTTTCTTGATTTACTATTTATTACACTCCAGACGTGGTATCTCACATTCCAAAGCAGCTTTGTGAGCCTGCACCCGCCGCCTCACCCTGTCTCATTGATGTGAAATATAAGATTACAAGGGGCTCACGGGAGGCTGGTATCAGAGTATCATCTATGGCCTGGTAGCTGGCTCCTGGGCCTGACCCTCCTACAGTATGGACGCTGCATTTCCTTGCAGCTTTTCAAACAGTAGCTTGACTTCCCTCTCCTGGATGGCAAGTGTTTGCTTTCAGAGGGCTAGCAAGGCAGTGCGCTCTCACCGGCAGCATGTCTGCCAGAGCAACTATGCTCTTCCTAAATGAGGTACAGGGTGAGGTAACCCCTCATGGCCACCTTGCTCGCTGGCCTTTGTACAGGTTGTCATGCCGGCTGTCACCATCCTTTCCCTCTGGTTTTACCTCACAGGCCCCTTCAGAGATGCCGGGCTGCACAGGTGGAGGGACCCCCGATGACTTCATTCTGGTTAACAAAGAAGATGAGGGGCGCAGTGCCAGGGGGGCCTTCTCAAGCCAGTCCCAGCCTCTTCTCACCCTCAGAAGCACATCTGGGAGGAGCAGAGCGACCTGCTCCCCACTGGTCTTCTCAGACCCCTTGATGGGCCCAGCCTCAGCCTCCTCCAGCAACCCCAGCTCCAGCCCTGATGACGACAGCAGCAAAGACTCTGGCTTTACCATCGTCAGCCCCCTGGACATCTGAACACAGGGACCCGACTAGTGGAGACCCTGCTGCTGAACTAACTTTTTTTTTCCCAGCATGCATTTTGGCACTGGCACAACCCATCCTTTAACAAGAGGTTTCCTCTTTCCATGCCCTATGTTCACCAGAAGTGCAGGTAGAGCTTTCCACCTGACCCCATGACCCTTGCTCTGAGTTAGGGCGAAGTCAGGCACCCAGCTCCGTGTCCACTGTCAGACAGACCACAGTGGCACCGCTGTCTTCCATCCTCCTCCCCGGCAGCTGTTTCGCCTGCATCTAGCGGGAGGAGCTGCTTTCAGGACTTAATGTTAGCAAGGCTTCGGCCACAGGAAACTTGTTGATACTGTGTGGCAATCTGGCAGCCAGCCTCCCTGCTGCCTTCAGAAGCCCTGCTGCACTCAGAGTGAACTGGAGAAGCGGGGGCTCAGATTAGGACTCAAATTCTGGTTTGACTCAAGTACATTTCCAGGCCCTGGGCTGAATAAACTTCAGCCTCCACTGTTCTCCCTGAACTGCATTTCACCTTCTAGAATCTCCACAGGCATGAAGCATGAGGCGGCTGTAAGCTAAGGTGGCCTCTTACAATGAGCAGCACAAAGGGAAACCACATTTCCACCACCCAGAGCCAAACCCCCACTGAGAATTAGATTTGGAGTCCCTTCTGTGGGAGCAGGCTTCCTAAAAAAAACATTCCAGGTGCCAAAAGAGTGCAGGGCCCCTACTCAGCCGTCCCCACTCTGACACTCAGCTGTAAACTCATCCGGGTACTGCTTCAAGGATGGTTCTGCATGCCCTATGCCCCTGCCTGGGCTGCCACAGGTGTGCCACCTCCTCTGCTGGCAGAGTCAGAGCTGTGCCGGACACTCTTTCCTGCAAGGAGAAGGACTTTCTGTGCCCAAGCCAGCACTCCGCTGGGGACAGTGGGGACTGTTGGCAGGTGCAGCACCTGCTACACTTGCCTTGTGTCCCTCTCTGCAGAGGGCAGCAGCCTCTGGGCAGTGTCCCCTCCTTCACAGCACTGCCTTTCTCTGCAGACAAGCGCAGTGATGTGTGATGCTCCTCCATCTTGGAAACAGGGACACTAAAATCATCCCCTATGAGGACTTCTCCTTAGCTGTACTAGATGGCAGGGCTGATGGCTGCCATGGTAGCAGGGCTCAGCCAGTGTTCAATGAGCTCTGCCCATGCCTCGGATTAGTCCAGGGCCACCACATGGTGGGCATCCATTTTCCAAGGGAAGGTTGCCATCAGTCGCTTCACAGAGGCATCCGTACCCTTAGACCTAAGGAAGTATTTACTCACCCCTCCAGGCCTGGTACAGTGCTGGCCATGTCTGTCCCAGCTGAGACACTGTCTCCAACATTCTCTTTGCGTTGAGAAGAAGGATCATAGCTGATTGTTATTGTCTATCCACGGAGCCAAGAAGGTGACAGGCGATTCCCTGCCGTTTGAATGGGCATTTCACGGTCTTTAACCTACCTGCCCTGCCCGTGCCCCATCCTGTGCTGTGTGAGTGCCCCGTGAGAGCTCCTGGGTTCACACGGAGATGTTTCTGTGGCCCCCAGTTAGCCCGCTTTTCTGCTTGAAGAGTGCTGTGTTTACTAGGTGACTTCATTCTTCCTGTTAAACACTGCTTCCCTTTCTGTCCCCGACATTGCTGGTGCAGAATGTGTTCCTTCCCTGTACGTTATCAGGAACTCTGTCTAACTGCACATTTTAAAACCCTGGATACTGAACTTTTTTCTTTAGCCACATGGTAATCATCCGTTCTGATCGCTCACATTTTGATTATAGCAGCTAAATACAGTTTTATATATATGCCAAGCTTAGATTATGCCCCATTGTCATTTACTTTTTAAACATGTCTCTGTGTTTCTTGCAATCCCCTCTGATCAGATTGGAATTGTGAGTTAAAACATTCCTGTGTGCTCCAGAGGGTCACAGACTTGCCTTGTCTTACGGGTTTGCTATGGTCGTGGGGCCTTCCTGGTTTATTTCGTCAAAGATGACCTGCTTTCTGCGCTAACTGCAGCTTGAAAAGAAAAGAAATGACCACAGTGCCAAATAAGTATAGCTCAAGAGCACAGCCTCTCCTGTGTGCAGGGTTGGCTGTGCTGGACGAGCATGCAGGTGCAGCCTTTAGTGGCAGGAGAGCTGAAGAAATGCAAAGAATCCCCTAGCCATAGCTGCCAGTGTTGGTGCAGGTTGCTGTTTGTTTTGTAATAGCTCTCCCAGTGGCCACTCAAGGACAAAGTGGGGAGCACCTATGGCCCTGTGTCAGCCAGTTCCATCTTTCCCCAGGACACGGTCCTGGCCTCTGCCTTTACCCAGAGCGGGAGCAACTAGGGCATGGGAGGCTGGAGAAGAGGCTGTGCACACAGAGAGCTGTCAACTAGGGCATGGGAGGCTGGAGAAGAGGCTGTGCACACAGAGAGCTATCAACTAGGGCATGGGAGGCTGGAGAAGAGGCTGTGTACACAGAGAGCTATCAACTAGGGCATGGGAGGCTGGAGAAGAGGCTGTGCACACAGAGAGCTATCAACTAGGGCATGGGAGGCTGGAGAAGAGGCTGTGCACACAGAGAGCTGTCAACTAGGGCATGGGAGGCTGGAGAAGAGGCTGTGTACACAGAGAGCTGTCAAGCCAGGCCTCTTCACTGCTCAGATGCCTTCCTCCATGCTAGGCAAATCCTTTTTCTGGTAAGAAATAGCAAGTTCATATACCCAATCCAGGACCATATTGGGGTAGAAGGTGTAGTTCTGTTCATGAGGCTCCATTATCTGCTTAACGGTGTCCTCATGAACCTCCGTGCTGGAACCCAGGCTAATGTAGGAAATGACTCCTCCTTTGGGAGAGTGACCCCATTCTTCCAAGAACCTAGCTCTGAGGTCAGGCAAGCACAGAAGCACCTGGCCAGATGGGGCTGGTGCTGTCCATGGCTTGGCCTCACCTGCTTTTCCTTGTCAGCCCAGCGAGGTTAAGACATTGGAAGAACAGGTGTGAAGTGAGTGGCAGAGCCATTGGGGGGGATTGTGGTTCCGGAAGTGCCACTCCCATTGACAGTGTGGGCTACAGAGGTCTCTTGATGTGGGGTCCCTCCCCATGGCAGTCTCCTGCAGCACAGGGTTTGCCATCTTAAATGACACACAGGGAGCACGAAGAGTGGGGGGCACCTGTAATTTAGATGAAGCCCAGGAGCCAGCGAGTGGGCAGTCATTTAGCATGTGCTCAGGCAGCTTCAGGGTCCCAAGCAGCCAGTGATGAAAGCATGGCCCAGGAGCCACAAGCCCTCACAGGCACAGGGACTAGCTCACTGGACCTTTGGGGCCTTCTCCAGACCAGTAATAGCCACATGTGTGCCAGAAGTGCCTCACCCCTGTCTCCAACTGTCCTTCTACTTAGTTCAGCTCTCTACCTGGTGTTTGAGCCCCACTTCTACCTTGGGGACAGCCTGGGCCAGTACTGGCTGTTTCCCTTTGGGTTGGGCTTGTTTTTGCTGGTTCCTTCCCATTGAGCCTCCTCCTGCAACTCCATTTTTCCTGTTTCCAAACTAAAGGCTGAGCCTGGTTTAAAGGGAGGAAGATACTGCTAGGTAGAGCCTATCAGCAACCCCCGGGCATGGCTACGTGAAGCTATCGGGCAGCCCTGGGGCAAAGCAGGGCTGCTCCTGCTCAGGACACAGGAACCAACTAAAGCTAGGGCAGCCCCTCTATGTGTGAGTTTTGGAATCCAGGTCTACCCATTTGCCAGCTGGTCCTTATGCAGTTGCTTCTAGCACTCCAAAGTGGACACTTTGACTAGAAGCCAGCCTCTGAACTCTAAACACATCTGTTGTAAGAAAGATGTGGGAAGAGGCAACATTTCTACATGGGGGAGGGGCCTCCCTCTACATCTGCTCACTTTTGTCTACAGAGATACAACTGGATTATCTCAAAGAGGGAGACTGCCTGTGTGCTAAAGATACAACAGCTCCTTAAATTCCAGAAAGGGCCGGAGGGCCATGCCTGCATCAGGAGAAGCTCCCACAGGTGAAGGGGGCCCAGATGAAGGCCTCCATCCAGTCTGGGAGGAGAGTCTGGTGAGCGGTGGGCACACCTTCCTGCTCAGGAAATGCTAGGCATTAGTTGCATGGTAGCTTCACGGTGGCTGCAGAGGGTGTGTTCCCCCCAGAGGCACTTGACATGAGGGGTAACTTCACTCTGTGACACTCTGGAGCACACTCAGACCCCCCAATGACCATGGGGAGCCAGTGTCAGAAAGTGAGGGAAGTGGTGGTAGCACTACATGCCTTTAACCCCAGCACTCTGGAGGCAGAGGCAGGCGGATCTCTGCGAGTTCAAGGCCAGCCTAGTCTCCAAAGCAAGTTCCAGAACAGCCAGGGTTGTTACATAGAGAAAGCCTGTCTCAAAAAAAGAAAAGAAAAGAATAAAAAACAAAAATGAGGGGGTGGGGCTGCGACGGGTGCCATCCTTCTACCAAAGAATTACAGCCAATTAAGCCCACCATGCAGAGATGGTCATTCACCTCAACCTTCCCACAGTACCCTTGACCCTCAACATGGCATAGCGAGTTCCTGCATCCTTGTTCCTACCCCTGATCCACAGCTACTCAACTGCCAAAGCCAGGTCCTGCTGTCCTGTTCATAGCCTCCCTGTCCTCCAATTAGCCCATTGTAGATAAGGCCTTGTCCCTATCCATTACATGTGCCTTACTCCTCTGAGTCTCCAGCTCACCTTCTTCTAAAGCAGAGGCAACATCATCTTTGCCCCAGTATGTTCCCACCCCAGCCTGTTCTACCCACCCACACAGCATCCTGAGCTAGCACACTCTGCAGAGGGAGGCACGTCCTGACAGAATGTGTATTGCTGACATAGACACTGCGGGTCAAGAACTCCAAAGCCTCAGTCCCACTCAAGTAGAGCATTCCTCTGAGTGCCAGTGTGAGTGACTATGTTTGGTTGGCCAGCGTGTGCAAAGATGCTTATAACCCAAGACTGCTCACCTACAGAGGCCTCCATTAGAGATTGCATAACCTCTCTCTGTGCTGTGCCTAATAAACACGCAGCTGCCGGGTGGGGCGGTCCCCTCCCAACTTTACCATGTCTGTGTCTTTGTCCTTTGTTCACTCCCTTATTTCCCCTAGTCAGAGTTCCAGGACCGAAGTCACACAAAGCATGGCAGACTGTAGAGACAAGGTGTACTGCCAGGCCTACCCTGATTACATCCCTGGCAAACTAATTGGTGGAGGTGGTTTTAAGATTTGGGAAGGGTAGTTCTGCAGCAGTGAGTAGCTTTCAACCATGCCCAAGCTAGCGGGACTCATCCAGAGCTCCTGTCCTGAGGCCATGGGTCTTCCTCAGCCTTCCCTCTCTCCGCTGTGCGGATTCACTTCCAAGTCAGCAGTCACGGTGCCCTCCTTGAAAAGAGGGCCCACAGGGTAGCCTCTGCTTTATTGAGGATCTGCCTGGGACTAGAGACTTGCCATGAAAAGATGGGTCTCTAGCTTTTGGGAATTTGCAATAAACTATAACTAACCAGTAAACCAGTAAGATGTAGCACTCGGCAGATGAGCAGAAGGGACACGGGCAGCAGTGACGGGGTAGAAAGTCCGCTGCTCCAGCAGGGACATGGTGAAGGCCAGAGCCTGGGACAGACTGTCAGGCCTGCGTGCCTCGTCACCCCGGAGACGCCGGAGTTAAGAGGGACACTGGCAAGGATATCACTGCCTCGTTTCCCCATCTCTAGGGTGGGATGCTTGTACTGCCGGCCCTGCAGCAGTGGTGTATGTGATTATACCTGGTTGTCATCCACATAGCTCACAGGGCAGGTTCTGTACGGCGGTCAGACTGTGCCAGTGAAGCCCAGGAGGCCATCAGCTTCTGGGTTCAAGGCTCTGCATGACAGCAGCAACTTCCTGGCTTTAATCACAAAAGCCTGAACCAGAGCCCAGACCCGATGGCTGGCCAACTAAAGAGGGAAACCACACTGGAGAGATGGCTCTGCAGTGGAGACCCTGCTGTTCCAGAGGCCCAAGTCACAGCTCTCATGGCAGCTCACAACATCTGACATGCTAACACACACATGCAGGCAAAACACCAATGCTCATAAAATAAAACACATTTAAAAAAAAAAAAAGGTGCCAGGCCAGCAAATGTGTGAAGCAGAGCAGCGTGACAGGGTGGGAGCTGGTGGCTTCTCAAATCCTGTTTCTCGGAGATTCACAGAAAGCCTGTGGCAGGCCTTGCAGAGAGGCTAGCCATAGGGTCACCTAGAGGTGGTCAGGCAATAGCCATACTTCACCCCACCCCACCCCTGAGCTGATCTGGGGACTGAGGCATGCAGAGAGCCACCCCTCCTTGGGGTTTGGTTGGCCAGGAAATGGTGGCCACCCACCACCACCAAGTCTTTTCTCCATCCCATCATGAAAATAAGTTGCTTCCCTCATTATTATATGCTTATTCCATTGAGATTGTTTTTAGATATGCATATCTTTTAAGATTTCCATATGGCGCCGGGCGGTGGTGGTGCACGCCAGCACTTGGGAGGCAGAGGCAGGTGGATCTCTGGGAGTTTGAGGCCAGCCTGCCTGGTCTACAAGAGCTAGTTCCAGGACAGGAACCAAAAGCTACGGAGAAACCCTGTCTTGAAAAATCAAAAAAAAAAAAAGAAAGATTTCCATATGGCTTTTCAAAAGGCCTTACTGTTAGTTGACCCTCCCATAGTCCCTCCTTTACTCTGCCCTCTCATTTCCCTATTTAATCCTAGTTTTAATGTGATTTTCGTTTCCTGTTTATCCTTTTATAATACCATGTTCTATCCCCCTCCCCCAGCTAATCACCTTGTGCCACTAAGGAAAATCAGTGTCAGGCGTGGATTACATTTCTTGAATTATTAGCCAAAAGGGTCCCATAGCCTTCCCCAAGACATGAGACTATTCCCAATGCTCTTGGTTACTGTCAGATCTAAAAGAACTCCATTTCCCCAAATTTCAAAAGACAGAAGAGATGACTGTCTCTTCACCTCCTCCCCTGCCCTAGACTCCCTTAGCTCATGACGTCCCTCCCGCAGCCCTTCTTCTCCAGACCAGAGCAAGCCTGTTCAACAGTTTCTCCACAACCTCTGTCCTGGATCAGGTAGCCTGGTGACTCTGTCAGGAGTCAGGAAAGCAAACAGAAGAGCCAGGGGAGGAGCCATGGACTAGGCCTTTCAAAGTGAACTGTTCCCAGTCTCGCTACAGCTGCTTGGCTCTTACTCCTTTTCTTGGTTTTATTTAACTCTAAACTGTTTCTTTCTCATGTCTCTAAAACTTTTGCTAAAATATAAATGTTATGTCGAGATTTGTAAGACTGTTGTATAAACGCTCTCATCTCAGGATTTTTAAGTTCATTGGGTGTGGTTTTAAATCTTTATAAAATCTTTAGCAAAAAGTCAGCTTAAAACTTGTAAATTAAAAGGTTAATAGTTTAAAATCTATACATATGTAAAACTTGTAAATTAAAAGGTTAATAGTTTAAAATCTATATGTAGCTTGGATTCAACTCTTGTTTAGGATAAAAGGATGTTTGTTTTTTTGTTTTTGTTTTTTAAGAAAAAATGGGTGTGTGCTGATTGGCTCACCTTGGAGTAAATAGCAACCTCGGGGCTTGCTGACATTTTTACTAAACATTTTAAATAAGGAACAACTTAGTTCTCTTTTAATAAATAAGGCCTATAAATTCCTCAAGCCTATTCAGGCTGACAGAAACTGATTTCAGGATGTATGTCCAGCCTCATTGCCTTCTCTGACTTTGTCACACTTTAGCTATTTGGATAAACTGATTCAATTTACAAGAAACTGCAATATTCTGTGAAGTTACACTGTAAAGGGGTTGGGAAAGGCTCCTGGTTTCTCTGTGGGCTCTATTTGTGGTTACAGTTATATTTTGATGCTAAAGAATCTTCAATTAGATCTTTAGTTCAATTTTTAAGGCTCAAACTTACCAGGGATAAAACTCTAAAATTCTAATTTTATAAAAGCTTCTAACTTGGCCCCCTTATCAGCTGTAGCACTCAGGAAAGTAGGCTCTGCCCCTTGCCTAGGCAGCCCAGCAGAACTGCCTGGTGGTCTAAGGTGAGGGTGACCCAGCCCTGATGATGTGAGCAAGGGAGAGCCCATTACTCATCTGACATCTGGTGGCGTGGGCTGAAGAGAGATGCAGTCCCCTCACCCATCAATACCCGAGACAGGTGGGGGAGCTGGCCCTGGGGTCATAAGAGCAGGAGAGCTGTCCCTGCTCCTCACCCTGTATCTCACCTAGGCAATACATAGAGCTGGCCCCGATGGTGTGGGTTTCTTAAATTTTGCTTTTTTTTGGGGGTTGGGGGATACAGGGTCAGAGGGCAGATATGAAGGGACCAAGAAATAAGGGTATCAAGACACATAGAATAAATAAAAAGAAAAACAAAACCTACTAACTTAGAAACTTAAAACTAAGCAAGTTAGTAGGCAGTTATATTGTAAATGGCTCAGAACTATGCTTATAGCCATGGAATTCATTCTCAGGGACAAGCTTCTGCCTTCTGTATATGCTACCAATGTTAAACCTGAAGCATGTAATCAAAAACAAAGTTTGTTTAAATCAGGTATACATAATAGATTAGGTGGTAACCCTGAAGCCCCTCAAAGTGATCCACTGAATGTGGCATTTGAAGTAGTTAATGAAAAGGCTTCCCTGAGACAAAATATGAGTTTCTGGTAACAGTAGCTAAGGCTATCTCCAAAGAAGACTCTACCTGGATTGTAGTATTGCTAATTTAGGAAAAAAATCCTATGACAGGTGGTTCCACCGGCGCAAAGAAATCTAATTAGGTCAGAGTAAACCAAATTAAAATGTCCATTGTTTTATTAAATGCGGCACTCTTGGGTGGCCGAGTGCATGGAGGGGAGACAGGAAAGCAGGGAGCACATGCAGACCCGGAACCACATGTTTCTCCTCTGGGAGCCCACTTAATACCCTGTGTGAGTGGTCCTGACCTTTCCCCCGGGAGAGGTCAGGACCTGGCATGCTGGGATTTGGAGTCCAGACCAATGCAACTCCCAGGCCAGGGGGCTGGGATGGATGCCAGGGGCTAAGGCTACACTAGCGATTTATCACTCTCTTAACACTAACCACCAGACAAAGAGCTTCCCCATACCTGCTGCCAGGGATCTGCCCACAGAACGGACCCTGTAGGTTTGTCTGACCTACTCTGTCTTGCCAAGATAGGTCAGGTTTCCTAAGTTCCTCTTCCACAGAAAAGTCTCTCGGACCTTCTGGGTCTGGCAGCTGAAGACTTAAAGCTGCCTGTGTGACAGCCAGTGTAGGAGGGGTGGAGGGGCCGCTTGTTCGGCCCGGCTGTCCAGAACCGAAACTATATTAATTAAAATACTTCTTGGCCCACTAGCTCTAACTTCTTATTGGCTAACTCTTACATCTTAGCTTAACCCATTTCTATTAATCTGTGTATTGCCACGTGGCAGTGGCTCACTGGCTAAGTTTCAGCAGCATGTCTTACTCTGGCAGCGGATCCATGGCGTCTCTCTGGTTCTGCCTTCCTCCTCCCAGAATTCAGTACCATCTTCCCCACCTAAGTTCTGCCCTATCAACAGGCCAGGGCAGTTTCTTTACTCATTAATGAATGAAAGCAGCACATAGACAGAAGGACCTCCCACACCAAGCCAAAGACTTAACTGCTACCCTGTGTAACGCCAAAGACTGATGACCTCTGCTCCCTCCCTTGCCAAAAAAAAAAAAGAAGAAGAAGAAGCTACCATGGAATAGCCCAGGCTGGCCGTCCAGTAATGGCTAATTCTCTGTCATTTTAATTGGTAAAGAGTCCATTTGGATTGATACATGCTGCTCAGATTTATGCTTCTCAGATCTCTGGTGTCAATGATGACTAACCGTAGTCAGTTTTGTAGCAGCGAGGATACCAGCTCCTCCCCAAAAGCTGCAGCTGCCTGGTCAGCCCATTTCCTATGTGAAATCAGGTTCTGTTGAGGAACACGAATCCACAGGCTTCACACTGGAAGAGAGAAACTCACAAAAAAAAAAAAAAAAAAAAAAAAAAAACCTCAGGTAACTAAAAATATACTTTTTACTATTTATTTAAAAGAATTGCTTTTCAATGACTGCTCTCAATAATCAACTACCTATGTCTTATGATAAATAACTGGATAGAGGAACACAAGTTTAAAGTTTATGTAAGTAAGGAAATGATTTAAGGTGTATACTGAGAATGTAAGCTTATATAAGTTGTGAGGGTCTCAGAAAATGATTTAACCTATGTAAGTGCACCGGGCAGTGGTGATACATGCCTTTAATCCCAGCATTTGGGAGGCAGAGGCAGGCAGATCTCTGAGTTTGAGGCCAGTCTGGTCTACAAGAAGTAGTTCCAGGACAGGCACCAAAAATAAAACCAAAACCAAATAACAACAAAATAATACACACACACACACACACACACACACACAAGCTGTAAAGGTCTTAGGAAGTGATTTAGGGTGTGTAAGGAATGAGATTTAAAGATGATACAAAATGTTAAAAGTTCAGAACTTTGACATATTGATAATGGAGTTCTGACAAGGTACTAATCTAATCCTTTGGTTGTTTTCTAAATATCACACTGAAAACAGCACTCCTGTCAGTCAGCAGTTCAAGCTTGACACTGGGGTGGAAAAGAGGAAAGAATATGAACAAAATATATTGAATGAAAAAAAATTAATTTAAAACCCCAATAGGGTGGTGCAGGCCAGCCTGGTCTACATAACAAGTCCCAGGTCAGCCAGGGCTATACCCTGTCTCAAAAAAAAAAAAAAAATAATAATAATAATAAATAAAACTTTAAAAAGAAAAATAGGATGTTAGTAATAAAAAGTCCATTTTTGACGTGTTAAAAGCTAAAGAAAGGTCCTTTTGCCCTTCACCTGGACTCAGTGGGAGGTTTCCTGTTGTGTTTCACATGGGGTTTTCGGGACTCAACCCACTGTGAGGCTCCAGTGTCAACAGCAGTTTGACCCAAGAAGAAGAATCTCGCTTTCAATAACATCACCTAGGGAACTGGGTATGGGTGGGTCCTCCTAGGGACACAGCCACAACAGAGAACTGTTAGCCACCTGCCTGCACCACACACTGGTCTACAAGAAGGATCAGAAGAGAAATTCGTCCATCTTGGAGACAATCCCTTCTGATTTTGGAGCCTTCTACCCTATCCTACTGTATAGAATATCTTCTAGGTGTTGATGGTGTCCTTCCAGCCTCCACCCTATTCTGGTGTATTTCACCTGTTTATTCTGCTCTGGGTGTTGATGGTGTCCTTCAGACTCATCCATGGTCTGCCCATGAGTCAATACTTTCAATTAAAAATCCAAATAATTCCCTAGGAAAGTGTCTACAGGGAAAGGTTCTGAGCACAACTTTCTTCCAGAGGCACCCAAATGGTGGCTAATACCTGCCTGTGATTCCAGTACCAGAAGATCCAACAGTCTCCTCTGGCCTCACCGGCACTGCACACACGTGGTGCACAGACATGCATTTAAACCCATGCACATAAAATGACACAAAGTGACGTAAATGTTATTGAGCGGCATGGGATGCAGCAGAGTTTAGTGGCCCTGTGACTTAAGGGGCATTTTCAGCCAAGAAAAGATCTCTGTTCAAAGTCCTCACCATTACCCAAGGGAAAGAACAATGCAGGAAGAGTCCATTTCATCCAAGAATAATTTAGGATGTCCACTGACCCCATGAGAGAAAGAAAACCCAGCCTGGTACCCAGGAACACTGTGTCCTGCTAGTCCAGAAGGGATGTCCCTGAGACAAATTACATACCATACCAAGCTGTCTTGTGGGAGGCTTGGACACAAAGCCAAGCGCTGACTCCTTACATATACCAGCCAGGTGACATCAGTGACTCTGTTGGAATGCTGGAGGAATCTGAGTTTAGTCTAGGTCCCTATAGTGAAGGATCCTTGGTGTCTCCGCACCCCTCCCCCCACATAAGAAAGATCTGTCTGTACCCCCTCATTGCTTGCCTCCCTTGAACATGCTAGTCTCCAAGTCACCTGGAAAATAGCCTGTTAACCCAATGTGATCCTGGGGGGAAACTGCACTCTTCCCTGTACACAGCTTGGTGTACACAGCTTGTTCCAGGACAGGCACCAAAGCTACAGAGAGAATCTCTGTCTCAAAAAAGCAAAAGAAGAAGGAAAAAGGAAAATCAGCCCCCAGCAGGTGACCTAGACTTCCCTGCTTAGAGGATCTGGGAAGCATGGAGGTCGTAGGGAAGCAGTAGGGCAAACATGAATGGTAAACACACAGCTTGTTCCTTCAGAGGAAAGGATGCATAACCTCACCTGTGTAGAGGGCTGGGAGTGATGTGGCTAAGAACTTGGGGACCGCTGGACTATCTGCGTGGCCAGGAGCACACTGGATGCCCCAGACCTTTATTGTGAATTTGTCAGTGTCGCATATAATATGTAGTCACATCGTAAGCTTTACTGTACAAACAGGGCTAAGTTCATTATCAGCAACTGTGCTAAGTGTGCCTAAAATAGACGGCTCAGGGTCAGACTCCCAAATTTTGAACCAAGACCATTTATTGGACTGCGTTGCCTTTTTGCATTCGTGAACTCTTACTCTGCTGGTCATGGTGGTAGCAGGGACCCCACAAAAGAATTTCAATGACAGCTAATTTGTTCCATGGACCATGGCTTCTGCGGCCATCTCCTGTGTGTCCTGAGAGCGCCACTCAGGAGGCAGTGTGAGAGGAGGTGGAGGTTGGCAGGTGTGGACTCTGCGCTCGGGAAGGGCTGTGATGGTAAGGGGAGACCTGAGAAGCCTATACTCTGTGAACTCTAACTCCTTGTGTAGTCAGGGGCAGCTGACTGCCTCTCGGGATGTGTGGAAGGAGCAGGCATGGATGCCCACTTACTACAAAGGTCCAGTTGAAGAATTTATTAAATTATTCTTTATCAATAAAAACTCAGGAATCAGATATTGGGGTAAGAACCTGGCCTGAGTGATCAGAGACGCTGCAGAGAATTGATCAGTGACCTCCTCTCTCTCATTCCTCGATCCAAAAAGTCCTAGATCCTCTCTAAGCCCTGCCCTTCTACTTCCTGTGTCTCTCTTTGTTCTCAGTCCTCCAAAACAACTGTGGTTAATTTTGGCAGCTAGTAGCTGCCTTCACCTTCTAATTCAAAGCAGATTTTATTGGCAATCTCAGGAGCAATGAGATCAAAATATCATACAACAGCTAGTGGCAGCACAGCCCCCATAACAGGGAGCGTGAAAAAGCTGCGCTCTGTCCACCTGCTCACATGGCCAAGCCCAGGAAAAGAGCTCCAGGACACTGGCCTTGGGGACACAGGACTTGGCCACAGAAGTACACACAACAAATGCTGAACATCACAGATGTTGTCCTTGACAAGCAAAGTAAGAGATTTTTAAACATAAAGGAAATATATACTTTTGATGCTGGTATTTAATGATACCAATATTTGTAGATAGAGACGACACTTTTGTTTCCCAGCCACCCCCCAGACCCAAATAATTACGTGGAAACTATATTAATTACAACAGTTTGGCCAATGGCTCAGGCATATTTTTAGCTAACTCCTATATCTTAAATTCACCCATTTCTACTAATCTATATATCGCCATGTGGGTATGGCATTACCTCATTTTCAACATGTCTTGTTTCCTCTGCAGCTAGATGGTGTCTGACCTGACTCCACCTTCTTTTTCTGTGTATCTCTGCTTGGATTTCTTGCATGGATTTACTCTGATAAGCCATTGGCAGAAATATCAACACATACAGAAGGACATCTGATGTGGGACTCCCCTCTGTATGCTATGAATATGTTTTATTACCATTGGTTAATAAAGAAGCTTCTTTTGGCCTATAGCAGAGCACAATATAGCCAGGCAGGAAATCTGATATAGAGAGAATAGGCAGAGTCAGGGAGAAGTCATGTAGCTGCCAAAGAACACAGCTGCTAGAACTTTACCCGGTAAGCCACAGCCACATGGCAATATACAAATTAATAGAAATGGGTTAATTTAAGATATAAGAGTTAGCTAGGAATATACATAAGTATTTGGCCAAGCAGGGTTTTAATTAATATGGTTTTTGTGTGATTGTTTTGGGCCTGGGTGGCTGGGAAATGAACAAGCTGCCTCCACTTACAGAATGACACCCAAACATTTGGAGCTGATGACTGCCACCCACTTCGGGTCCTGTGCTTCTTTCAAGAGTAAAATAACTCAGCGTCGAGAGTAAAATAACTGAGACCATGCCTGAGGCTCAGTGCTCTCTGCCTGGGCAGGTGGCAGGAGCAGGTGTGCCAGGAGAGCATGGCAGATTCCCATCACAATACACAGAGATATTTCTAGGCCACACAGTGCACTGCATGGCAGATTTAGCTTTTACTCAGATACAAAGGGTTTATGTGCTGCACAGCGCCACCCAGAGGTGAGGTCGTGAGGACGGCTCCCACCCAGCAGTCCCAGAGCTGGTGGTGAACAACCTCCGCCATATTGAAAGCCAGAGGGAGGCAGAGCCAGCATCCATGGCCAATGCGACCAAGCTTCTTACCATTTTAACAGTGCTCCTGGTAAGAAAATTATTGTAGATACACAAGAAAGACAGGTTTAGACATAAAAGACCCCTAAATGAGACATAGTGTGTTTTAAAAATGTACATAGGCCTGGGAAAGGGAGGAAAAGGAATATAGACAGTTCTAATACAAAAGGAGTACAGACAGTCATACATCAAAGGAGGAAAGATAATAAATAGAAAACTTGTAGAAAAAGTAATACAGTGAGAGAAATAAGCCACGTAAAGATGGAATATGTGCAAAGAGTCTGGATTATGTATGTTATTGTGTTTTCTTTGATTTTTTTTTTTAACTGAATGAGCTAAGTACAGAGAGATTTTGATTCTGGGGGCTGCTAAGATAAACCAACATATATACTTTTAAGGCATCTTGATGTCACAATTTGGTTCTAAGGATGTATTGCTTTGGAAAAGAGGTTCTGCAAAAGCTGAGAACCTGTGGATTCCTCCCAGGCTAATGTGATTTGATGGACCAAGACCCCTGAAAGGTCTGTGTAAACCCCAAAATTACTTCACCCAACAAAAAGCAGGAAGCAGTTTAGAGGAAACTATGACCAAATTCCCAAATAGTCTTTATAAATGTTTTTATTTATTTATTATGTATTATGTATACAATATTCTGTCTGTGTGTATGACTGCAGATCAGAAGAGGGCAACCGACCTCATTACAGATGTTTGTGAGCCACCATGTGGTTGCCGGGAATTGAACTCAGGACCTTTGGAAGAGCAGGCAATGCTCTTAACCACTGAGCCATCTCTCCAGCCCCCTATAAATGTTGTTTACATTTAAAGGGGGATATGCTATAGACATGAATACTTTGCACTGGTATGGATCTTGATTTATTGATATAAATTTAAAGTCAATCTTATAAGGCATTGTGTTTGTGCAACTCATTTAAAAATATAACGTATAATTAACAAATGCAAGTTAATAGTCATGTTTGTTAGGTTTTCTAGATGTATGGAGATATATTTCAGATGGATAGTCTTCAAACCTTTCAAAGACTAACAGAATATAGTATTTAAAGACTAACAGAATATAGCATTTAAAATGTTTAAGAAATTAGAACTTCACCAGGCAGTGGTGGTGCATGCCTTTAATCCCAGCACTCGGGAGGCAGAGGCAGGCGGATCTCTGGGAGTTCGAGGCCAGCCTGGTCTACAAGAGCTAGTTCCAGGACAGGCACCAAAGCTACAGAGAAACCCTGTCTCGAAAAACCAAAAAAAAAAAAAAAAAAAAAAAATTAGAACTTTTCTCAACAATGAGACATGCCTGCTCCTGGCAGCACCAATCTACTTCAAGAGGATGATGGGCATCAAAGAGGTTTCTTATGGAGTTGGTTAATCATTTGGGCAAGAAACTGTTCTTGCCTGAACTGCTTATGGTATGCTGTATAAACTGGACATGCAGAACCCACAGAAAAATGACTGCTAAATTTGCCCAAAGGTGAGACAGTCCTTTGGGGTTTCTGCTTCATGAAAGAACTGCCAGATAATTTGCAGAACACAGAAAAAAGCAACTGAAAAACTTTACCAGTACAAGGCATAAGAGATCTTCAAATTTCCTGCTTCATGGGAAAGCCTACCAGATACCATGGGCCTGTAGTCTGAAGACAGATGCCGCAATGTTACAGAAGAACTTCCGGTGATTGTAACTATCTATTTTTCAGCTCCATCAAAGACTCCAGAAGGATGTGATATTACCTAAGTTAACAGGAAGTGAATTGTAAATAACTTCCAAAACTCTAGAATTGACAGAGACATCTTGCTGCCTAGACAGTTTTCCTTATTTATGATAAAAGATAAAGTACATATAAATATTGTAACTATAATTCTTGCTTGGTAATGGTTTTGTTGTATGTAATTTTACTTGTTAAAGTTAAAACCTTTCTTTTCATTTAGACAGAAAAGGGAAGGTGATGTGAGATTCCCCTCTGTATGCTATGAATATGTTTTATTACCATTGGTTAATACAGAACCTACTTTGTGCCTATAGCAGGGCACAATATAGCCAGGAAGGAAATCTGATATATAGAGGGGAAAGGCAGAGTAAGGGAGAAACCATGTAACCACTGAAGGAGACAGACACCTTGGAACCTTGCTGGTAAAGCATGAGCCTTGTGGTAATACACAGAATAATAGAAATAGGTTTATTTAAGATGTAAGAGGTAGCTAGAAATAAGCTTAAGCTATTGACCAAACAGTATTGTAATTAATATTGTTTCTGTGTGATTATTTCGAGTCTGGGCAGCTGGAAAACAAACAAGCAGCCTCTGCCAACACACATTCTACATAATTTCCCCTTTCTATCTAAATATAAAGGAAGGTTTTAACTTTAACATAGTAAAATTACATATAACAAAACATATCAAGCAAGAATTATAGTTATAATATTTAGTCTATTTGTATTGGGCAAAAATTAAAGAAAATATTCTACCATATATCTTTGTGAGTCTAAAATTTAGTATATAATTTATCTTTTATTATAACTAAGAACAACTATAACTATCTGTCTTCAATTCCATCAAAGACCCCAGAAGCATATAATATTACCTAAGTAAACAGAAAGTGCATTGTAAGCAGCTTCCAAAACTCTAAAACTGACAGAGCCAACTCGCTGCCTGGACAACCACCCAAAATTCTGTAATGTTGGGGCACCCATCTTCAGCCTACAGGCCCATAGTATCTGGCAGACTTTTCTATGAAGCAGGAAATTTGAAGGTCAGTTTCCCCTATATTGGCAGTTTGTCAGTCACTTTCATCTGTGTCCTGCAGAATGTCTGGCAGCCTCTTTCATGTGCAGGAACCCTGAAGGACCGCCTCACCTTCTTTTGTCAAGTTTAGCAGTCATTTCTCTGTGGGTCCTGCATGTGCAGTGTATACAGCATAGCATCAAGCAGTTTAGGCAAGATCAATTTCATGCCCAAATGGCTAGCCTTGTCACATTGAACGCAAATTCCATAATGAGTTTCTTTTATGCCTATTAACCTCTTTGAAGTAATTGGTGATGTCAGAAGCACACATGTCTCACTGTTGAGAAAAGTTCTTAAAATATTTTAAATGCCATATTCTGCAGGTCATTGAAAGGTTCAAAGAATACCTATCCACATGAACTATATCTCTGTACATTTAGAAAACCTAACATGATTATAGTTTGACTATTATAGATGACTATTAATCCATAATTTTAATTATACATTACACTTTTAAAGAAGCTATAAAAATATGATAGCTTAAACAAGAGTAGAAAAATACATACATAACAAAATTGACCTTAAATTTTTATCAATAAACTAAAGTCCATACTAATGTAAAGTATTTATTTCTATATCATATCCCATTTTTGTTTCTTTAGAAAGACCTTGACTGTAACAATTAATCAATCCCATTTAAATGAAAACAAATGTTTATCAACAATATTTGAGAATTTGGGCATAGTTTTTAGACTACTTCCTGCTGTTTGGGGGTTCTGTTAATCAGGACTTTCATGGGGTATCCTATGTGGTTGATACATCTTAGGCACGGTGCTGAAACTGTCGTGGATGTTGGACCACTTGGGCCATCACTTTAGGGAGTCTCGTTTGATCAAACCATGTTAGCCAGCAAGGAACCCACAGCTTCTATTCTCTGTTGAAGCAAAAGCAGAACTGCTTTTCCAAAGTAACATGTCCTTAGACTTAAATTTTGGAGTCAAGATACTTTTAAAATATATGTTGGTTTAGCTTAGCAGCCTATACAATGAAATATCTCTCTGTAGTTAGCTCATTCACAGTCAAAAAACTCAAAGAATACAAAATAATATATATGATCCAGACTTTTAGTTTATTTTTGATCTTTACAGGGCTTTTTATTTTTACTCTTCTTTTACTTTTATTTTTTAATTTTTGATTTTTTGAGACAGGGTTTCTCTGTGTATCTTTGGCTATCTTGGATCTCACTCTGTAGACCATGCTGGCCTTGAACTCACATAGACTCACCTGCCTCTGCCCTCAAGAGCTGTGTGCTGCCACACCCAACTACTCTATTTCTTTTTCTTTAAAGGAGTTTCTCCTTTTTTTTTCTTTCTAAAGCCTGTGTATATTTTTTTTAAACACACTCTAAACCATTTAGAGGTCTGAATCTGTCTTTACTGTATATCTCTATCTTTTTCTGAGCATGAGTCTTAAATCTTCTAAGCAGCATGGCTAGGATTAAAGCTGCAGCTTTGGCAGCTGACTCTACTCCATTCCTTAGATTTCTGAGAGTCTAGTTTCATGGTGGAGGTCCTACCCAGAGCCAGGGTCCTGGTGGGAGATTTATTGTCACAATGCTATGGATTTTCTAGGTCCATGCCACCACCAAAAAGCTAGCTCCTCATAAACACCATTTATGTGTTTGGTGGCTGAGCCTCTTAAAAGAGTTGTGAGGTTTTTGCTGCAAATGCTGAGTTAGGAAGTCTTTCTCAGACGAGCCGTGCCTCTGCTCACTGCAAGAAAACAGAGCCTACCAGAGAAAAGTCAGGGGCGATGGTGGCACACACCTTTAATCCCAGCACTCAGGAGGCAGAGGCAGGCAGATCTCTGTGAGTTCGAGACCAGCCTGGTCTACAAGAGCTAGTTCCAGGACAGGCTCCAAAGTCACAGAGAAACCCTGTCTCGGAAAAAAAAAAAAAAAAAAAAAAAAAAACCAAAACAAACAAACAAACAAAAAAACCAGAGAAAAGTCAGTTACCAAGAAGCTGTTCTTGACTCTTCTAAAGCTTTCTCAGGTTTTATGTGGAAATTGTTGCCAAACGTTTGGGCACCATTTTTAGACATTGTCCATGCCTTTGTTTCCTGGCCACCCAGACCCAAATAATCACACAGAAGCTATATTAATTATGGTACTAGCAAGAAACCTGGCACTAGGGAAATTCCCAGGAATTGACAAGGATGACCCCAGCTAAGACCGTAAGCAATAGTGGAGAGGGTGCCTCCCAGCTAAGACCGTAAGCAATAGTGGAGAGGGTGCCTCCCAGCTAAGACCGTAAGCAATAGTGGAGAGGGTGCCTCCCAGCTAAGACCGTAAGCAATAGTGGAGAGGGTGCCTGAACTGGCCTTGCCCTGTAGTCAGATTGATAACTACTTTAATTGTCATCATAGAACCTTCATCCAGCAACTGATGGAAGCAGATTCAGAGATCCACAGCCAGCAATGGGCCAAGTTTCCAGACTCCAGTCAAAGAGAGGGAGGAATGGTACGAAGGGGTCATGCCCATGATGGGGACACCCACAGAAACAGCTGACCTGAGCTGGTGGGAGCTCACTGACTCTGGACTGACAGTGGGAGAACCTGCATAGGACAGAACTAGGCCCTCTGAATGTGGGTGAGAGTTGTGTGGCTGGGACAGTCTGTGGGGACACTGGCAGTGGGACCAGGATTTATCCCCAGTGCTTGAAATGGCTTTTTGGAGTCCATTTTCTTTGGAGGGATACCTTGCTCAGCCTTGATATAGAAAGGAGGGCCTTGGTCCTGCCTCAAAGCAATGTGCTAGACTTTGTTGATTCCCTCTCTGAGGAGTGACTGGGGTGTGGGGAGGGTGGAAGGTGGGGGAGCAAGAGGAGGGGTGGGAGAGGGAACTAGAATTGGTATGTAAAATGAGAAAAGGTTGTTTTAATAAATGAATGAATGAATAAATAAATAAATCTTTAAAAAAAGTTGCCACGGTCATGCTGTCTCTTCACAGCAATAAAAACTCTAAGACACCATCAAACTGTTTTATTGATTTTTAAGACATAAAGGTTTCACCTAATTTGGGCTTTTTGACTTTGAAGTTCAGTTATTATGACATAAAGTCTGCAACTCAGTGTGCCTTTACCTCAACATGTGTGCACTGTTTACCTTCAGTTACATTAGGTAAGTGACACTTCACTCATGAATGTGACATCTTCCTGCCAACCATTTTACTGTGGACCTGTTGCCTAGAGTAGCCACTGGCTGCTGGAAACCCCTCATCTCGTGTGACGGCAGAAGCCAGTTTGCTCTGTTTCACAGAGGCTGTTCCTATTCTCTGCAGGAGTCAGCATGGTGTGTGCAGGCAAGCCCACAGCTCAGCAAACCAGGGCCCAATGCTGCACAGACAGTCAAAGGCTGTTTGACCTGAACTGATTTGATTTCAATTGGACAAGCTAAGCTCAGTCTGGGGAATTCCTTGAGAAATCTAGACCAACCCTGAACTTAAAAATCTCCAAAGGCAAAGCCCAGACACTCTTCAGTACGCAGTAAGCAGCTGCCTAGAGAGGAGATCCCAACAGCCCATCTCCGGCCTATTTATCTGGACTGTTACTGTGAAGGAATTTATGGCGCACTTGCCATCATGGATGGAGGTATCTGGAGGCGACGGAAGGAATAAGGAGGCGGAACATCTCACTTTCCTCACAACATCTCCTTTGCTCCAGTCTGACACCACCTTGAGGAGTCTCGGAATTTCCTGGCTCCAGAGAACACCTAATTCTCAGATGGCAGCTGATAGAAAAGCTAATTGATTCAGAATGACTGCTAGCCTTCATTTTGATTTGGGTTTTAAGTAATGAATGAGGGCAGCAAATCTCTGAGAGCTGCACAGCGTGGGTGCGGATCCTGAGACAGCCCCACCGACTGGGACTGTGCCCTCACCCTACGGTATCCTGGAGGACATCCCTGCTGACTTCAGCAAAGGCAGTGGCCTCACACACTGTGGTCGGGAGTTACCTGCAGGTCAGTGGCCTATCTTGCTCACTCAGTCAATCTCGCCTTACTCAGCCTTTCCCTTATCATTCATGTTGATTTTTCATATTAGAAAATGTCATAAGCCATTGGTGGCTATAGGAGAAAAAAAACACAAAGATCTTCACACACTGTCCTAACACCATCAGAGAATTGCTCTTCCTTCCTATTCTCTGTAGAAAGCATGGCCCCAGGAACGGAACCTTCACCAAAGGTTCTCTCTTACGTGTTATTGTCCCCATTTCCAGATCCATGTTCATGATTCCCCTGCTGGAAAAGGAAGCGCTCAGTAGACTCTCCTCCTACCAAATTCAGCTTAGTAGGAACTTTCCCACAGTTTAGGTAGTTTCTGAAAGTTTATACAATTAGTAGAAATTTCATAAAATTGACTTAAAGATTTTATAGATAGTTTATTGGTTCTAATTTTACATGTGTGTTGACTGCTGTGGTCGGCTGACCTGGAACTCGCTATGTAGCCCAGGCTGGTTTTGAACTCACAGTGATTCTTATGCCTCAACCTTTCATTTCTGGGATTATAGGCATAAAGCACCAGGCACAGCTAAAATGCACAATTAGCACCGTTGAGGGACCCCCAGAAGCATAGTTTTTCTCACGGAAGTGGAGCCCCCATCTCTTGAGAATCCAAACCAGGTGAGTTTCTAGCTCTGAGCTATCATGTCCACTGTCTTTGAGGACACAGGAAGTCATGAGAGTAGCTGTCGATCAGTCATTGATTTTCTGTTGGAAGAGTTTGCACCTCCTGAAGCTGAAAACCATTTAATATCAGCCTGCCTGCCTGCCGGTTCCCACTTTTGCAGCTCATGGACACACTCCACATACTACCGGAGTTTCTCACCTTAGAAGGTCAGAAGACAGCATCCCAAACATGTGCCCAGAAGTACTTCTCTAGAAAGATAAGCTGAGTCCCATGCCTCCTGACTTAAACTGGAAAACTAGTACCAAGACTAGGGCAAATGGAATTGCTCAGACACTGCAGGAAGAGAGTAATTTACAAGGGCTTACGTGGGTCCTAATGCCACAGAATAAGAACAGACAGCCATGAGAGGTACGGATAAACAGAGCTCAAGAGTCAAGAAGCTTAAGCTAAGACATGGAACAAAAGCAAATGAGGAAATGGGGGAAATGAAGACACCGTAAGCATGAATTGATCCAGGTTTATGACCATCAAGGAAAGTTCTGGAAAGAATAGACAGAATTGGGTGGGGGTGGGTAGCTAAATAAACAATAGGAGAAAGTTAAAATTGAGGACACCAAGATCTTCCAGTAAAGGGCTCTGGGCAGTGGGCAGTGGACCACACAGAGTGTTCACCTAATGTTCAGCCACCCAGGGCATCTACTGCACCAACCCACTGTCGATGCCCAACCTGCCCTGCATCCACAGCAGGTCCGATTCAGTCTGGACATATCCAGACAGTACTTCCTAGTGCTATCATCCGGTCCTGCTTCTCCGCAAGCCTTCCTCCTCTGCATTAGCCCCTCTGTTCACCTAGTTGCCAGATGAAGAATTGAGGTTCTCCGCATTCACTTTCTCTCCTGCCTTGTCCCTGCCTTAGTTGATCGCTAATCCAAGTGTCCTGTGGTTTGCCTGGTTCACAGCAGAGGCTTCCTGAAGCCTCTCCTGCGTCACTTTCTACCATGCAGGCAGACTATCTGCCACTCCCAGATTCTCCGGTTCCTTGGGCTTTGTGTCCCTTCCAGCTGTGTTCCCAGCCGCCGCTCACTCTGTCCATTCCCACGGTAACCCTTTGGGCTGTGTTTTGCTTTTTCTAGTGTTTACCCCATATCCCTTCATGGGTCCTTATCATTCATGACTCTGCTTAAGTGTCACCTCGGAAAGGTCCCCTCCCCTGACACTTCAAGCTTCCCTCATCCTTTCATCTGTCTCTAAGGTCATCCCCTCATTGCCACCCAGAAGGTGACATCCAGGAGAGTCGAATTGATGATTTTCAGACTCTCAGCCTTCAGGCACTCTAGAAATATAGAACACACTCTTGGGGGCAGATGAATGAAAAAGCCTACATCACTACAACAGTAAATAGCAGAATGTAAAATAAATGCAAACAAAAAAAATCCCCAAGAAAGGGGAAAGTAAGCTACAAAGAAATCATTTCAACATAGAGAAAAATGCACTGGAATTTCAAAATTGAAACAAGAATTAGATGTCTAGCCAAACATCTAATAAAATCTGAAAACAAAATTTCTGAACAAGACTGAAAATCTACCCTTTATAAACACTATTTGATGCACTCAAAGAAAGAAACTGGGAGGCAGGAGTAGGGTGGGTTCAAAGGCACGGATGAATGCATCACCCCAGCAAGTAGTCAGCACACATTAGAACAGGTAAGGAGAGGCCTCACAAAAAAACTGTTCAAAAGACAACACACCGCCATAGATGCCGTGATTAGAGATAGGAAAGCCAGCCCTGCCTGAAGGGAAGGCCTCACACAGCTAAACTTCTAACTTGTGAAGGAATAAAAAAGAAAGCTTTGAGCAGTAAAGGAAACCCTTAACAACAGAAAGTCAGTGCAGATGAAACTGAGCAAAGGAGCCATGTTCCAACCTCTGCAAGCCCCTCAGCCACAGGGTTCTGGCTTTAGAGTCAAGGATACAAGAATCCTTGTGGAATCTCTGAAGCTAAGGAAAGCCACTGAGGCTCGCATGGATCAGATATATCTCTGTATGGAAGCCCAGAGGGGTCATTACATGAAGCCTGAATGCCCTTGGAGACCCCAAGAGGTTAGAGATGCCAGAGCTATGAGCTACCTTGCTGAGGAAAGCTGCTAAGAGGGAGTGGAACCATCACAGAAAAGAGAAGTCAACAAAGCTGAAAAAAGTTGGACATCTGAAGAAAGCTTTGACATCAGACATCAGAAGCGGAATTTTGAGTTTGTGCAGATGGTTTTTGGTCTTGCTTTGGTCCAGTATTTCCTCACCATGCTCTGTTTCCTCCCTTTTGGAATGGCAATGTACAACCTGTGCCATTGCATGTTGGAAGCATGCGATCTGCTTTTTTATTTTGATCTTAAAGTGGATTCCAGTTATGAGATTGCCATGAGTCTCTAAAGAGACTGAATGTTTAAGCAGTGAGGAGACTCTGATAGATCAAGGGAATTTTGAAGTTGCACTGAAAGTATTTCTCTATTACGATATGGCTACAAGCCTGTAGGGGCCAAAGAGTGAAATGTGTGGTTTGAATAAGAATGGCCCCCAGTGATTCATGTACCTGAATGCTTAGTCATCAGAAAGTGACATTATTTGTGGTGGATTAGGAGGAGTGGCCTTGTGGGAGCAGGTGGAGGAAGTGTGTCACTGGGGGTGGGCTTTGAGGTTTCTGTGCATTTCTCTTCCTACTGCTGTGTATCCGGGGATGTAGAATTCTCAGCTCCTTCTCCGGACCGTGTCTGCCTCCATGCTCCCTGCCATGACGATAACAGACAGTGAAACACTTCTCTTTCTAAGAGATGCTGTGGCCACGGTGTCTCTTCACCACAACAGAACACTAAGCATGCTGTTATCACGGTGTAGCTGAAATTACCTGGCGCGAGTGAGAAGGAAACACGAAATACTCAACAACCCCACTTAGGAGTTTACTTGGGGGGATGTACAGGCCTGGTGAGGTCCGTGTGCAGAGAGAGCTGAAGATGGCGCAGCCAGCTATTAAAGGCTGCCTAGCACATGTGTACAGGGGGATGATATGACTATGTCATACGCAGATGACGGAGCTCACATATGTGCGTAAGGGCTCACATTGCTGCGTCAAACATAGGTGATGAAACCATCCCGCAGGTGGGTCACACCTGAGGGCTTGTCCGCACATGCATGGCCCTGGCCCGGAAGTGTCAGCCATGTTAGTTTGGCTGAAATCATAACAGTAGGCTCCCTCAATTCTTCTCTTAGGACACTGGTGTTGCCATACTGAGCATTTTAGATGTCTCATAATGTGTTCTTTTGAAATAGCCAGTGATCTATTAAAAAGATTAAAGTAATAATACTAATTTTAAAATCTATTTGTTGTGTAGTTGCCCATTACCTCTTGTGTAGATCCATTTCTATATCTGGAACCATCTATGCCATAATATCGTCAACTCCATTAGCTTTTGTCCATATGAACAGGCCTTCTCTTTTTCATGCTTGACGAATATTTTTGTAGAGTGCAGCCATCTAAGTAGACCCTTCCCCGTTACTGTCTGTTCTTGTAAGTTCTGTCATATTTAAACACAAGTTACCCTACCTTCTCTCCTCCCTCTGTAGCTGTAGTCGAGATGAAATTCCTGTTTTCAATTTCAGTCACAGCTTTGGTCTTTAAGTACTTGATGCTCTTGATCTTACAGGGAATCGGCTTCTCCAGACAACTGGTTAAAGAACTTCACGGAGAAAGGACGGCATTTTTGATGGCATCTGAGCATCTCTATGAAGGAGCTGGAGATGCCATTTCCTGTGAGGAGTGGGAGATGGGCACACACTCTCATTATCTTTTAAATGTATTTATTGGTGTCTGTATGTGCCATGGGATGCATGGGGAGGTCAGAGGACAACTGGCAGGAGTTGGAGCTCTCCTTTTAGTGCATGGGTCCTCAAACTGAGCTCCAGTCATCACGGTTGACACAGCTTCTACCTACTGAGCCACTTCTCTGAACCACAGGCACTTCTAAATTTATATTTAGCAGAATCTAACATTTTGATAAATTCTTTTTGCTATAATTAAATAAGGCCAATAAAACAATGGAGTAAATCAGTCAAGCTGATGCTCACCACTGCTTTGAAGAGTGGAGAGCTAGGTATCTGGGGAGGACCATGGGTCCCTACATGCCACAGCCTCACCCCTCCCTCCTCATGCCCAGGTCACTGTCTTGGCACTCCTCAGCAGGAGTGCTCTTCAGGTTAGCGTTACAGATGCTAGCTTCTCTAAGTTACTGAAGGGAAAGGTGCTTTTGTTTGAAGGCCCGTGGAAGTTATCACATCATAGCATCAGTGTGTGGCACAGGAAAGTGCTCACTTACTGGTAATCAGTTGGCAAAGGGAGAGGAAGGGCCGGAATTCCAGCATCTTCAAGAAGATATCAATGATTTCAGATCTCCCAAAATCCAAACTGGGCACTGAGCCTGTGACACATGGACCTTTGGGAGACATTTAAGACCTCACTTGCCACAAAGTGAGTGATCTAAGCACATCCCTTGACTCAGCCTCAACGGAGAACCCCTACTTCACAAACCCAAGCACCACATGTGAACTGCAGATTGACCTATCCATGTCTGACATCCTCACTGGATGGCTGAAGCAGGACTATGCTGAGAGTATATGAAAATTCACATTTACAGCATGTTAAAAGAGTCTTAGAAAACTGGTGACTCTCCCTCCTGTGTGGGGCCCCTACTCAATGTGGGTGACAAGGACATCCTCCTTATGGTATCTTAAACACCCAGCCTAAGAATTTATACCCCCATAATTATCTGTTCTGTCCCTTTAAGAGACAAGCCACGCCCACTCCCTTCCTGCTTGCAGCCTTAGTCTCTCTCTTTCCTTCCCATCTCCCTCTTAGAGAGGCAGGTTCTCTCTCTCTCCCCCCCCTCCCTCTCTGCCCTTCTCCCTTCCCTTCCATAACCACTAAATAAATATCCAACCTCACTCTGTATGGTGTGCCTTTGCCTGTCTCTCACCCACCGCACACATGGCTCACTGTAGGGGATGCCCCGGGGACCAGCCACCTTTGGAGACCTGCCTCGTGGTCTCATGCACAGTCCCTGCCTAGGACTGGCTGCTCTCGGGACCCCTGCCCACTGCCTGCCCTCTGGGATTCTGCAGCAAGAGATTTGGGGATCCGCAGCAATCTTTAATAATCCATTACATTGGTGCTGAGACTCGAGAGGCTCTCCCGCCCCAGTTTCTCTCTGGGGGTTGGGATCCTGAACCAGGTTTTTTTTTCTTCACAACCACATATTCCATATGCCTAAGCGAAATTTCTACAGTGTGATCTCTACTCACACCACCGGTTTCGATTGGTAAGTTTCCCCCTTTCTCCTATGGTTGCTTCCCTCAGCTAAAATTGTGTTTGGACTGACCCCGGGGTCAGTCAGCCCGTGCTAGCACTGCACACTTTGTGCGGTGCATTCGACTGGGGGCCCAGGGTCCCTCTGATTCTTCTTTTTCTTTCTTTCCATTTCTTTTATTTTTTCCCCTTGCCGTAAAAGGCCGCTCGGAATGGCCTCTGGCCTCTCTGGCTTCTGAGTCACCCCAAAAGGATCCAGCCAGGCCATAGCACCCCACCCAGGGGCAGGGGATGCCCTGCCGTGGGTCCCTGTGGTGTTCACACCTATTTGTACCTGCCTATAGGGGGAGACATCCCATTATAGGCCTTGTGGTGTTTCATGGGTTTTCACAATTTGCTGTGAGTAGCAAGCCATCCATGCCTCCCCTTCCCGGGATGGAAGCCTTTTAGAGGCCCCAAAACCACAAGCCTTAATGACCTACCCTCACTCTGCCCGTGTTCCGCCAGCTCCTCTTTTATGGGAGCTTTTTGACTACTGTCTGTCAGTGCACAGGCAAATGGACCCTGCCATGGTTACTGCTGCCAACAAGATTGGTCGGATCCACAAGGTGGCTTTTTTCAATTCCTGCCTTTTGCTCTCCTCTGTGGCTTGTGGCATGGCGGCTCAGCCACAGGGCAGATCACACCTCTAGGTCTCTCTTATTAGGCTTAAAATCACTGTAGCTCAAAAATTATGGCTTTTCCATACATGTGACCGCTGCCATTTTGATTGGGGTCAGGTGACTTCGCCACCATCTTGGCTGAGAGCCAGGTCAGGTGACCAAGTTCCACCATTTTTACTGAGGAATAACACTGGTTCCCCAATGTTAACTCTGTTAACTGAGAGCCAGGTCAGGTGACCAGGTTCTCCCATCTTTACTGAAGTATACCCTGCCTTGTCTCCCGGTTTACTTATGTTTTTTTTCTTTCACTAAATTCCTCTTGATGACTCTGTTGCATGGGTGTTTTGTGCAGTGGCATGCCTTTGGTAGGGCCCACCAAGAGCATCCACTTTCCCCAATTCTTGTTTACTCTGTGTGTGTGTTTATACATGTAACTTAAATGCACCCATGTTTACTATTAAATGTTATAATTGTTCATTACCTCTCATTTCAGACTACAAAAACAATAAGTCTCATGTTTTAAACTGGTATGTACTTTTAAGTCTCTTACAAAAATACTTTGTATTTAATCCAACCCTCATTTAAAATATATTAAGCTATTCTCTACTATTGTTAGTTCTGCCTTTAACCTTCTACTGCAAGCAGTTTTTCTTCTTTTTGTCTTTTTATGAGTGTAAATCTTACCTGTTAAGAGCCAGTACAGTCAAGCTCTGACCCAGTTCTCCAGGCAGATTCTATACTGTAGTTATACCTGATAAATAGCCCTCAACTGCTCAGAGATCTGGAGAATATGACATTTAAATATTTAATTATTAAAAAAACTTTCATAACAAAAAGAGACAGATTGGCTCCTGCAGCAGCACTCTATTTCCTCCAAAGAAGACAAATGGGCACAGAACAAGGTCCATCTGCAATTCGCTTCAACTGCCAACTGACCACTGGGGAAAACTGCCTTTCATTTAAACTGAAGATTTCCAGATGTGGACAGAATCGCTGGAATCGACAGCGTAGCTGATTAGGTCAACATAGGCCTGTCTTCCTACAGATTTCTTAGTCCACAGGATCTTCTGGAGCCTGGCAGGCCCTAAGCTAAACAGCAAAAGTCAAATGCCCCCTCCAGAGACCATGGAGGACCCTGAGTAGTAGCTGTGGGTGCCAACCAAGTAAGTTCTCTGTCATTTTTTAATCAGTAACTCAGGTAAAATTTTATCCTTCTCAAAGATCTCTGATGCAGTTTGACAGCTGAGAGGTTTTTGTCACCAAACAAATTTCAGATCAAATTTCTCTCTCATGATGCCTTTCATAGTCTTAAAAATACTTTTCATCGCGCAAAAATTTCTGACATAAATATGCTGTTTATACAATGTATATGTCTAAAACTTCTGTTTTCACAAACCCAAAGAATTCTTGTGAGTTCCAGGGAGCAGAGTTAAAGGATCCACCTTAAACAGGTCAGATACATCCCCCTCAATTCCCTGGTCTTAATTTTTTTTTCCTTAATTTAACTTTGTCCTCTGTTCTGCCAATACCTCAAACAGGTATAAGAGACACCAGACATTTTCATACCACAAACACTGGACAAGAGCAAAGAGACCAACCATGCCAGGATATGGCCAGCACCCAGCCTTCTCAAGTTTCTCCCAAAGATGACGCCCACAAATAAGCAGGAAGAAGTCTTGGGAATCCACTGACCCAATTTCTTTAACCTGTGGTGCCTAATCTCCCATCTTTTTATTATAAAAAAGAGATGGGAATGTAATTATCTGTTCTGTCCCTTTAAGAGACAAGCCATGCCCACTCCCTTCCTGCTTCTCTCTCTCTTCTCTTTCTGTCTCCCTTTCAGAGAGGCCGATTCTGTCTTTCTTCTCTCTCTCTCTCTCTCTCTCTCTCTCTCTCTCTCTCTCTCTCTCTCTCTGCCTCTCCATTCTTCTCCCCTTTTTCCTTCCCTTCCATAACCACTAAATAAATATCCAACCTCACTCTGCATGGTGTGCCTATCTGTCTGTCTCTCACCCACCGCCCACATGGCTCGTTGCAGGGGATGCCCCCAGGGACCAGCCACCTTCAGAGACCTGCCTCGTGGTCTCATGCACAGTCCCTGCCTAGGACTGACTGCTCTCGGGACCCCCTGCCCACTGCTTGCCCGCTGGTCCTGCAACTTGGGGACCTACAGCAATCTTTAATAATCCATTATACCACCCCCCCCACACACACATACACACAGAGTCTGGTTCCTGGGTCTTGCTGTCTTGATGTGGCAGAGGTAAGCAGATGGGTCTTCATGTCTTCCTTGCCATTACCTAGAAGCCATAGCTAGCCAAAGCAATTTGGACTTGCCATGTCTACACAGGATACAGTTATGTGGAAGATAGATTTACTAGGTGCCATATCTATACAGGATAAACTTATGTGGGTGATGAATTCACTAGGTGTCATGTCTACACAGGACAAACTTACATTGAAGGTGGATTCCCTAGGTGCCACATCTACACAGGATAAACTTACATTGAAGGTGGATTCCCTAGGTGCCATGTCTACACAGGATAAACTTACATTGAAGATGGATTCCCTAGGTGCCACGTCTACACAGGATAAACTTACATTGAAGATGGATTCCCTAGGTGACATATCTACACAGGATAAACTTACATTGAAGGTGGATTCCCTAGGTGACATATCTACACAGGATAAACTTACACTGAAGGTGGATTCCCTAGGTGACATATCTACACAGGATAAACTTATGTGGAAGATATTTGCCTGGTGTGCAGAGGTGACAGAATGCTTAACACATCACACATGCCCCTGAGTTTACTCTGTGGGTAGGACATCACTGTGACAGCTAGAGCCCTTACCCAGGCTTCAGTCACAAATACAATGTGACTTTTTATTTCCATAGGACTGAGCAGGTGCTTGCCATTTTCTGCACATTTTGGCCCTGGTCTTCATTTTCCTGGATCCTAAATAAAGATACCTGTTTGTTCCTGTTGTCCTGGATTACACACTCCCCTAGAAAACAGGAGTAAAATTCTCTCTTTCTCTGTGCATATGTATGTGTGTGTACACACATATGCTCACACACACACAACTCAGTCAATACACTATCAAACCTACAGGGATTTGTACCAAAGGTGACTCACATGGCTGTTCCCCATGAACATATGCTGATGTTGGATGGAAGTCACCCAACATAGTACCCTGATTTTCACTACAATTCCTAAAATCCCAAAGCAGGGGCCTTATTTTTGTCTAGCAGTGGGATGAGTATAGACCTCCACAGGTTTGATGCAGAGTGAGCTAGTAAGACCTTTACAGGACAGAATTGTTCCCAGGAGTCTGTAAATTATATCCTTGATTCTACTTAGTTTGACAAATGTCTTTCATTTCCATTTGAATGAGGACAAGGGAACTGAATTCAGGCACTGCTGACTGAACTGTCCTCACTGACAGGTGGCATGTTCCACAGGACAGAACAGACAAGAGATAGCATTTGCCTTAGGAACCCCTCCTGACACTGTGCCCGCTCTTCCCCAACACTTAGCATATTAAAAACGTAGCTGAAAGAAGCTTGTCTAATTAGCACCAATATGGCCTCAGTGAACACAAAGCTTCCATATCTGCAAAAGGACAAGCCAGCAGTTTCCTCAGCTTCCTGTTGTTTTGCTACAGGGTCTTACAGTTCTGGAGTGCCAGGATCACAGGCACTCGCAGCTTCTGTTCCGTCAATTCGAAAATCACCGGTTCTACACCCGAACAAAGCACAACAAATCACGTCTTACAGTTATTTGATTCGCACACTGTATGATAGCCATTATCACAAATATAGCTACATTCTTTAGAGATGATTTCTAAACTTTTTAACTCACAATTGAATGTTATTTGCTGAGTCGCTAACAAGTCACCCGTTACTTTCTGTTTCCATAAATTATTCTTTATTTTCCACTCATTTTTCTCATCTCTAAGTCAGGAGCCTCAGCCAATGATTGGTGTTTATCTGGTATCATCTGAGAAAGCATTTTCCAATGAGACTCATGCCTGGCCAACGACCAGTGGAAACAGGCATGATTAGAGGGCTCCTGGCTCAACCAGAGCAAAGCAATTCTTCTAAGTGGAAGTGAGAAAGGCCCACAGGTAGGAAGGACTGTGAGATGCTCAGTCAGGCCACCTATTGGTAAGTGAATGACTGAATCTCCGAAAAGAAACCAAGGCCCACCGAATGCTCAGAGCCTCACTCTTCCAGAGGGAAAGGAAGTGTCACTTGTGGGAAGCATCCAGGTTCTTGTCTCTCAAAAGCACCATGAAATTTCATTGGTTTTGAAAATAAAAGGTCAGATTAAAAACTTAACTGGTACAAGTGCCCTTCACTATAAAGGAGAGACAGACTAAGATTGAACTGAGGGATTTGTCATCAGTGACCCCGGAGGAAAGTGTGGCCTAACCCCAGTGTGGCCACTCCTGCTCAGATTGCAGACAGCATGGCACCCTTGGCTAGAGGTTTTATTCAGATCTGCAGGGGAAAGTGTGGAATACTGGAGGCCATGAGCGTACACAGCAGGTGACAATTAGTATTCAGCAGGTTGGCCTACCAGATGAGTAACTCTCTGATGGGGAGCCCCACGTGGAAATGACCGTAGGGTCACTGACTGTAAATGACTGGTTACTTCTGTCTGTAGTTTTCCTCAAGTGCCTGCTATGGGTAATTTTCCCACTGCTTGTGTGTTTATCTCATGCATATATTCCATCTATGGGCACACATAGCTGTGGATGGCCAGGAAGATGATTCCTGCCTTACCTGTAAAATTCTGATGAATAGAAATAGTACTAGGATATTTCATTACTCAATCTGACATAGGGAAGTAATAGTATTCTCAGTCACAAAGACAGATAATTTTAGACTTCAGATAAAATTCAAAGCAAACGGGTTGCCCCTGGAGACGAATACACAAGGACAATTTCCCAGGTGTTTATTGCTGATTCAAGGTCATAACTTTGTCAGCAATGGACTTTCTGCACGTACTCCCAACCTCAAGGCTCACTGTTCTAGTCCTGAATTTCAGTGTCATTCCCTGTCTGGGAACCCTGACTGCAGAGCTACATGCTTACTTTACTCACCATGCCTGGTCAGCGTGACCTCCCCAGCCTGAAGGAAACTGTGGGGTCAGTTTGGCTCTGTTTCTTATTGTTTACTCAAGAAGTGCTGTGTGGCCCCGAAAATGTGATTCATACTTGTCCAGGGGCTTTGCTGCAGGGGAAGTAGGAGAGAATGTGAGAGGGGTGTGTGTGTGTGTGTGTGTGTGTGTGCGCGCGCGCGCGCGCACGCCTGCGTGTGCACATATACTGAAGGGAAGATGTAGCTGAGTGTGCAGAAATCTGAGAGACGCAGAGAGAAGTGCTAGGTAGCTGTCTGTAAAGAGATGTAGCCCTGTGGACAGAGGTTTTCAGAAGTTGAAGTAAAAGAGAAGGTTACCATCAGGAAAGTGTGTTTGTTCCTTTTTTCTTAGGTTACCATCTGAAAGCGTGTTTCCTTATCTACCCTCAGATAGAAAAAGTCTAGCCTTCAAAGAAGAAATTTTTCTAAGTCCTCACTGCTCTGAAGACATGCTTTTGCTACCCAGGATGCAGTCCTGGGAGCTGGACTCCCAAGCTGCAGTAGTGGAGTGTGAGCTTACAGTTTAAATGTCAGACTCTTTCAGACTGTGACGGCCACCCTAAAGGCCAGACAGCGACTTAGGTGACCTAGTTTCAGCAGTCATTTAACAAGTGATTAGCAGCTTGGAAGAGGAATGTTCACAAAGGTAATGGCGCACTAAAAGCATGCACTGCTGTTGGAGAAATATCATAAAAGATATCTTTAATGTGAACACTACATTATACAATGAAAAACCATGTACAAGGTGCCACGTCCACCCAGCTGCCCACGCTGACACAGAACATCTTCAGCCAGGCAGCCTTAGTCCACTGTGCCTTCCTTGTGCTCAGCTCTCCGGCTCTGACACTCTGCTTAGTAGTTATGGCTCAGCAAGCATGCCACCAAGCCCTCCGCAGCCCCAAGACTGGCAAGCACACACAGTAAGACAGCAGATCAGCCTTCTCACTAATAAATATAAACTTAGCAATCCAATCCGCTTCACCTGAGCCAACTGTTTTCACATAGGGATGGTCTGCTCCTTGTGGAACTAGAGCAAACACACTGTTCTTCACAGTGGAACTCAGGGCATTTTGTATACAAACACAGCATGTTTGGGCCAGGGATTGACTTTCTTGTTAACGAGTTTATTTGCCTTCACAAAGGGTGGCTACAGCCATTCACGGCTGCAGCAGACTGCAGTTGGGTGTTCCGGTTGTGCTCTGAAACCCCATAGTCTCCCTAGTGACTGGCCCTAGGGCTGTGGCTGTCCAGTGACAGGGAGGCCCCTTAGTCTCCATTTTCATCACTGGCTTTCTCGGGGATGACTTCCAGGTTCCGGCGTGGCCTCTGGGCCTCAGAGTTTTCAGTGCCTGGTTTGTTCAGTCCACATGAAACAGCTGCATAATGGATCTGCTTCAGATTCTCCAACGTCTCATTCTTAGCATATTTCAAAAGATCCGCTTGTCCCTAGAACAAAACATGCAATTAGACAGCATTAGACAGACATGACCACTGCTGGGCTCTGCAGCACAGACATTCTCTGCAAATACAAGAACTTTTCAGCGCCTTCTACTTAAAACATGGCCACCTCTCTGGGAGCAGACTGCTCTCTGAACTGCTTAAGTCAGCTCTTTCAATGACTGCCAGTCCAATCTTGATTGTTCCTTTTAATGCTTGCTTTAAAACCCTGAAATAAACTGTCCTATAGATGCTCCCCTCCTGGAGGGGTAGCCCCGTTCCTGGGAAGCTGACGACACTTATGTCCTTATGTCACTGTGCCAAGGACAGTCAGTTACCTTTCTCACTCTGTGAGAACACAGATGACAGAAACAACTCAAGAGAAGAAGGCTTTATATATTTATTTTTATTTATTTTGTTTGTTTGTTTTGAGACAGGGCTTCTCTGTAATTTTGGAGTCTGTCCTGGAACTTGCTCTGTAGATCAGGATGGCCTTGAACTCACAGAAATCCACCTGTCTCTGTCTCCCCAGTGCAGGGATTAAAGGCGTGTGCCACCACTGCCAGGCAGAAGGCTTTATTTAGACTCATCGTTTAAGGATAGCGTCCATCATCATGGGGAGGTCATGGTGGTGCAAGAATATGGAACAGCTCCTCACATTGTGTCTGTAGCCAGGAAGCAGAGACTGGAGATCAGGCTGGACCATAAAACCTCAAGCCAGCCCTTCAGTGATCTTTCTCTAGCAAGGTTCCACCTCCTAAGGCCACACAGCGTCAGAACAGTGCCACCGGCTAGGGTGTCCTATGGGGCATTTCACATTCAAACTTTAACTAAAACACCGTGCAAATGCTGGGGTGGAGCTGCCTGCAAAGCCCACAGGAGACCCAACCACACTTAGAGTCATCTCTGTGCTTCCTCACCAGCCTCCTGTCACCAGGGGTAAAAAAGGATTTCTTTTCTTTTCTTTTCTTTTTTTTTTGGTATTTAGTAAACAACTTTATTCCTGATTTTGCTGGAAGTTTTTTATTTTTATTTTAAAAAAAAGAATTTCTACATGAAAAATTGTGCGGCACATGCTCAGACATATTGCGTGATAACGCACACAACTGTAGTACATCAGAACCAGGGCGTGACATTTGCACAGTGTGCCCCTTAGCTGTTTGTTACTTTCTTTCAAGCAGTTAAGCCACACTAGCCCAGGGCTACAAAGATCTCTCCACCTCTCCTCTACCTCCCTTACCCCTGACATCCCTGCTGTGAAATCAGCCTGCAGACTGGCCTTGGAAAGTGCTGAGTGAGCTCAGAGCAGCCCTCACTGAGTCTGCAGTGGACAGGGAAGGGAAGGCCCGCTGCTCTGTGCTCTCAGCCCAGTTTAGCCCTGTATGAAGTCTGACCATTGGCCTGATACACAAGTAACCAACACATGTCAGGAAGAAAACGGGGAGAGACTGGCACAGTTGGTCTAAAATCCGGGCCGATGGGGGCCTGTGTAGTTTGCCTACCTCCTCACTTGGCTCTGGGGGCTGGGCTGCCATGTGCACCTTGGGTATAGAGGACTACTCTTCTGTCTTCATTCCCATAGCATAAGACCCCTCCACTGTAACACCAAAAGTGTCTGTGCACTGCTAAGACGCAGTCCCCGTGAGACGGCAGAGCCGCCACAGTGCTCCCCACGGTGACCAACAAGTCAACATCTACTGCCTGCCACCGATAGCTTTCCCTATTTGTGTTTTTGCGCTGAATGACGCACCCTTGTCTGGACAGGCCATGGTTTACTTATCCACTATCCACTCACCTACCAAAGACATCTGGGCTACTTCCACATTCTGGCAATTATTTTTTAAAATCTACTATAAATGTCTTTGGGCATAATTTTTCAAGACATTTTAATAAATGCCAAGGAGTGTGACAGCTTTATCATGTTAGTTAGACATGCACAGTTTCTTACAACGCCATCACACTGTTTTCCCAGGCACCATTCTCTATCCGGCCAGTAGTGGACCAAGTCCTGCCGCTCTGCCTCCCAGCCAGCATTTGGTGCTGCCTAATAAGAATGTCTTGGCAACTCACTGTCTCAATTTTGAATTTATAATAACACAATTTTGAACACTGTTTCATTCATCTTCTGGATACTGTTTTTGGCCACTCGTCTTCAGGCTGTCTGAAAGCCAGACCTGAGCCCTAATGGCCGACCTGTGAGAACGCCACCTATTTGGAAATCACTGTTTTATCTGATGGCAAGGATTTTCTTCCTTTGACACTGTCTTTCACAGAGCAGTTTTAGTTATGACGAGATCAGTGTCTACGGTGGCAAGTCTACGGCGGCTATCACTGTCACACGCAAGACTACCACACTTGCCCGCTGTCTCTTTAGCATTAGTTCTGGGTTCCCCTTCAGACCCATCGTCCCTGTGCCCCAAGTAAGTTTTCATATGTGACATTAGGTCGCTTCAGAATTAATTACTGAGAAGAGTCTTTGCCTTGTTTACTGAGGCGCCTCTGCTCAGTCAATTGGGCTCCTTGAAGTTGTCTGCAGCTCTGCTAATACCACGGTGTCTTAGTTACTATAAAATTTCAGCAGACCTCGAAGTCAGGTAGTTTCAATGCCCCCACCCCAACTTCAATAATATTACTATAGTTTTTTTTTCCCCTTAAATGTTGCATTTCCGGGCTCTTCTCAGTGTTGACATGCAGTTTGGAATCAGCTTGTTGGTATATGCAAAATAAGGGGCTGGGATTTTGGTTGGAATTGTAATGAATCTACAAGTCCAGTTGAACAGCATCAAGCGCTTGCCAACACGGAGTCACATCTATGGACGCTATGACGACTAATTTTGGATGTGACTTGACTACATCTGGAACTCAACTCTTAGATCATTTGAAACAGGAAGACCCACAATAAATCTGGGCCACAGCTTCTAGTAGCAGCCCATAGAAAAGGACACGGAAGGACTTCACTTTTTGCTGCTTGCCCTCACACTCGTTCACCTATCCTGTTGTGGAGGAGTTACTTCACTAACAGGAGAGCTGACTCTTTGGCATTCTATCACAGTCCGAAGGCCAGCATCTCTCCGGGAATCCTCTGGAACTCCTGAGCCAGATTGGGACTGCTGAGATTTCCAGCCTTGGGGATCCCTGCCAGGGTCCACTGTTGGATTAGCCAGACTGATGTAGCCAGACTGCTGCTGTAGCCTAATGAATCCTTTCTAGTTTGTGTATATCCATCCTGTCTGTCCTGCTCCTCTAGAGAGCCCTGCAAATAGAAAAATGAAATACCTCTGCACTGTTTAGTCCTTTTGGATTTTTTGGCCAGCATTTTTATAGTTTTCCTCATGTTAGTTTAATATAATTTTTCTAAATTGATACTTAAAGATTTTACTTATGTGTGTGCTAATGTGCTTTTTAATTCAATTCCCCTTCTTTGTTGGTGTAGAAGAAGTGGTTTTTGTATAGTAACTGCATGCTGCAACTTCGAAAAAACATTGACTTTACAGTCTGTGACAGTCAGCTGTCAGCTAAAAACACTGACTTTACAGTCTGTGACAGTCAGCTGTCAGCTAAAAACACTGACTTTACAGTCTGTGACAGTCAGCTAAAACACTGACTTTACAGTCTGTGACAGTCAGCTGTCAGCTAAAACACTGACTTTACAGTCTGTGACAGTCAGCTTCAGCTGTCAGTTTCACACATCTGGGAACAAGAGAGAGCCACAACTGAGGAAATGTCCCCGTCAGATTGGCCTATGGCATGTGTAGGGCATTTTCTTGACTGCTAATTGATGCAGCAGGTCCCAAACCACGGTGAGTGTCTCCACCAGAAGAATGGTCGTAGGCTTTGTAGGAAAGCAAGCTGAACAAGCCAGGGAGCAGTTTCGGTTCCTGCCTCCATCTCCTGCCCGGGCTTCCCCCATGACAGGCTGTGACCTGTAACCTCAAATAAACCCTTCTTCCCCAGAGCTGCTTTTGATCATAGTGTTTAGCATGTCTTACTTTTCTACTGCTGTGATAAAACATCAAAACAAAAGCAATTTAGGAAGGAGAGGAGTTATTTAAATTTTTTGTTTGTTTGTTTTGGATTTTTAAGACAGGGTTTCTCTGTAGCTTTGGTGCCTGTCCTGGAACTAGCTCTTGTAGACCAGGCTGCCTTGAACTCATATTCACCTGTCTCTGCCTCCCAAGTGCTGGGATTAAAGGTGTGTGCCACCACCGCCTGGCTTTGTTTAATCTTACAGTTTATAGTTTATCATCCAGGGAAGTCAGAGCAGGAACCCAGAAGCAGGAGTTGATGCAGAGGCCATGGAGGAGTGCTGCTTACTGGCTTGTTCCCAATGGCTTGCCGAGCCTGTGTTCATATAAGCATCCAGGACCACTTGCCCAAGAGTAAAGCAACAAACGATGAGCTGGGCTCCCCACATCAATCACCAATCAAGAAAATGCACCAAACACACTTTAATTGACCTGAAAACCCAAAGCCGAGCAATGCACAATTTTTATGAATTTCACTTTCGAAAACAATGCTCTTTAAAATTAGTATGCATAAAATGACTCCATTCTGGAACTTCTATAAATTGACCCTTTTAAAACAAAAAAAGGATTTATATGTTGTTACAATAGTCATAATAATCGTATTTACCTGAAATCTCTACCAAAAACTTTCTTCCTATGTGAGTTTGTCATTTTTAGGTTTTTTCTTTTTTTTTTGATGTTGGTTTTGGGTTTGTTGTTGTTGTTTATTTTGTTTGTTTAAGTAGGCAGGCTTGAAAATTTTCTAAGCATAAATAGCAGGTCAATTTAAGTATTATGGGTCAAATCAGTAACATATATTAAAATGCTAAGATTAATTCACTCAAAAAAAAATGCACCGAAGGCTGTGCACAGGTCAAACTGGTGGGCATTTCTCAACTGAAGCTCCCTATTCTGAGATGACTCTAGTCTGTGTCTAGCTGAAATCAAAACTAACCAGTGCATCTCAGCAACATAAAACAGATCAGAACACAGTTCAAGGAATTTTTACTTATTAATTCTTTCAGATATTGTATATAAACAATCATCTCACCATTGAACAAAACAAGTTTTTTTTATTCCTTCTCTATCTGCGCCCTTTATCTTACTGCATTAGCTGGAATTTCTGATTCAGTGCTGAAAGCTGGTGAAGTAATGGTGTTGCTGAGGTTCTTACACGAAACATTTAGTATGTGAGCTGCAGGCGTCTGCAAATATCCTAGCGGTGTTGACGCACCTCCTCCCCCACTCTACTGTGTATGGACGCTATGAGTGGGTGCTGGGATCCATGTAATCATCTGCATCCACTGCTATGGCTGCATTTTCCTTCTTAGCCCAATGTGCTGTTACACGAATTAATGTGTGTGTTAATGTTAATTAAATATCCAGTGTAGATCCCTAATATTCCAACTGCATATTTCAATACATATGACACAAGGTTTTACATTTTCCCCTACACCGTTGAGAACATCAGGTCATACTTAGGGTTTTGTCGTTGGTTTGAGTATCAGGGTGATAGTCTTACAGCGTGAGTCTGGAAGAATGCACTTCTTAAGAAACTGGTCCATTCCCTGTATGTCACCAAGTTTGTGGACACAGAGTGCTTTACGATCTTCCCTTGATAATCTCTGAATGCCCATAGGATATGAAACTCTTTTATTTTATCCACTAGTAATTGTTGTCATATCTTTTCCCCACTCAGCCTAGCTAGAGGTTTATTGATTTTTTTATGTTTATTAAACAGATTTTTGTCTTGTTAATTTTTTAAAACTTATTTATGTTTTCAACACTATTGATTACTACTTGAATATTACTTTTGTTAATGAAAATTAGTTGGTATTCAGTGAAAATGTCTAGCTGTAATACCCTCTAGGGCTTAACATGTTCCAAACTGAGCTCTGGACCCCGTGTTTCTCTGCACAAGCTTCCCTTCATTAGAGCAACCCCATTCCTAACGTCCCTGACACAATGACCCTGGTGTTGCCACTGGCTCCTCCATCACTTCAGCCATTGCACCTGCAAGGAGCAGCTTCTGCCTGGGCTTTCAGATCAAGTTCTTCAGCTTCGTGCCAGCCTCACTCGCACCGCGGCGCTCTAAGTTACCGTCATCTTTCTCTGACTCCATTGTCAGCATGACCAGGTCATAACACATCTTCTCTTTCTTCGCTTACAACCCTTTAGTGAGTTTTGCTTGGAGTGAGGATCACCGTCCTTGTGTGTGTCTGAGTCCTACCCCACTGCTGGCATTTTACCCCACATCTCCTGCCTCGCTCACCTGGCTCTCACTGTTCTAGGCTACTGAAGCCAGCAGGTCCCCTCCACGTGGGCCTTCCATGTGCAGAATGAACCAGCGCCTCCTTCAGGTCACAACACTGTACGTCCTTCCAGAACTGAACTGTCACTCCTGCCCACAGCCCTCCGGGCCCTTTCCTGAGGAGCTTTCCATACTCGCAACCACCTGAGGTGCTTTTGGGCTGGGGCTTTGGGAGTGTGCGGACCCCTGAGCCTAGGGCATTAGCAGTTACTTGGTAAGGGGTCAGTGAGGACAGCTGAATGAATGCACAGCAAAGATATGCAGTTTCTTCTCTAGAACATTCAGTTCTGCCTTTCTCTGTGCTTGTACCTGTGACAGAGGAATACTTTATTTTTAATGCACATTAAGAATAAGAAACCAGGTCTTGCTGCTCTTTGTCAGCATATATAGACCTACCACATGATTAAAGGAGTTTTAAAAATAAAGACCCTGAAAAGCACAGAATTCTGTGTAATAACAGGGCTCTTGGCTGCTTTTGTTACCCAAATTTAGGTGGGTCATTACGGCATCTGAAACAGATTGATCAGGTGTCAAACCACTATCCATGAGGCTGAAAAGGGGCTCACAGGCAACACATCTAAGTTTGGGGGCAGCTGCACCTGGCCCCGATGCTGTCCATGTGGTTTCTGAAATGAACTACCGCATTCAGCTCTCCACTGTGAAGACCAGAGTCTGACAGAGGCAGTACTCACTGAGTTTGCGCTCACAGCCTCGTTCTGAAGCCTTTACAGAACAAGAAGTCCTAACAACACTGCTGCCCACTGACCAAGGGTGAGCAATTTTGAAGACTTCTGCAAGCTGCTTTATAGTGGTTTCAGATGAGAAACTCACACTGCACTCAGTTTCAAAGTCTGTTTTGAATTTTGTAACTTACTCTATTTGATTTTTATCTCAAAAGAACTCTACTAAACTTAGGTCAAAATGCTAAAGGTTTTTACTTTGGCACACAAAATAACCTCTAAAAGATGCCGCTATAAGAATTCTACCAGACTTCAATGATGCACTACACTCCTTAAACTCCTCAACTCCAAGACCACCCTATGAAGCAAGCAGCCCTCTAACACATAAACTAAGGAAAGACACAATGGACAAAGCTACAGACTGCTGCCCCTGGGAAACACAGATGCAGAAATCTTCAATAAAACACTACAACATAAAGAAGAACATCAGCCATGGCTTTATCATGCAGGGTTAGTTAAAGGTGAATAAGCTGATAAATATAATACATAACATAAATGAACTTAAAGACAAAATCACATGATTATCTAAGAACTATCTCAAAAAAAATGTTTACCATACCTAGCAACCAGGGAAATGAAAATCAAAACAACTTTGAGATTTCATCTCACCCCAGTCAGAGTGGCAAAGTGGACAAAAAATTGCTGGTTCTCCACCCAAAAAGGTTCTGGAGAAGAGGAGCCCCCACTCACTCCTTATGATGCTGGGAACTAGTGCAGCCGCTCTGGAAATCACTGTGGAGAATTCTCAGAAAGCTAAAACTAAAACCACCATGTGACCCATTTCTTTAGCTCTTGGTGTCTGTCTCAAGGACCTGGCATTCCACTCCACAGACAGTTGCTTAGCAATGTTCACTGTCCCCCATTCACAATAGAAAATAGAAACCACCTAAATGTCCTTCAACAGATAACCATGAAAACATGGTCCACACAGACTCTAGAGTACTATCCAGTTTTAAGGAAGAGAAACATGAAATGTACAAGCATGTGCATGGACCTAGAAATGATTATATTGAGTGATGTAAGCATGACCTGCAAAGACAGACACCTCATGTTCTCTCCCATCTGTGTTTTGTAGCTCCAAATCTTCATATGTCATTATATAACATGGAATAAACACAGAAACCAGGACAGCACAGAGGGACCACAGGGGTCAGGAGTGGGGAGTGAGAAGGGGACTAGCAGGGGATATGAAGCGGAAATGGAAACGTGAGGAGAATAATGCAGAAGGAAAGAAGAGGGAGAGACAACCACGCCATGGGTGTCTGATGAAGCCTCAATGAATCCTATTATAGTCTCTAAAAGCACATGTATGTGTGTATACAGACATGTATGTATTATATATTATTTTGGGCAAATTTAAAATAACATGACTTCTTAAGGCCTTTCCAAACATTTTTTGGCATTATTTGTACTTGTCCCTCTCCCTAGGGCTTCTAGCAAAGTGTACAAAAAAAAAATACCCTGCTTTGACCTTCTTTTTTGTTGCTTTTTCCTAATTAATTAATTTTATGCTTATTAATTTATAAATATGCCTGCATGCCAGAAGGTATCAGATCCTATTATAGACGATTGTGAGCCACCATGTGGTTGTTGGGAATCGAACTCAGGACCTCTGGAAGAGCAGCTGGTGCTCTTAACTGCTGAGCCATCTCTCTAGCCTCTGCTTTGACCTTCTTATCCACTAGAAACACAGAAGACTATGGCAATCCATAAATACCATCAACGCCCCAGGACAGTGCCAACTTAGGCTGAGGCCTAGACAGCACCAAAGCCCAGGAAGACAGACTTCAGTCCAGTTACAAACTCAGGCCTAGCCATGCGCTGCCCCCGCTTGGTGACTACATCTGTATGCATCTCATTTTCTATCCTGCAGATCTGCATGCAAGAGGGCCATGCTTCTGTGTCCCTCAGAGATGTCACACAGTGAGTGTAGCTGCTATGCCATTTCTCATGAGAATCTTCTGCAAAGCGAACCAGACAATGGAGTCTGCAAAATCCAACATATATCTCGTGACAGCACACACAGCCAAGATAGCAGGAAGTGGTTACACATTTAAGCAGGCAGTCACGCCATGAAGTCTGTAGTAAGTATTTTATGGTCACTGCTTTAGGAGACGGGAGACTCATCTACAAAGTGAGTATGCTTCAATTTCCTACATCATAGGCATTTAGAACCTTACAAGCCAAAGGCCCAAGCCCCCTTCAAAAGCTCTGAACAAACAATGGAGACCAGCGGGTGGCAGACATCAGGGTACATCAGGAGAACATAGAGATTGTTTAGAGCATCGGATCACACGTGTAGATCCTGTGCGATACAACTATAGGCACAATCAAAACGTGAAGTTAGACACCTTAAATGTGTACAACCAAAAATAAATTTTATAGATAGTAGACTGGGGATGTGGCTCAGGCTAGAGTCCTTGTTCAGCATGTGTAAAACCCCAGACCCAATCTTGAGAACTGAAAAATGGGTAGACAAAATAATGAGATATTATACTTCAGATTGTTCCAATCTATTTGAGGCACAACACTGAGCGAATTCTAGTATCCATATGGTCTTTAAGCATTAATGGAATGTTGACGTAGACTCCCCGATGACTTCACAAAGTGCACCACTCTGGCAGAGATGCTGATAATACAGAGTGATGAACGCATATGGGAGACCTTGAAACCTGCCTCTCAACTCTGAAATAAACTTAAACATTACAGAAATAAAATAAATAAAAGACCTTTTAAAAACATGGGTACTTTAAATGTTTTCTTTACTTTTTTTTTTTTTAGAAAATATTTATTTTTATGTGTATGGGTATAAGGCCTACTGCTATGTATGTGCAGTGCCTGTGGAGACCAGAAGAGGGTGCCTGACCACCTGGAACTGAAATTGTAGATGTTTGTGAGTTGCTATGTGGGTACTGAGACTCAAAACCGGGTCTCCTGGAAGGGTGGTCAGTTCCGAGCCATTGCTCCGGCCTTAGTGCCTTTCTTTCAGCTGCAACTGAAAGTAGCTCAGAAGGGCTCTGGATCGTAATGACAGTGCTAAGTCTGAAACCACAAAGCTCAGTTATGTCAGACAAAAGAGCAAAGCCTTCTGGGAACACTAGCCACCATTTACTGAAGGACTGCCTAGTGTCGGGTGCTGTAGTCAGTGTTGTAAAGACTGCTCATGACAGTCTCATGTGTCCGTGAAGACACTCTTCTGCTCCTATCTGATAGCAAGGAAGCTGAATGTGGACAAATGAGAGACTTTGGCCAAGGCAGAATCTGAAGAGCAGATTACAGTGAAATACACTTCGCTTCCTACGTGTGTGTCTTGTGTTCCTTTCAGGTAAATGTGAGCCCCACCTAAGGAAAGCTGAACCTCACTCACTGAGGCAAAGGAAACGGAATCCCCACCGTCTCAATGGACTCAGTGTTGCCACTGCAGCATACACACGCTTTCTGTGACTTAAAATACTGAAGCGGAAACAGAGACTTTCAGCTCTTGTGTGCTATGAGCAATGTGTGACTCCAACAGTGGGATTGTGGGAGCATCCCTCACCACCCTCTCTCGGGGAAGCCAGAGGAAGGCCTCCTATTGGTCAGGCCCACTTTCCAATGAAGTCTCACTAAACCTCACAGAGGAAACAAGGTCACCCAACATCAAGTAATTCGCAGCTGGAGCAACAGGCACAGGCGTCTCTCCAGGCCTGAGCACTGTCCAAATGTGCCCGTGTATCTCCCATCCTGTGGGTCCCTCACTGGCACTCGTGACTCAGGGTGAGCGTGCACTGCCAGTGAAAGGACGCCGCTCTCTGGCTGCCCCTCTCACCCTACAGCAGCCCTGGGAGAGGCAGTGTTGGGCGTATTCAACTCTACAGTGCGGCATCCTGGTCATACAAGGACGGCAGGGTTCAACTTTGCTTTTGAGTCTTGAAACTCTTACCATCACTCTGGGCTCTTATCTAATTTGTGGTTATCCCCCAACTTACCAAAGCTCTATAAAATTTCAAATAAAAAATCAATTTAATTTAAATCAAGAAAAAAATGCCATTCTCTCGAGAATGCAATTTCCTACTTGCATCACCTCAGATGGAGGTTCCTAGGCAGCACTGCAGAGGAGGTATCGACCACAGTGTTTTCTCTGTTGGCTCTGATCTGTCACAGGCAGGCAGGCTATGGCACAGTACAGGCACTCAGGTGACAGGTGGGGAGGAGTGGGCCAGGACCAGCTCCACACCTCTGCGGGTACCCGAAGCAGCACACAGGACCCTTCCCTCACACGGGGAATGTGGGGGGTTCTCAGCACATTCTGTGTGAGCACACAGAAGCCGAGGAATCATTGCACACTGGTATGGTCCCTGGGATGTGCTGTGTTTAAAACAGATCAGAAAGAGCAGCCTGCCCAACGATGAATACTACTGTTCACACATGACTTAGTTAGAAATTAGCTTCCAGTCAAGTATAGCTTTGCAGAAAAACTGGGAACATGACATCACTAGCAACAGTAACTGAAGCATCTGAGAATTGCTGCTGAAAGGGAAACAGTCATCCATGGGCCATCACACTGACGTTTTAAGACAGTCTGCAAGTTTCTAAGGGAAGCACTAACCTAGGATAAACAAAGAAGATCTAGATTATGCCTGTACAGACACCATCTGGTCAATTGACTTATTTTTGGCAAAAGTTGTATGTTCCTAGAGAGAATAAGTCTCTAATTGTTTTTGGAGTTTTGCTCCTATCCTTGTTTCTGAGGGCAAAGAGCACAGGACACGGAACCAGCTGGGCATTTCACGTGATGGCAGCTGGGTTTGAACCAGCTTCTTTAACCCACTGAACACTCACTATACGAGTGCTCTGCACCCGCCCGTAAGTGAGAGTCCAGCCATGGTCCCTATTTTCAAGGCAGCTGAGCTCCCAACAAAACAATGTCTTCTGAGTGGCTCTGGCCAACACCACATGGGTCAGGAAAAGCACACAGCTGACTTTTGCTAATCACAGAACTGGGGGGGGGGGCATCTTAAGCCATTAGTTTTGTTACATAGCAGTAGGAACCTGGAATAGCCAATGAAGGTAGCCATCTTTGGACCAGTGGATTGGTGCTGGGGAAGAGCCAATCTGAGGAGGCTGTCACTGTGGGATGCCTGGCTGGGCCAGCAAACACCATAGAGGCTCCCTTATCACATCATGGAGGGCCAAGGAGAGGCCGGGCAGTAAAGCAGTAGATGATGAGCAGGAGCGAGGAGCAGGAAGAATGCAGAGATGCACAGAGCAGAGCCGGCAGAGCACTGGCCCTGAGAGACACAGATGTTACCAGAGTTCCCTCAGGTCTCTCATGATCTCCCGTGTGTGCTAACACCTCTCATCCATTCTAGTCTCAGAGAAGTTTTGTTCCTGATAACCAGCTGCACCAGGGTTTTCCACCATGGAATTCTGCCACCTCCTGTGACATGGCCTCGCAGTTGGTTTTCCTGCTCCAATCCCCGAGTGCTGTGATCACAGACATGTAACACCACACGACATTTAACAGGTTCATAAAGCTGATGACACTTAGACTGGAAACCATAAAATACTATAAGAAAATTCTGTCTTACACTCAACCAAACAAGGGAAGTCCAAATTTAATGATGGTCTTCAATGTTCTGTGTTTGGAGCTGAGAATAAAACAACTGGAGGGAAGGGGAGAAGAGGCTGGTGACATGGGGCCAGTTCAGAGATAGGAAACTGAGCAGAGTGTAATTCAGGGCAGTCACTGTAATTCAGGGTCTGAAGCTGGGGTAGAGGGAGCTCCAAGCCAATTGTAAGCGTGGGATAGATAGTAAAGGCGACACCATGATGGGTATGAGAAAGGAAGGGGCTGATGGTGCGGTTCAGCAGTAGAGCTTGTCCAGCATCAACAGGTGCTGTGTTCTCTCCCCCGCACCCACTGCATACACCAGACAAGATTAATGGCAAGTGCTATACTTCAGAACAGAGCAACAATGCTTAGAGATATAGCAATATTGCTTATAAATATCATGAAATTTAAATATTGTAGCAAAGAATCTGGTTGCCATCTGCCCATGTCCTGAGGCTAATTTAAAAATTAAAGGACTAATTTTTTTTGGCAGGATAAATTTAAAGACATGTTGGGTCTATGGCATCGTTACTGCTGAAAATGCTTATGCAGGTCCTCTACGAAAAAGTACAAGTAGGACAGAAAGAAATATAAAATATACCAAGAAAAAAAAGACTGGGAAGCTTACTATTACAGCCAAGGTTTGTGCTGGAAGAGAGGCCACAACTATCAAGGACAATTGGCCTTTCAGATTAGGGCCACTCTGAGCTGGAACAAAGGGAAGACTGTCTTCAGGGCAAGATCCACCCAGCTAAATCTCCAACAATTCCAAGAAAGCAACTGAATAAAAGTGACTGCTAATGTGATTAAAGGTGCAGGGCCCATCCCAAACCGGCAGCCAAACTTGGCAGTGCCATCCAAATGGCGCTGGGTTTCGAGGCGTACAGGATGCAAGAGTGAAGCAGAGACAGGTCTTTTCCTCCAGTGTCAGAGCCTCTCAGGCCGCGCAACACAGGCAGGGGACACCTCTGTAAAGGCCCTGAGAAGCCCTCATATGAAGCTCGGAAAGGAAAGCTTGGGATGCAATGGAGATCACAAAGGGCTAGAGACGACAGAGCTATGGGGTACCAGGAGAGCTGCATACAGGGCACGGAATCAACCCGAGTGAATTCTGAGTGAACTCCAGCAAAGCTGGAGGGAAGGAGCCATCTAAACCCCTTAAAATTAAAATTCCTGAAAGTGGACATGAAGCCATAGGACTTGGCATTCCACCTGCTAGATCTTGCAGGTATTTCCCCGTGTCCCCATTCCTCCCTTTTGACTATTACAAACAATGCTGCTATGAACATAGTTGGACAGATACTTTTGTCATTTGATAGGGCATCTCTTGGGTATATTCCCAAGAGTGGTATTACTGGATCTTGGGGTAGGTTGATCCCAAATTTCCTGAGAAATCGCCACACTGATTTCCAAAGTGGTTGCACAAGTTTGCATTCCCACCAGCAATGGATGAGTGTACCCCTTACTCCACAACCTCTCCAGCAAAGGCTATCATTGGTGTTTTTGATTTTAGCCATTCTGACAGGTGTAAGATGGTATCTCAAAGTTGTTTTAACTTGCATTTCCCTTATTGCTAAGGAGGTTGAGCATGACCTTAAGTGTCTTTTGGCCATTTGAATTTCTTCTGTTGAGAATTCTCTGTTCAGTTCAGTGCCCCATTTTTTAATTGGGTTAATTAGCATTTTAAAGTCTAGTTTCTTGAGTTCTTTATATATTTTGGAGATCAGACCTTTGTCTGTTGCAGGGTTGGTGAAGATCTTCTCCCAGTCAGTGGGTTGCCTTTTTGTCTTAGTGACAGTGTCCTTTGCTTTACAGAAGCTTCTCAGTTTCAGGAGGTCCCATTTATTCAATGTTGTCTTTAATGTCTGTGCTGCTGGGGATATACGCAGGAAGTGATCTCCTGTGCCCATAAGTTGTAGGGTACTTCCCACTTTTTCTTCTATCAGGTTCAGTGTGTTCAGACTAATATTGAGGTCTTTAATCCATTTGGACTTGAGTTTTGTGCATGGCGATAGATATGGATCTCATTCCTCCCTTTTGAAATGGTAATGTATATTCCGTGCCATTATATGTTGGATGTATATAATCTTATGTTTTATTTTACAGGGGTTATAGTAGAAATTATCTTTGAACCTCAAGGAGACTTTAAAATGTCAAGACTGTAAAAGACTATGGGGACTTCTGAAGTTATACTAAATCCATTTGATACTACGCTATGGCCATGAGCCCATGGAAACGAGAGACTGGAATGTGATGGCTGAAATGAGATATACCCTGCACAGGCACAGGCACTTCCCTTCCCGCCGGAGGCACTGCTCGGGAGGTTTAGAAGGTGCTGCTATGCTGAAGGACATATGTCACTGGGACTGGGTTTTGAAGTTTTACAGCCTTGTCCCAATTCAGATTGCTCTGTTTCATATTTGTGGTTGAGGATATGAGCTCCCAGGCTCCAGCTCTGGCCACACCTGCTTGCTACTGAGCATCCCTGCTTTAAGGGACTCATCCCTCTGAATGGTAGGAAAAATAAATATTATAAGTTGCCTTTGTTGTAGTATTTTACCATAGCAACAGAAAAGTAACAAATACAGTACCTTTAAGATTGTAATATTCCAAGTAAAGCTCTCCACCGCCTTCTGCAATTTCCGTTCCTTCAGTCCCTCCTTGGTGCCTATGCTGTGCAAGTGTTCATGGAATTCCATGGCTGAGAGAAATAAAAACAAATGGAGGTTATTACTTCCCCATCCTATAGGAGACAATGAACTGGGAACATGTATTTTCTAGGCATATCTACAACAATCCCAAGATGCACTGGAATTCCATCAATGTGTCTATTTAAGACTGTAAGGGAAGAAAGATGGGAGATTCCACACATCGAGAGATGGAGAGTATCTCTGAGGCCAGTGAATGTTCCTTGCAGGTCTACAATTGTCATTTGCACCTGCTTCTTTTAGATAGGCTTCCCACAACCAGAAAAGGAGCTAAAACCGACATAAGTATCTAGGGTCATCTCTACTGAGGACCCAACACTGGAACAGGCGACGAGCAGGATGCAAAGACACACGCACTTCCTGTCAGGAAAGGTCAATGTCAGTTTTGTCTAATGGTAAGACTATAGAGCTGAAGTTAGCTCCATCACTTTTGTCCTTAGAGCAGGTCTTACCAAGAATGTGCGTTGTCTTGTCATCTGTGTGGCTCTCTCACGGACAAAGCATAATCAGGTTCAGTTGTTGGCTCGCTGTTTGCTTGTGTCAGTATGTATGTGCTTTTGTTTTACAAAAAAATGTTTTCCAAAAATAAATCTACAAAATTTATTCAAAACTTAGCATAATTCCAAAGGCTATCAAGGTATATTCGGGTAGGTCTTGCTCCCACCTGCTGTCCTCTACCTCTGCCCTCCTGCTCATTTCTAGTGCACGGGACTAATCTTCCACTGTGCTTTCTCCGTGTCAACAGAAATCCACAGTGCACTCACAGTCCCCCTCTCCACACGTGCTGCTTGGAGTCCCATTTCTGTCTGTGCACAGTGCAGCTCACTGCACAGGTATAGAGCTCTGGCTCACATTTTCACAGTCACAGGGCCTGAACTGTTGGTGAGCCAGGGTGGAGCTGGCCAGTGCCTACTGACAGATGCTGAGAAAGGGCATGTCTGCTAGTTACTGCATTTACAAGAATATATAATTACTGTAAAGCTGGTTAGACACTGTATGGGTCTCATGCATAGGAAGTAAGCACTATAATAATGAGATGTATCACCAGCCCTACTTTGAGTTTTATTATTTACTTATTTTCTTTACATTTATATATTTGTGTACTTGTGCGATTTGAGCGTGTGTGTGCATGTGTGTGTGTGTTTACATGTGCAAGCATCACATGAAAGGACAATTTGCTCAAGTATGTTCTCTTCTTTCACTATGTAGGTCCTGAGACCAAACTCAGGTTGGCAGGCTTGGTGGCAAATTCCTTTCACCACTGAACCATCTCACTGGGCCTTCAAGTTTAATTCAGTCCTCTTAACTCAGCCTCCAGAATGGTGGGACTGCAGGTGTCTGCTGTTATACCTGCCTTTCTGTGCTGTTCCGTTTGCTTTCACTGTTGGTTGAGTGTTCCATCTTCTAATTCCCTTCCTACTTGACATCACTTCAAAACAGCTCCATACACTGACTGACAACGTTATTTCTTAGTGTCTGTACACATTAATCAGAAACTGATACATGGGGCTGCAGTGAGGGCAAGACCCCACCAGCTAAGCTTAGAGGTGGGTGTGGTGGTGCATACCTTTAATCCCAGCACAAAGAAGGCAAGGGCTGGCAGATCTTTGAGTCTGAGGACAGCCTGATCTGCAGATCAAGTTCTAGGACAACCAAGTTTAGGCAGTGATGAAAACCACGGATAACCAAAAGCTGGTGAGCATGTAATTGAAAAGGGGGGCCATGTTCCAGTCCCCAAAAGTAGCAGAACTTGGCAGCTTTAGCCATGTGGTTCTGGATTTTGAGCTAAAGAGAGAAGAAATGGGCTATGGAGTCTCCCTGTGTGTCTAAAAAAAGCCTTTGAAGACAGGCATGTGTCAGGGGTGTCCCTGAGTGGTGGCCCAGAGATGTCATTGTGTGAAGCTGTGAAGGTGAAGCCTGGATTACCTTGGAGATCCCAAGATGTTGAAGATGCCAGAACCATGGGATATCTGCCAAGGAGAGCTGATAACAGAGAGTGGAAACCAGCCCAAAAGAAAGAAGTGTGTTGCAGTCAACAAAGCTGAACAGAATTGGAGATCTGAAGAGCGTTCAGACATCAGACATGGAGATGCAGAGTTTGGAGTTTGCCAGGCTGATTTTCAGTCTTGCTTTGGTCCAGTATTTCCTTGCTATCCCTTCCTTACATTTTGGAATGGTAATGTATATCCTGTGCTATTATATGTTGGAAGTATTGATCTGCTTTTTTATTTTTATTTTACAGTTAAGAGACTATATACATTTCAGAAGAGACATTGAACTTTATACTTTTAAATAAGTTCGAGACTGTTATAGACTATGAGGACATTTGAAGTTAGACTGAATGCATTTTTGCACTATGCTATGGCTATAAGATTTTGGAGGCCAGAGAGTGGAAACAGTGGTTTGAAGGAAAATGGCCCCCAAAGGGAGTGGCACTATTAGGAGGTGTGGCCTTGTCGGAGTAGGTGTGATCTTGGTGAAGAAAGTGTATCACTGTGGGGTGGACTTTGAGGTTTCCTGTGCTCAAGCTTCTCCTAATGTCACAGTCCACTTCTTGTTGCCTTTTGATCAAGATATCTGCCTGCATGCCACCATGCTCCCTGTCCCGATAATAATGAACTAAAACCTCTGCACTATAAGTCATCACCTCAAGTAGGTGTTTTCCTTTATGAGAGTTGCTGTGGTCATGGCGTCTCTTCTAAGTAAAAGAAACCCTAAGACACTATGCAAGCATAAAGACCCAAGTGTGATCTCCAGAGCTTGTGCAAAAGCCAGGTGTGATGGCATATGCGCTTGTGAGAAATTGTGCACAAAAGTCCTGTGATGATGTGTGTTTGTGATCTTGTACCTGAGGAGTGGAGACAGGGATCCCTGGAACTAGCTGGCAAGTTAGACTTGTCTAATTGATGAGCTCCAGACCAGTAAGTCACACTGTCTCAAAAACTAGTGAACAGTGGCTAAAGAACTGGGGGTGACTTCTGTCTTCCATACACACGCACACTCATAAGAATATGTACACACACACCTTGGCAATAACTTACCAGGAATTACTCTAGCAAGTCACAGTTTTGGTATTTTTTTTTAAGATTGTTGTTCCACAGTAGACATAAAGGACTTGCTTAGGTTAGATGTTAAGTAACCTATTTCCAAATATTTACAGAAAAGAACTAACTCAATGAAAAACACCCTATCTTATTAAGAAACTTAAAAATAGGGTTCCTTCTCTTTTTATAAAACATTTATAATTCTGTTTAAAGAATAGGGCAAACTCTACAGTGGCTGGTAACAATCAGATAAACAAAAATGTTAAACTAAGTCATACAGCCTGTCCCAGATCTGTTTTTAAAGCCCCCATTGTTAAATCAGAGGGAAGTAAAGGGCATAGGGAGGAAGAAGTGGTGGGCAGGAGTCTGTAGCTGATGGACATCCAGGGAAGTGGGTGTGGTCACTAAGAAACTTTACAGAACATGTGGCTGGGGGGGGGGGCTTTCACAGCTTGTCAGAGGAGGATGGGGACAGATGTCACTGAAGAGTACAAGGACTCGGGAGACAATCTCAAACCTCATCACCCCCAGTGCACCTAACATGCAGACTTTCTACCTCTGGAAGATTATGGTTTAGGAGTTTGGGATGGGTAGAGCCATAGGCATTTTTAGCAAGTGCTGTGAAGGGCTCTAACAAGAAGGCAGAGCAAGGTTTTCTTGGAGAAGAGCTGGAGCAAGAGAGTAGGAAGCTGGGACAGCCTCAAGAGCATGTGCAGCAGGTACACACTGGAGCCAGGCTCAGAGTGACAACCTTGAAGATCTAGGATCACAAGACTGTAAACTTTGTCTAAACTTAAAGAGAAGGGTAGATAGGAAGTAGGTGGGGAGGGGCAGGCAAGAATCTACATTTTTTGTTTCTACTCACTGTTTACCTCACAAAGACATGAATTTTTAAATTATCTTCAACAGTGTTTTCACTTATTAAGATTCTAACATGAAACTTTTTTTTAAATATTTATTTATTTATTTACTATGTATACAATATTCTGTCTATGTGTATGCCTGCAGGCCAGAAGAGGGCACCAGACCTCATTACAGATGGTTGTGAGCCACCATGTGGTTGCTGGGAATTGAACTCAGGACCTTTGGAAGAGCAGTCAGTGCTCTTAACCGCTGAGCCATCTCTCCAGCCCTCTAACATGAAACTTTTTTTTTTTTTTTTTTTTTTTTTTGGTTTTTCGAGACAGGGTTTCTCTGTGGTTTTGGAGCCTGTCCTGGAACTAGCTCTTGTAGACCAGGCTGGTCTCGAACTCACAGAGATTCGCCTGCCTCTGCCTCCCGAGTGCTGGGATTAAAGGCGTGCGCCACCACCGCCCGGCTCTAACATGAAACTTAAAGAGGAACAGTTACTTCAAGAAGAAAATGGGGCCGGGCGGTGGTGGCGCACGCCTTTAATCCCAGCACTCAAGGGAGGCAGAGGCAGATGGATCTCTGTGAGTTCGAGGCCAGCCTGGTCTACAAGAGCTAGTTCCGGGACGGGCACCAAAGCTACAGAGAAACCCTGTCTCGAAAAACCAAAAAAAAAAAAAAAAAAAAAAGAAGAAGAAAATGGGAACATTTGCCATGTGAGTGTTTTAGAGCACTTTCCTGTTTCTGTAGATCAGTAGTCAATTATCTCTGATATTAAAACAAAAAATCTCACCATTTTGCATAATGAGAGTAATTCTTGATTGTTGAAATGAAAACATTATAAGGTCAGCAAATAACATTTATTAATTACATACCACTGGTAAGCATGATTACATGTCATACCAGACACTACCAAAACTCATTATTTAGACATACCAACTACTCTGTAAAGATGCATGCCCAGCAGAGTGAGAACAGAAACCTGTAGTTAGGCAGTCAGCATATCTATTCATAATTTTGTCAAGGAACTCAATGGCAAAGATTTTAGGTATCATATAGCCAAGATGGCATAGCATTAAAATGATGACACAAGAATATATAACAATGACTTTGTTTGAAACCAGAGCCAAAATACGTGTATGTGTAATATCAACTAAGATTTTTATACTAGGAAGCATGCCATATGGAAGAAAGTCCATGTGGCACAATGTAAAACTTAAGATAAATTGTAATAGTAGGTTATTTAAAATTATTTTATTCTAATAAAACAAACTAAAAGTAATCAGACAAATTTACATTTATGAAAACCTAAGTGCCTTAGTTTGGGTTTTTATTGCTGTGAAGAGACACCATGACCATGGCAACTCTTATAAAATAAAAACATTTCATTGGAATGGCTTACACTTTCAGAGACTTAGTCCATTATCATCATGGTTGGCATGGCAACACACAGACAGACATTGTGCTGTAGAAGAAGCCAAGTCTCCTACATCTTGACTTGTAGGCAACTAGGTGTGACTTGAACTTTTATGAGACCTCAAAGTCCACCCCACAGTGACACCCTTTCCCCAACAAGGCCACACCTCCTAGTAGTTCCACTTCCTTGGGGGCAATTTCTTTTAAACCATCACACTAAGAAAGAACACCATGCTTTTACTTAAGAAATCATACAAAACAAGAGAACTGGTCAACCCCTCCCACATGAAGCTCTGTGAAATAAGGCTATGTGCTAAGTGCCCCTCACCAGCACACACAAGCCACTCCGAGCCTGGGACACAGGCAGGGAGCAGGCAGAACCGCTCAGTGATGAGTGCTGGCAGGCTGGCCCCAGGCCTCTCAGTTTATATCTCTCTGTCCAGAAACAACACTGCTACTCTGGGGGCTTCTCTTGGGTCAGCTGGTGGAAGACAGTTCTTATTCTCCTCTTCCTATTAGCTACGCTAGGAACCCCTCTATGCTCACCAATGACTACTGCATCTATCCCTGTGGTCTGGATTGCAGATGTTTAGTGACAGCCCCTCAACTGTGGCACACCGCGGTAGCACCCACACAGGTTTTTCATAAGGCCTGTTTAGTAGGACAGGAAGATGAAGAACTACCCAAAGTAGCTTCTTCTGGGATAAGAAGACCAGAAACAGCTGAGGTCAATCCATCAGCAGACACCTCTGGGCTGTTACCACTGGGGAAAGATGCACATAAAAAAAAAGTCTGTTTTGGGTGCCTGCCCCCTCATTTGCAGCATTAGGAACTGAAACATGGGACTTTCCAGGCTAAAGACTCAAGTATTTTTCTTAAGATTAGAGATAACAAAACACAGGTAGTTTGAAGATAACTGGAATTTTGTTTAACCTGAGAAAATTACTTCTGTGATACTCATCTGCAAAATCTGTATTGAGAAGTTCTAGATTGTGTACGAAGTAGTCTTGACGTTCTAAAGAGCACACTGTGGAGAGTAACAGAGTCTGCTGTGGCCCTGTGTGGAGGCAGGGGTAAGCATCCTGCTGTGGGGGAATCTTCACATTCAGAAACAGAAACCAGGCCAACAATAACGGGAGAAAGGAACACAGCCCTTTTTCTCTCAGGAACAAGGTCTATCTTCTTGTGTCTGCTTAGCTTCCAAACACTCTTCCAGAACACATCTGTCGTAATTTTGTACATTGTAGAGCCACACATAACTTGTCACATTATCTTGGATTACATTTTTCCTATTAGGCAGTGCCCCAAACACTAGTTTGGTTTAAACTACATGACATACTCTACTGAAAGCACAGGGTAGTCCGTGTTTTCTTTAAAGGAAAATGACCCCATGGTGCACCTGCTAAGGAGGCAGAAGAGGGCAGAGCAGATGGCGCAGTCAGCAAAGCACTTGCTATGCGAGCAGAAGGACTCAGTTTGGTCCCCAGAATCCATGTAGAAGGGTCAGGTGTGATGGCCCTTGTTTGTAATCCCAGTGCTGGTGGGGGAGGGGTTGACAGAGACTGGGGGATCCTGGGCCATGCTAACAAGCCAACCTGATCTACTTCATAAGCCCAGACAATGAAGAGTACCTGTCTTATTTTTTATTTAAAGTGGTGTCAGAGGAATAATACCTGAATTAGTCTTCTGTCTTGCACAAAGACACACAGATAGTCAGAGGCAGACACGGAGAGACAGGGAGAGACAAAGAGACCAGGGTTCTTCAGCATACTGCCACCATATAAAGTCAGAGGCTACAGTTAATTCTGAGTGTTTATGAGGACATGGTCCTGTGGAAGACTGACATGATGCATTACTGTGTGTATGAGGATATGGTCCCGTGGAAGGCTGACATGATGCATTACTGTGTGTATGAGGACATGGTCCCGTGGAAGGCTGACATGATGCATTACTGTGTGTATGAGGACATGGTCCCGTGGAAGGCTGACATGATGCATTACTGTGTGTATGAGGACATGGTCCCGTGGAAGGCTGACACGACGCAATGTGCTATGCTGTTCAACAGTCAGCTTGTTTAAAGGCATCCAAGTTTGCAGGCTGAGAACACATTACACAACCCCAACAAAACACAAAACACAGAGATACACAGATCTATACTTAGAGGTAGCTAAGCGCAGAAGTCAGCAAATGGTCAGGGTCTCACAAAGAGAACCTGCTGGACCTGGGATATCTGCTCTTTAAAAACTTATTTTTTAAATTGTGTGTTTGGGCGGGGTTATAGAAGTACCTGGGAACAAACTCAAGACCTCTGGGAGAACAGCACCGGCTCTTTAACCGCGGAGTCATGTCTCCAGTGTGGGAGGGAGGACTGCTTTTAAGTCCTGGCTGTTCTATGCCCCTAAACCCTACAATTAGACTCCTTTGGTCCCATAGCCTGTTCTTGGGAAAGAACAGTATGTCATTTTACTTCTGGTGCACTACCTAAACAAACCCTGCCGAATGGTTCTCAGTCTAATAAAGAGAACTAAGGAAAGGGTGAATGGAAAACCCCTAGTCAGGTGATGGCTAAGAGTTTAATTCTGATCTTCAAGGGATGGAAATCATAGGCCACACGAGAAAGAACCACATTAGGGCTATCAGTCTGTTCTGGAGACTACACAAGGTATTTAAACTTTTAGCTTCTAGCTGGAGAGTCATATAAAAGTATGTCCACTAGACTTCTACATAAATAAACACTGTAGCTCTCTGCAATTGGTGGCCTCTGGCAGACATGGGGGTGGGGAAGGACTCAGTTTTCTTTAAGGGGCTGGCCACTGTGAGTTTGGCCACGCCCCAGTGAGTATATGGGCAATACAAATTGGTATATTTTCTTCTTTTTTGGGGGGAGGGGAAGAGTCACCAGGGTCAGGAAATGGACCTGGAAGGACTGGGAAGTGAGTGTGATCAGGGTACATACATTATCTGAAATTCCCAAATAATCTATAAACACACTATATGGGAAAACAAGTATTTCCTTCAAGTGTGTAGGGTATATGGGCGTGTTCACGTGGGTGTGTGTGCATGTGTGTACATGTGCACCTCCGTGTTTGAAACTGTGTCTAATTGTTTGGGAGTATACGAAAGAGGAATTTCGATTTCTATTGTTTTATACTTCTCATCACAGATAACACTAAATAAAACCTAAATACTTCTAGGTACACAACACACTGGACACACACACACGTGCATATATACTTAATACAGTCACAAAGCAGCAGGTCTTGCTGTGAAAGCAGATGACGCCAAGTCAGAAGAAGGTATCATCTCCTCATCCCACTAAAACTAGAGCCATTTTTCATAATCAAATACAAAGCAGGTGACCTTTTAAATACAGTAGTTAGTCTCTTCTATAAATTCAAAATACAGGAGATTAAATACAGTATACAACATGTGGCCAAACACTCATAAGATAAACTGATCTTAAAATGATGTACTTGAAAATTAGCTTTATTTTGCCTTTGAAACTACTGAAGTTACTGAATTAAGTATAGTAAGTTTTTGCTTCCATGGATTCTGTATCTGCGGGTTCAGTGAATTGCTGACAGAAATGCTGTAGCCATACTAACAATTATTTCTCAGCTGACAAAATCGGCACAAGAGTATGTGTGTGTGTTTCAAACAGTGACAACCGAAATCAAAGAGTACACATTTCTAAATCCTGTCAAAACTTAACTAGATGGCCTAATTTTAATTTACTTTCGTTTTCCAAATTAGGTAGAGTGGGCTGTTCCCAGAAGATATAATCTATAAGACAGGGACAGTTAGGACCCAAGTAAGGTCAACTCACCACAGTGTTAGGGGCTGAAAGCCAGCGCCCCGCTGCCTGTGAACAAATGTCGCCTTTAAGTGTCTACACACAGTACATTTAGACAGACAGCCTTGGTCAAGGACTCTCCCAGCTCAGGGTGAGGTCTGCTGTGGCCAAGGGTGAGCACAGGGACCTCGTCTCCATCCTGTGGAGGTGGAAACACCTCGTTCCTCCCAACAGCTACAGTCAGCAGTCTCCTTTTCTTGGCCATCCTCCCAAAGCACTCTTGGCACTAACAGAAGCCAAACTATTTTAAGATGGATTTTGAACTGTTAAATCTCATTCCACATGAGATAGAATAGATAAACCAGGTCTCTTAAATATAGCCCTGAAACCAGATGGATGGCAAGATCCCTGTGATGCCAAGCCTACAGCAGTGCGATTTGTGAATGAGTTCCATGCAGCTCTCTCCCTCTGCCAGCATTTCCCATCTGGGTGACTCTAGGTGAGTGAAGCAGCATAATTTGATGCTTTGTGGAACTTAACTGCCATGCACAAACATGCAGTTCACATTAAGTTCAGCAGATACTCCTGTCCTGTCACAGACACACTCAAGGGCCACCTTACCAGTTATTAAGATGAGGCTTGTTCCCCGTTGCCCGACATTCCCTAGCATTAGCAAACCCTCAGGTCTGTTCCAAAACACTGAAAAAAATAGATATGTATATACATACACACCCATACACACACACACCACACACACACACACAGAGACACACACTCACACACACAGACACACACACACAGACACACACACACAGACACACACACACACATATACATAGACACACACACAGAGACACACACACACATACAGAGACACACACACACACATCTGTTTATTAACATCAACAGCTACATCATGCAGAGCCCATCCCACCATGCCTGTCTCCCCACCATGCCTGTCTCCCCACCAGGCCTGTCTCCTCACCAGGCCTGTCTCCTCACCAGGCCTGTCTGCAGCTCTTACATTCTATTTACTTCTGGACAGGTAATATGATTCAACAAGTTCAAAAGCATGAACCTACAAACCAATACACAGAAAGTGTCTTTCCTTTCTCCATCTATCAATTTTCAAGTCCCTCCTAGCAGAGCTGTTACCTCTGAGGAACCCTTCCAGAGGATGTACCACAGCCTTAGGCTCTGTTCTTCTAGACCCTTCTTATAAAATAAATACTATAAATAACATGTATCTTTATAGAATCAGCATGTGCATATTTTTACATATACATGTAAGTATGTGAATAAACATATATACATACATGCAAACACATTATATCTAATGTTCATTATACAGATGAATAACGTATCTTAGCAGAGCCTTCTCACTGGATATTTAGATTGTTCTCAACATTACAAAGAAAACTTTGCTAAGTATATAATCATATTTTTTCAAAGACTCTAAAAAATAGAATTACTGACTCAAAATAGATGCATTTTGCAATTCTGAAATTTCTCATATGACTTTCCTAACTTTGAACCCAACTCACATACCAGCCATGAGATTTCCCCGACACCCTCACCAAGCTATCACAAGGTGCATGTAGTGGGTGCTGAGGTGCCTTCAACTTGGATCTGATGAAGTGTGTCAGCATCCCTTCAGCATGCCTTGTCCCCTCCATAGACACTCAGGCGGCTGCACCTCAAGTGCCTGTACTTATTTTGCATCTCCTGACACAGAAGCCCTGGAGGGTCAGGTGTTCACAGTGTCAGCCCACAGTCGCACTTGTAGTTATGGTTTCCAGATTCGTTACCTCCAGTCTAGACCGCTCTTCTCAACCCTACACCGGGAAATCAGCTAGGCATGTCACATGCAGCTTAACCCCAAACAAGCCCTGATCTTTCTCTGCTCACACTGCCCACGTCTCCTACAGTGGTAAAAAGCAGTTCTGTCTCTCAAGGAGGGACAAAGATCTTAAGTCATTCTCATTCCCCTCTTTCTATCCTATTACCCATAAGCAGTTTATTAGTAAATACTATCAACCTTACCTTCAGATAGTTAGCTTGGGCCACAAAGAAATTGTTCATTGTGTCTAATAACCATGTTTGCTGACTTAGAGTTCAGTAGCCCCTTGCCTGTATCCCAGCCTCATCTGTCACGTGACTCTGTGCGTGCTCCCCCAGACACTGCTCTTGGTGTCAGGAGTGTGCTATGAACAAAAAGCCTGAGGACTTTGCACCTTAAAAAAATGAAAACAGACACTGTCTACAAATACAAGGTGTGCTAGAAGGTCATGACCGCTACAGAGGAAGACAAGGTGGGGTGGGGTCAGCCATCGGTGTAAAGAAGCTAAGCTTTCATAATTGCCCAGCTTCCTCTCTGTGCTGTGATAAAACATGTGGAGTACGCAGCTTAGGGGGAAAGGGTTTATAGGGCTCACAGTTCCAGGTCACAGTGTACCCCTGCATGGGAGTTACAGGAGCCTGAAGCAGCCAATCCCATCAGAGCTCCAGCCACCAGAAGAGAGAAACAACTGCATGTGTGCCTAGCGCCCGTCTGGCTTTCTTTCTCATACAATTCAGGACTAAGACCCAGAGAACAGTGCCATCCATAATGGGTGATCTCATACAAATTAATGAGGAATAGAGACCATTTCTAAGAAACATACCCACAGGCCAGCCTGATATAGACAAGCTCCCACAGAATTCTGGACTGTGTCAAGTTGACAGAACGGATCCTGCCCCAGGACTTCCGGCACTTCTTCCCAGGACTCTCCTATTCCGGCAGCTCCCCCACTGGATGGCAGCCTGGTTTACATAGTTCTCGCCTCTACCCCAAGCTCGGCTTCATGATCAAGCCCTCTAAATTTTGCTCACCTAAAATGTTCCATCCTTCAGCAGTTATGATCTTCTTATATTATGTTGGGGTATGCTGTGTGTGATCTGTTACATCACATGATATTATATTATACTGTAATGATTTCATTATGAGGATTTACATTTGAGAGCTAAAAAGTCCTCAGAAATCATCTAGGCTAATTTATCTTGGATCTGATGATACCTATTATTGGCATGTGGTAATTTTCAAAACATCCTAGTCTTTGTGTGAGAAACTGTGACTTGCTTGTGGACTTAAATTATGGTTCTTGGTGGTACCAGGCAGTTATAATAGACATAGCAACCAGAGCAGTTCTTTACCAGAGAGGCAGCGCTAAGAGCTGAGGAGGATTACACCTGACCTCACACTCAGAGCCGTGGAAACCATCAAGTTGTTATTTAGATGGAAAGGATGTGTTCAGAGACTGTGTTTACAAAGGAAAGCAGAGAAAGACATGGCCAAACAGTAGAGCTTTGGAATTTGATCACAGCGCATGTGCCCCAGGAAGGACAAGCTCCACCTCCCACCTCACCCCCGCAACTTCCCTCCCCTTTGTTTGTCGCAAGAGAGAAACGTCACCAATGGAAGTTACATACAAAAAAGGAGTCTATGTCTGCTTCTGAGCTGTCCCTGTCCCCGTGAGGGAGGAGGGAAAAGTCACGGGGCCAAGGATGCAACAGAAGGTCTTCTCCACTTTTCCCTGGGAAGAGACATGCTCAAACTGTAGTGTGCTCATGATAACTCATTCCTGCGTGGTATTTTAGAGGGATGGTAGCTCCAGGAGGTTTGGACTTTCCTCTGAAGCTTCACTAGTGCAAAGGGTGATGTCAAGGCTGAGTAAGGACAATATGCCAGAGTCATGGGCTCGAGAGACCAGCTGTTTGCTAACTGTCCTGTGAATGAGCTGTCCTTTGTGATCCTTTCCCTTATACTCGTGTATTAGTGACAAAGGAATGACAGAAGGGGGCAGAAAAGAGCAAGAATGCTGTTGGCCTTGCTACCTCTTGGCATCCCAAAGCTTTCACTAATTTTCACTAGTCAGTTGGTACTTAAACGGTGTTTATGAATAACTGACAGCATGCTTTTTGATGGTGGCAGGGACCTTGGTGGTGGCAGAGACCTTGAAACTCCATAGAGTTGTGACAATAAACATGGCTCACGCTAGTACCTCTGCCATTGAAGCTATACTCTCAGAAAGTTAAGGAATGGGGTGGATCCAGTTGTCAAAGCCATGGCTTTAATTCTAGCCATATCACTTAGCAAATTAAAGACTCATGTGGTCGAAAAAAAAGATATATACAATAAAGATAGATTCACACCAAAAACAAAAACAAGTTTACAGTGTGTTTAAAAATATATTGGGACAGAAAAGTAAAAGAATAAAGTTGAGGGGGGGGGGTGTGGTGGCACACACCTTTAATCCCAACACTTTTGGGAGGCAGAGATAGGAGGATCCCTGTGAGTTCAAGGCCAGTCTGATCTACAGACTGAGTTCCAGGACAGCCAAAGACACACAGAGAAACCCTGTCTCAAAAAACCAAAAATTAAAAATAAAAGAAATAAAGGTTAAAAAGCTACATAAAGATGGAAAATACACAGAGAATCTGGATACTGTATGTTATTGTGCTGTCTTTGATGCCTTGACTTCAAACTTTAAGTGAAAAGATATGTTACTTTGGAGAAGAGGTTTCACTTTTGTTCCCCTGGGAAATGGGAGGCCGTAGATTCATTCTATGTTAAGAAAAATCAAGTTTTATCAAGGAAGACACTCTGAAAAATCTCCAATAGGAGCGGATGGCCCAAATGATCCAATAGTTCAGAGGACCTTTGTTTGAGTTTCCTCTGAGATCAAGAACATCAAAAACAGCCTTAAGACTGTTGCCTGAGATGATCAAGCCTCACAAAATATTCCAGTCAGGATCTGACCATAATCCTAAGTTTTCTTTAGGTCCCCATATGATTATCAGCACCCCCAATCAGCAGAAAGTAGCCTAGAAAACTATGCCCATGTTCCCCAAAAATGGATTATGGATGTTTTTCTTTGTTTAGAGTGTTGGTTGCAAGTTGTTACGGATAATGGTCAGAAAGAAAGCTAAACAAGGGAGATTAGATTCAGAGTTTTTGCTTTGAAAAAAAGGGGGAAGAGCTGTGGGACAATGGTCTTGTTCCTATAAAGATTTGTCACTTGTATTGGTTTTAATAAAACACTGATTGGCCAGTAGCCAGGCAGAAAAGTATAGGCAAGGTGACCAGAACAGAAGAATTCTGTGAAGAGGAAAGGCTCAGTCTGCAGTTGTCACCCAGATGCAGAGGAAGCAAGATGAGAACGCCTCACTGATAAAAGGTACCAAGCTACGTGGCTGACACAGTCAAGAATTATGGGTTAATGTAAGATTTAAGAGTTGGTTAATAAGAAAGCCTGAGCTAATAAGCCATCCAATTTATAACTAACGTAGACCTCTGTGTGTTTCTTTGGGACTGAACAGCTGCAGGACCAAGTGGGACAGAAACCTTTGTCAACAAAGATGACTCAGTCATTAGCACAAAACTTCAAAATCAGATTTTGAGAAACATATTTAAGATAGAGAGCTATAAAGGACTCATTCTAGATGAAGTTCCATTAACTAGCTAAGAGGAAGGCAATGAAAGCTTTTACTCTCTGGAGGGTTGCCTTATACCCTTTACTCAGGGGCGCTGAAGCTAGGAACTGGACTGCGTGTGAACCTCCTGGAGCTTCCACATATGGAGGCTGGGCATCTACACATCCAAGCAGGTAGTGTGCGGTGTGAATGAAATTGCTGGTTGGACCCTATCTACTACCACCACGCCAGCTTCTATGCAGCTTTCCCGGGGCAACAGATAAACAATTACCACTCATTGGTTCACTGTCCCTTGTTTAGCTGCTTTCAGTTCCTGAAATTTTGCTGTTCCTATTCTTTGTCTTTATGGATTTCTGCATTAAAAAAAGCCCCTGTGGTCATTTTAATGAGGTTTCAGGAGGGAACAAATATTAACCAAAGGTGTTAATTCTTTAACAGGAAGTACATAACTTAGTCTCCTCCAGAGAAGATTTTCCACTTAAAACTACCTGATAAAAATGTGTTTCCATCTAGTTCCCTGAGCTTCAGTGGCAATTCAGGATGAGAAGGAGACCCATACGACAAAGCGGGGCTATAGATTCGGACACTGGAAGAGAAAAAGAAATAGAGACGAGGAGGAAATAATTTTTTTTCTAGAAGAATTTGACAGATTGTATCACTGTTTATATATGTTTTAAAAATAATTCTTCCTCTGCAGGTTCCTGATCAGCTCTCCTGCATGTGTTCCTTACACTTGCTCACTTGAGAAAGGGTGTGCTAAGTCATACACACTTATTTCTGAGCAGTTCTGTCTGTCATTACTTCTTGGTCTTATTCATATGGTGTTCAGATGGTGCTTCCTGCAGTGCCTTGCACAATACAGTTTGTAACCAGCTTTTTCAGGTGGCACTGTGAGCCTTGACTGAACAAATCTACCCACGGAGTCCCCAGCTTCCTCTTCCACTTGCTTCCCCAAGCTGAGGCTCCCTGGGGCAGCACTTCTCTGTGCAGCTGCCCAAGCGAATGCCCTCCTCAGGTCTTATCCTTTCTCTAAAAGTCACACTGTTTCTACTGTCTCAGAAAAGGGTCTGCTCCCTTCTTAAGATCAAGTCTTCTTAAGATCCATCCCTCCTCACCTCATCATTTTCGTTTTTAATTTTAAGTGTGCGTGTGTTTAAACATCTTCCTCTTTACTGGGTCCTCCAGATTCCCATGAACAAGCATTTTCTCATTAAACATTTTTCTTACCCCCCAATTCTCTCTGACACAAGCTTTCCCTGAAAGAATAAACTAGAGAAGCCTTGCTACCCATCAGTACTGTTCCCATGGCTTGTTCTCCTGCCCTCAAGGCTCTGTCCTCCTGGGGGCCTGCAGACTGACTGCTCCTCAGAGTAATGGGGCCTGCCCAACTCTCTCTCCACAACACCAACGATGCACTTCTCTCCCACAAAATCTACTGAAGCTCAAGGAGTGTAAGCCAAGGCACACACCTTAAAAAGTGATAGGTAGATGCTGGCTAGAAATTGCTATTCCACTGAGTTGTTTAAATGAAATGGTATCTAATAAAAATATGAATTTTGATTTAAAAGCTAAAAATGTGTTTGAGTTCCTTCTTTATGACATTTTGGTGACCTGACCTTCCTGTGAAATAAAGTTCTACAAGTGGAGTAATAATTACTTCTAAAGTAAAATCTTACACAAGTGTCTTTTGAACTCGATACAGATTAGCAATTCTTCATTTGACTAATATGACTTCATATGACTAATGACTGTATGTCCTTACAATAACTATGAACATGAAGAATGAAAGACCAGGGGTCTAAGAACTCCTGCACAGTGGCAAGGGTAACTTAAACTAAAGGTCATCTTGGTTTGCCTATTTGTAGCTTTCTACCCAGGGCTAACCTGGAGCCTCACACAGTGGTCACCCTCCACGTCTCATCAGACTAACTCCTACTATACAACATTCTACTGCATGCAGCAAGCATTTTCTTATCAAAAGCATGCTGCACAACACAAGCCCATTATAGAAGTTATCTAATTTCATAAACCTGTGAATCTGCAAAGAAAAAATTCCACACAAATAGTTGAATTAATAAAGAGTTCCTGTTTAAAATTTCACAAAATTCAACATACTCATACATGTGTTTAACAGAATACATAACAAAAGTCAAATCCCATTTCTTTAGTTAACACCTGCACAGAATCTTAGAGCGCATGTTTTGGGCAAGATACAGAGTGTGACTCTGTTGTAATAAGAGCGGCGGGCTGCGTCCCCGGCACCTGGCCGCCCGCATGGCGAGCTTATGCCCCAAAATAATTACACGGAATCTGTATTCTTTAATCACTGCCTGGCCCATTAGTTCCAGCCTCTTATTGGCTAGCTCTTACATATTGATCTAACCCATTTCTGATATTCTGTGTAGCACCACGAGCTGGCTTACCAGGAAAGATCTTAACCTGCGTCTGTCTGGAGTGGGAGAATCATGGCGACTCCCTGACTCGGCTTCTTTCTCCCAGCATTCTGTTCTGTCTACTCCGCCTACCTAATTTTCTGTCCTATCAAAGGGGCCAAGGCAGTTTCTTTATTACTTAACCAATGAAACAACAGATAGGAAGATGACCCACCTCCATCATTTCCCCTTTTTCTGTTTAAACAAAAAATGGCTTTCACTTTAACATGGTAAGATTACATATAGCAAAACAGTTATCAAGCAAGAATTACAGTTATAATATTTATATCTATTTTATCACAACTAAGGAAAACTATAACTATCTATCCATTCTTCAACTCCATCAAAGACTCCAGAAGGATATAATATTACCTAAGCAAACAAGAGATCCAAAACTCTAGAAATGACAGAGACATCTTGCTGCCTGGACAGTCACTCAAAGTTCTTTTGTACTGTTGGGGCATCCATCTTCAGCCTTCAGGCCCATAGTATCCAGCAGACATTTTCATCAAGCAGGAAATTCCAAAGACAGTTCAGTCACTTTTTGCTGTGTCCTGCAGAATGTCTTGCAGACTCTTTTATGAGTCAGGAACCCCGAAAGACCATCTCATCTTTAGGCAAGTTCAGCAGTCCTTTTTCTGCGGGTTCTTTGTGTCCAGTTTATGCAACAGTCCAGGCATGAGCAGTTTCATGCCCAAATGGCTATCAAATTCCTTAAGGAGCCTCTTTAATGCCCATCTTCCTCTTGAAGTAACTGGTGCTGCCAGGAGCAGACGTGTCTCACTGTCATAAAAAGCCCTAAATTATTAAAACACTTAAATGCCATATTCTGTAGCCTTTGAAAGATATGAAGAATGCCTATCTGAAATATACCTATGCATATCTAGAAAATCTAACTAACATGACTACAAAGCTTGACAATTATTGATGATTATCCATTAACAACCTATATTTACATTACATTTTTAAATGAACTATACAATCACAATACCTTAATCAAGATTAGAAATATGCATATACATATAACAAAATTGACCTTCAAATCCACACCAATGCAAATTATTTATATCTATATCATATCCCCCTTTAAATGTAAAAGAACATTTATAAACCATATTTGGGAACATGGGCGCAGTTTTTCTCTCCAAACTGCTTCATGCTGAATGGGGGCGCTGTTATTCAGGTCTTTTATGGTGTAACCTGTGTGTCAGGGTCATCTCGGTTGGCAGTTGAGTGAAGAAATTTTCTGAAGGTGTTCACAGCAACCTTTCAGGAGGGCGTGGTCTATCATACCATATCGGGATAGACGCAATCCACAGAGTCTCATCCTCTGTGAAAACAAAAGCAGACCCTCTCCAAAGCATCATATCCTTAGACCCAAATTCTGAAATCATAATAGCCTTATATCCATTCTGGTTTAGCTTGGCAGCCCATATAATGAAATGTCTCTCTGTACTTAGCTCCTTTACAGTCAAAAATTTTAAAGAAAACACAATAATACAAAGAATCCAGACTCTCTGTGAATTTTCCATTTCTACGTGGCTTATTTTTCTTTATTTCTTTTAATCTACAACTATCTGTACTCTGTCTCTTTAAAGACTTTACCCTTTTTTTTAAACCATTAACTTTATTCTCTATATTTGTTTTTTCTCTCTCTCAAGCCTACGTACAGGCACCAACACTGTGGTCTTTTATGTCTGAATCTGTTTTATTGTGAATCTGTAATTTTTTTACTATCCAGGACCATTTCTTAAAATGTTAAGCACTTCTTAAAAACTTAAGTTGCACCATGTACAGGTAATACGGTACCACCTATGTCCTGCTCAGTCTAAACCTTAACTGCCCTGTTATTATGGTAATTACGGTAGTTCCTGCCTGAGACCAGCATAGTTCAGCATGGCGGAGTTGAGCCACTCCTGCCTCAGAGCCATTTGGTGCCCCTGAGCCACACACAGTTCCAGGCACACTGCAGTCCACATTGCCATCAAGCAAGCCATAGCACTTTGTTCCAAATGATCCATTCAAAGACTCTGTCTCCCACAGGAGCCAGACAGAGATCGCGATGGCGGCACAGCCCATAAAGCCGGCATTTTTAAAACAGCCAGTTTTTTCCTGTTGCTGAGTCAGGACAATTTCTTTGCCGCGCGCAACCCACAAACAGCAAAAAGCTGTCTTAAATTATCTCTGTGTCCTTTTTAAGCCCTCTCAGGTTTTAGGTGGAGTTCATTAGCACGTTGGGTGCCACTCTGTTGTAATAAGAGCGGCAGGGCTGTGTCCCCAGCACCCAGCCGCCCACATGGCGAGCTTATGCCCCAAAATAATTACACCGGAATCTGTATTCTTTTAATCACTGCCTGGCCCATTAGTTCCAGCCTCTTATTGGCTAGCTCTTACATATTGATCTAACCCATTTCTAATATTCTGTGTAGTACCACGAGCTGGCTTACCAGGAAAGATCTTAACCTGCGTCTGTCTGGAGTGGGAGAATCATGGCGACTCCTGACTCGGCTTCTTTCTCCCAGCATTCTGTTCTGTTTACTCCACCCACCTAAGGGCTGGCCTATAAATGGGCCAAGGCAGTTTCTTTATTACTTAACCAATGAAACAACAAATAGGAAGATGACCCACCTCCATCAGACACCATACAACCTTGCTGCTGTAGGAAGCGATCTGATTTGGAAGATGAAATACATTAATAAAATGCACAACCGAAGTTCTGCCAACTGAAGGGAGAAAGTGGACTGAAGGACTCAACAGAACGCTTTAGTAACACAAACCCTAGCATCATGAAAGGTCTTCAGAAACACTGGGCAACTTCAACAGTATTACAGCCTGGCAGAGAGCGACGGAGTCCTGCTGGAGGGAAAGTCTGTGAGAATGGGAAGGGGAAGCAGGGGAAGAGCGGCCTGCAGAGCGACAGGGCACTTCCTTCCCTTCCTCCCTGCTTGCAGAAGTACCTTCTTAAGATTGACAATGTCCCCAACTAATTCTGTCTTTTCAAATTCTCCGCACACGGCTGAAGCCTTTTGCTCAGTAACCCTCTTGTCTTGTTACAAACCACAGAGGCTCTGCATCACTTCTCGAGTGAGCTGAGAATACTGACTAACACACCAAGGCAGTGGCTCTCGACCCACGGGTCACAAACCCTTTGGCAAACCTCTATCTCTAAAAATATTAAAGTTAGAAAGCAGCAACGGAATAATTTTGTAGTTGGGAGTCAGCACAACATGAGGAATTGTACTAAAGGGTCGCCACGTCAGGAAGGTTGAGAACCACTGCTCTAAGTACCCAACATTCCAACCATATCTTCTGCATGATGTGAATATTCTAGAAAGATAGAATTAGACCCACAGACTTTTCACATTTTGGTATGTAAGAGCTATCAAGAGCCTTATGCATATAAAAGTTCAAAATGTATTTATTAAATGAGGGAGCAGATGGTATACGACGAATCTTCAATAACATTGGCAACATGGTGGGAGACTTGGTTGATGGTCTCGTTTGTGAGTTAGGAGATCAGATTAGCATCACATGTTCTGCTATTCTGTGTAGGATAATGACATGCCAAAATGGCATTTGGATGGATACTGTAGGGAGAACTAGCTTGGAAAGGACCAGAAATAAAAACATTTTGCTAACAGCATTTTACCAACAAAAAATGTGGATTTGGGAGTTTGTTGATTAGTCACAAACATGAATATTCATCCAATAAATACCAAAACTTTTCACACATGCCTTTATTTCCTATCTACTTTAATTCATTTCTGAAAAAAGTGGCTTTTAAAAAAGCACAGCAACTGTGAAATCTCTTTATTGTAAAGAGACCCCAGAAAACAAGGTCAACCTTCCAACTTGAATTTATCTTCATGTTAGAACCTTACAATCTGATCCTTGAAACTGGACAACTGAAAACACTGTATTTTCATCACAATATAAGACACTTGAAAAGTATTACAACTACAAATATCTACAGATGGTTCCTGATTTATGAGGGCTCAAACTTGTGATTTTAAACACAGCCATGGAGTGAAAGTGGGAAGAATACACAGTGCAAGTTCCAACGTTCTCACTCCCAAGGCTAAGCAGCAACAGCAAGCTGCAGGTCGCAGCTACGTGTTCATGGGCAACATCTTATGCTCTGCGGTGCGCGGTGCGTCTACGCCACACTGCTCAGCAGGGTGGCGAGTTCAGTGTGTTTTCTCTATATGGCATTTTATGCGTACAAGATGTTTACTGCAACATAATCCCATTGTCTACAGAGGCTCCTCACATAAGAGGCATTTTACAGCACAGTGTGGTACTCTATCAACACCTGAAAACGCAAACACACTAACAGTAAAGGGGCTCTCCTTTCTCAGAGCCATGCCTCACTCCAGTCACCCTCACCACATCAGGAGCTCACTGGTGACGGCCGGGAGGCTTCCCAGCAAATACAGAACCAAGGAAGAGATTAATAAAGGCTCTTAATCATAGCTTCATGCTAGAAACGCCTGGAGGTGGTTGCGTTTTGGAGACAAGGCCTCACTTTGTAGCCCAGATTGCTCTCAAACTCACCACCGTCCTGCCCCAGCGTCCCAAGTGCTGGCCCTACCGATGTAAGCCACCCGGTTCAGACCATCAGCAGTCTGGTAGTTACGGGCCTCCTAGTCAACAGGTGCTGATGTATCTGAAGTCTCTCTCCAGGGACACCCATCATCTTGGGGTTGAGAACCACTGCATTAGGGTTTAGCCATGGAAAAATAAGTGTCTTATTTGTTTTCTTCAGAGTAGCAAAACGAGGACATAATTTTGTGGAAACAGGATGGTGGTAGTTTTGTTTTAAAGAAACCCACTCACCTGCCTTCTGACAATGCACAATCTTTTCATACACAGCATCTGCATTCTCGATCAGCGCCTTGAGAGACTGCATCATCTGTAAAGGAACAGCCACACGTGAGATCACACCAGACAGCCAGGTTCTAAACTCAGGCAGACAGGTTCACAGGCAGATGGACTGGGTAGAACTGCACTCCGGGGTATTCACGTGGTATACACTGACCTTGCCTCGGGCGGTATCAATGGGTGTGCTCAACCTATCTAAGGACTCTTCTGGTTTGTTTGTCTGTTTTTTGAGGTTTGGTCTTATACTGTAGTTTAGGGTGACCTGGAACTCATTCGGTGGACCAAATGGTCTTAAAGTCCGACAAATTTCCCAGCTCAGCCTTTTAAAGGCTGGGAATATAGGAATGAGGCACTGTGCCTGCCACTGACCTGAGTTCTAACCCCTCCCCCCTTCTTCTTCTTTTTTTTTTTTTTTTTTTTTTGGTTTTTCGAGACAGGGTTTCTCTGTAGCTTTGGAGCCTGTCCTGGAACTAGCTCTTGTAGACCAGGCTGGCCTCGAACTCCCAGAGATCCACCTGCCTCTGCCTCCCGAATGCTGGGATTAAAGGCGTGCGCCCGGCACCACTGCCCGGCACCCCTGCATTTTATAAACAGCTGAACACATAGAAACTTCCACCCACTTTAGCCAAAATGTTTTCATAAGAAAATTAGTTTAAAAATATAATAGAGCTAAGGATGTAACTGTGGTAGAGAACAATCCCTAGTCCCCCGCACCCCCGCACACAGGAGGAGAGAGGTGAAGCCAGTAGCAGTATGTGATGGCATTCACCACAAACAGTATTGAAACACCACATCTCCTAAAACTGTTTCTCTCAATGGTTTGATTCAGTACCTTGCTGAGGACTAGGAGTCAGATAAAGACAAGGACATGACCAGGCAGTAAAGATGGTGAACTTCAAAATGGCTGCCTTCGTCTTCACCCTCCAACCCTGAGACAGTGTGACAACTCAGAACAAAGGTCTTGTGGATTGTTTCTCCCGCCAGCAGAGCCCCAGCTGAACAAGTTTGAGGCCAGATTAGGGCGTGTCAAGCAACAGTCTTAGGAAAAGCAGCCATTCTGTTCTTCTACAAACTAAAACCACCATACTCTGAAGGGAAAGAAGACCCTTTAGAGATTTTAAAAGGCAACCTCAGAGAAAACACCAAATTTTCAGGTCCTTGCCTATCTCCTCTGCTTTTGGGGGGGTCCTTTTTCCCCATTTTTCTGTGTGCCTACTGTATCTGTGTGCTTCCTTACCTCGGCTAAAAGTCTTCAAGTTCTGATTTTGTCTGCTGAGTTTGATATTTCTTCCCTGCTACTTTTGGCTCAAGATTTTTCCTGCCTTTTAATTTTTTAATGGGCAGAGGAACCTGATTGAGACTACTAGACCTGAACACATCTGTTCCTTTAATTTTACCTTGTTTTGCTTTGTATTTCTTATCACTAACTGCCAGCACAATTATTTTTTAGTAAATACAGATTGAATTATTTGCATGATCAGAGAAAACCACATTTTTGTTACATTCATTTAAAATATAATCCACCATGCCTTTTAAGTGCACTATTTTCTTACAGACAGTTTCCTGTGCTTTAAGACAGGAAACGGCAAGTTTAGCAGAGCTCTGTGTTCACTGAGGATGCAGAGCCCACGGCCTCGCAGAAGAATTCTATTTAGCATTCACTCTTCAAGCTCTGAGTAATTCATGGAAATTAAACTATTCTGTTCACAGCTTAACGTATGGAGCAGGTAGTGATGAAAGAAGAGCTAAGAACCCATCGTGCTGATAGAAAGTCACTTGTGCCATTACAAATCTGCATACTGAAAAGGTCCAGGCCATTATCAGTAGCCTTTGTTCCGTTTTTGATGCTGAGCCACGTTAGAGTTGTGACGAAACAAGCTCTCTTCCTAGCAAGGTCGCTTGCCACATCATTATCAAGGAACTGGCTAATAGTGGTCTGTCAACAAAGCAGAAGAAAGGAAAACACAGGCAATAAAATGAACCCAGTTGTGAGGTAGGGGAGCAGGCAGGATGGAGAACAAAGCCACAGCATCAGCACAGGCTCTCTCACACACATGAACTCAGGGGCAGAGAAGTGTGTACTTATGAGTTCTGGTCCTGCTGCATCCTATCATGGGGACAATATGAAATCCTTCAGAATAACACTCATCTTATAAAAGGAGCTTATTAAAGACATCACACCTCATAATGTGAGGATTAAAAAACTGGCTCAAGGAAGACACTTGCAAATGGTGGCTGCCATGGTCTCCATTAACTGGCAGAACGTTTTTCTGCAAGCTCAAAATTAGCTGGTGAGCATGCCTTCTTTTCATATGCTCACTGACAACGCTGCCAGCATGTGACTAACTTTGGTGCTCCTTGGGAGTCTGCTGTGCAGCTCAGAGAATCCACACAGCACAGGTCACTATGAGAATTACCTTCCAAGGAAAACCACCAGAGCTGAAATTGTTCTACCTCCCCAGGTTACAGTGCATAAAAAGCCTTGAGAAATCTCAAGAGTGTGGACTGGGAAGCTCCTCTGCTTTCTGTGCTTGCTAATTCTGTAATTGTGCACGCGTGTGTGCACACGTGGGTGAGTATAAATGCATGTGTGTGTGTGTGCACATGCACATGAGGTATATCTATGTGTGTGTGTGCAGGCTGAAAGGTTTTGCCCCTCTTGGTCAGTGGCTTCTCTCTTGCACTCCCTCTCTCTTCACCTGACCCAGCTCAGTCTGGCCAAGCTCACTAAGGATTCTCCCAGATGCCACTGTCCCTGCTTATGCTCTTCCTTTTATCCACAAGAAACCTCCTCCTCCATAGCTTGAAGCAGTCATATCCTTTTGTTTTTTATTCACTCTTTGTGCCAGAATCTGAGCTAAGTGCTTATACAGAATGGAGAAATGCTGTTGACGCTGAGACTAGGTAGGGAAAGAAGACAGAGAACTGCGATGCACTGCTGCCCAGTCAGCGGGCGACTGGACTGAATGGAAAACATGTGGCTCTGAGGATGCTGCAGGCGCAGCAGGACTGATTCAGTAAGAAGCAATTCCTACCTGGTCTGCTAGTTTATAGTCAGCAATTATAGTATGAATGCTGGAGAGAGATGCTCAAGATGGGATTCTCGCCTCCTCCACACAAAGTGTCAGCGCTGCACCTCACAGGACGGCTTGCACGACCACGTGAGGAAGTCAGGCTCTTTGTCTCGCAGATGTGAACAGAGCAGTGAGCCACTTCCTCAGGGCCATCGGTACTATGGACAATGGAACTGAAACTGATAAACTGGCCATCCCATTTGCCTTCAAAGACTCTGACTGTCCTACAACACCATGACCTTCTGAGTAGCGACTGCACAAGTGAAGGACACTCAGAAGCCAAGGGGACTCCTGAGAGACAGGCAGAAAGGAAGCACTGTGCCCACCGTTGACACTGGCTCAGAGTCGTTGGTTTTCTTCTTAAATTTTCAAGTTTATTTTTCTGTGCTGGAGATCACAGAACTTGTCCCGCCAGAAAGTATACTGCTGCTGTGCTTCAAGAGCAAACCATCCTTTCAGATGATGTTTCAATACGACACTCAGAACACGTGTTTAAAATAGTTTAGCAATAAGCAAATTATTTTACACTGCTTAACAACTTGTTATTATAAAAGAAATAATGTATATTTAATATGAAAGCACTAGAATAAACATCTGAAATCTGAGTGCAGACAAAAGCAAAAAATGTGTGTGTGAAATGAGTAAGTTCCCTCAAGTTGTTCTGTCTTCTCTGTGTATATGACATTGGTAAGTCAACAGAATGCAAAGTCAGGTAGAGTGGCTGATTTTATAAACATTATTTACAGAACTCAAGTGAAAGGGTTTTCTCGATGTCTATCAGGAGAGAGGCGTGGCACAGCACCCACTGCCAGATGAAATAATGAGCCACAGGGCATAGGTACTGTTTATTCTGTACAAAATACCTTTATACAGTCACTGCTAACGAATTTTTGTTAGTTTTATTTGTTTACTAGTAAGCTTCTAAATTTCTAACACTAATTCACTAGGAAACTGTGAATTTAACATAGCTCAGAAATCCACCTAGTAAATTTGTTCAACTCTAATGTAAAGTTTAATACAAAACTAAAGCAGATGGAAAAAAAAAAACTTCAACTAAAAGTAAAGAAAAAGTTAAAATTTATATTTTATTAAATTACTATATTCTACTAAAAATCCGAAATGCCTTCATAAGAGAGCTATGTTTTGAAAGTAACTCCCCATATTAATGTAAGGTCTGTAAATAAAACCACAGAAGAACTTACTACGTCACATTAAGTTGGTATCAGTTACTGCTTTATCTTCTGTTTGAAATTTGTTTCTCAACAATTAAGAAAAGTTTGGTTTTGGAATAAAAATGTTAATGGTTTCATATGAGGATTTTATATATTTTTTTTTTTTTTTTTTTTTTTTTTTTGGTTTTTCGAGACAGGGTTTCTCTGTGGCTATGGAGCCTGTCCTGGAACTAGCTCTTGTAGACCAGGCTGGTCTCGAACTCACAGAGATCCGCCTGTCTCTGCCTCCCGAGTGCTGGGATTAAAGGCGTGCGCCACCACCGCCCGGCTTTATATTTGTTTTTTAGTCAATTTCTGTCAACTAAGGAACACAGACTGTAACAAGTGGTTCACCATTCATCTTCTTTGGGTGACAATCTCGATAACATCTTCTGAGCTACAGGCTTTCCCTTACCTTCTCAAACAGCCCTTCCTCCTCTGCCCGTCTCAACCCATGGAGATGGCTGTGGTGCTAGGAAGGCTGCACAGTCTTGGGTATCCTAGAGCAACTATGGAGCAAAGGCCTTTGTTCTTTAATGTGGAGTCATGATTATTTATAACTATTAGTGAAGAATTCCCCAAAACTCATAGTTTGGAGACCATAGTTTACAAACATGCTGGTCACTGAATGGACCTAACCCTCCACACTAACATGCCTAGACTTCGGAAGCCACCTTGGAGGTTCATGTTAGCTCAAGTGGTGTTCAGGCACGACCAAGCTTGGGAAAGACCCTGGGAGGATGAGACCATGCCCGAGGACTCCAGGAGCAAGGACAAAGCTGCAAGCATGAAATGAAGATGAGGCCTTCAGAAGACAGGCACCACTTCAATCTACGGCTGTCTTCTGTCACCATCAGGACCGTGTGAATGACGCCTGGTGTGTGGTTTGAATGTGTGTCTCCAAGATTAATGTGCTACTGAACTGACATTGTTCAGAAGTGGGTGTTTTAAAAGGGCCTGGAGTTCCTCAGGTGAAAGGAATAGGGCTTCATAAAAAGGGGCTCCTAACAGTGCTCAAAGAATTATTTCCTTTTGCCTTCCACCATGCCCTGATGAAATAAGACTTTCCTTGCCAGTTGCTGGTGCCTGTGGACTTCTCGCCCTCAGAAATGGAATATGAATTACCCAGCCAGAGGTATCCAGTCATGGCAGCACCAATGGCTTGAGGCAGTCTTCAAAGCTCAATGTCGAACCAAAGACAACTTGCTGACTAAGAGTACAGGCTGCTCCTTCAGAGAACTCAGGTTTGGCTCCTGGCATCCACACTGGGCATCTTACAACCACTTGTAACTTCAGACCTGACACGCTCTTCCTGGCCTCCATGCACTCACACACACACCCATACCCAGACACACATGCACACACAAGATTTAGAGTCATTTTTAAGGGGAAGACTGGAGAGATGGCTCAGCAGTTCAGAGTGTGCACTGCTCTTCCAGAGCACCCAAGTCTGTCAGGTAGCTTACAACTGCCTGTAACTCTAGCTCCCAGAGGATCCTATTATGCCTCTGCCTCCCATGGTACCTATAATATACTCACACGTGCGCACACACACACACAATTTAAAACTAAATCTACCCCCCCACACACACACACAATATCTCCTCCCCTATTCCCCTCCTGCCCACTGGAGACGGATGACAACATTGGTCTTGAACTTTTACAGCTGTTTGTCTCTGCCTCCAGAGTGCTAGGTTAAATGTGTGTGCCTAGTTCACAACGTAGCTTGTAATACCTGAACAGAATATAAAAGTTATTCACTTTAACTGGGGCACAAATGGCTTAATACTGTTGGAAATGTTTGCAATGAAATCGAGTTTCTCTTTTTATCTCACAATGGAAGAGGACTGTGGCCACACCCAAATGTTAGGGAGAAGACAGGGGACTAGTCACCTTCAAAGGGTCTGCATGATCTCTTGGAGTTACGGTCAACTTTTTCAAGATCACGGTGAAAACACCATTTAAATAACAAACTTTCCCAGAGCAAGTCGTTCTGGTTTCCATAATGCCTCACCTCTACTTTTAGAGTTTTCACTATAATTACTGAAAGTTATAGGAGGGGCCTAAATAAAACTTCTGGAAGACCCTGACAATCTGCCTGAGCCATTTCAAACAGAGAGCAACATACTGGGATGCTACTACATACAAGACTCTTGCAGGCACAAAAGGAGGGACAAGGTTTAAACAATTAAAAAAAAAATCTTTTTTGTCTCAATTCACATTGGAGAAAAGTAGAGTTTATGGATGTGGAGGGAGAAGAGTTAGCCTGGATAAATGTGGAAACCTGTCGAGTCTGGGGTTCATCACAACTCTTGGCCAGAGATGGTGCTGTGATCAAAGTAAAGTTTCACACCCACAAATACTCTGTGGAAGGCAGCAATGGGAGCAAAGGGAGAAAGCCTTGGGAGAACCTCCAGTACTCACTAGAAACCAGACAAGTTTAGCTCTGGAATTTGAAAAATCTAAATATTCTGCGTAACTATAGTGGCTAAGATTTATGTTTGAATTTGTCAAGAAGGAACTTCAAAGATAAATGAGCCTCCAGAGATCACTGGTAAAGAGGAGGCTAAAAGACTGTAGAGTCGGAAGTGGTGTTGGTTCTCAGGAAGCAGTGCTTTCCAGACACAACAGAACAGATGGACACACAGAGATTCGGTTAGCATGCACAAGATGTGTGCAAGCGCAGGTTGGGAAAAAAATCTCCGCGTGAAGGGGCAGAGCACACACCTAAGGACTACCCACCTGAGGAGCTATTGGCATTTGATAGCTTCTAGGACAGCAAGAGTCAGTTTTATTCATGGGTGCAACCCCTGGTAGGTCCCCTAGTAGGTTGACTTACTCTCCAGGGGTGGGTCCCACATCCAAAAATACTTGAGGGACAGACAGAAGGGAGGGGGGGGGAACACAAACATGAATTTGGGAGGGTGGAGGTAGATCTGAGGAAGAGCTGGGGGAGAATATAAATCAAAATGGCTCTCAAATAAGAAAAGGGAGAGAGCAAGAGCATCAGCAAGCATTCACTGGCGGGCGAGAGGAATCTGGAAAAGAAGTCAAGTCTACCACCAAGGGAGTGCAGCATTGTCATTTGGTAATCTTCGCTAATTGCGGACAGCACAACTGCAGTATCAATAATGGTTTAATAATGCTGCGCATGCAGCCCTGGAAATTACTATTCTATATAAAATTGCACGATTAAAAAACAAAAATGAGGCTATGGGCACAATACTGAAAAAAATGCGAAATAACATGGATCAAATCCAACACTGCTCAGACAAGAGCAGCGGCGTATTCCACATCCTAACGTGAAAGCAGGCATTGGAAGGCTACGGCTTCTGCTGTGAGCTGCTACAAGGTAGTGCAAGAAGGGCACCTGAAATCTCACAGAAGCAGAACCCCAATATACGGAAGCCTACAGCTCAGAACATACTCAGTGAACCCAGGGAACTGGCAGGGGTTGATGTTCAGTTCACCCAGGCACAGTTCTGGTTCATCCAGTGTTTTTTTGTTTTTTTCAAACAAAATTGTGCCTAAGGAGGTGTGACATTCAAGTTATTTGCAAAATGTTCCTAAATGTATCAATTGGGAACAAATTTGAACAAATCTGCATTTTCAAATCTAGTGCAATCCCAGTATTCACTATGGAGGAGAATATTTCCAAATCTTTCTGATTTTTTTAATAAAGTATAATTTTATTCCATTTCCTATCAGAATCAACCAAAACTTAGCGATGACATCACACACCCGTGCTTACATAATGCGCTCAGCTGTTCTCATGTCTGCCAGAGAAGATGCCAAGTGCTACGAAACTATGCAGGGCCTGGGGGTTGTGAGTGACCCCTGGCTCCAACCTGCTCTAACACTCCACGCTTTCATGGCACGGTGAGGGTGGTTCTCAGGGGCTGTGGACGCCTCATGTCCCCTGACTGTCACCTGAGCAACAACAAGCATATCCACAGCCTCTTACGCGCTGGATTTCTGCTCATATATCAGTACACTACTCCATTTTATCTGACTGAATTGTCACATTATACAGTCTGTTTGACCGTAGAAAATGTCTCTGTCAATGAAACTTCAATGTGGTTTCTGAACTGACTCAAATAAACAGAAGGTGATACCAAATGCTTACCATCCACAGTACAGCATAGGTTCTTTTTACTGAAAAAACACTTGAATTCAGCAAAAATTTTCTACAACCCAGGAATCTCACTTCTTGCCAGTTGCTGTGGGTAGCTTACAGTAACACACAGACCAACTGTTTGTGGATTCTTCTGAGAGGCACTTCCAGAGTTAACCACTAGAAGTCCTTAGTAATACACATTTGCTAGGCAAGGAGGTGGAGAGAAAGGAGCAGAGATGAGGGGAAACGGCACAAAGAGGAAAGCTGTAAGAGAAATCGCTTCACAAAGAATAAACGGGGGGTGGGGGGCAGATGGACAGACTGACAGCAAGTCCATAAAAGTCACAACCTACTACTTTTGGAGACTTAGAGACCCAAAACTGAACGCATACGATGGTCGTCTCACCAGTATCTATACTTGAAACAACAAGAAATATTTTATGCAACCAGTTGAATACATGAAAGTCAAAACAAAGCTTCTAGTTAAAAGAAATCCCCTCTTATGCCTGGCCTAATGGGGACATGGCATCACCAGACATCTCCTGGGCTACCACACACACTGAAATAGGCTAGGGGCTGGTGCGTCCTGTCTGCTGTGCAAAACATCCTGAGGAAAATTGAAAAGGGCTCAGGAGAACCAGGGCCTCTAACCCTACCCAACAAGTTAGTTATGAAGTCAATATACTGAGACACTTATTCCACTATAAACTGCTGGCTATATTTTAAATTCCTGAATTTTAAATTTTAGTTTAGTTTTAAACCAAAATGTTAAAAATACAAGTTTTTTTTAAAAATATGTTATTTCAAACAAAATTTCCAGAAAGCAGAATTTTAGATTTGATCTTGTTCTATTTCTAATTCTGCACAATATTATATTCATAAGGAAAAAATATTGAAATATAAGCATCAAAACAGAACTTACATGCTAAAAAAAGAACCCCATGAATTATAACGTTAGCTCCATCTAATCTACATAATTTCTACCAGTTCAAGAAGTTTCTTCTCTTGTGATTTCTCCATATAGAGAGTACCAGGAAAGCAAACTTATGTATGTATAAATTGTCCCAGTTAACTTATTATTCCATTTAATGATCAAACTCTTTTGTATACATATCTTGCTGGGGAAGAGCTTGGTATGCAACATATCATTTTAGAAATGATCACTATTTTTATGCCATATTCTCACAGATTTAAACTATCCAGCACAGGAAAGAAATTATCTTGCAACTTGCTGACCTTAAAGATGAGCACACCCAAAGCCCATCCTGTCCTGGGCCTTTGTTCAGGCCGGCCTCTTACCCACTGCTTATCTAAACTGTAATGACGCCGTGTTACATACCAGCCCCATATTGCTCAGGCAGCTTGGAACTTAAGTGTGCACTGCACCCAAATATTCTCTACAGTATTCTGAGCAAAAAAGGGGTGTGGCTAAGTGAAGAGACTAAGCAACCGGAAGGAACTTTTGACAGGACCCGTGGGCAGCCACGTATGGTCTGTGGGGCTATATCCAGAGGCTTCTGCCTCTGGTATGTAATACAGGCCACGTCCTTCTGTCTCATCTGGTCTCAGATATTTAAGAGACAGCTTTCTTTAGAGGCCACATTTTACATACAGAATAGCAGAGAAAACAGTTCAAAGCCTGGCCCAAGTCACTCTACAAAAGGAAGGGTGAATCGGAGCTGCTTGAAGAGATTTCTCAGAGTAAGTCACTGCTGGAGAGTGCCAGGAACTTCAGTCTTGAGTCGAAGAGCCATCTAGAATGCTGACATGCTTGTTCAAAGCTGTTATTACTAAGTTAATTAATTTTTTAAAAAAAACATTGGAATTAAACATAATACGATTACTGTCTATTTATATCACACCTTTCCTTTTCTCCAAGGAGATTAAAGTGATTAAGAAACTCCTAATTAACTGAAAGTAATTGACTCTCAGTCTTACTCTAGTTTCATTTGTTTCTCTGAGGTCTGGGGTAACCAGGAATAGATATCAGTTAAGAGAGAAAGGTAACTGGAGGCTTCTGTGTGATGAAGGCAAGATTTGCAGTGTAGTGTAATGCCCATGGTATCCCTGGCCCCGACAGAGGACAACATGTGTAGGAGTGTGGGCAAAGCACTTACACATAGCCCAGATACTCCTGCTGCTGCTGCTGCTGCTGCAGGCACAGCCCATAGGCCAAGCCAGGTGGTGGGGAGACCAACCTTCTACTGTAGACTCTGAACGTAACACCATTTCGTAATAAGGGTCCTGATCTCCATGCTCAAAGTGCTGAAGAATGACAGCTACCCTGGATCTTAGGGTGGTGTTAAAATACATGCATGTACAAAAGGTGTAAAACTTCAAGGGTATGCCTATTCTTTGAAAATTAATAATGCCACTAATAATTACTAATATTTATTGAGGATTTACTATGTTTGGGCTAATTAAACTTAGTTGCACAATCCTAGGAGGCGATGATCTCATCCCCATTTTGAAAATAAAGAAATAGACTTGCCTACAATGGTGGAAGTGACCAAAGACTGCCTTGAGATCAGGACTCATGTTCTTTACCAGCACCCCAACAGCAAATAAATAAAGCAATCTCTTCTTTCTCTATCCTCTGCCTCTAGTCAGACATGGTATCCTTATATATAAAAACAGTTGTGTGTACATGTCCACGCCATGTACACCTACCTAGGCCCTCTGTGACTATTCTACTAAACTTACTAAGATTTATCCTTTGTAGAACATCCCTAGGAGTCAGCTCACAGAGGCGGAAGGAAGGGTGGGAGGGAGGGAGGGAGGGAGGGAGGGAGGGAGGGAGGGAGGGAGGGAGGGAGGGAGGGAGGGAGGGAGGAAGGAAGGAAGGAAGGAAGGAAGGAAGGAAGGAAGGAAGGAAGGAAGGAAGGAAGGAAGGAAGGAAGGAAGGAAAAAGAAAAAGACAATGCTTTCCCAAGGTGGGATTAGAACTGGCTGGAATGGGTCAAAACTTCATCTCCAGAAGGACAAGAGTGCAGCACAGCGCCTCACTGGAGCCTTCAAGGGTGACAGAGTGCTACCATCTTTCAAAGACTTGAACCTTCACTCCTCTCTTCGACCCAGTCTGTATTCTACAACCACTGTATAGTACAACACTGACTACTAATTAGCTCATATAACTATTAGGGTAGCATCTTAAGTCTGAACACAGACTAATTCATCCAGAGGAGAATGTCCATGGATGCCAATGCCTATCTTCCTCTCATCTGTTGTCTGCTCAGTCTTTAGCCTCCTGCCTTTGGTCATACCCTCCTGCCGAGCACCTCATGATGTCTTTGTGGTCCTGGTGAGACCACTTTAGAGCCCTCAAAGATTTAGGAATCTCAGTCTCTTCTACTACTGAGATGAAAAGGACATCCATTCACCCTCAGAAGGCAAAATAAGACGCGCAGGCACTGGAGAGGTGGATGGGGGCTTTAGAGCAGCCTTCCCATTGCCTAGGAGGGAGTGGGTTCCTAGACAGTCTGCAGAGTGTTGTCAGCAAAGCTTGGATTTAATAACTTGAGAAGAGCCCATTTCCCTGCCGTAAACAGGGAGAGGGTGAAAGGAAATGAGGTTTTCAGTCTTAGCAACTCCACTTCGTACAGTTTTCTCTGCCTGGCCCTTCCCACCACAGCCCAAGAAATGCATGATTTGGCTTTAAAAAGAGAGCATGACTTAAATTCAATTATTTGCAGTTCTTTTATAGTGCCTCATTACCAAGCACTGCAGCTGTGACCACAGCCATCACTAAATATGTGTGCAGCTACACATTTCGGTTCAAGTTTTGCTGGGCTTCTACGCAGAGTTTTCCGTAACCATCCCGTGTTCACATACTATAAAAACTCACAGCACCGCTGGTCCCAGCTGTCTCTCCTCTCCCAAATCACAACGCCTGTTCTCTCAGGACAAGGCCATGACAATAAGGACCCTCGCTTTCTCCAGGTGAGAAGAACTCCGACAATGTCAATATTTTCCTCTTACTAGGTCAGCAACTAAATCACGTTCTTGTGGACCAAAAGGGCAAAATGCATGTAGTACATTAGATGAGAAAAACTTTTAAAATCATGGTTTATGCTGGCAAAAAGTAGTTTAGAAAACACAGTATCACAATTGTTCAGATCCTCCTTGATGGGCAAAGGGCAGACAGAAAACACTGTAGGCCTTGGGTTAGGGGTAACTCCTGTCGCCATCTACCGCCTACAATAAGAAAGCAGAAACTGGTAAGAATAGTGGCCATGGTCTGAAATTTATAGAACTTCCGCATTTTGAATTCTTTTCAGTTATTTACCGTACAGACCATTCCTAGTCTGCAGACTACTATAAACTGGCTCTGATTTCTCCTCTAAAGTGACACATGACATTCACCTAAAAGTATTCAAGACAATATAGATTTGATATGCTATGTGCACATTTTAGAAGTTGGAGCATAAAAATTCAAATATGATTACCATTTTTCAGGAGAACACTTGTTAAGACATTTGCAGGTAAAAGAAAAGTCTATGTTACGGTAATATAAAGAAGTCTAGTTAATATACAACAACAGAAATTAGTGGGTGCCATCCCAGTTCTGTCTAACTACAGTCAAATAACTATTCTTATTCACAAAGACAGATCTATGTTGTCTTGTTTTGGCATGAGATAAGTGATATAAATGCTAAAATTATTTTATGATTTCATGTCTTATAATGACATAAATAATGGAAAAACTCCAGCTGACCTCTTTCCAGTGTGGAAATATAAGTATTATAAAGACAACTAGAAAGAGCCACATTGATTTACAAATAATTAAGAATTTTCATAAATAGATGAAGACCCTCCTACATAAAACTTCCATGTAGAATGTGACATTCATCCCTAAATATTCAGTAGAGAAATATATGCTTTAACTTAACCTTATGTTATTTTTAAATTAATCAGTATAAATAAAGATTAATAAATAATGAAACTTATAGAATTAAACTCAATCTTACTGCATCATAGTATCTCCCACTGAGTTCATATAAAATCAATGTTCTTATTGTTCAGGATTTGGAATGAGAGAAGCAAAGTTATAGCAAATTGGAGAGGTCTTGCATTTCTAAAGTCAAGGAATGATATGACATTCCTAATAAATAAAATTACATTACCACAGAAACTTACACATCTTGACACAATGGCAAATTAAACAGTTCGCCCAAAGGACGATTCTTGGTTAAAATTTTTTTTTAAGATTATTTTATTTATTATGTGTATAGTGTTCTGTATGTATATATGCCTGCAGGCCAGAAGAAGGCACCAGATCTCATTACAGATGGTTGTGAGCCACCATGTGGTTGCTAGGAATCGAACTAAGGACCTCTGGAAGAGCAGCAGCCAGTGCTCTTAACCTCTGAGCCATCTCTGCAGCCCCAGCCATCTTTCTCTATGTGATATTTGAGGAAGAAAGTCTTATAGGGGTCAATAACTTGGTAAACAACACTTTAAAGGCACCTCAACCCACAGACACAATACCAATATAAAACACTTCTAAGGGGCCTAGATAGATGGCTCAGCCGTTAAGAGCACTTGCTACTCTTGCAGAGGACCTGTGCTCATTTCCCAGCACCCACATGGTGGCTCAAAACCATCTGTAACTCCACAGGGGCTCTGAAACCCATGTTCTGACCTCTATCAAGCCAAGCATGTATATGGCACATATACATATATTCAGGTAAAATATTTACTCATTAAAAAAATAAAATGAATAAACATTACAAACAACAACAGCAGGGAAAAAAAAAACACTTCACAAAGTCTGAGGGCTGAGGCATAGTGGACATTTCAAGGGCCATTAACCAGCAGCCTCAGAGCCATGCACCACCTTTCATGGAAGACTGAACCCAAAGTGCAGCTTCCCCTCGTTCCTGTAACTATGTCCACCAATTAAACATATTGAAGAACAAGGGGGAAAGGACAGATATTCAAACAGAAGGTAATTAGGAACTTGAGAAAAGCTAAGAAAGATGAGCAGATGCAGAAGAGAGAAACATCAGCTCATTTCCTGATGAGGCTACTCCTCCACCGCAGGAAAGCTGCAACAATCAGGGCACAGTGGTTGATCTGTTGAGGGCACTGTGAAAGGCATGACCAACAACAATTTGGAAAGGCAGTCCCAGCTACTAAAGCTGCTCTGATACTGCTTTTTAGGGAGAAACAACCTCCTATAGACAACATCATCCAGGATAATTGTATCTCAAAATTTGTGTTCTTGGGTAGAACTGATCGTACTCCCACTCAGTTAGAATCCACTTGGGTGCTCACTAACATTGCTTCCGGAACATCCGGACAGACTATGGCCGTGACAGATGGAGGTGCTATCTCAGTATTCTCTTCTCTTGGCATCTCCCTATGTTCACATCAGTGAGCAAGCTGTATGGACTCTTAGAAGAATTTCAGGGATGGTTCAGTTATCTAACATGGTACAGCTGACCCACTGCTGGATCTTCCTGCAACTCCTGACCTGCATCCTAGGCATGTGGTCACTTATGTAATCTTACACAGCTACTTCCAGACCTTTGCTGAAACAAGAGTCTTGCACCCTTTTAGCAGCTGTTGAGCAGATTTTCCTACTTTAGTTCATCTTATGCATCACAAGGATCCCGAAGTAACAGCAGATTCCTGCTGGGTTATTTCCTACCTGACTGATGGTCCAAATGAGGACACTGAATGGTTGTGAAGACTGGAGTTGTGTCCCAACTTGTGAAGCTTGTAGGAGCTACTAAATTGCCAACTGTACTCCTGCACTAAGAGCTATGTCACTGGGACATAGGAGCAGGCTCTGATCGTGAAAGATGCAGGAACACTTACAGTCTTTCCCAGTCTGGGAACAAACCCCCAAAACTAATATTCATAAGGAGGTCACCTGACCAATGCCAAACATCACAGTCAGGACCAGATATAGCAAGTTGTGAATCATGTTAGTGTTATTTCTTGTTGGTGCCTCTTGAAGGTAGACTTTAAGACCCAAAGAGAAGCTGTGTGGGCTGTAACCAACTATACAAATGGTAGGATTGTTGGACAGATCGTGTATCTTGTTCATTGTGGCATAAAAGAACCTCTGATGAACCTCTTAAGTGCAGAAGATATCAAAATTATTCTGGTTATTCTTGATGCCATTTTAAGTATCTTTCAGGCTGCTGAGGAACTAGGTGAGACAGAGAAATCCAGTATAACAATTGACAAGTGCAGAAACCTCAGCAAAACTGAAGAGCCATGAAAATGGCTGTAGACAAGGCCTTGCTAAGCTTGGTTGAGAAGTACTTCTCAGTGGAGGGAGAAAAAGACCCAAATATTGTGCCAGAAACTAACCTCTGAAGGCTTTGCCTTCCAAGTTCAGGATGGGCCCCCAGGACCTTTAACTTCTAATGTCCACCTGAGGCACAGAGTTGTTAGCTACGTCCTGTGGTCCTCATAAATTTCCCTTACTTCAAACTTATTGATGCTGCATTTGGTTATTTTAATTGATAGATTTTCTTAGTACTTAATTATTCTCTTGTATGTATTCTATGTTACTGAAGTATTATGGAATATTAGTTTAAGATGTGTTACATTTGTTTATGTGGTGGAATATTTGTTTAATGATGCAAAAAAAAATTGCCCTTACTGCTGTCTGAGAACTCTTCAACAAAGGACTATACTGGAGCAGCTGTAAACCATGTGAAGCTGCCCTCTGCATTTCCTATTCTGTGCAGAATTTCATAGCCTGCAATGTTTTGTAAATAAAGATCAAGTTCCACTCTTCTTTACAAAAACAAAAACAGTCCTAAGAAAAAATATGGAAAAATAAGCTGTGAAGGAATTAAGCAAGAATAAAATCTAGTATTCAGTGTGAGGTTTGATGGCAGCACCAGACTGATCTCTGCTCTTGGCACAGGAAGAACAGAAGAGTGCTGTCCCTTTAGTCCTTTCTCATAAAGAGTTCTGATAAACTGTGTATGTGTGTCCCCAGATACAGATTCAACAACATTAATGCAAATAAAATGCTTGAAAAAATAAGCAATCCTTCTCTGCCACTTTAAAAAGTAATACCAGGGTTCTGAACAAAGAAGCAAATCTATGGGGACCCTATCAAATGCATGGTCTCACATCACTGCCCCACGAATTCTCTTGGAAGTCCTGGAGCAAACGAAATCTCCCAAGAAGTAGAAATGTGCCAACAACAGGCTCCAGCTGGCCACTCACAGATATGACTGGGCAGCAATGCACCTATCGATTCCTAGGTTCCTTAGACTTTGAATGCTGTCATTATGTTGGACTAACGTGAAGCACTGGCTTGCTTCACACAGGTTGAGTATCTCTCACCCCAAATGTCTAAAACCATTGTGTTTCAGATTTTAAAATATTTTCATACACTTTACTAGTTGTCCATCTCCAATTTAAGAACCCCAAATCTGTAACATTTCAAATTTGGACTTTCTGTTACAGCACTGATCAGATTGTCATATCCGATGAAACCATCTGACAACATGCTGATTCCCTTAATGGTGACAAAGACTGAAATTAAATGATAAAAATCGCTCTATGGTTGTGCTGGCTAGTTTGTTAGTTTGTTTGTTTTTATCAATATGACACAAGCTAGACCACTTTAGAGAGGTTCCCTGAATTAAGGAAATGGCCCACGAGGTTGCCCTGTGAGAAGCCAGGACAAAACACTGGGGAACGTGCAGCCAGAGCAGCTGTGGGATTCCAGGACTGAAGGGGTCATGGGAGGAGTCTGAGGCTTGGCATCCTGTGGTAGGTTAGAGCCCCTGACAGTCAGAAGGTCACTGGAGACGGTGCAGGAGAATTAGGATGGAGACACCGTTATTTTAGAGATTCGAAAATCGTGGGACCAAGAAGAGAAGCAGTTATGAAGTGGAGCTGGCTTGAGTCAGGAGACAAACCGCCCGGTGCTGTGCCCCTTTAAAGCCCAGGGGAACGCTAAAGGGCCTCGGTCTTAGTCAAGCACTAGAGTTTATATACTCCTGACTTTGATTTCACTATGATTTGATTAGAACTGTGACCAGCTTCTTCCCTCTTGAACAAAGTACTCAACTTATTTCCTACTTTATGAGCTCACAGTTGAGAGATCTGAACTTTTTAAAGAGACTCTGGAGTTTTGCAGAGACTGGCTACTTTAGAGATCTGGACATTTGGAGAGACTTAGGGGTTGAGAGTCACTCTGAATGTTAAAGAGGTGAACTTTTAAAGATTGTGAGACTTTTAAAGTTTGGAGTTTGTTTTATATTGTGATATTGATATTAATATAACATCTTGGGGACAACAAGCAAATAAAGGTTTTTGTAACTTTATTATTAAAAGGTAGCAAATAAAAAAATCACAGATTAAGCAGACACAAAGACTCTACAGCTCACTGAACTTCTGTACAGGTAGAGAAGCCGTGCAGACGGAAGCTGTATAAGTAACAAGGAGGTAACAAGGGGTGCATGGATCACCCTAGGAAACAGAAATACGAAATTTCCTGGGTAAACTGAAGGAGGGGGAGACACGGGGGGTGAGGGGAGAGGATGGGGGCCAGAAATACGAGCAATCAGTTGATCAAGTAGGGAGTGGTATGGAGGGGAAATAATGAAAAAGATGTCTTGACAGAGCGGGCTATCTTGGTGTTAGGGAGAAAACCAGTACTGGGGAAACTTCCAGGAATCTACCAGGACGACCCCAGCTAAGACTCCGAGCAATAGCAGAGGGGTCTGAACTGCCTTCTCCTGTAATCAGACTGGTGACTACTCTATCATTCAGTAACTGACGGAAGCAGATGCAGTGATCCACAGCCATGTACTGGGGTGAGCTCCTGGAGTCTAGTTGAAGAGAGGGAGGAGGGATTATATGAGCAAGGGGGAGTCAAGATCATGATGGGGGATCCCACAGACACAGGAATTTATGGACTCTCTGGACCTACAGCCAGGGAACCTGCAGGGGACCAAACTAGGCCCTCCCCATGTGGGTGACAGTTGTGTAGCTTGCTCTGTTTGTGAGGCTCCTGGCGATGGGATCAGGACCTGAGGTATAAGCTGGTTTTTTGGAATCTATTCCCGATGCTGGGATGTCTCACCCAGCCTTGATGCAGTGGGGGATCTTGGTCCTGCCTCAACTTGGTACGTCATGCTTTGTTGACTCCCATGGGAGGCCTGTCCCTTTCTGAATGGAGAAAGAATAGTGAGGGATGGAGGGTAGACAGGAGGTGTGGGGAGGGAACAGGAAGAGAGAAGGGAGGAGAAACTATGGTTGGTATGTAAAATAAATGAAAAAATTTAATGAAAACAGAAGCTGTGAAGCTTCACATTGGATTTTATTCTTTCATTATAAAATATATTTTATGTACTTATCTGCCACCAAAAAATGAAAAATCTACAATGGAGTTAAAACTAGATAAACAACTAGTTTGCATCCTCTCTCATAATTCAAGCTCACTGCCTACAGTCAGTCAGTCCTTGCTCACCCCCTAATAGTTAGCCTTTCCTGTTGTGTTGTGTTATCCTATATCCTCAGGCACATTTGTTTACGTTTGTACATATATTATTTGTTAGATTCCGTAGATGAGAGGAACCATGTAGTTGCCATATGATGGATTCTGTGAAGACACATAAAGCTACAAAACTGGATCAAAAAGAGCCATATAATCTCCTGTGCATGGGCCCTGAAGCATCATAACACAGAAGTTTCTAATGTCCCCACCACGGACGACACGTGGGAAGTTGTCATCACACCACCTTAAAAACTCTCCTTCCCACTGGCAACTGAGAGCACTCGGAGCAGCTCAGGTGTGCAGCTTTTGGGAGCATCACTTGCTGAGCCTCTCCAGCCACCAAATTAAATTACAGACTATGTCTTTCTGATCTTTTTGCAAGATGCATTCATATTCCAAATTATCCCTCCTCCACTCCCTCTCTCTCCCCCCTCTTCCCTCTCTTTAGGTCAATCATGCCCTAGACACTTTCTCTTTCTTTTGCTCCCACATTTTTATTGTCGCCACAGGTGACTCCTCTGACTGAAAGGAGCTCTTAACTTCAAGGTGAGTGGAAAAGGAGTCACGAGGAGAGGAGCCCAACAATGGCCTTGCTGCGGACCACCGTCTTGACTCACAGGAGCAGGCTGCACTAACTGTGAGACTAATCTCACTGAGTGCAGCAGCAGCAAGAGAAGGCACACAAAGCCACATCTGTGCTGCTCAGTGTCAACTGCCAACACTGTTGTGTGAAGAAGACTTTCACTTCACATATTTAAAGAACAACTTTTCATACATGCAGTGGTCATGCTTCCCCTTCCCGACTCCTCCCAGACCCTCCACTCATCCACACCACCAAATTCTGCGGCAGCATAGTTTTACCATATCTGACCCAATCAGTGTTATGGGTGTGGGACTTACCAGGACCACACTTCTAAAGACCCAAGGTCGGTGGGTATGACTTCCTGACCACATGCCCCTCTGTACTGGGAGTTTGTCAATCCTGAGCTTGTAAATGTCTTGGGCATGATGTCACAACTACTGTGAGTTCTTATGTGCAACTACCCTGCTGTGTCTAGAAAACACGGCTTTGCTGAACTCACCTACCACCTTGGGCTCTTACAACCTTCTTACCTCCTCTTCTGAAATATCCCCGAGTCTTAGGAGAAGGGGTGTGTTACACATGTCCCATTCAGGGCTAAGTACTCTATAACACCTTATTCTCTGCAAAAAGAAGCTTCTCTGATAAGTGTTGAGAGATATGCTAATCTGTGAGTACAGCAATAACTAATAGGAGTTGGTTTAATACTATATCCACCTAGCAAACAACAGTAGCAGAATCTGCCCCAGGGCCCATCTACCACAGGTTCTTGGCCCTGAAGGTGCTGTGATGGATGGGCTCCATCTCATGGAGTGGGCCTTACACCAATCAGGAAGTGCCTGGTCACTGCCGCAGCACTCATGTCACTATTGCACGGCTGAGAGTGTCTTGTCACACCAGCCACTGCTGCAGCTTGCACAGTCCCTAGCTAGGTGGCACCTGTGACACTTCCAGCACTTTCAAGCATTAAGGAAGTAGCTAGAGCTGGAGCTGTACCTGTCACCACCCACAGCAATGGATAATGTGCCCTTTCCTTATGTCCAGGCCAGCACTGGACATCCTTTGTCTTCTGAATATGAGCCATTATGACTGGGTAACATAAACTCTCAAAACAGGTGTAATTTGCACTACCAAATAGCTAAGAATGTTGAACAATTTAAAAAATATTACTCAGCTATTTATATTTTATAGTTTGAATCCTGTTTAGTTCCAAGCCCCATTTTTCAAACTGGGTTGATTGTTCTCTTGATGTTTAAATTTTTAAAAAATTCTTTGTAGGGGGGCTGGAGAGATGGCTCAGTGGTTAAGAGCATTCCCTGCTCTTCCAAAGGTCCTGAGTTCAATTCCCAGCAACCACATGATGGCTCACAACCATCTGTAATGAGGTCTGGTGCCCTCTTCTGGCCTGCAGGCATACACACAAACAGAACATTGTATACATAATAAGTAAATAAATAAATAAATATTTTTTAAAAAAAAATTCTTTGTATACTTTATAAATTAACCCTCTGTCAGATGTATAGCTAATAAAAGTTTTCCTTAATCTCAAAAAAATTATAATTAAAAATAACTTGGAGCTTTTGTTCCTTTTCTATTTTGTGGAATAGATAGCAGTGTCACTCTTTGGAGTCTGGTAAAACTGTACCTTGAATACATACGGCCCTATGCTTTTTTAATTAGGAAAAATCTTAATTACTTCTTTTATTTCATTGGATGTTTTCCAGTCCAATCTGTTATTATGTATCTTCTAATTGGGGGAATAAGACCATTAATAATAAGGGATATTACTGAACAATCTGTACTCATTTTGTAACTTTCATGGAATTTTAAGATACCTTTTTTGATTCAATGTTCTGGAATTGGTTATTCGCTCTGTGCTCTTAGGTGTGTTTAACCTTCTCTTCAAAACTAAGCATTCCCGCCATTGGGTGATTCTCTCTGCATCTTGTCTCCAGCAGGAAATGCTCAGTCTCTTGTATATCTTAAGTTCCCATGAGATCTAAACTGAAATGGGAGGGAGGGTAAACACTTGGTGTAATGTGTTATGGCTGATCTCCACGTCAAATTGGTAGGTTTTAGAATCATCATGGAAACACATCCCTGGGTTTAACAAGGGAAGGAAAAGCTACCCTGACTGTGGGTGGCTCCATCCCACAGGCCGGTGTCCTGGAATGACTAAGAAAGAAGGCAGACAGTAATGACCTCTGACTAGTTTCATTCAGATAAGTATTTCCCCAAACTGCTTCTCTATGCACCCTATGGGATGTTTATTAATATCCTCAGAAAGCACGATTCCGCATAACACATTGTGGGAAATGCTAGACCAAGATGTTTGTCTTTCCCTTCAATTACCTCAACTACTTTAAATTACAGCTTTCAGACCAAAACAGACAAAAATCTTTTGGATAGGATAAATGATGCCAATCCTACCTCTCCTCAAACACACAAGATGTATCAGAGGAAACTTAATTTTCAGTTTCTTCCTCTGGCCTGAGCTAGTGCTCTCAGGTGGAGGAGGTGGTGGCACAGCACTCACCCCTGGATACACTCGGTGCCCCACCCTGGAGGAACACCCAGCACTGTCAGACTGCCGACACACCGGGTTCTAACAGCCTCACCTATACTAGGAATTTGAAGTAAGAGCTGTTCATGAATTGAATTCTTCCTCAGCAGGCCTGAGAAGTAGCTCAGCAGTTACAAGTTTTGCCTTGTGAGCCTGAGGACTTGTGAGCGAGTTCAGTCACTGGCTCCACAACAGGAGAGAAACAGGTCCTGAAAGTTGTCCTCTGACCCTGGCACACACAATACGCTCATGCTCCATTGCCCTCCATCCCTTACATATAAGCATACAATAGAAAAAAATTTCTCTCAGAGTTATAAAAATTGTAAGAGAATTGTCTACCAGAACGACAAAGCGAGGGGAGACACTATTTCAGCATAAGCCCACGCAGGACACACGAGACAGGAAGGAATGGTCAGCAAAGACTGCTCTTCCATCTGCTGTGGTACCCTAAAATACCCTTCTCCCCAAGAACAGGACCAAGAGGACTCACCATGTCATAAGTTGTAACAATCTTCTTCAGAACCTCAGGCACAATGGCCTGCAGCTCCATGGTGGGGTAGGGCTCACTAAGGTTCAAGACCACCAGGGGGGTGTTGTCCGGGCCCAGGAACCGAGGTGACACGGCAAGCATGCACTGCATGAGGTTGGCCACTGAGGAGAGGCCACACAACTCCTTGAATGACACCACTGCATTCTGCAAAACAGAAAAGAGGCCCTAGGGGTCACTGTGATGGCGATTCTTAGTTGTCAACCTGACCACATCTTGAATTAACTAAAATTCTAATGGCTGAGCACACCTGTGAGGGAGTTTTTCTTAATTAAATCAATTGAAGTGTAAAGACCGACTTCCTTTTATTTATTTATTTGTTTGTTTGTCTATTGAGACAGGGTTTCTCTATATAACCTTGGTTGTTCTGAAACTCTGTGTACCAGACTGGCCTCGAGCTCTGAGATCCGCCTGCCTCTGCTTCCCAAGTGCAGGGATTATAGGAGTGCACGACCACCGCTTGGGAGAAGACCCACTCCTAATCCAGATCTTTGAAGTGGAAAGATAAACTTTTAATTCAGATATTTTCGGGTGGGAAGATATACCTTTAATCCAGGCACCCTTTCTACCTGAAATCTATATAAAGGGCAGAGGAGAAGGAAGCTTTCTCTCTCTTTGACAGCTTGTTCTTCCTCTCACTAGCAAATTCATTTCTTCACTGGCATTAGAGTCTACTTCTTCAGGATTCCAGTGTATGCTGAAAACAGCTGAGACATCCAGTCTGATGGACTGAACAATTAACTTGATTCTTGGACCTTCCACTGGTAGATAATCACAGCCTGTAAACTATTCTAAACATCCCACATCGCGTGTGTGCCTGTGTGTGTGTGTGTCCTAAGTATGTATACATATACAATGGGGATTTTTCCCAGTCAGAATATGAGTCAGGAGTGTGACTCCAGGCATGCTTGTGCCCTGTGTAGACAGAACAGGTGGCCAGAAGGAGCAGATCTAGAGATCTATGCTTCTAAGTAATCCATGTTCTGGAAATAATTTTGAATTTAAACATTTCATTTTTATTAATATTGCTTTAAACATGGCCATCAAGCTATGCATCATCTTGTTCAAACTTATTTTGTGACCAGGTATAGAAATAAATTATTTTGATATCTAAAGTGTGCTCCCCCAAGCAGTCTGCAATAAGTCCTGGCTTTTCTTCACAGCACATCCTGCATCTGTCACCTCAGCCTGTAGTTTCCCTTTCTACTACCCACCCCTACCCATAGCACAAGTCCCGGAGGGCAGGCTGACATCTATTGATTCCACCACAGTCTCACAGCCAGCCTGCCTATGCAGATGGCTCTGTGGGGCTCAGGGCAGAGAAGCCCTGAAGGCATGATAGTTGAGCCTTAACAGGTTCCAAAGGGAATTACGTTTCATATGCACACCAACAGCCACAGACAGGGAACAATGTTGTTTATTTTTGAACTGAGGGTTTGCCAAAATGCCTGTACCCTCAACAGTGGAGAAACCCTTTCAGTTTCAGTTATTCTGTGACCAAATGAGGACCATGGATGCCTGCATGCAGACATCTGTTCTTATTCCAGAAGTAGCAGCAGAACTGGAGAGGAAACATACTGAAATGTTTCCTGGGATAGGAGTTACTGCTAATGCCATTTTTATAACAGTGGCTTAAGAGCAAACAAACAGGCGAGGGAAAGAAGGCTCAGTGGTTAAGAGCACTGGCTGCTCTTCCAGAAGGACCTGGGTTTGAGTCCCAGCATTCACATGTCAGGTCACAACCATCTATCTCTGACTCCAGCTCCAGGGGATCTGACACCCTCTTCTGGGCTTTGTGGGCACCAGGCATGCATGTGGCACACAGATAAACATGCAGGCAAAACATTCATACTTATAAACTAAAAATAAATCTTTTTTTAAAAAAATAAACATCTTCTACCTAGCACACACTGCTATGTATGATCTCTTCCTACATGACTGACCAGTCCTAGGCCACAGTCAGATGTGTCGTCCATCCTTAATCAGGCACAGTTCCTGACTGACTGCTCTGAAACTTGTTATCATCTTAAGACTTTCATAAATAGAGTTATCATAAATATTTTATGTAAACAATTATCTATCCTCTAAAATCAAAAGAACAGTGGCTCATTTAGATGTTCCCAAGCACAAGAGTTCCAAAAGAAAGATCTGGAACACATCCCTTTTACTTTAACCAATCTACTTTTTGATAGGTCATCAATTTGTGTTCAATCTAAGAAATGATATTTAACAATATCAGAGATTCCCACGTACGCTGTGTTAAAACAAACAACAACAACAGAAACCAAACAAACGAAAACATAGCTGTTGACCGGCCATAAGAGGAACATGGGTAAGCAGCTTATGAGTCAGCACCAAGACCAGTTTACTCTAGCATGCAATCGACAGTTCAACAACTACAGCTCTGGAAGTCTAAACAATGAGAAACGAGACAATTAACAAACACTCTAACAACCAGTTGCAATTTACAAAGTATTGAAAATTAAATATACCACTGCAAAAAATAAACACACATCTACAAATCATACACATGCGAGGAGAGATCTAAACACGGACGCACCTGCATGTTTTCTCTCAGGTCTGTGGCATCCCGTATGGGGGGCTGGGCATTCTTGAACACTTCATCTACAGTTTTAATCCACAATGTTCTCAGAGAAGCATATTCCCGGGACTTCTTCCCTTTCCTCACAGAAAGGCCCCTCTTATGAGGTTTCCCTCCTCCTCTTCGGTTAGTAATGGCCACATGGACGAACAAAGAAGCATGGACGAGGACTTCTCCAGTCAAAGACTGCAGGGGAACATGGCGGTAGCCCGTCTGCAAGCATTCAAAGGGAATCGTGTACTGGCCAATGAACTCATCCCCAATGTAGTCATCGTCCAGCACGACGAAGCGCACCATGGCCAGCTCAGGGAGGTTGACTTGAAATTCAAAGCTTTCATCAAAAATGGGAGCGTCTCCATTCTGGTTTACAGTTTTTGTCCTTTGCTCTGCACAGTCGGCAGGGATTCCATGGATTTCCACATATACATAAGGATCTACTACATCACCTTTGGCACCTGACCCTTTGGGCTTGGGAAAGTTCTGGCCACTGATAATTTTGATGTGGAGCAACTGAGGTGAGACTCCAGGGACAGAGTCCTTTGTGTTGGCACTAAAGAAGGAGACTTCCTCCCTCATGATGGCCGGCCTAAGAACATAGCCACAGTTTCCATTCTGCCGAAACCAACCAATGTTCAGATCCATCATGAGTCCTGGAGTCTGAAAGTTCATGGCTACAATCTGACACCCACATTTCCAAAAGTCTTGAGGGTTCATGTTACTAGAGTCAATTCTCATTGGACTAGGAAAGACCCTGGCAAGAAAACGCTTATTGTAATTTACAAAGTCCCCAGGGTTTTCATTGGCATATTTGCTAGCAAGCACTTCATTAAATGAACACACTTCCCAGTACTTCTGCACCTGAAACGACACCTGGAATTCCTTGAACTGGACTGACTTACAGATGCTGACCAGTTCAGACAATTCTTTGCAAAGCTGAAAGCGCTTCACAGGCACTTGGTTAGGCTGTTCCACAATCTCTTTCCCCATCCTCTGAGACATTTCTGCCCCTTCATCCTCATCAGTAACATCCCCTTCCACACCAGAGCAATTTGAAGACAGCTTCTTTGCTTTGATTAGTATCTTCCCTTTCAGGACATCTGGGGATGGTAGGTAAGACTCCTCCATGTTGGGTGATGTTGTATACAGCTTGTCTCCTAAGATTTTCTTCATGTGCTGAACCATCACTTTCTGTTGTTTAATAGAACAGTGATTTTCTAAACATAAGATGAGAGGATACTCAGAAGCAAAGAACGCATACTTGTTAATAATGTCGATGACACTGCGGAAGACTATCTGAGAGGTCATGGTATGGCCTGTGTAAATCACAGGCTCATTATCTGGCCCATCCCATACGTCCAATTCAACACTCCTGCAACCCATTTTAAGTGCACGGATATAGCCTGTGATGTCAGAGGGGCCCCGGAACTGGTCTTCTATCAAGTATGTATTGTGAGACGAGTTTATAAAGTAATGAGACAGGGGCTGCTTCATGTCCTGACAGACCTTCTTATGTTCTGGATCAAATATGTAACAATCAGGGGACATCAGGTAATTAGTGAACCCGTCTATGGAAAGCCAGCCCTTCTCCTGACCTTCTTTGGATGGCTCATATTTGTGAATAATTTCAAGGCTTATTTCCTCATTTATATGTGCCACACCCTGTTCCGCCTCCAGAAACATCATAAGGTCCTTGGTATCAAGGAATTCTTTATTGCTTGAAAACTGAACTAAAAGGAAGTAAATTTCAGGTCTAGTACAAAGTTCATGAAAAACCTCAATAAATTCTTCTTTTGTGACGTCAGTACCAGCTTTGTCCTTTGATTTATGCAATTCTTTGAACTTAAGCTCAATTTTGCTTGTTTTTAAACCAGGATTGAGGTTTCTGATACACTGCACAGCATTACACAGAGTTATATGTCCAAGATCATCTACATCAATTTCACTAAACATTTGTGAAACCCAAGAAGTCCTCATGTTGTCTTGACTACTTTCTAACATATCGAGTGTATGTTTCCCATAAGAAATCAAGTATCGGAGTCCTGTTACCCAGATGTTCGCAACATCTGCAGAATTGGCAACCAAATCAAGTGACTCATAATTCTCTCCATAAATGACTGAAAATGCACAATCTTCAGATATCTGCTCAGAAATACCATTGCTGCGGAATATATCTGTGTTTTTCCCTGTTCTAACTTCCTTGATAGATTTGATATCAATCTTGGCTTTCTCAGAATCCTTTTTAGATGGCTCCCACCTCAGGCTTTGCATGTCGGCATCCAGCAAAAAATACCGATGATAAATCCTGGAGTTTGAGCGAACCTTTTTGAGTTCAGAACCCTCAACCATTGAGTTGATGCAGTCACTTGCACTGCTGATCTTCTTCTCTGTCGGCATGCTGCTGAACGACACCGTTTTCTTCCGCTCTCTTTTCTGTTTCGTGCCATCCTGGAGGGAAGAAAAGTGTGTTAGGATATCACGCTCAGACAAGGAATTAAATTTTAATTCCACGAAAAATGCATACTATGATTTTCTAACCTGGCTTGTGGAATGAATGACGGCTGTGCATATTTAAGAGTTTAGAAGAGGTCTTAGAGACTCAGCCTAATGTCACCAGGCCACAAAGTATTGCTTAATAACTGTACTCATGCTTGAAAAGGCATGTTCATAGGACTGGAAATTTTCAGGAAATACAGAACTCCTTTGCTCACAAAATACCAAGAATCCCAAGGCATCAAGAGAAGAACATTAAGTCAACCACAGTACCCATCTGCGAGTGGGGCCTTTGTAACTACACCACTCATGTACCTGTGCAGATACAGATCTCCATATCAGAGTTTCCTATGGGCTTAGCATTACATGCCTCAAAATCACCTAGGTTACTCGGTTGAAGAAGATTTGAGTCTATGAAATCAAATCTCTAGGGATGGTGGCAGGGATCTGTATTCAGGCAGCATCCCACATGCTGGGTGCAGAGACTACAGCCTGAAAGACCTTTTCTAGACACTTGAGTTTGATAGTATGTTTTAAGTATTTTATTTCTCAATACTATACATGACTAGGCTAGAAATGGTTAACCATGAACCCATAAAGTGTATGTTAAATGGAGAGACGCAAATCCCTGGCTCTTTACAGCATCACAGTACAGTAGTCAGGGTCCTGCGAAGCTCAGGTAGACACAGATTTCTGCTAGTCATGCTGGGCTTGAAAGGAGTTACAGGTTACGCTGGAGCATCTACTCTGGAGTTATTAAAGCCCGTTGCTGTGCATCTTCATGCTGCTGCTCAGGAACCTCCAATATGAACATGGGTTACCGTGCTACCCAAGTAAAGCTTCAGGGAGCACCTATTTCTAAAGGAGTCTGCATTCTCCACTTTCCTGCAAATCCAACATATTCACATGTAAGAGCTGACACACATTTACTCATGTGTCTCAAACCTTTCCTATACAGATGTCTTTATTTGAGAGGGGAAAAAGCTTAAGTGACTGCAAATATCTTTGGTGATCTGAGCTTAAAAGACAGCAGTGCTTCTCAAGAAGTGTATAACATCTGTGATACATTTCTAGCAACTTACTGTATTCACAAATAATAACAAAATAAATAAGTAATAAAAAACAGACTAGGAACGGGGGTGTGGGACTATATAACCTCATTATAGAAAAGGAAAAAATGTAACCATGTAAGCACATTCAAAGACAATTCTGCTTTTCCTGCTCTGCACAGAATCTAGGCAAATAAAATCTCCGTATTTTCAAAAGCCATTATTATTCTATCTATATCTGAAATTGAAAAACATTCTTACCTTTTTATTATCTATACTTCCAAAAGCAATTTGCAGAGGGTAACTAAACTTGATCTTTAAATCATATGTGTATCATTTTCTTCAAAGTTTTAGAATGAACTATAGAGGTTTTCGTGCTCTGAGATACAAAGTAAAAAATAAGGCCATCAGGCATTGTATTTCGTTCTAACTATATCATCAGAATGATAAACTACAGAAAGGTAAAAGCTGTGGTAATTGCATCTGTAAGATTTATTGTATCTTAGTCATTCCAAACCCTAAAGCATAGGTTGTTGTTTTTTTTTTAGTGAGTTGGCATGAAATCAAATATGTAGTCAGCCATGAAGCAAATGTATAAATCTCCTATCTGTCAGAACAAAATACATATCTTTGCCTCTAAAAAGACAAATTTTGCTTTAATAAGGACAACATGCTAATTTAGTAATGGAATTTCATAATCTGTAAATTACACCTCAAAGTGCTACTGGTAAAATGAGGTCACAAAGATAAATGGAGGTGTTTACCCACTGCTCCATTAAATAGATATGGTACTTCCTCAGCATTTCCATCTTTTATTCTCCTATTTTTACACTGATTATTAATTTACTGCTACAAATTCTAATTTGTTAAAAAGACACATTTCACATTCATGATTTTCTTAACTATCAGAAAAGAGAGGACTCAACAGCAATGCTCCTCAACAGAATGCACAGAACATATGCATGTATCCACACCAGCATATGTGGGACAGGCGGGAGCTTCAACACTGTACCATGGCTTTACAAACCAGGCCAGGCTCTGACTGGAGACTTCCAGTCACTGACTATACTGACGCACACTCATGGTGCTCACTCAGACGTAGCCTGAAATACTGGCAGCAAGGACACTCTTCACCAGTCTCCCCTCCCGATCTGCCTTAGCCAAAGCCGTAACAACACCTGAAGGAAAATATTGTCTCTCCTTTCACACTAGCAAACAAAGCCATTAGGAGCCACGAGAAGACGCGCTTGCTTACAAACTGTTCCAGTTGGATCTTAACTGCACCCCCTCCCCCCCAGGAGCTTGTGTGGTGGAAGCCTTGGGGAGGTGACTCTATAGAAGGACCATTCCATTCACAGACTCAGAACTACTTGGGACACTGAGGTATTGAGAACTTTCTAAGGTGGAGCCTAGTTAGAGGAAGTAGGTCATTGAAAGCATGTCATTGAAAGCATGCCCTTGAGCTGGGCTTGGTGGTCCAAGCCTTTACTCCCCGCATTCGGGAGGGGGGGGGGCAGAAGCAGCTGGATCTACTTGAGGTCCAGGCCAATCTGGTTTACAAAGGCAGTTCCAGGACAGCCAGAGCTACACAGAAAACCATGTCTCAAAAAACAAAATTAAAAAACAGGAAGGAAGAAAAGAAAGAAAGGAGGGAGGGAGGGAGGGAGGGAGGGAGGGAGGGAGGGAGGGAAGGAAGGAAGGAAGGAAGGAAGGAAGGAAGGAAGGAAGGAAGGAAGGAAGGAAGGAAGGAAGGAAGGAAGGAAGGAAGGAAGGAAGGGAAGCAAGCCCTTGAAGGGTGTATCTTGCCCTTGATCCTCCCTACTCCTTGCTTCCTGGCTGCCATGAGGCAAGTGGCTTCACATGCTCCCAGCCACCTTACAGCAGGCTCAGAAAAAAAAATGAAGACAACTGGACTGAAGCCTCTTAAACTATTATCCAAAGTAAATAGTTCCGCTTTTTAAATTGTTTGCCTAAGATGCTTGGTCAATAAGGAGAACAGGTGTGAACTTGATTTATGTCTCATTAGCTGTACCAGATTTCCTGGCTAGCAGAAACAGATGGACATGATGCCAAGACATGTATGCAGCTGGGTTCCCTATACCCAAGACCAAAGGAAGGGAAGACAGAGGGCCTGAGCAGGAGAGAAGGAGGGCTAGGCTGAGATGGCCGGAGACCAGTTCTCAAACCATCTAACTCCCGATTCTACCCTTCCCTGCTTATTTCAAGTTGGCCTTAACTTTTTAACTCAACAGCGATTAGCACTGCCTAGGCTAAAACAGCTGACCACTAGCAGAGCTGGAATGAACTCTGTGTGTTTCTTAATATATGTTGGGTTAAACTGAATATTGGAAAGAATTCAAACTATATGTGCCACACATACAGGTTTTTATTTTTCTTTTTAGATTTTAACTACAAAACTAAGTGGATCTGGCATGCATTAAGCGTCTAAAGTCACAGAAGAAGAATCTAACTTCCTGCAATGTCTCAAATAGTTTGAAGAATATTAAAACACACTTCTCAGAGCTAGTTGATACCAGCACTCATCACCGAGCCCTCTGGAGTGGAGAAAATGACAACTTTGTCTAACGATTCATCCCTGTTGCTCCAGAGCATTTACTAACAGCCAGGGAATGAGCATGCAGAAGGCCTGGACTGGGGAGAAATGGTTTCCTCAAGAGTTTACCTCCCTCACAACTTCATAAAAATGCTTAAAGATTCCTTTAGACAACACCCACAGCCATCCCCCACCTTATCTCTGTCCACCAGAGCCTTGGCTCTGACTGCCCCTGGAGAGGTGAGTGTCTCTAGTTCACAGCTAGAGGGCCTAGCTCTCTGGATCCTAGTCCCACAGGCACATCCCGAGCCCCACTCTCCAGCCAGCTAGACCCCAGGGACCTGAAGCAGCCTCCCCACACATGCAGTCCCACTGCATCTACAACCATGGGAGCCTTGGCCCTGATTGCACCTGGAGAGAAGCCCCCAGACCCACATCAGCAACTACCAGAAGTACGGCCCCGCCTGTACCCCTTGGAGGAAGAGATGGGTAAGCACCAATACAAGAACACATCCAACAACCTAAAGAGCAACATGGCAACACCCGAACCTGGTGGTCCTACAAAAGGAAGGCCTGAATATTCTAACCCAGAAGAAGCAGAAGAAAAGGTCCTTATATATAACTTTCTGAAGACAACAGAAGCCCTTAAAGAGGAAATTAAAAATTTCCTTGAAGAAATGGAGGAAAAGACAAACAAAAAAAAAATTGTAAGAAATCAATAAATCCCTGAAAGAAAGCCAAGAAATCAAGAAAAAGCAAGCAGATAAACCAAACAGTTTAAACAGTTCAAGACTTAAAAATTAAAATAGAGGCAATAACTGAGGGAATTCTGGAAATGAAAAGTCTTGGTAAATGCAGACTACAGATGCAAGCATAACCAACAGAATAAAAGAGATGGAAGAGAGAATCCCAGGAGTTGAAGATACGGCAGAGGAAACAGATTCACGGGTCAAAGAAAATGTTAAATCCAACAAATCCTTAACACAAAACATCCAGGAAATCTAGGACATCATGAAAAGACCAAACCTAAGAATTATAGGGATAGAAGGAGAAAAACTCCAGCTCAAAGGCACAGAAAATATATTCAACAAAAAAATCATAGAAGAGCTCTGTAGGTGCTGAGAAGTCCCATCTGGACGGGTGAGTGTGTGCTATCCAGGGGCGGACTGTCCCGGTAGAGAGCACAAACGCCCCTCCCCCAGCTCCTGCTGCAGGACTTTCTTTCCTACACACGGGCCCCCACCCCCCACCCCCACCCCTAAGCCTGCCTTGTCTGCAAGGTCCTTTGCTGTAGAACAGCTTCCTGCCCTCTCACTAAGGCTACCATCCCAGAGCAGTGAGTGCCTGACTTGAGGGCAGGCCTCAAGGTCCCCGCCAGGGAATGCGGGCCCCTGCTGCTGGGGCTGCAGTGTCTGCTGTGCTCTCCTGGACCTGCTCTGCCTGCCCCCTACTTCCCTTGGTCCCTGGCTCATTGGGGCTACCAGGAGCCCCTGTGTAGGTGCTGAGAAGTTCCATCTGGACGGGTGAGTGTGTGCTATCCTGGGGCAGACTGTCCCGGTAGAGAGCACAAACCCCCCTACACTAAGGCTACCCAACCAGAGCAGTGAGTGCCTGCCTAGCGGGCAGGCCTCAACAACCCCCGAAAGGGAGCACAGGACCTCCAGCTTGTACTGCAGTGTCGCCTGTGTTCTACTCCACCCCGCCCTACCCCCTGCATTTGGCCTTCTTTCCGCGGGTCATTGGAATACCAGGCATCCCTGTTTTGGTGTTGAGGAGTTCATCTGGAAGGGAACGGTTCCTGCCCCTACACTGAGGAGATACACCCAGAGAGTTAGTCACAGCAAAGACTAGTCCAAGACACCAGGCCTCTCCTGGCTCCATTTGAAGGAAAAGATGGGCAGGCACCAATGCAAGAATTCCCCCAACAACTTGAAAAGCAACGTGACATCACCAGAATCCAGGAATCCCGAAATGAGAAGTGTACACGCTAATCCAGAAGAATTAGAAGAATTCGACTCAAAAGTGAATTTTATGAAAATAATAGAGGACCTTAAACAGGAGGTGAAAAACTGCCATAATCAATTAGAGATTACAAACAAAAAGGTAGAGGAAATGAATAAATATCTCAAAGATAGCCAAGAAAACCAAGAGAAACAAGAAAAAGTAATCAAACAGGTAAGGGAAACAGTTCAAGACTTGAAGAATGAAGTGGAAGTAATAAAGAAAACACAAACCGAGGGAAGGATGGAGATGGAAAATTTGGATAAACGAACAGGAACTACAGAGACAAGTACCACCAACAGATTACAAGAGATAGAAGAAAGAATCTCAGACACTGAAGATACCATAGAGAAAATCAACTCTCTGATCAAAGAAAACAGCATAACCAACAAATTCTCATCACAAAACATTCAGGAAATCTGGGACACAATAAAAAGACCAAACCTAAGAATAATAGGGATAGAAGAAGGAGAAGTACAGCTCAATGGTCCAGAAAATATATTGAATAAAATTATAGAAGAAAACTTTCCCAACCTTAAGAAAGATATTCCTTTGAAGGTCCAAGAAGCATAGAGAACACCGAATCGACTGGATCAAAAAAAAAAACATCTCCTCGTCATATAATAATCAAAACACAAAACATACAGAATAAAGAAAGAATATTAAGAGCTGCAAAGGAAAAAGGTCAAGTTACCTATAAAGGTAAACCTATCAGACTCACATCTGATTTCTCTATGGAAACCATGAAAGCCAGAAGGTCCTGGATAGATAGATGTACTGCAGAAACTAAGAGACCATGGATGCAAGCCCAGACTACTGTACCCAGCCAAGCTTTCGTTCACTATAAATGGAGAAAACAAAATTTTCCAGGATAAAAACAAATTTAAACAATACGTAGCCACAAATCCAGCCCTACAGAAAGTAATAGAAGGAAAATCACAAACCAAGGAGTCCAACAATGCCCATAATAACTCAGACATCTAATGACCCTTCACCAGCACAACTTGAAGAAGGGAAACACACAAACTCTACTACCAAAAGAAAGAAAGAGAGAAAGGAAAAATGACCGGAGTTAACAACCACTGGTCATTAATATCCCTTAATATCAATGGACTCAACTCACCTATAAAGAGGCACAGGCTAAGAGATTGGATTCGAAAACAGGATCCAACATTCTGCTGCTTACAAGAAACACACCTCAACCACAAAGACAGACATCTACTCAGAGTGAAGGGCTGGGAAAAGGTTTATCAAGCAAACGGACCTAAGAAACAAGCAGGTGTGGCCATACTAATTTCTAAGAAAGTTGACTTCAAACTAAAATCAATCAAAAGAGATGGAGAGGGACATTTTTCACTCATAACAGGAACAATTCACCAGGATGAAGTCTCAATCCTGAATATATATGCCCCTAATATAAAAGCACCCACTTATGTAAAAGAAACGTTACTAAAACTCAAGGCAGTCATCAAACCACACACACTAATAGGAGATTTCAACACTCCTCTCTCACCAATGGACAGGTCAATCAGACAGAAACCTAACAGAGAAATAAGAGGATTAAGGGAGGTAATGAATCAAATGGACTTAACAGACATCTATAGAACATTCCACTCAAATAAGAAAGAATATACCGCCGGGCGGTGGTGGCGCACGCCTTTAATCCCAGCACTTGGGAGGCAGAGGCAGGCGGATCTCTGTGAGTTCGAGACCAGCCTGGTCTACAAGAGCTAGTTCCAGAACAGGCTCCAAAGCCACAGAGAAACCCTGTCTTGAAAAACCAAAAAAAAAAAAAAAAAAAAAAAAAAAGAAAGAATATACCTTCTTCCCTGCAGCTCATGGAACCTTCTCGAAAATAGACCACATACTCGGTAACAAAGCAAACTTACAGAGTTACAAAAAAATATCGGTAACCACCTGTGTCTTATCAGATCACCATGGATTAAAGTTAGAATTCAACAACAATGCTAGCCCCAGAAAGCCTATGAACTCATGGAAGCTGGACAGTCAACTACTGAACCACACCTGGATCAAGGAAGAAATAAAGAAAGAAATTAAAGTCTTTCTTGAATTCAATGAAAACGAAGACTCAACATACTCAAACCTATGGGACACTATGAAAGCAGTGCTAAGAGGAAAGTTCATAGCATTAAGTGCCCACTTAAAGAAAACGGAAAAAGCATACATTGGAGACTTAATAGCCCACCTGAAAGCTTTAGAAAAAAAAGAAGCAGACTCACCTAGGAGAAGTAGAAGACTCGAAATAATCAAATTGAGGGCTGAAATCAACAAAATAGAAACACAGAAAACAATCCAAAGAATCAATGAAACAAAAAGCTGGTTCTTGGAGAAAATCAATAAGATTGATAAACCCCTATCCAAACTAATCAAACGGCGGAGAGAAAATACGCAAATTAACAAAATCAGAAACGAAAAGGGAGACATAACCACAGACACAGAGGAAATTCAGAGAATCATTAGATCTTACTACAAAAACCTGTATGCCACAAAATTGGAAAATGTAAAAGAAATGGACACTTTTTTAGATAAGTACCATATACCAAAGTTAAACCAGGACCAGGTGAACAATCTAAATAGACCTGTTAGTCGTGAAGAATTAGAAGTTGTTATAAAAAACCTCCCCACCAAAAAAAGCCCAGGTCCAGACGGCTTCAATGCAGAATTCTACCAGAACTTCCAAGAAGACCTAATACCTATACTCCTTAATGTATTTCACAATATTGAAACAGAGAAGTCATTGCCAAATTCTTTTTATGAAGCTGAAGTTACTCTGATACCAAAACCACACAAAGACACAACCAAGAAAGAGAACTACAGGTCAATCTCACTCATGAACATCGACGCAAAAATACTCAATAAAATACTGGCAAACCGAATCCAAGAACACATTAGAAAAATTATCCATTATGATCAAGTAGGCTTCATCCCAGAGATGCAGGGCTGGTTCAACATAGGAAAATCTATCAATGTAATCCATCATATAAATAATCTGAAAGAAAAAAACCATATGATCATTTCATTAGATGCGGAAAAAGCATTTGACAAAATTCAACATCCCTTTATGATAAAGGTCTTAGAGAGATTAGGAATACAAGGGTCGTTCCTAAGTATAATAAAAGCTATTTATAGCAAGCCGTCAGCTAACATCAAATTAAATGGAGAGAAACTCAAAGCTATTCCACTAAAATCAGGAACACGACAAGGTTGTCCACTCTCTCCATACCTCTTTAATATAGTGCTTGAAATTCTAGCAATAGCAATAAGACAACATAAGGGGATCAAAGGGATTCAAATCGGAAAGGAAGAAGTTAAACTTTCATTATTTGCAGACGATATGATAGTGTACATAAGCGACCCCAAAAACTCCAGCAAAGAACTCCTTCAGCTGATAAACACCTTTAGTAGCGTTGCAGGATACAAGATCAATTCCAAAAAATCAGTTGCCCTCCTATACACAAAGGATAAGGAAGCAGAGATGGAAATCAGAGAAGCATCACCCTTCATGATAGCCACAAATAGCATAAAATATCTTGGGGTAACTCTAACCAAGGAAGTAAAGGATCTATTTGACAAGAACTTTAAGTCAATGAAGAAAGAAATTGAGGAGGATACCAGAAAATGGAAGGATCTCCCTTGCTCTTGGATTGGGAGGATCAACATAGTAAAAATGGCAATTCTACCAAGGGCAATTTATAGATTCAATGCAATCCCCATTAAAATCCCATCAAAATTCTTCACAGATCTTGAGAGGACAATAATCAACTTTATATGGAGAAACAAAAAACCCAGGATAGCCAAAACAATCTTATATAATAAAGGATTGTCTGGAGGCATTACCATCCCTGACCTCAAACTCTATTACAGAGCCTCAGTATTGAAAACAGCTTGGTATTGGCATAAAAACAGAGAAGTCGATCAATGGAACCGAGTAGAAGACCCTGATTTTAACCCACAAACATATGAACACCTAATTTTTGATAAAGGAGCTAAATGTATTCAATGGAAAAAAGAGAGCATCTTCAACAAATGGTGCTGGCAGAACTGGTTGTCAACGTGTAGAAGAATGAAAATAGATCCATATCTATCACCATGCACAAAACTCAAGTCCAAATGGATTAAAGACCTCAATATTAGTCTGAACACACTGAACCTGATAGAAGAAAAAGTGGGAAGTACTCTACAACATATGGGTACAGGAGATCACTTCCTACGTTTATCCCCAGCAGCACAGACATTAAGGACAACATTGAATAAACGGGACCTCCTGAAACTGAGTAGCTTCTGTAAAGCAAAGGACACTGTCACTAAGACAAAAAGGCAACCCACTGACTGGGAGAAGATCTTCACCAACCCTGCAACAGATAAGGGTCTGATCTCCAAAATATATAAAGAACTCAAGAAACTAGACTTTAAAAGGTTAATGAACCCAATAAAAAAATGGGGCACTGATCTGAACAGAGAATTCTCAACAGAAGAAATTCAAATGGCCAAAAGACACTTAAGGTCATGCTCAACCTCCTTAGCGATAAGGGAAATGCAAATTAAAACAACTTTGAGATACCATCTTACACCTGTCAGAATGGCTAAAATCAAAAACAGCAATGATAGCCTTTGCTGGAGAGGTTGTGGAGAAAGAGGCACACTCATTCATTGTTGGTGGCAACGCAAACTTGCCCAACCACTTTGGAAATCAGTGTGGCGATTTCTCAGGAAATTTGGGATCAACCTACCCCAAGATCCAGTAATACCACTATTGGGAATATACCCAAGAGATGCCCCATCAAATGACAAAAGTATCTGTTCAACTATGTTCATAGCAGCATTGTTTGTAATAGCCAAAACCTGGAAACAACCTAGATGCCCTTCAATGGAGGAACGGATGAAGAAAGTGTGGAATATATACATATTAGAGTACTACTCAGCGGTAAAAAACAATGACTTCTCGAATTTTGCGTGCAAATGGATGGAAATAGAAAACACTATCCTGAGTGAGGTATCTCAGACCCAAAAAGAGGAACATGGGATGTACTCACTCATAATCGGTTTCTAGCCATAAATAAAGGACATTGAGCATATAATTTGTGATCCTAGAGAAGCTAAATAAGAAAGTGAACCCAAAGAAAATCATATAGTCATCTGCCTGGAGAGGGGAAGTAGACAAGATTGCAGGGCAAAAACTGGGAACTTGCGGGTGAGGTGGCAAGGGGCAAAGGGGAAATGGGATGAGAAACATGAGAAGGGGAGGATGGGAGGAGCTCGGGGGATTAGGATGGTTGGGATATAGGAAGGGAGGATACGGGAGCAGCGAAGTATATATCCTATCTAAGAGAGCCATCTTAGGGTTGGCAAGAAACCTGACTCTAGAGGGGTTAACAGGTGTCCAGGGAGATGTCCCCAGCTGGTACCTTGGGCAACTAAGGAGAGGGAACCTGAAATGACCCTATCCTATACTGATGAATATCTTGCATATCACCTTAGAACCTTCATCTGGCGATGGATCGAGGTAGAGACAGAGTCTCAGTTTGGAGCAACGGTCTGAGCTCTTAAGGTCCAAATGTGGAGCAGAAGGAGGGAGAACATGAGCAAGGAAACCAGGACCACGAGGGATGCACCCACCCACTATGACAGTGGAACTGATTTACTCTGAGCCCACCAAGGCCAGCTGGTCTGGGTCTGAATAAGCATGGGTTGAAACTGGACTCTCTGAGCATGGCGGACAATGAAGGCTGATGAGAAGCCAAGGACAATGGCACTAGGTTTCGATCCTAATACATGAACTGGCTTTGTGGGTGCTTAGCCTGCTTAGACGCTCACCTTCCTGGACATAGATAGAAGACCTTCGTCTTCCCGCAGGGCAGAGAATTTGGACTGCTCTTCAGTATCGAGAGGGAGGGGGAATGGTGTGGGGGGAGGAGAAAAGGAGTGGGGATAGGGGAAGGGGACTGGGGGGAGGGGGCAATATCTGGGAGGAGGGGAGGGAAATGGGAAATGGGGAGAAGGTGGAAATTTTAATTAAAAAAGAATAAAAAAAAAAGATAAGCACAATGTGAAAAGATGACAATGAGAGCCAGCGAGCGAGTTTTCTTTGTTGCCATTGTTCCTTAATATTGACATCTTCACTATTGTGTGTTTTAACTTAAACAGAGCAAGCTTTATGAAAATCGCTCTATATTAGTGGTGAAATGTTACTAAAAATTTTGATTTTATGTGTGCATATGACTATTTTATTCTGTGTTATAATAACGCTTCGCCATAAAAATTGAAATCAATGCAGTATGCACTCTTGCATATGTAAGCTTGAATACTTTCATAAATAAATACATACATGCATACAAAAAAAATCATAGAAGAAAACGTTCCCAACCTAAAGAAGGACATGCTTATGAAAAGTACAAGAATCTTATAGAACACCAAATAGACTGAAAAAAATAAAAAAAGTTCCCTTGCCATATAATAATATAAAACACTAAATATACATAAACATACAGAATCAAAAAAGAATATTAATATAAAGGAAAAAAGTCAAGTAACATATAAAGGTAAACCTATCAGAATTACACCCAACTTCTCAATGGAGGCTTTCAAAGCCAGAAGATCCTGGACAGATGTGCTGCAGACACCAAGGGACCACAGATGCAAGGCTAGACTGCTACACCCAGAAAAGCTTTCAATCACCACAGACAGAGAAAACAAGATATTCCATGACAAAACCAGATCTAAACAATACCTATCCACAAAATCAACCTTACAGAAAGTACTAGAAGAAGAACTCTGACCCAAGGAAGCTAACTGTACCCACAAAAACACAGGCAACAGATAACCTCACAACTCACACCAGCAAACTCCAAAGAAGGGAAACACAAACACTACCACTGAAAAATAACAGGAATTAGCAATCATTGGTCATTAATATCTCTTAATATCAATGGACTCACTTTACCTATAAAAAGACAGTTAAAAGATGTGAAAAGAGGATCCATCCTTCTGCTGCACACAAGAAACACACCTCAACCTCAAAGACAGACATTACCTCAGAGTAAAGGGTTGGGAAAAGACTTTTCAATCAAATGGACCTAAGAAACAAGCAGGTGTTGCTATCCTAATATCTAACAAAATAGATTTCAAACTAAAATCAATCAGAAGAGATGAAGAGGGACACTTCATACTCACCCCAGGAAAAAAATCCATCAAGATGATGTCTCAATTCTGAACATTTATGCCCGAAATACAAGAGTACCACATATATAAAAGAACCATTACTAAAACTTAAATCGCACATCAAATCCCACACACTGATAGTAGATGTCATTGTTTTTTTTTTTCCACCTCTGAGTAGTACTCCATTGTGTAAATGTACCACATTTACTTTATCCATTTGGTTGAGGGGCATCCAGGTGGTTTCTAGGTTATGGCTATTACGAATAATGCTAATGAACATAGCTGAGCAAATGTCCCTGTGGTATGAGTCTGCATCCTTTAGGCATATGCCAAAGAGTCATATTGCTGGGTCTTGAGGTAGGTTGATTCCAGATTTTCCGAAAAACCACCATACTGATTTCCAAGTACAAGTTTGCATTCTTGTACTTGGATGAATGTTCTACACCCTCTCCTGCATAAGCTATCATTGGTGGTTTTGGTCTTAACCATTCTAACAGGTGTAAGATGGAATCTCAGAGTCCCTTTGATTTGCTAAGATAGACAAACTCTTATCCAAAGTAACCAAAAGGGTGAGAGAGAACATCCAAATTAACAAAATCATAAATGAAAAGAGGGACAAAACAACAAACACTAAGAAAATCCAAAGAATCATTTGGTCATACGTTGAAAATCTATACTCCACAAAATTGGAAAATCTAAAAGAAATGGATAATTTTCTGGATAGGTACCAAAATTAAGTCAAAACTAGATAAACAATTTAAATAGATTTATAAACCCTAAGGAAATAGAAGAAAAGACTCCCAACCAAAAAAAAAAAAAAAAAATCCAGGGTCAGATCAGATGGTTTAAGCACAGAATTCTACCAGAACCTCAAAGATGAGCAAATACCTATACTTCTCAAATTGTCCCATATAATAGAAACAAAAAGAACAGTGCCGAACTCTTTTTACAGGGCTACAGCTACCCTGATGCCCAAACTACACAGGCTCAATAAAGAAAGAGAATTACAGACCAATCTCCCTCATGAACATTGATGCAAAAATACTCAATAAAATATTGGCACACCAAATCCAAAAACGCATCAAAAAAAAAAATCATCCACCATGATCAAGTTTGCTTCATCCCAGAAATGCAGGGATAGTTCAACATACGAAAATCTATCAATGTAATCCATCATAAAAATAAACTGAAAAAAATATGATCATCTCATTAGATGCTTAAAAGCCTTTGACAAAATCCAATACCCCTTCCTGATAAAGGTCCTGGAGAGATCAGGATACAAGGAACATTCCTAAACATAATAAAGGCAATATATAGCAAGCCGGCAACCAATATCAAATTAGCAATTTTGTGCCAAGAATGACTTTACAGAAAGCAATAAATTACCAAGAGGCTGTGGAAATGCCTGTACCACAGCAAAACTCAGGAAAAACCAGAAATCTTCATAGGGTTCACATCGAGCATTACAAGTGGAAAGAACCACATTGTGGAGAATGGAAAACATGCATTTCCTGAAAAAAACCTGCCTGCTTTAGTTAGGAGAATGTTATCACTATAAGTAGAAGGCCATCTGTGATATTTAAGCAGCAGCCATTTCATAATGGGCAAGAGTTCATGAATTCTCATCCTGCGACCAGCTCGCAAACAGGTGGGCCTCATTTCTCCTGCTTGGAGCCAAGCGGCGAGCACTGATGCAGTTGCTCCTGGAAAAAAGCCCAACCTGTGCATATGGGCTCAACCATGGGCACACAGGCAGCATGGCATTTCCTGCTGTATTTTCCCTACCTTTCAAAGTGATTTGTTACATAACATTGATTACTCCTTAATGGACACCATGCAAAAATCCTGAGCCACTACCCAGGATCGTATCCCAGCAAAGGAGTGAACAAGTCTAAGTAGTGAGGGGATACAGACAAGGGAATCTCAGGATGGCGAGAGGGTAAAGTCTAAGTATGAGGGGATACAGACAAGGGAATCACAGGATGGTAAGAAAGTAAAGTCTAAGTATGAGGGGATACAGACAAGGGAATCTCAGGATGGTGAGAGGGTAAAGCATGGAAACAAATCAGCCACTGATATTTGTGGTTTGTTTGGGATGAAGCTGTTCCATTTGAATTAGAAGTAGCACAGAAGAAAGGAGCAGAATATGTACGTTTATTAGGGAAGTCTGGATTAGCTGAAAACATATTAAAGAAATTCTGTCTTTTAAAAAACTAATAAAGCAAAACAAAAACAACAACTGATGAGAAAGAACTTGAAGTTCATCAAACTAGTACAGCTCAAGAATAATAATTCTGAATTGAAAGAAGTAGCCATGCCAGGCCTAGCAGCTTACCTTGGAGAGTTTTCCACACATCTTTAAAACTGTGGTGTAGACGCTAGGATAAGGGATGGGAAAAAAAAGAGCTGGGGCAAAACGGTCTCTCTCAAGGTCATTTCATCAACCAGATGAAGTGAAGAAATATAGGACAATTTGAGCAAAGGCTACGTGTCATCAAATGCTGGCTCTGGCTCATGTGTCAAGACCCTTAATTTGAAGTATCAGAAAGTTACATGGCCCTCAGAAAGAGACCTTGGAACATTCAGCCCTAAAAGGGATGTTTTCCTCAAATCCCTCCCTTCAGAGCACAAGGAAACACACAGAAGAGGAGGCAGAAAAAGTGTAAAGGCCAAAGGGGATGGAGAACACCAAGAAAACAAGGTCCTCTAAATCAACACGATCGAAGCTCATAGGAACGCAGAGACTGAGGCAGCATGCCCAGGCCTGCACAGGGCTGCACCAGGTCCTCTGCTTCCAGTTTAGAGTTTCAATAGGATCCCCGAGAGTGAAATTAGCTGGTCTCTGATACCTGAACCTTCTTGTAGACTCTCTCCCTTGTTTGCTTTGTCCAATTCTGATGTGTTAGTATTTTTGCTTTATCTTATATTATATTATATTATATTACATTATAATTCCTTAGGAAACTGTGGGAAAATTGGGAGGAATAGGAGGGAGACCATAAGCAGGGAATATTATATGAGACAAAACAGCCTATTTTCAATAAAAGGAAAAGAAACACACAGAGAAAAACTTCACTGAGAAAGATGGACCATGAATGGTACATGGTACTAGACAAGGCCTCCAAAAAAGATGGTGTGGTGAGAAATGGTTCAAGGGAAATGCTACTTCAAAAACTCAAAAATCATCTGAGACGATTCCTTTGATAAGCTAATAAGCAGACTGAGCACTGAGAAGGAATGAATCAGTGAACAGAAGAACAAGTCAGTAAAACTACTCAAATGAAAATATGAAGAGAAAAGAGGGAAAAAGTTAACGAAAGACAAATAATGCCAGTGCATCTAAGAGATGCTGCCTACCATGTGAAGAGACTGAGCCAAAAAAATCTGAAGAGTCGGTGTCCTGGAACTTTTTACATTAGAACAAGCAGAATCAAACACACATCTAAATATATCAGGACCAAATTATTGAAAATCTAATAGGAGAAAGGATTTAAGACAAGAAAAGAAAGTTACACACAGAGAAGCACAAATACAGTTCACATGGATTAGGAATGGTCTTTATAGTGAGCCACACATTGTCCACTCACAGATTATGATAGCTTTATGGGGACAATCACTTCTTCTCAAGAGTGTCCCCCAGCAGGTGTCCGCCTCTGAGGAGTCCCAATTTGTTTAAGTAGCTCCTAAAGAATGAACCCATCCCCCTTCATGTAGGAGGGTCAGGACCATGCACTACTAGTAAATGATTTACAGGGCGAAGGAAAGAATTATCACTCTCTGGGAGAGCATGCCAACCTTACTAAACACTGGAGCAAAGGCAAAGATGCTTTATAGAACTGTTCAGAAAATGTAGCAGTATTAAAAAGAAAGGAGAAAGAAAAAAAGAGGTAATTGGTTGAAGAAAACCATAAATTATATAGAGATATAAACAGCATTTTATTAAAAATAACAAAACCAATCACAGAAAAAAATCTAATAACTGAGAAATATTTTCCTAGAATGATCTAGCCAACAGTTTATAGTCTCTAGTTTAGCAATCACCCACAGGAATACTGTGGGCCAGTGTTACATGATTAGCTGTGCCTCACTTTCCCCAAAAGTACAACAGGCCTCAAAGAAATATCCATCCCTCCTGAGTTATGTAAAGCAGCTACTGTATAGAGCTTTTAGGATAAAATTAGTTCATACTTGGGGGAGCTTTAAGTACTGCCTAGAATTTTGCACAGCCAACATTACTAGATTCTGTGAAATATATTTTAGGCTGAGGTGAGTTCTTCATAAGAGAAAAGCAAAACAAAATACCACTGTAAGTCCATAAGGGTAATAGTTTGACCACTTAGCTTTGCACACGCCTTCCTCTGGCTCCTGTGGAGGCAGCAACTGGAGGCAACCACACAGCCTGCAGGCATGACAGCCAGAGGCCCTCTTAATACAATGCTTCCAAAGGCAGCATATCCGCACCTCATTCCAGGGAACAAATAAATAAACAAACCATTTTTCAGGTCTTCTGTTAATTTCACCAATTTAATTACTGAGCCCATACTAGTTCATTTAATTTACTCTCAACAATTTAATTTCTATATAAATGACTACATATAAAATGCATATGTGAAGCAAAGGTCATCATAAAACTTTGATGACCTCACTCCACTCAGAGCAGTTTGCGACTAGACTCTTCAGATTATTGCTTCTATTTCACCTTTACGACAATTCTTGAACCTACAGTGTTCAACTCTAAGGAAGAAAGCAATGCCCAATTTCTGTGAAATGGCACTTTCACGGTCAGGTTAAAGCATCCACGTAATTTGCTGCGACAGGTCACACTCCCTTAAAACAGTGAGGTCTATAATGATGGAACCAGAGGCAATAAACGCAATAGCGTTTTCATTACAAATCGTGTTTTAGTACACATTTCATCACTGCTGAGACAGTTATTCAAAGTAAATTTACAAAACCATGACTTACATATGTCTAATGTAAGCTGCAATAAAGTTCACTGGCTTTTCTTCAGTAATGAAAAACTTAATAGTAATATCTCAGGGCTCCTATAAATTAGACATTATATCCCAGGAGGAAAAAACTGATACTAAGACATTTTAATTTATGATCTATAATAATGGTACTTAAGCAGCCCCAATTCGATGTGGAAACTGTCAGTGTTTCTCATAAGTGGCAATTTTTTATTGTTTTTGTTTGTTTGTTCTGAGACAGGGTTTCTCTGTGTAGCCTTGGTTGACCACTGTAAACCAGGCTGGCCTTGAACTCAGAAATTACTAGCTGGATGTGCTGCCTCTGCCTCCTGCATGCTGAGATTAAAGGTGAGCGCCAGCACACCCAGCTGGTAATTTCATATACAGCAAATTACAAGTTGCTGATTTATATACCACAGAGACAGTGAAAGATGTGATGGCGTAACTAATGTCTTTCCAGTAAATTGCATTTAATTTGAAAAGGTACACAATATGATCACAAAATGTGACCTCTAGTGCCATGCATGGCCAGTTCTAAGAATACTGTATCCAGCGCTAGTATCTCTCCAGAGCTGACTGGTTCTCCATTATTTCAAGGATAACGTAGAAGGACTATTTGGTCTTCTCCTCTTTTACATCCTAAATATTGCATTGCTCAGGGTGGAGGAAAATGGAATAGCAAATGGTAGTTAGCAGTTAAGAGGGAAAGCGTATCATGCCATGGGGCAGATTAAACACAATGACTGAAGAGACACCCTTCCCATCAGAAACTTTAATAAGTCTACAGCATTTTTAAAAATTAAATCTTAAGGAAATATAACTATGATGATTTGAGTAAGAATGGACCAACAGGCTCATAGATTTGAATGCCTGGTGTGAGTTGATGGAACTGTTGTAGAAGGACAAGGAGGTGTAACCTTGTTGGAAGAGGTGTGTCAATGGGGATGGGATCTAAGATCTCAAAAGCCCAAGCCAGACCCAGGGTCCTTTCTCTGCCTCCTGCTTGTGGATCAGATGTAAAGCTCTCAGTACTGCTTCAGTGCCATGCCCCTGCCATGATGCTCATGAACTCACCTCTGAAACTGTAAGCAAGCCCCAATCAAATTATCAGGCGTGTTCTTTAGTATGATGCTTTGGCTATGGTGTCTCTCCACAGCAACAGAACAGTAACTAAGGCACTGCCCAAAAATTATACTATGAATTCATATAATTATTCAATTTTTCTAGATTGTAGAAAAAACCTTTTATAGTCCTTTAAAATCAAACTTTTAACATACATATGAAATTTCTGTGTGAGTAAAAGTAACAGAAATAAGAAAAGCCACAAAATAATGAATCCTATGGAAGGGAAACTCAGCTCTCTGTAAAATATTCTTTTAAGTTTGAAAGCATTCATGAGTCTGCACTAGCCCAGCTCTCAGTATTATTGTTATCTCTTCTCTGGACCACACAGTGTCTGTCATCTCAGCTCTGGGATTTACACATCATGACAGTCTGATTTGGGGCTCTGATTGTTTTATGTGAGTTAGTCTTATCTCACGTAGAAAGTAAATTTTTAAAGGGAACAAGCCTTGTCTTACATTTTAGACTGCCCTAGCTAGAGACTCATAGAGGCTCTGAAGAGTGACCCAGTGGCAAAAGTGTCTACCAAGTCAGCAGTAACTCTAGAACCCTAAAAAAGAGAAAGGGTGGAGTCTTATGGGAAGATGCTTTTAAAAGGTAGACTCAGAAAACTGAAAAGGAAGACAGCAGAACAGAGCAGCAGAGAATGAGGCAACTTAGCCATCAGTGGCAGGCACAACAGTCATGTCTGATGAGCCAAGAGCTGTGGTCACATAAGACAAGGTGATACAAAGTGGCCTGTAGCTCCGGAAGAAACAGGTCAGGACTGGTTAGGGCCCACATGCCTACAGGCCAACTCCCCAGCGTGAAGCTGTAAGTACTGCAGCCCACACTGCTTGCCCTGCTGGGGGTGGGAGAATGGTGTGGGAGTCCCCTCTGTATGCTGTGAATATCATTGGTTAATAAAGGAACTGCTTTGGGCCTATAGCAGAGCTATAGGGGATCATAGTTAGGAGGGGAAAACTAAACAGAAAGCTACGAGAAAGAAGGCAGAGTCAGAGAGAAGCCATGGAGCCGCCACCAGAGACAGATGTGGTAAAACTCTGCTGGTAGGCCAGGCCTCATGGTGATGCACAGATTAATGGAGATGGGTTAAATTAAGATGTAAGAGTTAGCCAATAAGAAGCTAGAACTAATGGGCCAAGCGCTGATTTAAATAATACAGTTTCTGTGTGATTATTTCGGTTCTGAGCGGCCAGGACAAACAAGCAGGCTCCTACAACAGGAGAGCACAGGGCAGTGGTGATCCCTGTATTCTACAAGCTCAACAGTCATGCTTGGTGAAGCAAAGGTGGTCAGCACCTAGAGCAGGTTGGCATGTAAGTGCAGTAGCCTGGATCTCTGGCAGAAACATGTCATCCTAAGCCTGTCAGATGGCCTCCAGCATAGAGCTGCTGCTGTTGCCTGCACTGCTTGTCCTGCAGGGAGAGGAAGACCATGGGGTAGTGGAGCTGCTACAAGCACTAAGGTGGAGCCAGGTGAGCCTAGGGGTGTCAGACATGGAGGGCAGAGAGGGGTCTGGAAGGTAGGAGCTCACAGAGAACTGCCAGACCTGCTGCCTAGCTGAAACATCACCCACTCTGGGCAAAAGCAGGATACCTGAGACAAATGAGCTTCAGTAATGGTCCAGTCGTGGTGCTTCAGACCAACTACTCAATGTAATCAGTATTTGCATGTAAAGCTGTTTGGACAAAAAATATACGGTGTGATACAATGCAGTTTCCAATGCCACTATGATGAACAAACATGCAGTGGAGGTGGGAAAGATGGAGAAATGGAGAGGTGAGTGAGCAGTGGAGAGAGGCGGAACTAGAGACTTGATGTGGTGACAGGTGTGAGGAAGACTGCTGTGAACAGGGTGGACGGGGAACACATCTTGCTGGGGCTGGCAGGGTGGTGTGCAGCCTCCAAACATGCTGCCCAGCTACCTGATCACCCTGATTCTGAGCAACATGATATCAGAGATGAAGAAAGATAAGAGCTCTATGGTCTGTGCTGGTGTCTGTGGTCTGCTGCCCCAGGCCATGTTGAAGCCCAAGGTTCATGAGTAGGTCTGTGAGTTGGGCTGCCACTGGAGACCGTGTGGCTAGTCGAGGCCCTTGTTAGGAGTGGAGGTCCAGGGGCAGGTTCCTTATGAGAGGCAATATTAGTATCTCCCATAGTATGTAGTCGTGCTACTGCCGGAGGCCATTTTAAGTATCTGTGGTCCAGGTTCTCACCAGAGGCCATTCTGATGATGAGGCCTTTACTGCCATGTTGGGGTCCATGGACCTACTACAGCATGTGTGTGCATGTGTGCGTATGTGTGTGTGTGTTCCGTGGTCTTTGCCACCCACTGCCTGATACCATGCCAATGTCCATGGCCTGTGCTGCTGCTGCTGAGAGCTATGATGTGCCTTGGCACATGCTGCGGCAGAGGGCTGTGTTGATGTCCATGGTCTGTACTGACACCAGAGACCATGCTGAGGTCCATAGCATGTGCTGATGCCAGAGTTTGTGGATGCCTATAGTCCATGCTGTCACCAGAGACCATGTGGATACCTGTGGTCCACGCTGTCACCAGAGACCATGTGGATGCTGTGGTCCATGCTGTCACCAGAGACCATGTAGATGCCTGTGGCCCACGCTGCCACCAGAGACCATGTGGATGTTGTGGTCCATGATGTCACCAGAGACCATGTGGATGCCAGTGGTCCACACTGCCCCCAGAGACCATGTGGATGTTGTGGTCCACGCTGCCCCCAGAAACCATGTGGATGCCAGTGGTCCATACTGTCACCAGAGACCATGTGGATGTTGTGGTCCACGCTGTCACCAGAGACCATGTGGATGTTGTGGTCCATGATGTCACCAGAGACCATGTGGATGCCTGTGGCCCATGCTGCCACCAGAGACCATGTGGATGCCTGTGGTCCACGCTGCCACCAGAGACCATGTGGATGTTGTGGTCCACGCTGCCACCAGAGACCATGTGGATGCCTGTGGTCCATGATGTCACCAGAAACCATGTAGATGCCTGTGGTCCACGCTGCCACCAGAGACCATGTGGATGCCTGTGGTCCACGCTGCCACCAGAGACCATGTGGATGCCTGTGGTCCATGCTGTCACCAGAGACCATGTGGATGTTGTAGTCCACGCTGTCACCAGAGACCATGTGGATGCCTGTGGTCCACGCTGTCATCAGAGACCATGTGGATGCCTGTGGTCCACGCTGCCACCAGAGACCATGTGGATGCCTGTGGTCCACGCTGCCACCAGAGACCATGTGGATGCCTGCTGACTGGAAAGGGCAAGGAAGCTACTTTTGCAGTGGCATCAATGACTGTGGACTCACAGTTGAGAAAGAGGGACATAGAAGGCTTCTGCGCCAACTGCTACCACTGTTCCACCCCAAAAAAGTAACAGCCTGGACAGAAAGTCTAGACAGAAAGAACTCTTAAAATTGTGATATAGATGCTGAAGTGTAGCTTCCATAACTGAAGGCTTCTGGTGGAGGTGCTGGTGGGAAAAGACTCAGTTTTCTTTTCTTGTCTTTTTTTTTTCAAGACAGAGTTTCTCTGTGTAACAGCACTGGCTGTTCTGGAACTCACTTTGTAGACCAGGCTGGCCTCCCAAGCGCTGGGATCAAAAGTATGCACCACCAACAGCTGTACTGTTTTCTTCAACGGGCTAGCTACTGGGAGACTAGACCATATTCTAATAATATGGGCATCACAAATTAGATTTGAGGGGTTTTGTTTACTTTCTTTTCATTTTTGTTTTTATTATTTTTCTTTTTTTCATTTTTCTTTTTTGAGGAGTCACAGGGGTGGAGGTTGATCTGGGAGGACTGGGAGACAAATGTGATAGGGGCATATGATGTGAAATTCCCAAGTAATCAATAAAAATATTATATTGGAAAAAAGTTACTATAGCAATTGCAGTTTCTGCCAAGTAATAAGTACCATCCATGTACTGTACTGAACTAATGGTTGTTCCTTTCTAACCCTCAGAACAACTCAAGGGCAAGTATGTTTACCTTAATGTCACAAGTAAGGAGTCTAAGGATTTGAGAAGCAGAGAAAGAAACCCAAACCCTCACCAGGGCTGTATAATGCCACGGCCCTCCATCACTCTACACCAATGCTCATGCCGCCCCCTGCTCTCCAGTGATGTGGGAGAGTCTTCTGTTTTGTGTTGATTTCATTGGTTAATAAAGAAACTGCCTTGGCCCTTTAATAGGACAGAAAATTAGGTAGGCAGAGTAGACTGAACAGAATTCTGGGAGAAAGTAGCCGAGTCAGGCAGTCGCCATGATTCTCCTCTCCGAGGCAGACACAGGTTAAGAATCTCCCTGGTAAGTTACCAGCTTGTGGTGCTACACAGATTATTAGAAATGGGTTAATCAAGATGTGAGAATTAGCCAATAAGAGGCTAGAACTAATGGGCCAAGCAGTGTTTAAAAGAATACAGTTTCCGTGTAATTATTTCGGGGCATAAGCTAGTCAGGCAGCTGGGAGCCGGGCGGAACGCAGCCCGCTGCTTCCTACTACACTCCAGGCTCCCAGAATCTGCAAATCAGAGCTAGAAATACAACACCGCCTGTCACGCACCCACTGCTATTCCTGTACTCAGCCCCTGCCGACAGGCTTTCTAAATGCTCATCAGTAGGAGTTCGTGCTCCTGAATATCCCATCTCTCCCTAAACACAAACTACTTCCTGCAATAAAACATTCAGGTTCATCAGCTACTTCTTGGTTCCATCCCATATACCCTAATTTTGCTCTAGCCTAGAAATCTAGTTGACATCAGGGAATATGTAATTGAGAATGGGCTAATCTCTCTCTTCTAAATGATTTTCTGGCTTACAGTGAGTTTTGCACAGACAGGAAAAAACCCTCTAAACTGTCAATCCCTAGCTAAAGCATGTATTTATTTCACATTTTAAAACACATTTTTATGCTGGGTCGTAATGGCACATGTCTTTAAATCCCAGCACTTAGGAGGCAGAGGCAGGTGGATCTCTGTGAGTTCAAACCCAGCCTGATCTAAGAGTGAGTTCCCGGACAGCCAGGGTCACAGAAACCTTGTCTCAAAAAACAAAACAAAGCAAAATTACATTATTGAGTCTTCCATGAGTCTAGTGTCATATTATACCTAGAGTCATCCAATACATCGTATAAAGAGTAAAACTATGCTTGTAAATTAAGTAAAACAATCTAATTTTAATATGATCTCACTTTCAAAGATGGTAACTAAAATCCTAAAAATAAAGTAGATTAAAATATAATGCCTCAGAATAGGGGAAGACTTAGGGGTTCTTAGCCCTAGACAAAAAGTTACAGGTAATTGTTAACAGCTGAGAATTAGGCTTTTTCAGAGAAGAACTCCTCAATTGATTATCCCATAAAAAGTGATCATCCCTAAAACTATACACATACAAACAACAAAAACACACTCAGCAGGTTGCATTTATATACTTGTGTATACTTACACATACACACATGGTATGTAACAATAATAATCAAATAAAAAGAATATAACACTTTGATTTTTTATAATGGAAATTTTTAAGAATTGTAATAAATGTATAATGTAAACTTTATAACCTTAACCACTTTTCTTAAAAAACTTACTTTATGCATGTGGGTGTTTTGCTTGCACCATATATATGCCTGAGGAAGGCAGAAGAGGGCACTGGATCCCCTGAGACAGAATTTACAGAGGGTTGTAAACGCCCATGTAGGTGCTGAAGTTGAACTAGGGTCCTCTGGAACAACAATCAGGTTTTTTCTAACCACTGAGGCATCTTCCCAGCCCTGCTTACCCACTTTGAAGACATACAGTTTTAGCAGTATTAACATACAAATGGGCACATCTACAAAACAACTCTTGCATCTAAGAATTAGGGAACATTGCTGAAGAGGGGACAGAAAATCACATAGAGTCAGACCTTACGGAGGCATTTTCTCAGCTGAGGCTCCCTCCTCTCTGATGACTCTAGCTTGTGTCAAGTTGACATAAAACCAGCCAGTGTAAGGGTGAGTGTGTGTGTGTGTGTGTGTGTAGACTAGAGGAGGACCTTGGGTATCATCCTCAGGCGTCATCTCTCAAAGGAACTATTCTCTTTTCGTTTGACACATGGTCTCTCGCTGTCCTCGAGCTCACCAAGTGGGCATGACACCAACAGTTTGTTTGTGCTTACCACATGACTTTTGGTATCTCCCAGTAATGTCAGAAACTACACCCATAGAATCTTACCAACATGCTGACTACTGAGACATGAGCTGAGCTGAACAAGTACAACAGCGGACACACCAAAGTGAATGAGGGAAAGAACAAGGACAACAGCAGACACACCAAAGTGAATGAGGGAAAGACCATGAGGCCTCTATCTTAACAGGCAACTAAGGAATGCTGGGAGTAGAAGAAATGGTCTTCCCTAGGGAAGAGCACACCAAGTGGTTATCCAGTATCAACTGGTCAGCTCTGAAAAAAATGCATATATGTAACACTATACAGGCTGAGTAGACAGTATTTAGGAATATGGTGTGTGTGTGTGTGTAACAATTTTTCAAAAGGTCATGAAGTTGCAAGAGCAAAGAGGGGCACATAGGAGACTTAAAAAGATGAAACATGAGTAAGAAATTATTATATCATAATCTCAAATAAGATAAATAATTTTAAAAATCCTAAGGATTGCAGTTTGTATGATATATCTTTTCCTATCCTTTTATATTTAAACTCTTTGTCCTTGTGAATCTAAATTGTAGATAGCACAGAATAGGAACACTTTTGTTTAAACCCAGCTTTATTTTCTCTGTCCTTGATTAAACTGTTCCATCCCTTCATATTTTACTTTAGTACTAGACAGTTGAATTCATGAATGAAATGAAAAAGAAGTTTATGCCCTGGCAATGCTGAAGCATGCATGAGCAGCCCGTACATGGCAGTTCTAAAGAAGCTGGACATATTAGGTTTCATGGTCTAAATTGATGAGGACCACTGACCTGGTCTTTTCCTCAAGAGGGCATCAGATCTCATTACAGATGGTTGTGAGCCACCATGTGGTTGCTGGGAATTGAACTCAGGACCTTTGGAAGAGCAGGCAGTGCTCTTAACTGCTGAGCCATCTCTCCAGCCCCATTATTCTATGTGCATTTCGTCTTTTTACTCCTTTATTTGAAGTATGTTTGCAACCCAGCAGCTGAGCATTCTTTTGTGACCTCAGCAAGTGAGTTTTAGGGTAATAGGTAAGGAGGCCTAGAGAGAAGGGGTGTGATGGCAGAAAACCCTTGTGAAGGACAAATGGGGAGATGAATTGGTTTCTGTCTAAAGGGATTTACATAATAAGAGGAAATTAACATGCAGGAAAGGGGAAACATAGCCCCAAAGGAAAGAAGTCGTTGGAAATGCAACAGAGGATGGCCCCATCACTACTAGCTTTCCCAAGGGATAACTTCTGAACTAGATCCTTATGGAAAATGGAAAGGTGGGTAAGTGTAATCAGAGCACACAGCAAGCATAAAGGTGTACAGTACGGAAGAGACTACATGGTGTGAGGACTTATGGGGCAGAATAAGAGTAAGCAGACTAGAGAGAAATCAGGCATGAGCTGTGGGCTGGCCAACCTCAATGCGAGAGGAGTGAGCGCCTACTTGGAGAAGGCTTCCACAGCCTGGAGTACATACATGTCCCTGCGCCAAACGGAACAAATACGAACATGTATGAAATTGATAGTAAGTCACACTTCCTTATGTGTGAAAACACAACCCATCGCTTGATTTTAAGGTCAACAAGTAGAAAAGGCCTTGTTTCCTTTACAGTGTTAGGAATCAGCGGTCCACCTATGTAGGCATTTGTCTTGTCTTACCATGCTCATCAACCTGAACTAAAAGATAAATGATACCTAAATGGCAGTTTGTAATTCCGCCTGGACAGCTAGACAGATACAAAGATTATCACTTGAAGCGTGGCCATCTGAGACAACAGAAAAGTTGGCATTTTTTAAACATATGTTTAAAATAGCTATAATTTTTCAAAATACTTTAATTACTACAACTCCAAATGTTTTACTTAAAAACCTTGAGCATTACAGTAAATTCCTATTTGTAAGTGATGGACAAAGCCTGCGGTCTGCTGACGCGCACTTTCCCTTTCTCCACATCCACTGGCAAGGATCATAACACTCAACTTTATATCATGCCCAGGGCAAGTCTCCAGTTTTGTTAAATTAAAAGCCATACTTAGGTTAAGAAATCAATAAAATGTCAATGGCTGTATGGCGGAAACCCAGAAGACCCGGGAGACTGGTGTGGAGCACTTGCCGAGCAGAGAAAGCCAATTTGGACTGCAAAGGCCCAGGCCTACCACCTCCCTGGGCTGGAGGGTACCTTTTTAAAGCCACAAGATTTTTCCAAATTAATCAGCTCACCAAGCCAATATGAAAAGCAGTTTTAAAAAGAGCAAGTGTCATCATTTATGTGTTTTAAATGGCATGTGCTACTAGTAACTAAAGCAGATTAACTGCTTCCGCGAATCAATCTGTGTCACTATTTTCAGTCCCAGGGCTCGGGAGAAAATCATTGGCAACAAATGCACAACCAATTCACAGGGCACATACAATTCATTCTAAGTACAGCTTCCTAAACATGCTCCATGCTTTAAATAACATAATAAATAGTCTATGCATCATTTTGTACCAATTACAAAACCAAGAAGCTCGGGCAATCCTACAGAATACATCCTGAAAATTAAATTCTGAGAGCTGGAACAGGAAAGGCTTGTATTATACTCATGGAACTGGTGTGAGAGTGACATACAGGCGTTTAGAGCATGCTTGGGTTTTATATACAAGTACCGTAGTGTGATCTTTAAACGTAACATCTAATTATACTGCGTTTTATTTCATTAAAACACTTCAGAAAACAAAGGACTAAATTGAGTCTACTTGCAAACTAACCACCAAAACCCCCTTAATAAACACAATGCCATCCTTATTCCCAAATCAGACTGTCATGACTAACACCCACTTATAAACAGTATTGTGATCTGATGTTGGAAGCTGACCTTTCCACCAGCTACATGCCTCCATATTGGCTTGTTAAAGCTGGAGTTTCCTAAAAGAAAGCATCCAGGGATGAACTGGTGTGAGCAGAAGGATCCTAGAAGGAGCAAGGAGCACCCAGCCTCTGGCAGATAGTAGATATATAACTTGGATAATATCTACTTTTAGACGGTAACATATTGAGGCGGCACTTTAGGAGTAAAAGTGGCTATTAGTAAATACACTGCAACAGAAGAACTAAAACACAGGGTAGGTAGCTCTGCAATACCAGACACTGGAAACTCAGGTACAACAGAGTCTAAGGCCTTCTACAGGACCATCCTCCGACTGGCAAATAGGCAGTCTCAAACTGTCGATCTGGCTAGACACTTCTTGAAGGCAGCTCTTTCCAGGCCTGGGATCCATCTACAGCTGCTCACCAGGTCGGGGTTAGTCTTGTTGCCTGTAACCAAGTGGGCAGGCTGTACGGACCATCATAAACTAGCCACTTAGGATGGCTTTGTGTTCGTATCTTGAGGATGCTACAGTTCCTCCTTCCTCTGGCCCTTTGTTGGTAGGGGCCCTTAACTAAATCCTAGCCCACTTGACTAGAATGGAGATTAATCCCAGCGGCTAACGGGGCTTTGTCTTTAACTGGCACAGAATGTGTGGGGAGCACAGAGTGGCTCATGTGACTGGGGTGAGGTCCAGCGCTGCTAGCTGCTCATCTTCACATCTAACTCCTTCTCTTCATTCTCTGCTAGGATAATCTTGTCAGGACATAATGGGGTGCAGGAGTTGGTACAGGCTGGTTTTTCTAGACATCTCAGGAAGTCTGTCTTGTGTGGCCCAGAGGCGGGTCAGAGCAAAATAAAGGAGCTATTTGCTGATGAGATAACCAAGGCATGCAGGAGAACCATGAAGGGCAGACAGCAATAACATGCCTTTGCAATGGGACCAGTTGTTAGAAGGGAGATGCTGGAGATTGTGTGTGAGTTCATGGATATAAAACACGGCAGTGACCAGGCAAAGGTGGCACGCGCCTTTAATCCCAGCACTTGGGAGGCAGAGGTCAAGGTCAGTCTGCTCTACGAAGCCAGTTCTGTGTAGCCCAGGCTACACAGAAAAACCCGTCTCAAAACAAACAAACAAACAAACAAACAAACAAACAAAAGGAAGTGAGGTGCCAGAGGCTGAAGAAACTGGTGTATGGGCTGGCCCAATTGATTTTCTAATAGAAAGTTGGTAAGACGAGTGATAAACTATGTTTATTGCCACCCCATGTCCCTGCCCTATCCATCTTAAGTCAGACACAAATGTGTTACGGGGGGGTATCATTACTGCAGCGCCACACTGACAACCTAGGACTCACCTACATTCTGCTGTCACCCCAAAAGTTAGCTTCCCAGAAACCCTTTGCAAGGTTAGTCTGCGGCATAGTTTATGACATTACAGACATATATTGAAAATTAAATGAGCAAAAAGTTTTTCTTTTACTCTAACTTCATGCATTTTCCCCCTCTCCCAAACCAAATATGATGTAAAATTCACTCAGGTTTACTGGAAGCTATAATGGCAAAACAAAAATCACATTTTGTCTCTGGAAAAGCTGGAGTTTTCGCTGAACCATATTTTATTCCAATTATAAATTTTTTAAACTAATTTAGTTTTGCTTTGGAAAGCACTGCTGTAGAACAGTTTTTAATTTAATAAGATCATAACTTTAGAATCAGCTGGGACAAGCAGTATGAGAAAATCAGCCCTCTACATTATACCAGCTCTTGCAGTCCATTATGGCCTGACAAAATCAGAAGGTTCTTTGATCTAGAAAATGTAATGGATTTTCTTTATGAATTAATTTTACTTTATAAATTAAGAGAAAAGATAATTCTTGAGAAAAGTGTGGAGAGTAAAACCATAATAAAAAACAACCGAACCCCAGTACGGTGCCCAGTACTCAGGAGCCCAGCAGGACAGTGCCCAAAGGGAGGCTCTCCAGCCAGAGTGGGTTAGGAAGTTCAGGCCATCTCCCTTTCTGGGATGGTTGAGGTTACATTTCAGGGGTTAAATAACTGACCCTAGCAGAGATGTTCATCCCTGATCCCTGTTCAGCTCCACGTGGCTGACGACTGCCCCCCTGCAATCCTCCTCAGACCCGTGCCTGCCGATTATTTTCTGGGTGATACCATCTGGCTCTGGCACTGCTGCTGGCTGGGCAGGAAGAAGGGCAAAGTGGAGTGGGTGTCTTTCTTCTCTCCCTAGAACGGGGTGGGAGATAGTCTCCAGTAGAGGCTGTACACCCCCTGGGTTCCTAGGCCCCTGATCTCTGGTACAATCCGCTCTTTACAGCTATATCATGGGACAGGGCAATTCCCTGCAGTTCACAGCCTCTGGCTGCTTCAGCACTATTTACCCTCTTGGTTCTTCCACCACTGTACATACATTTCCCTTGATGATGGCCTCTGTGTTTTTAACACTGTTTTTCTAATTGGGTCCCTGGGATGACTCAGTGCTCAAATCTTCAGGTGCAGGTGCAAAGTCAGATCCTGAAGCTGGCCGCCTGGTCTCCACCCACACTGCCATTCTGACTTCAGTTCTGCTGGATCCCCTTTGACTGGCTGTGTGATCTTAGGAGGACCCATCTCAAACCACCAGCTACCAATTTCACAGAATGAGGGAAGTGGCTACTTTGTGGGGTTTACAAAGGCAGGAGGAGATATTACAAAGGCGGAAACACAGGAGAGGCTAGTCTTACTAAGACTGTATCTTTTTTTTTTCCTATTGCTGTGATAAAGGCCATGACCAAAAACAACATATGGAGGTAAGGCTTTATTTCAGCTTATGGTGTATAGTTCATCGTGGAAAAAAGTCTGCCCAGGATAAAGCAAAGATCAGGGAGTAGGGCTACTTGCTGGCTTACTAGCCTGCTTTCTTTGACCATAGAGAGGCACTACCCAGATTGGACTAGGCCCTCCCACTCCAACACAGATGCACAAGTTCTCAAGACTCATCTACCTGAACCAGCTATGCAGTGAAAAAGAAAAAGAAGGTAGTTTACTTGAAATCAGCATCCAAACTAGTCTCATGGGTATTAACGATACAATGACCGGAAAAGGCTTCATGTTTTAACTACTAACACTTTGCTCTGTTACTGTCTGTAAGAAGGAAGTTGGGTGGTCAGTGGTCTCAACATCCCTTGCTGAAGCAGAAGCTGTGCTGAAGAACTGACCACATCTGTACAGGCACCTTGGTGAACATGGCTGCTGGCTGTTGCTTAGCTTTTGCTTCACGATTACAGTGTAACTAGCTCTGAACAGAGACCAAAGTGACCATGCTGCTGCCTAGACTGCTGTCTAGTGTCAAACAAAACAAAGTATAATCAACATGGTTTACAACTAACCCTCCTCATCATCATCCTGTTCTGGGCTGCATCTCTTCCACCTCTATCTCCTCCAGTGGAGCGAGTCTCAGATTCATAAACTAAACCATCGTCACCCCACCAGGATGCTCCCCCACCCTAGCCCTGCCCCGCTAGTACCTAGAACCCTTTGTCCCAGTATCACTACTAATTTTATCAGATTGCAAAAGAAAAAAATATGCAACTTAATCATGATTTTACACAATAATGAGTTAGTTAATGGGCTTATAAATCTTATGCCTTGATTTCCTGTCCTGTTAAACTTTAGTTACTATTGTTTATTGTGGTTAGAACATGTATACTTATGGGGAAAACTTGAATGATCTTTTGGCACAGGGATGCCTTCTCCTACAGATAGTGATAGAAGGATGAAAGAATGTCATATAAATTAATTACACCCAAAAGAACTGTTACATTTATGAAGATTTTTAATAGAAAAGAAACTAGTGAGATAAACTTTAGTAATTTACTGATCCCCAATACCCAATCACCACAATTTCAGCATGCAATCAACATAAAAAATAATTGAAATACTCTGTTTTCTTGTTTGATGTTAACCCTTTAACATCCATCATGGTTTATATTTATAGCACATTCACCTTTCTCAATATGGACTAAGTTCCTTCCCCTGATCAACAAACATGGAGAGTCAGTGGCTACCATACCAGGCAGTGCAGGTCAGGATGCCAGGCTTCTCGAGGTCAAGAATCATTCTAACTAAACCCGGAGTCTCCCTGGTATGTCTAGGGGATGCTTTACCTAAAGCAAACACCCAGAAAATAGGTACTGGTCTCAGGAGGAACTAGCTGGAAAAAGGTTTGCGTAAGTAAGTAAGGCCAAGCTGTATGTTAGGGAAGAAATATCAGTTTTCTGAGTCTTATACCTTGAAAGGCACAAATGGCTTTAAAAATTATTTTAAAATATAAAATGTAAGAAAAATCATTGTGTTTTAAAAATTCTAATGCCTAAAATTACTCCAAAAGCCACACCAAACACAGGGAAAGAACACCAACCAGAGAGATGAGGGTGGGGGAGAAAGAGACAAAGACAGAGCAACAGAGAAAGAGATTTGAGAATTCTGATCAAAAACCAATCTCAGGTCATAATAAAAGACCAGAAAGAACCACCAAAAGCTACTCAAATGACTGCTTCGGCTTGATGCTACATAAGAAGCTTAAGGTATTGGAATTAAAACTAACGAAAGCAATCAGGTAAGTTATAGAAATGATCCCTATCTACTAAAGCAGGCTGAAGTCAACAAACTCTATCCTGTGCAAGAAAGGACACCCCATAGCAGGCAGGAGTAATCATTTTTTCCCTAAACTACAGTGAAAAATATTCTCATTTAACTAAGGTTTTATTTATCCAACCCAGCAGACCTTTCATCAGATCCCACAACAAATGCACAGTTATGTGACTGCTAACGAACTTCCAGCATCCAGCCACTTACTTCAGGTTTATCATCACAAGGTCTTCAGAGCACACACTACCAACTGATGGAAGAGGGTCATTTGTCTATCTGTTGCTTTCATTGGTTAATTAATAAAGAAACTGCTTGGCCTTTGATAGAACAGAAAATTAGGTAGGCGGAGTAAACAGAACAGAATGCTGGGAGAAAGAAGCCGAGTCAGGCAGTCACCATGATTCTCCCACTCCAGACAGACGCAGGTTAAGATCTTTTCTGGTAAGCCAGCTCGTGGTGCTACACAAAATATTAGAAATGGGTTAGATCAATATGTAAGAGCTAGCCAATAAGAGGTTAAAACTAATGGGCCAAGCAGTGTTTAAAAGAATAGAGTTTCCATGTAATTATTTCGAGTATAAAAGTAGCCGTGCGGACAGCCGGGTGCCAGGAATGTAGCCCACTGCTCATATTACAACAACCAACACTGCCATTTATTTGGCTAAGAACAGAAATAGTTTGCTACTTTTTAAGTAATTATTTTTTTTATTTTCAATCTGAATAAACACTGTCCTTTTCATGAAGATAGATAGTGACTTTTAAAATCACAATACTGGTAACTTTCATACATTTAAACTGTGGAAAAAAATAAGTGAAATGTATATGGATCAAACTTGATTACTTCTCAAAGGGTATTTTTAGCTTATAACCAGATTACTTCTCTCTGGATGCAGCATTTATCTCCTTGGTCTAATTTTTGAAACTAGTGACATATTCTGAGTTTTATGCCAGTTTTTACCTATTGTTCGATTCTAAACACAGATCCTGAAGCTGCCATACGCACCTGAGTAGACTGTTACTAAGTGCCACACTTCAGCGATTCAATAAAGTGTAAAGATGACAAACTCCATATAGCTGACAACCTGCAACTTGCTGAAATAGTCTTGTGCCTTGCGATTTTCCACTCACTTGTAGACTTTTATTGAGTAGTGTGATGTGTCCAATCTACAGTGCTCTAAGGTCAGTAAGCAGATTCAGACCGGCCTTGGCATACATGCTGGCCTGGACCTGCTGGAGTCCTGTCTGTGTTTCAAACAAAGAGGGAGGAAAGGACCCCATGCATACCCCAGGCCATACAGTGCTCACATTCCAGCTGCTTCTGTCAGGACAGACAGACCTTAGGCTGCTAGATTTCCTCACATATTATTCAAGCATCAGAAGCCAGATTACTTTAAAAAGGAAACCGAGAAGATTCACATAGAAACAAAAAACTCTTAAGACTCCCGCTAGTGCTGTAAATTTTACAGCCAAGGCCTAGCGAAATGATTCATTATTTAATAAAACCTTATTTTCCCCTAAATCCAGAACTTTATAACCAGTTACAAGCCCACTAATAGAATCATTATGTGAGAAGTAGTGGAAACGGCTAGCAGCAAGTTGGGGTTTTTTGCTTAGAATTATTAGAACCGTATTTCTTCCTTAAATATATCATAATTTTAAAACTAATATACATATATTTTTCCTTCATCTTTACTAAAAGTGAGAATTAATACCTCTCAGGGGAGGTTTATTACTTAAGGTTTGTATTTTAGGAATGAAATAACTTCTATGTATTCAAAAACCAAAGACAATAAGATGACTTCTGGCAAAACAATAGGATATCTTACAGAACATATTCTGACAGGGTGTCTTCATCATATACAGAAGAATGCTATGGCTGACCCACACTGGGGCACAAACCACCGCATCTGAAATGCAGTTGTGAAATGAAACAGAGGCGTTGGGCACAGTCGGCATCGGTACATCTGCTTCATGAATTCAAGAACAAGGGTCTGTTCTGATGCTATCCCAGGAACACTCGAGGATACTTTTGTAAACAGTGTAGAAAGAGCCTTCCAGTGGAACTGTCTGCCCCGTCCAAGTCCTCAGAGTTTAATAAGGCTGTCACACTCTGCACAAGACTTGTGGTGAACATCTGGCTACACATTTGTCTGAAGCCTTGTTCTGAAGACACTGACTCTTATCCACAACACCCTCTTTATCTCAGTCTACTTGACTCTCCTTTGAGCCATAGCCACAACTTATAGACTTTCCAATTCAGGAATTTATAAACACAAAAGAGCATGGACTGGAGACTGACTGAATCATGACAAAGCAAACCATAAAGAAAATCCATTTTTTACAGCTCGAATGTAACAAGAATGAATGAATGTATCTAAGTGAGAGGGATAAAACTAGACAGAAAGCCCACAATGTTCTTTGATTTGTACTTATCATTCTCTCTCTCTCTCTCTCTCTCTCTCTCTCTCTCTCTCTCTCTCTCTCTCTCTCATTTTGTTTTTTCAAGACAGGGTCTCACTATACAGCTCTGACTGTTCTGGAACTCACTCTGTAGCCCAGGCTGGCCTCAAACACAGAGATCTGCCTGCTTCTGACTCCGGAGTGCTGGGATGAAAGGTGTGTGCCATCACAACCTGGTTACATTATCATTCTTAATCCAGAAAATTTAAAGATAGAAATATACTTATGATATGGAAAAACATAATTTGAAGCAAAAGCTTACTATGGATTAATGCATTAATATTTACATGAAATACAAGAAGTCATTTTTATTCTTAGAATTACTCAGCTTATATTTCTTATTTAACACATCAGAATATCTAAAACCAATTATATAATTATTCATTTCAACCAAAAGCAAATAGGGGATTAATACCTATCAATAAGGCTTAATTTCCACCTGAGAAAAGAAAACACCACACAAGAAGAAATGATTAAGAAATGATTAACCCAAGGTTACAAAGAGAAGTTTCCAGGAATATAGCTTTATTTATTTTCCTTTAAAAAACATATGGTTTTGTTCCCCAGCCTCCCCCCACCCTACCTCCTGGTGTTAGGTAACATTTCGTGTCACCCAAGCTGTCTGTGACCTCACTGTGCAGTCACAGCTGGACTTAATGTCCTGCTTTCATCCCCACTGTCACAAAAGCAACTGACTTTGAAGTGTCAGCTCAAAGGCTGAGCACCCCAAATCAGAAAGGTTAATAAAATGATAATTAGACAAATTGCTGGTACTGTGATGGAGAAAGGTCATTGGTTAAATAATAAAAAAACTGCCTAGGCCCATTTATAGGCCAGCCCTTAGGTGGGTGGAGTAAACAGACAAAATGCGGGGAGAAAAAAGCCAAGTCAGTGAGTCGCCATGATTCTCCCACTCCAGACAGACACAGGTTAAGATCTTCCCTGGTAAGCCAGCTCATGGTGCTACACAGAATATTAGAAATGGGTTAGATCAATATGTAAGAGCTAGCCAATAAGAGACTGGAACTAATGGGCCAGGCAGTGATTAAAAAAATACAGTTTCCGTGTAATTATTTCGGGGCATAAGCTAGCCATGCGGGCGGCTGGGTGCCGGGGACGCAGCCCTGCCGCTCATATTACAACAGTACTGTACCTAAGCAAACACCCCAAACAAACCACATTGTGCCCCAGAGAGGCTAGTTTTGACAATTACCTTCTTTTGACAAGTGACACTACACCTACCAAGTTCTAAAACAGAAGTTCTCAACCCATGGTCTATATTCAACAAGTTCCTGCCAATTTGAAATGCAGTCTTGGCTTCCTCTGACCGCAGTTTATGTGTGCTGTACTGACCCTGAGAGAACAATTTCCTGAAGACTGTGCCTCGGTGACTGACATTTATTACAGCTGACACAGCATCACCAGCTAACCAGCATCAACTGACCCAGTAAAACAAAGGTTTTGCCCCAGTGGTATTGGTCTTTCCTTAATCACAACTAATTCTTCAGATTCAGCTGACCAGAAAACACAGATTCTTAATTCAATGTATCAAACTAAGGGTCCTGGTAACCTTTGAGGGCCTCTTCGAACGTTCCTCGAAAGCTTGACAAACCAAGCCTCCACCGTCTGCATTGCTCTCTGCATGTCTTCCAAGAGCTCACTGAACTCTGAAGCACCTATCGGGTCCCCAACAGAAAGCTCCCAAATCGTTTTATCATCATCCTCAGAACAATGCCATCTGGTCTTCCCAGCAAGGTCCCACTTCTGGTCCATTCCAGCCTAGTCTGCTTTTGATGCTATAAAGTACTCTGAGTAAAGCAACTTGAAGAAGAAAGGGTTTACCTCATATCACAACTCTCTGGTCACAATCCATCACTAAAGGAAATCAGGGCAGGAGCTCAAGTAGGAACTAAAGCAGAGATCATGAAGAAATGTTACTTGCTGACTGGTTTTCTCCATGTCTCATTAAGTTCGCTATTTTACACAACTCAGGACCACCTGCACAAGGATGGCACTGCTTACAGTAGATGGGGACCCCCGACATCAATCATCAAAAAGAAAATGCCATACAGACTTGTCTACAGTCCAAGTGAGTGAAGGCATTTTCTCAATTGAGGTCCTTCTTCCTGGATGACTCTAGCTTTTGTCAAAGAGGAAAACTAGCCAGCATCACTAACATACAAGCTTCTTTCAAAAGCTCCTCAAGCTACCATTTTACATATTCATGATTATGACAACATTGAAGTTTGATGATATACTGCTTCAAATACATAGACTGTATATGTATACATATATGGGTAAGCATTGTTCTAATGTATTGTGCAATTTATTTTCTATTCAGGTAATTAATCCAAAATAAAAATATTTTCATTTAATCCACATACTATGTCATTATACATTTAAACTAGCCTTATATAATCAAAACCATGGAACTGAAAAGATGTTTCAGCAGCTGAGTATATGCTGAATAAGCATAGCGAACTGAGTTCAAGGTCTCCAAACACGAATAAATTGAAAGGTATGGTTATGCACACCTGGAGTTAGGGGACAGAAACACTAGGATCACTGGGGGTCACTGGCTACCAGCCCAGCTACAAGTTCAGTTACAGATCCTATCTCAGAGGAATAAAGCCACTTGATGTCTTCCTCCAACTTCTGCATATATACACACATGTGCATACACAGGCACACACATAAATACACATGTGCATGACTATCGTGTAAACAGAGACACATACACACACAACTTAACCACAAAGTACTTACTTCAATAAGTATGTAGAACAATCAATATCAACTATAAACTATTTTTACCACTTCTAATGAGTGACATCTACCCAATTCAGAAGCTATTCTTTAATAAGCTACTTATTTTAAGAAGCTATTTCTAAATCATTATACTTATGGTGAACTGTTAAAGTCTGGAAAAACTCTGTTTCAAGTACCTGTTGTGCATGTGTATATGTATCTGTGTGCACACACAAATGTTTATTTCTTGCTACTAATTCTAGACATGCTTAGGAATAGAAAGAGTGAGATCAAATGCTGTGACACTTTTTATATCTATTTACTCACTAAAAGTTTTTTATTAAAAAAGACCATTGCTTGCTTTGGCTCCACTCACATTGCAATTTCATGGCATAAAATATTTACCATATCAAGTTACCAATAGCAGGCAATATCACAGGACATAGAAAGGGTTTTGAAAATAATGAATATATTTATTCCTTTTATTTTCTCCTCTGATTATTTATACTTAGGTTATTAAAAAGAACTGCCTCTGAATCACTAATACTGGAGAATTGTGGTACACAAGACTCAAACATGAATGAAAGAACTGAGATAGTGTTCCTGACTTTATGTGTAAAGTATGAGGACATGTCCATTGGAAAGCTTGTCCATGTGAACTACGACACCAGAATGTAGCCACTAGCTGTGCATCTGCTGGTGGTATAACCAGCTACTAACTCTCGGTGAGTGTCAACTGTAAGTGGAGAGAATTACTGCAGGGTTATCTCTAAGGCTTTTCTAGCAAGACTGTTCAAAGATTCCACTATATTATAGCATGAAATAATCCGAGGTACTAAGTGCTAGATTATTTTAGGGAACCAGCTGGCTTTCTATCTCCACTGAAACAAGGTGGCATATCCTTCAATAGCAAAACTTTCTTTTAGAAACAGTTGTCTTCTGTCTTAATTTCAAGAACGTCAGGCCCTGGTACACACCATCAGTAGAAGTGTTGGATGTTTTGTTGAATATGGATAATTACAGTTTGAAACTTTCTTAATGTGATGAGTGTTCATGAAAGCCAAAAATAAATGACCACTCAGTACCTATGGAAATTAGGTTTATTGCCCTCATAGGAGATGAAGGAGATAAGATATATTCTTACACTCAAGAATCCTAAAGTACAGTTAAAAAATAAGACTGCAAACTATTTAAAGAAACAGTAAAAAATGGAAAGGTTTCAACAAAGGTGAGTTTTATGACCAGGGTTAGCTATCCACCCACATATGACATGAAAAGATAATCTATGTACTAAAATACGAAGTATGTATCACTGATTCAGAGAGAGTTTTCTGGTCCTAAAAGACACAGGCAATCCCAACTAGGAGGGCCTCTTAAACTAAAGCTTCAAGGAACATAGTCAAGCAGAGGTCAGTGGAGAACAGCAATGCAGTGGATGAGAAAATCCAGGAAAGGTGATCTTCTGGGGTACCTGACAGGTGTGGGAGCTGAAGCCAATGTCAAAGGAAAGGAGTGGCTGAGTACAATGGTGTCCAGGAAGCGCTGTGAGATAGCAAGGACACTGAAGAACTTAGACAAGAGGACTTAGACAGAGTCAGAAGTCAGGGTAAAGGCCTGTGCTAGAAGAGGGGATCTAAGTCAGTACATAACTTCATAAAGAATAACAGGCTGAGTTGACTCCAGGAGACACCCAGCGATCAGTTAAATCACTTGCAAAGTGACTGCCATTCATAGCAACAAGAAAATAATGGTGATTGCTGAGGTGAAGAACTCTGGTAGACAAGTGTCACAGGAGGTGATTTTCCTTTCACCCAATGATCCCAGCTTCTTAAACTGGAATGAACATTGCAGTGGGGTATCTGAAAAGCTCTTCCCCTGAGTGGGACATGGTGTTGACAGTCATGATGAAGGTGAACCAACAGTGAAGCTTGTGGGTACGAGGGCAGAACTATGATGAATGGTCATATAGCATCAGCAGCAGGAGGACAGGAACCAGCACAGCAAGCTGGACAGAAGGTTATGAAGAACTGTATGATAACATGACAAAAAGAATTTCACTAAGGCCATGGTCAACAACATTAGTGCCATAGAAAGGCCAAAGCAAAAAACAGAAGTTAAAAAGTAACAGTAAAGAGGGGGTTGATTAGAGTACAGAGAATAGGAGCCAGAGGCCACAGAATATTATGATGGGAAGTCTAAATTCAGAGAGAGTGACCAAAGATCCTGGAGCTAGGGCGACACCGCCAGGAATAAAGGAAGGACTGGCACTGGGGCAAGGCTGGTACAGCTGCTCTCTGCCTCTTGCTGGGAAGCTGAAGGATACAGAAGAAGCCAGTGAAAAAGGTCCATGGTGTTCAGCTGAATGCAGAAGCAAAGTACTACCATTTGTACCAGGAAACAGCAGAGATGTCTAATCCCAGTCAAGAGGAGACTAGGGAGCAGGTCTGCAACAGCCATGACATCCAGAGAGCTAGGAGGACAGAGTGAACAGAGACAGCAATTTGACCTGATGGGCCCAGACGCTGGCCTGCACAGCTCCTGAAACAGCATGTACAGAAGAGAGTCATCGGCTCTGACCTGAGACGTCAGGACTGAGGAAGACACAAGCAAATTCATGACCTTCCAAATGATTGAAAGGGAAAATCTCTTATAAAATCTGTATAAAATAACTATTAAGTCAGTAACTACTCTTCCTTTCCCCCTCCTCCTTCCCCTCCCTGATCTATCAAGAATTCAAGATGACACTCAATTATGTAGCAGAGATCTAAAGAAAATAATGGCTTTAGCTTATTTGCTAGGTTTCAGGGAATAAATTGAAGGACTTGTTTTTGTTTATACTTTTAATTTGCCTTATTATAGCCTTGTTAAAAACATTGCCCACAATTTACTGTACACAAAGCACATTTTCAGATATCAGAAATTAAATGTAGAGACATGAAAACACTCAGCATATAATCTGAATTGATGTGACATTTCACAAACATTGTTTTTAAAAACTAGCCTTATAATTATGTATAATTAATGGTTTGTTGCACATCCTTTGCTTAGCTTGGCTCCTAGTATTTTATGGTATCTAAAAATTTTAAAGAAGGAATAACAGAAATGCTTAATGATATAAATCCTATTATGTAAAAAAATCACAGCTTAATATTGTATAAAGTAACAATATTTTAAAGTGTATCCAGTACATTATATGAAAATGAAAACAACTCAAAATTTCAGTATATGGATCTCTTTAATGTCATGTGATACTTATAACCTACCATAATTAATATCGTTTCCTAAAACTTATTTCTGTGTCAGCTATGAAAAATACAACTGTTCAAATCCAATGGATTGCCCCCAGATTATGCACTAGAGTTCCCAATTTCCCTAACTTTATGCATTACTTTCTTAGACAAGTTATGTATTATTCTCCAGATAAATTTTAGCAAAATTAATGCTTGTTAGTTGAGATCAGGAAGCACTTACTCAGTGCCAAATGTTTGACTTCTAGCAAATTAGTTACTATGATATAATGACATCCATTAAAATGTTATCACTGTTTTATACCTGTGAAAAATAAAAATTTAAAGAACAACCACCCACTTGGTGGGTGTGATATCTTTCATTGAATATTAAAGTTACAAATGTGTTTATTTACCTCTGTATATCAGAGACATAGCTGTCTTTTCGTTATTGCAAATAATGCAGAGAGGCTGTTAAGATGATTTACTGGCTAAAGCACTTGCAACCCACGGAAATGAGAACCAAGTCCACAAAGCTGTCCTCTGGCTTCAGCACACACACCATGCATGAGCACCACCTCACACACATCATATACATGCACACACAAAATAATGATGATGAGGTAGGGATGGAGGGATGGCTTGGCAGTCTGGATCACTCTTCCAGAAGACATGGGCTCAATTCCCAGCACCCATTTAGTGGCTAACAACCATCTGTGACTCCAGTACCCAAGCATCTTATGTCCTCTTCTGGTATCTACAGGCACTACATGGACATTGTGGACATGCATGCAGTTAGAATAGCCATATGCATAAAATAAAAAAATAAATCTAAAAAATTTTAGTCAAGAAAAGATTATAAAACCTTAAAAAAAAAGTCGAAGAACATCACTGATCGTATGTGCATTTTCTTGAGTCAGATCCCTAAAAGTAGTTGGAAAGGGTTTATTAATTAAAAATTATGAACTATAATGTTAGTTTTACCTAAACCTCCCTAAACCTTCCCCATTTAGTGCTCCTATTCTGGTTTTCCCTTCATCTCTTTATAACACAAAATCCTATTTCTACTCCCTTCCCTGGGACCCTTGCTACCTACCTAACACTGATTTCCAAGTGGCCTACAAATCTATATTCCCACCAGCAATGAATAAGTGTCCACTTTTCCTGCATCTTCACCCGAATGAGTTGTCACTTGTTTTACTGACCTTGACCATTCTGATTTGTGTAAGATGAACTGTAGCACAAATTCTAGTTGTTTTTAATAACCAGAGTCAGATAAAGGGGTTAATGCTGAAGATCAGAGAAGCAGAGTGGCTAACCACCAGAGAGTTCTTTTACCTCTACCAATGCTCAAACCAAAGGGGTGATCCTGTCCTCAGACTGCACTTCCAGACTTCATTTGTCTCCACCAAACCTCTCCAAACAAAGAGTTCCTCTCTCCCAGCCATATCACTCCTGTCTCCACATCCCTAATGCTGGGATTAAAGACACGCACCACCATTGCCTGGCTCCCAAATGCTGGGATTAAAGGTGTGTGCCACCTTCCCTGGCCTCTAGTGGTTTAGCTCTGCACTCTGATCTTCAGGCAAGCTTCATTTGTTAAAACACAAACAAAATATCACTACAATGAATCTCCAAGTAGTTTTAACCTGCATTTCCCTGACAGCTAAGGATGCTGAACATTTTTAAAGTGTTTCTTAGTGATTTCAGTTTCATCCTTGGAGAACTATTGGGTTACTTCTTATGTTTAGATGTTCTTTAGTTATTTGTATATTCTAGATACTAACACTCTGTCGGATGTATAATTGGTAAGGATCGTTTTCTATTCTGTAGGCTGCCTCTTTACCTGACAATGGTGTCCTTTACTGTAAAGAAGTTGTATAGCTTCATGAGGTCCCATTTATTGTTAGACCTAATGCCTGAACTATGAGCATGCTGTTGAGAAAGTCCTTCCTGTGCCAATGGGTTCAAGTGAATTCCCTAAAAGACATATGAAAACCTAACTCTAATATAGAAACCTCCTAAAATATATACATATAAAAAGAATTTAAATGGAATCACCATATAATGGGTGAGACAATGCCAACTAGACATCTTATGCCACTAAGTAAAAGCCCCAGTGTCAGAAATGGTTTACATTACTTTGAGCCATTAGCCAAAGGCATTCCAAAAACTCACCCAAATATTATAGGCTATTGACAGTAATTAGTTACCCTCCATAAGCTGATGGTAAGGCCTTACTGCTATAAACACAACTTACCTTTGTCAAACATAGAGAAACTGAGCTGGTGCCCAACTAGAAGTTTCACCATTACTGACTAAAATTCATGGGCTGGAATGAACTATGCATGCTACTGGCAGAGAAAAGTAACCTCAGGATCACCGAGCTATAAACACTGTAACCTACATCCATGACCTGCCTATAAGATGCATCGTACAACAGTGACACAAGTGTTAGGGATAAACAACAACCTTTTAAAGAATGGATTCAAGACCCACTCCATGAGAGCTCATACCTAACATCGGTAACGTTGCCAAGGACCGGAGACTAAATAGGTAACGGTTGTGGGGACCTAACACTGCTCTTCTGTTAAAGGGACAAAGCAATAGAATGACTCCTAATGGCATACTGCTAGATGAATGCATCACTCAGCTCTCGACAGAGATGCTTTGTCTTGCAGGAGACAGTAATTAACACAGAAACGCATCACTGGGATACTGCAGAGAGTGAGAGTCTTGTCTGAAATGGGATGTATTTATCAAACCTCTCCCCTCAAGGCTTGGAGATCTAGGTGGAAGAAGAGAATGTGGAAAGATTGTAAAGCCAGAGGTAATATATATAGTGTATGATTCCAAAGAAACAATGTCTTCGAAACAAAACCGGAAAAAAAAATCAAAATGAAAATTATCAACCGTTTTCAAATGAATAAAGGATGGGCAGACACTACACTAAAACGCGCGCTACTAGAAAACTGGCAGTCTGAGAAGATACAGCCTCAAAGACCTGTTGAAAAATACAAATAGAAATAACTTGAATTTTCAATTCTAAAAACTATAAACAACAACAAAAACAGAAACAAAATAATTAAACATTAAAAATGTTAGATATAATAAGGCAGATGTACCAGTTAGTTAATAGTAGAACTGATCAATAAAACTAAAGCCTGATAATCTGCAAGAATAAATAAGCAAACAAAAACCCACCTCTGGTAAAATTAATTTTTAAAGGAGAGTTAATAGAATTATTACTGTCTAAGTTTAGGTAATATACAATGATAACTATGAAAAAACAGTCTTTTTCCAAGGAAAATGTAATTATGGATGGTGGATGTGTCTGTGGAGAGAGGCATTTGTTACCAAGCCTGATGAAGATCTGAGTTTAACACCCAGGACTGACATGGTGAAAGGAGAGCACAAACTTCAAGTTGTCTTCTGATTTGCACAAGTATGTTGCAGCATGTATGCACAGGCACACACATAAACAATAGAAAATTTAATGTAATAAATTTCAAAAATCAAAAATAAATTTTAATAAATTATCAAACTTAGCTCAGTAAAAACATTATAAGATAGATAGCCTAGAAAACCATTTAAATAGTTCTGAAGTATCTACCATTTAAAAGGCATCTGGCTCATTCATTTTAGGATAATTATGGCAAATTTTCTAAGAATATGCAACTCCTGTGCTATATAAACAATACAATAACATACAAATAGAAAAGCACACAGCTTCTTTTATGAGTCTAGCTTCTGAAATAGTACTCTCCACAGCCTAGACAGAAATCATTATTTAGGGGTAAAAGAGAGACTGTCTGGTATGCGTGGTTTAGCATAACCTTGCTACATAAACCAAACAATAATAAAATAGCAAAAGAAAACCTGTACTTATGAACCAACATTCAAAGACATTAAAATAAAATACTAGCCAATCAATGTACCAAGTACAGCATAATTTATTCTAGAATATAACCAATTTTACAAGTCAAGCTAATGAGGGCAACACATCATCAAGTTCTAAGAAGAAAAACCATGTGATGGTTAACCACTGTAGAAAAAATGTGAATTTTTTATACACAATCAGGACTTAAACTTGAAAAAAAACCAAATGTTTTCTTTATTTATCACTATCATGTACTCCTTAATGACTCATGAACCATTCTGTAAAAGTAATAAAAAAATACTACTATCATAAGACCAGGACTGTAGCAGTGGGGACAAACGGCGCCCAGGGTTTTCCAGCCACCAGCCTAGCACTAGGCTTAGGGAGAGCCATTGCTGCAATGCAGTAAGGCAGAGAGAGCTACAACAGGTCACCCACTGTCCTCCTTTGGCTTTTGCATGCAGACACAGGCATGAACACCCATACACATTTACATATAACACATGCACGTGCATGCGCGCGCACGCGCGCGCACACACACACACACCAATACCAGTAGACTGTGTGGCACATAAAGTGGCAAAAGTAGTGTGGAGAAAGTAAACTAAGAGATGGGAACACAAGTGTTGCTCTGTGTGTGTACATGTGTACAATCTGTCTTAGTTTGCTTTTTGTTGCTATGACACACAAAGCAGCTTAGGGAGGAAATGGTTTATTTTCACTTTACAACCCTAACCACAATCCATCATCAAAACAGGAAGGGCAGGAACTAAAGACAGAAAACTGGAGGCAAGATGGAAACAGAGATCCTGAAAAATGCTGCTTACTGGTTTGCTGCCCCTGGCTTGTTCAGTCTGCTTTCTTAATCCATGGCACTGCCCCCAGTAGGGTGGGTCCTCCCATACCAATCACAGATTTGCCTCCAGGACAATGTGATAGTTTTACTCCTTAAAGATGACCCTAGCTTGTTCTATTTAACAACAACAACAACAAAACTAACAACATAATTGAGCCCTTGTCAACTTCACACATAACCACATAACTATTAAACTATAACCTTTCCTTTATTGTTTATTCCCAGGGCCTAATGTTAGTAACAGAACATTTAAAAGTATAATTTTTCCCACAAAATTTTTTTAAAAAGATCAAACACTTTAAAAGTTAAGAATCTTTAAAATATCCAGCATCTTTTAAAACTATTTTTGAAATTAAAATATAATGGCATCATTTTCCCTTCCCTTTCTCCCTCCACACAGTCTCATGTTCCCCTTCCCAACTTGCTTCCTCTCAAATCCATTGCCTCTATTTCTTTGTTTGAACTTTCCAACAACTCTTTAAAAGTTCAAAGTTTCTCTAAGATATTCCAAGTATCTTAACTGTGCGCTCCTGCTAAATAAAACAGCAAGTTACATACTTTCTTACTCCATGAGGGCAGAATCCGGGTACAGTCACAGTCATACTTATGTTTGTAATTTTCAACAGGTAAGCAGAGAAGGTTTCTGAGTGAGAATCAGACTGAGAGCTGTGGGACCCGTGGTCAAGGCAGGGAGCATGGGTAAACACAAGAGCTGTGCGCTGCCTGCAACAGGAACACCAGGAAGGATGATGGTAGCAAATGGCCATCATGTCATGACTCATGGGCCAAGGCTTGGATTTCACCTTGTTTTTCACATGGCTGAGTTTAGGCAGAAAAACAATACTGTCTAACTTACGCCACACCACTAAAACAAACCAGAGGTGGTGCTGGTATAGACCAAGGTGGCAGATGTGCTCAGATGTCGGAATCCCTGAAAGGGACGCAGACAGGACTTACAGGAGTGCTATGTTGGCTTGTTCAGGCTGTAATAACAAATAAACAGGCAGCGTAAACAACAGTATTTTCTCAGAGAGTGAGATGTGGTGCTAAGTGCTTTAAGGACATAACTTCATTCAATCCTTATGACATCACACAATGTCAGGATTACCAATCATCTACAGATCAGGAAGCCTAGGCTTAACAAGATTTTGCAGCCTGCCCAAAGGTCAAAGAGGTGGTTACACATAATAAACAGGGTTTCAGCTTGAACATTCTGACTCCTGTAGTCACACCCTTAATTGACTGCATGTCTTCCTGAGAAAGCCAGGAGATGAAGGCAAAAAAAAAATCAATCATAATCAAAACTGGCCCTTAGGGTCAAGCGGTGGTGGAGCACGCCTTTAATCCCAGCACTCGGGGAGGCAGAAGCAGGTGGATCTCTGTGAGTTGGAGACTAGCCTGGTCTACAAGAGCAAGTTCCAGGACAGGTTCCAAAGCTGCAGGATAACCTTATCTCAAAAGACAAAAAAACAAACAAACAAACAAAAAAAACAGGTCACTATGAGACCCAATATTTATCAATATTTATCAGAGCTTTCTGGAACAGATCTTAATTAGAAAGTTATTTTTATAATACTAACATATTATCTCTACATATCATTGGTAGAAAATTATGGAATATCTTAATAACAAAATACTATGAAACCATTAAAAACTGGTATGAAGATACATTTATTACATACACACATATCTGTTAGACTACATTTTTAAAGAATATAAACTTTTAGACTATTCTATTAAATTTACATATAATTTATAAATATAAATGCCTAGATATACACATATTACAAAGGAATAGGTAAAATGTTAATGTTCACAAAATCTGAAAAATAATGCTTTTGCCAAGCCATATCTTTAAAAACTATTTCCTACATAACTTTTTCTTCATACGCCTCTCAAGTTCAAGGCTTCTAGGGTTGGCCAGCATTCCAAACCTTAGTAGGAACTTCTTGTGAACAGCAGGGACTGCTCCCCAAATCACTCACATTGTCACTGTCACTGCTAGGGTATCAGAGCTAGTTCAGAGAATAACTTCTGACAGCTACTACTCAGGAAACTTAAATTAGCATTTCACAGACGGTGTCTGACCTCAAGAAATGCAGGGATACCACACAAATGGAATTTTTAATAGTACCACACCTTTCAAGATTGTCGATTGTGTCAAAGTGTTATGATTATGGGGGAGTGGAGAACTGGCTCAGCAATTAGGAGCATTTGATTTTCCTTCTGAGGACTTGGATTCCATTCCCAGCACACACGAGGCAGCTAATAACCATCTGAAACTCCAGTTCCGGGGAATTTAACTTCCTCTTCAGTACTCAGACACCAAGCACACACATGGTGTGCTGGAAAAACCCTTAGACATAAAATAAATATATATCTTTATTGCAAGGATTAGAAAAGAAAGCACCAGTAAAAACATTTGAAAACATGAAAAAGAGAGAAAACTATGTGAGAGGAACTAACTAAAGAGTACTGCAGCCTTGCAGCACCACACGTGGTCCTCACTGACTCATCTAGCTGGACAGAAAGCTGAGCTATTCCCTGTAAGGACAGAGAGACCACACAGACCTTTAAGGACTGCTATTATTTTGTTTGTTTGGTTGGTTTGTTGTTGTTGTTGTTGTTGTTTTTTCAAGACAGGGTTTCTTTGTGTAGCCCAGGCTGTCCTGGAACTTGGAGAGCTGCCTCTGCTGGAAATAAAGGCATGTGCCACTACATCCAGCTTGCTATGGTTTTTAATGTGTGGTCTATAGCATGATAAATTATCTTCCTTATTAAGTGGGGGTAGACAAATGGGGTAGTCACTTAATAGCTTATTCCCCTTCAAGGTCTTATTAAAAGTGCTTCTTTAATTCTTTGCCTTTAGAGAAAGGATTTAGGGGATAAGATGGAAGAAGAAAAATGCACTTTACTCCAGAGAAGAGGAGTAAAGTCAATGCAATACTGAGAATAAATACTGAATTTGCGAAAGAAAATCGAACAGCCTGGAAGGATGGAAAAGTAGGTTGGGTCATATCCGGCTCCCTGGTCTGGCTCCAGTTCTAAGAAAAGCATCAGAGAGGGTGGGAGAAAAGAACACTCTCCTTCCAGGTCGCTTCTGGGTCTTCCTGCAGAAAACTACAATCACCAGGAACTTTCCTCACCCTGCTTTTTCATTCCGTGCTCCCCTAGAGATCTGAAAGTCATTTATGCAATCTGGTGTGGTCAAAACTCAGTCTTATGCCGGGCGGTGGTGGCGCACGCCTTTAATCCCAGCACTCGGGAGGCAGAGGCAGGCGGATCTCTGTGAGTTCGAGACCAGCCTGGTCTACAGAGCTAGTTCCAGGACAGGCTCCAAAGCCACAGAGAAACCCTGTCTCGAAAAAAACCAAAAAAAAAAAAAAACTCAGTCTTAAAATGAGAGCTGCTGGCCCTCCACAGTGACAGGACAGCAACTGTACACCATGGACATGTGTGTGTACAACTTGTATGGGTGAACAGGAGGGAGCAAGGTGCTGTCTTTGGCTCATTCTTGCATGGCTTTCTTTTTCAGTACTTCACCACAGTAATTCACAGAATCTCAAAACAGCACCTTATGGCTCACAAGCTGTACTATTTCCCTTCACCTTTGATTCTTCAAGGATGGGCAGATCCCATTCACAAACTCTTTGTTGACTCTGATTAGGCAAAGTGTTAAAAATGGCCCTTGTTCCTAAGGAATTTACAGCCCAAGGCAAGCATATCCAGATCAGTTCAGTACAAAAAGGCACATCAGTTTTCCAAGAGAGCCCGGATAAATTAGTTGTTGGGTAAGTACATTTATCGAGTATAGTATATACATGGCCCCAAGTCAATCTTTAGTACTGAAAAAAATAGAATAAAGGACTGGGTATGGTATCACCAGCTGTAATTCTAGAGGCAGGAATATCGCCATAAATTTGAGGACAGAATGAGACCCTGTCTCAATAAATAAAGATTATAATAAAATAACTGATTTTATAACATGAGCCATTGCAAAAATAAACACAAGACAACATGGGAAAAGAGACAGCACGGGTAGAACTGACCTATCTAGCAACAAAATGGCAAGAAGGAAACAAAACAAGAGGGCTGATTTAGTGAAGCTCTACAGGAAGCTCTCTGAAGATGAGCCGAGGGGTAAGAGGGCAGTCAGGACAAGAGGACTACAGCTGGAGAGGAGCTGCTCTGTCAGGGCATATTTCACCCACTGAGATTAGAAGAGGACAAAGAAAAGAACTTGCCTGAGTTATTCCCATGGGACTATATTCTAGACATGCCCCATCTCTCTCACTACATAAATGCTTTTAAAAAAGAACAATGGCCAGGCGGTGGTGGCACACACCTTTAATCCCAGCTCTTGGGAGGCAGACACAAGAGGATCTCTGTGAGTTCAAGGCCAGCCTGGTCTACAAAGTTGCCTGTGGCCACTCAGAAGAGTAGCAGGTGATAAATGACTTCAGATGATCAGCCCACCAGGAAGCAAAGCACTGATGGGAGAATCTCAAATAGGAAAGGCCCTATGGACTTCAGCTCCAGAATTTTCTCTTGCTACTGTAGTGTCTTTCTTTACATGTTTGCTGCTCCTATTTTTCTCTGGTATCTGGCATGGTATGAAAGGGTGTAAGGAATCCCCTCTGCCTTTAAAGTAGTGTGATTATCTCATTGGAATATCCAGTTCTACTGGGCATTTTTACCTGTGGGTTATTATAAAAATGATTTCCTCTTAAGCTGTACTGTCTAACTGAAGCAATACGATAATAGCGTAGCTTAAATAGAATTTTGATTACTAAGGGTTTTTAAAAAACACAGTAAGGCATTATGATAAAGATTAGTTTAATGGAAAAATTAATATAGCTAAAGACAGGATATAGTGTTGCCCCCACCCCTGATAACGCAGGGGCTGCAGAGGATAGAAAATAGGACTTACGAGTTTCTCTTTAGGATCTGTATACACTCTGGCTTAGGTTAATGACTGAGGGAAACAACTGAGTTCCAGAAGCAAGGCTACCTAAAGTTCTTTTAATCTCAGTGTTGGGAGATGTGTTCTGCAGGTTTTGGTGTGCATGATAACTAAAACTAAACCTCTGAAACCGTAAGGCATCAAATGCAATGTTTTCCTTTATAGGAGTTACTGTGGTCATGGTGTCTCTTCACAGCAACAGAACCCTAAGACACTACAGGAAAAGGGTAGGTATCTGGACTTGTCTGCATTCAGATGCTTGGTAGCACTATAATTATTTTTATTCTACCATAGCCAACACATTTCTATTGATTTTGTTATAGAAATTAATGTCATTCGACTGTGTTCTTCAGCTTTATTGTTACTGTTGTCTTTGTGGGGTGTTTTGTTGTTGTTTTTGAGACAGGGTCTCTCTACATGGATCTGGCTGTCCTGGAACATACATACCACATAGCCCAGGTTGGCCTGAATTCACAGAAATCCACTTGCCTCTGTCTCCAAGTACTTGGATTAAAGGCATGTGCCACCAAGACAGGCTGTTTCCCTGTTTTGATACTCTGTATGTAATTATTAATAATCCACTCACCTCTTTGTGTAAATTTATGGTCTGTCTTGTTCTCTGATGTCTTCCTAGAACACTAGTAACTGGAATGAAAGATGTTCTTTGGACATAGTCCCTCTGTCAAGATATACAGTGTATTCATGGAGTCTGGAAAAGCCAAGCACTAGAAGTGGAACTCAAACTCAGAGCTCCATGTAACAACAAACTCAACAAACACAGTTTCTGACAGCAATCATACAAAGATAAAACCCACAAGCCAGAGATTTGTATTTGTGTCCAAATCAACAGACCTAAGAACTCTAGACTACACTGGAAACCCTTCACAGTAGATCCCAACATCTACTGGGCTCTCCCCTAGAGAAGGTGGGATAAGCACAAACAGGGCATCTCACTCTCTCTTGCCAAAGGGTCATAAAGAGATGGAATGACACTAAGAGCTGAAGGAGTTCATGGGAATCATCTGTCCACAAACCAGCGTAGCTAGAGGGAAGACAGGTTTTAAGGAAAGAAAATAATGTTAAGAGATGGCTCCAACAAAGAAGGTGAGATATGATGAGATGCTCATGTTGGAGGCTCCCCAGTGACAGTGTCAGAGTCAACGGAGACAAATCTCCGGGTAGTTAAAATTATAAATGGAATCATACCTCCACCTTCCTTACAGGAACAGACGGAGTTTAGCTGTGGAAGACAGGGTGTAAAAGCACACTAACACTATTCCCGAGAATGGCTAGATTTAGACACCCAAGGTTGATGATTCAAGGAGACCCTAGAGCTGCTAGAACTAAGTAATAATTTTAAACAGGGTGAGTATATTTCTATGAATGTGTAAACAGTTCATGTTTCTGAATTCTCTTCCTCTACTTTTCGGAGGTTTGTGTCAGGAAAAATATAGAGGCAGTAAACTAAACGGAAATTCTTGATTTAAGGAACTGGTACCTGGTTGTGGAAACAAATAAAAGGAGACAGGGATGTGGAAAAATCAAATCCTAAGTCGTCTTCACATTCAGGAGGCATCTAACTATAACACATTTTGATGTCTGCTCTATCTGCAACAGTGCTTTTAAATGTTACCTTTGCACTATAACTGTAACAATAAAAATACATAACTTTCTGGTTTCATGTAGAAATGTATTCAAACAAATGCCAATGAAACTGTGGAGGGGGAAACCCTCTCAAGCAGTCTTTCACAGTGGATTGCTTTCTCTTAAGCTGTGGCTTCCCCTCTCATTATAGATGAAAGTTTAAGATTGAACAGAAAATAGGGGTAGTTAAATGTTTTGTAGTTCTTTCAAAAGGTTTGTTTTCTGCAATGCCTCTTCTTTCTTTGGCTGGCATGATCACTGAAATGAAACTGACTATAGTTCCAAATTTTATTTTATAGCCTTTTAAAATACATTAAAATATAGAAACATTTCATCCTGCCTAATTATCCAAAAGTTATAAAGCTATCAAAGCTTTTAAAATCAAAATCCAAACATGATTAATTACATGTCCAGTATAAGCAAAGCTATTTGTTTTGAGAAAAGATGTATAATTCATTCCAGTTAAGCAATTAGTAAAAATACATTTAACAAAGAATCGACACAATTGCACTGAAGAGTGGTGATAAAAATCTTAAGACAAGTGCATTTTAACATGGAATAAAAGATCATACATGAACCATTATCTTTCAAATTAACTTACTATTTCTATCATATTACCAAAAATAAAACTACAACCTGCCATCCAAAATTAAATGCCCCATATGACACTCACTGCTGAGCCTGAATCTCAGACATGGTTCTTCAGGTGTTTGTTTGTTCTGTATTCTCAGTGTTAATAAAAAGGCAGCATCTTTAAAACTCAGCAATATTGAGGAGGAAATTAAACACGTGAAGAAACATACACCATTGATTTCTAGTCTAAGTGTGCCTGCAGTCTTACAGCATACACTGCTGTGGGATAAGGCCTTAATAAAATGCTGACTGGTCAGTAGCCAGGCAGAAGGCATAGGTGAGGTAATCAGACTAAGAGAATTCTGGGAAGAGGAAAAATGGACACAGTTGCCATCCAGACACAGAGGAAGCAAGATGATAATGCCTTACTGAGAAAAGGCAAGCCACGTGGCTAAAACATAGACAAGAATTATGGTTTCATTTAAGTTGTAAGACCTAGTTAATAATAAGCCTGAGCTAATAGTTTATAAGCCTCTGTGTGTTTCTTTGGGACTACATGGCTGTGGGACCAGGCAGAACAGAAACTTGTGTTTACAGTGCGTAGTCAAATGGAGTTTTGGTTGCAGGTTTTGGTTGATCATATAGGCTTCCTGCGGCAGGTGGGCATTTCATCTGAGTAGGTTAAAAGTCTGCAAATGACCACAACCTGCATGCCTTGTGTGATCAGCACACCAGAACAGCAGGGGATGTTTTAAAAAGACGTTTATTGTTCTTTGACTTATACACCAACACAGAGAAAGCAATGTCGCTTCATACCTGGTTTGCCCTATGAATCCTGCTTTTGGTCCAGAATCTATAGCGATCCTCCCAGCCAGGCATGGTGGCATGCAGCTTTAATTCCAGCACATGGGAGACAAAGGCAGGTCTTTAGAGTGAGTTCCAGGCCATCCAGGGCTACACAGAGAAGCCCTGTCTCAGAGAGAAAGAAGAAAGAAGGAAGGAAGAAAGGAAGCCACTTTCCAGGCTCTTAACCTACCTCCAGATATCAATTCACTAAATTTTCAATGTAACAAATATAATTAGTGATGCTGATTTCTAAGAGACTATTCTTGTTCAGAAAACAAATATCTGCTTTTTAAGTAGCCATATAACAGTCAAACAGAGTCCTAGCATTGTAGCCCACACCTTTCAACACAGCCTTCTGAAGGCAGAGGCAGAGAGAGCTCTGTGTGTTCAAGGCCAGATAAGCTACATACTCATTTAGTCTCAAAACAAGAATAAAAAGTCAAACAAAATTTTATTTTTCATTTTTATGGGCAAGGCTGTTTTGCCTGTATGTCTATCTGCCTGGACATTATCTGCTGACCTGAAGAAGCCAGAAAAGAACACAAATCTTCTAGAACTGGAATTACAGGCAGTTTGTGAGTCACCATGTGGTGCTGGGAATTGAACTGGGTCCTTCAGAAGAGCAGTTAGTGCCCTTAACTACTGGACATCTCCCCGATTACTCGTCAGAGAAGCGGTGGCCCAGCCTACCTACATCATTTATGTTTGTTCTCCCGTCAATCCCCAGCCAGGAAATGTACACTAAGGACACCTGGAGATATCTGGGGATGATCTTTACCATCATGAGCTTGAAGCACTTGGTTGGTAGAAACCAGGGATAACAAAAAACATCCTGTAATACAGAGAGAATTATTCAGCTCAAAACGCAGCGCAGTTGAGGCTGAAAGTAGGTACCTAGACCACAGAGCTAAGATCTAAGGTTAGGGTAACTAAATAGTATCAGGAAATCTGTTTCTCTAAAGAAAAAAAAAATTATATCAAAATCCTCTATTTCCCTGACATGTTCCTCCCATAAATATCTCCCCAGGGAAATAAACTTTTGTTTTTTCAGGAATTAAATGATAATTTCCCAATTTCCCTGTAAAAAGATAAACATGTAACACATTCTGCACGCCTGTTTGCTTGTTTACTTTTCTTTCATTTTCTGTTTTTTTTCTTAAGCAAGCAGGCAAAAACACAGAGCAGATGTACCTCGGAGTTTATCTGAGGTCCACACATGGCACCCTGAGTAGCCAATAACCACAGAGACCCACCTTAGTCTTGTAGCCAGCATTTGCTGGGAAGCCAAGGCATCCAGAACCTATGGTACATGCCCCTGTTGGCAAGCCTCAGATAAACAGTCCTAGCATCAGACTCCAGGCTCTCATTCCTCATCCACAGGGGAAGGCAGCACTGTCCCTCAAAAAAAAACAAATTAAGCTTCATAATTTAAAAAAAAAAAAAGAGTCCATTAGGCAATGGAGTTATTTCTCAAATGTTTATCTTGCCAGCAGATGATAAATGCCAGGAACAGTGGCACTTGATTTCCCAAGATTCCTTTAGTCACTTTGAGCTTTCCTTTAGTGTTTTTGTGGCCTTGTGACTGCCTTTTCCTACTCAAGAGAAGGGCTGTCTTAGATGTTCTGCATAGAAAAGAGCCTCTAAACAAGCAAAGATCAGAGTCACTGTGGGCCAAAAAAAGTCATTTCTATGTTGATCTGTTTCAGAGAAAAAGGAGACTTTCCATCTTCAAGATAAACACAGCATGCAGACACATGCAACACTGGCAACATGTTATGACCTGAATTAGAAGAGTCCAGGAATAGAGTATAGAAATAAAGGGTCCAGATGGTCCAGGAATAGAGAAATACAAAGTTGTAAGCCCAAACACATTTTAGGAGAAAAAAATAAATAAATAAAGCTGGCAGCCACTGATAACTTTAAACAAATACTTTCTGCCTTAAGAGCAGACATCCTGGCAGTCATGTGTACAGCAGTAAACTTTTAACATCTGTCTCCTGCTTCCCAGCTTCCCAGCTTCCCAGCTAGGCAGGTACTGCAGACAAAGGTTAGTTTCAAACTATTGCCTCTATGAACCCTTGGCTTGTATTCCCTTCATTTTTAACTGTGCCCTATGTGACTCTACTCTCTGCCTTGCATTCTGTCAGGGACAGTAGAAAGCAGCTGTGTCAGCCACGGGCTTTCGCAAATCATAAGTTATCACCCTATAACAAAAAGTTGTAAACTTAAAATGTAATGTGACTTTAAGCCTAACCTCAAGGTTGTAAAAGCTCTGACTCACACCTGGTGCTTGATTTTACTATTAGAGGAAGCCCAGAACCAGGCCCCATTGCCACAACTACAGGAGCCTGACCTCCGGCTGTGGTCACAGCTATAGCTGATAAGTTTTGTGTGCCTTATGGTATTTTTTTTTCCTTTTTCTGAAATACAACTTGCTTCTGGTTTAATAGACTTTGGTGGTCTATCCACCATCATTGTATGATCCTGGACCAAACAGATTTTCTCATCTAGTCTCAATTTCAAACATTCTATTCTTTTAATCAAATGTAACAATGTGTCTCAGAAATTCCAGCATTTTTATAGCCAGTAATAGACTATGCCCCATCACCCACCCACCCCTCAAAAATACACAGAATTCACTGTTTAGTTTAGATTGGGCTCATCACTTGAAAGCACTACACGACTTCTAAAGAGGAGCCAAGTTTGGGTCTCAGAACCCACTGGCAGAGCACAAACACCTCTAAATCCAGTTCCAGGGGTTCTGTCACCCTCTTTTGGCTTTTGCAGACACTGCACACATGATCCATATACACACATGCAGGCAATACATTCATACACATAAAATAAAAATACATTTTAAAATACTTTTTGAAAATTCTTTGTTAGACTAAGTTATCCTGATGCAAGGTTAAAAATTTTTTTCTTACTTTTTTTTAATACTACTGGGAACTTAAGAGGGTACATTCCTACAAGAGTGCTTTTATCAGAATTAGATAAAGAATTAGGTATTCAAAACAGCTGAAAATAGAAATGAATAGAATATTTACACCAATACTAATAGTCACACAATATGGTATTGACTAAGGGCTTTCTTCACACTAAAAGTAAGCAGAAAGTGCAAGTACATCTTAGTGTACACTAAGACATTTTCTTATCAACAAAATAACGTAAACAAACAGTAAGCACAAACAAACTAGAGAAAGGATGCCAAAATACAAAAGGCAAGGAGCTAAGTAACTAAATACTGCCAGAACCACCAGAATCAAAAAAGAAAAAATGATAAACAGCTCAAATAAAAATAAGATAAGCAGCGAGGAGTATAGCTCGTTGGCAGATGCCTAAAGCACACAGGCTCTGAGTCCACTCTCTAGCACTGAGGAAAGGAAGGAAGGAAGGAGGAAACAGTTTTAGAAATAATTAGTGAAAAATGTTTAACCATACCACTACTAAAAATACAAATAAAAGTATGTATTTTTCCATCACATTAGTGCTAACTGAAAGCAATAACACTTGATGAATTGAAGCAGCATCCTAATTGCATGTAAACTGGCAAATTGGATTTTCTGGAGGCAATCTCATGACATCATTAAAAGATTTCAAAATTTATTTTCTTTTACTCAACAGCTCTACTTCCAGGCTTTACTCAAAAGAAACAGTAAGATTCACAAGGGTGCATGAATAATAATAAGCACATGGTTTATAATATTTTCATTAAAGATAAACAAGCAGAAAGATGAGTATGTTGACACATACAATTCTCTGGATACCACTGTCAACAGGGCCTTTCCATGCTGTTTCTCTCTTTCTCACCGACCTTAACAGTTCAGGCCACCATTACCTCTCAGGTGGATCATATCATATCATATCATATCATCTGATTCCTTCCTAGTTTATTTGCTAAGTCCAAACTTCTTAACACTTGTTGCAAGATATGTACTCCATCCCCTAATTACCTAGCCAGCCCCCTCAGCCCATGCAGACACTCTTGCAGTTCCTCCCATGGGCTAGGCTTGTCTCTAAGCACGCATTCTCTCAGGTTGTTTTTTTCCATACTATTCTCCCTCCCTAACCTGTTCTCCACAGACACACTATTCAGGCCCATCTTCCCTCTTCTCCTGTGTGAGCTATAGCCCTTAGGCACTCACCACCACAATCTGTATTTATACAGATTCTGTAGCAATGACCACCCTGCATTGCAGTTAGAGTATAAGTGAATATGTCATCAATTTACAGGTATCTCAGGTCAGCTTTTGTGTTAGTTAGGGTTTCTAGTGCTGTGATAAAACACCATGGCCAAAAACAATTTGGGAAGGAAACAATTTATTTTGCTTACAGTTTACAACCCATCATCCAATGAGGCGAGGGCAGGAATTCAAGCAGGGCAGAAAACCAGAGGCATGAACTGATACGGAGGTCATGGAGGAATACTGCTTACTGGCTTGCTCTCCATGGTGTATTCAGACTGCTTTCTTACGTACCCCTGAACCACCTGCCCAGAAGTGGCACCAGCCACAATTGAAATGGGCTCTCCCACATCAATCACCGAATAAGAAAATATTCACATGCTTGCCTATGACATTTAATACTGTGGGGGTATTTTCAATTGTGGTCCCCTTTCTCAGATAACTCTAGTCTGTGTCTGGCTACCACATGGCTAAAGGCCAGCTCTCTATTCCTACAACAACTCCTCTATCTGCAGTGATACAGGTGACATTTGAAGAAATAAAATTGATGCTATAAAGTATTAACTAATTAAATGTGGTTGTTTGAATGTAGTTGGCCCTTATAATCTCAGGGAGTGGCACTATTAGGGGGTGTGGCTTTGCTGGAGTGGGTATGGCCTTGCTGGAGGAAGTGTCACAATGGGGGTGGGCTTTGAGGTTTCCTATGCTCAGAATATTACCCAGTGTCTGACTGACTTCCTATTACCTGCAAGATATAGAACTCTGAGCTACTCCTGTAGCAACACATATGCCTGCATGCCGCCTGCTCCCTGCCATGAAGACAAGGGACTGACCTCTGAAACTATAAGAGCACCCTCAGTAAAATGTTTTCTTATAAGAGTTGCTGTGGCCATGGTGTCTCTTCACAGCAATAAAACCCTACCTAATAAGATACGAAATTGCAGAATTTAGCAAATGGTGCACTGCCTCCAGTGTAACTGGGAAAAAAGCAGTGTACTAACCAGGCCTCTTAGAAACCTATAGAAAAGCCGGGCGGTGGTGGCGCACACCTTTAATCCCAGCACTCGGGAGGCAGAGGCAGGCGGATCTCTGTGAGTTCGAGGCCAGCCTGGTCTACAAGAGCTAGTTCCAGGAGAGGCCCCAAAAGCTACAGAGAAACCCTGTCTCGAAAAATAAAAAAATAAAAACCTATAGAAAGAAAATTTTGTGCCACAATTTTAGGGATGCTCTTAGGGTTGCAGAGGAAAAATCTGCTAATGTTAGTTCACGAAGACTGACCTCCAGTTGGGCTTCACTCCTATAACAAAAAGAGACAATGATGACACAACCAGCCATTAGGACCAGGCCTGTATCAAAGAACATGCCTCTCTAAAAGGCAGTTCAAGGGGACAGCACAAGGTGACAACCATCAGGTCCTGGTCTGCCATTAAGTCCCCTGTGCTCTTATAAGACAAAGAATAATTGTGCCAGGTGGGCACCAGCTGGAAGCTAACAGCATACACTACCTCCCAAGGGCACGATGACCCTGGGAACAGCCGTGTCAAAAAAACAACACAGGTGCATTTCAGAAATAATTCTGGCAATGTGTTTACTGTGTAAATCTCCCATACCCATGTGTGATGTGGGATGTCCTTTTGTATATGTGTTGCTTTTATTGATTGATGAATAAAGCTGTTTCAACCAACAGCTTAACAAAATAAAGCCAGGTTTGAAATCTGAACAGAGATATATAGAGAGAATAGGTGGAGTCAGGCAGATGTCATGTAAGTGCCAAAGGAGAAAGATGCCAGATCATTACCAGTAAGGCCACAGCCTCATGGTGATACATAGATTAATAAAAATGGGTTAATTTAAGATGTAAGAGCTAGCTAGGAATATGCATAAGCCATTGGCCAAACAGTGTTATAATTAACAGTTTCTGTGTGAGTGGCCGGAAAACAAATGAGCAGTCTCCTTCCATACACATGGCCAGACCTGCCGTCTTCTGAAACTGTTTAAATTGTTTGAAGTACAGCCTGGGGCTGAGACCTGAAGGAGACTAAAGATGGCAGAGCCATGTGGAATATATAAGCCTATTAAGCTGGTAAAATGTTCTGTTCAAAACTCATTCCCTTTATGCATTAGCAAGAACCAGCTGCATGCTATTATTTCATACTTTCTTAGGTTGTGCGATCATTCCTCACCGGGAAGGCTGCTATAATGCTATAACAACAGCACTGGTATTCCTTTCATACGTGTTCTGTTAACTTTTCTATAAGACAGCACCTTCACAGTTACCTAATATATGGGAACCATAGTGTACAAGCAGTTTCGGGGTTCTTGAGTGTTTGTTGATTCTCCTTTAAGATCTACCAATGTGATTTCTGGTCGACTTGGAAACACATGGTTGTCTTTATTCTGTTGTCGAGAAGAAATTATTAATCTTTCAACAAAATTGTTGAACAAGGCTGCCTTCACAAACCAAAAAGGGAACTTGTAAAACAGTTTCTTCAACCCAGAACTTTAGTAATAAAGATGAGTACCAACCTAAATGTCCCTCATGAGGAAACTGCTTCAAGATATCACACATCCATACAGTGGGGAACTGTGCAGCCATCTTCACAAACTAACTCAAGAAATAGTATAAAGGTTTTTTTTTAAGCAAAACTGAAATATGCTGCCTTGAATATGTGCTTATGTAGCAGCTATCACTGGAAGGCAGAGGCTGGGTGACTGGCACAGAGGGAAAGAGAGACTTTTCCTTGCTTCATCTTCAGTTAGTTTAGTCTTGCTAGTATACTACATAATTCAAAAGTAGCTTGCTTTAGGTTTTTATTTAACTAAGCACATATATTTAATAAAACCCTTCTTAGGAAAAACTCAAAAACTAATTTCCCTCCTCCCTCCAAAAACAAACAAAACAAAAGCTTCCAGGGTTCTTAAATAAGCTGCCAAGAGGCAGAAGCAGCAGTGCCTTCCTTTCCATCGATTTTGGGGGTAAAAACAGGGGTACTTTCTCTCTTGGCTCTGCTTTCTTCTCTTTCTCAGTCTGTCATCACAGTGATGTGAACAGCAGCCACTATAAAGTGTCCCCAGTTTCTCGAAAGCAATAAAACACTAGCACAGTTCCTAGCAGACAGTGGTGCTGGAATCAACCTTAAAGGAAAGGCAGACTGTGAAACAGCACAGCTGACAGGTACTAATCATAAATTGTGCTACTGGAGTTCACAGTACTACAAAAAAAAGGAGGACTGAACGAGACAAAAGGAAGAAATAAGAGAAACTCATTCTGAGAGCTTCTCTGACCTTTTGGTTAGCATGAATGATGTCCATCATGGTTCTGTAAAAATAGGCATATTTTCTTCTCCCCTAGCAGTGGGTTAAAGTAATGGATGGAGTCATACGGCATGCCTGAGGTTTGACTTTCCTAAATCTTACAGCTACGGACAATGGGGAAATAGTTTTAGATCTCTTCTGTCTCCTAATTCTGACTTTGTACTGCATATGCATCATGCTGTTATACATACCAGCTGAAGGCTGGAGAAAAAACCCTGTCCCCAAAAATAAACTGCAAGAAAAGAATGATAATTTTTAAACAGATAACTATGAAACATCCTGTTTAAACCCCATGATGAAAATAAGTACCGCTAAAACAAAATGCTAAATTTAATTGCCATGTCATATTGAAAAGACACCCAAATTGAGTAGAATCCAAAATTTGGGGAAAGAATAATGACTATTCCAAAACCCTTTAATGAGAAGAACACTTCAGCAGTGCTCTTATGAAACCAACAACGGAAATAACATTCCTGTTCTGACAAAAAGAAAATTACTAATCTCAAAGAGATATTGGAAACAGTCTTAAAGTGTCTCATATGCTTATAGTTGATAGTTCATAAAACAATTAGAACAATTATTTGAAATCCTGGCCTAATTACACACACTCACACAGACGCACACACACATGTAGTAAGGGCTGCGGGCCTCTTCCCACAGCCCGGCTCATGGCTGCCTAGCTAGCTTATGCCCCAAAATAAAGACACACAAACTCTATTCTTTTAAACACTGCTTGGCCCATTTCTGTTCATGTATGTAGCACCCCAAGGTGCGCTTACCGGGAAGATTCTAGCCTACGTCCATCCTGGGTCGGAGCTTTATCGCATCTGCCGGGGAGAGGGGAGCATGGCGTCTGCTCCAGAGAGCAGAGCTGTCGAGTCTGAGCACACTTCCTCTTCCTCCCAGAATTCTATTCTGTTTACTCCACCTATCTAAATTCTGCCCTATCAGATGGGCCAAGGCAGTTTCTTTATTAGCCAATGACCTTCCTCCATCACACACATACACACAGATGCACACACTCACATAGATGCACACACATACACACTCACACATACAGATGTGCACACACACACAGTCGCACACAGATGCGCACTCACATAGACGCGCACACACTCACATAGATGCACACACACATACACACTGACACACAGACGTGCACACACACACTCACGCATACACACACATCTACACACACAGATGCGCACACACACATACACACACGTACACATATATATCCATACATATTTATGGGAATTGACAGCAGTATCACTTGTTTTCTTCTCTCAGTTCGGTTTCTTAGAAAGGAACAGAGGCTGAAGGAGGCCATTTCAAAGGAGAAAAGTGAACTGTGGCAAAGCCCTAGGAGTTTAAGAAAACAGAACATTGTGGCTCTCTTATTTATAGCAGTTCTGACCAAAACAGGGATCGGATCAGCAAATATCCTATTCATATGTTTGTTGGGCTTTAGATTTGCAGATAGAATAAATAACAATTAAGAGCTACTCAAACACAGCTGTTCCCAACACTAGCTTTGCTCTGTAGGAGTCAAAGGAGGCCCATTATTTCCTTTCAGTTTTTAAGAACTCTTGAAAATCTGGGTGTTCCATCTACTCAACGAGAGGGAGAAACCAGGAATCAGGGGTTCCTTCCTCAGATCCAATAGGGAAGTAATCTAAGGCATACTTATCTACAGTAATGTCTTTTAGCCTGTAAGAAAGGGAACAAACGGGAAGTCCCTCCCTCAGGAGACAATGTTCTGTGCACTTTGACAAGAAAAGGATGAACTAACCCCAAGTCACATGAATCTTCTATAGCAGTCAAGTCCTCTAAAAGTCCCTAAGGGCCTGTGGGAAGTCACCTGCTGCCCTTGAGCAGTCTAAGGAGGTGACTACAAAGAATGCTGCAAGACCCCAGAGGACTTGCCAGGCCACAGTGTAAAAACGCACACTAGTTGTCCACTGGCTCCTTTGCACCAAGACCCCTATGCCAGGAAGTACAAAGTAGCTCCTCCTTTCAATTTCCATAGGGACTCAGCTTCCTCAGACCACTAAGATTTCAGGGAGACTGGAAAAGCTTGTAATGCCTATTGCAACAATGTATCACTGGCCAGCAGGGAAGGAAGCAATGGCAGGAACATCGATACACAGGAATTAGGACAAGAGTCAATGGCCTTAGTTTCATACCAGTTTGGGGGGTGTTTGTTATGGCTTGTATTTTTGTTTTTTGCTTTTTGGGTTTTTTTACTTTTCTTTTTTTTATTTATTGAGAGCAGGTCTCAAGTACCAGGGGTTGGCCTCCATGTAGCTGAGACAGATCTGGAGCTGCTGATCCCCCTGCCGCTACCTTCCAAGTACAGGGATTTACAGATATATGCCACCAAACTTGATTTTTCTGTGGTAGCTGTGATGAAGCCCAGGGTTACAAAAGCATAATCACAAAGTGAGTCTGCATTCCAAGGTGACTCCAAGGTTGTTGGATGACTTTGTGAAGGCACACAAACTGTTTTCTTTCATTTTACATACCAAGTCCAGTTCCCTCTCCCTCCCCTCATCCCATTCCCTGTACCTCCCCCCCACCACACACACACACACACCATCCCTCTCATCCACTCTCAGAGAGGGTAAGGCACATTGCTTTGGAGAAAGTTCAAGGCCCTCCCTACTATATCTAGGCTAAGCAAGGTATCCATCGAAAGAGAACGGGTTCCCAAAAAGCCAGTAGAAGCAGTAGGGATAAATCCCCTCAGGCTGTCCCAGCCATGCACCTGTCAACCACATTCAGAGGACTAGTTTGGACCTATGTTGTAGCTTCCCTCTCCAGCTGGAGTTGGTGAGCTTCCATTAGCTCAGGTAAACTGTTTCAGTGGGTGCCCCCATCATGGTCTTGACCTCTTTGCTCACATTCTCACTCCTCCCACTCTTCAAATAGACTTTGGGAGCTCAGCCCAGTGCTCCACTGCAGGTCTCTGCCTCTGTTTCCATCCGTTGTTGGATGAAGGTTCTATGGTGATATTTAAGATATTCATCAATCTGACTACAGGGCAAGGCCAGTTCGGGTACCCTCCCTCTCCTCTATTGCTTAGGGTCTTAGCTGGGGTCATCCTTGTGGATTCCTGGGAATTTGTCTAGTGCCAGGTTTCTTGCTAGCCCCACTATGGCTCCCTCAATCAAGATATCTCTTTCTTTGCTCTCATCTCTGTCCTTCCTCCATCTTGACTATTCCGTTTCCTCAAGTTGTCCTCCTGCCCCACCTTCTCCCCTCCTCTTCCAAAGGCACACTGATTCTTGGCTCTCGTCACAGGAGAATTCTCTCTTCCTGTCCACCAGGGTTTGGAAAGATGTTGTTTTTACAGAGAGGAGAGTGTTTTACTCCACCTTGATTTTCAGGAATCAACAAATCTCAACTGCAGTAGTATCTACACTCTCCGAGAAAGCCCTAGTAGGCAGTAGGCCACTGACTGCCAAGTCCCCCTGTCCTTCCTATCATTGTCCTAGCCGCCTTCTCCCTCTGCTCAGCTTCAACACCTCCATCTCCTCGTTCCTCTTACCACAAGTGCTGTGCCATTCCCAAGCCTCTCCTGTCTTTTCCCTTAAAGCTTGCATTCAGACTCTACCCTCTATAGCAACAAACCTCCTGGTTAGTCAAGTTCACTCACAATTAATTGAGAAAGTTTTGAACTCAAAGTCTTTTTTTTCACCTCCTTTGTGTTCAAACCATCCCACTGAAATGTGATTTTTGCCAAGGCCACCCACACTCTCTATGGCATAAATACAAGAGGTGTTTCTGATTCCTTGTTTTATTTGATAGTAAGAACATCATTCAGTGTTTACTGAGCATTTGTATGCCAAGCATGATTCTCTGTATTTCATATTCCTCAGCCAAGTTTTCTTCAGTTGATGATACTTGCCCTCCTGTATCAACTGAGCCTTTAAACAGCAATTATGTGTCCAATTCCACACAAACTCAGCTCTGAAGCCCAAACTCTCACCTACAGCTGGCTTCTTCTCTTGCTTGCCTCCCTTCTCTGCGCCTTCACTGGGTCTACTTATCTAGTTTAGATACTTAAACACTGATACTCCAGGGTTGTATTCTTGGTTTTGTCCCTGGAATGCTCATGTTAGGTCTAAAGGAAACTCCAATTCCCCAAAGTTCAAAAGTGATGTGGGATTCCCCCTCTGAATGCTATGAATATGTTTTACTGCCATTGGTTAATAAAGAAACTGCTTTCAGCCAATGGCTTAACAGAATATAGCCAGGCTGGAAGAGATATATAGAGAGAGTAGGCAAAGTCAGAGAGAAGCCATGTGGTTGCCATAGGAGACAGACATCAGATCATGTGGCGATATACAGATTAATAGAAATGTGGTGATTTAAGATATGATAGCTAGCCAATAAGAAGCATGAGCTAATAGGCCAAGCAGTGTTGTAATAATACAGTTTCTGTGTGATTATTTCAGGTCTAGGCAGCCGGGAACCGAACAGGCAGTTTCTGCCAACACAAAAGGCAGTTCAAATATCCAGAAACGGGCTCAACCTAGACTACAGGAAGATTCCCAGCAGTCGATGAAAAGCCAGCATTCCTCAGAAACTTGTGAAGTTAGTTCTTCTTGACCAAAAAGAGTCATTTCCCTATCACTGACAGAATATTAACATACCTAAACTCATGCAGGCTCCAGGCTCCTTCAGTATCACAAGTATCTGTTGTACATCTCCAAGTCTCTGGATGTGTCCCATCTACCGTCCGTGTCCAGGTTCCTTCTTTCTGTCTCTGCTCTGCACTCTCTGATGTCTCTGGCTGCCCCCACTCCTCTATCTAAAGTGAAACCTCCCCTTAGCCATACCATGGAGTGGTCCTCAGTTTACACAACATTCAGTTCCTAGCCTCCATTACTAAGCACTGGAACACAAAGTCAGGTTCTTCAGCCAGTCTGCCAGCTGACACCTGCTCAGTGCAGTCTCAGGTCTCTGTAGAATTCAGTTGAAAGGCTCTTCCTAGAAGTTCTTTGGGCATCCTGGCTGCCCCACCCCCGCACTATGACTGCACCGTGCCATAGTTGCTGGGCCACTACTTTCTTTCCAGGGCCTATGACAGGAGTAAAAGACAGGCAGCTGATCACCTAGCAATTAGGTAATGCAGAGCCTTTGGGCGAGTCATGTAACCTTCATAGGCCTCAACTTCCAACCTGGAAAACAGCACAGTTGAGCAAGGGAAACGAAGTGTTGCTCCGCCCTGAAAGCTGCCCTTTGTAAATGGGGCTGTGGGCAAATTAGTTAAGACATGTTATATGTTCTCTTGAAAACTCGCATTAGATAAGACATTACTACAAGCTCTCAATCTGTTGTTGAAATGATGATTTCCACACCTACGCAAATGTCCTTGAGTGCTGCATATGCTCTCAGACGACTAAAGCACATGTCTACAAACACTGCTCCAAGTATCCTACAATGCACAGCACAGCCCCCACAGCCAAGAATTACTAATTTAAAATGTCAGTGGTGCTCTGGTTGAAAACCTTACACCAGACCAATCTTGATTATCAACACCCTGCCCCTGCCCCAGCTCTAAAGCTTCTGATGCTGGAAACCATACAGTGCTTACCAAGACGTCCAGACGAGACGACGGGACAGCTTACTTAGGACAGAGGACAAGAGAGTGTCTGATCAGACGCCTCAGAAACTTTCTCAGCTATTTTCAGTTTTGTCTCCAATTGTCCATACATGTGTTTATGTTTAATTTTTGCATTTTGTTGTCATTATTTTATCTGCAATGCATTTGAGGCATTGCCTTATGGGAAAATATTACTAGAAAAATAACTTTATTTGATTATTAGTTATAAAAAACAAAAAAATTAAAGGGAAATGTGACAGTTGACACCATATTGTGCAATCAAATATTTTCCAAACATTCTGGAAAGGTTTTCTCAATTCTTATTTAAAAGATAGTTTAAGTACTAACAGGGATGATGATTTTGTTTAGCATTCTATTTTAGCCTTTAAAAAAGTCTTTGTTTAAACTTAATTTGCTTTAGGAAAAGAAAAGAAAAAGTACTTTGATTTAATACATACCAAAGATAAATGAAAATTATGAAAATAATTTCAAGGGCTGGAGCACTGGCTGCTCTTCCAGAGGATCCAGGTTTAATTGCCAGTATCTACATGGCAGCTCACACCTGTCTCTAACTCCCATTCCAGAGGATACAACACCCTCTCTGGGTCTCTGTAGAAATGCATGTAGTGCACAGTTATAAATCCATGTAAAACACTCATATACAAAGTTTTTTCAAAGAATAATTTCAATTGCCTTTTTTCAGTCATCCCCCATTCTTTCTTCACTTTAAAAGAAGATTTTATTATATATGACTTCATTTCCTAAATAATCTGGTTTTTAGTTAAAATAAAGTTCATTTCACCTTCTAAAAACATTTTTCCAAAAAATTTCTTGTTATTAATAACCTAAACAGCAATAATTAATATCCATTGAGCACTCAGAAGTACTAGGCCAATGTCTTTCTGAACAGGATCCAATTCTAACACCTTCAGAAATACCTAGAGGTGGGTACAATCTCATTCACAGAGAAAGAATTCAAATTTTTTTCAAAAAGGCAGCTAGCCCCAAAGTGACACCACTAAGGAGTGAAACAACTCTGCGTCCATCTGCTTGGGAGAGTTTGATTGTGAATGGGGGCGGCTTTGTTAATTCAGAACAATTCAAAGCATAATAAACAGAAGGGTCGGAGCTATGGTGAAGAATCAGCAGTGACTCCTTCTGAAGAGCACAGTGGTGAAGGAGTCCAATTGTCCCCACGTAAACACTCTCCCTGCAAACTGCACCGGCAGTTTTGTGCAAAGGTTGAACTCCTAAGGCCTATGCTTTGGCTTCACTGACTTGAAACAAACACCATAAAAGCAAAATGTGACTTTTTTTTTTTTTAGTTTTTTTAAAATTGATTTTTATTGAGTTCTACATTTTTCTCTGCTTCCCTCCCTACCTCTCCCCTCCCCACTTCAACCCTCCCCGAAGGTCCCCATGCTCCCAATTTACTCAGGAGATCTTGTCTTTTTCTACTTCCCATGTAGATTAGATCTATGTAAGTCTCTCTTAGGGTCCTCATTGTTGTCTAAGTTCTCTGGGATTGTGATTTGTAGGCTGGTTTTCTTTTCTTTATGTTTAAAAAACACCTATGAGTGAATACATGTGATAATTGTCTTTCTGTGTCTGGGTTACCTCACTCAAAATAATGTTTTCTAGCTCCATCCATATTCCTGCAAAATTCAAGATGTTGTTATTTTTTTTCTGTTGTGTAGTATTCCATTGTGTAAATGTAACATTTTTCTCATTCATTCTTCGGTAGAGGGGTATTTAGGTTGTTTCCAGATTCTGGCTATGACAAACAAACCTGCTATGAACATAGTTGAGCACATGTCCTTGTGCATGATTGAGCATTCTTTGGATATATACCCAAAAGTGATATTGCTGGGTCTTGAGAAAGGTTTTTTCCTAATTTTCTGGGAAATCACCACACTGACATCCAAAGTGGCTGTACAAGCTTGCATTTCTACTAGCAATTCAGGATTGTTTCCTTTATCCTACATTCAAAGCTCAGATGGTTGTTCCTCATGGTACAGTCAGTTCCACAGTTCTAGTTACCCTGTTGGTTACTCCATGTTCCTGGAGATAACTCAGTGCTCCTGTGCTTTGCTCTGCTCACTTGGAGTTTGTTGTGTCAGGCCTACTTTGACTTAGGTTGCTGACTTTGCCCTGGTTCTGTAAATCCTGGTCTGAATCCCCTCCTGCAGAAGTCCCTGGCGTGGAGTTGGTCCTGAAAAGTTTCCTGGCTCTGGTCTACTGCCTCAGAGTTCCCAGGCTCTGGTGCACCCAGAATCACAGAGGAACTGTCTCAGGCTTACTCCATCAGAGGTCCCAGACTCATGTTCAGACCTGCACAGGTTCCAGTTTCCTGCCTATTCCCTTTGATATCCTGAACCAATGCCCAGACCTGCAGAGGTCCTGGCTCAGGTCTACTCCCTCTGAGGTCCCAGACTCATGCCTGGTCCCACAGAGATCTCTGATTCCTGCCTACTCCCTCAGAGGTCCTAGATTCACATTCAGACTGGCTGAGGTCCTGCCTCAGGCCTAGTTCCTGGGAGGTCCTAGACTCATGCCCAGCCAGAGCCACAAGGCTTAGGTCTACTCCTTTGAAGGTCCCAGATTCACATCTGGACCTTCGGTGGTCCCTGATTCTGGCTCACTTTCTCAGTGGTTTCTCTCCTGTACCTGTTCCAGTGGAGTTCACTGTCTCTGGACCAGGTCACTGGCTCAATCCTGATCCGCCAGTGTCCTGGGACTGGATTGGCTCCTGGCTTCTGCTCCCATGGAGCTTGCTTCCTCAGGCCCACTTCGTCCTAGGGAGCTGGTTCAGTCTCACTCCTGTGGAATTTGTTGCCTCAATCCTGCTCCCGCCCAAGGTGGAGTTCTTTGCCTCAGACCTACTTTTCCAAAATGTGCTTCTTTAGAAAACAACCTGGCAGGTTTTAAAAGTTCAGGCTACCATATAAGCTGTCGATATCATTTCTAGGAACTGAAGTGGAGCCCTACTAACCCTCAGATATAAGTGTACTACCACCTCATCGAGGAAGCCTCTTCCAGCAAACAGAGACCACCACAGAAAAGCAGAATAGGACACAGTGCAGAAAGCAACAGGTGGTGGGGAGTCCAGTTTCAACAGACACAACCTTCGTCACAGTTCAGGCACCTACAACTCAGGAAACGCCTCAAAAGAGGGGTCAGAAAGGCTGTAAGGGCCAGAATACCAAGCAGTCTGCTTGAAACCTTCCTCCTAGAAACGGATGCATAAGCAAGACTGGAACAGCAGCAGTATCAGTGGTCATGATAGCATGGAAAACGGAAAATCTCATGAGGTCCTGCTCCTAGACGAAGGACTATGGACAACTAATGGCGGCTGCAGAAGGAGAATTTGTTCATGCACACATCTGTAACAATAATAATCAAAGAAAATGAGGCTATCACCTTGAGACGGGCGATGGGGGCAGGTGGAGAGACGAAAGGAGGGTGGAAGTGACAGAAGTCTATCTCAACTAAAAATAGACGAGAAAGCAAACTGACATATATACTTAAAAGATCAGAGTTACCATATAACCTGTCAGTATCATTTCTAGGAGTTATGGAACAAAAATATATGTTCATACAAAAATTTGTGCACTAATGTTGTTAACAGCCTTGACTATAATAATCAAAGGTAGAGATAGATGATCCTTTGACTGGTAACTAAAAAACTGATGGTATATACACTGGCATGTTATTCAACTATACAAATCAAACAAACTGATATGAAATAAATTATTAAAACATTGTACAAAATAAAAGAGATCAGTTAGAAAAGGCCATATACTCTCACTTACATATCAAATGTTCAAAAAAACACAGTCAGAGAAATGGCATGTGTTAGTGGTTACCAGGGACTGAGAATGATTACCAATGGACAAGGTGCTTGTTTTACAGGACATGAAGATGTTCTGGGACTCAGCAGTAATAATGGCTATACAACTTTGAGTGTGATAAAAAGCATAATGAATTGTGTGCTTTAAAAGGGTCACTTTTATAGCATGTGAATAATATCTTAATTACAAACACACTCTGAATAGTTATGATAAAGAAATTCAACAAAAAAGCTCCCATTTACAATGAAATTGATTAAGATAACTAAGTGTACAAATAGGATTGTGGGATTTAATATGGACATCAGTTAGTGACAGTGACTTAGGTCATTCACATTTAATAATTTAAAAACTTATATAAATAAAATACAGCTGAATAAAATCTGAAATTCTGCCTCAGAGGTATAGTCTAATACACCCCCACACACACCTCAAAAAAAATAAATAAAAAACAAACCTTGCTTTCAAGAGTATAAAGTTAACTTCCGATCACTAACTTCTACTAATCAATTAATCAATGCTGGCAAGCTACCTTCTATGCTGCTGTTGCAAACAGTTTGGGGAACAGATGATTTCCCATGCCCTCTACTTGACAGGCAAGCAAGTCAGCCGCAGTTTGTGAGGAAGTTATCTCACAGGGGCTGACAGTAGGCCCTGCACAGACCTCAGATAACCTTCAACTTCCCTCTGGTGGGCCTTCAGGCACTTCACAAACAGGAAGTAAAGGTTAAGGCAGAGTTGTAAACTGCTAGCTAATGTCAACAGAGTCTGACTGCAAACACTGAGAACTGTTTGTGTTTTAAGGAAATTATAGGCCAATCACTAGCTCACTGCTTTTACCTAGGAAACAAACTCCAACAGTCACAGACAGAAACAGTACAAATACAGCACAACAAAACTTACTACACAAAGAAAAGCAGCTACAAACCTGAGGTGTGGAAGGAACCTGATGCAGTTTCTACATCATAATATTAAATTTTAGGGATTTAATTTCACAGCATGCTAAGAAGCACAGTAACCACATCCAGTAAAAGAGACAACTAATAAAATCTATAGTTGAGAAAGCCTATATACATGTCTTGGTAGAATGATCCTCTAACTCTTTAAATGTGCTCAAAGAACTAAAATAAATAACAATGTTTATAGAACAAAAGGAGATAGCGGAGCATGGTGCTCCATGTCCACAGTCCCAGCAATCTGAAAGCTGAGGCAGGAAGATGACCACGAATTTGGGCCATTATGGGCGATATATTGAGTTTTGAGCCAAACTGATGCATCACCAACTACGGAATATGAATAAAAAGATTTAAAGGAGCCAAACATAAACTCTGGCATTAAAAAGTACAGTAAGTAAAGGGAAGGTCTCACTAGAATTAACTAGCAGCTCTGGGCCATCAGAAGATTCAGCAAGGATACCCTGGGAAACCAAGAAAAAACAATCAAACAGGTAATGGAAACAGTTCAAGAATTGAAAACTGAAATGGAGACAAGGAAGAAAAAAAAACACAAACCGAGGGCCAACTGGATATGGAAAATCTAGGGCAACAAACAGAGACTATAGAAACAAGCATAACTAATGGAATACAAGAGATAGAAGAAAGAATGTCAGACTCTGAAGACACCATTGAGAAAATAAACGCACTGATCATGAAAACAGCAAATCCAACAAATTCTCATCACAAAACATTCAGGAAATATGGGACACCATAAAAAGACCAAACCTAAGAATAATAGGGATAGAAGAAGGAGAAGAATTACAGCTCAAAGGCCCAGAAAATTTATTTAACAAAATTATGGAAGAAAACTTTCCCAACATAAAGAAAGATACTCCTATGAATATTCAAGAAGCATCCAGAACACCAAATAGACTGGATCAAAAAAAAAAATCCCCTCACCATATAATAATCAAAACACAAAACATACAGATTAAAGAAAGAATATTAAGAGCTGCAAAGGAAAAAGGTCAAGTTACTTATAAAGGTAAACCTATCAGACTTACACCTGACTTCTCTATGGAAACCATGAAAGCCAGAAGGTCCTGGATAGAAGTACTGTAGAAACTAAGAGACCATGGATGCAAACCCAAACTACTATACCCAGCCAAGCTATCGTTCACTATCAATGGAGAAAACAAAATATTACAAGATAAGAACAAATTTAAACAATACGTAGCCACAAACCCAGCCTTACAGAAAGTAATAGAAGGAAAATCACAACCCAAGGAATCCAACATTGCCAACACTGCCTATAATAATTCAGACAATTAGTGACCCTTCACCAGCACAACTCAAAGAAGGGAAACACACAAACTCTATTACCAAAAAAATAATAACAACCGGAGTCAACAACAACTGGTCATTAATATCAATGGACTCAATTCACCTATAAAAAGACACAGGCTAAGAGATTGGAAATGAAAACAGGTTCCAACATTCTGCTTTTTACAAGAAGATTCAGCAAACAGGCAACGTCAGCTGAGTTTACTCATCTGTAGGAGGGAAGGGGGAATCATACCAACAGAGTCCAGCAGGGCAGAAGTCCTGTAATGAAGGGACACTGAGATGAGTGTGGGTGATGGACAGAGAGCACTGTGTTGAAGACCCTTGAGAGAAAACAGAGATGGACTGATGAATCCAGACCACCACCTGTGCCCACCTGGTCATTAGGTTTCTGATCTCTTCTGCTGTCTTCTATTCCTTTCCCAGCTGGCTGGCACTTTTCTTGCCCACTAATCATTGCAAGGTCATCTGCCCCAACTCCATCTCAAGACACAAGGGTGTGGGGGGCAGCTGGTACATACTGAGGTCTGCCTTGTCTTACCAGCAGAAGGCAATGCTGCTAAAAGTTTTATCACTCTTGGTTGCCATTTAAGATGTTTAATTATACTTACTGATATTTTAATTCATTTTCAAAAAGGTTTCAACATTTTAAATATTATAAAATATTTAAATATTATAGAACGTTTATAGTTTTCCCCAGTATGTGTTCAATTTTGACATGGCTATAAGGAAGTCAGGGTTTAATAACACAAAACGTTGCCTTCACAAGTTATTTTCTTTGACCAAAGTGCTAACTGACACCTTGATAGAGAATAAGAGGTACAAGCCCCCATCTATTGAGCCCTGTCATTGGTTACTTCCTTTGGGGGTCATATATTTAGCTGTCTCAAAAAAAGAAAAAGGCTTTATTTTAAATATATATTTTCATCTTAATTACGGTAAGTTAGGAAAAGATTTTGCTCTAGTGATATTTTATTTGTGTTTTAATAAAAGGGCTTGTCTAAAGATCAGAGTGCAAAGTTAGTCACACTAATCAGCCACACAGGTCAGGCAATGGTGGCACACACCTTTAATCCCAGTAGCCACACTAGTTAGCCATAGAGGCTGGGAGGTGGTGGTGCATGCTTTCAATACCAGCACTAGAGAGGATATAAGGTGGGATGAGACAGGAACTCGCTCTCTTTTCAGTCTGGAGATGTCATAGAGGTAAGAGCTCTCTAGTGGTTGGCTGCTTTGCTTCTCTGATCTTCAGGCAAGTTTTATTTATTCAAACACAAATGAAATATCACTATATTTTGCACCAAGAACATTTATTTGCCAAGAGCCAATGATAATATTTAACAGGTTAACATAAGTATATCTATAAGCAGACTTAATGGGCACTTGAAATGGCTTCTGAGTCCTCTATTAAGCATGTGAGACTAGAAAGCAAGAGGCTTTCTCAACAGCTACGAAGAGTAGAATATGAGATCTTAGATACGATAAACAAAGTTATCTTTCATAAGAGTTAAAAACACAAGTTATATCAAAGGAAGCTTTCTGCAGTTAGAAAAGCATATAGGTGTTTCACACACTGGAGTTGCTTGTGTAATTTCAGAACAGCTTTAAAGCTGAAAAGGTATTATATGCTTTCAGTAGGTTCTGCTTAGCATGTCTATCACGAATAGAATCAAGGTGCTGAAGTCTGAATAACAGATTCTTCCTGAATCAGTCTAAACATAACGAAAACTGCAGAGCCAACTTTTGTCCAGCAATAAAAATTCTACTTTGTAGGAATTAATTTTTACAACCATTAAGAAGGATAATGCTCCTCTACCTTGACAGAGACTAAGAACAGCTTCTGCTGTAGCACTTTCCTTCTAAACAGCTGCATACAACTCTGTTTTGTTCTGCTAAATATATCTATATATAACTCAGTAATCAAATCATCTTCATTTTCCCTGTTTCCAGTGTCTTGGATGAGATTCTTCCATATAATATCTTAACAATTCTTGTGTCCTTAAGAGTATAGTTTTTTAATTCTTCATAATCAAATTATTTCTTGATGATTGTCTAATTTACAGATATGGGTCAGTGGTTCAAAAACATGCTAAAATGATTTATACTTAGAAAAAAAACTCATGTTCACATATGAAAATGAAGAGTATATTCAAGTAATTTAGGGCCCTGTTCTCCCCAAACCTCAGAATTCTATTTCTGATTTGTCTAGGATACAGGTGACAGTACATCTCCTGTTTTGTTCATCTAACCATGACTCAGCCTTTGAAGAATTCTGAAAAGCCAGGTGAAATTAGATCCATCACCTTTTCAGGACTATCATAATGCCACTTGACTCAAAAGATTATCCCCAGCTCATGTGTTCAATGACTTTAGCCTCTATTAAATGGTCTATCAGCTTGCCAAGAACAGATGTGGTATTAACCAGTCCACAGTCCTTGAAATGTTTGGTACAATTAAATAAGTCAGTCACATCTCTAATATAAGGATCCCTTGAGCCCTTCATCACTATATTTAAAACTTCCTGATATGACAAAGGTAAAAGATTAAATTAAAAATAAAACAGTCCATCAGGAATGAGTGCACACAGCTGTAATCTTAGAACTTGAATGGTTGGGACAGAGGATTAAAATTTTGAAGCAATCTGGACTACACAGTAAGACCTTCTCTCCACAGGGGTAGAGGGAGCTTCCGCAAAGATATATCTCTTGCCTGCTTGCTCAAGACCCACACTATACACCCATAATAAATCTAAATGCGCATACTATTCCATGATGGTCACTGAATGCCAGGATAAGCGATGCACTGTCATCTATCAGTCTGCTATACTCTGCATTGTGCCCACTTGCACAGTCACCATTAGCTGCATAAAACAGCTGCTTTGATGAGATGTGAGAATCACACTTACCTGTGGGTGTAAAGTTTTTAGAAAGGAGTTAGGAATTACAATGGCTTAGGTTTGGGGGCAGTAGTAAGTTTTCTTCTAGGTTCCATAACTTCACCATCCATAAAGCTGGCAAGGTTTACAGTAGCAGGCATAAATCTCTCCTACTGAGCAGGCCTTGTATCACTTAGACAGCTGTTGGTTACCCACAATTGTACCACTGAGTGGCCATGGCAGGCTGGTCATTACTGTGGTTCATTCACTACTGACTGGCTCCCTGGAGAGCACACACAGCACCTCAGATACTATTAGAGATGGTCCTCAGGAAGATGGCAGGCAGGCAGGCAGGCAAGCATGTGTGTATGTGTGTGTGTGTGTGTATATATATTTATATACACACACACACATATATGTATATATGTACTAACATATGTATATATGTGCTTTTATATATACACATGTGGGTATTTTAAAGTAAACATAAAAGGTTTCCTTATTCTCCTATGATTATTTATCCTTTCCCCCTTGTTTCTTAGCTACAGTCACCCTCTTTCCCATTTTTCTCTTCATAATATCTATGTCCTATTATCCTCTCGTGAGCTCCTTCCTCTTCTCCCCAAAATGCCCTTTTACTTTCCAGATTTTTGATGTTACTCCAGGTTATATACGCATGTCTAAAGATCCACAGCTAGGATCCACAAATAAGAGAGAACATGCAGTGGTTGTCTTTCTGAGTCTAGGTTTGCTCACTTGGTATATTAGTTCCTAAGTCTATCCATCTATCTGAAAAAAAATCATCTTTGTGAGAGCTGAATAATATTCCACAGTGTATATGCTCCACATTTTCATTGCCCATTCATCAGGAGGACATCGAAGTTGTCTGCACTTGCTGGCTACTGTGAAGAGGATGAACATGGCTAAGCAAGTATCTGTGGAGTAGGATGCTGAGTCTTTGGGGTATATGCCAAGGAGTGGTACAGCTGGGGATAGCACATTTGTTTTCAGCTTTCTGAGGATTCTCCACACTGATTTCCAGAGTGCTTGGACCAGTTTGAAATACCATTAAAAAGTAAAGGAGGGTTCCTTTTCCCTACATCTTCTCTAGCATTTGTTGTTGATTTTTTTCATTGATCTTTGCTATTCTGATTGGGGAAAATGAAATCTCAAATTTTTTTTTATTTGTTAATTGCTTGGGGTAAAAACTGTTTGTGAGGTATTTCATTTTTTATTTCTTCTTTTGAAAATTATCTTTAAGACCTTGAGTCCAGTATCTGAATGGATCTTGTGGGGTTTGGGGGGGGCAGAGAGACCGAGTTGTTCTTGTTGTAGTTGAGGTATTTTTCATGAGTTTATATATATTCTGGATATTAACCCTCTGTCAGCTGGCAAAAATTCTCTCTCGCTCTGGGGAGGGGTCCTTCTACAGTCAGTTGATTGTTTCCTTTGCTGTATAGATTTATGGGGCCCCATTTGCCTATTGTTGGCCTTAATATCTAATATATAAGATGACCCCAAAATTTCACTAGAAAACTTCCGGAAATGATCAATATATTCAGCAAAGTGGTGGGTTTTAAAGAAAAACAATAAATCAACTACAAACATCAGCAGCCTTTCTACACACCAGCAACAAGGTATAGAAAGGAAAGTTCTCACTCGTAATAGCCCCCTTCCCGGAAGTGAAAGACCTCTGCAAGGAAAGCTTCAGTCTCTGAGGAGACTGAGGAAGACACTGAAAGACTGGAGAGACCGCCTATGCCCACAGACCCGCAGAAGGACCACTGTGAAGATGACCATCCTACCAAAGACTGGAGAGACCGCCTATGCCCACAGACCCGCAGAAGGACCACTGTGAAGATGACCATCCTACCAAAGACTGGAGAGACCGCCTATGCCCACAGACCCGCAGAAGGACCACTGTGAAGATGACCATCCTACCAAAAGCAACCTACAGATTCAATGCAATCCGAATCAAAACCCCATGACATTCTTCATAAAATAGAAAATAAAACCCTCAAATTCATAGAGATCCACAAAAGATACCAGATAGCCAAAGCAATCTTGAGCAAAAAGAACAATACTGAAGAACAATACTAACATACCAGGTTTCAAGCTCTATTACAGAGCTTGTAGCGATAGAAACAGCCAGCATGGTACTGACAAGGGGATCAATGGAACAAAAGAGAAGATGCAAACACGAGCACACGAAACTATGTCCATCTGATATTTGATAAGAAGCAAAGTTACACAGTAGAGAAAAGCCTACATCTGCAACAACAGCGACAGGACAACTGATGTCCACATGTAGAAGAATGGACTAGACCTCCATCACCCTAGACAGAACCAGCTTCAAACGCATCGAGACCTCAATATGAAATCTGAAACTGCGTTAAACAAAACAAAACAAAACAAAAACATAAGCAATGCCCTATAAAATAAAGGTGTAGAAAGGGTGGCTAAAATAGGACTCTACTTTCTCAGGAATTGGAGATGCTTTTAAGAGCCAGGTTCCTAGAACATTTGTCAAGAATATGTAAAACAATTTCTAGCACAGAGAAGTGGGTAGAATACTTTTAAGTAAAAAATATTAAACACATTTTTTTTTTTTTTTTGGTTTTTTGAGACAGGGTTTCTCCATAGCTTTTGGTGCCTGTCCCGGAACTAGCTCTTGTAGACCAGGCTGGCCTCGAACTCCCAGAGATCCGCCTGCCTCTGCCTCCCGAGTGCTGGGACTAAAGGCGTGTGCCACCACCGCCCGGCTAAACACATTTTTAAAAGGCCTATTTTATTCCATTCATAAAAATTCCTAAGTCACTTTAACTAACAAGGGAGGTATAATTCTAATATTGGCTACTGTACTGAACTCCTTTCAAAAGAGAAGGATAAAGGAAATAAGGAATTACAAGAAAATAATTTATACATTGTGATCTGGCCCTGATAAATTAATATTCATAATGCTTCACTATATTTTTATTCAGTAATAGCTACCATATAATGATTATACATGTAGTAAACTCTGATTTATCCATAGCATTAGAAGTAAATATTTTAAAAGTAAATAAAAACAGAGAAACATACAGTAGCACACTCCCATAATCCCAACACTTGGGATATAGAGGCCGTAGAAGGATTAGGAGTTCAAGACCAACCTTGGCTACATAGTGAAATCAAGGCTACATTGGACTTGACTCTGTCTCAAGTATCTAAATGAACAAAATATAATCCCACATAAGTATTTCTCTTATCCTTACTAAGGGCCACACTAGCATTCAGGCCCCTGTGGGGCTCAAAAGGTTTCTCTTGTTTTTTCTCTCTGCCTCATTTACATATCTCCTTTTCAACACTTTGTTGATCTTTTTAATCAGTTTTCAGTTAATATACCATATAAACATGTCCTTGATTAATATATCAAATAATCATAGCTTATAAAATCAACGTAACCATTTGAAATACTCTCAGCAGATAACACCACACTAATATGTTATTACATCACCTATAAGATTAACATCTTAACAAATGCAGTATTAAAAAGTCAAATGATAGCCAAAGTGGCTCATGCCTTTAATCCTAGCACGCGGGAGGCAGAGACAGGCGGATCTCAGTGAGGCTGAGGCCAGCCTGGTTCACAAAGCAAGTTCCAGGACAGTCAGGACTGTTGCACAAAGAAACCCTGCTCTAAAGCTACTGGGCCAGCAAGAAGTCACTGCCTTATAAGCTCCACGCCACTCTAGAACCTGGATCCCAGTCCACTGACTTAAGCACATGCTGTGATCTTAGCAGGCTACACAGTGGAAGACATTTACAAACAATAAAGTAATTACAAGTAGCACCATTAGCAAAACATTACAGACAACTTACTTCACTTTGTTCAAACACACAGGCTATTTTATCTCACTGACCTGCATTTAAAACATGACTACTATTCATTTAAAAACGCTTCTGAAGAAATTTACAATTGCTTCGCAAATTCTGACTAAATGTTCCACATTCACAGAATCTTTAACATATGAGGTCCTAGAAAAAATCCCAATTACATCTTGCTACCTGTGGTGGCTCTCCCTTATTCTGAGCCTGCCAGGATTCAGAAAAGGTAAGAAAAAAAAACTGTATTGTTGTAGAATATTATTTTAAGATGGGTTACATTTGTTTCTGCTGTGGAACATTTGTTTAATCATGCAAAGATGTGTTGCATTCTTTTAAGTTGCATTTATTTAACTCTGAAAAACTGTGTTACTTTGTCGTCTAAAACACCTGATTGGTCTAATAAAGAGCTGAACGGCCAATAGCTGGGAGGAGCAAGGACAGGTGTGACTGGCAGGCAGAGAGAATAAATAGAAGGATAAAAAGAGGGACAAAGAAGCAAGGAAGATAAAGAAAAAAGGAGGAAGACTCCAGGGACCAGCCGGCCAGCCGGCCAGCCACCCACCCACCCAGCTACCCAGAAGGAATGAAAGGTATATAGAATAGGGAAAGATAAAAGCCCAGAGACAGAAGGTTAGATGGGATAATTTAAGCTAAGAAAAGCTGGCTAGAAACACTCCAAGCTAATGTCAGGCATTCCTAAGTAAGAATAAGACTCCATGTGTGATTTATTTGAGAGCTGAGTGACAGGCCCCCAAAGAGCAAAAGAAAAAAATAGTAAAAAAACCAACCAACCACAATGTATATTTACTTATATCAAGTATATGAGCCACAGGAGTAATACACTAAAGGAAAGCCAAATACTAAAGAGCTAAGCAAACAACTAAACCAGTCAGAAAATGAACAAAAAGAATAATCAAAAGCGGGAAAGTGTGATTAAAGGGAATAACAATGAGAAAGAGATCAATGAAACAAAACAAAACAGGAACACAATGGAACAATGTACAAGCTCACCAAAGCCAAAGTGGGGGAGGGGAAGACTGACAAACCTCTGGTACACCCAATCAAGAAAAGAGACAGAATGAACAATACCAGTATTAAAAATAGAAACTATACATGCAGTAGGCAGAAAAAAAGGCAACAGAATATAATGACTATTACATCAATACATCTGCAAGTTCAGGCAAAAAGAACAAATTTATAACCAAACAGCATAAAAATAATGCAGGACCTAGGTTTACAGTGTATAGTCTCAAAATTTAAATTGAATTATTTCCTATTAAGTTATCACTTAGTAATTCAATTATTTGCCCCCAAAATGAGTAGGTTTTAGTATAGGGATTCTAATGAATAAAACAATGTTAAATAAAATAATTTTAAGAGTTATCACTCATAAATGCTCTAAAATTAAGATATCTTCCTTTTCTAATTGCTATCCTCATAGATCCATGCATCACTTAACCCTCATCAGAGAAGTTGCTTCTTGCAGTCTACAGTAATCAATACAGAGATCCACAACAGGACATTGTACAAAGTGAGAAAGACTTTAGAGCACTCAGCCCTAAATTCGGCCTTTATCAAACCCCTCCCCTCGAGGCTCAGGAATCTGCACAGAAGAAGACATGGAAAGACTGCTAAGAGTGAGGTGGTGGGCGACTCAGAGAAAGAGTATCTTCCAGGCACAAGAAGACTGATAAATACAAGAACACACAGGGACTGTGACCATACGCAGAGGACCAACAACAGGTCCAAACCAGGCAAAGCCCAGCACTAAGAAGGGGAGATAAACACAAAGTCCAACCTCTAACCCAGAAATGAGTTGCGATTGCTACCTGCTGAGAAAGGAAAAATCAGTTTTCTGCAATGTAGCATTGTTGGGCATATCAACCACACTCCAGGGCAAGCCAGCTAGGAGAAACTGGCCAACACAAACTTGACTCCTTGGTTGTTTTTGTTTTTGTGCTGTTGTTTGTTTTGTTTGTGGGCTTTTTATTATATTTTATTTTGTTTGGGTATTTTTAGTCTTATTGTTTTGATTTTCTTTGCTTATTTTTGAGAGAGAGAGATAAAGAAAATGAAGTTGAACCAGGCAGTGGTGGTGCACGCCTTTAGTTCCAGCTCTCCAGAGGCAGAGGCAGGCAGATCTCCGTGAGTTTGAGGCCAGTCTAGTATACATAAGCAAGTTCCAGAGCAACCACCACAGTTACACAGAGAAACCCTGTCTCAAGGACAGGAAGGGAGAGTGGGAAGGAAGGAGGGGTGGAGGAGGGAGGAAGAAAATAAGTGCTGGGCAGTGAGGTGGGGAGGGTCTAGAGCGCTTGGGGAGGTGAAAGAATATGATCAAAATAAATTGTATGATGAAAATTTTTTTAAAAAAGAAAGATTTTCTCTTTTATTAAAACTTTTGAAATAATTTTACTTAATCTGGAACTTTCCTAAAGTATTTCTGTTTAAATTTTGGGATTAGTCAATATCAGTCAAACAGATTACCTACTGGCTAGCAGAATTAGAGAACTTTCTGAACTGAAACTAAATGATCCTTATGCTCCCATAGTTAAAATTTATTAACTTAATTAAAGTGTTACATAAGTGCAAAGGGCAGCAAAGTCAGAAAATTATATAATTAAAAGAAATGCCAATCCTGTACTTTACAGATGAGGAAATTGAGGCCCAAGGAGGTGCATTAACTTGCCAAGGTTTACAGAAAGGCGTAACTCTACATAGGTGGGCCAGCTGCCTTTACTATGAAGGTAACACAACACAGAGATCAAATCCCAGCATGTACCTCCGCAGCATGCTATTTAGAGTCAGCACAACTATCAGTGTTAATGCAAGTTTCATATATTATCTACGGAGACTACCTGCCTCTGTAGTTCTTAGAGTCATCCTCTGCTCTTTGAATTTTCATATATAAATTAGTGGGAAGTGGCAGAATTACTTTGTCACTGAAACTCAATCAAATTTTGTGATAGTTTCTGTTACCATCGTACACATTTTTCAATAACGAGCTATAAACTTATATAGAATCTTCATTAAACACAGGAAAGCCACTATTTTAACATTTATCTTCTAGGTTTAAATGCCTTATTTCCTGTACAATAACCCAAGAGAATCTTTTTTTTTTTTTTTTGGTTTTTCGAGACAGGGTTTCTCTGTAGCTTTGGAGCCTGTCCTGGAACTAGCTCTTGTAGACCAGGCTGGTCTCGAACTCACAGAGATCCGCCTGCCTCTGCCTCCCGAGTGCTGGGATTAAAGGCGTGCGCCACCACCGCCCGGCTAACCCAAGAGAATCTTATAGTCCTGTTTTAGGTTTTCAGTTTAAGGGTATGAAGCAAGAGCGTTGCCCACTATCCTCCTTTGGTCCCTGCAGTTGATACAGAAGTTATATGTCAGCAGCACACAGAGAATGAAGGCATAATCATGTATTTGTCTAATTTGTTCTACTTAATACTACATTCTAGAATAATGAGACACTGAATGATTCACATAGGAAATTTAAAACTTGGTCTTATCAAAGTGTCAAGGTGACCACAATACCCCTTCTGCATACATTTCCAAGATGACCACCACAATGGTCCTCTTCAAATGAGCTTGCTTCTCCCTCATCAGGAAGTAGGATCCCACATCCTTCATCTTGATCTGGATTGGCCACCAATTAACTTGTAACTTAAAAAAAGAGGCCATAACACTTCCACAAGGTTCTCCTGGTGGCTCAACTTCAAGGATGATCAAGCACCTAAGATCATCATGATAAAGGGGATATATGTAGGCACCGGCAGAATCCAACCTTCCCTTTATCCCAACATGTAAGTAAGAAACTATATTAGAAACAGAAGCTGTATCTCAATTGATGCTGAGAAGTAGATAGGACATCACCAACGTGTTTGTACAAACCACACACCGACACAATCCATGATCACAGTAAAATGGCCATTGCTATTCTGACACTAAGTTTGAAGTGGTCTGTTCTACAGTTTGTAAATAGCCAAAAGAACATGTCTTGGCTAAAACAAACAACAAGCTGAACCTAGAAAAAGGACCAATTTTTATGTTTGTTGGCTAGGTAGTCAGATGGATACAAGGCTGAAAAGATCTCTCAGATGCCAGTTGAAATGAAGATCAACCCACAAATACACAGAAGATGCAAGTCTTAACAAAATGGCCCGAGTCCTCTGCACATGCTCACTGTGAAGGGCAGAAAGACGCTGAGGACAGGGAAGGAAAAGCTTTTCCAGCACAACTGTGTCATCAGCTATTTCAGGACAGACTGTTCAAGTGATTAAGTTGAGCTGCTAACGATGCATCTCCAAGGAGCTAATGAGACAGAACACAGGCAAGGGAAAAGAAGGATGGCTTGAAGAACACACAGTTGTTTTCCCACTGACGACACACGGGGAATGTATGACCACACATGAGAGGAGAAAGTCTACAAATAATTAGCCAACGAGGAAAAATCAAGTATTCCAATGATCTTCACAATTTAACCTTCAAAATCACGTTTATAACATGTAAATTTTAAGTATCTTTAAGTAATTGATACCAAAATTACTCCAAATATTCATCATCAACTACTTGGATCTTTCCTTTAAATTACAGAGCTGGTCAGTTATATGAAATGTATTCTCTCTATAAAATACCACTGACTTGCCTGGATAGAGGCCACGTGTTTCTTTTGGACTATTCTCTTAACCATACTGGATGCTTCCTGTCCCCTCTCTAGCAGTCCTCTTGCTGCTCCCTCTCCTCTCTCAAAGCACGAGAGAAGCTGTGACCTCTGCCTGACGTCTAACCTGGTTTCATCTGATTACTATAAAAGAACCTTTAGAATGCATAAAATTTTTAGAAATTGTCAAGGGTTTCAATAGTTCAAATAATGAATTTGAAAGGAATAAACACAACAGAATAAACCAATAAGAAATAATTTCACAGAAGAGATAAAACAGTATTTGAATAAAATTAGGGAAAAGTTAAAATTTTAAAGGACAAATATGAGAGCAGAAAAGAATCCTACCTGCTCGAAAGGGAAGCAACTGCTTCCGACAAATCAGTGAATAATCATGAACTTTGGAGCATGATTGGCTCCACCAGGGCAGAAGCACAGACTACTGTCAGAGAGATTCCACAGCAGAGAAAAGCTGTGCCACACTGCTTTTAGTCCCAGCACTCGGGAGGCAGAGGCAGGCAGATCTCCTGATTTGAGGCCAGCCTGGTCTACAGAGTGAGTTCCAGAACAGCCAGAGCCACAGAAAGAAACACTGTCTTGAAAAGAATAAAGAAATGAGGGGAGGGAAGGGGAGAAGGGGAAATGGGGAGGGGAAGGATGGAGGGAGGGAAGACACAATAAACATGAAGTTTCCAAGAAACCAAATTTTATCTCATTTATTGAGATAAAGAAAACTACATATTTTAATAGTTAAAAAGGAAAAAATCTTAAAATGCCATTCAATTTGTGAAAGCACATTAGTTTTAATTGATAATCAGAAAAGCCAATTTAAATTACTAATTTAAATGACAGATGGATTTAAGAACTTTCACTTAGCTTTTTTAATTATATTAAATGTACTTTTCATCCTCTGCCATTGCTCTATCTATATTCCTCACATATAAAATTCCCTTTACTGTTCTCATGAAACCGTGGACTCTATTGGGCTTTGTACAGGAGCAGCCCACCCTCTACGTCACTGTTCCACCTCACGCTAGAGCAATCTCTCATAAATAACGGCATGTACTAAAAAAGCCTTGCACTACACAAGGAGGAGGAAGAGGCTAGCTTTGGTCAAATATAACTGAGTTTACTGAATTTACAACATTGTGGAAATATATGCTAGGGTGAATAGAAATTCCTGGTGTCATAGCAATCTGAAGAGCAATATACAACAGAATGGATGTTACATTAACACCTGTCCAGGCCCTGCACTTCAAACTCTGGAGTAAAACTTTTCCTTCTTTTATGAAGGGGGCCGGGGAGCATGACCTCCAGACTAGCCTCAAACTCACTATGTTGCTAAGGATGACCTTGAATTCCTGACTCTCCTGTCTCTGCCTCCTAAATGCTGGGATTGCAGGTGTGCACCACAATGTCCCACTTAAAGGATTCTTGGGACTGCTCATACATCTCTATGCCCCTTCACATTTTTGAAACAGAAAAAAAAATGTAAGGCAGTTATTTCTTCCACAAAATCATGAAATTCTAAGTCTAACACCTCAAATATTCTGTTCGAAATGATTATATAGTTTTTCAACACCCTGTCATAAAGCAATGACTATATGAAAACTATTTTAATATGTATATATACATATAAGCACAAATATCTTCATCTATTTATATCTATTAGATAATTGTATTTTTGTTTTCCTTTTTCAAAACAGGTACTCAACATTTCACAAATTTTTATTAAAATTAAATATTTGTTTCCTTTACTACCAAATTTAAAATGTTATTTGAAGCAAATACATCAAGAAGGTAAACACTATAATTCTACATTATTTTAATATTACTCATAACAGAATCCTAGCAACAACCTGCTAATACAGTTAAGAAAAAACTTCTCCCTAGCCACAGTAGTTAGTGACCCTGCTTCTAAGTGAGGACAAGTGTGTGCTTAGAGAAGGGTCTTCCAGCCATAGGGCACAGGCAGAGCCGCTTGCAGCTGATGCATGAGAAGTGCCCTGGAGAAGGGCTATCCTCTTGTCCAATCTAATCTGGGATAAGAGCACAAGAAGAAAGAGATGGAAGGACTACAGCCTACGCGAGTGTCTCAGAAGGACAGCGATTTGGATAAATCAGGAGAGGATGATTGAGGGATTTCCAGGCACATGCATTCTGGAAAACAAGAAGTATGAGGCTTTGACCTCAGAGCAGAGTCTCATAGAACACTCAGGTGGAAGAATTTGACAAAGCAGTTGTTCTAGTTTGCTGTCTGCTGCTATGATAAAACACTGGACAAAAACAATTTGGGGGTGGAAGAATTTATTTCACTGAAGTTAAGGGAAGGCAAGGTTAAGAATTCAAGGCAGGAGCATGAAGCAGAAACCACTGAAGAACACTGCCTAAGTCCTTGCTTCAAGGTGTACATACCTTTCCTATGCAATCCAGGCCCACCTGACTAGCAATGGTACCCCCCCCCCCCCCGGGCTTCATCAATTAGTAACCGAGAGAACGTCCCACAGAAAGTGCCCACAGGCTACACGATGGAGGCAACAGCTCCACTAGGTTCCCTCTTACGGGTGTCAAGTGAACAACCACGATCAGACATTCATCTGCAAACCAGGGTCGGGGTTGGGTGCTGAAAGAAAGGACAGGGGGACAGGAGGAAAGGAAGTTAAGCATCTGTTAGTAGTAACAAGAGCTGTGAACTAGAATCGATGGGACAGTTGAGAACAGATGTGAGTGACAGCTAAGAACATAGTCAGCTGGTAGGAAGAAGACACCTTCTAATAACGTCAGCCTGATCTTATCTAGCCTGGATTGACAAAGACACGAATTACTTATAGACCTAACCAGGACTCCTCTCATAGCCAAAGTTAATTCAGATTTGTTAATATTTTTATTAAATGAATTTTTTCTTTATGATGTTGGGGACTGAGTCCAACACAACATGCTCTCAACCAGTAAGATATCCTCCCAGCTTGAATTAGTATATCTAAAAACAAAAAGAGAAGAATAACTCAGAACACCTGATCTCACAGTCAGAAGCCCACAAACTTATTTTTGGCTTTTTCAGCAACTTTGTTGATCACTTTGCAGGATACAGTGTTAAGTCTCAATCCCCTTCAGAGAAAAATGGTAAAGAAAACTAGTAAGTGAGTGTGACACAGAACAAACCCAAATCTCTGATCACAAAGCACTTCATAGGAAATCACCGCACAAACGTGAAGACACCCGCACAGCACTGTCTGAGTTCTACCAGATGTGCCTCCTTCAGCTTTACACACTGAATGCACCATCTGCTCTGATGAGGATGTACATGCCACACGCCAGCATTAAAGCCATCCTATGAAAGAAACACCCACAAGCCTTTCACTTCGAAGCAGTCTTTGTCATGAAGGCAGGCAAAGAAACTGCACAAGAGCTAACAAGAGAAAGGGCAGCAAGAGAACATGATAGAAGTCAGATTGTTCTAAACCAATGGGAACAGTTCAATAACAAGTGAAAACTGGGGTGCGGGGGTACAGGGAGAAGTACTGTAGGAATGAGCTGAGGCAAAGGGGTGAGAGCTTCCCCGAAATGGGAAAACCAGTTCCAGATAGGACTCAGGCCACTGCATCTTGGTAAGGATGACTGCAAGTTATGGTGACAAATGGGCAGACATCATACTGGGTCATAGTTAGGAACAGTAAGGGTTAACTAGTCAGGTTCATTCTGCTGTTCCCTGGGAAAGCAGAAAGAAAGCACCCTAACCCTGAATCCCCAAGTCCCCTAAGAAACCTCATTCTTAACCCCGAATTCCCTCGTTCCCTAGGAGACACCATTCAACTCAATGTTCTCCACACACTCCTGCTTTTGCCAAGCTATGGTTGAAACTTCAGATCAAGGAAGTTACAAAGCATAAAAGAATATCTGGGTGTACTAAGATCTCAGTTAAGTGGGCATTTCTAATTTTCTGGCCAGGCCTGATGACTTGTGACTGCCATCTTAGCAGTCAGGAGGCTGAGACAAGAGGATCTAGAGTTTGAGGCTGATCTGAGCTAAATGGTGAAAGCCTGTTTCCAAATAACAAAGTTACTAATTTCTTTATAGTATTGCCTGCTTAGAGCACTTTAAAGTGATGATCCTAAAAGATAATAAGCAAACAAAGTCAGAAGGAATAAAATCCAATCAGACTGCTCTGGTCGGCCATCCCAGTTCCACCCCCTGTCACAAGCCCTTACTCAGCACAGCAGTTCTGGAAGGGTTGAATGCTAAAATCACTCTTTGTTTTCACAGCTGAGGAGACTACATGGAAGTATGTGCTGTTTGCTTAGTAAACATTAAGGAATAAAGCTAGAATTGGACCCCAATCCTTGCTAAAGAAACACCTTTATATTGAATATGTATTTTGTTATACAAACTACAAAAACAAGTTGAGCCTGGTGGTTACAGATGTGTGTGTGTGTGTGTTTGTGTGTGTGTGTAGTCACAAGTCTCCTGAGGCTGAGACAAGATAAAAAGTTCAAGGGCAGCCTGGCCAACTTAGTGAAGTTGTCTCAAATTTACAATGCAAATAAGACAGGGGTGTAGCTCAGTGATAGCACATCTGCTTATGTACAAGTTTACTTTCATGTCAAATGTAGCAAGCAGATAACATGGGCTGCTGTAGAATACCCATACACATGGAAGTCTACACTAACTTTAATAATAAAAGGAAAATTAGAAAATATGATAATTTATTCAGATACATAGCAACTTTAGATGCCACATGCTTTCTTACATATTACCAAAATTTTCCAAATTAAACACTACAGAAAACAAATGTAGGCAAAAGCACTGTGTAAATCTTATTTCAATTAACTTTATCTTCATTTGACTAAGTAACCTGTTTTTAAAACTTACATCAAAAATATATATAAAATAAACCATTATCTAGAAAATAACTTCAACATCAAATATTACTGTTAAGTGTTCTCCACTCCTAAGACAGTTACCCAGCACATGCTACAATACCCAAGGCCTCTGATCACATGCTGGCTCCTCTCTCTTGATCTCCATCTAGTTCCCTAAAATACGGAGGCAGCAGGTACTCTGACCAAATCAGCCATCTGCTCTGAGTGCTCTCAGCAGCTCCCAACTAACCCAGGGAATGTGTGGCCTTCTGCTCACGATCAACAACTGGCTGGCATGGGACTAGATTACAGTACACTAAGAAATACACCCTGGAAAGCCACAGGCCACTTAGGGGAGCAGGAAGACTAACTGCACAGCTCCAACTTCATCTATGCCCCTCTTCCAAATCCAATTTCCCCCACAGGGCACAAGCCCATCTCATCCCCAGCTCTGCAGACCACCTGCTTTGGCCTCCCTCCCCCATGACGCCCCCATCTCCAGTGATCACACAGACATCAGATATCCCCTCCCCTCCAACTTCCTTCCCCAATTCATTGCATTATCCCAGTCCCCAGCAGGAATAGACTGCCACATATAAAAGCTGAATATCAGCAACAGAAACAACAGAAGTCTTACAAACTCATGGAAACACAATGACTCACTGCTGGATTAAAAAAAAAAAAGGAACAAAACAGAAATTAAGAAAAATTAAGGACTTTCTAGAATTGAATGAAAATGATTATACAACATATCTAGACTTACAGAACATTATGAAGGCACAAAGTACCTATATAAGCTTATACCAGAAAGTTCTAGAACAAAAAAAAAAAGAAAGAAATCACACTCAAAAAAAGCAGATAGCAAGAAATAATCAAAGTCAGGGCTGAAATAAACAATAGAAACAAACAACGACAAAATACCAACCAACAAACAAACAAAAACCAATGAAGCAAACAAGAAACCCTTAGTCAAATGAACTAAAGGGTCGAGAGAGAATGTCCAAATTAACAGAATTAGAAGTGCAAAGGAGGACATAACAACAGACAGTGACAAAATCCAGAGAATCATAAGGACAACTTTAAAATGCTATATTACATAAAATTGGAAAGTTTTTTTTTTTTTTTTTTTTGGTTTTTCGAGGCAGGGTTTCTCTGTAGCTTTGGTGCCTGTCCCGGAACTAGCTCTTGTAGACCAAGCTGGCCTCGAACTCACAGAGATCCGCTTGCCTCTGCCTCCCGAGTGCTGGGATTAAAGGCGTGCGCCACCACCGCCCAGTGGAAATTTTTCTTAATACATATTACTTATCAATGTTAAATCAAGATCAGATAAGCAATTTAAACAGACCTATAACAGTTACCCTGTACACAAACCACATAAAGACCCAGCACAGGAAGAGAACTACAGACCAAGTTTCCTCAAGAACATAGATGTAAAAATTCTCAACACGTACAAGCCAAATCCAACAACACATTAAGATCATCCACCATGATCAAGTAGGCTTCATCCCAGGGATGCAGGAACGGTTCAACATTCATAAATCAATAAGTTTAATTATCCAAGATATAAGAAAACTGAAAGAGAAAAAAATACATGACCATCATGATAACAGTCCTGGAGAGTGGGGATACAAGGGACACACCTAAACATAACAAAGGTAGTTAATAGCAAGCCCATAGCCGACATCAACTTAAAGAAAGAGAAACTCAAAGCAATTCTGCTAAAATCAGGAATAAGAAACGTCTGTCCGACTTTTTGTTTGTTTGTTTGTTTGGAGGTTTTTTTTTTGGGGGGGGGTTCCAAGACAGGGTTTCTCTATGAACAGTCCTGGCTGTCATGGAACTCGCTTTGTAGACCATCTGCCTCTGCCTCCCGAGTGCTGGGATTGAAGGTGTGTTCCACCACGCCCAGCTGTCCATTTTCTTCATACCTATTCAATGTAGTACATGAAGTCTTAGCTAGAGCAATCAGACTATTGAAGGAGATTGGGGGATACAAATTAGAAAGAAGACAAAGTATCTTTATTTGTAGATAATATACTATAAACAAGTAACCCTAAAAATCCCACTGGGAACTTACACCTGGTAGACACTCAGAAAAGTACCTGGGTACAAGACTAACAAAAATTCATATCCTCTCTATATACAGAAGACAAATAAACTGAGGGAGAAACCGGGGGAACAATGCTTTTCATAATAGGTTTAAATAAAATAAAATATCTTGTGGCAACTCTAACCAAGCAACTGAAAGATTTCTATGATAAAACTTCAAGTCTTTGAAAAAAGAAATTTAAGTCTTTTTATCAGAAGATGGAAAGATCTCCTATGCTCATGAATTGGTAGGATTAATTTATTTTTAAAAGTCATCCTACGAAAAGCAATCTATAGATTCAAAGCAATCCCCATCAAAATTCCAACAGAATTCAACAGATTTTGAAAGGACAATTTCGGATTCATGTGGAAACACACACACAAAACAAACAAACAAACAAACAGGATCGTTGAAACAATCCTGACTAACAAAAAGAACTGTGGGAGGTATCCCAACCTCGGCTCTGCTCTGCATGTACTTCCGTATAAGTGCCGGGCGGTGGTGGCGCACGCCTTTAATCCCAGCACTTGGGAGGCAGAGGCAGGCGGATCTCTGTGAGTTCGAGACCAGCCTGGTCTACAAGAGCTAGTTCCAGGACAGGCTCCAAAGCCACAGAGAAACCCTGTCTCGAAAAACCAAAAAAAAAAAAAAAAAAAAAAAAAAGTCCCCCAGGCTAACTGAAGCCACGGGGAGCTCTGTGTGGGAGCAATCACTATCCCTGTTTTCAAGTCGTGCTACGGAGCTATAGGAATAAAACAGACCACATGGTACTGGCACAAAAATAGACACTTTGATCAATGGAACCAATATGAACATCCAGACGTAACTTCATACACATTTGGACATCTGATTTTCTGATAAAGAAGCCAGAAGTACACAGTGGAAATACATCTTCAACAAATGGTGCTGGTCAAACTGGACAGGTACATGTAGAAGAATCCAAACAAATCCATATTTCTTATCCTGCACAAAACTCAACTCCAAAGGATCAAAGACTTCGACATAACACCAGATACACTGAACCTGATAGAAGAGAAAGTAGGAAATAACCTTGAACTCTTGACCCAGGAAAAGAGTTACAAACAGAACAGCCTTAATACAGGCACTAAATTCAACAATTAGATGGGACCTCATAAACCAAAGAGCTTCTGCACAACAAAGGACAATGTCATTCACACAAATGACAGCCTACAGAATGGGAAAAGATTTTTACGAACTACATATCTGATACAGGGTTATTGTTTAAAACAGATAAAGAGCACAAAAGAAAAACTTATATATCAAGAAAAACGGGTTACAAATCTAAACTGAGAATTCTCAAAAGAGGAAACTCAAAGGGCTGAGACACACAAAAAAATGTTCAACATCCTCAGCAATCAGGGAAATTAAAATCTAAACAACTTTGAGATTTCCTCTTACACCCATCAGATTAGCTAAGATCAATAATACAAGTGACAGCTCATGGTGGCAAGGACATAAAGGGGAACGCTCCTCCATTGCTGGTGGGAATGCAAACCTGTACAGCCACTACAGAAATCAGTGTGGTAAATTCTTAGGAAGATGAGACTCTATCTCAAGATCTGACTATACCATCTTGGACATATACCCAAAGGAGGCTTCATCCTATCAGAGAAACTCCTTTAACCATGTTCATTGCTGCTCTATTTATAATAGCCAGAACCTGGAAACAACCTAGATGTCCCTCAACAGAAGAAAATATGGTAATTTACATAACAAAGTATTATTCAGTCATAAAAAATGAAATCATGAAATTTGCAAACAAAGAAATGGAACTAGAAAAAATATGGTATGAATTCACTTTTATGTGGGTTTTAGCTGTTAAGTCAATGGTAACCAAGCTACAATCTATAGAACCAGAGGTTAGGTATGGAGTAAGGGACTGAAGGACAAACAGATCTCACTAGGTAAAAATGGGGGCAGGCTGGAGAGGAATCCGATTCTTGTGCCTTCTCTTGGGGGGTTCTCCTTCTGCGGTTTATACAACTCCAAAGTGTTAGTTTGTGGTAACATACATTTTTATTTTATTATATATTATTATTATTATCCCTTAGAATCCTGCTTGTTTCCTAATGAAAGACAGAAAGAAAGTGTATCCAGATGGGAGAAAAAATGGGGAGGAACTGGGAAGAATAGAAGAAGGGGAAACTGTAATCAGGATATATTATGTGAGGAAAAAAAATCTGTTTTCAATAAATGAAATTTTTTTAATATGGAGGCACATAAAACAAATATGTGAAACTTGAATTAAGTTACTTTTTTTAGTTGACTATTTATTTGTTAAACTTGTTTACCCTGTTCTAAAACAAATCCAGAGGACAGGGAATATACTTGTACTTTTTAAGTCATGGCTTTTACTTAGGTAATTTAATGCAGATTAGATATGTGATGTAATTTAGGAGTTATTAATTTTAGTTATAATAGTTCAGGGGATTTGCTTTAAATATATAGGGGTAAGCAGTAGGAATACAGAGAAAACACGGTTAGCCACAAGGTTATGACCAATGAAGTAGGACAATGAATAGAGTTTATCACCCCATCCTCTTCACTGTGTCTATTTATACACACGCATGCAAGCACACACACACACACACACACGCACGCACACACAGCGAGGGGTGTTGGGAGGCAGAGACAGAAAGACAGAAAGACAGAGACAAACGGAAAGACTGAAACAGACAGGCAGAGACAAAGTATATACTTGCAATCACACGCGACTATTCAAAAGGGAGAGGAGGTGAATATAATCTAAGAATGTCAGCTTGTCAGTGCCAAATTCGACAGTAACAGAAAGTATCCTTATATTTATATCAATATCATTTGTAATAAAATATTAAAACTAGTGTCATAAATACATAGAATGTATTTTGAAGATGAGCTCTAATGCAATGACATAACTTGATACTCAGTTTTTCATCCAATGAGTAGAAAACATTGTGAAGCAAAGAACCCTATTCTGTAACTCCTGAAAACAAATTAAAAAGAATCTTTAATAATTACTGAAAACAGGGCTTTACATGCATCATCTCGACCAATTCTTCCAAAGATCCAAGGACCTCAGTCGTTTAGAGACGAGGAAAGCAGACAGATGATCATCAGCCTGGATTAGCAGGCAGAGTCTGAGCACTACGTCCCCGCTCCTTCCAAAAAGCAGCACCCTATAGAAATGAGCTTGGTCTATGCCCAAGACCTGGTCACAGTGAAGCATTACTTGAGCATCTGACTAATAACATACATGGCCCAGCACTAGGTTACCGGGTTATCTTTCAAGTGCTTGTCACTTTGCTGTATTGTGTACCTCTCCAAGAGTCTCAGGATCAATGACAAGTCCTACGAACTACGTCCTTCCCAGGTTCTAAGACTACCCAAGAACTATAAGCTCATTATCTAGACTTCTAGATGTGTGTGCGTGTGTGCGCTATTGGGGACTGAAGGGATCGAACCCATGTGTCTCGCACATGCTATTCAAGTACTGTAACACTGAGTCTATTCTTCTGTTTAAAGAATAGTCATTTTCCAGATTCTCACGAAAATGTCAGTGTACTGGTTATTACTGATCATTTCTCTCACTCCTGCCACCAAATACTGGGCAGAACCCACTTAAAAATGACTTAGTTATTCTTTGGGTTCACCTTCTTATGAAGTAGACAAGATTGCTGGGCAAAAATTGGGAACTGGGGGGTGGGGTGGGATGGGGGAAAGGGGAGATGGGGAGAGACAAGTGAGAAGGGGAGGATGGGGAGAGCTTGGGGGAATGGGATGGTTGGGATAATGGAAGGATGGATATGGGAGCAGGGAAGTGTATATCTTAATTAAGGGAGCCATTTTAGGGTTGGCAAGAGCCTTGATTCTAGAGGGGTTCCCAGGGGTCCAGAGAGATGTCCCCAACTAGGTCCTTGGGCAGCTGAGGAGAGAAAGCCTGAAATGGCCTGATCCTATAGCCATACTAATGAATATCTTGCATATCACCATAGAACCTTCATCTGGCGATGGATGGAGATAGAGACAGAGACCCACATTGGAGCACCGGAATGAGCTCCCAAGGTCCAAATGAGGAGCAGAAGGAGGGAGAACATGAGCAAGGAAGTCAAGACCGCGAGGGGGACACCCACCCACTGAGACAGTGGGGCTGATCTATTGGGAGCTCACCAAGGCCAGCTGGACTGGGACTGAAAATGCATGGGATAAAACCGGACTCTCTGAACGTGGCAGACAATGAAGGCTGCTGAGAAGCCAAGGACAATGGCACTGAGTTTTGACCCTACTGCATGAACTGGCTTTGTGGGAGCCTAGGCTGTTTGGATGCTCACCTTCCTAGACCTGGATGGGGGGCGGGGAGGACCTTGGACTGCCCACAGGGCAGGGAACCCTGACTGCTCTTTGGACTGGAGAGGGAGGGGGAGGAGAGTAGGGCGTGGGGAGTGGGGGGAGGGGGAGAGAAAAGGGAAGCGGGGAGGAGGCGGAAATTTTTAATAAAAAAAAAATTTTAGCCGGGCGGTGGTGGCGCACGCCTTTAATCCCAGCACTTGGGAGGCAGAGGCAGGCGGATCTCTGTGAGTTCGAGACCAGCCTGGTCTACAAGAGCTAGTTCCAGGACAGGCTCCAAAACCACAGAGAAACCCTGTCTCGAAAAACCAAAAAAAAAAAAAATTTAATAATAAAAAAATTTAAAAAAATGACTTAGCTTGGCTCACAGTTTTAGACCAAGGAAGCCATGGTACAATTCACGGTGTCAGGAGTTACCACAACTGGGCAGATGAGGAAGCAGAATGCAGGAAAGGCTGTCCCAGCCAGCTTTCTCCGCTTCCCTTTCCATTCACCAGCCATATTCAGTCTGGCCTCTCTGGGAATACCAATGAAAACCACCCACTGTTTTCTAGAGGAGAACAAGCCAAGTAGAGTTGACAATGAGCATTAATCAGCATGTCCGGGAAATTTTAAACTATAAGTGACAAATTTTCAGAACATAATTAGCAATAAAACCCAAAATCTCAAATTTTCCTTTTTTATTACAAAATTTTTAATCTTTACTCCAAAATCTTGCAATTCTTTAAAAAAAAAATCACACAGATATTAACTAGACTCAAAGCCTACATATCTCAATAGTTAGAATAGCCTTCTAAAGCTGTGGACCTTCACAATGGATTTTACACTTTCACCGTAAGACAACACTTAAATATACTATTAAATATAATAGAATAAGAAGAACTGAATATTAATGTGGCCAAACTCTTTTTAAGGTAACAGCTTATAAGAAATAATTTATCCAAGTAGCGACAGGAAAGGAACAGAATTCAAGAGTTCTAAGAGTGCATGATTTCTTCAGCTCTGCAAGTAGAGACCAAGTCCTTCCTCAGTCACCGCTGGCCTCCGCGGGGTCTGCGGCCACGGGCCGGGACTAGGACTGGGTGGAGTGAAGAAGCACAGCTTCTATTCTTAGTACGTTCCTAGCCACTCTGAAATCTCCTGGTCACAAATTATGGCCTCCTGTCTTTTAAAATAGATTTTCACTCACAGAATTCATAGAAAATACCTCAGAATCAAAAAGAGATATGTAAGTTATTACATAAAGCTAATTTCATTTTGAAAGTAATTTTAGGTAAAAAGTATTATACATGTTCACAAATTTAGCTATAAAGAGGGCTTAAAATACCTTTCACTGCAGATGTAGTTGGAAGGGTACATCTTATAATTTGTAGACTATTCATTACTAGTGTTAAAATCAGAAAATTTGAATTTTAAAAATCAAATTTGTCCAAACTTGAAAATGATTATCTTGACAAAAATTAGTAATTAGTAAACAGATCTAAACTGATGACAAGTTACATATTAACTCTTGTAAAATTATCTTTAAATTTAAATAACATAATTAGTAATTTCTGCTTGAAAATTATTGACTGAAAGTAAAAAGAAACAATTATATATTCTTCATCTTCATCATACTTGTTAGTAAGAAAATCAGAAGGCTGTATGCTCACATCAGGACCAACTTATCTACTATGCACACAATGCTGAAATGAGGCTCACAATAAAGATTCAGGAAAATATTTACTTTCTTCTAGAATGAGAAGAATGAAAAGGTCAGTTAGATTAAAAACAGTTTCAATATATAACATTATCTACCATTATACCCAAACAAAATATCAATTTTAATTTTGTTCTACAAAAAAATCTTTATGTAGCCCTACTACAAATGAAATCCTTCCAATTCAGAAGCCTCCCTAGGAGGCTGGCACTGTGTTATCTTGCCAAAGCAAGAGATGGCCAATGGTGTTCTAGCTCAGCCTGGGAAATGACTCCTTCCCTGGGCAGGGATGTAGGACTGAGCAGGCTTCCCACTGGCTGCTGACACTGCCTGGAGGCTCCAGCATAGAGCCAGAGCTGCAGCAACTGCAAAGTTTTCTCTCATTCTCAGAGTACTTGGTTTCTTTTCCCTTTGTAACATTTAGAAATATATACTCATAAATGCCAAATTTTTCATACAGTTCATTTTTGCATGAAATGTTAGAGCTGACAACTCATTTTCTCCACACAGAAGGATTTTTAAACTATGAATAATCAATTGGAAACAGCAAAATATAAAGATCTGCAAGTGGAAGAAGAAGCGCCCTTCCGAGCAGCATGTCCACTGGCAGCCATGTGGTGCCATGTAGAGAATGAGACCCATTCTGCCCAGTCTGGGACAGTGTGCGCACAGCAGAGTGGCTGTCCTCGGTCTACATCTACCCGCACCGTCCCCTGTGCCCACGCACCCTACACAGGTCTCTGTGCAAGGACACCTGTGGGGATGCCACCTGTCATGAGGTAGAGAACTCAGTCCACATTTCCACAGAGGCTGTGGAAACAAAGAAACTTCAGAAGACATGCTGTTGTTTTTCCTGGAGTCCACGACTCGTGCTGGCACAGGCTGCCAACTGCAGAGCACTCGAGCCTGCAGATGCACGAGGCTGTCTGCTTCCAGGCTGCGCTTCCACAGCAGCAGCTGGATAAAAGCTCTCCCCGCTTCTCAACAGCAACCACTGTGGCAAAGGCAAAGACTGAACTAAAAGACCTCATTCACAGGGCCAGAAAGCCCAAATAGGCCAACCCGGCAGCCAGCTTCCCCTGCAAACAGTCTGTCTCTTTGAAAGGTCTCTACAGCTCGGTCCTTCCTCTATCACTCACACGTATTCCTTTACACCCTGTTCTCTAGAAAACCAGTAAAGCTCAGTGGTAATTCTATACTGCTTTATTTTGTTGTTAATGTGTTTTCTGTTGGTTTTGTTTTGTCATTACCAAGATCTGAAAAGGCTAAAAAGTGAAAAATCATGTCTCTGGCTCTGGCAAAATTAACAGTGCCAGTGGTCATACATTCAGTTGTTCAAGATCATTAGACCGCACAACTGACAACACTGAGCAGGGTCGTGAAAAGCTACAGGTTACTCAGGACAAATGAGGTATTTGTTTGTTTGTTTGTCTTCTTTGACTAAATAAGAAAAGCCGGATTAGCTCCCCACATCTGATGGTCTCCTCCCTGGAACCAATTTTCTTACCAGCACAGTCGAAGGCATCCATAAACACTTCACTTTCCAAGAGACCACAAAAGATAATTCTGGGATAGCCCCATACACACATAAATAATAATAATAATAATAAAAAAACCAGCACAGGGTCGCAACAATGGGCTCACAAGAGTAGGCTAAAGGGACCTGTCCCTCCAAAAGTCCCTAGAGAACAAAAGAAACCTCAGAACCTTGAGTATACAGCACCGTGTTACAGAATCTGCAGCAAATCTTTTCTTTTGCACACAGCCGCAAACCCAATTTGACCATTTCCCCGAAATAAAGCTTCACATGATGTTTTCCACTGGGTGTGGCCCCTCCTCCACTTGGCTGCACGACACCCAACCTCTGTCAACCTTCAGACTATGTCCTCTCTCACATACGGGTGCCAGTGATAGGCACAACACCACTCCTACAGATCCCACACTTTCACTGGCAAATGCCCTGCTGTGAAAGTAAAATTGAAGAGCAGAAGTTCAATGTACTCTGCTTTCTGTGTGGGCTACTTTTATGTCGACTTGATAGCTAGAGTCATTGTGGAAGAGGGAGCCTCAATTGAAAACATGCCACAATCAGATTAGCTTGTGGGTAAGCATGTGGTGCACTTTCTTGACAATTGACGGGGGCAGGCCCAACTTACTGTAGGCACTGCCACTTCTGGGCTGGTGGTCCTGGGTGCTATCAGAAAGCAGGCTAAGCAAGTCATGAGGAGCAAGTCAGTAAACAGAGTTCCTCCATGACCTCTGAGTCAGTTCCTGCCTCCAGGTTCCTGCTCTGACTTCCCTGGATGATGGACTAACAGCTCTAAGATAAAACAGGCCCTTTCCTCCCCATGATGCTTTTGGTCATTATGATTTATCGTAGCTCTAGAAACCCTAACTAATGAACTTTCTCAGGGATCTGCAAGCATGCCAGGATAGGACTGCCCAGAAAGTGAAGGTCTCCAATGCCAACTTCCAGATCCCACACAGAGTTAACAGATCCCACCAGATATCTGATCGCTTAGTACTAACTTCAGCATAAGTGTTTCCACAGGAAGGGTTACAAAGTCATAGGAAAAATACTGATGGAAAAAATGCAATTCGTGGATTACAGGATAAGAAGAAGATGGTTAAACTTTAAATCAGGAAGGTTTTAAAGTTTAAAACCTAAAAGAAAAGAAATTCATATAAATTCTCCTTTTCAAAAAGCTCAATATTTGTTTCTCTCTGGCATACAAATAATTTGTGCACTCCTAGCTTCTAATACTCTTTCTAAGAAGTAAATGTTTCTGAGGCAGATTCTAATTAAATCTTTTTTATTTTAAGTGAACCGACACATGAAAAATGATACAAGACCCTCAAAGGTTAATGGGTGAAGGCATATCAGGACCTAGATATTCACATAATTCCTTCCATAACAATTTAAATACAAATTTTAAAGTTATACCCAATTCTTGCTACAGGAAATCATTCATTTTATTTTAATAGCAGCATACTAATAGACTTCCATCACCATAGTAACACACCTGGGATAGTTCATGTGAGAGCTCATTTGCTTAGTTTTGAAGTTGGGGCTTCTAGCAGTATACTAGCTGAGACCTGAGGGGAGTATCTAACTGAACATGTTATCTTCATGTCTGGGAAGCAAATAAAGGTGAGGCTTCAGTCCCATACGTCCATTAAGAGAACACTAAATGACTTAAAGAATGTCCACAAAGCCCCACCCCCTCAACATTTCATCACTTCCAACACTGCCATCCTGGGGACAAAGACTTCAGTGCCTTTTGGAAACACACATATACTACAGCAAGCAGAAGAATCAGAGCTGATCACATCTATTTGAAAGACAAGCTATAATTTAAGCTTGTCAACTTCTTTTTCAAAAAATAAATAAATAAATTCCCTCTCATTCAAACTGATTCAATGGGTACAAATGAAAATGGGGGTTGGGGAAACGGCTCAGCTGGTAAAGTGCTTGTCTCACAACCATAAAGGCCTGGATTTGGATCTCCAGCACCCCCATAAAAAGTTGGGCCCAGTGGCATGTATCTGTAACCCCTAGTGAGACAGGTAGGTCCCTAAATCTTGCTGACAAGCCAGTCTAACTGAAATGGCACACTCCAAGTTCAGGAAAGGACTCGGTCTAACAATCCGCTTGCCTGAGGAAGATACCCTATCAGCCTCAAGCCGCCCATCCAAGCTACACTCACACATGCACCCCCACACACAAACATATACACCACATACAAATACAACCCCAAAACAACTAAAAGAGAAGAAAGGAGAATGGATGATGGTCCATTTTGTGAAACTGACTACACAGCAGGAGACAACAGGGTGAGAAAAGGTTTGACTCTGTGCAATAAGGTGCTGGGGGTGATGTGCTCAAGAGGGTGCTGAGGGAAAACCTGGGCTCAGGAGATCAACCTAAAACTCACCAGCGAATCCACAATTAACTGTAGCTACATCTGTGGGAAAGTTGTCACGAATGAGCCAGAACTAGGAGGAGGCCTAGAGAACTGTTCAGACTGCATGAAGTGTGTGCCCTGATGATCTTTACCAGTGGAAGACAATCAAGGAGTAGCTCAAAGAGGAGACAGAGAAATAAGACACAGATCCCTCTCAAGATACAGCCACAAATTGGGCAAGAAAAAGGCAGGTGGTAGTTGAGGAAGGGGCTGAAGATGGTGTGGAAATACCCCATATTGTTTTTGTTTTTTAAGAACCTGAATGCGGTATCCAGCAAACTACTAGTGACAACTGAAGGAGCAAGGGGAACTTTCCATGACAAAAAAATGAAATTAAGGAATTTATGACCATTCATCCCGCTCTGTAGAAGATATCAGAAGAAATACTTAGGTCTAAAGAAAACTTTAGACATAACCAAGAAGACAAAAGAAACAAATAAACAACTCTAGAACACTCAAACAAAAGAGATCTAATAGAAGATCACAAAAACAACAAAATGACAGGAATTAATGCATAACATTCCATGGTAACTCTTAATAATTTCTACTTCCTAATGAGAGGAACAGGTCAGAAAACAGGATTCAGTTGTTTTGTGGTTTTTTTGTTTTTGTTTTTGCTGACTCCAAAAAACACACCCCATGACCAAGATATACATCCCCTTAAGGTAAATTTTGGGGGAAAGGTATTCCAAGCAAAGGAACCAAGAAATAAGCAGAGATGGCTATTCTAATATCTGACCAAATCAATTTCAAGCCACTACAAAAGGCAAAAGGAGATAGATAGGCAAAAGGTAAGGAGGGACAATTTATTCTCATTAAAGGGAAATCAAACAACAGGATATTAAAGTCCTAGACATACATGCATCAAACACAGGAGTAACCAATCTCACATGCGCACGCATACACACACACACACACACACACAAATTAGACTTAAAGCCATAGATTAACACCAACACAGTTATAGTGATAATTTCAATACTGACACTCACTAATAAGCAGGTAATCTGGAAAGAAACTAAATAGAAAACTTGAAATAAATGACATCATAAATCAAATGGTTCTAACAGGTATGCATTTACAGAACATTCTACCCAAACACTAAAGAATACATGTTCTCAGTGGCCTGTGGGACCACACTTTAGGATACAAAGCGAGCTTCAGTAAATAGAGGAACATTAAAACTATATTCCACACCATCTGACCACCATGCAATAAAGATGGCGAGCAACAACAAAAGAAAAGACAGAAAGTACACAGGTTCTGGAAGCTGAAGAAGATTCTACTAAACTGAAATTGGATGAAGAAGCAATCAAGACAGAGATTTTAAAATTCCTAGAATTTTAATGAAAATGAAAAGACAAAGTAGAAACAGCCTTTGTCAAAATTCAACAACCACTCATGATAAAAGTCTTGGGGAGAGAAGAGGTATACTGGGATATTAGGTCTGAACATAGTAAGACGTATACAGGAAGCACACATCCTACACAGAAAACCAAACGACAAAACCTAGAGGTCCTTTAAACTCAGCCTTCTCATCAGTTACTTCTCTTCCTGGGAACCCGCCCAAGACAAGTGAAAGGTGTGTGCTTCTGTGCTAGATTCCCACACAGAATGTGGAAGATAAACCCTGTCCAAATAGAATAAACAAGACTCATGACAACCTAAGGGCACACACTGAGAGGTCAGAGTACACACCAAACTGAGTTTACATTACTGCTTTATAACTAATAGAATACATTTATGGATACCCCAGGAGCTGTGCTCACTCATCACGACACCAGAATGAAGGCACCACAGTACCACCAATCTGTCCCTTCCAATCATGATCAATCTTCTCTGAGTAACCAGCATTTCCTACAAGTAAGGTGTGTCATTTGAACACAAGGTGAAAAGAGGAAAGGAAATGGAGACTTGTCTCAGCAAAGGCTGAACGGTCAGGCATCACTATCGGACCACTTCTCGGAAACATGACTGCTCTGAGAAGGCTTTCTCCAAGACCCAGAATGCAATGTGTAGACAAACCCACAAAACCAGTCACTTGATTTATCAAAAAAAGGCAATGCAATACATGAATAAAAGACCCCATTTTCAAATAAATGGTGCTGAGGGAATCATTTGCATGTAAATATATAAAACATATTTAATATAAATATGTATTTCTAGTTAATATAAATACATGGTATAAATTTTTATTTAATATTAGTGCATACAAATGATATGAATAATATAAAATATGTATATATTCCACATAGAATATGAAAAGTAAAGCAAAGATTACAAGTTAATTAATGAAAATCTTCATGGTCAAAAAACGAGATTTCTTTAAAAAAGGACACAAAAACCATAATCATAACTGAAAATGTTAATAAATTTGGTTTCACAAAAATTAGAAATTGTTTTTCATTACAAGATAGCCTCTCAGGACAATGAAGAGACAAGCCATACCCAGGAGAAGACATTTACACGTCTATATCTCACAAAAGACACATGCAGAAAACATAAAGTTACGCAAATCAATTAAAAAAAATTCAAACAGGCAAGGGAGTCAAACTGGCCTTTAAAAAAAAAGAAACAAAGACAATATCCAAATGATCAAGAAACATGAAAAAGTTCTCAATATCACACTCACCAGAACATTCAACCAGAAAACCACAGTAATGTTCCATTAATCACATAGCCATGAAAATAACTACAAAAAAAACCCACTGATAATACAAATTATGTATATTTGGAGCAATTAGAAGTATTCAACCTGTTTAGTATTTAAAACATTTTAACTAGCTAGGAAAATTGCTTGGCAGTGTCTACTACAGCAAACACAATTATGTGCTATGAAAGAGATTAGTATTTTTAATAAATAAAAAATGATTTATGGGACCATATATAAGCAATGAAAGCCTTAAAACAAGGCTTTCTATACAAGAAATGTATAGATTTCTTGTAACCAACTATTAAATGCCTCAAAAATAAGTATATCCTTCATGGCATTATTTCATTAACCCCGAACTGAGAGACCAGAATGATTCTGCTGGCAGCTAGAATGAATGGCTCCATAGGCAGGAGGGTGGAGACACCTAAACAACTCATTAGTACTTTTCAAGAATAAACATTAAAATATAAAATAACTCGAAAAATCATAAGTACCATGACTACAGGAGAAGAGGTTTGGAAAGAGAAGAAACATCAAAGGAAGCAGGAGACCACAGGGGGACAGTCATAAAGCTCGACTCTAACGGCGGCTACAAACAGGCCACTTTGCCCTTTTGTGGCCACACTAATTGGTAAAAAGCAACTAAAGCTTCATGAGCAATATTCATAAAAAGTGTGCAACGTTTCCTGGCCATTTTCAATCAGAGAGCAGAAACCTGCTACCCATCTCGTCCTCTAAGGAGACAGACCAGACTCCCGCCAGCTCGCTCTTCTGCACTCTTTATAAACAGAGTACATGCATACATGCGTAGAGTGTGTATGCAGGCAGATATCTACAGCACAAAAAAAGATCCACAAAACTGCTATCTGTAAGACCACATTTTGTTCTATTAATAACCACATACTGCAATATTACAGAACAAATTTTCCAATTCTGTTATACTGGTATGCAAATAAATTAATTCAACCATAACCAGGACCTAAATATACTTACTAACTCTAGTGACAGGATTTTATGTGATCACTTTCCACTCTGAAAATACCATGAGTCTTCACTATTGGTGTGTTTTAAATCCAGCTGCTTAGTTCTGGGGATATTTACACCTGCAGCTTTCAACTCAGTATATTTAGCACACTACAAAATGCCCAAATACTGACTTCACAGTCAAGGAAAATGCTTTGCACATCAGGCAGAACTTAGGGCATTGCAGCCAGGACTGCAACTCTAAAATCAGTTAAGCATATGTGGTTTCTTCTAACATTAAGAAGCCAGAATGGCTTGGGCAAATAAGAGTTAAATGAGTAGGTATAATTTAAAAAAAAAAAAATCTATATTTCAGAAGTTAGAGTAGAAAAAAAATGGTGAAACAGAAAACAAAACAAACAAAAAAGCCCACATGGACTTTCAAAGACAGACAAATTTGGTCTGGATGCTGACTTTGCCCATGTAAACTCTCAATCCTTGCCTGTAAAGAAGATGATGTCTCATTGCAAGTTCTGGGGAGAGAGGTGTGAAATGGTGACCATGAAACATCTGTTTCTCTTTACCTAATCCATCCACTGCAATAAAGGACTGGATTTCTAGCATCAGATGACAAAACAAACTGAGAGAACAGAGATTCCCATTCCAACACTGCATATCAGAGCCTTGCACTGCTTCTTTAGTATTAATTCCACAGCACTCCCAATAAACACCTTTGACATTCCAATATCAATGAATAAAAGTGTAAGTAATTTAACTCCTTAAAAAGAAACAAAAGCTGAGCAGAAACTATGTAAGTTGCTTTTAAAAACCCAAATACCAGGAAAGAGATTAAGAGCTTTAACAGACAGTAACACTCTCTGGCTATGCTATTTAAACTCTTAGACCAAAACATAAAAATTCAAAGGTCCATTCTTGATTCAGGAACATAAAAGGGACAGATTATTCGGCCTCATCAGAACAATTCTGAAAGGAATGAAATTTCTCGACTCAACTTTATATGAAAGATTTTCCTTATTATTTTCAAATAATTTTTAAAAATTAAGTGCATGGAAAAAATTCTTTTTGAAGAACACAGCACATGAAGTGGTATGTTCCAATGAGAATCACTTGGAGTTAAATCTAATAATCTCTTCAAAAAAAATGTTGAGTTGTCATTCATCAGAACTTATTAACTCACATTTGGGGCGCACACACACACGCACACACACTTAAATACACACTTTCCATAAGACATTGAACTTTTCCATAAAGTCAGGGAGTAAATAAGACACAGGTACCTATGAGGTAGAGAGGCGGAGCAGTATGAAAATACGGGTGAAGCTGGAGCTAGAAGGTTCATACTAACTGAGAAGCAACCAACCAAACAACACCCTAGGAGTGACAGAGGAGAACGTACTCCAAGCAGAGAAAGGCTAGGCTTTGATAGAAGGTCATCCCACCCAGCTCCAAATGAGATACTTCTGGAGTGAATGGAGACACTATTAAATATTTGCAGAGACAAAAAATAAATAAATAAATAAAAACCCAGACTTTCCCAAGCCAGTCAAGACAAATGAGAATGTCATGCAGCTGTGGCCACTTACACACGTTCAACTGTACTAAAACACAGGATTCAGAAAAGCACCTAAATAGTTCACTCTCCAAAGCATCAACAGCACAGACCTAGAAAGTTTCTCGGCGCTTTTTTGTTACTGCCTTCCAACACAGGCACAGTACCAATGAACTCCAATTCCAATGACCCTGAAGGAGCCAGCTCATTACAGAACAACCTGAAGCGAGTAATGGGAGAGGAAAACCATGCTGGACGATGCTCAGGGAGTTCCGACTGCCTGCCACGCACTGAGCACACCTCCTCTCACTGCGTCTCCACAGTGCTGGGAGAGGGTCTTATCCTCCTCATTTAGATATGGGCACACAGGGCCACACTGAAAGCATGCGGGGAGTCAGATGATCTGCCATCCTCTCATTTAACTCCAGTGCTGTGCCTTATGAATAATCCAAACAAGTACCACACAGCCAGGGTGCAGCCAAGTTGAGAGGGGTCCTAGAATACATTTTACCTAATAAACCCTGCCATGGTCAAGTACTACAGGCCAGAGAACCCTGCTCTGATGTTGTAGAGTACAAAGGTGCCAAGTGTCTACCAACAGCCTGAATTCACCTGACTGTCAGGTCAATGCAATTAACTATACGCTTTGTGAACCCCAATGTTTCAGAGTTATCCTGACATAAGGGGGAAAGAGGGGTGTGACTATATTTCTCCAGGGGCTCTGGCATACTCATATGCCAAACATAACCTTCCTGATTCATTATTATCAGCAGAAAAAAAGCCCTGGGTTGTGTGGCTTACATGGTTTCTATATATAATACTTTCAGCCATTCACGTGTCCTTCTGGTGAAAATACTTGCATACCACAAATAAAAACAAAAAGGAGCTGAACTAACACAGAGGTATAGCAGTTGAGTAGGAAATACCATCCAAAACTTAATATTTAAGGGATTTGGGGACCAATACATACATCTAAAAAGAAACTACAAATGTTCATTTTATATTTGCATTATGGCTACAAATAGTATTGCTATATCTATCAAAAATTCAAAATTTGATAACTTAAGCCTTAAAACCAAACAGTATAAGTTAAACCCCTTATAGAACAGCCTGGACTACAGAAGGAAGTAAACTGATTTGGGAAGAGAATATTCTAAGAAAACAATCAACTAATTAAACAATTTCCCACCGATTGACTGCATGGATTTGATTTAAAATGCAAATCATATAAAAGACTAAAAGAAGGAAACGCAAAGGGTGGGCAAGAGACTGCACTGCGTATGAACGACGCACTCTGACTACTCTGGGACAAGCTCTTTAGCTGGAACAGTCAGTCGTGCTCTGACCCCAACAGTTACTGGGTCTACATGCATCAGTACAGCGTAAAGTGCAGAGCCGCTGCCTGGCCCCATCTGGATCTGCCTATCTATTCAGACAATTCACTTTGTGATCCAGTTTCTACGTGCCTAGCAAGCAGTTGCCTTTGTTTCTCCTTGTGTAAAAAGGGGAAAGAAAAGCAAGAGACTAACGTTAAATACAGACATTAAGTTCTAATTCAGAAAAAGGAAAAAAAGTTACTGAGCCCTGTACTTTATCAGTGCAGAACTGACCAATGCTAGTCTCTGTCTGCAAAGAGCTCAATTAACTAAACCATGCCCCCGTATAATGCTTGAATATGAAAAACAGAGTTCTTTAAAAGTCTGATGTTCTTCCTGCTCAGGAGCTCAGCATCGAGGCAGAAGAATATATGTTTCTATAAAGATTGCAAGACCCTTTCTTCTACTCAAAATATACAATCCTATATTAAGAAAAACAAAGTCGGTGTGAAGCTGGAGGCCTGGCCACGTAGTTCGGACGGGTGATGAGACAGCTGCTCGGCTGTGTTATCTATCAACAACTTCTCCAGCAGAGACAGAGTCCTCCCCCTCCAACAGCCTGTACATTTAAAAGAGAAAATCAGATCTGGTATCCTGGACCAACAAGGCTTCCTTACTTACACAAAAAGTGTAAATGGATAGAGTGATCTAAAGAAAATGAAACATGGCCACAGTCAAGAGACATACTGCATGCAGCTCCAGCACAAGACACAGAGCTAGCCTCTCTACTCTACCTCCTCCACCCTCTGTGGGTGACATGGGACCATGTCAGAGTCAGGGAAGGCCATCACACTTTTCACATGTCCTGCCACAGTGAGAGTTCAGTAAGCGGCGGTTACTGTTACTTCATCTGAACACCAAGTAATGCAATAGCTGCACACCTCAGTATGGAAAAGGCCCCGCATCGAAAGCTGCCGCACTCGAAGAATGTGGAGACGACGGGAGGATGACAAAGAGATCTGGGGGGAGGGATGAAGAGAGTTGGTCAAAGGCTCTGCAGGTTGACTCTGGTAATGACTAGGAGACTCCATCCATTGCTACAGCTCATAAAACTGATACCAAGTGCAACTGCAAACACAGAACCCTTTCGAGTGCAAAGTATTTTATTAGTTCTGATTAAAACAAACCACCAAAATTAACACAGTCATACTCATACATTTATTTCTAAAACAAACCTAAGGCCCCAAATATTATTTCACATTTTAATTAATGAATAAACTATGTATGAAAAAAATAAGTGGCCATCTGAAAAATTAACCAAATTATCTATTTGAAAATAAAGTAGAGGCCGGGCGGTGGTGGCGCACGCCTTTAATCCCAGCACTTGGGAGGCAGAGGCAGGCGGATCTCTGTGAGTTCGAGACCAGCCTGGTCTACAAGAGCTAGTTCCAGGACAGGCTCCAAAACCACAGAGAAACCCTGTCTCGAAAAACCAAAAAAAAAAAAAAAAGAAAGAAAATAAAGTAGATTGTATTGAGTAGTGTGCCCAAGTGAACTACGGAAAGAGAAAATGAAAGTGGTGTTTTCATTTACTAGATTACTGAAGATGACAGACACAACTTCGTCCCTAAGAATCCAGCAATGTGACTCTACAGACTACCTCAGGAACATACTTTTGTTTTCAGTAAGTTAAAGAGAGCTTTAACTATCTGCCAGTGCTTTCCACAACTTTCATACCATCTCAAAGCATCTATCAAATGTTCTATAAGACCTCTCTTGATTTTATCAAGATTGCTACCATAACTGAAGAGCTCTTTTATTGTAGAGCTGTGTATCTGTTTGGGGAGGAAAAAAAAAAAACATTTAACAATAATTTCTTGCTCGTTGCTATTTATAAAACAGATGAAACACCAAAGAAATTATTTTAATAAGTAGACTTCTGATCCACTTACCATGTGTTTCTGAGCACGCCAATCATGTCAGTGTTCCGCCTTCCTTCCACCACCACTATCACGTGTGTCCCTCACTCTGACTTAGTGTGACCCTGACCTAACAGGATGTGAAGCCTGAGAAGTAGAAGGCAGAAAAGGAGCACACGGCTGCCAGCAGCCAACACACGCCACACACACTAGCCTCTGGCCCTCGGCCACTGCCCTGTGCTGTCTTCAGCACCCAGCTTAGGAAGAACCTATGAAACCAAGACAACACCTCTATGGTCTTTCCCCATGAGCTCCGCTTGAGCTTACGCGCCTGTGTTATTTCTGAACAAAAGCGAAATATAATTTCTGTACTCCTGTGGCAAAGGCACCTGTGCAGCACTCATTGTTTTGTGGAACTTGATATTAAATTAAGAGGCTTCTTTATTCTTTAAGATATTATCTTTACACTATATAATGTGTCTTTAGGAAGTACAACACTAAATCCCTAAAATCTTGATGCTCCAAGACACCAATTCACAAAGACACATAACTACTTACCTACCTAGAGTGGCCTTTCTTTACTGTATTGTAGGTACAATCAACTTCCAACACTACTTCCATCATTTTCCAGAACGGTTAAGAAAAAAATAAGTTGAAATAAAGACCAGAAAGGGGAATCTGTCAAGTCATCTTACTCGGTACAAGATACTACGATATGATTGGTAAATCCAAAACCACCTGTTTTAGAAAGCACTTTGAGAAAAAACATGAACTTCCTCCCCATTCCCCTAGCCCTACAGTAAATAACTTGCTGAGCGCCTGCAATGAGCCTGGCGCTGTGTTTCTACGGCATCATGTTGAATAAAAAGCTAACTGGCTCCTTTAAAATGAAGAAAAAGGAAAGCATAACTTTGACACTCAGAATTCAAAATAAGTAGCACCGCCATTTCCCAAGCAGTGATTCTGAACAGTGCGCCCTTTTCGTTGGGTTTCTACAGCCTTCTGTGGTGAAGCAGTTCCAAGGACGCAACCTCAAGTTCACATCCTTCTGTCTTAGCTTCCAAAACAACAAAACCACAACACTGCTCCTAGCCATCAGTGTTCCCTATGAATTTCAACGTGGAGACGAACAAATTCCAGCTTTTTACACGTGAAAACAAGCCCTCAAAACCCTCAGAAGGAAAAGTTGTGAAGACTAAGCAAGTCTCTGAAACCATCACATAAAATTTTATTACTATTACAATGTAAAATCACCACAAACATTTGTTAACCAATAAAAAACAAAAATATCATAGTTCCGCAAATGGAATCAATAATCATATATACTTGAAAACAAACTACATACTAGAAGACAAGATGCCACTAAAAGCTACCCAGGCAATGAAGACACTACTTCTCTTGGTTTTAAAGTTTGCTGCAGGAAGGTGATGTCCGGATCGTTAAAACCTTCCACTGTGCCTGCCTCCCTCCCACATAGAGACCAAGCAAGCAGATGACAAGGGGAACACAGCTTCTCAGCGGCCTCCGAGCAGCAAGCGGTGGGTTTCAGAGATGAAGCAGAGGTTCGTAACACAGAGTCACTTTCACAGGACTAGATTTCTGAACTTCGAGTCCCACCAGAGCCACCTCTGCCGCTGTGACTCTCTGGGTTATCAGCGAGAGGGATGTGAGCTGCACTGCTGATGTGCACTGCTCCTCACTGCCCTGTCCTAAAGCCCCCTTCATTTTCCATGAGCAACAATCCATAGCTGCTCCAAAATTAAGCAAGTCAAATGGGTCGATCAGGCCCAAGGCTCTTCCCAACTTGTCAACTTTCTTCTCTACGGCATGTCACAAGAAATATTTTTATGTTGCAAACTAAACTGTAATATTTGAAGGAAACCACCAAAAACTCTTAATGTCACTTCTTGAAATTTAAAATTCACAAAACAACTGGTGGTTTTCTAAATAGCACCATGGGGGGAAAAAAAGTAAAACCATTGCAAAGGAACTTGCTGATCTGGAGGCCTGCCTATGGCAGCTCGGAAGGAATTAAATTGTGCGGGAACTGTAATCTCCCAGAGCTTTTGAGCCTAAAACAGAGGAAATCTGCCCTTCTGTTTCCTTTCTCCACATAATTAAAGGAGGGGGATATACAGCTTACATTCTCCAATTATGATTGCTTGCTAGGGGCAACTGATTACAATGTAGATTAGAAACCTATTAAATAATATATGTTCATTGTCTGAGGTTTTAAGAAAATATTTTCACATGATCCCTGTCTTTAAAATTCAACAGCGACCTTAGCGGGAGTGTGCCACCAGGCTAAGCTGCTGTTGAAAACCATGTCCTACCCAGGCAGGTACAGGCCCATTTAATTCCAAGTCGATCCGGAGAGGTGACAGCCCCAAGTTGCTCTGGGAACGTCAGAGCACAGCTCTCATGCACATTCCAGATCACCTCTCCATTCTTCCCCAATGCCAAAGGCTTCCAATCCCAGCTCCAGCACTCCAAACACCCTCGCTTCCCCTTTGCAACGGGCTCACTCTGCATCGCCTCCTTCCGCCACCGCTTCCCCGGGCGGGCGGGGAAAGCGAGCCCAAGGACGCGCGCGGGTCTCCAACCTACCTTGATGATGCTGCTCCGGCGCGGCAGGCCGCCCGGCTTGCTGTCCCTGGGGACGGGACCGGCCGGGCTAGGGGTCCGCGCGAGCGCCACGCCTCGAGGTCCCCTGGCGGGGCTGGCCCGGGCTTCGTCCCCGGACACGCCGAGGCTGCAGTCTCCGTTGGAAACCCCGCCGCTGTCACAGCGCGCCCGCCCGTGGCCGAGGCGACCTCCCCCGCCGCCGCCGCCGCCTTCCCCGGCTCCAGCTTTCAGGGCGCCCTTGGCGCCGAGGGCCGGGCCCGGGGAGGTGGGCAGGGCCTCGCCTGCGGCGCCCCGGCCACACTCCGCCATGGGCGCCCCACGACCCGCCTGCACAAAGCCGCGTCCCCGCGTCCCCGCGCCGCCTCGGGCCGCCTCGCGCGGCCCCTCCTCCTCGCCGCCTCCCGCCGCCGCCTCGGCCGCTTCTTCCGCTTTTTCTTTTCTTTTCTTTTTTTTTTTCTTTCTTCCTCTTTCTGATTTAGATGTGACGCGTGTGGCGAGCTGGCCTCCCGCACGGAGGGCGTCGTGCCGGCCGAATCACCTCTGGGGTCCTGCCGGGGTCGGGGAGAGACAGAGAGGGGAGAGAGTCAGCTCGGGCGGCGGCGGCGCGGCTGCCGGCACCTGGGGAAGGAAAACACGCCCCGGCACACGCGCCGCTGCGGGCGCCAAAAATAACGCGCGCGCGCCGGCGCCCACCGCCGCGCGCCGCGTCCCCTCAGGCCGGGCGTCCGCGCGGGCTCGCAGCGGTGTCCCTCGCGCCCACTCCGCGGCGCCCGAAGCGCTGGCGGCACGCGGAGGCGCGTCGGTCGCGCGGGGCTCCCGGGCTCCCGGCTCCGCCCAGGCCCGTCAGTCCCCTCAGGGCTCAGCCGAGGCCCAGGGCGGCTGGCGACGGCCCCCGGGCCCACCGCGACTTACCCGCGGCCATCGCCTCCCGAGCTTCGCGCCGCCCCCTACAGGCCGCGGGGACCCGACCCGGCCCGGGTCGCGGCCGGCCGTTAGGATTGTGGTCTCCCAGGCCGGGTCAGCGGGCGCAGGTCGTACCCCACCGCCAACTGTCAGTCATCATCGGAAGCCATCCCCGGCCCGAGGCACAGCGTGCACGCGGGTCGGGACGACCGAAGGTCCTGGGCCGTGGGCTTGGCTGCTGCACCTGGTGTCCAGCCTCAGCCCAGCACTCGGAACCCGGTCCCTTCCCACCCAGTTCCCGCTGGGCTTCCTCGGTGGAGCGGACCCATTTTCTATGCAGAAACAGTTCTCTTGTGTGCTCTTGGACTGCTAAACTCAACGGACATGATGACTGCTTGCCAGGATCTGGGGTAGGGCTGGCAGGCGTTGAGAGACAGAGGACATCTGCAGGGTTTATTTGCCTCTGGGTTGCCCTGCCACGGTCGGGGGTGGGGTATCACTCTAGTTCCTCCCTGTCCGTGTCCTTCCTAATCCTGCGCCCAAGGATGCTTGTTCTTCCAATCCCTCGTGGGTACCATCCAAATCAAGCACGTCTTTTGGGACAGGATCAAAAATTAGTGATCAACGTGCAGCTCCCACATGCAATACTTTCCCTAAACCTCCATTCCTGGAGCCAAGGAAGAGGGTGGGACCACTATGCAGCCTAACGGAAGCACTGGCAAGACCTCTGCACCGCTGATACCAGAGGCTCCACCTTTCCATCCCATGCACTCCGAGGGCCAAGTTCATGCCTGACTCTGGCACCCCAGTTTTTTTTTTTTCTTCTCACTGTGCATTTCCTTTTTGTTTCCCCGAGCACAGGAGAAACTGAGAGTCCACTGGGACTGAACTTTGAGACCTTGCCCTCATTTGCCAAGAGGCCTTTAAAGAAATTAGCTTCACGATCATAAACATACCCACCCTTGCCCCAGAAACATCAAAACCTTCCCTGTTATTCCTGCGGTGTCTTCATTCCTCTGATCCTCTGGCACGCTTTTGTAACCTACTGGACAGAGTCAAACTGGCCTACACACTAACATATTTTCTAGACAACGTTTCAATTGTTGTTTTCCGCCCCACCCCTCCATGCCAACTGCTTTCCTAGTTGAGCTTCAAAACTTTTTTTGTCTTGTGACAGTTTTGCAGGGAAATACTTTCAAATAATTCAGTTTCTCAAGTGCTCTATCAGATCGGCAGTCATGGTTCTGTATGTTGTGAGACAGAGGACAGCATGCAGGGAGGGGTCTTACTGGCGAAGTTCCCTAGTACTGACATTTGCATGTTTGCAAGGGTCACCTGGAGAGTCCTGCCCTTTCTCTGCACTCTAATTCTCTGCATTCTATGTGTCAACAACAGAACGCTGTGACCAACAAAGTATCTTCAACTCTTACCTTGAGTGCTCTGGGCTGGGCAGGTGCACGCTGAGGATGGAACACCCAGAGTGGGTTGCTTAGGTGCTGGTGGTGGTGGAGGAGGAGGAGGGGGAGGAGGAGGTGGTGGTGGTGGTGGTTTGTGATGCTGCCATCCAATGCACCCTCCTGATCCCCTCCAAAACGAGTACCGATCTACTTCATTCCAGGTCCCCAACAGATCATATTAGGGAGAGTTCATTGAAATGAACTTGGCATTTAACTTAACTGTCCCCAAAGCATCTTGGCAGAGCTATAGCTAATGATGGTGGAGGTCTGTGCCAGGTTTGGATTTATCCTGGACCTACGTGGTTGTCTCCCTCAAGCCACTGCTCACACGTGAGAGAGGTACCTGTTCCACAAACAGCCAACTGGTACCCTTACTTGGTTCCTGGGACACGCGATTCTTGGACCCCTACTTGCTTCTCAAGCTCAACCATCACAAGTGCAGTAAGTAAGCAATTGTTTCTCCTGCTTCCTGCCTCTGCCTCTGCAGTTACTAAGTGATTGCTTCCCATCATTCCTCTTCCCTGAGCAATGTTATTAAAGAAATTGTAAATATTATGCCAAACTCCTTGCTGAAGTGTTTCATGGCATTGTAAAATTCATAGAAGTTAGAGCTAGAAAAGGAGCCAAAAGGCAGTCATTCAAGAAATACTGTTAGCATTTCTTTTCAACTAATTTTCAGCACAAAGCAATAAAATATGCTCATGTCGTTGATAAATTCGCTCTTCTGGATAACGCTAAGTGTTGCTGTCAGTTTATAGTATCCATACAATAATGGCTGAATTCTGAGAAGCAACTTGTTCATGTTTAAAGTCAACAAATACGTTTATAATCTCACTCTAGCGTGCCAGCAACTCACAACGTTGACTCTCTTAGGCCTTCACATTTCAATCACCTCAGCTTTTAATTGTCGTTCTTCACCAGACTGTCTTCCGTGTGTTTGCATTATTAATTTGATGCTAGGTCCGGAGCTATTCAGGGTCCCTGGTCCATAATAAACTTTCAGTCTCCCCAGATAACCCCGATGCTGTTTACAGACGCCTCGCTGTCACTTACACCCCGCAGGTTAGGAATTGGGATCTGGTTTCCAGTTCACAGGGTCTAATGTTACGACTCCAGATTTTTCTGACTCGCTGAGCGCTTGGACTCCACATAATTTTCTCCTCAACGTATTATGACAACGTTGGCTTCCCAAGCCCCACTCTCATCTTATTTTCTGTGCGTCTCTAAAGATGCAGTCCAGTTCCAGGACCGTCCTGTTTCACTGCTCCACACAGGTCTAAGGTGAAGGCTAGCTGGAACAGAAACAAAATGCTCTGCGAGAGCAGCAGATGATATCAAAGTGCTGGTCCATGCAAGGTGCCCACTGGCTTCCTGAGTCTCATCTATTATGACCCTGAACCTTACATTGTGTTTATTTAACACCATCATTAACAACAAGAAATACGCAATGACCCTTTCCCTCTGGGCACTTCTGTGGCAAGTTAGACCTGCCAAAAGTTTTCGTTTCCATATTCTTACTCTCCTTTGGCACTAAAAGACCTTCAACCGCTTTCCTCGGATCTGTCCTCTACAAGTACATATGGCTGCCAAGAAACTATGCACTCAGTGAATTGTATCAGTGCTTTCCAGCCAGGAGAAACCACCTCGTGAATTCATCAAATTTCCTCAGTGGATATTGAATTAGGTGGCACTTTGAGGTAATCTATTAATTACTGGGGATTCAATAAAAATATTCTATTTTAAAAGCAACAATATGATAGACTAATACAATTTCCCCCCAAAGGTACTTGTTTATCACACTATGTTTTAATTCTTTCTTGTATACTTGAGTGCTTTTATGTTATTATTTTATTATAGGAGTCATTGGGCATTGCAAACACAAACGTGTGTGTGCCCGATAGGTAATGGACATGTCCATAGAGTTCTAGAATTTATAGTCTTCAACAATGGCATACTTTGCTTATAAAATACAGAGGAATATCCTGCCTGGTTCATCTATGGTTTTCTAATTTTCATAGGTTCTTGACACAAGAAACATGTCAGCATTCTTCTGTCTCTGGGGAAGATGTGAACATGCTGATGAATACTCTCATTCAGCCAGTGGGGAACAGCAATGTGCTGGAGCGAAGACTCGAAGCAGCTGGTCACTGCTTCCGGGGAGAAGTGCCGGCCCAAGCAGACAGCTTTGTCTTATTTTTCCAGAGAAGCCATAAATCTGGAATATAAAACTTGGTATTTATTCAGTTGATTTTCTTACAGATATCACAAAATGAAAAAGGTTTTGGTGTGTTTATTACTAATGTTATTATTAATATTTTTGAGACAGTCTCTTACTTACTGTAGTCCAGACTGATCTGGAAATCACTAGGTATCCCAGGCTAGTCTGAAACTCTTGGTAATCCTCCTGGGTGCTGGGATTATAGACACCATATCCATCTTTATTCTTTCTAAGGTTTATGAAAAGACCTGTTTTCTCCCATTTCACCTTCAATGTCATGATAAGCAATAGCTTAGGAAAATCCTTCTAAACTTGAATTTCTTTATATCATGCTAACATGGTTTTTAAGGACACATTTATTTTCATGAATGTTAGCAGTCAAATATCCAATGTGCAGTGTGTTGCTCCAGCCCGTTCCCTTCATCTACCGTCTCCCACTTGCAACCTTAGAAATATTTCATCTCTGAAACCTGAAGCCAGAGACCCACTATCTAGCCAAAAACTTTGCCATTTCCTCAGTCCCGTTCCAATGTGCTTTCTGTTTCTATAATAAAAACCACGAGCAAAAGTAACTTGAAGAAAAGGTTTGGTTCACTTTATACTTCTATGTCAGGGTGCACTGTGTGGTGCGGGTCGATTTAAGAAAGAAGGCTCTCCAAGATGAAATCTTAAGGCCTATGTGGCAGCAGGAAGGTCCAGCCTCTCTGGTGGACTTGACCCCAAACAGCCATACAAAGGCATATTTATTGAAAGTTACACAAAGTATTTCCTCATACCAAGGTCCCTAATCTAATTTACTTGTCTTTCTAAAGGAAAGCATCACATGCCCTCAGGACTCTAGTCCTTTATTATGTATCATATTATTGCAATACACAATAATATAAGAGCCTCAGGTGTGCCTTCAGTGTCTTGAGACCAAAATCATGAGATGGCTGTGGTGCCCCTTTACCAAAACAGACACTGTTTTCCACAAGGATTCTTTTTTTTTTTTTTTTTTTTCTGGTTTTTCGAGACAGGGTTTCTCTGTAGCTTTGGAGCCTGTCCTGGAACTAGCTCTTGTAGGCCAGGCTGGCCTCGAACTCCCAGAGATCTGCCTGCCTCTGCCTCCCGAGTGCTGGAATTAAAGGCGTGTGCCACCACCGCCCCGCTCCACAAGGATTCTTCAAGGTCAAAGAACTTCTACTATCTAGTGAGTCTGCTAAATTACTACAACGCTTCCAGGTCACTGTGTGAACTCATGACAGGAACTCAAGGCAGAAGCTAGAAGCAGAAACCATACCGCACACTGCTTGCTTGCTCGCTCACTAGCTGGGGACTGTGGCGCAGTGAGCTGGGCCTTCCCACATCCGTCATTAAACAGGATATCCATCCTCCAGGCATCCCATTCTGTCCCTGGGCTCTCTTACACTGCTTCTGCCTGAACGGTGGTGGGGAGCACACTGAGTAGCAGTCGAAGAAAACTGCATTCTCACTGGCATGCTAGGCCCTTCTTATCCTTGCCCTCCAGTGCCCACTTTGCCAGTGTAAATCTCTATGTAGATGCCATCGTGGCCTTCTCCATGCATACTCCAAGGTGCCACTCAGCTAAAGCAAACAATGTAGCCAAGCTATCTGAACTGTCTGACAACCATGACTTTTGTCTCTAGTAGAGTCCTTGGGGCTTTTAGACAACATTGCTACTGAGCACAGATCTTTGCTCAGTTCTCCACACTGCTGGTCTTTTGATTTGGCCCTTGGCTCCCTAGCAGTTGCCCGAGAATTCTTATACTGACAGTAAACTTCCTCCACTCTGCCTGCCCTTACCTCCACACACCCCTCCTGTGGTCTAAAGTTAGGTTCCAATGAGAAACTGTGTGTTAGGTGTGATTAGTAGGCGCCTCTCTTAGAACGTGATTGGGCTTTAGGAGACCATAGAGTTTTGTTAGTTTCTTCTGAGTGTAAGGTGGACCCTTCCCGATAGGGTCCATGCCAGTGCCAAACACATAAGAACAAGAAGAAATCAAGACCTTTGGAAACAGCCTCAGTCTCGTCTCTAGTATCATAAAGCATAGGAGAGCAGGTGCCTCCAGAAGATGGGGCCACAGTTGGTGGTGGGCACTTGGCTCTTGTGCACAACATCCCAGCCGAGAAGAAGAAAGTGCTCCAGCTGTGCTCAAGACCCTGGCTTCTTAGACTATGGGTAGCAAGTCTCTATGGGGGTCATATAAGTGAGTATAGGGGTCACAAAAATCAGGCCACGGTAAAAAGGTTTAGCACATATGATCAAAATTTCATTCCAGGTCAAATGCATGACTAATGTGAGGTTCTGGCAGCACTAGCCCACGCTGCATCAGGTGACTTCACCACAGCCTTGGATCTGAAAGTGCATTTTGCACTCTTGGACACCCTGTGCCGCCCCCAAGGAATGCTGCCAGGAGCAGTGCAGCTCAGCCTGACACTGCCATGTGCTAAGAGCTGTGTAGATAGAAATGTTCTGCTCTTAGATAAATGGTGGTTTAATTACAGAAAACAATGACTTCTAATGTTTTCCTCCACATATAAATATCTATTAGTGTACTGGATCATGTTGAATTTAGAGTGATTTGTTTTTAAAATTGCCTTTTAAGTTGTTGGTTTGAGCTTCGTTTTTTAACTGTTAAATGAATTTTGACCTGAAATTAATATAATTTTCAGAAATTTCTGAAATGGCCCTATACATCTGCCATTTTCTGCTACATATTTATGCAAAGCAGTATCCTTTGCACTGACATTCATAAAATCAAATTTTCAATCAATTCTGGGAAGCATTGAAGATGTTCCTTCATTGAACACATCCTGCTAACACACAGCAAGATTTAAATCAGTAAATGTCATCTATATTCCCGCATACATGGATAGCATAAAGATTTTGGGAGTGAAAAGAGAACAGGAACGGAAAGGTTTACGGAGCTCTGCTCGAGGCCATGAGAAGGGCACACAAGCTCAGGGCGGAGATGACGTCATCAGACACACCCTAAACTGGACTCCGAGGGCAGAATCACTAGGTAGCCAACTTGAATTTACTCTGTGTGGTTTTAAGTCTCTGACAGTGTTAGCTAAGAGCGATTGTGTCAATCATAGCTCCCCTCCACTGTGGCAGTATGGGTAAAAGAACATTCTATGAAGAAAAGAAGACACTTCCACACCTCACTCCTAGCCAGCATGGTACTCACAACAGCTGATGAGAGATGCCAGAGCCCCGTGGACCCTTGGGTTGAAGAGGCCAAGGCACCTATGGAAGGAGGTGGAGGCTGCTCTCTCCTAATCTCACTGACATGAGGCAGGTCCTCCCTCTCCTGCCTTTTTCTTCACTCTGTTTCTCTCTCCGTGGCTACCTTCCTTCCACGTATTAGTATGCCGCAGGCTGCCTTTCCTAAAACCTTAACGGTCTGTCTTCTCGCTCTCCCTTCCCTCACGTGAGACTCCTCTGTCTAGGAAATACCCTGCTGGGTGAGCCTCACTTCTTTCTCTGTTTTCAGGCTGCAGTGTCTACCCTCTGCCCTTTCCTTCTGGAACTGCCCTCACAGAGATCCTAGTGTATATCCCAGTGAACACATTCAGTGCTGTTCTCTAGGGGTTTTGTTGTTGTTGTTGTTGACTTTTCTGGAACATTTGATACTAACTCCTCTACTGTTGACATGTTCCCTGGTCCTGCCAAGGTTCTGGGCCTGACTAAGCCACACATCAGCTTTAATATATTACATCCAAACTCAGACCTATTTTCCTATACTCTGTATGTCATTCAGAAGTGTTCAACCCATGTGGTAGCGTCATGGAAAAAGTCAGCAATAGCCATCTCCTGATTCTGTTGCTCCACTTGATCACGGAGGCATCACAATCAGCCTAGAAACACCTCTCAAGCCCATTCCCACCTGAATGAACCTTTCACGGTGTCATGGCGTTTCACTCCTGCTTCCCCTGCCTGCCCTGCTCCCTTCCAGGATCCAGCCACCTGGTTCTCCAACTCCAACAGAGTGATCCCGGGGAGGGCAGGGGAAATCACTCTTCAAATCTGAAACTCTCCAACAGTTTCAAGAAAACTTCATTTTCTTATGGATATTCACGTTTCTTTCTAGTAGAGTCTCCTGCTTCAATGTACACTGTCTTTGAGAGAAAGCCAAATCTTGTCTGTGGTGTCTGCTAGGTATAGAATTCCTTTCTTCTCACGCCATTAGAAGTAGAAGGCATCCTTCAAGAAGCATGTTTCTTCCTTTTATAGCATATTTTAATGCCAAAAATATAATTAATTACGCTTTCAAGATTCTTGAAGCACTAAGTTCATACCTCCACAATGGCTCTCATTAAAATATGTCTCATTCATTTATTTATGAATCCTTCCCCCATGAGTCAGCTCCTCTTAAAGCTTCTGCTCCATGCTGTTAGTCAGCCTTCGACTTTTCATAGGATTTACCCTCAAACTGCACCAACCCATGGTTTGATATACCATAGATTGCTAATAAATTTGCAGATTTTAATTAATGGCTTTTTAATTAATTAATTAATTAGTTAATGACTATTAGTACTCATAATTAATACTCATAAACCCCTCTCTTGTTTTCTAAGGCCTCTTTCTTGGTTATGTTGAGTTTATCTATTATCTACTGCATATACATTAACAGTTCCATTAAAAATAAATTTATGGAGCAGTTCAGGCCTCGCTATAGGACATTAAAACCCCTGACCTATATTTGAGAGTAGGCTATAACAAAGTCCTATCAGACCAAACACACCACCCCTTCAGCTTGCACACTCCCCAACTACATAATTATTCAAAATTTCCCACACAAACAATACATAACACCAGAGGGGATGAGCTCTCCATGCTCTACTGCAAAAGGAACAAATGACCTGGCCAATGGAAGCTTCCCTGAGCAGCCCCCAGTTACACATGTTAATAACAACAAAAACCAAATGGCAAAGTCCACCTTGTTCGTGATGGAAGCCTCTATGAGGCACAAAGGTTAGCTTAATCATGTCACGCAAAGGCTCACCACAATGTACTCTACCCTCTATGGGACTTGAGAAGGGACATAGGGAAGGCAGTGGAGGGGTTTGGGGCAAATGAAAAGACCGAGAGTAGCTGTCAGCCAGGGGACAGAAACACCAGAGGAACACAGAAAGGAAGCCAGGCTTGTGTGAGCTAGGCTTAGAGGAAGTGCTGGAACTGACTTGCTACATGGGGGTCAGAGGTCACACTGGGGAAGCTGACAGCACAAGCCACAGGGCATCTTAGTTTCCGTCTTCATCAGCGTCCTGTACACACAGCCCTTATACTATTTACATGCTGTTAAGGCACTGTGGGGAGGTAGACTCAAGTGAACTTTGAATCCTTGAATTCATATGCTATCATATGAATCATGGACCTTGAGCTAGATTGGGATGAAGGTTAACACTCCCTGCAGTTCCTTCAGTCACTGGAATGCATTAGAGCTTTGGAATTTCCTTTACATGGGACCCTTGAGAACTGAGAAGGCAATTATCCACCAGAATGGTAGGGGCAGCTCCAGCCCCAAGGCAAAAGGTCACATTGAAGGACTCTCTGGGTTGACCTGCTGGTTCTGGGTATTCAATCACAGATTTTTGACTGTATCATTGAAGTCAAATTAAATGTCATAACACCACCAGCAGCCCTCAGGGGCCCCCTCCAACTCTAGCTAGTCTACTTTAGTGGAATTACTATTTGGTGTGATGCAATGAAATGGTTTAGCCTTTTTTCCAAAAGCAAAGTTCTCTCCTGTGGAGTTTTGGTATCTGGAAACCAAATATCTTTGTCATCATGTATTTCCAGAATCTGAGTTCTAACAGTTTACTTAACGGGCCCATTTCCCCTACCTTGTAAGTTAGGGTCCCGTCCTCTCTCTATCGTTAAGTCAGAGATCCCGGATTACTTGGTCAATTACAGACACCTTTTTCCAGATGCAGTAACGTCTTTGATGCTGTGGGCTTGCTGTGTTTGTGATGATTAAGAGCAGTTAGAACTACACAGTGGCTCACAACTGTCTATAACTACAGTTCTAAGGGACCCGACACCCTCACACAGACGCAAAACACATAGGCAAAACACCAAAGCACCAAAAAATAGAAAGAAAGAAATAACCATTGAAACGGAACAGTTAGGAATATGGTCCAAAGCAAGAGCGATGTGACCACAGTGTGTGAAGCATTTGCCTTCATCATTCAGTTCTGCTGCGGGTGCTTTCGGGCCTCAACCTTCCGTATTCTCCAGGGTCAGGCTTCTTGCCTCACAGAAGCACACACTGAGCCAGCTCCCTGTTCCTTGCCCACCATCTCTGTAAGAAGACCTTATTAGTCTGCACTGATACTTCAGCCATAAAAGTCATCCTCACGGTCTCCACTGCACCTCTTTTTCCATTTGAGCATGCAGCTTAGCTCAAAGGTCCTCCCTAAGACCTTTCCTCTGTAGCGCTCGGTAAACACAATCTACTGCTGTGCCTCTTTCTTTTCAGGGAATTCAAGCCCTCGTCTGCTTAGGCTAGTAGAAAGCACCCTGCCTGGGTGACTCAGCTCAGACCTTAGGCACTCTGCTTGGCAGTCAGTCACTGCTTGAGGTAAAGCAAATCCTTTAAGCCTTGGGGATTTTATTTTTCCACCTTGGCCACATGGGAATAAAAATGATAGCTGGGTAGGGAAGCGGTGACATGACTCAGAAGGTAAAAGTGCTTGTGGCCTGAAGAGCAGATTTCAACCCCGAGGACATACCTGGTGAAGGGAGAGAAGCAGCTCCTGAAGCAATACACATACTACACACACACACACCACACACATGCGCACACACATGTACACATGCATGCATATACACACAAATAAATGTAATAAAAATGTTTTAAATAAAAATAAAAAATAATTCACAAGACAGAGGCAGATAGATCTCACTGAGTTATGGGCTAATCTAGTCTACAAAGTGAATTCCATAACAGCCAGACCTGTTATACAGAGAAATCCTGTCTTGAAAAACCAAATATAAAAAAAATAAAAAAATAACAGTGACTGCCCTTTATATCTGTTTCCTAGGATGGATGGTGGAATCAGTCACAAGCCTTCAAGAATGTCATGAACACTGATTTTAAAAGTAGCAACTTAAATCCATAAGCGCATTTTCCCCCTGATAATGCACAGGACACTTCCAGCACACAGGCACCTAAGCGCATCTCCATGTGCTGTATTTCGCTTCTAGGTGCAAAGTCCTATAGCCAGCGGCCTCCTTATCTCCACATTTAATAGAATGAAATACGTGTTTTACCATGGATATAAACACAGTCTGCACTGTGTCCCGCAAAAGTCTGTTAACAATAGATTCCTGCTGACCTATTGGCTTGGGGATTGTTTGCACATCGACTTGTCCATCATTACTCAGCAATAAAACCATTTCAGTCGCTGGACAGTGGTGGCACTTGCCTTTAATCCAAGCACTTGGGAGGCAGAGGCAGGCAGACCTCTGTGAGTTCAAGGTCAGCCTGGTCCACAAGAGCTAGTTCCAGGATAACTATGGCTGTTACCCAGAGAAACCCTGTCTTGAAAAATCAAAAAGAAAAAAAAAAAAAGATTTTTTTAGTCTTAGTCTTCTAAATCTAAACTGATAATTGCAAAGAGAAAGAAACTAAACAGTGAGAGAAACAGAGGATCTCATTGAGAAAGAGGGGTAGTCAGTTAGAAAACAGAAAATGTCTTGGGGAAATTCACTAATCAATCCAGAAAGGCAGGTCAGGGTTGTTCCCAATATCAAAATGAAGGAACGGATTGGAACTAGGGCTTTCCTGTGCGGCTAGCTCTAGGGCCCGACTCTGGCAAGAATAAAACAGTGGGGAGGAAATGCTTATCTATTGGTTCTCCTGGCAAGTCCAGCTGATTCCAGGCCTCAGGTGGGACACACAAGAACCCTGGGATGAGTAGGGCACCTGAGAGTCACTTTATATGCAGGCTGTCACACCGTCTTCCGAGGGGAGCACACAGAGATTTTATGGTAGACCTGCTTTGACGTTTGGGCGCTATGGACTTATGTCATAGAGACCTTGTTTCCAAGATCTGGTGGTGGGATTGTGGTGGGGAAGTTGTTTTAGCCTTCAGCAGCGGCTAGACTTAACAAGAAGAAGTCAACCGGGGACGGAAGAGTGAGGCAATGGGAGTTACAGTGATAGCAAAGAAGGCTCACCTGAGACAACCCCTCCCTGATGAGTGACAGGGAGGAACAACAGCACAGCAGGGACAGAACTGGCATAATGCACACACTTACTCCCTTTCACAACGGAGACACTGAAACACACCTGAAATCATGCAGCCTGTTTATGTCACAACTAGGCAAAACTGAAGCCGGAATGGGGGGCAGTCAGGATGCCTTCCACAGAAGTACAGCCCAACAGAGCGGGTGGGTATGGCTAGCAGGATCATTTCCAGAACTCTGACACCCAAGTCAGTCATCTGGGTCCTTCACCAGGCACCACGGCTTGGGGAATGCCCATCACCCCACTCTCCCGCCTCTCTTCCTGGGACCACACTACAGTAGACTCTTCATAGCACCACCACCATCTTGGTGCAGCCGTGAGGCTCAGGGAGGAAGCAGTGAGTTCCTGCCAGGCACCTGGTTTACTTCAAAGCTTCTCGGACTTACCTTCCTTAGCCCACACAGAAATGCTCACGAACTTTACTGCGGCCTTCTCCATTTTATGGAGAAGATAAGAAGGCAGGAAGATGAGGACGACTTGACATGGAAGTGGGAACTGCCTGGTGGGTGAGCCCTCCCTGTTCCACCAAGGACAGCTCTGGGACCTGGAGAGCACAGTGACACCCGCTGCAGTGTCAATCCTCCAGACAAGGGCTGTATTTTGGAGAAAGGTGAGTCTTGCACCTCCTCCAGGATGATGGGAGGGTGTACTTAAGGCAGGAGGATGATGGGAGGGAAAGATTAAAACCAGAGTTGCCTTTCACTCCAGCTGCTACACCAGCAAAAGCCCTGGTGAGGCCTGAGCTGAGCCCCGTCTATTGGACACCTGACCTCAAGCTCCTCCGGAAGCAATAAAGCAACATTGGACCTTAAGCGAAGGAGACACAGAGAGAATTGTTTGCAGCGATTTCACTCTGGTCGGGTGGTGGGGTAACCAGAGGACGTGGTTGGAGCTGCCTGTTGAAGAGGTATTTCATTTAGATGATGGACTAACTTGTCTAGAAAATCCAACAAGTTATCCCAATTAACCTCTGACAACGACAACATGTAATTCCAGCAAAACCGAGGGACGTAAGGACTGCGCGGCCTCGGCTACGTCATCTGAGGAGGCTCTCTGTGAAACACAAGTGTTGAAACGAATAAGAATCGTAAGACGGTGACATCAGAGTAACAATGGAGAAATATCCCAAATTCTGAGACTAGGAGCCTAAGGGTAGGTCATAAAGTCCTGGAAGCTACCCCATGGAGCACACATGGGAACAGTAGAAGACCCTCGCAGAAACACAATCTCAGTACTGAAATACATGGCCGGACCCATGGACAACAGGAGAGAAAGTCCACGTCTGGAAAGGACAGAGAAGTGGTGAAGCAGAAGAGCAGGCGTGCGGAAGTCTACAAGAACAAAGGATTAAAACGATTCTGATCCTTTCAGTCGCACAAATTAACCATACACAGAGACAGAAAAACGCACTTCCTCTAAACACAAGAAACAAAAGCAGCAAAACGATGAAACCATATTCTCACATTACAACACTGCAATATAGTTATAATTAAATAAAGAGAACAGAGTTCTGCAGAGTCGGGCCATGGAAAGGAAAGAGGAAGCTCTATACTAGCCTGCACGGGGGAAGCTAGAGTCACACAAACTAAGTGCCGTGGGATCCTGCAATTTCTCTCTTTCAGTGCATACTACTAAAGAAATCAGATGAGAAATGTCATAAGTTTATTCTGTACCTGAAATTCCTAGCATGGAAGTTATGAACCAGACCGCAGTAAGAAAGTATGATGGCAACCTGATAAAGAAAGTAGTATCCTTGTGATAAAATGGGTAGAACTGACAAAGTATTAGCCAATAAAAGAGAGAACTAGAGCCAGCAGTGGTGGCACACGCCTTTAATCCCAGCACTCAGGACGCAGAGGCAGGCGGATCTCTGTGAGTGAGTTTGAGGCCAGCCTAGTCTACAAAGTGAGGTTCCAGTATGGCCAGGGCTGTTATAATGAGAAACCCTGTCTCAAAAAAACGAGAGAGAGAGAGAGAGAGAGAGAGAGAGAGAGAGAGAGAGAGAGAGAGAGAGAGAGAGAGAGAGAAATAGCAAGTTAATATGATCAGTGAAAGATCAAATTTTAAGAAACACTGTTCAAGGTTGGAGATGCAGCTCAGTGGGGAGAGGGCTTGCCCTGGGTTCAATTCCCAGCCTGCAAACAAGGAGACAACAAACAAAAAAAAAGCCATTTTTGTTGTTGTTGTTGTTGTTGTTGTTGTTGTTTTTCGAGACAGGGTTTCTCTGTGGCTTTGGAGCCTGTCCTGGAACTAGCTCTGTAGACCAGGCTGGTTTCGAACTTAGCTGCAAGTGTCTGACTAATTGATTTAATAGTCATGCTTTTCTGATTTTGCACAAGCATGTAATGGAAAACACATAGGCACAAATAGAAAACCATAGGATAAGATTGGTGCTATAATCCCAGCTCTAGCGGTGCATTCAAAAGTTTTACAGAGTGGACAATTCCTACATAGCTTAACCTGCCCCAGGGCAGAGTTTCAAAGTATGGTGTGCTTCCTTCAAAACAGCGTGGATTGTTGAGCCTGAAATTCACATTAAAGTGCAAAACCTAAAGCAACATTTCACAAGCAAAACAGGAGCAAAGCCATTGTTCCAACTCACGAACAATCAGAATTCTCCCTGGAACAGAATGTTAGTATCAGTGGAATTAGTTAAGAAATCAGCGACATAGCCATTTTCACACCAAAAGCTACTTATAAGTTCCATCACAGTGTTCTCAAGAAGAAAGAAAGATTACAAACAAACACAAGGAAGAATAAAATTTAAAATCTTCTTTTATCAAGCTAATGTATCTACATCCAGAAGCTAGAAAAATATTAGACAGAATTTAAAAATGGCCAAGGGGATGCAAGACATTCACAAAATTCACTGGGCATGGTGGGTTACGCCTAGAACCCCAACATTCAGGAAGCTGAGGCAGGTGTCAAGCCTTGAGTTCAAGGCTAATCTGGACTACAGTGTGAGAGCTTGTATAAGAAAACAAAACGAGAGAGAGAGAGAGAGAGAAAGAGAGAGAGAGAGAGAGAGAGAGAGAGAGAGAGAGAGAGAGAGAGAGAGGAGAGAGAGGAGAGAGAGGAGAGAGAGGACAGACAGAAAGACAGATAGACCCCCATGGCATTTCTCTGCAAGTAGAGAATGTGAAGTCCTCCTAGGAAAAGAATGAGATGAAGCTAATGACAGAACGGGTTTGTTATTAAAATATCATAAAACAAAGATGAAAGTAAAGGAGTATATAGTAAATAAAATAGAGATCAGACATTTGGAAAACCTAAATTTAGAAGACTACATATTTCTAAGTTATGAGGAAAGGAGATAAGAGGCAGTGTAGGGGAGAAAATAAGCAGAATACATTATATATGTGAAAGAAAATGTTAAATAACAAGATCAATCAACAAAAAAGAGAAAAGCAGGTTTAATTCATCTTTTAGTTAGGGTTTCTACAGCTGCAAGGAAACACCATCACCGAAAAGCAAGTTGGAGAGGAAAGGGTGTATTTGACTTACACCTCAGCATTGCTGTTCATCACTGAAGTCAGGACAGCTCCAACAGGGCCCGATTCCAGAGGCAGGAGCTAATGCAGAGGCCATAGAGGGGTGCTGCTTACTGGCTTACTTCCCCTGGCTTGCTCAGCCCACCTTCTTGACAGATCCCAGGAACACTGGCCAAGGGATGACACCACCCACCACGGGCTGGGTCCTGCCCCATTGGTCACTAAATGAGAAAGCCTTACAGCTGGATTGCGGGGAGGCCTTTCCTCAGCTGAGCCCCCTTCCTCTGATGACTCTGCTTGCAAAGTTGACACAGGAAACCACCCAGGACAATTCACTTTGAAATCAGGTTTTGATAAAATAATATGCAACATTTTGTAAACTGAGTATACAAATCATCTGAAATAAGAAATCAATTGTTCTTAGATCTGTGTTCATGTTAATTTCAAATATTTTAAATTCTGTTTGTTTTTTAAGACAGGGTTTCTCTGTGCAGCCCTTGTCTTAGAACTCACTCTGTAGACCAGGCTCAGAGATCTGCCTGTCTCTTCTTCCCGAGTGCTGGGATCAAAGCTGTGCCACCACACCCAGCTTAAGTTCTTAAAGTCATACAAAACACAGCTATCAAATTGGCACAATTATTTTTAAAAAAAATCAACTGAATAGAAAATCTGAAATACATTTAGGACATTAGATTAGTGTTGTCAAAAGAAATTTAAGCAGAATATATGTAACTTAAATTATCCAGTAGGCTTATTTTGAAAAATAAAAAAAGCAGGTGAAATTAATTTTAATAATCTTTTATATGTTAAAATATGTTAAAATGTATTCAATGTGAACATTACCTGATATATTTTGCATTCTTTGCTTATATCCACCTTCAAATTTTGTGTGCATTTTGCAAGTATTGTACATGTTTATTCAGGCTCCCCATGTCTCACCATGACTGATAACATTCATGAAAATCATGTTGAGCAAACTATATATGTTGACATATAGTAGAAACATCCTACATAATATGGCATAGAAATACTTGTATATGAAACACACATATATGAGTATATACATATGTAAATGGCTAAAGAAAAATAAGTACAATTTTATCATTGTGGTATTATTTATGTCAAAACACTGGAAACATTGAAATAGTATTAAGTAGAGACCAGATTAGGAAAAATTTTTTTAAAGATCTACAAAAAAAATTCCTGAAATAAGTCTAAAAATACTAGGAATAGATACCAAAAACAGTAAAATTGCAATGAAATAAAAAGTCCAAATGAAATACTGCATAGTATTCTTTTCAATTATACAATAATTGAAAATAATTTGTATAGCTAAAAATAAAAAACCTGAATTATTCAGAATACCAAAGTAATACTGCATAATTATATAGCGTTCAATACTATTACACACTACTTTACAATTATATACACTATAACAGTAACATACTATGTAATGCACATATTAATAATAATATATTGTTACATAGAATATTGTGTATTGCAATAATCAAAAGCAGTTTTACACGGGTCTGATTTTAATGGACTTAGATTTCTCTTGCTAGAGAGACATTTTTGTCTACGGGAAAGAAGAGGAAACGCTATGCTACGTTGCATCATGACCACAAGAGCTGCCCGGATCTGGTGACACAGGGCAGTTGTGCCGTGTGCCTGTGACTGAGGGAAATCCAGCTAGGCTTATGCCTCCCTTTGATGCCATTTAAGCTGGTGTCACATAAAGATTCACCTTTCTCACTCGGGGGTTTGGAGAAAGAAAGTTTCAGATGACTGAGGTAGCCATGTGTACACCGCAACCTTTAACTCCTCCCCTTGGGGTCTGGAGCCTGTCTGCCATGGCCATCCTCAGAAACAGTTGAGGAAGCTCAACTCCCAACATTGTGTTCTGTGGGCTAGAGGATGACGCTTGGTAAATTTATGAGAAATCCTGGAGCTGTAGACTTAACTGGATTAATTAAAATTAATGGGTTAACTTTAGGGAGAGTAAATTATATTTTAGTGAAGTTGCTTTAAAAATAAACATTAGGGTATTAGAAGGGTGAGTAATTCTCTCTGAAGAAAAACCAGACTCCAAGAACTTAGAACACTTTTCTCAATGAAAAGTTTCAGGATTATGGGAATATTCTGTCCACTCTGATTTCATGCCATGGGTTTTGGTGTTTGCCTCATGATTTACCTATTTGACTAAAGAAGAAAAATTTAAATATAATTTTGGTTCATTTCAAATAGCCATGTGTGACCAGAGGCTACTATTTGGACAGTATACCAACAGAAAATTGAAGCAATGCAACCAAAGAGGACTTGAATGTAATTGGGGGTGGGGCACACACACACAGGAAAGGCTGGAGACGGGTGGTCTGGAGAAAATGTCGCACCCCAGAAGCTCAGCATGTTTTTATATAGAGTTGGACAGAGAGGCAGGGTTATTGCATTCAGCTAGACAAGGAGATGGGTTATTAATATAGATAAACAAGGAGGCAGGACTGTGTGTATAGTAGGAGGAACCCAGGCTGGAAATATCCAGATGGAGCCAGGGAGAAAGCTATGGTGGACTTTTTCTGCTCACACTATCAGCATCCATACTGAGAACCCCTTGGAAGGACTTGCCATTTCCCTGAGCCTAATGGGGCCTGGGGGCCTTTGCCCTTTTTCTAAGGGTGTGATGTTTTGGAGTCCTTGACATGGCCATGCCTGTGTCAACAGCACAGGCACCCAGGACTTCATTCCCTCAGGGCTCTCTTTGCTCCTAGAATGAAATCTCAAAAAACAAACAAATAAATAAACAACAACAACAACCCCAGCTTGCTTAGTAGACTGCATAGACCCCATGCTCAAAGTCTAGGAGTTTATCACAGGATAAAGAAAATAAGCAAAAACAAACAAATAAACAAACACAAAACAACAACAAGAAGAATATTGTCAGCGGGGCAGTAGTGGCGCACGCCTTTAATCCCAGCACTCGGGAGGCAGAGGCAGGCGGATCTCTGTGAGTTCGAGACCAGCCTGGTCTACAAGAGCTAGTTCCAGGACAGGCTCCAAAACCACAGAGAAACCATGTCTCGAAAAACCAAAAAAAAAAAAAAAGAAGAAGAATCTCGTCGTTCCCCACAAATAAAAAAACCAGAAAGGGGGAAAAAAATCAATCAGTAAAAATTTTCATAGCAAATTTGTTGAGAAAAAAAACATACTGGAATTATACTTAAGAGAGTCATCATGCTAGGATGTAAGACCCATGGAGAGCATGAAGCACTTGAAAGTCTTGGACAATATGACTCAAAGCTTCAAGCTCATCATTATTCTTTTTGACCACTCTCCACATTTACTTATACTTTAATGTTAATCTTAACACAGAGTTGGGAACAGCTACTCATAGGAATACACACACACACACTTTAGATTTGACGTTGGGGACGTGAAACTTCTGGCATATTTTGTTTGCATGCCTCAGTGCTTGAGTATACTGGGTTTTGTTTAAAGGATACCTTAAGGAGAGAGAAAAAAACAGATTTCACTTTTCTCCTTTTGTCTGAAATTATACCAGTTGTCCATGGCTTAAACCTGTTTCTGTAGCTGTCTACGCTGTCTGCATCGGGATGAGCAATTCAGGCTGTCTTTGCCAGGACCATGATGATCCTTCTTGTGGGTAACTGATTTGTACCATTAAAGTTTTTCACATCCTTACCAAGCGTAAGTTTGGTGACATTAGCAGGTTGAAAAACACTAAAATTAACCATTGGGTCTTTGCCTTTCTGGAGGACATTAAAATTCATATTTTCTGCTGGATGGTGGTGGCACACGCCTTTAATCCCAGCACTTGGGAGTCAAAGGCAGGCAGATTCCAATGAGATCAAGGCCAGTCTAGTCTACAGAGTGAGTTCCAGGACAGCAGGACCATCACACAGAGAAACCCTGTCTCCAAAAAACCAAAAAATCCTATTTTCTTTCAATAGCACTATATCTCTTAGCATTTACAGCCCCACTTTAATGCTGTCCAGATGTGGCCATCCAGCAGACCTCCTGCGCTCCATGGCTCACCACCCCACTTCCAGTACTGATCTGATGTGTTCTTTGCCATAGATAAGGCCACAGAGGAGCTTGACACGCAGCCCTCATATTGGATGACTTTAGTTTTGTAACAGTGGATATTCCCTGATTTATTATTACTATGAATATGGCTTGTCTTGATTTTTTTCAGTTAGAATCTCATGATGTACCCCAGGCTGACCTTAAATTTTCAAGTCTCCTACCATTCCCTGATTTTAGTTTATTGGTTAAAGACACTCATAAGGCCCCATTTCCAAATAAAATTTTCTTGCTCTATTATTTTGCCCTTTCCATAGACTTTTATTAATTATACAAAGTAAATACAGTGTTTAATGTTCTAAGTACTAGATACATTAATGTATCTCATTGCCATGAGAACTCAGTAAATTAGACACTCTGGTCATCCTCACTGTACAGGTGAGGAAACTGAGTCACAGAAAGGTAAATTAAGTCAAGGTTGAACATCTAGCTCGTGGCAGAGCCAATATTTGAACCTGACTACAAAGTATGTTGGCCACTTAATTATTATAGTACATATCATATTTTATAATTCAGATGCCAGGCTCTTTCCAATTCCCAATCTGACTGAAGGTCTGAGGTAGCATCTAGAGACTTAACAGGGCAGAGGTACCTAGAACATCCCAAGATCAACAACCAACAAAGAGCCCACAGGTCATAAAGGAACTGGCGGATGAAGAGAGTTTAATATTCTCTGGGAAGTCAGTTTCCCTAGCCTTGGGCTGTTACTACCAGTAAACCAGGGCTATATTATTTCACATAAGGTCTGTATCTATGATTTCTTTACCCTTCAGTGTTTTTTCCTCCAGGTGCTGCTCTGTTTAAAGACTTTCAAAAACAAACTGCCATCAGAGGAAGGCCAATACATGGGCATCGGAATAATTCTGCATTGACAATGCAACACAGTGCAGTCCATCCCTGGAGACACTTTCAGGAAGATTAATCAGCCTCTGAACTCAGATGGAAACAGCCCAAGGCCAAATGGCCATAAATCAAGTTCAAAACCATTGCCTACTATGGAAGTTCAGCCTTGGATCTCGGATTTTACGTCAAACAGCATTATCTTTATAAAAGAGCAAACTGAAAATGGGGAGGTGGGGGCTAATAACGCCACGGAAAGGATATCACACACAAATGGAAAACCCACTGCAAAGACACTGAGAAAAAAAATCAAAAAATTGTTTCCCACAAAGTTGATGGCTGAAGATCCCTCATTCTGTGTTTTACAACATTATGTAAAAATCCAGTGAATCCATATTTTTATGGTTATTTCATGTGGTTTTGATCTCCAGGACACATGTAAACGCTGATGTAGTGTGTGTATGTAATCCTAGTCCTGGAGAGGCAGAGACAAGAAGATTCAAGGGCTAGGTGACAGCCGACCTAGAAAAATGGTGGAGCTCTAAGTTCAGTGAGAGACCTTGGCTCTGAAGACTAAGGTAAAGGTGCTAGCGATGGCTCAGCAGGTAAGAGTGCCTGTGAGCCACCGTGAAAACGGGAGTTAGAGCTGGAGCCTACATAGCAAGCCAGGCATCCCACAAATGCCTGGGAGTCCAGTCCTGAGGGATTGATGATATCTTTAGCATGTATACAGACACAAAACTACATACACGTTCACACACACATGGACACACACACACCACACACACATGCACACACACACACACAAATAAATCTAAAAAATAAGGAGGACAGTGATTGAGAAAAACACCTGGCATTGGCCTCTGACCTCCACACACATATGTGAATACACATATGACTATGCATGCATGAATCACACCATACACACTAATTAAAAGAAACAACTTTTACAGCACATATTCTCTTCCAAAAGTTTAAAAGTTGGGCCCACAGAAAAGACTGACTTCATTCTTTTTTTTTTTTTTTTTTTTTTTGGTTTTTCGAGACAGGGTTTCACTGTGGTTTTGGAGCCTGTCCTGGAACTAGCTCTTGTAGACCAGGCTGGTCTTGAACTCACAGAGATCCGCCTGCCTCTGCCTCCCAAGTGCTGGGATTAAAGGCGTGCGCCACCACCGCCCGGTTGACTTCATTCTTTTCATTGCTAGATATATACCTAGGTATGTTGGCTGGCAAAACAAGGATCATTTGTAAAATTACAGAGGGAAGCAGGGCAGAAATATAGAAGATTTACACTCACAAGTTTAAGGCTGGAACCGCAACTGATGCTCACTAGTAATCCGCAAATTAAGAATTAAAATGTCCTGATCCAGGCTGGCAAGATGGCCCAGTGTCTGAGGGTGCTTTCAGCCAACCTGGGACCTGGGACCCACACACAGGATGGAGAGAGCTGTCTCTGTCAAGCTGTCCTCTAACCCCACATTCAGACCATGGTGATAAGTGAGTAAATAAATAGATAATAAAACAAAACAAGTCAAACATCTATATCTCTAGATAGGTAGATAGATAGATACATACATACATAGATACATACATACAATTTCTCAGGAATATACATATATGTATATCCTGTGTATGTATATCCCTGAAAAATTCATGAGATCCAAAATGTTAGATCCAATAGGGGAAATTTGGGAATGGGGATAAGAAATATACAAAGGAATGAAATTTAGAGACTTCTAAATCACACTAGAATATACAAATTACAAGACAAAGTTCAACCCTTCATAGGTCAGAAGACTAATTTCATTGATCTTTTTCATCACGACAGAACTTTTAAATCCACCAAAGAAGTTAAAGTGTAGACAAATATCTAGTGTGTTTTCATGCATAATCTGGTCTGGAGTGGGTCAGCCTAACCTTGTTCCTAACTGGCTGAGGATGCTGCTAGCCTGTCCTAAGGTGACTGTAACTCTGGGTCCCTAGCGGTCATTTCCACCCAGGTGAAAATGAAATCTGTGTATTCACTGAATCAGAGCGGTTTAGGGAAACTCAGTGCTCAGCTAAGAAAATACTGGCAGCCAGATTGCATTCTCTTTGAAAGACGGCTGTTGTGAGTCTGCAGACAAAGCGGCAGCTCACCGGGTTCCTGAAAACAGCCAGCCACTGTCTTCTCCCAGTAAAACACTAGCACAGCACACAGCAGAGCTCATATCACTCCTGCCTCTCGCCCTGCAGAAAGGACCTCCAAACGCCTTTGTCCTGAGAAGCACGAAGAGCAGGGTGTGTGACGGAGCCTCACTCTGGTTTTGTTGAGCTATAAACCGTATTAATCTGCATTTTCAATATTCTACATTTGGGCTGATGTCTCTGCATACACAAAGCCCCTCTATATGCTACAAATAGACGTACGGTGTGGATTCCTTTACAGCCTCTGCAGCTATACATAGAAAAATGCTTTCTACCAGAAAAACAGTGCTGTCAGAGCAAAATAAATGTTGCAGAAATGTGCCTCTGTAGCTATAGGAATAAGTGCTCATACACCGCTGTGCTTCTGAAGATGGAAAGGGAAACAGGGTGCAAGCGTCCACGATTTTAGGACCCAGGTGCCCAGCACTAGGACCAGTCTGCCAGTCCAGCTTAAAGACATCCCCTACTGGGATATTTCTGAACATAGCCCGCTATGTTTGCTCGCTGTTTGAAGTTCAATGGCAACTTCATGTTGTTCCATATATATATATACACACACACACACACACACATATGTAACATGCATGATTATAAATACACCACAACAAATAGACACAGTATTTCACATGCATGCTGTGAATATATCACTATATATGCATATGTGAACATTTTAGGGATGCTGTGACTGTTTTTTGTTTTCGTGCTGAGTTTGTACCAGGCATTCTAGACAAGTGCTCTACCACTGAGTTACATCCCCTGCATCTTACTTGTAAATACTTCATAGAACAATATAGAATTACAAAATCTTAATACCTGATCAAATGACATGAAATGTACACAATATTTGATCCTAATTTTTCATAGATTTGAATGTTTAAAAATAAAAGGGGGAAATGTAAACAAGATTGTATGATTTCCTGCTTATGTGCTAAACAGAACCCCTCTGTGAGCACTCAGATTTTAACCTCCATTTTGACCATACAGACAGGCACACCCAACTGCACTGTGCACACAACAGCTCCGCGCCACGGACCTGTCACAGGTGGTTTGCCAGTTTTTCCTTTTTACTCATGACTTCCTGCTCTTCAAACTTTGACTCCATCTCCACCCTTTTCAAATCTGCCTCTGGCCTGACTCCCCTCTCTGTTTCTGGCTTGCCCCATGCTGTTTTATGATTATGCTGATTTCCTGATAGTTAGAAACTTCAGAATGCAAAAATATAATGCATATATTTTAGTAAAATACTAATTTTAGGCTGCCCTGAAGCACAGAAAGAAAACACAAGTCTGAGTTTTCTTCACTTCAGAGTCTCCTTTCTCTAAACAGCCCCTTTGATCACTCAATATGTCCTTTCAGATGGCTTTCTATCCACATTTAATAACATAAGCAAATTTTAATTTGAGGGCATTTTGAAAACCACATTGTTTTATTTTTAAAAGATTTATTTTAACTTTAAATGTGTGTGTCTGTGTGGTCTGTGTGTCTGTGTGTGTGTCTGTGTGTGTGTGTGTCTATGTGTGCATGCACAGATACCTGAGGAGGCAAAACAAAGGTGTCAGATCCCCTGGGACTGGAGTTACAGGAAGTTCGAAAACATCCAGCATGGGTGCTGGAAATTGAATTCTGGTCCTTGATAATTCAGCACTCCCCACACCCACACCCAGCGTCCCTCCAGTCCCATGTTTTCTTAAATTGCTGCACTGCAATGGGCCTCTGCAACAACACTAATTAACAATGGCTGGAAAGAAACCTAAATTCCTCCTGATTTTCCCTTAAATCTTGTTTACACTTTCATTCTTTGTGTGTGCGTGTGCATATTACAGATCACGTGTGGAGGTCACAAAACAACCTTTTTAATTTTTTTTATGTGAATATATGCACATTTTATTTTTTTTATTAATTAATTAATTTAATTATTAAAGATTTCTGCCTCTTCCCCGCCACCACCTCCCATTCCCTCCCCCTCCCCCAATCAAGTCTACCTTCCTCCTCAGCCCAAAGAGCAAGCAGGTTTCTCTGCCCTGTGGGAGGTCCAAGGACCACCCACCTCCATCCAGGTCTATTAAGGTGAGCATCCAAACTACCTGGGCTCCCACAAAGCCATTACGTGCAATAGGATCAAGAACCCATTGCCATTGTTCTTCAGTTCTCAGTAGTCCTCATTGTCCATTATGTTCAGCGAGACCGGTTTTGTCCCATGCTTTTTCAGTCCCCGGCCAGCTGGCCTTGGTGAGTTCCCGATAGATCATCCCCATTGCCTCAGTGTGTGGGTGCACCCCTCGCCGTCCTGAGTTCCTTGCTCGTGCTCACTCTCCTTCTGCTCCTCCTTTGGATCGTGAGACTTCAGTCCAGTGCTCCAATGTTGGTCTCTGTCTCTGTCTTCTTTCATCGCCTGATGAAGGTTAATATTCAGGGGGATGCTTATATGTTTTTCTTTGGGTTCACCTTCTTATTTAGCTTCTCTAGAGTCACGAATTATAGTCTCAATGTCCTTTATTTATGGCTAGAAACCAAATATGAGTGAGTACATCCCATGTTCCTCTTTTTGGGTCTGGCTTACCTCACTCAGGATAGTGTTTTCAATTTCCGTCCATTTGTATGCAAAATTCAAGAAGTCATTGTTTTTTACTGCTGAGTAGTACTCTAATATGTATATATTCCATACTTTCTTCATCCATTCTTCCATTGAAGGACATCTAGGTTGTTTCCAGGTTCTGGCAATTACAAACAATGCTGCTATGAACATAGTTGAGCATATACTTTTGTTGTATGTTTGGGCATCTCTTGGGTATATTCCCAATAGTGGTATTGCTGGGTCAAGAGGTAGGTTGAACCCGACTTTCCTGAGAAACCGCCACACTGCTTTCCAAAGTGGTTGCACAAGTTTGCATTCCCACCAACAATGGATGAGAGTGCCCCTTTCTCCACAACCTCTCCAGCAGAGGCTATCATTGGTGTTTCTGATTTTAGCCATTCTGACTGATGTAAGATGGTATCTTAATGTTGTCTTGATTTGCATTTCCCTGACTGCTAAGGAAGTTGAGCATGATCTTAAGTGACTTTTGGCCATTTGAACTTCTTCTGTTGAAAAGTCTCTGTTCAGCTCAGTGCCCCATTTTATAATTGGATTGATTAACCTTTTACGGTCTAATTTCTTGAGTTCTTTGTATATTTTGGATATCAGACCTTTGTCAGTTGCGGGGTTGGTGAAGATCTTCTCCCAGTCAGTGGGTTGCCTTTCTGTCTTAGTGACAGTGTCCTTTGCTTTACAGAAGCTTCTCAGTCTCAGGAGGTCCCATTTATTCAATGATGTCCTTAGTGTTTGTGCTGCTGGGGTTGTACGTAGGAAGTGTTCTCCTGTGCCCATGTGTTGTAGAGTACTTCCCACTTTCTCTTCTATCAGATTCAGTGTGTTTGGACTGATATTGAGGTCTTTAATCCATTTGGACTTGAGTTTTGTGCATGGTGATATATATGGATCTATTTTCATTCTTCTACAGATTGACTTCCAGTTTTGCCAGCACAATTTGTTGAAGATGCTCTCTTTTTTCCATTGTATACTTTTAGCTCCTTTATCGAAAATCAGGTGTTCATAGGTTTGTGGGCTAAAGTCAGGGTCTTCTATTCTATTCCATTGGTCGACTTCTCTGTTTTTATGCCAGTACCAAGCCGTTTTCAGTACTGTAGCTCTGTAATAGAGTTTGAAGTCAGGGATGGTAATGCCTCCAGACAATCCTTTATTGTATAAGATTGTTTTGGCTATCCTGGGTTTTTTGTTTTTCCATATAAAGTTGATTATTGTCTTCTCCAGATCTGTGAAGAATTTTGATGGGATTTTGATGGGGATTGCGTTGAATCTATAGATTGCTTTTGGTAGAATTGCCATTTTTACTATGTTGATCCTCCCAATCCAAGAGCAAGGGAGGTCCTTCCATTTTCTGGTATCCTCTTCAATTTCTTTCTTCAAAGACTTAAAGTTCTTGCCAAATAGATCTTTCACTTCCTTGGTCAGAGTTACCCCAAGGTATTTTATGCTATTTGTGGCTATCGTGAAAGGTGATGCTTCTCTGATTTCCCTCTCTGCTTCCTTATCCTTAGTGTATAGGAAGGCAACTGATTTTTTGGAGTTGATTTTGTATCCTGCCACATTACCAAAGGTGTTTATCAGCTGTAGGAGTTCTTTGGTAGAGTTTTTGGGGTCGGTTATGTATACTATCATATCATCTGCAAATAATGAAAGCTTAACTTCTTCCTTTCCAATATGGATCCCCTTGATCCCCTTATGTTGTCTTATTGCTATTGCTAGAACTTCAAGCACTATATTGAAGAGGTATGGAGAGAGTGGACATCCTTGTCGTGTTCCTGATTTTAGTGGGATGGCTTTGAGTTTTTCTCCATTTAATTTAATGTTAGCTGTCGGCTTGCTGTAAATAGCTTTAATTATATTTAGGTATGCCCCTTGTATCCCTAATCTCTCCAAGACCTTTATCATAAAGGAGTGTTGAATTTTGTCGAATGCTTTTTCAGCATCTAATGAAATGATCATATGGTTTTTTTCTTTCAGTTTATTTATATGGTTGATTACATTGATAGATTTGCGTATGTTGAACCAGCCCTGCATCTCTGGAATGAAGCCTACTTGATCATAATGGATAATTTTTCTAATGTGTTCTTGGATTCGGTTTGCCAGTATTTTATTGAGAATTTTTGCGTCGATGTTCATGAGTGAGATAGGCCTGTAATTCTCTTTCTTGGTTGGGTCTTTGTGTGGTTTTGGTATCAGGGTAACTGTAGCTTCATAAAAGGAATTTGGCAATGACTCTTCTGTTTCTATATTGTGAAATACATTAAGAAGTATAGGTATTAGCTCTTCTTGGAAGTTCTGGTAGAATTCTGCATTGAAATCATCTGGCCCTGGGCTTTTTTTGGAAGGGAGATTTTTGATAACTGTTTCTAATTCTTCGCGACTAACAGGTCTATTTAGATCGTTCACCTGGTCTTGGTTTAGGTTTGGTATATGGTACTTATCTAAAAAAGTGTCCATTTCTTTTGCATTTTCCAGTTTTGTGGCATACAGGCTTTTGTGGTAAGATCTAATGATTCTCTGAATTTCCTCTGTGTCTGTGGTTATGTCCCCCTTTTCATTTCTGATCTTATTTATTTGCGTGTTCTCTCTCTGTCGTTTAATTAGTTTGGATAGGGGTTTGTCAATCTTGTTGATTTTCTCCAAGAACCAACTTTTTGTTTCATTGATTCTTTGGACTGTTTTCTGTGTTTCTATTTTGTTGATTTCTGCCCTCAGTTTGATTATTTCCAGTCTTCTACTCCTCCTGGGCGCGTCTGCTTCTTTTTTTCTAGAGCTTTCAGGTGTGCTGTTAAGTCCCCAATGTATGCTTTCTCCGTTTTCTTTAAGTGGGCACTTAGTGCTATGAACTTTCCTCTTAGCACTGCTTTCATCGTGTCCCATAGGTTTGAGTATGTTGTCTCTTTGTTTTCATTAAATTCAAGGAAGACTTTAATTTCTTTCTTAATTTCTTCCTTGACCCAGGTGTGGTTCAGTAGTTGACTGTTCAGTTTCCATGAGTTTGTCAGCTTTCTGGGGGTAGCTTTGTTGGTGGCTTCTAACTTTAATCCGTGGTGATCTGATAAGACACAGGTGGACACTGATATTTTTTTGTATCTGTGGAGATTTCCTTTGTTTCCAAGTATGTGGTCAATTTTCGAGAAGGTTCCATGAGCTTCAGAGAAGAAGGTGTATTCTTTCCTATTTGGGTGGAGTGTTCTATAGATGTCTGTTAAGTCCATTTGATTCATTACCTCCAACAATTCTCTTAATTCTCTATTAGTTTTCTGTCTGATTGACCTGTCCATTGGTGAGAGAGGTGTGTTGAAGTCTCCTACTACTAGTGTGTGTGATTTGATGTCTGCCTTGAGTTTTAGCAATATTTCTTTTACATAAGTGGGTGCTTTTATATTAGGGGCATAGATATTCAGGATTGAGACTTCATCCTGCTGAATCGTTCCTGTTATGAGTATAAAGTGTCCCTGTCGATCTCTTCTGATTGATTTTAGTTTGAAGTCAGTTTTGTTAGAAATTAGTATGGCCACACCTGCTTTTTTCTTAGGACCATTTGCTTGAAAAACCTTTTCCCAACCCTTTACTCTGAGTAGATGCCTGTCTTTGTGGTTGAGATGAGTTTCTTGCAAACAGCAGACTGTTGGATCCTGTTTTCGTATCCAGTCTCTTAGCCTGTGCCTTTTTATTGGTGAATTGAGACCATTAATATTAAGTGATATTAATGACCAGTGGTTGTTAACTCCGGTTATTCTTACTGCTTTTGGTAGAAGAGTTTGTGTGTCTCCCTTCTTTGAGTTGTGCTATTGAAGGGTCGCTAGATGCCTGGGTTATTGTAGGCAGTGTTGGCAATGTTGGATTCCTTGGGTTGTGATTTTCCTTCTATTACTTTCTGTAGGGCTGGATTTGTGGCAACGTATTGTTTAAATTTGTTCTTATCCTGGAATGTCTTGTTTTCTCCATTGATAGTGAACGATAGCTTGGCTGGGTATAGTAGTTTGGGTTTGCATCCATGGTCTCTTAGTTTCTGTAGTACCTCTATCCAGGACCTTCTGGCTTTCATGGTTTCCATAGAGAAGTCAGGTGTAAGTCTGATCGGTTTACCTTTATAAGTTACTTGGCCTTTTTCCTTTGCAGCTCTTAATATTCTTTCTTTAATCTGTATATTTTGTGTTTTGATTATTATATGGCGAGGGGACGTTTTTTTTTGATCCAGTCTGTTTGGTGTTCTGTATGCTTCTTGAATATTCAAAGGAATATCTTTCTTTATGTTGGGGAAGTTTTCTTCCATAATTTTGTTAAAAATGTTTTCTGGACCTTTGAGCTGTGCCTCTTCTCCTTCTTCTATCCCTATTATTCTTAGGTTTGGTCTTTTTATTGTGTCCCATATTTCCTGAATGTTTTGTGATGAGAATTTGTTGGTTTTGGTGTTTTCTTTGATCAGTCCGTTTATTTTCTCTATGTTGTCTTCAGAATCTGAGATTCTTTCTTCTATCTCTTGTATTCTATTGATTATGCTTGTTTCTGTAGTCTCTGCTCGTTGACCTATATTTGCCATATCCAGCTGGTCCTCAGTTTGTGTTTTCTTCCTTGCTTCCATTTCAGTTTTCAATTCTTGGACTGTTTCCATTACCTGTTTGATCATTTTTTCTTGGCTTCCCAGGGTATCATTTACGTATTTACTCATTTCTTCAAACTTTTTGTTATACTTCTCATACATTTCTATGAGGGCGTTTTTTACATGTTGTTTAAGGGACTCTATTGCTTTCAAAAAGTCAGTTTTTTCCTCTTCTCCTGTGATAGGGTGTTCAAGTCCTTGTGTTGTAAGATCATTGGGTTCTGGTGTTTTCATGTTGTTTTTCAGATTATTGGGTGAATTCTTGCCTTGGCGTCTGCCCATCTCCTCTTACCGATGCTATCTATTGGGTTTGATTTAATTGTAGCGGGGCAATCTGTTCTCAGTGCAGGCTTCACTGTTTCTTGCCCGCACTATCCTGTATCCAGTGCCTCCGCCGCCCGGGCCTGCCTGCCGGTGCCTCCGCCGCCCGGAACTGTCTGTGCGCCGGTGTTTCCGCCGCCTAGGCCTGCCTGCCGGTGCCTCCGCCGCCCGGGCCTGCCTGCCGGTGCCTCCGCCGCCCGGAACTGTCTGTGCGCCGGTGCTTCCGCTGCCTAGGCCTGCCTGCCGGGCCTGACTGTCGGTGCCTCCGCCACCCGGGCCTGCCTGCACGCCGGTGCCTCTGCCGCCCGGACTTGCCTGCGTGCTGGTGCCTCCGCCGCCCGGGCCTGCCTGCGCGCCGGTGCTTCCGCCGCCTAGGCCTGCCTGCCGGTGCCTCCGCCACCCGGAACTCCCTTTTTAAATTTTATGTTATGTGCCTGCATGGATGTCTGTGTGAGGGTGTCAGACCTTGTAGTTACAGACACGTGTGAGCTGCCCTATGGATGCTGGGAATTGAACCTGAACGATCAGTAGTGCTCTTAACCACTAAGCCATCTCTCCAGCCCCACCAGGGCAACTTTCAAGAGTTCCTTCTCTCTTTCCACCATGTGCATCCCTGAGGACTGAATTCGGGTGGTCATGCACATCAACCATCAACCTCCTCCCATTCTCAGATTATAGAGTTGTGTCTTTTGATATTCTTTGCCAAGATAAGCTCTTGTCTGTTGCACTTTGTCTTTAGTCTGATAGATTTTATTTAATTCCTTAAAGGTAAGGACTGCCCCTTACACTTCACAGCTTTTGATGACTTAGTCATATATTTTTACTGTTTGTGCGTATTGACTGAAAGGATTAAATAAAAATTACCTTTTCCAAGAAGTGGATTGTTTTTACTATGGTCAGTCTGGGTGAGCTAGAAATCACTCCGATCTGCAATCATTGCTGTTGGAGGCAGACAGCTCAACTGGCTAGTCTCAGTCAACAGCTTTTGTGAGGGTAGGCTTGCTGCCCCTGATGGTGAGGCAAGTCTTCTCCAACAGATTTGCCTAATAAAGGAACCACCCCCACCCGAGAAAGAGCCCAGCCCAACCCTTCGGGCCTTAAGTGATTCTTCTCACGGTCACCTTAAATTCTACCCAGAACCAAGAGCATATTCAATTACACAGTTGAAGGACAGAGTTTACATAAAACCACTACTTTAGCAAAGACCTATTAAGGCTAAGTTAGGTCATAATGAATATTCCTCAGACAATGACCCCAAGTATTGATGGACTAATATGTTCATGGCACATTTAATGCCTACTCTGTATCAGTCCCTATGGTATTGGTGACAATAAAAATTATGAAGGCTAAAATCCCTACTGACAAAAAGCTTTATAATCTAAACTTAAGTTTGCATTAATTTAAGAAGTGAATTTCAATCATCTTTTAGTTTTATTTCATATTATTTAACAATGTTCTTCTATTTTCATTGTGATTACATCCTGATAAATTCATTCTAACCTGAAGATGTTAAGTCAGCATCATCTGATCCACTGGATGCTGATCACCATAGCTTCCAACACAGTGCCCCACAGAGTATCAGTTGTTCACTCTGGTGGCACCACAGGCGATGGCCAGCAGCCCCTGCCTACTGCCCAGCATTGAGAGAGAATAACACACTTCATGTCTCTAGCCAGGGAGAACACAAGAGTCAAAGTCTCTATGAAGCTCATTTTGCTTCTGCTGCATCTTGTGGAAATGATACACAGTGAATCATTTTAGATCAATGTCAAATGTATTTTTATAGCAGCTGCAAGATTTGCATTTGTTCAAATTCATTTAGCCAAACTGTCTTGAGGGCAGTCTTTCTAAAGCGCTTCCCCAACAAGTACTTCCTGTTTTCTTTGTCCATACAAAGGATAAATGCTGTGAATTATTAAATATAGTGTACCTGCGCTAAGCTAAGGGACCAGAAGCCTCTTGGCTGGCTGTGATTCACACAATTCAATGGTTTATGCAGGGCCAGCTGTGAAAACTGGATGCATAGCCCTCAAGTCACTGTGAATAATACCAAGTAATACATATAATCTGAGTAAACTGATGGTTGCTTTCTACCAATTTCATAGCCATCTGAAGGCCCATACCCACCTCATTATAACAGTCTTTCTGAAATGCTCTCATGCCGAAGACTGAGCATGACATGGTAAGACTTAAGCATCAAAAAGCTTGGAAGTCACTGAGCTAAAGAAAATGCAGCCTAGAAACTTACATAATACCTTCATCAAATGCTTCTGGAGCAAACCTTCATAAGAATCAGAAAGTGATTTCACCGTTCGCTAACTATCTGCTTTTAGCAACCAGTACCCCTACACTGACACTCAGCGGCAGCGGTGATTTGTTTTCCAAAGCCCACAGGGTTCTGGATGCAATGGGTAAGGTATAACATGAGCTACACAGTGACAATCAAACAGTGTCCACATACCTCAGCAACTGTGGATTGAGTGCTGGGAATCTGTAGGGCAGGCCAGCAGCCTGATTTCTCCCCAAGAAGGCTTAGTTTTCTCTAAGATTAGATGACGACCACCCAGAGTATCAAGACTTTTCTTAAAGTCTCCTGATTTGTGTATCTGAGAAAGACCTGCAGAGCACCAGACTGAGTTCCAAGGACTATCTGGGTGTTCCAGCCTATACAAGTCAACAGGTAAGGTTATTGGATACAGCCACCAGTTCCTCCAGGAAATGTGAGCTAAGAAAACCTTTTCTCCTCTTCTTGCTTTTTCCAGAAATATTAAAGTAAAATAATTTATTAAATAATAATTTATTAAAATAAACTATTACAGAACTAGACATAAAACTGAAACCATGGTCTTCATCTGATTAAAATCTTACGCTTCAAAGGACATCCTGAAGAAAGTGAAAACAATAATTGAAGAAATGAAAGAAAATATGTCCAAATTATACATCTGGCAAGAAATTTGCTTTCAGAATATATAAAGGATACTCACAATTCAACAATGAGGAGATAATTCAGCTTAAAATAGAAATAAGCATATAAAAAGATGATCAACATTATTATTCATTGGAGAAATGTAAATCAAAATAACAGTGAGATACAACTTCATTCCCACCATGATGGTCGAAATAAAAATACAGACAATAACAAGTATTGGCAAGGATGTAGAGAAATTGGAATCCTAATACATTTTTGACAGGACTATAAAGTGGAACCGTTTCTTTGCAAAATAGTTTTACAATTTTTCAAAACATTAAATGAAGAAATATAATTTGACCTTGAAATGTACTTCCCAAAATCAAAATACATATTCACAGAAAAACATATAAAAATGTTCATTTAGCATCATTCAGAATAGTTAACCAGGAGAACAGCCCAAAGATTTGACTGGTGAATGACAAAATGTGGTATACATAGAATGGAATACTATTAAGGAATGGAAAGGAATGAAGTATTGGTGTGAACTATGGCTTGGATGAGCACTCAAATCTCTATGCTGAGAGGCTAGCCACAAACAGCACAAGGTATATGATTGTCTTTAAGTGAAAAGCCCACAATGAAAAGAGGCAGGATGTAGATTGGTCATGTCGGGGTCTTCTTTTAGGAGTGATGAAAGCCACTGCAATTAATAATGATGATCATATGACTTTAAGAGTACTGATAACCACTGGGTGATTTGAAAGGGCGAACTTTTTATAGACATCAATTATGACTCAATAAAACATTATGAAAAATAAAGAATTCTGGGTATCTTGCTGTCATTTTTATTTTTGTGATGAATTATTTTTACTACATTTGTGTATGTAATTTTTGATTATTTGACTACTTTTGGAAAAACACTGAAGTCAAGTTAATATACAAAGAAAGTAACTGACCCTTTCAAACATATGTTAATGATTAACTAGGTTCTTAAGGCACAGAGGAGGGATTTTCCCTTCCACAAATGGTTTCATCACACAGTGCCGTCACTCAACACAACTGGAACATGTGGAAGTTTCCAACCTGCATGCTCCCTGCTTCTGCATCCTCAACAGACATGAACACCAGTCCCAGGTGGAGCGGAGCGTGTTCCCATCAGGAGCACCTGTGTTAAGAGAGGCGCTCTCAAAAAGTTAAATCACCCTGCGGGGTTCGTGTGAACAGATCACAATGTTTCTCCACCTTTCTTTCATTTTCATCCCCTAGGAAACCATCTTTCCTTGCCATCAGTTCATACAAGGAAACTTAATACTATGAATATAGTATAGATCCATGTACATTCTATGAATACATGTGTTCAATGTAGAAAAAAGTAAGCTTCTCGTCCCAAAACAGTTTTTACTTCCTTCTGATTGCTATACCACCCGCACTGAGAATGCATGGTCTACCTTTGACTACAATGTGTGTGTTTGAACATATTTATTATTTTCTTTACTACAGCCAAATTTAGAACTTTTTCAATAAATTCAATCTATAAATTTAAATAAAAAAATAATTTTTATAAGCTTAATTTGGAAAGAACTATAAACGATTTGCAAATATGCTAAAATATGAAGCGGTTTTCAAAATTATCTTTGTGAGAACACTCACAGACTGTATAATTGGCTTATGATATGCTACTATGTGGGAAAAGCATGCAAAGCTATTTCAACAACATATCTTCTAAAAGTATGTACATGTAGGAGCACAGATGGCTGGAAAATACTCATCAAAACCTTAACCAACGGTTCTCTGTACGTATAAAAGCAGTCAGTGAGCTTACATTGAGTTCATAGGTCTATGAATGCCAAGTTTTCAATAATGAGTTTGTATTACATATTATACTTAGAAAAAGTGGTCACAGCCGGGCGGTGGTGGTGCACGCCTTTAATCCCAGCACTTGGGAGGCAGAGGCAGGCGGATCTCTGTGAGTTCGAGACCAGCCTGGTCTACAGAGCTAGTTCCAGGACAGGCTCCAAAACCACAGAGAAACCCTGTCTCGAAAAACCAAAAAAAAAAAAAAATAGAAAAAGTGGTCACCAACAAAATGTTTATTAAAGTTAATTTGTATGAGAGAAAATCTATAGGGGCAGGAGAGCTGGCACAGAGGTTAAGGGCACTTGCTGCTCTTGCAGAGGACCCGAGTTTGGGTCCCAGCATCCATGGAGGGTGGCTGTAACTCCAGACTGAGAGGATCCAATGGCTGTGGCTTCCATGAATACCTGCACGCACATGCCCGTATCCACACAGAGGCACATAGTTAAAACTAAATCTTTCCAAAAAGGAAAATAGCTATTGGCATCTATTTTGTAGTATTTACAGTAAAGTGTGTATGTGGTTTGGGGGGAAGGCTTTGTTTTATTTCTGTGATCTGCCATAGATGAGGGAACTTTTCCTGGCCTTGGTTTTGCTTGTGTCTTTTCAATGCTTACTCAAAATATTAGCCCTTAATAAAATATGACCTTGACTTCCAGCAATTATCTTTCTATAAAACTAACTCTAGGGTATTTTAAACTTCTGGGAATACCATTCAAGATGCAGGCATTTGCTGATAAACATTTAAAGACAGTGAATCCCGAAGCTGACTAGAGGTCATTAGATTTCAACAGAGTACGTGTAAATGACAGCTCAGGTTTGACCATAGTAATTTTGGGGTGACAAGAGGAGCAACTATTTTACATACCGTTTGAATACAAAGCTTGCAGAATGCTCTTGTGTGGTGGTCATAGCAATGCTGTGTGACACTAAGAACATTTCTGTCGTTGGTGCTGAGTTCACCAGGCAAAGACTGAAGTAGGCTGTTGAGGGCGGGTGAAGTCCTGAGTGGATGTGTGTTGTCTGACAGGTCACTGCCACGTCAAGGACCAATGCCTCAGGCAATGGAAGTGGCAAAGTCTTCCACTGTGGTGCTCAGGGGCTGACAAGGCCTTCCTTGGGTCCAGCTGTGACTGTTGATGGTGTGTGAAGAACACGTCCACCACAGCTCTCTCCCCTGAGAATGCTCATGGCTTGCACAGCTGCTCCTACTGAGATTAGGTAGGTGTGCTTCCTTGTTTATCTATAAGAGACCTACTTCTTTGTTTAGATGTATGCAATAATTCCGACTCCCTGTTCAACTGTACACAATAAGGATGCTGAGCCTCAGGGTGCGGCAACTTCTCCAGATGAGAGCACAGTCCACCTGACCTCAGCTTTTGTGTCCAGGTATCCGTCATTTCTTCATTCCCTCACTGTTCCAGTTGGGCCAGTTTCAGGAGGCCCACAGAAAGAGCATGGCACTGGATTCCAACCCAAGGCTTACAGCTGAGCTTCACATTTTAGGCTCTCCCATTCTTATCAAAATGAAATAAATACAAGTCGAGCAAATGGTAAAATTGTGATAGACACTGTTACCAAATGTTTACTCCCATAAAGCAATGTCAGTGCACCCTTATTTCCCCTACACTAATGACCCTTATGACCCCTGAGTAATGACCAGTGGGTGGTTTAGGTGAGGGTCACAGACCCGAGGAAGCTTCAACCTGATAATTATCCCTCCCATCCTGTGGGCTGGGTTCTGCCTCAAGGCATAATGGGTCCTCTTATCCAGGACTCTTGGACCTCACAGAAGTAGTTGGATGGGGTGAAGGATAGGGCCAGCCTCAGACAGGGTGCATTTTCTTGATTGACAATTGACGCAGGAGGGTCCGGTTCACTGTGAGTGGTGCCATCCCCGCTGTGGTCCTGAGCTCTGTAAGAAAGCAGGCTGAGCAAGACACAGGAAGCAGGCCTGTGAGCAGCACCCCTCCATGGCTTCTGCTTCAGTTCTTGTCTCCAGATTCCTGCCCTGCCTTCCCTGGATGATGGACTAACACTGTGAACTGAAATAAATCCCCTCCTCCTCGAGTTGCTTTTAGCCAGGGGTTTTGTCACAGTAACAGAAGGTTAACTAGGACATAGTACATGCATTGCTGTTTCCTTTCAGGTCAGGTTCAGTACGAGTATGCCCTAACTCCAGACAATCTCAGCCTGCATTTCCTGATAATCTGGTATATTTTAAGAGAAAATTTATTTAAATTAAAAAATCATCAAAAAGATAACATTATTCAAATAAAACTTCTCATAATTCATTGATAAGCATATTAATACGTGGTGGGAACATGTTCTAGGTTTTAACTGTCATTCGCCCACGAGTATTCATGATTTGTCTGCTAAATTGGAGATGACTCATGCCCAAGATTTTCAAGTCAATTTCATTTTACTAGTAAAAGAACATGTCTCCATTTGCTTTTTAATATTTCTAGAAATTTACAGTTTAAAACTAAAAAACAAAGTCAAAAGCAAGCCAGTGTTTAAATAAACCAGAGATGGGCAGTGAGATGGCTCAGTGTGTGGAGGCCCTGCCTGCCCAGCCTGACAACCTGAGTTCGAGCTCCAGGAGCCATATGATACAAGAGAGAATTGACTCTTGCAAGCTGCCCTCTGACCTAAACATACACTAAAATTTAATTTATATGTACATAAATATATATGTGTAGATGTGTATATACACATACATATATATCATGCAACATCTATCTATCTATCTATCTATCTATCTATCTATCTATCTATCTATCTGATTTTGTACAAATATGCCAAATGTCTTCAATGAAGAAAGAATAAAATTATGGTTTTTATAGAAATTATACTGGAACAACTGGATAGCTATATAGAAGAAATCAAATCTCTACCTTATCTACACCTGGTGTGGGGAGTCATTCTGAATGGTGTGGGAAGTTGTTCTGTATATGTGTGGTTTTTATTGGTCAATGAACAAAGAAACCGCCTTGGCCTGTAATAGGGTAAAATAGAGTTAGGCGGGGAAAACTAAACTGAATGCTGGGAGAAAGAAGGTGGAGTCACAAAAAGCCATGTAGCTGCCGTGTACAGATGAGCTGGAACCTGGTGCCAGTAAGCCACAGCCACGAGGCAATACACAGATTAATAGAAATAGCTTAAATTAAGAAGTAAGGGCTAACCAATAAAAACCTAGAGCTAATAGGCCAATCAGTGATTTAATTAATACAGTTTCTGTGTGGTTATTTCGAGTCTGGGCAGCCGGGAACAAACAAGTGGTCTCCTACTATATACACCGTACTCTGAACTTAACACAAAATGCTTCAGAGACCCAAATATATACAAAACCATAAACTATTAAGAAAGACTCCAGGAAAATAACTCTGCAATTTAGGATAAATTCAGGCAAAGATTTCTTGAAATATTGGAAGCTTTCACATGTAAATCATACTCCATTCCATCAAAATTAAGAACATTACTCCTCAAAAGATATCATTTTTAAAAATGTAAAAAAAAAAACAAAAAGTAAGGTTCTGGACGTTGTGGCACATGTCTTTATTCCGAGCCCCAACACTCAAGAGGCAAAAGGATCTCAGTGAGTTCGAAGCCAGCCTGGTCTACAGAGAGAGTTCCAGGAGAGCCAGGACTACACAGTGAGACCCTGTCTTGAAAAGAAATTAATTTTAAAAAGTGAGGTGTAGTGGCATATGCCTCTAACCTCAGCACTTGGGAGATGGAGACAGGAGGAGTAAGGAGTTCAAGGCCAGCCTGGGCTACATAAAACAAAACAAGAAAGAAAGGAAGAAAGGGAGAGAGGGAGGAGAAGGGAATCCACCCTGCAAGAAAAAACATCATGAGCAATAGATGTACGTGGCATGGATCTTATGTTCAATATATGTACCTGACATGAATCTTATGTTCAGTATATGTACCTGACATGGATTTTATCTTCAAATTCTTTAAACAGCTTTTACAACCCAATAATAAAGAAAATTAACAAAGACTGGAATAGCTATTTATTTCAAAGAAAGCTATACAAAATAGAGTGAAAATAAGATACAGCATTATTGATCACTAAAGAAATGCAAATTGAATCCATAATAATATCCTGGCACACCTGCTAGAGTTGATGAAGCCTGACAATACCAAATATTGGAGAGGATGTGAAGAGCCTGGGGCTCTTGGTACCTTGGCTGTTGGTAGGTAATTTCTTCAGAGAGTAATCTGGCAGGTTATTATGAAGTCAAATAATTACTAAATATAGCACTTGGCAGTTGTGCTTCTAGGTATTTATTTACCCAAGAGATGTGAAAACACATATTCACAACAAGAAATGCATGTGGACACATAGAGGAGAGTGTTCACAGTAACTCCTGCCAGGAAGTAACCCAAAGTCCATCAGAGATGAGTAGACAAACAAACCACTATGCCTTCCAACTAGAAAATAGTACTTAGCCATTAAAGGGAGAAAGTAAGGATTGGGAAGATGGCTCAGCATTCAGAACACTTGCTGTTCTTTCAGAGACCTGGGTTTGGTTTCAAGCACCCACATCATGACTCATAATTACCTAAACTCTAGTTCCATGAGATCTGATGCCCTCTGGCCTCTGTGGGTACTAGGCATTCACATGATACACACAGCGCGCACACACACACACACGCCACAACAAGGGTGACTCTCACACTTATTATACAGAGTAACGCAAAAGCATATGCGTTACTGTATAATTCCATTATTATAAAGTTCTGAAACTGAAAAACCTATCCATAATGGTACAACTCAAACCACGGTGGCCTAAGGTGGGGAAGAGAAGTGGAAGGGATGCCCAAGTGGGGACTGTGCCACACCAGATGCTGGAGCCACCCACATCAGGATTGTGGCTGTCATGCACAGAAACATATGTCCATCAAATCATTAAAATATATGTGCTTTCTAAAGATAATATCTGCAGCATTCTGTAAGAATATTCTTGTAAGGCAAGGATATTCATTTTATAAGTGCCATGTTAATTAAAGAGAATTTCCCTGGGCACATACAGGGAGGTGGGATTTCACCTACTTACTATATAAGTTTAAATAAAATCTATCTTTGTAAGACTGTAGGATCTCTGTATGTGTCACTCTCTCTCTCTGTCTCTCTATATGTACATGTATGTGTTTCTTAATAACAAATAGCTAATTATTATTTAAAGGTGGTTCGTGAATTCTCTGCCAAATAGAAGGAACTAGAAAAAATCATCCTGAGTGAGGTAACCCAGACCCAGAAAGACAAACATGGTATGTACTCACTTATAAGGGGATATTAGCTGTAAAGTAAAAGATAACCTGGCTACAATCCACAGACAGCCCCAGTGGCTAAGTAACAAGGAAGGTTTAGCCAGGGACACAAGAATCTCCCTGGTAAGGGGAAATAGAATAGATTTACAGATGGACTGTGGGGCCATCTGTGGGTGGTAGGGGATAGGAGGGACCAGATGGGGGTGGAGGGAGAGAATACTGGGAGAGATGACTGGAACTGGAGGACATTTCAGGGACAAAGGGGAAATTTAGTGCAATGGAAACTTCATGGAACCAACATGGGTCACACTAGCAAAGACTACTAGAGATGGGCAAAATGGAGCCTGAACAAGCCATCTTCCGTAACCAGGCATAAAGTAGAGGGATTAGGGCACCAACCCAGCCATATAGCATTCCACCTACAGCTTGTACTGCCTGCAGAGTGTTCTGGGACCAGAGCCTAGCAAAATCCTCATCAGAGAGACCAGAGACACATCATCCAGCAACCGAGGAGCTCGGGGGAGTCCTGCAAGCAAGGGGAGGAAAGATCAGAGGAACCAGAGAGGTCAGGGACACCATGAGAACATGGCCCACAGAATCAGCTGACCAGGCCTCATGGGGCTCACAGAGATTAGGGAGCATGTAGGGTTCTAACCTGTGTCCTCTGCACATAAATCATGGTTGTGCAGCTTGGTGTTCTCGAGGGACTCCTAACAGTGGGAGCAGGTGCTGTCTCTGACTCTCTTGCCAGCTTTTGGGACCCTTTTCCTCCTGCTGGGTTGCGTGCTCTTATTGTAGTTTGTTATGCCATATTTGGTGAAAGTCCCTGGGAGGCCTGTTCTTTTCTGAGAGGAGACGCAGGGAGGTAGATCTGGAGAAAAGTGCAGGTGGGGGAGAGAGACAAGGGGAGGGGAGAGAGGGGAGACTGCAGTCAGGATGTTATAGATGAGGAAAAAAGAAATAAAAAAGGAAGGAAAAGACGAAACGCAAGGTGGTTCATGAGCAGCTCCACTGACTGGGACATAACTGCAAACTTACGCTCTCACTGGGGAATCTGGGACTATTGTTGAGCCTTGCATTCTTCCCTGGCTCACATGCCACGCTGGTGTCAGATAAATAAGTGAAAAAAAATGAATAAACAGATATTCACTTCTCTCACTATAAAAGAAACATTTAATCAAACACGAACCAAAAAAGTTATACCTGGCCCCCAAACCATATACCATTACTTATCACTATAACAAAACAACATGTTTGAGCGGGTTCCAGAAGAACATAGGATTTAAACAGGAAAGACTGAAAATACTCTCACTCCTATCCAAATTAATCAATTTGAGGGGCTGCTCCACGGAGGACAGTCCCTGTGTTGGATGTCAGTGTGAGCTCTGAACCGCAGCCTGTGTGTCCCTGGGCACCCTGCTAGAAGTCTGCCATCACAGCAGCTACCTGGAATCACAACTTTCAGTTAATAACATCCCAAGTGACTTGCATGCCCGTTACATTTTCAGTAGATGTGCCCTGCATCTGAGAGGATGTCAGCCCAAGAGCTACTGAAGGGAGGGAGGCATGAGACTAGCGGCTGGCATTCAGCATGAAGATGTCTTGGTCTTTCCGTTATTTACCTGTGTTATTTGACTTTAATCCAATAGAAAGTATGTTTTTTGTAAAGTGTGAAACAGTAAAGCAATAGTGACCAGAAACAGCCTGCAGGCTGTATATTAATCATGACTGCTAACATCCAGAGGCTCTGATTAAGGAAAGATTTGCTCCCCTACCATCCACTCAAGCAATGCCTACCACAGACAGTGCACTCACCTTCTCCAAGCCAAATTCAGCACCGAGTCAATCTGCGGCCTGCAAATGGACACCACCGAGGTTTTAATGAGAGTCAGCACTTACGTAAACTTACTGTTATGCCATTTCAGGGTAGAAGCAAACCATGCTGTTCCCTCCAAGGATGCACAAAGGGAAAATTCCAGGAAAGCAGAGTGTTAAATTCAAGAATATTTTTGTTTGGGATAGATGTTAAGATAAAGAAATATTAAAACTTTATCGGTATGATTCCCTTAAAGGTTCTTTGAGAGAAGCGTCACCAGCTACGCTAATGCAGTTTCTCCAGTTCTAAATATGCAATTTTATGATCTTCAAACTTGAAAAAAAAATTGTTTAACTTTTTTATATGCATGAGTGTTTTGCCTACATATATATATATATATATATATATATATATATATATATATATATATGTACCACCTGTGTGCCCGATGTTCCTGGAGACCAGAAAGGGGGTGTCCGATCCCTTGAAACTGGAGTTACAGGCGGGCTGTGAGATAACATGTGGCTGTCAGAATCTAAATCCGGGTCTTCTGAGAGAGCAGCAGTGCTCCTGACTGCTGAGCCATCATCTTTCTGGCCCTCTTCAAATGTTTAACTGTGAGCCACAGTTCAAACACACACACATACACACACACACACACACACACACACACACACACACACACACACACACACGACATCTGTATCCACTCACCTGAGAGAAGCGAAAGCCTACCCTCATGGTTAGACAAGCCCAAATGTTTCCTAATCTATTGTATATTATTCTGCACATTCTAGTTTAAATCATCCTATCCTTCCCATGTCTGTAATTGTTTGTTTTGTTCTGTGGTGTTGGGGATCAAGCCAAAGACCTTGCACGTACTGGGTAAATGCTGTGCCTTGGAGCTCTGTTTTCAACCCTGTATTATCCAGTTGTCCTTAAATGCTTTGAAAATGCTTGTGACTACTTACAGTATTTATTACACCACCTGTGTATAGGTCAAGACCTAGTATTCACAAAACACTTGAAAGATAAGACAGGAAATTTTGGAGAAGAGGGAGACTGATGGCTTCAGGAATGAAAATAGGAAACATGAGAAATCAAAAAGAAAAAGAGAGGAAGTGTCCCACAGGCGAGTGAGAAGGGAAAGCTGGTTCTTGTCTTCTGTCTTGGCCTGCTCAGTGCCTGTACTTCCACATGCCCTCCTGGCCTCCCTGCTCCTGCCGTCTTCCTTGTCACACTTCCGGTTCCTGGACTCAGCTGCTTGTCACGTCTCAGTCATCTAAAGGTGCCTTTTGTTCTCTGAGATCTCTAAGACCCTCTTGAGGACCTTAGCTGGCTCCTGCATCCCCAGTCCTCTTTCCCTGGGATGCCCAACCTCTAAGGTGTGGACTTAAAGAACTCAAGTGCACAGCACAATGGAAGAGGAGCTGTTTGGGTACAATTTATAAGGTTACTGTTTCTCAGACTCTAAGGGCTTCTAGACCCTGGAAGAAAACTCTGAAGGCCACCAGTGTGGCCTAGCTCTCACTGTTAAGCGCTGGCCTGGGTTAGCGTCCTTGCCTGTGCCTGTGGGAAGAACTGATAGGATTCTAGGAATCAAGAGTGGGTGGAGGTGGAATTGAAGAAACCTTGACAAGCAATTGGAGAAGATTCTGCAAGCAGTGTGGTGTGGAAGGACACAGTGGGAGACAGGAGGAGCCGGAAGTTTACCAGCAGGAGGCCAGACAGTAGACTGGATCCAGGCCAGGCCTGAAACAGGAAGCCTCTAGACTGTCTAGAGCAGAGAAGATGAGAGGTGAGAATAGGGATTTCTCAACAAGATTCTCAAGTTGGTATCTTCATATGCTCAGCCCAGGACCATGGTCAACAGATTTACTGAGCCCTGGGCCCCCTGTTAAATCTCTTTTGAAGGAAGCAAGAATTCCTGCCGCCTCTCAGCAGCCTCTCAGAACTGAGTTCCTCAGAGGAGGCGGAGCACAGGAGAGCAGCTGTGGAAAACCCGAGTCTGGTCCATTTGCTGCCAGAACAGCTTCACAGCCTTTGCTACAATTTGGTTTCTTGGTGGGTTTTTTTTTCCCTTCTTCTTCATTGTTAAGACAGGAAATGACGTGAGGCTCTGAACACTATGATAGCGTGTAGTTGTTCTGAGAAAAACCTTCTGTTTCCAGGCCAGGCACCTCAGAATATTGGTTTCTGTGTGGTTGTGGAACACCTCAAGGTGCTCTGTTAAGAGCAGGTCCAGCACCAGCTGATGATGAAAGCGTTGGCTTTGATCTTTACCCAGGTTCCCCAATCACTGCCTGTTACCCGCCGTCTTTGTCTTCTCAGACTTGAGAGGACCTCATGACCACCAGGCTCAATGCTGCACCCTGCAAATAAAGTCCTATCCTGGCTTCTCTTCTGCTCTTTCTCCACCCTACATAAAAAGGTTGTTAATGATGCATTTTCTCAACAACAACAACAAAAAAAGAAGAAAAGGACAAAGATGGAAAGGTAAGGAGAAAATAAAAGCCACGAGGATCCAGTAGTTTTCATCTTTTATAGTCAATATGAATGAATCACCCCCAACCCCTTTAGTGCTTGGCAGAGGAAGTACGATTGTGAATGTTACCGGCACTAAACCAGATTAATTCTCCATTCAAGAAGGAAAGGAAGCAGCACGGGTGAGGGAGGCAAATTGCAGGGCCCTATTATTTAGCACATTTGCAATGAAAGGCAACACTGCTATTGAAGGCAAGCTGAGGCTCTCTCCCTTCCTCTCAGTAATACCCACCCACAGGTTGCCTAGCAACCAAATTACATCGCTGAGCACATTCCCCAGCAATAACTGACCCTGAATTTTAATATTTGTGTTGATGCTGAAGTGGGCTAAATAAATAAATAAACACAACCACCCTGAAAGAGCATTCATTTTGATAAGCAAGCTACAACTGCAGACTGTAGGCTAGCAAAGACAATTTAAAATATTCTATTTTTGTGGTCTTTCTCTTTTCTGGAACATTGTGTTAAAAAGTATAAAAAATCTGGGTAAGCTTATTTTCAAATATCACAATTGCTATATGTAGATGACAATGGAAATTCAACTCAACAAAGTAATTCTAAAATCTATGAAAATATAAAAAAAATGAAATGTCAATTCTTATTTTTTGGACAACCTTTTCAAAATGAGAGTTAACAGTCAATGTAGATCATAATAGACCACACAGAACCCCAGCATCACCTTCACACATGTGGCAGAAAGGGAAAGGCAGCCTACCCCAGGTTTCTTGGCAGCTCACTCGTGTGTGAGTCCAACAGCAGGACCTGAGCAAACCGGAAAGAGCACCTCAGTGTCCCTATTGTCCCCTGTGCACACTTTTAGAAATGAGCTCTCAGGATTTCAGGCTTGCTCGTTTCCCCTGGTCCGGCTACATCAGAGGATGAGAAGAAAGCGTGGTGCCCCCTCTTTTATTTCAGTGTGTGCTAAGATGCTGTTGGACAACTGAGTTCTCACCAACCACACTCCCTCAGCATTCTCCACAGCTGGTAATTCTAAGGCTTGTTTAGTGTTCAAACCCCACTCCTCTGATAGCTGCCTGTAGGGCGGACCCCTTTAGACATCTGACCTTTCAGTTCATTGGTGAAAGGAAACACCATTAACAATCACCTGTTTGACCAGGCGGTGGTGGCGCACACCTTTAATCCCAGCACTTGGGAGGGAGGCAGAGGCAGGCATATTCTGAGTTCACGGCCAGCCTGGTCTACAAGAGCTAGTTCCAGGACAGCCAGGGCTACACAGAGAACCCCTGTCTTGAAAAAACAAAAATTCACCAATCGTCTCTTTGCAGATTTGTGAAGTCTAAGGTCACCTAGCTCAATGTTGTCAAATAGTAAATAGACAATTTCCACCATTCTTGGTCATTGATTTAATAGTATTATTCTCTGTAGTGGGCATTATTATGTACTGTCTGGATCCTCCTCCAGGAATAAACTGAATATGTCTCCCAGCTACAGGATTGCTGACCCAAGATGACCATTAGCTATGAGCCCACTTTAGAGACGGCTTTGCCAAAATTTATATATTCATGTAGAAAGAGCCTAAAACCAATGAATGGTTCACTCAGAATATATAGCCCCAGCCCTTTCACTGTGGCCTAGTACACTGCAGGCCACTCTAGCAGAAGAGTCTGCCCTTGCTTCCTGTTCTTCCTTTCGGCATATGTTTAGGTCTAAGGACGCATTCCAAACACGGCCCACCCAGATCTGTATCTCAGCGCAGAGTCTGCTTTCCGGGGACACTAGTTTCCCATCTGCCTGTGGAAACCATAACAGCGTCCCCAAAGGCTGTGTTATCCCTCAGGGAAATCTGTTGATAATACTATGATATTCCTTGCCTTCGGATGCTCCACTGTCAACAGTCCCATTGCTACCTACAACAAGTAGCAGACTGTATTATAATTGCGTATCAAAGAGGGACACCAAGTTTAACATACAGAATGCTCTCAATTGTGACAAGCTCTAGTCACGCGTGTTCCGTGGAAAACTGAAAATCACAGGACAAGGTTATTTTCGGGGTGGTACGATGATTCTTATTTTCTTTGCACTTTACTGCATTCCCAGCTTTATGGCAAGGAAAGAAGCACCCTTCCTATGGGGGTAGGCTCCCAAGCCTACACTCTGCTGGCCTGGGTACCCTGTCCCTTTAAGAGACAAGCCCCGCCCACTACCCCTTTCCACTGCCTCCACCAAGGTAAGCAGATCTTTGGCCTCATCCAGCCTGTGCTCTCTCTCTTCCCTCCCCTTTTCCGAAGAGGTAACTGGCTCTCTTTCTCTCCTCTCTCTCTCTCTCCTCTCTCTCTCCTCCTCTTCTCTCTCTCTCTCTCTCTCTCTCTCTCTCTCTCTCTCTCTCTTCTCTCTCTCTCTGTCTCTCTCTCTCTCCTCTCTCTCTCCTCTCCTCTCTCCTCTCTCTCTCTCTCCTCTCCTCTCCTCCTCTCTCTCTCTCTCTCTCTCTCTCTCTCTCCCCTCATCTCTCTCTCCCCCCTCTCCTCTTCCCCTCTTCTCTCTCTCTCTCTCTCTCTCTCTCTCTCTCTCTCTCTCTCTCTCTCTCTCTCCTCTCCTCTCTCCTCTTCTCTCTCTCTCCTCTCTCTCTCCTCTCCTCTCCTTCTCTCCCTCTTCTCTCTCTCTCTCTCTCTCTCTCCTCTCTTCTTCTTCTCTCTCTCTCATCCTCCTCCCCCCCCCCCCCCCCCCCGCTGCCTTTGGGCCAGGATGCAAAGCTCTCAGCTACTGCTCGAGCGTCCTGTCTGTCTGCTTCCTGCCATGATGATCATGGACTAACCCTGTATGACTGTAAGCAAGGCCCCTATTAAATGCCTTCTCTTACAAGACCAGCATGGGGTGTCTCTTCACAGTGATAGAACAACATCGAAGATAGGGATTCTTCCTCCAAATATAAGCTTGTTTGGGTGTGCAATGTGTACAGAAAGGGTTGGATTCTAGAAGCCAGGCCTGGGAGTAGGTATGGGAGGAGGGAAAGCCTCTGCCTTATGCGTAAGTCTTAGGTTTTTCTCCAAAAACCTCAGGAGTTAGGATTTTGAAATGTCAGAGCCTTCACTTTCAGTTTTGTTGGTGTGATTTGAAGGGCAAGATGTAAGGTCTGGTTGAAACCGTCAATATAAAGTCGACAGCTGGAAAGTGGCAATTTTCTCGTCACTGTCAACAAGTAGGGAAGTAGAGGGCCAAGGGGGACGCTTACAGGGTAGGGCGATCAGAGAGGACTCCACGGAGGAGTGGGCCTTAGCTGTCCTGAAGCTGCCTGAGATTTAGCAGAGGAGAGTGTAGTATTTAGCCAAAGCACAGAAGGGAGCCAGGGGGAAGTTTGGGGAACAGTGAACAGTGCCCACCTTTCCAACTGGAGGCCCCTAGAGAATAAAGAAGCTGTGCCATCAACATAATGCTAGGTGTCTACGTGGAAACAAAGCAGGGGTCGCTGAGAGCTCCTGACAAGCAGAAGGTCGCTATCAAATGTTTTGCTACTCACAATTGTGACACAGAAGGAGGAGTGAGGCAGAGCCAGCAAAGGACGATTCTGTGGCCTCAGCTAAGTGAAGGTCAACAGCCCAGTCTGGGGTAGTCTGGCGGCAGTCAGCTAAGTGGAGGTCACACAGCCCAGTCTGGGGTACGCAGCCCAGTCTGCAGTAGTCTGATGGCAGTCAGCTAAGTGGAGGTCACGCAGCCCAGTCTGGGGTACGCAGCCCAGTCTGCAGTAGTCTGATGGCAGTCAGCTAAGTGGAGGTCACGCAGCCCAGTCTGGGGTACGCAGCCCAGTCTGCAGTAGTCTGACAGCAGTCAGCTAAATGGAGGTCAAGCAGCCCAGTCTGCGGTGGTCTGACGGCAGTCAGCTAAGTGGAGGCCAAGCAGCCCAGTCTGCGGTGGTCTGACGGCAGTCAGCGAGCACGTGAACTTGGGTTAGATAACAGTAGTTCTCCTGTGCATGCTGCTCACAACACATAGTGCCAACTTGCTAACACTTAGAATTACCTGTCAGAGTCTCTGTGAGGGATTCCAGACCAGGTTAACCTGTAGGCTGTCTGTAGGAGCGTGTCTTGATTGTTAATTGATGTGGGAAGACCAGTCTGCTGTGGTACCATTCCCTAGGCAAGGGATCCTGGATACAACATAAAGCACACAGAGGAAACTGAGCAGGAGCATGCCTGTTTGTTTAGCTCTGCTCTTGGTTGTGAATGTGACTTCTTCAAGCTCCTGTGGGCCTGGCTTCTCTGCAGTGATCAGCTATAGCCTGGACTTGTGAACTGAAAGAACCCTTGCCTCCTAAGTGGCTTTGGTTAGGACACTTTATCACAAGAACAGAAACAAAACTAAGACAATACAAAAGGGCTGGATCGTTGCTTTTTAGGGATCCCCTATTGTTATATTGGAATATTGTTATATTTCATTCCCTCTGATGATTGCTAAGAGCGGTCCTACTCCTAAAGAAGTAAAAGAAGCAGGAACAAGGAAATACAGACCAGAAACCTACATGTGCAATTATTTCTGAGGCTCCATCCCTCCCTGGCTTTCAGCCTCAAGGAACAAACAAGATATTTAAGAGTTCTTCCAATAGTGTCCTGGAATAACTCCGCAACTTCCCCCATTTATGACACCCAGGAAATGGAGGGCATTTAACAACTTCCTGGATAGTCTGGTTGGATTTACTGGTTATGTCAGCATTGCAGGTGGATAGCCTGCCCCTCACTTACTCCTCAGCCCTTCGTGAGGTAGGTATTTGCATCCCTAGTTTTCAGACAGACATGTTTTTAGGTGTTCATCTCTCTTCACCAGCCGGGCGGTGGTGGCACATGCCTTTAATCCCAGCACTCGGGAGGCAGAGGCAGGTGGATCTCTGTGAGTTTGAGGCCAGCCTGGTCTACAAGAGCTAGTTCCAGGACAAGCACCAAAAGCTACAGAGAAACCCTGTCTCGAAAACCCCAAAAAAACAACCTGGGTAGGAAAGTCCACCATCGGGGAAGCTCTGGCACCTGGAGGCCCGAATTGCTGCAGAGGCCATGGTGGAGCATTGCTTACTGGCTTGCTCTTCATGGCTTCTTCTGTCACCCAGGACCACCTGCCCAGGGGTGGCCCCACAGTGAGCTGGTCCCTCCCACACCAGCTCCAAAGTTCCAAATCAACAGATAGTTTTGAATCCCACACTAAGTAGGTCAGCCACCTTTATCTACACTGCTGTCAAGGCAGCCCTAACCTGCTGGGTTTGGCTTCTGTCCCCTTCTTATGCTTCTGCTTTAATTGACGTTTCTTACGTCTTGATCAGTACTCTCTGGACTTTTCTCACAGTTGTGGAATGGGATCTCTACAAAGATGGCTAATTGATCCTGACCAATTTGTTGTGAATTCCTCATCCCTACTCCCAGGATTCCCGACATTTCTCCCTCCTGTCTCCACTCAGTTGTTGCCTTCCATCATGCCAAAGTCAAGTCAAGCATCAGCTCCTTCATCTGACTTATGCTGGTCACAGGCCACTCCACTGGGGTTTTCTCATCCATTCTGTGGACTTTCAATAACTCTTACTTTTGTGAAAGGCTGAAGTCAGCACAGCAGCATTTGGTAAGTACTGGACTGTGTGGCAAGGGTAGGGCTTATAACTGAACTAATTTGTGTCACAGCTCTCCTCCAGTGGGGGAAGTCAAAAGTATCCTGACACCCAGGAGCCAAGAAATACCACAAAGTTACCCCACACCTCACATAAGACCCAGGAGGGTGGCTGGGCAGGGTTTATATAGGGTTTCTTGGTGGGGAGGTTTACAAGGGTGGTTGGGATTGGTAGAATTTTTGTGGCCTGATCTTGGGGAAAGCTTAGGGATTAGTGGGATTCTGTGGTCAGACTCTGGGATAAACTCAAGGACTGATGGGATTTTTGTGCTCAGGGATTGGTGAGATTCTTTTTCTTGGCCCTGGTCTTGGGCGTGGGGTCAATTCAGCAGCAGGGTGCTCTTCCCTTGACCCTTTGACCCTACAGTGTTCGTTCACCTTTGCTGAATCTGCTCTTCACCAACATGCATAATGCTGAATATCTTTTCTGTTAAATTTTTCTTATGAGCCAAAATATGAAAATACGGGGGCTTGGCAGGGCATGCCCTTGGTCTGAGCTAGTTTTATGAGACAACATCTAGTTATTATGGTAGTGACAAGGAGACTTTTACTCTGTCTTCCTGTGAAATCGCCTGAACTGGACTTCTGAAGTTCTAGTTAGGAATATAAATAGCAATGCTCCTCCGCAGACAGCTACAGCTGGCAGGCACAGGTTAGTTACGGGACTAAAGTGTGGGCCCTTAGGACATAAATGACAGCAAAATCCAGAACTTGGGTGATGAGGATGTTACAGAACTGAACATGAAAAGTGGGGGCCGTAAAAGGCAAGTCTGGGTCACTTTCAGACGATAACGTTGACTACGGTTTTGTGGGTCGGTTGTTTGTTTATTGGGCTTACACACGGAGAGCAAGAATGAAGGGTTACCGGCAGGAAAGTACCGGAGCCTAAGCAGCCACACTAGAAAGTCTCCCTCCAGCACAGATGATATTCACCATTGGTACCAACTCTTCTGGATCAAGAACACCTGCCAACTAAAATTTGGTTTTATCTGCTATTTTGTCCCATCCCATGGCTAGCCCCATTTCATAGGGCCAATAATAATATTTTTTCTCCTAGCCATGTGCATTCTCATCTCTCTCAAAAAACAGCTGCCCGAGGACTCCAGGATGACAGCAAACCAGATGCTGCTCCAGCCACACCTCTCGCTGAGTGTGAGCTCTCCTCTCTCCCACATCGCCCCCATGCTCGCAGGAAGTAGCCAGACTTGAGTTGATGCCCCTATATTCAAGGACTCTGGAATGTTTGGTCAAAAGTGAGACCCCAGCCCTCGAACACCCCTAAATCCAAAGAGTCTGGAATGTAATATTGAGTTGGAAGTGTCACCCCAGCCCCTGGCCTGGGAGTTGGCTTGGTCAGACTCCAACTCCCAGACTGCCAAATGCTGACCCCTCCCCAGCGAGGGTCAGGACCACTCCCACAGGCTATTTGGGTTCACTCTGGAAAAAGGAACACATGGTTTTGGGGCTTTGCCTGTGCTCTCTCTCTCTGTTCCCTGCCACCCCCCCATGGTCCTGGCCACGTGGTGGGGGGGCACCGCATTTATTTATTTATTTATTTATTTATTTATTTATTTATTTATTTGGATTTTTGAGACAGGGTTTCTCCGTAATTTTTGGTTCCTGTACTGGAACTAGCTCTTGTAGACCAGGCTGGCCTCGAACTCACAGAGATCCACCTGCCTCTGCCTCCCAAGTGCTGGGATTAAAGGCGTGCGCCACCACCACCCGGCTAGCAATGCATTTATTAAACATGGGCATTTTGATTTGGTCTAATCTGGTCTTGTTGTGGGAGCTGAGGGCTGTGTTCTTGCCGTCCCAGCTCCTGGTCACCTGGCTAGCTTATGTCCCAAAATAACGACACACAAACTGTATTCTTTTAAACACTGCTTGGCCCATTAGCTCTAGCCCTTACTGGCTAATTCTCATATCCCGATCAACCCATCTCTAATAATCTGTGTAGCACTAGTCTTACCCGGAAAGATTCAGCATGTCTGACCTGGCGACTGGCTGCATCGCGTCTGCCCCAGAGAGGACAGCTATCAAGTCTGAGCTCACTTCCTCTTCCTCCCAGCATTCTGTTCTGTTTACTCCACCCATCTATGTTCTAACCTATGAGGGCCAAGCAGTTTCTTTATTTTTTAACCAATGACCTTCCTCAATCATGGTCTAATTGGAGTTATTTTGTGTCAGTGGAGAGGCTCTTCTTAGGACCAAGATGGAGCATGTCCCTGTCTCCTCACGGCCAGCATTCCTAAGGATTGTGCTGAGTTCCACCCATAAGCATTGTTGTTGAGTCCTCCCAAAGATGCTTGGCTGGCTGACCCTGTTAAACATGGTTTACCTGTTTCCTTGGAATTTTTCCTGCTTTTTCTGATCTGAGACCTGCTAAATATTTGAGTGCCACTGACACACACACACACCACATCTTCTAGGCCCATCTGTACCAGTCACATATCTGTTCCTAGTCCATCTTTTACCTCCAAGAAAGCTGCCAGAGGCACAGTGGAAAACCACTCCTGAGAAAGACAGAGAGAGAGAGAGACAGATAGAGAGACAGACAGAAACACAGAGACACAGAGAAATACACAGAGAAAAATAGAGAGAGACAGAGGGACAGAAACACATAGACAGAGACACAGAGAAATACACACAGAGAAACAGACAGAGAGACAGACAGAAACACAGAGACAGAGACACAGAGAAATACAGAGAGAAAGAAACAGAGAGACAGACAGAAACACAGAGATAGAGACACAGAGAAATACACAGAGAAAAAGAGAGAGAGACAGAAATACACATAGAGAGATGGAGACAGAGAGACACAGGCAGAGACAGAGACATAGAGAGACAGACACACAAACACACATTACTTGTATTTATAGGACAAACTTCACTTTTTCTGTTACTAAGCCTTTCTCACACATTTTAAAGAGATCTTTACCTTTTTATTCAAGTGTGCATACTTACATTTCATGTAATTGTATTATATGTGCCTATAATAATGTTTTTCATATATTTTTGGTTGTTTTCATATGCTGTTTGTGTCAAAAAAAATTTAAAAATCTATGGCCACTTCAGTTTTTATTAAATTTACCTTTGTTTTGTGCTAAAATTATAATTTTATTTTGCATGCCCAATTAAACCTGCACTCAGATTTATAAATTTGAGTATTGTGATTATGTATTATAAGGCCTAAAAAATATATACTACCTTTTAAACTTGAGTGCTCTAAACACCTTCAAACCTATTAAGGTTTCATAAAATCTTAAGATGCTATTTGTTTATAGAAAACAACATTCATTAGAGTTATAAGGTAAAGATCCCATCAAGTTATAAAACCTAATGTTGTATTCACAGATTTTGGTAAGGATTTCCTTTCAAAGCAGGTTCTAAATACAAATACATACACACTTTAAATTTTTATTTAATTTAATAATAATTGGTAACATAAAATCATATGATTTCTTTTTCAAAATAGTTTTGATAAAAAACTATTAAGTGTAAAGCTTTTCCTTAAATTAATAAACATATAAATTTATTGAAGATGTTTGTGTTGCTTCCTTTTCACAGTGAAGATTATAGGAGTCATAATCCCCTCCAAAACAATATCATTGACAATCTTATCTTAGAACAGTCTATCCTATGTATAAATATGTATATATGCACTGTCTGTCTTCCCGTGGCTATGTTTTTTTACATAATTTACTTTGTACAAAGCGGTATGGAAGTAAGTGTTTATATAGACTCAAGTTGTTAAATCGGCCCAGCTTCTGTATGGCTTGAAGTTTAAATAAATAAATAAACTTTAAAAAGCCACTAAAATTCTAAAGCTGCTTTGTTGCTTATTTTAGCATCCTTAAACTTGATGGAGATTATCATATGTTCTGTTTTGCTTTTGTTTTTGTCTTCCTCTTTTTCACTGTTGCATAAAACAAAAGACTGTTGTGGCCTGTGGCTTGCATGAGAGAACACAGTTGTTGCAGGCCACCTTGCTGCTCACCAGCACAAACAGCATTGGTAGTTTGAAAGAAAAGGGACTCCTAGGCTCCTAGGGCGTGGCACTATTGGGAGGTGTGCCCTTGTTGGAGGAAGTGTGTCCCTTGGGGCTGGCTTTGAGGTCTCAGACGATCAAACCAGACCTAGAGGCTCACAGTCTCCTCCTGCTGCCTGTGGATCCAGATGCAGAACTCTCAGCTCCTCTCCAGCACCATGCTTCCTGCCGTGACAGTAATGGTCTAAACCTCTTGGAAATGTAAGCCGGCATCAAATAAATGTTTTCCTTTATAAAAGTTGAAGTGATCATGGTGTCTTTTTTACAGCAATAGAAATCTTAACTAAGATAGCCTGTTTTAAAAAATATTTTGGTGCCTTAGATCCTTTCCTTGTCTTTCAAATACACCATGTTTAAAATAAATAAGTTTATTTGCACAATTTTAAAAAAAAGAAAGAAAAATGTGCCAACTCTGGTTGCCCTAAGAAACTAAGCTAACATGTCCAAATTAAAGGGGCAAAATAATATCAAAGGGCAGCATATATTTAAGCAGTGAACCATGTGACCACTGAGGTAAAGCAGAGATGGATAGAATGTGGTCCCAGATCTTCATTGGGGACAATTCACATGAGTTTTAAGTTTAAATTTTCTATAGTTTTTAAGTTCTAGTTAAAATGTTATCTCCTTGATCTGAATCTCAGTTCTGGCTCTACAATATAGAACCTATTGCTTGAGAATATAAATTAATTTTAAGAGGCGATTACTCTGATGCCAGGATATAATATTTTCTTGTGGCTAGGTGCCCCTGAGATACTAAACTGTTTATTCCTAGGATTAGGATTAAAAGGATGAATTATATCTTTGGTTTTAGCCATGTTTCATTTGTATGTGAGGAAGCATAGTATTTTAAGGATTTTTTCCCACTACCGCCTCTTTAAAAACAAATGAATAAACAGATATTTCAAGATCCATATCTTGGCTATAACTATGCAAAAGACAACTCTAAACATTTTTTAAAATTGTCGTTTTAAATCCTACTTCAAAGGCTCACAAAGACATCTTGAAGTTTGCAGCTAATCTCAATGTTATATCATAATGACATATTTGGGACAATAATTCTTCTTTATTTTTAGTTCAAAACAAAAGACAAAGTAGGGGCTGGAGAGATGGCTCAGTAGTTAAGAGCACTGTCTGCTGCTCTTCCAGAGGACCTGGGCTCACATCCCAGCACCCACCTGCAACTCCAGTTCCAGGGCATCTGACTCCCTCTCCACACCTCAGCTGGTATCTTCATGCACATAGTACACAGACATACATGCAAACAAAACACCCATACACATAAAACACATGCTGAATGATTAACACACTTTATACAAAGATAAACAGGTGAATCAAAAGAAATAAAATCACAAATGTCAAACTATATCCTGCTTCAGAGGCCTCACAAACAGAAATAAAAAGTAATGTTCTCTTTTTTCTAACAGAAGCTAGTCATATATTTTACCTATTAGACATCTAAGGAACCGTATTTTTTCTATATTTTATATACAACCTCCTGAGTTTTCAATTAAAATTAACTCATTAAAATTATCTTCTAAATTTCATAATAACAATAATAACATTAAGATGAATGTATACTCTAAGAATATTATAAAAATCAAACTTACTGTCTGTGTTCCCAGGCCATGGTCACTCCCATTTTTGCTCTCGTATTCCCATTGAATTGAGAGCCATGTTTATGTATTGACAGCTACTAAACTGAATGAAAATGAGGGCATGATTGCTACACACTGTGGTTGAGGACAAGGTTTTTATTGTCGCTATGAGGGAGAGAACAGCCAGAGGCACCTGGAAGGGTCAAGACTGAACCGGACCACAAGTGGAGGAGTGGGGGAGAGCAGGAGAGGAAGAGAATGCGGGCGGTGTGTGGGGCAAGTGGACCAAGAGATTCAGGAGCAAACCAAGAGAGAGAACCAAGAAAATATGTAGCTGAAACGGCAGGGTTAGGTACAGACCAGGAGCTTCCCCATGGGCTGGGGAAGTTTAAGGTGGGGGCAGGGTGAGAAGCAGAGAGAGTCACAGGTACTGAGTGAGCCTAAAGGCAAGCAGACACTTTGGTGTGCTCATAGGCACAATTTGTCCTGAGTTTCTTTGGGACCTGACATACACTAGGTTTGCCCTGGTGACCTTATCATCTACATGGTGGGAAAAGTTGACTAGAGGAGTAAAAGCCACAAAAGACACCTCAGGTGAGTAACAGCCCAAGTCTCAAGGGATGAGGTCAGCCACCAAGACTCCTAACACAATCAAGTGACAAGCTGCGTGTCACAGCACAAGACTGTAACACCCAGGAAGCTAAAGCTAGCCTGGGCTGAATGGAAAGACTGTCTTAGAAGAGGAAAGGAAACCGGGCGGGGGTGAGGGGACAAGTCCAGTGCAGTTGGTTACACAGCTTCCTCAAGGTTTAACCCCCCACACTCCCAGGGTCACACGGTGATCCATCCTGCACCCTCTCTGACTTTCCTCATTTCCTACTTGCCTCCTTCCTCTTAGACTCTGAGAACTGACTCCACTCTGCAAGGTGGGCCTCAGACCAGCAGCCTTAGCTTCCCCTGGGAGCTTGAAGGAATACAGATTCTCAGGCACACCTAGACCTACTGACTCAGGCTTGCATGTTCGCTGGGTGACTGGTGGTGTCTGCAGTCAGAAGCTCTGCAGCGAGACAGAACTCAGCACCATTGCTTCCTTGAGCCTAGGTGAGGCTCCTTCTCAGGGGCAACGTCGGTGCTGGGAACTCCCTGTGAAGCACTAGAATAGGTTTGCTGATTGTCTGCGTCCTCCCTGGTGCCCGTGGGATACAGACTCATGCAGGCCAATAGAAGCACCGGAGCAGCTGCACCAGAGAAAGGAGAAAACAGTCTATAGAATACCACCCTGTCACCTTTTCCCAAGCCCCACCTATTGCTGCCAATGCAACTACATGGGAGAACAACTTCTCCAGACACACTGACTTCGGTCTTCATGTCCAGGGACTGGGGTACTTTGAGCCTCCTGCTTTTAGCCACCTCATGACTAAACCAGGTGGGGAAGTCCCTGCAAATGCCATTTGCACAGCCGCTTCAGCAATAGCTGGGTGTTTCCTGCAGGGCCCAGTCTTGTGCCTGGTCTCAGTCCCCACACAGGACTCCCCACCACCTTCCCCTGGCTGCCTGGACTGCCTCTCAGCGCAGTGGAGGCAGCCAGCTACCAAGACTCCATGCGAGCCTGGTTAGTCCTCTAGGTTTGCACCCAGCAGGACTGATGGGTCAGCTTCCAGCCTCTTACCAGAACAGCCCCTGGGGTAGTCTTCCCTGCTGAGTTGCACCAACACAGTTAGGTTGGGTAATGCCTCCAGCTTTGCCAACTTCGTTGGAATGTTTTTTTCACTGGTGACCGCAGATGCTGCCACAAGCATCATGTGACCCCGGCTGCTGTGGACAGGGAGCCCCGCCTCTTATTTCTCTGTGACCACTGGGCTTTGCTTTTCCCCTTCCCTGCCCAGTTGACTAAGCCGTCAGGTCTGAAGAAACTATAAAGAGGAAGCTGTCCACCTATAAAAAGCATGAGAACAACAAATACCTTTTTTATTAAAAAAAAGAAAAACACTTTTCAGAAAGTGCTGTTTTAAAATGCAACATGTCTATATGCTGGATGCTGAAAGCTGGGAAAATGCAGAAAGCATTCATTACCCATGAGGCCACAGTGTAGAGAAAGCACCCTTACCATTTTGGTAAATTTCTCACTAAACATATACGCACAAACCCTAGAGTAAATAACTAGGATGGCTGTGGAAGAGTCAATGCAAATACATTTTTCTCTTGCCTGTGGAATTCCTCAAATCGAAGCCCGTTAGAAACAGAACTATGTCAGAGATGACTCAGTGCTTAAGGGCACTGGCTGCCCTTCCAGAGGACCTGGGTTCAATTCCCAGCACCCACATGGCAGTGTATGACTGCCTGTAAGTCCAGTTCCAGGGGATCTGACACCCGCACACAGACATGCCTGCAGGCAGAATACCAATGCACATAAAATACAAAAACAAATAATTAAGAAAAGAAATGGAACTACTTTCTACATGTGGCTGGGAAGGCTAGCATAATAAACACTATTTGACATTTTGTTAGTGATGTCTTTAAATTGAATTCCATAAATGATAACTATTTAGCACAGGCCAGGGCCCACACAATGGTGCTTAACTGCAGATTCTGTCCTGGATAAGTGGGGGAGCAAGGGCAGACTACAGCAGCGTTCAGGCATGGGATGGACCCCTAACCCAATCTGTCTGCTTGGAGCCTCCTAATAAGCTTGAGCTCACTCGAGGCAAAGGCCTGAAGGGCAAAGACCCAACTCTCCCCACAGGCATCCAGCCACAGGGCGACTGGCAGCGCCTGGATTCCAGGTCAGGCCTTATGGATCTCATGCTGCAAGTCCCTGGCTGCAGAGCATACAAATACCCTTAGGAAGAGGGCTGCTGATTGAGACTATGAAAAGCTTATGTTCTGAGAGTTTTAAACATACCTGTGGTGGTTATCTTCATTGTCAACTAGACCAGGTGTGGAATTACCTAAGAGACACAACTCGGGACCTGAAAGGGTGCTTCCAGAGAGGATCAGCCAAGGAGGGAAGACCCACGCTGAACGTGGACCTCACTGTCTATGATCTGGAGCCCCAGACTAAATAAAAGAAGGAAAAAGAGTCAGCCATTGTGCCAGCATCCCTTTTTGCTGCTTCCTGTTCCTGTAAGGCCGTGAGGAGACCCAGCCACAGGCGTCTACCACTGTTGTGGAATAACCTTCTGGTACGCTGTGAAGATTTGTGCCTCAGAGTAGTTTAATAAAACTGTCAATAGCTAGACAGAATTTTGGTTGCAGAGAGAACACTGGGAAGAAGAAAGGTGGAGACACAGAGAGTTGCTAATCAGAGAGAGAGGAAGCAGCACGGCAGCACAGAGTAAAGGGAAGAAAGCCATGAGGCAGCAAGTAAACGAATAACACTGGCTAAAGTAGTCAGAGCTAGCTAGCAACAAGCCCAAGCTATCAGGAGACCTTTCCTAATTAGTAAGTCTCTGTGTGGTTATTTGGAAGCTGGCAGGTGGGACAGAAAAATCCACCTACACACCACCATGGAGCTGCCTGTACGGTAGCTGTGCACCACGGCTTTAAATAGAGAGACAAAATAAAGTGTTTGCTTAGGTTGCCTCTGACAGATATCTTCAAAGCATTGAGAGGCGCCACTAACAAACAGCATCTTGTCCATTTTTGTCTCTATGTCAAATATCTGTCTCCAGGAAGGGTGCTCTACTTCCCTGTGAGAAGGATCCCCAACATGCCACCTGCCTGGCTCCTTCACTTCTGAGGGCCTCCCTAAAGTTTCCTCTGTTGGGAAACATGAAAGTGCTGAGCTTGGCTGGTCCTGGATGGTCCTGAGGAATAGCTTCTCAGTGACAGAGCGGTGTCACCATCTACACACGCCTGCCGATTAGTGACAGATCACCGTGAATGTTGTTTGTGAACACAAAGACAGGTTGCCACTAATCTTGCCAGGAGTTCTGAGTATCAGTCATGTCAGTATCAAAGTGAACACTTTCCCCACCAGCCTTTAGTGCTGTAAGCTCAGTTACTCAATGGCATTACCCATAATGCACCTTTTAAGGCCAGCAACTTAAACTCCCCTCTTGAAACGCATATGTAACTTATTCTGGGCTTTGTTTCTAGGGCTGACTTAATTTCTGGGAGGTGGTGATCCGTGGCGCTATACTAATTTGTAGACTGATTTACTACAGCTCTCGGTCTCTCCAAGAACCTGTAGATATATGAAAATACTAATCCTTCCTAAACTGCTCCCTTCAGGAAGGAATGGAGATGCACACACTCTGTTACTGACTCTAACCAGGGGAGGGAAGCCAGCCGTGTGTCCGCTTAGACCCCATGACAACGCTGCTTTTCATTCCAAAGCCATCTGAACAGAAATCAGCTGGACTGGCCAGGTGTCCAGCACAGCTTGCTTCTGCAGAGACGGCTGAAATAGACCCCTTTTGCTTGAGCTAAGCAAATGCTAGCAATGCTATCAGGACCCGGGCATGCCAGATGGCAGCTGCCACACCTTGCCAGTTACCAATCAGTATCCAACAGCTGGGCCTGACCAAACAACAACTGTCCTTGATGCTGGCTTCTGGTTATAAATAGAAGCCCAATGCCATAAAGCGAGCAAAGTACTTGATCCAGCAATCAAGGAAGCCCGGCTGAAACAGCAGAACCTTGAGCACCAGGACGAAGCCTGAGAATGGAAAAGCACCAAGTCTAAGAAGAGCGTGTGCCAGCGCGAGGCATCTGCAGCCAGAAGTGATGGTGTTTTCATGAATTCTAGAATAGCTCTGGATTGAAGATGAAGTCATGATAGCCTGAGGCTATCCAAATGTAAAGTCCTCCAGGTTTGACAGACAACAACTGTTAGAGTTTGCTTAAGAAAATAGGAAAGCAAATCCAAAACACAAAGCCAAGCTTTTCCACACTGAAAATGATGCAAGTTCATGATTCTGCTTCATGTAATACAAAATAACCCCTTCAATATTTCATGTTAGAGATAAACCCCGTGCCTGAGTGTTTTGGTCTTCTGTGTATGGGCTGAGTTATATTAAAATGCTGCATTGGAAAGAGACTTCCCTTGTGTTCTAGGGCCCAGTGCCCATATAAATCACCCACAGACACACATATGTCACCCACAGACACACATATGTCACCCACAGACACACATATGTCACCCTCAGACACATATATGTCACCCACAGACATGTATGTCAGCACAGACACATATATGTCACCACAGACACATATATGTCACCCACAGACACATATATGTCATCACAGACACATATATGTCACCAGAAGCCACATATATGTCATCACAGACACATATATGTCACCACAGACACATATATGTCACCCACAGACACATATATGTCATCACAGACACATATATGTCACCCGCAGCCACATATATATATCACCCATAGACACACATATGTCACTACAGGCACACATATGTCACCACAGACACACATATGTCACTACGGACACACATATGTCACCACGAACACATATGTTACCACGGACACATGTCACCCACCGACACATATGTGTCACCCTCAGACACATATATGTCACCCACAGACATGCATGTCGCCACAGACACATATGTCGCCACAGACACATACATGTCACCACAGACAAAGGGCAGAAGTGCAATGCCACGCTGGGTTATGGATGCTCTGTTGGAGGAGACTCTGCACGCATTCATACACTCTGGGTAAAATGCAAACACGCCAAGAAGAAAGGAAAGGACAACAGAACTATGAAATAAACTGAGTACAATTGCAGAGAGACTTAAACTGTTCCATTGTTACACATGCCGCCCTTCCAAAGGCTGAGGTGCAAATATGAGCGGGCCCAGGAGCCTCCAGTCTGAACCTCCTTTCCCTAGAGACAGCTGGGCATGTCCTCCAGGGCTGACAACTGGGACAGGAACAAGCGGACAGAACCAGCAGGTGTGGACCTGGTGAGGCTCCAGGAAGCAGGTGTGTGTGTGTGTGTGTCCATCCATCTAGTTCTTTCAAATTTAAAAGCCACTCTTGATAAGCAAGTGGTTATACTTTGAGGCTTGAGAGACTGAAAGCCCCTGGGTCCCGCATCACCCCATCTGTGTAGACTGAAGGGCTAGTCCTATAAAGTCTGCGAGACAAATCACTGCTTTCAGTCTACAGGTGGATTAGCAGTCCCTGGGCATCTCAGAAACAGCAGGACTCTGGGTCGGACACCCTTGCCTCAAAGCCGTCCACCCTAGGGCACACGCTGGATGCACCCGGGACTTGCAGCACTTCCGGTGGGGGCCTAGTGAGTTTGTTTATCAGCGTCTGCCTCCACGGGGACATTTGACAAGACATTTCTTGGTTGTTTTTCTTTTTGTTTTATTTTTCAGAGGTGGGGGTATTTGCTTGAGGGGATTTTTTGTGACTGTTATTTTTCTAGACTGGTCTTGAACGCCTTGATGCTCCTGCCTCCACGTTCCGAGCTCTGGATTAGCGGCATGAGCCACCAGGCTTTGCACTCTGCTTGTGTTTCATTATTCAGTCAGATTAACCTCTGTCGAACTTAGAGGATCCAGTCTTCCCATTGCTCAAGACCACTTTCTTTCTTCCTTTTCTAGCAGGTTTTATAGCTTTGGCCCCACATCTCAGGTCACTATCCAGAGATTCTGAGAAAAGCAACATTATCTCAGCAACGACGGTGTTCCTCTCACAGCCTGGTACTGGGAAGGCAAATGGAGAAGGTGTGATACACAGTAGTTGGCAGAATTTTCCAATTGCACAAATGTGTCTCAAAAGATAGAGTTGCAAAGTTACAGGAAAATGGTGGGCCTCCTGGTAAGGCTGACTCTCCACAATACAGATTCTCAGGAAAGCCCAATGAAAGCTATGAGCAACCCCCCCCCCCAATACAGGGTTTCCTAGTAGCTATGGGGCCAGTCCTGGAACTTGCTCCATAGACCAGGCTGGCCTCGAACTCACAGAAATCCACCTGCTTCTGCCTCCTGAGTGCTGGGATTAAAGGTGTGCGCCACCACCGCATGGCAGGAAGACAGTTTTTTATCTTGAGGACCTTTCTAACTAGTAGTAGAAGTTGATAATTTCATCAAAGGAAAGCAGAAGAGTTCCAGCTTGAGGAGGAAAAAAACCTGGGGAAAAGTTCATTCCTCCATTTTTACACACCAACAGAAGGACTGCTGGCCCCACCCCCAGGCAGTTGTTTTCCTTCTAAGCATATTTGTGTAGTTCAGGCACCCCTGACCTCTAGAACGGAGAGATTCCACACTTGGTAACATAGGTTTTGCTCTATTGATGGAATCATGACTTCCCTAGGACTTCCATCAAGGCCAATGGCCTTCCAGTGGCTTTCCAAACCTGGCCAGCACAGCTTGACATCTCAATTCCTCATCCTGAGCTCTAGCTCCAGGTCCCACCCATTCCAGACACTGTCAAGTCCCCTAAAATGGTGACGCCCCTCAGTTCCCACAGTGTTATGGTGACCAATGAGGGTCACCGAACTGCTTGCCATCCTGACATGCAGCCAACAGCTGACAAACTGTGACTGAGACGAACATGGACAATGCATTAAGGAGAATGGTTCTCTTGGGGTTACCAGGAACAGCAGAACAGTCGCCATAAGTTACTGTGAGCATTGCTCTGTGTGACTCCGGCCCTTGAGTGCAGAGACTGGCTCCAGAGTTAGCAGTCACAGGCTGCAGACAGGATCTTTCCATAGTCAGTGAAGCCCCTGAGCTGCTTCTGAGGCTTTGGATTGATTGGATCAGAATCAGGGAATTCTGACTGACAAGGGACTTGAGCTGTGTCTACAGAACACATCTCCGCTACACCTGGGCGAGCTGTTGAGTCATGTGATGTTGTTTCCTTACTCACAGTAACACATGAAGCTGGCCATCACAGAGGAACACATTTTTGCGTTGTTTTGTTTAAGAAAGGGTCTCTTGCATCAAACTTATAGCTGAACCTTGAACTCCTGGTTCTTCTGCTGGCAGGCAGAAGAGTGCTAGGATCACAGGCGAGTGTCACTAGCTTGGGACACTGCTCTTGATTCCAGATGTGGACAGTTCCATGCTGAAGAAGCTTCTGTGGCCCCAGCTATTCCTACCACAGTATCAAACAGAAAACAAACAACAACAGAAAATATTTACTGCGTGAATCAAATCTTGACAGGATTGGGGTAGGGCACAAGATATGAGCTCATCTCTTAGTGAAGGAGCCAGGCAATGACCGGGGAGCATGAGTGATTGCTAGGTTTGAACCCGGGGCACACTATGCCTCACCAATTTTATCTTAGCAATGGAAGTTAACTTTTACCAAAGACCTCATGGAAGGGAGGATGCATGTGGAGAAGCCAGACGCTCTGCAGCTGGTGGGAAGTTGGGCAAGAGGAAGGCTATGAGGAGGGGCAACCAGTCTTCCCCCACAGCCTCCCTGCCAAAGTTTGCACCCCACCCCAACCCCAGCCAAAAAGCAAAGTGAGAATCAGCAGCTGCAAGCCAGAGTGGTTAGTGAGCCTTAGTGGCTGTCCGAGGGACTTGGAGCAAGTGCTCATCCTTGTGACCCCTTAGTGGCTGTCCGAGGGATTTGAAGTAAGTGCTCGTCCTTGTGACTCCTAGTTTCCTGCTCAGGGAAGCACTGTGCCAGCCTCCAAGACTTCAGATCACAGAAAATCTGTACTGTGAGTGGAGCAGAAGTCCAGAGCTCAGGAGCTGACCACAGCTTAAAACATATTGCAGGGATGAGGAAGGAAACCTACAGCTCTCTTCTGGGCCTTGGAGACACTCTTGGGGTCAACCAGCATGGCCTCCTGGGTCAATCAACTCCAGTGATCACTGATCCCTTAGGAACTGAGGGACTGAGTGGCTTTGACATATAGATTTTCAAAAACATTAGCTGTATGTATTATATTATTTCCGTCATCCGGAGTACTGCGACTGAAGAAACAGAGCCGAGTAAGGAGCTCGTACCATTCCCAGGAGCCGAACCAAGCCCACCAGGGAGAGCGTCCTGCTAACACCAGTGGAGCCTAGTCCACTAGGGCGAGCGTCCCGCTAACACCAGTGGAACCGAGTCCACCAGGGCAAGCATCCTGCTAACACCAGCCTTTTTATTGCCACGCTCTAAGTGTTCTATTAATCAAGACATAATGGGGAAACAGATTTGCTAGCTGAGGGCTGGGGAAAGGGCGGATTTGCTGGCTGAGGGCTGAGAGCAAAGCATGGTCTTCATCATCCTCCCCTCATTTTATGTCTAGATCCCACAGAACAGTTTCCGGTCAGCAAGAAATCAGTTGAGTAGGCAGGATAAGGAGAGAACGGACAAACAGAGAACAAACAGAGAACATCACTACGGAGCTCAGCCAAGGATCAGCTCTACAAACAGCTGCCAACCCCTTTCCCAGCTGAATGAAGATTTCACGTTTTTGCCTCCATTTATGGGGAGAACCATGGGAGAAGGTCCAGCTTGATTTACTACCATTTGACAGCTGTCTCCATTAACTTCAAGAGGCTTGAGTGCAACCACACTGACTTCCTAGACATTATGGAATATTACATGATATTGTAATGGTATATTACATGATACCATTGTGATGAGAACGTATAAATACACAGTATCAGCCACCTCACCCTCCAGGATGTCAACAATCACAAGAAAAATCACCACTGACAGGGATGGCCAATTTTCAGATATTCTTATCCAAAAAGTGATGTGTGGTATACACTGTACTTGGAAAAGTATGAAAAGTATGAGAAAATTTGACTTGCTTAGGGGAGTGAGTTTTTTGTTTGTTTGTTTGTTTTTGTTTTGTTTTTAAAGACAGGGTTTCTCTGTTTAGTCCTGGCTCTCGTGGAATTCACTCTGTAGATCAGGCTGGCCTCATACTAAGAGATCTTCCTGCCTCTGCCTCATAAGTGCTGGGTTTAAAGGTGTGTACCACCACGGCTTGGCTAGGGGAGTGATCCTTGCTGCCAGGAATTTAGGGTTACCACACCTGGCCTAGCCGGGAGTTAGCACACAGCTCGAATCCATCCTTTGTGTTACAGACACCTTTTGTCACCCTAAACATCTCTGGGAGTTTCCTATGGATACAAAGTCTATCTAAAACTTGGTTAGGAGTAGCCCAGGAAACCTTAGCACCTTCTGAATCAGGTATTTGCATTGGGCACTGTGCTTTTGGAAGCTTCATTCAGATTATTTTGAACATATGGAAATCGACTGGCAGAGGTGTAATATAGGAAACATGAAAGCGCCATGGGCGAAGGGAAAGTGCTTCAGTCCACCAAGGCTGGGGACCCCTGTGGCCGCGGAAAGACTAAGCTCAATGTCAAGTGTCTCTGAGACTTCATTCCTCACACACCTGCACTGCAATATCCACCACAGCGATTTCACTAAAATCAGGAATGAGACAAGGCTGTCTACTCTGTCCATACCTATTCAAGGCAGTACTCAAACGGTTGGTTCTAGCTAGAGCAATAAGACAACAAAAAAAGATCAAGGAGATACACATTAGAAAAGAAGTCAAACTCTCCTATTCACTGATGACATGATAGATACCCAAGTGACGAAATTTTGTTATCTATTCATCTGACAGAGAACTCCAGCTGCGAAGCAGCAGTAAACATGAAGGTGTAAATATCTCTGTGGTGGAGTACAGGTTTCTTTGGGTATATGCCGGGAGTAAAATAGCTGGGACACATGGCAGTTCTATTTTTAGGCTTTGGAGGACTCTCCCAGCTGGTTTCCACAACGGCCGTATTAATTTGCACCTCCACCAATGGCGAATACGGCTCCCTCTGTCCACGTGCTTCCCAGCATTTGTCTCAGATTTGCTGACGATTTGTAACTTTCCACAGCAACTCAAGCTGCAGCACATGCTCTAAGGGAACCTGCAAGATCCCTTACTGCCCCTCCAACCTTGGTGACTGCACCCCCTCGTGGTCACGAGGCTACAGCAGGCACTAAGGGGCTTTTTGAGCAGCTACTGAGCTCCAGGTTGAAGACACATCTAGACTTACTACATCCAGGGTGCTGTGTGGCTTTGCCCTGTCCAAAGTTGTACAACACCTGGCCTCTCCCCTGCCAACAATGTCTCCCTGTCCAGCCCCTGTGGCTTCACCGAAGCCATCTTTTGTCACTTTAAAAAGATTGATGATCAGAGCAATGAAGACATAATGGGGAAAGGGGCCTCTGTACGTCAAAAAGAACTAGCCACAAACCAGTTTGGGACAGGAAGGGTTGGTTTGTGCTCCTCAATACAAACCAAGATCCTGAGAACACTGAAGATTATTCACAAAATTACATGCTCCCCTTTGGTGACCTTTTGACTATATTCTCATTTATTTAAAAAAGAAAAGTGTCAGATGACCCAACAAAGCAAAGTCAAGATTGTTGAGTAAAGTACAAGAGAAATTTTCAAAGATTTCAGGTATTTATGGTAAAGAAGAGTTAGAAACTCAGCCTAGGCTCTGGCTTCCTTTGTCCCAGGGGAAGTCAGAAAAATTAGGGGAGCTCCCATATCATGTATAAAGAGAAGGGAAGGGAAGCCCAAGGTTTCCCGGAGACGTGTAGAGGACAAGCGCCCATGGCCAAGTGCATAGCTCTTTATAGGGTGGTTCTCAGCAGCAACAGGCTGTCTGCTTTGCAAATGCTTTGGCAACAGGATTACAGAATAAAATGCTGTGGGTTTTAGTTGAAAGTATCTGGAATGTTCTTACATTCAAGCATCTACCTCAGGTTTCATGGTTCTGAGAAGAGACTTGAATGCATGTAGCGCTCAGTCATAAGCAAGCGTAGCGCTCAGCCGTAAGTGTAGCGCTCAGTGTGTACATGGTGCCTGTTGTTCGTCAGTATCTCTTCCTGCTTCCTCAGAAGCAGGCACAGCTCCTGGCCCACTTTGGCGGGTCATTGCTATAAGCATGCTGCACAGAGAGTAGTCTGACAATGCCGGCTCTAGGACTGAGGACATCCGATTTCAGAGTCATCATTCCATTTTGTTTTCTCTGTCTCCACAGTTTGTGATGATGATTCTACTCTGTCTGAAAATTCCCAATGGAGTTATGGCCACCATAAGACGGAAAAGTTATAATCAATGTCTCAGGCTATGAGATGCTGAAAAATTACCCAAAAGGTATCTTTATACACAGCCCAAGGTATATGTACCAAATGTGTCCATCAAAAAGGGGCTTTTGTTTTTTTATAAAATATCAAAATTTTAAAACTGTTCAAGTATGCCGGATGGTGGTGGCGCATGCCTTTAGCCCCAGCACTCGGGAGGCAGAGGCAGGCAGACCTCTGTGAATTCAAGGCCAGCCTGGTCTAAAAGAAATAGGTCCAGGACAGGCTCCATAGCTACAGTAAAACCCTGTTTTGAAAAACAAAAGAACAAAAAACAAAACAAAACAACAACAACAAAACTGCTCAAGCATCCAATAATAAAGAACTGGTGAGACAAAATGTGGTTTGCGGATTGCGAACGGGAGTGGAATTCATGACAGACGCTGACAGGATCACAAGGTCAGTCTATGGCCGTGGCTCTAACCTTCCCGACCCTGAGACCCACGAATACAACTCATAACTGTATTTTTGCTACTGTTATAAGTTGTGATGTCAGTGTCTCTGTTTTTTGGTGGTCTTACGTGACCCCGTGAAAGGATCATTTGACCCCTGTACAGGCTGTTTTCTGTGTCTACTTTTTTTCTTTGTTTGTTTGGTTTGGTTTTGGTCTTTGGTTTTTTTTGAGACAGGGTTTCTAGCTTTCCTGGAACTAGCTCTTGTAGACCAGGCTGGCCTGGAACTCACAGAGATCCGCCTGCCTCTGTCTCCCAAGTACTGGGTGTAGGACCCAGTCACGACAAGCTCAAAAGAGGCCCGAGTCTCAGTAGTTTACCCTGGTTGCAAGAAAGACCACAAACTGAAACTACTCCCCTACCAGGACATACCCGTCACTTTTTACCGGGACGCTCACAGACAAACAGCCAATCAGGGGTCCTGACCCTTAGAAATCCCTTACCCCCACTTTTGCTACTACAAAAACCCAACCTCAGCTGAGGTCAGGGTTCTCCAACCACTCCAATATGATAGACACATGAAGAGTATGAGTTTGCAAACTTGCACAAGAATAAAGGCTCTTTGCTTTAACATACAGAACTCGGTCTTCTAGTTGGTTTTGGGGGGACTCCGTGATCTGGGCATAACGCTGGGATTAAAGGTGTGCCGCCACCACCTGGCTTATGTGTCCACTCAGCACAAGCTAGAGTCATCAGAGAAAGGAGTCTCATTTGAGGAAATGTCTCAGTGAGATCCAGCTATAAGGCTAGCTTAACTAGTGACCAATGTGGGAGGACCCATAGTGCATGGTGCCATTCCTGGGCTGCTGGTCCTGGGTTCTAGAAGAAGGTGGGCTGAGTAAGCCAGGGGAAATAAGCCAGTAAGCAGCACTTCTCCATGGCCTCTGCATCAGCTCCTGCTTCTGGGATCCTGCCCTGTTTGAGCTCCTGTCCTGACTTCCTTCAGTGTTGCACAGCAATGCTGAAGTGTAAGCCAAGTTAACCCTTTCTGCCCAAACTCCTTTTTGGTCATGATGTTTGTTTGCAGCAACAGAAACCCAACTCAGACAACCCCAAAGGGGTTGTGACCCACAAGCTGAGAACCCTTGTCTGTGGTGCTGTGGAAGCTTTGGAGGATATGAAAAACTACAGTGGTAAAAATAATAAATAGCATGCTTATAACTTCCAGAAAGGATACAGGGGGCTGTAGGTCTGGCGAATATTGGGGTCAAGATAGGAAACAACAGCGTGAACTGAAAGTTCAGTGAGCATCACCGCACTGCGCCCTCAGCGCGATCAAAACTGTCCGCGCACTGCGCGCTCAGCGCAATCAAGACTGTCCGTGTTACACTGCATCTGTTTCACCACAGTGACTCAAAGGTGAAAGCAGGACTGGGGAGAGGCTCTGTGAGAAAGAGCACTGCTTAAGAAGAACAAGGACCAGAGTGTGAATCCCCAGAACTCACGTAAAAGCGAGGCAGAAGACCCATGGGCCTATAAACTCTTGCATTGGAAAGCAGTGACAGGTGGGTCCTGAAAGCGTGCTGGTCAGACAGCCTAGCAGAAATGAGCTTCAGGCCCCACGAGAGAAGCTGTCATGAGGGAATAAAGCAGAGAGCATCAGAAGAGGACACCCCACACTTTCCTCCTTTCCCTTCATATGCATGGATGTACACACACACACACATGCGCGCACACTCACACATGCGCGCACACACACGTGCACACACTCGCGTAGACTACATACCAGCCCCTTCATCCTTCAAAACTTAAAAAAAATTAAAATGATTTTTAAAACGAAAAGGAGAATGGTAATTACTTCTCATTCCTTACCTCCCTATTCTATTCAGTGTTTTTACAAACTGAGGGTTTGTTTTGCATCTAGCTCAATAAAACTAAAATTAATGCCAAAAATATGAGATGACATTAAAATCACTTATCATTGGCATGCATGTTATGGATGTCCTATTTGAAGAGCCATGAGGGTCAATAACACTTTCCTTACGATAATTGAAAGTGTCCAAATAAGCCAGGTAGTGGTGGTGCACACCTTTAGTACCAGCACTCAGGAGGCAGAGGCAGGTGGATCTGAGTTCAAGGTCAGCCCGGTCTACAGTGTGAGTTCCAGGACTGTTGTATAGAAAAACCTTGACTCAGAAAACAAAAATAAAACAAAACAAAAGAGTTTCTTTGGACAGAAATCTCGGACACGTTTCCTTTTCCTGGAATTTATCTCAGATACGTTGTTTGGATGGACAGGTAGTGCTTGTGCCATTTCAGGCCAGACTTCAGAGAACACATTATCCTGGGACCTCTTTCTCCTTGATAGAGCAACATCTTCATCATCTTTATGGATTTTGTCTCTGCCTATGTGAGCCAGAATATAAAAATGCAGTGAGACAATGCCAAGGCTGTAATTGTACGTGTCAAGGGTAAAGATAAAACGGAGGCAAATAACTAACAGAGAACATCACCATTCACTGTGTGTACTTTGATCTGTCTTTCTTTACATGAAAACATGGGCCGAGCCTCTTCTCTAAGGCTTGCTCCTTACCTCACAGGTTTTAAGATGTCACATTCTAGAAGAGACGTTGTAATGTCACCTTGGTCAGGGGATGTACAACCTGGAAGGACCCCACCCCCCAGTGAGATCAGCAGCCTCTCAGCCCGTCCCTGCAACAACAGAGTAAGAACAGATCCTAGCTGGTTTCCAAAGACTTCAAATACACATTTGTATGCAAATGGTTCCAGTTTTATATGTTGGCAATTAATGTAAAACATGAAGGCATTATGAGTTCCAAACCAAACATGCCTCTTGGCTGAACTGAGACGTGGCCTCAAGTAAAAATCCAACTCTCTTGATTTTACAGAGGCAGCCAAGGATCAGAGGGGAGTGGGGTCACTTGTATGGGGTCCCGGGGTTGGAGTCAGAGGACCGCGGTCCCCTTCCAGCTGCCCCTCTTTGCCCAGCGTAGTAACAAACATTTAACACAGCAGCATCTTACTTCAGACATGGGCTGACCCTTCCTACCCATGCACACATGTCAATCAACTAGCCTCAGCTGCGTGCCAAACAGAAGGCTCCGGCGTCCACTTCCTGCCCTTCGTCTCAGGCACAGTCAAGTACTCCACTCAGTTCGGATGCGTATGGGAAGAAAGGTGGGAACTCTTACCTTCAGGACGCCCGTGGAGGAGTGAGACCCGTCTTCACTTTCTAGGGGAATATTTTTTGTAAGGTTTTGCCTGGGAAGGCTGTTTCCAGGAAGCGTTAACGGGCCTCTGTGTAGAGGGCCCCCATGGCTGTTTTACAGTTTGGACCTTTGCCACAGACTCGTGTTTCCCATGTTTCAGGGGGAAATTAACCCTTTGGCTAAGAGTGTAGTCTCTGGAGCCAAATGGCCTGGATTCACATCAGCACCTGGAAACCTAGCAGCAGGTGATCTCAGGCACGACTTGGGAGTGCACTATGCCACCACCTCTTCAATTATTCAGTGTGAGAAACATGTCGTGAGGACTCAGTGAGCTCCTGTGCATGGGCACCTGCAAGGTGCTATGTATGCCAGCTGCACCTGCAGTCACCTGAGAGCAGGTTCAACTGATGTCACATGAGTCTTTACATCCACTCTGGTGACTTCAATGCACACGTCTCCTAGAAAGGAGCTTGGAAATAAACAAGGTGTTCTCAGAACGATTGGTTCTTTAAAATCTAGAAATGCTGTCTTAAGTGTGTTTTCGTGATCCACCAGGAAGTTTCTAGAATGGTCATCTGTCAGTGACGACATGCTTCCGTGAACGTTCCCCATCTTCTAGCATTCTTCTCACGTCTCCTATGTCTGTGTCAAGACATGCAGGAGCCCTCTGAGTCTCTGATTCAGCCAGATGGTAGTCAGCAAAAGCAAGAATTATCATAAGGTGATAGGGTGTTTTTAAGTCCCAATACTCTTAAGTCAGTAAAATGTGCTTGTGGAGGTATAACCAGTGTTGGGAGGGAGGAGATGACTTCTCCACTCCCTGGCACATTACAATTCCAGGATCCAGGCTGATAGGGGACCAGGAGATTCACGTACGGTTCCCAGCTTTAAAAGGTGCTCCCTCAGAAGTCACGTCCTCGGAGGTGCTGGCAGATTGAGTCTGAAAGGTCAGAGCTGACGGTGAGTTTATCAGCTGAACTGCTTCCTAAGGATGCATTAATAGCCCTGCCCTCATGAATGCAGCTCGGGCTGCTGGTCAATGAGACCAGAGTCATGTGGGTTTTATTTACTCTGTTGTGATAGCTGTGCTCTCAAGTGACCTGTCCAAATAAATGTCTCTGCTGATGACCCGCTAGTATCACTGAAGTGAGGGTGATGGATAGTGGACAGTTGAGAAGTCAGTGTGATGACATCTGCCCCGAAATGGGAAACTGAGTGGTAAGGTTTTTATGGCAACCAAAGCCTTGCAGAGGTGGTGGCAGCTGCTGCTTTTTTGTTATCCTCTGAGCATTCCCTGGGCCGGGTGTTTTAGCAAGCATTCTATTCAACGATACATCTGTTCTCATGGTAGATTTGTGAAGCCCTTAGCGACTGAGGAATTTGCCACTCGGAAGGAAGGAGTCAGTGGACAAAAAGTCGATTTGTTTTCTCTGTTTTCCAGGTTGAAGCATCGTGTTTTCCTCTGGACTCCAGCCACAAGGTTGCAGGACTGGTTCAGAAAAGTCCAGGCCACCAGCCAATACTCTGCCCTTTCTCTGTCCTGGCTATCAAATTTGCTGGCAACAGCCCTACTTGCATGAGCTATCTGTTAGAGTCAACTCAGAAGCAATGCACACAATGACAACACCATCCCTAGGGGGAGGGGAATGAAGTTCACCAGGTGTCAATCTTCAGAGTGCTGTGCGATAGAGTACTTATGGCTGACAGCATGGTACTGTGCACTTCAAAGCTACTGATGAGCTAGATCTCATATGAAGTGCTCTTACTGTATGCATAAAATAAAAATACAGGGACTAGAGTGTAATTTAGAGGTAGGGTGCTTGCCTCTTGTGCACAAGGTTCCAGGTTCAATTCCTAACACACGCACACACACACATCACCACTGCCACCACCATCACCAATAACAACAGCAATAGCAAAAAACTACCACTCAGGGACATAACACTTTGGGAGGTATTAGAGTAGAGACATTTATTACCTCGCTGTTGGGCATGGTGGTAGTCTCACAGATATGTGTCTATATTCCAATTGTATATATGAAATCTGCAGTTCTTTCTACATCAGCTGCGCCTCAGTAAAAATAGCTCGGCCAACGCAGGAGAACCAAGCACAGCAGTTATACTAGCAATAGCAAGAGCCCTGTGAGGCAGGGAGCTAGCTCCTCTTTACAAATGAAAGAAAGCCAGAGAGGTTATATGGCATATCCATTTGTCAGGGTACAGGTTCCATAGTGCCTTCTATGACTGCTCCTCAGACCCTGCTTCCACTCCCCAGAATCCCCATACACAGCCCTCTCCCAGACTCATGGGCTCCTGGGTCCTGGTTTTCAGTTTACAGCCAGCTGATGCTGAGCACTCACTAGGTACTAAGCTCTGGAGTGTGTGCATCTGCTCCCCACCAGAATTCCTACAATCCTTAGCCACCCCTTAGAGATGAAGCCTGGAGAGCTTCGTAATTCATCTAAAACCATATAGTTAGGGCAAGACCAAATCCAAAGTCAGGTCTGAAGTTCAGGCTCACTGAACTCCTGTCTTAAGCACCCAGCAACATAACTGCTCGTCCTCCCTGGCCCTCACACAAAGGAGTGTGCTCTGAACATTTCAGTAGGGTTCCAGGAATGGTGATGCCTGACAATGGCACAGTGGGGACCCTGCTGGCTTACTTACAAGGCATCTATCAAAGCTCTTTGCTTTTAGCAAGTGGTGTCCATACCACCATTGGTTTTGGCACCACAACTATCACCACTTCACTACAGGACCCAGCCATGACAAAGAAGTTTATCCTAAACCAATACCTGATGTGCTGAAACTTTGCTGGTGGGCCATGACCTCCTGGTGATACACAGATTAATGGAGATGGGTTAAATTAAGATGTAAGAGTTAGCAAATAAGAAGCTAGAGCTAATGGGCCAAGTAATGATTTAAATAATACAGTTTCTGTGTGATTATTTTGGGTCTGAACTGCTGGGTGGCCAGGAGACAAACAGCCTCCTACCACACCCCAACTGAGTTTGAACCTCTTCCATCACGCCAATACTTTTGATACACAGAGAGACCGAGTTCAAACTTGAATAAGAATAAAGGCTTTTTGGTTTTACATACAGGACTCGGTCTCCTAGTTGGTTTTTGGGGGACTCCGTGATCTGAGCATAACACACAAATGAGAGAGCGGGGAGAGGATGGCAGAGCCACTGGCCTAGGTACCCAGGTGGGAGCCGCAGAGCTGGCAAGCAAACTCAGAAAGCTTGGCCCCACAGTTCTCATTCAGAAGCCCATCTCCCTGCCTACAAAGCTGGCCTGAAACCCAGCACACCATTTTGAATGATTTTTATTGAGGAAAAATAATTATATCACTGAAATGGGGATTCCAAATATTTGTGCCAAGATGGCGGGAAGTGATCTTTGACACTCAGCCACACATCCTGCTCTGAGAACGAGCGTCATCAGAAGGGGTTAGTGAAGATGCCCACAGAGACCCTGGAATCAAGTGGCGGGAGCCATGCCGTGGATCCTTGTCTGAATTCCTGCTTCCACTCAGTGCCACTGAGGGCTGTTGAGGTGGCCTTGGATTCTTGGCTGCCCTGGTGTGACCTCCTTACGGTGATCTCCAGAGGTCTGCTGGCTCCCGGCCTACTGCCAGTTTGGACTCTGTATCCGGAATACCAATGCCAAGTGAGTTCTGGGAACTTGAGCCAATGTGTCCACAAAGATACCCACGCTGATGGCCTGCGAGTAACTGCGTAGTGAGGATGACTGCAATGACCTGACTGCAATGACCGCGTCCAGGAACTAACTGGATGCTCTTCTATGGCTGTCTTTTGTTGTTGTTATTTGTTTGTTTTGAGGCAGGGTTTCTTTGTAGCTTTGGGGCCAATCCTGGATTGCTTTGTTGACTAAGCTCAAACTCACAGAGATCCCCATCTCTGCCTCCCAAGGGCTGGAATTAAAGGTGGCAGTGTGTGCCCCCACTGCCCAGGAGCTATGGCTGTTTTAAGAAACAAGCGCACATACAAATGGATAAGAGTCATAAAGAGAGCCAGCCACCCCTTTCAGTGACTGTCCCAGGTCCTCTCCCCCTGTGCTTGCTGCAGACTCTCCAGCTCAGCGCTGGTCCCAGACTTCTCACCGCAAGTGGTTGTCCACATGCCCCTGACCCAGTGCTGGACCTAAACCCCCTGACCCAGTGCTGATCCCAGGTCCCCCTGACCCAGCGCTGGTCCCAGACCCCCCTGACCCAGAGCTGGTCCCAGGTCCCCCTGATCCAGTGCTGGTCCCAGGTCCCCCTGACCCAGCGCTGGTCCCAGACCCCCCTGACCCAGTGCTGGTCCCAGGCCCCTCCCCCCAAGTGCTGGTCCAGTGCTGGTCCCAGATCCCCTGACCCAGTGCTGGTCCCAGATCCCCTGACCCAGTGCTGGTCCCAGATCCCCTGACCCAGTGCTGGTCCCAGGCCCCTCCCCCCAAGTGCTGGTCCCAGACCCCCCTGACCCAGCGCTGGTCCCAGACCCCCCTGACCCAGCGCTGGTCCCAGGCCCCCCTGACCCAGCGCTGGTCCCAGACCCCCCTGACCCAGCGCTGGTCCCAGGCCCCCCTGACCCAGCGCTGGTCCCAGACCCCCCTGACCCAGCGCTGGTCCCAGGCCCCCCTGACCCAGTGCTGGTCCCAGATCCCCTGACCCAGTGCTGGTCCCAGGCCCCTCCCCCCAAGTGCTGGTCCCAGACCCCCCTGACCCAGCGCTGGTCCCAGACCCCCCTGACCCAGCGCTGGTCCCAGGTCCCCCTGACCCAGTGCTGGTCCCAGACCCCCCTGACCCAGCGCTGGCCCCAGACCCCCCCGACCCAGCGCTGGCCCCAGATCCCCCCACTCAGTACTGTTTGTCCCAGACTCTTTTCCCTCCCAGTGGCTATCCCAGACCCTCCCCCTCTGTGCTTGTCCCAGTCCCTTTTGTGAGGACAAATCCTTCCCATCCTAGCTCTCTCTGATGAGCACAAACACTCCCTGTTTTGCTAACACAGGAGCATCGTGTTCTTTCCTTATCAGAACATCCATCCTTCTTCATTTGCTCTGCGTGGCAGACGGTCAGAAAGCTCTGTAAGAAGAATCATGCCTACTTGGTCATTTCCATATGCCCGGGGCTTCCAGCCATGCCTTGCATATATTCAAGTATCTGTTTCATGATTACACAAGGAAGTATATAAGTTATTGCATCAACAGACAGGCTCTTGGATGTTGTTTCCAGGAATCTTTTGGTTCTCTTACTGGAATTTTATGGCTTGTTTTGGACAATAAGCTATGGTTGGAAATGAAATAATTTATGGTTTGGTGTTAGGTATTGGTAAAAGAGGAACAGAGTTTTCTTTTCCTCTCTCAGGGCCAGAGTCCCTTCTCAGTCTGAATCCTATGTTTGACATGTTATGCAAGCAAAGGGCCGAATTGTATTGTTTGACACTGCTAATATCTGGCGGTTGTTACTGCAGCAACACACAGCCTATTCTGACTCAGATAGATAATCAGCTGAGACAAACTTACCAGGAACCTACAGACCTGAATGAAGAGCCCCAGAAAGCTATTCTCTAATACGGCCCAATAAAACTTTCTATGAATATGCAAATCTAAAAAATGCCACAATGAAAGCTACTAACTCATCACATTTTAGAACTCTTTCTGCCCAAATATATAATAATGGTTTGTATTTCCCCATTTTTTATGTGTTTGCCTCTGTAATAGCTAGAGTGACAAAGGCTGACTATAAGACCATCCGTACTCTGTTTCCCCTGCCCTGCCTTTGATTTAAAATGTAAACAAAAGACAGACATTATCCTTATTAAATACCATTAAAACGTGGATCTCTGTTTTTATTAGCTTTGGGAAAAAGAGACAATCATCTCAATGTAATATTCGGAGACCAAGCTGAATGTTTCGAGGCTCCAAATTATATTCATCATTGTCTAGGATTTAAGATGGATTGATTGAAGCCTCTGTCTCACCAGCCCCATGGGAGGGGACTCGCTCTTGAATCCCAATCCCATGACCTAGTTTGCCATGTAAACTGCTCCCCCCCCCATTAGCTTTGGCTCTCCTGGAGATCAGTGTGTGATAAAGATGAAGACCCACAGAAGTGTCAGCTCTAGGGGAGAGCCTGGTCAGAAAAGCGCATGGACAAACACAGCTGGTGTGCAATTCACTGCTCTATTTAGGATGAAGAAATCCTGCTTTTCTACTGGAAAACCCCAAAATGTGTTCCTATGTCACTAAGGCAGTCGGACCAGGACTGCACTGTGCTTTCGTTGTTGCCGTTTGTTGTTTATGGAGACAGGTTCTTACTATGCGGCCCACGCTGGCCTCAAACCACAATCCTTTTGCCTCAGCTTCCCAAGTACGGAGATGATCATAGGTGTATTGCACCATGCTTATGGATTTTAAGTGCAGAATCACCTCCCAAGAGACTAGGCTCTTTAGAGAAACAAACTGAGACCCAGAGACCATTAGGCCCAGAGAGCACAGTTTCTCGATCTAACTCAATTTAACCCAAACTGCAACAGTTCTCTGTCTCTCTCTTCTGTCTCTTTAGAATACGTGTCACCTCCATAGCTCTCTGGAAAAACAGGAGGAAAACCAAAGCACTGGACAAATGTTAAACGAAATGGCTTGTGGAGAAGCATGGAGAGCGAGAAGGAGCGCTGGCTTAGAAGGCGAAAAGTATGGATGTCCACAGGCTCCTTTCAGCCAGCTTTACCACCTATAAAATGGGATAGTTTAATGGGATCCGCCCTCTGCTCTCCACCAACACAACACTGATCCTGGACTGGCCATAAACCGCGAAGGCCACTAACCTTGCCGCCTGGAAAATCACCTCCGAATCAGAATTTGTTCTCAAGGACAGCACTGGGGATGCTTTTGTCAGAACCATCTAAACAGTTTGCCTAGGGAAAGGCTTCAAACAAATGGTTGCCCTTCCTTCCTTCCTTCCTTCCTTCCTTCCTTCCTTCCTTCCTTCCTTTCTTTCTATCTGTCTTCTTCCTTTCTTTTGCTCTTTCCCTCCCTCTTTCTTGTCTTCTTTCTTTTGTTAACAGTTATTTGTCAGCCTGACCAGCAGGGTCATCTGTGAAGAGGACTGATGTGGGAGGGACCAGTTCAGTGTGATTGGTGTCGCCCCAGGCACTGTCCAGGAGCAAGCCAGTAAGCAGCTGTCCTCCATGACCTCTGCTTCAGTTTCTGCCTCCAGATTCCTATCTTAAGCTCCGGTCATGACTTCATGTCCTGATGTACTGGATGTTATAAGAAGGAATAAACCCTTTCGTCCCCAGGTTGTTTTTGGTTATGGTGTTTATTATAGCTATAGAAAGCAAGTCATGGGGGCTGGAGAGATGGCTCAGAGGTTAAGAGCATTGCCTGCTCTTCCAAAGGTCCTGAGTTCAATTCCCAGCAACCACATGGTGCTCACAACCATCTGTAATGAGGTCTGGTGCCCTCTTCTGGCCTGCAGGCATACGCACAGACAGAATATTGTATACATAATAAATAAATACATATTTAAAAAAAAAAAAGAAAGAAAGAAAGTCATGACAAATGGCTTTAGGGCAGGGGTGGTGTCCTCACACATCCCACATCCAGACCCTTTATTAACAACGTCTTATACTAGGAAATGTCCGACTCAACTAATAATTCAATAAGGGCACATTTTAAACTAAGCTTTGAACTTATTTCTATTTCTTTTGCTTTTACCTCACCTTTTTGTGTACTATAACTTCACAGTGACATTCAATAGTCATGTTATTTTAGTCTTTTCCAGGCTGTAACAGTTCCTCTAACTTTTCTTGGTTTTGACAATGACTACAATAGTTTTGAGAAGTACCTGCCAAATATTTGCTCTTCAGCCTGGGTTCTTGTGGATAGTTTTTGCTCACAGACCGTGGTCAGTGGTTTGGGGAGGAAGAACCCAGTCATACAGGAGCGTGCATCACCAACACCATTGAACACTGCTGAAATCAGACTTCTCCTCAGGGAAGTCACATTTTTCTCCATTTAGTCCCAGGCACTAAACCCGTCCTAGGATGGGTCTTATCCTCCACCTCCTTGATGAAGCACAGCTACACAAAGCAATGCCTGCTGGGAAACAGGTTTCAGCTCCAGACCTGACTGTCCCATAAGCTGAGCCAAGGAAGTGGCGTCCCACATCCAGCTTGTGAAAGGGACATCCTCACAGTATCCTCACGACAGGCTTCTCTAAGCAGCACGTGGAGAATGTCTTGAGCAAACTCAGTAGCGGGTTTATTCTTATGCCTGTGCACACAGGACTTACTTATCCCTCACCCTTACAAATCCAATGCAGCTAAACATCACATACAAAGAACTCTTAGAAATCAAAAAGGAAAGGATAATTCATCTTTTCAAACAAGCACAGGACATGAAAAATAGTTTCCTATAATAAATGCAAAGTGTATACTAACCCCACGTGCGTACATCCACGCTAAAGTCCAGAATGTCGCTGCTGAGGAAGGGTGAGAGGGAGAGACCATGGGACTCTCACTTCCTGCTTTGCACATTTCTCAACAGCAAACAGAGAACACTTGGCAACTGTTTTTGGAGAAGCAATTACATTTTCTTACAAGAAAATTGGAACTGTTAAAATAGATGTGCTGAGACATCTAGAGACACGGGCCACTCTCTCTCATTTAACGGCCTCTCAAGAGAAGAAGACCCAGGGTTAGGGAACAATGGCTGGTTGTGAAACCTGATATCACTACTTATTTGTGTTTCTTATTGGAAATTTATCATTCAAGGTCACCCCACCTGTATGTTTATGATTAGAAACCACAGGTATTATTTTCCTCTCTGGGTTTTTAAGGTTTGGCAATTAACCTGACGCCACAGGAAATCCACGGATTGCCAGATAATTTCAGCTCTATTTGGGAAAAGCTGGTCATGTGCGTGTTTGAGGAGCGTCTGCGTTACCCGACACTATCACTTTGATTATTAAGTAAATATGTCTGGACAACATATGAATGAAGGAAGTGTTAAATCACAGGCCATTCCAACAGGGAATCACTTAAACAAATCTGTCATCTAGATATAACTTGCATAAAAACTTAAGCTGACTGTGGCAGTGCTTGTCTATAATATATAATTCAGGAGTCAGAGCAGGAGGGGCACTAGCTGGAGGCCAACTGAGTCTAGACAAGAGAACCTGTTTGACAGCAAGAATAAAAACAAAATGACATTGAGAAGGAAAGAAGAGAGAACTGAGAATTGTTGTACTCAGAGACTGGTAAGATGGGTCAGAGGATGAAGTGGTTTCCAAGCAAGCATGAGGACCCAAGTTTGATTCCCTCCTCACCTAAAACACTGGGTGTGATGGTGAACTCTAGCACTCCCAACACTAGTGAGGTAGACAGACAGATAGGTCCCTGGGACTCAGTGGCCAGGCAGCCTGCCTAATCAATCAGCCCCAGGTTCCAGTGGGACCCTGTTCCGGAAACAGGGTAGATAGCTCCTGAGGAACAGCAGACACCTCTGGCACACACGTGTGTGTTCACAAGCATACCATGCACCAGCCCTCACACATGATTGGCTGAGAACAAAAGAAATTTCTGTTCCCGAAAAGATTATTCTTAAATAGAATCACTTATATTTTAGGGTATCCAAATAGGAAGAAAACAAACATATTAAATACAACACATTGCTGGTGATCATTGAGCACACAACACAGTGTGAGGCTGACTTATGCTCTTGAGATGCCATTGGAGAAAAGAGTGTCAGAGCCATTGGCCAGCGATGGCAACATCTTCAGGGGTGTTCCCCAGAGAACGAAGCCCAGGTAAACACAGATGGGAGCAAGAGAAGCAGATGGCCGCTTATTTAAAACATGATTCTCTGTGTTAATCGTTGCTTATGGGAAGGCTATGCATCAACCTGCCTGATGAAGGCTAGTGACATGGTCGCAGACCCAGCTGATGAGGGCAGTGCTATTTTAGGCCTCTAAATGATTCTAGATCTGTCCATCACTGATTAGCTGAAGAAAATATATCCAAACCATAACGAACCTCCTCTATCACCAAGTTTTACTCAACTGTCAGATGAGCCATCAAATGATTGGAGAAGGCAAAGCAAATATGTTATTGAGACTGGAGTTCCATGTGGCTTAAGCCCCCTTGAATACATTTAGGCCTTTTAAATATTCCTTCAGGGAATTTTACCAGAAAAAAAGGTTTGGCTTTTTGCTTTTTGGACATGGTTCATAGTTCAGTTGAAATATTTAAATCTTTTTAAATGATGTTTTTGAACAAAAAAATTCTCTTACAAATGTCACTGAGAGTTGAAATTAAAGGAGTCCAAAGATCCAAAGATTATTTTTATTACTCTCAAACCTTCAAATGACATTGAGATATTTCTCTGGAAATCCACATAGCAACATTACACAATTTGGTAACAATCTTTCTTTTTACTATACAGGGCTGCCAGATTTAAAAACAAGTAAGTATAGGGGTGAGTGTATGTGCTAAGGTAGAGAGTAGTGAAAGACAGAGTCTGTGAAGTGTCAACAGTATATTTTTATAATCGCTAAAGGTCTGTCTCACTATAAGACCCCATCTAAGAAGGGCCAGGGTGTTAGAAACCTATAAACCCAGCACTTGGAAGGTAAAGGCAGGAGAATCAAAGGTTCAAGGTCATCCTTAGCAATTGAGTTGTAGGAGACCTTGTCTCAAATACACAGTCAAACAAAGGCCCAGTTTAAGAATTGTCTTGAGGCAAGAGCAGGCCTAGGACGATGAACTCCATGGGAGCAGGAGCATATCCAGACCAGGTACATTTACAAAAACAGGTCTGAGCAGGCAACCTAGGCTAGAGCAGGCCTGAGACAGCAAACTCCACAGGAATGGAGCAATCCCCAGGAATGCTGAGTGACCTCCAGAAACACAGAGTAAACAATGGGGTAACTGGAACTGTGGCACTGACTGTACCACGAGGAACAACCATCTGAGCCTTGGGTCCACTGGCACCTGGAAGATTAATCACCAGAGTCACAGACAGCCCCAACTACACCAATTAGAAGAAAAGATGAGTAGACACGGTAAGAACAGATACAACACCACAAAGAGCAACACAACACCAGTAAAATCTAGTGACCTTACAACAGCAAGACTGGAACAACCAAACATAGATGAAGCAGAAGAAAATGACCTAAAGTATAACTTCAGGAGAATGTTTGAGATTCTTAAAGAGGAAATGAGAAAATCTCGGAGTAATTCCAACCAAACAAGTAGAAGACTTGTATGACAAGAACTTTAAATCTTTGAAGAAAGAAAATGAAGAAGACACCAGAAAGTGAGAACTCTCCCGTGCTCTTGGGTAGGTAGAATTAATATAGTAATAATGATAATTTTACCAAAAGCAATATATAGATTCAATGCAATGCCCTTCAAAATCCCAGCAAAATTCACCACAGACCTCAAAAGAAAGGTACTCAACTTTATATAGAAAACAAAAAACCCAGGATAGTCAAAACAATCCTGTACAATAAAAGAACTTCTGGAGGCATCACAATCCCTGACTTCAAACTCTACTAAAGAGCTAGAGTACTGAAAACAGCCTGGTATTGGCATAAAAACAGACAGGAGAACCAATGGAACCAAATTGAAGACCCGGATATCAATCCACACACCTTCGAACACCTGACTTTTGGCCGGGCATTGGTGGCGCACGCCTTTAATCCCAGCACTCGGGAGGCAGAGGCAGGCGAATCTCTGTGAGTTCAAGTCCAGCCTGGTCTACAAGAGCTAGTTCCAGGACAGGCTCCAAAACCACAGAGAAACCCTGTCTCAGAAAAAAAAAAAAAAAAAAAAAAAAAAAAAAGAACACCTGACTTTTGACAAAGAAGCAAAAAATATCAAATGGAAAAAAGAAAGCATATTTAACAAATGGTGCTGGCATAACTGGATAACAACATGTAGAAGAATGAAGATAGAGCCATATCTATCATCATGCACAAAACTCAAGTCCAAATGGATCAAAGACCCCAACATAAAGCCAGCCACACTGAACCTCATAGAAGAAAAAGTAGGAAGTACACTTGAACACATTGGCACAGGAGACCACTTCCTAAATATAACCCCAGCAGTACAGACACTGAGAGAAACAGTTAATAAATGGGCCCTCCTGAAACTGAAAAGCTTCTGTAAAGCAAAAGACATGGTCAACAAAACAAAACGACAGTCTACAGAATGGGAAAAGATCTTCACTAACCCCATATCAGAGGTCTGATCTACAAAATATACAAAAAACTCAGGGAGGGGAGCAGAGAAAAATGTAGAGCTCAATAAAAATCAATTTACAAAAAATGTCTTGAACTGCTTTCCTTTGAGGCCAACTTCTTAGAAACAAATGCTCATTTTCTTTGTTTTCTAATTTCTTGCACCATCTTCTCTCAGAAAATGGTTTCAAGGTCCCACTAAGCTGATAAGATTCCTGTGAGAAGAAACACAGATATTCTCTGGCAGCTTGTGGTCCCTTGGGCCAAAGATGCTTTGATGAAGGCTACATCCACAGGCTCCTGAAATGGTATAGAACATACCATTTTTTTTTTTCCAAACCACAAAACAAGCTGTTCAGAAAGGCATCTTCTACATACTAATAAAACAGAAACACATGAGGCAATGGAAGTTGCTGGAACATACAGCACAGATAGTTCCCAGCTTTGGATGGTTCATTTTTTCCCAAGCCCATGATGTGCAATGGAAAACCTTTTCTAGAGCCCGGGCAGTTGTAATAAAACCACAGCTCTGCATCTGCCACACAATCACAATAGGGAAGCCAGGGCTAGCGTTATGGGTGCGATTCTGATATACTTTCAATATGTATTGAGTTTATTGAGATGTAACTAAATTGTACATGAGGCAGCACCAGTAATTTAATTCAAACATGTGTCCTAAACTGTTATCTACCTCACAACTGCCGTATATTCTAAAACCACTGTCCTAGTAGATGGAATGTTGTAAATACCAATATTTGGATATAATCTGTAGAATAAAAAATTTCATATGGCTCTAATATTATTAGTAATATATTAATATATTTAATAATATATTATTATTATTAATATTATTTACTTTTTCCCTTGCTTGAATACCTTTAAATTTCAGTTGACAACTGTCTTTTTATATTTATCCAAAGGATCTAAAAATGTTTGCCCATCAAAACCTGAAATAAATGTTTCTAGCAATTATTCTCATCATTTCCTAGACCTGAAAGCAACCAAGATGTGCTTTGGTAGGTGTATCCAGACAATGGGATACTACTAGGCTCTAAAACCTACAGGCCAGGAACGACATAAAGGAAATATATACACACATCTGAGTGAAAGAAGCCGAGAGCCTATCCAGGAAAAAATGCCCTACTGTGTGATTCCAACTACATGACAATATGGGAAAGGTAAAAACTTTAGAAATAACAAAGACATCAGTGGCCATCAGAGATTCTAAGGGAGATGAACACAGGCCGGGCAGTGGTGGCGCACGCCTTTAATCCCAGCACTCGGGAGGCAGAGGCAGGCGGATCTCTGGGAGTTCGAGGCCAGCCTGGTCTACAAGAGCTAGTTCCAGGACAGGCTCCAAAGCTACAGAGAAACCCTGTCTCGAAAAACCAAAAAAACAAAAACAAAACAAAAAAACAAACCAAAAACCAAAAAACAAACAAAAAAAATGAACACAGATGTTCTCAGAACGGTAAAGCTTGTCTGTTACAGTTATGGTCAACTATGTAACTCTACAGTCTCTTGTGAAACTCATGGGATATACATTCCTAACGAGTGTGGAGGCCAAATGTGTGAGCCTATTTCCACCTTTTCTGATGGTCAGAGAGCTTTAAGTTACTCAAAATCAAAATTGTTGACAGCAAGTATAGCTACGCATCCTGACTGAGGATGTGGTTACTTGGTTCTTTTGACATTAAGAAGGCTCATACAGGTAGATCCATTCCATCCTGACAAATGGTCAGGATGTGCAAACGTAATTTTGCTCCTTCTTTTGTAATAGGAGGTTACCTGGGGAGTGACTGCCTTCAGGATACTTGGTCTAGTGTGGCTTCACTGCCTAAACAACAGAGTGCTAATGACTTGATATCTTAAAGTGTTAGAGCAATTAACTGTTAGAGTTATCCTTTGTATCATGTTAAAGAAGTCTGTTGCCATCTCCCCCTTTTTTATTGGGGTATAAAACCGTATGGAAAATTAAAAGTGAACGATTTCAGTATTCCCTGGAATGCCCTCCCAGTACTATTCTATGGTTTTATTATTTTTAAATGCGTCTTCATATTCTTTACTAATTTTTTTAAATCCCTACACCCCTACCCTGGCAGGTAGTGCTTTTGTTGAGGCTGGTCCCTGGCAAACGAGGAGCCCTGCTGTGAAAGATGTTCCTTGATGATAATGATGTTCGTGAACTGGAAGATGTTTACCATGCTGGTGGAGATGTTGATAATGGGGAGGCCATGAATGAGTGAGGACAGGGGAGATGTGGGAAATCTCTACACTTTCCTCTCCATATAGCTGTGAGCCTAAAGCTTCTCTAAAATAAATAAGGTCTGGGGATGTGGCCAATCAGCACAGTGCTTGTCTAGCTTGGGTGATCTGCTCTGCTCCCTCTCCAGCACCCCAAAGAGGGTCAGAAACTCAAGGTCATCCTGGGATACAATGCAAGTTCCTGACTAGGCTGGGGTATGTGGGACTGTGTGTGTATCTGTCTGTCTCTCTGTCTGTCTTATACCTTAAGTCAGTGCTGGTTTAATACATAAGTGTATTACAGCAGAATGCCTGCAAAGAAAGCCACATTGATTCCGCCTTTCCTACATGCTCACGGTTTGTCTCATCTTAGTGTTTTTCTCCTTCCCTCAAATACAGGCTGGCCTGCGACTTGTTCAGAATGCGGCAGGGGCGGCAGCTCTGAGCCTTGCTGTAGGAGGCCTGTGGGGTTCCACTGGGCTCTCTGAAGAAAGCTACTGCATAAGAAAACTTTCCATTTTCTTCCATGTCTTTCCTAAGCAGGCATTCCTTAACACTCTGGGACCCCCACTTCAACATTTTGGTCTCCCTTACTCCTTCCCAGCTGTGTGACTGAACCGGCATGGTGTCCCCTTGTCTTCTCCATTCTCTTCCTCTGGGTAGCTGCTCGGATTTGACAGTTGGCCTGCCTGGGTTTTTCTTTTAAACTCTAAAAAAAAGTTTTTGCTTTCATTTGAGTCCACTTAAAGACATTTTATTAATGAGACTAAAAACCCTTGAAAGAGACCCTGATTTCGCCTATACCATTATCAACTCTGAGGCCTGGGTCAGTTATAACTAAGGTAGATCTTTTTAATACACTGGCAGCCCTCAAATAACCATGGTTCTTAAAGTTACACTTTCTGCAGCTCCTTCCACTACCATTGACTTGACCGTGTGACTTTCTTTGGCCAATGGGATATGAGTATTAATACAAATCAGAAGCAAGGCATTCCTATCCTATCAGCACTGAGGGGGCGGTCCCGACCCTATCCTATCAGCACTGAGGGGGCGGTCCCGAGGAAAACAAATATTGACACATTCTGGCAGAGTGCTAGCCAGAGCTGAGAACACAGAGGATTTACAATAGCTTCTACACACTCAGTGTCTGAGGATTCTACTGTTGTGATAAAACACAATGACCAAACGAGCATGGGATGAAATTTCATTTATTTCAGCTTACAGCTTGTTCATCATTCAGGGGAGTCAGGGCAGGAACTCCAGGCAGGAACTGAAGCAGAGGCCATGAAGGAGTGCTGCTTATTGGCTCATTCCTTATAACTAGCTCAGCCTGCTTTTTTGGTTTCTTGTTTGTTTGGTTTTGGTTTATTGGGGTTTTTTTTTGTTTGTTTGCTTTCAAGACAGGGTTTCTCTGTAGCTTTGGAGCCTATCCTGGAACTTGCTCTATAGACCAGGCTGGCCTAGAACTCAGAGATCTGCCTGCCTCTGCCTCCCAAGTGCTGGGATTAAAGGCGTGCGCCACTACAGCCCAGCTTCAGTCTGCTTTCTTACAGCACCTTGGACCACCAGTCCAGGGGACCCTCCCACATCATTCATCAATCAAGAAAATGTACCATGGGTGTGCCTAGAGACCAATCTGGTGGGGGCATTTTCTCAATTGATGTTTCCTGTTCTAAAAAGACTGTAACTTATGTAAAAATATCCAACACATTTGGTGGGCCAAAGAACTAAAATCCAAAAGGCCCTGAACCCTCAAGATGTCAGCTGACTGCCAGCTTTCACTTTCTACACCGGATCCTTTCCCATGACCCATCAGCAAAGCAGAATTCCCCACATGCATTCAAATTAACCAATCAGACTCATCCCAGTTTGATGCCTAATTTATATATGGTACCAAACTGCCTCATTCCCAAGACATAAAACTCTGCTTTGGCATGCTACTTGGTAACTCATCTTCAAGTCTCCCCTCTGGCTACAGGGAGCTGTTTCTTTATTTCTCAGTGAACTCTGCTTGCTTCTCTTTTGTGTATTGCCCTTGCTTGTGATCCTTAGCAACCACGAGACAACAAAGTCCCCTCTGACAGAAGAAACCAAAAGCCAACAGCAATTGTGTTGCAGGCAGTCTTGACGGAGGTGGGAGTGTCATATATCCATTGCTTTCATTGGTTAATTAATAAAGAAACTGCTTGGCGTGATAGGTTAGAACATAGGTGGGTGGAGTAAACAGAACAGAATGCTGGGAGGAAAGGAAGTGAGCTCAGACTCCATAGCTCTCCTCTCTGAGGCAGATGCAATGAAGCTCCAGCCCAAGATGGACATAGGCTAGAATCTCCCTGGTAAGCACACCTCATGGTGCTACACACATTAATAGAAATGGGCCAAGCAGTGTTTATATGAATACAGTTTGTGTGTCATTATTTTGGGGCATAAGCCAGACGGCCAGGAGCCAGGCAGCAGCCCGCAGCTCCATTCAACAGAAATGTACAATTGCATATGAGATCTCTCCTTAGAACCCTTGTTTCTGGAGCCCTGGGTCACCATGGAAATGCCCAGGTACCCAGTGGTCTCAGTCAACCAAGCTCAGAAGCTTGGGGCATGTGAGTGCAGAAGAGCAGAGCTATGCTGGTGAGTCCAGCTCATATCAAAACCAAAAGAATGGCACATCATCATTGGGTAAGCCACTACGTTTAGGTGCAGTTTGTTGTCTAGCAATAAATACCAAAACAAAAATGATATTCACAAATCCAGTATTTGTCATAGCACACATAATTTTTAAAAAGTCAATTAATTCACTACCGAAATTATGTAGCCTGTCAATAACCTAATTATTAGATTTGAGAAACACTGATTTAACAGGATAATATTAGCAAGAATAGTAACTCCAACTTATAACAAAAGATCTATTCCTGCCAGGCTCTGTGTGTCTTAGTGACTGTTCTCCTGCTGTAACAAAACACAAAGTTCAAGGCATCTGATGAAATAAAGCATTTAATTAAGTTTAAATTTCCCAAGTGTTAGAATTCATGATGGAGACAGAGACAGCTGGGAGCTCACATCTGGGTTTATAAAGTGGAGGCAGAGAACACACAGGAATCTTCTGAATCCTCAAAGTTGACCCCAGTGACACACCTCCTCCAAAAAGCCGCCACACCTCCTAATCCTTCCTAAGCAGTTCCACTAACTGAGACCCAAATTCAAACATATGAGCCAATGGGAGCCATTGTAATTCAAAGCACCACACTGGGCCACATATTTTCTATGCACAGCATACTCTAATCCTGCCAATACCCTATAGGTAAATATTTTATGAATGAGGAAAATAAAGTCATCCTTTCCTGTCAAGATACAGTCTTTTAAAAATTACTGAATAGAGGGCTGGAGAGATGGCTCAGAGGGTAAGAGCGCTCGCTGCTCTTCCAGAGGTCCCGAGTTCAATTCCCAGCAACCACATGGTGGCTCACAACCATCTATAATGAGACTGGTGCCTTCCTTGCCAGCAATACATTGTATGCTTAATAAATAAATAAATCTTTAAAAAAAAATTACTGAATAGAAAGTGCCATGGCTTAAAAGCTAATGAATAGAGTTCATTCTGTATATAAATATTTATAGAGCTATGTATTTCTGGCTTCTGTGCTTATATTCAGGGTCAGAACTGTTCAATTTGATCAGATGCTTGGGCTACAGACAGGCTCTTCCCAAGTCCTTCAGTGGCTTCCAGGAGCAGAGTACCATCCTCATCTAGGCCTGTCTGATACCACTGTGCCCCAGTCAATACTGTGCATCCCAGGAAAGGAACGCGGAGAAAGGATTTCAGTAACTACACCACAGCTCCAGACTCAAGGGTCAATGTGCTTCTTAAGAGCAAACTAGCTCACAACCTCAAAACCATTACAGATCAAGTTGGGTGTTAACTGTCCCAGGAGAAATTAAACGAGCAGATATGCATAGGAGAAAAGGAGAAAACTAGGGAGGCTGAGAGGAAAAGAGAAACCTTTTATGACTCAGGTGAGCATAGCTTTGGCAGCATTGGAGCCCAGAGGAGAGGGGCTGGAGGTAAAGTCACCAAGGATGTGGCAGTGTCATTGGTCATGGTGCAGAGACAGACTGTGGGCAGGGGACAGCTGGAACCCACAGGAAGAAGTGTTGAACAGAGGTTGTACCAGAGTCACCTCTGCCACTTGCTGAGAACATTGGTGATGTTCATTGAATAAATGCAGGTCCAGGTCAGGCATAGGGAGGGGTATCTTTTCTATAGAGTATTTGCGGAGACAGGGGTGTTCACTGGAGAGGAGGAGTCTAGGAGGTAAGTGTATGTTTAAAGAGCAAGGGGACACTTCTGCATTGCTAGTGGGAGTGCAAACTTTGGAAATCAGTATGGTGGTTTTCAGAAAATCAATCTAGCTCAAGACTCAGGGATATCACTCCTGAGCATATATCCAAAAGATGCTCAATCATACCACAAGGATCCCTGCTCAACTATGTCCATACAGCTTTATTTGTAATAACTACAACCTAGAAACAACTTAGATGTCCCTCAGCTGAAGAACGGATGAAGAAAATGTGGTACATTTACACAATGGAATTTACTAAGCTGTTAAAAACGGCATCAGGAAGTTTGCGTGCAAATGGATGGGACTAGAAAAAAATCATCCTGAGTGAGGTAACCCAGAGCCAGAAAGACAAACATGGCATATACTCACTCATAAGTGGATGTTAACTGTAAAGTAAAGGATAACTAGGCTACAGTCCACAGCCCCAGAGAGGCTAGGTAATGAAGAGGGCCCAGCGGGGACTAATGGATCTCCCTGGGTCGGGGAAATAGAGGAGATCTCCTGGATGGACTGGGGACCTGCAGGCGTGGGAACTTGAGGAATTGGGTTGGGGGCTAGGTAGAGGGGGAGAATGCTGCAAGAGATGATTGACAACTGGGGTTTTATGGGATCAGGCAGAAGACTGATGCAGGGAAACTCCCACGGAATCTACCAGGATGGCCCCAGCTAAGACTCCAAGCAGCAGCGGAGCACAGCCTGAACTGACTATCCTCTGTGATTGGATTGGTGATTACCCTGGTTGCCATGGGTGAACCTTCATCCAGTGACTGATGGAGGCAGATTGCGAGACCTGATCCACAGCCAAACATTGGGGAGTCCTGCTGAGGAGAGGGAGGAGGGATTGTAGGAGCCAGGGAGGTCAGGGACTTTGCAGGAAAACCCACAGAAACAGCTAGCCTGGTTTATGGGAACTCAGAGTCTGAACCAACAAGCAGGGAGCCTGCATGGGACTAACACAGGCACTCTGCGTATGTGCGACCGTTGTGTAGCTTGGTCTGTTTGTGGGACTCCTGGCAATGAGAACAGGGGCTGCCCATAGTGCTTTAGATGGAGCTTGGGAACCTATTGCCCAGCCTAAATACAAGGGGAGGGGCTTCGCCTTAGGGCAGCTTGATAAACCTTGCTTTGCTGATGCTCCTGGGAGTTCTGACCCTCTTTGAGCAAATGGAAGGGGAGTGAGGGGGAGTGGAAGGAAAGGAGGCAAGTATTAGAATGTAAAATAAATAAACTAACTATATATGTTTATATAAAATGTATATTTATATAATATATAAACAAACTATATATTTATATATAATATTTGTATATTTATATATAAATTTTATATATTTTATATATTTATATAATCAAGGAATGGAACCAGACCATACTCAAGACCCTTTGGGAGCGGTCTTCAGATAGTACAAGGATCCTGGGCCAATAAAAACATAGAGATAGTATCTTCCACTCCAATGACCCAGAGGGAGATCCCACCTCCTGGGAGATAAAGGAAGCTGTGAAAGCTTCAACCCCTTGGCTTCGCAGGGACTTTTCTTTTTCATCTCTCCCACCCCCACCCCTCTTCCCAGGGTTGACTGAAAACCTCACACAATCCTGTTGAGAAGGGAACAATTCCGTCAGTACATCCAGGTACTGAAGACTCACCACTGTGCTCTGAAGGTCTCTGACATCTCCATCAGCTCAGAGGGTCCTGTGTCAGGTCATTCCTAGGTCAGAGCCCTGAGGTGCAGGGGTCCAAACAGCCCTCCTGCCAGAGAGCCAGGACAAGCGCTCCCACACCCCGCAGAATCTTCTCCTCCCTCTGTTCTTCAGGGAACAGTGAGCTTTCCTTTGAGGTTACCTCAAAGGAAAGGCAGCTGATGTGTGATAAGCCCGAGGGCCTCCCAGGCCTGGGCTCCAATTAAAAGAGGCCAGGCTCTCTGGTGGGTTAGGGACTGGAACTTCAGTTCAAGGTGAACACCTGGGAAACCTTCTAGAATTGTAAATAAGTGGAGGAAGTTGTTGTAGGGGATCTGAAGAACAGAGAAGCAATTTTATAAGCTTAATGCACTTCCACAAGCACCTGGGCAAACCAGTTCAATTTGAAATATTCATTTGCATTAGAATAGTCATGAATATTCAAAAGTCAGCGGTGTTTCAGATCCATTGTCTATTCCTGGCACTCAGCTTCCCCTTGAAAAGCAGATCACAGGTTTTCTAGAGAGGTGGGCTGGACCAGGTTTGCACTGCCTGGTGGCAAAGGAGGTCATTATTTTGTTTTTAAATATTAGAAAAGGAAAAGGCTCAGCGGCCGTGAAATCTTTTCTTTTTGTTCTAGTGGGGCTAAGGATTGTGCTGGAATCTCCACCCTAAAACTGCCATTTTGAATCTGCTGGGCAGAGCTCTGGCTTACACAAAACTTGCGTGGATCGACTTGGTTCCAAGGTCCTTAAACACCACTGAGGGGCCTAGAGATAGGGCCCTGACAGGCAGAGGACGGCGAAAGGAACCACGGATAATAAGATGGCAAACCTCCGCTTCTTCCTCCTTCTCCTACCTGAGATAAAGGTCTTGTGGTTTTTCTTCCACCAGCAGGGATCCCCTTCTGGCTGACTAGTGTGTTCAAGGTCCATTCTGAACATGTTTACTTGAGTTGTGGGCCGGTCAGCCTTTCTTTGTCTATTGACCCTAATCTACCAAAACCACACCCTCTGATTGGATTTCACTCCCTTCTCTGCTCTTTGGGAGTCTTTACTTTTCTCTTGATGTACTTTGTTCTCTCTCTCTCTCTCTCTCTCTCTCTCTCTCTCTCTCTCTCTCTCTCTCGTGTGTGTGTGTGTGTGTGTGTGTGTGTGTGTGTATATTTAGCTGTAATAAAATTTGTTGTTGCCTGCTGTGTCTGAGGTTTTTCCTGCCTTTTAATTCTTTAACTGGGAGATAAATGACCAGATCAAGATGCCTGAACAGTAACCTACTAGGGACATGACTACGCTCCATGGACTGTGTGCTAGGCAGGTCAGGGAACTCCTGCCACAGTCCTACGACCCCAGGTCACTCATCGTTAGCCCCACTGCAGTCCATGACTGTTCTAATATTCTGCACTCTCATTGGTCAGACTGACCCATGTGTACCCATCTAACCCCTCTTAAGTGAAAGGGCAGTAGGCTATGAGAGAAGTACAGCTGAGAAGGTCAAACAGACATAGAGTTGATGGCAGATTTGTTCCTTTGCCCGCACCAGCTCCAGCTGAAGCCCATTCTACTGCTTTCTGTGACAGTCTTGATGGCATCTCTTGGAGGCTGTCAGAGGAACCAATGTGATGTCAATTCAGCAGTGAAGTCATGGTTACAAGAGTCCTTAGATTAAAAAAAAAAACCGACTGTGTGGGAAGTTTTACCTATTCTCTCACAGTTATTTCTGTATTCAATTTGCAAGATAAAAGATGAGAGCCTTTCCACCTACCCAGCTCTCTGCCGCAGGCTGGCACCTTCCTGTTTACTTGTGGGCATCTTCAGAATTGTCTTCAGATCCTGACAAAGGAGCCTTGAATGTGGGTTCTGGGGAAGGGCTTTAGAGGTCTTCTACTTTAGAGAATCCACACACCCAAGAGACAAGAGCTATTAAATGCATGTTTATATTAACCAGGAATTTTAAAATGAGGCCAAGCATACATTGCTGCAAGTACTCTGTATTAAAAGAAAAAATCCAAGATGGGCAAATCAGCATGGGGCCAGACACATTGCTCCATGGAAAGAGAAGATAAAGTGTGGTAGTTGAAGTTACATTTTAAGTTTAAATTATTGTGCTTAAGAGATCAGCAAGACAAAAATACATCTAACCTGTACTTCCTGGAATACTGGGGACTATTGTTCATGTAAGATAACAAACCATGTGTTTTCACTTCCATAAACAAGCTTGGTTGTTACAACTGCATAGAGTGTGCTTGATCAGACATAGGTGGGAAGTGCATAGGGAGGAAGCGTGCCGGGATGTATGCTTGCCCCTGATTGGATAAAGGCAGGAAGCATGTCAGGATGTATGCTTGCCCCTGATTGGATGAAGGCAGGAATCATGTCAGGATGTATGCTTGCCACCGATTGGACGAAGGCAGGAAGTATGTATCCTTGTGGGTTTTGCCTTTATAAGCTCCTGATTAATGTAGTTCGGGCCATACTCTGGGAATCCTGAGTGTGTAAAATTACCTGGCACAAGTGAGAACGAAGCACACAACAAACCCACTTAAGAGTTTATTAGAGGAGTCGTGTGCAGGCCTGAGGAAGTTGGTGTGGAGAAAGAGAGCTCGGAGATGACACGTCCAGCCTTTAAAGGCTGCGGGGGCATGTGTATAGGGGCAGGGTTGATGTAGCTCATGCCTGTGTGCAAGGGCTTACGTAGCTGCCGTCATATGTAGGTGATGCAACCATGCTGCACGCACAGCACGCTGGGCCTTTTAAGGTCACAGGGTGGCTCAGTCTTTTGCCTGAGTGTTTGTCTGCACATGTGTGGCCCTGGAACCCAGAAGTACCCGCCACTCCTGTAACTGGAACCATAACAGTGTGGACCTGGCCAGCGTCCATCCCGGCCAGGAATTAATAAAGCTTGTTCCAAATTTGGCTCAAAAACTGGGGTAGTGTTCTTACTCTTTCCCGGCAGGAGTAACATTTTCTGAGGGCCTAGGGATATCAGACCATCCACTGAAATTCTAAAGCTGGACCTTCACTCTGGGCCGTTGGGCCTGAAGGGCTGTCTCAGGAGTGAACACCTCAAGATGTTCCAAGGCTCTGAGGTGTACTTTCAGATTTGCAGATAATCAGTGAACTGCCATGTTGAGAAAAGCAGCAAGCATCTATAGAGGCCTCCCCTGGCATGTTGCTGCAAGTTTTTGTGACATCTGGTCTGTTGGGATCTCAGCCTGGGACCTAGTATGCTTCCATCCAGAGCAAAAAGCAAGACATTGCCTGCCCACCTGCCTGGTTCTAGTTATTTGGAAAGTTTTGTCTGTTTGTCTGTTTTCTGGTGGATCCATAGTTTTGTGGCAAACAGAGGAGCTGAGACAGAAATGGGTCAGCTCAGCTGAATGTGTCAGGGTGCACTGTGTAGCACAGGTTGGTTGATTAAATGTTAAGGCTTATGTGAAGGCAACAAGGTCCAGTCTCTTATGAAGGTCTGAACCCCAAATAGTCATACAAAGGTATATTTATTGAAAGTTATACAAAGCATTTCCTCATACCAACTCCTAATCTCAATTTACATGTCTTACTGGAAGTTTGTAGCCTTGCGAGTCTTGCCGTTATAATGTAGTTTGAGCCATACTCTGGGAAACACGGGTATGGGCCTGACCAGTGTCCATCCTGGCCAGTATTTAATAAAGCTTCCTTCAAATTTGGCTCAAAAATTTTAGTTGTGGTCTTGTTTTCACCCATTCACATCCAGAAGACACCAGGCTCCTGGTGCTAGAAGTTCCCAGGGAGACTACCACGCCGTGCGATAGCAACCTGCTCATCAGCTTCTCTCCCTCTTCGGCCTCCCTCTCCCCTTCCCTTTCATAATCCACTAAATAAATATCCAACCTCACTCTGTATAGTGTACCTATCCAACTTGATCTCTCACCCACCATGTGGCTCCCTGCCTAGGACCTGCTGGCCCTCATGGCACACGGCCTACTCTGGGGCTCTCTGCTTGGGACTGGCTGACTTTGTGGCCTGCTGTGGTCTCATGACCCTCTACCTGCTGCCTGCCACCACTCAGGGACATGTGGTGTGGTTTCATGGCTTGCTGCCCATTTGCCTGCCACCACTCAGGGACCTGTGGTGTCGTCTCATGGCCCGCTGCCCACTGCTTGTGCCACTCGGGGACCTGCAGCGTGGTCTCATAGCCCACTGCCTGCCACCACTCGGGGACCTGCAGCATTTTGTTTTTACCATTACACCAACAGCAGGGCACTAGTTTCTCAGACATCCATGTGTAACCACTGACATACAACTAAACTTGTCCATTGAGAAGCTGGAGAAAAATCTCAATAAATTAAGTCCTTGCTTCAAGGACCCAAAATTCAATCTCTAGAACATGCATGAAAACCACAAGCATAGTGGTACACTTGGGGAGGAGGAGGCAGGTGTGTCTCTGTACTCACTGACCAGCCAGTCTGTCTAGTCCAAGTAGTTAGCTCCAGGCTAAAAGGGAACCCTGTTGCAAAGGAGATGCATCTTGAGAGTGACACCCCAAGTTGTCTCTGGCCTTCATACATATGCAACACTTGCAAAAATAAATAAGCTGAGTGAAATAACATTGGAGTTTATAATCTCAGTTGCTGTTATAACACCCTGACAAAGCAACCAGAGGGAGAAAGTTTATTCTAGTTCATAGTTGCAGAGGGAGAATCTACCATCACACTGGGGAAGGGATGGATGATGGCAGGAAGAGGAAGGCAGAGGGAGAATTCACCATCACACTGGGGAAGGGATGGATGGCGGCAGGAAGGGGAAGGATGGATAGGTTTGCTGGTCACCTTGCATCCACACTCAGGAAGCAGAGGAGGACAAGGAGCAAGTGGGACTACACTATAAAATCTCAAGGCTCTCCCCCAGTGACCCACTTTCTCCAGTGAGGTGCTATCTCCAATGGTTCAACAACTTTCCCAAAGAGGGCCACCAGCTAGGGACCAAGTGTTCAGACATTTCCAGGGAGGCTTGAACACCTATGCACCAGGGGACATGTGCTCTGCATGTGAGTTTCCCATCATGGCAAACTATGTTCTCAAACTACCAACAAAATAAAAGCCCCTTCTTTCTGAAATTATCTTTGTCTGGTATCTTATTACTACAGCAAGGAAAGTAACTAATACAGAAATATTGTTGCTGAGGATTGGGGCTGAAGCCTGACAACCTGTCCCTGAAATCCATAGGCTTGTGGAGTTGGTTGGTAGGAAAAATGTATAGATCTTAACAGGTAATTTTTGGTATAAATTCAGCGGTTTCAATATGTAAGACAACTATTTTTGCATATTGTGAATCAGTAACTATAATAAAAAGGTTCTCTAAAATCCCTTAGCACCATGAGATTAGCATATAATTCTGCCTTCTACAGAATTATAAGCACTTTGTTCCACCTTACTTAATTCTTCTTATTTGTAACCTGCCTTCCCTAATTTATTTGCATCAGTATAAAATGTACGGGTTCCAGTTATTGGTGTATCACGTACAATTGAGGGAAGAATGGAAAAAGTTCTCTTTATAAGGTTAAATCTATTGCTTTTGGGTTAATTGCTATTAATTTCTCCAAAAAAATTAGCACAAGCTCTTTATCATAGTTCATTGTCTTCCTATAACTTTTTTATTTCATCAGTAGTGAAAGGCACTAAAATTTCTGCTGGGTCTATAGCTGCTAGTTGACAAAGTCTCAGTTTAACTTTTATAATTAATTCAGAGACTTTTTTCACATAAGTTTTTAATTTTTTACTTGGTTTATGTGGCAAAAAGATCTATTCTCAATATTGTCCCTCTAATTAACATTTCTGTAGAAGAATTTCTGAAAGGCAATACGACTAGAATATAATTAAGATTTGAACTCACTCTATCCACATGTGCCTCCTATAATTTCTCCTCAACAATTGTCAATTCCTTTTCTGCTTTAGCTGTTAATTCTCTGGGACTATTCAAGTCTTTATCACCATCTAAGGTTTAGTTTAAATGAAGTATTAGATCAGGTGTTATCCCAACAGCCAGACATAGACTGGAAATGTCTCATAACAATCTTTGAAAGTCATTAAGAGTCTGCAATCAGTCTTTCCTAATTTGTGCCTTTTGTGTCCTAATTTTTTGCAAGCCTATTTTATAACCTAAGTAATTGACAGAATCTCCTCTCTGTGTTTTTTCAGGAGAAATTTGTAATCCCCATTTTTGCAAAACTTTCTTTACTTCTTCAAACATTCTTTCTAAAGGATCTATGTTTAGCCGGGCGGTGGTGGCACACACCTTTAATCCCAGTACTTGGGAGGCAGAGGCAGGCGGATCTCTGGGAGTTCGAGACCAGCCTGGTCTACAAGAGCTAGTTCCAGGACAGGCTCCAAAACCACAGAGAAACCATGTCTCGAAAAAGCAAAGCAAAGCAAAAAAAAAAAAAAAAGATCTGTGATCTGTTTGAATCAGATAGCAAAATGTCATCCATGTAATGGTAAATTATAGACTTAGGAAATTGCTTACATATTATTTCCAATGGCTGACTTACAAAGCATTGGCACAGAGTAGGGCTATTGAAAATTCCTTGTGGGAGGACAGTTGGTATCTCCCAGTAGGCTGAGAATTATTGTAAGTAGGCAGGCACTGTGAAGGCAATTTTTTCTCTATCCTTTACTTGTAAAGGTATAGTGATGAAATAATCTTTCAAATCAATAACTATAAGAGAGCATTCTTTTGGTAATAGAGAAGGCAGAGGAATTCCAGACTGTAGAGGGCCCATAGGCTGAATTACCTTACTGACAGCTCTTAGATCTGTCACCATTCTCCATTTACCAGATTTCTTTTTTACAACAAATACATAAGAATTCCAAAGGCTGGTTGATTCTTCAATATGGTGAGCATTTAGTTGCTCTTGTACCAGCTGTTCTAAAGCCTGCAACTTACCTTCAGCTAGAGGCCACTGATTAACCCATATTGGTTTATCAGTTAGCCATTTTAAAGGTAGGGCTGTTGGTGCCTCTAAAGGTTTGCTAGTTGCTTTATGTTCTTGTACAGCCTGAATTGCTGGTGACCTATGTGTATAGTGCCTTATAATATCCTTCCCAGAATTATGAGTTTCTGGGACTGCAGGAATGTTAATCTGGATATTCCATTGCTGCAGCATGTCACAACCCCATAAACTTACTGCAATTAGGCACAGATGGTCTCAGCTTTCCTTCTTGACCTTCTAGCCCAATGCAGTCAACCCATCTCGTGCTTGGTTTAACTTGAGATATGATTCCAGTTCCTAGTAATTGAATATCTGCCTGTTGAAAAGGCCAGTTTGGATGCCAAGATTCTGGAACAATGCTACTAATGTCCACACCTGTGTCTATCAAACCAAAAATTACAATGCCATTTATACACACTCTTAGCTTTGGTCTTTGATCATTTATAATAGTCTTCCAGAATATACACTTCCTATTTCCTACTGGAATTTTTGACTTATCCTTCATGTTTATATCATCATCTAGAACAGTATGATCTTTTACAAAAGGCTCTGATTTTTATTTTTTTTGGTGAGACATGTCCTTCACAGTGACTGGGAATGACTGGGCCACTTTTGACTTGAGGGCCTGTTAAAGGCCACTCAAAGAGTTTCCCAATGGTATTGGGTTGTCTTGTTTGTTTTTGTTGATTTACATTTATTGGTCCAATGTCGGCCTTTGCCATACTTTCTACATATACCTTAATGCTGACTCCTCCTATTTTTGCCATTTCCCAGAACAGATATTATTCCTAGGAATTCCTTGTCTACAATCCCTTCTCAGATGTCCTATTCTACCACAATTAAAACATTTGGCAAATTGTTATCTTTTTTAGTAGTATTAATCTTTTTCAGGTAACTTTTGATTTTCGATGGTATTAATCCTGTCAGCTAGCTATTCATTATTAGTCTGTAAAGACTGTATTATTCCTAAAAGTGCCTTACTCTTTCTTAATGATAGAATATGAAGAAGAAAACTGAGTCCCAATACCCAATAAATTGAAGTATCACCATAAATATATAAGCCTCACATAATACATAATACATTAATACATAGTATTAATAAAAAAGTTACTAAAAGTTTCAATATTAATGTAGTCTGCCATAGTGATTTATTAATTACCCGTTATGTGAGCTAGTAAACGCCCAGCAGATGCTGTGGTTGCAGAGTCATGGTGGTGACTGTAACAGTCCTGAGCTGCTTTAGTTCCCTGCCTTGGTACTGTTAAATACTGAGAAATATGCTTTGCTTGACAAATTAAAGTTAATTAAGTCAATTCCATACACAAAGCAAGAAACCCAGAACTCATGGACAGGGAGCAGAAACCGGAAGGTGCACAAGTCACCACGAGGCAAGGAACCGTGCCAGGGAACGCACAGTTGTGCGTGTGTTGAGAAATTTCCCAGTTATCACACGCAGTAACCTCTGCTCTGGCGGGGCTCTACAAAAGAGCCACTTCGTTAAAAGCAAGCCAAACGGACAGTGTTAGGCTATAGACGGGCTAGGCCTTTAGGCCTTCCGCCTAGTAGGTGTGGAGTCCAATTCCACGTGGGCAGCAGATAATGAAGGACACTTAAAAGAAATCCCACACTAGCTCAGAATTGAGAAAAATAGATGGTTATTTATTTAGGAGTAGACTCATAAATTAGAATCTTTTGCTGGAATGGAGAACAAACCGGGCTGGATGCATGCTCTACATCAACATAATAGTATAAGAGGCAGAGGCCACGCCCAGTGGGCGGGTAACTAATGGCTGTAGGACTTCCTACAAGAAAGACCTGCATGATAGAAGGAGAAAACTGACTCCCAGTTACTCTCTGACCTCTGCGTGGTGCATACTCACCAAACAACACAGGAACAAACACAGTGCAAATGAAGTGGAGGCCAAATGCGTTCTGTAGTATGAGATGGCCTGAGACGTGAGGGTCAAGAATAGAACACTATGGTTCAAAGTGCTGTGTTTGGGTATCAAGGCGACAAAAAGCAGCTTGTGCTGGCCAACCCGGACTGTCAGTTTGAAAGAATTTAGGAGCACGTGGGGAGCACAGCTTGTGTTCCTGTGAAGATATCTCCAGAGAGTTCTGACTGCAAGAAAGTGGGCCACCGGGAATGGATGCTATCCTGGGCTGGGCGTCAGACTGAATACGAAGATTGGAGTGCAAGCCTTCACCTCTGCCTGCTTCTGGACCACGAACACAATGTGACCACTGTTTTATGACTTTCCCAAGAAGGGCCTCCCTCTGGAACTGTGAGCCAGAGGAAAGGCCTCCGTCCTTAGTTGCTTCTGTCAAGTGCTTCATCCCAGCAAGGAGGAAGCTCGGAGGTTTGCAATCCATTGAGAGGCAACTGTGAATTACATAATTAGCTGTAAGCAAGTCTCCTCTTCTTGTTCTTTCAGAAACGCCTCCACGAATTTAGTTCTGCTTCCAGATGAATTTTAGAATCAGCCTCTAAGTGTATGAAAGTTCCTGCCGATGTTTAGCTTGAAAGGGTCTGATTGGATCCGCTCAGGAGACTTCATCCCCCTCCCACCCTGCACACACAAAGAGAAAGTGCCCACACAGTGCTGTACCCAGCTCTGAGCAATAGCAGCACAGAAGACACTCAGCTGACTTCTGTTTCTAACTCCTTTCCTCCTCCCAGGTTTTCTCGTTGTCATTCTTGAGACTCTGGGTCAATTCCAGAGACCAGCTTTCTCCTTCTCCTTATTTTATTTGTTTTTGAAAGTCTTCCTCAATTTATTTTATGTATATGAATACTTTGCATGAATGCATATACCTGTACCATATGCAAAGCTCATGCCTAAAGAGGTCAGAAGAGGTCACTGCATCCCCTTGAACTAGAATTACAGATGGTTGTGAGCCACCATGTGAGTGCTGGAAATTGAACCCTGGTCCTCTGCATGAGTAACAAGTGCTTTTACCCACCGAGCCATCTCTCCAGCCTCCCCAACTTTATTTTCTGATGTATCTTAAGATTCCTAATTTTTTTTTTTGAGACAGGGTTTCTCTGTGTAGCTTTGGAGACTGTCCTGGTTCTCATTCTGTAGACTATGCTGACCTTGAACTCACAGAGATCCTCCTGCTTCTGCCTCTTGAGTGCTGGGATTAAAGGCACACGCCACCACTGCCCTACCTATTTTTTTATTTGTATCCTTAAATATTCCTATAATGATCCTATAATGAGTATATATCATTATTACAAACAAATGAATACACTAGGTTGTTGTTTTTGTTGTTGTTATTGTGTGTGTGCGCGCGCATGCGTGTGATTTATTTTCGTGATACTAGCTTCAGGATCAGAATCCTATGTTCTTACTGACTTCTCTACCAAGTCAACATGCATTCCATAAACATTGAAATCATCCATGTGCTTGGCCTGAGGCACCCTATCTGTAATGACCTGTCCTGTCTCTTTAAGAGACAAGCCCAGCCCACGACCTCCCCGTTCACTGAGGCAAGCAGATCTTCCTTCTTGCTAGCAGCCTGAGTTTCTTCCTTTTCTGTCTCCCTTTCGAAACATATCCATCTGTCTCTTGCCAGCCGCGTGGTTCTCTGCCCGGGACCAGCCACCTTTGGAGACCTGTGGAGTGGTCTCGTGCACCGTCCCTGCCTGGGACTGGCTGCTCTGGGACCCGCTGCCTACCCCGGCTCGGGGACCTGCATTGTGGTCTCATGGCCCGCTGCAGCCACTCGGAATCCTCAGCGTTTTACTTTTACCATTACATTATCCTCATGCACTTCCTGAACACAGAACGGTGGGCAACACTGTGGGTGGCCACTGCTAATTATTCAAACGGCATAGAAACACTCTGGAAGGAGAAGGCGATGATTCAGTCTCTTTTCTAGATCTGTATTCTATGAATAATCCTGGGGAAGTCAGTCCAAGGCGCTGGAGAGAACGGTGCACATCGAACAATGCCAGGTGCAGGTCTGTTCCAGCTGCTCTCGAATCCAGGACAATAAACATTCCCTCCTCTTTAAGCTTCCTCTGTGAAATCAGGAAGTTGTCCTGAGTCCAAAATCCCTACATGTTGCAGCATCTGGTGTAATTCCAGATCCCATGTTCCTTACACTGGGTTGGTTAATCTTATTTTCAATGGATTGAGAACAGGCCAGCAGGCCAGTGAAGCACAGGTGAGCGTGTCCTTGAGGGTGTTTCCGGGGATGACGGGCTCTCCAGAGCTTTGACCCAGTGAGTGGGCTGCTCCCTTGATGGCACCACAGTATGCTTGGGAAAGGGGGGTGGGCCTGCCTGGAGACCTTGGGCAACCACAGAGTATGTCTTTGATGTTGTGTCTTGCCTTGACCTCTTCCTCTATTCCTTTGTCACTGCCTGTCACTGCCTCTCACTGTGGACTGACATCTCTGAAACTGTAAGCCAAAGCAACGAGTTCCTTCTTCCGGTATTCGGTAGCAGCAAAGAGAAATTGGGAGTGGTGGCACAAGCCTTTGATCCCAGCACTCTGGAGGCAGAGCCAGGCGGATCTCTGTGAGTTCAAGAACAGCTTGGTCTACGTAAAGAACACCACGGTAGCCAAGGCTACACAAGTGAGATCCCAATTAGACAAACAAACAAAGAGGGAAAAAACTAGGCTCCCTTTATATCAAGCACTGAGCTAACATTTTATTCTCATTGGTGCTCTTATATCCAGTGGTGTCAAGGGAGATATGGGTTAGAGAATGAAGTGAAATTTACTTGTCTGAGGCCATGTAGCAAGTCCAGAGAAGGGAGATCCCAACCCAAAGCTTACTGCAATAAAAGCTGCTCACATTCCGGTTCGGGTCCGAGACAGTCGAGTGTGTTCGTGTGCTGGAACCTGGTCCCCACTGTGGCAAAGGTGAGATGGTCACCACCCCCAGAAAGCAGAGGCTGATTTCATGGCAGGAGTTCTCGCTAGAATGAATTCTAACGTAAGGCCTGTCCACGTGCTGGTCATTTCTGCAGGTGGGAGCTTCCCTTTCTGTTTTTCTGTTATATTGACATACAGATGGGGCTTGGGGTGGGGTACAGCTTGTCACAGGCCACAAAGACAGGGCCACCTAATCTTGGAATCCAGACTCTAAATATGAACCAAACAAAGGTCTTTAATTTATAAAGCACCCAGCACTGGTATCATAGCGACATAAAGTAGGTTAGCATGCTCTGCATCATCCTGGTCTGGGCATTCCCTGGCAAACATCAGCCACACTCCCCTGGAAGGAAGGCTTTTTCTTGTCCTGAAAAATCCCAAAGTAGAAAGAAGCCAGTGTCCCTGGCAGCAGCTGTCATCGGGTGACAGATGGGCATGGGCGTGGGGGATTCCAAGCTCTCGGTTCCTCACTCTCGGTTGCTGACTTAGAGGTGTGTTTTCCCTTCCGGCCTTGTTTCTTCCTCCCCTGTCACTTCCAGGGACACCCCCCCCACAGCCCCCACTCACATTTCCTGTACTTACATTCTTGTCTCAGGATTATTTTTCTGGATCTGACACCAGAACAGCCCTGTCCCAGGCAAGGCTGTTAAAAGAAAAAGTATTGCCTCAGGACTGCAAGACCAAGTTCTCAGACAAGCACAGCAGGAAGGAGATGTGTTTGCCCCGAGAGACAGAGGTCAGGGAGTAAGAGACAAAGACAGGAGATAGAGGGTGAGGGAGAAGGGGAAGGGAACCAGGGAAAGGGAGCAGAGGCAGTGACTGCCTCTGGAGAGGGAGGAGACAGATGTGGCCCCTAGACACACGACAGTTTATAAAGGTACAAGGGGAACCCTGTGTTAGCATGAGATGTTTAATTTTAATTGTGCGTGTGAATTTGGTGAGCCAAAAGGGCTTACTTTGATACCTGGACCTTGGTGGTCAGCCTCAGGAGAAGAGATTGGTCAATTAAGGGACTGGACCTTGGGGGTTGGTTTTAAGAATTTGATATAATGTAATCTTATTTTTAGCAAGGCAGAGGGAATGGGGGGAAAGGCGAGGCCTGGCAGAGCCGCACGCTTGAGTGGGCTGTGTCCCTTCCGCCGTCAGGAAGTCAGACATACACATGATAGAAAGCACTACTGGGATTTTGTTTTTAAGTGCTTCCTTCTGGTTTTCCTTCTAGTTTGTTGTATGTGAGCCTGGTGCCTTGTGTTCTGGGCTTCTTAAGAGCTAGGAGTTAGGGACTCCGTGGTGTGCAGAACTGTGATGGCTTCAGAGAGAGACCTGTCTGCCCATGGAAAGGAAGGGACCTCTGGAGACTGACTTCATCTGTGTGTACACAGCTCTCTGGTTCTGGCCCCAGGATTTAAGATTTTGTAGTCTAGATAATCCGGGCCGACTGTAGCAGATAACAAGAGGGCACGGGGAGGGGGCTGGGAGGGGTAGGGAGGAGGTTAAAAGGCCAGCAGCTGGCAGGATAAGGCTCTTTTCAGGGGGAGGGGGCAAGGTTTTCCTGTGTAACAGCCCCGACTCTCCTGGAACTTGCTCTGTAGACTAGGCTGACCCTGAACTCACAGAGATCCACCTGCCTCTGATTCCCGAGTGGTGGGATTGACGTGTGGACCACCACAGGGAAGCTTCCACACTCCTACTCTGGCCCTTCCTTCTTTCCTTCCTTCCTTCTTTCACGCGTGGACTTCCGGTGTTTTCCTCAATCACTCTCCACTAGTTTCCCTAAAATCAGGGTCTCTCATGTGAAGCTCATCACTTCAGCAAGACTGGCTGACCAAAGGGTTTCTGGGGTTAGCCAGTCTCTGTCCCTTACCTCCACGCCAGCTCTGGTTTCAGACATAAGCTGCCAAAGCTAGCATTTGCATGGTGCCAGGAATCTGAACTAAGTCCTCCAGCTTGTGCCGTGGACACTGAGCCATCTCCCCCAGCTGTTTCTATTTAGAATCCACATACGTTTTTAGCAGCAGGGACATGACAAATGCCACCTCCTCCAGCCTCTATTGGTGGCAGGAATCATAGCTTGTCATTCATTAAAGGAATCCGCACAAAGGAAACGGGTCCCTAGCAGCTCTTAGGATGAGGCAACCAAAGTCAGCATTTTGCAGTCATCCCTGATTCTCTGTGGCTGTTGCCTGCCATCAGGCCTGGCTTCCACGTTGGTTTTTCCATCTGCTTTGGCTGCAGGTAATTTGGAGACGCTGACGTCACCGGACCATCTGCTCGGCAAAGCCGCAGCAGCGCCTCCCTCCTGAGTTGTTTATGCCTTGACAGCCACTCTGGGCAGGGACTGCATTGTGTTTCAGCTAGCTCGTCAGCACTACATCAGAGTCAGAGTGGAAGTCAATTCTGTTAGTAATCATCTTTAAATTCAGTTATAAATAGAAGCGCTAAAACTCATGGTTAATCCCAAGCAAGAGCTGCAATAGATTGTGTGAGTCTCAGGACTAGTGGCCATGGGAACATACAAAATGCCTTCCTCTCTCTCCCAACTGACTTCTGACAGACTCAGTTTCCCTGTCTGCTCTAGCTGTGTCCACGCTGGGCACAAGGGAGGCACTGAGCAGCTCTTGTGACATGAAACGGGCAGGCTTGCCTTTCTCTAAGACACTCGCGTATAACTTATGTACTGTGATACCATTCTTGATGTCAGCCCCGCCACATCTGGAATTAACTAAAACCCAAATGGCTGGGCACAACCATGAGGAAATTTTTTTTCTTAATTAAATCATTTGAAATGGGAAGAGCCATATCCAATGCATATCTTTGAGGCTGGAAGATTCACCTTTAATCTGGGCCAAATGTACTGGAAGCCTATCCAAAGATATGGAGGAAGGTCGGCTTTGTCTTGCCCTGTTTGCTCTCCCTGGCAAGTCCATTCCTTCCCTGGCAGAGAGCCTGCTCCTCCAGGATTCCAGTGTGCACTGAAGACCAGCTGAGCCGTCCAGCCTCATGGACTCACAATTACTAGACTCTTGGGCTTTCTATTGGTAGACAGCCATTGTTGGACTAACAGGACCACGGCCTGTAAGACCATGGTAATAAATCCCCTTTCTCTGCATACATATGTAGATTCATTCCACAAGTTCTTTTCCCATAGAGAACCCTGACTAACACATATATATTTTTTCCAGACTTTCATCTTCCAGGGCCCAGAAACAACAGAGCGCTCATGTTTACTTTGTCCTCAAGAGATATTCCAGGGAATTGCACAGGGATGGGGCGTCACCCCAAAGACCCAGATAGATATTTAGCGCCTGTCACAGCAGACCAAAGTGTAGATACAATTGTAAGACTTAAAATGGTGCTTTGGTCCGCTGTAGAATCCCTGTCTGGGGTGAGCAGATGTTGTGTTGTGTCTCCCCAGAAAATGTTTTGTCATACAGCAAATATCTACTCCATTTTGGAGATGTCTCTGGCTCTCTAGAAAACGTGACCGGTGCTAAATGTCTGTAAGGGTCTTTGGGATGAAGCCTCCATTCCCGTGTCAGCTACTCCAACACCCAATTCAAGTGGATTTCTCCGGTAATCTTGATACGCCAGTCTGTGTGCTGGGCGTGAACAATCAACATTGCCACGGGGGCCATGCCCTTCATGCCTTCAAGGTCAGGAGGAGAAGAAAGACACTTAGTCCCCCCCCACCCCCAAACTGTTTTCTTTACTAAAAAAAATTATACATATATGTTTGAGGGCATATATATATATGTATATGTGTGTGTGTGCGCGTGTATGTGTTCGTGTGTGTGAATATATATGCATCAGTGTGACTCTGTATACACACACACATATATCTGTATGTCTGTGTTTTGTATTATATGTATCTCTGTACATGTATGTATGTGTATACATATATATCAGTGTATGTGTCTATATGTGACCATGCATGTGTTTATGTGTGTCTGTCTGTGTGTGTTAAATGTGTACTTGATACCCAGAGCTACAGCATGGATAGAGGAATCAAAAGACAACAAATCTACCTATCGGGAATGTGAGAATGGCTGAGAGGAGTCTGTCAGTAAACATCAGCTGGAGCCACTGATACATCAATTTATAGAGAAAAATAAACTTCAAGTTTAATTTTGAGGCAGCAGGAACTAATTAGAGCTGTCGTTAGATCAGTGACCCCGTGGTTAAATAGATCGAAGTTTTCAGGAGATCACAGTTCAGCTTGGTTTGCTGTAGAAAAGAAAGGACGGTAACGAACTGGTTCATGACTGTGCTCTATGTTCAATAGTAACTGTTGGCCCCAGAGACCACTCTCCGAGGGTAAGCTTCCCGTCCACAGTGCTTGGGCGTGTGTGGAATATATGTCCTGGTTACTTCCTTGTTGCTGCAATAAAATATGCTGCCGAGAGCAGCGGCAGAGGGAAAAGGGTTATTTTGTTTTACAGTTCCTGAGGGGGACAACCCATTTCAGTAGGGGACCCAGCAGCGGCCAGGAAGGCATGATGGAAGGGGTGAGAGGCTAGGTTACTTCTTGTTTACACTCAGAAAGCAAGAAGTAAACAGGAAACAGGGCTGGACTATAATGCCTCAAGGCCCAACTCAATGGCCCACTTCCTCAGAGAGGCTCTACCTCCTGAGGGTTTCACAGCTTTTCCAGAGCACCACCAGCTGGGGACCAAGTGTTCAGATACATGGGGGACAGTCCTATTCAAATTGCAATCATTTATGATGAGCATGGCATATATGTACATATAAAATATGTAGGAGACACAGGAATACATATGAAAAAAGACTCGTGCCGATTGCAGGGTTTTCTTGAACTTTCCTTCATAGTTATGTGATACTCCATTGTCTAGCTCATACTCTATTTAGTCGTTCTCCTATAGCAGAGGACTATGTGCTAATTGAACCCCAAGTCCCTTTGAACACCCAAGAATGTAGCTATATTTGGAGACAGGATTTTTTTTTTTAAATCCCAGGAAACTTTTATTGTCTGAATAAGTGTATACAAAATACCAGGCAGAGGAGTCCTGAAGGAAATGATGGCCGAGTTTCACTGTTATTTTTGCCCATTGGTCCTTTATCTTCGAAGCATGTGTATATATACGCTCTTTAAATGCATTAGATATTTATTCTGATCACATGTGAATAAATAAACTCAGTATCTTTTCTTCCCTTTGAGTCTCTTTTAAATAGAAAAATGTGTTAAATGTGTCTTCATGGCCTGCATGGCCACCACTGCCCCACCCACGGCTTTAAAGAGACTGTAACTTGATCTTCTGAAACCCTACTGAACTCAGGCACAGGACTCCTGGGAAGGATGGCCTACTGATAGTGTCGGTAGTCTCCGAAGGGTGAGGGTGGCAGCTGGCTTGACGGCAGCTGCGAGTTGTCTTCCGCAAACTGAGGGCCATTGGAAAATGTGCAGAGGCAAACCTTGTCAACAAGATACCAGCTCCTTCAATCAAAGCTAGGAGAATGCCTCCCATGGCAGCCGACCCCAGCATGGCCACCGGTCCATTTCTTGCTGCCAGGATAGCTCCTGTTAAGGAACCGCTAGTGATGGAGTTCTAGGGATCTTCTTTGCCTCTTATCTGAACCATACTACAGTCAATCATGGAAAACAGTCCTCCCCAAACTGCAAAGCTACCTCCCAATAGTGGAGCCCTGGTTTTAATAGCTGTCAAACTCCTTCGGAGTCTGTGGTTTACTCCCACTGGAGAATTTCGAAAGCCTTCGAAGGCTTGAAAGATACCATCACCTATGGTACCCATGGTAAAGGCACCACCACAGTCGCCCACGATTTGCCAGGTGTCAGGAGCCATGTCCCCCCCAAAATTATTATAGGGATCACCGCCGTGAGGAGTTTGCAGAGGGCTCCACTTCCCAATTGTATTGAGAATTGTTTTATTGACAAAGCCTATCCCACACCCAAATTAACTGTTAATAGAGAGCTATCTGTTAGCGGAACCACCTCACACTCTAATTATCCAGAGAACTAGGTGTGTCAACTTGTGAACTCCTGGCAGAGGAATCGTGACCTGACCGATCGTAACCTCTTGGCCTACGTGACCGGCATGGACCACGTGGCAAGATCCCGTGCCCCAGCCCCCCAAGCTCCTCATCCAGGGGCTATATAAGCTGTAACCATGACTCTAATAAACGGAGGCTTTGACAAGAACTATGCTTGGCCTTCTTCCCCTTATCGGCCAATGTCTTTCAGATGGTACCTCTCCCTGACCCTGGAATAACTGACCAGCCAGGCGGGTTACAGACCCCAGACAGAGTAACCCCGTGGAGGCGGTCGACAGCCAGAGGCACGGATCCCTCGCATACTCCTCCATCTTGGTTCTAGCCCACCTGGAGTCAGGATGTTTACTGAGGTGGTCAAGTTCAATGATTGTATGACAGCAAGGTCCAATCCAATCCAACCATGATGTCACAGGAAGGGAAGATACCAGAGGACCAGAGAACAAAAAAATAAAATCAATCCTACCTGCTGTCAAGTTGGGAGCGTAGGCACCAGTCCCTCGCTTCTATCCCAGCAAGGCCAGGTCCTGACCCCTCCCTGGGGGTGGGGTCTGGACCACTCCCCAGTGTACCGGCATCTTGATGAGCCTCTAGAACAACTTGAGAAGAAATAATCCCCTTTCAGGCCGTCTCCTCGTCAGAGAGACTGAGGCAATATTATAATATGTGTGTAGTGAGGAATCTCCTTTACATCAAACACTACGTCCCAATACTTCTGCTCGGCTTTCGTGTGTCTTTTACTTCAAAACTATTTGAAATCTGCAAAAGTGGCCAGAATAGTATATTTATTGGGTTTACATTCTTGGCCCAAATTTACCAACTCAGTTACCAGCTTAATTTTCCTTTTCTCTTGTTCGTCTCATTTGCTTTCTTTCTCTATCTCTGGACTTTTGTAATTTGTAAATAAGAGTGCTTTCCTTTACTATAATACTTCAAAATCAAATTCTTAAATTTATCAAATAACAGAGACATTTAAATTTATATACTACCATTTAATCTACAGGTTGAATCAGATTTCGCCACTTATCTCAATAACGCCTTGTGCAGCTCACTTTTCTTCCCTGACAGTCAATCCAGGAAGATGCTTTGCAAGTAGTCTGGCACTCTTTATTCTTTCTATTCTTTCGGCACTGGGCATCAAACCCAGGACTTTGTACATGTCAGGCAAGCGCTTTGCTACCTAGCCACATCTCTAGTCCTTGTTTCTGTGGATCTCTGGTCCTAACCTAATGCAGCTCTCAGCTTTTTGTTGTCTTTTGTCCCGATGGAAGGTTTGTAAGCACAAGACATCCACTCTGCAGGTGCCTACAGTGTGGGTGTGGCTGGTGTCTCCTTTGGGTGAAAAAAAGAAAAAGGAAAGAAAAGATCGGACTGCCCCTAGGTGTGGAGGAGGAGAAAGTTTGTTATAGACACGTGGGAGAGCATAGTCAGAGGCAGGGACTTCTGGGAGAGTCCAGAGTGGACGTGACCAGGCTGAGCTGGGCCATGTGGAGAGAGAGGGAAAGGAAAGCAGAAGGGAGAGAGGGGGACTAGGTGCTGCAGCCAGGAAGCCAAAGGTAAAAAAAGGGGAGGCAACCAAAATGTCTGGATTATGTAGGAAAGAGCCTCTCGGGGAAGGGCAGCGCAGTTCCTGGACTGGAGAGTTCAGGGTAGAAGGGGCAGGGCAGGTGTATGGCAGTCATACCCTGTAACAGGTAGGGACTGAGGGATGCTGGGAGAACCTTGAGGCCAGGTCCATTTTGATATTGGTACGTCAGCCCTTTGTCTCAGGTTTGAAACTTAACAATGTTGACTTTTACACCTGATTAAGTTGCCTATCAGCTGAGTTTCCCTTGGTGAATGTATTTGCTATTTGTCTCACTGCAATAATAAAATATCCTGACAAAAGCAACGGAAACGGGAACTTTGACCCCCAGTTCCAGGGCACAGTCCACGACAACAAGGAAAGTCTAGGGGCAGGAGCCTGAGGCTGGAGAGACCCACAGACCACATCCAAACACCAGTTCCAGCACAAAGAGATCACCTATTAAGTAAGGCAAAGAGAATGATGGCTAAATCTGAATCAGGCAGAATCAGCAGCAAATAGTTTTGCAGAAGAGATTTTAAGGGGGAAATGCGAGGTCTGTGTTAGGCTGAACTTTCATGGCTGAACCTTGATATTTTGATAGTTGAACGTTGGTGATCAGCCTCAGGAATGAGTCAGGCTTATGAAAGTGGCCAAATATACTACAAGGACATTCAGCTATGTTCATAGCAGCATTATTTGTAATAGCCAGATACTGGAAACAACCTAGATGCCCCTCAACCAAACAATGGATATTTACTCATCAGTAAAAAACAATGACATCTAATTTGCCTGCAAATGGATGTAACTAGAAAAAATCATCCCCAGTGAAGTAACCCAGACCCTGAAAGATGAACATGGTATGTACTCACTCTTAAGTGGATACTAGCTGTAAAGCAAAGGACATTGAGCCTATAGTTCTTGATCCTAGAGTAGCTAAAAAACAAGGTGAGCCCTAACAAAAACATATATAGATCCACCTAGAAAGCGGAAATAGACAAGATCGCCTGACAAAATTGGGAGCATGGGGGTGGGGGAAGAAGGAAGGGTGGAAGGGGAAGAGGAAGGGAAAGGAGAGGGGAAAGACCTTGAGGGAATAAGATAGTCGAGATGGAGGAAGGAGAGAGATGAGAACAAGGAAAGAGATATTTTGATTGAGGGAGTCATTATAGGGCTAGCAAGAAACCTGACACCACAGAAATTCCCAGGAATCCACAAGGATGACCCCAGCTAAGACCCTAAGCAATAGAGGAGAGGGTACCCGAACTGGCCTTGCCCTGTAGTCAGATTGATGACTATCTTAAATGTCACTATAGAACCTTCATCCAGCAACTGATGGAAACAGAGGCAGAGACCCACATTAGAGCACTGGGCTGAGCTCCCAAAGTCCAGTTGAAGAATTGGAGGAGTGAGAATATGAGCAAAGAGGTCAAGACCATGATGGGGGCACCCACTGAAACAGCTTACCTGAGCTATGGGAGCTCACCAATTCCAGCTGAACAAGGAGGGGTGGAGTGGGGGGATAGGTGGAGGGAATGGGATGAGGGGAGGGAGAGGGACCTGGGATTGGTATGTAAAGTGAAAAAAGATTGTTTTCTTTTTTTTTTAAAAGATTTATTTATTCATTATGTATACAACATTCTACCTCCATGTATGCCCACACGCCAGAAGAGGGCGCCAGATCTCATTACAGATGGTTGTGGAGCCACCATGTGGTTGCTGGGAATTGAACTCAGGACCTCTGGAAGAGCAGCCAGTGCTCTTAACCACTGAGCCATCTCTCCAGCCCCGATTGTTCTCTTTTTAAGAAAGAAAAATTAATTAAATAGATATATAGATAAATAAACAAATAAAAATAATGAAAGTGGCAACCAACAGAAAGAACCTTGGTGGCAGCTTTAGGGATATAATCTAGTGGTTTAGCCAGGGGAGGGAAAGCGGAAGGACAAAGACATGTCCTGCCTGCTGGCACCACGTTTGGGTTTCTTCTAGCCTTGCAGACACAGCTGGTTGCATTGCACCCCCAGAGGGATGTGAATGCTTGTGTTCATCTGCTTTTCACCTTCTTATCCAATCTAAGACCCAGCCTGTGGGATGGCACCACTCACAATGGGCAAGTCTTCCCTGCTCAGTTAACTGTCCAGAGATTCCCTCACAGTCACGTCAGAGAACTGTCGCTTACGTGAACTTAGGTCACATCAAGTTGATGATATTAACTGTCACAGTCAAATTAACAATCACAGTAGTTCTAAGAGATTCATTGGTGATGCTTAGAATCAAATTTTTACAAACACATTTCTGCATCCTTAAATGGCCCTTGCCTGAATTAATCCCAAGCTGCCTGCAAAACAGAGATTTTCCAATTCCACCATTCCTTCTGTAGCTATTAGTTGTTTTTGTTATGAAGAATCTCTTTCTCTGCCTCCATATCTATCAGTCTCCTTGCCTATTTATTTTTCACTTTTAATTTACAATGTGCTTTGGTACTTTTGCCCTCCCCACTCTTTCTATACCCACACTTTTCTCCCCACATGATTCTGTCCTTTCTTCCTCCTGAAGGCCAATTTGTGCCACCAAAATATTCTTAGGATGCTCTTCTACTGGAGAGTTCTGGACTTAGCATGGGCTATACTTTTTCTTTGGACCCCAACCTTTTCCTAAATAAAGACGCAGAGACTTATTTTTAACTCTTGGCCTTACCTTTGGCTTGCCCCACTAGTTTTCTACATCTTGTTTCTCTTCATCTATGTTTTGCCTCGGGTTTTTTTACCCTTCTTTCATCCTGTATGTCCTACCTTCCTGCTTCCTCCATGTCTGGCTGGCTGGTTCCTCCTCCTGCTGCTGACAGTCATGCCTATACCTCCTCCCTCGCTTTTGGCCTTTCAGCTTCGTACATCAGTCAGGAGCCTTGGGCAGGCAAGGCAAAACATCTTTACATAATCAGACAAACGGAACACACACCCTGCACAGTTAGACAAATATTCCATAGCATATACTCTTAGAACAATGTAAACACAACATGGACCGCTTCAGAGATTCGCACGTCATCTTTGTGTAGAGACCACGCAGTGCGTGTGCAGCCAAGTGAGCACCTCCTGTCTCTCTGAATACTACGTGAACTCACAAGCTTTGACCTTATCCATAAACTCTGTTCTACTACCACCATTATTCACTTTGATGTCTATCCAACATTTTTAATTTCAAAGAACTCATTCTCATTTCCAATTGCCTTTTTTTTGCAAATGTCCCCGCAGCGATTAAAAAATACGCTATCTTCCAAAGTTCTCTTCTTCCGTAAGTTTCCTCTCCTTTTCCTTGCACCTCTTTTTTGAGAACAAAGCTTCTTTCAAACATGGGAGCTGTAGTTGTTTGTTCATCCTAACACAGAAAGGGGTGGGCAGACTGGTGTCATGGCTGCCGTGTCCTCTTCAGCTCTGTGGGTGCTTTTCCATCGAAGAGACCTTTCTCCGGACACGCCTGCACATTGCTGCTGTCAGGTGTGAGACCCCGGCACTGCAGGTGACCATGCTGCCAGATGCACCATGGAGCTGGAGCTGTTTCCTCTAGGTGGATACATTGTTCTGAAAGTCATTATCTTCACGTGTTCATCTCCCCGCCTTCTTCAAACTCCGCTGAAAATACACAGAACCACCAGAGAAAATAACCCCTGGCAGTGTGGAAAGAGAGGCTAACATCACCCTCAGAGGTGTTAGTGAATGCCTGGATGGTGACAGTGAAGGCTCATGGGAGTCGGGAAGCCTCTGAGAACCGTGTCTCCCTAGACCTGCCGGGTAGCTGTATAAGCTGTGAACCATTACGAGTACTCTTGGGGTACAGCTGTCTGGAAGTTGGGACAGGCAATTCCAGGGATGCAGCTTTTGGCTATGCTGGGGTGACCTTTTCAACAATATATCCACTTGAGTTACCCCAATAAAAAGTAACCCCAATAAACTCACTGAGGAACCAGGCCAGACCTGGGTGAAGTTCTTCCTTTGGTCTGTTGCTGCTCTATCTGCATTAAACAGGCATTTATTAACGATTCTCCAGAAAAGAGTTTTACAACAGGATGTGAGAATACTAGGCAGCCATCCCGCCCACCCTTCCTGAAGAACCAGATGGAATTACCTTGGGGCTCCAGCCCTCCACTGCTGAATCTCTCATTCTCTCCCTGGACAGCCATCGCGATGTCAGTTCTGGCGCTCAGGGCTAGGCGAGGGCAGCATCTGCGCATGGGAGTCAGTGCAGCACTCGAGGCTAGGCTAGGGCAGCGTCTGCGCGTGGGAGGTGCATGGGAGGTCTGTGGGAGTCAGCGCAGCACTCGAGGCTAGGCTAGGGCAGCGTCTGCGTGTGGGAGGTCCGTGGGAAAAGTCAGCGGAGCACTCAAGGCTAGGCTAGGGCAGCGTCTGCTTTAGGCTAGGGCAGCGTCTGCGCGTGGGAGACAGCGCGGCTTTGGCGAAGGTAGTCTTCCACTGAGCACTCTACAGCTCACCATTCTGGGACGCTATTGCTCCCTGCCTAGGGACTCCTGGAGTCCAGCATTCCTGAGGTTCAGGCTGAGGGGCAGCTTCCATTCCAGCCTTGGTGGGCTAATCCATCTGTTTACCTGTCGGTGTTGGCCTTCACTGTCACCATCCAGACATTCACTAACACCTCTGAGGGTGATGTTAGCCTCTCTTTCCACACTGCCACCAGGGGTTATTTCCTCTGGTGGTTCTGTGTATTTTCAGCAGAGTTTGAAAAAGGCAGGGAGATGAACACGTGAAGATAATGACTTTCAGAACAAGATGTGTCTAGGGAGTTGTCTGGGAAGTTGGGGATTTCAGTCTTGGTCCTGAACTGGCCACATCTACATCACCATCGTCTTCTGCTTCTTGCCTCCCATGGCCTCTGGGGACCATTTTCCCAATATCTGACCCTGGGCACCTCCTCTCTGGCATTTTCCTCCTGCCATCCCAACACATGGCAAAGAAACTCCGGCGCCTCCTTTCTCCTTCTCACAAGGCAAGAAGTTTCGAAGGCTTAGCAGTGGGAGAACACCTGAAAGCAAATTCGGGGAGACACGAGTGCTGTGAACCCTTTACCCACTTTCTATTCTCAATTCCCCTGCTAGACACGGGCGCTAACCCCTCTGAAGAACTGTCCTTCCTAGAGACCCTGAAAGAGCTGAAGTACAAGGATCAGAAGTCGCAGAAGGAAAGACACCGAGTACCGCCACAGTGGTGAGAATGTACCATCCACCCCAAGTGCCCCAGGACACTAAGACACAGCTTTGGCCCGAGGAGCCTGCCGTTTCCCCATCAGGTTTTCAGTTATGGAGCCAAACTGGGAAGAGGCAGTCAACTGTTCACTGCAGATGGTGGCCCGGGCCTGCAGCCTGGCATTGTGGGAAAGAAGAAAAGGCAGTCAAAGACTGGAGCGCACACTGGGAACATCCAGAAGCCCATGAAGCCCATGGCAACACGGCAGAGCAAGGTGTCAGAGGAAGGTGGGTGGAGATAAACCCTGTGTCTCAGCTCCCCTGACCGTTCGCCCATGCAGAAGGGCTGAGGGGTGTTCAGACCTGACAGAACGCCTGTTGGAAAACAGTTTGCTGCTTATAATGGCGGACAGAAGAGCTAAGAGTGCTTTATTTAAGCCAAAGGTAACATTTGCCTCAATTACCTCTTGCGATAACCAACTACCTCAGGCAGCTTACACGAACATTTCATTACAGATTCTAGTAATATATTTGGCTGGGTGATTCTCACAGTTCACCCCAGCTAGAATTGCTTGCGCATGTCTGTGGCAGAGTTCTTCAGGTGTATGAGCTGCTCTGTGGCCTTCAAAGCCTTCACTCATGTTTGGTACCGTGGGGTGAAAGGAAAGCTGGGCCCAGCTGGGGCCAAAGATAGGAGTGGCCACATGTGTCGTCTCAGCTTGGCTGTCTCAGCACTGTTGACCTGTCCATGTGGCTCAGGGCTCAAAGAGAAAGTATGACACAGACAACATATGACACAGACAACCTATGACAACAGACAACATATGACAACAGACAACATATGACAACAGTCACACATGACACAGACAACATATGACAACAGACGACATATGACAACAGACAACATATGACAACAGACAACATATGACAACAGGCACACATGACACAGACGACACATGACAACTGACAACAGACAACATATGACAACAGACACATATGACAACAGACAACATATGACAACAGATGACATATGACAACAGACTACATATGACAACAGACACACATGACACAGACGACATATAACAACAGACAACATATGACACAGACAACCTATGACAACAGACACACATGACACAGATGACATATGACAACAGACAACATGACAACAGACAACATAAGACAACAGACAGCATATGACAACAGACAACATATGACAACAGACACACATGACACAGACGACATATGACAACAGACAACATAAGACAACAGACAACATATGACAACAGACGACATATGACATAGACAACCTATGACAGCAGACAACATATGACACAGACAACCTATGAGAACAGACACACATGACACAGACGACATATGACAACAGACAACATGACAACACACAACATATGACATCAGACAACATATGACAGCAGACAACATATGACAAAAGACAGCATATGACAACAGACAACATATGACAACAGACAGCATATGACAACAGATACACATGACACAGACGACATATGACACAGACAACATGACACAGACAACACATGACACAGACAACATGACACAGATAACACATGACAGAAGACAACATATGACGACAGACAACATAAGACGACAGACTGCATATGATGACAGACAGCATATGACAACAGGCAACATACAGCATATGACAACAGACAACACATGACAAAAGACACATATGACAACAGACACACATGACACAGGCAACATATGACAACAGACACATGACAACAGACACATATGACAACATACACATATGACCTTAGCTTCAGCACCTTTCCTGCACTGCGTGCACTCACCAGGCTTCACACTCAAGGCAAAGGAGAAGAGACCCTACTTCTTGAAGTAGTTGGTAACCCCTTGGAGCAGCATAGTAATAAGAGGGAAAGTAAAGAGGACAGCGCTGCATTAGCTGACCCATGGGGTGACTGTGTAAGAAGACAAATCTGGAGAATAGAGCTGTCTTAGCTACTTCTCTACGGAACACCATGATCAAGGCAACTATGAGAGAAAGCTCTTAATTTGGGCTTATGTTGGCGCTAAAACGTGGCGCCAGGAACATCTGAGAGCCCACATCTTGAGTCACAAACAGGAGACAGGGAGCATACAAATCTTTTGAAACCTCAAGTCCACCCCCAAATGGTACACATCCTTCAATAAAGCCATACTTCCTAATTCTTCCCAAATAGTTCCCCCAACTAGGGACCAAGTATTTAAACATATGAGCCAAGGGAGGCCATTTTTATTTAAACTACCACAATAGTGTAGAGATAAAAGTTATAAGGATAGATAGATGGAAGACAGATAGATGATAGATAGATGATAGATAGATGATAGATAGATAGATAGATAGATAGATAGATAGACAGATAGATAAAGATAGATGCGAGGTAACTCATTAGGACAGTTGTTTACATGATCACAGAGGGGGAAAGTCCCATGCTAGGCTGTCTGCAAGGCAGAGACACAGGGATGCTCAATCTAAACAGAAAAGTCTGAAAATACAGGGTCGGGGTTGCTGAAGTATAAAGGAAACTGGAAGTGCAATTCTGATATACAGAGGCAAAAGGAAAAGAGTAGACCCGGCTATAAGAGGGAAAGATCAACTCGCCTCTCTGTGCTATCTGTGCACCCCACCCACCCATTGCCGAAGTAGCACCCATGCATTGAGTGCACACTTTCCTTCTAAGTGCACTCAGATTTGTGACAGTCCACAACCCCAAAATAATGCTTTACCAGTTCTCTGAGTATTCCTTAGTTCAGTCAGGTTGACATCCAGAATCAGCCATCATGATAACCAAATCCTCTCTGGTTTTCTCAGGACTGAGTGGTTTCCAAGAGCTTTCTTGGATAAAACGAAGACCACTCCAGATAAATGGGCTTTGTTGGTCACCCTTCCCTGGGTCCTCTTTTGATTCACTGTGGCTTTGATTGGGCACAGGGCTTCCTGTTATTTTGGTTTGCTGGGATCCTCTTGTAAAAGACGTCCACGTGTGGGTGTGAGGGTCTAGCAGATGGCTCAGGAGCATCTCTCAGAGTGAGTCAGCAAACACAGATCCTGGAAAGTAAGGAGAAAAGAGGCACTGAGGAGGAAAGAGGGAGCTGCAGAGTCAGAGGGCATTAACACTCCAGCTGTTTGCATTTGTTTACTGTCCCCTGAGCCCTGAGAGACAAGGATTCAGAGCTCCCTGAGTATTTCAGGGAGCAGAGGACAAACATTAACTTCGAGTTTGCTCTTTGCCACTGCCATTACCTATGTGACTGGGTAGACCCTACGCCTTCCTGAGCCCTGGGTTTTTGTCTTGTTTTGTTTTTTTAAGTTTTGAAAGCCAGCATGAGTTTACCAATTCGTCTGCTTAAAAACTGTTTTTTCCACTGGGCGGTGGTGGTATGTGTCTTTAATTCTAGCTCTTGAGAGACAGAGACAGGCGGATCTCTGTGAGTTTGAGGCCAGCCTGGTCTATAGAGCAACTTCCAAGACAGGCAAGAAAGAAAGAGAGAGAGAGAGAGAGAGAGAGAGAGAGAGAGAGAGAGAGAGAGAGAGAGTTATTTTTCTAGTATCCATATTGAACTCAGGACCTTGACCATGCTAGACAAATACTCTACCACTGATCTATATCTCTAGACCTTTAAAGCTCTTTCTTTATTTTAGGAGTTGGGAGATAGTTCATTGGGTCGCTGTCACAATATGAAAGCCTGGCACAGTGGTTTATGTCTATAATACCATTCAGGCAGGTCTCTAGAGCTCATTGGCCTACTAGTTTTGCCATCAATAAGTTCTGGGTTTAGTTAGAGACTCTGGGTCTAAATAAAAAAATACAGAGATATATAGTGAGATAGAGAGATAGAGAGATAGAGAGATAGAGAGAGAGATAGATAGATAGATAGATAGACAGACAGACAGACAGACAGACAGACAGGGTATCTATGGATAGAAGACAGCCAATGTTGATGGTTTAGACACGTGCACACATGCATACAAACTGCTCGCACATGTGCACACATGAACGGGTACCCATGTGCGGTTATTTGAATGAGAAGCTCACATAGTCTCACATATTTGAATGTCTGGTCTCTATTTGATGAAACTATTTGGGAAGGGTTAGGAGGTATGGCCTTGTTAGAGGAGGTGTGTCACTGGGGTAGACTTTGAGGTTTCAAAAGCTCACACCATCCCCTCTTATCTCTCTGCCTCACGCTGTGGGTGAGATGTAAGCTCCCAGCTCTTGCTCCAACGCTATTTCTCCCTGCCTGCTGCCATGCTCCCTGCCATGGTGTTCATGAACTGTGAGAGCCAAATTAAAAGCTTTCTTAAGTAAGTTGCTTTGGTCATGGTGTCTTGTCCCAGTATAGGACAGTAACTAAGATGATGGAGTAGCCTTCTTTCTACTCATGCAACACTTATAATTCAGTTAATTCATCTCATGCACTGCTATAATTTTACAATTCAAAATATTATTCATTAAAACTCTTCTTTAACAAGGTCCCCCATTCTTCCATGTGTCACCTCACCGGGGAGACGTGGGGGAGTCCAATGGTAATAAACAAGCTTAGAAATAGAGGCTTGGGAACGGAAAATAACTCATACAAGGTCACTAGCAGGAGACTAGAATTCAGTGGGCCTTTAGTTCAGAGGTAGACAAACAATGTCTCCGGGGTCAGACCCAGCCCACTCCCTGGTTTTGTCAGTGGAGGTTAATCCACCTGCTCCATGTGGCTCCTTTGGTGCTAGAACAGGAGAGTCAAATACTTGCCGCAGAGACTCCAAAGGTTCCTACAATGGGAGCTGACAGCTGATGCTTGTCCTACTCTACACAATAGGGTTTTTTGGGGAGGGGGTCATCTCCTAATTTTTAAAATTCTCACTTATATTTATGTATAGTCACAAAATTCTCTCACACACAACCTCTCATTTAGGTTTTAGTCATGAAAATATGAAGATTTTTCTTTCATTTTACGAACAATAACGTTCAGGCCCAGGAGGACAAAGATGTAGTCTTTTATAGGAAGAGGTTATTATTGGTTATAGAAGAGAAGACCCAGCCTTTCAACCCGAGTCTAGTGTTCCACCCACTCAGCCCCTCCTCCTCAGGCCGCCACAGCGCCCCACCTTGGACACAGCCTGGTCTCCCAGGGCGTTCCCGCAAGGCAAGGGCTTATCTCTTGTGGTTTGGCGCCCTTCAGCTCTGGCACTGGCCGGCCTGCAGGAGATCTCAAGGCCACAGCCACACCCTCACGGCGTAGAGGGTGGCTCTGGAAAGCTGTAGTTTACGGGCTGGAAGCTCTTGGCTGCCATTTTTTTTTTTTTTTTTTTTTTTTTGTAGTGGCCCATCCCCTTGGCCAAGCACATGCCTCAGGGGACTGATGGCTTCCGTTTGGTTTGAGTAATCTCCGCGGTGTGTTTCTCCTGTTCCCGCTTTGCCATCAACTCAAAAGCCAGTCCAGTATAAACGATAGGAGTCCAGGGCCAACCTGGCTGTAGCAGCGGTGTCAGCTGCCATGATCGTTTCTAAATGTTCTCGATATAAATGTTTCTGGAATGTATGAATTTCTTTTGTGACATTGACCAGTAACCAGAGACCTGCACCGGCATGGGAAGCCTTCATCGTCACGCTGTTCCAGCCTGTGGTACTGTGCGGGCTCCATGCAAGTCCTCTTTTGCATCCGCAGCATCCATCCTCGTGGCTTCTCGGTCCCCTTCATGAAACAGGACTGAACACAGTGTTGTCCTGATCATCTCTGCCTGCCAAACATGCTGGTACTCTTTCTGGGAATGAAGTTCCATCACGCTTAGCTCTTTTGCTCCCACTAGAGCTGAGTGACATCTGTCACTTAGAGCAAAAAGAGAGACCATTTACGATGGATGTCATGAGAAGTGTTGCTTCCTCTTTGAGATGTAAGCTGAAAGCAGTTGTATCCACTGGGTGGTATTAGTGCAGCCACGGCACTACCTGTATCCTGCCATTTCCCTCATAGTGACTTTTCCCACATCCCAATACCCCGATTGAAGCCCAACTCCATCGACTGACTGCTTGTCTTCCTCCTCCATCACATCATACTGAACACTAAGTAGCCAGGATGTGTGCTGATTGACAGCCAGCTTGCAGAAAAGTCTAGTGTCCCCATTGACTCAGAAGTCCCTTAAAGTTTCTAAGAACAGCCATGAAGGCGTTTTCATAACCGGAAGAGATGAGTGTGTATTTTAAAGAACACCAATCGCGTCTGTAGTGGTAGCTGCTGAAACACTGGGAGGTGGCATTTTTAAATGGATAAAATTTTAGCCTTGACTCCTGATTTGTGTTTAGTCTTTGATGACTAAATTTCTCTAGAAGACAAAGTATTTTGGGAACAGTGTGGAATAGGACTGGCTTCATTTCAAATTCAAGTTTAGCACTCCGTACATTTTGCTTCCACATTCTTCCAGCGCAACTTTCAGAGCCAGGGTTCCTGAACTTTCCTCTGCTTTAAAAGCAAGAGGAGTCAACATGGGACACAGCCGCGAGGTGCCAGGAGAAACAAAAGCCCCTCTAAGCTGGGAAGAGAACTCCCTATTTCATGGAGAAATTTTTTAAAAAAGGATTTATAACACTAAACTTTTAAAAATGAAAGACAGGCATCATTAAGTTAAAATCTTGAAGAAATGCCAGAAAGTCCTATGGTTTGACAATTGTAGAAACTCCTCCTCAGTCCATCGAAGCCTCATGCTATAGGAAAACTGAAATTCACAGCTTTCAAAACAACTTACAGCTCCAAATCTCGACATTCTCGAAGTTTCTGAGCCATCACAAGAAGCATTTGAAAGGTCAGCTTCCTTCTCCCCAGCCTCCCCGCGTTGTGTTGATTCTGACCGCCAATGCTTAAACAGCGAGATAGCAAAAAACGATTTTCCCCCTCAGTTAATTTTAGAGTTGTTGAGCTCAACTGTGACTCCCCCTCACACCCCAATATGTGACTGACACTTTAAAAGTTCTTCTTTTTTCAAAGCGAGGATGAAATTTGTGCATAGAATCCTCTGCCAACCTAGAAGCACAGCTGCTTGAATTATTTTTTGACCGGGGGTGACCAAAGCCCAGCAGGGTGTCGCCTGTTTGCTTAAAGAGCCTTCCGAGAGCTGTGTCACCCCCACAGTCCTGCAGATTCCACACGGCTTCCTGCCTGCTCTGCACCCTGGACTGGGTCAGCACAGATTGGCAGTAGACCACTGGCCTTCTGGCATGGCGAGACTGAGTGTCCATGGAAGTTAAGCACTAAGGTGTGCGCTTACCACAGCAGGAGACTAACGCAGGGCATCCGAGGAAGACTTCCACTCTGAAGTGAAATGTTCACTCATGATAATTAATGGATTGAAGAAATTTGAATCCAGGCTATTCAACAAAAGCCTCTCTTGTAAAATGAAAGTATTTTATTCAAAAGTTGATTCCATACAACATGGGACTTTTTTTTCAATCCCCAAACCTCCATATCCTGTTGTTTATTGTTTTATTTTGTTTTTCTTTTAGCCTTAAACCTAAAATGCTAACTCTGCAGACTGCAGGCATGGCAGGCAATGATAAGGTGGAGAAGCAGTGGGGGTTTCTTCTAAATCTCCTCCCACGGAGGCTGAGGCCCTGTCAGCTACGGGATCCTCGAAGCAAAGCTCGTCTCTTTGAACTTTAAGATTATTCCTACACAGACAATTTTATTTTTGTTTAATCAAATAAATAGTGTGTTTTTCTGTGGAGTAGGGGAAGACTTAGTACAAACCTAACTTTTCTGATGCAGGGATTAGAGGTGTGAAGAAAACTAAATCCCTGATTCACAGGACATAAAGGCCTGAAGGTGAGGGTGGGGTGGAATAAAGCAAATCACCATGTAAATAACTCATCATTTCAGTTGTGGTAGATGCCACAAAGCAGAAGTATCCGTGATGTTAGACATTAGAGAGGCTAGAAAATCATGGTGACAGAGCACCTGATCGAGAATTTTTTTTTTTTTTAATTTTTTGAGACAGGGTTTCTCCGTAGTTTTTGGTTCCTGTCCTGGAACTAGCTCTTGTAGACCAGGCTGGCCTCAAACTCACAGAGATCCGCCTGCCTCTGCCTCCCGAGTGCTGGGATTAAAGGCGTGCGCCACCACCGCCTGGCTGAGAATTTCTAAATCTCAGAGTAAGTACACATGAAAAAGTGAGAAAAGGAAAATAGAAACAAAGGTTCAGAGCGACCCGAATAACCAGTGATGGAGTCAGAGAGCAAGCTACGGCTGGTCAGTCAGAGCTCTGTTGAGCAATGCGTTCATTTCTACCCAAATATCCATCTAACTCCTATCTGTCTCCAACTCCTGTGCTATCCTATTAACCTTAGCAATAAAACTCCCAATTCCAGACAGGAATATGGCTGTCCTGAGTAAAAACTACATTTCCCAGAATCATATCTGATTTGGTTCTGCCCAATGAGGTACAAAGAGAAATCCTGGAAGCAGCTTGGAAGAAGTAACTTTAAAGCAGATGGTGCATTCTTCTCTTTGGTAGCAAGGCTGATGTGATAACATGACTTTGCCCCTCCGCTGAAGATGATATCAGAAGCCTGAATGCCTGCAACATGGCAGGGGGCACAGGAGTCCTTTGTGGACACCTGGACTTCTTGATCAGAGAAAATTACACTGTATTACACTTAGATTTAAATTATACTTATTTGAGGTTTATGTCCGTGTCTCCCAAGCCAATTCTAAACCGAGAGTTGCTGTGGAATAATCCTTCTGTACACTGTGTGAATATATGCCACTATGATTGGTTTAATAAACAAACTAACTGGCCAATAGCTGAACAGGATAAAGTTAGGCAGGAAAGCCAAGCTGAGAGTGATGGGATGAGGAAGGGCGGAATCAGAGGAGTCACCAGCCAGCCAGAGAACGAATCGTACATACAAAATGGGATAGAGGTAAAAGTCATGAGCCTTGGGGCAGCACATAGATTAATAGAAATGGGTTAAGTTGTAGGGGCTACTTAGCAACAAGCCTGAGCTATTGGGAGAGCGTTTATAATTAATTTTAAACCTCTGAGTGATTATTTGAGCCCAGTAGTGGGGCAGGAGAACTCCGCCTACAGAGAGGGAGTTCCTTTCTTTAAAACAGACAGAGAGAGCTGTCTTATAATAATGACTGTCAAACTCACACATTTCTGTGGTTTCTATAATGTCCCTGATTGGATATTTAGCACAATGACCAAACTCCAACAAAATCTGTTTACATTTTGTTTATGTATTCATTAGCATTGTCATTTGGTATTATGGAAGACAAAACTCAAAATTCATCAACAATGGGATGCCTTCTCTAGGAGGCACCAGTAGCCGCCTGCAGGTCAGGACGAAGGCCACTAAAGCTAAGGAGCGACTCTGAGAAGGCAGGTGTAGCTGCTGTAAGGCAAAGCTTCTGCAACGTCCTCTCTCCAGACCAGGAGCAAAGCTGCAGCCTGGCAGAAATATTCCAGAAAGCTGGCCACTCAAACAAAGAAAATAGGCAAAGTCACTCTTCTTTGAAATTAGGAATTAATGAAGAAAACTCAGGCCCCGGGCTTCAGACGCCTGCTGATGGAGGCTGCCTTTTCACTGCTATTGCCGACACTGGTCCCCCAAGGTTGCTGAGATCTTAAGAATGACTGCCACTGCTTTGCAGGAGAGAACCCTCTTACTGCGCCGAGCAAGGCAGCTAAGAGCACAGAGCCTCAGCAAACACCCCTTTGAAAGCAGCAAAAAGAGGATCAGGACAGACGGTGCCAGAAAAATCTCTGAGCCAGACGACTCGAGTTTGGTCCCCAGGACTCACACAGGAGAAAGGAAGAGCTGACTCCTGCAAGTCATGACCCAACCTCCGCACATGCGTCAGAGCGAGCACGTGTGAGTGCCTTCTCTCACACACAATGAATATATAAATGTTAAAAGTGTTCCTTTAAATCTGCGGTGACAGCTGTAATAGGAATGAAGGGCTATTTTGAGCGTCTGTGTTTGCGCCAGTGAATAAGGAAGGATCGGAGGAGCGGGCATGTTGTGATGTGTATGAAGAAGAGCCACGCATGCGCATGCAAATGCCATGCCTCCCGAGCCACTCAGGGAATTGACAACAGCTGCAAGGCTCTGCTGGAAGTGACACAGAGAGACCTGGACATGTCCTCACTGTGTGCATTGTCATCTGCCGTTTATGACTGGAAAATTAAAACCAGGAAACTGATACAAGTGGATAGAAAAATTAGATACAGATTAAAAAAAATATTAAAGAAGTTTCTCTTGGGAGTACAGAGCAGCCAGCTTCCAAGCACTCATTTCTTCTGTCATGATTTCCATTTCTGAACCCGCCATACCTCTGGAAGTCAAGAAGAATAAAAATAGAGTAAAAGAAACCCTTGTATTCGACGGTCTTAGAGGGTCTTTCCAATACAAGGCAAAGAAGTGACAGGGTAAGGGTGGGATAGAGGGCAGGCTGTAGGATGCACTAGGGCATCATTACTCGTAATCGATGAGAAAACTACATGGTCATCTAAGAGCCAGAGAAGGCACACAGAAATAAGAACTGAGCAAGAGTGCATTAAAAAGAAGGAAGAGGAAGAGGTGGTGGAGGAGGAGGAAGAGGGTGGGGCAAAGGATAGACCGGGCATGGTGGCTCCAACCTTTAATGTCAGCCCTTAGGAGGCAGAGGCAGGTAGATCTCTGGGAGTTTCAAAGGCAGCCTGGTTTACACAGCAAGTTCTAGGCCAGTCAGAGATGCATACTAATTCCCCATCTCAAAAACAAACAAAAAGACAAAGCAATATGAAAAAACCAAATGCATCTCCCGACCCTAACACAAATAGAACACACAATTCCAAAGAGACAACATTTTTAATAGTATTAAAACCACTCAGTACCTAGAGATAAATCTACTGAAGATATACAAGTCCAGATAGAGAGCTTTCAAACTTTTGTGAATGTATTTAAAAAATAAAACCTAGAGGGTTTATCATTTGTAGTATGTCAGAAGTCTCAATGTTGGGAAAGTGTCTGCTCTCCTTGATACAGCAGAGTGATTTTGATAAAAACTAGAATAAGCTTTGTTCTGCGTCAACAATTATATTCTAAAATTTATATGGAAGGGTAAAGGTTGGGCTGTAACTAGGGTAGAACATTTGCCTCAGTCTGTGCTTGGTCCATGGTGGAGTAGGAAGGATGTCAAGATACTCACAAGAAAGGGGAACAAAAGGGGACTTAATTACAGATGACTCTGTCCAGCTAATCGTGACACCACTGCTAACTCGGCAGGGTACAAACAGCACCATGCAGATTCCAGGAGACCAAAAAGAACAGACTAGAAAGTGACCGGTACACCCCCAGGAGCTGCAGAGGGTGACCCGCACACACCCGGGATTTATCTCCTACAGCCCCCACCTGCTGTCTTAAGGGATGAGAATTAAGCAAGTACCGAGAAGGTGGGGTTAAGAGTTGGAGAGAAGCAACTCTAGGTCCTCAGTGGAGCTTGGACTTTCTGGTTGATTAGTCAAGACACCTTCTGGCTTGCTTTTTTTTTCTTAAGTAAGTTGAGTTGGGCTTATATTTCAATTCTTACAGTCAAGATTCCTAACAAATACAAGGTCTGTCTCCATCAGAGAAAACTTGTTCACAGAACAGCAAACATTTACCAAACTAATTCCAGAGAAGGAGGAAACAAAGGAAGCAGAAAAGCTGACAGGGAAGTTGATAAGCACAACCCTTCGCTGGTGTGTTAAATCCACCTTGGTTCCCTTACACAAAGACCACTATAGCAGCATCGATCCCAAGATCTCCCATTAAACTGCACATCTATTGGTACAGCCCAGTATCCATGACCGGTTAACCTTATATCAGCATGGCAATATACCTAGTCCTTACAGTGAGAGAGAAGTGCAATGGCTCACCGTTGGCTTTTAAAGGGTACATGTCGGTTCTGACCGAGGACTTCATGGTAAGTGTCAGTGTGGGACATGTGTAGAGGAAGAACGGTCTTGTGTCAGGAAGCAGAAAAAAAGAGAGGGAGGGAGAGGGTCTGTAAATCTGTCTATACATCAATTGGTTCCTTAAGAAAGGGGTCCTACACTGGGTCATGCTCCCAGTGACCTCAGGAACTTCCACTGGACCCCAGCTCCCAAACGATCTGTCTCTCACAGCACCGCCCTTGGGACCTGATCTAATTCACAATGGATCCTTGTGGGAAACAGACAGATTCCCATAGTGAATTGTGACGTCACTCTTATCTGAATGTGTCTCTATGCACTCATCAACTACATCAAAAGTCTGGGCTGTGAGTCTCGGGGTTACCTTTCCTGGAGCTGTCAGGAGGATGAGTTCTCTAAAGAAAAGTTTGGGCAAGGAGACTCTGTCTTTCTCCAGCACTGCAGATGAATGAGGAGTGAATGACAGCATGCTAGGGAAGAACTGTAGCCACAGAATCACCCTTTCAACAGGTATCCAACACCATTTAACAAACGGGTTTCAGAAGGCTGGATTTCCCATATGCAACAGCATGAAGTTGGACCTTTATCTTACACCATATACAGAAACTGACTCAAATACACTGAAGAGATGCAACTTAGAAGAGTGTATGGGCATAAATCTCCTTGACTTAACAGTTGACAATACTTTCTTAAATATGGAAACAAAGGGTTAAGGCAAGAGAATGAAAAAACAAATGGAGCCAGGCATTGTGGCATATACAGGAGGCAGAGACAGGAGGATCACAGCCAGTTTGAGACTAGCCTGGTCTACTTATTGAGACCCTGTCTAAATGAATAAAAGAGTTGGACTCCCCTGAAATGTAAAGGTTTGTGATGTGTGTCCGCACACTGGAATGCTACCCAGCCTTTAAAGGGAAGAAGTAATGGTATGGACTATATGATAAACGAGCCTTGAAAATTCTCTGCTAAGAAAAAGTCACAAAAAGCTGTGTATTTGTGGTTAAATCCTTATATAATAAGCAAATCCACAGAGATAGATACCAGATTAGTGTTGTGTGGGGAGGAGCAGGGTCAAAGGGCAGAGGGCTCCCTTTCTGGAGACTGAGTTCCGCAATGGTGGTGATGGTGCATACTCTGTTTTTATTTTGTTTTGTTTTGTTTTTCGAGACAGGGTTTCTCTGTAGTTTTTTGGAGCCTGTTCTTGAACTAGCTCTTGTAGACCAGGCTGGCCTCCAACTCACGGATAATCCACCTGCCTCTGCCTCCTGAGTGCTAGGATTAAAGGTGTGCGCCACCACCGCCCGGCATACTCTGGATGTACTAAGATCTCTTTGAATTTTGTACTTTGAAACAGAAAATTTTGATATTCATGTCTTATCACAAAATAAATCTTAAAATGCTGGGCAGTGGTGGCACAAGTCTTTAATCCCAGCACTTAGGCAACAGAGGCAGGTGGATTTCTGTGAGTTCGAGGCCAGCCTGGTCTACAGAGTGAGTTCTAGGACAGGCTCCAAAGCTACACAGAGAAACCCAGTCTTGAAAAAACAAAACATATAAAATAAATCGTAATATCTAGAAAATATTCATGTTCTTAATTTAAAAAGCTATGGTTTAAAAGTGAATGATTTCAACTTTAAGTATAGAAACAGAATATCAACATTAAGGTAGTTTAACGATCTTGATCTTAGAATCAGACCCAAGGATTCAAAATCAAAAGGTCTTGGCCCATAGACTCAGACAATGTCTTTCTCCTCTGAGCCAAGGTTCCCCACAGAACAGAACTTGTGAGAGCAGTAGACCATGCTCCTTAAGCATGACTGACTCTTTGAAGAATCATGTTATTAGACCAAACTGTGTAATAGTTTCTAAGTGTTCAAATTTAAATCCATTTATGCTGATTCATTGCATTAGTTTGTTTCTTTCAGGTATAAGCAATGATAACAAAAGATCAAAGTAACTTAAATCTCCAGATATACCCTCAGGTTAACCCTAGCTCTCTCTCGTGATTGTACAATGTTTTGGTGAAGACACCAGTTGTTTCCTGTGGATATGTGTGTAATGTAACCATGGATACAATGGTTGAGCAGACTGAACCAAGGGTAGAGTCAGCGGAGAGTGTAACCACCACCATGGAGAACAGTCAGCAAAGGGCACACCAGTTAAATACCTTGGGGTCAGTTTAAACGTTGTGAAAGGGCAGTGGCTCCCTACTGGGTAACGGTTTCCCTCCAGGACATTGAGTGACATCTAGAGCTATTTTGTCAGAGCTAGTGTGGAGGTTGGGTGGTAATACTTCAGCAATGAAGAAAGTAAAAGCCAGGACACCGTTAATGATCCTACTGTGCATGGATAGTCGCCCATCCCCCCAAAATGCAGCTTAAATTGTCAAGAGTGGCAAGGTTAAAACCACCCATGTTACAATAGCGGATCTATATACCCATGGTAAAAACCAAACTAAACAAACAAAACCAATCTCTCTGTAGCTGGGCATCATGATAATAAAATACATAAGTTACAGTATTTTCCATACCTATCAGTTCTTCATAACCAACACTGCATTTGCAGGATGTCCTTATTGCCAAAACTACTGGTTAAGAATGAAAACATATCATTTATTTGAAAGGAAATGTCAACCTGCTGATAATTCTGTCTTCAACCTTAGATGTTCAGTCCCTTGGGCTGGTATGAACTCTTGCACCAACGAAGCAATTGTGTTATTGGGTTTCATTCATGGTGCTGTTGCTGGTAGATGGTAGAATATCTTTTTAAAAATGACACAGAAGCTCAGTAAAGACATAGCAGGGTTCATTAAAATAGTAAAGATCTAGCCAAATAATCAAATTCAGGGATCCAACTCAGTGTTTCTCTTCTTCCCAAGACAGGACTAGAAGAGGAAAATCTATTGTCACCAAGGCCAGGAGCCAGGTGGTCTCCATGCTATCATCTAGCAAACGCCCCCCCCCCCCCACTCTTCACAGAATGAGGTCGGCCTCAGAGAGGAGGTTCATGCGCTCCTGGGGTCTGGCAGTTCATTGATGTTTCCCTGACCCCAATAAGTGACTTGACTGTTTAGAGTGTTTCAATATGGAGACTGGGAAGGCAGCCATTTATCTAGCCAACTTCTGAGGGTATAGCATTGTGGCTTTGATTTTGGCACCAGTTGTTGACTGAGGTTTCTGTCCCATCAGGCCCCACAGTTGTTTAGTCCTAGAGAAATACACAGAGGTCTATATTAATAAAACTCACTAGCCTATTAGCTCAGGCTTTTTATTAACTCTTATAACTTATATTAACCCGTAATTCTGGTCTGTGTTAGCCACGTGGCTTAGTACCTGTTTCACAAGGCAGTCACATCTTGCTTGCTCTGTGTCTGGCTTCCTCTGTGTCTGGGTGAAGACTTCAAACTGACTTCTTCCTCTTCCCAGAATTCTCGTCGCCCCACCTCTACTCCTTGCTTGGTCGCCCTGCCTATGCTTCCTGCCTGGCTACTGGCCAATCAGCGTTTATTTAAAATACAAGTGACAGGGTACAGACCATTGTCCCACAGCAACCAGTCATGTTTCTTTATTTGTCCTTTTTATTAATAATGTCTTTTGGCACTGCCTGGATGGTTTTACCTTTTATTTCCCTCTTTGCTTGCCCATTCTCTTCTGAAACACCCTATCCTTCTGCACAATTGTTTCAATATCACAACAGGTCAGGCCCTGAAGTTCTTAGACCAGAATAGACCTACGGTTGCACTAACACAAAGTGGGAGAAAGAGTCTTCCTCAGGGATGGGCACCCTAATTGGTTATCCAATACCAGGTGGTCACCCCTAAAAACATACATACAAGTGATACAAAGCAATTGAGCAGGCTGTATTTATATATTATGTGTGTGTGTGACACACACACACACACATATTCACACATATAAGACAATAACAATTAAAGAAGAAAGAGAGGCCATGACTTTGAGAGGGACCAAGTTGGGCATGTGAAGAGTAGGAGGGAGGAAAGGGAAGGGTGGGGGTGATGTAGTTATATTTTAATTAAAAAATTAACATAAAAATAGCTGGAGGCCAAACTTTACCCAGCGTCAAAGCTGACCCCAGAACTTCCCTTTTTATCCTTTAGCCATGCTACATCAGAATAACTAAGTGACTATAGGTTCTGCTTCTTTCTTGTTCCTCTTTGTTTCCCAAGCAGACAGTGAGACAGCTCCTTGGGAGTGTGGTCTATCATTTTTGAATTCCTCTAGGAAGGTCTATCTCCAGGAACTGATCACAGAACAAATCACAAGGAACTCTGCAGCCACCCAGAAATCCATTTTCACTAGCCAGCGTTTTCATGTTTCTTCTTTTCATAAAACATGCCGCAACAAGTCAGGTTTGAGCACAAAAATCCTACTTCTGCCACCAGCAGCTCTTGTTCAAAGCCAACTGTAATACTAAATAGGAACAATACCAGCCTGGTGGTGGCACATACCTTTAATCCCAGCACTCGGGAGGCAGAGGCAGGTGGTTCTCTGTGAGATCGACGTCAGCCTGGTCTACAAAGTGAGTTCCAGGACAGCCAGGACTATTTCACAGAAAAATCCTTTCTCAAAAAAACAAAAATAAAAACCCAATACCCATGAGACAGCCTTAGCTTCTAGTTATGATACCTTCTGTAAGTTCAGTGTCTTCCCACAAACCAACTTCAAGCTTTATGATTTGCTAGACATTCACTAAAATTATTTCATCATTTGCCATGGAGAGAGGGTGCAAATTCAAACCAAACCAAACCAAAGCAAGAAACACAAGCCAGTCTGAGGATGTTCCAAACATGAAGCTTTTGCTTTCTTGCTTTCTTCTTGCAGTGAGTGGACATGAATGTTCTCCTAGTGTTGATGTATGACAGACAATATGCACAGAAGAAGCCAGTCAGGAGACCTCATCTCAACTCCAACATTTAGAGTTTGTGCTGAATTTTTATTACATGCACAAGACTGATGAAACTTGGTGTGTAGGTTGACTGAACCAAATGACCCAGCCTGGGTCACATGGTTGATTTCCTGGCATGGCCAGACTCTACCTGCAATCACATGGTTCATCTTTTTTGCATAGCCAGCTTCTACCCAAAGCAAGGCACTGCTATCATGTATGGCACAGTCTACCAAGCCAAGGGAAAAAGCTAGCTATCTCTCTGGACAAAGTCAAATTGTTTACTGTGTGTTGCTGTACCTCACACTATGTATAAATAATTAACTTAAAACAAATAATTAAGTCAGATTTTAAGAGCTAATTAAATACTCATAAGTTAAAACATCTGTGTAAATTTTCATGATTTGGTATGTGGCAGTTTTCTTTGGTATACCTCCAAAAGTGCAGTATCAAAAGCAAACTAGATGAACAACAGGATTTGACTGGACTTTAAAATATTTGTTTCAGGGCTGGAGAGATGGCTCAGTGATTAAGAGCACTGACTGCTCTTCCAGAGGTTCTGAGTTCAATTCTCAGCAACCACATGGTGGCTCACAACCATCTGTAATGAGATCTGGCGCCCTCTTCTGGTGTGCGGGCATACATGGAGGCAGAATGTATATACATAATAATAAATAAATAAATCTTAAAAAATATTTGTTTCAAATAAAGTTCAATGTCAGGTCCACAGGAAATTCCAATTATCCAAACTCTAAAGGCAGTCTAAAAATCCGGAAATGAGCTCCACCTGGACTTTGGGTGGATTTCTGGCAGTAGATGAAAGTCGGAATTCTTCAGGAACTTGTGAAACTGGTTCCCATCTACCAAAATGAGTCATGTGACAGAAGGGACAAATGGCTATCAGGGGTGCCTATCATCATATCAAAGCAATGCTTGGTGCTCAGGCTCCTTCAGTATCATAAGTACCTGTCACAGACTTCAAAGTCCATGTTAGCATCCTAGCCCTTTTCACTTCCTCTCCTACCCTAACTCCCTCCAGCTCATGGAGTTCCCTCCCCCAGCTACTCATTCTCCTTACAGCCCCACTGTCTCCCCTCTCTCTTCTATCTATAATAAAAAACCTTCCCATTAACCATACCATGGGGTGGTCGTGTCTTCAGTTTACACATTCAAAGACAATCTATACTACGGAAAGTACTATTTATACTTAAATGAAGAATATGAAGAATTCTCATAACAAGAACAACAAAAGGAAGGCAACTCTTTTAAACATGAACAAAGGATTTGGATGGATAGTTCTCCAAAGAAAACATGTAAGTGGCCAATCAGCTCAAGGAAAAAATGGCTGATATCACTAGTCACTAGAAAAATGAAATTAAAACCAAAATGAAAGATCTGGGGATGTAGCTCAGCAGTGGAACATTTGCCTAGCATTTGTAAAGCTGTGGGTTCTATTCCTAGCACCACAAAAAGGAATAAACACACACACAAACACACACACACACCACACATGTACACACACACCAGCCAGATACAATGATACAATAACATCCCTCCAGAATAGACAAACACAAGTGTTGGTAAGGATGTAGAAAACTGAAGGAAGTATAAATGGACATAGATATTTTGGAAAAGTTTGGTAATCCCAGGTAGGCAGGCAGACAGGGAGAGGGACCATGGCTAGGTAATAGAGACAGAGAATTCCCGACAAGGCCAACTTCTTCTTTGCTCTCCTGACTTCAGACAAAAGCCTGAGAGCTTAGAACAAAGGCTTTGTAATTTTCTGTCTCCCACCAGCAGGCCTCTGCTGACGGACTGGCTCCGCAAGTTCAAGGCCTGCTCAGGACAGTTGCAGGCCACTCAACCACCCTCTGTCTTCAAAATGACCACTCTAAGTTAGGGGAGGAAAACTCCTCAGATTTAAAGCCACCCCTGAGACGAGACTGGCTCTCCAGCCCCAGAGTCCTCTCTCTGCTTTGCCCTTTCCTCTGTGTGCCTGTTGTGTCTCCTCACCCCCACAATAAACTTCTTCAACTGCGTTTTCTGTCTGACCTGTTTGAGATTTCTCCACTGACACCTGTGGCCATTGAGATTTTTCCTGCCCTTTAATTCTTTAGCTGGCAGGAAAAGTGAACCCAACTGAGATCTCTAGACTGTATTGTTTGGGGAGCCCATCTGAATTTCTTTTGAGGACCACTGATTTATCGAGTCTAAACCCTAAAAGGATAAGAGGGTGTGTCCACTAAGCTGCCAGACAATTCTTAGCTATAATTCTTACCATCCTTTAGAGTTGTTCTGTAAACAACAGGAAAAGCCCCTAAAATTCCACATGTCCACCTTTTCTTTTACTTGGAGTATCATCCAGAACTAAATACTGCAGAATGGACCCCAAAGACTCTAGATGTGTTTCTAATCAAAACTTATTTATAAAATGTGTAATTTCTGCTCAAACTTCACCTAAACATTATAGATAAATTACAAATAGCAAACAGGAGCAAGTGACCTCCGGCTGTTCAGTAACTGTTCCTGGAGGTCTACACTAATGTGGCTGCAGGAATTAAAGGGGAACTATTTCCCTCTTGTCCTCCAAGTTCAACTAAGTCCCGGGGAAATGTTGGCCATCTCTAAATGTACTGTGTGAAAAGTCGCCTGTTTTCTGGTTTAGGGAGACCTTGGGGACGCCACTGGTGGCCTAACCAGTGCCCAGTCTGCAGAACAAAGGGGATCAACAAGGGGAAAAGAATTCTTCCATACTTCCAAAGACAGCAATGGTCAAGCAAGGCCTGTGACCTAACCTTACATAGATGGACAGACAAACAAAACAAAAAATCCATAGAGCCAGAGGCTCTTCCTAAGCCCAAATAACTTCTGAGGACAGATCTTCAACTGTCCTTGACAGGAAAAAATTACTTTTGGTCACATACATGGTGTGAAACACCCAGAGGGCTAAAATGATCAACATGTGTGTTTCCTTACAGTCCTCAGATTTCATACTTCACCTTAGGAAATGGTATGTGGACCACTACTTCCCACTAGCTAGTCTCCTGATGACACTCTCCCTGGAAGATGATTTCCCATGGTTGTCATGTGACGTCTTGTGTCCTGATTAAAGAATGCCCTGTGGGGCTCGACCCTCCTGCAACGTATGCCCCGGGATCCCCCAGCCCCTCCCGGCTCGCCTACCGCCATGGCTGACAAGGAAGCTGCCTTTGATGACGCGGTGGAAGAACGTGTGGTCAACGAGAAGTACAAAATATGGAAGAAAACACCCCTTTTCTTTATGATTTGGTGATGACCCATGCCTTGGAGTGGCCCAGTTTAACTGCCCAGTGGCTTCCAGATGTTACCAGGCCTGAGGGGAAAGATTTCAGCATTCATAGACTTGTCCTGGGAACACACATATCGGAAGAACAAAACCACCTGGTGATAGCCAGTGTCCAGCTCCCTAATGATGATGCTCAGTTTGATGCTTCACACTATGACAGTGAGAAAGGAGAATTTGGAGGGTTTGGCTCTGTCAGTGGGAAAATTGAAATAGAAACCAAGATCAACCATGAAGGAGAAGTAAACAGGGCTCAGTACATGCCCCAGAACCCTTGCATCATTGCAACAAAGACTCCATCCAGTGATGTGCTTGTTTTTGACCACACAAAGTATCCTTCTAAACCAGATACTTCTGGAGAGTGCAACCCAGATTTGCGTCTCCACGGACATTAGAAGGAAGGTTATGGTCTTTCTTGGAATCCAAATCTCAGCGGGAACTTACTCAGTGCTTCAGATGACCATACCATCTGCCTGTGGGACATCAGTGCAGTTCCAAAGGAAGGAAACGTGGAGGACGCAAAGACCATCTTCATGGGGCATACAGCAGTAGTAGAGGACATTTCCTGGCATCTGCTCCACGAGTCTGTTTGGGTCAGTTGCTGATGACCAGAAACTTATGGTTTGGGATACTCGTTCAAACAATACTTCCAAGCCAAGCCACTCAGTCGATGCTCACACTGCTGAAGTGAACTGCCTGTCTTTCAATCCTTAAAGTGAGTTTATTCTTGCCACAGGATCAGCTGACAAGACTGTTGCCTTGTGGGATCTGAGAAATCTGAAACTCAAGCTGCATTCCTTTGAATCACGTAAGGATGAAATATTCCAAGTTCAGTGGTCACCTCACAATGAGACTATTTTGGCTTCTAACGGTACTGATCGTAGGTTGAATGTGTGGGATTTAAGTAAAATTGGAGAAGAACAGTCCCCAGAAGATGCAGAAGATGGCCCACCAGAGTTGCTGTTTATTCATGGTGGTCATACTGCCAAGATATCTGATTTCTCCTGGAATCCCAATGAACCTTGGGTGATTTGTTCTGTATCAGAAGACAATATCATGCAAATGTGGCAGATGGCAGAGAACATTTACAATGATGAAGACCCTGAAGGAAGTGTGGATCCGGAAGGGCAAGGATCCTAGACATGTCTGCACTTGTGATTTAGACTCCCCTTGTTTTCTTCTGGACCCTGAGATGGATTTAACACTGGTTTGAGACACAGACTTTGTTCAGCTATCCGGCTACAATAGGTGCCACCAACAAAACTATTAGCCCAAACCATGGGTGTTTTCTAAATCTTTAACTGGGGGGCTTAATTCAACAAAGCCACAGACTTATATTTAGATTTTTCTTTAGGAATTTTCTAGTAACAAACCCAGGTCTGGGGTAGCTTCAGAAATGGGGCATTATGTGTGATTATTTTTCTATAAATATTGTAAGATGACATCTTGCAATATTTATACTCCTGGCTTGAACACCTACTTCACTTATTCCTTATCCACTCTAGTCACTTTCTTGAGAATATGAAAATTTGGGGATATAGCTTAGGAAGAAAAATAATCATACACAATATGCCCCATTTCTGAAGCTGCTTTGGACCAGGGTTTGTTGCTAGAAAATTCCTGAGGAAAAATTTATAAATTTATAAAAATGAATAAATTTTATTCAGGAATAAAAATGACATCTTGCAATATTTATACTCCTGGCTCCGACACCTACTTCACTTGGCTTTTGTTGTGTGGTTTTTTGTTTTTGTTTTTTAAACTTGGGACCACCAAGTTGTGGGATGTATGTTTTTTACTGACAGTCAGACCACTGGTGAACTGTCAAGTTGAGAAAGAGTGAATTGCTAGTTTGTATTTGTTTTTAAAATTAAATTAATCCTTGATAAGAGTTGGTTTTTTAGGAGTTAGTCCTTGACCACTATAGTTTGAAGCCGTCTCCATTTTGGTTGACCTCTCTCACCATCAGGCCTGTTACTCTCCATGACTAACTGTGTAAGTGCTTATAATGGAATAAATTGCTTTTCTATATATAAAAAAAAGAATGCCCTGTAGTCCAACTGAGAGGTTTGGAGATATTCAAGGTATCAAAACTGTGTCCCTGGCCGGGCGGTGGTGGCGCACGCCTTTAATCCCAGCACTCGGGAGGCAGAGGCAGGCGGATCTCTGTGAGTTCGAGACCAGCCTGGTCTACAAGAGCTAGTTCCAGGACAGGCTCCAAAACCACAGAGAAACCCTGTCTCGAAAAACCAAAAAAAAAAAAAAAAAACTGTGTCCCTGGACCGTTGCTGGACAAATCCTACAAAAATGACTCCAGCACTGTCAGATGACGATGCTCAGTGGTGACTTGAACAAATGGACCTTGATTTTACTCAGACTCTGATAGCTTCCTGCTAAAGGATTATACTTCCCAGCTTCCCTTGCAGACTATAGAAGTCATGTCCACCCTCTTCCACCCCAGAAGAGACACAGCCTACCTTCTCCTGTAGGCATTTAGGTCGTTCACAACATGTGGGTGACAAGGTGTTCCCTTACTGTAAATAAACATGGTCCCATCTGAGGCCAGCCCAAGCCCTCCTTCTCTTCAGCTCTCCAAACAATTTAACACATGGTGCTGCAGATCCTGGACAGGAATCTGAGCCCTGGCTCAAGCCCACCCGGACCAACTTTCCTATCCTTCATACGCTCCCCAGACCAGAGCCTGAATGGCTGCTGAGGTTGTGGTTTGCCTTTGGGCTGCCAATTAACTACCCAAATAAAGATCCGGAGACTTATTATTAATTATGAATGCTCAGCCTTAGCTTAGGCTTGTCCCGCTAGCTCTTTTAACTTAATTTTACCTGTTTCTCTTCCTTCATCTATGTTTTGCCTGGGGGCTTTTTACCTTTCTTTCATTCTGTATGTCCTATTTCCTGTTTCCTCTATGTCTGTCACCCTGTTACCGCCTTTTCTTTCTTTTTTTCTTTCTCCCCCAGCCTAGATTCCTCCTCCTACTAATTCTCTCTGCCCACCAGTCCCACCTACCCCTCCTCTGCCTAGCTATTAGCTGTCAGCTTTTTTTTTTTTTATTACACCAATCAGGTACCTTAGGCAGGCAAGGTAAAAACAGTAACACATCTTTACCTAGTTAAACAAATATTCCCCAACCCATTTCTCTCAGGCAGCCTTTGCTTTCCACCGTTTCTGTTTTTCCTCTCTCACCTAATTGCCTTGACACATCCTGACGTAGGTGGAGGCCACATTGCATCCAATCAGAACACACAAACAACATAGCAAAAGACACCAGGACAAGGGAATCTGTTGACCTGAACTCAGAGGTGCCTAGTGAGGGTCAGGGGCTCACCGGAAGTTCCTTAAGGCACCGAAGACTTTCCACTGACTGTGAGATCACTCTTCCAGCTGCAAGCTCTGACAACCTCCCGCTGGCTCTGCAGGTCCTTAACCCTGCAATTGTAGAGCCTAGAGCTGTCCTCCTCACATTCCAGGTGAACCTTGTCATTTCTAGGCCGATGTTCAACGTAACAGGACAGTGACCCGCACCTTGGTCCCGGGCCCAGCTGTGGGTTCCAAATTTTCAGTACCAAAAGACACTCATTTGGCTCTTTGAGGGTTTACTTAAAGGAGCTCTAATCAGGAGAATTAAAACTGGAGACTCTGCTTCACCTTTCAATGCAAATCTGGCTTCAACAGAGCAAGACAGAATGGCAGCGTGATCAGCCCCTCCCAGACAAAACTAGCTCACTTACGTCTTTCTCAGGGCTCTGGCTTACAGAATACCTGTTGTCTCTGCTGGGCCTCCAAACTTGCATCTTCACAGAACTCTTCTGCCTTATGCTTTTGGCCTACTTGCGTTTCTATCCCTCATACCTGGAAAATCGGCTTGTATGTGTAAGCGGTAAAAGCGCGCTGACCCGCCTGCTTTATTTCATCTTCGTCTAACAGACCTCATTTGGCCTCGCAGAGCGGCCCTTCCTTTCTCATGCAGTCCCTACGGCTGTGAGTCACAATACCACAGGACACCGGGATCTGTGCTATCATTAGATTCTTTTCTGGGAGCTCGTATGCAGAGTTAGGGAAAGGGACTCTCTCTTTGCTTGACTTATGTCCTGGCGACATAACCCTGGAGATCTGGAGCCAGACTACTCCACTTTGCTACCAACTGCAGGGAGCCCAGAGACGCTAGAAAGTAAGTGAGAATGAAACCACTACAGAGACAACCAGACAGACGGACAGGGAGCTGTGATGTCACTGAAACCTCTGGGCACAGTCCCGCCCAGGGCCGCTCCGCCTCCACATTCTTCCTTGTAGCTCCTTTTGAGCAGGGTTCTTGTCTCTGGCAATAGAATCCTTAACACATGCCACCATCACTTCACACTGTGTGGGCCAGGTTTCCACGGGCAGGCTGGATGCAGCTGTGACCGGCTGGTGTTGATGAAGACAGACCCCAGGGGACCTCCATGCACCACACAGTCCACGCTGCCCCAGGGAAGCACTCTCCCCTGCCTCACGCCCTCACACCTTTTGTGGCATCTTCGTCTCAAGACTGGTAGAGAGGAGAAAACAAGAAAGAAAGAAAGAAAGAAAGAAAGAGAGAGAGAGAGAGAGAGAGAGAGAGAGAGAGAGAGAGAGAGAGAAAGAAAGAAAGAAAGAAAGAAAGAAAGAAAGAAAGAAAGAAAAACACACAATGTAAATTTTCTCCAAGGCTTAAAACCTAGAGATGGCCTACCTTACAGGTTCAAAATATTCACTGGCAGATAGCAATCAGCAATGTTGCTTTGGTGTTAAAAGTCTTTCAAGCTTATGCCTAATTACATATACATATATGCATATATATGTAGGGCTTGCAGAGCCAGTGGCAGAATTTTTTTTTTTTTTTTTTTTTTTTTTTTTTAGTTATTTCTTAAAACTCTTGGAAAGAAATTCAGGGTTGAGCTACGGCAGTGAACGGCAGTGCAAAGGTTGTTCCTTGTATTCTTGCTGAGGCCAGTTTAGGTTTAATTGGAATCTAACCTCCCTGCTGGAGAATTCTATGGAAAATTATACAGCTCTATTCTAGGAAACCAGGGTCAGGATGTCCTGGCTCACTTCTCTTAGCTTCTGTTAAGCTGCTTGTTTACGTAAGACCTGCCCCTACCACTGCAGGATGAGATACCAGGATGTGGTTTTGCCTTCTAATTCCCTTGTTCTAAATGCTCAGGCTTACACTTGGGTTCCAGATACTAGAGTGTAGTTCCAGCCACTGAAATAAAGACTTTCAGTTGACTTTAAACTGTGTCTGAGTGGGCCTCTCTGGTGGGCTTCCCATAACAGAGCTGTTGGGTCATGTACTTTCTGGCAAGCCTCTGTGCCTGGCTTACATAGGGCCGTGTTCTCTATGGGACTTCCCTTGCACATGTGTGTGTGTAGAGTGTTTTTTTTTTATATTTTATGGCGTGTATATGTGTAGGATATGTGTGTATGGCTTATGTATATGTATGTGTAAATATATAGTGTGTGGTATATATAAATCTGCAGTATGTGTGTGGTGTGTAAATATGCAGAGTGTACTTGTGTGTGTAAATGTATAAAGAGTGTGTGTATGGTGTAGGTATAAATGTATAGACTGTGTGTGTGGTATCATTTATGTGTGTAGTATGTGTACAATCTATTTTATTGTATTTTAATAACATTTTTTTCATTCAGTATGCTTCGATCATGTTTTCCCTGCCCCAGCTCTTCCTAGATCCTCTCCAACTCACTATTCACCCAATTTCATGTTCTCTCTCTCTCTAAAAAAAAGCCCAAAAAGATGAAAATAAAACAAACAAACAATAAGACAAACAAACAGTCAAATCAAAAAGCACACAAAAGCACTGAGTTTGTTTTGTGTTGGCCAACTACTCTTGGATATGGATACCCACTGACACTCCATTCGAGAAAACGGATTCTTTTCCTTTGCCAAGGGTATCAATTGTCAATAGTTTCTTGGTTAGAAATAGGGTTGGACATAGGGCTCAGCTGTTAAAGGCTAGTTTCCTAACTGAATATATATTTTAATTTTTGATCTCTTTTTAAAGATTAGGCCATCGGTCCCACTATGAGATCTCATATCCTGCCCCCTTTACCTCTTCAATTCACCTTCAAATAAAATCACACAGGGATTTAAACTTTAATACGTGGACATTGGAAAAGTCACAGGAACCCGGTGTTTCCATCTTCTGGGAAAGCCACAGCTACCTCAGAGGGTGCACCCGAGGCTGGCTGTCCCAGCACGGTGGGGTGTCTTTACATCAGGCGGGACCTGGGGTGCGTCCCATATTGCTGCTGGTCTCAGAGTGGTTGGGAGGGGGCCAGGTGCCAGGAGGGGACAGCAGCTGCTCATGGGAACTAGAGTGAAGATGGAAGACTGCCACAGCATGGTGTGTGAGCCAGTGGATGGACAGCCGGACAGACGGACGAACTGCTGCCTGCTCTGTGTTAGTGTCTCAGGGCAGAGTGGGAAGGACACAGCCTGTGTCCTTAGAGAGTTAATCATGAGGGGAAAGAGAAACTGAGGCTCATGCACATGTGCGCACCATGTGCGCGTGCACACACACTCCAGTCCTCAATAATTCCTGGATATTTCTGAAATAGTTTTCATATTTGTAATTCACTGAAGGTTTGTACCAGTCATGTGATATGACAGAATATTTCATTACACTATTTCATCAAAACGTTAAGGGATTTGTCCAGGGTCCCACCTCTGGATTAACTTGCACGGTCTGCTGCTCTCCAGCCTTTCCATAATTTTCTCAGTCACCTGCAATGCCATATGAGACACAGCAAGACCAGGACTGTGAGCCATGCGGCATGGATGCTGCTGTTTGGCGGCACACAAGGCCCCGTCTCCATTTTATTAGCAGACTATATTGAAGTCAGTTGATCAGCAGGCAGATATTGGAGGTAATATGACGTCATACCAGGACCGCAGCAAAATGCAATGTCAAGGCTGATTTCATTTCCCTTTTCTGACAATGGTGGTACTGGCGCCACCCAGTGACTCACTCAGTCCCTGCTGCTCTTGGCCCTAGGCACTCCCATGCCCACCCCATCACTGTCTGCCAGGGACTACCTCCAAGCAGGACTGGAGTCTGCCTCATTTCTCCATCTGCAGGTCACCAGCTCCTGCGACAGCATCCTAGCTGACCTGACTGACTTCAAACTCAGAGATTTGCCTGCCGCTCCCTCCCAAATGCTAGGATTAAAGGTGTGTGCTACTACAGTGAGCTCCCCATCTATGGTTTCCAATAAAGCACAGACACACAGTTAAATGTGAATTTGCAAACTTGACCGAGCATCCTGTCCATTTATTGGCTGTTTTGTAACTCCTGCTTCTTTGTGTCTTGTCAGCCTCTAGTCTCCACAGTTGTCACTGTAAACTTCAACATCATGTCCCTTGTTTAGGGGAAAATATCAATTTTTTAACGCCAAAACTCGTAAGGAGCAGAACTGCTTGGGACCCAAGTGCCTCATGTACCCCGAGACTAAGCCAGTTCTTGTAAATCTCTCTCTGGGCATACCTGGACAGCGAAGGCAGGTGCCCAGTCTCCGTCTCAAGCTTCCAGCAGAGGTTCTGCTCTGGTAGAACACTTTGGAACTCTTGCTTCCCCCTCAGTGGAGGGGAACCATTTCCTTGTCTCCCCTGGATTTGGAAGGGAGCCCTCCAAAAGAAGTTGCTGCTCTACAGATGTCTGCCCCACCCACAGCCTGAGTTGTGCAGCTCAGGGGACCAGCCCTATGTACATTCTAGTCAGTTGTGAAAAGTGCTATGTTTGTCTTCTTGCTTCCTGAGCCGTCTTTCAGCTATTTTTAAACCAAGGCAACTGCTGGGGTGCAGGATGGGAAGAATGTTAATTATTAATCTCCTAAGCCCCAGTAGCATTCACCACATTTGGCATTTGTGTGTTTTACCCGTGTTTGCTTAGCTGTCTGATGGATGTGTAGGGGTCGTGGCTGATCTAGTCACTGTCCCATCCCCATGTTCACTACAGCACTGGGCATAGACTTCAATAGCAGGATGACTGAACGAATGGACGAAAGGATAAATGGACAGATGAATAAATAATACAATGTGTGCTGTATTTTATACGGATGCCTCTCATATTCTCAATATATAAGTGTAAATCTTCCAGTACATCGATGTAAGGCCTGAGAACAGATAAACAGATAGCACTTGCTGCCTGCCAGTGCGCCACCACTGCAGGGCCTGAGCCCTCTGGGCTGGGACTGCATTTTAACTCTGCAGCTCTGCCCTGAGAAGCATGGCCAGGCTGAGCCCAAGCTCATGTCAAAACTGCCCCGTGTTCAGCAAGTCATGCCTGCTGCTCATGCAGTGAGGATGAAGGACCACTGCACACATGCGGGCTTACCTGGGGCCACACTGTCTGGATGGGAAGAGAGCTGCCTGGATGTCTGGTTACCTTCCGCCACCCTCTTGCCACAAGGAAGCAAGTCCTCCAAGTACAGTGGCTTCTGGCTTCCTTCCTTTCCCACTGGGTCCAACAGTCACAGGATTTGAGGGAGATGATGTCACGGACCATAGCGTTTGTGACAGTGGAAGGAAACAGGGCACACAATGGTACTAACTTAGCCAAACTGAAAAGGAGATCCTTCAGGAGATAGTCCATTTAGAAGTCACTCACAGACTCTTGGAGCTGAGCCACCAGAAGTCTCTTTGGAGAGACCCTCCCCTGATGTTATGTGGTTCACTCACTTCCTAGGCTCTGCTTTCTTCAACAATTCTTTCCTCAAGAATCTTACTTTGTTTTTGAGCTTCCCGTTTTGTTTCGCATTTGGTTTGGTGTTCAGGGAAGGACACATTGTGTGTAGCTCCAGTCGCCATGGTCACTCTGTCCTCGGTTCCCTTCCTGAGACTTCTCTTTCTCACAGAGCGTCTCCCTGTCTCCCTGGTGTCTCCTCCTCTTCCTCCTCACTCACTCCATGGCCCTTTGTCTTTTGCACCCAGGTTGGCCTGGATCCCAGCTGATGGTTCCTCCAAGCCCAGTGGTTAGTGGTCATCTACATTAGTGAATTTTGAAAACTCCAGTGTCAGGCAGATGGGTCAGATGAGGGCAAATGAATCTCACCAGCTGGTTCCAGATAGGCAAAGCGAACAGTGGCAGCTGCAGCCCCAGCAGGACAGTTTCGAGTCTCTACCCAGGGACCAGGACTGTATCACTCTTTAGTAATGAACTCCACGGCGGACCGCCAGGATACCCTGAAGGACTCAGAATGGCATCCAGCTAGAAGAGAGACCTCTGGTCTGCTTCGTGGCAAGGATCTTAGGTTCAGACAGCAGTTACTCCACAGAAAGGAGGTTTACAATTCAAATAACAGGAAGCCCTGAGGACAGCAGGGCTGTGTGCACTGCAGACAGCAGTAATCCACTTAAAGCAACCCTAGGTTTCCCAAATTTACTTAAGGACACCTATTAACCCCTCAGGGAACCCTCTTGTAAAACTTAGTCCAATCTTCCTGTGTCAGTGCCAGAGGTTAAACTGCTGAAATTGCTAATCTTTATACATGCCAGCCCCGTGTGAGTGGCTTCTTTAGTACCGAGTCTCTCTTTACACTTCCCATGCCCCTCTTCACTTGGTAATTAAGGCTCAGACTTCTTAAAGTGACAATGCCGGGCACTGCTGTGGATGGAATACTAAGCAGACATTTAAATAAAGTGCTTTAAATACTTTTTAAAACATTCAATTAATTCAACAAATTATGATTGACTGCCCTTGAGTCACCCCACGCGCACTTCTCAGGAGTCAGCAGGACACAGAAATGACAGGCGGAAGTTGGAGTCTGAGGAGCACCTGCCAGGGCCCACCCAGCACGTGGCTTTACCGTCTTCCAGGGCCTGGCTCATTCTCACAACCTTTGTGACTTGGTGCCGCTCTCAGTCCTTTTTCACCTAGAAGCCAACCCACGGAGAGGTGGTATTGACTAAGGACACAGCTCTAACTAGTCAGAGATGAGGGGGCCTCTCACACCCAGGGGACTAATCCCTACTGCCTCTCTGCTCAGAGCTACTTAGCATGTGGGTCTGGTTGAGTCCTGAGGTCTGTGTGCTTAAAGAGCCGCGTGGGGGTGGAGCTCCTTCTTGCCTCGGTGTCACAGCTATTATTGGTTATCAACTTGACTACATCTGGAATGAACTACAATCCAGGAATGGAGGGCACACCTGAAAAAAATGGAATTGGCACAAGACACCCCAAACCAAGTTCTCAGCCCAGAGAGATTTATTGGCCCCAGAGGAACAAAGGGCAGGGAATAAGAGACAAAGATAGGAGATAGAGGATGAGGAAGAAGGGGAAAGGAACAAGGAAAGGTAGCAGGGATATTTTCCTAGAGGGACAAAGGACTGCCCCTGGATAAAGAGGAGATAGATGTGTCCCATAAGCAAGTTTATAAAGAAAAAAAGGGGAAACCTTTGTTTTGATTGGGTATGTTAATTAGGGGGCTTTTGATTGCTGGACTTTAATACTTTGATAACTGGACCTTGGTGGTAAACCTCACAGGGACGAAGTGGCCACATAAGGGGAAAGGCCTTGGTGGTTAGCATTAGGAATGTTATCTAACAGTTTAGCAAGGCAGAGGAGGTAGGGGAGAAGGGCAAGCCCTGCAGAGTCCTGTTTGCCAAGCTCTTCATTCCCAACTTTGCTATTGGCCTAAATCACCCTTCTCAGTTTAGATGACCACCAGCTACAGAGGGTTTTTGTATTTAAGTCCATTAAAAGTTTCAAAACAAAGCAAAACAAAAAAAATCAAAATTTCTTTTCTTGAACACAGAGCCACATTTCTAGTGCTCAGTAGCCACAAGAGCCAGCAGAAGACAAAACAGAGGTAAGGAATGTTCCACGGCACTGCAGATGCAGGTAGGGCCGTGTGCTGCTTCCCGGCTCTGTTGCATAAGCCTGGTTAGACTTTTTACACACTACGAACTTCGTGCTTCTCAGTGCCCTCATAAACTGAAGAAGGATGCTAAAAAGAAATCTCACACTAGCTCAGAATTGATATAATAAAGGGTTATTCATTTAAGGATAGACTCACAGATCACAATCCTTTGCACAAACGGGGAACACCATCCGAAGAGAGGCCGGATATGTGCTTTACATCAGCATTTATAGTATAAGAGGCCACATCAAAGTGGGTGGGTAACTTAAAGGCTACTGGCTGTAGGAATTCCTACAGCACCTCCCCCTTTTGTTTAAATAAGGAAGTTCTAAGTCTAATACAAAATTATATACAATAAGAACAAATATCAGGCATAAAAAATAGAATTGCAACCAGCATAAACAGTATTAAACAAGAAACAGGTAATAAATATTTCAAAAATTATCCTATCCTAAGGAGTTTAAGTCTTGTATTATAAATAACTTAGCCAAGTCATGAGAGGAAAGTAACTACAACTATCTAGTCTTCAACCCCACTGAAGACCCAAGAAGGGTCTTCTTGCTTACTTGAGTAAGCAAGAAGAACAATCAAACAACTTCAAAAGAACCCTAGGTTATTTAAAAGCCATATTCTACAGCTCTTGGAAACAATTGAAGATTACCTATCTATGCAGAATACAATCTCTATGTATCTAAAGAACCTGATTAGTCTAACTATAAGTATGACAAACATGGATGACTATTGACCTATAATTCTTAATACCTATATAACTTAAAGACTAAAACTTCATATTAGAATATTAAACAATCTTTAAGCAAATGTGCAACAAATGAGGACAATGACCTCAAAATGTAAACAATGTATAAGTGTCTTGATCAGAGGTAGAAATGTATATTGCAATATGACAAATATATCCTAAAATTCTATCAATATACAAAATGTCTTAAGGGGAGATAGAAGCATGCATGCATATAATATAATAAAATAACTTTGCCTAGGTATATAAATATTGCAGACAAAATAGGAACATATTCAATATAATTTAAGCTTATATCAATATACAAGAATGTATATCAATGTAAATTGCCTATAAATAATAGCTCACAAGTATTCATTCCATTACTCACTATTATTAGTGTGAGTAAGCTCACTATCCCATCCAATTTTCTTTTTTTTCCCCAAAGAGATCCCTGAGCTTACATGATTTCTCCCCCAACCCCCAACCTTATAACACTTTTAATCAACTCCTAATTGATGTTCCTAATCCTGAGGACAAACTTTGTTGGGAGAGGGGACGTTGTCTTCTAGAGTTACTTCCAGCTGTCGTGGGGACAATGTTCTATCTATGGGATCCTGTGAAAGTAAAATGATGGATAAATTTCAAGATAACTGTCTGGTATTTGATAGGGTTTTTCTGACGTTCCTATTTTGAGTTCTGGCCAGAATGTTATAAAAAAATGCACCATTTCAGCTAACTAAGTTGGAACCATCTTGAGCAGTTGGTACTCAAAACAGGTCTTGTAGTAGTGCTATCAGCATCATGACATCATATCAACCAGGTAGAGTTGTTGTTGTGGGGCCCCATCTTCTTCCTAGAAACTTCAAAGATTAGTGAAGGAAAATTCACTGTTAATTGTGGAAAACATAAACATTATTTATATAGACATATATTCAATGAAAGGTACGATAGAGACAAAAATAGAAATGAAGAAAAGTAAAATGTTTTCTCAAATTCTTTCTTCTTTCTGTCCCATACCAGACAGCTCCTGACATGAAACAGAAACTCTGATTTTTTTCTTTTAACAACAAGCTTGGATTTAGAGGACAGAGCCATTGTCCCACTCTAAAGCCAGCTTTGATTTTTAAGTGAGTCATGACTATTATTCTAGTTTAAGTTTAGATATTCTTACCCTCAGATGACCTGTCCTCATAAATCATAATTCTCTTTGCTTGGTGATCCTATCTGGATAATTGTCTTTTCCTCTTTAGGCTTCTAGATGTCCAGGGTCTCTTGACTTTTGAAGATGAGTATTTTCCTGCAAAGACAAGAACAGAACCCTGCCCCAACCTTTATGAGGTTTCCCTGCTACCTGATGGGTTGTCACCTCTGTGGATGAGCTGTCATTTCTCTTTTTCAAGAGATTTCTCTTTTTCAAACTGAATCTTTATTGATTTTTGGTGTAGGAGGTCCTTCTGTTTATGTGTTGCTTTCATTGATTAATGAATAAAGAAACTGCCTTGGCCTTTTGATAGGGCAGAACTTAGATAGACATGCAAAAGAGAACTGAATGCTGGGAGAAAGAAGGTAGAGTCAGAGAGCCACCATGGAGCCGCCAGAGTCAGACATGCTGAATCTTTCCTGGTAAGTCACTGGCATGTGGCGATACACAGATGAATAGAAATGGGTTAAATTAAGATGTAAGAATTAGCCATTAAGAAACTAGAGTTAATGGGCTAAGCAGTGTTTTAATGAATACAGTTTCTGTGTGATTATTTTGGGTGTAAGCTAGCCTGGTGGCTGGGACAAACAAAGCAGCCCCCTCTCCTTGCAACAGATTTTGATGGTATCCATAACTTTCCTTCTACTGTTGAAACAAGAGCAAAACCCCTTCCCCAACATAGCACATCTCCTGGCTTCCATTCTGAGGTCACACATCCTTGAAATACACTGGCTGATTTAATTTAGACGACTTTTCTATTATCGATCATCTCTCTGCTGCTGTTGACCCTTCTCATTAGTGATAAGAAAATTCACAGCTAATAAAGCATTATGTAATCTATTTCTGAGGGTATTTTCCATCCCTTTCTGTTTCTTTATCATATCCTTTATAGTTCAATTTGATCTTTCTATAACTGCCTGACCTGTAGGATTGTGTGGTATAGCTGTAATATGCCTAATATTATAATAAGCAAGAAACTTTTATTTTCCTAGAGACTTATGCTGGACCATTATCTATCTTTATTTGTGCAGGTATACCCATGATGGCCATAACTTCTAATAAATGTGTGATTACTGAATCAGACTTTTCTGAGTTCAAAGCAGTTGCCCACTGAAAACCTGAATAAATGTCAATAGTGTTGTGTACATATTTTATTTTTCCAAATTCTGCTAAGCGGAACATATCCATCTGCCAGATTGCATTCCTTTGAGTACCCTTTGGGTTACTCCCTACAGGTAGCAGAGTTTGGTTTTAGAAAGAGCAAGTAGGACATCTCTTTATAATTTCTTTAGTCTGTTGCTATGAAATGGAAAATTCTTTTGTTAAACCTTGGCTATTGACATGATGTTTCTTATGAAATTCTGAGGCTTACAGCATATTTCCAATCAATAATTGATCAATTCCTGCATTACTTAGTGCTAGAGGACCTGGAAGACCCATATGGGATCTGATGTGTGTTATGGGAGAGAGCCCATTCCTGATTATGTCTTGCACCTGGATGAATAATGAAGTCAATTCTGTATCATCTGGTATAAAATCAGCAGTTTCAATATGCAAGACAACTCTTTCTGTATACTGTGAATCAGTAACTATATTAAGAGGTTCTTTAAAATCTCTTAGTACCACGAGAATAGCATATAATTCTGTCTTTTGTACGGAATTATAAGGGCTTTGTTCCACCTTACTTAAATCTTGTGATTTGTAACCTGCCTTTCTTGATTTATTTGCATCAGTATAGAATGTACAGGCTCCAGTTATTGGTGTGTCCCATACAATGTGGGGAAGGATCCAAGAAATTCTCTTTAGAAGGTTAATTCTATCAGTTTTTGGGATAATTGCTATTAATCTCTCTTTAAAAAAATTAGCAAAACCTCGTTGCCAAGGTCATTGTCTTCCCATAATTCTTTAATTTCATTAGTAGTAAAAGGCACTATAATCTCTGCTGGGTTTATACTTACTAGTTGACAAAGTCTCAATTTTCTTTTTATAATTAATTCAGAGACTTTTTCCATGTAAGTTTTTAATTTTTTACTTGGTTTATGTGGTAAAAAGATCCATTGCAAGATATCTTCCCTTTGCATTAAAACTCCTGTAGGGGAAATTCTAGAAGGCAATATGAATAAAATACAATTAAGATTTGGATTTACCCTATCCACATGTGTCTCCTGTAATTTTTCTTTAATGACAATTCCTTTCCACTTCAGCTGTTAATTATCTGGGACTATTTAAGTCTTTGTCACCATCTAAGGTTTTGTTTAAATGAACTATTAGGTCAGGTGTTATCCCAACAGTAGACACACAGATCACTGTCCTCTGCATGAATGGGGAACAGGAACCGAATCATGCAGCTGGAAGAGAGGTGGGATGCGTGCTTTACATTGGCATTTATAGTATAAGTGGTGGGTAACTTAAGGGCTACTGGCTACAGGAATTCATACAGCCCCAAGCCAAGCTCTCGTCCTCTGGGAGAGCCCAAAGTGGAGCGTCCAGCCTCTGGGCCTGTACTCTGGCTTAGGACACAGATGTGGCTCAAGGTCCAGTTGCTACCTTTTCAGACACTCAGTGACCTGGGCAGCCCCAGAAGATGATTGTTTTCTCTGTGTGTTCCTACCGCCTGTGGCAGGCCCTCCAGGCAGGAATGCCGCCCAGAGCCTCCTTGTCCTGGACAGTCTAACTTCTCTCTGGGTCGGAAGACCTCCAATGGCTGCAGCGGACAGTCTAACCTCTGTATGGGTCGGAAGACCTTCAGTGGCTACAGCTACCGTCTAACTTCTCTCTGGGTCGGAAGACCTTCAGTGGCTGCTGCTGGACGGTCTAACCTCCCTGGGTTGGAAGACCTTCAATGGCTGCAGTGGACGGTCTAACTCTCTGGTCGGAAGACTTTCAATGGCTGCAGCTTTCCTTCTTGTCTGAAAACCATGTGCGTCTGCTCATGGAGATTCAAGGCAGGGACACAGTGGCCCGACCCAGAGACACTGAGAAGCCTGCTGCCCTGCTCTCAAGGCAAGTCCAGAATCCTACCACTTCTCTACCACCATCCCCTACCATTTGGGCTTCGGACTCCCGCTGCCTCCCAGAGTCCACTGTTGGCCGTGAACCTTTGAACAGCCCAAATCCTTCCTCAGAAACTGAACCCTGGCTCTCATCTGTTCAGATCCACCTATGATGCTCTTTCTCCCTCGAACGGAAGTGCTTTGCTCTGCTGCTGGCCTCCATGAAGGCAGCCCCTTCTGTTATTGATTTGTCGCGGTCCAGGCATCTTGCTGCGGGGTTGAGACCAGCTGCAGGTCCACAAACCAAGGTGGCTGGTCCCCTGGGTGTCCCCAGTGGCTAGCCATGTGGGCGGCAGGTGGGCAAGAGGTAGACAGATAAGCACACCATGCAGATGGCTTTGCTGCAAGCTGCCGGGGTCCCTACAGCGCAAGAGAGACCATGGAGGGGAAAGGCAAGAGAGAGATGAATAAACATACCTTACAGAGTAAAGTTAGGTTAGACATTTATTAGGTGGATAATGGAGGGGAAGGAAAAATGGGAGAAGGGGGGGAGGCAGCCTCTCAGAGAGAGGGGATAGGAAGAAGGAAAATGGGGCTCTGAGGCTACAAGCAGGAAGGGAGTGGGCGTGGCTTGTCTCTTAAAGGGACAGTACAATCATTACATTCCCTGCTCTTTTTTTATAATAAAAAGCAGGGGATTAGGCACCATAGGTTGAAGGCATTGGGGCAGCGGATTCTCAAGCGGAGGGGGGGGGACCCGAGAAGGCTAGGTGCTGGCCACATGCTGGCATAGCTGGTCTCTTTGCTCCTGTCCCGTGTTTGTGGCATGGAAATGTCTGGTGTCTCTTACACCTATTTAAGGTATTGGCAGAAGAGAGGACACAGTTAAATTAAGGAGAAAAAAAAAATTTATGACCAGGGTGGAATGTAATTATTCAGCCTCCCATAAGGCTGCACTTCTGGGTCCTAAGGCAGGCACATGTGGGCGGACCTTGGGAACAAAGGGCCCACGTGACCCACGTGTGCACATGCGTGGTTACCTCCACCCGTGACTCAACTAACTCCCTGTGTGCGCGCATGTGTGGGTCGCCCACCATCTGGTCATCAGCGTCTGCCGCACTCATGCAAAACCCCTGTGTGCATGTGCAAGGCTTATGGTTGCCTGTCATTAGTGTCTAGGAAGCTTTTATTTATTTATTTATTTTTCTCTTTTTCTATTTTATTTTTTTTTCTTGCTGATTTTTTTATTAATTAATTAATTTAATTATTAAAGATTTCTGCCTCTTCCCCGCCACCACCTCCCGTTCCCTCCCCCTCCCCCAATCAAGTCTTCCTTCCTCCTCAGCCCAAAGAGCAAGCAGGTTTCTCTGCCCTGTGGGAGGTCCAAGGACCACCCACCTCCATCCAGGTCTAGTAAGGTGAGCATCCAAACTACCTGGGCTCCCACAAAGCCATTACGTGCAATAGGATCAAGAACCCATTGCCATTGTTCTTCAGTTCTCAGTAGTCCTCATTGTCCATTATGTTCAGCGAGACCGGTTTTGTCCCATGCTTTTTCAGTCCCCGGCCAGCTGGCCTTGGTGAGTTCCCGATAGATCATCCCCATTGCCTCAGTGTGTGGGTGCACCCCTCGCCGTCCTGAGTTCCTTGCTCGTGCTCACTCTCCTTCTGCTCCTCCTTTGGATCGTGAGACTTCAGTCCAGTGCTCCAATGTTGGTCTCTGTCTCTGTCTTCTTTCATCGCCTGATGAAGGTTAATATTCAGGGGGATGCTTATATGTTTTTCTTTGGGTTCACCTTCTTATTTAGCTTCTCTAGAGTCACGAATTATAGTCTCAATGTCTAGGAAGCTTTTAAAAGCTGGACGCGCCATCTTTACCCCTCCCCCCCCCACACAGTTTCCTTGGTCTGTGAGCACATCCCTCTTTTTTAATAAACTCCTAAATGGGTTTGTTTGCGTCTTGTGTCCTTTTCTCACTCGCATTGGACATTTCACCTTCCCCACGGCCTCTCTCAGGCCTCAAGTTCCCCACCTTGATCTCCTGCTCACCCTGCTCTATATCTGCCCTTGCTCTTGTGGAACTGTAAAGAACAGTCTGTGTCAGGGCTTTAGGGGCCTTTTTCTCACATTGCCTGCTGGGCTTTGCCTCATTAAACCCTTGACTTCTTCCTCTCTTCCTTCCAGCTGCACTCAAATGCCCCCTTGGCTGACAGAACTTCCCAGCCCACCTGCCTAAAGTATCGTCCCGCCTCCAGCCTGACCCCTTCCTCCCTTCACACCCACACCATGGTAACACTCCCTCCTCCCTTCTTAGCACAGCAGCCCGTGTCGTGCTATACATTTACACACGACTGTGACCCCATCACTAGAATACCATTGCATAAAGAAGGAACTTTTTGTATCCATTCAAACTTACTGGAATAGCAGTGCCGTACATAGGCAGGGGCCCTTGAGCTGGAGACAGAGGGAAGTGCCATTATCAGGAGGAGGGATGGCGGTAGCTGTCCTTTTTCTGGGAGAAGACAATGCACGTGCAACGACGTCTCTGCTTGCTGTGGCCCAGTGCGGAGATGGGGAAGTACCATGCAAGGAGGATGCGTCGGAGGCAGCAAGTGGGTCTTCCAGGCTTTGTGGGCAGTGCTACGGGAGCAATGGGCAAGCGCGGAGCAGAAAGGCCAGCGGGTGAGTCGATCCAAAACTCTTTTAGAGAGCTCATTCTGAATGTGCTGGGCAGCAGCAGGGTGGCGAGGCAGAGCTGGGGCTGGTGGGGCATTTGGGCTCCACTCTCGGAGGACCTACTTCATCTCGTAAAACAAAAACAAAAACCCACAACCAGAAAACAGAGGCCCGCGTAAGTATCAGATACTTTATTTTCACAGCACTGCAATTGCATTCTATGAATACAAGGATATCTAAGGGATTCAATAACCACAGTAGGTACAGTATGATTCACATGAATACATAAATATTCATAAAAATGACTGCCTCTTGGGTAACCTCTCTCTGGGAATGAATTTCTTGATTTGCACCTTTGATCTTTCAGTTAAAGTTTCTATTTATTGTTATTTCTAAAACTTGAAGATAACACTTCCTTATTCACCAGCACAGACCTAGCATTTCTGTGTAATGGAGGACCACAGGACAAAGTAGTCTTGCTTACAGTCGTGAATTTGCTGATTGTTAATCCATCTCCTAAGTGCTTTTTCAGATAAATAAATAAACTAAAAAATAAACATTAAAAGTTAATATATTAACTTAAAATTCCCCTTTTAAAGGCAAATATTCTACCTTTTTGGTTTTGAAGAGATTCTAAAAAACATTTTTTCCAAAATTAATTTTTTAATGATATGAATATTAAGACTGACCATTTGTTTATTCAATAGATGGAGCTTCAGCTACCGTGGATAGAGTGTAACTCAGGGTAGAACCCTTGCCTGGCCTGTTCAAGTCCCTGGGGTCCTATTCCTGGATCTGCTCCTCCCGGAGCCTTAGCTTTAGGTTTGGTCCCTTTGACTTACTTTGTGGTATCGTACACACCACGAATAATCTAAGTCCATCAGAACATCCCCAGACTCAGCCAATGACTCGCACAGTAGGGCTATAGGTATGTCCAGTTGAGCCCATGGGTCCAACCTCACCGATGGACTCCTGTCCTCTCTCCCTGGCAGAAAGATAGCCATTTCTCTGTCCACCAGCGCAGACATTGCCATGTTTCCTCTTCAGGGACCACTGGTGCCATCTGCAGTCAACCCTTACACACTCTGACTCCTCCTGTCACTACCCTGGCATGCTGCCCTGGGATCTTCAGATCAAACCATGGCTGGTGAACTAGTAAAAGAAGGGATTCTGGAATCAGGCTTCCTGAGCCAATCAGCTTCCACTTGGATAGCAGTGTGGCTAATACAGTCATGTGACACCTCATAAGCCACTTATCCTCCCTTGTTTTATTTCTTTCACTGGTAGAACCAGGGTAATATTGAAACCTATGGTACCAGCTTCCTGTGAGATGTGAACAGGACATGCGGGCACTCAGGAAAGTTATTTTGGGTAAAGGAACATCAGAATTGCTAACACTATTGATGTCAGAGCTAAGTCTTAACTTCATAGGTTGTCTAAGACACTCCGCCCTCTGCATCATATTGGAGGTTTTGCTTTTCTAGCTTACCCCTCTTTCTATTGCTTCAACCTCTTTGGGAGCATTTTGTTTTTTTATTCTTTGCTTCCTTCAGAGGACACGAGTCACCAACTTTGATGAGCCCAGTCCCTGGCTCTCTCACTTGCAACTTGCAGGAATCTCGTCCTACAGCTCCCAGTTAAGTAAGAAGCAACTCCTTTTCCTCACAGGTTGGCGTGGGACAATTCTATATTCTGTCAATTATATTTTAAATAAATGCTGATTGGCAAGTAGCCAGGCAGGAAGTATCAGTGGGACAACCAGACAGGAAGTAGAGGCAGGTCAAGGAGAACAGGGGAATTCTGGGAAAGAGGAAGCCTGAGTCCTGTCCAGACACTGAAGAAGCAAGATGTGACCTTCTCCGCTGAAAAAGGTAGTAAGCCATGTGGTGGCTAACATATACAAGAATAGCAGGCTAATATAAGTTGTAAGAGTTAACAAGAAGCCTGAGCTAATGGGCCAATCAGTTTATAACTAATATAGACTCTCTGTGCGATTTTCTTTGGGACCTAACGACTGTGGGAACTGGGCAGGACAGAAACCCAACAAGCAGGCCCTCATGTTACAATGGGTTTTTCTCACTTTGTTTTACTTTTAAAATTTAAGTATTCAATTGAACTTAGGCGGTAGGACTCCATCATGGATGGGCCATGGAGGTGCCTCGTGTAATCTCACAGTGTCTTATTATTTTTTCTATTTTACTTGGACATTCTTCCCTTTGATAGTTGGACACATTAAATTGGCTTATTTCTTCTAATATTTGGATGAAGCATTTTATTTCTCCAGTTCCTCACCGAAGGCACTAATGTTGCTGCAAGCTCTTTGTTGTCATGAAAAACTCTGGGAAGATTTCTTTTCTGCTTAGTTTTCCATCTGTACACTTGTTCTTTCCTTTATTTATCATAGATTAACCCAACACCTAGTCTATGCTAAATATGATGAGGCTGGGAATACAGTATCATCAAAAATAGATACAGCCCCTTCTGTTTTAGTAAGGGATGAGAGTAGACCATAAATGAATAAGGCTATATATAAAGTAAAGAAGAAAATAAGTCAAGCTAAGAAGGCAGAGAAGGCTGTGGGTGCTGCCTAGATGGGGAGGGGTCAGCAAGAGCCTGTCTTGAGAATGGAGGGAGGATTGGACAGAGACGTGCCTGAGCCAGAGTGGCCATGTGGATATTTACAAAGGAACACTCCAGGTACGAATATGCCAAGGTCTGAGGGAAAACACGAGGCAGTTCTAGAAGCAGCTGTGAGGAAGAAGATGAGAGTGGATGAGGGACGGAGGAGGATCACTGAAAGTGGCCGGAGCCAATCAGATGGGATTTCCTCTGCCGTGTGAAAACACTGGGCTCTAGTTTGCCCAGTGTAAGGAGAAAGACTTTGAAGAAAGATCTGACTTAGAGCCTTGCCATTGTTTTAACCATCCCTGCAGTGGCCGAGGAGAGAAAAGCTTCTGGGAGAATGAGGAGAGGGAGCCTCCAGACAGGAAGCCTTGACGGTGGCCCTGTTGCAAGTGGGTAGCTGTGGTGGAGGAAATACGGTAGAGGGGCTGGAGCCTCAGGCAAAACCACAGGAAACTTCTGGAAAGGTTGAGTAAGCACCAGAATGAAGACTGGGAGCCATATGGGAAGACTCGAGCAAGAGACGCAGAAGCTTTCCAAGGGCTTCAAGAAGGAAGAAACCAGCAATGATGTCAGCCAATGCTGATGGGTCCGACAAGAAGACAGACCATAAACGATTCTGTGGAGGAGTTTGCTGTGAAGGGCTTTAGAAAGAGAAGTACAAAAGACACTCGTCTTTCCTCTTCGTTCTCTCAGGCCCCTTTTCATGAGGATCACAGCACATGTTGGTGTGGGTGACACCACTGCAAGGGAGAGAGGGACAGTGCAAGGGTAACTAGGAGCCTGGCCGCGGGAGAGGGCGGGCAGGCGTGGAAGCTGCAGGGTAACTAGGAGCCTGGCCGCGGGAGAGGGCGGGCAGGCATGGAAGCTGCAGGGTAACTAGGAGCCTGGCCGCGGGAGAGGGCGGGCAGGCGTGGAAGCTGCCAGCATGCGCAGAGCTTCGCTGACGACAGCAGCCATGGAAAGGTCTGCTTGCTTCCGCAGCCTCAGTGAGTGTGATTGCCAACTGAATGTGAGGTAGGAAAAAGTGTCGGAGGAGAAAATTTCAGACACGGCAGGGGAGTGGAGAGCAGGGCAAACACCAGAAGCTATGAGGAGCAGCTTGGCTACAGTCAGGTGGACTGGGTGCTGAGAGTGAGTGAGGACCGCCCCGCCCCGAGGCCTGGCTGTGCTTAGACGGCAGCCCACGGGCTCTGTGATGCCTTCTTCAGAACGACAGCACTGTTGGGAGAGTGCTCCCCCAGCGTATGAGAAGCCCCGGCTTCAGTCCCTAACACCACATGAAGCTGGTATTTGGAGTATGGCTGTGTTTTAGTCCTGGTTCACGGAAAGGTCAGAGCAGGTAGGATTTATTTATTTATTTATTTATTTATTTATTTATTTATTTATAAAAAAAGAACTATCGAGTCCTGTTCTTTTTTTATATATTTATTTATTATGTATACAATATTCTGTCTGTGTGTATGTCTGCAGGCCAGAAGAGGGCACCAGATCTCATTACAGATGGTTGTGAGCCACCATGTGGTTGGCAGGAATTGAACTCAGGACCTTTGGAAGAGCAGGCAATGCTCTTAACCACTGAGCCATCTCTCCAGCCCCGGTAGGATTTATTAGAGTGGCTTACAGGCTGTAGTTTAGGTAGCACCACAACGGCTGTCTCACAACCAAAAGACCAAAAATTTGTTAGTTCAGTCCATGAGACTGGATGTCTCAGCAGTCTACTGCTGGAGTCCCAGCTTTGGGGGTTTTAGTTGATTCTAGATGTAGCCAAGCTGACAACCAAGATTAACCATCACATCCCCAACAACAGGCACTCGGGAGACACAAGGTCAGAGCAAGTCCAAGGCCAATCTGCGCTCTCTCAAACAAAATTACACTCTAAAGTTGAGCCTCTCTCCCTAGGCTTGTTGGTTGTTCCTTTTCCCTCTGTGATGTGTATTTATATCTGTCCTAATTTGGGTTTCCTGAAAATGAAGTCTCAGATACAGACTTGGCTGCAGGTCATTTATTCAGAATCACAATCAAGGGAGTGAGGACAGCAGGAAAAAGGAAGAGACAAGCTAGAAAGGATGTGGGCTTCCTAACATAGTCAGCTCTTCTAGTTAGCATCCACCTAAACAGAACATGCCCACTCCCTGCCCCCCACCAAGCACCTGTCAAGGACCCTAACCTCAGACCGGAAAATGGCAAAGCCTCCCTGCCCTGCCCCACCCCGCCCCGCCCCACCCCAGGGAGAGGCTCAGAAGGAAATGGCAAAGCCTCCCTGCCCTGCCCTGCATCGCCTCCCTTCCCTTCTCCGCTCTGCCCAGCTCCTCCCTTCCCTTCTCTGCCCCGCCCCAGGCTGAGGCTCGGAAGGAAAGGGTCTGAGCACCAGTGCTGGTAGAGTGCGGAGAGTGTGCACCATAGCTTCCTCCCCTGGACATTTATGTCCCCTGCGTAGATGGCTCCTACCAAGATTAGCTAAACCATCTCACCAACTCTAGGGCCAAAATTCTTAAAGAAAACTGTCTCTCCAACTGCCACTAGCTACCAATTGCTAAGGATATGATGCCATGTCCACCTCCTCCCTCCTTGGTGGACGTGGTCCGGCTTGAGCTTGTCCAGGGCTTGTGCATGTGTCTATCACCCGACTTCAGATGTACAGCTGACGTGTGTGTGTGTGTGTGTGTTTGGAGGACACTATTTCCTTGTACAGTCACTGCCTCTGGCTTTCCATTCCACAGTGACCCCGAGCCTTGGGAGACAGGGCTGAGGACAGATGTGGGTCTTTGTAGTAATCACCATATATTGCAAACAGAAGTGTCTCTGATGAGGATTTAGAGGTGCCTGATCTATGGGATGTTGACAAGTCGTTAGGGTTTGGTTTAATTCTATGTCCATTTAAAAGAATAGCAGCGTGTTCTCCCCGATGGTCCATGATCTGTGTAGCTGCAGGTTCTTGGCTCAGCAAGACTGCCAAGTATGAGGTTTTATCTTGCGGAGGGGGACTGAAATTCAACCAGAAAAGGGGTTGGTTACTACTGAGCCATTGGGCACGGTGTGCTAGACCAGTCATGACTACAGCCGGTAAAGCCTGTGATGACATTTCTCCTGCATGGAACTTTCTAGCACCTTGAAAGTCAATCAGTAGTAGGCATGGAGTTTCCAGGTCAGTATCAGCTTCATATTTCTGCATTTTGTGGCTCAAATACATGATGTCTTCAGCAATAAGTTCTTCCGTCTGGAGGGGAGCCAATAGCATGAGCAACAGTCTGGGAGATGAGAAAGTAGGGACGGGCATTCTTAGAAGGACCCTGAGAGAACAGGCATGAAGACCGACAATTGACAGACAGGACCTCACAAAACTAAGACGTTTTGTACAGCAAGAGACATCATCCACTTGAGTAAAACAGTCTACAGAATGGAAAAAACTGTTCATCAGTTATCTATATATCTGACAGAGGGGTAGTATCTAGAATATACGAGAAAATTAAACATCAAAACAAACAAGCCAAGAAACCTCAGGGCATGGCACTAAACGGAATTCTCAAAAGCTGAAACATAAATGGCTAAGAAACATTTTTTAAAAATATCCAGCGCCCTTAGCTGTCAGGGAAATGCAAATTAAAATGACTTTAAGATTTCCTCTTATCCCAGTCAGAATGGCTGAATGGATGAATAAGTAAAGAGATAAATGTGGGGGAAGGAATACTTAATCGCTTCAGGTGGTAGTGTGGAGGTTTCTCGAAAGTTAGAGCCAGATTTGTCGTATGATCCAGCCGTACCACTCTTGAGTTTTAGAGTTGTTGCCAGTGACAGGTTTTGCACAGTTTTTTTGCATGAATAACTGGGTTGTTTTTTTGTTTGTTTGTTTTTTGTTTTTACATCCCAATTAAAGTTTCCCCTCCCTCCTCTGCTCCCCCTTCTTCCCCCCACCCCATACACATTCACTGCTCCTCCTCTGGTTTTCTTCAGAGAAGGGCCGGCCTCCCTTGGATATCAATAGCCAGCCATGCTATATCAAGCTGCAGTGAGACAGGCACCTCCTCGTCGATTATTAAGGATGGATGAGGCTATCCTGTAGGAGGATGGGTCCCCAAGGCATGCAACAAAAACAGAGGCAGCCTCTATGGCTGTCGGTTCAGTCTCCATGAGCCCCTGTGAGCTCAGGTTAGTTTCGTGGCTTTTCTTGTGGTGCCCGTGAAACAATTGTTCTGAAAGATTTTTTTAAATTACTTATTTACTTATTTTATATGCATTGGTGTTTTGCATTCTTTTATGTCTATGCAAGGGTGTCAGATCCCCTGGAACTGGAGTTACAGACAATTGTAAGCTGCATGTGGATTGCGGGGATTGAACCTGGGTCCTCTGTAAGAGCAGCCAATGTTCTTACCTGCTGAGCCATCTCTCTAACCCTGCTGATATTCTCTTAATTGATCTGCATCACATGAAAAAGAAATTGAAGAAAGAAAACACAAATATGTGTACAAACACATTCTCAACAAAATACAACAGGAAAACTCACGTCACTTGTAACCCTCAGTTCTGCACTGGTCACATGCTCTTAGCTGGTATTTATAACGGCCTTCTCTACTACCCATTCTGTATTTTCTCCATCCTTGGCAAGAAGCGTTGTTCTTTACAGGGGAGAAGTGGTTCAGTGTAGTCAACCTACCACTAGGTCGCTGGTCATCCTGGGGGACAGAGCCACACCTCGGGCTCAGTGTGGATCTCAGCGGTTGTACGAGCTGGCGCCCAGCAGAACGTGTGGCCACCTCAGCCTCAGTGAGCTGAGGTCTGTGTTGTTAAGCGCACACATAAACCCTATCTCAGCCACTGTCACCACTTGGTTCATGGGCCATGTTGTGCCGTGACAGGAGTGACCAGAGAAAAGGTTGACTGTCCACAGAATGGATCATCTATCTACATGTTTACTGAGCTCCTCCACATCTGGTCACCTTTTGATGAACATACATGGGACCCAAATCCCATATCTGCTGAGCATTTGGAGAGATCTATTCACATAATTCTTCCCCAGTTGTCTTTCTCACCTATTTCCCCATCATTCTCTTTCCAAGTCTCTGACCGTCCAGCCAATCCATTAGCTACAGTCATGAGTCAGGGAATAATTTTACATCTGTTTATTTCTCCTTCCCAGCAAATTATGTGATCATGAGTACTGAATGAAGTTCTACTCACTATGAAAATTTCCCATGTGGGTGAGTGTCTTTCATGGTTGTCAGGAGGGGTTGTCAGGAGGGGTTGCTGTCCACTTCTGGGTGCAGCCTACCTAGCATGCAAAGCCACCAGCAAGCCAGGCCCTAGTCTTCCCTCCCACAGTCATCTGACGATAGGAGACACACACACACACGCATGCGCACACACACGGAGGCTCCAGGTGAATGCTTGGCAGCAGAGGGCATTTTAGTAGGAGCAGAAACCATAAGCATTTGACAACTTTTCATGTAACCTGCTTGTGTTTTCAGGACACAGCCAGGCCCAATTGTATCTTAGTGTCTGCTTTTCAGAGCACTAAACTGAAGAAACACTTTACCTAGGCAGTGATGGAGGTGGGTCTTGTATCTATCTGTTGCTTTCATTGGTTAATTAATAAAGAAACTGCTTGGCCTTTGATAGGACAGAAAATTAGGTGGGTGGAGTAGACAGAACAGAATGCTGGGAGAAAGAAGCTGAGTCAGGCAGTCGCCATGATTCTCCCACTCCAGACAGATATGGGTTAAGATCTTTCCTGGTAAGCCAGCTCGTGGTGCTACACAGAATATTAGAAATGGGTTAGATCAATATGTAAGAGCTAGCCAATAAGAGGTTAAAACTAATGGGCCAGGCAGTGTTTAAAAGAATACAGTTTCCGTGTAATAATTTCGGGTATAAAGCTAGCCGTGTGGGCGGCCGGGTGCCAGGAACTTAGCCCGCTGCTCCCACTACAACAAGGCAGCAGAGAAGGGAGGTCACAACCCTTTAGGGTTTTCCAGCCTCAGTTCAATCAACAATGAACCAGACAATTTTTAGCTGGTGAGGAAGGAAGACTGTCCTATGCACTATAGGATGTCTAGTATCCTTGTTCTCTATCCTTTGGTAGCAACCACAGAATGTGCTTCTGGACATGTATAAATGTTTCCTGTGGGACAAACTCACCCATGAGAAAGAACCCTCTGCTCTACATGTATAAACAAGAAAAGCGGGGATTACCAAGTTGCAGAGTTACGTTCCAGGAGTAGGTGGTCATAATGGACAGGGCAGGACAGAGCAGAGGTTCCTCCATCTTGTATTTGTGCTGAGGCCATTTTAGATTTAGATAGAACTTGATCTCCTTGATGGAGGAGAATCCCATTGAAAATCACCCAGCTCTTTCTAGGAGCCCAAGGTCAGATGCTCCCCCCACCCCAGCTTATCTCAGTGTCTGGTAAACTGCCAACTTGTGCAGAGCCCCTCCAGCTAACTGCTTATCATGGCTTCTATCAAAAGGCTCACACAAAGTTCCTCTGCAGCTGCTGAGTGAGATGCCAGAACGAGGCTTTTGCCTTTAAAACCTCTCTGCTCTGGACATTCGCGCTACACTCTGCTCCTGAACACCTACCTGAGTTTAGCCCCAGCCAGCCAGAATAAAGACTTCTAATATTGTGTCTGAGTGGTCATCTCTGGTAGGCTCCCAGGAAGAATAAACCCAAGCTCTTCTCAGGACAGGCTGTCACTGAGATACCAAGGATTAAATGTCAGTTACAACATCCATTTGTTGTGTGGCCTTATGCATATTACTTTATACCTGAGTTCATCCAATGAGGTTAAGAGGCTGTCCTGTCTGCCAAGGCTTCTGAGACCAGGCATAAGTTTGGGAGCTCCCAAGGTCATCCTCGTTTCAGGCAGCTGTTCATATTTAAGGCTTTTCCAGACCCCCTTATGTTTACTACACTGTTTAGATGGCTTACAGGGCTCAAGCAGTACAGTATTTATGATTATAGCTTATTATGGCAAAAGGACACAAACCTGACATTTGAAGAAAAAGTGGAGCCCAGAATTTGGGACTAGAGGACTTAAACAGAAAGCTCTGCAGCTTCCAGAACACATCACCTCTGGCATACACATGCAGCAATACGTATCTATATCTATATCTCTATATCTATATCTCTATCTATTGTGGGTATCTCTGTAGTAATAAGAGCGGTGGGGCTGCGTCCCCGGCACCCGGCCGCCCTCATGGCTAGCTTATGCCCCGAAATAATTACACGGAAACTGTATTCTTTTAAACACTGCCTGGCCCATTAGTTCCGGCCTCTTATTGGCTAGCTCTTACATATTGATCTAACCCATTTCTAATATTCTGTGTAGTACAACGAGCTGGCTTACCAGGGAGATCTTAACCTGCGTCTGTCTGGAGTGGGAGAATCATGGCGACTCCTTACTCGGCTTCTTTCTCCCAGCATCCTGTCTGTTTACTCCACCCACCTAAGGGCTGGCCTATAAATGGGCCTAGGCAGTTTCTTTATTATTTAACCAATGACCTTCCTCCATCAATCTATCTATCTATCTATCTATCTATCTATCTATCTATCTATATGGAGCACTGCCAACCGTTGACCTCACCCAGTCACCAAAGTGAAGGCCTTTAGTCCATCTTCATTATCCCAATAATTGAATAACTTCCCATGTGGTTGAACTCACCCTCTGGCTGCCTCCAATCCCCAGGACCTGGGATGATCGAATACAACTGAGCGTCCCAACCCTTCTTTCTGGCATTGTCCAGACACAATGTGAGTGATGTCATTAACATAAACTCTCAGGAATACACTAGGAGTCATCTCATTAGCATAAAAGGGGCCCATCATGGATTGAATAACAATCCACGAAATTCTGAAGATTTGGAGTTAATCTGAATCTCCAGTCCCTCTCTTCTGTAACAGGGAAAGATATTCTAAGGAGAGATACTTGTGCCCCTCCCCTTTGGTATTAGATGATTAACACAATTATCCCCAAGGAACTGAAATTTCCCCAGGAAGCTCGTGTTTGAAGAAGAGAAAGGTTAGAGTTTAGTACCAAAGAAAGAATTCGTCTCCTGGGAAGAGATTTCACACGGCCTAACAACTTCTCAGACATCTGTTGGAACAGCCTAGAACCTGGACGCTGATATTCTAATGGACCATACCTTGACCATGACTGTTTAGCTAGGCCTATCTCTTGCCCTCAATTTAAACCTAAGACTATGTCAGTACCCCCAAATTCTCCTAGGGAAGCACTGAACCTCTTTAAGTTTTCTGATTATGACAGGAAATTTGAAATATTTATCTTGCTATCTTATTAGAGTAGAGAAAGAAAATGCAGGTGAAGTCCTCCGCACAATGCCTAACAGATGTCTAACAGATGTCGCCATTGCATTTTCTCCTTCTCCCGGTCTACCTGGAGCATTTCCTGCCTAACAGATGTCGTCATTGCATTTTCTCCCTCTCCTGGTCTACCTGGAGCATTTCCTAAACTTATATGACGAGAGCGAACACGCAGGGGTGGGCATGGGGGTGGGGGTTTTATAAAGTGATATAGTCACATAAGTAAGAATTTGTGACCAGTGGTGCTGGGTTAATTCTCCACTTGATCAGATCTTAGAGAGGCTCAAAGAGAGAGATGGATTTCCGGGGTGAAAGCTCCCACCCTGTTCCGGGAAAAGGGGGCTCTTTTCCGGCCCTTGCCAGCTTCAGAGCCACAGGCCGTGGGCTTTGCAGATCACGGGAGACAGAAAATCAAGATGTTCCGAGCCTGGGTGTTGGGTGGCCCTGCAGGTTAAAGGCTGCAGTCTCCCATGTCCGGGCAGCTCTCTCTGAGCTTGGTCCGAGATGGAGGATGCCCTACCCATCTTGGGGGCTTCCCACTCTCTGCCTGACCTTGTTTGGAGGCTGTCTCTAAGCCTGGCTGCCTGACTTATCTTAGGTGTGACCTTTGGCACAGTTCTCTACAAACGCTCTCCCTGCAGCCACCATGATAACAGGCGTGGTGCTAGCAGCTTTGTGATAGGAGCAGGCTGCCAGGCAGTTAGTGAGCCCAGCTGCCCTTCCCATCTCCGACTCTGGAGCAGAGCCGAGCTGTCCTACTGACGCTTCCTCCGGTAAAAATGTTTCTGCCACGTTACAGGCCATACAAAGCCTTTCTAGCTACTTCTGTTCCTTTGTCCTCGTGGCCTGGTGACCACTGGACCTCAAAGGAAAAGGAGACCAACATTTAGGTGCTGGAATAAGAAAGAAAGCTGGTGTGGTCCCTGCTTGGCCTTGTCTACCTGGGCGCTGAATCCCGTGAGTTTCACTTTTCTGTCTTCAAATATGGAAGAGATGACTCAGCACACAACAGCTGATAACTACAGTCTCGGGGGATCTGATGTCTTCTGGCCCTGATGGGCATCAGGCACACACATGGTACATGGATATATGTGCAGGAAAAACACCCATGGACATAAAAATAAGTAAATATTTAAAACTATGGAAAACACTATATTCCTAAAGAGCATAGAGTTGTTAAAAAACAATAAATGAACTTCTATGTTTAATAAGTGGAATTGTTCTACAATTAAGTTCTTGATAAATGACAACAACTCTTTTTTTTTTTTTTTTTTTTTTTTTGGTTTTTCGAGACAGGATTTCTCTGTAGCTTTTCGGAACTAGCTCTTGTAGACCAGGCTGGCCTCGAACTCCCAGAGATCCACCTGCCTCTGCCTCCCGAGTGCTGGGATTAAAGGCGTGTGCCACCACCGCCTGGCCAACAACAACTATTCTTTTTAAAAATTGCCCTTCAGGTGGCCTGGGGTTGGATCTGGGATTGGTGTTGTGGTTTCCGTTGTTTTGAGTCTGATAACTCAAGTAGATTATGTATGCCATTTTTTCCCTTCATTGCTGCTGATTAATGGATGATTTTGGTCCATTTTAGAATGAATCCAGAGCCCACAAAGTGAGTTTGGAGAGGATGTAATGAAAGCAGCACCTGTGCTCTGGGTTAGAAACGCTGTCTTCCGGATCACCAGCTTTCCCGCATGGCACCTCTACTCTGGGTACCTTCCTAACTTCCTCCACTTTATGTCACTGACTGATACTTGAAAAAGCATTTCCTTCAGTAAGACTTGCTGCTTCCCAAATGCCAGCTCCTTCTGTGTCTCGAATGTTCTCCCTATCCGTTTCCTTTCGCTGACCGTTCTATATCCCCCAGGACTTTCTAGTTCTCCCAGGGTACGTGAGTGATGCCAGCAGACCGAGACACAGAGAACATCTAAGAAGCCTGGGTGCTCAGCCTACGCACGATCTGATGAGGAACGGCACAGACAGACATAGCACGAACAATAGAAAACCCAGAGACAGATATTGGGGTTCAACCTAAAGATCAGAAAAGCAAAGCAGCCAAGCCACTAGAGAGCTCTTACCTCTGTGATTTCAGACCAAAAGGAGAGCGAGTTCCTGTCTGTGTCCTGCCTTATATTCCTCTCTAGCGCTGGATAAAAGGCATGCATCTTCATTGCCTGCCCTCAATGGCCAACTAACGTGGCTGCTGGGATAAAGGTGTGTGCCACCTCTGCCTGGCCTGTATGACTGACAAGTGTGGCTGTTTTGCCTTCTGATCTTCAGGCAAGCTTTATTTATTAAAATACAAATAAAATATCACTACAGGCAGATGGACTTTTATAGTCTATATTATAAGAGCATGCGTGGACTTCACAATCTAGAAGTCTCTTTATGTACAATTGTGAGCAACTCGGCCGTTTACCACTGGTCTGCGCTAACCTCTAGTCCAGAAGTAAGCTCCGCTTCAGGAGGAACGCAGAGTTTAGCAGCCTTGGTGTATTCGCATCCAGCCGCAGGAGACAAGCTAAGCAGCGAGAACAACTGGAATATTGAATAAGGAACCAACAATGCATCCCTATACTCATTTATCCCTCCATTCAAACCAAAATTATTATTATTATTTGTATGTGTGCGTAGTGTATGTGTGAGAGGATGTGAATGCTATGGGGCAGATATAGAGGTCAGAGGACACCTATGTGGATTCAGCTCCTTCTGGGTTCTAGGAAAGGATCATCAGGCTAGGGTCCAAGTGACTTTACATACTGAGCCATCTTGCCAACCCCAGAATTTCTTTTAAAGGTAGTCATTTTGACTGGGACACCATGGAATTCCAGCATAGTTTCTAAATGCATTTCCCTGATGGCTAAAATGTATTTATTGGTCATTTGTCCATTGTTCAGAAATTGAGGGCTGGAAGTGTTGCTTAGTGGTAGATATTTACCTGGCATCCAAACCACTCTGGGTTCAGTGCCCAGGGACAGACAGACAGACAGACAGACAGACAGACACACACACACACACAGAGCCAGAGAGACAGAGATAGAGAAATAGCTATTCAGAGCATTTGCTCACCTACTAACTAGGTTGGTTAATTACTGTTATTGCACACACACGCACGCACACACACGTACACACACACATGCACACACACTCAAACACACAGAGCAAGAGAGACAGGGACAGAGAAATAGCTATTCAGAGCATTTACTTGTCTACTAACTAGGTTGTTTAATTGTTATTGTTTTGTTTTTGTTTTTGAGATAGTGTCTCACTATATACCTCCAATGATCTGGAACTAGCTAGGTAAGCCAGGCTGGCCTTGAACTCAGAGATCTGATCTGCCTGTTTAAGCCCCTCCCCGCAAGGACTGGGATTAGAGTGTGCCGCAATGTCCTGCCCTATTTTAGTTCTTTACAGGATGGATATCTGTCTTGTGTTAGATGAATGGCTAGGAAGATATTCTCCCAACAATATCTTGGGTTCTTGAATCAACGTTTTATCCATTTTGAGTTAGTTTTTATGCAGAGGGAGAGATGAGTCTCTAGTATTACTCTTCAAAGCGTAGATACTTAACTTTCCCAGAATTATCTCTTTAAGAATATCTTTTCCCTAACACATGTATTTTTTGGCACCTTTATGAAGAATCAGATGGCTGTGGTCACACGGCTTATTTCTGAGTCCTCTGTTCGACTCCACTGACACACATGCATGTGTTCCTGCAAAACCCTGCATTTGTTTTCCCAGTTCTGTCCTAATTTGAAATCAGGTAATGTGTGCTGGCATTGTTGGTGCTTTTGTTCAGGATTCTTCTGGCTGTTCAACAGAGTCTTAACAACAAAAGAAAGATTCAGCATTGATCTCTTGATACATATGTCAAAGAAAATGTTAATTCTAAAAAGTTCCTGACACAAAAGATCCAGGAAATCCGGGCACTATGAAAAGACCAAACCTAAGAATAGTAAGAATACAAGAAGAAACCCAGTTCAAAGACCCAGAAAATACCTTCAACAAAATCATAGAAGAAAACTTTCTTAACCAAAAGATGGAGATGCCTATAAGTGTACAGAAAGCTTACAGAACACCAAATAGATTAGACCAGCAAAGAAAGTCCCCCCAACATAATAATCTAAATATTAAGCATGCAGAATAAAGAAAGAACATTAAAAGTTGCAAGATAAAAGGTCAAGTAACTTACAAATGTATACCTATTAGAATTATACCCAACCATCTTTTTTTAAAGATTTATTTATTAATTATGTATACAGTGTTCTGCCTGCTTGTATGCTGCAGACCAGAAGAGGACACAAGACCTCATTACAGATGGTTGTGAGCCACCATGTGGTTACTGGAAATTGAACTCAGGACCTCTAGAAGAGCAGCCAGTGCTCTTAACCTCTGAGCCATCTCTCCAATCCCCACCCAACCATCTTAATGGAGAGTCTAAAAGTCAGAAGGGCCTGGATGTCTTATGGACTCTAAGAGACTACAGATGTCAGCTCAAACTACTGGGCTAATATTCAATTACCATAGATAGAGAGAATAAAATATTCCACTATAAAGTCAAATTTAATCAGTATCTGTCTACAAATCCAGTCCTGTAGAAGGCGCTAGAAGGAAAACTCCAACCTTGGTAGGTTAACGACACCCATGAAAACGAAAGCCATTTCTCACACCAGCAAAATCAAAAGAAGGGAAACACACACACACACACCATCACCACCACCATCACCACCACCAACAGCAGCAACAAGATAACAGGAAGTAAGAATCATTGGTCATTAACATCCCTCAGTGTCAATAGACTTAATCCCCCAGTAAAAAAACCCAGGCTAACAGAACGGATGTGAAAACAGGATCCATCCTTCCGCTGCATTCAAGAAACACACCTCAGCATCAGCAATGGATATCACCTCAGAGTAAAGGGCTGGAAAAGGGTTTTCCAAGCAAAGGGATCCAAGCAGCAAGCTGGTGTAGCCATGTGCAACCAAAATTAATAAAGAGGGATGGGAAGGATACTTCATACTCATCAAAGGAAAGGTCGACCAAGATGACATTTAAGTTCTGTTCATCTATGTCCCAAATGCAAGAGGATCCACGTTTGTGACAGAAATATTACTAAAGCTTAAGTCACACATAGAACCTCACACCACAATAGTGGCAACCTCAACACCTCTCTCTCTCCTATGGACAAGTCACCTAGACAGAAACTAACAGAGAAACAATGGAGTTAATAGACATTACAATACAACAGACTCCCTTTGGGGCTATTTTCCTTCAAACCTAGGTGTCTAGCCCAATTGTCATCAGAGAGGCTTCATCCAACAACTGATGGAAACAGAGGCAGAGACCCACAGCCAAACATTAGGTGGAGCTTGGGGAATCCTGAAGAAGAGGGGGAAGCAGAATTGTAGGAGCCAAAAGGACACCACAAGAAAACCCATAGAATCAACTAACCTGGTCTCACAGGGTCTCGCAGAGGCTGAACAGACAACTGGGAGCCTGCACGGGACTGACCTAGGAGTTCTGCATATATTCAACAGTGGTCTTCAATATATTCATTTGTGCAGCTTGGTCTTCTCGTGGGTTCCTAATAGTGGGAGCAGGGGCTCTCTGACTCTTTTCCATCTTTTAGGACCCTCATACTGGATTGCCTAGTCCTGCCTTCAACTTGATATACCATGTTCACTGATATCCATGGGAAGCCTGTCCTTTTCTGAATAGAAATGGAGGAGGTGTGCTGTGGGACAGTGGTCTTTTATCCTGTCACTTGTATTATTTTAAATAAAATGCTGATTGGCCAGTATCCAGGCAGGAAGTAGAGGCATGGCAATGAGAATTTTGGGAAGAGGGAAGCTCAGTCTACAGTCGTGACCCAGCCACAGTGGAAGCAAGATGTGACTGCCTCGCCAAAAAAGGTACCAAGTCACGTGGCTAACATAGACAAGAATTATGGGCTAATATAAGTTTTAAGAGTTAATAAGAAGCCTGAACTACTAGGTCAACCACTTTATAATTAATGTAGACCTCTGTGTGATTTTTTTGGGACTTAAGACTGCAGGACTGGGTGGGAGAGAAACTTCAGATAACAGAGGAAGGCAGAGGGGAGCTAGGGGAAAGACTGGGAGGACAGGAAGGAGGGGAAACAGTAGTTAGGCTGTAAAATAAAATATTGCTGTCTAGCCTCTACACACATGTGAACACTTGTGCTCACTCTCCTGAATGTATAAATGCACCTTCTCACAAGTACATATCTCTCACACTCTCACACACATGCAAGCGTACACGTGTGCACACACACAAATTAAAAGTAAACATTTATTTTAAAATGTCTGGTACAATTTAACAGTGAATCAGTTCTATCTTAGACTTTTCCTTATTGGGTTTTTTTTTTTTTTTTTTTAAAGCTGTAGCGTTAATATCATTGCTCCAAAAAAAAAAAAAAAAGATATATTTGAGACTAGATCTCACTATATGGTCTGACTATACAGATATTCTGTAGAGCAGGCTGGCCTCAAGCTCACAGAGGTCTGCCTGCTTCTGCCTCCCTAGTGTTGGGATTAAAGGTGTGTGTCACCACACCTGGCCCAATATCATTGTTTTGTAAATTTTGTTTAGATGTTTTATATGCTCCAGATATGTGAGTCACAAAGTGGGCGCTGGGAACTGAACCTTGGTTCTCTGGAAGAGCAGTCGTTCTTTAGCCTCCTACATGCCTGTGGGGCAAAGAGTAAGATCTGAGCTGTATCTCTGTCTCTGAGTGGAAGCATGACATTTTCAACTCTTCAAAAGTCCATAGTATCATAGATACATACTATTGCCCCCTCCCATAAGAGTTATTCCAAATGGGCCTGTCAATCACAGGACAGGAAAACACACCTCAAAAACTGAAACAGTGAAAACCAGAATACTCAGGTGTATTTCACTTGACAATGAAGGTCAGAATACACTCATGTTTAAAAGACTGTGGGAATGCCAGGCCAGCCTGGTCTACAGAGTGAGTTTCAGGACAGCCAGGTCTACACAGAGAAACTCAGTCTTGATGAAACAAAACAAAAAAAGAAAAAAAAAGAAAAAAGAGAGAGAGGAGTAGCTAGCTGCCCCTTCTCACCAGGAGAATTAACATCTCACCAGGAGCCCCACACTGATGGATGCAGTTGCTTATGTCGTCCTGGTCAGATTTATTTATTTATTTTTTTTATTTTTATTTTTATTATTATTATTTTTTTTTTGTTTTTTTCGAGACAGGGTCTCTGTGGTTTTGGAGCCTGTCCTGGAACTAGCTCTTGTAGACCAGGCTGGTCTCGAACTCACAGAGATCTGCCTGCCTCTGCCTCACGAGTGCTGGGATTAAAGGTGTGCGCCACCACCGCCTGGCCAGATTTTTTTTTTTTGGTCAACTTGATGTGTCAAGCACCAACCAGAAAGAAGGAACTTGAGTTGAGAAAATGTCTCCATTAGATAGGCCCGTAGGCAAGTGGGTAGGGCATTTTCTTGATTAGTGACTAATGTGGGAGGGCCCAGTCCACTGTGGGTGATGCCACTCCTGGGTAGGTGGCATAGCCAGGAGGACGGAGAACTCTTCCATGGCCTCTGCTTCCATTCTTGCGCCCATGTTTCTGCCTTGAGTTCCTGTTCTGTCTTCCATAGATGGTGAATTACAAACTGCAAAATGAAATAAACCCTTTCCCTTCCCAAGTTGCTTTTGATCATTGTTTTGTAAAACTATAAAACTTCATGGAACTGCTTCTAAATCTATAACCCTAACCCTAACCTATGTCCCAGGCCATGACCACTCCCAATGGCTCGAGAATAAGCTGTCCTTTATTCCCTTAAAGGTAAGAGCTGCTTGCTGTGTTTTGGTTTCCTTTATTCCCTTAAAGGTAGGAGCTGCTTGCTGTGTTTTGGTTTCCTTTATTCCCTTAAAGGTACGAGCTGCTTGCTGTGTTTTGGTTTCCTTTATTCCCTTAAGGTAAGAGCTATGTGCTGTGCGTTGGTTTCCTTGCTGTTGCTGTTTGTTTTGCTTTGCTTTCTTGTTTGTTGTTTTGCATAGACAAGAGTTACATTTAAAAAGGTTGCTAAGAATCTTACCCCCTCCCCATTTCTTTCTTCTTGTTAAGTGGGATTCTTCTTGTTAAGAGAGGCCTCGGGTGGGATAATAATCTGATAAGATAAAACCGGAGTTGCACAAGGAGGTCAGCACATCTTCTTTCTGTCTACAGGAGATCCTAGAGGACTGCAGGTGTGCAGCTGGAGAGAAGAAAGGTCCCTGGTGGCTGTCTCGAATTCTTGTTGTGCTCGACGCCATGTGGAATAATCCAGTAAGCAGCACCCCTCCATGGCCTCTGCATCAGCTCCTGCCTCCAGATTCCTGCCCTGTTTGAGTTCCTGTCCTGACTTCTGTGAATTCCTTCCTGACTATGGGCTGTGCATATGGAAACAAGCCCTGTCCTCCCCAACTTGTTTCTGGTCATGGTGTTTTATCATAGCAATAGAAACCGTAACTAAGACAGGTTAAATCAGTACAGGTTTTGTGTGCTTCCAGAATCCATGTTCTTAACCATATAGCATTCTGGAATACTGGCTATATGTAAAGCTTCTGCCTCACAGATAAGGAATATGGGAAGAGGCAGATAGCACAAACAGGTAAATCCAGGGTCTGGCAGAGGAAGCTCAGTCTTGACTCTCCTGGGGAACAGAAGCCTGGAGCTTGGAAAGGGCCTGGGACTTCACCCCCAGGCATGCGCTTTGTGCCTCTCCGCCAAGCTGCTTCTTTACATCCATGTTTACTTTGCCTGAACTCACATCACTGAGCTGCGGAAGGAAGGGCTCTGCTGCCGCCCACTCTCTCCGGGATTGCTGACCTACAGGGTGCTTATTAGGGGTTTACAAACTTGCTTCAAGGACACCACAGGAAGGACATACATTTTCCCACGTATTGCTTTGCTCCTCTCTAAGAAAAAATAAGCGTTCAATACAATAAAGCTTAAAGAAAGGGCCTGAAGAGGTAACAATTGATTTTCTGTGAAGTCTTTTTCTTAAAATACCTTTAGAGAGCAGGGGTTCCCCCACACTTCCCAGGGGTTCCTCAGAACCATCCTTCCTATTCTTCAATTGGAGGTGAGGGAGGCTGAGAAGGCTCTGCCCCCACCTTGATTATCTACCCAGGGAGCAAGCACAGCACAGGGCTCTCAACGTTACCTTAAACCAACCTTAATGCTATGTACCCGCAGCACTGAGCTAGGCCGTGCAGACACTGCCTGCTAGCTGGCGGCCAAGGAATAAATCACCAGTCAAAAGGCTCTGCAACAGGCCCCAGAGTCACCTACTGAAGCAGAGGGGCCTCCTGGTGGCAGCAGCTGTATCACTAATGGTTCATGGCTCCTTTCCTTCATGAAGAAAAGACACTGGAGAGAAACATGACTTTCTTGTATGAAAAACCAAATGTTTAAAAAAAAAAAGAAGGTTAAGCAAAAGAAAAAAGTATTATACCAAAACTGCCTTAAGGAGATAAAATACAAAACACATTTGTAAATTCAAATTCTCTAATAATCATATTTTGTAAAATAATTGTCAAAAGAAATGGGTGAAATTTGAGTAACACATTGTGCTTACAGTCACTGCATTATCATGCAATAAGCAATCAATATAAAGACATTTATCAATGACATCATTAACATTTTATTTCATATTAATCTCTGATGTACATTATACACATACAGTTGTTGGCACAAAATATAGCTCTTGCTTCACAGGGGATGAAAGATAATTTTCTCTGAGTCAAATAAGTGACCATGACCCAGGAACATGGATTCAGTTTACCCTGGATGATGATGTGCTAGATAAGATGGCTACGGGGAGGTTTCACTGTGGATACAGGAGCGGGGGCAGCCAGAGACATCAGAGAGAGTACAGAGCAGAGACAGAAAGAAGGAGCCTGAACATGGACGGTAGACTGGACATGGCTAGGGCTCTCTGTGGAAGAGGGGAGGATAGCAGGGGATGGGGGGAACAGGTAAGAACAGCGGGGGGGGGGGGGCATCTGAAGTTTTACATAATAGTGACAATGACATCAGACCACACACAGGTATGGATAACAAATAGCTATTAAGGGAACTACAGACAAATAGCTATTAAGGGAACTACAGACAGCTCAAGATCTAGAACATTTCATCTCTCCACAATTTCAGTTCTAATCAGTAGTGTGGTGTTTAAGACTGCAAAGAAGTGGGCTCACACAGCACGTGTCAAGGGCCCCACTGGCACCTGTAACATGGGGACAGAGCAGAGACAAAGCCATTTATGGCCAATGCAGACATCTTTCCTTCCATCCACTCTTTAAGGCTTTAATAATTGAGTTTGCTGAAACAAAGCAACGATAGAGTAACAGAAAAAAGGAACACAAACTTATTAACAAGCAAGCACACAGGAGTCACACTGAGTCTGAAACTCAAACGGAAGCCTTGCCGGCTGCGGCTTAAGTATGAGAGAGACCAAAGTGGAGGCACCAATCTCATGGTTCTGCGGTGGGCCGTGTGGTAGGTTATCCAGATCTCTTTCCTGCTTTTCTTCTGAAGAGGTAAGCAGGTCTTTGCTTGTCTGCCTCCCTCCCTCCCTCCCTCCCTCCCTCCCTCCCTCCCTCCCTCCCTCCCTCCCTCCCTCTCTCCCTCCACCCCTCCCTCCCTCCCTCCCTCCCCCCTCCCTCCCTCCCCCCCTCCCTCCCTCCCTCCCTCCCTCTTTCCTTCCTTCTTTCCTTCCTTTCTTTTTGAAACTGTGTGCTGTTACATACCCCTCCAAGATGGCGATTTAAACCTGTGAACTTAAACTATCTGCACCTCACTTTGGCCTACAGATCTGTTAGAGAGTTTATTTCTGTTGATGGAAACTCTGAGTTTGTGACAGTTGATTACAACCACAACAGAACACAAACACAGGCTCTGGTGGGGGGTATGGGCTGGACAGTCAACACTCTACCGTCAACCATGGGGGGGGGGACGACGACACGGGGATGGGGACCACGTGTTTCTCTTTTGGGAGTTCACTTAAATACCCTGTGTGAGTGGCATGCCTGGATTTGGAGTCCAGACCAATACAACTCTCATGCGAGGTGCTGCGGTCTATGCTCCCAACTTAACCCCAAATCCTCAGGTCAAAGCCTGGGCCCTGGAGCTCTAACAAGCTAGGACCAATGACTACTAAAGAAGGATGCGTGTTCACTCGGCCCCAGAGGGAGAGGAACAAATAATGAGGCCCAATGCCTCACGGAACCAAGACCGTCTTCAGTCCATGTGCAAGTCCAACTTCCGGCATGGGCTTAGGTTTACACAGGAAGTGAGAGATGGGCGTAAATGGTAAAGATGTGGTCAATTCTGCCCATTATCGATCCTTCATTGTCTCAGTGGCACTCTGTCCTGTAATGTGGTCTAGCAACTTGTCAAGACCACGTGAGTGAAATCTCTTTCTGGGAGACAAGTACCTATTTTTTTTCCTAGCAGGGGACTTTCTGGGGAAAATGCAATTCCTTGAGACCTCTTATCTCAGCAGTCAAAGGAAGCTCACAAGAATATCTTTCCTTAGAAAAGCTTTGCTCCCACCAGGATGGTTATGAATTACAGTCAGGTATGAATTATTCCAGTGTTTGAGAACAGGGTCTGGAATTAAGTTGGTGAGTTATCTGTTTATAGAACTAACTTAAATATTAATGACTAGTCTTTCATATCGTTTTTCTTTTAACTTTTTCTGAGACAAGACCTCATGTATTAATGGCTGGCTTTGATCCTTCCGTTTCTACCTCCAAGTGCTGGGAGTACATGTGTGAGCCATCAGGCCTGGCTAGTCTGTCAATTTTTATATCATTCTATTTCTAAATGTCTGGCTTTTGAAATTATCTCTATTCATTTACATCTAACCATCTATACAACTTCAGGCAAAGGCATGTCCCATACAACAAATCCAATACTAATTATTTTATATCTCTCTCCCTGTTAAGATTCAGGCTTATGCTAGCCTGCCCTGTTATCTGGCAGCATCTACCCAGGCAGTACCCTGGCCAGCCCAGGGTCCTAGTTTGTCACAGGGGCAAAGGTCCCTTTAAGACAAGCTCTGCCAACTCCGGATCTCTTTCCTACTCTTATTTATTTATTTATTTATTTATTGAAAAAAAATTTTCTGCCTCCTCCCTGCCTCCCATTTCCCTCCCCCTCCTCCCGCCCCTCTCCCCCTCTCCCCACTCCTCTTCTCCTCCCTCTCCAGTCCGAAGAGCAGTCAGGGTTCCCTGCCCTGTGGAAAGTCCAAGGTCCTCCCCCCTCCATCCTGGTCTAGGAAGGTGAACATCCAAACTGGCTAGGCTCCCACAAAGCCAGAACATGAAGTAGGATCAAAACCCCGTGCCATTGTCCTTGGCTTCTCATCAGCTCTCATTGTCCGCCATGTTCAGAGAGTCCGGTTTTATCCCATGCTTTTTCAGTCACAGTCCAGCTGGCCTTGGTGAGCTCCCAATAGATCAGCCCCACTGTCTCAGTGGGTGGGTACACCTCTCGTGGTCTTGACTTCCTTGCTCATGTTCTCCCTCCTTCTGCTCCTCTCTTTTGAAGAGGGTCTTTGCTTGCCTCCTTTCCTCCCTTCCACCCTCCTCTCAATAAACCCCACGCTCAAACTCTGTGTGGATGGCATATTTGTCACCTGCTGTGGAGGTCTCGCACGCGGTCCTCACCTGCCATGGGGCCTGGCCCTTCCCAACTTGTGCCATAATCGTGATACTCCCAAAGAAAAAAAATTGTTCTGCCTTTTTCCTTCCTTCCTTCGCTCCCTCCCTCCCTCCCTCCCTCCCTCCCTCCCTCCCTCCCTCCCTCCCTCCCTCCCTTCTTTCCTTCCTTTCTTTTTGAAACTGTGTGCTGTTACATACCCCAGACCCACCTGGAACTCCTCATCCTCCCTGCTTAGCCTCTTCCCTGCTGGGATTGCAGGTTGGTGTCATGCCTCCCAGCCTTGGTAGTTCTACCTTTGAAATAGCTCAGGTAAATTTGAAAATTTAGATTCCACTGTTTCATACCATACATCTGATGAACCAACATTATTGGCTCAAGCTTGAAATACATGCAGAATTCAATCACTTTTCACCTGCCTTACCATGGTTGGTTCAGAACGCACTATCTCCCCTGACACCTTAGCATTAGCGAAAAGAGGAGTGTAAGAAAGAACTCCTCCCTTCCCCTTCTTCCTACACAAACTGGGAGGATGGCTTGGGGTCTTCTCCATTTTCCCTCCTCATAGCAAGTCATGTGACCCTCATTTAAGAGATGCCTTTCTTATACCCAGGTGAAAAAAACACCCTACTCTTTTAATCTCTTCCTGCTGCTTTAAAAAAAAAAAGACTGTGCATTAGGGAATTTATGAGCAACATATTGCTCAGAAATCTAAAGGCTGGCCTCCAACTCTATTTCCCCCTGACAGTCCACTGTTGTTTGCAACTAGGCATGAAAACCTACAAGCTGGGACTAGAGAGTTGGTTAAGCGGTTGAGACCCTTGCTCCCTTTGTGTAGGGCTTGGATTTGATGCCCAGCCCTTTCCTGGAGGTTTACAACCTCCTTCTCTCCAGTTTCAGCGGCTCCAGCACGGGCTGTAGACAGCCTCCAGCTGAGGAAGAGCCCAGCTCTCCCTTCCTCCACTCTTCAGGGCTGCTCGAGCCTGGCCTAAGGGGACCAGCCTGACTCTGCTTTTCCCCAGGCTACTTTCTTCTCCGTATTCCCAGTCTTATCCAGTCTACTTTCCCCCAATGTCTCTGAATAATCAATCATACCCCCATCCATCCACACTCCCTCCCTCTCCCAAAAGATAAGGTGCATAGTATGAACTTGATAAACATTTATTGAGTGAATGAATTTCTGCTCGGCAAATTGATGTATACTAACTAGTAAAACTTTCAATCGCTTAAAATATTTACTGTGTTTTTCCCCCACACTAGTCACAGAAAATTTGTGGGCAATTTATTTAATTCTGTGGTGTTGTTAGAGATGTGCAGAATTGGTTCTTTGTGAAGTCAGTATCCATCTTGTTCGTCGGCACTGTGCTCTGTTCTCAACTGCTTCCAGCCTGTGTTCATGGAACTCCAGTTGAGAGCATCGCACAACAGAACGGCAGAAACAGTCTCTGTCTTCACCGCTGAGCCAACAGTCACCCAGCAACAGTGTACCAAATGTACTTCCCAGCAGCTGACCCAAGACGCTCAGTTTGTGTGGTCCCAGGGCCAGGCTGTGTGTGCCACGTTACTCCTCCCCTTCCCAGGCCCAAGATGCTATGCTAGACAGTCTTAAATTAAGTTAAAGGAAGTTTAAAAATATCTCTGGCATCGTGGCTTCTTGCACACATCAACGTTGTGCTGTCTCCACCCCAGAGACTAAGTGGTTCAAACCAGAGAGCAGAGCTGACTTCCAAGACACACATTAAGTTACTGACCTCACTGATAGAGTGTGAGCAGGTGTGATACTGACCTCACTGATGGTGTGAGCAGATGTGTCACTGACCTCACTGACAGAGTGTGAGCAGGTGTGATACTGACCTCCTTGATAGAGTGTGAGCAGGTATGATACTGACCTCCCTGATAGAGTGTGAGCAGATGTGATACTAACCTCACTGATAGAGTGTGAGCAGATGTGTTACTGACCTCCTTGACAGAGTGTGAGCAGATGTGTTATTGACCTCACTGATAGAGTGTGAACAGATGTGTTACTAACCTCACTGATAGAGTGTGAGCAGTTGTGTTACTGACCTCCCTGATAGAGTGTGAGCAGATGTGATACTAACCTCACTGATAGAGTGTGAGCAGATGTGTTACTGACCTCCTTGACAGAGTGTGAGCAGATGTGTTATTGACCTCACTGATAGAGTGTGAGCAGATGTGTTATTGACCTCATTGATAGAGTGTGAGCAGATGTGATACTGACCTCATGATAGAGTGTGAGCAATTGTGTTACTGACCTCACTGATAGAGTGTGAGCGTTGTGTTACTGACCTCATGATAGAGTGTGAGCAGATGTGATACTGACCTCACTGATAAAAGTGTGAACAGTGTCACCTGAAGACCCTCATCTTTCAGCACAGGCCCTTCTGCCACGTGCCGTCCTCTTATTATGGTTCTGTGAAAGGGGCACAGATATTATCCAAAGTCTTCATTTTTATTCAACTCTTACTAAAATTGTAGGCATAAAAATTCACCGCAGTACCGGCAGAGAAGTACTCCCACCCCAAGCATCCTGCCCCTGCCACGGGCTTTCCTTCTCTGCCCAGCAGGGAGGTCCAGCGCTTTATAATAACACGTTAATGGGGAGCAGAGTTCTTCCCTGTTTGATCTTGCATTTCATTTCCACAGTAATTTGATGTGCGTGTGGACAGGGGCGAGTGTGAGGAAGTGTAAACTGTGCTCAGTTATCACAGCTCTGCGCAGACCAGATCTCCCTGTAATCCAATTATGCGCAGAACAGTTTATGCCATTGAGCAGTAAACACTAATAAAGACCAACTGCAGGAAGGGGCACGTCAGTGTCTCTGCGTTTGCCTGCAGGGACCAGGTCAAAGCCCCAGCCTGCTCACGACTTGCCATCTAATTCCAACCAGGGACAAAAGCTGGGTTTTAAACTATACAGTTTTAAGAGACATGCTCTTCTACCAATTTAGATGACCGACATACCCATACATCATAGCTACATTCTTGACCTGGTCACCCCTATAGTACCACCAAACCTTCAGAAGCTGAGGCTAGAGTGCTGACTGTCCAGCCCCGCCCCCACCAGAGCTTGTGTTTGTGTTCTGTTGTGGTTGTACATAAGCGACCCCAAAAACTCCACCAAAGAACTCCTACAGCTGATAAACACCTTTAGTAGCATGGCAGGATACAAGATCAACTCCAAAAAATCAGTTGCCCTCCTATACAGAAAGGATAAGGAAGCAGAGAGGGAAATCAGAGAAGCATCACCTTTCACGATAGCCACAAATAGCATAAAATATCTTGGGGTAACTCTAACCAAGGAAGTGAAGGATATATTTGACAAGAACTTTAAGTCTTTGAAGAAAGAAACTGAGGAAGATACCAGAAAATGGAAGGATCTCCCTTGCTCTTGGATTGGGAGGATCAACATAGTAAAAACGGCAATTCTACCAAGGGCAATTTATAGATTCAATGTAATCCCCATCAAGATCCCATCAAAATTCTTCACAGATCTTGAGAGGACAATAATCAACTTTATATGGAAAAACAAAAAAACCCAGGATAGCCAAAACAATCTTATACAATAAAGGAACTTCTGGAGGCATTACCATCCCTGACTTCAAACTCTATTACAGAGCTACAGTATTGAAAACAGCTTGGTTTTGGCATAAAAACAGAGAAGTCGACCAATGGAATCGAATAGAAGACCCAGATTTTAACCCTCAATCCTATGAACACCTGATTTTTTTTTTTTTTTTTTTTTTGGTTTTTCGAGACAGGGTTTCTCTGTGGTTTTTGGAGCCTGTCCTGGAACTAGCTCTTGTAGACCAGGCTGGTCTCGAACTCACAGAGATCTGCCTACCTTGAACACCTGATTTTCGATAAAGGAGCTAAAAGTTTACAATGGAAGAAAGAAAGCATCTTCAACAAATGGTGCTGGCATAACTGGATGTCAACCTGTAGAAAAATGAAAATAGATCCATATCTATCACCATGCACAAAACTCAAGTCCAAATGGATCAAAGACCTCAATATCGATCTGAACACACTGAATCTGATAGAAGAGAAAGTGGAAAGTACTCTACAACACATGGGCACAGGAGACCACTTCCTACGTATAACCCCAGCAGCACAGACATTAAGGGCAACATTGAATAAATAGGACCTCCTGAAACTGAGAAGCTTCTGTAAAGCAAAGGACACTGTCATTAAGACAAAAAGACAACCCACTGACTGGGAGAAGATCTTCACCAACCCTGCGACAGACAAAGGTCTGATCTCCAAAATATATAAAGAACTCAAGAAACTAGACTTTAAAATGCTAATTAACCCAATTAAAAAATGGGGCACTGAACTGAACAGAGAATTCTCAACAGAAGAAATTCAAATGGCAAAAGACACTTAAGGTCATGCTCAACCTCCTTAGCAATCAGGGAAATGCAAATTAAAACAACTTTGAGATATCATCTTACACCTGTCAGAATGGCTAAAATCAAAAACACCAATGATAGCCTTTGCTAGAGAGGTTGTGGAGTAAGGGGTACTCTCATCCATTGCTGGTGGGAATGCAAACTTGTCCAGCCACTTTGGAAATCAGTGTGGCGGTTTCTCAGGAAATTCGAGATCAACCTACCCCAAGACCCAGTAATACAACTCTTGGGAATATACCCAAGAGATGCCCTATCATATGACAAAAGCATTTGTTAACTATGTTCATAGCAGCATTATTTGTAATAGCCAGAACCTGGAAACAACCTAAATGCCCTTCACTGGAAGAATGGATGAAGAAAGTGTGGAATATATACACATTAGAGTACTACTCTGTGGTAAAAAACAATGACATCTTGAATTTTGCATGTAAATGGATGGAAATAGAAAACACTATCCTGAGTAAGGTAACCCAGACCCAAAAAGAGGAACATGGGATGTACTCACTCATAGTTAGTTTCTAGCCATAAATAAAGGACATTGAGCCTATAATTTGTGATCCTAGAGAAGCTAAATAAGAAGGTGAACCCAAAGAAAAACATATAGTCATCTGCCTAGATATGGGAAGTAGACAAGATTGCCGGGCAAAAACTGGTAACTTGGGGGTGGGGTGGGATGGGGGTAAGGGAAGATGGGGAGAGAAAAGTGAGAAGGGGAGGATGGGGGGAGCCTGGGGGAATGGAATGGTTGGGATAAAGGAAGGGTGGATATGGGAGCAGGGAAGTATATATCCTAATTAAGGGAGCCATCTTAGGGTTGGCAAGAGTCTTGACTCTAGAGGTGCTCGCAGGTGTTCAGGGAGATGTCCCCAGTTAGTACCTTGGGCAACTGAGGAGAGGGAACCTGAAATGGCCCTATCCTATAGCCATACTGATGAATATCTTGCATATCACCATAGAACCTTCATCTAACAATGGATGGAGATAGAGACAGAGACCCACATTGGAGCACCGGAATGAGCTCCCAAGGTCCAAATGAGGAGCAGAAGGGAGAACATGAGCAAGGAAGTCACCTGCGAGGGGTGCACCCACCCACTGTGACAGTGGGGCTAATCTATTGGGAGCTCACCAAGGCCAACTGGACTGGGACTGAATAAGCATGGGATAAAACCGGATTCTCTGAACGTGGCAGACAATGAAGGCTGATGAGAAGCCAAGGACAATGGCACTGGGTTTTGATCCTACTGCATGATCTGGCTTTGTGGGAGTGTAGCCTGTTTGGATGCTCACCTTCCTGGACCTGGATGGAGGTGGGAGGACCTTGGACTTCCCACAGGGCAGGGAACCCTGAATGCTCTTTAGACTGGAGAGGGAGGGGGAATGGAGTGGAGGGAGGGGGAGAGGAGTGGGGGGAGGGGGAGGGAAATGAGAGGCTGGGAAGAGGCGGAAATTTTTTCAATCAAAAAATAAAAAAATAAAAATAAATAAATAAATAAATAAATAAATAAATAAATAAATAGTTTCACAGGCTTAAACCGCTATCTTGGCAGGCTGTGTCTTGTTCCTTATGACTCCTTGACCTTTGAAAAGCCACCTCCCTTCCATGGCCATGACCACTTCTCTCTTCAAAGCTGGCAAAGGCAGAGCAAAACCTTCACATGTGACCTTCTTTATCCTCACCTGCCTCCTATTGCCTCTTCTGCTATGTTCATGTTCACACACACACACACATTGCCATTACGGCAGCCGTGACCACGTCACACTACCTGTTGACTGTTCATGTTGTAAGAGAAGGGAGTGGGGAGGCTCACTGAATTCTCACTGAGAGCCCGGTCACTCTCTCCTGCACCTCTTATCCATATGATTCTGCCACACTGTCCATAGCCTCAGTCTCCGGAGCTGCTAGAATATAAAGACTTTGTAAGACTAACAAAAGGTGGGGAATGTCCTTCCATGTGACCGTGGACGAGTATCCATGGTGATGGGAGGCTGCTTTGGGGTCACCCTTTGTTCCTGTAAACAGTGCCTTACTCCTCCTGCTCTGTAAATAAACCTAAAACACTCACTGGTCTCTCAAGTTTGGACTTTGGCTGAATAGTACTCTGGCTTGTCATTGGTACCCTATTAAAAGGGGGTAGATGTTTATTTACATCTTCTAAGACAAAAGGGTTCCCGTAATACCCTATGATCAGTATGGGCTCACCCTGAAAACCTTCCTGCCGTCCATGTGCGACCCTAATTGCCCTTTGCATGTAATCTGACTTATTCACAGATTCTAAGGGTTAGCCCGGGGGCCTCTTTGGGAACTACACTGTACCTACCACAGATCCCATTCTGGTAATCCTTCTACTCTTGGGGACCGAGAACCCACTGTTCTTATGTCACAGTTAGCTTTGCTATCAGTTTGACGCTCCCACGAGAAGGGACACTCAGTTGAGTAACTGTCGCCATCAGATTCGACTGTGGGCATCTTGCTTGCTGATATAGGGGGGCAGCTGATGCAGGCAGAACCATCCTAGGCAGGTAGGCCTGGACTGTGTAAGACTCAATGCTCATGAATAAGCAGCCATTCTCCATGGCCTCTGCTTCAGTTTCCACCCCCAGGTTCCTGCCTTAACATCCCACCTCGGCTTCCTGTGATGAAGGACTGCAGTTTGTAATATGAAACAAACCCTTTCCTCCTCAAGCTGGCCTTGGTCAGTTTTTCACCACAGGAGCAGAACTTGTTCATATTGTCACTGCTTTCCTCAAACCAGTTGAATCTTCCCGTCACCTGCACTGTCTCACACACTCAGAATTCCCTTGCCTCTTTTTCCTTGATAAAATTTCCAACTTTTTGTATCAGAGCGATGACTCAACGAGCATAAGTGCTTGCTGCTCTTGAAGAGAAGCATAGTTTGTTCCCGCACCTGCGTGCGTGTGTGTGCGTGCGTGCGTGTGTGTGCGTGCGTGTGCGCGCGCGCGCGCGCACACGCACACACACGATTGTTTTTAGGTGACTATTGGTGTCTGCGCTGCACCTGCCTGTATGCTACCTGGAAAACGGTCAGAGAAAATAGACCATTACATACAACCCTCATGCTGCTCTCCTGATGGATGGATGGCGTTTCCCTCGCTAGTCTTTCTGCCTATGTCCTGAACTCTCCTGCATGACAATTGCTCTTCTCACTCTTCCACATCCTCCTTCCCTATCCACACCTTCAGCCAATGGTGTATTTCACAGGGAAGACAGGAGCGATCAGAAAAGACACTTCTGTGTACTCCTTCAAGCAAGTGTCCCATGGACCCTTCTTTCTCTTGATAGTCTATGAACAGTGTTGCCTTTGCCCACAGCCAGTTCTCCCTCTTCTGTCAAAGTCCCAGCCTTACATTCTTGGCTTATTCTTGTATGAGACTGCTTATTGCTAGGGAAAGCTACCCAACAGAAATAACTTAAGGGAGGAAGTCTTGTTTTTGTTTTGTTGTTCATGACTCAATCCATGGACAGCTGGTTTCTTGTCTGTGGGCCTGTGGAGAGGCAAAACTATCATGGAAGAAAGCTAGGGTGGAGGAAACTCCACTTGAGGAACAGCCAGTTGACAAGGGAGCCAGGAACTAGAAAGTCTGTGCCTGAATGAACCAGCCCCCTATATCCTTTGTCTATTTCACTTGGGACCCATAGCCTATTGGGTGTCACCCATATCTGGGAGTCATGCCCTCTTAGCTAACCCTCTCTGAGGACATCATCACAGACAGACACAGAGCGGTGCTTTACTAATCTCTTAGGTTCTTTTAATCTGAGCAAGTCCACAAGCAAGACCAACTGTCACAATTCCCATTGCAAAAACGACACGTCATCTTATACAAACAAATACCTCCGTCAACCCCACTGTCACAGCTAGTACCTCATTTTCTCCTATCCTTTAGAGAAGAACACCCTGAAAGAACATTTCCTGCCTCCTATGGCTCCTTTTCCCATCTCTGCGGATGCACTGTGTAAACAGACAGCTTGTGTTCAGGTCGGCAGTGATTGTTGCATTGCTAAATCCAGTAGCTGTTGGTCCTGATGTCTCTTTCCATATTGGCGGCTCCACTGGGCTTGTGATGTGTTCTCCATTTGGCTTTAGGAACTTGTGCTTTGCCAGCCATCCACAATCTCCTCACCATTTCCCCTGGAATGAAGAATCACATGGGTTCATCATACTTCATATTGTCTGTCCTTACACTCTTCTCAGTAAACCCATTTTCATGATTTTAGATATCTCTGTGTGCGGGCATGCTAAAATGTGTGCATCCAAATGTAGTGTTTCCCCATCTCCTAGACTCATAGCCAGCTGTTTATTTCACTTGGGAACTCCAATGCCTGGAAGATGTCTTAATATTTAGCATGTCCCAAACTAGCTAGTGACCCCACTCAAACTTGATCTTCTGCTTGGAAGTCTGTCAGAAGTCCATCTTCGTGTTGATTCTATCCCTCTCCAGTCTACCACAAGTCCACAGCTTTTACCATCCAAGTACAGAGTCTGTCCACTTCTACTGTCACCCTTCCCATCTAGGTCCTCATCAGCTGGCCTCAGGTGTGACTTCCTGACTACGCTTTCTGCTGCTTCCATTGCTGCACAGTAATAGATTATAGCAGCCAAAATATCATTCTTGTAAATCTGTCAACATAATCCACCATATAAACAAAATGAAAAATAAAAACCACATGATCATCTCATTAGATGCTGAAAAAACTTTCAACAAAATACAACAACCCCTCATGGTAAAAATCTTGGAGAGAGCAGGGATACAAGGAACATACCTAATTATAATAAAGGCAATGTACAGCAAGCCAACATCAAAATAAATGGAGAGAATCTCCCAGCGATCCCACTGAAATCAGGAACAAGAAAAGATTGTCCACTCTCTCCATATCTATTCAATATAATTCTTGATGTCCTAGCTAGAGCAATAAGACAACAAAAGGATATCAAAGGGATACAAATAGGAAAAAGAAGAAGTCAAACTCTCACTATTTGCTCATGATATAATAGTTTACATAAGCGACTCCAAAAATTCTACCAAGGAATTTCTACAACTCATCAACATTTTCGGTAATGTAGCAGGATACAAGATTAACTTAAAAAAAATTAGTAGCACTCCTTTACATAGATGATAAATGGGTTGAGAAAGAAATCAGAGAAAAATCACCTTTCACAATAACCACAAATAGCATAAAATATCTTGGAGTAACTCTAACCAAACAAGTGGGAGACATGTATGACAAGAATTTAAAATCTCTGAAGAAAGAAATTGAAGAAGACACCAGAAAGTGGAAAGATCTCCCATGTTCTTGGGTAGGTAGAATTAACATAGTAAAAATGACAATCTTAACAAAAGCAATCTATAAATTCAATGCAATGCCCATCAAAATCCCAGCAAAATTCTTCACCGACCTCAAAAGAATGGTACTCAACTTCCTATGGAAAAAGCAAAAAACCCAGAATAGCCAAAACAATCCTGTACAATAAAAGAATTTCTGGAGGCATCATAATCCCTGACTTCAAACTCTACTACAGAGCTACAGTACTGAAAATAGCCTGGTGTTCGCATAAAAACAGACGGGAGAACCAATGGAACTAAATTTAAGACCTGGATATTCATCTACACACCTTAGAACACCTGATTTTTGACAAAGAAGCAAAAAAATATCAAATGGATAAAGAAAGCATATTTAATAAATGGTGCTGGCATAATTGGATCAACATGTAGAAGAATGAAAATAGATACATATTTATCACCATGCACAAAACTCAAGTCCAAATGGATCGAAGACCTCAACATAAAACTAACCACACGGAACCTCATAGAAGAGAAAGTGGGAAACACACTTGAACACATTGGCACAGGAGACCACTTCCTAAATATAATCCCAGTAGCACAGACACTGAGAGAAACAATTAATAATTGGGACCTCCTGAAACTGAAAAGCTTCTGTAAAGCAAAGGACATGGTCCACAAGACAAAACGATAGCCTACGGAATGGAAAAGATCTTTACCAACCCCACATCAGACAGAGGTCTGATCTCTAAAATATACAAAGAACTCAAGAAATTGGTCATCAAAAGAACAAATAATCCAATAAAAAATGGATTACAAACCTAAACAGAGAACTCTCAACAGAGGAATCTAAAATGGCTGAAAGACACTTATGGAAATGTTCAACATTATCAGAGAAATGCAAATCAAAACAAATCTGAGATTCCATCTTATACCTATAAGAAGAGCCAAGATCAAAAACACTGATGACAACTTATGCTGGAAAAGTTGTGGGGTAAAGGGAACACTCCTGCATTGCTGGTAGAAGTGCAAGCTGGTACAGTCCAAGCTGGTATGGCGATTTCTCAGAAAATTCGGAAACAACCTTCCTCAAGACCCAGCTGTACCACTTTTGGGTATATAACCAAAGGATGCTCAACCGTACCACAAGGACATGTGTTCAACTGTGTTCATAGTAGCATTGTTTGTCATAGCCAGAACCTGGAAACAACCTAAATGCCCCTTCATTGAAGAGTGGATAAGGAAAACATGGTACATTTACACAATGGAGTACTATACAGCAGAAAAAAAAACATCTCAAAATTTTAAGGCAAATGGATAGAGCTAGAAAACATCATTTTGAGTGAGGTAACCTAGACACAGAAAGATAATTATCAAATGTACTCACTCATACGAGGCTTTTAAACACAAAGCAAAGAAAAGCAGCCCACAAATCACAATCTCAAAGAACTTAGACAACAAAGAGGACCCTAAGAAAGACATACATAGATCTAATCTACATGTGAAGTAGAAAAAGACAAGAACTCCTGAGTAAATTGAGAGAATGGGGACCTTGGGAAAAGGTTGAAGGGGAGGGGAGAGGCAGGGAGGGGAGCAGAGAAAAATGTAGAGCTCAATGATGATCAATAAAAAATATATCATTCTTGTAAAATGTTAGTCAGATCCCGGTCCCTGTAAATGTGTTTTACTTACAATTGAAGCCAGAGTCTTGGGGATGGGGGATGACTCAGCAGTTAAGAGCATTTACTGCTCTTCCAGGGGACCCATGCTTGGTTCTCAGCACTTGTCAGGTGGCTCCCAAATGCTTCTAACTCCAGCTCCAGGGGCTCTGATGTCTCCGGCTTCCAGGTGCTTGCACCCACATGTACATATCCACACACAAATACACAGACATAATTAAAAATAAACGTTTATCTATCGTCCTCCTCCCCCCGTGCTTGCCCTACTCCAAGCACACTGAGCGCCTTCACGTCCTCTGGACCCACTAGGAATGCTGCTTGGAGCTTGGGATGTTTACCTCTCTGCACAGAACCAAATGGCTGCTCCCTTGTTAACGTCCTTTTTCCAGAGAAGCTAACTTTAGCCCTCTGGGTGACTCTGAACTACAAGTGAAATTCAAACTCCCTGAGCTAAGTGTTCCCTTCCTAGCTTGGCAGCCTCACCTCCTGGCCTCTCCCTGGACTCCAGGGACTCTCATTCCTTCCGCTTTCTGAAGGCAAAACTTCCTCCAGTCTCTGCTTCAGATTCTCACCATCCGCATCTCACATGCCGCTCTGATCTTCCTCCAGGTGTGGAGCCAGCACCCCCTTCTGAGGAAGCATGCGTCCCCACCTTACCATCTATGCTCTGCCTCTTAGAGCACTGCCGACTGCTCCTTCGCAGAACTTGACACAACTTGTAACTTCCTGTTTTCCTAAAATGTATTTATTTATGTATTTGTTTATATGAACGCTCTGAACGCATGTATGTCTACATACCAGAAGAGGGCATCAGATCTCACTATAGACAGTTGTGAGCCACCATGCCTGGAACTGAACTCAGGACCTCTGGAACAGCCAGTTCTCCACACTGCTGAGCCATCTCTCCAGCCCCATAACTTCCCATTTTTATTGCTGTAGTGAACATTTCTCCTACTCTACCATAAGCTCCATATGGGCAGAGATTGTCTTTCCGGATGCTCACCAGATAACAGTGCCAGGCTCAGTGGTAGGCTCACGACTCTATGCAATGAATAGACATGATTTCATCATACTTCAATCTCACCCTTACTAATTTCTCAAGGGAAATTATTGATTTCTACTTCTATCAGAAAATAAAAGCTTTGGTCCTAGCTGATGACTACCATAAAACACTACATTTTTCTAGCTTTCTAGAACTAGAGACTAAGTGAACTGTAAATAATTATTGGCTCACAGTATATGATATATTTCTATGGGAATTATTTTTGGAAAAATGCAATAAAATATGTTCAACGGTTTTGAAAACAGCCTGTAGCTGTTCTCCAGCCCAGATTTTCAGTAGAGGCATAAATTCTCCATTGTTTTTAAGGTTCTGCAGCCTGGCCCTCAATTCAGAAAGCCTGTGGCAACCACAGCAGCACAGAAGTCAGGGTTTTCATCTCCACAGGGGGAGTGTGCGGGGCCCAGCCCCCAGCAGGTCAGAGAAACTACAGAGGAGATGCAGAGTAGATGAACTGCTGGACAGACGACAGACATGCGGGAACTTCATCTGAGGGCCAAAGCTTAACTCTGTATTTTATTTGTCTGTCTGCTGCTTTTTACCCAACTGTCTTCCTTGTTCTTTTTTCCAGTTGCTCTCCTTTCTCTTCTTCCCCGATGTTCTCTTCTCCTTCCTTCTCTATCCTTCACTATTCTCTTATCTCCCTGTACCCCTAAGACAAACATTTCTACACAAGAAAAGATTAACTCACACCCTCAAGTTGCATCTTCTCACTTGGATGTGAAGATGGCAGAGACTATCCGTCTCCCAACACAGGCGGGTCTCAGTGGGGTGTGAGGAAAGGAGAGGGGGCTACAGTAGACTTAACTGGGGGAGTTTTTCTTACAAATATATAATGAAGGCAATAAAATGGTCCAGGAGACCCCACAAGATTCAACCAGATCTAAGGGACTTGCCAGTCAGGGTCTACCCAAAAAGTAGAACCATGAAACAGAGCCAAGCAATGAAAGACTTACTTGATTAGACCTTTCCAACTATGGCTTCTCTTATGTCTCCGTAGGCTCTGTGTCTAGTGTTAGAGCCTGAAGTCCTAGATAGGTTGTTGGTAAAGGAAGATGTTTTATAGCTAGGGTTGACTTTTCACCCACAAGGGGCATTCAGTAATGCCTGGAGACAGTGTAGCTTGTCGTGACGTGGTCGGAGGGCACTAACGTGCTGTGTACGTGGGCCAGATTGTTAACAGCCCCCAGTGCACAGGGCAGTCCTCACCAGGATTATCAAATCCAAAAGTTGATAATGCCGAGGCCAGAGACCTCATATAAAATAAGGAATCCACAAGAACTCCGAGCAAACGGCTAGATGACTCTTCTTGCTTCTGAAGTGCGGGTGTTCAGCGGCTGAAGCAAACAGCTGCGGCAGGTCGCAGAGCTGCCCGTGCAGCCGACTCTCAGTGGAGACACTGAAGAAAGATCCAGGAACTGTGGGAAGCTGCAGGCGTTTCTCAGCAGCTCACCTCATGTCAGAGAAGTCAGGGACAGAGACCAAAGGGATGCTGGCATGTTCTGGCTCCCTCTTTGCCCCTTTATCCTGTTGAGACCAGTCTACAGGATGTGCTGCTCACATTCAGGAGGGGGTCTTCCTCCATCAGCTAACACTCTGGAAATGACCTCACAGACACAGCAACAGGCTGGCCCAATCTCCTAGGGGACTCTGCATCCAGTGACGCTGACAGAGCAGATTAATTATCCCAAGGTCTTCAGGGGGATGTGGTGGTCATGTAAAAAGAGACATCAGTGAACGTGGTGCATCACTGAGTTTAAACAACCTCACCCTCCCCACCCTCAGTCATATGAAACACTGGGCCTCCATAGAGTCACACTTCATCCAAAAAGGCCACACCTATTCCAGCAAATCACACCTCCTAACAGTGGCCTCCTTATGAGCTTATGAGGGCCAATCACGTTCAAACCACCACACTATAATCTCCACTATCAGAGGAACTCGACAAATGTTTGTGGAACAAATGAGTAAGTCAAGTTCCGTCTTATCAGCACACTCTACAGGGATCTGAGTTGGCTGCTGCTTTGTCACAATTTAGGAAAGAAATGAGAGCCAGTGCTGTGTCCTGCAAACACCTACAACCTCCACAGCACACATACAGTGTGCTGAACCAGCCAAAGCACAGTGAGGAGGGAGAACGAGAAAGTAGCTGCGTTTTGCTACACAAGCAGCCTCATCGGGCTTTTTCCTGCACACAAATTAAACATCTTCAGCCCTCAATAGCAGTTCATAGCTTGTTCCTGTCTTTATCCTCTAGTTTTTCTTTGTTTTTTTTTTTTTGTTTTATTTTGTTTTGTTTTTGTTTTTTTCGAGACAGGGTTTCTCTGTAGTTTTGGTTCCTGTCCTGGAACTAGCTCTGTAGACCAGGCTGGTCTCGACCTCACAGAGATCCGCCTACCTCTGCCTCCCAAGTGCTGGGATTAAAGGCGTGCACCACCACTGCCCGGCTTTTTTTTTTTTTTTTTTATATCCTCTAGTTTTTCAAAATGCCAGATGGTTTTCATTGCAGCAGGAGGAAAGATTGAAAGACGGGGACCGAGAAGCCTAAAGACCCTTTCGTTTCCAGAGGAGACTCAGTGTGCAGAACACAGACTCTCTCACAGTGCACCTAGCCGCAGTCTTCTCTGTGTCTTTCAAAATTAAGAATTTTACTGAAGGCAGGGTAAAATTTAAGATGCTTTCAAAAGAAATGATGGCAAGGTAGTGACAGTGCACACCTTTAATCCCAGAACTCGGGGGGCAGAGGCAGGTGAATCTCTGTGAATCGGAGGCAGCCTGATGTACAGAGAGAGTTCCAGGACAGGTTCCAAAGCTACACAGAGAAACAGTGTTTCAAAAAACCAAAAAGATGCATGGGCAGTCGAGATGGTTTAGTAAAGGCACTTGTTGCCAAGCTTGACAAGCTGAGTTTAGTTCCAGGACTCCCATGGAGGGAGGGCAGAGATTCAAATCCCGCAAGCTGCTCCTGCGTGCGCTCCGCGTGCACATCATGTGAGTGTGCACAGACAGAAACACGTGAGTGAATAAACAAACGTCAGCAGCAAGCGTGACTGTCCTCATCTAAATAGTGCCAAGTAGTTGGTGTTTTACCACTGTTCTGTAGCATGAATAATTATGAAAATTACAATAGAAAGCGATTAAGTTCTTACTGTGTTCCCAGCACTGTGCTAAACAAGGGTTTAGTAAGTGTCTCACTGGCCCCCTTTGAGTCGGGGTACCACTATACAGTTCTGACTGGATGACCCGGAACTCATTATGGAGACCACACTGACCTCTAATCAATAGCGATCCACCTGCCTCTGCCTCTGGAGTGCTAGCAGCTAGTATTAATTCATGTGCCACCAGACCCAGCTAAGTGTCACATCTTTACAATGATCCTATAGGGAAGGGCTGGTTTTATTTCCATTCTACAAACGATGAAGCTGCAAACTTCAGAAAGCAAGCAAATCCCATGAGGCCATGTGGCACGATGAATCTGTGTGATAAACGCTATGCTAGGAAGAGAATCAGGCTTTGAAAGTGTAAGGGAGAAGGAGATGGCAGTTACTTCCTGCCAGAATGATCAGGATGGGAGAGGGGGGTTAGAAAAAAAGCACAGGAAAGACATGAAAACCATGCCTTGAGGAATGAGTCAAGGCTCCTGCAGCAAGAAAGAAAGGTGCAGTGAAGGTTGACGCAATCCCAGGGAACATGCAGAATGACATGGTCGGCATAAGGGACACAACATGTCCAGGGGGCTGCAGGCTGCAGAAGGTGGGGCGTGATTGCTAATAGATGGAAAAGCATGGTGGTCTAAAGGGGGACTCTAGTCAGAGGGGCCATGCCCAGCGTCCCCCAGTAATACTAACCACTTAGACCTTGGTCAGTTGTCCATTTGAAGAGGCTCTGACACGTGCCCTGTGTAAGAGGGCACGCTGAAGCAAAGAAGGATGTGTTAGTTAGCTTGCTGTCATCCACACATCCGATAGAACAGCTTGAGGAAGGAAGGTTCATCCCCGGCTCACAGTTTCATACGTTTTTGTCCATGACATCATGGCAAGTGCATATGAGTGGAAAAGGCTTACCCCAGGCATTTGAAAAGGGTCTTCTTGACTTAGTTACTCTTTTCTACAAGCACCTCACAGTTCACGGAGAGGTATTATTTACAAATCTCCTAGGCATCTCTCTATCCAGTTGAGTTGGCCAATAGGATCAACCATGGCAAATGAAATCTGGTCACCATGCCTCAGCGCTCAGCCCCGCCCTGACCCATTCAGTAATCCAATCTGGTGCTCAGAGTCAGAAGTGATGCCTAGCTGTAGAGGAGCAAAACCACAGGTATTAAGTCAGCAGCACCACAGTTCAGCTCTCCTGAACTCATGTGACACAGCTTATGCTGTCTTGCTCATCAGAAATGCATGTAAGAGTGGAGGAATTCACAATAAGACACTGTGGTTAGAAGAAAGCAAACTGGATGCCCTTCTGTCCTCCTTGGTCTGAACTTGGAGAAAGAACAATGACTCACGTGGAAGTGGAGGCTGCTTGTTCGTTCCTGGCCGCTCAGACCCAAATAATCACACAGAAACTATATTAATTTCAACACTGTTTGGCTGATGGCTCATACATATTTCTAGCGTGCTCTTACATCTTAAATTAACCCATTTCTATTCATCTATGCATCACCACAAGGCCATGGCCTACTGGCAAGGCTAAGACATCGGTCTCCTCTGGCAGCTACATGCTGTCTCCTTGACTCCACCCACTCTCTCTCTATTGCTCTTCCAGCCTGGCTGTACTCTGCCCTGCCATCTACCAAAGCAGCTTCTATATTAACCAATGGTAATAAAACATATTCACAGCATACAGAGGGGAATCCCACATCACCCATGAGGGCCTTTCTTAACAGAAAATTCAAGCTGGGTAAGAATGCAGCCCAAAGAGTAAGAAAATGTTTAAGATTAGAGTGTTTCTGGGTAAAAAAAGAAAGGAAGAAAAAAAGAAAGAAAGAAAGAAAGAAAGGAAGGAAGGAAGAAAGAAAGAAATACCAGTGACCTAACTCATGCAGAAAGCTTTTAAGCCTTTCACTTCCTTAAGTTTCCATAAGGGCTCAAAAATTTAAATAGGAAATGCTCATAAAAATACCTGTGGGGCTGTGGCACTAAAGAAATGGCTGCGTGGTTAGGAGCACTTGCCCTCCTCCCTGAGGACCTGGGCTAGGATCCCAGCATGTCATTACCATTTGTAACCCCAGCTCCTGGGAATCTGACCCCCTCTACTGGCATACATGCATAAATGCAGGAAATACTCATAAAATAAAAGTAAACATTTAAAAACGAAATACTCCAAGTACTATTTATATGGATTTAGAGAAAGAAACTAAAAAAAATTCTACGTACTCAATTTATGTCTGCTCAAAAGCCATTATTACTATTGCTAAATAAACCATCTTACCCTGCACATTCGTGATGAATTACATTCCTGTGGTGATCACATATATTAAGTGTTTTCTGAAGTATTAAGGTCTTTCTTCCCATGTGTAGGGATGGCAATAAATAAACTCCACTAATTAGCTCTGGCGCCTTCTCTGAGAGGTAATTTCTAAATAACCAGCTAAAATGAAACTTGCCTTGTAAATGCGTGGAGTAGCCCACAGGAAGACACCCTCCGTTTCCACTGTCACTGCACTAAAATCGATGGGCCAAAGGAGAGCAGCTGAAGCGCCCATGACTGCAGATGCCTAGGTTGGCAGCCGCATGCCCTGAGGCCCTTGCAGCTGAAGCCTCACTGTGCCAAATCCACTCAAGCTGCAACCACCCCCGCGCCACTCTCACCAGCTCCTCAGAGATGCAGAAGCAACTCCAACCACTGTAGTTCACTGACGACTGGGTAAAAGCAAAAAGTTTTCATTCCCTTCCCCTTCTCCTGTTCAGATAATTCCTACGGCTCACTTACAGGTGGGGAACACTGCATTCTCCCTACCTTCAGGCAAACCACCCAGTTTCAGAAAGGGCAAAGTGGGGGTCTATCCGAATTGTCCTCACAGTAGCCATGGCCAAGAAGTTCTTGGCCTCAGATCTAACTCGGGCATTTGAGAAGCCACAGTGCCACTTGGTCCGGGGATCCCTATGCCAGTCGCTGCTCAGTCTTCGTGGAGTGTCTGCTTCCCAGTGCTGTGATAAGCACCAGGAAGCCTGGCTTTGTTTGGTTCACAGGTCTGATGGCTGCGGGAAGTCAGGGAGGAGCTATGGAGGATCACTGCCTACCAGCTTGCTCTCAGGCTCACAGCAGCTTCCCTTAACCTCCCAGAACCCCAGGCTCAGGTGAGGCGCTGCCCATGGTGGGGTGGGGAGTCCCACATGAGCCACATCAATCAAGACAATTCCCAAAAGACACTCCTACAGGTCAATTAGATGGAGACATTTCCTCGACAGACATTCCCTCTCCCAGACAACACTAGTTTGTGTCGAACTGACAAGGCCTGGCCCAGGGAGTTTCGATGGCCAGCCATAGGACCAGGTATGTGGGCAGAACCAAAGCTGGCCCAGGGAATTTAGATGACCAGCCATAGGACCAGGTATGTGGGCAGAAGAAGGACTATTCTCTGCCTTGGAAAAAGTGGCTCTAAACATTTGACAGGTAACCACCAAAGGCCACCTATTCCTAAGGAACCACAACAGCAGGGCTGCTGGGATGGCTCACTTGCCACCGAGCCTGGCAGCCAGCCTGAGTTCCATCCCCAGATCCCCTATGCTGGAGGATGAGGATGGCAACATTGCTAACATCCCTGTTATGTGCACCGGCACAAGTGCATTGTATACAAGTGAGTGTGTGCGTGCGCATGTGCACACACACACGCACACACGCACATTTTAAAAACAACAACAACAAATCCAGCCCTAGTTCCAATAAAAGAAAATTCATTCTAACTAGAGAGTCTTAGAACCCAGGACTTTCAAAGGTGCTTCAGAGAATGTCCCATCTATGAAAATTGAGACTCAACCAAGACACATGACTTACGGGCTTCTAACTCATCACTCTCCTCTGAAGCTTAAACAGAAGTTCCCAGGTCCTGGCTCAGTTCTTCTGAGAGTCACAAGCCTAACGTGATTCCCTTTCCAAAGAAGGAACTAATTAATACAGTAATAGCTAATTTCCTAGAGGAGGAACTAATTAATACAGTAAGAACTAATTTTCTAGAGGAGGAAATAATTAATACAGTAAGAACATAAACATCACTTTACACTAAATTATAAACGAAATCTTTAAGACTTAAAGCAAATCTTTCCAGGGAGATTTCACACTGTGGCAGTGATGAGCCACATTACTGACCCATAGACATAGGGCCCACCACCACCCAATGCCATCATCGCTGCAGGTACTGGGTACTTGTGATGTGGCTAGTTCAGAATGAGCTATGTAGGAAGTATACACTACATACAGAGGAACCAAATACCTAAATATTTTTATGGCTCCATATTGAACTAATATCTCAGATAAATTGATTTAAATAAAATATATTACTAAAACTAATTCCACCTGCTTCTCTCTTGCTGTTTTTAATGGTGATTCAAGTCTTAAAGAGCACCCTTTCTTAGCTTGAGTTGACCACAGCTTTGGAGGAGAAGGGACAAGAAGAGAAAAAGGTGCAGCAGTGAGTGTTTCAGGACCGCCATGCGGCTGAGGGATAGATACGCCCCATGAAACCATGGCTTTTGCCTTTGCTTGTTTGTTTGTTTCGGTACTTAAGAAATTCAGGAGTAGCATTTTTTTTTTCTCCTGCTAAATCTTATCATCCCTGTCACAACCTTAGTCCCCCGTGGAGCCATTTGAGGAATGAAGCACCCAAAGCATAGAATGTCCCTTTTGAGGTGAAGTGTCATTCAGTGTCCTTTAGTGGCCTCTTACAGTTCCAAGTAAGATCAGCTGCCAGAAACAACACCCCAAAGTGGAATTGGCTTATAGAAAGGTTTCTTTCTTTCTTTCTTTCTTTCTTTCTTTCTTTCTTTCTTTCTTTCTTTCTTTCTTTCTTTCTCTCTCTCTCTCTCTCTCTCTCTCTCTCTTTCTTTCTCTCTTCTTTCCTTCCCTTCCTCCCTTCCTCTCCCTCCCTCCCTCCCTTCCTCTCCCTCCCTCCCTCCCTCCCTTCCTCTCCCTCCCTCCCTCCCTCCCTCCCCTTTTCCCTCTCTGCCTCGCTCCCTCCCTCCCTCCTTCCCTCCCTCCCTCCCTCGCTCCTTCCTTACCTCCCTCCCTCCTTCCTTCCCCCTTTCCTTTGCTTCATGCCTTTGAAGATCTGACTCCCACCAGCAGAGCAGCCACAGCCTGCCAGGAGCATGATTCTCTGGTGGAAAGAACACGCTATGTCGGTACTGTCCTTGCCCAGAAGTGACACACATCCCATTGGTCTAAACAAGCCAGACTATGCTGGCCATGACTATAAGACAGATTTATGATCCTCTCACAGGAAGGGACTTTATAGTGAGGGGAACTGAATTTGGATGATCATCCACAGACCAGCAAGCCCCACAAACCCATGAACCTTTACACAGCTCCTAGTTACCAAACCATGTTTTCTCTTTCCCCTGTGAGGTATCTGAGACCTTTTGAACAAGTTTGCACTAAAACCATTTCTCTTGATCATGGTTATCTCATTCTACCTGCTGTTCCCCTAACTTTAAATCTCAAGAATTTAGAGGTTGTATCTCAAGCTCTCTTCTCACAGAATACCCCAGACTCCTTTGCAGCTGTGCTCACTCACTGTTGTGTGCTCAGGGTTCTACACTTGACATGAATAATGTCCACCAGGGAGGGAGCCATCTGAGCTATAGTTCAATCGTTTGCAAGGCTCTAAGGCTGAGATCAGCCACCAGGCTGCTGAAGTCTGAGCTTCTCTGTGCAATATGTTGAGTAGTTATAGAATAGGTCTCATTTGGATATAACTGCTGTGACAGATGTGTGTCACTTCTGGGGGTACACATCTATGACCCCACACATGAGGATCATCTCGCTAGGTAGACAGTTAGGAAACGTGGGCCCTGGGTGGATTTAATCTCATACGCATGTCCTAAAATGGCTGGAAAATGGTGTCCACTTTGTGGGCTCTTTAGAAGGGCTCTTATGACCGGCTTATGCTTGGCATGTGTAGTCTGTAGTAGGCTTTATACCACTCAGCCCTTTCACCTTTGTTTGAGCCACTAAGTCTAGAGGAGCTACAGGGAAAGCTTCTCTTCATAGGACTAAGACCCCTCACTCCAAGGAAAATGGTGGGTTCTGGCTTCAGATCCCCAACTCTACTGAGGAGTCTGATTTCTTGTTTACTTTCATTTTAATTAAAATTGGGCTGTGAAAGTCTTCTTACTGGTCTTTATTTCTTCAGTCAGTGTAGTCAGAGAAGCATCCCTGCATCCCTAGATGATGTCAATGGGGTCTTGCTCAAGAGCAAAGTGTAAACAGAGGCAACAGAGCACTTGCTAGCATACACCAGGCCCTAGACTCAACCCCCAGTTCATCCCTCCCACCCCTGGCAAATCAGTTAACTGGTGTCAACAGAAGGAACTTGCTGGCAGTATTTTGCTTACGTACTTATATCCAAAACTCTCCCCTTTTCTGATTGTTGTATCAGTTAAAATTTCATACACTTGTAAATAACTTTTTTAAACCTACAAATAGTGACTTAAACTAGCAAGATTTTAAAACTAGATTTGTTTTTGTTTTCATGTAGCATGAAATTTTATGTTAAGCTGAGCTGGTACAAAATGAAGCTCAATGATTCTATTAAAGTCCCAGACTCTTTTTCTTTTTCCTCTTTTTTTTAAAAAAACAACAAAACATAACAAAATTAAAATATAAGGTACAAAACCATCACATCAAATTTGGACATGACAAAACAACGGAAGTGAAAGAGCCCAAGAGAAGGAACAAGAATCAGAGACCTGCATGTCCGTACACTGAGGAGAGCCATGAAGACAGCAACCTGAAGGCTCTGCTATACACTCCTGGCACCTGGTATGCTGCCTCAGTCCGAGAGTTCATATGAGCTTTTCTCAGTTGGTTCAGCGCTTTGTGTTCTTGGTGTTTCGTCTTCTATGGCTCTTACACTCTTTCCACCTCCTCTTCTGTAGGGCTCTCTGATCTCCGAGGGAAGGGATTTGATGGGGACATCCTATTTAGAGCTGTGTGTTCCAAGGTCTCTCCGTCTGCATAATGTCTGGGTCTCTGTGTTTGTTCTTTTCTGCTACAGGAGTCCGATGATGGCTGAGCAGGGTATTGATCTGTGCCTACAGAAGAAAATCATTAGGAGTTATTTTAATGTTACCTTTTCCTTCCTTCCCTCCTTCCCTCCTTCCCTCCTTCCTTCCTTCCTTCCTTCCTTCCTTTTTTTTTTTTTTTTTTTTTTTTTGACCAGAAGTATCTGGTTTTGCTCTAGGTCTTTAGACTGTCTAGTCTGGTTTTTGGTCACCCAAGCAGCATCCAGTATGGGTCCATCTCAGGGAATGGGCCTTAAGTCCAATCAGATATGTTCTTATCATTTTCTGAATTTCCTCAGTGTCTATTGTTATATCTCCCTTTTAATTTCTGATTGTATTAACTTGGATATTCTTTCTCTGACATTTAGTTTATTTTCATAAGGGTTTGTCAATCTTAAAGATTTTCTCAAAGAACTCTTTGTATTGCTCTCTTTGTCTCTAGTTTATTGATTTCAGCCCTCCTTTGATTATTTCCTGCCATCTACTCCTTTTGGGTATGATTTCTGCTGTTTGTTCTTTAGGCTTTCAGATGTGATGCTAAGTTGCTAGGATGAGATCTCACCAGTTTTTTGTTTGTTTTGTTTTTTGTTTTTTCAAGACAAGGTTTCTCTGTGTAACTTTGAAGTCTGTTTTGGCACTTGCTTTGTAGACCAGGCTGGCTTTGAACTCACAGAGATCCTTCTGCCTCTGCCTCTTGAGTGCTGGGATTAAAAGCATACACCATCTGCCTAGCTTACTTTTGGTTTTGTTTTTTGGGTGGTAGGCAGGGAAAGCTAGGCTGAATGCTGGGAGGAAGAAGGGTGGAATCTGGGAGAAACAATGGAACTGCCAGAGTCAGACATGCCAAAACTTTGCCAGTAAGCCACTGCCATGTGGCGATACACAGATTAATAGAAATGGGTTAAATTAAGATGTAAGAGTTAAGCCGGGCGATGGTGGTGCACGCCTTTAATCCCAGCACTCGGGAGGCAGAGGCAGGCAGATCTCTGTGAGTTCGAGACCAGACTGGTCTACAAGAGCTAGTTCCAGGACAGGCACCAAAGCTACAGAGAAACCTTGTCTTGAAAAACAAAACAAACAAACAAAAAGAACCAAGCAATGATTTAATTACACAGTTTCTGTGTGGTTATTTCAGTTCTGGGCAGCCAGGACGAACAAGGGCTTCTTACTACATTACTCCCTGTGTTTTCATGTTGTAGTTCAGCTCCCTGGTTGGAGTTTTTCTTTTAGCACTTTCTGTAGGGCTTGATTTGTAGATAGATGTTGTTTAAATTTGACTTTATCTTGGAATATCTTGTTTTCTCCATCTGTGGTGATTGAAAGTTTTGCTGCATATAGTAATGTGGGCTGGCATCTGTGGTCTCTTAGAGTCTGCAGCACCTGTGTCCAGACCCTTCAGCTTCTAGAGTCTCCATTGAGAAGTCAGGTGTAATTCTAATAGGTCGGCCCTTATATGTTATTTCCTCTTTTCCCCACGCAAATTTTAGTATTTTTTTTTTTTTTTTTTTTTTGGTTTTTCGAGACAGGGTTTCTCTGTAGCTTTGGAGCCTGTCCTGGAACTAGCTCTTGTAGACCAGGCTGGCCTCGAACTCCCAGAGATCTGCCTGCCTCCACCTCCCGAGTGCTGGGATTAAAGGCAAATTTTAGTATTCTTTCTTTCTCCTGTGTATTTTGTATTTTGATTATTATGTGGTGAGGGGATTATTTTTCTGGTCCAATCTATTTGGTGTTTTGTTTGTTTCTTGTGCTTATAGGCATATCCTTCCTCAGGTGTAGTAATAAGAGCGGCAGGGCTGCGTCTCCGGCACCCGGCCGCCCGCAATGGCTAGCTTATGCCCCGAAATAATTACACGGAAACTGTATTCTTTTAATCACTGCCTGGCCCATTAGTTCCGGCCTCTTATTGGCTAGCTCTTACATATTGATCTAACCCATTTCTAATATTCTGTGTAGCCCCACAAGCTGGCTTACCAGGGAGATCTTAACCTGCGTCTGTCTGGAGTGGGAGAATCATGGCGACTGACTACTCAGCTTCTTTCTCCCAGCATTCTGTCTGTTTACTCCACCCACCTAAGGGCTGGCCTATAAATGGGCCAAGGCAGTTTCTTTATTACTTAACCAATGAAACAACAGATAGAAAGATGACCCACCTCCATCACTCAGGTTATGAAATTTTCTTCTATTATTTTGTTAAAGAATATTTTTCTGGGTCTTTAAGCTGGTAATCTTCTTCCTATATTTTTAAAGTTGGTTCTTTTTCATAGTGTCCCAGGTATCCTGTATGTTTTGTGTCAGGAGTTTTTAGATTTAGAGTTCCTTCAACCAATGTATTATACGTTTCTTCTATTGTGTCTTCAATGCCTGAGATTCTTTCTTCTATCTCTTATATTCTGTTGGTGATGCTTATCTCTGTAGTTCCTTATTGAATTCCTAAATATTGTATTTCCAGAATTCTCTTGGTTTGAATTCTCTTTATTGATTCTATTTCCATTTTCAAGTCTTGGACAGTTTGGTTTTGTTTGTTTTTCTTTCATTTTCTTCCTTTATGTTTTCCCCAGTTTCCCTCAGGGATTTATTCATGTCCTCTTTAAGGACCCCTGTCATTTCCATACAGACTGTTTCTAGGTCTTTTTGTTGTCTTTCAGCTATTTTGGAATATTCAGGCCCTGTGTGGTAGGTTTGCTGGGCTCTAGTAGAGACATATTGTCCTGGTTGTCATAGGTTGAATATTTAGGCTGGTATCTAGGCAGCTGGGATTTGGATGAATATAGGTCTAGATGCTGACATATGGCTTTGTCTTTGTTGAGTGGGTGTTTTATTACTTGGTTTCTGTTTCCTGTCTGGATTTTAGGAAAATGTGATGACTATGTGTCGCCTGGTAGGAAATTTTCTGTGAATCAAATAGATGTGGCCAATGGGGGTTCAAGGTAAAATGTGTTTCTGGGTATTGAGTGTTGACACTTAAGAGTGGGGCTAGACTTTGGGCCTGAAGGGGTTCACAGGAGGGAGGAGAGCAGAGAGTTACCCCAGGATCTGCTGATTTCATCCTCTTGGAATGGGGACAGACAATGAAGAGAGGTCACTGTAGAGGGCCTGCTAGAGAACTGGGGATGAGCCTGGGGGTTGCAGCTCGAGGGGGAGAAGAAGGGAAGGTGTATAGTCAGCCTACCTGGTTCCCTGGCAGGAATGGCCTGGGGGCTAGCAGGGGGTGCCTGCTGGAGTTAGGGGGTGGGATAAAGCATTGAGTTGGGATGGGGTGGGGTTAAGAGTTAGGATGGGAAGGACGGTGGGGTTCACAGGAGATTCGGGCAGGATGGAGCAGGGAAGGAAGGTTGCAGCAGGTGTTCTGTTGCAGAGATAGGGATGAGACTGAGGGTTGGATTTGGAGGAGAGGAGGGAGTTGCAAAGAAGATCTCAATTAACTTACCTGTTTCCCTGGTCTTTTCAGCTGGGTTCTGCCCTCCCTCTTTAACGTGATAATTTTCACATCTTGCTTGTCAGTTCATGGCTCTTTCCCCTTTTGAGTCTCACTTCCATGTCCAAGAAGGTCACAAAGATGGGGAAAGGGAAAAGAGTCTTCTTCTTTAAGTTTTACATTTTCATGCAGAAAGTGACATTCTGGAGATGCCCCCCACCCCAAAGGCTTCTTCTGTATTTTAGTTATCTGAAGGGAACTACTAACAGCAGTCTCAGCTCATATGAATGAAGTGTGAGCTTAGCTCAGGCAGAATGAAATGTTTTCCACAAATCCTTTTTGGATGTGGTTTACCCAGCACTCCTTTGTCTGGTATGTATAGTTCCTATGATGCCATCTAATCATGCACCTAAATTAACATTCACATCTACCCCCTCATAACCCACGAGCCTGTTCTACGGGAGGAGCCTGTACTATGGGAGAAGCAACTGTCCTGGTCATCCTTGCTCCCTTGGTGAGCAGCCTGACTGCCAGGTGGTTTCGATTGGAATCTATAGAAGCCAAGTTATTCTTTGATGATCAAAACTGTGCAACAGAATTATGTTTGTTTCCTGTTGCATCTAGAAATATTATTAACAAAGCCCATCTGATTTCTCAATTCCCTTGTTATTTTGTTTGGAGACTGAGCTTTCTTGTGTAGAAGACTGGACTTGAACTTGCATTGCTCTTGCTTTAGCTGGGATTATAAGTGTTGTCCTAAAATTTCCATTGCTGTAAAGAGATGCCATGATGATAGCAACTCTTAAAAAGGAAAATATTGAATTGAGGCTGGCTTGCAGTTTAGAGGTTTAGGTCCATCATCATCATGGCAGGGAATTTGGAGGCATGAAGGCAGACATGCTGCTGGAGAAGTAGCTGAGAGTTCTATATTTGTTGGACCAAAATTATCTCAGGGCCTTTACCACGAGGCATATAGGACAGAAAAGGAGCCTGGTTCGAGTTTGAGTGAGGATAAAACAGCAAAAACTAGATAGAGGCCCCTCCAGCCTGTTTGGTGGTCTCTCATTGGCTGGAGGTACCCCCACATCATAGGCTGTCTTTTAACCTTTGTAAGCAGACACTCACAGTAATAAACTGAGTTCCTGCTTTGACTCGACTCCCTATGGCATCTGATTGTCCTGCTGTTGTAGGGCTGCAGAACGGGCAGACGCACTCATCTTTCCCTGAGGAATAAGGAGGCTGAGGAAGCCGAGTATCCATTCAGATCCAAAGGCAGCAGGAAGAGAGAGAGACACTAGACCTGACTTGAGCTTCTGAAACCTCAAAGCCTACCCCCAGGGACACACTTCCTCTAACAAGGTCAAACCTCCCAGTAGTGCCTTCGGAAGCCATTTTCGTTCAAGCAGGTGTATACCATCTAGCCTTCTATATTTCGTTCAGGCTGGTGTATACCATCTAGCCTTCTATATTTAAGCTTGTTTTTTATTCAAGTTCATTTTCTCTCTCACCACTAATTTATAAAAGTGTGAATTCATCCTCTGATCACACTTAGAGGATTTCCTCTCAGCCTTCTCTGTCTGATCCCCTCTCATGTGCCCATTTGGCCTATGTAAAGGACCTGCCCTTACCAGGGCGTAGGCATTTCCACTGCTCTTTCCCAAGGGAAAATGGGTATCTCTAGAACACTGTGACCCTTTAGTACAGTTCCTCATGCTGTGGGGACCCCAACCAGAACATTATTTCATTGCTACTTCATAACTGTGATTTGGTTACTGTTATGAATAATAATGTAAACTTGTAGGATATCTGATCTGTGACCCAAAGGGGTTACGGCCCACAGCTTGAGAGCCTTAGATAATCAAGGAAGACCATTTCAGGAGTTCATCGCTAAAGGGAAAAAGATCTGCCTCAAAGTAGTTTTTCTTGGAAAATTCTCCCTGTGCCAGGAATAATAATAGTTCAGTGATAAACATATTGCCACGCTTTCCAAAATGGGTGAGGAAATAAGAATATTCACAGCTGTCTGTATGCTGAAGCCAGTAGTAAACAAAGGGGAAGGAAAAGGAGAACACAAAGACAATGGTAGCAAGGTCATGTGACTAGCATTCTTGGGGTTTTGTGGGATGCGGAAAACACAGAAGAAGAAATGGATTCGCAATTCAGTCTCAACTCCTGCACCATAAATAAATCTGAAGATTCAGCCTCTCTAGTGTGACCGCCATTGGCCGTGACCTCTCTGCTTCTAGCAGCAGTATTCTGACTCTGACCCCTGCGCAGGGGGCAGCCAGCACACTGGGAGCAGAGCTGAGGACTCTGCAGAGAGAATGGCTTCCTGGCAGTTGTCCTCAGATCCTTTATCAGTTGCTCAGAGAAAATTCCAGAAACAGGAGACAAAAAGTGGTTGCCTCCTTTTGCCTTGGAAACTCTAGATGATTCTTAACACTAAAGCTGAGAATTTCCAGAGGTTGCAAATGGCGCCCACCTTCCTGTCCTCTTCCCTGTCAATTCTTGCTGCCTGAAAAACACACAGTACAAAGAAGAAAATGCCTGTGGGGAAACGTGCACAACAGACAGCTTTCTCCACAAGACCCTGAAGATGGCTGACTGGGACGGAAGTGCAGTCCTGCCCTGCACCTCAGATGCAGGGGCACGAGGACGCCACAGGCGCTGACACCCAGTGTGTAGTTGCAGGTTAAAGAACATGAAAACATTGTTCAGGGCTGAACAACAGTCTCTTTAGTCAGTTGTCTTGTTCTTGAAAATAACAGACCTTCCTTAGGGAAATTTGGCATGACCTCACATAATCCCTGCCTCTGTGTCTGTCTGCCTGTCTGTCTCATTATTTTTGGTTTGGTTTGGTTTTCTTGTCTTTGCACTGATGGGAAAGAACTAGGACTGTGGATGGGAAGAAGACGAGGTGTCAGGAGCTCAGTCCCAAGGCTCAGGAGGTCAGACACAGGAAGATACCCTGGGAGGAGCAGAGTGGCCTCCCTGGTGAATGGGAGAATCAGGAGGTCAGACACAGGAAGATACCCTGGGAGGAGCAGACTGGCCTCCCTGGTGAATGGGAGAATGGGCAGCAGCCGGAAGGAGCTGGGCCAATCGTGAGCCCCTTGCTGTGCTGAAATGGGGCTCACAGAAGGTATAGGGTTGGCATCTTGAACTTGCCAGGACATCCAAACTTGACAAGATAACTGGCCAAGGACCAAGCCAGGAAGTCTCTTCAAAGCCAACAGAAGGCCAGTGAATCCAAAACGGAACTGTAAGTTTTCCCTCTACTATCATCAGGCCTCATACAATGTCTAGCTAAGAATAAATGAAATGAAAATGCATAAATAAAATGTCTATCTACTAGGCACCATTTTCCATTTTCAGGGATACAGGGATACAAAGCTTTGAGCTGATCCTCAGCTGCACTGACTGGACCCCGAGGGTGACCCCAAAGGAGGCTGACTGATTACACTGTCCCTCACCTTGACTCCACCCTCCCCTGAAGCCCACCGGGGGGTGGTGGTTAAAATGAAGCTAAAGTATCTTATCTGCTCTGTTCATCTGAAAGCGGTGTGGGCGTTCGTCACTGGCGGCCCTGACGACTCCAACGGCTGTGGATTTTAGGGAAGCCTGTGCCCCTGCTGTCCATCCTGTGTCCCTGCTGTCCATCCTGTGTCCCTGCTGCCCATCCTGTGTCCCTGCTGCCCATCCTGTGTCCCTGCTGCCCATCCTGTGTTCCTGCTGCCCATCCTGTGTCCCTGCTGCCCATCCTGTGTCCCTGCTGTCCATCCTGTGTCCCTGCTGCCCATCCTGGGACAGCATGTCCTGAAGTGCTTGACAAAAACAATGGTGTCTCCTTACTGTAAATACACACTTTGTGTGAGTGTGTGAGAGTGTACTGTATGGGCATGTAGAGTGTACATTTGCACAAGTGCGTAGAGTGAGTGTGCTTGTGTGCAAGTGTGCATGTGTGTGTGCGTATGTGTGTTACTGTGAATTTCTAAGTGCCAACTTTCTCTGCTTGGAGTCAGCACAGAACAAACTCTGCTTCTCATTGTTTTGCACTCACCTGTGGACCAGCTGCAGCATCAAGTACCTGTTGCTTCGTTTTATCAACAAAAGCTTTTTAATATCACTTTGGCTTTTTCTAGACATGGATATTTCCTTAAACTGAAGTCTATGTTACATAAAATTCAATGTTTGGTATTAAGGGAAAACTCAGATTTGGCTAATTTGTGGCTTAAAACAAAACAAAATGTAACACTGCATTCCTTCTTTAAAGAATGAGCAGAAATGTAAGGATGATTGAAATGGCTACACACACATGCATGCACACATGCACGCACACACGCATGCACACACACACACATACTATCAATCTTTTGACTAGCTTTTCGACAGGATCTCACACTGTAGCCATGGTTGGCCTGGAACTCACTGCATAGACCAGATTGGCCCCAAACTGACAGACACTGGCCTGCCTCTGCTACCCGAGTGTTGTGATTAAAGGTCTCACCAACCATGTCTTACTCCTTTTGTTCATTTTTAAATCCTGTTTTAAGTTAAATAAGAATGTCTTGAGTTCTTTAAGGAAGTATTTGCAATTTAGTATTATTGTGCGGAAAGTTGTGTTGGGCTTTCTTAAGTGCTTAAGATCACCCCAAGATAAAGAAACAGGAACCAAATAGTGCCCTGTTCAGTTAAGGCCAAGCTGCTGTTTCTAAAGTGAATACTTATTTAAAACAAACATTTAAAATCAAAAGAAGGGAATTAAGAAACATATACTAAATGGTCAAATATACTTTTACCTGGTTTCCTCTTTCGAAAGCATTCAACAGACTCTAAGGGTGCCTTACATCCCTGAAGCTGGAAGGTTTGGATGGTAAGTGACAGACTGTCCCACAGACAGGGACTGCAATCTTAAGATAACAGAAACTGTGTTTCCATATGGAAGTACGGCTCCTTATTCTTTACCAATTTATTTGATTTTGTGAGACTTAAATCATCAATTTACAAATCTGATATAAAATATATTACGACGACTTTCTGTTTATGGGACAACCTAAAATGGCACCAACCAATCAATCTACAAATATTAGAGACTCTTCATCATATCTTGTAGTTCATATTGTTTTAAGAACTGTGGGAAATAATGTATATGCTCTATTTCTTCTTAGGAATTTGTGATCTCTGTGTAAGAAGAGACAAACATATGAATCATTACAAAACAAAACAGGACAGTTCATACTACGTCACACGTTTATGATTGTCAATAAAGATACAGCTGAGTCTATGGCTTAATCAAAGTTGGTGTCATTTCAACAGCCGGAAGCTGGGCTGAGGATGTAGCTCAGTGATGGAGAGCCAGGGAGAGAGAGAGAGAGAGAGAGAGAGAGAGAGAGAGAGAGAGAGAGAGAGAGAGAGAGAGAGCAAATAGCTGTAGTTGTAACCTGTATGCCAAGATATCACAGCACATATCTAGAGGTTGATTTGGAAGGGTTGGGAGTTCAAGGCCAGCCCAGTTTACATAGCAAGTGTCAGACCATCTTGGGTTACACAGTAAGATGAAGGAAGAAAAAAACAAAAGAAGAAAGGAGGGAGGCTACTCAGAGATTTTATCAAAAAGATGCAGGGGCATGAGGGTCTACTTCTCCATGGTACCACACATCACTAGAGTCTCCTGAGGAGACTTGCTCTGAAAGCTGGCCTGGAACTGACAGAGATAGGCTTGCCTCTGGCTCCTGAGTTCTGGGATTAAGATCATAATGGGAGAAGTCAGATTGATTCGACTCAGTTCATTCCCATCCAGTTTGTGTAGCCAGAAGAAAGGTCATCTGGCATCTTGAGTTACTCCAGCAGACATATTGAATAATCTTTTTGTATATTGTAAAGATGTGTCTCTGCCTAAGGTGCCTTCTGATTAGTTTAAGAAAGAACTAAATGACCAATAGCTAGGCAGGAGAGACTAGGTGGAATTTCTGGAGAGACAGAGGAACTCTGGAAAGAAGAGAGGCAGAGAGATGCCAGCAAGAAGTCAGACGTGGCACAGAGGAGAGGCAACCAAGCCACGTGGCAGAATGCAGATAGTAAAAACAGGTTAATTTAAATTATAAGAGCTAGTGGGGAAAAAAGCCTAAGTTAACACCAAGTTTTCATAATTAATAATTCTCCACATCATTATTTATGGGTATGTAGTCCCAAAGAAAGTCCGACTACATAGACGTCCACTGCTTCTTCCTTCTGTTGACAGACCAGGTGGGAATGTGCTCAGATCAAGGGATAAATGAAAACAGGCAAGTCCCTTATAGACACTGACATGGTTCCCTTTAGTCATACACGAACTCCCGCAGACTCACAGCATACAGGTCTGGAATGTGAGATTCCAAATAGAGTCATCAAGGGAAACTTCCCTCCCAAATGAAAGAGTTCCTGCCGTCCTCTTGGCCCTGTGCATGAACAGAAGTCCCATTGACTACTAGGTCGGTTTGATGTCATGGTCTTACTAAGTCTTGACACAACAGAACTCTAAAGTAGCTAGCTAGCTAGTCAGTTTTTATTTTTTTATTCTTTTTTTTAATTTTATTGATTTTTATTGAGCTCTATATTTTTCTCTTCTCACCTCCCTGCTTCCTGTTTATGAGTTGTTGAAGTTCCTTGGTAGAATTTTTGGGGTTGCTTATGTAAACTATCATACCATCAGCAAACAGTGAGAGTTTGACTTCTTTTCTGATTTGTATCCCCTTGATCTCCTTTTGTTGTCTTATTGCTCTAGCTAGGACCTCAAGAATTATATTGAATAGATATGGAGAGAATGGACAATTTTGTCTTGTTCCTGATTTCAGTGGAATCACTGTGAGTCTATCTCCATTTAGTTTGATGTTGGCTCTTGGCTTGCTGTATATTGCCTTTATTATGTTTAGGTATGTTCCTAGTATCCCTGCTCCCTCCAAGACCTTTATTATGAAAGGATGTTGCATTTCGTCAAAGGCTTTTTCAGCATCTAATGAGATGATCATGTGGTTGTTATTTTTCAGCTTGTTTATATGGTGGATTACACTGACAGAGTTTCGTGTGTTGAACCATCTCTGCATCGCTGGTATGAAGCTGACTTGATCATGGTGGATGATGGTTCTGATGTGATGTGGGCAGCTTTCATTCGTTAATGAATAAAGAAACTGCCCTGGCCTGTTAATAGGGCAGAACTTAGGTAAACAGGGAAGACGGAACTGAATTCTGGGAAGGAAGACAACAGAGTCAGGAGACACCATGGGTCTGCCGCCAGAGATAGATGTGCTGAATTTTACTTTGTAAGCCACCGCCATGTGGCAATGTACAGATTAATAGAAATGGGTTAAATTAAGATGTAAGAATTAACCAATAGGAAACTAGAGCTAATGGGTCAAGCAGTGATTTAATTAATACAATTTCTGTGTGGTTATTTCGGTTCTGGGCAACCAGGCTTAACAAGCAGCCTTCATGTTACACTGATGTGTTCTTGGATTAGATTGGCCAAAATTTTATTTAGTATTTTTGCATCAATGTTCATGAATGAGATTGGCCTGTAATTCTCTTTCTTAATAATGTCTTTCTGTGGTTTGCATATCAGAGTAATTGTAGCCTCATAAAAAGTTTGGCAATGTTCCTTTTGTTTCTATTGTGTGGAACAATTTAAGGAGTATTGGTATTAGATTTTCTCTGAAAATCTTGTAGAATTCTGAGCTGAAACCATCTGGTCCTGGGCTTTCTTTTTCTCTTTTTCTCTTTCTTTCTTTCTTTTTTTTTTTTTTTTTTTGGATTGGGAGACTTTTGATGACTGTTTCTATTTCCTCAGCAGTTATAGGTCTGTTTAATTTAATTATCTGGTCTTGATTTAATTTTGGTAAGTGATATTTATCCAGAAAGTTGTCCATTTCCTTTAAGTTTTCCAATTTTGTGGAGTCCAGGTTTTTGAAAAATGACCTGATGATTCTCTGTATTCCCTCCATGTCTTTTGTTATGTCCCATTTTCCATTTCTGATTTTGTTAATTTAAATATTTTTTCTTTGCCTTTTGGTTAGGTTGGATAAAGGTTTGTCTATTTTGTTGATTTTCTCGAAGAACCAACTCTTTGTCTCATTGATTCTTCGTATTGTTTTCTTTGTTTCTATTTTGTTGATTTTCGCTCTCAATTTGATTATTTCCTGTGGTCTAGTTCTCTTTGGTAAGTTTGCTTCTTTTTGTTCTAAAGTTTTCAAATGTTCTGTTAACTCACTAGTGTGGGATTTTTCCAGCCTCTTTATGTAGGCATTTAGTGCTATGAACTTTCCTCTTAACACTGCTTTCATCGTGTCCCGTAAATTTGAGTATGTTGTTTGGTCATTTACATTGAATTTTAGAAAGTCTTTAATTTCTCCCTTTATTTCTCCCTTGACCCATTGGTGATTCAGGTGATCATTGTTTAATTTCCATGTGTTTGTGGGCTTTCTGGAATTTGTATTGCTGTTGAATTCTATTTTTAAGCAATGGTGATCTGATAAGATACATGGAGTTATTCCATTTTTTTTGTATTTGTTGAGATTTGTTTTATTACTGAGTATGTGGTCAATTTTTGGAGAGTTCTATGAGGTGTTAAGAAGAAGGTATATTCTTTTGTGTTTGGATTTTGTTAAATATATTTTCTGTGCTTTTGAGTTGAACTTCTTCCTTCTTCTATGCCTATTATTCTTAGGCTTGGTCTTTCCATGGAGTCCCATATTTCCTGGATATTTTGGGTTAAGTTTTTTTTTTAGATTTAATGTTTTCTTTGACTGATGGGTCTATTTCCTTTATTGTTTCTTCAGCGCTTAAGATTCTCTCTTCCATCTCTTGTATTCTGCTGTTTATGCTTGTGTTTGTGGTTCCTGATTGTTCTCTCATGATTTCTGTTTCTATAATTCTCTCAGCTTGTGTTTTCTTTATTGTCTATATTTCAGTTTGATTGCTTTTTCTTGGTTATCTTTAAGGGATTTGCTGATGTCTTCCAATTTTTTGTTTGTCTTTTCCTCCACTTCTTTGAGTGAATTTCTCATTTCCCCTTTAAGAGTTTCAAACATCCTCTTGAAGTTATTTTTTAGGTCATTTTCTTCTCCTTCATCTGTATTTGGTTGTTCAAGTCTTGGTGTTGTAGTGTTTCTCTAGGTTTTACTGGTATTTTGTTGCTCTTTGTGGTGTTGCATGTATTCTTACCTTGTCTGCTCATCTTTTCCTCTAATTGGTGTGATTGGGGCTGTCTGTGATTCTGTTGATTAATCTTCTAGGTGCCAGAAGATTGTTCCTTGTGGCAAGTCAGTGCCACAGTTCTAGGTACCCCATTGGTTACTCCTTGTTCCTGGAGGTTGCTCAGCACTCTCGGGCTTTTCTCTGCTCCCTTGAAGTTTGCTTCTCAGGCCTTCTCTGGCCTAGGTTATTGGCTCAGATCTGTTTCTGTAAAAGTTCATGGTGTGGATCTGCTCCTGCAAAGGTCCCTGGCTTGGGGTTGGTGCTGTAAACGTCTCTGGCTCTGATCTACTCCCTTGGAGGCCCCAGACTCTGTTGTACACAGACCTACAGAGGACCTGTCTCAGGACTACACCCTCAGAGGTCCTAGACTCACACCTGGACCTGCAGAGGTTTCTGGTTCCTGCCTACTCCCTTTAAAACAGTGAGTACTTATATACTCAGGCTGGCCTTAAAGTCAGGGACCTCCTACTGTAAACTCTAAAGTGCTGAGATTACAGACATGGGACACAATCCCTGGCAAGTTTTTATTTATTCAGTATTTAATCACATTTAATGAGGCTACAATTGCTTAAGTAAAAAGGCAGCTAAACTATCAGGTAGATTTTCTGCAATGCTGCCAGGAGTAGGCTCTTTCAAAGGAGCTAAAAGGGCATGAAGGATGTGTTGGTATGTCTGATATAGTTTTCCATGTGCCAGGCAAGATGCTAACTTCCACACATTAACCTTCCCACTTCTCTACACTTGCTCAGATCCTTTAAGGTGAAATAATGTTATCTCCTTGTCGATGAGAAAATGGAGCTTCACCATATAAGTGGCTTGCTCACTAAGTCCAGTGCCAAGGGGAGTGGCTGAAGAGATGGTTCAGCAGTTAAAAGCACATGTTATTCTTGCAGAGGATCAGGGTTCTGAACCTAACACATACATGGTGCCTCACAGTCATCTGTAATTCCAGTTCCAGGAATCTGACACCCTCTCCTGACCTCTGTGGGGTCTAGAAACACATGCGGTACAAATATATGTAAATAAATCAAAAAATTTTAAGTACAATGTTAAAAACAATGTTAATCTATACAAAATCTAGAGGTACAATCTGAAGAGTTGCAGTGTTCCCCTTCTATGCCACAGTCCAGAACCACACATTGCATACTATGGTCCTGAAACGGCTCCAAGTCAAAGACAGAATAGGCGTAAATCTCACGGACTGGACCTCCCAGAACAGGTCAGAGAGTGATCAGGAAGGCAAAACAGAATTCAAAGAGGGAAACAAAGCTGAGAGAGCATCGTGTGTGGAGGAGGCACAGAAGGCTGAATGAGAGAATGAATATGGCTAAAACATACGATATCTTCCAAAGACATTGTGTTTATGAAACCAGACTGTGTGCGATGACTTTATATCCCAAGGAAAATGTTTATTTTTAAGTAAGGGGATGTCTAGACAGTCAAACCAGTGCTTCACACAGGCGGAGGTGCATAGAAAAAACAACACGTTGGCTGAAGAAGCTGATGGAGACTTAAGGCGGGCCAGAGCACGAAGAGAGTGTGCCCTCATGTTTTCGGAGCCAAGGATGTACCTTACGGCAGAAAGGCAAGTTGTGGGACTAGAGAAGGCCCATCAGGAAGCTCCCTTAGAGGAAAGCTAATAAAAGTTGCTGACGGACAGAACATGAGAAATACAAGAGAACATTTCCTCCAACAGCCTTCCCTGTGCTCTGAGGCTCATGGAGTCTGTGCGTGTGTCTTTTGTTTTAGCACACTGATTTTCTTTCTACCAGAGTACTAATCTTGAGTCTCAGCATGTCCCCTCACTACCCTGGCAGTGGATTTGATGCCCTCTGCTGGCCTCTTAGGGCACTGCATACATGTTGCATACAGATATGCAGGCCCACAGAACACACATGCACATAGTGTTCTTACTGAAAACTAAAGTAAACTGATGTGGGATTTCCCTCTCTTTGCTATGAATATGCTTTATTGCCACTGGTTAATAAAGAAACTGCTTCAGCCTATAGCAGGGCAGAATATAATCAGGATGGAAGAGATAGAGAGAGAGCAGATAGAGTCAAGGAGATGCCATGTAGCTGCTGAAGGAGACAGATGCTGGAACACCAGAACTTTATTTACCCAGTAGGTTACAGCCTCATGGTGACACACAGATTAATAGAAATGGGTTAGTTCAAAACATAAGAGTTCGCTATAAATATGTATAGGTTATTGGCCAAACAGTGTTATAATGAATATAGTTTCTGTGTTATTTGTGGCCGGGTGGCCGGGAAACAAATGATCAGTCTCCATCTAGAGTGAATAGATGGAGCAGCTCTCTGGAAATCACACCTTCTCTTCAGAAGGCTCTGGTATTTCCAAAGCATGTCTGAAAGTGAGGGGCATGCTGGTTGTTGTAAAGATGCCCTGAAAAAGACTAAGAGGCACCTACAATTCAACAGTTGGTGCTTATACCCAGAGATTTCTTCTCCTCTTTTGTTTGTGGCTTTGAACTCTTTAATTTTGGAACAAAAGAATTCTTGAAGTGAATATAACTCCACTTAGAGCAGAACTTCGGAGGCACCTACAGGATGTATGAGGAAATATAAGAGGAAGTCAGACTCCTACACACAATATGAAAGAGACAAGCAGCCCCAAGGAAACATAAACAAAGACTAGGGACCAGCCATTTTCACAAGAGAAACCTGAACAGTAGACAGCAGAAAAAGTCTCAATTCTACTACTAACCAGGGACATTCAAAGCAAAATAAGGCTTAGGTGGCCCTCCACCCCACCCCGGTACTGGTTTGGCAAACAACATATGCCCTACCAATATTGTCTAATATATTAACCAAAGGAAAATATTTTAATATCCTAGCACATGGGAATCCCACTAAGTATGAAACCCTAGATAACCGAAGGTCAAACAGCATTCTGAGCTAAAGAAGGAAGTGGTTTGAGGTTTCTGGTGGCAGTTGCCATGGTCACAGGAAGGAACAAAGGACCAGATCCTTTAGAAAGAGAAGCAGACCACAGGCCAGGGCTGCAGCTTGGGGTAAGTCCACCAAAGCTTCTTCCCAGAATGGTACTACAGGAGGTGCTAACTTCGAGGATTAGGAAGTCCTGGGGTTCCTGGGGGCATGCCCCCTAGTGGGACTATGTGCTCTCAACTTGTCTTCTTCCTTTTAGTTCCTGGCTCATGATGCACCTGGGTTTGCTCCACCATGATGTGTCACTCCTGCCAGAATCCCAAAGCAAAGATGCCATGCAACCTTAGAACAGAGTGGTTCTCAAGCTATGGTTCACGACTCCTTTGGGGTCGGATGACCCTTTCACAGAGGTCACTTGCAAGCATCAGAAAACATAAGTACTTAAATTATGATTCATAATAGTAGCAAAATTACCATTATGAAGTTATAAAGTAGCAACAAAAATAAGTTTTTAGTTGGGGGTCACCACAACATGTGGAACTGTATTAAAGGGGTCCAGCATCAGGAAGTTGAGAACCCCTGGACTAAAGCTCAAGAGTCTGAGCCAAACTAAATCTTTCCTCATTATAAGTTAATGGCTTTGTGTATTTCACCACAGAGAGCGACCTGAATTAGCAAGGGGAAAAGCATGGCCAGAACCCACAGAAGAAGGTGTGATGGCTTGTGATAGTCTCTCTGGGTCAGATGTCACACCCTTAACTGCCCTCATCCCGTGAGATAATCGACCGTGTTTAATGAGATGTAACTGGGGAGGAAGGAGGTAAGACAATTATGTTGCTTCTGAAGGAACTCCCCCGAGTCAGTTCAAAGAACTTCACATAAATCTTTTCCCTTGTATCTTCCGGAGGAAAAGAGGGTGTGGGAGAGCAGGGTGGGAGTTCCAGACCATCCTTTGAGTTCAAAACACTCAGCATTCCAACTGCCGTAGTCTGGGAAATGCTTGCATTTTCTGAAACAAAATCTGTATCTTTATCTATATCTATATCTGTATCATATATACATACATGGACACACACACACACACACACATCCCATGGCCTCAACAGCTATACTTCTGTGATTACCCCAGGATGTTCATTTCCATCCATGACCCCATGTGTCTCCAATGAAATGCCTTCATTATGTATTATTTGTAATAGTGAAAAAATAGAAATAACATAAATGTTCATTAACAGAATGACTGCTAACTATGGCAGAACCACATTATGTAAAAGCATGCCACATGTAAAAGTGCTTAAGTAAATCTAAATACTAACATTACAAATTATTGAATTATATTATTAAAAGAAAAATGTCAGTCTGTAGAGCTGGGTGTGATGACTCATGCCTGTATTCCCAGTATGTGGGAGGCAGAGATAGCCTGGGCTACATAGTGAATTTCAGGCCAGCCTGGGCTACAGAGTGAGACCTTGTTCACAAAACAGACAGCTGAGTTTTGACACGATGAAGTGTCAACATTCATACTTTATAATCGCACTGCATTTAAAAAACACTGCTGCGGAATGCTGTCCTGACTCAGGGCAGTGGCTGCCATTTGGACATCGTAGCAGCTGTGATCACCCACAGAAAAGACCCTCACAGTACTGGACTTGTTAAGATTCTTTCACAGAGGGGAGGGAGAGCTCACAAGGCCAGTAAGGCGTGAGGATAGACCATCAGCTTTAGTAGTGACCGGGGAAACTTACTCTTCTTTAGTAGTGTTGCCCTGATCCTGTAGGAAATCCCTCATCCATGATCTCTGAGAAACCCCACTTAAACCCATTGGCTCACTAAGGTTGTCTTGGATGGAGTAATTTCTTTGGCCTGTCATTGGTATCTTATCTTGTGAATTTGCTCATGTTTTCCAAAGGAAAGTTAATACAAACAATATATTCTCTCTAAGGACAATATAAAGCATAACTACAAATATAGAAGACCATATATCCTCTACTTAGATGAGTATTTTCTATACATATAGATATCAAATATTTTATCTAAATGTATGAAAGAGAATATCCATAAAAAGAGATGAAAGAATCCGTGTGAAGCTACCAACAGTCACTATCCCTAGGGTAACAAGGTTGCAGAGTTAGCGATCAAAGAGGAACACAAGCCTTCATCTTAGTGTTCAGAGTAGAAATGAAGATGGGAGCGGCGGGATAAGGAAAAGAAGGATGTGTTCTACCTTATTTCTCCTTACTTCTTTCACATCTGCCAAGCGCTTCTCTCGCATGAGCAAGTTTGTTCAGTGAGGATTTCATGCAGACACTGTAGTCTCAAAGTGGCTGGAAAAAAACTGAATTAGAGAGCCAGCAGTGTAGCCACAGCTAGAGGTTAGACGGTCAAACATTTCATCCTGATGCTGGGGAAGGTACTAGGAAGATTACTAACAGAAAGTACCTAAGAAGATGTGAGAGGGTAACCTTGATCCACTGGCATGGGTTGGCATCTGTTGTGTTGAACGTGTCCTGTTGGGGACTGCGGACCATCAGACCTTGAATTTCCTGCAGCTGCTCTGAGCACAAGATCCTGATGGTAGGCTAGTGTGTCTGTAGGTGAAAGATCCCGAGAGCTGGGGCGTGGCTATCAGTTAAGGATCCCTATATAAACTGCCCCTGAACACAATAAAGTTGGCATTCTTGGCACTCTTGTATCAAGTATGACCCATGTCTCCGTGTCTCTGTCTGTATGTGTGCATGCATTTTTAAGTCTCCAGCTTAGTTCCCGGCTTGCGTACCATCCTATCTTGCATGCGCTACAGTGTCCGTCAAAGCCCATGCACTGGAAACTTAATCCCCAACACAGCAGTGCTGGGACCTTCAGGTGTGTGGTTCTTAAAGGATGATCACTGTTGTGAGTTGTGAGGCTTGTGAGCGCAGAAGGAAAGTGTGTTTGTGCAACCTAACCCTCGTTTTCCACCTCCACCCCATTCCTTCTCACACGCACTCTCTAGCCCTTTTGGCCTGGATTGTAATAGCAAGAAAGTCTTCATTGGGTGTGGCACTTTGACATTAGATAAAGTGTCTAGTACTACATGAAACACTCCTTTTAAAAACAAATTATCCAGCCTCAGATATTTGCATATAGTGTCTCAAAGTGGACTGAGAGTGCCCTTCTCTGTTCAGGCCACAGAATAATTGGACATGAACATGATTCCTCCAAGCTCTCTGTCACTTTGCAACAAAAGTCACCATTCTTCCAAGCTCCAATAAAAGTCCCCCGTTTCCATCTGTGACCCCATGAAAATGGGCTTTAGCTGTCCACATGTCTATTCAATGTTCTGCTCATGACACAAAGGTATTTTCCAGACTCTACAGCATTCCTCCTCTTCTGCTGCGCACGCACTCCGCTTACCAACACGCAGCCAGCTTCCTCATGGCAATGCATCAAAAGTTAGTCTCTGCTCATCATTCAGTTCCAAAGGTAATTCCATATTGTTAGGTGTTTCTATGGTAACAGCTTTCTCCCTGTAGCTACTTTCTTGTTTGGGTTGTTCTAACAAAAATACCTTAAATAGAGTGGCATACAAACAGAAGTTTTCCTGTTGCTGTTCAGGAGGCTACAATGTCTAAAATAAAAGCATCAATAGCCCATAATGGCATTGTTGGTTTGCTGTGTCATATCAGGGGACAGCTGAACTCCCTTGGGCTCTGTCCTCATGACCTGAATATTCCCTATGGGCACTATCTCCTGGTACCACCATCTCAGGGGCTGGGACTATCACAGTCAGAAGAAAGCAGTTGATGGGTGGAAACTCCGGGTTGCTTCTCTTGGTGGGTTGTCTGGAAGCCTGAGCTTAATCCTACTTAGAGTCATTGACAGGATGAAAATGACCTACACTGTTGAACAAGAAAAGACCTCAAGCTTCCTCCTTGGAGAGCTGCCGTGATGAGCAGGGATGTAGGCATCATCTATCTGTCTCAGAAGCAAGCACTCTAAAGCCAGACTGCTCGAGGTGAAATTCTGAAACTCACCAACAGTGCAATCTTCACTTAGATCTGCTTTCTTCTCTGTAAACGGAGAACAGTAACGGTAGCTATGGGGCTGGGGAAATAGCTTTGTGTATAAGAGTGTTTCCCGTGGAAACACAATGATCTGAGTTCAAATTCTTAGCATCCATGTAAAAGCTGGGCATTACCACAGTGACAAATGCTTTTGCCCAGAACTGCATGGCAGAGATGGGTGGATCCAGCTCTCTGGCCAAACAGCCAAGCTGAAACAGCAAGCTTATGGTCCAGAGAGACCTTGCTTCAAAAAATAAGGTGGTCCATCCTCCTCGTGTCTTCATATGCCAAATGTGCATACGCATGCTCGTGTGCATTAACCACAGAGCACACACAGAATAACGCTGATGACACTGGCAGTAGCTGCTGCTCTATGGGGATCACATAGAGGAATCCTGGGGCACAGCTGTGCTAATGCCCGGCCCAGAGGGCAGCATACCCACCAATGTCGGTGCCTACTGTTACTTCTCACAGGTTGATCAATTTTCAGAGCTGTATCACATCTAGACAAGTTTTATGAAGCACTCTGGAGATTAGGTCAGCTTGGTTCAGAATGACAGCAGAATTCAGGCACTTTGCTTAGGAAACTGAGCGCTGAGTGAATACATGTCTATGCGGGTTTCAGATGCACACATGCAGGTATCAAGTGCACGCATGCAGGTATCAGGTGCATGCATGCAGGTATCAGGTGCACGCATGCAGGTATCAGGTGCACGCAGTGTTGCGAGCTACTAGCGGAAACAAAGACGGCTAGCCTGATTCTTCACTCTTTTTTGAGTTTTGTGAGCTACTCCATAAATTGTGTTTTGTAGATTCATTTTTTCACTTTTAATGATGAACATGTGTATTTGAGTGGGACTATAAGCACGTGAGTGTGAGCACCTTTGGAGGCCCACTGTCAAATCCTCTGGAGTTACAGGCAGTTGTGAGCCACCATGTCAGTGCTGGGAACCAAACCCAGGCCCTCTGCAAGAGCAGGAGCACTTTAACCTCCGAACAACCTCTCCAGCACCACCAATTACCCAGTAAATTCCAATGAGCTTCCTTCCTGCATAAGTCAGCCAAAACTCCTGGACCAACTGTTCTACTGACATAGGTGGTAAGTAGGGTCAGCCAAAGTACTTTTTCAGGAGAAAACTCACAGCTGGAACATTGACTGCTCTTGGGTTACGTAACAGCACATTCCTCTCTTGTTTCCAGGCTCCAGTAAGGGGCACCGACGGGTTCACAAGCCTTGTTCCACGGCCGCTTTGTGAGGTGTGTCAAGGAAAGGCCTTTTCCTCTATGTTGCAGATGTGTTCTCAGCAGTGAGAGGATCCAGAGATGAAATAATTCAACAGGAATCGAAGCTTGGAAATAAATTGCAAGAGTGTAAATCTTACTCTCAGGATCCCCAGGGGGACGGAAAGAGATCCAAGCTATTTCCACTGCATGTGAGTGAGGCTCTGAACCAATCCCCATCAACCTCAGGGCTTGCTGCTTCCTCTACTTGGTTTGTACCCCAAATCCTGCTTGTTTACCCTAAGCCCCAGTACCTGCACAGTAGTTTAGATTCAGCACTTAGTTTCTTAGCAAACTGTCTGAATTCTGATGTCAGTCTGAACCAAGCTGAGTGGCCTCAAAGATTTGCTTAGAAATAGAACTTGAGAAGAAATTGACTTTCATGACTTGGAAATGTAACTAATGCAGAGTCTGATTTAACCAATATTGCTTAATATAAAAAATTAAAAATATAAAATTTCTGTAGAAACTCAGGATAGCCATAACAAGAATCATGACAATGGTCTACAGATGAATGATGTTCTCAAGAGCCTATATCAGCATAAACTTTTTGTCCAAAGTTCTTGGTTTTAAGATCACAGAACTGGATGAGAGAATGACCTCCAAAGGAGCAGGCCTAAATCAGCAACCTCTGTGGGACCAACCAGAGCCAGCAACTTCTGCAGGAGCAGCCTGAGAGAGTGACCTTGGCAGGCCCAGGCCCAGGCCAGCAAACTCTGTGGGAGCAGGCCCAAGCCAGGGACACCATGGAGGAGGCCTGAGCCAGGGAACTCCACTGGAGCAGGCTCAAGACAGCAACCTCCTCCAGAGCAGGCCAGAGCCAATCACCTCTGTGGGACCAGACCTCAGCCAGCAACCTCTGTAGGCACAGGCCCAAGCAAGTGATCTCCATGGGAGCAGGCCTGAATGACCTCTGAGATTGCAATAACTTTAGGAGAATGTTTGAGGCCTTTAGAGCGGAATGAAAAATTCTCTCAAAGAAATAGAGGAAAAGATGTACAAAAAAACTAAAAGAAATGAACAAATCCCTTGATGAAAACCAAGGAAAAGTGATTAAACAAGTGAAAGAAATAATTAAAGACTTGAAAACTGAAATAGAGACAATAAAGGAAACATAAACCAAGGGAATTCTGGAAACAGAAAATATGGGAGAACAATCAGGAACCACAAGTGCAAGCATAAACAGCAGAATACAAGAAATGGAAGAAAGAATCTCAAGTGTTGAAGATACAATAGAGGAATTAGACTTATCAATCAAAAAATATTAAATCTAACAGAATCTTATTACAAAATATTCAGGAAATATGGGACATCATGAAAAGAACAAAGCTAAGAATAATGAGGATAGAAGAATAAGTCCAACTCAAAAGCACATAAAATATATTCAACAAAATCATAGAAGAAAACTTTCCCAACCTAAAGAAAGATATAAATATGAAGATATTAGAAGCTTACAGGACACCAAATAAACTGGATCAAAAAAGAAATATTCCCTTGCCACATAATAATCAAAACAGTAAACATACAGAATAAAGAAAAAATACTAAGAGCTGCTAAGGAAAAAGGCCAAGTAACATATAAAGGCAGAGCTATCAAAATTACACCTGACTTCTCAATGGAAATAATGAAAGCCAGAAGGTCCTGGTCAAGCATTATGCAGACATTAAGAGACCATGGATGCCAGCTCAGACTATTATACCCAGCAAAACTTTCAATCATCATAATTGGACAAAACAAGATATTTTATGACAGAACCAAATTTAAACAATACTTAGCCACAAACCCAGCCCTACACAGTGCTACAAGGAAAGCTCCAACCCAAGGAAGTTGGCTACATCCACAAAAACACAGACAATAGATGATCTCACAGCAGCAAATCCCAAAGAAGGGATAAACACACACAATAACATCACCAACAAGGAAAACTAAAATGACAGGAACTAGCAATCTCTGGTCATTAATATCCCTTAATATAAATGGACACAATTCATGTATAAAAAGACATAGGCTAACAGATTGGATATGAAAACAGAATCCATTTTTCTGCTACATACAAAAAACACACCTCAACCTCAAAGACAGACATCATCTCAGAGCAAAGAGTGGGGAAAAAATTCCAATCAAATGGACCTAAGGAACAAGCTGGTATAGCTATCCTAATATCTAACAAAATAGACTTCAAACTAACATCAATCAGAAAAGAAAAGAAGGACGTTTCATAATAGTCACAGGAAAAATCCATCAAGAGGAAATCTCAATACTGAACATCTCTGCCCCAAATACAAGGGCAACCTCATATGTAAAAGAAACATTACTAAAGCTTAAATCACACATTAAACCCCACACACTAATAGTGGGAAAGTTCAACACTCCATTCTCACCACTGGACAGGTCTCCAAGACAGAAACTTAACAGGGAAATAAAGGAACTAACAGATGTTATGACTCAAATGGACTTAACAGACATCTACAGAACATTCCATACAAACATAAAAGAATATACTTTCTTCTCAGCACCTCATGAAACCTTCTCAAAAATCGACCACATGCTAGGTAACAAAGTAAACCTCAACAGATACAAAACATTAGAATAACCCCATGTATCTTCTCAGCTCACCATGGCTTAAAATTAGAATTCAACAGCAATACTAATTTCAGAAAGCCCACAAACACATGGAAATTAAACAATGATCACTTAAATCACCACCGTGTCAAGGAAGAAATAAAAGAAGAAATTAAAGACTTCCTAAAATTAAACGAAAATAGTCACACAACATACCCAAACTTATGGGACACAATGAAAGCAGTGTTAAGAGGAAAGTTCATAGCACCAAATGCCTACATAAAGAAGATGGAAAAATCCTACACTAGTGAGTCAACAGAACACCTGAAAGCTCTAGAACAAAAAGAAGCAAACTCACCAGGAGGACTAGACAGCAGGAAATAATCAGATTGAGAGCTGAAATTAACAAAATAGAAACAAAACAATACAAAGAATCAATGAGAAGAGTTGGTTCTTTGAGAAAATCAACAAAACAGACAAAATTTTATCCAAACTAAGAGAGAGAGAGAGAGAGAGAGAGAGAAAGAAAGAGAGAGAGATCATAACCAAATGAACAAAATCAGAAATGAAAAAGGGGTATTGACATAACAACAGACATGGAGGAAATACAGAGAATCGTCAGGTCATATTTAGAAAATCTGTACTCTACAAAATTGGAAAACTTAAAGAAATGGACAACTTTCTGGATAAATATCACTTACCAAATTAAATCAAGACCAGATAAGCAAATTAAACAGATCTATAACTGCTGAAGAACCATTCGTTAGAAGTCTCCCAACCAAAAAAGTCCAGGACCAGATGGTTTCAGCTCAGAATTCTACAAGATTTTTAAAAAAGAACTAATACCTATACTCCTCATATTATTCCACACAATAGAAACAGAAGGAACATTGCCAAACTCTTTTTATGAAGTTGCAATTACCCTGATACTCAAACCACACTAAGACATTACTAAGAAAGACAATTACAGGCCAATGTCACTCCTGAACATTGATGCAAAAATACTCAATAAAATTCTGGCAAACTGAATCCAAGAAAACATCAGAAAAATCATCTACCATGACCAAGTTGGATTCATCCCACAGATGCAGGCATGGTTCAACATATGAAAATCTGTCAATGTAATCTGCTATATAAACAAACTGAACAAAAAAACCCAAATGATCATCTCATTAGATGCTAAAAAAGCCTTTGATACAACATTCCTTTATAATAAAGGTCTTGGAGAAAGTAGGGATACAAGGGACATACCTAAACTTAATAAAGACAATATACAGCAAGCCAACACTCAACATTAAACTAAATTGAAAGAAACTCACAGTGATCCCACTGAAATCATGAACAAGATAAAGTTGTCCACTCTCTCCATATCTATTCAATATAGTTCTTAAGGTCCTAGCTAGAGCAATAAGGCAACAAAAGGAGATCAAGGGGATATGAATCAGAAAAAAAGTCAAAATCTCACTATTTGCTTATGATATGATAGTTTAAAAAGGTTACCCAAAAAACTCTACCAAGGTTCTTCTGCAACTCATAAACACATTCAGTAATGTAGCAGGATACAAGATTAACTAAGAAAAAAAAATCATTAACCCTCCTTTATACAGATGATAATTGGGTTGAGAAAGAAATCAGAGAAACATCACCCTTCACAATAGTTACAAATAACATAAAATATGTTGGAGTAACTCTAACCAAACAAGCAGTTTCACAGAGTTTTTATAGTTTTAGAGAACAAAGAAAGCCATAAATCAAGGCAAGCTTAAAATCCATTGGTGGGTGCACCAGAGAGGTGGGGATAAGGAAATGAGGGGAGCTATTCTACAGGCCTAACAGACACTCTAATGATATTTTTGCTCTCAGATTGGTGGAAGATAGTGTCCTGCTAAGTTAATAGCTTCTAAGAGGTTTTTATTTATTGTCTATCTATAATAAAATTGTATTATTTATCATTAGTTGTTAGTTCTAAGTCAATAGCTTCTAAAAGGTTTTATGTATTATCACAAGATGTTAGTTCAAAGACAATGGGGAGCTAGGAATGACTGTTTGACAAGGCTAAAACTAGTCCACAATAAAGAAATTAGACTCTTACTTATCGTTTTTATTGAGCTATGCATTTCCCAGCCCCTTTCTTCCTCCCATTTTCCACTCGACCTTCCCCCTGCCTCCCCCTCCCGCCATGCTCCCAATTTACTTGGATTTTGTAATTTAACACAATTATTATCTTTTCCCAATGCTGAAATTCCAATCTGTCAATCAATCTCCACAGACATAGACCCCTTCCAGGAGTTTTGTTCACAGCCAGACACATGGTTGTTTGCAGAATTTTCACTCATCTTATATAGATGACATGGAACCCAGTTGTCATCTTATAGGATTAAAGGCCGTGCTTGCAGCTGTTTGAGCAGAACTCCAGTGGGAACTTCGTGATTCAGTTGAGTGCTGCTTTCTAGAATTCTCACAAGGAAAACAAAAACTTCTCAGTCCAGACCAGAGAGACTCCACGACTGGGCAAGAGGTTTTCTGAGAAGGAAGTCATGGAAACTGCCAAGAGGTCTTGACCCTGGGAGGTAGTAGTCAGAAAGGCAGGGCTACAACATGAGCCCCCATTTTCAGTTGGCTTTCCATTGCCTCCTCAGTTTTTTAGCAAAGTATTTACCAGAGGCTCAGATTAGCGCCCTTGCAAACCACTTCGTGAATATATTGGCTGTACGGCCTAATCCTGTTTCAAAGTAATGAAGAAACAAGAAGCAAATTGTAGCGCTTCACAGACTGTTTTCTTTACACAGTGAGATGGGTTTCCCAAAAAACTAGATGGTGGTCTTGTGTTTCAAGAGTTCCAAGCCTCTGGGCAGAATGAGCTCAGTTCAGAAAGAGCAAGTGGCAGTGATTTCAGCTTCTGAAGAGCCTGCTAAGAACAAGTTGCCTGAATCCTCTGGCAGTGATCTACTGTGCACACATGATGGTCACTACAGCCCCACCTATCAGCAGCAACCTCACCATCAACATCACACTCCAGCCCCATCCCACCTTGCCCACTCATGGAGCCCTGAGTCTGATACCATGTGATCATAGAGATCCACAAGAAACTGATCCATGGAGCATGCTCAGTAACCCCGATGTCCTGACATCTTACAACCAGAAAACCCAGGAAAGTCACTGAAAGTGACACCACTGTATTGCTTAACAATACTTGCTTTCTGTGGGACAAGAGAGGTGCTGAGTGTTTTGAAAATATCCCACTATTTTTCTAAAGAAGAATACACTTCCTCTAGCTTTACAAATGATCAAACGAGGTCTTTCCTATGTTAAGTTGTTGTGATCCAGCTGCCCTCACTTCCCCTGACCTACAGAGGAACTTCCTTGTGGTCTGTAATTGACAAGGATGTTTGTGTTCTTTCTGGCCCGTGGGTCTCCACAGTAGGAGGAGAGGTATAAAAAGGTTGCTGGGCAAAGTAAAGGTTGCTGTTCTTCCACCTGAAAAGAAGCCTCTGCGTCTCAGTCCCGGCACCCCCCACCCCCACCAGTCTTGGCTATCCAGGCTGCACTGGCCGCAGCAAGTGGAGGTTCCACCGAGATTTGGAGAGTGGGGACACGTGAACCGGGGTCACTCCACCTGCCGGCTAAATCGAGGAGCGTATTGGGGAAGGTAAAGTGTTTTTATTTTTCATCCCCAGAGATAATTCTGAGGGACATCCTCCAAAAGATAAGTAAGAATAAAGAGGCAGGAGGGTGAATTGAAAGGTCTCAAAAAGTAACAGAAACTCTTAAAGCAACAAGGCACGGAAGTAACAAGGAAGACAGTCAGTTTTTGTACAGGAGGGGGTTTAAATGTTCCAGATTGGGAACAAGCCAAGTCAGATTAAAAGGAGTATGTGTGTCTTCATCCCCAGAGATGCTCTGAGGGATACCCTTTGGAAGATTGGCCAGTAGGGAAGAAATAAAAAGGAGGCAGGAAGGTGGATTGAGGGCCTCAAAAGATAGAATGTGTACAGACATATGTTATTGTGTTGATTGTGTTGTCTTTTGTGTTCTGGACTGGAGAAAGACATTTGATTCTGGGAACTGCTAAGAAAGGTATTTTGACTTTAAAATATGGGCCTAAGGATTTGATGCCTTGGAAAGAAGGTTCTGCTTTTATCTCCACAGAGGATGAGAACCTGTGGATTCATTGTAAATTTATGTGGTTTGAATCACCCCCGAGATCCCCTGAATGTTGATGTAAAATACCCCCAAGAATGCAGCACCCCTGCTCAGCAGGAAGAAGCCAGACAAGTTGACGATGCCCAAATTCCCTAAAAGATTGTTAAAGTGGAACTCCTTCAATGGTTCCGGGGCAGGAGCAGTGAGCCTGCTTCCCTGAGTTCTCCACTCCATGCAGCGGTTTGGATCCAGAGTGAGTGTGACTGGGGCCAGAAGGCAGCTGGAGCAGAGCTTTGCCACCACAGCTACTGCTGCCGGACTTGATCTCTCACAGACTGTGCAGACTGCTGAGACTGTCAACCAGCAGGCTGAAAGAGTCAGAAATGCTTTGGACATTCAAAATGGTCTTAATAGACATATTCAATTGGGCATATTGACCTTGAACCATCCAGTGGCTCTTTGAACTTTTCAACAGTTATGTGAGTTACTCATGGCACTGTATTGCATGCTTTTGCTACTGTTATGGAACTCAACCGTCATATGAGAGGGGTTTGGAATACTGCTTTTGTTAATTTTACCACCCAGTTAATGCATGCTACATGGTTGTAGCACTGGTCTGGCTCCTTGGTGCTGTCAGTCCTGGGGATACTGGGTTTAGGGCTATGTGTCTGGGTAGCCACGGATGGGCAATACTTTGGGGGCAGGATGCTACCTAACATAGGGAATATTCGAGGTCTATTCCTCATGACAAGCAAGGTATTATAAAATAAAATGGGGGGAGTTGTTATGATCCAGTTGCCCTCACTTCCCCTGACCCACAGAGGAACTTCCTTGTGGTCTGTAATTGACAAGGATGTTTGTGTTCTTTCTGGCCGGTGGGTCTCCACGGAAGGAGTAGAGGTATAAAAAGGTTGCTGGACAAAACAAAGGTTGCTGTTCTTTCACCTGAAAAGAAGCCTCCGTGTCTCAATCCTGCCCCCGCCAGTCTTGGCTATCCAGACTGAGCTCTGGCTGCAGCATTAAGTTATTACTTTTACTATCTCACTTCCTGCATGAGGCATGCCCACAAATGTGTCAACAAGAGTCCCAGGACTTGATCATGGGCTTTTAGCTAGACTTTGGAATTCAAAGAAAAATATGTAAATTATTAGCTATGGATCTAGGACAGAGTACATTATTCTCCAATATGAGACCTGTTTAAACTATATATAAAAACTCAAAGGATGATGTCAAAAAGCACCTGTGAACAAGAATTCTTACAAAGAAGCTAAGTCGGCAGAGGCTGATTAAAACTGCGAAGGATGTGGCAAGTCACAGACCCAGAGGCTGATTGCTATTTATGGTGGGAAATCTTTAGCCCCTTTAGAGCCATTCTTTGTCCACCTCTATGTCAGGTCTAACAAAATCTTGATTCTCCACTAATGGAGAGGCTGAAAATTTTACCAGATAGCACCAGAGGTCATGTTCAACCTCCTTAGCAATCAGGGAAATGCAAATCAAAACAACTTTGAGATACCATCTTACACCTGTCAGAATGGCTAAAATCAAAAACACCAATGATAGCCTCTGCTGGAGAGGGTGTGGGGCAACAGGAACACTCATCCATTGCTGGTGGAAATGCAATCTTGTGCAAGCACTTTGGAAATCAGTGTGGCGGTTTCTCAGGAAATTGGAAATCAATCTACATCAGGATCCAGCAATACCACTCTTGGGAATATACCCAAGAGATGCCCAATCATACTACAAAAGCATTTGTTCAACTATGTTCATAGCAGCATTATTTGTAATTGCCAGGTCCTGGAAACAACCTAGGTGCCCCTCAATGGAAGAATGGATAAAAAAAATGTGTGGAACATATACACATTAGAGTGCTACTCAGCGGTAAAAAATAATGACATTTTAAATTGTGCATGCAAATGGATGGAAATAGAAAACACTATCCTGAGTGAGATAACCCAGACCCAAAAAGATGAATATGGAATGTACTCACTCATTAGTGGACTCTAGCCATAAACAAAGGACATTAAGCCTATAGTTGACAAGCCTAGAAAAGCCAAATAACAAGGTCAACCCAAAGAAAAACATATATAGATCCTCTTGGAAATTGGAAGCAAACAAGATTGCCTGGCAAAAGTTGGGAGCATGGGGGTGGGGGAGAGGGTAGGGATGTGGTTAGGGGAAGGGGAGTGGGGGAGAGAGAAGGGAAAAGGGAAAGACTGGAGAGAGCTTGGGGGAGTGGGAGGGTGGAGATGGAGGAAGGGCAGATATAGGAGCAGGGAAGAAGATATCTACATTAAGGGAGCCATTTTAGGGTTAGAGACTTGACTCTAGAGGGGATCCCAGGTGTCCACAGGGATGACCCTTCTTGGGCAGCAGAGGAGAGGGTGCCTGAACTGGCCTTGCCCCACTATCTCACTGATGATTATCTCGAATATCACCATAGAGTCTTCATCTGGTGATGGATGGAGATAGAGACAAAGTCCCTCATCAGAGCAATGAACTGAGCTCCCAAGATCCAATTGAAGAGCAGGAGGGAAAAGATGAGCAAGGAAGTCTGGACTGCGAGGGGTTGGTCCACCCACTGAGACAGTGTGCCTGTTCTAATGGGAGCTCACCAAATCCAGCAGGACCGGACTGAATGAGCATGAGATCAAACCGGACTCTCTGAATGTGGCTGAAAATGGGGGCTGACTGAGAAGACTCTCTGAATGTGGCTGAAAATGGGGGCTGACTGAGAAGCCATTGATAAAGGCGCTGTGACTTGTTTCTACTGCATGTACTGGCTTTTTGGGACCCTAGTCTATTTGTCTATTTGGATGCAAGGCTTCCTAGGACTGGATGGGGGAGGGCTTGCACTTCTCACAGGGCAGGATTCCCTGCCCTCTCTTAAGGAAGTGGGGGGAGGAGGAGGTGTGGGAGAGTGGGAGGGGAATGGGAGGATGGGAGGAAGTTAAATTTTTTTGAATGGAAAAATTAAAAAAAAATTTTTTTTAAACCTAAAAGTTCCAGAAACAAAACATCCAAGAAATCTGGTACACTGTGCAAAGTCTAAAACCATGAATATTAGGAATGAAGAAATGAGAAGAATACTAACAAGTTGAAAACACAGGAAATAAATAATCTCACACTCAAAACAGCAAAAGAATGGAAACACACGTGTGCGTGTGCAGGTGCGCACACGCCCACACCCGCACACACACACACACATACTCCACCACCAGCAACAGAAACAACATAGTAGGAATAATAAATCATTTTTCACTGATTCGGTCAGTATGAATAGCTTCCATTCCCCCTTAAAATTTTTGAGATTAAAAGAATTGAAATGGAAATAGGACCCATACTTCTACTATATATAAGAAACCCACCTCCCATCAAGGATAGACATTACCTTAGGGTAAAGGGTTGAAAAAAGATATTTCAACAATCGCCCCAATAAGCAAGATGGTTTAGCCAATTTATTAGCTAACGAAATAGACTTCAAAACAAAAATAACCAAAAGAGATGGCAAAGTACACTATGTATTAATCAAATAAATATGCTAACTACCAAGATGGCATTTCAGTTCTTAACATCCATGCCCAAAACACAGGGCACCCACCTTTGTAAGAGGGAACACTACTACAGCTTAAAACACATTCACCCTCATGCACTAAAGTGGGAGATTTTGATACAGTAGTCTTGACAACAGATAGATCATTCAGGAAAAAAAAAACTATATAGAGAATTATGTAGCTAACAGGCATTATCAACCAAATGAATCTAACAGATACTTATAGAATAGTCCATCCTGATGGAGGAGGGTCATCTTTCTATCTGTTGCTTTCATTGTCTCGAAAAAAAAAAAAACAAAAAACAAAAAAAATAAAATAAAAAATAGCACAGTTAAGGTTTAGACTGGGCCGGACACAGGCAGTACCGTATTACCTGTACATGGTACAACTTAAGTTTTTAAGAACTGCTTAACATTTTAAGAAATGCTCCTGGATAGTAAAAAACTTACAGATTCACAATAAAACAGATTCAGACATAAAAGACCACAGTGTTGGATGAATGTACATAGGCTTGAGAGAGAGAAGAAAAACAATATAGAGAATAAAGTTAATGGTTAAAAAAAAAGAGTAAAGTCTTTAAAGAGACAGAGTACAGATAGTTATAGATTAAAAGAAATAAAGAAAAATAAGCCACGTAAAAATGGAAAATTCACAGTCTGGATTATGTACATTGTGTTTTCTTTAAAATTTTTGACTGTGAAGGAGCTAAATAGAGACATTTCATTACATGGGCTGCCAAGCTAAACCAGAATGGATATAAGGGTATTATGATTTCAGAATTTGGGACTAAGGATATGATGCTTTGGAGAGGATCTTCTTTTGTTTTCACAGAGGATGTGACCCTGTGGCTTTCTTCTATTCCAATATGGTATGATAGACCACGCCCTCCTGAAAGGTTGCTGTGAACACCCTCAAAAAATTACTTCACTCAACTGCCAACTGAGATGACCCTGGCACACAGGTTATACCATGAAAGACCTAATTAATGATGCCCCCATTCAGCAGGAAGCAGTTTGGAGAGAAAAAACTGCACCCATGTTCCCAAATATGGTTTATAAATGTTCTTTTACATTTAAAGGGGGATATGATATAGATATGAATAATTTGCATTGGTATGGATTATAAGGTCAATTTTGTTATATGTATATGTATTTCTGATATTGATTAAGGTATTGTGATTGTGTAGTTCATTTAAAAATGTAATGTATAATTAGGAAATATAAGTTGCTAATGGATAATCATCAATAATAGTCAAGCTTGTAGTCATGTTAGTTAGATTTTCTAGATATATAGAGATATATTTCAGTTAGATAGGCATTCTTCATATCTTTCGAAGACTGCAGAATATGGCATTTAAAATATTTTAATAACTTAGGGTTTTTCTGACAATGAGACATGTCTGCTCCTGGCAGCCCCAGCTACTTCAAGAGGAAGATGGGCATAGAAGAGGCTCCTTATGGAGTTTGATAGCCATTTGGGCAAGAAACTGCTCTTGCCTGGACTATTGCATAAACTGGAACAGCGAACCCTTAGAGAGAGGACTGCTAAACTTGCCTAAAGGTGAAATGATCTTTCAGGGTTCCTGATTTATGAAAGAGTCTACAAGACATTCTGCAGGACACAGCAGATAGTGACTGAACTGCCTTTGAAATTTCCTGCTTCATGGAAATGTCTGCTGGAAACTATGGACCTGCAGGCCGAAGATGGATGCCCCAACGGTACAAAAGAACTTTGGGTGACTATACAGGCAGCGAGATGTCTCTGTCATTTCTAGAGTTTTGGATTTCTTGTTTACTTAGTTAATATTATATCCTTCTGGAGTCTCTGATGGAGTTGAAGAATGGATACATAGTTGTGGTTTTCCTTAGTTATGATAAAAGATAAAATAGATATAAATATTGTAACTGTAATTCTTGCTTGATAACTGTTTTGCTATATGTAATTTTACTTTGTTAAAATGAAAGCCTTCTTTTTTATTTAAACAGAAAAAGGGGAAATGATGGAGAAGGGTCATCTTTCTATCTGTTGCTTTCATTGGTTAATTAATAAAGAAACTGCTTGGCCTCTGATAGGGTAGAATTTAGATAGGCGGAGTAAACAGAACAGAATGCTGGGAGAAAGAAGCCGAGTCAGTGAGACGCCATGATTCTCTCACTCCAGACAGACGCAGGTTAAGATCTTTCCTGGTAAGCCAGCTCGTGGTGCTACACAGAATATTAGAAATGGGTTAGATCAATATGTAAGAGCTAGCCAATAAGAGGCTGGAGCTAATGGGCCAGGCAGTGTTTAAAAGAATACAGTTTCCGTGTAATTATTTTGGGTAAAGCTAGCCATGCTGGCGGCCGGGTGGCGGGACGCAGCCTGCCGTTCCTGTTATTACTACACCACCCAAACAAAAAACAACTTCCTCTCAGCACATATGGAACTTTCATCAAAACTGACAACATATTTGGGCAGAACACAAGTCTCAACAGATACAAGAAAATGGAAATAAGCCCCTGCATCCTACCAGAGCACGGTGTGCAGCTGCTCATCAAAAGACTGGAAACTACAAAAATCTTACAACTCAGGAAAACTGAAAAGCTATATACTCAATAAAAATGGATCAAGATAGAAATTAAAAAGAAATTCAGACTATGTAGAATTCAAGGAAAAGAAATATACAACATAGCCAAACATATGCGACACAAGAAAAGTGGTCCTAAGGGGAAATTTCATGGCTCTATGTGCCTACATAAACAGTAGCACAGATCTCACACTAGCAGCTTAGCAGCACACCTGAAAGATCTAGAACAAAAAGAAGCAGAAGGAGTAGGTGGTAAGAAATTATCAATGTCAGGGCTGAAATCAGTAAAATGAAAACAAAGAGAACATAAGAACAATGAAACAAAGAGCTAGTTCTTTGAGAAATACAAACATAGACAAATCCTCATCCAAACTAACTAAAAGACAAAGAGTGGATTTCCAAAGTAGTGAACTCAAAAGCAAAATGGGGACACAACAGCTGACCCTGAGGAAATACAGAGAATCATAAGGACATACTTTTAAAACCTGTACTCCACCTAATTGGAAAATCTAAAAGAAACAGATAATTTTTTCAATAGATACCACTTACCAAAGTTACATCAAGATCAGATAAACAATTTAAATAGAAATACAAGCCCTAGGGAAAGAGAAGCATGCTGCAAAAAGCCCCAGGCCAGATGGGTTTAGCAAAGAATTCTACTCAATGTTCAAAGAAGAATGAACACCAATACTCCTCAAATTAACAAACAGAAAGATAAGGAATATTGCCCAATTCTTTTTATGATGCCACCTACCCTGGTGCTCAAGTTATATAAAGATTCATGAAAGTAGATGTAAAATTATTCAATAAAATATTTTCAGGCTGAATCCAAGAACATATTAAAAGATCATGAACCATAAACAAGCAAGTTTCATCCACAGACTGAGAGATGGTTCAACATACAAAAATCAGTAAATGTAATCCACCATACAAATAAACTGGAAGAAAAAACCCACATGATCATCTCACTAGATGTTGAAAAAGCTTTTGACAAAAATCCAACAGCCCTTCTCGATAAACTCCTGTAGAGATTAGGGAAACCGTGAACATACCTAATCATAACAAAGGCAATTTACAGAAAGCCTATAGCAAACATCAAATTAAATGGAGAGAAAACGATTCTGCTAAAGTGGGAAACGAGACAGTTTGTCCACACTCTCCCTGTCTGTGCAATATAGGATTTGAACTTTTAGCTAAAGCAAGAAGACAACTGAAGGAGATATAAAATGGAAAAAAAATCAAACGTATCTTTACTTGAAGGTGATATGACAGCATACACAAGTGACTCTAAATATTCTACTAGGGAACTCCTAAGGTTGAGAGAAAACTTTCAGTAAAATGGCTAAATACAAGATTAACTCAAAAAAACTCAGTATCCCTCCTATACACAAATGACAGAAGAACTGAGGAAGGAATCAGGGAAACATCACCCTTCACAAGAACTCAAATAATGTAACATAAATTTGGGTAACTCTAACCAATCAAGTGAAAGACTTGTATGATAAAAATTTCAAGTCTTTGAGGAAAGAAATTTAAAAAAGTATCAGAAGATTGAAAGATCTCCCATGTTCAGGAAAGAATAGTATTATCCTGCTAAAAAATAGCCATTTGAACAAAAGCAATCTGCAGATCCAACAAAATTCCCATCAAAATTCCAACACAATTCTTCACAGACCTGATAAGAACAGTACTCAACTTCATATGGAAAAACAAAAACCCAGTATAGATAGAACAATTCTGTGCAAGAAAAGAATGCCAGAGGCATCACACACCGAATCACAAGCTCTACTATAGAGAAGTAGCAACAAAAAAGATCAGGTGATGGCATAAAAAGCAGGCAGGTTGAAGCATTTAATGCAATTGAAGACCCAGACACAAATCCACACTCCTATGGACAGCTGGTTTTTAATAAAGAAAACAGAAATACATAATGGAAAAAGAGAAAGCACCTTCAGCAAATGGTGCTGTTCTAAATAGATGTGGACATTTAGACAAATGCAAAAAGATCCAGATTTACCACAATGCACAAAATACAAGTCCAAGTCAATCAAAAGATCTCACCATTAAACCAGACACAGTGAACCTAACAGGAGAGAGAGTGGGAACGACCTTGAACACATGGTCACAGGAGACAACGTCCTGAAGAGAACACTGATAGCACAGGCACTAAGATCAATAACTCATAAATGAGACCTCAGGAACTGAGAAGTGTCTATAAGGCACAGGATAGTGTCAATAGGACAAAACAGGAGCCTACAGAGAGGAAAAATATTTAACCAACTTCACATCTGATAGGGGGCTAATATATAAAATATATAAAGAACTTAAGAAATTAGACATCAACAAACCAAACAATCCAATTTAAAAATCGGGTACTGGTCGAAACTGAGAATTCTCAACAGATATAATCTCAAATGGCAGAGAAACACATCAAGAAATGCTCAATATTATTACCTATCAGAAAAATGGAAATCTAAAAAACTCCGAGATTTCAACTTATAACTGCCAGGATGGCTAACATTAATAAAACAAGTGACACCTCAAGCTGGCAAAATGTGGAGCAAGAGAAACACTCCTCCGTTGCTGGTGGGATACGCAAATGTGTACAGCCAGTATAGAAACCAATATGGTAGTTCCTCATGAACTGGGAACTGATCTACTCAAGACCAAGTTATGCCGGTCTTGGTCATATACACGGAGGACACTTCATCCAACCACAAGGACACTGACTCACCTCTGATCACTGCAGTTTTATTTGTAATAGCAGGAAAATGGAAACAACCTAGATGTTATTCAACTAAAGACTAAATAAAGAACATGGGGTACACTTAAACAATGGAGTACTACTCAGAAGATAAAGAAGAGAGAGAGAGAGATCCTGAGATTTTTCAAGCAAATAGACAGAACCAGAAAAAAAAAAATCATCTCACAAGAAGAAATAATCCAGACCTAAAAAGACAGATATGGTATTTATTCACTTGCAAGTGGATATTAGCTATTAAATTAATGATAATCTACAATTCAGAGAGGTTAGGGAAAGAGGAAATCTACAGGGGGAAGCATAGATCTCCCTGGAAAGAGGAAATAGAATAAATGCTGTGGGTAGAGTAGAGTTGGGTGGGATGGGATCAGGATGTTGGGAATAAAAGGAGAGTTTGGAAAGAGATACCTGGGATTGGTAGACATCTGGGGGTGGTGTGGAATCCTAGTGCACTGGAAACTCCCTGGAATCTAGGAGCGTGACCCTAGTGAGAACACTCAGTAACGGAGGATACCGAGTCTGAACTGGCCATCTTTTTAGTCAGGCAGTGATTCCAGTGCTGGGATGGGGTTACATTATTGTTGTCCATAGGTATTCTAAACAAGCCAGGCTGATGCTAGGACTCAGGTCACCCTCTGAAAACTGACTGTGGTGCTCTATAGCCAAGGGCAACTTCCATAGAGCTCACTGAATGTAAACATGTTGAGCAGGTGATAATTTGGAGGAGCCTTTACCCCTGTATTCTGGTGTCTTTGGCAAAAAAGGTACCCTGCAGGATATGAAAAGAGAAATATGAACACCAACCCAGTCACAAAAGCCTCACCATATAACCTGTCCTGCTGTCAAGATGTGCTGGGGCAATGATGGCAAGAGCTTGTGGGAGTGGCCAATCAATGACTGGTCTATCTTGAGGCCTCACCACAAGAGGGAGCCCATGTAGGAACACTGCTGGATAGCAGAAGCCAGAGACTAGACGGCCCAGAAACCTAAGGTAAGACCAAACACACCTGGTCAAATAAAAAAAAAAGATATCGAAGATATGATTTCTAATTCCTAATATTGTGCTATACTCAGATCAGTGTCTTGTCCAATTGTTATCAAAGGGGATTCGTCCTGCAGAAGATGGCAGTGGATGGAGAGACCCACTACAAGACACTATTGGAAGGGTGAGTCTAAATTAGAGGTCTCCATCAGGTCCCTCCATTCACTGATCAGGAAACCCCACAGAAGATAGGGAGGAAAGACTAGAAGACAGAGGGGATGGAGGACACCAAGAGGACAGAGTTCACCAAATCAACCAAGCGGGGCTCACAGAGATTAACAGAGACTGAAGAAGCAAACATGGAGCCTGCAATGGTCTGCATCAGGTTCTCTGTGTATGTTATGGCTGGTAGTTTGGTATGTTTCTGGGATTACTAATAGTAGGAGAGGGTGCATCTGTGACTTATTATCCTGCACTTGGGACTCTTTTCCTCCTATTGGGTTGCCTTCTCCAGCCCTGATATGGGAGCTTTTGCTTTGTCTTGTGATACTTGTGGTATCTTGTTTTGTACTGTTTGGTTGTCATCTCCTAAGGCCTGCTCATTTCTGAAGAGGAAACAGAAGGAGAGTGGATATGTGGGAGAGGGCAGGATATGTGAGGCAGCTAGGAGAAGTGGAAGGACAGGAAACTGTGGTTAGGATGTATTGTATGAGAGAAGAATCTATTTTCAGCTAAAAGAGAGAGAGAGAGAGAGAGAGAGAGAGAGAGAGAGAGAGAGAGAGAGAGAGAGAATGAATAGTGGATTGTTCAAATAGAACTTTCTTCCTTCCTTGCTTACCTCCACTATTCAACTACAAATACACACACACAAAAACACACACACATAGACACACACACAAATGAAGAGAGACAAATACACACTGTTTCCTGCATTTGTTTCTGTAGAAACACATAGGAGCTGTAACTCCTGAACTATCAGAATGGCCCCCAGCAAGCATGCTTTCTTCAAGGTAACGTTCATCATCTGAATCTAGAATTCCCAGAGACAGTGCCCCCCTTCTACCACTCTACTTGCCACACCATGAACCAAACTAAGCCAAAGACATCTATCTGGTGTCATTTGTGTGGCTAAATACACTCTGTGTGCTACCTAAATGTGTTTAAAGATGGGGCAAGATAAAGATGAAGGTGTTCCCACAAAACTCATTCTCAAATATATTCCCATATATACTTAAAAGGGCTTAAATGTAATCTCACTTTGGTTTTGTGTAAGTCAGACATTTGAAGAATAATGACTTTTAAATAAGACCGTGAGGTGGGACCCATGTCCCAAGGGACTGTTGACTTTACAAGAGACCTAAACTAGAATGAAATGGAGAGAGAGAGAGAGAGAGAGAGAGAGAGAGAGAGAGAGAGAGCAGGCCTGTTGAACATTTGAAGCCCCAAGGACCACCTCCAGTGACAGACTTCCTCCAACAGGGTCACACCTCCTCATCCTTGTCACGTAGCATCACCCCAATGACTAAGCATTCAAATCTATAAGTCTATGAGGCTGTCCTATTGAATCCATGCAGGTAGTGAGACAGAAATTTGTAAGGAAATTAAGATTGGATGAAGGCTCAGGATAGTTATCTTAAACAATGTTTCGATGTTGTCACTGAATAACAGGACATTTAAACTGTAAGGCCCTTCAAGTGGATAGCAACAGTTGGCAGCTAAGCTTGTGAGACTACCACAGGCAGGACAGACGAAATCTGTCTATCCGGTCATTTATCTGTCCATCCACCCATCCACCCATCCATCCACCTATCCATCCATTCCATCATCCATCCATCCATCCATCCATCCATCCATCCATCCATCCATCCATCATCCATCCATCCATGCATCCATCCAGATTAGTTACATCTGTGTCTCTGTGCCCAGACATGACCTCTGGGAGGAGGGATTTGTCTTGGCTCATAGTCTCAAAGAGGCCTTGCACTTAAAACATGATGGTGGGAAGACTGTGTGAAGGTTCTGTTCATTTCCTCATAGACACAAAGCTGGGAAACAGGAGGAATGTGGGAACCAAAGAACCACATTTCCTATTGGCTGTGCTTCAGCCAGGCAGAGGCTCCACTCCTTCTAACAACCTACCCTTGGAATTCCACAGCAACACTTTCCCTCACTCTCCTGGCAGAGCTCCACGCCCACCCAGATTCAAAGACAGAGACACCAATCCATTTGGAGGAGCAGCACTGGAAGAAGAATATGGAGGAATCGCGGGTGTCATATTTGAAGTCACAAGTCGCCACAGGCTGAGCTCTGCAGAAGAAAAGCTAAAATTGGGAGTCATTTGTGAAGGGACAGGAAAGAGGGAGAAAGTGTGACATGAAGAGAAAACTCCCTGGCTCAGGTCGTCACTTGTAGCCCACTGAAGGGACTCTGGCCACCTCAAGCATGGCTCTGGCAGGCCTAGCCCTTATCCCCCATCCCTCTGCCTTCTAAACACTGTTAGGTTATTCCCAAAGCAGGCCACCAAGGTCTATTCCCTCATTTGGCCACTCCTTCCTCCTCAGACTGAATACCAAAGTCTAGCTATAAAAGCCCCTTTGGCTCACCTAATGAACATGCCCGTTTAAAGTTAAAATACCTCCTCGTAAGACAGGGCTTCCCATTTTAACTTGGTAAACTGTTATTTGTCTATGGGCCTCTTCCATCCCCCATTTGTCCAGAGATAATCTTTTGTCTCTCTAGGACAAAACCCCTGCCCATCTCCCTTTTCCCCTCCCCTTTTCCGTTGTCACTTATCTCCTTTACCACAGCATCCTAGAAGTTCCCCCTTCTCCTACTCCTTAAAATTATACCTGTGAGGTCATTTGCTGATGCTTTCCTGCCAGAGTCAGAAATCAGCCACTTTTTTCTTCCCTGCTTAATAAAGAATCTTTCTGTGAAGCAGGTGTTTGCGTTTAAGTTTTACCTAATTGGGGAGCTGGGAGGAAGCCCGAGTTGTGTGACAGTCCCCTGTGACCACAGCATCTGGTCCTCCAGGAATTAAAACATTGGATCCTCTGACCCACATCAGCCAGCTTCTATCTAGGGAGACATGGGTACCTCACAGAGAGTTAGGTCCAAATCCTTGAGAGCACTCATTACTCATGTAAGCTTTGCTGTGAGGGCCTTCAGCAGCAGTAGGTGAAAAAGACCCTGGGAAGACTGAATGTGACCCAAGAGCCTCTGCTACAGTAGGAAACAGGACATATTCACGAGCTCTCGACCAATGAGGAAAGACAAGGTCCATCATGAGCAAGGGAGTTCAGTCCTTCAGCTGTGAGATGTTGGAAGACAGGACCCGAAATCACATGACTGATGTGGTTAATTCCTATAGATGTAGCAACTGTATTGGTCAGTTCCTCACCGCTGTGACAATATGAAAGAACAAAGAATGCGTTCTGGTTCAGTTTCAGAGGTCTGGGGTTGAGTATTTATATACCATCATGATAACAGCACGATATATCAGAGGAAATTCTTCAGGCAGGCAGGAAGCAGAGAGGAGGCGTCCCAGCTCTTTGTCCTTCTTGGAGTCCATCTAGGTTCTCAACCCACAGAATGGTGCCATCCATATTCAGGGTGGCTCTTCCTTGACTTCCTTCACAGACATACAGTGCTGTCTCTCACCAGTGTCCTAGGTGATTCTAACACAGGCAAGGTGACAAGGACTAATTCTCATGGGAACCCAAGCACAGCACACTTAGAGTCAGGACTAGAGGCTCCTGTGTGCTCTCTTAATCTTTAGGGTCTGTGAAGGATGCTGGAACCCAGAGGATTACATAGTGAACTTAAGACCAGCTGAACTACAGAGGAAGCCTCTGTCAAGGACAAAATGGGAGAAGAAAAGAGCAAAGAAAGCAGGAGAGAGAGAAGAGATGAGAGAGGGAGATGAAAGAAAAGAGAAAGAAAAGACACCATGGGGGAGGGCAAGAGGAACCACAAAGTGAACTTAGCAAGCACTAAATGGGTTGGTCCATAAACGAGTGAGTTAAGAGAAGCTGCTGGACGAAGCACTGGGCCAAGCTCCTGGAGTCCAGTCAAAGAGAGGGAGGAGGGATTATTGAGCAAAGGGATCAAGATCGTGATGGGGAAACCCACAGAGACAGCTGACCTGACCTAGTGGGAACTCATTGACACGGACTGATAGATAGGAAATCTGCATAGGACCAGATGAGGCCTTCTGAAAATGGGGGAGAGTTCTGTGATTTGGGTACTCAGTGGGGCTACTGTGTGGGAACAGGATTTATCCCCAGGGCATGAACTGTTATTTTAAGCCCCTTCCTTATGGAAAAATAAAATCCTCAGCCTTAATATAGCAGAGGAGCTTGAACGTGCCTACAATTGATAGGCCAGACTTTGTTCACACACCACGGTAGTGAGATTTGGGAGTTGTTTGAAGGAAAATAATAAAAAAATTATTCAAATGAAAGTGAGCAGGCAACGCAAGAACTACAGCAGAATACTGAGGTTTTGTTCAGCCGTGATTGGCCCAGTGCAAGTGACATCACAGGGAGTCATTGTGAGGTCAGCAAGAGACCAGTCTGTATAAGGAGCAGCCTGGGGCTGGGTTCTGTCCTTGTATCACAGAGGAGGAGTTGGTTGGTGGATGAAGATTTGGACTCAGTTATTTCTCCTATTCTTGGATATTGCAAAGTGGGTGACCCTGAAAAAAGTGAGTTTCCCTTGTTTTCTGTTCGACTTTCCATGTTTGACATTTATTGATTGATTCTTTCTGACCATATTAACTTTGTTTTAAATTGTGGCTGTTATTTCTATTCTTTCATTGACTGAGATTTTCCTTATCATCCAGTCTCATTTGTTTGTCCTTCTTCACTGTGCTCTTTTTTTTAAGCTTCTTAAGTTTTTTAAGTTTTAGTTTGTAGGCACACACTAAAAAATTTACTAAACTACGCTGAAAATTCACCAGCCGTGTGTCACCTCCCTGCCTATGTCAGGTGAGCAGTGTTTCTATTAAGAAATTCATCTTTTCTTTTGAGTATGATGAAAATAAATGTTTTTATGTTTGTAGAATAGGGTTGTTCATAGGAAAACATTCTCTCATTCTATGTTTGTCCCTGGCAGTGGCATTTCATTTCTTTTCAGGGGTGACTATGTTTTCTTGATTTTTGACTATGCTTGTTTTTTTTTCAAGTTTTGTTTGTAGATTGATTCTTGTGTTCCCCTGAAGGTATCTTGATCATGAAGAATGATCATTTTATTGTGTCAATGACTAAGAAGTTAATGATCGAGTACTTTCCTTAAGGATATCCCAATGTTCTTAGTCAACAACCCTTTCAGATACTCATCTCTTTTCAAGGTGTCTTTCTTGGCTAGAGAGTAATAGCTTTACGAGAAGAGGTTGTTTTATAAAAACATTTGAAAGTATCCTTGCCTCAGTTTTATGGACTATTGGAATATTAGTGGATCATTGCAGTCATTTCTTGAGATTGTTGGATTCATCAGTGAGTTTTCCCAGTAAAAATACAAGGCATTGTCAACCTATTTGTTTTTTCAGATTGTGTTGCCAGGTTTTATATTCTGACTTTACACTTTTCCACGGATTCTTGCATTTTTCCTTGGTATATGAGTTTGTATCTTTAGTGGGGAGCGAGGAAAGATGGGAGCTGCAGAGAGACGGTGATGCTAGGAGAAATTCCATCCAGGCACGAGGACTCTAGCTACAATGGCCATGCAGTGGGTGTCTGAAGCAGTTTCATCCCTGTCAAACAAAGCATGTCTCCATGGAATTGAGGTTTCTGAGGGAAAGGGAGGTCCTGCACCAATAGGAAGCAGGTTCATTTAGTATCCTACACTACAGAGGACGTGGCCATGAATTTGGGATACTTGAAGGGTCCATTCTTTCTCTGGTGGAGGTGGATGAACGAGACACAGTCAATGTGTGACTGTGTGACAGCAATGAGTCTGCCTTGACTTCTGGGCAGCATGGGTAGGGTGGGGGTGGTGAGCAACCAGCTCTGCTAAGCCCATGTTAATTTGTGACTATTCTGTTGTGATAGAAGTTTATGAACAGGGCATCTTAAAAGAGAGTGAGCGTGTCTGTCTGACTTAGATTAGGAGGGACAAGAGCCCATGGGGGTGGGTCAGAATCACAGAAGCTAGTTGGAGTCCTGAAGGCAAATGCAGAAAATTGAGATGTCACCAACTCAAACTCAAGCAAGAAGTAGAGGAGGACATGAAGACTAGAATCTAGGTGATTCTAACCCAGGTAAGGTGAAAAGGACTAACTCACATTGGAACCCCAAAAGAGGACACTTAGAGCCAGGACACGGGCTCATGCCTATGATCTTAATCTCTGGGGGCTGTGAAGGATGCTGCAACCCTGAGGGCTACACAGTGAACAGGAGGCCAGCTGAACTACAAAGTTAGATCTGTCAAAGACAAGAGGGGAAGGTATTGGAGCCAAAGAAAGAGGATGGAGGGGAGAGGAGGGAGAGGAAGAGGAAGGAAAAGAGAAAGAAAAGACACTGTGGGGTGGGCAAGAGGAACCACAAAGTGAACAGAAGCAAACACTAAATGCATTGGTCCATTAATAAGTTAAGAAAAGCTGCAGGACAAAGCACTGGACCGAGCTCCTGGAGTCTAGTTGAAGAGAGGGAGGACAGATTATAGGAGCAAATGGGATTAAGAGACTGATGGGGACACCCAAGAGACAGCTGACCTGAACTAGTTGGAACTCACTGACACTGGACTGACAGATGAGAAATCCGCATAGGACTGAACTAGGCCCTCTGAAAATGGGTGAGAGTTCTGTGACTTGGGCACAGTGGGACCAGGATTTATCTCCAGCTCATGAACTGTCTTTTTGGAGCCCATTCCTTCTGGAGAAATACCTAACTCAGAATGGATACATGGGAGGGTCTTGGTCCTCCTTGGGTTGATATGCCAATCTTTTTGTTGACTCCCCAAGGCAGCCTATACCTTCTATGAGGAGTTTGGGGAGTTGGTTGAAGGAAAATGTGGGGGGGGGAGGAGAGGTTAAACTGTGGTTGGTATGTAAAATGAAAAAAATAACATTAAAAGTTTTATTTAAGTTAAAGTGAGCAGGGAAGGCAACAACTACTGCAAATTACTGAGGTTTTGTTCAGCCGTGATTGGCCCAGTGCAATGACATCACAGGGAGTCATTGTGAGGTCAGCTAGAGACCAGTCTGTACAGGGACAGAACCTGGACTGGGTTCTGTCCTTGTATCACAGAGGAGGAGTTGGTTGGTGGATGAGGATTTGGACTCAGTTATTTCTAATAATCTTGGATTTTCGAAAGTGGGTGACCCTGAAAAAAGTGAGCTTCCCTTGTTTCCTGTTCGACTTTCCATGTTTGACATTTATTGATTGATTCTTTTTTATCATATTCAACTTTGTTTTAAATCGTGGCTGTTATTTCTATTCTTTCACCGACTGAGATTTTCCTTTTCATCCAATCTCATTTCTTTGTCCTTCTTCACTGTGCTCTTTTTTAAAGCTTTCTGGTTGTAGGCACAGAGTTAGGAACTTACAGACTGTGCTGAAGATTGACCATCCGTGTGTCACCTCCCTGCCAATGTCAGGTAAGCAGTGTTTCTATTAACAAGAAATTCATCTTCTCTTCTGATTATGATGAAAATAAATATTTTATGTTTTTAGAATAGGATTGTTTATAATAAAACATTATCTCATTCTATGTTTGTCCCTGGCAATGGCCCTCACTTCTTTACTGGGGTGACTATGTTTTCTTGTGCTGGACGATACTTGCTCTTTTATCAATTTTTGTACTTAGATTGATTCTTGTGTTCCCCTGAAGGCATCTTGGTCATGAAGAATGATCATTTAATGTGTTACTGACTGAGAAGTAAAGGAGCAAGTGCTATCCTTAAGGATATTTTAATGTTCATAGATATTGTCCCAGTCAGACACTAATTTCTTTTCAAGGTGTCTTTACTTGGCTAGAGAGTAAGAGCTTTACGATAAGAGTTTGTTTGATAAAAAGATTTGAAGATAAACCTTGCCTCAGTATCATGGGCTAATGGAATATCTGTGGATCATTGCAGTTATTTCTTTAGACTGTTTGATCCATCAGAGAAATATCCCGGTAACAATACAAGGTAATGTCAACCTATTTGTTCTTTCAGATTGTGTTGCCTACTTTTATACTTCAACTTTAAAGTTTTCCATGGATTTTTGTATATTTCCTTATTATGTGAGTCCACATCTTTAGTAAGATGTGAGGAAAGATGGGAGCTGCAGAGAGACGGTGATGCTAGGGGAGATTCTACATCCAGGCACAAGGACTCTAGCAATGATGGCCATGCAGTGGGAGTCTGAGGCAGTTTCATTCCTGTCAGACAAAGCATATCTCCATGGGCAGGTTTCTGAGGGAAAGGGAAGTCCTGCACCAATAGGAAGCAGGTTCGAGACCTGTGCTACACTGCAGAGGATGTGGCCTGGAATTCGGGCTACTTGAAGAGTCCTTTCTCTTGTGGAGGTGGATGAAAGAGACACAGTCAATGTGTGACTGTGTGACAGCAATGAGTCTGCCTTGACTTCTGGGCAGCATGGGTAGGGTGGGGATGGGGAGCAACCAGCTCTGCTAAGCCCATGTTTATTGGTTAGCATTCTGTTGTGATAGAAATTATAAACATGGCATCTTAAGAAAGAGTGAGCATGTCTGTCTGACTTCGTTTTGGAGGGACAAGAGCCCTTGGGGATGGGTCAGAGTCATAGAAGCTAGCTGGAATCCTGAAGGAAAATGCAGGAGATTGAGATGTCACCAACTCAAACTCAAGCAAGAAGTAGAAGAGGACATAAAGACTATGCTAATTCTTCTCATGGATAGAGTTCTAATTCTTTGGATCCAAAGTAAAAATGTCCCAAGCAGTACCATCTACTTTCCTTGTGTGTCCATGTGTTCAAACACCCCATTTGTATCAGACATTTTTAATTCAAAGTACCACAGTGGGATTGTTGAATGTCAGATGTGTTGAGTACTTGACTCCTTGTTTGGGAATTTGTGGAATGCATGTGGAAAGCTAGAGGACCTGTGCCACGTGGTGATAGAAAACGTCTTATTCAGTGTCACCAACCACCTAACCACCAGCTCTATTTGGGAAGGAGATGTGCCACCACCATGGCTTCAGTGTCTCTTGAAAGTGTGTACACGTGTGCGGGCACGCGCGCGCACACACACACACACACACACACACACACAAAACCTACCTCCCTGGAGTTGATTCTGATCTGAGATTTGGTGACAGCCATGAACAAAATACTCAGGACACTAGTTGTGTTACAGAACTTGGTCAAAACCACTGTCAGTTATGGAAGCCATGATTGGTCTGCTCATTTGGGTGACATCACAAGGAAGCATTATGAAGTATGCTAACAACTATTCTGTTTTAGGCACTGCCTGCATTGGTTCCTGTCCTGTATCTGGGAGTAGCTGTCACTACTCTACACAGCAAGTCTACTGAAGATTGCCTGTGGCATACTTGGAATCTCCAATCTACTGGACTTTGTTAGAGTGAGTTCTTTCCAATTCATTGGTGTTGGTGTTAGGTTAAGTTTTGCTAATTCATGTTTACGTGTAGCTATTAGTTCACATCCTCGGTCTGATTTGTAAACGTCGTGTCTATTTGTTCATTGTCACCCAATTTCCTGTTTCAAATTCATTTATTCTTTACTTTTTCCACTGCGTTTCAGTTTTCTTCAGCTGGAACACGTGTTACTGTAAACCAACCACAGCAATTTCCTTATGAGTTTCCCATCCACGCCTAGCCTGCATTTTGGTCAAACGCTCCTGCTCCATCGCTTCCTCCACTCCATCTCTGTGACTAATACTGTTTCTTTGATAAACGCTCAGCCCTCCTCTTCCTCAAACGCACAGGAGAAGAAAATATCATATTTCTCTTTGTGGATTTTGTTTCTCTTAGATGAGATTTTCTCTACGTGTAGCTACTTTCCACAGAGCACAAAAGTTCAGTGGTCGCTGTGTCTGAGTACTGGTTCTTCCCCAGAATCTGAACAGATGCCACTACGCTCTTGTCCTGTGTTTTTATGCCAATTGCCCTCTGGATTATTCTTGTACTTCTTGGTCTTAAAGGCATCATTAGGTTGTTTGGGTTATCTCAGATTTCAAGACAGAGAATTCCTACCTATAAACTAACATTTCTAAAACTATATCATTTCTTCCCTAGCATCGTGTGTCCCTGAAATTGCCCCAAATACAGAGAACGTGGGGTAGCCATGATGGCCAGCCCCCAGGAAGAGGACATCCTTAAGAAGAATTATAAATTTTTATCATCACTAGGTTGTGGTGCATTTGGGGAGGTGATCGTTGCCCAGCACCTTCCCACAAAAACGCAGGTGGCCATCAAGGTGCTGGAAAAAGAGTACAATGATGTGGAATACATCGATTCTGAAGTGGCCATCCATAAGTCCCTACATCACAGGAACATCATCCAGTTCTTCCACGCTATCAACACGCTGCGGACCACTTATCTGGTCATGGAATATCTGGAAGGGAAAGATCTGGTGATGCTGATCAATGAGGTGGGCTGTCTAACAGAGGAGGAGGCCAGGCCTATAGTCAATCAGTTGGCCTCTGCTGTGCACTTCCTGCACCAAAGACTGATCGCGCACCGCGACATCAAATTAGAGAACATCCTGCTGGGTGAAGGTGGCAAAGTCAAACTTTGCGATTTTGGGTTGGCCACTCAGCTCGTAGAGGGCCAGATGCTGGAGGAGCTGTGGGGCACCTTGCCATATTTGGCCCCAGAGATCTTGGCCGGAACACCGTATGACGCTATGGCAGGGGATATGTGGAGCTTAGGGATTGTCTTCTACGTCCTGGTCACCGGACACTTGCCCTATGTAGAATCGACCCCCGAAGCTATGTACCATCTAATCACCACCACCCCGTGCAGCATTCCATACCATCTTTCCAGGCCCTGTTATCTCATCCTGGCCAGACTGCTCACTGGTTACCTTTGGTTCCGCCTTACATCATCTCGGCTTGTGGAACGCCCTTGGCTGGGCCATATTCAGGAACACGTAATACCTCCTGCCAAGGAAATCCTCCCCAAGGTTGTGGAGACCATGTGTAACATCGGGTACACCTGTGAGCAGGTGGTATCGTCTCTAAAAGACCCACAGTCAAACCTAACGGCAACTATTAACATCCTTAAATTCAAAGTGAGCTCTGGGGATAGCAGTCTGCAACATATCATCCCTGCAGTCTCCACTAGCGTCCCTGTCGCCATGAAGAGGAGCCACAGTGAACCAGCTCTGCTGTCCAGAGGGGAGAGCACACACACACACACCTGCTCCACACACACACCTGCCCGGAGGCGCTGCACTATTCAGGCCCAGAAGGAGATGCATTGGCCACTGAAACCATCAACCCAGCTACAGGGGACACCACAGTCACCATGATGTCACTGGATAGCCTGGCTGATGACTCCTCATCCCCTGATCCACCTCTGAATGTCAGCTGCATAGGTCTGGTGAACATGGCCTTCACCGAAGAGGAAGAATCCAGAGAGCCAGATGTGCCCAGTGACCAGCCCCAGGTTGTACCCGCAGCCTCTGGAACCAGGCCACTCCGGGGCTGGAAGCTCATGAAAAAACGCATTTCCAGAGCACTGAGAGCACTGTGCTGCTGCTGCCTGCCCACCCCACCAGGGCAAACGGAAGTGGCATAGAGTTCCAGCCCTGGTAAGGAGTGCCTGCTGCAGGAGGGAGCCAGGACAGAAGCTCAGATGGTCGAGGCCCTGCATGCAACCCAGGGCAACAGGCCCCTGCGTCCATACTCCAGCTACAGGTTCTGAGCTGCCTGTCCATTTCTCCTGTAGCCTACTGCTGCCCCGGCACTGCTTGCCAGATCCAGGGCTGAACAGAAGACCCATCTGCCCACTGAGCCGCCACCTCCCCAGCTTTGGTTGTGCATTGAAGACCGTTACCCACAACATCTAGACCACCTCCCTCTGCAACAACAGTGACTTAGATGCCCACCTCATGCTGATCATCACCTTGGTCACTTCCTCCTCTCCAACCCTCAGGCAGAACTGCAACAATGCATGTCCTTGAACCTGATTGACAGGGACGATGATACAGAATTCAAGCTTATGCTTCAGTTTGAACCCCCACTGTTTTACTATTTCTGATTTTCGTGTTATGTACTCTTTTTAAAATTTGGTTGTTATTTGTTGTTTTTATATATTGATAAGAAAATGTTTTTATTAGTACATCTTAGGAAGTTCAATTTAAATAGCGAATATTGATGAGTTTTCCCTCTGTTGTTAATGCTTCATGTAAATATCTGGACACTCAGTAGTAACTAATGAGTAAAGCCTAATCTGGACAATAAATATTAATGATTAGCCATAAAAGAGAGGAGCTTCTGGTCCAAGTTGAAGGAGAAACTGTCAACCAGCCTATTCAAGCCTCACTCGTCCGGCCAAAACCAGCCCACAGGAGCATGCATGGCAGGAACTTCCTCCCTGAGCCAATGGAAAGCCTGCTGCTGCACCCAGAGACTGCTGACTAACGGACAAATGACCAGAGATGCCAATGAAGGAAGAACAACACAGAAGACTTGGTCACCTGAGCCAATGGGACCTTGGGATGGGATAGGAGAGGCCTGCCCATACCCTCAATAAAGGAGTTGGCTTTTTGTAGTCACCTGACTTCCATAGTCTATGTGCTTGACTCCATGCCTTCTCACCCCTCCCACAAGTAGTGTCCCTGCAGGGTCACGCCCAGCACTGGTTTATCTTGGCTCAATTTTCCTTCAAATCTCTCTCCCTCCTCCTCCTGCCCTTCCTCTCTCTCTCTTTTGTTTTGTGGCCTCTGTTCACAGGAGGCTCTCAGGAGCTCACCATCTCATGTTGTCCTGGTTCAGGAGTCGGAGCCCAGGCAGCATCAGCCCACTCTGCCTTCCCAGGCCCCCTGTGAGAAGAGGATACTTAGTCCCAGTCAGCCTCACAGAAAGTCCTATCACTGAGTATCTTCAGCTCCATTGCCCAGACTAGTCTCGTGGCTATTGTTGAGTCAATCACTGTGTCCTAGGTAGTGTGATGTTTAGATGGGCCAGGCCTGAGTCATATGACCACCCCAGCTGATGATGAAATAATTTTTTAAGAACCACAGATATTGAGAGTAAAGGCGAAGCCAGGGGAACAGGAAAGGAGTGGAAGTTATCAGGTGTCGGTACAGGCCAGCTTCCTGCTAAAGAAGGAAGCAGTCACAGGCCACCAGTCACAGGGACAGAAGGACAGGTTTAGTTGTCATGCGGTTCATATCAACTCCATTAGGAGACTGACCCAAACCTCTCTGCTCAGAGAAACCTTATAATTTCTTTCTTCATTTTTAGAATTTTAATTTCACATGTCGGGAAGTCACTGAATAACTGATAGTCGATTCTCATCTGCCATGTGGGTCCCAGGGATCGAACTCAGGCCTTCCCTCTTGGCAGCAACCATATACACCTGGGGAGACTAGCGGCTCTGCCTTGTGCTTGTAGCTCTGCCTTCAGCAGGAGAGTTGGAATTCATGTCACAGTTATGACAGTTTTGTTCTCTAGCTAACCCAGGGAGAGTTCTTTCGACCACACTTGATTTAAGAACTACACTTTTCATTTGATAAAATCTCTGGTAAAGATTGGAGGTTTGTGAGATCAGAGCTGTGAAGAAGTAGAAGGAATAGATGCTAATGCCAGGAGGAGTACGCTAAAGCACACAACATAAATGAAGATACGCTTAATGAACTCATCTCCCAAGGAAAGGGGGAAATGGCAGCAGCCATTCCTGAGGTCAGCTAAGGATGGAATAAAAAGCAATCCAGATTAATTGAACCATTAGGGAATCAAACATGAAATAAATCTTTGCTCAACAATGGCTTAAATTTTAATCTCTAATTGTGAGGCTCCTATGGGCAGCAGAATAATGTGGTCTTCATCGTTGTGTGGCCGAATTGATGGAGATCACAAAACTGCTGGGTCCAGGACTCTAAGAAACATCTTCTCTTGCCTTTGAGACTTTATCTATTGTTAGAAGTGGGTCCAATCTCTCCAGCATACTCATCATTAGGAGAATTTGGGATGCAAGTACCAGACACTTGACTTTACTGTTTGAAGTAAAACACCTGACGGTCCGTACTTTCAGTTCGTATTCTTCATAGTTTGCAAGATGGCTACTACAATAGCAGGTACCATTACCACTTTCCATCAGAAGTAAGCGGGAAAGTGGTTCTGTGAGAACTTGTAGACCCGAGTTCAAGTCCCCAGTACCAATGTAACATCAGAATCATTGGTTTGTGCATCTGTGATCTCAGCACTCCTACAGGAAGATGGGAGGTAGAGACAGGAGAGTTCCCAGGAGCTCACAGGCCACCAGCCTGTAAATACACTGGCCATGAGCCTCTGTATCCAACAGGTGGAGGACAAGGACCAACACCCAAACTTTTCCTTTGACCTCCACGTGTGTGCTGTGACACACATAGCCCTGTCTGTATTCATACATATTCCACTCTGTGTGTGTTTGTGTTTGTGTGTGTGCATGTGTACACATGTGCCTCTCTGTAACTCTGTCTCTGTCTATCTCTGTTTCTCTCTCACACATGCATACACACACAGAGACAGACACACATACTACTAAGGAGCAAAGAAGTAGAGAGAGGGAATAGGAAGAGAAAACATGCAATCAGGAAACTTCGTGCCTGTCAATGTGAGCTTGTGTTTTTCTGGCCTCGCTCTGCAATGTGACTAAGGGGAAGGTGTGAGAATGAGGTTATGCTAGTTCAACCCACACTATTTGTATCATCTTTTCCAATACCTGCCTCTGAACAAGGTGTGGACGGGTTTTTTTCCGTAGCTAATGCTCTCGTTCCAGGAATATCTAGACCACCTCTCCTTAATTTCAGTTTTCCCAGCCAATTAACCATTCACAGTTGGCCCTTGTGCTTGTCATGGTTCACATTGAAAGCAGAAGGAGTTAGCGCGATGTCCATGGAGGATTGCTACAACAGTGGGTGAATTCCTCAGAAAAAGAAGAAACTTGCACACCCAAGTCTTCCTGATCCCCTGATCTCCTCACCTGGCTCCCAGATCTTTGGAGGGTACCATTCACAATCCGGGTGTGTCTTCTCTCTCCAGCCACTGTTCCAAATGCCAACCTTCTCTGGAAATTCTCCAACAAACACAAATGTCTGCTACCCATCAAAGACACTCAGTCCAGCCAAGTAGAAAGACAAACCTTCAGAGCTCTGCCTGTTAGTCTGGGAAATGCTTACCCACAGAATCATGGTGACACTGATTACCTCAGGGAGGATACATCCACAGGCAGGACATATACCTGGAAGTCCTAGTAACCAGATGGTCCTGGTGGTGAGCCTCCAGGAAGTCAGGTAGTCTGGGCAGGCCAGTCAGGGTTTTGACACAGAGAAAGATCTCCCCACTTTTGGCAGTAGAGGCAGAAAAGGGATCTGCTGGTGGGCATCAGCTGGTGGAGAAACTGAATCCATAGAAGGGAAAATTGAGGTTGGATGTCAAGGAATTGCTGCAGTAGAGAGTAGCCCATGGCAGACCAAAGAAAGGCTCCTCCCAGGCCAGAGTGGTGATGCAGGAGCTTCCTGGGTTTATTATGGGAGCAAGAAGGGTGCACAGGCAGCTACAGGAGGTTTTGCTGGGTGTCATGTGGGCAATTACACCACTGAAGATTTCTCACCTGGAACCCCAGCAGCTGTTCAGCATTTATATGACCTCGTGGGTCTCTCTTCCCTCCTCAAGAGAAAATGAAAAAGGCATGGTCTTCTGAGGATTTTAGTTTTTGGTTAGCACAACTCCTGGGTCTCCACCTGGCAGCATTCATCTCCAAGCCAAAGGAAATAACCATACTACCAAAGCTGCAACCATACAGACTAGAGAATCTATGAGAACCATGGAAAAAGCACAAATGGCAAATATCAATCCCATTGTGGATGGACCCTTGCAGGCCCTAAGTTCCCACTTTTGTTAAGTAATATTTATTCCCTTCTCAGATCTTTGACGGAGTTGAAGATTATATAATTGTAGTTACTCACTACATTATTTAGACTCCTTGAGATAGAATGTTTAGCAAAACTTTTGTTCTCAATATTATTTGTTATATTTATTATTTGTTATTATTGTATATAGTTGTATTTGGTTTAGTTCTGTCTTATTTAGACAAAAGGGGAGATATAGGGATAAGTCCTGCCCCTTAGAGGGCGTGTTCGCCTCGGGCTAATGTTTACCTATAAATCTGGTGAGCGTGCTTGCAGAGCTTGCTTCTGCTTTCCTGGTCTCTGCAGGAACGGTGGTTCTGTATGTCTATTTTCCCATTAAAGCTGTATATATTTTTACAATCTGTCTGCATTCGTTTACGCCATTACACTAGAGTTTTCAAGATTTCTGTTAATTCACTAGTGCAGCTTCTTTATATTTGGCCTTTTTTTCCATTGCAGCTCTTAATATTCTTTCTTTACTATGTTCATTGTTATTTATCTTTTCCAAGTGGCTTCTCTTCTTCAAACCGAACCTTTATTAATTTTGACAGTATCCACAATTTTTCCTCACCTGTGGAGATAAGAACAAAACCCCTTCCCCAATTCAGCACATCTCCTGGCTTCCATTGTGAGGTCAGCACATCCTTGAAATAAACTGGTTGATTTAGTTCAGTAGACTTTTCCACTATCCAACGTCTTTCTGCAGCCGTTGTTCCCTTCTCATTAGCTTTGAGAAAATTCAAGGTTAACAAAGCATTATGTAACCTATTTCTGGGGGTGTTTTCCATGACTTTCTGTTTGTTCAACATACCCTTTATAGTTCGATTTGATCTTTCTATGACTGCTTGACCTGTAGGATTGTATGGTATACCTGTAATATGCTTGATATTGTAATAATCAAAAAACCATTTCATTTTCCTAGAGACATAAGCAGGACCATTATCCGTCTTTATTTGTGTAGGTATACCCATGATAGCCATGACTTCTAATAAATGAGTGATTACTGAATCAGCTTTTTCTGAACTTAAAGCAGTTGCCCACTGAAAGCCTGAATAAGTGTCAATGGTGTGATGAACATATTTTAATTTGCCAAATTCTGCAAAGTGGAACACATCCATCTGTCAGATTTCATTCCTTTGGTTGCCCTTTGGATTAGCCCCTGCAGGCAGTGGCGTTTGGTTATAGAAAGAGCAAGTAGGGCATTTCTTTACAATCTCCCTAGCTTGTTGCCATGTAATAGAAAACTCTTTCTTCAAACCTTTGCTATTAACATGATGTTTTTTATGAAATTCAGAGGCTTGTAGCACACTACCAATCAATAATTGATCAATTTCTGCATTCCCTTGTGCTAGAGGACCTGGCAGACCCGTATGGGATCGGATGTGTGTTATGTACATAGGGCAAAGCCTGTTCCTGATCAAATCTTGAACCTGGAGAAACAATGTTAGTTCTATATCATCAGGTATAAATTCAGCAGTTTCAATATTTAAAATAACTCTTTCTGCGTATTGTGAATCAGTAACTATATTAATAGGTTCTTTAAAATCCCTTAGCACCATAAGAATGGCATATAATTCCGCCTTCTGGACAGAATCATAAGGACTTTGTTCCACCTATACATTCAACTCATCTCGTGCTCTGCCTTACTTGAGATAGGGTTCCAATTCCCAGGAGCTGAACATTTACATTCTGAAGAGGCCAATATGGATGCCAAGATTCTGGGGTAATGATACTTACATCTGCACCTGTGTCCAGCAGGCCAGTAATAAAAATGCCATTTACACACACTCTCAGTTTAGGTCTTTGATCATTTATAGAAGTTTGCCAAAACACACGTAACTTATCTTTCTGATCATTATTGCTTGTAACAGTAGGCATGGGGCTTCCTAATTGTCCTGACGAGGCACGTTCTCTGTAGTAACTAGAAATGACTGAACCATGTTTGCCATGGGGGCTTGTGAGGCCCCCCTCTCATGTTTCCCGTCTGTATCAGGTTGCCTTGTCTATCTCTTGTAGACCTGCATTCATTCGTCCAATGTCTGCCTCTTCCACATCTTCTACATAAACCTGAAGGCTGAGTCCTCCTATTTCTGTTATTTCTAGAAGATGCATTATTATTATTTCTGAAAATCCGTTGTCTACAATTCCTTTTCATATGACCCATTTTGCCACAATTAAAACATTTGGTATTCTGATGTCTCCTTTTACCATTGGAAAATGCTTCTTCTACCCATGTTTCAGTGCCATAATCAAATGTATCAACATTCAGTGTATGCAAGACCCATTCTTCCAAGGGCACTGATCTGAGCTTTAAAGGCCCCCAAATCCTTTTGCATTCCACATTTGTATTTTCATAAGCCAAAGACTCAATCATTATATGTCTTGCTTCTGGGTCAGATATCCCTATTTGTACAGCCTTAGTTAGTCTTTGTAAAAAGTCACTAAAGGGTTCTCTCTGACCCTGTTTAACTCTGACAAATGATTCCATTCTCTGTCCTGGGTCTTGTACCCTGTCCCAAGCCCTTAAGGCTGTTGTAGTACACATGGAGAGTGTGTTTTCATCCAAATTAGCTTGTTCCTGAGGGTCGGAAAAGAGCCCTTCACCTAGAATTTTATCTAGGGAAATGTCAATTCCCTTCACTTTTTCCTGCTGTTCTAAAAGTCTAGCCTCTTGCCTGAATAAGCATTTCCATTTCAATTGCGGTCCGCTATCAAGTACCGCAGAGCTCAGCTGGAGCCAGTCCGAGGGGGTTGCTCTGCTTGTTGTGGCCCAAGATTTTAGCATCTCTTTAACAAAAGAGGCATGCATCCCAAAAGTCATGACAGCCTGTTTAATTTCTTTGAGATCATTCATACCTTCAGGCTCCCATGTATCTTCCTTGATGACCCTAGGGTTTCTGGAACCAATCACCTTCTCTGTTGTTATTACTGGAAAGGCAGGTAGAGCTGTAGGTAGAGCTTTGTGGGAATTGTCCTGGAGAGATTTACCCACAGATGTAGTTAAAATTTGCCTTTCTACCCTTTGCTCTTCTTCATCAGAATTTAGAAATTCCTCAATCTTTTCAATTCTATTCACCATTGCCTTCTGCAATGTCTGAATCTCCTGTCCGGATTATGTTCCAAAGCCTTCATTGAGGATTCTAAAGTATGAAGTTTGTCCATTAGAGATAACATCTCATCTTTGGACATAATTTTTATGGCATAAACCGTGCCTTCTTGTATTGACAATCTTTCCGCCAATCTGTCATAAGCTTTAGACAAAATCCAATTGTCACATTCAGCAGTTTTGATTCTCTCAGTTAATGTTTCAGTTCCTACAGAAAGGGACTGAAGCTTACGATCCAAATCAGCTGTTCCCTCTTCCATAGTAATGAATTTCTCCTTTAACATCAGCCTGCACCTTTTAAAATTTTGCTCGGTTTATCGAGTCAAGTTAAACAAAGATCTGTTCTCTTCCTGGAGGACTTCAAACTGATTCTTGAGAAGATTGTTGTCATTCTCAATTGTTTTTAAGTGTTCAATCTCTGCCTTAAGAATCCTGGATTCGTCTCATAAAGACTTTATCATATTTCTGTTATCAAACCATTTAGTGCCAATGAAAACTACGAATCCCAGAAGGATCCATAGATGTGGGGTGATAGACACCTCTTTTAGAATCTCCCACATGGTACAATTAAAAAAAACTGTTAAATTCTTGAATGGTAACGTGTTCAGACATTTTATTTATAAAAGAAAATTTTTTTACCTGCATTGACCGGTTCCTGCCAGTGGTGGTCTCTGTGGTTTTGGAGCCTGTCTTGGAACTAGCTCTTGTAGACCAGACTGGTCTCGAACTCACAGAGATTCGCCTGTCTCTTCCTCCCCAGTGCTGGGATTAAAGGTGTGCGCCACCACAACCAGCGAGCAGGTGGGGCAGAATGGGCCTGTGTGGCCGAGTGTATCTCGGACTTGGCACTGTGGCCCGAGTCACGAACTAAAAACGGCACCCGGGAGTGTGCTGTGTTAGCTAGCAGCTATGCGCTTGAGTCGGGGGCAAAATAGCCCAATGTTGGATGCCAAAATGTAACGGCGTAGACGAATGCAGACAGATTGTAAAAATATATACAGCTTTAATGGGGAAATAGACTTACAGAACCACCATTCCCGCAGAGACCAGGAAAGCAGAAGCAAGCGCTGCAAGCACGCTCACCAGATTTATTGGTAAACATTAGCCTGAAGCGAACATGCCCCCTAAGGGGCGGGACTTATCCCTACACTCTAGAACAAAAAGAAGCAAACCACCAAAGAGAACTAGATGGCAGGAAATAATCAAATTGAGAGTTGAAATCAACAAAATAGAAACAAAGAAAACAATACAAAGAATCAATGAGACATAGAGTTGGTTCTTCAAGAAAATCAAGAAAATAGACAAACCTTTATCCAAACTAACCAAAAGGCAGAGAGAGAATATCCAAATTAACAAAATCAGAAATGAAAAGGAGGACATAACAACAGGCACGGAGGAAATCTAGAGAATCATCAGGTCATATTTCAAAAACCTGAACTCCACAAAATTGGAAAACTTAAAGGAAATGAACAACTTTCTGGATAAATATCACTTACCAAAATTAAATCAAGACCACATAAGCAAATCAAACAGATCTATAACTGCTGACGAAATAGAAACAGTAATCATAAGTCTCTCAACCAAAAAAAAAAGCCCAGGACCAGATGGTTTCAGCTCAGAATTCTATAAGATTTTCAAAGAAAAACTAATACCAATACTATTCAAATTATTACACACAATAGAAACAGAAGGAACATTGCCAAACTCTTTTTATGAGGCTACAATTATTCTGATATGCAAACCACAGAAAGACATTACTAAGAAAGAGAATTACAGACCAATCTTACTCATGAATATTGATACAAAAATACTTAATAAAATACTGGCAAATTAAATACAAGAACACATCAGAACCATCATCCACCATGATCAAGTAGGCTTCATCCCAGAGATGCAGGGATGGTTCAATACACGAAAATCTGTCAATGTAATCCACCATATAAACAAACTGAAAAATAAAAACCACATGATCATCTAACTAGTTGCCAAAAAGCTTTCAACAAAATACAACATCCCTTCATGATAAAGGTCTTGGAGAGCACAGGGATACAAGGAAGATATCTAAACATAATAAAGGCAATATACAATATATATACAACAAGCCAACAACCAACATCAAACTAAATGGTGAGAAACTCACAGCGATCCCACTGAAATCAGGAGCAAGACAAAGTTGTCCACTCCCTCCATATCTATTCAATATAGTCCTTGAGGTTCTAGCTAAAGCAATAAGACACCAAAAGGAGATCAAGAGGATACAAATCAGAAAAGAAGAAGTCAAACTCACACTATTTGCTCATGATATGATAGTTTACATAAGCGACCCCAAAAATTTTACCAAGGAATTTCTATAACTTATCAACACTTTCAGTAATGTAGCAGGATACAAGATTAATTGAAAAAAACTCAGTAGCCTTCCTGTATACAGATGATAAAAGGGCTGGGAAAGAAATCAGAGAAACATCACCCTTCACAATAGCCACAAATAACACAAAATATCTTGGAGTAACCCTAACCAAACAAGTGAAAGACCTTTATTACTAGAGACAGCAAAGCACAGCCCCCTCCTCGTGTGGTTCCTGAGAAGCAGGAAGCAATTCCCTCCAGGCAACCCAGTGGCCGCCGAATGAGCCCTGAGGTCCGCTTCTATGGTGTCTGTCTACGCATCTTGCAATGTTACAGATGATTCTAGGTATAGTAATTCTACTAGTGCACTTGTTCTCCATGTTCTTTTCTTTTTCCACACCAGTGGCTTCTGAAAATATGGACATGCTGTACAATATGAGTCCTCCTGATCTGATAGTGGGCAGGCATTGAAGCTTGTAAAGCAGGTAATGAGGAAAAAACTTGACTGATGAAAGAATTGGGGAAATTTAGAGAAAACGCAGAAGTTGTTCTTTGCCTGATTATAAAACTTGGCAAAAAAATTATACTGGAACAGAAAGGAACTTGGCTATGATGAATGACGTTTCTGAAGAACCTAGGGCTTAAGGGCTGACTGCCTATGGCCTCATAAATCAAAACTGGAATTGCGAGGAACAACAATGGGAAGGATATGACAGTGGAGTAAAACCCACTGAACTATGCTTCTGTAACTTATGTAGTTAGCCTCTGAGGTGAAAGCCTCAGAAGTTGTGGGTTGATTAACTCAGCTAAGAATTAAGAAAATAGTGACTGGCATGGGGCTTGGGAACCGGGGAAACGTCGTGACGAATGATGATGCTCTGATGTCAGAGAATCTTTATACTTCCTGTGAACTACTCTGCCCAGGTAATGATTAACCTCTGCTAAGAAAACAGAATCATTTTCCTTGTGTAAAATCTACAATGACTGAGGTGTGAAGCACAGGGCAGAAGAAGAACCGGCCCTGCAGCTGAGAGCCTGTCTGCTTGCATCCCGTGTTCCTTCCAGACATCCCAGATTCAAGACACACTTCTCTGCTGAGGCTGGTCCCCAGTACTGTATGACAAGAATTTTAAGTCTCTGAAGAAAGAAATTGAAGAAGACACCAGAAAATGGAAAAAAAATCTCCCTTGTTTTTGGGCAGGTAGAATTAACATATTAAAAATCACACTTAGCAAAAGCAATCTACAGATTCAATGCAATGCGCACCAAAATCCCAGCAAAATTCTTCACAGACCTTGAGAAAACAACACTCAACATCATATGGAAAATCAAAAACTCAGGACAGCCAAAACAGTCCTGTACAATAAAGGAACTTCTGGAGGCATCACAATCCCTGGCTTCAAATTCTACTACAGAGCTACAGTACTGAAAGCAGCCTGATACTGGCATAAAACCAGACAGGAGAACCAGTGGAATTGAATCGAAGACCTGGATCTCCACCCATACATCTATGAACACCTAATTTTTTTTTACAAAGAAGTAAAAATATAAAATGGAAAAAATAAAACATATTCCACAAATGGTGCTGGCATAACTGGATGTCAACATGTAGAAGAATGAAAATAGATCCGTATCTATCACCATGCACAAAACTCAAGTCCAAATGGATCAAAGACCTCAGCATAAAACCAATCACACTGAACCTCATAGAAGAGAAAGTGGGAAATATATTTGCATGCATTGGCACAGGAGACTACTTCCTAAATATAACCCAGTAGCACAGACACTGAGAGAAACAATTAATAAATGGGACCTTCTGAAACTGAGAGGCTTCTGTAAAGCAATGGACATGCTCAACAAGACAAAACGACAGCCTACAGAATGGGAAAAGATCTTTACCAACCCCATCTCGGAGAGTGGGTTGATCTCCAAAATATACAACGAACTCAAGAAATTGGTCATCAAAAGAACAAATAATCCAATAAAAAAATGGAGCACAGACCTAAACAGGGAACTCTCAATAGAGGAATCTAAAATGGCTGAAAGACACTTAAGGAAATGTTTAACTTCCTTAGTTATCAGAGAAATGCAAATCAAAACAATTCTGAGATTCTATCTTACTCCTGTAAGAATGGCCAAGATCAAAAACACTGAAGACAACTTATGCTGGAGAGGTTGTGGGGTAAAGGGAACACTCCTGCATTGCTGGTGGGAGTGCAAGCTGGTACAGACCCTTTGGATATCAGTATGGTGATTTCTCAGAAAATTAGGAAACAACCTTCCTCAAGACCCAGCAATATCACTTTTGGGTATATACCCAAAGGATGCTCAATTTACAACAAGGACATGTGCTCAACTATGTTCATAGCAGCATTGTTTGTCATAGCCAGAACCTGGATACAACCTAAATGCCCCTTGACCAAAGAATGGATAAAGACAATGAGGTACATTCACACACTGGAGTACTACACACAGAGAAAAAATAATGGGTTCTTGAAATTTGAGGGCAAATGGATGGATCTAGAAAACATCATATTTAGTGAGGAAACCCAGACCCAGAAAGACAAATATAATATGTTCTTTCTCATAAGTGGCTTTTAGACATAAAGCAAAGAAAAATCACCTACAACTCACAATCCCAGAGAACCTAGACAACAATGAGAACCCCAAGAGAGACATACATGGATCTAATCTACATGGGAAGTAGAAAAAGACAAGATCTCCTGAGTAAATTGGGAGTGTGGAGATCATGGGAGAGGACAGAAGGGGAAGGGGGAGGAAGTGGGAGAGTGGAGAAAAATATATATCTCAATAAAGGCAAACAAACAAAAAGAACACAAAACAGCCGGGCGATGGTGGCGCACGCCTTTAATCCCAGCAGTCGGGAGGCAGAGGCAGGCGGATCTCTGTAAGTTCGAGGCCAGCCTGGTCTACAAAGGGAGTTCCAGGACAGGCTCCAAAGCTACAGAGAAACCCTGTCTCGAAAAACCAAAAAAAAAAAAAAAAAAAAAAAAAAAAGAACACAAAACTGGAAGAGGACTTTAAAAGCACCTCGGTGATACAGTTCAATGGGTAAAGTTGTGTGCTGCCAAGCCTAAGAGCCGCAGTTCAGTTCCTCACGGTAGAAAGACTGATTCAGGCAAGCTATCCTCTGATTTCCACAATCATGCCACCCTGTGCACATGCATGCACGCTTTCTCCCCCCGCCCCCCCCCCACAGATGCCATACGGACTAGGAAACATCTGAGTTTGGCTGTAGCCCACAGACTGCTATATAGCACACAGGACTTACAATCAAAAGAACACAAAGGACCAGCCTGAGGATGAGCTGGAGCATGTTGCGGGAGGTCCTTCTGCTCCTCCAGCCAATAGCCGCCGAGATACCAGCCCATTGGGGCGTGGCATCTTTCCCTTTAAAAAAAGCGGCTACTTCCCTCCTCTCTCTCTTTACCTCCCGCAACAGGAGCAGGTGCTGGAAGCCCAGGACAAGTTGTTGTGACTGAGTCCATCTGCGTCAGAGATGAGGCAGCACACTGGCTGACCATCGGTAGCTGACCGTACTTGATGGCCCATGCTGGAGGTACTGTGTCTGGGTCACCCCCACCACACGTCCCTGCTGCCAGTATGCCAAGCCTGGCCTGCTGAGACCCGTTACACCTGGTGGTCTGACGCTTGAAATACAACGTCTGTAAACTGTTCAGTCCATCTCTGTACATCTCTATACACGCTCACCTCCTTGACCTGCGCAGAAAGACTAAACAACATGCTAACACTGGTTGCCCTGGTTTGTAGTATAAAGGTATGGTCTACCCCACATGACTGTAGGGGAGTGGCACACAGGGCAGAAGCCCACAAGGCCCACACTACTTAAAGGTACTGCACAACACTTTGGGCTTTTGTGGGGGCAGGGGTGTCTATGGAGGTGTAGGGTTTAATACTAGTTACTTTTAAGTGTATGAATCAGGGACTTATTCAGCACATTATAGAGACTACGATGGCTGTTTCTATAATCCACAAACCTCATCCCTGACAGGTGGCTCATAGTATTGAAGGCACCTTGAAAGTCGTCAAGAGGACCGTTCAGTAGTCTTATCTGACTGCAGGGCCCACAAATCACTGCAATGACTGGACTGGCAATATTTCCACAGTGAGGAAACAGTGGCACTTTTATCTTGAGTGTTGTCCAAGGGCTAATGACCTAAAAGCCCCAGATGAGCTGAGAAACTCTAGACAGGAAAGCTGACATGCTGATAACATCTGCAGGCCTTAGGATCCTGGAAGCTCCTGACAGGAAGGTCACATATAATCTCCACCGGTATTCACAACTTTCAGACTGCAGTGGAACAGATTTGCAGATGGACTCTTCCATCCCGGAAGTTCCTTTTCTGCCCTATGAGAACCCTGCACCTCAGCACCTCGCTGAGGCTCTACTGCCGCCGAATGACCCCCGCCCTTCATTGCTCTGGGCACTGGCAGTCTGCTTCTGAGGTTGGCCCCTTTCTTTTAGTTCACGTTGTCTCCAGCAATCCCAATCTAATATTTGGCAAACCCAAGAGGGGTCTGGGGCTGCTGTGCCCCAACTCCCTGGTGATCATTCTTTCTCTCCTCCCCCATCTCCTCCCATTTTCTGATGCCCATCCTACTGAGACTGTGATTCACTTGGTTTGCTACAGATTGAACCGGCTGCCAGTGGCAACTTGAAAGCTCTGGGGCTTGGGGGCCTTTGTCTACATAAGTGGTACAAGCCCCATTCTGGAGTGATATTGGCATGCTACATAAACTCAGCTTGGGTTGTCTTCCTAATCTGGCTTCCTGTGTCTCCTGTCACTAACTACTGACCTCCAGGCTCTTGACAGTTTCCTAGACCACACCACTGCTACACACTCACTGCTAAGGTGGGTTTAAGCCCACGTCAGGAGGGGCCCCAGACCTAGGCATCCCCAGAACTCCAGGAGTGCCTTGGCTTTGTCACTTGATGTTCACAGGCAGGGGATACCCTCCTTTGCAAATCATGCTTGTCCCTCCAGCTGCTGTCTGAGCCCAGGCGACAACTTGGGGAATGACTGTAGTCTCCTTCTCCTTTGCCTTCTCGGATGAGCTCCAAATTGGCTGTGCCAAGGATACTCTTAGGCGTGCTAAAAGTCAAACCTGGAAACTTCAGGTCTAGCCAACCTCAGTTCCACTACATCTGCTCAGACGTGGCCTTGATATCAATTATACAACAGCTATCTCTGGCCAGGATTCAGTGCTTTTGATTTCCTAATTCTCACTGACAGTAGAGGACTTCATTAGACAAAGGTGTGAAGTTCCTGCCTTCACACCTTCCTTTATCTCCACCCCTGAGCTTCGCTTGTTCTTCCATTTCCCTGTAACTGCTCAAGCTTCTTAACCTAAACCCCAAGCCCTCTCTCAGGTGTTGATCAGCTAGTGAGCCGGCTCACCATCAAACTTGCCTCCCACTCTGCCTATCCACACCCCACGGACACACTGCTGACACAAAGACCTCTTTTTGACACCAAAGGTCCAACTGAGACCTGAGACCTCTTCTGTCCTGGGGACCCCTAAGACCCGCCCAGAACCAAAGGACAGCTCTGGTTTGCATGCTGACGGCTTTATCATCCCAGGTACGGCACAACAGAATTTTCCCGCTACGGCACCGGCACCGAAGCGGAGCTGCTCAGATAAAAGCGGTGGGGCAGGAGCAGAGCAGCCTCTATGTGTTGGCACTTGGGCAATTGTCCCATGTGGTTTAAGCTGTCAGAAGCTGGCACTTGGTCCTCTCATTTCAGATGCGAGTTTGTGTCTTACAGCGTCTGCCAAATCCCTGTCTTGGGTTGGGCTGGCCTCCTGACTCTGGCAAGATAAAAAAGAGACCAAAGCAGCCTGAAAGGTCCTTACCTTTCCTGTGTCCTTAGGGACAGCTAAACTATTTCCAGCATATGTTACTGTTATTTATTTCATAACATCGAGGCGTCTTTAATAAAACGATTCCTATGAAAGGGAAAAGAGGCAGAAGCTAGCCCCCGACTCTGGCACCCCTGCTGAGCTGCCAGCGCCCTTCCCCCATCCTCGAACTGGGCTGGTAACATTCCATAAAGAAATTATGGAAGTTATTCTCCACCTGGACACAAACTTTTGAGTTTTTAGTCTCTCTCCTTCCCTTTGTAAGTCCCGGTCTCACGCCTCCTCCATCTTTGGAGGCCCCATCCCTGTGCCCGCCAAGCCTTGACCCCTCCCCTGAGGAGTGCCAAGGCAGCCCACCAAATCTTGACCAGCTCCTCAGTCTATTTAAATTGCTCCCCGGAAAGTTCCTTTGTGGTCGTGGTCTTTCCTCTTTCCCCCCTGTGGTTGCATTGGCAGCTCCCGGGTTCCCCTGGGGGGGACCACCCGAAAGTGCAGGAATCCCATTAAACCTGGATATCCTTTAATTCGGCTTGATTGGGGTTTTTGCGTTGGCAGAGAGCTTGCGTTAGGAAATATTCCTAACACCCTTGTCTCTCCTGTAACCCTAACTCACAGTGTGGTTGTGGAGTCTCTAACAGCAACATATGGACTCTGCTTCCTTGAGTTGAGACTGTGGAATTCCTTCCTCTGTTTCTTACTGTGCTATTTTGGGCCTGCCTGCTAAGGTCATAGGTATAGTCTCCTCTCTTTGGCACACGTTTCCACAGAGGGCCGAGCAGATGTTGGTGGTCTGGGCTGCAGCCTAGGGCTATTTTGAAACCGTTGGCCAGGCTGCCATTGGGAGCCATGTTGATATGGGAGGCCTGAACTGCCACCCAAGAACACAATGAGGTCTTGGTCCTTGCTTCTACCGAAGGCCACATCTGGGTCTAATGCCCTGCTACAGCTGAGGTCTGTGTTGAGACCCATGGTCCAGGCTGCCTGCAGGGCCAATGCAGAAGTGTGTGTGTGTGGGGGGGTGTCCTGTGCTACCACCTGAAGCTATGTTGATGTCTGTAGGCTGTTCTGCCCCCAGGGCTCATACTGATCTGAGCGGCCTGAGCTGCCACCTGAGGGCTGTATCTGGGTCTGGGATCCTACTGCAGCTAGGGTCTGCATTGATGTCACGGTCCGAGTTACCACCAAAGGCCATGGGGATGTCCATGGTAGATGCTACTGCCTAAAGCCATGTCAATATCTGTGGGCCACGTAGCCACTAGGAGCCACCTGAAGCCATCTTGATGTCTGGGTTCCAGGCAGCCCCGAGGGCCTTGTCTGGGTTCATGGTCTTGCTCTAGCAGGGGTTATATTTGTGGACTGAGCTGTCACCAGATACCGAGGGGAGCCCATGACCTGTGCTCCCATTGACTACAAAGAGCAAGGAGGCTATGTCTGCCATTACATGGATGGCTGCAGGTGCACGGCTGAGGAGAGACATGGAGGCCCTGTGACAACTCCTACCCCCACCTCAGCCTGCCCCCCTCAAAAGTAAAGTAACAGCCTCAACAGGAAGCCACCAAAGAAAACTTTAAAAAAGAGTAACAGAGATGCCACCGAAATCACAGGCTTCTGGCAGAGGTGTGGGAGAGGAAGGACTCGGCTGTAGCTCAAGGCCACTAAGACCTTGACCATGCTCCAGAAAGTATACAGCTAACACAAAGTGGACTCTTCTTTTTGAACCTTTTACTTCTTTTTCAGGGAGGTCACAAGGGGGTAGAGCGGCCATGAAAGGACTGGGAAGGGACTGTGACGGGGAATGTGATGTGGAACTCCCATGGAGTCAATAAAATTGTTACGTGAGGAAGAAGTCTATGCGTGTGAGAAAAGGAGACACTCATGAATATGCAGTGGCTCGCAGGGGAGCACTGGGCCCGGCTCCTGGAGTTCAGCGGAAAAAAGGGAGGAGGGATCATATGAACAAGGGGTTTAAGATCATGATGGGGCAGCCACGGAGATAGCTGACCCGAATTAGTGGGAGCTCACGGACTCTGGACTGCATGGGACTGAACTAGGCCTTCTGAATGTGGGTGAGAGTTATGGCTTCACCTGCTGCGAGGGAAGGCCTGGCAGTTGGACCAGGACTTATCCTGGATATGTGAAGTGGCTTTTTGGAGCTCATTCCCTATGGTGGGATACCTTGCTTGGTCTTGATACAGGGGTTAGGGGCTTGGTCCTGCCTCAACTTGGCATGCCAGACTTTGTTGACTCCTCAGGGGAGGCCTTAACCCCTCTGAGAAGTGGAGGGGGGTTGGGAAGGGGAGAGGTGGGAGGCAGGAGTAGAAGAGGGAGGGGGAACTGGGGTTGGCATGTAAAATTAAATAAATAAATAAATAAATAAATAAATAAATAAATAAATAAAGGAAACCTTTCTAATCCCAATGAACCCTCAAGGAATCACTGCACCCCTTTGGTTACCAAGGTGTTTTGTTACCAAGGTGATTTTTTTTTTTGTAATTTTAATGTTTTGTGATTCAAAACATAAATTGCCAGTTGCAAGACGTGCTGCCACAGTGAGGGTCCCCTGCAGCAGCTCTGCTGGGTCTCAGGGCCCACTGTCCCTTTCTGCCTAGGTCTCTCCAGGCCCGTCTTCACCTGAAACAGAGCCCTCCCCACCCTCAAAACTCACACGATCTAATCTAACAATTTATCTCCTAGAGATCCCTGTGTTACATTTCCTTTTCACAGCAAAAATTACAAATTGTATTAATAAATTACAGAAAACCTCAACGAACAATAACAGTCAAAATCTGGTTTCTCATGTATCTTATGCATGATTGTATTTATATGAACTGACTACATGTGATCATGGCTTGTACATCGTGTACTTATACCAAATTGACTTCTAAGTAAGTGCTCATGTAAACTGAAGTTGTTAACTTGGCCCACCTTTATTTTGTTCATAGTAAAACTAAAATTTTGAGAAAAAAATATTGATTAAATACAAAGATATATTTAAAAAACTGTGACCACATAGGTTAAAAAACTAGAGATGGCTAATGGTTCTGAGAGGACAGTTAACATGAGCTTTAAAGACGGAAAAATTTTCATTTATATTTTAATTTATAATATTAAATATATATATACTTAAAAGGTGGCTAAGAAGAGGGAGATCTACTATATGGATATAAAAATACCCTCATACATACTGAGAAAAACTTTTCAGTGTGGGATAAGCTTGATTCATTGGCACAAGAAAGGGCTTTTTGAATAGAATACTGACAGCAAGGGTATGAAGACCAAAATCTAATAAATGAGCCCTCATCAAGGTGGAAACCTTCTATATGACAAAGGACAGCATCATCCAGCAAATCAAGAAACAAAACCCAACTAAAAAATGGGATTGAGAGCTAAGCAGAGTTCTCAAAAGATGAAGCACAAATGTCTGAGAAGCACAATGAGATATTATTCATCTATTAAGAAAAATGAAATTTGCAGGTAAATGGATGGAATTATAAAAATTACTGAGTGAGATAACTCCCCATAACAAATATTGTATGTTTTATATGTAGACATTAGTTTTTATATGCTTCTTAGAAAATCTTTTGAAACGCATGCTTCAAGTCAAATAACCACAGGGTTTATGTAAGGGACCAGATGGAGAAGGAAGTGGAAATAGGATCTATTGCTACGGATGGTGACGGGGAAACTAGAATAGCAGGGTTAGATAGGAAGGGGGCTGGCTGGGAGAGCAAGGTGGAGGAGGAGGTAGTATGGGGAGGGATTTTTGAAAGTCACATGGAAGCCTCCTAATGCAGAAGCTTCCTCAAGCATACACATATAGGAGAGACACCTAAATGAAGTCACCATATATGGGTGAGACAATGCCCCAGCTAGACCTCATATGCTACCATGTAAACCATCTAGAGCCAGGAATGCGTCATACGGAGTCCTTCGCCAAAAGGGTTCCGTAGACCCGCCCCCAAACATCACAGGCTATCGCCAAAGCTAGTAGTTGCTCTCTACGACCTGATGATGATTCCACTTCCTAACTAGAAGCTGCACCCTATCTTGGTCAGTGTTCTGTTGCTATGAAGAGACACCATGACCATGGCAACTCTTATTATAAAACTCTTATTATAAAACTCTTTTTATAAAAGAGAGCATTCAGTTGAGGCTTGCTTACATTAGCAGTCTCATGCATTGCCATCATGGTGGGGAGAATGTAGGCATGAAAGCAGGCATGGTAGCCGAGAGTTCTACCTCTGGATCCAAAGGCAGCAGGAAGAGTCACTATGCCTAACTTGGGCTTTTGAAACCCCCAAAGCCCACCCAATGACATTCTTCCTCTAACAAGGCCACACCCACTCCAACAAGGCCAAACCTCCTCCTTCTCAAGTAGCGCCACTCCCCAATAACCTAGCATTCAGATATATGAACATGTTGGGGGCCACTCTATTCAAACCACCAGACACCCCTACTAACTAGTGTTTATGGTGCCAGACAGTCCACCAAAGGCTCCCGGAAGACAAAGGTAAGCATCAGTATCACCCAGCTACAAACCCTTTGACCTGCCTGAAAGTTATATTAGTGCAGTCATGGTACAAATATTATGGGTAACTTTTTAAAGCCCACTCTATGAGATAGAGCCCATATCTGACATTGCTGAAGTGGTCAAGAACCTGAGACTAGATAGTTCATAGGCCTGGGGGAATCTATCACAATTATTTTGCTAAAGGAACATAACAATGACTTTTAGTGGCATATTGTTATATCCATATCAGTTCCTTACTCAACTCAACATCAGTGAAGCTTCTTCTTTCAGTAGATGGAAAATAACGCAGAGACCCAGAACTGGACAGTGTGCAGAGGCTGAGAGACCTGGGATATCTTCATCAAATCCCTCCCCCCAGGACTCAGGAATCTATGCAAAAGAGGAGATGAAGAGCTAGAGGTCATGGATGATTCCAACTCAATAGTATCTTCCAGATAAGACACAACTGATACATATTTGAACAAAAGAAACTTTTGCGTGCATAGTGGCATGAACAGCACCTGCACAGGCCCTACATGGGTTCCTATCACTGAGGGGGCACATGGAAATGATTTCAAACTTCTTAACCAAGAAGCTAGCTGTTGTGTTTTTCTTGTTTTGTTTTTGTTTTTCTGAATAGCCCTGGGTGACCTGGAACTCTCTTTGTAGACCAGGATGACCTTGAACTAGGAGCTACCTACCTCTGCCTCCTGAGTGCTAGGATTAAATGCATGTGTCGCTACCACCCTAATTGCTACTTTTTAACTGATACCTGCTGGGAAAAGGAACATTTGTTTCTGCAATGTAGCATCATTGGGTATATTAGCCACACATGAAGGCAGACCCATGCCTGGGAGTAGTTGGCCAATACATAGGAAACTCCATAGATTTTGTTATTGTTGCTTGCTTGTTGTATGTGTGTGTGTGTGTATGTGTACTTTTGTTTTGGCATTATTTAATCTTATTGGACTTTTTCTTGTTTGATTTTTATTTTATGGGGATTTTGTTGAGAGATAGAGAAGACATAAATTACCATAGGCAGGGAGTCTATTACCATAGTTGGAGGGGGGAGGGGAAACATGATTAAAATAAATTGAATGAAAATAATAATAATAATTTTAAAAAAAGACCTGAACAATTACAGCACCAGTTGACATCCAGACAAAGATGGGAGAATGTCACAGAACCCCACCCCTAGATGATGAACTACAAGTAATTTACAATTGCTGAGAGAGGGAGAATTAGTCTCTAGGCATGAGCCACCTGACTGATTATCCAGTGTCAAGTGGGCAGCCCTAGAAACATACGCAGATAGGCAACAGGAACGGATACAGTTAACTGGGTTTGCATGTTTGCTTATTTGTATGTATATGCAAGAATGGTTAATATAAAACAAAACAGGAGGCCGCAGGAATTTGGAAAGGGGATGGTCCATGGTAGGGGTAAAGGGATGAGAGGAAGAAGGATAATGACTTAATCATATTTTAATTAAAATTTAAAATAGGATTTACTACAAGCACAAGGAAAATAATCCAGGAAGATCTGAGAAATGCAAACAAATAAATGATGAGCAAAATGTTATTTATGTGGCTGGGTCTAAAAATATGACGGCTAATTTACAGAAGGTTAGCAGAAGGAAACTATAAACTGACCAGTTAAACTGGGAGAAGGTATTTATCTCTGAACTATTTCAGAGGAAAGATCTGTGTTCACTCTCTACTTACAGTGTACGTTAAGGCAGTAAATGCTTGAGCAATACAGAAACGCTTGGTGTCGCGAAGGAAAAGAGTAGTCAGAGCAAGCAAAAAGTACACGCAATCCAAACCTTCCACTACTGTTCATGGTAAATGCTTTACAATGTTCTGTTGTGAAGGCTCTACTCACTTGGTGTGTGTGTGTGTGTGTGTGTGTGTGTGTGTGTGTACGCGCACGCGCGCGCGCATGCGTGCGTATGTATGTGTATGTCTGTGTGTGTGTGTGTGCATGTTCTACAGTGAATTTAAACCCAGCACATCCTTCATACGTGCTAGCAAGCGCGCTGCACTGTGCTGTATCCTCAGCCCTTTCTTTCCTTCTATTTTGAAACAGTGTCAGTAAACCGTTAGGGAGGCCCTGAACTTTTAGCTCTCCTCCCAAGCAGCTGGGATTAGGAAAAGGCGTCACTAGGCCCCACTTCCTGTAGGCTTATCTTTGAAAAGTCCTTTTCTAGGGATTCCGGAAACACCGTGCCTAGAGGGGAGAGTAAAGTGGGAAGACCAGTTTCTTCATTTTGAGATTCTACTAACATACACATCAAAACTGTAAATTCGGGAAATACAGGTGTAGTTTCGAATTCTAATCCGAGACAAACGAGTTGTTTTTATTACAGTTGTCTTCGCGGCGCCCTCCGCTCTCAGTGCACCCTTTCAAGGGTGCTGGTGTGTGGCGGGGTGTTGTTCCAGATAGCACTCTGCACTGCTTCAGCTTGGCCCTCCTCCCTACACACCTAGGCCTGCCTGGAGCTACAGGTTAGGACCATCCAGTCCACCGTCATTAAGCTGCCATTCCAGACCATTTGTGCTCTTTTTTCTCTGTACTAGGACAGCCCAGGCACTTTGTATGACAGTTCACACTACAACCTCGCCACCTATCGAAAGCCAGAGAGCCCCTCACCACGCGAGTTTGTAGCTTGTTTTCCTTTCCTGTACCTTGGAATTTCCCCGTTTTAAATGGGTACCTCTATAAAGCCATGTTCTAAACAAGGCTAGCTAGCTAGTTATTTTATCCACCATTATTGTCTGCATGGTGAGAAATTGAAGTATATCATGTTGCTGCCAAAAAAATCATTTAAATACGTTACATCTGTACAAAAGGCAAGTTTGGGGCAGTGGTGGTGCAAGCCTTTCATCCCAGCACTCGGGAGGCAGAGGCAGGAGGATCTCTGTGAGTTCGAGGCCACCATGATCTCCAGGACGGGCGCCAAAGCTACACAGAGAAACCTTGTCTGGGAAAACCCCATGCTGTTCTAAGGGGTTGAAGTGGTTCTGCAATGCACGATCGTCTCCATCACCCACCTAGGGCTTGGCTTTGGTGTGGGTAGGCCCGCTTTCCCTAACATTAGAATGTTCTAGAATTCTCTTCGCAGGCCTTCTGTAAAGCCTACAAGAGAAAGGCTTCCCTTACAACTTAAACTCCACGCGGAAAGAAATATTCTCATGTGTTCACGGCTGCATCTGTTTTTCCTGGTAATTCAGGTACTCATTTATTTGAAAGAAAAAAAAGTCAGCTGTGAGGCTCTGTGGGCCGCCATGGCGGTGGCGTCCGTCCCTCCCGAGGGCTCCGCCTCCTACATGTGGCAGAAGGCGGCAAGGAGTTCGGCCAAGCGACGCCCGAGACTCGCTCATTTTGTTCATTTCAAGCCGCTGGCCACACTTTTTGGATTCATGGGGCCATTTTTGGCCATAACCTAAATAAAAGTTTTCCAAACAAAACTCTGGGCACCATTCAGCATATAGCACATGTCAGGGGGGTCCCGCGCCGTCTGTGAGGACGCGGCCTAGCAGAGCGGCCAGGGGCACCGTACCTCGCGCATGCCCCGTGGCACCCCTCACGCACCCGGAGGGCGACGTGGGTCCCCGGGGGGGCCCCCCTGCGAGGGCCCGACGTGGCCGCCCATTGGCTGAGGCCTACCGCACGGCCAGGTCACGCACAGCCACCCCTGGCCCCCGCCCGCCACGCCTCAGTGCCTCGGCGACCCCGGCCCGGCTCGCTTCGGGGCTCCGCGTCTCTGTCCTCCTCCTCGCCCGTTGGAGACCAGGCGGCCCCGCAGCGCGCCCACAGCCCCCCCGGGTGAGGCGGCCACATAGCCTGGTCCACCCCGAGGTGTTTTCACCGAACTCCAGCCGCCATCATGGTGAGTCGGGGCAGGCCGGCTGGTGGGGGACGGGCCCTGCTGGAGGCCACACTCCTCAGACGGGGTGAAATTTGGATTTTTTGGGTAGCACGGAGATGAGGTGAAGGGAAGGGTGGGGTTCCTTGAGGATTCCAGTTGTGGGGCCCGCCTGACACCCCCAGGGGCGGCCCTGCCGACTTGGCGGCCTACCAGCACACCGGGGCTGCTGGGACATGGCCAGAGGCCGGTGGACACGGCCGCAGGGACCTCGGGTGCTCCGGGCCGACCGTGTGCTCAGCCTGGGCCTCGCGCCACATCTCTTTCCCGCCTTCTGGCCTCAGGGCCTGCGGGAGCCCGGCCCCCACTCCGCGCCCCACCCCAAGCCTCACCCCACCCCCACCTTATCCACACCCCACGCCTATCCCCACCCCCACCTCATCCCACCCTCACCCCTGTGCCTGTCCCTATCCCCGCGCCTCGCCCCACCCCGCGCCCATCCCCCACCCCGCGCCTCGCTCCACCCCCAATCCCCGCACCTCTCCCCACCCTGCGCCTTGCCCGTGCCCCACCCCCACCCCGCGCCCATCCCCCACCCCGCGCCCATCCCCCACCCCGTGCCTCGCTCCACCCCCAATCCCCGCACCTTGCCCCACCCCGCGCCTTGCCCGTGCCCCACCCCCACCCTGCGCCTACCCCCACCCCTACCACTAGCCCCACCCCGCGCCTCACCCCGCCCCACCCCCCTCCCCAAGTCTCCCGCCTCGCCCCACCCCGTGCCTGTCCCTACCCCGTGCCTCGCCCCACCCCTGCGCCTATCCCTACCCCACCCCGTGCCTCTCCCTACCCAGAGCCTCGCCCCACCATCACCCTGCTGGCGCGGCCCTGTGGGGGGGGCACCTGAGGACCAGGTGGGTGCTCTGGGTAGGCTTGTGCGCATGCGCGTGCAGGAGGCGACCCAGGCAGCTGGCGACCTGAACCGGAAAGCAACTCTGCTACAATTCCAGCACAGAGGAGGCTGCCGGAGGAGATGCGAGTTCTGGGCTAGCTTGGGCGGGGAACAGTACCGAGCGTGTCGGTAGCCATTGTCGAACATGTTGCATTTCATTTACACAGGTTTCCCCATTTTAGCGATAAAGGAAGGAAATTAATATAGTTTATGACGATGTTAAAATAAAATTGGGCAATTTCATGTAAATATTTTAGTTGTAAAATTACTTGTCAATCTCAGTTAAATTAAAATAACAGTACTGTAAAGTACTTGTGGACAGTTTTCTCCATTAGAGTTAGAAATTTAATGACATCAGACTTACTATCGGGGCCAGTATTTGTACCATACATGGCAATTTGCTTATTATGGTGATTTAATTAAATTTCAAAGAACATTATTCTGGAATTTTTAGTAACAATATTCTCAGCTTCTAGCGATTTTTGATGTGGATATTCAGATATAATGTTATTGTACTGTGGAGAGTTGATGTGTGATAGCTTCCAAGTTCATTGTTAGTATCCTAATATTTCTCAATTCATTTGGAGGTCGAATTGATAAATTGTCTTATACTTAATAGTCTGTTTTCAATATGCTATTACATTTATTAATGGATATTTTTCTACCAAGTTCGGTATATTTTGTGGATAATCTCAACTACTGGAGGCAGTAGGGGCCAGGTGCCTAAGGCAAGAGGATCACTTGAGTGCCACAGTAGTTTAAGGCTAACTTTGCAACATGAGACATTGTCTTTAAAAATAATCATAGAAGGCAGAGGAAGGTGGAAATCCATGACTCTGAGGGCCGACTGATCTACAGGTCAGCCAAAGTTGCATAGTAAGAACCTGTCTCTAAATAAAGTTCAAAAATTATACTATTTTATTCTGACTTAATGATTATTTGGTTGTAGAGTGTTTTTGGTCATGTTTTAAAAAGCAGCTATTGGTTATGGGTGTTTTAAACACTAAGTGAAGCATACAGTAAGTAGCATTTCTGCCTGTGGTTCAGGGCTTGTTAAAATGAGTACTTTTGCTTTGTTAGCTTTGAGTGCCACCTACTGGCCAGGGTATGGTGTGCCTTCTTTAATACATCATTACACTATTAAGATGAGACAAATTTTATACTTACCCTAATTAAGCAGGAAGCCTAAGCCCAAATCGAGTGACCTATAATATTTGATGCTTTATTTTTCTCATTGTTAAATTTTCCTCAAATACCCATCTTTTGTATAAAGAAAATAATTAGAAGATATTTGAGCTTTTTTCTAATTCCTTAATTTTCAAGCAAGGAAATCAAGATCCTGAAAACAGGTAATTTATTTAAGAGCAAAAAAAAAAAATCAAGTTCTTCCCCCACGATCATGTTTCCCTTCAATTCTAGGGATATCACACGTAACAGTTTCAGCACATCCTTATACAGGTTTTGGTACCAGCAATTCTTTGTTGGCGGCGGTGGTGGTTGTAGTTGGTATTATGGGATATTGAAGTTGTATCCCTGGCTGCCTACCTACCAGATGTCAGACGTTTACCTCACTGGTGATATCCAGCAATATCTCTAGGTATTAAGTGTCCCTGAAGCACTGAGGATCAGTGCATTTATTACTTCTTAGACTCTGACACAGTTATCTGGTGAAGTATAACATCTCTAAATAAAAAAGCATCCATGCCTTGTGTTACAGACATCAGAAATAAAAATTAGTTATAAATAAATATAGCCTATTTTCATTCATAAAGGAAGAGACAGTTGAGAAAGGGAGTCCTATAAAAATTACAGAACCACTGTTTGTTTTGAATTTATTTTTGAATGAAAAATTGAGAAGGGTTGGACAGATGTAGGAAAGCAAATCTAGTCAAGTTCTAAAGAGTTGAAGATACATAGCATATGTAGTAGTCCCATTTAGAAAAAAAGTAAAATTGTATGACATTAAAAGAAGGGAAAACATTAATCTTTTTACTCCCTGTCATTTCACTGTCATGAAATATTGTTGAAGGGAATTTGCTGTTCAAAAGAATAAGGTTGTTCTTAAGTAGGAACACAAAATAGCCTCTGAGCGGCTTGAGCTTTTGAAATCTGAAAGCCCAACTCTGATGAGGCCACAACCCCAAATCTTTTCAAGAGGTGACCATTCTTACTCAGATTAACACACTGTTTTTAAAAAGATGACTGTGAGAAACATATTTCAGAAAGTACTGTTTCCTTTCGTTTAATTTCCACACCAGTTCTCTGCTAATTGCTGTCCCTGAAGCTAAACTAAGCTCTATAGATAGGTGATTGGGAGTAACACTAACTTACGTTAAATACAAAAAGTATATTTTTTATATAGTTTGTCATATGTGTTTATGTATATGTATTTTTAAATTGTTTATTTTCTAAATTACAGTCTGCCACAACTTCTGAGTCTCCAAATTCAGCTGTCTCCAGGGAGGCCAGCACCCAGTCTTCAGCAGCAGCCACCAGTCAAGGATATGTTTTGCCAGAAGGCAAAATCATGCCAAACACTGTTTTTGTTGGTGGAATTGATGTTAGGGTATTGTATTCATACTTTGTTTGCATTTTAAAATACATTGTGAAGCCAGGGAGTGTTGGGTGAGAAGAGGTGGGAGTGGTGCATGAGCGCTGGACTTCCGAGAGGAGCCCTGGCAACAGTTCAGAGGCTCAAAAATGTTATTTAAAGTGTTGTGGATGATGGGGTTTGATGTGTAGACCTAAAAGGATTTTCATTGTTGTAAATTTTATGCAGTTTTGGTTTTAACCCATAGAGACTAAAACTACACTCAAAGTAGAGTAATTTCGGAATACCAGAGATTGACTTGCATATAATCAAATTTCTTTTTCACAATACAATTAGAAATCTTGAATGCTTAGTCTTTACTCTTGGAGTTTATTTATTCTCATAGATGGATGAAACCGAAATTAGGAGTTTCTTTGCCAGATATGGCTCAGTAAAAGAAGTGAAGATAATCACTGATCGAACTGGTGTGTCGAAGGGGTATGTAAACATGTTTGCTATAGCTACTGTTTATAGAACTGAGCATGGCTGGAGAGATGCCTGGATATCAGACAAGACTCTAAGTGGGCATTAATAAAACTTGTTGCTTTTGGTTATTTTATGGATAAAAGGTTTTTTTTTTATCAGTTTTATTATCCTAGTATTTGTATTTTGGTATTTCCTAACTCACACAAATCTAATAACATGGGTTATCAGATTCCTTTTGTACATTTCACAGTATCTTAAATTTTAGCTGTCTTGCCTTACATGATCTTTGTTAATGAATATTAACCCATTCTGATATTAGACTAAGAGAACAAAGTGCTATTTATAGAGGATCTGTTGTCTATGTTTCAGCATATTTAGGACAGTATATTCATCTTCCATTATCACCATTTCTGCTATTTTATAGAATACTAGATAGTGTAAATCATGGTACTATGTAGTTACAATTTTGTATTTCATTTATCTGCTTTCTAGCTATGGATTTGTTTCATTTTATAATGACGTGGATGTGCAGAAGATAGTAGAAGTAAGTAATAGTCTTACAGAAAATTTCTTTAGCAATGCTTTAGAGTTGAAAAGTACTGGATATTCAGTCTTATATAAAATACAGAGAAAAATAGGCTTCCTTTCTGTTTAAAATTAAAAAAACCTTTTAATTTTTGTCTTTTGAGACAGGATTTTGCTGTAGCTTTGGAGGCTATCCTGGAACTGGCTCTGTAGGCCAGACTAGCCTCAAACTCACAGAGATCTGCCTGTCTCTGCCTCGTGAGTGCTGGGATTAAAGGTGTGCGCCACCACCGCCTGGCCAAAATGTAATCTTACGTAGTTTAACAGAACCTGCTTGCTTGGGGGCCTCTAGCTTTATCAGCTAGAGACAGAGTTAGAAATGGGATGAATGGCTTTACAAAATTTAACTTGATGCTTTGAGATGCTTTGACTAGAGTTCTAAGGCTGAGCACAGTAGTATTTGCCCAAGTCTCGGAAGTAATAAATTATCATTTGTTACTGTTTTTAGTCACAGATAAATTTTCATGGTAAAAAGCTGAAACTGGGCCCTGCAATCAGGAAACAAAATTTATGTGAGTAAAACCAGAAATTGTTCTTGATAAAACTGTTTAGGTTTTCAGAGAACTTGATGTAAGTTTTTCTCTTGTTTCTTTTAAAGGTACTTATCATGTGCAGCCACGTCCTTTGATTTTTAATCCTCCTCCTCCACCACAGTTTCAGAGTGTTTGGAGTAGTCCAAATGCTGAGACATACATGCAGCCTCCAACCATGATGAATCCTATAACTCAGTATGTTCAGGTAATAACAGCCTGCATTCTTGTTCTTAGGTTTAAGTCTTTTTAAGCTCTGAAATCATATGCATGGTTTGGATGTTAAGTGTAATACAGTCCAGTCCTTATTGGAATACTTGAAATGGGAAGAATTTGTTTATTTTCATTCTTAATTGCTGTTTTCCTCATGCTGAGCTGAAATCTGCCTCTATGTAGTTTGTAAGCCTTTATCCTAGAACCTTGGTAGCCACATTAGATATATTTTTTTTCCAAAGTTTATATTTCAGACACATAAAGTATATATAGAAGAATTTTACTATTGCCTTTTTTTTCCAAGTTGAAAAAGTTCAATAAATGTTCAGGAACAGCTTTGCATATCCTCTTAGTTGGTTCTTCCCAAAGAAGATCAGTTCATCTGTGTTTGACCTGCAGTGAATTCCAAATGCCTCCTCATGTAGGTTGTTGACACCTGGGTTTATTTTAGCTCTAAAATTGATAGGTTTTATCTAAAATCATAGGTTTCTTGAGTTTAATTTGAGCTGGGTTAATATTTAAATTTTCATGTTTACTATGCTTATTTATGCTAAATAACATTCTTAGTACATTTTACTTTTATGCTTTTCAATTTTAGAGACTGTTTTTGGCAAAAAAATAATAAAGTCATATTTATTTTTTGTGTGTGGAATATAAACTGTGTCTTGCCTTATTTTTCTTGTTCAAAATATGACTTAGAAGAAAATCTATACTTACTCCTAATATTTATTGTGAATCATGACTGATATAAGGCATTTGTGTGTGCTACTACTTGCTTTTAGTCAGTAAATACTGAAGTATAAGAAAACAATGATTCATCCAGGTGTGGTAGTGCTCACGTGATTTACTCGGGAGGCTGAGACAGGAGGATCTCTTGAGTCCAGGAGTTCTGGGCTGTAGTGTGCTATATCGTACTAAGTACGGCATCAATATGGTAACCTCCCAGGACCAGGTTGCCTAAGGAGGGGTGAATCAGCCCAGGTCGGAAAACAATGATTTAATCACTTCTCCAGTTTCAGATTGTAATTCCTTAACTTTCAGAAATTAAATGAGGCTATAGAAAAGTTAGAGCTTCTCCGTCCTGTTAACATTGCTATGAGTGCATTATCTGTGAAGGTATTTTCATAAAGAAACAGAAGATGTTATTTATTGAACTCTCTTGCTAGAACTGTATGTATAATTGGTGTACAGCAACTTCCAAAGGTGAATTTTGGCTTAGAAAAGCAGTCATTTAAGTTGTCTTTTTCCTCCTTCCTGTGCAGTGGGTTATCATTTGACAAGAAATATTTTCCTTATAAAACCAATCTTTTAGACTCCTGAGTTGCTATATATATAGAAAAAGAGAAAAAATACTTTTTTGTTGTATTGTGAATGATACTCTTTCTCATTTTCTCAAATTTATGTTATTAATCCAATTTTTCTGTGAACTTTATTCTCAGGCATACCCTCCTTATCCAAGTTCACCAGTTCAGGTCATCACTGGGTATCAGCTGCCAGTTTATAATTATCAGGTATTTTTTCCTTTAATTGAAAATGACTTTTCTCACACACGTATATTCCAGTTGTGATTCCCCTTTCTTTACTTCTCCCAGCCCCTGTCCTCATTCATCCTATCCAGATCTACTCCTTATAAACAGGCTTGTAAGGTGTCTTAGTGTTCTAGTGCTGTGAAGAGACACCATGACCACAGCGATTATTATAAAAGAAAGCATTTAGTTGAGGCCAGCTTACAGTTTCAGAGGTCTAGTTCATTATCAGCGTGGCAGCATGCAGGCAGACATAGTGCTGGAGAGGTAGCTGAGAGTTCTATCTACATCTTGAATCCATAGGCAGCAGGAACAGACAGCCCCTGTCTCTGTCTTGGGCTTTTGAAAATCTCAAAGGCCACCCCCAGTGACACATTTCTTCCAACAAGGTTACACCCCTTCTTTTTTATTTATTTATTTTTATTCCATGTGCGTTGGTATTTTGCCTACATATATGTCGGAGAGGGTGTCGGATCCCCTGGAACTTGAACTGCAAACAATTGTCTGCCTAGTGGGTGCTGGGAATTGAATGTGGGACCTCTGGAAGAGCAACCAGTGCTCTTAACCACTGCACCATCTCTCCAGTCCCCCAAGGCTACACCTCTTAATCCTTTCAAATAGTGCCATTCCCTGGTGACCAAGCATTCAAGTATATGGGCCTATGGGGCCATTCTCACTCAATCCACCACAAAAGGAATAATAATAAAGTATGTTAGAGAAAACTGCCATAGCAAAACTGAGCTAGGGAGAAAAAAAAACAAAAATGGAAAAAGAGCCCAAGAGAAGTCACAAGACTTAGAGATCCATTTGTTTGCACACTCAGAAATATCATAAATAACTAAACTGGAAGCCATAATACATAGGCAGAGGAGCCGGTGCATGCAACCTCAGTCCTGTGCAGTCATAAGAGCTTTGATTGTGTTGATTTATAGGGCCATATTCTCCTGGTGTCCTCTATCCCCTCTGACTCCTCTTCCCCAGGGTTCCCTAAGCACTGAGGAGGACTTGAATTATCAGATAATTTAAGGGAATGTAAAATAACTTGGAGATACTACTTTGGTCTTTATATAAAATTGCTACATAGTGTGCTATATAAATGATCTAAAATTAAAGGGAAGTAGAATTAGTCTATAATTCAGACATCAATATTATTTAGAGGTAAATATTTTGACAAGGAAAAAACATTTGTTGAGACTGTTTATGAAGATTAAGTATCTTCTGTTTATTTCAACATACTTTCATTTTTGTCAAATGTCTTAAAAATCCTTGCTGACTTAGAAGTTTTTATAAGATAGGTTAAAATAAAAATATTACCCAGTACCGAATTTTGATTGATAGTGCATAATTTTGCTAGATGCTATAAAATAGTAGTTCCGTGAATTTCTTCCAATAGATGTGACCATATGTATGACCCATAACTGTAGCTGTAGTAATAATTTCCAAGTGCTCCTGTCTTTTTAAATTTTCCTGAATGCCAGCTTCCAATTGAGAAAAAGTGAGTTTTACATATGGAAGAAACTGAAAAATGCACAGATAGTAGCATAAAGGTACCTATCTTTTGTTCTGTTTCGTAATAAGAAATTGAGTCAGGGTGATAAAGACTGTAACATTGTCTAATTATCTCTTTTGAAAAGATGTGTGGGTGTTTAAATAATCTTTGTTTTCTTTTCTTAAGATGCCACCGCAGTGGCCGGCTGGGGAACAGAGGAGTTATGTTATACCTCCGGTAAAATGAATTAGCTAAATGTACTCTGCTTACTTAGTCTTACAGTTTTCTCTCATTTATTTCTTTTGCAATATTGTGTAGGCTTATAAATATTCTAATTACCTTATTTTAGGTATTTTACTTCATCTCAGTTATATACTCACATAAGAAAAAACCTGCTTTTTGTTTTTCATATTATTGTTGTATGCCCAGTCAATGGCTGCTTCATAAACAATAAGTTTTTGGTTACTTATTGGCATGATGTATAATAAAGGAAAATATTATTAAATATTAGATTCAGAGTTAGCATGTGGTCTTTCTAGAATCTGCCTGAGTTTGCAACAAAAAGAAAATATATAGAAGAGAAACATTTTACCTTTAAAATAAAAGGTGATTCCATCTATCAGTAAACCACCTGAGCTGCTGTTAACTAACTTTCATAAAGATAAAGATAGGATATTTGAAAAACAGAGAATTCTCAGGTACTCCGTTAACTACATATTATTGTTCCTTTAATTCTACTGACTTTCATGTTGACAGAGGCATTTTTAAAATAAAAGACTTCATTTTAAAACAGTGTAGTTTTAAACATTTAGTTTAAAACAGTTTCTGAAATGACCTTCTAAAGAATGACTTAGAAATGTATCATGTTTCTTGTTAATTATACTTTTATCGTTTTAAATTTAGGCTTATACAACTGTTAACTACCATTGCAGTGAAGTTGACTCAGGAACTGAAGTTTTGTCAAATGAATGTTCAGTTCATGAAGCTACTCCAGCCTCTGGAAATGGCTCACAAAAGGCAAACATCTAATTTTATTTACTGTTTTTAAAATTTATTTTATATTAATTATGATTCTTTGACCTATTTGCCACGATTTAAAAATGAAAGTTACAACCTGCAGAGCTCAGGGGACTTAACGCTGCAATTAATGTACAAGAAAATAATACCTCAGATACCCCAAACTTGGAGTTTCTGATTCCTTTGTTGTATCTTTTCTTCTAATTGCATTTTTCTTAAATCATATTTTAGTTACTGGTCTATAGTATGATTTGGTAGAATTCAGTGGCCAGATTTCTACTATTAGTATGAATATTTGCCATGTCTTTTATAGTTTAAATTTTTTATTTAGCAAAATAGTACTATGTATTATTTATGATACTCTGAAAATATTTATGACATTAGCTTTTTAAAATGGTAATTGTTTGATACCGAATTAGACAGTCCGTCTGTCCTCCCTCCTTCCTTCCTTCCTTTCTGTTGGTTTTTCGAGACAGGGTTTCTCTGTGCTTTGGAGCCTGTCCTAGAACTAGCTCTTGTAGACCAGGCTGGTCTCGAACTCACAGAGATCCACCTGCCTCTGCCTCCAGAGTGCTGTGATTAAAGGTGTGTGTCACCACCGCCTGATTTAGTCATTTCTTTAATCATATTCTCATCTCAAAATTCTAATTCATATTGTTGAATAAATAAAGCAGTTGACATGTTGGGAAAAAACGAAAGATTTCACTGGACAGATCATCTGTGTGTGCTAGTGAATAAGAAAACTATTGAACAATAAATAAGGAGTTCAAAACTAGCATTGGCTACATGGCCAGTTTGAGGCAAGCCTAGGGTTACATGAGACCCTGCCTCAAAAAGAACAAATTTTGCACACATAAATATACACATAAAATTAAAATAGCTTGTTGAACAATTATACTAACATATCTCCCTGAATATGTTTTTGAAATATTGAAATGTTTGATTCTTTCTGTAATAGCGAAAAATGAATGCTTCAAACAAAATACCATAGTTTTAATAAATACAAATTTTTAAATTTGCTAAAATACTAAATTTAGGCGGACTATATATAAAGTAAACAATAAATGGTAAGAATTTGATGCTAGTGAAAGATTTTCTTAGTAGAGTATATGCTCAATATACTTTCAAAAAGCCATTAGCAGTGAATAAAAGATGTAGTCTTTAAACTTCTGTGTTTCAGAAGTCTGTGGACCGAAGCATACAGACGGTGGTCTCTTGTCTATTTAACCCCGAGAACAGACTGAGAAATTCTCTTGTTACTCAAGATGATTACTTCAAGGTAGGACAAGAATAGTATGCAGAATAGAATGTGTGTGTTAATATTGAAACTTAGTTTTTTCTGTAGTGCATATATTTTATAGTGATTAATTGAAGTTGTTTTATTATATAAACCCTTGGTAAACCATTATAGTGGTTGTATTTTACCCAAAGTGTGTTGGATGCTGTGCAAATCTTAGAATAATAAAGTTTGTCTTTAGGGAAGGAAAGTTTTCAGGAGGTTGAGGTGATGAGCTGTTGGGCACATGGCTCAGTGAGTAAAGCACTTACTGAGCAAATGTGACTTTGAACTCAGAATTTATAAATGCCAGGTGGGTTTAGCAGCCTGCCTAGAATTCCAGTCCTCAGGGGCAAAGACAGAATCCTGAGCAAGCTGTGTAGCAAGGTCAGTCCCTATCAGTAATCTGTGTGTTCAGTGAGAAAAGGTAGAATGCAGTCAGAAAGACTGCAGATGATGTTAACCTTTGACTTACACAGTATGCACACAAACTACGGAGAAATGCTAAGTAATATAAAAGGTTCATGAGAGTTGGCAGATAAAATAATTACTTGACCACACAGAAAAATTTGAAATCAGAGTGTAATTCATAGCTGTAGGATTAAAGAGAAACAAAAGAACTACTTGGTTAATAGATTTGAACATCGTGGAGAATGAAAAGGAATAAAACTAAGGAGGTTGAAAATAACCAAGTGAGAATTCAACAAAGTTTGGGTTTTTAATATGTTCACATTGCACAGATCATTTACATTTTAGGACATTACATTTAGAGTTTCTATGTGGTGCCTTCTATGTGGTGGTTTTATTTGAGGGTTAGAACTCAGGAACTTGGCCATGCTGTAATCACATGCCTTACTACTGAGCTGTTCTTCCAGTCCCAAGACTTTACAGATGTAAAATGAGAATAAGTAGAACACAAAGTCTCTAAGGTTCTTTTACTTTTGAGTCCAAATATGAAGTCTATTAATTGGCGAGTTCATTGGGGAGAATACTGCATTCTGGGGGAGATATTTTGAAATGATAAAGGATAAGTGTGTAATATGGATGTCATACAACTCATTTAAAGTATATAATTCAATAGATTTTTAGTATTTTTTACTTATCTGTACAACCATAAGTCAAATTTAAAAATGTCTTAGCCATTCCAGAAATAAACCCCTTGCTTATTTTCATTTCTAACTTACTAGGCAGTGTAAGTTATTACCTACAATGTGTTTGCAATATAATGAGTAAAAGATGCTCATTTAAATTTTTTTCTACACAGTGCAGTATGTAGTGCAGCAGTCAGTTTGCCCCAGAGTTCTAAAAGTGTTAAATGATGTTTGAAAACAAAAGTGTTCAAAATTGAGTTTTCACCTTGTGTTGGAAGGAAAGAATACTTCCCTTTGAAATCTAGAGATTTCTTTTCCTCTAGTTAGGAATCAGAAATTAGTAGAGAAACCTGCTGTTGTCTGTTGTGTGTGTGTATGTATGTGCCTGCATGTTCACAGATCAGTCAGAATATTTGTGTGGAGGCCCATAGTAGATGTTGGCATTTTTAGGATCCCAAGTTCTTGTCCTCCTGATTACAGAACAAGCACATGGAGCCACAGACTTATTATAAGCAACTAAATACTGTTTTATATTGAAACTGAATGTACTGTGTATTTCCATCATCATTCTTTTAACTTCAGCCCCATAATTTTAATTCCTACCTAACATCTAAAAATGTGTACATTTGTGACCAGTTTTCTAGGCCCCAACCTAAGTGGGATGTTATCCTATTGACATGTACCTGATAATGTGTGTACCTGTGTACATGTGAGGGTACTTGTAGCAGTCAAATAGACATTGGTGTTTCACCACCTTTTTGAAACAGGATCTTCCACTGAATCTGGAGCTTGTCCATTTGGCTAGACTGGCTGATGTATGCCAGAGGGATTTGCCTATTTCTGGTTCTGTTCTTCCAGCACTATGATTATATAGTATACCTCTAATACTAGCCCTTTAAAGGGGATGCTAGGGACCTGAACTCAGGCCCTCAGGCTTGCACAGCAATACTTTGCCAAATGAGCCGCCTCTCCAGTCACATAGAAATTTAGGTAGAATGTTCACATACAACATTAGGTAGAAAAATTGAGAAATTTAAAGTATACAGAAAGATTACCAGTGTATATACAAACATATCATCTTATATAAGAGATTTGAGCAATCCTTAGGTCTTCATATCCATGGGGGAGAGTGTTCCTAGGACCCACCCCTTGAGAAAACATTTTAAATATTCTTACCTTTGCTTCATAAAGAATGATACATCTTCACAGATTAAAGCTAAGCCTTAAATATACAAGATTTTGAGCTTTTTAATAAAAATGAAGGATTTCAAATTGAAACAGTACAGTTCACAAATATGGTTTCTGTCAGATGAAATAGTTAATAAAAAAATAGGGATTTGTTTGTTTTTGTTGGGAAGGTTTTAATTCTCTCTTTAATTGTATACTGGTACTTTGTATGTCTGTACTACATATGTGCCTGATGCCCACAGAAGCTAGATAAGAGTGTCTGATCCTTTGAAATTAGAGTTAACAGTTTGTGAGCTGAAACCACCAGACCATTTCTCCAGACCCAAGTCTTGGGGTTGTTTTGTTGGATAGTTTTTATTTTGTTTTGCTGGCAAGGTGGCTCATCAGATAAAGGCAGTTGGCACAAAACCTGGTGATCTATGTTTAATCCCTGAAACATACATGTTGTAGGAGAGAAACTGACTGTGCACATTGTCCTCTTGACCTCCACATAATGGGCTATGCATGCCTGCATGCATGCTTATATGTTGTAATAGGAGTGGCGGGGCTGCGTTCCCAGCACCCAGCCGCCCACATGGCTGGCTTATGCCCCAAAATAATTACACGGAAACTGTATTCTTTTGAACATTGCCTAGCCCATTAGTTCCAGCCTCTTATTGGCTAGCTCTTACATATTGATCTAACCCATTTTTAATATTCTGTGTAGCACAATGAGCTGGCTTACCAGGAAAGATCTTAACCTGCATCTGTCTGGAGTGGGAGAATCATGGCGACTCACTCACTCGGCTTCTTTCTCCCAGCATTCTGTTCTGTTTACTCCACCCACCTAAGGGTTGGCCTATCAAGTGGGCCTAGGCAGTTTATTAATTAACCAATGAAAGCAACAAATTAATACAAGACCCACCTCCATCACTTATACACACAAAATAAATTCTAGTGAAAAAAATTAAAGAGTAGTTTTAAGAATTTTCTACTGTCTTTAATTAAATCATTATTTAAAATGGTACTAATTGTAACATTTCTGAGTTTACTGGAATACTTTTTTAATTCTGTCATTTAACAAAGCCTTACATTTATTGTTGGACAGAGTTCCACCAAATGCCTCCTCTTTTCTCATTTACTATATTTAAACTTAAACCAATATATTATTTCATAATCTTAGATCAGTAATGGTCGTATGGAATTTTCAATGATTTAAAATAGTTTTGTCTCTTCTAGGATAAAAGAGTGCATCATTTTAGAAGAAGCCGGGCAGTCCTTAAATCTGATCATCTCTGCTAGCCTTGTACTCTCACAAGGTTGTTAGTTTTGAATATTAAAAGAGATGGAAAGGTTTTACTATTACAGAATTTTTGACAAGTCACACTCAGATTTTGTATTGTGTAAAAGTTAGATTGCCTAGTTTTATGTTGAATGTGTTAATTTGATGTTTAAATAGAAACTGGTTTTGTGTTCATTATATAGTTCAAAGAAAAATAATTGCAAGTAAAAAAGATAATAATTTTCAAATAATTGAAAAATAGCTGAAAGGAATAACTTTTAAGACTTAAGGACTTGTAATTAAAATTGGCATTTTAAGAGTTCAAAAGCAAGTACTAATTTTCAAGAAAAAGGATTTTATAAACCTATTTTGAAAGGTCGGAATTTTGATAGTTTGGCTACAAGCATTTCACTTCTCAACAGGTACCTGAACCAGTACAGTATTTACAGTGCTTTACATATATTAAGTTGTTTAAACATTTGCCACAAGAGCAGAATTTTTAGAACTGCATTTTTAATCAGTGGAACTCAGTATATAGTTAGCTTTATTGAAGTCCTCCTTATCTAAGCCCAGGAAACAGATTCTTAACAGTCCAATCAGTGGGTCTTACATTTATACAAAATATTTTACCCTTTTGCTAGAATCCACACATATGCACATATTTATTTGGTTGGGGTGGTAATTAGGATATCTGAAATTCTGGGTGTAATTTTGTTTAAAGAATCTGAGACAAACTAAACTATGCTAGATGTGTAAGCTATTCTCAGTGAGTATACTCTTTTTTCTAAAAATGCTAAACTCAATGGCTGTCTTAAAATTGTGCAAAATACTGGCATTAAAGAGTGCTGAAAATTTTTTATGTCACTTAAAAGTTAATCAGAGTATCTGAAAGAAATTTTTATAAAAACATTCAAAATATAAGTTGTTACAGAGTAAATAGATTTTTAGTTTTGTTAGTCTCTTGTATTCCCTTTTGTAAAGTAAAATATGTCCAAAACAGTCAAAGTATGTAATTTTGACATTTCTAAACCACAAAATTTGTTTCATAATTGTATCCCAAGAATGTGGTAGTTAATCTGTTTTTAAATTAGATGGTCTCTTCATTGGATATTATATATTGTAACAGCAGAGAGACTGTGCCCACAGTTGTTTTCACCCTGTATTCCTATTCTGTCAGGATTTGTTCCATGGTATAGAGTAGGCAAGTAGCAGTTGTGAGCAGTTCAGGGGCTAAGCCTTAGGAATGTAGCTCTGGGACCGTCCTTTTCTATAGAAAACAACTGATAGATACCATCTGACCTGCCATGCACATTAGTTTTACAATGCCTTGTATTAGCCCTTTCCTTCAAATAGGGTCATGTCATAAGTGTCCATAATGATCTTAACTCTTAATTTCTGTATCTGAAGGATAAAATCTTTTTAAGTCTCCAAGAGGTCAGTGTACCAGAAAACTAGGAAATGTGCTGAAATTTGTTCTTTCGTTTGTCCCTTTTCCCTCCAGTGCATTTGTATTTTTTTTTATGTGTTAATAGTCTTGCATGTACCACTCTGATTAAATCTCCAGCTTACTATGAATGATATCCTAAATTCTAAAAAACAATTGTAGTTGTTGATGTATGACTTAAGGAAAAGTAAGGGAATAAACTTTTCATCTGTTGTTTTGTTGGAGCCAAGTATTTAAAGAGAAGGGAAAAAGAAAAGTACTGAGCCTTTCAAAATGAAAGATTAATTTTAAACTTAAAAGTATGTTCCTATTACCTATTGCTGATACTATCTTTGCATAAATGAATAAAGCTTTTTTTCAAAAATATCATTGACTTATTGTCATATCTAAAAGATGGAAAATTTTGGTGGATAGTGTGTGACAATGTATAAATCCCTGTGATTAAAATTGTAAATAGTCTGCATTTTCTAAGATGGCAGCTAATTATAAAATTTTGAGACATTTTCTTGCTTTCTACGAGATATCATAGCCCTGGTTCTGCATCTGGGTGGTAGCTAGGTTGTTCAGTCCACCACCTCTTCCTCATCAACAGGCATGCTTCCCAGAACCTCCCTGGCTAACTCTGCAACAAGGGATGGTTCACCCCACACCACTACCACCAAGGCCAGCTCTTCTGTGTTGCCCAGCGCAGGGGCCACTCAGTGTTACAGCTGGTAAGGAGCAGGGCCACTTCTCCCACTTCCCTGCCCCCAGACCAGCACTCCTGTCTCCTGCAGGTGGTGAAGGGCAAGGGGAGGAAGGCATCTTTCCCTCACCCGTACCACCCACCATTTGGCAAGTGTGGGGGGTTCAGCTCTTCTGCTTTCACACCCCTGCCAACAGGGTCAGCTCTGCTGTGCTGGCTAAGCAAGGTGCTGCAGTTGGTGAGGGGCAGGGTCAGCTCTCCTGCCGGCCACAGGTGGCGAGGGGGAGAGGGCATCTTTTCTTCACCCATGCCACTACATGGCAGGCGGGAGGGGCAGGGCCAGCTCATCCATACCGTGGCCAACAGCCCGTGTTCTTTCCTTCAAGCCCAGGGCAGTCCGTCCCAGGCAGATGTTAATGGCGCTGGGCAGGCTCTGACCAACCTAACTCTTAAAAAGAGTTGCTTGATTTTCAGAGGCTTAGTTTACTAACATGGCAGAGAGCATGACATCATGCAGGCAGGCATGGACCTGGAGAAGTTGATGAGAGCTACATTCTTATCTGCTAGCAGAGAAAAGGAAAGCTTTAAGGTTTCAAAAGGCCATCTCCAGTGGCACTTTCTTCACAAGGCCACACCTCATCCTGCTCAAACATTACAACAGCTAGGAACTAGACACTCAAATATATGAGCCTATGAGCTACTTTCTGTTGTTTTAGTTTTTCGAGGCAAAGTTTCTTTATCTTTGGCTGTCCTGGACTAGCTTTAGAGACAAACCTGGCCTCAAATTCACAGAGATCCGCCTGTGTTAAAGGCATGTGCCACTACAGCTTGGCTGTGGGTCCATTCTTACTCAACCACAACACGTATACCTTTTTTATGAGAAAACTACTATGTGGCACTAAAAATAGTTGATAGTAGTTTTCATTGCAGTGCACGAACAGTGGTCCCCATTGGGAATGCTGAAGCACACACTAACGTTACTTACCTGGGCAAGGTCCCTCTCATTTTACATGCAATGGAATGCTTTGTTGCCCGCTTTTGGGACTGCTCTCTTTGACTTTTGTTTATGTCCGCAGATATCCTATAGATTGGCATTGCATTTGCCTCACATAAGAGTGTGTCCAAAGTAATTTCTCTCAGTATCTCTGCAATGAAAGACTCACTGCTCTGAAACTTTGAAAAAAAATTGTAAAATTATGTTGAGAAGATTGGTACTCAATTCCGTTTCTATTTCTAGTTCAAGCCCTATGAGTTCTGCAAAAGGAAGTAAGTGCAGGAATTCTTGCAGATAACTGGTGTATTTTAGTAGTTAATAAGCTCTAAATAGCTACCTCTAATAGAAAATGAATTCAAGGCTATACAGGATACAAAGGAGTAGCTTTGGGAATCATCAAAGATTAAAATTGATAGTGTATCAACTGATGAAATTAGAGTTCATTTTAAATATGCATTTTTATGCATTTGTATGAGTATATATATATTCATGCATATATACACGTGCATATATGTATACCAACTACAGCCACCAATTTAACTGTTATAACCAGTGGCTTCTCTGGTGCGAGATACACCGTTGGCTTAAGACCTGTGCAGCTAGGTCACCCAGAGAAACCCCAAATTCATGCCTGTTCTCAATCCTGCTGCAGGAGGAGAAAATAGTTACCTGATTCACCACCAGAAGAGTAGGAGTTCAGCTCCTCTGTGTGCAGTTTATGTCCCAGTAATGGATGGAAGTGGAAGGCCCCAAACCCTCCATCTTTGGAGATGCTGCTGGCCTTTAGAGCCTGCTAGAAACAGTCCATTGGAAACTTCTAAGGTAAGAGGGCTTTGGAGGATTTTCTTTAACAAACGTTATTGGGAGTATGAAAAGTATCAGGTTACTCAAGGACCTGATGAATTGCCTTCTGGGTTTCTGGAAAGGCTCTGTGACACAAATTGGGTATTTACCCATAGAGACCCAGATGCCCCCCTAAACAAGTGAGCCACTGGTAGTGTCGTCATGCAGCTGGCTCCAGACGTGAGGCGAAAGCTCCAGAAATTAGAGATATTTGAAGGAATAAATAGGTCTCAACTTTCATAAATTGCTCAGGAAGTTCACAACAGCCGAAGTTGAAGACAGAGAAGGAAGCTCTTGTTGTGTTCTGCCCCAGGGAAACAAAAGAGAAACGAGGCAAACACAATGGTAAGGGATTTGTGGGCTCAGTAGCACTGTTTGTCGGGGCCCTGAGTGCAGATCTGTTTGAATTTAGACAAAAAATACCCACAAAGCACCCTGCTCCAGTATGTGCAGCTGGCCTCGTGGCTCTGAACAGTAAGGAGGAGTGTGGACAGGCAGCAGAATGGCTAAAGTAGTCCTCCGAGCCCAGAGGGAGTCTCAGTCACATGCCTGGACGATAGCCTAGATGAAGGAAAGCAGATGCTTCCCAGTACCACACTTCAGTCATCCTGCAAATCCCTGCCCCACATCAGAAAACATCAAACAAGTGTGGGGTTTCCTGGGGGTTGGCGGATACTGAAGGCTATTTGCTGAGATGGCCAAGCCCCGGTACCCCTTTAGAATGAACTGAGACAGAGCAGGAGGTCTTTGAGGCCTTAAAAAAGATCCTGCCCCAGCTTTGGCCCTCACAGACGTTCCTCTTACATGTGGATAAGACCAGAGGCATTGCCTAGTGGGTCCTCATATGCAAACCCTGGGATCCTGGGAAAGACCAGTGGCATATCTATCCAAGAGATTTGACTCAGTCATAGCTGGATGGCCAGTGTGTGTAGGGCCATAGTTGCTACTTCCCTGATGGTAAAAAACAAGCAAACAAAAAACCTGATAAATTTAACTTTAGCATACAAACTGTTCCAGACAGTGTCACACTGTGTTGAGACCCTTTTGAGAAGGGAACCTAAGAGATGGATGTCCAGTGCCTGGGTGACCCAATACCAAACCCTGCTTCTGGATCAACCCCTTATCTGGTTCAGTCTCCTGTCAGATGATGACCCTGTGTGTCCCCTGCATGACTGTCTTAAGGTGACAGACATGATGCAATTTATCAGCCTGATCTGACTGACATCCTGTTGGTGACACCAGACTTACATATGGGATCAAGCAGTGGTGATCCAAGATAGGACTATCTGGGCACAATCTTTAATCAGGGTCAAGGACAGAGCTGAGCTTTTAGCTTTGACTTCAGCACTCCATTGGGGAGAAAACATATACCCTGCCAACTGATATGCTTTCACCATGACCCATGTCCATGGGGCTCTATAGGGAGAGAAGACTTCCTCAACAGGAAAAGAAATAAAAAAAATAGAAATCTTAGCCCTAGATTAGAAGCTATCTGGTTACCCAAGAGGGTAGCCATTATCTATTGGAAAGAGGAGATTTCTCAGAAGGGGAACAGAGCAGCCGAGTTGACTGCATAGGAAATAGCCCTAGAATCAGTGGGGTCTCTTTGAGTCTTGGTAGCTCTGCTGGAGTCCAGTTATCATTCTGGACCACCTGAAATATTATCCAGGGGTTAGACTGGTTGAAACGGGACTGGGCAATTGGATAGACAAGGATAGTGGATGCTGCTGGGTGACAGACCCAGCCTTCCTGAGAGTTTAGAAACTCATCTCCAAGTCCCCCGGCTAGGAACCACAAAAACTGCTGCACTCCTTAGACTCGCTTCTTACAGGCTTTGCAGAAAGCTCACAGGCTAGGGACCAGACTGGGAAAGGAATCCTACTGTTCCACCTCTGAACCTGCCCAACAGTTCCAACCAGGAGACTTTGTTTGTAAAGAGGACCCCTGCCCAGACCCTGGAACCTGTCTAGACGGGCCTACCCAGTCATCCTCACCACTCAAACTGCTGTCAAGGTAGCTGATGTCATTCCTTGAAAAAAAAGCCACTGAGGACAACAACAGATTGTCACTTGGATCTCAGACCCCATAAAATAAGACTGACCAACATTTGTATCCCTCCATCCCCAATCCCCACATGAAACTGCAGAATAAAATATCAGAATGTGTTTTTTGCACTTAAAAATCCCCTTTCTTTAAATGCTTGGACTACACTTAAATTCCGAATAGTGAGTACCAGCCAGCTGAAAAAAAAAAAAAAAAGAAAAAACTTCCAATCAGCTGTAACCTGTGTCCGAGTGTTCTCTGTGGACTCCCATTATCTATTATCTGTACAATTTGGCCATCTCTGACCAAGCTGAGCAAGTTTTAAAATATTATGAGACTTGTAAACTACACTACATATATCTTCAAATTTTGTTTTAAACCTGCTTTATGCCATCTGAAGTAGTGTAGATTATTGCAGTTCTCAACATAAACTGAGAAGTCCTATGTGATGGTTTGTTCAGTATTAAGTATCCTAAGTGCAAGAAAGTTGTGTTCCAAAACTAAGGACTCTGCCGCAGTCCCCTGTAGTTGTGAAGTCCTAATCTCGATTTTTTGGTTGCTTTGTAAAGGTAACCTAAAAATAGGATAGCACATTGCTTAATTGCTGCGCCTACTTTTATCGCTGTTGTTTTGAGTGTAATAAGTGTAAAAACGGCGATGGCACTCTGTTTTCACAAAGACGGCAATAGAGGGAGGGGAGGAGCCACAGGGAGAGAAAAGCAGTGTGTTCCCTTGACCAAGTCTCACAAATAGGACCAGCTGTCGAGGATTATCATCTGGAATTCCTAAAATGCTTCTTTGAGATAAGGCTTTTTCCTACATCTTTGGAAAACTGTAACCTAGGCTTTCCTGGCGTTATGTGTAATATGTCTCTCTGTGTGTAACTGATTCTTTGGAGCAGTTCCTCACCACCCATCAAAGGCTTGAGTTTTCCATCTGTAGACAGTACATTTGGTGGTAGAAAACAATACACTTAAAAAGTTAGAACTATAAGCATGCGTTTTTGAATGCTCATGCAAAATATTCAGTCTGCATAGCAAAGAAATGATAGGTAATTCTGCATTGCATTTAGAGTTAAAGACATCTGTCCAATATGGCTGTAGCTGCAGGCCAATCCCACAAAAATGCAAAATGCCGTCTCCTGATGACAGAAGTTGAAACTACCATTGTATAGTTAAGCTCTATGGGAGCTATATTTTACATTTTTAACTGGTCTGAAACAAACTTTTCTAGTTGAGTCTCTAGCTTGTCTTCCCAAGGCAAGACTTTTATCTTATATGTACCTCCATTAAGGCAATGTGCCAGGAGTGTGCCTCCCGTGCCCATATAAAACTCCTTGATACCAGTTCACTAGGTCTTTAACAGTAGAACAAATGCCTGAATAACTGGGATGTTCAGGTCATGAAGCTGTTTATAAATTTAAGCAATAGAAGCAATGTAGGAAGTTGGAAGTTTTATAACCCTTAATTGGTTCCTTTTTACAGAAGACAAAATTACCAAAACTGCATTAAGAGTATAATCACATGTATTGTCTTCCCCTGGAATAAAGTGGATAGAGATACACTCTCTAGTTCAGTCTGGAGTGAAATATTGATTCTATGAAGAAAGCAGAGCTGACGGTCGATCTGCGCCATTAAGAGCTAGGACAGAGGTTCTGTCTCCTCTGCCCTTGTATCATTTGACTGGAAAACTTGGCGTTGCCCCCTTCCACAATAATCTGGCTGGACATTGAGAAGAAGGACAGCTGAAAATATGAGATCATTTTGTTGTTATTTTACCAATGCTACCTACCTGTTTGGGCTGCTTCAAAAACTGTGTGAAACCTACACAGCACACCAGCTTTGTAAGAGAGCTTTCCTCTGCTCCGCTCCTTCTCAACTGGACGTTGTTACTGCTCATCGTTTTGTTTACCGTGTCTGTTTTCAACAAAAATGAAATCTACCTAAGTTTATGGCCACAGCTAGATGAAAGCAGTAGTTAGTAGGCAAGATACTCAGTGAGAGTAATTCAGTGGGAAAGCTGGACTCATACTCAGACCTGCCCAGTCCTGAGTTCTGATCTCAGGGACAGGTTCTGAAAGCCAGGCAGGCCTACAATTCTGCAATGCGTCTCAGGAGATTGATCCATGCCGCTATAGCTCTGGATCAAGCTCAGTTGTGTTATATTGTCATTACCAGGGCATCCCCTGACAGGACTGCCTGCCCATGGGTCAGCAAAGGGCACAGAGATGAACCACTCTGGAGACAGGTTCAGGGAAGAGCACCTGCTCTATTGCACGGGAGGGGCTGTCTATGTAGTGGAAGCCTGTTTACTGTGACTGGTTAGCACTTTACCTCGGACTGGACAGTGGCGCTCAGACCATCAGCGTCTCTGTGTAGAAGCTCAGAGAAGGAGACATGGAGAGTTCAGACTCATCCACAGCCAGCTACTGGCCACTCATGCTACTTCAGAATTCAGTGTTCTGACTTCTGGGAATATCCAGGGACATGGTGTGCTATTTAGAAGCAGTGTTCCAGGTAGGCATGCCTATATTGTCTGCTACAGTATTATCATGTTTTAGGCTAACCCTAGATTTAGGATAGCTGGATTAAAAGAAAAAACAAACAACTCTGTTAAAGGAGCCCCCTGAACAGTAAGGGCTTTCTCTCAGACCCTGGATTAGGCACAAACCCTACCCAAACCAAACACCTGTTTTCATAGAGAGAGCTTTTATTAAACGGGGAAGAAAAGTTAAAGTGGCTGCTTTTTGCCTCTGGCAAAAAAAAAAAAAAAAAAAAAAAAAAAAACCAGCAAATGACCTTCCAGGTGTAATTTTAAGAGAAAAAGGGAGGTGTGTGTTAGAATGGGCTAGGGTATGGTGGAGGAGGAGATAGGGTAGGAGAAGAGAAAAGAGGAGTATGTGTCCTGACTGCCTCTGGTAGAGAGGAGACTGGGGCGCATGGGCAGATGGCGGTTTATAAAGGTAAAGGGGGAAACAGTGTTAGGATGAGGTGTTTAATTTCAATTGGTCATGTTAATTAGGTGAGCCAAAGGGGCTTCTGATTGCTGGACTTTGGTGGTCAGCCGCAGGAGGAGGAAGTGGCCAAATGAGGGAATAGACCTTGGGGGCTAGCTTTAGGAATGTCACCTAATGGTTTTTAGCAAGGCAGAGGGAATGGGAGAGAAGGACAAGTCCTGCCAGAGCCACATGCTCGAGTGGGCTCGTGTCCCTTCACCTGTCGCATCTACTGAAACTCAGGGAACTTTGTTGGTTTGCTCCTCCCCTACCAAGGCTGCCTAGGACTGCCACTTGTCCACAGATTGATAATGGATGGAATGAAACCCGAAACCGAAGCTGGGTCAAGAAATGAATGGCACTGTAAAGTGACTGCTGAGACCCACTTGAAAAAATGTAACGTTGTATTAGTTATGTTTTTTGAAAGATCTGACCTAATATTGCTGCTCATCCTGTCTTGATATTAACTAGTATTTCTTCTATCCTTAACAATTAAATTAGCAGTTAAATTAAATCAAATTTAAAGACTTAGATGGTCCTGGACACATGTCTATGATATTTTATGTATGTACTGTGTTTTTAAACTTCACCTCTAATTCACACAAATGTGTATAAAAATACACCTTTAAAGAATAATAAACTAGCCATGCAGTGGTGGCACATGCCTTTAATTCCAGCATTTGGGAGGCAGAGACAGGCAGATCTCTGTGAGTTCAAAGCCAGCCTGATCGATAGAGCAAGTTCCAGGACAGGCTCCAAAGTTACAACGAAAGCCTGTCTTGAAAAACCACAACAAAACAAACAAACAAACAGAAGAGGAAGAATAAACCAAATTATCCAAGGCCACATAAGAACTAGCCTGTAATTAGAAAACCATGAGCATCATGTGCTTGCTTCTCTTCCTCTCTGGAGAGAGGGGCCGGAGAGATGGCTCAGTAGTTAAGAGCGCTGGCTGTTCCTTCCAGAGGACTAAGGCTTGGCTCCTACCACCCACAGCTGCTGTCAGCCATCTGGAATTTAAATAACAGCGAATCCAAGGCCCTCTTCGGCCTCTGGACACTGTGCACATGATATGCATAGGCATGCATGCAGGTAAAATACCCATAAATAATAGAAATGAAAAAAATCAAAGTGTTTTGTTTTCTGCCAATAATTTGTTCCTTTTCGTATAATCTTGCACTGCAAATGAACGTACACCGACTCTGTCTTCTCTGTTTGTATATTCTTGAACTTGCTGATATTGTTAGGAAAATAGGTATTTTCATTTCTTAAATATAATAGTTGAATAGTTATGGTTCATCCTTCCTCAGCACAGTGGGCTCTCTTGTTTGTATTTTAAAAGTTTGAACACTCTGGATTGCTGCTAGGATGTAGCTATAGACATGTTCATGATATTTATTGTAGTGAATGACGTTTGTTTAGCATTTGTGTGTGCGTGTTTAGGTGCATGTGTGCCATGGCATGTGTGGACATACATTAATTTCAGAAATATCTCTTTGGTCTTTTGCCATTTTTAAATAGGTTGTCTTTTATACATATATTCTAGATATTATATCCTTTTGGAACATATCCCCCTATTTCTGGAGTTTTTTCTCTTTTGTGATAATATATATGCACATGTATACATTTGGTATAATAAAATTGATGGAGGAATTACTTTCATTTAATAAAGAAACTGCCTTGGCCCATTTATAGGCCAGCCCTTAGGTGGGTGGAGTAAACAGACAGAATGCTGGGAGAAAGAAGCCGAATGAGTGAGTCGCCATGATTCTCCCACTCCAGACAGACGCAGGTTAAGATCTTTCCTGGTAAGCCAGCTCATGGTACTAAACAGAATATTAAAAATGGGTTAGATCAATACGTAAGAGCTAGCCAATAAGAGGCCAAAACTAATGGGCCAGGCAATGTTTAAAAGAATACAGTTTCCGTGTAATTATTTCGGGGCATAAGCTAGCCATGTGGGCGGCCGGGTGCCGGGGACGCAGCCCTGCCGCTCATATTACAACATAAAATTACTTATTTTTTGAATGTACATATATGTGAGTGTACTCTCCCATGTGGGTGTGCAAATTAGACTTTGGCAGGATGTCACTTTTTAAAAAATATTTATTATATATACAGTGTTCTGCCTGCATGTGCATCTACAGGCCAGAAGAGGGCACCAGATCTTATTATAGGTGGTTGTAAGCCACCATGTGGTTGCTAGGAATTGAACTCAGGATCTCTGGAAAAAGAGTAGATGCTCTTAACCTCTGAGCCATCTCTTCAGCCTTCATGGATGTCAGCTTTTTAAGACAGTCTCTCTAGAGACTCTCCTTGCCATTTGGGCTAGATTGGTCGAACAGTGAGTTCCAGAGTTCTACCTGTCTCTAACTCTGCTCTCATCCCCACCCCCCAGTGCTAGAGTCACAGACATCAGTTCCCACGCCTGGCACTAGGGGTCTGCGCTCAGGTCCTCATGACTGCACAGCAAGCACTCTCTACCCACTAAGCTATTTCCTCAGCCCAAATTTATCGCTTTTCTCTAAAAGGCAACCCTCATAGCTTGAGCTCAGCAGCATGCTCCTGCGCTCCGACAAAGCTTGCCTTATTCTGAGCTACCTGACCTTTCTTCCGGCCGAGGACATTCTGGGATGGCCCCCCTCTGTAAATTCCCTCTTGGGTGTCTCTGAATGACTTTGCTTGTAGAGCAGTGTGAGCTTTCCTATATCTCTATCACATGTGACTCACACTGCTTTTCAAATACTGAGGTTTTTTTCCTTATAAGCATTTTCATGTGCCTTTGGGTAATGTATCTAACCTACAAACTTCTGACCCGTAACGAACTCTGCATTATACTCCTTGCTTTCAGAACTGTAACCATGGCTCCTTGGGCACTGGTGGGATAGAAAAGCCTCTGTCTATGACTTTCTTCAGGCCACTAACTTCCTTGCCAGCTCTATAATAGCTATATCAAGACCTGTATCTGTGTAACAGGCCGAGGCACACATTGGCCACCAGTGCTTTCCACAGTTTGTTCTTCTCTAGTTATCTCCACGTGGCCTTCAGAGATCTTCTCCATGCCACACCCACTGAGCAGGCAGAGTGCCAGCAATGGGCCAGACAATGGGTTGGTGCACAACTTGTTCATCTGCATAAGCTGCTCTCATTTGCTTAAATAGGCGAAGGCAATCTATTAGTTACTGTCTGCCCATATTTGGGTGTGTCATATGTATTTTTGTCCTGGATCACTACAGAAGTCAGTTTTATCCTCAGCATCACTAAGTAGGCATCAGTTTCCATTTCGCACCTAGGAATTCAATGGTTAGACCCTATTACACATCATTTTAATTTTTAAAACATTTACAAATTGTTTTCTGGAAGTATCTCTTGTTGTCTTTGTCTTCTACACAAAAACACTTGAAGGCACCTATGGAATCATGGACCTGGGCCATCAGGATAGCTTTGGTGCCATTAAGCCTGGTTCCACCTGCTGGAAGGAAGTAGAGTAACCAGCAAGTTCTCCTCTGACACACAGCGATACAAGTGCACCCATGCACACACACTGAGGTGAACTCACACATAAGAAACAAACTAAAAGTGTGATCTTACAACCTTGTGCCTACACTTCACCTGTGCCTTTGATTTCCTGGAGAAAAAGATAAGGAGTTTTGTTCCTTGTTCTGAAACAGCCCCCTGCACAGGGGAGATGGGTCGGGGCATAAAAGGGTCACAAAGGAGAGACGGGAATTGATTTTCCGATTAAAGCTATGGGTTCAGTGTAGCTCGTAAATGCTGGTTGCATGGAAAGTCCAAGGCATAGTAAGGCTGCTACTTTTGTTTCTTAAAGACAAGTTCAATTTAAGCAAGCCAAGTACACAGCAGGACAACAGGTTGGGTCCATAGTTTTAAATGGTTCCAAAGCATACAATTAACTTGGTTTCAAAGTCAGGCAAAAGTTCGTCCTTCCTTCCTTTCTCTATCTTTCTTTTTTAACCTTTTATTGGTTGGATTTCACATCATGCATCCTGATCCTACCCATCTCCCCATCCCTTCACTTTTGCCCTCTGCCCTTGCAACCTCCCCCCACAAACCCCTCAAATTTAGAAGTATAAGCAGGGGCTGGAGAGATGGCTCAGCAGTTAAGAGCACTGGCTGTTCTTCCAGAGGTACTGAGTTCAATTCCCAGCAACCACATGGTGGCTCACAACCATCTGTAATGAGATCTGGTGCTCTCTTCTGGCCTGCAGATGCACATGCAGACAGAACACTGTACATAATAAATGAATAAATAAATCTTTAAAAGTATAACCAGGAAGGAAAGGGAGGGAGGGAGGGAGGGAGAGAGAGAGACAGAGAGACAGAAAGAAAGAAAAGAGAAAAATAAAAATCCGGGCATGGAAGCCCTAATGTGGCCCAGTGAGTCAGTCACACAGTTGGTCAATCTGTCTTTATTGTAAGTGTTCATCGCAATGGATTGCTGGTCTCTGGCTCAAGGCCTCTGGCTTCTGCTACCCTATGGACACTGAGTCCTCACTGGGACTCCTCCTGGATATCCTGTTGTTGTCAAGTGTCGTGGAGATGCTGCAGCATTGGATCTGCAGTTCAGAGATGAGGTGAACATTGGGGTGGCTAACTCACAGCCCTGGTTTTTGGTCAGCCTGCCTGCTTTTCCTCATCATCACCGCCAGGTGGAGCTCTCCAGCACTGCCCCAGCTAGGTCACCCAATGCAGCAGGCAGCAAGGAGCAGGACCATTTCTCCTGCTCTCATCCTGGGCTCTGGCGCTCCCACACTCACACCACCAGGGCCAGCTCTACTGTCTTGCTCAGGTGAATTGTTGACCCCTTGCCTAATTGCTGCAGTTGGTGAGGGCCAGCTTTACATGCTCATGCCCCAGAGGCCAGCTTTCCTACTTTCATGTCCACAAGAGCTGCTCACCTGGACCACTGCCAGTCAACAGGGTCAGCTCTAGTGTGCTCCCCTTTCCCATGTACGGCAGCTGGTGAGGGCAGGAGCAGCTCTCCTGCTTTCATGTCCCCGGGACCAGTTCTCTTGCCCGCTGCAGTAGCAAGGGTCAAAGGGAGGGGACACCACACGCCTTCCTTCCCACACCCATGCCATCACATGGCAGATCACCAGGAGTTAGGAGTCGGCTCGCCTGTCCTCGCGCCCTCCAGGCCGGGTCATCTGCACTCCCACCAAGAGGGTCGGCTGTGCCAGTTTTCCCACTCTCGTGGTCTCAGGGCCAGCCTTCCCACCTGCCAGGGGCGGCAAGATGAGGGGTGAGGGGGCTGGCTCTCCCACTCTCCGGCCTTCAGGACCAGCTCACCTGCACCCCAGCCAACAGGGACAACTCTACTGTGCTTCCCAGGAGAGTTGCAGCACCCCCTTTCCTGAGCGCTGCAGTCGGTGAGGGGCAAGACCAGTTCTCCCTAGTGTTGCAACCAGTCAGAGACTGGGCCAGCTCTGTGCAGCCCTGACCTCCCTGCCTTCAGTGTCAGCATAGACACAGACCTCACCACAGAAGGATCGGGCAGAGCTCAGCAGTTGATGCACTATGAGGTGAGGAAGGGTAAAGTTTCCAGCTTCCCACTAGCCTAGCTACTATCATGAAAACCCCAAAGCTAGGGCTGGAGGTCATTAGTTAAGAATACTTACTGTACTTGCAGGGGACCAGGGTTCAGTTCCCAGCACCTACACTGAGCAGTTCGTGACCATCGGGAACTCCAGTTCTAGGGGATCCGACACCCTCCTCTAGCCTCCGCAGGGATGAGGGCAAATACTCATACACATGAGACAGAAGTTAATGAACCTTTAGGGATCCTCAAAGGTAAACTACAGTATTATCAATGCTGCTGCTTCATTGACCTTTCTCTAAACGTCTTCTGTGGAAACACCATTTTTGTGTGAAGTGCTAAGGTATGACCCAAGACCAGGTACCAGCCACCCCCGACCCCCAGACCTGGCAGCCCCTCAGGTTGCACTGAACTTTTACTTCCCAGGATCCCTGGGCCCCTGAGCCACAGAAGCCCCAACCATGCAGGAGCTGAAACACCTTCAATGGAACCCACATTGATGTCATTTCTGAAGCCTCCGGTATGTATTGAAGAGTCTGTGGGACACTCGGCATTCAGTTCCCAAAGCCTGCTCAACACTTCCTTTGTGGCAGATTGCACGTGCAGGGCAGAGAACAGTGAACAAAAAGAGTCCCTCGTGGAAGCATTTACAAAGAACCAGTGGTGTCGCCAGCGCTGTGGGACTGCAGCAAGCATGCAGACATTGCCCGATGGTATCCTTTTAAGAGTAAGCATTAAGAGATTTTCTTCCATTTTAATATTTTCATTGTAGAAAAATGTAAACAATTCAGAAAAGAAGGAGAAAAACTCCCCGAAGTACTGTTATCAAGAAATAAATGGGATATTTGTGTGTGTGGGGGGGGGGCTAATCCTTCCTATAGGTTCACACTCTAATAAACACATGGGATCTGTGCGCTAATGGCTGGTCCAAGCTTCTTTTCTAGGCAGCAAGTAGTATGTAAGAGGTCTCTTGAGACGTGCATGGGCAGCTTTAGCATGAGACGTTCGTACACAGTTTTAGCAAGGTGTTGGCTATTGCTATTACCGGTACATACCCTCTGTGTTGCCTCCACCTTTGAGGGAAGCTCACTGAGAAACAGGATGTTAAAGTGGGGTGAGACAGCAGGAGATTTTTGAGACAGGATATTAGGGGCAAGACAACAGGGTCTAAGGGGAGGTGAAACATTCCGTTCTGTGGGAAGCTAATTAAGGAACTAAATCAAGCAGTTTCAAAAGTCCCTGGAACTGACGAGAGTCTTAGATTCCCACGCATGAAGAACTTCTGAGAGACACCCGCAGGCAACATGTAAAGTCAATCTTCAGAACAACCGAGAACACTAGATGTTCTGAAGATTGGCTTTACATGTTGCTGTTTTTCTTGATGGATGAAAACTTTCTTTTCAACCCACTCCCACTTGCTTTTAATGTTTTGTTCCTTGAGACTTTGATGTCAGACCCCAAAAGCCAAAAACCAAAGTTAAGGGGCACCTCCTTCTACTGACTTCCACAAGCTTTGTGGTTTGAGATTTTGCATTTGTTTTTAATGCATTTTGAGTAATGTTTGTGTATGATACGTGATAAAGGTTCAATTTCCATTTTTTTTTTTTTAACATTTATTCAGTTGGGGCGGGGATGTGCACACACACTCAAGTGCTTGTCAGTCACAGTGTGCACACTGTGGTCAGGTCAGAGGAGAACTGGTAGGAACTGGCTCTCTCTGTTCCCCTCGTCAGGCTTGGCTGCAGGTGACTTTACCTGTTGGGCATGTTACCTGCCCAGCTGTAGCTTTGCATTTGGATAGCTGACCCAGTACACTGAAGTGACCATTTCCCCTCCTTATGTGGTTTTTGCATCTTTGTCAAATGTTAACTGGCAATATATGCTAGATTATTTTTTCTTGTGATTCATTGGTCTATGTGTCTGTTTTTATGCCCTGTCCAAACTGTTTTAATTACTGTAGCTTTATGATGTGGTTTGAAATCACAAAGATTGTCACTCTGATAGGACCTGGAGCCACCTAGGAGACAAAGCCCTGGACGCCCCTGTGAGATACTATCTTGATTAGGTTAGCCTTTCTGCATGCTGATGAGGGTTATCTTGATCATGTTCACTAAAGCTGAAGAGCCATGCTAACAATGTTTTGCACCCTTGGACTGGGGTCCTGGATTGCACAGAAAGGAGGGAGCTGGGTGAGTGTGAACATTCATCCTGCTCCCTAACTGGTGCATGTATCCAGCTGCCTCCAGCGCCTGCCGCCATGCCTTCTCTGCTGTGACATACTATACCTTAAACTATGAGCCAAAATCAACCTCTTCATCTCTAAGTTGCTATGGTGTTTTGTTGAAGAAATGAGAAAAGTAGCTAAAACAGTATTGTACTTCCAGCTTCCCCTCTCCTTCTTTTTGTGGAGTCTCTTTGTGTTGGCCAACTGCTCCTGGTCACGGGCCCTGTCCTGGAGTGTGGTTGATGGATCCAGTGACACGCTGCTGGAAGAAACTGATTTTCTTTTTGCTGGCAGGAATCAACTATAGCTGCTTGGTTAGGCGTGGGACTTTGTGTCCACTTTCCCCTCTCAATGCTGGGATATTGTCTGGTTTGAGTCTGGGGAGATCTTGTGTGTGCTGGTTACATATAGCCTCTGCATTATGTGTCTCTGTTCTATTGTGTCTGGAAGCCACTATTTCCTTGGAGTCATCCACCACCTCTGGATTGTATGCTTTTTCTGCCTGTTCTTCCCCATAGAGCCCCAAGCCTTGTGAAAAGAGGATCAACACATCCATTTAGGACCGAGTGCCCCAAGTCTCTCACTCTCTGCACGCTGTCCAGTTGTGGGTCTTTGTGTTAGTTCCATCTACTGCAGGAAGAAGCTTCTCTGATGAGGCTTGAATGAGGAGGCACTGATCTATGGGTACAGCATTATGTCATTAGGGGTCATTTTATTGCTGTTCCTTTACCAGAATAATAATGGTAGATTTTTCCACAGGCCCATGACCTATCTAGTCTCAAGCTCTTATATCAGGTATACGCTCCATCTCATGGAGTGAACCTCAAATCTAATTTTTTTTTCAAGACAGGGTTTTACTGTAGTTTTGGAGTCTGTCCTGGAACTAGCTCTTATAGACCAGGCTGGCCTCGAACTCACAGAAATCCACCTGCCTCTGCCTCCCAAGTGCCGGGATTAAAGGTGTTGCCCCACCACCTCCTGGCTCAAATCCAATTTTTAAAAGTAGGTTGGTGACTCCCATAACATGGTGTGTACCATGACTGCACCAGTATGTCTTGCAGGCAGATCACTGCTGTAGGTCACAGGGTTTATGGCTGGGTGATACTGATGATTAACCTTTCTCTTCCAGCATCTTGTAAAATACATTCTAGCACTGCGAATGCTAGTCAGTGGGGCTGAAGCTTCTAGTTGGGCTCCACTCAGTTTCTCTGTGTTGACTGACATAAGTAAGTGGTGTCTTACCATCATGTTGTAAAGGGTAGCCGCTAGACTTAGCAACAGCCTGTGATGTTGGGGAAGAGGTCTATGTAATTCATTTGGCCAATAGCTGACAAGTTATAACATTGCTGACACTGGAGTCATAAGATATCTAGTTTGAGAATTTTCTCCCTCATTACATGGTGACTCCATTGAAATTAATTCCGGTGTGTGTATGCTTTAGGAATCTTCTACAGTAGGAGATTTCCATGTGGCTTTTCAAAAGGCTTTTGTGTTAGTTGCCCTCTCCCATTCCCTCTCTCCCCTTCCCTATGTGTCCCTCTTATTCTAGTCTCCCCTTTGTCTCTCCAAAACAATATATTCTCATTCCCCTTCCTTACTAGGTAACCTCCTAACCTCTGTGGTAACTCAGATTGAAACATGCATATTGAAAGATTAAAAGCTATTCGCATCTTAGAGAAAACATGAAATATTTGACTTTTAAGGTCTGGGTTATTTCACTTAGAATGCTTATTTCTGACTCCATCCATTTATCTGCAGATCTCATAATTTCACTTTTCTTAACAGCTGGATAATGTTCCATTGTATAAATGGACCACATTTTCACTATCTGCTCATCAGTTGATCAACATCTAGGCTGTTCCCAGTTTCTGGTTATTATGCATACAGCAGTATGAACATGGATGAGCAAGTGTCTTCTATACTAAGATGTGGAATCCTTTGGGTATATGCCCAAGAGTGGAATAGCCAAATCTTGGGTAAACCAATTCCCAGGTCCCTGAGGAAACACCACACTGACTTCCATGCCAGCTGTACCAGTTTGTTCCACCAGCAACAGAATAATGTTCCTCTTTCCCAGAATCCTTGCTAGCATGAACTGTCTTTTGTTTTGTTAATCTTAGCTAGCTATTCTGACTCCTGTAAAACAAAATATCAAAGTGGTTTTTAATTTGTATTTCCCTGATAGCTGAGGATGTTGAATATTTTAAAGTATTTCTCAGCCATTTGTGTTTCATCTCTTGGGAACACTGTTTAGTTTTGAAAGCCATTTTTCAATTGGGCCACTTTTCAAAGTTCTTTATATGTTCTATATATTAACCCCCTGTCAGATTTATATTTGGTATAGATTTTTCCCCATCTATAGGGTGTCCTTTGCTGTACAGCTTTTTAGCTTCATGAGGTGCCATTTATTATTTTTGGTCTTAATGCATGTGCTATCAGAGTTCTGTTCATAAAGCCCTTTCCTGTGCCAATAAGTTTAAGTCTACTCCTTTCTTTTTCTTCTTTCAGGTTCAGGGTATCTGGTCTAATGTTGATGCTCTGATCCATCTGCACTTGAGTTTGTGTAGGGCGATAGATGTGGATCTGTTTTCCTTCTTCTTGCAGTCATCTGGTTTTTCCAGCGCCTTTTGTTGAAAATGATATTTTCCCGTTCTGTAGGCTATCGTTTTATCTTGTGGACTGTGTCTTTGCTTTACAGAAGCTTTTCATTTTCAGGAGGTCCCATTTATTAATTGTTTCTCTCAGTGTCTGTGCTACTAGGGTAATATTTAGGAAGTGGTCTCCTGTACCAATGTGTTCAAGTATACTTCCCACTTTCTCTTCTATGAGGTTCAGTGTGGCTATCTTTATGTTGAGGTCTTTGATCCATTTGGACTTGAGTTTTGTGCATGGCAATAGATATGGATTTATTTTCATTCGTCTACATGTTGATATCCAGTTCTGCCAGCACCATCTGTTGAATATGCTTTCTTTTTTCCATTTCATTTTTTTTCTTTTGCTTCTTTGTCAAAAATCGGATGTTTGAAGGTGTGTAGATTAATATCCAGGTCTTTGATTGGGTTCCATTGGTCCTCCTGTCTGTTTTTATGTTTTATGTCTGGTAAGACTGAAGCTTTCCTTTAAGTACCTTATGTAGAGCTGGATTTGTGATAGAAATTGCTTAAATTTAGCTTTATTGTGTAATGTTTCTCTTTGTCCTTTGATTGGGATTGGTAGTTTTGCTGGATATAGAAGTCTGGGCTGGTGTCTGTGATCTCTTAGAGTTTGTAGAACATCTGTCTGGGCAGTTCTGGTTTTCAGAGCCTTCACTGAAAAGTCAGATGTATTCTAATGGGTCTACCTTTAGATGTGACTTGATCTTTTTCCCTTGTAGCTTTTAATCTCCTTTCTTTGTTCTATGCATTTTGTCTTTTGATTAGTATATAGCTTGGGAATTTTCTTTTCTGTTCCTGTTTGTATGGTATTCTGTATGTTAATTGTATCTTGATAGATATCGTAGATTGGAAAAATTATTTTTTATTATTTTTGTTAAAAATATTTTCTGTGTTTGTGACGAGGGTTTCTTCAATCTCCTCTATACTTATTATTTATATGTGTGGTCTTTTCATAATGTCTTAGACTTTTCTGGATGTTTTGTACCTGAATATTTTTAGACATAACCTTTTTTTTTTTTTTTTGGCTGAGCTATCTATTTCTTCTAACTTGTGTTTAAGAACCCTTAATTTTCTCTTCTGTGCCTTTTTACCTCTTGGTGAGGGACGCTCGCCTCTGAGGTTTTTGCTTGCCATCCTGAGTTTTGCTTTCTGGTTTGACTTCAGTTTGGGTCTTCCTTGATGATTCTATTTTGTTGTTTTTGTTATTCTTAAATTTTACTTTCATGTCTTGAAATGTTTTCACTACTTCATTCAATTGTGTGTATTTTCATGGTCTTCATTAAGGAATTTATTCATATCCTCTTTAAGGTCTTTGAACATATTCATAATACTTTGAAGTCCTTGTTTTGTGCTTCAGCTGAGTTACTTTTCTCAAGGCCTATTGCAGGAGGTGTACTGTCTTGGCTCTTCATGTTTGAGTCTTGGCACTGGGATCTAGGCACCTAAAGTTATGGCATTTTAACAGCATCTTGGAAGAAACATACAATTCTTGCCTTTCCTGGATAGGTGTTTCGTTCTTTGGTTGCTGTTGCTCAGTGTGGTTTCTTGCCAAGTATGGTGGCTGTGGGGTCCATGGCAGGGAGTGGTTGTGTGGGGTCAACAGGTATCACAAAGGAACTGGAACTAGGGAAGGCTAACGAGGGCAGTTAGAAAAATAACTAGAGAGAGCTTGGGTCCACACCAAGTAGTGGAGTCCCTAGATGGTGCAGGTGGGCTGGGAGGAGGGGGCTTCTGCAGGTAGGCTGTGGCAGGGCTAAGAGTAAGTCTGGAGAGACCGGAGTGAAGGACATAAGTGTTGCCTACCCGAGTCCTGGTCTACTGTGGCCACTGGGGGTCCCTGCTAGAGACTGGTCTGCAGATTTGTGGGAATCACAAAGGGATGAAGATGGGCTAGAAGGAAAGGACTTAATTTTTTCTTTTCTTTTCTTTTTCCTTGGAGACAGAGTTTCTCTGTGTAACAGTTATGGTTGTCCTGGAACTCACTTTGCAGACCAGGCTGGCCACAAACTCACTGAGATCTACCTGCCTCTACCTCCCCAGTGCCGTGATTAAAGGCGTGTGCCACCACCACTGGCTAAGGACTTAATTTCTTAAGACGTACCCTAAGGTGATTGCCTTGGGTCCTTTTTTCTAGTGTGGACTCATGATTCTCCAGACCTCCCCCGGCACCGTGTGGGTGGCAGCTCACACTCCTCATGTGTTGTTCTCGTCTTCACCCAGTTCTAAATACGTAGCATTCCCCTTTGTCTTGTGGGCTGCGGGTTCCTTAGAAGCATGTTATGTCATTCCCATCCTTCCAGTGTTCTCAGGGTCTCTCTGTTACTGGTTTCTAGGGTAATTCCTTTGTGGGCAAAGAACACTCTACATCACCTGGATCTTTTTGTTGTTGTTATTGCTGTTGTTTTACGAGACAGGGTTTCTCTGTAGCTTTGGAGCCTGTCCTGGAACTCACTCTGTAGACCAGGCTGGTCTCGAACTCACAGAAATCTGCCTGCCTCTGCCTGCCGAGTGCTTTGATTAAATGCGAGCACCAACACCACCCAGCCGTCGCCTGAATCTTTATACACATGTTGAGACTGTTTTCAGACTCAGAGTGTTGCTTGTACTGAAAATAATCTATGTCCTGTTGTTGTATGGGGTGTTTTATGTTCACTGGGTAAGCATGGGATGGCCAATGCAATCTTACCAACCCAAGTAAAGGACCTTTTCCTCTTGAGCAGTGTATGCTAAGGAGGAAAAGTCCCCACTGCCATAGTCCACCCCCAGCCTGCCCCAGCCTGCACCAGCCTGCACCAGCCTGCATACTGACAGGTGTGGGCATCATTTCCCTGCTAAGGGGTAGGGGATGCCAAACAAGGCTTAAAATGGAAACAAAGAACAAATACTGAACGATAATGAGAAAGTGACTTGGACATGAGGCCCTGAAAAGGTGGTTTTAGTGACCTGCAAGAGGCCCTGTAACTGGATGTGCCTGGACCAGGAGTGTAGACTTGAGGAAGAGCATGGTGAAGGGAGTGCTTGACCGTGACTCCCGGGGACGGGTGAACCAGCTGTGTACAGGTCTGGGGTGGGCAGGGCATCTCTTTCTGAGAGTTCAGATCTCCTGGTAGCCAGGCATGCAGGGTGATACCTCTGCAATGGCCTGTGGCTGGCTCTAACACTTCAACTGTAGGGTTTGTACCAGAGCCAAGCACTCGACCAGGGTCTCATCCTCTCAGCATGTGCCTGAGGGTGTGTCCTGTGCCGGTACAAGGCACTGCAGAGGTCCCTCCACTTGTAATCTTGCTGAGGCCACGACAGATTTAACTAGAATTTGATGGAGAATCCCATGGGAAAAACTCAATTCTAGGAAGCCGATGTCAGGATGTCGTGTTTGTGCAAGCTCCACCTCCAGCTAACCACTTAGCTGCAACTGTTTGCTTACATGAAGACCACCCCCCCCCGCCAACCAAACTGCCCAGCAAGGTGCTAGGACATGGTTTCTTCCCTCAGAAGCCCCAGCTTCTAGACACTTGAGACTATACCTAGCTTCCCAATACCTGAGTGCGTTCCAGCCAACCGGAAGAAAGACTTGCAATTGCATTTTACTGTGTCTGAGTGATCATCTCCTGTGCGCTCCTTGTGACACCCTTACCAATATTCTCACTTTAAATTACATGGGCCTGTATATCCTAAATGCGTTTCTTGGGGCATGGAGAGATGGATCAGAGGGTAAGATCTCTTGTGGTTCTTGCAGAGTTGGTTCACCCGCATGATGCTCACGAATATATGTAACTCCTGTTCCAGGGATCCAGTAATGCCCCTTGAAACCTTCACAGGCTCCTTATACACATGGTGCAATACACACTCAGACACACAGTACACATATAGTAAATATGTTGTAATGAAACATATTTCATTAACTTGTACTCGGTCACAGCCTGTGTCTTAACTGGGATGTTTGGACTACATACTGATTTGCTTTTGCCATATGATAAACACTTGGGGAAAACAGTTTCAAGGGGGAGATATTTATTTAAGGTCAGTCTCAGGGCTGTCACTTCACCGCTGGCGCCATTGTTTGTAGCTGTGGTTAAGTGCACCAGGATGGCTGTACCCCAGGACAGGAGGAGCCTACGCCAGAGGCTGTTCCCATGATGGCAGCCAGGAAAGAGATATAGATATAGATGAATAGATAGATAGATGGATAGATAGATAGATGGATGGATGGATAGATAGATGGATAGATGGATAGATAGATAGATGGATGGATGGATAGATAGATAGATGATAGATGAATAGATGATAGATGGATAGAAAGATGATAGATGGATAGATGATAGATAGATGGATAGATGGATGGATAGATAGATTAGATAGATGGATGGATAGAGACTGACAGACACAGAGACAGTCAAAGACAGAGGCAGAGGGGTGTCGGTGATGAATCTGCCTGCCACAGGAGAGTGAGAAGTAAAATGGAGACTTGTACCAAGTGTGCTTGTACGCTTACAAACTTAGCGTATAGGAAACCAGGTTGACACAAAGGATGTTGGAATACCTCCCACACCTACCCACCGGGCCAACTAAAACCACCTGTGGCCTGGCGCAGGCTCAGGTGTGCCAGGATTTCTGACAGTAACCTTTGGCTCGTTATTATACACATCAAGCTTTAGGATGCTCCTGAGATGTGTAACATGAAGTGGAATGCAGACTACATGGTACAGATGCATACACAGAAAAGCCACATTATGCAAATGAGACTAAGCCTGCACCACAGCAACAAAAACACAACTCCTTGTCCAGTGGGACCTTGGAGTTCCTAAACTTTTTCTCTCTGTCCCAGCTTGCTCCTCCATTCCTGTCTTGGGAATGTCATGTCCCTTAACAAAGTGCTTCTGTTATTGCTGTAACTGTGTGTGTCTGCACTCTGATCTGCAGGGGGGGCAGGTAAGCCAGAGCGACAGAGACGCTTGTGTGTGTGTGTGCGCGCGCGCGCGCGCGTGTGTGTGCGCGCGCGTGTGCACACACAGAAGAGCTTTTGAAACCCCTAATGACACACTGCCTCCAACAAGGCCACACCTCCTAATCCTTCTAAGTAGTGCTTTGATAATTAAACATTTAACTATATGAGCCTATGGGGGCCGTTTTTACTCAACCCTCCACAGGTATTGAACTGCAGAAGCATCCTCTCCAAGTGTTTTAGCGTTTCTGACAAACAAGGACTTGCTTCTGTGGGCCACAACACTGCTGAGAAAGCCCAGCACACTGACTCAGTTTGGCAGGCTAATCCTCAAACCTCATTAAGTTTTCCTCCCTGTCTCAATAATTCCCCCCCTTTCTTATTTATATAGTTGTATATATGTGTTCAGGTGTGTTTCAGCATCCCCTGTCTCTCTCTTCTGTTCTGAGGCGAGCTTGATTCCATAGGACAGCTGGCAAAGGTCTGCAGGGACCGCCCTGTCTCTGCTTCTCTAGGACTGGCATGACAGACGTGAGTCACCAGGTCTGCCTTTCTTCGTGGGAGTTGGGGATCTAAACTCGGAGCTTCTTGCTTTCACAGCAAGCACCCCACGAGCCACCTTTCCAGCTCCTCAGCACTGCCCTTAAGCCAAAGCACACCCCATCTGTTCCGAGTGTCTGCATCTCCTTCAGTCTGGACCACCCCCTCTGTGTCTGGGCCTTGAAGGTGGTGCCAGGCTTGCCCACAGGGCTTCTCTTTTCCTCCCTTTAGGGATTATGTTGACTGTAACACTGAAACTTCCAAGTCAGTCGTTACTGCAGTCCTTTATTTGCATCTCTGAGGACTGGAGATCTCCTATTATCATCTGAACATATTGCTATAAAAAGTTAGTAATGAAATCCAGGTGCGGTGTCCCACACCAGCAATCCCAACATGGAGGGAGTGGAGGCAGGAGGACCAGAAGTTTAAGATTATCCTCAGCTGCAGGGTAACTTTGATGAGGTTAGCTTGGAGCATGAGTCTCAAAAAATTAAAACAAGATAGGATGAGGAAGATGGGTCATCAGTTAGAGACACTTGCTGCCAAGTCAAACAACTCAAGTTCTATTCCCAGAACCCACATAGTGAAGACAAACAGACTCCCACCAGCTGACCTCTGACGAGATGTATATAGCGCTCTCTCCACACAAAATACACACTAGTATTTTAAAACATCATTAGAAATCTTTCTAAGTCTTCTATGCCTGCTGCCACTCTGTCCCTGGTCCAAATGGGCTCCTTAGCCAGGTCTAACACTGTACGGGACCACATCTCTCACGTGTCTGCCTCCCTTGCTCTACCTGAACTCTGAACCCACACACTGGGTCTTTCTCCCCACTTATGCCAGCTCACATCACTGTGCTCTGGACGCCTGTGCCCTGCTCTTTCCCTGCTTGTTTGCAGCACTGCCTTTTCCTTGTTGTTAGTGCCTCACTGTTGAGCTCCTGCTCATACTGACTCCTTCCACCCCAGCCGTGGGGATGTGGTTTAAAATGTGCACGGACGCATGCATGAGACATAGTTGTTAATGTCTTTTAAGGCAGGGATTAGAATGAGATTAGCAGGCTACATGAGGTTCATAAATAGGGCCCCAAATTTCCTCACAATCCCCCTAGATGAGCTTTATGTAGAATGGGAAGCTTTTCTCATAAGTCATTCTTGCCTTGCTTCTCTGTATCTGGCTTGAGACTGTATCTCTGTGTTTTTCCTCTTCCCACAATTCTCTTAGTCTGGTAGGTAGCTGACCTCAAAGAAACATTTCTGGAGCCTGGAGATGGCTCAGAGGTTAGCAGTGAACACTGCTCCTGCAGAGGATCCAAGTTTTGTTCCCATCACCCACAACCAGTGGCACTTACCTGTCAGTAACTTCATCTTCAAGGGAATCCTCTGGTACCTACATACCCACACCCAGATACAGACACAGACAGTTACTTTTAAATATAAACATTAAAGCCGTTTTTGCATTAGAATGAAGGTCACCTATAAGCCAACTGTATGGAAAGCACTACAGATCCTCCAGTCTCTATTTCAACATCACGAAACATCAGTGTGGGGAATTATACTGCAGAGGGAAAAGTGAGAGTCCCGTGTGGGTCATCAGTTCATGGGAACAAACCTCCTCACACCTGACTGGCAATTGTGCTGCCTAGCTTTATGGCAACTTGACACAAATAGTCATATGGGAAAAGGGAACCTCAACTGAGAAAATGTTCCCAGCGGTTGGACTATAAGGACTGTAGATGGACCCACAGCTGTTCATTTCCAAGAAACACACAGAGGGTTATATTAATTATAAACTGTTTGGCCTATTGCTCAGACTTATTACTGACTAGCACTTACAACTTATATTAACCCATAATTTTTATCTCTATTTAGCCACGTGGCTTGGTACCTTTTCTCAGTAAGTCATTCTTGCCTTGCTTCCTCTGTATCTGGCTTGAGACTGGCATCTCTGTGCCTTTCCTCTTCCCAGAATTCTCTTAGTCTGGTAGCCATCCTATACTTCCTGCCTGGCTACTGGCCAATCAGTATTTTATTAAACCAGTATGAGTGACAAATCTTTATAGTGTACAAAAGCATTGTGTCACTGCAGTAGGCAAGCCTGTGATGCATTTTCTTGGCTGGTAATTGGTATGGGAAGGTTCAGATCCCTGTGCAGTGTCATCCATGGGCTATGGTCCTGGATGCTGTAAGTGCACAATGGTTGAGGAGCAAGCCAGTAAGTCTATGGCTTCTGCTTCAGTTCCTGCCTCCAGGTTCCTGCCTTGAGCTCCATTACCCTAAACTGTAATCTGTAAAATGAGATGAACCCTGTCCTCCCCAAGTTGCTTTTGGTCATGGTGTTTTGTCACAGCAACAGAAGCCATAAGACTTCTATGGGTCATGTGACTGCAGACCCACACCTTTTGCTTCCGTAGGGAGGGGTCTACGATTGGCTCTGTTGCGTCTATCCCCTAGCACCCAGACTAGGCTAGGGCTCCCTCCTTTGTCTTTCCCTACTGTTGCATGTGTTTCTTCCTTCCCAGTGGATACATGAGCGCATGCTCCCTTCCCATCCCCCACCCCATGCATCCTAGTCTAGGCTGCTGCTCTGCAGCCTGGCCTTCTTACCTGGGTCACTGTTGTGACTTTCTAGAATGATCCTCCAGCTGCTGCAGAGCCTGATTCATACCACACAAGTGTCATAGCACCGAGTTACCCCCACCCTGAAAATAGTAAACCTTTTATATGGATACGGGCTCTCAATTCATGCTGGCTTTGAACTCACTCTAAAGCCCAAGCTGGCCTTGAACTGAAGATCCTCCTGCCTTGGACTCCTAATTGCTGAGGTTACAGACTTCACCACCACACCTGCCACATCTGTCACAACGGCTTTAGAGAATCCTGTCTTAACTGTCATCTCAGGAGAGAAGTGACCGTGGTTGCAGGGTCTGATGGTCTCTGATTACAGTCTGGGTCTTGGGGACCCTCAGCAGAGGAGCCCATAGACTTCAGGGACAAGGACGCTAGAAAAAGGCGGAGGCCACACCCAGGCACCACCAGGCTGAGCTTCTCCACTCAGTGCTAGGAAAATGGTGACTCCCGTTCTCCTTCTTTCCTGCTCCTGAACTCCCAAGTTCTCCCCCACATCCCGAGGTCAGCAATGAGCTCCTGGTCCACACTCTTCTCTTGGTCGTGGCTGTACTGGTGTGTCCCAACCATCATGTGTTAAAACACTGGGGCTGTGCCTGCGGAACTTTGGGCCCTCACACAGTCCGTTTCCTTAACAGAACGATGTGATCAAATCCCAGGCTCCCGGCAGCTGAAGGAGGTAAGCGTTACCACAACCCCCACAGCTCCCCATCATTTGTCCAGTTTTAGGAGGAACCCCCATCTGCCCTGCTGTAGCTTTCCAATGCACTGGAAAACGTGCCTCCCAGCCCAGGACAGTCCCCAAAGGCGGAAGTAAACGAAGTTGTTTGTGCTTATTAGCGCAGTGTCAGTGCTTGCCCTTCTACTTTACACGCTCGGCAACCTCACAGGTGCGCAGGAGACTGGGCGTGCGGCTTAGTCGGCAGACTGCCTTACGCACAGGTAACCTTGGGTCTGATCCCAGCACAGCATAAACAGGGCGTGGAGGCGCACACCTATAATCCCAGCACAGGAGAGGTGGAGGCTGAAGGACAAGAATTTCAAGGCCATTTTCAGCTACACAAGGATTTCAAGGTCATCCTGGGCTACTACAATTTTGTTTTAAAAGATAAAAAAGTTGCAGGCCAGATGTGGCTCAGTGGTTGAGCATTGCCTGCTCTTCCAAAGGTTCTGAGTTCAATTCCCGGCAACCACATGGTGGCTCACAACCATCTGTAATGAGGTCTGGTGCCCTCTTCTGGCCTGCAGACATACATGCAGACAGAATATTGTATACATAATAAAAAAAAAAAAAGAGAGAGAGAGTGGACGTGCTGGCCTCTGCCAAGACGGATGACCAGACTTGGACCTCTGGGAGCCACGTGGTGGAAGGAGAGAGCTGTCTCCAGCCAGTTGTCTTCTGGCCTCCACGCGCTCCCCTACGAATACACACAAACACACGTGGGGCCCACGTGTGACTCAGTTTCCATCTGGACTCATTTCTGACTTAACGAAGTTATTTGAGTTCAAGCTTGCCTGCTCTGCTTTTTCCTATAACCTTGAGAGCTGTGAGAGACTTCTGATTCAGCCCGTGAGAAAGAACACCCCACCTAATAGAGAGAATGCTGCTGACAACAACCCTCAGGAACCTCAAGATGGAAAGCAAGGCTGGTCCTGAGCAGCAAGCGCATGTCAGTTAGGAGGCGGCTCCCTCAGGGACCGGGATGGTCTTGTGGTTAGACGCTGACTGACACCTGTGCTGTGCTTTGTTCTGCTTTTATATATAAGCAAGTTCTGAAATAAACTCTCGGCCGTTTGGCTGTTTCGGCATGACCTTCCTATTCTACCCTGTCTTCTGTTCCTTTCATCTGATTTTCCTTTGGCCTTGATATCCAGGAACTCTAGCTAACTTTGTAGGAGCAGGCACACACACACACACACACACACACACACACACACACACACAGAACAAATGTTAAAACAAAAAAGAAAAAAACCACAAGAAATTCCATTTAGCTAAGGATCCTGTCCTTGAGAGTGGGTGACCTTTTGCACCAGGCTACAGAACTAGCTAGTAACACAACAGGAAACAGCCTTAGGACCATGCCCCTAGGGGATACCACAGTCCTGAGAAATCTACTTCATCTCCGCTAGGTGGCGCCATAAGCCAAGCTGACCGGTTTAAACCGACAAAGCCGTCCCGGACAATGCCTCTGAACATTTTCTTCTGTTATTACAGGATTCTTAATCAGAACGGTTCCCTCCTTCCTTTGCTTCTTTCTTCTCTAGAAGAAAAGCTTTTCCAATCTACATTACAGCGTGGTTTTGGTGCCAGGTGGAAAACGAAATTTGTCTTAATCCCTCGCTTAGGGAGAAAGTGTGTGTCACAGTTGACATCTGTTAAATTTTCAATTAAGTAAGCACGCAATAAGGACGTCTGCGATGCTTCATTTGTTCCAGAAGCCAAGCAGGCACCGATCAGCTGCTCTATACAATTAGGAATTAAACAGGCACCCTCTGCCCCAGCTCTTCCCAAAGCCCCAGCGAACAGAAAAGCAAAGCGGGCTGGGAGGACACCTCCAGGAGCAAATTGGCTGGGCACAGCAGGGAGGGTCGCACTGACAGCTCCATTGTTTCTGCCACTGGCCTGGGACTGAAGAGGCCAGGCCTGCCCCCATCACCCCTACTGTTCCGTGCAGTGTGGGGAGCTCAGCTCCAGAGACGAAGAGTTTTAACCATCCGAATGCTGTGGGCAAATCTATTCTTAAATCAAAATGCAGTTTTTATTTTGCAATTCTCACTGGCGAGGAATACTGAACAAATCTTTACAGTGTTGTCGCTTACAGTCTGCCGAAGCCTGGTTATTACAGAATGAGAACACACAGCGTGGGCACAGACCACCAAATGAGAAAGGGAAGGCTGGCTGCTGAAGGCAGACAGCCCAGCTGTCCCAGGTGCGGGTGGTGTTGTGATCTCTGGATAAACAGACACCTGCCAGACAGGCCTTCAGTCCCAGCCCGTGCCCACTCCTAGAGAAAGGCCGGGCAGTGAGAGCAGCGGTACTGAGAAGTGGCCGGGGCACCAGCCTCCCCAGCCTCCCCAGCCTCCCCCAGAGCGAAGCTGCGCGCTATGCATGCACTTGAGCGTAGACTCAGTGTGTGGAAGGGACGGACCCTGACACACAATTCCCAGCCTCGGATCCCAGAGGCCAAGGGTCTCCAGTGCTGTTCATCCTGGATGGCAGAATGGCTACACCCAGGGCACAGGACAGTTGAGCTCATGTTTGCTGCATGCTAGGCCTTCCTGTCACTACAGCCGTGGGCGTCAGGGGTCAGTCCACACGGCTGCCCTGTGCCCAGACTGCCAGAAGGCTGGGGCACCTGCTGGCTGTTGGCTAACTCTATACTGACTGCACTGATGGCTTGGGAGACTTGGCTGTGCTCACATTGCAAAACTTAGACTTTTGTTTACCGCAGGGCAGCTAAGAGATGATTACACTTCTCGTCTCTCTTACTCAAGAGTCATCTTCCATATTCTGAAAAATCTTTTCAATGTTTTCTTTTGTCATACAGTATACTAATTGGTCAAATGTGCAATTGAGATACATATATCTTTTTGTTTCTAAGTTGAAAGCACTGTTCTTGTTTCCAAAGCATGTTTTATTTATAAAAGAATAGTCAAAAATTTAAGGCCAGTGGGATTAAAAAATCAGACCCTTTCTTAAAATAAAAGCAATGCCTCTCAGGAAGCACACAAGAGTCAAAGGCCACTGGGCTGGGAGGGAGGTGCTGAGGGGGCAGTCCCAGATCTCTCTCTGTCTCTGTCTCTGTCTTTCTGTCTCTGTCTCTCTCTCTCCTTAGGATCTTTACAGAGTGGTGTCATGCACGTCACTTTTTAATCCTTATGTCATTTTTTTTTCCTCTGAAAAAATAAAAACCATTTCCCTCTCAGAAAATCTCTTTCTTTCCTCTTTTTCTATTTAGTTATTTATTTAGAGACAGGGTCTTACCCATAGCCCTGGTTTCATAGACCAGGTTGGCAATGAACTCCCAGAGATCCACCTGCCTCTCCTCCTGAGTGCTTCCAGAGGTGACAGGCCTGCACTGCTGTGCCCTGCTTCAGGATATATATATATTTCAGTACCTCTGTCCCATGGCTCCATGATGCTATTCCATTCTGCGACCACATGATTCAACTTCTTCAGTCGATACTTGTTCAAATCACTCTGTTATATCTTTCAGATAACTTTCCAAATGTGGAATTTCTGTATGGAAATACAGAAACATAAACCTTAGCACCTGTTGCCAAAGCAACTTCTAAAAGAGTTCTACGTGATTGGAGTGACAAGCGCCCATTTTCCTGGATTCTCTTTGAGTTTTCTAACTTTTAGTGCACTTTAATCTGATAGAAATCATAATTCTATTTTTAATCACTAGGAAAGTCATTGATAAGTTTTTTCATGTGTTTGCTTTGGATAGTTTTCTCTGGCTGGGTGCAGGGGACAGCAGCCTGTCCTTCCCTTGTGAAGGAAGGCATGGCAGGTAGGCAGTTCTATGATTGGTGGCGGTAGCTGGAGGCGTGGCTTGTTCACATCCTGAAGGACTAGAGAGCTCAGGTTGGAAATGGTGGCAGGTGTAATCCGCAGAGCCTACCTCTGGGGCTCGTCATTCAGAAGATTTTATGACACCTCAAGCAGTGCTACCACCCAGTGTTGTATGTTTTTCCTCTTTACTCTTTTGGGGGGTCTGCCAACCAGCCCCCAAATAAGCACATGGAGACTTATTATTTCTTATGAATGCCCGGCCTTAGATTGACTTATTTCTAGCCAGATTTTCTTTTCTTCATTTTTGTTTAAATTTTTTTTAATGTTATGTTTTTTTTTAAGAAAACTATCTTTTCTCACTTTACATTTCAAATCTATTTCCCACTCCCTCGCTTCCTCCTGCTCCCTCCACCTCCACCACCCACCCCCACCTTCGATCCCATCCCTCATCCACTCCCCAGAGAGGTAAGACTTCCCATGGGGAGTCAACAAACTCTAGCACATTGCTTTGAGGCAGAACCAAGTCTCTCCTCTGTTGCAAGGAACTGCTTGTTCGTCCCAGCCGCCCAGAACTGAAATAATCACACAGAAACTGTATTGATTAAATCACTGCTTGGTTCATTAGCTCTAGCTTCTTATTGGCTAACTCTTACATCTTAATTTAACCCATTTCTATTAATCTGTATATCACCACAAGGCTGTGGCCTACCAGCAAGGTTTCAACACGTCTATCTCCGATGGCGGAACCATGGCGTCTCTGACTCTGCCCTTCTTTCTCCCAGCATTCAGTCCAGTCCTCCCCGCCTACCTAAGTTCTGCCCTATCAACAGACCAAGGCAGTGTCTTTATTCATTAATGCTAATCACAGCACACAGATGGGACTCCCACAATACTCCTCCCTATATCTAGACTGAGCAAGGTATCCCTCCAGAGAGAATGGGTTACAAAAAGCCAGAACAAGCAATAGAGATAAATCCTGGTCTCAGTGCCAATGGCCCCTCAGTCTGCCCCAGCCATACAACTGTCAGCCACATTCAGAGGACCTAGTTTGGTCCTATGCTGGTTCCTTCACTGTCAGGCCAGAGGTGGAAGGCTTCCATTAGCTCAATAAGCGTTTCAGTGGGTATCCCCGTCATGGTCTTGACCTCTTTGCTGGTATTCTCACTCCTCCCTTTCTTCAACTGGACTTTGGGAGCTCAGTCCAATGCTCCACTGTGGTCTTCTGCATTTGCGTCCATCAGTTGCTTAGCCAGCTTTTTTTAAATTATCCTGTCTACCTTTTGCCTCTGGGCTTTTACATTTCTTTATTTCTGTATCCTTTTCTTTACTTATTGTGTAGCTGGTTGCCTGGTCCCTGATGTCCTCTTCTCCTTCTTTTCTAACTCTGAGATATTTTCTTCTTTCTTTTTCTCATTCTATTTATTCCCTCTACCTGCCAGCCCCACCCATCATTTCTCCTGCCTTGCTATTGGCTGTTCAGCTCTTTATTATATCAATCAGCTGTTTTAGACAGCAAAGTAACACAGCTTCACAGAGTTAAACAAATGCAACATAAAAAAATGCGACACATCTTTGCATCATTAAACAAATGCTCCACAGCATAAACAAATGTGACATGTCTTAAAAAATATTCTACAGCAACCCAGTCTCAGATACTCAAATCTATAACCCTGCAGGGGATGATGCTTTACTTGACACCTTAAAAATTGCTCTTCTGATATTCTAGTTTTCTGTTCATGTATTTTTGTGCTGTTGTTGTTGTTTTTCGAGACAAGGTTTCTCTGTGAAACAGTCCTGGCTGCCCCGGATCACTTTGTAGACTAGGTTGGCCTCAAACTTTTCATGTTTTTGTATTAAGATATTATTATATTATTATTGGTTTAAAAGGTTCTTTACATATTTTGGATATATCTTAGCTTGTTTTCCATTGGTATAACAAAATATGAGAACAAGTAATTTAGAAAATATGGTTGATTTGGCTTCGATTTTGGAGGCTGAGAAGTCCAAGAGCATGATGTCAGCCTCTGCTCACTCTCTGGTGGGTTGCAGGCCTTTCTGCTGCACTACAGCTTGACAGACAGCAGTGAGCACACAGTGGGACTGCAGGCAGACCTCAGTCAGGCCTTTCTGCTGCATCACAGCCTGGCAGACAGCGGTGAGCACACAGTGGGGCTGCTGGTGGACCTTGGCCTCTTCATATCCAGTGCCATCATGGAGTCCTCTCCCCATGTCCTGGTCCTCACTGCAGTCACCATCACAGGCCTCACTTCAAATACACTGAGTGCCAATGGGAGCATGGGGCGTGTTTGAGCCAGAACAGATAATCACTTATCACTGTCTCATATAGATTGTAAAGCTTTCTCCATTTTCTATTTACCTTCTAATTTCTTAAGCAAAGACATTGCTTTTTCAATATTTGTATGCAGCAAATTTCTGTCTTTGAAGCCATGGTTTCCACACCCTGCCTTGACAACTACTTACTTGTAGGTTCATCTAGTCTGTTGTGTTTTCAACTTTTCCTGCCTGCCTTGAACCCACTTGTACCCCGCTTGAGCACAGCATTTTGTCTCAGAAGTCCACCTGTGCTGTCCATCAGTCTATTCTTCCCTTCACGTTGCAAGGCCAGTCTTTGTACCTGCTAAGTTCCAATTTCTAGATTTTGGGCCCAATCTATTTTTTTCATTTCTAGGTTTGTTACAAAGTTTCTAAAGTTTAGTAATTTTGAAACTCACTTTAGCACCTAGTAGGTCTGCCCCTGACCTTTGTAAAGGTCATCTTTGTTACCCACAAACATACTCTTGTTGGATCGTCACAATTCAGTTGCAGCACCAGAGACTCCAGATGGACGAGCCTCACAGCAAGACTCACAAGTGTGGCTGCCCTGATGTCACCAAGCCTCCTCATTGAGGCACACAGTGTCTCTCTTTCTCCATCTCAAGTTCTCATTTCTTCTGCATTCGTCTTAACTACCATGTGATTATTTCGTGACGTTCCTAGACAGGACATTTTCTTCCTTCTGCTATCTGCCTTCTTGTTACTCCATGTGTGTCATTTTTCTTGATCCATTCATCTGTGCAGGGACTTAAATGACCGCCCCCTGGTGGCTGTTTGTAAATAGTACAACTGTAAACATCTGTGTGCTTGCAGGGGCTATTGAGTCCCAGCTTCCATTTCTTTGAGGTATGCACTTGGGAGTGGAATTGCTGGACTATACTCTTTGTGTCCAATCACCCAGGAGGCCATCAACTGTTTCCTGTAGCAACCAACTCATATCACATGCTCACCAGCCTCCTGCAGTCTGTGGGCTTATCCCGGCTCAGCAGCTTATGTTATTCTTTGAGTTTTAAAAGAAAACAAAACATTTTAAACATAATTTTAATTGATTCTTTAGCAATTTCACATTATGTACCTCAATCTCACTCATTTTTCAGTTCCTCCATATCCACCCTGAACCCTTTAGGCATCCTCCTCCAAAGGAAAACGTAGAGAGAAATAATAAAACAAAAAATAAAAACAAGCCGGGTGGTGGTGGCACATGCCTTTAATCCCAGAACTCGGGAGGCAGAGGCAGGTGGATCTCTGTGAGTTCGAGGCCAGCCTGGTCTACAATAGCTAGTTCCAGGACAGAAACAAAAAAAGCTACAGAGAAACCCTGTCTCAAAAAATCCAAAATAAATAAATAAATAACCACAAGCTCATGGATCAGCAGGATAAGCATAGTAAAAATGGCAATCTTACCAAAAGCAATCACAGATTTAATGCAATTCCCATCAATATCCCAACACAATTCTTCATAGACCTCAAAAGGCCAACACTCAACTTCATATGAAGAAGAAAAAGACCCAGGATAGCTAAAACAATTCTGTACGATGAAAAAACTGGAAATTACCATTCCTGATTTCAAGATGCATTACAGAACTGTAGTAGTAAAAGCCACTTGCTGCTGGCATAAAAACACACAGATTTGATGGGGTCAAATTGAAGACCCAGAAGTAAATCCACACACTTATTGACACCTGATTTTTTAAGAGAAGCCAAAATCATATGATGGAAACAAGATAACATCTTCCACAAATGATGCTGGCATAACTGACTGTCGACATGTAGAAGAATGCAAATAGACCAATATCTATTGCCCCACACAAAACTCAAGTCCAAATGGATCAAAGACTGCAACATAAAGCCAGCCACACTGAACCACATAGAAGAGAAAGTGGGAAGTGGCCTTGAATGCATTGGCACAGGAGACGGCTTCCTGAACAGAACACCAATCGTGCAGGCATCAAGATCAACAATTAACAAATGGGACCTCGTGAAACTGAGAAGCTTCTGTAAGGCAAAGAACACTGTCAAAAAGACAAAACTGCAGCCTACAGAATGGGGAAAGATCTTCACCAACCCCAAATTCAACAGAGGGCTAATATGCAAAATATATAAGAACTCAAGAAACTAGACATCAAAACTACATAATCCCATTAAAAATAGGATGCAGATCTAAACAGAGAATTGTGAATATAAGAATCTCAAATGGCCAAAAGATACTTAGGGAAATGGTCAGCATCCTTAGCCATCAGGAAAATGCAAATTAAAATGACACTAATGTTCCATCTTACACCTCTCGGAATGGCTCAGATCAATAACACAAGTGACAGCTCATGCTGGAGAGGATGCAGAGCAAAGGGAAAATTCCTCCATTTCTGCAAACTTGTGCAGTCACTGAGGAAATCAATGTGGAGATTTCTCAGAAAATGGGGAACCAATTTACCTCAAGACCCAGCTCTACCACTTTTGGGCATATACCCAAAGGATGCTCTACTATACCACAAGGACACTTGCTCAACTATGTTCATAGCAGCTTTATTCATAATAGCCAGAACCCGGGCACAGCCTAGATGTCCCTCAAATGAAGAACGGATAAAGAAAATGTGGTACATTTATACCATGGAGTATTACTCCACTGTTAAAAAGGATAACATCAGGGAATTTGCTGGCAAATGGGTGAAACTAGAAAGGATCATCCCGAGTGAGGTAATTCAGACCCAGAAAGACGAACATGGCTTTTACACATTCATAAGTGGGTATTAGCCATAAGGCAAAGTAGAAACATTGTAGCCCACAGACTCAGAGAAACTAAGTAACAAGGAGGGCTCAAGGTGGGGTTATGAGAATCTCAGTGTGAAGGGAAATAGAAAGACATGGCCAATGGGTGGGGGAGGAGTCTGGAAGGGGAAAGGAGTTGGTAACAGGAGGGATCAGCTGTGGAAGGATGGAGGGAGAGACACCTAAGGATGAGCTTGAAACCGAAAGCAATGGAAGCTCCCAGGAATCTGTGAGGGTGACCCCTAGTTAAGGCCCCTAGTGATGGTTGATACGAAGTCTGAATCAGTCATCTCCTGTAAACAGGCAAGGCTTCCAGGGGAGGAATTGAGACCCCAACTCAGCCACACACCCCTTGACCTACAATTTTTTTCTTCCTATAAGATGTGCTGAGGTTGTCAATGTTGCAGACATTGTGGGTGTGCCCAGCTAATGACTGGCACAGATGGAGACCCATATCCTGAGAGGGTTTTACGGCTAAGAGTCAAGACCCACAGGTAGGATATCCTGGAGACCTAGGATAGAACCTAACATGGCTGGCAAAAAAAAAAAAAAACCAACCAAGCAAACAAAAAACAGTCAAGGCTGGGCAGTGATGGTGCACACCTTTAATCTCAGCCCTCAAGAAGCAGAGGCAGGCAGATCTCTGTGAGTTTGAGGCCAGCCTGGTCTAAAAGAGCTAGTTCCAGGACAGGCCTCAAGGCTACAGAGAAACCGCGTCTCAAAAAACAACAAACAAACAAACAGCCAATGAAATGATTCCTGATGATATCTGCTATACTTATAGATCGGTGCCTAGTCCAGTTGTCAGGGAGAGGCTTCCTCGGGTAGCCGATGGGGGCAGATGCAGAGACTGACAGCCAAACACTAGGAGAATCCTATGGAAAAGGGAGAGGAAGGATTGTAGGAGCTCGAGGGGTTAAGGACACCACAAGAAAACCCATAGAACCTACTAAACTGAGCTCAAGGGATCTCACAGAAACTAAACTAACAACCAGGGAGCCTGCATGGGACTGACCTAGGCCCTCTGCATGTATGTTACAGTCGTATGACTTGGTCTTCTTGTGGAACTCCTAACCGTGAGAGTGAGAGTTGTCTCTGACTATTGTTGCCTGCCCTTGGGACCCCTTCCTCCTACTGGATCATCCAGACTTAATAGAAAAGGAGATGCCCAATCTCACTCAACTTGGTGTACCTTGACTGGCTGATATCCGTGGGAGACCTGCCTGTATCTGAAGAGAAACAGTGGATGAGGGGTAGATGTTGGGGGGAGGAAAAGGAGGGGGAACTTTGGAATGTAAAAACAAAAATAAGTAAAGAAAGAAAAGAAAAGGTTTGTTTTCAATGGTGAATACAAATACAAATAAGATAAAAAACTAACTAAAGAGCTGGGCGGTGGTGGCGCACGCCTTTAATCCCAGCACTCGGGAGGCAGAGGCAGGTGGATCTCTGTGAGTTCGAGACCAGCCTGGTCTACAAAGGGAGTTCCAGGACAGGCTCCAAAGCTACAGAGAAACCCTGTCTCGAAAAACCAAAAACCAAAAACCAAAACAAAACAAAACAAAAAAACTAACTAACTAAAAAACAAAAAGCAAAACAAAAATCAAAAAATCTCAACCAAACAGAGAAAAACTACATACTCCTGATGTGGGAGTCCTGTCTGTATGCTATGAATATGTTTTATTACCTTTGGTTAATAAAGAATCTGCTTTGGCCTATGGCAGGGCAGAATAGAACTAGGTGGGAAAATTAAACTGAGTGCAGGAGGATGCCATGTAGTTGCCCAAGAAGTAAGATGTGAGGTAACAAACCATGAGCCTCATGGTAAAATATAAAATAATAGAAATGGGTTAGTTTAAGATGTAAGAGCTAGCTAGTAATATGCCTGAGCTATTGGCCAAACGGTGTTGGAATTAATACAGTTTTTGTGTGATTATTCCAGTCTGGGTGACCGGGAAATGAAAGCAGTCTCCTTTTCACATGTGCAGCAGGTCAGAGATGGAGAGATGCTGGGGAGTGCCCATTTAAAGCTCTGGATGTGTGTCTGGGTGGTAGGTGAGTTGGTCAGTCCAGGCTGTTGGGACCACCACTCAAGTGCAGAGCCAGCTCTCCCATACCTGTCTTGAGGGGCGGGACCAGCTTTCCCAAGTAGAGGGGCCAGTTATCCTATGAGTGGTGTGGCCAGCTCTCCCATGCTGTGGTCAGGGCCAGTGAAGGGTGGGGTCCAATGAATGGGAGGCCAGCTCAGCAAGGCCCTTATACTTCAACATATGGTTTAGCACATGGCTCTCATGGCCCCTGTGGTAACATGGGCAAGAGACATCAGCACATACCCCAGCTGCAGAAGGACCACAGACCCAGACAAGGCCATCAACAGCAGTTTGTGCTAGATATCACCATGGTCCTAGGTGGCAATGCAGGCATGTACTGGCATTTCATTTGTATTTTAGTAAGTAAGGCTTGCCTGAAGATCATAAAGTAAAACAGCCAGCCACTGGCTAGTACGTTGACCTCAGTCCAAAATGGTGATCTTGTCTCCAGGAATCTCAGAATGAGACTGAGGGCTGTCTCATCCCGTTTTATAATCCCTTTTAGGGCTGGGATTAAAAATATGTACCACTGGGATTAAAGGCATGTGCCACCTGGTTTCTATGGCAACTAGTGTGACTATTGGGATTAAAGGTGTGTGTTACCAATGCCTGGTCTGTAAGGCTGACCAGTGGGGTTGTTTTACTCTCTGATCTTCAGGCAAGATTTATTTATTAAAATACAAATGAAATGCCACTACACAGGCCTCTCAGATTAGCATGGGTCCAGCAGCAGTGTGATCCCTGGACTCCAACATGGCCCGTGGCAGCAGCCTGCCCTGGATGACACAATGTTCCCAAGTGGCACTGCAGGCCACTCTGATTGTCATGACCCTGGCAGTGGCATGTCCCCCAGACCCCAACATGGCCTCAGATGGTGGCCCAGAACCTGAGCATCCCTGTGGCCTTTGGTGGCAACATGGATCATGGACATCAATGCAGACTCTGCTGCGGTAGGATCACAGACCCAGATATGACCCTTAGCGACAGCCCCTGGCACAGACATCGCCATGGCCCTGGGTGGCAAGCAGCCCACTCACATCAGCCTGTTCCTCACTGCTGACATCTCTTCATATCTGCCTCCTCCACACAGGACACAACCCATTCTGCCTGTCTCTGTGTCCCATTACATATACAGCCCCAGAATGACCCTCTCTATGATGCACTTAATGCCATAGTTAGGATGAGTGATGGGAACTTGAACTCTGTGTGTGCTCCTGCCTGTCCCTGCTGACCGCCATTGGCCCCTGCTGGCCCCTGCCTGCCCCTACTGGCCCCTTCCTGTCCCTGCTGGCCCGTATCAGCCCTTGCTGGCCCCTTCCTGTCCCTGCTCGCCCCCATCGGCCCCTGCTGGCCCCTACCTGCTTCTGCTGGCCCCTACCAAGCCCCTGCTGGCGCCTGCCTGCCCCTGCTGGCCCCTGCCTGTCCCTGCTGGCCCCCATCGGCCCCTGCTGGCCCCTACCTGCCTTTGCTGGCCTCTGCCTGCCCTTACTGGCCCCTGCCTGTCCCTGCTGGCCCCCATTAGCCCCTGCTGGCCCCTGCCTGCCTCTACCGGCCCCTGCCTGTCCCTGCTGGCCCCCATCAGCCCCTGCTGGCCCCTACCTGCCCCTGCTGGCCCCCATCAGCCCCTGCTGGCCCCTGCCTGTCCCTGCTGGCCCCCATCAGCCCATGCTGGCCCCTACCTGCCCCTGATGGCCCCCATTGGCCCTTGCTGGCCCGCATCAGCCCCTGCTTGCTCCTGCCTGCTCCTCCTGGCCCCCATCAGTCCCTGCTGGCTCCCATTGTCCCCTGCTGGCCCCCACTGGCAGCTGCTGGCCCCTTCAAGGCCCAACACAAGCTCTCTAGTTCACCTGTGCATATCCACAGCAATCACAAATTTGAATTGGGATTTCCTGCATGCAACATGGCCCACCGTTGCTACAGTGTGCCCTGTCTTAGAGTTTCTATTGCTGTGAAGAGACACTTATGACCACGGCAACTCTTTAAAGAAAACATTTAATTGTAGTGACTCACTTAGAGTTCAGAGGTTTAGTCCATCATGGCGGGGAGCATGGCATATGCAGGCAGGCATGGTTCTGGAGAAATGACCCAGTATCCTACATCAACAGGAAGTAGGCTGTCAGTTCCACTGAGTGAAGTTTGAGAAAAAGACCTCAAAGCCCTCCCTCATAGTGATGCTCTTCCAAAAGAAGTTGTGACTCAGATTAAAGGTGTGCCCTCCAGCCTCAAGTTCTAGCCTCCTCCAGCAAGCCACACTTCCTCCAGCAAGCCACACCTCCTCATAGTGCTGCTCCCGATGAATTTATGGGGGCCAATTACATTCAAACTATCACAGTTCTCCAAAAGGCACTTGACTTCATGGCCTTGCTATTCCTTAAAAGCCAGCTAACCTTTCTGTTAAAATGAGAGCTAGCAAACTTCCTGCTTTGGGATTGGAGTTCAGGTCATGGCAGCTCTCCTCAGCATACAAGAATGCATAGCCTCTGGTGTCACGAAATGTCACTGAGCTACCCTGGCGGAGACCAGAGGCTTTGTTTTTACAGCTATGCTGGTCGTAGGAGACTTCTGTAAATATTCAAAGCCCTAGACAAAGCTCCTGCTTCCTACAGCTCTGGGTGGACACAGCGCCCAACGGCTATGCTTCTCATCTGGGTGGACGCAGCGCCCAACGGCTATGCTTCTCATCTGGGTGGGCACAGCACCTAACGGCTATGCTTCTCATCTGGGTGGGCACAGCACCCAATAGCTGTGCATCTCATCTGTTTTTCTGAGCATTTCTCTAGAATTCTAAACCAATTTTAATGAATTTCTTATAAGGGAAACAAAGCAAACATGCAGAACCCCCCAAAAGAAGATGATAACTCCCTTCGGTCATTACACCACTCCTGTGAACACACGGTTACTCTACACGAGAGCCTCCTGAAGAGCACAGCCCACAGACCCTGACCTTGTGGCTCACCTGAGGTGATCAGGACCTCACAGAACTATCCATGAGAGTCCATGCTAGTGGCTTTTCCTGTCACGTAAAGGGTGTGTCAACACAAAACACAGTTTCACCTCACAGGAAACAGGAGATGGCTTGTTAATGAGTTAAAAGTGAGTGACCGTGACACGGAAACACACAGAGGGAGGCACCAATTCCATCTTCCAACATGGAAGTGGTCTCGCACGGTTTTTCCAGTAACAGAATAAAAACGGTCATAAATCTAGGAGCTTGTCAAAGACACTGGTAGGAACATTGGGTAGGTGACTACATCTCAGCCATGGCGGACACTAGGATTTGGTTAAGTTAGCACATTCTAAGAGGTTTATATCTGTCAGTCACAGGGTATCAGTTCAAACAGAAGTGGCTAAGAGGAGGCTCCTCGGGGCTTCCGGTGCCCAAGATGAATTGAGGTCTTGTCACAGATCCCAGGGAGGGAGATCCCACATGCGTGGGGACCAGACTCGGACCTAATGAAGGTTTCTTTCAGGAGTCTAAATAAGGGAAAAATACGTATGTTTACATAGGACTATGCTCTGTAAATCATAAATCCCCAGATCTATGTTTTACCTCACTGAATCTGAAAAACACCCATGAGGGAGGGGAGTGAGTGTGCTGGCTTACTAGTCCTGTTTCACACACAGAGAGCTTGAGGTTTGGAGAGGCTAAGTAACATATTCCAGGTCACACTTCCAAAAATTGTAACTAGGGGATGGTGAGAACAGAGCCAAATCTAGCCCTGTGCAAGGACACAGAGTGGAGAAAACTATCCTCCCCCCTGGGCAAGGAGTGTGGGAGTCATTTCCACAGCAGAGCCCTGAATACAAAGTTTATATGGGAAAAGCTGAGCACTTCCTCACTGTGCCCCGTTTAAACACAGTCAGCAGACACACGTGGGGACAGGTTGTGAGGTTAAATTGGCAGGCAGGACTGCCTCTGGCAGTGCTCAAGTCCCATATTAACTTTTGGTTGAAAATTAAGGGGACATCAGGTAGGTGGCTGTTAATATAGAAGGTTGAAAATGAAGAGGGCATTAGATAGGTGGCTGTTAATATAGAAGGTTGAAAATGAAGGGGACATTACGTAGGTGGTTGTTAATATAGCGGGTTGCCTCAGATCAGGGCACACACTAGAGCCCCTTGGAAAGTCAGGTCAGAGAAGGCACACGCAGCTCCCATGTCTTTCAAAGAGACACCTGTCTTGGGGTCTCCTGGGGTCCTAGTCTGCTCTCAGTTGCTCTGATAAAACACTGACCAAAGAACCTTGAAAGGAAAGGATTTGCTTCAGCTTCAAGTGCCCCAGTAACAGGCCACCATGGAGGAAAGCAGAGGCGGGAACCTGGAGGCAGGAACTGAAATAGAGGCCATGAGGAACGCTACTTACTGGCTTGTTCCCAGGTTCAGGCACCTTTCTCATGCCAGGCCCATCTGCCCAGGGATGGTACCACCCACTATGGGACAGGCCCTACTGCTGTAATCATTATTCAAGAAAATTCCCCAGTGAAATGTCTGTAGGCAAATCTGTTGGAAGCAAACCCTTCACTGAGGTTTCCTCTGCCCAGGTTATCAAGTTGACAGCCAAAGTCAGCCTGAACACTTGGGGAACTCTGCTTGGTTTCTGGAGATTAAAGGGAAAACTTTCCCCTCCCTGGTAGCTAAGAATGCATATATATATCAGACATTTCTATTTCTTTTTCTTTAGTTCATTTCCATGCCACGCTTTAATTGGTTTATTTTTCTCGCTTTTCAATTTTTTGCTATTTATATGCTTAGACTCGTTACCAGATGTGTAGCAGGCAGACTTTCCTCACTCCATCGGCTGCTTTGAGTGCAATGTTCTTTGCTGTCCAGAGCATTGAACTCAATCCTACTCCAGTCAGAATGGCTAATATTTAAAAGGAAAGACAGCGAATGCTGGCGTGGATCTGGGGAAAGGAACCACTTATTCATTGTTGGTGGGAATAAAAGTGGAAATAGGTCCACGGTATGAACCAGCTGTAGGCACCCTCCTGGGCACAGCCCAAAGGATTCTGTATTGTACTACAGAGAGATACTTGCTTGTCCACATTTATTGCTGCTGTGTTCAAAATGCCAGAAAATTGAAACAGTCTAATGGAAATGGTTCAGTGAAATGTGCAGGTAAATGGATGGAGCCAGAAATAACCAACTTGCGTGGAGCAACCCTGGCCCAGGAAGACAAACACCGCAATCCCCTTTCATATGTGCAGATAGATCAGAAGTTCCGATATGCATGTTTAAATGGAGGAGACTAGTAAGGGGCTGGGGGGCATTCAAGGGAAGGAAGGCAGAACACAGATGGTATGCGGGGGAGGGGAATAATGGAACAGGAAGACTTAAATGGGCTGGGAATGGAACAGCAGGATAGATGAGGGAGTATGGGGAGGGGTAACTAACAGTAATTAGTTCTGAAAAAGCCATATAGAAATTAGTATGTAGAAGCTTTTAACACTACACCACACATATACACACACACTGTCATGGAGTTTAAATGGATATATGCTGGAATGGGGGCAATGCCCCACTAGATACCATATGCCACCAAAATATAAATAAAATAAAAACCAGTCAGTACCAGGACTGAGTTATGTCTTCTTGAATTGTTGGCCAGTGGTGTCCAATATACCAACAATAGAGGTTATTGCCATTGTTTTGGTTCCCCTACAAAACTTTATGGTAATATGCTGTTGCTGCTGACACCATGTATTCACAAGACTCTGAGAAATCAGGCTGATGACGGCCTGGAAGCCTCATTCCTACTGGCTAGCTTCCACAGTTCTGAAAGAGTCTATATACACTTCCAGGGAGAAAGGTATCAACAAACTTCCCAACCGGTGAGCCCTGGGAACTACAACAACAAAGGTGGGATGTACCCAGCGCAGCAAATGTTATTGGAGTAGCTGAATGACTTTCTGATTGGATTTAAAGCTGTCTAGACTTGTTGCAACTCCTGCCTTGTATGTTTTGTTAACTGGGCCAAAACCCTGTGTTAGCAAGGCCAGAGGTCGCAGGGGAGAGCGCGGTACTATGATTTTGCTAAATGGACATAGTGTTAAACTGGCTTCTCATGACACGTATCTGTGGAAATACATCTCTCAATCTTGATCAGAGAAACTTCCTTTTCAGTAAATGGTGGTTAACGCAGAGGCCCATAGCGAGTCTCACAGGTCAGTATGGAGAATAGGTGCCTGCGGAGTGCTCAGATCTAAGTGGAATAGCCATATAACATGCCTTCCCCAGGTTTCGGGGGTCACCTTAGGAGAAGAGAGTGGAAAGATGGTAAGAGCAAGAAGCAGTGGTGACCCTATCGAAGCATTGCCTGCCAGGCATGACAGGGTCCGCGTGTCGTGAACTCAGAGCTGTGCCCGTATGCAGAACACCTGTGCAAGATGAAGCCAGCAGAAACTCTCATTATGGATGGGAGGGGCTCATGAAGTCCCACCTTTAACGGAGGTGCTATTAGCAACTGACGGGTGCCAAGACAGGACAGTCGGTTTTCTGCAGGAACATGGTCCCCAGAGAGGCCTCTCATGCTCCAGTAGTCCCACACCCATGCTCATACAGGCAGCACTCAGTGGACGATCTGGGTTTAAGAAAAGGGAGAGGAGGGGCTAAGGAGAAACTGCAGGGGAGGGAAGCATGATTTGCATGGCGGAATTCTCAATTTAGAAAAGAAAGAAAGCTTAACTCTGCTTGGCATTTCAACCCTTTTCCTACAATGTCCTTCCTAAGAGGACCTTCGAGACACTGCAAAAAGGGGGTTGTGGGCAAGCTGGGTGACCCAGCAATGCATGGGAAAAGGCAGCATTCTGCACAGTAGGTATCTCCGGTCTGCCTGCAGCCACCCCAGCTAGCATGAACTGTGTGAGCCTGGTGAGTCAGGTAGCAGTGCTGGTGGAGGGGTCAGGACATCCGATCTGCTCCCTGACAGCCCAGGTTGTGGTGCAGAAAGACAGGTCCCCTTGGGGAGGGTCTGGGAAACAAGCTTTCTCTCCTGTCACAATTCTTGCTACCAGGTCTGCCCTGTTCTGGCAGTTAAATAGGAAAAACATTCACCCTGGAGTCTGGCTTGCTTTGGGAGGAAGGTGAATGAACAAAGGGAAAATCATTGCCAATTCCTGACACCCTGTGTTCACGGGAATAAACAGCGATAGGGCGGGAAAGCAGGCACACCTTACATCTAAGCAGGGGAGGGGCATGCCGGGAAGGTGGAGTGGGTCTTTTATTCATTTAGATGGGTGAGTAGGACATAGCTAGCCCAGATGACGAGCACGCAGGGTGCTTCAGACACAGTGTTGGGGGTAGGGGAACATGGGCAGTCTTGCCTTTCGCTGCAGCAGAAGAAAGGTACATTTTTATGCCTTGGTCCCCTTGACTGTGTTGGATGAACTGTAGGACCTGAGGAAGTTGACATTTAGAGAAGTCAAGTGACTTGGCCCCGAGTGCACAGCTCGGAAACAGGAAGTCAGGACTCTGCCCTGGCCTGGCTCCCCTCTTCCCTGTTTAGTGTTTTTTCCAGGTTCCTGGATAACACCAAGGCAAGGAGGGCAGCCAGACATCCTGCTACCCAGGGACAGCAGGCAGATGCTAATTCCCATAGTTATTTCCCTCAAAGGCTTTCATCTCAAAGGTTAATGGAGACACCTGCTGTCTCAGAGGAGGAGGGCCCAGACATGGAAACAATGTTCCTCTCAGGCCAGAGCAGCGTTCTGGGTCCTCCAGAGTGAGGGGCACAAGCTTCTACCAGGACAGCAGACTTTGGGGGAGAGGGATAAAAGATTGCAGAAGCTGGGTCCCCTCACCTCAAATGTGGAGGCAGTAGCCCCCAAAAGACCAGGTGTTCATAAACTTTACCGAGAAAGGAAACTCTGCTCTGCTCCCCACACAACCAAGGCCCAGGGGTGGGTGGGACTTGGTTGGAGAGGAGGCAGCCTTCTGGAGGTGCTGCAGAAGAAGCAAGGACAGAGAGATCCTCGTGGGTCAATAATAAAACCCAAAGGCAAGCATAGCATCTTCAGGACACGACTGAGTGGATCCTGGGTGACCCCAGAGAGCATGACATTCTCTCTGCTGGCCCATCACCACTCAAACTCAGGTTCTTGAACTGAGACCAACATCCCAACAACAGAGCCAAGTTCTCTCTCTCTGTGGCGGATGTGTGGGGGTGGGGAGAGCACATGTGTGTGTTATGTACAGTTTCATCAGTGTGGGCAGGGTGCATGTGTGTGTTATGTACAATCTCAGCAGTGTGGGCAGGACACATATGTGTGCTGTGTACAATCTTGGCAGTGTGGGCAGGACACGTGTGTGTTATGTACAATCTCAGCAGTGTGGACAAGACACGTGTGTGTGCTGTGTACAATCTCAGCAGTGTGGGCAGGACACGTGTGTTATGTACAATCTCAGCAGTGTGGGCAGGACACATGTGTGTGCTGTGTGCAATCTCGGCAGTGTGGGCAGGACACGTGTGTGTGCTGTGTGCAATCTCAGCAGTGTGGGCAGGACACGTGTGTGTGCTGTGTGCAATCTCGGCAGTGTGGGCAGGACACATGTGTGTGCTGTGTATAATCTCAGCAGTGTGGGCGTGGTGCATGTGTGTGCTGTGTACAATCTCAGCAGTGTGGGCAGGACACATGTGTGTTCTGTGTACAATCTCAGCAGTGTTGGCAGGACACATGTGCGTGCTGTGTACAGTCTCAGCAGTGTGGGCGTGGTGCATGTGTGTGCTGTGTGCAATCTCAGCAGTGTGGGCAGGACACGAGTGTGTGCTGTGTGCAATCTTGGTAGTGTGGGCAGGACACGTGTGTGTGCTATGTGCAATCTCGGCAGTGTTGGCAGGACACATGTGTGTGCTGTGTGTAATTTCGGCAGTGTGGGCAGGACATGTGTGTGTGCTGTGTGCAATCTCGGCAGTGTGGGCAGGACATGTGTGTGTGCTGTGTGCAATCTCAGCAGTGTGGGCAGGACACGTTTGCTGTGTAGAATCCCGGCAGTGTGGGCAGGACACGTGTGTTTGTTGTGTGCAATCTCGGCAGTGTGCACAACCTCAGAGTCTTTGCTTATTGCTCTCTACCTTTATTTTTCGCAAATGTTTTCTACCTGACCCAAAGCTCTGCTGTTTTATATAGAGTGGCTGGCTTCAAGGGTTAATTTCTGTGGCTCCCATTCCCTCAGGCTGTGGCTGTGGGTCCACACAGGCAATGATGGCTACCTAGCCTTGCAATGGTTGTTTTGAAGCAGGATCTCACTGTGCAACATTGGCTGGCCTGGGGCTCACTATGCCTGTGCCTGTCTCCCAAGTGCTGAGATGGAAGATGTATGCCACCACAGTATTTTATGTGGATCCTGGGGAATCTGAATTCAGGGCCTCAGGTTTAGTGGCAAATATTCTACTCAGCATCATCTCATCTCCTTAGCCCCTAAATTATCTTTTAAGCCATATGTATACATATCATATTCATAACTATATGTCTGCCATGTGGTAGTGACACACACCTTTAATCCCAGCACTCAGGAAGCAGAGGCAGGAGGATCTCTGAATTCAAGGCCAGCGTGGCCTATAAGAGCTAGTTCCAGGACAGGTTCCAAAGCTCAGAGAAACCTTATATTGGAAAACAAAACAAAATAAACAAAAAACTATATATCTATATATCATATCCATAACTATATATATATATATATATATATATTTCAGAAAGGATCAAATCACAGCAACACACTGCTCAGTGTGATGTCAGAGTCTCACAAAGCTGAAACTAAGTGCCTATCATCCAAGGAAGAAGGGTTGGAAGTGGAAACAAAGCTCAGTACTAGTTAGAGAGACATCGTCCCCCTCTGTTCTGAGTTACACGTAGGTCTGTCCCCTAGCTAGGCTGTCCTGGTTGAGTCCGGGATGACCCAGAGCACGCTGCTCGCCCAGTGACTCATGCTGTCCCTGTGGTAGCTTTGCTGGCTCTAAGATCAGCCAACTGAATGAGGAAAGTTAGACTAAGGGATTGCTCAATGGGCAAAGTGCTATGCCAGCATGGGTCTGAGTGCAGGTCCCCAGTGCTCACATGAATAGCTGAGTGTCATGGTTGGGCTCATATTCCAGTGCAGGGAGATAAAGACAAGGAGCCTGGGGAGAAACTAGCCAGCCAGTTCAGCACAGATGATGTTCCTTTCTCAGAAAAACAAGGCAAAAACAGCAGAGGAAAATGCTGGACAACCTCCGGCCTTCGCATGTTCACGAACAAGTGAGTGTCCTAAATACAACTTTGACTCACAGTTTTGGGGGCTTCTATCCTTGATCAGTTGGTGCTTTTGATCCTGAAGGGAGATAGTACATTGTGAATTGGAGCAGCTAATTACTTCATGGTGTCCAGAGGCCAAAGAGAAAGGCATTCTACATTCGAGGTCCAAGGCCTCCCTGTGGGTCCCCCTTCTAAAACATTTCACCCCTTACCAGCAGTAATGAGCCAGTGTCCAGACTTTAACATGCCGGCCTTTGTGGGATGACTAAGACCCACTAAAGCACCCTCCAGTTGGGGATGGAGCATGCATGGACTTCAGGAAACTTGTTTTCTCCTTGAGTGTGACCCAGTTAAAGTCATAAGCCATCTGTCACGAGTACACAGGGTCCAAAGAGTCCCGCCTTGGCCTTCCAATGGGGATGTGTGGCTCTAGGCTTCTCACTGGTGGAAGGCTCGCAGGATGGGGAAGTCTGGGCACTAGTCTCTGAGAGGAAGCCAGGGAATCTCTGGTAAAGAGATGCATGCTCCCTACTCCCGTGTGATACTTGAGTTGGGAAGTGTAGCATCAAATGTTATGAAAAAATTAAAAATGCTGCAGGATCCCCGACGGCAGTAGGCAGCAGAAATGCTGTAGGTCCCAAGCGGTGGTAGTGGGTCCCGGGAGTAGCCAGTCTCAGGTAGAAACGGCAGCTGGTCCCCGAGCTGTGGCTGGTCCCCGGCTGGGAGACACATGGGGGGCGAACAAGAGACAGAGACATGGATAGCCATGCCATGCAGAGTGAGGTTGGATACTTATTCAGGGGGTTATAGAGGGGGAAGGGAGAAGGGGAGAAGAGGAGAGAGAAAGAGAGAGGGAGAGAGAAGAGAGAGACAGAAGCAGGGGGGCAAGGGGAGAAGTGGGGAAGAGAGAGGCAGAAGCTACCTCTCCGAGAGGAAGGCAGAAAAGAGAGAGAGCTCAGGCCAGAAGCTGAAGATCAGCCTGCCTCAGCAGATGGGGGAGGGAGTGGGCGTGGCTTGTCTCTTAAAGAGACAGATCATTACAGGAAGGTGACGTGTGAGGCCTCTGGACAAATCAGTTCCCGAGACTGCTGAGGCACCATGAGGTGCAAGATGGTTGCCTGAGCACAGCGGGATGATTCAGATACTCAGGGGGACTCTGAACAAACTTCAGATGTGGTACAAATGTCTTCACTCAGAATAGGCCATGGTATCGATGAGATTGTAACTGTATCTTTGTGAAGCTGGCTTTCAAATTTGTCACTCTGATGAAAACAAAATGTGTTTTAAAGAAAATCAATTTGGAATAAACACACAAGGCTGTGAAGGAGTTAGCATCAGTGCAGCACACCACAGCCACACATCCCCTACCAAGAGATGGCGGTCATTTCAAGCAGAGAGGAAAATACTATTTATGTTTATTTTCATTTATGGTTATTGTTTGTTTAAATAAAACATGTGCTTGATGTAATTTGCAAGAGTCATTGAACTGGAACTGTAGGCTGTCTCTGGATATAAAATGTCATGAAAGCAGGGAAGAGAAAGTTGTGTAATGGAGACTCTGGGGACTCATCCTTCTCCTCACAAACCTAAAGAGAAAGCACCAGGTCCAGGGCTGCAGGGAGAGGTGAGGCAGCACAAGGGGACAGAAGAGCAATGGCTGCCACAGGTGGGAGACCAGGTCAAGTCTAAAAATGGTCAGTTTAGGTTCACAAAGAAAACAGCAGACTCAAGGTTGGGGCGTTGAACAAAGTATGAGGAAAGTGACTCTGCAGGCAGGTTCCTGGTGTCATCCCTTCCGTCAGTGACACCCCTGATGCAGGCAGGTTCCTGGTGTCATCCCCTCTGTCAGTGACACCCCTGATGCAGGCAGGTTCCTGGTGTCATCCCCTCTGTCAGTGACACCCCTGATGCAGGCAGGTTCCTGGTGTCATCCCCTCTGTCAGTGACACCCCTGATGCAGTGGAAAGAGGGATGCAGCCCCTCAAGGAAAAAGGTTCTAGCATCAGCTAAGAGCTTCCATCTTTCCTCTACATCCACGATCAGTTTGCTGTGGGTGGCAAACACCACAGAGTATGTCTTTTGTCCCTTTATGGATGCCATATTGCTACTGGAATTACAGGTCCCAGCCGGTGACCCCTAGGGGTGTCCACCTGTTCCCAATAAGTCAATCAAAGAAGCTAAATTAATAGTGAAAAGCAGGGAAAGGAGTTACTCAGTGTGGTCACATTGGGAAGAGGGAAAAATACTTTAGTCACTCCCACCCCCAGTCTGACTTCCTGATGTGCTGTGTTTAAAAAAATCAAGGAGCACCTAGGATGTTGGGGGCATAAATACAAACATGCTTGGATCTGCATATCAGACTTGGATAGTAACGTGTACAAGGCAAGTACATCTTTAACTGAACTATTGCTGCAGCAAGGTTTAAAGCAAAAAACTGGACTTCACTTCTTACTTGCAGTTCAGACTGACAGGGCAGGTTGTCACTTCAAAGGTAAGTTTTAACTAAAACTGTGAAATATTGTAGGAGGCTACTTGTTCCTGGCTGTTCAGCCCCAAAATAACCACATAGAAACTGTATTAATTAAATCACTGCCTGGTCTATTAGTTCTATCTTCTTATTGGCTACCTCTTACATCTTAATTTAACCCATTTCTGTGCACACCACATGGCTGTGGCTTACTGGCAAGGTTCTGTCCAGTGTCTGTCTCTGGCAGGGGCTACATGACTTCTCTTTTCTCGGCTTTCTTTCTCCCAACATTCAGTTTAGTTTTCCCTTCCTAGCTCTACTCTACCCAATCACAGGCCAAGACAGCTTTTTTATTCATTAGCCAATAAAAGCAACACATATACAGAAGGACTTCCCATACCATTTCCCATTTTCTGCTTAAATAAAAAGGAAGGTTTTAACTTTAACGTAATAAAATTACATATAACAAAAACAGTTATCAAGCAAGAATTACAGTTACAATATTTAAATTAACTTTATCTTTTATCATAACTAAGTAAAACTATATCTATTCTTCAGCTCCATCAAAGAGTACAGAAGGATATAATATTACCTAAGTAAACAGGAAGTGCACTGTAAACAACTTCCAAAACTCTAGAAATAACAGAGACATCCAGCTGCCTGGATAGTCACTCAAAGTTCTTCTTTAATGTTTGGGCATCCATCTTCAGCCTACTGGCCCATAGTATCCAGCAGACTTTTCCACGAAGCAGGAAATTTCAAAGACAGTTCCGCCTGTATTGGCAGTTTGTCAGTCACTTTCTTTTGTGACCTGCAGAATGTCTGGCAGACTCTTTCTATTCTTTCATGAAGCAGGAACCCCAAAGGACTGTCTCACCTTCTTTATGCAACTTCAGCAGTCATTTTTCTGTGGGTCCTGCATGTCCAATTCATACAGTATAGCACCAAGGAGTCCAGGCAAGAGCAGTTTCTTGTCCAAATGGCTAACAAACTCTATAAGGAGCCTCTTCGATATCCATCTTCATCTTGAAGTTATTGATGCTGCCAGGAGCAGATGTGTCTCATTATCATAAGAAGTCCTAAGATCTTAAACATTTTAAATGCCATATTCTGAAGGTCTTTGAAAGATTTGAAGAATCCCTCTATAACTGAAATATATCTATGTCTATATATATTTAGAAAACATAATTACATGACTACAAGCTTGACTATTATAGATGATTATCTATTAACCTATATTTCTTAATTATACATTACATTTTTAATGAGCTGTACAAACACAATATCTTAATCAAGATCAGAAATATACATAAAACAGAATTGGCCTTAAATTTGTACCAATAAACCAAGAGCCATACTAATGCAAATTATTGATCTCTATATAATATCCCCCTTTAAACGTAAACAAACATTTATAAACAATATCTGGGAATATGGGCATACTTCTTGCTGTTTGTTGGGTGAAGTATTTTTGGAGGTGTTCATGGTGACCTTTTAGGTGGTCTTGGTCCATCAAACTACATTAGTCTGGAAGGAATCCATATGTTCTCATCCTCTGTGGAAACAAAAGAAGAACCCCTTACCAAAGTAACATATACTTAGACTCAAATTTTAAAGTCAAGATACCTTTAAAATATATGTTAGTTTAGCTTAGAAACCCATACAATGAAATGTTTCTTTGTACTTAGCTCCTTCATAGTCAAAAAATTTAAAAAAAACAAAATAATATACATATTCTAGACTCTATGTATATGTTCCATTTTTATGTGGCTTATTGTTCTTACTCTATTACTTTTTCTACAAGTTTAATATTTACTTTATATCTTTACTCCTTGAATCTATGACTCTCTGTACTCTCTTATATTACATTTACTGTCTCTTTACGCTTTTTCTTCTCTCTCCCAAGCCTATGTACATTTTAAAAACATACTCTGTCTTATTTAGAGATCTTTTATGTGTGAATCTGTCCTATTGTGTATCTGAAATCCTTATATGTTCAGGACTACTTCTTAAAATGCTAAGCAACATTACTAGGACTAAGACTGCTTTGCCTTTTGGCTACACCCAGTCCAACATGTCAGAGGTCCATTCATTGCCTCGAGACCCATTTCTTCTGCCACAGATCCAGGATTGGGTCACAGCAGGTCTGTGTTGCCATTAAGCAAGTTGTAACACTCTGTTCACAAATATTTAAATATTCCATAGCCGGACCTCCCAAAAGAGTCAGAGTTTGTGCTGGCAGCATGGCCTAAGAAGCTGCCATTTTAAAACAGCCCTTTCCCCCCCCTACTACGGAATCAGGGTGACCTCTCTTAAAAAGGACTTGTGGCATGCCACCAGCAAACAAAGCAAAAAAAATGTGTTAAGCTGTTTTTTTGTTTGTGTCTAGAATTTCTTTCCAAGCTTTTTCAGGTTTCATATGAATATAGTTGACCACATTGGTGCACCAATCTGTTGTAGAAGGCCTCTTGCTTGTTCCTGACTGCTCAGCCCCAAAATAATCACACAGAAACTTATTAATTAAATCACTGCTTGGCCTATTAATTCTAGCTTATTATTGTCTAGCTCTTACATCTTAATTTAACCCGTTTCTATTAATCCATGTATTGCCACATGGCTGTGGCTTACTGGCAAGGTTCTGTCCAGTGTCTGTCTCTGGCAGGGAGTTACATGACTTCTCTTTTCTCTGCCTTCTTTCTCCCAAAATTCAGTTTAGTTTTTCCTGCCTAGCCATACTCTACCCTATCACAGGCCATGACAGCTTCTTTATTCATTAACTAATAAAAGCAACACATATACAGATTTCCCACACCAAGTTGTGTGTTAAACGACTACAAGTCCAGCACTCAGGGGGTCAGGATCATGATCTGAGTCTTGCTACATAGAAAAACCCTGTGGCCAACAAACAAACAAAGAAAGAAACCAAAGTCAAATTCTAGTCTTAGCCTATTACCTATTTGTAGGTGGAGTTTTCCTATCCTGTGGCAGCAGTTTCCCAAAGAATCACTCATAAACTTAATACTAATTGTAAATGCTTGGCCAATAGCTCAGGATTATTACTGACTAGCTCTTACTTTTTAAGGCAACCCATATTCCTTATTTATGCTCTGCCACAGGGCAGTACCTTTACCAGCACGGCATGTTTATCTCCTGATTGCTCTGCACCTGGTTGGAGACTCCAGACTCTGCCCTTCTTCCTCCCAGTCTGGTTCTCCCATCTAATGCTATTCTTTTCAACTTGGCTAATCAGCTTCTTTCTTTATTTTTTTAATTAATTATTTAATTTATTAAAGATTTCTGCCTCCTTCCCGCCACCGCTTCCCATTTCCCTCCCCCTTCCCCAATGAACACCTCCTCCCTCATCAGCCCGAAGAGCACTCAGGGTTCCCTGCCCTGTGGGAAGTCCAGGGATCTCCAACCTCCTTCCAGGTTTAGTAAGGTGAACATTCAAACAGCCTAGGCTCCCACAAAGCCAGTATGTGCAGTAGGATCAAAACCCAGTGCCACTGTTGTTGACTTCTCAGCTGCCCTCATTGTCCGCTATGTTCAGCGAGTCAGGTTTTATCCCATGCTTTTTCAGACCCAGTCCAGCTGGCCTTGGTGAGTTCCCGATAGAACATCCCCATGTCTCAGTGTGTGGGTGCACCCCTCGCGGTCCTGAGTTCCTTGCTCGTGCTCTCTCTCCTTCTGCTCCTCATTTGTACCTTGGAATTTCAGTTTGGTGCTCCAATGTGGGTCTCTGTCTCTGTCTCCTTTCATCGCCTGATGAAGGTTAATATCCAGGAGGATAACTATATGTTTTTGTTTGGGTTCACCTTCTTATTTAGCTTCTTTAGGATCACGAATTGTAGGCTCAATGTCCTTTATTTATGGCTAGAAACCAATTATGAGTGTACATCCCATGTTCCTCTTTTTGGGTCTGGCTTACCTCACTCAGGATAGTGTTTTCTATTTCTGTCCATTTGCATGCAATATTCAAGATGTCATTGTTTTTTACTGCTGAGTAGTACTCTAATATGTATATATTCCATACTTTCTTTATCCATTCTTCCATTGAAGGGCATCTAGGTTGTTTCCAGGTTCTGGCTATTACAAACAATGCTGCTATGAACATAGTTGAGCATATACTTTTGTTGTATGATAGGGCATTTCTTGGGTATATTCCCAAGAGTGGTATTGCTGGGCTCAGGGGTAGGTTGATCCCGAATTTCCTGAGAAACCGCCACACTGCTTTCCAAAGTGGTTGCACAAGTTTGCATTCCCACCAGCAATGGATGAGTGTACCCCTTACTCCACAACCTCTCCTGCAAAGGCTATCATTGGTGTTTTTGATTTTAGCCATTCTGATCAGTGTAAGATGGTATCTTAAAGTTGTCTTGATTTGCATTTCCCTGATCGCTAAGGAAGTTGAGCATGACCTTAAGTGTCTTTGCCCATTTGAACTTCTTCTGTTGAGAATTCTCTGTTCAGCTCAGTGCCCCATTTTATGATTGGGTTGATTAACATTTTACAGTCTAGTTTCTTGAGTTCTTTATATATTTTGGAGATCAGACCTTTGTCAGTTGCGGGGTTGGTGAAGATCTTCTCCCAGTCAGTGGGTTGCCTTTTTGTCTTAGTGACAGTGACCTTTGCTTTACAGAAGCTTCTCAGTTTCAGGAGGTCCCATTTATTCAATGTTGCCCTTAATGTCTGTGCAGCTGGGGTTGTACGTAGGAAGTGTTCTCCTGTGCCCATGTGTTGTAGAGTACTTCCCACTTTCTCTTCTATCAGGTTCAGTGTGTTCAGACTGATATTGAGGTCTTTAATCCATTTGACTTGAGTTTTGTGCATGGTGATAGATACGGGCCTATTTTCATTCTTCTACAGGTTGACATCCAGTTATGCCAGCACAATTTGTTGAAGATGCCCTCTTTCTTCCATTGTATACTTTTAGCTCCTTTATCGAAAATGAGGTGTTCATAGGTTTGTGGGTTACAGTCCGGGTCTTCTATTTGATTCCATTGGTCGACTTCTCTGTTTTTATGCCAATACCAAGCTGTTTTCCATACTGTAGCTCTGTAATAGAGTTTGAAGTCAGGGATGGTAATGCCTCCAGACGATCCTTTATTGTATAAGATTGTTTTGGCTATTCTGTTTTTTTTTTTTGTTGTTTTTTCATATAAAGTTCTCAAGGGCTGTGAAGAATTTTGATGGGGATTGCATTGAATCTATAGATTGCTTTTGGTAGAATTGCCATTTTTACTATGTTGATCCTCTCAATCCAAGAGCAAGGGAGATCCTTCCATTTTCTGGTGTCCTCTTCAATTTCTTTCTTTCTTTTTTTTTTTTCTTGCTGATTTTTTTATTAATTAATTAATTTAATTATTAAAGATTTCTGCCTCTTCCCCGCCACCACCTCCCATTCCCTCCCCCTCCCCCAATCAAGTCTTCCTTCCTCCTCAGCCCAAAGAGCAAGCAGGTTTCTCTGCCCTGTGGGAGGTCCAAGGACCACCCACCTCCATCCAGGTCTATTAAGGTGAGCATCCAAACTACCTGGGCTCCCACAAAGCCATTACATGCAATAGGATCAAGAAACCATTGCCATTGTTCTTCAGTTCTCAGTAGTCCTCATTGTCCATTATGTTCAGCGAGACCGGTTTTGTCCCATGCTTTTTCAGTCCCCGGCCAGCTGGCCTTGGTGAGTTCCCAATAGAACATCCCCATTGCCTCAGTGTGTGGGTGCACCCCTCGCCGTCCTGAGTTCCTTGCTCGTGCTCACTCTCCTTCTGCTCCTCCTTTGGATCGTGAGACTTCAGTCCAGTGCTCCAATGTTGGTCTCTGTCTCTGTCTTCTTTCATCGCCTGATGAAGGTTAATATTCAGGGGGATGCTTATATGTTTTTCTTTGGGTTCACCTTCTTATTTAGCTTCTCTAGAGTCACGAATTATAGTCTCAATGTCCTTTATTTATGGCTAGAAACCAAATATGAGTGAGTACATCCCATGTTCCTCTTTTTGGGTCTGGCTTACCTCACTCAGGATAGTGTTTTCAATTTCTGTCCATTTGTATGCAAAATTCAAGAAGTCATTGTTTTTTACTGCTGAGTAGTACTCTAATATGTATATATTCCATACTTTCTTCATCCATTCTTCCATTGAAGGACATCTAGGTTGTTTCCAGGTTCTGGCAATTACAAACAATGCTGCTATGAACATAGTTGAGCATATACTTTTGTTGTATGTTTGGGCATCTCTTGGGTATATTCCCAATAGTGGTATTGCTGGGTCAAGAGGTAGGTTGAACCCGACTTTCCTGAGAAACCGCCACACTGCTTTCCAAAGTGGTTGCACAAGTTTGCATTCCCACCAGCAATGGATGAGAGTGCCCCTTTCTCCACAACCTCTCCAGCAGAGACTATCATTGGTGTTTTTGATTTTAGCCATTCTGACCGGTGTAAGATGGTATCTTAATGTTGTCTTGATTTGCATTTCCCTGATTGCTAAGGAAGTTGAGCATGATCTTAAGTGACTTTTGGCCATTTGAACTTCTTCTGTTGAAAAGTCTCTGTTCAGCTCAGTGCCCCATTTTATAATTGGATTGATTAACCTTTTACGGTCTAATTTCTTGAGTTCTTTGTATATTTTGGATATCAGACCTTTGTCAGTTGCGGGGTTGGTGAAGATCTTCTCCCAGTCAGTGGGTTGCCTTTCTGTCTTAGTGACAGTGTCCTTTGCTTTACAGAAGCTTCTCAGTCTCAGGAGGTCCCATTTATTCAATTATGTCCTTAGTGTTTGTGCTGCTGGGGTTGTACGTAGGAAGTGTTCTCCTGTGCCCATGTGTTGTAGAGTACTTCCCACTTTCTCTTCTATCAGATTCAGTGTGTTTGGACTGATATTGAGGTCTTTAATCCATTTGGACTTGAGTTTTGTGCATGGTGATATATATGGATCTATTTTCATTCTTCTACAGATTGACTTCCAGTTTTGCCAGCACAATTTGTTGAAGATGCTCTCTTTTTTCCATTGTATACTTTTAGCTCCTTTATCGAAAATCAGGTGTTCATAGGTTTGTGGGCTAAAGTCAGGGTCTTCTATTCTATTCCATTGGTCGACTTCTCTGTTTTTATGCCAGTACCAAGCCGTTTTCAGTACTGTAGCTCTGTAATAGAGTTTGAAGTCAGGGATGGTAATGCCTCCAGACAATCCTTTATTGTATAAGATTGTTTTGGCTATCCTGGGTTTTTTGTTTTTCCATATAAAGTTGATTATTGTCTTCTCCAGATCTGTGAAGAATTTTGATGGGATTTTGATGGGGATTGCGTTGAATCTATAGATTGCTTTTGGTAGAATTGCCATTTTTACTATGTTGATCCTCCCAATCCAAGAGCAAGGGAGGTCCTTCCATTTTCTGGTGTCCTCTTCAATTTCTTTCTTCAAAGACTTAAAGTTCTTGCCAAATAGATCTTTCACTTCCTTGGTCAGAGTTACCCCAAGGTATTTTATGCTATTTGTGGCTATCGTGAAAGGTGATGCTTCTCTGATTTCCCTCTCTGCTTCCTTATCCTTAGTGTATAGGAAGGCAACTGATTTTTTGGAGTTGATTTTGTATCCTGCCACATTACCAAAGGTGTTTATCAGCTGTAGGAGTTCTTTGGTAGAGTTTTTGGGGTCGGTTATGTATACTATCATATCATCTGCAAATAATGAAAGCTTAACTTCTTCCTTTCCAATACGGATCCCCTTGATCCCCTTATGTTGTCTTATTGCTATTGCTAGAACTTCAAGCACTATATTGAAGAGGTATGGAGAGAGTGGACATCCTTGTCGTGTTCCTGATTTTAGTGGGATGGCTTTGAGTTTTTCTCCATTTAATTTAATGTTAGCTGTCGGCTTGCTGTAAATAGCTTTTATTATATTTAGGTATGCCCCTTGTATCCCTAATCTCTCCAAGACCTTTATCATAAAGGAGTGTTGAATTTTGTCGAATGCTTTTTCAGCATCTAATGAAATGATCATATGGTTTTTTTCTTTCAGTTTATTTATATGGTTGATTACATTGATAGATTTGCGTATGTTGAACCAGCCCTGCATCTCTGGAATGAAGCCTACTTGATCATAATGGATAACTTTTCTAATGTGTTCTTGGATTCGGTTTGCCAGTATTTTATTGAGAATTTTTGCGTCGATGTTCATGAGTGAGATAGGCCTGTAATTCTCTTTCTTGGTTGGGTCTTTGTGTGGTTTTGGTATCAGGGTAACTGTAGCTTCATAAAAGGAATTTGGCAATGACTCTTCTGTTTCTATATTGTGAAATACATTAAGAAGTATAGGTATTAGCTCTTCTTGGAAGTTCTGGTAGAATTCTGCATTGAAACCATCTGGCCCTGGGCTTTTTTTGGAAGGGAGATTTTTGATAACTGTTTCTAATTCTTCGCGACTAACAGGTCTATTTAGATCATTCACCTGGTCTTGGTTTAGGTTTGGTATATGGTACTTATCTAAAAAAGTGTCCATTTCTTTTGCATTTTCCAGTTTTGTGGCATACAGGCTTTTGTAGTAAGATCTAATGATTCTCTGAATTTCCTCTGTGTCTGTGGTTATGTCCCCCTTTTCATTTCTGATCTTATTTATTTGCGTGTTCTCTCTCTGTCGTTTAATTAGTTTGGATAGGGGTTTGTCAATCTTGTTGATTTTCTCCAAGAACCAACTTTTTGTTTCATTGATTCTTTGGACTGTTTTCTGTGTTTCTATTTTGTTGATTTCTGCCCTCAGTTTGATTATTTCCAGTCTTCTACTCCTCCTGGGCGCGTCTGCTTCTTTTTTTTCTAGAGCTTTCAGGTGTGCTGTTAAGTCCCCAATGTATGCTTTCTCCGTTTTCTTTAAGTGGGCACTTAGTGCTATGAACTTTCCTCTTAGCACTGCTTTCATCGTGTCCCATAGGTTTGAGTATGTTGTCTCTTTGTTTTCATTAAATTCAAGGAAGACTTTAATTTCTTTCTTAATTTCTTCCTTGACCCAGGTGTGGTTCAGTAGTTGACTGTTCAGTTTCCATGAGTTTGTCAGCTTTCTGTGGGTAGCTTTGTTGGTGGCTTCTAACTTTAATCCGTGGTGATCTGATAAGACACAGGTGGACACTGATATTTTTTTGTATCTGTGGAGGTTTCCTTTGTTTCCAAGTATGTGGTCAATTTTCGAGAAGGTTCCATGAGCTGCAGAGAAGAAGGTGTATTCTTTCCTATTTGGGTGGAGTGTTCTATAGATGTCTGTTAAGTCCATTTGCTTCATTATCTCCAATAATTCTCTTAATTCTCTATTAGTTTTCTGTCTGATTGACCTTTCCATTGGTGAGAGAGGTGTGTTGAAGTCTCCTACTACTAGTGTGTGTGATTTGATGTCTGCCTTGAGTTTTAGCAATATTTCTTTTACATAAGTGGGTGCTTTTATATTAGGGGCATAGATATTCAGGATTGAGACTTCATCCTGCTGAATCGTTCCTGTTATGAGTATAAAGTGTCCCTGTCGATCTCTTCTGATTGATTTTAGTTTGAAGTCAGTTTTGTTAGAAATTAGTATGGCCACACCTGCTTTTTTCTTAGGACCATTTGCTTGAAAAACCTTTTCCCAACCCTTTACTCTGAGTAGATGCCTGTCTTTGTGGTTGAGATGAGTTTCTTGCAAACAGCAGACTGTTGGATCCTGTTTTCGTATCCAATCTCTTAGCCTGTGCCTTTTTATTGGTGAATTGAGACCATTAATATTAAGTGATATTAATGACCAGTGGTTGTTAACTCCGGTTATTCTTACTGCTTTTGGTAGAAGAGTTTGTGTGTCTCCCTTCTTTGAGTTGTGCTGTTGAAGGGTCGCTAGATGCCTGGGTTATTGTAGGCAGTGTTGGCAATGTTGGATTCCTTGGGTTGTGATTTTCCTTCTATTACTTTCTGTAGGGCTGGATTTGTGGCAACGTATTGTTTAAATTTGTTCTTATCCTGGAATGTCTTGTTTTCTCCATTGATAGTGAACGATAGCTTGGCTGGGTATAGTAGTTTGGGTTTGCATCCATGGTCTCTTAGTTTCTGAAGTACCTCTATCCAGGACCTTCTGGCTTTCATGGTTTCCATAGAGAAGTCAGGTGTAAGTCTGATCGGTTTACCCTTATAAGTTACTTGGCCTTTTTCCTTTGCAGCTCTTAATATTCTTTCTTTAATCTGTATATTTTGTGTTTTGATTATTATATGGCGAGGGGACGTTTTTTTTTTGATCCAGTCTGTTTGGTGTTCTGTATGCTTCTTGAATATTCAAAGGAATATCTTTCTTTATGTTGGGGAAGTTTTCTTCCATAATTTTGTTAAAAATGTTTTCTGGACCTTTGAGCTGTGCCTCTTCTCCTTCTTCTATCCCTATTATTCTTAGGTTTGGTCTTTTTATTGTGTCCCATATTTCCTGAATGTTTTGTGATGAGAATTTGTTGGTTTTGGTGTTTTCTTTGATCAGTCCGTTTATTTTCTCTATGTTGTCTTCAGAATCTGAGATTCTTTCTTCTATCTCTTGTATTCTATTGATTATGCTTGTTTCTGTAGTCTCTGCTCGTTGACCTATATTTGCCATATCCAGCTGGTCCTCAGTTTGTGGTTTCTTCCTTGCTTCCATTTCAGTTTTCAATTCTTGGACTGTTTCCATTACCTGTTTGATCGTTTTTTCTTGGCTTCCCAGGGTATCATTTACGTATTTACTCATTTCTTCAAACTTTTTGTTATACTTCTCATCCATTTCTATGAGGGCGTTTTTTACATGTTGTTTAAGGGACTCTATTGCTTTCAAAAAGTCAGTTTTTTCCTCTTCTCCTGTGATAGGGTGTTCAAGTCCTTGTGTTGTAAGATCATTGGGTTCTGGTGTTTTCATGTTGTTTTTCAGATTGTTGGGTGAATTCTTGCCTTGGCGTCTGCCCATCTCCTCTTACCGATGCTATCTATTGGGTTTGATTTAATTGTAGCGGGGCAATCTGTTCTCAGTGCAGGCTTCACTGTTTCTTGCCCGCACTATCCTATATCCAGTGCCTCCGCCGCCCGGGCCCGCCTGCCGGTGCCTCCGCCGCCCGGAACTGTCTGTGCGCCGGTGTTTCCGCCGCCTAGGCCTGCCTGCCGGTGCCTCCGCCACCCGGGCCCGCCCGCGTGCCGGCGCCTCCGCCGCCCGGGCCTGTCTGTGCGCCGGTGCTTCCGCCGCCTAGGCCTGCCTGCCGGGCCTGACTGCCGGTGCCTCCACCACCCGGGCCTGCCTGCATGCCGGTGCCTCTGCCGGCAGGACTTGCCTGTGTGCTGGTGCCTCCGCTGCCCGGGCCTGCCTGCGCGCCGTTGCTTCCGCCGCCTAGGCCTGCCTGCCGGTGCCTCCGCCGGCCGGAACTGTCTGTGCGCCGGTGCTTCCGCCGCCTAGGCCTGCCTGCCGGTGCCTCCGCCACCTGGGCCTGCCTGCGCGCCGGTGCCTCCGCCACCCAGGCCTGCCTGCCGGTGCCTCCGCCACCTGGGCCTGCCTGAGCGCCGGTGCCTCCGCCGCCTAGGCCTGCCTGCCGGTGCCTCCACCACCTGGGCCTGCCTGCGCGCCGGTGCTTCCGCCGCCTAGGCCTGCCTGCCGGGCCCGACTGCCGGTGCCTCCGCCACCCGGGCCTGCCCGCACGCCAGTGCCCCTGCCGCCCGGACTTGCCTGCGTGCCGGTGCCTCCGCCGCCCGGGCCTGCCTGTGCCTCAATTTCTTTCTTCAAAGACTTAAAGTTCTTGTCAAATAGATCTTTCACTTCCTTGGTCAGAGTTACCCCAAGATATTTTATGCTATTTGTGGCTATCGTGAAAGGTGATGCTTCTCTGATTTCTCTCTCTGCTTCCTTATCCTTAGTGTATCGGAAGGCAACTGATTTTTTGGAGTTGATCTTGTATCCTGCCACATTACTAAAGGTGTTTATCAACTGTAGGAGTTCTTTGGTAGAGTTTTTGGGGTCACTTATGTATACTATCATATCATCTGCAAATAACGAAAGTTTAACTTCTTCCTTTCCAATATGAATCCACTTGATCCCCTTATGTTGTCTTATTGCTATTGCTAGAACTTCAAGCACTATATTGAAGAGGCATGGAGAGAGTGGACATCCTTGTCGTGTTCCTGATTTTAGTGGGATGGCTTTGAGTTTTTCTCCATTTAATTTAATGCTAGCTGTCGGCTTGCTGTAAATGGCTTTTATTATATTCAGGTATGACCCTTGTATCCCTAATCTCTCCAAGACCTTTATCATAAAGGGGTGTTGAATTTTGTCGAATGCTTTTTTAGCATATGGTTTTTTTCTTTCAGTTTATTTATATGATGGATTACATTGATAGATTTGCATATGTTGAACCAGCCCTGCATCTCTGGAATGAAGCCTACTTGATCATAATGGATAATTTTTCTAATCTGTTTTTGGATTCGGTTTGCCAGTATTTTATTGAGAATTTTTGCATCGATGTTCATGAGTGAGATTGGCCTGTAATTCTCTTTCTTGGTTAAGTCTCTGTGAGATTTTGGTATCAGGGTGACTGTAGCTTCATAAAAGGAATTTGGCAATGACTCTTCTGTTTCTTTTTTTTAAATATTTATTTATTATGTATACAATATTCTGTCTGTGTGTATGTCGACAGGCCAGAAGAGGGCACCAGACCTCATTCCAAATGGTTGTGAGCCACCATGTGATTGCTGGGAATTGAACTCAGGACCTTTGGAAGAGCAGGTAATGCTCTTAACCACTGAGCCATCTCACCAGCCCCCGACTCTTCTGTTTCTATATTGTGAAATACATTAAGGAGTATAGGTATTAGCTCTTCTTGGAAGTTCTGGTAGAATTCTGCATTGGAACCATCTGGTCCTGGGCTTTTTTTGGAAGGGAGGTTTATAATAACAGCTTCTAATTCTTCGCGACTAACAGGTCTATTTAGGTTGTTCACCTGGTCTTGGTTTAACTTTGGTATATGGTACTTATCTAACAAAATGTCCATTTCTTTTGCATTTTCCAGTTTTGTGGCATACAGGCTTTTGTAGTAAGATCTAATGATTCTCTGAATTTCCTCTGTGTCTGTGGTTATGTCCCCCTTTTCATTTCTGATCTTATTTATTTGCGTGTTCTCTCTCTGTCGTTTAATTAGTTTGGATAGGGGTTTGTCGATCTTGTTGATTTTCTCCAAGAACCATCTTTTTGTTTCATTGAGTCTTTGGATTGATTTCTGTGTTTCTATTTTGTTGATTTCAGCCCTCAGTTTGATTATTTCCAGTTTTCTACTCCTCCTGGGTGCGTCTGCTTCTTTTTTTTCTAGAGCTTTCAGGTGTGCTCTTAAGTCGCCATTGTATGCTTTCTCTGTTTTCTTTTTTTTTTTCTATTTTTTCTTTTCTTTTTTTTTTTTTTTTTTGCTTTTTCGAGACAGGGTTTCTCTGTAGCTTTGGAGCCTGTCCTGGAACTAGCTCTGTAGACCAGGCTGGTCTCGAACTCACAGTGATCCACCTGCCTTTGCCTCCCGAGTGCTGGGATTAAAGGTGTGCATCACCATCGCCCGGCTATTTTCTCCGTTTTCTTTAAGTGGGCACTTAGTGCTATGAACTTTCCTCTTAGCACTGCTTTCATCGTGTCCCATAGATTTGAGTATGTTGTCTCTTTATTTTCATTAGATTCAAGGAAGACTTTAATTTCTTTCTTAATTTCTTCCTTGACCCAGGTGTGGTTCAGTAGTTGACTGTTAAGTTTCCATTAGTTTGTCAGCTTTCTGGGGGTAGCATTGTTGGTGCCTTCTAACTTTAATCCGTGGTGATCTGGTAAGACCCAATTGGACACTGATTTTTTGTATCTGTGGAGGTTTCTTTTGTTACCGAGTATGTGGTCAATTTTCGAGAAGGTTCCATGAGCTGCAGAGAAGAAGGTATATTCTTTCCTATTTGGGTGGTGTGTTTTATAGATGTCTGTTAAGTCCATTTGCTTCATTATCTCCAATAATTCTCTTAATTCTCTATTAGGTTTCTGTCTGATTGACCTGTCCATTGGTGAGAGAGATGTGTTGAAGTCTCCTACTACTAGTGTGTGTGGTTTGATGTCTGCCTTGAGTTCTAGTAATATTTCTTTTACATAAGTGGGTGCTTTTATATTAGGGGCATAGATATTCAGGATTGAGACTTCATCCTGATGAATCGTTCCTGTTATGAGTATAAAATGTCCATCTCGATCTCTTCTGATTGATTTTAGTTTGAAGTCAGTTTTGTTAGAAATTAGTATGGCCACACCTGCTTGTTTCTTAGGACCATTTGCTTGAGAAACCTTTTCTCAACCCTTTTCTCTGAGTAGATGCCTGTCTTTGTGGTTGAGATGTGTTTCTTGTAAACAGCAAAATGTTGGATCCTGTTTTCGTATTCAATCTCTTAGTCTGTGCCTTTTTATAGGTGAATTGAGTCCATTAATATTAAGTGATATTAACGACCAGTGGTTGTTTGCTCTGGTTATTCTTATTGTTTTTGGTAGTAGAGTTTGTGTGTCTCCCTTCTTTGAGTTGTGCTGGTGAAGGGTCGCTAGATGCCTGAGTTATTGTAGGCAGTGTTGGCAATGTTGGATTCCTTGGGCTGTGATTTTCCTTCTATTACTTTCTGTAAGGCTGGATTTGTGGCTATGTATTGTTTAAATTTGTTCTTATCCTGGAATGTTTTGTTTTCTCCATTGATAGTGAACGATAGCTTGGCTGGGTATAGTAGTTTGGGCTTTCATCCATGGTCTCTTAGTTTCTGCAGTACCTCTATCCAGGACCTTCTGGCTTTCATGGTTTCCATAAAGAAGTCAGTTGTAAGTCTGATTGGTTTACCTTTATAAGTTACTTGCCCTTTTTCTTTTGCAGCTCTTAATATTTTTTCTTTAATATGTATGTTTTTTGTTTTGATTATTATATGGCGAGGGGATGGTTTTTTTTTTTTTTGATCCATTCTATTTGGTGTTCTGTATGCTTCTTGAATATTCAAAGGGATATCTTTCTTTATGTTGGGAAACTTTTCTTCCATAATTTTGTTAAAAATATTTTCTGGGCCTTTGAGCTGTAATTCTTCCTCTTCTTCTATCCCTATTATTCTTAGGTTTGGTCTTTTTATTGTGTCCCATATTTCCTGAATGTTTTGTGATGAGACTTTGTTGGCTTTGCTGTTTTCTTTGATCAGTGTGTTTATTTTCTCTATGGTGTCCTCAGAATCTGAGATTCTTTCTTCTATCTCCTGTATTCTATTGATTATGCTTGTTTCTGTAGTCTCTGCTCAATGACCTAGGTTTTCCATATCCAACCAGTCCTCAGTTTGTGTTTTCTTCCTTGCTTCCATTTCAGTTTTCAATTCTTGAACTGTTTCCATTACCTGTTAGATTGTTTTTTCTTGGTTTTTCAGGGTATCATTTACGTAATTACTCATTTCTTCAAACTTTTTGATATACTTCTCATCCATTTCTATAAGGGCATTTTTTTACACGTTGTTTAAGGGACTCTATTGCTTTCATAAAGTCAATTTTTTCCACTTCTTCTGTGTTAGGTTGTTCAAGTCCTTCTCTTGTAAGATCACTGGGTTCTGGTGTTTGCATGTTGTTTTTCACATTGTTGGGTGAATTCTTGCCTTTGCGCCTGCCCATCTCCTCCTACCAATACTATCTAATGGGTCTTCTAAACCAGGATCAGATTTCCCTGCTGGCCAGGGGCCCTGTTTCAAAATGCCCCTTCTCTGTCTCCTGCCTCCTGCCGCGGCCAAGATCTCTCTCACCACTCAGAAGGGTCTTCAGGAACAGGACCAGGCTCCCCGTTTGCCAGGGACCTTGTCAACAAAAGCGCTACCACTCTGCATGCCCATCACCAAAACAAAGAAACTCCCGCTGCCCTCTGTCTTGAGCACCCGACCCAGCACCCAAACAGGCTGAACTGGGTGATCCTGTGGCACCTCGGAAGGGAGGAAGAAGGCAGGAAGCCCCTGGGCACAAGCTGGGATGGGCCAGGGAAAGAGATGTTGCAGCAGAGGAGGAGCAGCCCCAGCAGAGGGGACCAGCCCCTGCAGAATGGACTGCACTTTCTCAAACCAAGTCCTTCCTTCCTTAAGCTGCTTTGGCAGGTGTTGGTTCCCAGCAATAAGAAAAGTAAATGATACAAATATCAAACTTGTATGTTCTGAATGAATAACTATTTTGGAAAGTCTCTTAAATTCAAGGAACCCTTAGTAGGTCCCTTGAGCTAAAGAACTCTTTGAGAAGTGGCCCTGGAGTGGACGTTGGTCACTCAGAGGCTGCATGATGTCTACTCATGTGTCACTGTTTCCTCTGGGAGGGGTTTCATTGTGCAGGACCTTGGGAGGTGGGGACACAGCTGTGCTACTTGAATGGTGTTCCCTGGAGACTCAGGATCCTGTAGATCATGGGGCAGCATGGTCACAGGCAGGTTAAGTTGGAGCAGCATGTATTTCTTGTAAAACAGCCCTTTTCAGCAGCCCCTTGGCTCTCGGAAGCCATCCTAAGACTGAGTTAGTAAACCGTGGATATCCTTCTGGTATGGTCTGAGTGTGTTCCCTAAACATCTTGTATTGGAGGGGCATCTTTGGGAGGTGACTAGGCTTAGGTGGGATGATAAGGGAGAAGTCCCTGTCATGGCATTTGTAGTTGTATAAGAAGAGAAAGAGAAGGCTCGGGGCAGGAGATGATCACGTGGGAGTGTCCTTCCACCTCAGCATGAGGATCTGAGGTTAGATCCCTAGAATTCACAGGAAAGGTGTGTGTGGGGGGGCAACAGCACACAGTGCTGGGGAGGTAGAGACAAGAGGGTCTCTGGGGCTGGCCTAGAGTCAGTGAGAGACCCTGTCTCAGAAAACAAGGTGAAGGAGGGTCAAGAAAGACACTGAGGGTCAACTTCTGACCTTCATGGTACACCCATGAACACACACATTTACATGTGAACATACTCACATGTGAACACAAACTCATATATGAACACACAACTCACACATGAACACATACTTATATGTGAATACATACACACTAACATGTGAACACACATTCACACATGAACACACACACTTATACATGAACACACATTCATTCACACATGAACACACACACTCATCTGTGTTTACTTAGAATTAAGCCATATTTTCATAGTTGACATATTGTATCATATTTTCATATTTTGCATCTGTGTGTGGCTGTAAAAATTATATAGAGAACTTTCCACCCTCAGAGGGAGCTCATCTGTGAAAATAAGACTTTTTTGATGATGCAGTTGTATTGATGAGAATGTTTGTTCCTTTACTAAAACATTGTGCAATTCAACCTCATGACATTTTTTTTAACCCAAAACGTTGAGGAAGGGTGCCACCCATCCCAGAGGATGCTGACTGCTTCCTTCATGGATATGTCTGACGTTCAACTACAAATACATCTGCCACAAAAAAGGAGGAGAATATGTTATTTTTTTTTAATCTTTGGAGGACTGGTTATTCAACACTGTCTGCTTTAAATAAACTGTGTTGTTTAAAGCATCAAGAATTTGGGTCATAGTCTGTAGACTTGACCTTGGAGGTAACCCCAGAGGAAGTGGACTAAACTACTGACTACAGTTAGCTACAAAGTTCATGCTACAGATGACGCTAATCATCTAATTATGACCACAGCTGTCTTTGGGTGTATGGTATTTTAGCCTCCCTCTTAATGCTTGATTTGGATTTATCTGTGCTAATCAGAGTCTAATCAACTTGTCTACTGCCATGTTAGTTCAGCCCTCATTGGTTCCTGCCTCTCTAACACAGTGACCTTAAGTCAGTTACGGTGACTTTGAGGCCCCCTCCATTCTATCCTCATTTCAACAGCTCCAGAAATTTGTTAAAAGCATAAACTTGGCTACTCTATCCTCTGCCAAAGATTATTCAATAGTTTCCATTGTTCTTAGGAGGTTAAGATGGGCAGAATTATTAAAAAGAATTACCGTGAATGGTGAAAATGCTCTATAGTTCAGTATTTCAAGCAAAGTCAACAGAGCCAGTGTGGGAGCTTCTAGTCTACAATGGCATCATCCTCTATGGAACTTTAATGCTGTATTCATCAGATGTGACAGGTTAGCATGGAAGGAGAGCAAACCGACATAGCAAAGCCACAGAAACATCTTGTTTGGTGGAAAGATATTGAAACTTAGCAAAAGTATGTTAGTTAGCAAAAATTTGAGCCAAGAAAAGATGAAGATAACCTGGTAACTCTACCCATCAGACAGGGCCAGTATGCGCCTGCATCCTGACTGGAATATGTGATCCTCAGATTGGACATTGTGTAGAGAAAGTGTAAACAACACAGTATGATTTTAGGATAAAGTGTTGGGCCTGCCATAGTCCCCTCAGCAGGCAGTGAGCAGGCAGTAGAGACGTGCTCAGCAGGGCTGGCCCGTGGGTTGACTTCGTCCCCACCAGTCCACAGGAAGGGTCCACTCCATACTCAGCTCCTCTTTCCTGAGTATAGCAGTGAGAAACACACCACACTTACAGGAAGTCGTGTGTGCAGCGCCGTGGAGGTGCTCAGTCCTCACGTGCTCGCTGCACAAGCAGGAGGGCTTGAGTTTGTTCCCTAGAACCCCAGTTAGAAAAGTGCTGTGGTGTAGTCTTGCATTTCCGCCACTGCAAGGCCAGAGACAACCAACACAGAGAGTTCTTTCCAAGATTCTTAGAAGTCCTTTCTCAGGGTCTTCCCTGGTGTAGAGGGAGTAACCCACAGCAGGAGCGGGCCAGGCCACGGTGCCCCAGTGACTATCTGTGCTGTCACTGTACTGGGTCCTTGCTTTCTTGTCAACTTCCTGATGACAGGAGGAGCCCTGGGAGCCGTGGGGTGCTTCTTCCAGCCCGGGACACAAGAGAAGCCCCCACACAACCACTACTCAACCCTACACATCACAGCACACAGCTGCACTCCTGAACAATTTTCAGGGACCCAAAGACCCGGGCACTACCGGTACCTGTCTGCGTCTCCTCTCACCCTCACACACGTCTGCTCACAATGTACCTCCTCCTCACACACGTCTGCTCACAATGTACCTCCTCCTCACACACGTCTGCTCACAACTGTACATCCTCCTCACACATGTCTGCTCACAACTGTACCTCCTCTTCACACACTACAGAGATTTGCACAGCCACATATTTTCACTCTTATTTTAATAAGTTTCATTTATTTATATTTATGTGGACATGTGTGTACCTACTCATCTGCATGTGCACCTCAGGCATCAATGAACTTGAGGAGGTTAAACGGGGCAATGAATCCCTTGGAACTAGAGTTACAGACAGTTGTGAACCACCCAATATGAGTGCTGGGAAGAGAAGCAAATGGTCTTAATTACTGAGCCATCTCTCCAGACTCGCACAGATGTCCCAGCTGCACACACCAACCCTAATAGACTTGCACACTTTCACAGATACCATAGCTGATATCATAGCTGCTCACCTCCACACAACCTTATATCTCCACATCCTTGTATCCCCACACACCTACAATACCCCCACTTCCACATGCTCCTGTTTATTACTGTGGACCATGCAAACACATGCAAAATCCTGCACATCCCTGAACACACCAAGCCTACACACCCCTGGGCACCTCTGCCCCCTTCTGCACAACCTCTACTCCCAACACACTCTCATCCACCCCTGCAGACAGGAAACAAAGTACTGGGCACAGAGCTACTGGCTGCAGGAAGCCTAAGAAGCAAGCTGAGAGCCAGTGCACTCGACTGGGGATCTCTGCCCCTTTATTTCCCATGAGAATGGGAGGTGCATCTCACAGTCTGCAAACACCCCACCACCACCACCACCACCTGCAGAGCAGAGTCAAATCTGTGTCCTCGATGTCTACTTTCCTTTTGTCCGTCCATATGGCTGTGTTTGAATTAGGTCATAGTGAAAACAGTTCTTCCTGGGGGCGTGGTCCACACTGATGGGAAACAGAAACCATGGGATCCTGGAGCTGGCCAGCTCTAGCTTTCATGCTCAGCCTCTCTTCAGGTAACGTCTCCCTAAACTGCAGTCTGACACCGAGTGACAGGTTTGTGCACTCAGGGACCTGCAGGCCCTTGTTAAAAATGTCTACAGGCTCCATCTTTAGACAGAGACACGCCTAATTCCTTAACTTGGGGAACACTGAGAACTCAGCCTGTTCCTATTGTTCCCTGAAGCACAGTGGTTCTCCCTGGCCATGCTAGGTGGACGAGGTGGCCAGACTCACTCTGCTCCATGGCTTCCTCACCACACTGATCTTATTGGTGTGAGGGGTGAAGGAGGAGTCCATCATCTCTTATCTGATCACCCTCTAGCATGGGCATTTTTAAAATTGATTTTTATTGAGCTCTACATTTTTCTCTGCTCCCCTCTCTTTCAACCATCTCCCAGGGTCCCCATGCTCCCAATTTACTTGGGAGATCTTGTCTTTTTTTACTTCCCATGTAGATTAGATCCATGTATGTCTCTCTTAGGGTCCTCATTGTTGTCTAGGTTCTCTGGGATTGTGATTTGTAAACTGGTTTTCTTTGATTTATGTTTAAAAACAACTTATGAGTGAGTACATGTGATAATTATTTTTCTGTGTCTGGGTTACCTCACTCAAAATGATGTTTTCAAGTTCCATCCATTTGCCTGCAAAATTCAAGTTGTCGTTATTTTTCCTACTGTGTAGTACTCCAATGTATAAATGTACTATATTTTCCTTATCCATTCTTTGGTCGAGGGGCATTTAGGTTGTTTCCAGGTTCTGGCGATGACAAACAATGCTGCTATAAACATACTTGAACACATGTCATTGTGGTACAATTGAGCATCCTTTGGATATATACCCAAAATTGGTATTACTGGGTCTTGAGGAAGGTTGTTTTCTAATTTTCTGAGAAATCTCCACACTGGCATACAAAGGGATTGTACCAGCTTGCATTCCCACCAGCAATGCAGGAGTGTTTCCTTTCCCCCACAACCTCTCCAGCATAAGTTGTCATCAGTATTTATGATCTTGGCCATTCTTACAGGGTTGTTTTGATTTGTATTTCTCTGATGACTAAGGATGTTGAACATTTCCTTAAGTATCTTTCAGCCATTTTAGATTCCTCTGTTGAAAGTTCTGTTTAGGTCTGTACTCCATTTTTATTGGATTATGTGTTCTTTTGATGACCAATTTCTTGAGTTCTTTGTATATTTTAGAGATCAGACCTCTGTCTGATGTGGGGTTTGCTTTGCAGAAACTTCTCAGTTTCAGAAGGTCCCATTTATTAATTGTTTCTCTCAGTGTCTGCACTGCTGGGGGTTATATTTAGGAAGTGGTCTCCTGTGCCAAAGCAGCCAAGTGTATTTCCCACTTTCTCTTCTATAAGGTTTAGTGTAGCTAGCTTTATGCTGAGGTCTTTAATCCATTCGGACTTGAGTTTTGTGCATGGTGATAGATATGGGTCTATTTTCATTCTTCAACATGTTGATATCCAGTTATGCCAGTATCATTTGTTAAATATGCTTTCTTTTGTCCATTTGATATTTTTTGCTTTTTTTGTCAAAAATCAGATGTTTGAAGGTGTGTGGATTAATATCTGGGTCTCTGATTTTGTTCCTGTCTGTTTTTATGCCAATACCAGACTGTTTTCAGTACTGTAGCTCTGTAGTAGTTTGAAGTCAGGGATTGTGATGCCTGCAGAAGTTCTTTAGTTATACAGGAATGTTTTGACGATCCTGGGTTTTTTGCTTTTCGATAGGAAGTTGAGTACCATTCTTTTGAGATCGGTGAAGAATTTTTCTGGGATTTTGCTGGGCATTGCATTGAATCTGTAGATTGCTTTTGATAAGATTGCCATTTTTATTTGTTAATTCTACCTACTCAAGAGCATGGGAGATCTTTCCACTTTCTGGTGTCTTCTTCAATTTCTTTCTTCAAAGATTTAAAGTTCTTGTCATACAAGTCTTCCACTTGTTTGATTAGAGTTACTCTGAGATATTTGATGCTATTTGTGGCTATTGTGAAGGGTAATGTTTCTCTGATTTCTTTCCCAGCCCTTTTATCATCTGTGTACAGGAGAGCTACTGAGATTTTTGAATTAATCTTGTATCCTGCTACATTACTGAAAGTGTTTATGTGTTGTAGAAATTCCTTGGTAGAATTTTTGGGGTTGCTTATGTAAACTATCATATCATGAGCAAATAGTGAGAGTTTGATTCTTCTTTTCTGATTTGTATCCCTTTGATCTCCTTTTGATGTCTTCTTTTCTAGCTTGGACCTCAAGAACTATACTGAATAGAGATAGAGAGAGCGGACAACTTTGTCTTGTTTCTGATTTCAGTGGGATCACTGGGAGTTTCTCTCCATTTAGTTTGATGTTAGCTGTTGGCTTGCTGTATATTGCCTTTATTATGTTTAGTTATGTTCCTTGTATCCCTGTTCTCTCCAAGACCTTTATCATGAAGAAATGTTGTATTTTGTTGAAAGCTTTTCAGCATCTAAAGAGATGACCATGTGGTTTTATTTTATAGTTTGCTTATATGGTGGATTACGTTGACAGATTTTTGTATGTTGAACCATCCCCGCATCTCTGGGATGAAGCCTACTTGATCATAGTGGACAATGGTTCTGATATGTTCTTAGATTCAATTTGCCAGTATTTTATTTAGTATTTTTGCTTCAATGTTCATGAGTGAGATTGGTCTGTAATTCTCTTTCTTAGTAATGTCTTTCTGTGGTTTGGGTATCAGGATAATTGTAGCCTCATAAAAAGAGTTTGGCAATGTTCCTTCTGTTTCTATTGTGTGGAATAATTTGAAGGGTATTGGTATTAGTTCTTCTTTGAAAATCTTGTAGAATTCTGAACTGAAACCATCTGGTCCTGGGCTTTTTTTTTTTTTTTTTTTTTTTTTTTTTTTTTTTTTTTTGGTTGAGAGACTTTTGATGACTATTTCTATTTCTTTACCAGTTATAGGTCTGTTTAATTTGCTTATGTGGTCTTGATTTAGTTTTGGAAAGTGATATTTATCCAAAAGTTGTCCATTTCTTTTAAGTTTTCCAATTTTGTGGAATACAGGTTTTCAAAATATGACCTGCTGATTCTTTCTATTTCCTCCATGTCTGTTGTTATGCCCTCCTTTTCATTTCTGATTTTTTTAATTTGGTTAGTCTCTCGCTACCTTTTGGTTAGTTTAGATAAAAGTTTGTCTATTTTCTTGATTTTCTTGAAGAACCAACTCTATGTCTCATTGATTCTTTGTATTATTTTCTTTGTTTCTATTTTGTTGATTTCAGCTATCAATTTGATTATTTCCTGCCATCTAGTTCTCTTAGGTGAGTTTGCTTCTTTTTGTTCTAGAGTTTTCAAAATTTCTGTTAATTCACTAGTGCAGCTTCATTATGTAGGCATTTAGTGCTATGAATTTTCCTCTTAACACTGTTTTCGTTGTGTCCCATAAATTTGGGTATGTTGTGTGGTTATTTTCATTGAATTTTAAGAAGTATTTAACTTCTCCCTTTATTTCTTCCTTGACCCATTGATGATTCAGGTGAGCATTGTTTAATTTCGATGTGTTTGTGGGCTTTCTGGAATTAGTATTTCTGTTGACTTCTAATTTTAAATCATGGTGATCTGATAATACATGGGGTTATTCCAATTTTTTTATTTGTTTAGATTTGTTTTGTTACCAAATATGTAGTCAGTTTTTTAGAAGGTTCCGTGAGGTGCTGAGAATAAGGTATATTCTTTTCTGTTTGAATGGAATATTCTATAGATGTCTGTTAAGTCCATTTGTGTCATAACATCTGTCAGTTCCCTTATTTCTCTGTTCATTTTCTGTCTGACTGACCTGTCCAGTGGTGAAAGACGAGTGTTGAAGTCTGCCACTATTAGTATGTGGGGTTTAATGTATGATTTAATCTTTAGAAGTGTTTCTTTTACATGTGAGGGTGTGCTTGTATTTGGGGAATAAATGTCCAGTATTGAGAATTCCTCTTGATGGATTTCTTGTGACTAATATGAAATGTCCTTCTTTGTCTCTTTTGATTGATATTAGTTTGAAGTCTATTTTGTTAGATATTAAGATATCTACACCAGCTTGTTTGTTAGGTCCATTTGATTGGAATATTTTTTCCCAACCCTTTACTCTGAGACGAAGTCTGTCTTTGAGGTTGAGTTGTATTTCTTATATGTAGAAGAGGGATGGTTTCTGTTTTTGTATCCAATCTGTTAGCCTGTGCTTTTTTATAGGTGAGTTGACTCCATTTATATTAAGGGATATTAGTGATCAGTGATTTCTATCCCCTGTTAATTTAGTTTTCATTGTTGTTGATGTTAATTTGTGTGTTTTACCCTTCTTTGGATTTGCTGCTATGAGACCATCAGTTGTCTGTGTTTTTGTTGATGTAGCCAACTTCCTTGGGTTGGAGTTTTCTTTCTAGTATTTTGTGTAGGTCTGGTTTTATGACTAAGTATTGGTTAAATCTTATTTTGTCATGGAATATCTTGTTTTGTTTTGTCTTTCTGTGATGATTGAAAGTTTTGCTGGATATAGTAGTCTGGGTTGGCATCCATGGCCTCTTAAAGTCTGCATAATGCTTGACCATGACCTTCTGGCTTTCATTGTCTCTAATGAGAAGTCAGCTGTAATTCTGATAGGACTGCCTTTATATGTCACTTGGCCATTTTTTCCTTTGCAGCTCCTAATATTCTTTCTTTATTATGTATGTTTAGTGTTTTAATTATTATGTGGTGAGGGGACTTTTTTTTTGATCCAGTCTATTTGGTGTTCTATAAGCTTCTTGTATCTTCATAGGCATATATTTCTTTGCATTGGGACAGTTTTCTTCTATGATTTTGTTAAATATATTTTCTGTGCTTTTGAGTTGAACTTCTCCTTCTTCTATACCTGTTATTCTTAGGTTTGGCCTTTTCATGGTGTCCCTTATTTCCTGGATATTGTGGGTTAAGCTTTTGTTGGACTTAATGTTTTCTTTGACTGACGAGTCTATTTCTTCTATTGTATCTTCAGTGCTTGAGATTCTGTCTTCCATCTTTTGTATTCTGCTGTTTGTGCTTGCGTTATAGTCCCTGATCATTTTCTCATGATTTCTATTTCTATAATTCCCTCAGCTAGTATTTTCTTTATTGTCTCTATTTCAGTTTTCAAGTCTTGAATAGTTTCTTTCATATGTTTGACTGCTTTTTCTTGGTTTTCTTTAAGGGATTTGCTGATGTCTTCCTTTTTTTTTTCTTTTTTGTCTTTTCCTCCATTTCTTTGAGGCAATTTCTCATTTCCTCTTTAAGAATTTCAAATATTCTAATATTCTCCTGAAGTTATTTTTAGGTCATTTTCTTCTACTACATCTATATTTGGCTGTTTGGAGTCATGTTGCTTTTTATTGTGTTGCATGTGTTCTTACCTTGGCTATTCATCTTTTCCTCTAATTGGTGTGGTTGGGTTGTCTGTGATTCTGTTGATCAATTTAGGCGCCAGTGAATCCAAGGCTCAGATGGTTGTTCCTCATGGTACAGTCAGTGGCACAATTCTAGTTACCCCCTTTGGTCACTTCGTGTACCTGGAGGTCATTCAGCACTCCTGGGCTTTGCTCTACTCCCCTGGAGTTTGCTGTCTCAGGCCTTCTCTAGCCTATGTTGTTGGCTCAGACTTGCTTCTGTAAATGTCCCTGGTCTGGATCTGTTCCTGTAGAGGTCCCTGGCTTGTGGTTGGTCCTGTAAAGGACTCTGGCTCTGATCTACCCCCTCAGAGTACCCAGGCTTGGGCACACCGAGACTCACAGAGGACCTGGCTCAGGCTTACTCCCTCAGAGGTGGCAGATTTAAGCTTGGACCCGTAAAGGTTTCTGGTTTCTGCTTATTCCCTTGATGAACCAGACCAACACCTGGACCCACAGAAGTCCTAGTATTAAGCTTAGGCCTAGGCCCTTTGAGGTCCCAGACTCACACCTGGACCTGCAGAGATCTCTGATTCTTGCCTACTGCTTTGGAGGTCCCTGATTCATGCCCAGACTGGCAGTGGTCCTGGCCGAGGCCTGTTCCTTGGAGGTCCTAGACTCACGCCCAGACCAACAGGGATCCTGGCTTAGGTCTACTCCCTTAAAGGTCCCAGATTCATGTCCGGAACCTCAGCAGTCTCTGACTCTGGCTCACTCACTCAGCAGTTGCTTCCCTATACTTGTTCCTGTGGAGTTCGCTGTCACAGGTCTGCTCTGGCCCAGGTTGTTGGCTTAATCCTGGGCTGCCAATGAGCCTGGAATGGATCTGCTCCCACTCCCGTGGAGCTTGCTTCCTCAGGCCTACTCCTGACTAGGTGGTTCTCACATGGGCATCTTTTGTGCCCCTTCCTGCTGCACCTTGGACATGGACATCACATTTCTCCCACATCACCTCCCAGTGGATCTTGAGAATATATTTACTCACTTCTCCTCGTGCCTCTGTGTCAGGGAGACTGAAGCTGGCCACCTGGGTGGCCCTGGGTGGCTCTGTGTGTGCAGAAAAGTGGCCTCTGTGGGGACTGGAGCAGTGATTGGATTTATTCCTCTTCATGGGAAACAGTCTCAGCAAACACACTTAGGAAGTCCCAGCAGTCTAGTAGAGCAACCCCTTTCTGGTGCGGACAAGCACATGTAGAAGGCAAGTGTTCCCTGGAGACTCTGTCCAGACTGGATGGCCCCAGAATTCCGCTGGCCTCATGGTAAAGTCACAGATATTCCCAAGTAATCAATTGTACTGGAGTGAGGGTCCTCATGCTCTTGGGGACTGTGCTTCTGAAGGAACAGATAAGAGCTGTTGCCAAGAGGGGCCAACCAAGTGAAACTTATGCACTTAACCCACACACAGCACCACACTGACAAGAGCTGCTTCCTGGCTCCTTTCTAGGCATGGGACCAGGATGTCATATGAAATCCCTACAGTAATGGAGTCCACTATATACACAATTACCACAGCAGAGCATCCGGCATGTGCAGGCTGTCCCAGAGATCCTTAATAACTTTGGATAAAGACAGGGCAATTCCCAAAGTGTAACCTAGGCATGAGTTGCATGTTGCGTTACCACTGAACCTGCACCAACTGCATTGAGAACCATAAATGCATCACGCATCCCCCTGCTGTCCCGTGACAACCTGTCCACTCATTCCCACATTAGTAGTGTTTGTTCACATTCTGACACAATCATGACTCTTACCCAGCGTGGGCAGAAATTTAATGCCAGCTGGTCAAAAGTGGGAACTTAGGGCCTGCAAGTGTCCATCCACAATCAGATTCAGGATTGCCATTTGTGCTTTTTCCATGGTTCTCATAGATTCTCTAGTCTGTATGGTTGCAGCTTTGGTAGTAAGGTTATTTCCTTTGGCTTGGAGATGAATGCTGCCAGGTGGAGACCCAGAAGTTCTGCTAAACAAAAACTAAAATCCTCAGAAGATCGTGCCTTTTTCATTTTCTCTTGAGGAGGGAGGAGAGACCCACGAGGTCATATAAATGCTGAACAGCTGCTGGGGTTCCAAGTGGGGCATCTTCAGTGGTGTAATTGCCCACATGACACCCAGCAAAACCTCCTGTAGCTGCCTGTGCACCCTTCTCGTTCCCATAATAAACCCAGGAAACTCCTGCATCACCACTCTGGCCTGGGAGGAGCCTTTCTTTGGTCTGCCATGGGCTACTCTCTACTGCAATAATTCTTTAACATCCAACCCTCAATTTTCCCTTCTATGGACTCAGTTTATCCACCAGCTGATGGTGCTGCCTCTACTGCCAGAAGTGGGGAGATCTTTCTCTGTGTCAAAACCCTGACTGGCCTGCCCAGACTACCTGACTTCCTGGAGGCTCACCACCAGGACCATCTGGTTACTAGGACTTCCAGGTATATGTCCTGCCCTGTGGATGTATCCTCCCTGGGGTAATCAGTGTCACCATGATTCTGGGGGTAAGCATTTCCCAGGCTAACAGGCAGAGCTCTGAAGGTTTGGCTTTCTACTTGGCTGGACTGAGTGTCTTAGATGGGTAACAGACATTAGTGTGTTTGTTGGGTAATATCCAGAGAAGGTTGGCATTTGGAACAGTGGCTGGAGAGAGAAGACACACCCAGATTGGTACCCTCCAAAGATCTGGGAGCCAGGTGAGGAGATCAGGGGATCAGGAAGACTTGGGAGTGCAAGTTTCTTCTTTTTCTGAGGAATTCACCCACTGTTGTAGCAATCTTCCATGGACATCGAGCTAACTCCTTCTGCTTTCAATGTGAAGTCAATGCTTGGGGCTTTCTATGTCTTCAGCAGTATACTGGAACTGCTGAGGCATTTGCATCTTACTGGACATGTAGGTGGCCAATGGTGGACTATGCCAAACCTTATGTTAACCAGTCCAATAAATCTTCCAGGGCCAGGGAGATTGCTCACCAGGTAAAGATGCTGGACACCAAACCTGATGTGTTGGGTTTGATCTCCAGAAACTATATACACACAGTAATAAAATACTAATATGAATTAAAATATTGTGCAAAATATTAATAGAATGGATGATAAATAAATCTCCTTCTATGCCCAACTCTTCCTCTTGAGAACCATGACAAGTACAAGGGCCAACTGTGAATAGTTAATTGGCTGAGAAAACTGAAATTGAGGAGAGGTGGTCTAGATACTCCTGGAACGAGAGCATTAGCTATGGAAAAAAAAAAAACCCGTACACACCTTGTAAAGAGGCAGGTATTGGAAAAGATGATGCAAATAGTGTGGGTTGAACTAGCATAACCTCATTCTCACACCTTCCCCTTAGTCACATTGCAGATCGAGGCCAGAAAACACAAGCTCACATTGACAGGCACGAAGTTTCCTGATTGCATGTTTTCTCTTCCTATTCCCTTTCTCTACTTCTTTGCTTCTTAGTAGTATGTGTGTCTGTCTCTGTGTGTGTATACATGTGTGAGAGAGAAACAGAGATAGACAGAGACAGAGTTACAGAGAGGCACATGTGAACCCATGCACACACACAAACACACACAGAGTGGAATATGTATGAATACAGACAGGGCTATGTGTGTACACGTGGAGGTCAAAGGAAAAGTTTGGGTGTTGGTCCTTGTCCTCCACCTGTTGGATACAGAGGCTCATGGCCAGTGTATTTACAGGCTGGTGGCCTGTGAGCTCCTGGGAACTCTCCTGTCTCTACCTCCCATCTTGCTGTAGGAGTGCTGGGATCACGGATGCACAAACCAATGATTCTGACGTTACATTGGTACTGGGGACTTGAACTCGGGTCTACAAGTTCTCACAGAACCATTTCCCGCTTACTTCTGATGGAAAGTGGTAATGGTACCTGCTATTGTAGTAGCCATCTTGCAAACTATGAAGAATACGAACTGAAAGTACGGACCGTCAGGTGTTTTACTTCAAACAGTAAAGTCAAGTGTCTGGTACTTGCATCCCAAATTCTCCTAATAATGAGTATGCTGGAGGGACTGGACCCACTTCTAACAATAGATAAAGTCTCAAAGGCAAGAGAAGATGTTTCTTAGAGTCCTGGACCCAGCAGTTTTGTGATCTCCATCAATTTGGCCACCCGACGATGAAGACCGCATTATTCTGCTGCCCATAGGAGCCTCACAATTAGAGATTAAAATTTAAGCCATTGTTGAGCAAAGATTTATTTCATGTTTGATTCCCTAATGGTTCAATTAATCTGGATTGCTTTTTATTCCATCCTTAGCTGACCTCAGGAATGACTGCTGCCATTTCCCCCCTTTCCTTGGGAGATGAGTTCATTGAGTGTATCTTCATTTATGTTGTGTGCTTTAGCGTACTCCTCCTGGCATTAGCATCTATTCCTTCTACTTCTTCACAGCTCTGATCTCACAAACCTCCAATCTTTACCAGAGATTTTATCAAATGAAAACTAGGGGTAGTTCTAAAACCACATGTGGTCACAAAACACCCTTCTCTGGGTTAGCTAGAGAACAAAACTGTCATAACTGTGGCCTGAATTCCAACCCTCCTGCTGAAGGCAGAGCTACAAGCACATGGCAGAGCCGCTGGTCTCCCCAGGTGTATATGGTTGCTGCCAAGAGGGAAGGCCTGAGTTCGATCCCTGGGAACCACATGGCAGGTGAGAACTGACTATCAGTTATTCTGTGACCTCCAGACATGTGAAATTAAAATTCTAAAAATGAAGAAAGAAATTATAAGGTTTCTCTGGGCAGAGAGGTTTGGGTCAGTCTCCCAATGGAGTTGGTGTGAACGGCATGACAACTTAACCTGCCCTTCTGTCCCTGTGACTGGTGGCCTGTGACTGCTTCCTTCTTTAGCAGGAAGCTGGCCTGTACCGACACCTGATAACTTCCATTCCTTTCCTGTTCCCCTGGCTTCGCCTTTACTCTCAATATCTGTGGTTCTTAAAAAATTATTTCATCATCAGCTGGGGTGGTCATATGACTCAGGCCTGGCCCATCTAAACATCACACTACCTAGGACACAGTGATTGACTCAACAATAGCCACGAGACTAGTCTGGGCAATGGAGCTGAAGATACTCAGTGATAGGACTTTCTGTGAGGCTGACTGGGACTAAGTATCCTCTTCTCACAGGGGGCCTGGGAAGGCAGAGTGGGCTGATGCTACCTGGGCTCCGACTCCTGAACCAGGACAACATGAGATGGTGAGCTCCTGAGAGCCTCCTGTGAACAGAGGCGACAAAACAAAAGAGAGAGAGGAAGGGGAGCAGGAGGAGGAGGGAGAGAGATTTGAAGGAAAATTGAGAGAAGATAAACCAGTGCTGGGCGTGACCCTGCAGGGACACTACTTGTGGGAGGGGTGAGAAGGCATGGGGTCAAGCACATAGACTATGGAAGTCAGGTGACTACAAAAAGCCAACTCCTTTATTGAGGGTATGGGCAGGCCTCTCCTATCCCATCCCAAGGTCCCATTGGCTCAGGTGGCCTAGTCTTCTGTGTTGTTCTTCCTTCATTGGCATCTCTGGTCATTTGTCCGTTAGTCAGCAGTCTCTGGGTGCAGCAGCAGGCTTTCCATTGGCTCAGGGAGGAAGTTCCTGCCATGCATGCTCCTGTGGGCTGGTTTTGGCCAGACGAGTGAGGCTTGAATAGGCTGGTTGACAGTTTCTCCTACAACTTGGACCAGAAGCTCCTCTCTTTTATGGCTAATCATTAATATTTATTGTCCAGATTAGGCTTTACTCATTAGTTACTACTGAGTGTCCAGATATTTACATGAAGCATTAACAACAGAGGGAAAACTCATCAATATTCGCTATTTAAATTGAACTTCCTAAGATGTACTAATAAAAACATTTTCTTATCAATATATAAAAACAACAAATAACAACCAAATTTTAAAAAGAGTACATAACACGAAAATCAGAAATAGTAAAACAGTGGGGGTTCAAACTGAAGCATAAGCTTGAATTCTGTATCATCGTCCCTGTCAATCAGGTTCAAGGACATGCATTGTTGCAGTTCTGCCTGAGGGTTGGAGAGGAGGAAGTGACCAAGGTGATGATCAGCATGAGGTGGGCATCTAAGTCACTGTTGTTGCAGAGGGAGGTGGTCTAGATGTTGTGGGTAACGGTCTTCAATGCACAACCAAAGCTGGGGAGGTGGCGGCTCAGTGGGCAGATGGGTCTTCTGTTCAGCCCTGGATCTGGCAAGCAGTGCCGGGGCAGCAGTAGGCTACAGGAGAAATGGACAGGCAGCTCAGAACCTGTAGCTGGAGTATGGACGCAGGGGCCTGTTGCCCTGGGTTGCATGCAGGGCCTCGACCATCTGAGCTTCTGTCCTGGCTCCCTCCTGCAGCAGGCACTCCTTACCAGGGCTGGAACTCTATGCCACTTCCGTTTGCCCTGGTGGGGTGGGCAGGCAGCAGCAGCACAGTGCTCTCAGTGCTCTGGAAATGCGTTTTTTCATGAGCTTCCAGCCCCGGAGTGGCCTGGTTCCAGAGGCTGCGGGTACAACCTGGGGCTGGTCACTGGGCACATCTGGCTCTCTGGATTCTTCCTCTTCGGTGAAGGCCATGTTCACCAGACCTATGCAGCTGACATTCAGAGGTGGATCAGGGGATGAGGAGTCATCAGCCAGGCTATCCAGTGACATCATGGTGACTGTGGTGTCCCCTGTAGCTGGGTTGATGGTTTCAGTGGCCAATGCATCTCCTTCTGGGCCTGAATAGTGCAGCGCCTCCGGGCAGGTGTGTGTGTGGAGCAGGTGTGTGTGTATGCTCTCCCCTCTGGACAGCAGAGCTGGTTCACTGTGGCTCCTCTTCATGGCGACAGGGATGCTAGTAGAGACTGCAGGGATGATATGTTGCAGACTGCTATCCCCAGAGCTCACTTTGAATTTAAGGATGTTAATAGTTGCCGTTAGGTTTGACTGTGGGTCTTTTAGAGACGATACCACCTGCTCACAGGTGTACCCGATGTTACACATGGTCTCCACAACCTTGGGGAGGATTTCCTTGGCAGGAGGTATTACGTGTTCCTGAATATGGCCCAGCCAAGGGCGTTCCACAAGCCGAGATGATGTAAGGCGGAACCAAAGGTAACCGGTGAGCAGTCTGGCCAGGATGAGATAACAGGGCCTGGAAAGATGGTATGGAATGCGGCACGGGGTGGTGGTGATTAGATGGTACATAGCTTCGGGGGTCGATTCTACATAGGGCAAGTGTCCGGTGACCAGGACGTAGAAGACAATCCCTAAGCTCCACATATCCCCTGCCATAGCGTCATACGGTGTTCCGGCCAAGATCTCTGGGGCCAAATATGGCAAGGTGCCCCACAGCTCCTCCAGCATCTGGCCCTCTACGAGCTGAGTGGCCAACCCAAAATCGCAAAGTTTGACTTTGCCACCTTCACCCAGCAGGATGTTCTCTAATTTGATGTCGCGGTGCGCGATCAGTCTTTGGTGCAGGAAGTGCACAGCAGAGGCCAACTGATTGACTATAGGCCTGGCCTCCTCCTCTGTTAGACAGCCCACCTCATTGATCAGCATCACCAGATCTTTCCCTTCCAGATATTCCATGACCAGATAAGTGGTCCGCAGCGTGTTGATAGCGTGGAAGAACTGGATGATGTTCCTGTGATGTAGGGACTTATGGATGGCCACTTCAGAATCGATGTATTCCACATCATTGTACTCTTTTTCCAGCACCTTGATGGCCACCTGCGTTTTTGTGGGAAGGTGCTGGGCAAGGATCACCTCCCCAAATGCACCACAACCTAGTGATGATAAAAATTTATAATTCTTCTTAAGGATGTCCTCTTCCTGGGGGCTGGCCATCATGGCTACCCCACGTTCTCTGTATTTGGGGCAATTTCAGGGACACACGATGCTAGGGAAGAAATGATATAGTTTTAGAAATGGAAGTTTATAGGTAGGAATTCTCTGTCTTGAAATCTGAGATAACTCAAACAACCTAATGATGCCTTTAAGACCAAGAAGTACAAGAATAATCCAGAGGGCAATTGGCATACAGACACTGAACAAGAGCGTAGCAGCATCTGTTCAGATTCTGGGGAAGAACCAGTACTCAGACACAGTGATCACTGAACTTTTGTGTTCTGTGGAAAGTAGCTACACGTAGAGAAAATATCATCTAAGAGAAACAAAGTCCACAAAGAGAAATATGATATTTTCTTCTGTGTGTTTGAGGAAGAAGAGGGCTGAGCGTTTATCAAAGAAACAGTATTAGTCACAGAGATGGAGTCGAGGAAGCGATAGAGCAGGAACGTTTGACCAAAATGCAGGCTAGGCATGGATGGAAAATTTATAATGAAATTGCTAAGGTTAGTTTACAGTAACACGTGTTCCAGCTGAAGAAAATTGAAACCGCAGTTGAAAATGTAAAGAATAAATGAATTTGAAACAGGAAATTGGGTGACAATGAACAAATAGACACGACGTTTACAAATCAGACCGAGGATGTAAACTAATAGCTACACGTAAACATGAATTAGCAAAACTTAACCTAACACCAACACCAATGAATTGGAAAGAACTCACTCTAACAAAGTCCAGTAGATTGGAGATTCCAAGTATGCCACAGGCAATCTTCAGTAGACTTGTTGTGTAGAGTAGTGACAGCTACTCCCAGATACAGAACAGGAACCAATGCAGGCAGTGCCTAAAACAGAATCATTGTTAGCATACTTCATAATGCTTCCTTGTGATGTCACCCAAATGAGCAAACCAACATGGCTTCCATAACTGACAGTGGTTTTGACCAAGTTCTGTAACACAACTAGTGTCCTGAGTATTTTATTCATGGCTGGCACCAAATCTCAGACCAGAATCAACTCCAGGGAGGTAGGTTTTGTGTGTGTGTGTGTGTTTGTGCACACATGTGTACACACTTTCAAGAGACTCTGAAGCCATGGTGGTGGCACATCTCCTTCCCAAATAGAGCTGGTGGTTAGCTGGTTGGTGACACTGAATAAGAAGTTCTCTATCACCACGTGGCACAGGTCCTCTAGCTTTCCACATGCATTCCACAAATTCCCAAACAAGGAGTCAAGTCCTCAACACATCTGACATTCAACAATCCCACTGTGGTACTTTGAATTAAAAATGTCTGATACAAATGGAGTGTTTGAACACATGGACACACAAGGAAAGTAGATGGTACTGCTTGGGGCTTTTTACTTTGGATCCAAAGAAGCAGAACTCTATCCGTGAGAAGAATTAGCATAGTCTTCATGTCCTCTTCTACTTCTTGCTTGAGTTTGAGTTGGTGACATCTGAATCTCCTGCCTTTTCCTTCAGGATTCCAGCTAGCTTCTATGACTCTGACCCATCCCCATGGGCTCTTGTCCCTCCAAAACTAAGTCAGACAGACATGCTCACTCTCTCTTAAGATGCCATGTTTATAATTTCTATCACAACAGAATGCTAACCAATAAACATGGGTTCAGCAGAGCTGGTTGCTCCCCACCCCCACCCTACCCATGCTGCCCAGAAGTCAAGGCAGACTCATTGCTGTCACACAGTCACCATTGACTGTGTCTCTTTCATCCACCTCCACCAGAGAAAGAAAGGACTCTTCAAGTAGCCCGAATTCCAGGCCACATCCTCTGTAGTGTAGCACAGGTCTCATACTAAATGAACCTGCTTCCTATTGGTTCAGGACCTCCCTTTCCCTCAGAAACCTGCAATTCCATGGAGACATGCTTTGTGTGACAGGGATGAAACTGCCTCAGACTCCCACTGCATGGCCATCATTGCTAGAGTCCTTGTGCCTGGATAGAGAATCTCCCCTAGCATCACCGTCTCTCTGCAGCTCCCATCTTTCCTCACATCCTACTAAAGATGCGGACTCACATAATAAGGAAATATACAAAAATCTATGGAAAACTTTAAAGTTGAAATGTAAAACTAGGCAACAAAATCTGAAAGAACAAATAGGTTGACAAGCCTTGTATTGTACCGGGATAATTCACTGATGGATCAAACAGTCTAAAGAAATAACTGTAATGATCCACAGATATTCAATTAGACCATGAAACTGAGGCAAGATTTATCTTCAAATCTTTTTATAAAACAAACTCTTCTCGTAAAGCCCTTACTCTCTAGCCAAGTAAAGACACCTTGAAAAGAGACGAGTGATGACTACGAACATTAAAATATCCTTAAGGATAGCACTTGCTCCTTTACTTCTCAGTCAGTAACACATTAAATGATCATTCTTCATGACCAAGATGCCTTCAGGGGAACACAAGAATCAATCTACAAACAAAACTTGACAAAAGAGCAAGCATAGTCCCGCATCAAGAAAACATAGTCTCCCCAGTAAAGAAGTGAGGGCCACTGCCAGGGACAAACATAGAAAGAGAGAATGTTTTACTATCAACAATCCTATTCTAGAAACAAGAAAATACTTATTTTCCTCATAGTCAGAAGAGAAGATGAATTTCTTGTTAATAGAAACACTGCTCACCTGACATTGGCAGGGAGGTGACACACGGATGGTAAATCTTCACAGTTCCTTACTGTGTGCATACAACCAGAAAGTTAAAAAAAAGAGCACAGTTAAGAATGACAAAGAAGTCAAGTAAAAAGGAAAATCTCAGTCAGTGAAAGAATAGAAATAATAGTCACAATTTAAAACAAAATTAAATACGGTAAAAAAAAGAATCAATAAATGTCAAACACCAAAAGGCAAACAGAAAACAAGGGAAACTCACTTTTTCAGGACCCACCTAGTTTGAAGTGTCCAAATCTGTGAGAAATAACTGAGTCCAAATCCTTATCTACCAACCACTCCTCCTCTGTGATACAAGGACAGAACCCAGTCCAGGTAGCACCTGTACAGACTGGTCTCTAGCTGACCTCACAATGACTCCCTGTGATGTCATTGCACTGGGCCAATCACAGCTGAGAAAATGACAGTGTTCTGCTGTAGTTGTTTCCCCCGCTCACTTTCATTTAATTTTTTTGCTTAGAAGTTTTTTCCATTTTACATAACAACCACAGTTCCTCATCTCTCCCGTCCTCCCCCCTACACCTTTTCTTCAACCAACTCCCATCCATTCCTCATAAACGGTATGGCCTGCCATTGGGAGTCAACAAAGATTGGCATTTCAACCTGAGTAGGACCAAGACCCTTCATGTATCCAAGCTGAGATAGATATTTCTCCATAAGGAATGGGCTCCAAAAAGACAGTTCATGCCCTGGGGATAAATCCTGGTCCCACTGAGCCCAAGTCACAGAACTCTCACCCATTTTCAGAGGGCCTAGTTCAGTCCTATGCGGATTTCCCATCTGTCAGTCCAGTGTCAATGAGTTCCAACTAGTTCAGGTCAGCTGTCTCTTGGGTTTCCCCATCATGATCTTGACTCCTTTGCTCCTATAATCCCTCCTCACTCTCTTTAACTGGACTCCAGGAGCTCGGCCCAGTGCTTTGTCCAGCAGCTTCTCTTAACTCACTCATTTATGGACCAATGCATTTAGTGTTTGCTTATGTTCACTTAATGGATTCTCTTGCTACACCCTCAGTGTCTTTCCTTCCTCTTTTCCTTCCTCTTCTTCTCTCCCCACCTCCCTCATTCTTTTGCTCTGATATCTTCCCTCTTGTCCTTGACAGAGTCTTACTTACTTACTTACTGTTCAGCCTCCAATTCACTGTGTAGCCCTCAGGGTTGCAGCATCCTCTACAGCCCCCAAAGATTAAGATCATAGGCATGAGCCCATGTCCTGGCTCTGAGTGTCCTTTTTTGGGTTCCAAAGTGAGTTAGTCCTTGTCACCTTGCCTGGGTTAGAATCACCTAGATTCTGGTCTTCATGTCTTCTACTTCTTGCTTGAGTTTCAGTTTTTGACATCTCAATCTCCTGCATTTTCCTTCAGGATTCCAGCTAGCTTCCATGCCTCTGACCCACTATGGGCTCTTATCCCTTCAAAACTAAGCCAGACAGATATGCTCACTCTCTTTTAAGATAAACTTCTATCACAACAGAATGCTAATCAATAAACATGGGCTTAGCAGAGCTGGTTGCTCCCCATCCCCACCCTACCCATGCTGCCCAGAAGTCAAGGCAGACTCATGACTGTCACACAGTCACACATTGACTGTGTCTCTTTCATCCACCTCCACCAGAGAAAGAAAGGACCCTTCAAGTAGCCCGAATTCCAGGCCACATCCTCTGTAGTGTAGCACAGGTCTCATACTAAATGAACCTGCTTCCTATTGGTGCAGGACCTCCCTTTCTCTCAGAAACCTCAATTCCATGGAGACATGCTTTGTCTGACAGGAATGAAACTGCCTCAGACTCCCACTGTGTGGCCATCATAGCTAGAGTCCTCGTGCCTGGATGGAATTTCTCCTAGCATCACCGTCTCTCTGTAGCTCCCATCTTTCCTCTCTCCCCACTAAAGTACAAACTCATATACCAAGAAAAGATACAAGAATCCATGCATACTTAAAGTTGAAATATGAAACTAGGCAACACAATCTGAAAGAACAAATAGGTTGACAATCCCTTGTATTTTTACCAGAAAAACTAGGGGACGAATCCAACAATTTGAAGAAATGACTGCAATGATCCACAGATATTCTAGTAGTCCATAAAACTGAGGCAAGGGATACTTTCAAATCTTTTATGAAACAAACTCTTTTTATAAAGCCCTTACTCTCTAGCCGAGAAAAGACACCTTGTACAGAGACGAGTATCTGAAAGGGTCGTTGACTTAGAACATTGGAATATCCTTAAGGAAATTACTCTGTCATTGACTTCTTAGTCATTGACACAATAAAATGATCATTCTTCATGATCAAGATACCTTCAGGGGAACACAAGAATCAATCTACAAACAAAACTTGACAAAAGAGCAAGCATAGTCCAGCATCAAGAAAACATAGTCACCCCTGAAAAGAAATGAAATGCCAGTGCCAGGGACAAACAGAACAAGAGAATGTTTTACTACGAACAACCCTATTCTGAAACATAAAAACATTTATTTTCATCACAGTCAGAAGAGAAGTTGAATTTCTTGTTAATAGAACCACTGGTCACCTGACATTGGTAGGGAAGTGACACATGGCTGGTGAATCTTCAGCAGAGTTCAGTAAATTCCTCACTGAATGCTTATAGATCAGAAAAGTTTTTGAAAAAAACAATACCAAACAGAGCACGGTGGGGAATGATAAAGAAATGAGATTGGATGAAAAGGAAAATATCAGTCAGTGAAAGACTAGATATAACAGCCACGATTTAAAACAAAGTTGAATATGGTCAGAAAGAATCAATCAATAAATGTCAAACGTGGAAAGTCTAACATAAAACAAGGGAAACTCACTTTTTTTCAGGATCACCCACTTTGCAATATCCAAGAATAGGAGAAATAACTGAGTCCAAATCTTCATCCACCAACCAACTCCTCCTCTGTGATACAAGGACAGAACCCAGCCCCAGGCTGCTCCTTATATAGACTGGTCTCTTGCTGACCTCACAATGACTCCCTGTGATGTCACTTGCATTGGGCCAATCATGGCTGAACAAAACCTCAGTATTCTGCTGTAGTTCTTGCCTTCACTGCTCACTTTCATTTGAATAATTTTTTATTATTTTCCTTCAAACAACTCCCAAGTCTTCTCCTAAAGGGTAAGGTCTACCATGAGATGTGATCAAAGTCTGGCCTTTCAATTTTAGGCACATTCAAGCTCCTCTGCTATATCAAGGCTTAGAATTTTATTTTTCCATAAGGAAGGGGCTTAAAATAGCAGTTCATGCCCTGGGGATAAATCCTGCTCCCACACAGTGGCCCCACAGAGTGCCCAAATCACAGAACTCTCACCCATTTTCAGAGGGCCTCATTTGGTCCAATGCAGATTTCCTATCTGTCAGTCCAGTGCCAATGAGTTTCCAGTCGGTCAGGTCAGCTGTCTCTGTGGGTTTCCCCATCACGATCCTGACCCATTTGCTCCTATCATCCCTCACTCTCTTCAACTGGACTCCAGGAGCTCAGCCCAGTGCTTCATCCAGCAGTTTCTCTTAACTCACTCATTTATGGACCAATGATTTAGTGTTTGCTTCTGTTCACTTTGTGGTTCCTCTAGCCCTCCCCCACAGTGTCTCTTTCTCTTTTCTTTCCTCTCCCTTCTAAACTCTCCTCTCCCTCTTCCTTCCTTTGCTGTCTTCTCCTCCCCTTTTGTCCTTGACAGATTCTTACTCTGTAGTTCAGCTGGCCTCAAGTTCACTATGTAATCCTCTGGGTTCCAGCATCCTCCACAGACCCTAAAGATTAGGAGCACACACAGGAGCCTCTAGTCCTGACTCTAAGTGTCCTGTGCTTCGGTTCCCATGCGAATTAGTCCTTGTCACCTTGCCTTTGTTAGAATCACCTAGGACACTGGTGAGAGACAGCACTGTATGCCTGTGAAGGAAGTCAAGGAAGAGCCACCCTGAATATGGATGGCACCGTTCTGTGGGTTGAAAACCTAGATGGACTCCATGAACAACAAGGAGCTGGGACGCCTCCTCTCTGCTTCCTGCCGGCCTGAAGAATTTCCTCTGATATGTGGTGCTGCTGTCATGATGTTATATAAAATACTCAACCCCAGACCTCTGAAACTGAACCCGAACGCATTCTTTGTTCTTTCATATTGTCACAGCCGTGAGGAACTGACCAATACAGTTCCTACATCTAAAGGAATTAACCACATCAGACATGTGATTTCAGCTCCTGTCTTCAACATCTCACAGCCTAAGGACTGAACTCCCTTGCTCATAATGGATTATGTCTTTCCTCATTGGTCGAGAGCTCTTGAATATGTCCTGTTTCTTACTGTAATTGAGTCTCTCGGGTCACACTCTTTCTTCCCAGGGTCTTTTTCACCTACTGCTGCTGAAGGCCCTCACAGCAAAGCTTACATGAGTAATGAGTGCTCTCAAGGACTTGGACCTAACTCTCTGTAAGGTACCTTGTCTCCCTAGATACAAACTGGCTGAGGTGGGCCAGAGGAGCCAATGTTTTAATTCCTGGAGGACCAGATGCTGTGGTCAAAGGGGACTGTCACACAACCCGAGCTTCCTCCCAGCTCCCCAATCAGGTAAAACTTAAATGCTAACACCTGCTTCACAGAAAGATTCTTTATTAAGCAGGTAAGAAAAAAGTGGCTAATTTTTGACTCTGGAAGGAAAGCAGCAGCAAATGACCTCTCTGGTATAATTTTAAGGAGTAGGAGAAGGGGGTGGGCTGTGTTAGAACGGGCTAGGATGCTGTGGTAAAGGAGATAAGTGACAAGGGAAAAGGAGAAGGGAAAAATGGAGATGGGCAGGGGTTTTGTATAGGAGAGACAAAAGACTACGTCTGGATAAATGGGGGATGGAAGAGGCCCGTAGACAAATAACACTTTACCAAGTTAAAATGGGAAGCCTTGTCTTACGAGGTGGTGTTTGACTTTAAACGGGCATGTTCATTAGGTGAGCCAAAGGGGAGTTTTATAGCTGGACTTTGGTAGTCAGCCTGAGGAGGAAAGAGTGGCCGAATGAGGGAATAGACCTTGGTGGCCTGCTTTGGGAATGTAACCTAACAGTGTTTAGAAGGCAGAGGGATGGGGGATAAGGGCTAGGCCTGTCAGAGCTATGCTTGAGGTGGCCAGAGTCCCTTCAGTGGGCTACGAGTGACGACCTGAGCCAGGGAGTTGTCTCTTCATGTCACAGCTTCTCCCTCTCCCCTGTCCCTTCACAAATGACTCCCAATTTCAGCTTTTCATCTGCAGAGCTCAGCCTGTGATGGCTTGTCACTTCAAATATGACACCCGCAATTCCTCCATATTCTTCCATATTCTTCTTCCAGTGCTGTTCCTCCTGATGGATGGGTGTCTCTGTCTGTGAATCTGGGTGGGTGTGGGGCTCTGCCAGCAGAGTGAGGGAAAGTGTTGCTGTAGAATTCCAAGGCTAGGTTCTTAGAGGAGTGGAGCCTCTGCCTGGCCGAAGCACAGCCCATAGGCAATGTGATTGTTTGGTTCCCATATTCCTCCTGTTTTCCAGCTTTGTGTCTATGAGGAAATGAACAGAACCTTCACACGGTCTTCCCACCATCATGTTCTAAGTGCAAGGCCTCTCTGAGACTATGATTCTAGACAAATCCATCCTCCCAGAGGTCATGTCTGTACACAGAGACACAGATAACTAATCTGAATGGATGGATGGATGGATGGATGGATGGATAAAGGAATTGATAGATGGGTGATGGTTTGGAGTGGGTGTATAGGTGGATGGGTGGATGGATTGGTGGATAGATGGACAGACAAATGACTGGATAGATAGACTTCACCTGTCCTGCCTGTGGTAGTCTCACAAACTTAGCTGCCAACTGTTGGCATCCACTTGAAGGGTTTACAGTTAGTGTCCTGTTATTCAGTGATAACATGTAAACCCTGTTTTAAGATAACTCGCGGAGCCTTGATCCAACCTTGATTTCCTTCCATGTTTCTGTCTCACTACCTGCATGGATTCAATAGGACAGCCCCAGAGACTCATAGATTTGAATGCTTGGTCTTTGGGGTGTTTGGGATGATGCTTCGTAAGAGGGATGAGGAGGTGTGACCCTGTTGGAGGAAGTCTGTCACTGGAGGTGGTCCTTGGGGCTCTAAATGTTCATCAGTCCTGCTCTCTGGTTCTCTCTCTCTCTCTCTCTCTCTCTCTCTCTCGCTCTCTCTCTCTCTCTGTCCTTTTCATTCTAGTTTAGGTCTCTTGTAAATTCGCCAGTCCCAACTCATAGTCTTATTTAATAAAAATTATTCCTTGAATGTCTGACTTAAACAAAACCAAAGTGAGATTACATTTAAACACTTTTAAGTAGCTAAAAATGGGAATTTACTTCAGAATGAGTTTTGTGGGAACACCTTCATCTTGCCCCATCTTTAAATACATTTAGGAAACACACGGAGTGTATGTAGCCACACAAATGGCATCAGATAGATGTCTTTGGCTTAGTTTGGTTCATGGTGTGGCAAGTAGAGTGGCAGAAGGGGGGCACTGCCTCTGGGAATTCTAGATTCAGATGATGAACGTTACCTTGAAGAAAGCCTTCTTGCTGGGAGCCATTCTGATAGTTCAGGAGTTACAGCTCCTATGTGTTTCTACAGATATGAATGCAGGAATCAGTGTGTGTGTTTTTCTCTGTTTTTGAGTGTGTTTGTCTATGTGTGTATGTGTCTGTGTGTGTGCATGTGTGTGTATGTATATGTGCATGTGTGTGTTTGTGTGTGTAGGTGTCTCTGTGTTTATGTGTATGTGTGTTTGCCTGTGTGTATATGTTTCTTTGTATGTGTGTGTGTGTGTGTGTGTATGTGTCTATGTGTGTTTGAATAGTGGAGGTATGAAAGGAAGAAAGAAGGTTCTATTTGAACAATCCACTATTCTCTCTCTCTTTCTCTCTCTTTTAGCTGAAAATAGATTCTTCTCTCATACAATACATCCTAACCACAGTTTCCCCTCGCTTCACTTCTCCTAGCTGCCGCACATATCCTGCCCTCTCCCACATATCCACTCTCCTTCTGTTTCCTCTTCAGAAATGAGCAGGCCTTAGGAGATGACAACCAAACAGTACAAAACAAGATACCACAAGTATCACAAGACAAAGCAAAAGCTCCCATATCAGGGCTGGAGAAGGCAACCCAATAGGAGGAAAAGAGTCCCAAGTGCAGGATAATAAGTCACAGATGCACCCTCTCCTACTATTAGTAATCCCAGAAACACACCAAACTACCAGCCATAACATACACAGAGAACCTGATGCAGACCATTGCAGGCTCCATGTTTCCTTCTTCAGTCTCTGTTAATCTCTGTGAGCCCCGCTTGGTTGATTTGGTGAACTCTGTCCTATTGGTGTCCTCCATCCCCTCTGTCTTCTAGTCTTTCCTCCCTATCTTCTGTGGGGTTTCCTGATCAGTGAATGGAGGGACCTGATAGAGACCTCTAGTGCAGATTCACCCTTCCAATAGTGTCTTGTAGTGGGTCTCTCCATCCACTGCCATCTTCTGCAGGACGAATCCCCTTTGATAACAATTGGACAAGACACTGATCTGTGAGTATAGCACAATATTAGGAATTAGGAAAGAAACCATAATTTCTTTTTCTATTTTGCCTGGTGTGTTTTGTCATACACTAGGTCTCTGGGCAGTCCTGTCTCTGGCTTCTGGCCATCCAGGCAGTGTCCCTACATGGGCTCCCTCTTGTGGTGTGGGCCTCAAAATAAAGCAGTCATTGGTTGGCCACTCCTACAAGAATTTTGCCATCATTGCTGGCAGGACAGGTTGCAGACTGAGGGTTTTATGACTGGATTGGTGTCCATATTTCTCTTTTCATAGCTTTCAGGGTACCATTTGTGCCAAAGACACTAGAATGTAGAGGTTAAGGCTCCTCCAAATCCTCACCATCTCGACATGTCTACATTCAGTGAGCTCTATGGAAGTTGCCCTTGGCACCACAGTCAGTTTTCCGAGGGTGACCGAGTCCTGCATCAGCCTGGGTTATTTAGGGAAACCCATGGACAACAACTCAATCGAATGTAACCCAGTCCCACCACTGGAATCACTGCCTGACTAAAAAGATGGCCAGTTCAGACTCGGTATCCTCCATTTCTGACTGGGTGTTCTCACTAGGGTCACGCTCCTAGATTCCAGGGAGTTTCCAATGCACTAGGATTCCAAACCCCCCCAGATGTCTATCAATCCCAGGTATCTCTTTCCAAACTCTCCCTTTATTCCCAACACCCTGATCCCATCCCACCCAACTCTACTCTACCCACAGCATTTATTCTATTTCCTCTTCCCAGGGAGATCTATGCTTACCCCTGTAGATCTCCTCTTTACCTAACCTCTCTGGGTCTCTGAGTTGTAGATTGATTATCATTAATGTAACAATTATTATCCGTATCTATTGAATACATACCAGATTTGATTTTCTAGGTCTGGATTACTGCTCTTGGGATGATTTTTTTTATAATAGTTCTATTCATTTGACTAAAAATATGGGGAAGTGTCTCTCTCTCTTTTCTTTATTCTCTGAGTAGTACTCCATTGTTTAAGTGTACCCCATGCTCTTTATTCAGTATGTAGTTGAGTCACATCTAGGTTGTTTCCATGTTCCTGCTATCACGAATAAACTCTAGTGATCAGAGATGAGTCAGTGTCCTTGTGGTTGAATGGAGTGTCCTCCATGTATATGACCAAGACCGGCATAACTTGGTCTTGAGTAGATCAGTTATCAGTTCCCAGTTCATGAGGAACTACCATATTGGTTTCTATACTGGCTGTACAAGTTTGGTATCCCACCAGAAATGGAGGAGTGTTTCTCTTGCTCCATATTTTTGCCAGCTTGAGCTGTCACTTGTTTTACTGATGTTAACTATCTTGGTAGTTGTAAGTTGAAATCTCAGAGTTTTTTAGATTTTCATTTTTCTGATAGGAAAGAATGTTGAGGATTTCTTGATGTGTTTTCCTGCCTTTTGAGATTTCTCTGTTGAGAATTCTCAGTTTCGACTCGTACCCGATTTTTAAATTGGATTGTTTGGTTTGATGATGTCTAGTTTCTTAAGTTCTTTATATATTTTATATATTAGTCCCTGTCAGATGTGAAGTTGGTGAAATATTTTTCCTCTCTGTAGGTTGCTGTTTTGTCCTATTGACACTGTCCTGTGCCTTATAGACACTTCTCAGTTCCATGAGGCCTCATTTATGAATTGTTGATCTTAGTGCCTGTGCTATCAGTGTTCTCTTCAGGATGTTGTCTCCTGTGACCATGTGTTCAAGGTCGTTCCCACTCTCTCTCCTGTTAGGTTCACTGTGTCTGGTTTAATGGTGAGATCTTTTGATTGACTTGGACTTGTATTTTGTGCATTGTGGTAAATCTAGATCTCTTTGCATTTGTCTAAATGTTCACATCTATTTAGAACAGCACCATTTGCTGAAGGTGCTTCTTTTTTTCCATTATGTATTTCTGTTTTCTTTATTAAAAACCAGGTGTCCATAGGAGTGTGGATTTGTGTCTGGGTCTTCAATTGCATTAAATGCTTCAACCTTTCTGCTTTTTATGCCATCACCTGATCTTTCTTGTTGCTACTTCTCTATAGTAGGTCTTGTGATCCTGAGTGTGATACTTGTAGCATTCTTGTCTTGCACAGAATTGTTCTATCTATACTGGGTTTTTGTTTTTCCATATGAAGTTGACTACTGTTCTTATGAGGTCTGTGAAGAATTGTGTTGGAATTTTGATGGGAATTTTGTTGGATCTGCAGATTGCTTTTGGTCAAATGGCTATTTTTTAGCAGGAAAATACTATTCTTTCCTGAACATGGGAGATCTTCCAATCTTTTGAGACTTACTTTAATTTCTTTCCTCAAAGACTTGAAATTTTCATCATCCCAGTCTTTCACTTGATTGGTTAGAGTTACCCAAATTTATATAATATTATTTGAGTTCTTGTGAAGGGTGATGTGTCCCCGATTCCTTCCTCAGTTCTTCTGTCATTTGTGTATAGGAGGGATATTGAGTTTTTTGAGTTATTCCTGTATCCAGCCACCTTATTGAAAGTGTTTTTCAACCTTAGGAGTTCCCTAGTAGAATATTTAGAGTCACTTATGTATGCTGTCATTTTACCTGCAAGTAAAGACACTTCTGACTTTTTTCCATTTTATATCTCCTTCAGCTGTCTTCCTGCTTTAGCTGAAAGTTCAAATCCTATATTGAACACACACACACACACAGAGAGAGAGAGAGAGAGAGAGAGAGAGAGAGAGAGAGAGAGAGAGAGAGGACAACCTTGTCTCATTCCCCATGAAAAACCCTTGTTTTCAAGGGTGGTGGGAGAAATCCCCCAGTCTCAATAATTCAGGCCAACAGATGCAATCAGCAAGTGGTGTCTTTATTGATTACACAGGCGCCTGTGGGTGCAACAGCAGCTTATGCCAAGTGAGCACCCTGGGCAAATTTAAAGAGCCATATTTATAGGGGAAAATGATTACATAAGAGGGTAGTATTGTACAAGCATTTCATTGGCTCTCAAATTGGTGGGCTTAGCTCATCCTGGGAATGGCCCCATGTCTATTCTCAAATTTCCCCGATAACCATAAAGGCAGATAAATCACCCTGCAGCCAGTTGACAGTTTAGATAGAATGTCTTGGGGGATGGAGTATTCCCTCTCCTCAGTCCCAAAGAACCACAAAGCTAGATAGAGCACTCAGCAGCAAGTTGACAATTTAGATAAAATGCCTTGGGGGGTGGAGTATTCCCTCTCCTTAGCCTAGTCAGTTCCTCTGCAACCCATAGATATCCAGTTTTAGCATCCGCTGAGTCCGGGGGCACAGCTAAATTTTCAGCAGAGTTTAACATAGTACGTGGGTACGGGGATCTTTCAAGTATGGGAGGGTCTTTCACCCACTTTAGTGGAATTGCTTTGATTTTCTTTCCATTTAATTTGATGTTTGCTATAGGCTTTCTGTAAATTGCCTTTCTTATGATTAGGTATGTCCATGGTTTCCCTAATCTATTCAGGACTTTATCAAGAAGGGTTGTTGGATTTGTCAAAAGCTTTTTCAGCATCTAATGAGATGATTATATGTGTTTTTTTCTTCCAGTTTATTTGTATGGTGGATTACATTTACTGATTTTTGTATGTTGAACCACCCCTCGGTTTGTGGATGAAACTTGCTTGATTGTGGTGATAATCTTTTTATATGTTCTTGGATTCAGCCTACAAGTATTTTACTGAATATTTTTACAACTATTTTCCTGAGTCTTTATATAACTTGAGCATCAGGGTAGGTGGCATCATAAAATGAACTGGGCAATATTCCTTATCTTTCTGTTTGTTAACAATTTGAAGAGTAATGGTGTTAAGTCTTCTTTGAAAATCAAATAGAACTCTTTGCTAAACCCATCTGGCCTGGGGCTTTTTGCAGCAGAGTCTTTTACTACCTGCTTCTGTTTCCCTAGGGCTTGGGTTCTAGTTTGTTTATCTGATCTTGATGTAACTTTGGTAAGTGGTATATATTGAGACAATCATCTATTTCTTTTAGATTTTCCAATTAGGTGGAGTACAGGTTTTAAAAGTATGTCCTTATGATTCTCTGTATTTCCTCAGAGTCAGTTGTTGAGTGCCCCCCCCCCTTTTGCTTTTGAATTGACTCCTTTGAAAATCTTCTCTTTGTCTTTTGGTTAGTTTGGATGAGGATTTGTCTATGTTTGTATTTCTCAAAGAACTAGCTCTTTGTTTCATTGTTCTTATGTTCTCTTTGTTTTCATTTATTGATTTCAGCCCTGACATTGATAATTTCTTGCCACCTACTCCTTCTGCTTCTTTTTGTTCTAGATCTTTCAGGTGTGCTGCTAAGTTGCTAGTGTGAGATCTGTGCTACTGTTTATGTAGGCAAGTTGAACCATGAAATTTCCCCTTAGGACCACTTTTCTTGTTTTGCATAAGTTTGGCTATGTTGTACATCCCTTTTCCTTGAATTCTACATAGTTTGAACTTCTTTTTAATTTCTATCTTGATCCATTTTTTATTGAGTATATAGCTTTTCAGTTTCCCTGAGTTTGTAATATTTTTGATGTTCTATTTGATTAATACGTAGTGTACTTTGCCATCTCTTTTTATTATTTTTGTCTATTTCATTAGCTAATACATTAGCTATTCCATCTTGCTTATTGGGGCGGTTGTTGAAATATCTTTTTTCAACCCTCTACCCTAAGATAATGTCTATCCTTGATGGGAGGTGGGCCCTATTTTTATTTCAATTATTTTAATCTCAATAATTTTAATCGGGGATTAGAAGCTATTCATACTGACCGAATCAGTGAAAAATGAATGTTATTCCTTTTATGTTGTTTTTGTTGCTGGAGGTGGAGTTTTGTGTGTGTGTGTGTGTGTATGTGTGTATGTATGCACGTGTGTGTGTGTGTTTCCATTCTTTTGGTGTTTTGAGTGTGAGATTATTTATTTCCTCTGTTTACAAGTTGACATTCTTAATTTGGATTTTGTTCTTTTTAGCACTTTCTGCAGTGCTGGATTTGCAGATAACATATGACTTAAATTTGGCTTTGTCGTGGAATATCTTAGTTTCTCTACCTATGGTGATAATAAGTTCTCTTGGGTATAGTGCCCTGGGCCGGCGTCTGTGGTCGCCCATAGTCTACAATGACCTGCCCAGGCCCTTTGAGAAGTCAGGTGTAATTCTACTAGAACTGCCTTTAAGTGATACTTGGTCCTTTTCCTTTGCAGCTTTTAATATTCTTTCTTTGTTCTGTATATTTAATATTCTGAACATTATGTAATGAGGTGTCTTTCTTTTCTGATCCTGTCTATTTGGTGTTTTGTATTTTCCCTCTACCCTTTTTTAAATTATTTATTTATTTTGCATTGATGTTTTGCCTGTGTAAGAATGTTGGGTTCCCTGGAACTGTAGTTACAGACAGTTGTGATCTGTCATATAGGTGCTGGGATATGAACCTGGGTCCTCTAGGGAGAACAGTCAGTGCTCTTAATTGCTGAGCCATCTCTCCAGTACTCTATCTTTTATATACTCATCTAATTTAGGTTACAAAATTTTTCTTGTGTGATTTTTGTTGAGAATATTTCTGGGCCTCTCCTCATTTCTTCATTCCTAATGTTATGGGTTTGGACTATTCACAGTGTACCACAGTTCTTGGATGTTTTGTTTCTGGAACTTTTAGGTTTAAATTTTTCATTGACTGCTGTCTTCATTTCTTCTATATCTTCTTCAGTGCCTGAGATTCTTTCTTCATTTTTTTTTTTGTCATCTGTTCGTGAAGCTTGCCTTGGTTCCTATTCTCATTTCTATTTTTTCTCTTCCAGGATTCCCTCTGTTTGTGCTTTCTCTGTTGCTTTTGTTTCCATTTTCAGCTCTTGAGTTTTGTTTGAGTGCATAGGCTTTCAAGAGACACTGAAGCCATGGTGGTGGGGCATGCTGTTCCCCATGGAACTGGTATTTAGGTGTCTGGTGACACTGAATTAGAAGTTCTCTAGTGCCAAGTGGCACAGGTCCTCTAGCTAGCCCCTCATCTATGTGTTCTACAAATTCCCAATCTAGAAGCCACGTCCTCAACACATCTGGCATACTTTCAACAATAGTACTGTGGTAACGATCCACAAATATTCCAACAGTCCATACAACTGAGGTAAGGGATACTTTCAAATCTTTTCATGAAGCGAATTCTTCTCATAAAGCCCTTAATCTCTAACCAAGTAAAGACATCTTGAAAAAACATGAGTATCTCAAAGTGTTGTTGACTCAGAACATGGGAATATCCTTAGGGAAAGTACTGGATCATTTACTTTGTAGTTAGTGCACTTTAAAATGATTAGTTTTCTTGTTTATGATGCCTCTGGGGTAATACAAGAATTGATCTACATTGGTCTTTTTGATTTTAGCCATTCTGACAGGCATAAGATGGCATCTCAAAGTTTTTTAATTTGCATTTCCCTGATCGCTAAGGAAGTTGAGCATGACCTGAAGTGTCTTTTGGCCATTTGAACGTCTTCTGTAGAGAATTATCTGTTCAATTCAATACCCCATTTTTTAATTGGGTTAATTAGAGTTTTAATGTCTAGTTTCTTGAGTTCTTTATATATTTTGAAGTTCAGACCTTTGTCTGATGCAGGGTTGGTGAAGATCTCCCATTCAGTAGGTTGCCTTTTTGTCTTAATGACAGTGTCCTTTGCATTATAGAATCTTCTTAGTTTCATGAGGTCCCATTTATTCATTGTGCCTATGCTGGAGAGGATGTGGAGTAATGGGAACACTCATCCATTGTTTGTGGGAATGCAAACTTGTGCAACAACTTTAGAAATCAGTGTGGCAGTTTCTCAGGAAACTGGGAGTCAGCCTACCTCAGGATCCAGCAATTCTACTCTTGGGAATATACCCAAGAGATGCCCAATCATAATACAAAAGCATTTGTTCAACTATGTTCATAGCAGCACTATTTGTAATAGCCAGAACCTGGAAACAACCTAGATGCCCTAAATAGAAGAATGGATAAAAAAGGTGTGGCAATATACACTTATAGTTCTACTCAACAGTAAAAGACGATGACATCTTGAATTTTGCATGCAAATAAATGGAAATAGAAAACACTTTACTGAGTGCGATAACCCAGACCCCAAAAGAGGAATATGGTATGTACTCACTCATTAGTGAATTCTAGCCATAAACAAAGGACATTGAGCCTATAGTTTGTGATCCTAGAGAAGCTAAATAAGAAGGTGACCCCAAAGAAAAACATATAGTTATCCTCCTGAATATTGGAAGTAGACAAGATCGTCAGGCAAATGTTGGGAGCAGGGGGCTAGGCGTGGGTTGGGGGAAAGGGGAGATGGGGAGATAGAAGGGAGAAGGGGAGGATTGGGGAGAGCTTGAGGGAATGGGATAATTGAGATGGAGGAATGGTGGATATGGGAGCAGGGAAGAAGATATCTTAACTAAGGGAGCCATTCTAGGCTTAGATAGCCTCTTGGCTCTAGAGGGGTTCCCAGGTGTCCAAGGGGATTTCCCCAGCTAGGTCCGTGGGCAGCAGAGGAGAAGGTGCCTGAACTGGCCTTCTCCCATAGACACACTGATGAGTATCTTGCATATCACCATTGAACCTTCATCTGGCGATAGATGGAGATAGAGACAGAGACCCACATTGGAGCACTGGACTGAGCTCCCAAAGCCCAGATGAAGAGCAGAAGGAGGGAGAACATGAGCAAGGAAGTCAGGACTGCGAGGGGTGCATCCACCCACAGAGGCAATGGGACTGATCTAATGGGAGCTCACCAGAGCCAGCTGGACTGGGTCTGAATGAGCATGTGATCAAACCAGACTCTCTGAATGTGGCTGACAATGAAGGCTGACTGAGAATCCAATGATAACGACACTGGATTTTCATTCTACTGCATGTACTGGCTTTGTGGGAGCTAGTCTGTTTGGATGCACACCTTCCCAGACCTGGATGGAGGGGGGGCCTTGGACTTCCCACAAGGCAGGGCACCCTGACTTCTCTTAGGACTGGAGAGCAAGCGGGGGGAGTATGGGGAGGTAGGGAAATGGGAGGATGGGGGCGGTGGAAATTTTAAATAAATAAAAATAAAAAAAGAATCGATTTACATACAAAACTGACAGAAAAGGGAAACATAATCCAACATTAAGGGAACATGGTCGGTCACCCATGAAAAGATGTAAAATAACACTATGAGAAACAAACATGGAACCAGTAAAAGTTTTATTATAAACAATCCAACTAATGTAAAATTATTCATCTTTTGACTATCTATGGTCATAGAAACAAAGATGAATTTCTTGTTAAAAGAGGTATTGGTCATATGACATGGCCAGAGAGATGACATGAGTCTTCAACACACTTGGGGAAAATTCTTACTGTACGCATACAAACCAGGAAAGTTTACTGGGAAAAAAAAAAAAAAGAAACTGAAACAAAACATAAAACAGAGCATGGCCCAGAATGACAAAGTAATGAGATCAGATAAAAGCAAAATCTCAGGCAGTGAAAGAATGGAAATAACAGCCACATTTTTCATTAGATTTTTTAAAAAATACCAATCCAAGTTCCCACTCTCTCCCCTTCTACCATTCCCTCCACACACCCTCTACCCAATTTCCAGGTGGGTCTATATACGTTTTCCTTTGAGTTCAACTTATTACTTAGCTTCTCTAGGATCATGAACTAATATAGCTAGTATCTTCTAATGAGCGAGCACATACCATATTCATCGGTTGCTGGATGAAGGCTCTATGGCGATAATTAAGATAATCATCAGTCTGACTACAGGACAAAAGATTGGCACCCTTCTCCTCTATTGCCCAGGGTCCTAGGTGGGGTCATCCTTGTGGATTCCTGGGAGTTTCTCTAGAGCCAGGTTTTTGCTAACCGTATAATGGCTCCCTCAATCAGGATATCTCTCTCCTTGCTGTCATTTCTGTCCTTCCTCCATCTCAACCATCCTCAAGTTCTCCTCTACCCTCCTCCTCTCCTCCTACCCTCTCCTCTTCTCATACCCCCATGCTCCCAACCTTGCCAGTCCATCCTGTCCATTTCCAGTTTTCAGGTGGGTCTCTATATATTTTTCTTTGGGTTCACATTATTACTTAGCTTCTCTAGGATTGTGAACTACAGGCTCAATGTCTTTTGTTTTTAGCTAGTATCCATGTATGAGTTAATACATACCATATTCATCTTTTGGGGTCTGAGTTACCTCACTCATGATAGTGTTTTCTAATTTTATCCATTTGCATACAAAATTTAAAAAGCCATTGTTTTATACTGCTGAGTAGTACTCTAATGTGTAAATGTGCCACATTTTCTTTATCCATTCTTCGGTTGAGGGGCATCTAGGTTGTTTCAAAGGTTCTGGCTATTACAAATAATGCTGCTATAAACATAAGTGAAGAAATGCCTTTGTATCATGATTGAGCATCTTTTGGGTATAGGACTAAGAGTGGTATTGCTGCATGCTGAGGTAACTTGATTCCCAATTTTATGAGAAATTCCTATACTGATTTCCAAAGTGGTTGTACGAATTTGCATTCCCACCAGCAACGGATGAGTGTTCCCCTTACTCCATATCTTTTTTAGCATAAGCTATCATTGGTGTTTTTGATCTTAGCCATTCTAACTGGTATAAGATTAGGTATCTCAGAGATATTTTGATTTCTTTTCCCTGATAGCTAAGGATATTGAACATTTCATTAAGTATCTTTTGTCCATTTGAGATTTTTCTGTTGGGAATTCTCTGTTTAGTTTTATACTTCATTTTAAAATGGTTACTTAGAATTTTAATGTTTAATTTCTTGAGTTCTTTATATATTTTGCAGATCAGTCCTCTGTCTGAATGGGGTTGGTGAAGATCTTTTATTATTCAGTAGTCTATCTTTTTGTCTTACTGACTGTGTCCTTTTCTTTACAGAATCTTCCCAGTTTCAGGAGGTCCCATTTATTTATTGTCATGCTCAGTGTCTGTGCTACTGGGGTTATAATTTGGAGTTAGTCTCCTGTCCCCATGCATTGAAGACTATTTCCCACTTTTTCTTCTATCAGATTCAGTGTGGTCCAAATTATATTTAGGTCTTTAATCCATTTGGACTTGAGTGTGGAGCATGGTGACAGATATGGATTTATTTTCATTCTTTTACACGTTGACATCCAGTTATGCCAGCACCATTTGCTGAAGATACTTTCTTTTGTCAATTATAAAATTTTAGCATCTTTGTCAAAAATCAGGTGTTTATACGTATGTAGATTGGTATCTGGGTCTTAGATTTGATTCCATTTGTCAACCTCTCTGCTTTTATGCCACCAGAGACAGACATGCCACATCTCTCCTGGTAAATCACTGCCATGTGGCGATTAACTGAAATGAGTTAAATTAATGTAAGAGTAGGCCAGTAAGAAACTAGAATTATTTTGCCAAGCAGTGATTTACTTAATACTGTTTCAGTGTGATTATTTTGGGGCTAGCTAGCTGGGCAGCCGGAACGAACAAGCAGGCCCTCTCTTTTCAACAACTGGTGACAATGTGATGGACAAAATCTTTTTATAAACCTGAGATAGCTTAATTTTAAACAGAAAAATACCGAATTTAACACAGCTTTTTGCTGTTTTCTGGCAGCATGCCACAGCTCCTTTAAGAGTGGTTTTCCTGACTCAGCCATAGCAAAAGAAAACAAAACTACACCCATATTCCCAAATATTGTTTATTAATGCTCTTTTTATATTTAAAGGGGCATATGATATAGACTGAATAATTTGCATTGGTATGGAACTTGGTTTATTGATACAAATTTAAGGTCAATTTTTGTTATATGTATATGTATTTCTGATATTGATGAAGGTATTGTGATTGTGTAGCTCATTTAAAAATATAACGTAAAATTAAGAAATATAGGTTAAGAATCATCTTTAATAGTCAAGCTTATAGTCATATTAGTTAGATTTTCTAGATATATAGAGATATATTTCAGTTAGATAGGTATTCTTTAAATCTTTCAGAGACCTTCAGATTATGGCATTCAAAATTTTTTTAATAACTTAGGACTTTTCATGACAATGAGACACATCTGGTCCTGGCAACACAATCTACATCAAGAGGATGATGAGCATTGAAGAGACTCTTTATGGAGTTGGTTAGCCATTTGGGGAAGAAACTGCTTTTGCCTGGACTGCTTCCTGATATGCTGTAAAAACTGGACATGCAGAATCCACAGAGAAATGACCGCTAAACTTGCCTAAAGGTGAGATGATCCTTCGAGATTTCTATTCATGAAAGAGTCTGCAAGACCTTCTGCAGAATACAAAGGAAAGTGACTGCCAAACTGCCAATATAGGCAGAACTGTCTTTAAAATTTCCTGCTTCGTGGAGAAGTCTGCTGGATACTATGGGCCTGTGGGTTGAAGTTTGGATGCCCAAATGATATAGAACTTTGGGTAAATGCCCTGGCAGGGAAATGTCTCTGTCAATTCTAAAGTTTTGGAAGTTGTTTACAATGCACTTCCTGTTTACTTAGGTGATATAATATCCTTCTGGATTCTTAGATGGAGTTGAATAATAGATAGATAGTTATAGTTTTCCTTAGTTAGATAAAAAATAAAGTAGATATAAATATTGTAACTGTAATCTTGCTTGATTACTGTTCTATGTAATTTTACTATGTTAAAGCTTTCCCTTTTGTTAAAACAGAAAGGGGGAATGGTATAGGAGTTTCTTCTGTCTTTGTCTTGCTTTCATCGGTTAATAAAGAAACTGCTTTGGGCCCTTGATAGGGCAGAACTTAGGTATACAGAGAAAATTAAACTAAATCTGGGGGGGAAAGGCAGAGTCAGGGAGAGACAACATGGAGCCACCAGATACAGACATGCCGAATCTATCCCCGTAAGACACCACCACATGGCTATGTACAGATTAATAGAAATGTCATAAATTAATGTAAGAATTAGCCAACAAGAAGTTAAAACTAATGGGCCAAACAGTGATTTAATTAATACAGTTTCTGTGTGATTATTTCAGGGCTTGCTAGCTGGGTGGCCGGGACGAACAAGCAGCCCCTCTCCTTGCAACAGTTTTTTATCAGCTGCAGGCATTTTCTGGTAGAGTTTTTGGGGTCACTTATATATACTATCACATCACCTGCAAGTAATGAAAGTTTGACATCTTCCTTTCCAATTTGAATCCCCTTGATCTTTTTTGGTGGCTTATTGCTATTGCTAAAACTTTAATACTATGTTAAAGAGATTTTGAAAGGGTGGAAAGCCTTGTCTAGTCCCTGATTTTAATGCAATTACTTTGAGTTTCTCTCCATTTAATTTGATGTTAGCTGTCAAATTGCTGTATATTGCCTTATTATATTTACATATGTTCCTTGTATCCCTGATCTCTCCAAGATCTTTATCAGGAAGGGTTGTTGGATTTTGTCAAATGCTTTTTCAGCATCTAATGAAATGACCATTGGTTTTTTCTTTCACTTTATTGATATGATGGATTACATTGATAGATTTTCCTATGTCAAGGCAGTCCTGCATCTCTGGGATGAGGCCAGATTGATCATGGTGGATGATATTTGTTGTTGTGTTCTTGAATTCCGTTTGCCAGTATTTTATTGAGCATTTTTGCATCGATGTTCATGAGTGAGATTGGTCTGTATTTCTTTCTTGGTTGAGTCTTTGTGTGGTTTTGGTATCAGGGTAACTGTAGCCTCATAAAAAGAGTTTGGCAATGTCCCTTTTGTTTCTATTGTGTGAAACACTTTGAGGTATTTGCTCTTTTGGGAAGATCTGGTTGAATTATGCACTAAAACCATTCGGTCCTGGACTTTTTCTGGTTGGGAGGTTTTTGATGACAGTTTCTATTTCCTTGCGGTTATTTAAAGGTCTATTTAAATTGCTCACCTGGCCTTGATTTAATTTTAGTACATGAATCTATCTGAAAAAATGTCCATTTCTTTTATATTTTCCAATTTTGTGGAGTACAGGTTTTTGTAGATGACCTAATGATCCTCTGAATTTATCATTGTCTGTTGTTATGTCCCTCTTTTCATTTCTGATTTTGTTAATTTGGATGGTCTCTCTCTGCCTTTTGAATAGTTTGGATAAGGGTTTCTCTATGCTGTTGATTTTCTCAAAGAACCAGCCCTTTGTTTCATTGATTCCTTGTATTGTTTTCTTTGTTTCTATTTTGTTTGTTTCAGTCCTCAATTTGATTATTTCATGTCTTCTAATCCTCTTGTGTGAATCTGCTTCTTTTTTTTTTTTTTTTTGGTTTTTTCGAGACAGGGTTTCTCTGTGGTTTTGGAGCCTGTCCTGGCTCTAGCTCTTGTAGACCAGGCTGGTCTTGAACTCACAGAGATCTGCCTGTCTGCCTCACAAGTGCCACCACCACCCAGCTTTCTTTTTGTTATAGAGCTTTCAGGCATGCTGTTAAGTCTCTAATGTGAACTTTCCTTGTTTTCTTTATGTGGACACTTAGTGCTATGAACTTTCATCTTAGTAATGCTTTCATGGAGTCCCATTGGTTTGGATATGTTGTGCCTTTATTTTTGTTATTTTTGTTGAATTCAAGGAAGTCGTTAATTTTTTCTTTATTGGTTCCTTGACCCAGGGGTGGTTAAGTAGTTCACTGTTCAATTTCCATGATTTTTTAGGCTTTCTGAGAGTAGTGTTGTTCTTAAAGTCTAACTTTAATCTATGGTGATCTGATAAGACATAGGAGGTTATTCCAATTTTTTTGTATCTGTGGAGGTTTGCTTCATTACCAAGTATGTGGCCAATTTTAGAGAAGGTTCCATGAGGTGCTGAGAAGAAGGTATATTCTTTTGTGTTTGGGTGGAACATTCTATAGATGTCTGTTAAGTCCATTTGATTCATGACATCTGTTAGATCTCTTATTTCTCTGTTATGTTTCTGTCTAGTTGACATGCCCATTGGTGAGAGTGGAGTGTTGAAGTCTCCTATTGTTAGTGTGTGGGGTTGAATGTGTGATTTAAATTTTAATAAAGTTCTTTTAGATATGTGGGTGCTCTTGTATTGGGGTATCAATATTCAGGATTGAGACTACATCTGGATGATTTGTTCCTGTCATAAGTATAAAGTGTCCTTTATCTCTTCTGATTGTCTTTGAGGTTGAAGTGTGTTTCTTGTATATAACAGAAGGTTGGATCCTGTTTTTGTAGCCATTCTCTTAGCCTGTGTTGTTTTTTTAATAGGTGAATTTAATCTATTGATATTAAGTGATATTAGTGATCAGTGGTTGTTAATTCTGGTTATTTTTGTTAGTAGTGTTTGTGTGCTTCCTTTATTTGGGTTATGTTGGTGGGGGGTTAGCAGATGCCTGTGTTTTCTGGGGACAGTTAGCTTTCTTGTGTTGGGTTTTTCCTTCTAATACTTTCTATAGGGGTGGGTTTGTGGATACATATTGTTTAAATCTATTTTTGTCATGGAATATCTTGTTTTCTTCATCAATGGTGATTGAAAGGTTTGCTGGGTATAGTAGTCTCGGCTTGCTCCATGGTCTCTTAGTGTCTGCAGCACATTTATCCAGGACCTTCTGGCTTTAATAGTTTCCATTGAGAAGTCGGGTATAATTTTGAAAGGTTTACCTTTATATGTTACTTTACCTTTTTCCTTTGTAGTAGTTATTCTTTATGTTTTGTGTTTTAATTATTACAGGGCCAGGGGATTATGTTTTTCTTTTCCGGTCTGTTTATTGCTGTGCATTTCTTATACCTTAAGAGAGATATCATTCTATGGGTTGGAAAAGTTTTATTCTATGATTTTTTTGGATATATTTTCTGTGTCTTTGAGCTGGAGTTCTTTTCCTTCTTCTACCACTATTATTCTTAGGTTTGGTCTTTTCATGGTGTCCCAGATTTCCTGGATGTTTTGTGTTACGAATTTGTTTGATGTAATTTGTTTTTTATTGAAAAAAAAATTTTTCTGCCTCCTCCCCGCCTCCCTTTTCCCTCCCCCTTTTCCCGCCCCTCTCCCCCTCCCCCCACTCCTCTTCTCCTCCTCTCCAGTGACAAGAGCAGTCAGGGTTCCCTGTGGAAAGTCCAAGGTCCTCCCCGCTCCATCCAGGTCTAGGAAGGTGAACATCCAAACTGTCTAGGCTCCCACAAAACCAGAACATGAAGTAGGATCAAAACCCCGTGCCATTTTCCTTGGCCTCTTGTCAGCTCTCATTGTCCGCCATGTTCAGAGAGTCCAGTTTTATCCCATGCTTTTTCAGTCACACTCCAGCTGGCCTTGGTGAGCTCCCAATAGATCGGCCCCACTGTCTCAGTGGGTGGGTGCACCCCTCGTGGTCCTGACTTCGTTGTACATGTTCTCCCTCCTTCTGCTCTTCAATAGGACCATGGGAGCTCAGTCCGGTGCTCCAGTGTGGGTCTCTGTCTCTATCTCCATCCATCGCTAGATGAAGATTCTATGGTGATATGCAAGATATTCATCAGTATGGCTATAGGATAGGTTCATTTCAGGTTCCCTATCCTCAGGTGCCCAAGGAACTAACTGAGGACGTTGCCTTGGGCACCTGGTAGCCACTCCAAGTTCAAGTCTCTTGCCAACCCTTAGGTGGCTCCCTTAACTAAGATATGAGTTTCCTTGCTCCCCTATCCAACCTTCCTTTATCCCCAGTCATCCCGTTTCCCCAAGTTCCCCTCATCCTCTCCTTCACACTTTTCTCTCCCCATCTCCCCTTACCCCCATTCCACCCCACCCCCAAGATTCCAATTTTTTGCCCGGCAATCTTGTCTATTTCCCATAACCAGGAGGATAACTATATGTTTTTCCTTGGGTTTATCCTCTTATTTAGCTTCTTTAGGATCACAAATTATAGACTCAGTGGCCCCTATCCATGGCTAGAAACCAATTATGAGTGAGTACATCCCATGATCTTCTTTTTGGGTCTGGGTTACCTCGCTAAGGATAGTATTTTCTATTTCCATCTATTGGCATGCAAAATTCGAGAAGTCATTGTTTTTTAGCACAGAGTAGTACTCTAATGTATATATATTCCACACTTTCTTCGTCAATTCTTCCATTGAAGGACATCTAGGTTGCTTCCAGGTTCTGGCTATTACAAATAATGCTGCTATGAACATAGTTGAACAAATGCTTTTGTCATATGATAGGGCATCTCTTGGGTATATTCCCAAGAGTGGTATTGCTGGGTCCAGGGGTAGGTTGATCCCAATTTTTCTAAAAATGCCACACTGATTTCCAAAGTGGTTGCACAAGTTTGCCGTCCCACCAGCAATGGATGAGGGTACCCCTTTCTCCACAACCTCTCCAGCAAAGGCTATCCTTGCTGTTTTTGATTTTAGCCATTCCGACAGGTGTAAGATGATATCTCAAAGTTGTTTTGATTTGCATTTCTCTGATCGCTAAGGAAGTTGAGCATGTCCTTAAGTATCTTTTGGCCATTTGAATTTCTTCTGTTGAGAATTCTCTGTTCAGTTCAGTGCCCCATTTTTTAATTGGGTTAATTATCATTTTAACGTCTAGTTTCTTGAGTTCTTTATATATTTTGGAGATCAGACCTTTGTCTGTTGCGGGGTTGGTGAAGATCTTCTCCCAGTCAGTAGGCTGCCTTTTTATCTTAGTGACAGTGTCCTTTGCTTTACAGAAGCTTCTCAGTTTCAGGAGGTCACATTTATTCAATGTTGCCCTTAATGTCTGTGCTGCTGGGGTTATACATAGGAAGCGATCTCCTGTGCCCATATGTTGTAGGGTACTTCCCATTTTCTCTTCTATCAGGTTCAGTGTGTTCAGATTGATATTGAGGTCTTTGATCCATTTGGACTTGAGTTTTGTGCATGTGATAGATATGGGTCTATTTTCATTCTTCTACAGGTTGACATCCATTTGTGCCAGCACCATTTGTTGAAGATGCTTTCTTTCTTCCATTGTATACTTTTAGCTCCTTTATCGAAAATGAGGTGTTCATAGGTTTGTGGGTTAAAATCCGGGTCTTCTATACGATTCCATAGGTCGACTTCTCTGTTTTTATGCCAGTACCACGCTGTTTTCATTACTGTAGCTCTGTAATAGAGTTTGAAGTCACGGATGGTAATGCCTCCAGAAGTTCCTTTATTGTATAAGATTGTTTTGGCTATCCTGGGTTTTTTGTTTTTCCATATAAAGTTGATTATTGTCCTCTCAAGATCTGCGAAGAATTTTGATGGGACCTTGATGGGGATTGCATTGAATCTATAAATTGCCTTTGGTAGAATTGCCATTTTTACTATGTTGATCCTCCCAATCCAAGAGCAAGGGAGATACTTCCATTTTCTGGTATCCTCTTCAATTTCTTTCTTCAATGCCTTAAAGTTCTTGTCAAATAGATCTTTCACTTCCTTGGTTAGAGTTACCCCAAGATATTTTATGCTGTTTGTGGCTATCGTGAAAGGTGATGATTCTCTTATTTCCTTCTCTGCTTCCATATCCTTTGTGTATAAGAGGGCGACTGATTTTTTTTTAGTTGATCTTGTTTCCTGCCACATTACTAAAGGTGTTTATCAGCTGAAGGAGTTCTTTGGTGGAGTTTTTGGGGTCGCTTATGTACAGTATTATATCATCTGCAAATAACGCAAGTTTAACTTCTTCCTTTACAATTCGAATCCCCTTTATCCCCTTATGTTGTCTTATTGCTATTGCTAAAACTTCAAGAACTATATTGAAGAGGTATGGAGAGAGTGGACAGCCTTGGCGTGCTCCTGATTTTAGTAGGATGGCTTTAAGTTTCTCTTCATTTAATTTGATGTTAGCTGTCGGCTTGCTGTAAATAGCTTTAATTATATTTAGGTATGACCCTTGTATCCCTAATCTCTCCAAGACTTTTATCATAAAGGGATGTTGATTTGTCAAATGCTTTTTCAGCATCTAATGAAATGATTATATGGTTTTTTTCTCTCAGTTTATTTATATGATGGATTACATTGATAGATTTGCGTATGTTAAACCAGCCCTGCATCTCTGGGATGAAGCCTACTTGATCATAATGGATAATTTTTCTAATGTGTTCTTGGATTCGGTTTGCCAGTATTTTGTTGAGGATTTTTGCGTTGATGTTCATAAGTGAGATTGGCCTGTAATTCTCTTTCTTGGTTGAGTCTTTGTGTGGTTTTGGTATCAGAGTTACTGTAGCTTCATAAAAGGAATTTGGCAATGACTCTTCTGTTTCTATATTGTGAAAAACATTAAGGAGTATAGGTATTAGGTCTTCTTGGAAGTTCTGGTAGAATTCCACATTGAAACCACCTGGTCCTGGACTTTTTTTGGAAGGGAGGTTTTTGATAACAGCTTCTAATTCTTCGCGACTAACAGGTCTATTTAGGTTGTTCACCTAGTCCTGGTTTAACTTTGGTATATTGTATTTATCTAAAAAAATATTCATTATTTTACATTTTCCAGTTTTGTGGCATACAGGCTTTTGTAGTAAAATCTAATGATTCTCTGAATTTCCTCTGTGTCTGTGGTTATGTCCACCTTTTCATTTCTGATCTTATTAATTTGCAAATTCTCTCTCTGTCATTTGATTAGTTTGGATAGGGGTTTATCAATCTTGTTGATTTTCTCCAGGAACCAGCTTTTTGTTTCATTGATTCTTTCAATTGTTTTCTGTGTTTCTATTTTGTTGATTTCAGCCCTCAGTTTGTTTATTTCCATTCTTCTACTCCTCCTAGGTGAGTCTGCTTCTTTTTTTTCTAGAGCTTTCAGGTGGGCTGTTAAGTCTCCACTGTGTGCTTTCTCTGTTTTCTTTAAGTGGGCACTTAGTGCTATGAACTTTCCTCTCAGGACTGCTTTCATAGTGTCCCATAGGTTTGAGTATGTTGTTTCTTTATTTTCGTTGAATTCAAGGAAGACTTTAATTTCTTTCTTTATTACTTCCTTAATCCAGGTATGGTTCAGTAGTTGACTGTTCAGTTTCCATGAGTTTGCAGACTTTCTGGGGGTAGCATTATTGTTGAATTCTAGCTTTAATCCATGGTGATCTGATAAGATACAGGTGGTTACTAATATTTTTTTGTAACTATGGATGTTTGCTTTGTTACTGAGTATGTGGTCAATTTTCAAGAAGGTTCTATGAGCTGTAGAGAAGAAGGTATATTCTTTCCTATTTGGGTGGAATATTCTATAGACGTCTGTTAGGTCCATTTGATTCATTACCTCCATTAATTCTCTTATTTCTCTGTTAGGTTTCTGTCTAATTGACCTGTCCATTGGTGAGAGAGGAGTGTTAAAGTCTCCTACTATTAATGTGTGCAGTTTGATGGCTGCCTTGAGTTTTAACAATGTTTCTTTTACGTACATGGGTGCTTTTATATTAGGGGCATAGATATTCAGGATTGAGACTTCATCCTGATGAATTGTTCCTGTTATGAGTAGAAAATGTCCCTCTCCATCTCTTCTGATTGATTTAAGTTTGAAGTCAACTTTGTTAGAAATTAGTATGGCCACACCTGCTTGTTTCTTATGTCCATTTGCTTGATAAGCCTTATCCCAACCCTTTACTCTGAGTAGGTGCCTGTCTTTGTGGTTGAGGTGTGTTTCTCGTAAACAGCAGAATGTTGGATCCTGTTTTCGTATCCAATCTCTTAGTCTGTGCCTTTTTATAGGTGAATTGAGTCCATTGACATTACGTGATATTAATGACCAGTGGTTGTTAACTCCGGTCACGTTTTTAGTAGTAGATTTTGTGTGTTTCCCTTCTTTGAGTTGCGCTGGTGAAGGGTCTCTAGATGTCTGAGTTATTATGGTCATTGTTGGACTCCTAGGTTAGTGATTTTCCTTCTATTACTTTCTGTAAGGCTTGATTTGTGGCTACGTATTGTTTAAATTTGTTTTTATCCTGGAAAATTTTGTTTTCTCCATTTATAGTGAACGAAAGCTTGGCTGGGTATAGTAGTCTGGGCTTGCATCAACGGTCTCTTAGTTTCTGCAGTACATCTATCCAGGACCTTCTGGCTTTCATGGTTTTCATAGAGAAGTCAGGTGTAAGTCTGATAGGTTTACCTTTATAAGTAACTTAGCCTTTTTCCTTTGCAGCTCTTAATATTCTTTCTTTATTCTGTATGCTTTGTGTTTTGATTATTATATGGCGAGGGGATGTTTTTTTTTTATCCAGCCTATTTGGTGTTCTGTATGCTTCTTGAACCTTCATAGGTATAATTTTCTTTAGGTTGGGAAAGTTTTCTTCTATAATTTTATTAAATATATTTTCTGGACCGTTGAGCTGCGCTTTTTCTCCTTCTTCTACTCTTATTATTCTTAGGTTTGGTCTTTTTATTGTGTCCCATATTTCCTGAATGTTTTGTGATGAGAGTTTGTTGGCCTTGCTGTTTTCTTTGATCAGCATGTTTATTTTCTCTATGGTATCTTCAGAATCTGAGATTCTTTCTTCTATCTCTTGTATTCTGTTGGTTATGCTTGTTTCTGTAGTCCCTATTCGTTTACCTAGATTTTCCATGTCCAGCCGGCCTTCTGTTTGTGTTTTCTTCTTTGCCTCCATTTCAGTTTTCAAGTCTTGAACTGTTTCCATTATCTGTTTGATTGTTTTTCCTTGGTTTCCTAGGGTATCATTCACTGATTTACTCAATTCTTCAAACTTTCTGTTATACTTCTCATCCATTTCTATAAGGGCATTTTTTACAAGCTGTTTAAGGGCGTCAATCACTTTCATAAAATCAATTTTTTCTACTTCTTCATGATTAAGGTGTTCATGTCCTCCTGTTGTGAGGTCGCTGGGTTCTGGTGGTTTCATATTGTTTTTCAGATTGTTGGGTGAATTCTTGCATTGGCGCCTGATCATCTCTTCCTCTGAATGCTCTCCTATGGATCTTCTTTTACAGGATCAGGTCTCCTTGCCTACTGATGTACATTCCCAGTGATGGCACTCCCCAGTGATAGCTCTCCTGGTGCTCCAGTGATGTCTCTCCTGGTGCCAATATCAGATCTCCGTGCCCAATGATGGCTCTCATGGTGCGAAGATTAGCTCTCCGTGCTAGTTGGGTAGTTCATAAACAAAGCACCTACCTTACTTGGTGCAGGCAGGCTGGAGTAACAAAGGGACTCCTGCCCACCTGCTTGCCCTACAGAACTTCACCTATAAGTGTTGCCCTACCCCCCTTCTCTCTCATGCTCCCTTACAATCTTCCACATGATCAGCATAACCTTTCTGTTAACCCTATAATGTAGTATTACTAGGGAATTAGTTTGCAAATCCATTAGAACTCAGGATAGGTGGCTGACATATTTGTCACTGGTATCTAGTGAATTTGATGTGGATGGAAGGCTGTGTGCGAACCCAAGCTAACTCAAGCAAGCATGAAAAGCAGAGACCTGTCATTCATAGGGCTTTGGGGTGGTGTCAGGAAACAGAGTTACAGCCCTTTCATTTGAGATGTTTACCATATCTGTTCACAGAGACCCATGACTTGCAATTGGCCAGCTGTTTAACACTTCCACTAGAAACCCTCAGTAACCATGAGATCTTTGCTTTTTCCATTTTGTAAGCTTGTCAGGTCATCCCTACTTCTCAGAATTTTTTCAAACTAGAATACACAAAGAATAAACAAGTCTTAACTTTTCTGCATTTCCGGCCTTTCACTTTAATGGCTTGGATCTGTAGATACTGTGAAAGAAGAAAGATATTTTTTAATTTGGCAAGGACACAGGTGAACTAATCATGGCTTGTGGGACTTAGGAGCAGATCTTTAAGAAAGGAGTTGTGTTCATGACAAATGGCTTCTCCTTCTAATAGTTGATGCCATCTTACCGAGAACTCTACCAGAACAAGAACCATAAGTCATGGGCTACAGCAATGCCAGTGGAAGAAAAATGCTCTGTTCATTGCTTCTGACTATAATTTATAATATTTCAGCCTATTACCAATGCTTTCAAAAGGAACACTGTGTGTCCCCAGCGTGGTATATGGCACAGGCCAGTGTCTAACATCTGCCAATAGGCATGATCTGTCATTACTTTTAACTACTAAATGCTCCGCCGTTATTTTCAAACACAATATTGGAAACGTTACAAAGGTAGATTATAGTAAAGTGGTGAGATCTCAGCTACTGGACTCTGGTGCTATCTGGTAAAATTTTCAGCCCTTCCATTGGTGGAGAATCAAGATTTTGTTAGGCCTGACATAGGTGAACAAAGAATGGCTCTAAAGGGGCTAAAGATTTCCCATCATAAATAGCAATCAGCCTCTGGGTCTGTGACTTGCCACATCCTTCGCAGTTTTAATCAGCCTCTGCCGACTTAGCTTCTTTGTAGGAATTCTTGTGCACAGGTGCTTTTAGACATCATCCTTTGAATTTTTATATATAGTTTAAACAGGTCTCATATTGGAGAATAATGTACTCTGTCCTAAATCTATAGCTAGTAATTTACATATTTTTCTTTACATTCCAAAGTCTAGCCAAAAGCCCATGGAGAGGATGATCAAGGCATGGGACTCTTGTTGACACATTTGTTGGCATGCCTCATGCAGGAAGTGAGATGGTAAAAGTAATAACACAGGAAAGACTTCGTTTGATAATTTGAAAAGTTAGAGGAGGGTATTCTTCTTTACAAGAATAGTTTTCAAATCACTCAGCACCTCTCTTGACCCACAGAAAGTAAGTATTGTTAAGCAATACAGTGGTGTCATTTTCAGTGACTTTCCTGGAGTTTCTGGTTGTAAGATATCAGGACACCGGGGTAACTGACCATGCTCCATGGATCAGTTTCTTGTGGATCTCTATGATCACATGGTATCAGACTCAGGGCTCCATGAGGGTGGGCAAGGTGGGATGGGCTGGAGTGTGATGTTGATGGTGAGGTTGCTGCTATGAGTGGGGCTGTGGTGACCATCATGCGCGCACAGCAGATCACTGCCAGAGGATCCAGGCGACCTGTACTCAGCAGGCTCTTCAGTCATGCTGAGAGGCAGGAGGGGAACCTGGCAGCACTGCCATGATGTGGGAAGGTCATTGGTTAATTAATAAAGAAACTGCTTGGCCTCATAGGTTAGAGCATAGGTGGGTGGGGTAAACAGAACAGAATGCTAGGATGAAAAGGAGGTGAGGTCAGATGTCATTTCCTCTCCTCTCTGGGGCAGACGTGATACAGCCAGCCGCCAGGTCAGACATGCTGAATCTTTCCCGGTAAGAGCACCTAGTGGTGCTATGCAGATTATAGGAATGGGCTAAATTAATACGTGATAATTAGCCTAGAAGAGGCTAGATATAATGGGCCAGGCAGTGTTTGAAAGAATACAGTTTGTGTGTTGTTATTTTGGGGCATGAGTTAGCCAGGCGGCCGGGATCTGGGTGACAGGAACACCAGCCTACAGCTCCCTCAACAAAATGTCACCCAACGTGTGGACAACTATATCCACAGAAAGCCTGAGAAAGCTTGGGAAAGAATAGAGTAAAGCATGTTTTCTTGGTAGCAGCAATTTCTCAGGTCTGCTCTGCTTGCTAGAGGCAAGCAAGCACTCTCATCTAAGAGAGGCTTCCTGACTCAGCTTTAGCTGCAAAACCCTGCAGCTCTTAAGAGATTCTGCCATTGAACACTTAAATAGTGTTGATAAAAGGTGACTGAATACTTGTTTGTTTTCAGCAGTAGCAGGAAAAAAATCTGAGTTGTTTTAAAATGCCAGCTTTGTGGGCCATCCTGCCAGGGCAAACTCTGACTGTTTGAGGTAGGAGGTCAGCTACAGAGAGAGCATTTGAGTGTTGTAGCTTGTTTGCTGGCAGGGACCTTGAAACACCATAGAGTTGTGGCAATAAAAATGGGTACAGCCAGTACCTCCGCCATGAGGATGGAAAGCTAAGGAATGGGCTGGATCCAGCCGCCAAAGACACGGCTTTAATCCTACCCATATTGCTCAGTAATTTAAAGGCTCATGTGGTCAGAAAAAGAGAGAGAGATACAGTAAAGAGAGATTCAAAGACAAAGAAAATTTCTAAATGTTTTACAGTGTGTTAAAAATATATGCAGGCTAAAAGTTAAAGTTCTTAAAGTAAAAAACAAAAAAAAATGATGAAAGAGAGTAGTTGGGTGTGGTAGTACACACCTTTAATCCCAATACTTGGGAGGCAGAGGTAGTTTGACCTCTGTGACTTCAAGGTGTGGTAGCACATGCCTTTAATCCCAAGGCCTGGGATGAAGAGACAGAAGGATCTCTGAGAGTTCAAGGACAGCCTAATCTACAGAGTTATTTTAGGACAAAGATATACAGCCAATATAAAATAAAAGTAAAAATAAACGAAATAGAGGTTAAAATAAAGCCACACAAAGATGGAAAATACACAGAAAATCTTGATACTGTATGATATTATTCTCTCTTTGAATTGTTTGAATGCTGAGGAAAGAGCAACAGCTGCTAAAAGATATTTGTTTATAAATGCTGCTGAACTAATCCAACATAGATATTTTGAAAATACCTTGACTTTAAAATTTGGACCTAAGGACATGATGCTTTGGAAAGAAGTTTCTTCTTTTGTTTTCACAGAGGATGAGACCCTGTGGATTGTTCCTATCCCAATATGGTATGATAGACCACGCCCTCCTGAAAGGTTGCTGTGAACACCTTCAAAAAATTACTTTGCTCAACTGCCGACTGAGATGAACCTAACAGACAGGTTACACCATAAAAGACCTAATTAACAGCCCTCCTATACAGCAGGAGGCAGTTTGGAGAGAAATAACTATGTCCATATTCCCAAATATTGTTTATAAATGTTCTTTTACATTTAAAGGGGGATATGATATAGATATGAATAATTTACATTTACAGTTTGCTTTATTGGTATAAAGTTAAAGTTGATTTTGTTATATGTATATGTGTTTCTGATCTTGATGAAGGTATTATGATTGTATAGTTCTTTTATAAATGTAATGTATATAGGTTGTTAATCGTCATCAATAATAGTCAAGCTTGTAGTCATGTTAGATTTTCTAGATGTGCATAGATATATTTTAGATAGACATTCTTCATATCTTTCAAAGACTACAGAATATGACATTTTAAATGTTTTAATAACTTAGGGTTTTTCATGACAATAAGACACTGCTCCTGGCAGCACCAATCTACTTCAAGAGGAAAATGGGCTTTGATGAGGATCCTTATGGAGTTTGATATCCATTTGGGCAAGAAATTGCTCTTGCCTGGACTATTGCATAAACTGGACACAGAGAACCCTCAGAGAGAGGACTGCTGAAATTGCCTAAAGGTAAGATGACCTTTGGGGTTCCTGATTCATGAAGGAGTCTCTGAGACATTCTGCAGGACACAGCAGATAGTGACTGAACTGACTTTGAAATTTCCTGCTTCATGGAAATGTCTGCTGGAAACTATGGACCTGCAGGCCGAAGATGGATGCCCCAACCGTATAGAGAAACTTTGGGTGACTGTCCAGGCAGCGAGATGTCTCTGTCATTTCTAGAGTTTGGAAGTTGCTTATTTCTTGTTTGCTTAGGTAATATTATATCCTTCTGGAGGCTTTGGTGGACTTACTCCACCCACCTATGTTCTAACCTATGAGGCCAAGAAGTTTCTTCATTTATTAATCAATGACCTTCCCACATCACTGCGACTTGCTCTTCCTGGACTGAGCTCACTCTGCCCAGAGGCTTGGAACTCTTGAAACACAAGACCGCCATCTAGTTGTTTGGGAAACCCATCTCACTGTGTAAAGAAAACAGTCTGTGAAGTGCTACAATTAGCTTCTTGTTTCTTCCTTACTTTGAAACAGGATTAGGCCGTACAGTCAATATATTCACAAAGTGGTTTGCAAGGGCGCTAATCTGAGCCTCTGGTAAATACTTTGCTAGGAAGCTGACGAGGCAGTGGAAACCCAACTGAAAATGGGGCCCATACTGTAGCCCTGCCTTTCTGACCACTACCTCCCAGGGACAAGACCTCTTGGCAGTTTCTATGAATTCCTTCTCAGAAAACCTCTTGCCCAGTTGTAGGGTCTCTCTGGTCTGGACTGAGAAGTTTTTGCTTTCCTTGTGAGAATTCTGGAAAGCAGCACTCAACTGAATCGTAAAGTCCCCACTGGAGTTCTCTTCAATCAGCTCGAAACACTGCCTTTAAGCCTGTAAGATAATAACTGGGTTCCATGTCATCTATATATGATGAGGGAAAATTCTGCAAACAACCATGTGTCTGGCTGTGAACAAAACTCCTTGAAGGGGTCTATGTCTGTGGAGATTGATTGACAGATTGGAATTTCAGGATTGGATATAGATTATAATTGTGTTAAATTATATGATATCCTGAGTAAATTGGGAGCATGGGGGGGTGGCAAGTGGAAGGTTGAATGAAAGATCTGAGGAAGAAAAGGGGTGGGAAATACATAGCTTAATAAAAACAAAAGTAAGGGTCTAATTTCTTTATTGTGGACTAGTTTTAGCCTTGTGAAACAATCATTCCTTGTTCCACCCTGTCTTTGAACTAACATGTTCTAATAATACAAATACATTAGAGACTTAATAGCACAGCTGAAAGCTTTAGAAAAAAAGAGCAGACTCACCCAGGAGGAAAAGAAGACTGAAAATAAACTGAGGGCTGAAATCAATGAAATAGAAAGAAAGAAAATAATCCAAAGAATCAACAAAACAAAGAGGTGGTTCTTTGTGAAAGTCAATAAGATTGACAAACCTTTATCCAAACTAATCAAAAGGCAAAAAGAGAACATGCAAATTAACAAGATCAGAAATGAAAAGGGAGACATAACAACAAAAACTGAAAAAATTCAGAGAATCATTAGGTCTTACTACAATAGTTTATATGCCATAAAGTTGGAAAATGTAAAAGAAATGGACTTGTTTTTAGATAAGTACCATTTACAAAAATTAAACCAAGACCAGGTGGATAATTTAAATATACCTATAAGTCGTGAGGAAATAGAAGCTGTCATAAAAAACCTCCCAACCAAAAAAAAAAAAAAAAACAAAAGCCCAGAACCTGATGGTTTTAATGCAGAATTTTATCAGAACTTCCAAGAAGGGCTGATACCTATACTCCTTAATGTGTTTCACATAACAGAATCAGAAGAATCATTGCCAAACTCTTTTTATGAAGCTACAGTCACCCTGATTCCAAAACCACACAAAGACCCAACCAAGAAAGAGAATTACAGACCAATTTCACTCATGAACATCGATGCAAAAATTCTCAATAAAATCCTGGCAAACAGAATCCAAGAACACTGTTAAAAAATTATCCATTACCATCAATTAGGCTTCATCCCAGAGATGCAGGACTGGTTCAACATACAAAAATCTATCAATGTAATCCATCATAAATAAACTGAAAGAAAAAAACCATAAGAAAGTATAGAATATATACACATTAAAGTACTACTCAGTGATAAAAGACAATGATATCTTAAATTTTGCATGCAAATGGATGGAAATAGAAAACACTATCCTGAGTGAGGTAACCCAGTCCCAAAAAGATGAATATGGTATGTACTCACTCATAAATAGATTCTAGCCTTAATAAAGGATATTGAGCCTATAATATGTGATCTTAGAGAAGCTAAATAAGAAGGTGAACCCAAAGAAAAACATATAGCTATCCTCCTGGATATTGGAAAGAGACAAGATTGCCAGGCAAAAGTTGGGATCATGGGGGTGGGGGAGAGATGGGGGTAAGGGGTAATGGGGAGAGAAAAGGGAGAAGGGGAGGATGGGGAGATCTTGGGGGAATGGGATGGTTGAGATGGAGGAAGGGTGGTTATGGGAGCAGGGAATTAGATATCTTAATCAAGGAAGTCATTTTAGGCTTGGCAAGAGACTTGACTTCCCAGGTGTCCAAGGAGATGTCCCTAGCTTGTTCCTTGAGCAGCTGAGGAGAGGGTGCCTGAACTGGCTTTATCCTATAGCCACACTGATGAATAACTTGCATATCACCATAGAACCTTCATCTGGCGATGAATGGAGATAGAGACAGAGACTCACATTGGAGCACTGGACTGAGCTCCCAAGGTCCAAATGAGGAGCAGAAGGAGGGAGACCATGAGCAAGGAAGTCAGGACCGCGAGGGGTGCGTCCACCCACTGAGATGGTGGGGCTAATCTAATGGGAGCTCACCAAGGCCAGCTGGACTGGAACTGATGGAGCATGTGATCAAACTGGACTTTCTGAATGTGGCTGACAATGAAGGCTGACTGAGAAGCCAAGGGCAATGGCACTGGGCTTTGATTCTACTGCATGTACTGGCTTGGTGGGAGCCTAGTCTGATTGGATGCTCACCTTCCTAGACATGATGAAGGTGGAGGACCTTGGACTTCCCACAATGCAGGGAACCCTGACGGCTCTTTGGACTGGAGAGGGAGGTGGAGGGAGTATGGGGGGAAGAGGAGGTGGAAATTTTTTATAAAAAATAAACAAACAAACAAACAAACAAAAAAAAACAAACAAAAAAATCTTTTAGAAGATATTGACTTAGATCTAACATCTAACAATAAATAATAAAATTTTATTATAGGCAGATAGTAAATAGAAATCTCTTAGAAGCTATTATCTTAGCAGGACACTAGCTTCAACCAATCGGAGAGCAAAAATATCATCAGTGATTTTGTTAGGCCTGTAGAATAGGTTCCCTCATCTCCTTGTTCCGGCCTCTCTGGTGCACCCAGCAATGGATTTTAAGCTTGCCCTGATTTATGGCTTTCTTTTTTTCTCTAAGGCCATAAAAAACTCTGTGAAACTTCTTTCCTCTTGGCAATGGTTTGAATGGGTATGGCATTCATGGACTCATGTGTTTGAGTGCTGGCCCCATAGGGCATGGCTCTATTGGGTGGTATGGGTTTATTGGATTAGGTGTGGCCTTGCTGGGGTATGTCACTGTGGGGGCAAGTTTTGAGGTCTCATATGCTCAAGGTATATCCAATGTGGTAGACAGTTCCCTTCCTGTGGCCTGCAGATCAAGATGAACAACTCTTAGCTCCTTCTCCAGTACCATGACTATCTGCATGCTACTGTGTCCTACCATGATGATAATGGACTAAATTCTGAAACTGTAACCTAGGCCTAATTAACTTTTCCTTCATTTGAGTTGCCATGGACATGGTGTCACTTCACAATAATAGAAGCCCTAACTAAGACAATCTTAGAACACAGAATTTATTGTAAGGTAAATCTGTGTTCTCAGAGCTATGTTAACTCATAATAAACTATCGAGAATTAGCTATCTCTTTTTACATTTAAGATGAGAGCTTTGGCTCTTATGTTGGCAATGTGCTTCCCAAACTCAGCACTGTATCTGTCTTCTATTGCCTGCATCTCCAGGACCCAGTAAATAACTTGACTTTTCTAAATAATATGAATGAATGAGTTTCATGGTTATCAGGTCTGCATTGTCTCCTGCCCATCCCTCCTCTGAGCATGTATATTAATTGTAATTACATCAATTTCTTAAGTTTGTATGCTTCAGTTTTTTTTTTTTTTTTTTTTTTACTGTTGCCATGTTGGATACATGTACAAGTAACAGAAAATTATGTTCCTCACTGTACCCCTCAATACATTCGACAATTGTCAACTCAAGTCACAGGCTTTCATATACACCTCTTCTTTTCTAATCTCTTGAAGGGAATCTCAGATTTCATGTTCTCTCACACCCTCTTTCTATAACACTGTTTGGGTCGACAGTTCACTGTGCAAAGGCAGTCCTCTAGGTTATAGCAGAATTTCAGAATTATCACAGCATGGCGACTTCCACAGAATACAAAGGAGGCTTGGGGAGTGCAGTGTGGTGGACATTTAGGAGCGTTCACAGGAACAGTCATTTAAAGTTGAAAACGTGGACCCCAACATGGAAAAGCCTTTCGTTTGCAGAGGGGAAGATCGTGCTCCAATAGCTTCTCTCAGGAATGCCAAGAGAATCTTGCCAGAGTGACAGCGCCTCTGGTGAACCTCAGGCAGACGCCTCAACTGCTGCTCTAATTAGAAGAAGACATTGTCCTCACAGAGGAGAACAATTCATGCACGTCACTGTCCCACGACTTTCCAGTAGGACAAGATATGGAGGAAGAGGATGGTGACACCAATGATCCAGGCCCTCATCGGACTGAGGCTAATGTGTCTATAAGTACTGATAAATTCGACTTCTTTTAGTGATTTCAAAAGATTTATTTTTTTAAAGATTTATTTATTAATTATGTGTACAGTGTTCTATCTGATTGTAGGCTTGCTGACCAGAAGAGGGCACCTGATCTCATTACAGATGGCTGTGAGCCACCTTGTGGTTGCTGGGATTTGAACTCAGGAACTCTGGAAGAGCAGTCAGTGCTCTTAACCTCTGAGCCATCTCTCCAGCCCCAAAAGATTTATTTTTATCCCCTCTCTCCTTCCTGGTGTGTGTGCATGTGTGTCTCTCTGTGTGTATGTGTGTGTAGGCGTGCATGTGTGAGTGTGTGTGCGCACATGCAATTGTTACTGTGAGTGTGTGTGTGTCTTATAAGTTAAAGAAATCTCTTAGACCTGGACTTTGAGTTAGAAGGGCTGTCAGCTGTGTGAAGTGAGTGCTGGGAATTGAACTGAGGTCCTTTGGAAGGTAGCACGACTCTTAATTGCTGAGCATTTTTTTCCAACCCTTCTTTAATGCTTGCTAATGAAAACAATTAATTTACTAGGATAAATGTGTGATCACAATAGTAATAGCAGGCAGATTTTGATTTAACTCATCGAGTAAGATACTATAATGGATCATGTGAGAAATGTTTGGTAAAATCAGTTTCAGATTCAGCTTGGGATGTCTGAGGTCAGAACATACCTCTTCTCCAACTTCAGCCAGAGCCACCAAACCAGCTCCATCCATCCCCGGCCATTGAAATAGGGAAGGACTGGTGTCCCTGTCAAGGCAGCAATCGCTTGGTTTTCCTAAGCAGGAAGGAAACACACCTTGTTCTTAAGAGTGTGTCCTGTGAGGTTGTTTATACAGCAGTCGCCACACTGAAGAAGCGTCTGCCTTCCTTAGGCCAGAGTTGGAGACATTCCAGGAATATGTTCCTTGGTCCCAATTGCTACCCATTTAGAACCACCCTCTGATTGTACCAAAACAGTTTAGTGTCTCCATTGGTAAAAATGTGGCTTTAGAAACAAGTGGTTCATGAGTCAGAATTGAGGATAATAATGTGTGGGACAAAACAGGAAAACAGAGTACCAGCAAACTCCAGTTAACTTTAAACCCATATTGGTTCCACCCTGTGCACCTCACTCTCTTTCTCTCTCCCTGCATCCCTTCTGATCTACCCACTCCTTCCCTCTTGGTGAAGGTCTAACCAGGGTTTGCATATGCTCAGCAATCTCTGTGTCCCTGAGTCGAATCCCCAGTGCAGATCTCTTGTGATACACGGCCTTTAATAGACACTTGACTGCATGAACTGACTATTTCTTGTTAGATAAAGAATATAAACACATTAGAGTACTAATCAGCGGTAAAAACAAATGACATCTTGAATTCTGTATGCAAATGGATGGAAATAGAAAACACTATCCTGAGTGAGGTAACCCAGACACAAAAAGATGAATATGGTATGTACTCAGTCATAAGTGGAATCCAGCCACAAATAAAAAAACATTGAGCCAATAATTTGGGATCCTAGAGAAGTTAAATAAGAAGGTGAACCCAAAGAAAATCATATGTTATCCTTCTGGATATTGGAAGTAGACAAGATTGCCAGGCAAATATTGGGAACTTGGGGATGGGGTGGCGTGAGGGTGAGGGGAGAGGGGGAGAGAGAAGTGAGAAGGGGAGGATGAGGAGAGCTTGGGGGGAATGGGATGGTTGGGATGGAGGAAGGGTGGATATGGGAGCAGGGAAGTGGATATCTTACTTAAGGGAACCATTTTAGGGTTGGCAAGAGACTGGACTCTAGAGGGGTTCCCAGGTGTCCAAGGAGATGTCCCCAACTTGTTCCTTGGGCAGCTGAGGAGAGGGAACCTGAAATGACCCTATCCTATAGCCAAACCATATCACCATAGAACCTTCATCTGGCGATGGATGGAGATAGAGACAGAGACCCACATTGGAGCATTGGACTGAGCTCCCAAGGTCCAAATGAGGAGCAGAAGGAGGGATACCATGAGCAAGGAAGTCATGACCGCGAGGGGTGCTCCCACCCACTGAGATGGTGGGGCTGATCTAATGGGAGCTCACCAAGGCCAGCTGGCCTGGGACAGATGGAGCATGTGATCAAACTGGACTTTCTGAATGTGGCTGACAATGAAGGCTGCCTGAGAAGCCAAGGACAATGGCACTTAATTTTGATTCTACTGCATGTACTAGCTTTGTTGGAGCCTAGTCTGTTTGGATGCTCACCTTCCTAGACCTGGATGGAGCGGGGAGGACCTTGGACTTCCCACAGGGCAGGGAACACTGACTGCTCTTTGGACTGGAGAGGGAATTGGGAAGGGGGACTGGTGGAGAGAGAGGGAAATGGGAAGAGGGGAGGCGGTGGAAATTTTTAATAAAAAGGAAAAATCAATCAATCAATCTGGCTAATGACAAGTCAAGGCCAGGTCTTTATAATTAAGAGAGAGTGAAAAAAAAGAGATTGGTTATCAGATAACTTTAAGGCATTGCTCACAAATGTATCAAAAAATGGCAAACATGAAAAATCACAGAGAGGGACACAACCAAAAGCATCTGTATCCTCACAGGGGAAGGCTCATAACGTAGGGTACCACACTGTCAGGGCCCTGACAGACTCAGCAAGTGATAACTAGAGTCCAGCAGGCCGACCTCAGGTGAGTGATTCTCTGATAGGGAGTCCCACCTGGAAAGGCTGTGGAAAGCAGTTGCTCCTGTGTGTAATTTCTCTCATGAGTCACCTTCATTTCTATCCTAACAACTTCATTTCTTCGTTGGAATAACTTTGGGTGTTTTAACACTGCTTATGTGTTATCTTATGAATAGATTCCACCCACTGCATGCATACACACATAGTCAGCGTGACTCTTCATTCGGATGTATAATTTTGATATCTAGAATATATATTGGGGATGCTTTATAACTGGATCTATTTGTTCCATGAGGACTGTAGACAATTAAAAGGCTGCCTGCTTTGTTCCTGTTTACTCAAACTAATATAATTTTTTTGTTTTTCCATATAAAGTTGATTATTGTTCTTTCAAGGTCTGTGAAGATTTGTGTTGGGATTTTGATGGTGATAGCTTGAATCTATAGGTTTCTTTTGGTAAGACTGCCATTTTTATTATGTTTATTCTACCTATCTAAGAGCATATGAGATCTGTCCATTTTCTGTTATCTTCTTCAATATCTTTCTTCAAAGACTTAAAGTTCTTATTGAATAGGTCTCTCACTTCTTTGGTTGGTGTTACCCCAAGATATTTAATGTTATTTGTGGCTATTGTAAAGAGTGATGTTTCTCTGATTTGTTCCTCAGCTCTTTTATCATTTGTATATGGGAGGGCTACTGATTTTTTTGAGTCGGTCTTATATACTGCCATATTACTAAAAGTCTTTATCAGTTGTATAAAGTTCCGTAGTAAGAGTTTTGTGGTCTCATATATATATTATCGCATCATCTGTATATAACAAAAATTTGACTTCCTCCTTTCCAAGTTGAATTCCCTTGATCTCCTTTTGTTGTCTTACTGCTCTAGCAAGAACTTCAAGAATTATATTGAATAGATACTGAGAGAGTGGACTGCCTTTTCTTCTTATTTTTAGTGGGTTCACTTAGAGTTTATCTCCATTTAGTTTGATGTTGGCTGTTGGCTGGCTGTATATTGCTTTTATTATGCTTAGATATATTTCTGGTATCCATGATCTCTCCAACATCTTTATCAAGAAGGGGTTTTGGATTTTTGTCTAATGTTTTATCAGCTTCTAATGAAATGATATTGTGGTTTTGTTCTTTCAGAGTATTTATATGGTGGATTACATTGGTAGGTTTTTGTTTGTTGAACCATCCCTGTATCTCAGGGATGATATTTTTTGATGTGTTCTAGGATTTGGTTTGCCAGTAATTTATTGAGTGTTTTTGCATACATGTTCATGAATGAGACTGGTTTGTAATTCTCTTTCTTGCTTTAGTCTTTGGTATCAGGGTAACTGTAGCCTAATAAATAAGTTTGGCACTGTTCCTTCTGTTTCTATTATGTGGACCACTTTGAAGAATATAGGTATTAGCTCTTCTTGGAAGTTCTGGTAGAGTTCTGCACTAAAACCATCTGGCCCTGGGTTTGTTTTTTGTTTTGTTTTTAGTTGGGAGGCTTTTGAGGACAGTTTCTATTTCCTTGTAAGTTATAGGTCTATTTTAAATTGTCCACCTGGTCTTGATTTAATTTCGTATGTGATATCTATCCAGAAAACTGTCCATCTCTATCATATTTTCCAATTTTGCGGAGCACAGGTTTTTGTCGCAAGATCTAATGATTCTCTGAATTTCTCAGTGTCTGTTGTTATGTCCCCTTTTCATTTCTTATTTTGTTGATTTGGATGTTCTCTCTCTCTGCCTTTTGATGAGTTTGAATAAAGGTTTGTCTATCTTGTTGATTTTCTCAAAGAATCTGGTCTTTGTTTCATTGGTTCTTTGTATTGTTTTCTTTGTTTCTATTTTGTTGATTTTAGCCCTTATTTTGATTATTTCTTATCTTCTTTTCCTCCTGGATAAATCTGCATCTTTTTTTTTTCACTGTAGTCTTTTTATTAGCGTAGGATGAGGGACCTGCTACATTACATGGGCGTCCTTGCTACACTTGGTGGCCCACCAGGTGCTCAGGCAAATTTGGTTTTGATCTTCTCCTTCATTTTGTCTAATGTCTATGAAATCCAGGTCCGGGTCTTGGTCAGAAATTCCTTCTGTTTGATGTGTTCAATGGCTGCCTGGGCCTTGTCTTCCAAAGTGTTCCCAAACTCCTTCAGCTTATCTGGTAAGTTCTCAAACGTGCTGGACAAGTCAGGGGTCACCTGGGCGGGGGCTGGGCCTTCCAAAGCTGTGGCCAGGACCACAATCAGGACAGGAAGTGCGATAAAGAGCCTCATGGTGGCTTGGGGCCACCCTAGATCTAAGTCAGATCTGTTAGGTGGAGTGCCCATCTTTTTTTTTTCTAGAGCTTTCAGGTGTGCTGTTAAGTCACTAATGCGAGTTTTCTCTGTTTTCTTATGTGGGCAGTTAGTGCTGTGAATTTTCCATTTAGCGCTGGTTTCATGGTGTCCCATAGGTTTGGATATGTTGTGCCTTCATTTTCGTTGAATTTGAGGAAGTGTTTAATTTCCTCCTTTATTTCTTCCTTTACCCAGAGGTGGGTCAATAGTGAACTACTTGATTACCATGTGTCTTTGTGCTTTCTGAAATTAGTATTTCAGTTGAATTCTAATTTTAAACCATGATGATCTGATAAGACTCCAAATTGCTTTGTTACCTAGTATAGGATCTTTTTTAGAGAAGGTTCCATGAGGTGCTGAGAAGAAGGTATATTCTTTTGTGTTTGTGGGGAATGTTCTGCAGATGTCTGTTAATTCCATTTGAGTCATGATACGTGATAGTTCTCTCATTTCTCTGTTAGATTTCTGTCTGGTTGACCTATCCATTGGGGAGAGTAAGAGGTTGAAGTTTCCCACTATTAGTGTGTGGGGTTTAGTATGTGATTTAAGCTTTAGTATTGTTTCTTTTACATATGTGGGTGACCTTGTGTTTGAGGCATCGATGTTCAGGATTGAGACTTCATCTTGATGGATTGTTTTTGTTATGAGGATAAAGTATCCTTCTCTATCTTTTTTTGATTGATTTTGGTTCAAGGTCTATTTTGGTAGATATTAGGGTAGCTACACCAGTTTGTTTCTTAGGTCCATTTGTTGGAAAAATTTTCCAAACCCTTTACTGTGATGTTATGTCTGGCTTTGAGGTTGAGGTGTGTTTCATTTATAGAGCAGAAGGCTGGATACTGCTTTTGTATCCATTCTCTTAGCCGGTGTCTTTTTATAGGTGAATTGAGTCCATTGATAAGTCCATTGATTAAGGGATATTAATGACGAGTGATTTTTAATTCCTGTTATAGTTCTTACATTTTGAAGTTAACCCACATTCCTTCTTTACTCTCTGCCATGTGACAGTACCATTATTAGCATGGTGCATTCACCTCCAGTTCCCCTCTACATCTCCTGGTGATTTCTGACTCTACCCTTCTCCTTCCCACATCCCATAGTTTGGTTTCCCTGACTAAACTTCCTGACTGGCTAATTGCCCATCAGCATTTTATTAAATTAATTCAAGTGACAAGTATTTATAGTGTACAAGAGGTTTATTCCATGGTTGTAACATGAGGGCCTGCTTTGTTGGGGTTTCTGGCCTGCCCAGTTTCCCCAGCCATTAAGTACCATAGAAAATCATATAGAGGGCTGGGCGGTAGTGGCGCACACCTTTAATCCCAGCACTCGGGAGGCAGAGGCAGGCGGATCTCTGAGAGTTCGAGGCCAGCCTGGTCTACAAGAGCTAGTTCCAGGACAGGAACCAAAAATTATGGAGAAACCCTGTCTCGAAAAATTTAAAAAAATTAAAAAGTAAATAAATAAAAAGAAAATCATATAGAGGTGTCCATAAGTTATAAACTAATTGGTCCATTAGCTCAGGCTTCATATTAGTTCTTATAACTTATATTAACCCATTATTCTTATCTATGTTAGCCACATAGCTCAGTAACCTTTTCAGTCGGGCAGGTCACATCCTGCATTTTCGGTGTCTGGACAGGACTGGGGAAAGAGCTTCCTTCTTCCCATAATTTCCTGTTCTCCTTGCCCTGCCTCTACATCCTGTCTGGTTGTCCTGCTTATACTTCCTGCTTGGCAACTCGCCAATAAGTGTTTATTTTAAACATAATTGACAGAATTCTCCTGTACCACTTTCTGCCCCCCCCCCGCCTTTTTTTTTTAACAAAGTAAAATATACATAGTCCATTTTTGGGAATGTGGGCATAGTATTCCAGGCTACTTCCTGCTATTTGGGTATGCTGATAATCTCATGGGGACATAAACAAAATTTAGAATTCTGATGAAGTCCTGACTGGAGTATCCTGTGATTCTTGTTCATCTCAAGCAGCAGTCTTGAATCTGTTTTGGATGTAGAACTCAGAAATATGGGCCATCTGCTCCTCCTGGAGATTTCTCAGATGGTCTTCCTTGTCAAAACTGATTTTTCTTAACTCAGAATGAATCTACAGCCTCTCATTTCCTGTGGAAACAAAAACAAAATCTTTTCTCCAGTGTAACATGCTTTTTGACTTCAATTTTGATGTCAAGGTATTTTCAAAATTTCTATCTTGGATTAATTCAGCAGCATTTATAAGCAAATATCTTTTAGCAGCTGTTGCTCCTTCCTCAGCATTCAAACAATTCAAAGAGAGCATAATAATATACAGTTTCCAGATTCTCTGTGTGTTTTCTATCTTTACATGGCTTTATTTTAAACTCTAATTTGTTTATTTTTAATTTTGGGCATTTTGAGACAGGATTTTTATGTATTTTATGTATTTTGTCCTGGAACTCAGGCTGTTGACCAGGCTGTCCTTGAGTTCACAGAGATCTGCCTGTCTCTGCCTCCTGAGTGCTGGGTTTAAAGGTGTGTGCCACCATACCTTGAACTCACAGATGTCTGCCTACCTCTCCCAAGTGTTGTGATTAAAGGTGTGTGCCACCACACCCAACTACTCTCTTTCTTATTATTTTATTTTAAGGACTTTAACTTTTTTAAAGCCTGCATATATTTTTTAACACACTGTAAACTATTTAGAGGTTTTCTTTGTCTTTGAATCTCTCTTTACTGTATCTCTGTTTCTGACCACATGAGTCTGTAATTTGCTAAGCATAATGGGTAGGATTAAAGCCGTGGCTTTGATGGCTGGTTCCAGCCCATTCCTTAGCTTTCTGAGATTCCAGCTTAATGGCGGAGGTACGGGCTGGAGTCACGTTTATTGCCACAACTCTATTGCATTTTAAGGTCCCTGCCAGCAAGCAAGCTGCAGCAGTGTGCTCACACACTGCACTCAGATTCTCTGTAGTTGGACTGCCTGCCTGAAAGAGTCAGAGTTTGCATTGGCAGGAAGGCCCAGAAAGCCAGCATTTTAAAACAGCATGCCTTTATTCCTGCTGCAACTGAAAACCAAAAAGCATGTGTTCAGCTTTTCATAAACACCATTTAAGTATTTTGTGGCAGGACCTCTTCAAAAAAAAAAAAAAACTGAGTCAAGAAGCCTCTCTTAAATGAGAGTGCTTGCTTCACTCTAGCAAGCAGAGCAGACTTGAGAAATTGCTGCTACCAAGAAGTCATGCTATTCTTTTCTGTCTAGAATTACTTCCCAAGCTCTCTCAGGTTTTATGTGGATGCAGTTGTCCACATGGGCACCATTCTGTAACATGAGGGCCTGCTTTTTTGAAGTTTCTGTCCTGCCAAGTTCCCATAGCCAGTAAGTCCCAAAGAAAACCACATAGTGGTCTCCATAAGTAATAAACTGATTGACCCATTAGCTCAGGTTTCATATTAGCTATTATAACTTACATTAACCCATTATTCTTATCTATGTTAGCCACATGGCTCATTACCTTTTCCAGCAGGGCAGGTCACAGTCTGCATCTTTGGTGTCTCATGGGACTGGGGAAGGAGCTTCCTTCTTCTTAGAATTCTCCTGTTCTCATTGCCCCGCCTCTACTTCTTGTCTTGTGTCCCATCTATACTTCCTGCCTGGCTACTGGACAATAAGCATTTATTTAAAACATAATTGACAGAATACAAAATTGTCCAACACCATATGGCACGCAAGCACTTCAGGATTCTTGTTATATTGCATCTGTTGTTGGAATCAGAGACATGGATGCTGGTCCTCCAATCAATATCTCCTTTTTATTCACCTCAGGTCTCCAGCTCATGGACTGCTGTCACTCACATTTTTATGTGCTGAGCTGAGATGAGCCTTTCCTCTCTGGAGCTGGTTTTTGACAGTGTTTTATCATTGCAGCAAAGTCACATATGAGAACTGGGAGCTTGCCTTTCTTCTTTACAGGGTTGTTGTGGAGAGAGCAAAAGCAAGTTCTCCCCTCTCTCTGGCTTCCTGCCTCTCTCTTCTTGTTGGGGAACTGTTCCTCATGGTCCTCACCACACCAGACCCTTGAGGTCTAGAAAGCTGAGCTAAATAAATCTCTTTTCTGGATAAAGCAGCCAGCTTCAGGATTTCAGTTACAGTGACAGAAAACTGACTAATACAGTAGGAGTGTCTGACTCACGGAGCGGCTCAGAAAAGCAGTCTACAACATTATGCATCATTTTCTAATGAATAGCACATTTGCTCATAGCTCTAGACTGACTATGACATCACTATAATGTGTATAGTGTGTCCCACACACCATGGAATGGGTACAGTTGACTCAAACCTTGCAAGTCTTCCACTTTGCAGGAAACACTGAATTCTTCATTGAAGACCATTTGAACCTAGCTGAACAACTTAATTTAGGGAGGGCCTAGTAGGTCAAAGGTTCAAGCAGCACCAGAAGCCTACAGCTGATGAAGAGAGCGATGTCAATCTCCACCTGGACCGTTTCTTCCCTGTACCTACACCTGAGGGAGAGAGCGGTGACTTCTCCACCTGGACTGTGTCTTCCCGGTACCTACAGCTGATGAAGAGAACGATGACAGCCTCCAACTGGACCGTTTCATCGGCACCAACTGGACCGTTTCTTCCAGGTACCTACAGCTAATGGAGAGAGCGGTGACTTCACCTCCTGGACCGTGTTTTCTTAAACAGCTGGAACGTTTCTTCCCGGATCCTACAGCTGATGGAAAGAGCAATGACAGCCTCCAACTGGACCGTTTCTTCCCAGAACCAAGCCCACCTGGCTGAACTGAGACGAGGTCAAACAAATGTTTATTCATGGAAGCGACACTAATGAGAACAACGGATTTTGGTCTTGTTGGCAGAGCACAGACTCCTGTAGACATAGGTACTCCATGACCTTGGTGTCAATATTACGTGAGCTCATTCTCCTCCCTCCAGTACTGCAGAGTTGAGTGTAGGTATTTGTCCACATTAACTTTTCTTCATTGTCCTAAGTGACTTGCTTTTCTCGGTTTTGAATCTCAATGAGTAGCATGGAGGAATCAGCCTGGAGATTCACTTGTCTTTTTTCTAGAAGAAAGGCATCCCCCTGCCTTGGTGTTCTCACACCCAGTTCTTCCTTCAGGCAGTCTGACATTCCCCACCCCCAGCATTCCCTCCCCTGTTCCCCCGTTAGGCAGTCTGATACTTTTTAGACGTGACTGTATCTGAGTTCCTAGGACTGCTCGCTGACGCCTGTCACGTTTATCTTTAAAATAATAGGCAGGGTATCCCCGTCTTTACTAGTACCTATGCTGTGTGGCATCTTTAATTACAAGAAGCCATCTTCACCAAGCGTCTGTGTGTTGACAAATACTTCAGACTTTTCCATGTCTTTGTAGTCTAAGTGAAGACAGACAAGGATGAATATCAGAATTGTCAAGTTTGGACGAGGAGGGAACACTTCTGTGTGTGTGTGTGTGTGTGTGTGTGTGTGTGTGTACTCACAGACCCGGAGCAGCTGCAATGGTCACGTTCACAATAAGAGTGGAAAGAGCTGTGCTTGGCATCTTTCTCCTGAACACAACATGTGCCCTAGCAGAGCTCACTAATGAGACTGGGGAAGACATCCACGGGTGCTTTCTTTAGTTCACAAGGCAGAGCATGTTCCAAATACATCTCACCAACAGTATGGAGTGGGTAGTGTCAACAGATGTGAGCTTATTTCTCTTTTCTTTAATCCTTATAGGCACAACCCCTTTTTACCAGGAGCACCTCAAAATCCAGGCTCTTAAACAAAGCAGGTGGGTTTGTCAGGTCCCTAGGAGGGAGCTCGGTTGGTAAAGATCTTTGACATATGTTCTAGTTTTGTTTCTGCTGTTCTAACAAATACTTCACAGGGAGGGAAGGGCTTAATTGACACATAAATCCATGTTATAATCCATCACTTTAGGAATTTAAAGACAGGAACTCAAGCTGCTTGTCATATCACACCCATAGTCAAGAACCAAGAGAATAAACTCATTTTTGCTAGCTTGCTTCACTCTTAGGCGGTTCAGGGCTCAACCTAGGGAATGGTGCCACCCACAGTGGGCTGGGTCTTCCTACATCTATGAACAATCCACGAATAACCCCAGTAAACTCCCTGCATCACCAGTCTGGCCTAGGAGGAGCCTTTCTTTGGTCTGTCATGGGCTGCTCTCTACTGCAGCAATTCCTTGACATCGAATCCTCAATTTTCCCTTCTATGGATTCAGTTTCTCTACCAGCTGATGCCCACCAGCAGATCCCTTTTCTGCCTCTACTGCTCAAAGTGGGAAGATCTTTCTCTGTGACAAAAGCCTTGTGGAGGGATGCTGATTGGCCTGCACAGACCACATGACTTCCTGGAGGTTCACCACCAGGACCAGGTTTTCAGATGACTAGGTCTTCAGGTCATATGTCCAGTCCTGTGGATGTATCCTCCCTGGGGTAATCAGTGTCACCATGACTTCGTGGGCAAGGATTTCCCAGGCTAACAGGCAGAACTGTGAAGTGGTGGTTGTCAACCTGGCTGCATGAGTGTCAAGGATGGGTAGCACACACTTGTGCGTGTGAGGGGAATTTCCAGAGAGGGATGGCATGTGGGACAGTAACTGGAATAGACCCACCCTGGTATTACCCAAAGGGATGGTAGCCCAGGGAGACTAGGGGATCGGGAAGAATTGGGTGTGCAATCACCTTTTTTGAGGAATTCACCCATTGTTGTAGCCATCCTCCAAGGACACCATGCTAACTCCTTCTGCCTGCAATGTGAACTCAGTGCTAGGGAGATTCTAGGTACCCAGAAGCAGATGGAAACTGCAGAAGCATCCAGCTTCCAGAACGCGCCTGCATGTTGTCAATGGGGAATACACCAGCCCTTATGTTAACCAGTCCAATACATCTTCCAGGAACAGTGGGATGGCTCATCAGGTAAAGGTGTTCGCCACCAAGCCTGATGACCTGGGTTTGTTCTTCAGAACTTAAACACACAGAATAGTAAAATAGAGCCGGGCAGTGGTGGCACACGCGTTTAATCCCAGCACTCGGGAGGCAGAGGCAGGCGGATCTCTGTGAGTTCGAGACCAGCCTGGTCTACAAGAGCTAGTTCCAGGACAGGCACCAAAACCACAGAGAAACCCTGTCTCGAATAAACAAAAAAAAACAAGGGTTGGCAAGAGACTTGAACTTGGAATGGCTACCAGATGCCCAGGGCAATGTCCCAAGTTAGTTCATTGGGGCACCTGAGGATAGGGAACCTGAAATGAACCTATCCTATAATCATACTGATGAATATCTTGCATATCGCCATAGAACCTTCATCTAGCGATGGATGGAGATAGAGACAGAGACCCACACTGGAGCACCGGACTGAGCTCCCAAGGTTATAATGAGGAGCAGAAGGAGAGAGAACATGAACAAGGAAGTCAGGACCATGAGGGGTGCACCCAACCACTGAGACAGGGGGGCCGATCTATTGGGAGCTCACCAAGGCCAGCTGGACTGCTACTGAAAAAAACATGGGATAAAACCGGACTCTCTGAGTGTGGTGGACAATGAGAGCTGACGAGAGGCCAAGGAGAATGGCACAGGAACTTTCATCTGGCGATGGATCGAGAGAGAGACAGAGACCCAATTTGGATCAACCATCTGAGCTCTTAAGGTCCAAATGAGGAGCAGAAGGAGGGAGAACAAGAGCAAGGAAATCAGGACCACGAGGCGTGCACCCACCCACTGTGACAGTGGAACTGATCTATTGGGAGCTCTCCAAGGCCAGCTGGACTGGGACTGAATAAGCATGGGTTGAAACTGGACTCTCTGAACAAGGCGGACAATGAAGGCTGATGAGAAGCCAAGGACAATGGCACTAGGTTTCGATCCTAATACATGAACTGGCTTTGTGGGTGCGTAGCCTGTTTGGATGCTCACCTTCCTGGACCTAGATAGAAGTGGGAGGACCTTGGTCTTCCTGTAGAGCAGGGAATTTGGACTGCTCTTCAGTATCGAGAGGGAGGGGGAGTGGACTAGGGGGAGGAGAATTGGAGTGGGGATAGGGAGAGGGGAGCGGGGGGAGGGGGCAGTATGTGGGAGGAGGGGGAGGGAAATGGGAAACGGGGAGCAGTTGGAAATTTTAAGTAAAAAAGAATAAAAAAAAAGAATAAAAAAAAGAATAGTAAAATAGGAATATGAATTAAGATATTGTTTAAAATAATAGCATGAATGATAAGTAAATCTCCTTCCATGACCACTCTTCCTCTGGAGAATGCTGTCAAGTAAAGAGGAATGGTTAATTGGCTGGTAAAAACTTCAAGTTGAGAGAATTGGTCTAGATATTCCTGAGATGAGAGCATTAGCTATGTTAAAAACTTGTCCACACCTTCTTAAAAGATGGGTATTGGAAGAAATGATGCAAATCCTGTGGGTGGAATTGTCAAGAGCTCATTCTCACACCTTCTGCTTAGTCACATTGCAGATGAAGGCAACCAAAACATAAGCTTTCATTGACAGGCATGAAGTCTTTAGATGGTGTTTTCCTCTTCCTTCTCATTTCTCCTTTGCTTCTTAGTAGGGTGTGTGTGCCTGTGTGTGTCTCTGTGTGTGCACGTCTGAACATGTATGAGAGAGTGTCATATGTAGAGAGAAGGTGTGTGTGGGGAATATGTTTGAATACAGACATGGCTGTGTGTGCCATGGCACACACATGGGGGTCAGAGGTCACCTTTGGGTGTTGGTCCTTGTCCTCCACTTGTTTGAGACAGGGTTTCACAGCCACTGTATTTACAGGCTGTGGTCTATGAGCTCCTAGGAACTCTCCTGCCTCTACCTCCCATCTTACTGTAGGAGTGCTGGGATCACAGGTGTGCAAACAAATGATTCTGACATTACATTGGTGATGAGGCCTTGAAGTTGAGACCACAAGCTTGCACAGAACCACCTTCCCGCTTCCTTCTAATGGAAGGTGGTGATGGTACCTGCTGTTGATGTAGCCCTCTTTCGAACTGTGAAGAAAAAGCCAAAAAACATGAGCTGCAAATCAGGGCCATCAGGTGTTTCCTTTAGAATTTTGTTATATAAGAAAAGCAATCCCTCCACACCCCATTCATTTCAATCACTAAGGTCAGCTGCCTGGTACTTGCATCCCAAATACTCCTAATGGTTGGTATTCTGGAGCCTCTGGGGCCACTTTTAGCCATAGATAAAGTCTCAAAGGCAAGAGATGATGTTTCTTAGAGTCCTGGACCCAGCAGTTTTGTGATCTCCATCAATTCTGCCACCCGAGATGAAGACAGCATTATTCTGCCCATAAGAAACTGCTCCCCCTTTACAACACCTCAGGAATGGCTAATTTCTGCCATTTTCCCCCTTTCCTTGGGAGATGAGTTCATTAAGCGTATCTTCATTTGTGTTGTGTGCTTTAGCGTACTCCTCCTGGCATTAGCATCTATTCCTTCTACTTCTTCACAGCTCTGATCTCACAAACCTCCAATCTTTACCAGAGATTTTATCAAATGAAAAGTGTAGTTCTTAAATCAAGTGTGGTCACAAAGAACTCTCCCTGGGTTAGCTAGAGAACAAAACTGTCATAACTGTGACCTGAATTCCAACTCTCCTGCTGAAGGCAGAGCTACAAGCACAAGGCAGAGCCGCGGGTCTCCCCAGGTGTATATGGTTGCTGCCAAGAGGGAAGGCCTGAGTTCGATACCTGGGACCCACATGGCAGGCGAGAACTGACTATCAATTATTCTGTGACATCCATACATGTGAAGTTAAAATTTTGAAAAGGAAATAAATTTAGTTTTCTCTGGGCAGAGAGGTTTGGGTCAGTCTCCCAATGGAGTTGGTGTGAACGGCATGACAACTTAACCTGCCCTTCTGTCCCTGTGACTGGTGTCCTGTGACTGCTTCATTATTTAGCCGGGAGCTGGGCTGCACCCACATCTGATAAAGGCCCTTTTCCTCTCCCTTGCTTCGCCTTAACTCTCAATGTCTGTGGTTCTAAAGAAATTAATTTCATCTCAGCCTGGGTGGTCATATGACTCAGGCCTGGCTAATCAGAACATCACACTACCTTGTACTCAGTGATTGGCTCAATAACAGCCACGTGACTAGTCTGGGCAATGGAGCTGAAGATACTCAGTGATAGGACTTTCTGTGAGGCTGACTGGGACTAAATATCCTCTTCTCACAGGGGGCCTGGGAGGGCAGAGTGGGCTGATGCTGCCTGGGCTCCGACTCCTGAACCAGGACAAGATGAGATGGTGAGCTCCTGAGAGCCTCCTGTGAACAGAGGCCACAAAACAAAAGAGAGAGAGAGGAAGGGCAGGAGGAGGAGGGAGAGAGATTTGAAGGAAAATTGAGAGAAGATAAACCAGTGCTGGGCGTGACCCTGCAGGGACACTACTTGTGGGAGGGGTGAGAAGGCATGGAGTCAAGCACATAGACTATGGAAGTCAGGTGACTACAAAAAGCCAACTCCTTTATTGAGGGTATGGGCAGGCCTCTCCTATCCCATCCCAAGGTCCCATTGGCTCAGGTGGCCTAGTCTTCTGTGTTGTTCTTCCTTCATTGGCATCTCTGGTCATTTGTCCGTTAGTCAGCAGTCTCTGGGTGCAGCAGCAGGCTTTCCATTGGCTCAGGGAGGAAGTTCCTGCCATGCATGCTCCTGTGGGCTGGTTTTGGCCGGACGAGTGAGGCTTGAATAGCCTGGTTGACAGTTTCTCCTACAACTTGGACCAGAAGCTCCTCTCTTTTATGGCTAATCATTAATATTTATTGTCCAGATTAGGCTTTACTCATTAGTTACTACTGAGTGTCCAGAGATTTACATGAAGCATTAACAACAGAGGGAAAACTCATCAATATTCGCTATTTAAATTGAACTTCCTAAGATGTACTAATAAAAACATTTTCTTATCAATATAAAAAACAACAAATAACAACCAAATTTTTAAAAGAGTACATAACACGAAAATCAGAAATAGTAAAACAGTGGGGGTTCAAACTGAAGCATAAGCTTGAATTCTGTATCATCGTCCCTGTCAATCAGGTTCAAGGACATGCATTGTTGCAGTTCTGCCTGAGGGTTGGAGAGAAGGAAGTGACCAAGGTGATGATCAGCATGAGGTGGGCATCTAAGTCACTGTTGTTGCAGAGGAAGGTGGTCTAGATGTTGTGGGTAACGGTCTTCAATGCACAACCAAAGCTGGGGAGGTGGCGGCTCAGTGGGCAGATGGGTCTTCTGTTCAGCCCTGGATCTGGCAAGCAGTGCCGGGGCAGCAGTAGGCTACAGGAGAAATGGACAGGCAGCTCAGAACCTGTAGCTGGAGTACGGACGCAGGGGCCTGTTGCCCTGGGTTGCATGCAGGGCCTCGACCATCTGAGCTTCTGTCCTGGCTCCCTCCTGCAGCAGGCACTCCTTACCAGGGCTGGAACTCTACGCCACTTCCGTTTGCCCTGGTGGGGTGGGCAGGCAGCAGCAGCACAGTGCTCTCAGTGCTCTGGAAATGCGTTTTTTCATGAGCTTCCAGCCCCGGAGTGGCCTGGTTCCAGAGGCTGCGGGTACAACCTGGGGCTGGTCACTGGGCACATCTGGCTCTCTGGATTCTTCCTCTTCGGTGAAGGCCATGTTCACCAGACCTATGCAGCTGACATTCAGAGGTGGATCAGGGGATGAGGAGTCATCAGCCAGGCTATCCAGTGACATCATGGTGACTGTGGTGTCCCCTGTAGCTGGGTTGATGGTTTCAGTGGCCAATGCATCTCCTTCTGGGCCTGAATAGTGCAGCGCCTCCGGGCAGGTGTGTGTGTGGAGCAGGTGTGTGTGTATGCTCTCCCCTCTGGACAGCAGAGCTGGTTCACTGTGGCTCCTCTTCATGGCAACAGGGATGCTAGTAGAGACTGCAGGGATGATATGTTGCAGACTGCTATCCCCAGAGCTCACTTTGAATTTAAGGATGTTAATAGTTGCCGTTAGGTTTGACTGTGGGTCTTTTAGAGACGATACCACCTGCTCACAGGTGTACCCGATGTTACACATGGTCTCCACAACCTTGGGGAGGATTTCCTTGGCAGGAGGTATTACGTGTTCCTGAATATGGCCCAGCCAAGGGCGTTCCACAAGCCGAGATGATGTAAGGCGGAACCAAAGGTAACCGGTGAGCAGTCTGGCCAGGATGAGATAACAGGGCCTGGAAAGATGGTATGGAATGCGGCACGGGGTGGTGGTGATTAGATGGTACATAGCTTCGGGGGTCGATTCTACATAGGGCAAGTGTCCGGTGACCAGGACGTAGAAGACAATCCCTAAGCTCCACATATCCCCTGCCATAGCGTCATACGGTGTTCCGGCCAAGATCTCTGGGGCCAAATATGGCAAGGTGCCCCACAGCTCCTCCAGCATCTGGCCCTCTACGAGCTGAGTGGCCAACCCAAAATCGCAAAGTTTGACTTTGCCACCTTCACCCAGCAGGATGTTCTCTAATTTGATGTCGCGGTGCGCAATCAGTCTTTGGTGCAGGAAGTGCACAGCAGAGGCCAACTGATTGACTATAGGCCTGGCCTCCTCCTCTGTTAGACAGCCCACCTCATTGATCAGCATCACCAGATCTTTCCCTTCCAGATATTCCATGACCAGATAAGTGGTCCGCAGCGTGTTGATAGCGTGGAAGAACTGGATGATGTTCCTGTGATGTAGGGACTTATGGATGGCCACTTCAGAATCGATGTATTCCACATCATTGTACTCTTTTTCCAGCACCTTGATGGCCACCTGCGTTTTTGTGGGAAGGTGCTGGGCAAGGATCACCTCCCCAAATGCACCACAACCTAGTGATGATAAAAATTTATAATTCTTCTTAAGGATGTCCTCTTCCTGGGGGCTGGCCATCATGGCTACCCCACGTTCTCTGTATTTGGGGCAATTTCAGGGACACACGATGCTAGGGAAGAAATGATATAGTTTTAGAAATGGAAGTTTATAGGTAGGAATTCTCTGTCTTGAAATCTGAGATAACTCAAACAACCTAATGATGCCTTTAAGACCAAGAAGTACAAGAATAATCCAGAGGGCAATTGGCATACAGACACTGAACAAGAGCGTAGCAGCATCTGTTCAGATTCTGGGGAAGAACCAGTACTCAGACACAGTGATCACTGAACTTTTGTGTTCTGTGGAAAGTAGCTACACGTAGAGAAAATATCATCTAAGAGAAACAAAGTCCACAAAGAGAAATATGATATTTTCTTCTGTGTGTTTGAGGAAGAAGAGGGCTGAGCGTTTATCAAAGAAACAGTATTAGACACAGAGATGGAGTGGAGGAAGCGATGGAGCAGGAGCGTTTGACCAAAATGCAGGCTAGGCTTGGATGGGAAACTCATAAGGAAATTGCTGTGGTTGGTTTACAGTAACACCTGTTCCAGCTGAAGAAAACTGAAACGCAGTTGAAAAAAGTAAAGAATAAATGAATTTGAAACAGGAAATTGGGTGACAATGAACAAATAGACACGACGTTTACAAATCAGACCGAGGATGTGAACTAATAGCTACACGTAAACATGAATTAGCAAAACTTAACCTAACACCAACACCAATGAATTGGAAAGAACTCACTCTAACAGAGTCCAGTAGATTGGAGATTCCAAGTATGCCACAGGCAATCTTCAGTAGACTTGTTGTGTAGAGTAGTGACGGCTACTCCCAGATACAGGACAGGAACCAATGCAGGCAGTGCCTAAAACAGAATAGTTGTTAGCATACTTCATAATGCTTCCTTGTGATGTCACCCAAATGAGCAGACCAATCATGGCTTCCATAACTGACAGTGGTTCTGACCAAGTTCTGTAACACAACTAGTGTCCTGAGTATTTTGTTCATGGCTGTCACCAAATCTCAGACCAGAATCAACTCCAGGGAAGTAGGTTTTGTGTGTGTGTGTGTGTGTGTTTGTGCACACACGTGTACACACTTTCAAGAGACACTGAAGCCATGGTGGTGGCACATCTCCTTCCCAAATAGAGCTGGTGGTTAGGTGGTTGGTGACACTGAATAAGACGTTTTCTATCACCACGTGGCACAGGTCCTCTAGCTTTCCACATGCATTCCACAAATTCCCAAACAAGGAGTCAAATCCTCAACACATCTGACATTCTACAATCCCACTGTGGTACTTTGAATTAAAATGTCTGATACAAATGGGGTGTTTGAACACATGGACACAGAAGGAAAGTAGATGGTACTGCTTGGGACCTTTTATTTTGGATCCAAAGAAGCAGAACTCTATCCGTGAGCAGAATTAGCATAGTCTTCATGTCCTCTTCTACTTCTTGCTTGAGTTTGAGTTGGTGACATCTGAATCTCCTGCATTTTCCTTCAGGATTCCAGCTAGCTTCTATGACTCTGACCCATCCCCATGGGCTCTTGTCCCTCCAAAACGAAGTCAGACAGACATGCTCACTCTCTCTTAAGATGCCATGTTTATAATTTCTATCACAACAGAATGCTAACCAATAAACATGGGCTTAGCAGAGCCTGTTGCTCCCCACCCCCACCCTACCCATGCTGCCCAGAAGTCAAGGCAGACTCATTGCTGTCACACAGTCACACATTGACTGTGTCTCTTTCATCCACCTCCACCAGAGAAAGAATGGACTCTTCAAGTAGCCCGAATTCCAGGCCCTGTTCTCTGTAGTGTAGCACAGGTCTCATACTAAATGAACCAGCTTCCTATTGGTGCAGGAACTCCCTTTCCCTCAGAAACCTCAATTCCATGGAGACATGCTTTGTCTGACAGGAATGAAACTGCCTCAGACTCCCACTGCATGGCCATCATTGCTAGAGTCCTTGTGCCTGGATGTAGAATCTCCCCAGCATCACTGTCTTTCTGCAGCTCCCATCGTTCCACACATACTACTAAAGATGCGGACTCACATAACAAGGAAATATAGAAAAATCCATGGAAAACTTTAAAGTTGAAATATAAAACAAGGCAACAAAATCTGAAAGAACAAATAGGTTGACAATTTCTTGTATTGTACCGGGATAATTCACTGATGGACCAAAGAGTCTAAAGAAATAACTGTAATGATCCACAGATATTCCATTAGACCATGAAACTGAGGCAAGGTTTATCTTCAAATCTTTTTATAAAACAAACTCTTCTCGTAAAGCCCTTACTCTCTAGCCAAGTAAAGACATCTTGAAAAGAGACGAGTGTCTGACAGGGGCAATGACTTCAAACATTAAAATATCCTAAAGCATAGCACTTGCTCCTTTACTTCTTAGTCAGTAACACATTAAATGATCATTCTTCATGACCAAGATACCTTGTGGGGATCACAAGAATCAATCTACAAACAAAACTTGACAAAAGAGCAAGCATAGTCCCGCATCAAGAAAACATAGTCACCCCAGTAAAGAAGTGAGGGCCACTGCCAGGGACAAACATAGAATGAGAGAATGTTTTACTATCAACAATCCTATTCTAGAAACAAGAAAATATTTATTTTCATCATAGTCAGAAGAGAAGATGAATTTCCTGTTAATAGGAACACTTCTCACCTGGCATTGGCAGGGAGGTGACACACGGATGGTAAATCTTCACAGTTCCTTACTGTGTGCCTACAACCAGAAAGTTAAAAAAAAGAGCACAGTTAAGAATGACAAAGAAGTCAAATAAAAAGGAAAATCTCAGTCAGTGAAAGAATAGAAATAATAGTCACAATTTAAAACAAAATTAAATACGGTAAAAAAAGAATCAATAAATGTCAAACACCAAAAGGCAAACAGAAAACAAGGGAAACTCACTTTTTCAGGACCCACCTAGTTTAAAGTGTCCAAATCTGTGAGAAATAACTGAGTCCAAATCCTTATCCACCAACCACTCCTCCTCTGTGATACAAGGACAGAACCCAGTCCAGGTAGCACCCTGTACAGACTGGTCTCTAGCTGACCTCACAATGACTCCCTGTGATGTCATTGCACTGGGCCAATCACAGCTGAGAAAATGACAGTGTTCTGCTGTAGTTGTTTCCCCCGCTCACTTTCATTTAATTTTTTAGTTTAAAAGTTTTTTTCCATTTTATATAACAACCACAGTTCCTCATCTCTCCCGTCCTCTCCCCTACACCTTTTCTTCAACCAAGTCCCATCCATTTCTCATAAACGGTATGGCCTGCCATTGGGAGTCAACAAAGATTGGCATTTCAACCTGAGGAGGACCAAGACCCTCCCATGTATCCATGCTGAGTTAGGTATTTCTCCATAAGGAATGGGCTCCAAAAAGACAGTTCATGCCCTGGGGATAAATCCTGGTCCCACTGTGCTCAAGTCACAGAACTCTCACCCATTTTCAGAGGGCCTGGTTCAGTCCTATGCGGATTTCCCATCTGTCAGTCCAGTGTCAATGAGTTCCAACTAGTTCAGGTCAGCTGTCTCTTGGGTTTCCCCATCATGATCTTCACTCGTTTGCTCCTATAATCCCTCCTCACTCTCTTTAACTGGACTCCAGGAGCTCGGCCCAGTGCTTTGTCCAGCAGCTTCTCTTAACTCACTCATTTATGGACCAATGCATTTAGTGTTTGCTTATGTTCACTTAATGGATTCTCTTGCTACACCCTCAGTGTCTTCCCTTCCTCTTCTCCTTCCTCTCCCTCTCTCACTTCTTCCCTCCCTCCTCTTTCTTTTCCTCCAATACCTTCCCCTCTTGTCCTTGACAGAGTCTTACTTACTTACTTACTGTTCAGCCTCCAATTCACTGTGTAGCCCTCAGGGTTGCAGCATCCTCTACAGCCCCCAAAGATTAAGATCATAGGCATGAGCCCATGTCCTGGCTCTGAGTGTCCTTTTTTGGGTTCCAAAGTGAGTTAGTCCTTGTCACCTTGCCTGGGTTAGAATCACCTAGATTCTGGTCTTCATGTCTTCTACTTCTTGCTTGAGTTTCAGTTTTTGATATCTCAATCTCCTGCATTTTCCTTCAGGATTCCAGCTAGCTTCCATGCCTCTGACCCACTATGGGCTCTTATCCCTTCAAAACTAAGCCAGACAGATATGCTAACTCTCTCTGAAGATAAACTTCTATCACAACAGAATGCTAATCAATAAACATGTGCTTAGCAGAGCTTGGGGCTCCCCATCCCCACCCTACCCATGCTGCCCAGAAGTCAAGGCAAACTCATTGCTGTCACACAGTCACACATTGACTGTGTCTCTTTCATCCACCTACACCAGAGAAAGAATGGACTCTTCAAGTACCCTGAATTCATGGCCCCGTTCTCTGTAGTGTAGCACTGGTCTCGTACTAAATGAACCTGCTTCCTATTGGTGCAGGACCTCCCTTTCCCTCAGAAACCTCAATTCCATGGAGACATGCTTTGTCTGACAGGAATGAAACTGCCTCAGACTCCCACTGTGTGGCCATCATTGCTAGAGTCCTTGTGCCTGGATGGAATTTCTTCTAGCATCACCGTCTCTCTGTAGCTCCCATCTTTCCTCTCTCCCAACTAAAGCGACAAACTCATATACCAAGAAAAGGTACAAGAATCCATGCATACTTAAAGTTGAAATATAAAACTAGGCAACACAATCTGAAAGAACAAATAGGTTGACAATCCCTTGTATTTTTACCAGGAAAACTCAGGGACAAATCCAACAATTTGAAGAAATGACTGCAATGATCCACATATATTACAGTAGTCCATAAAACTGAGGAAAGGGATTCTTTCAAATCTTTTATGAAACAAACTCTTCATAAATCCCTTACTCTCTAGCCGAGAAAAGACACCTTGTACAGAGACGAGTATCTGAAAGGGTCGTTGACTTAGAACATTGGGATATCCTTAAGGAAATTACTCTATCATTGATTTCTTAGTCATTGACACAATAAAATGGTCATTCTTCATGATCAAGATACCTTCAGGGGAACACAAGAATCAATTTACAAACAAAGCTTGACAAAAGAGCAAGCATAGTCCAGCATCAAGAAAACATAGTCACCCCTGAAAAGAAATGAAATGCCAGTGCCAGGGACAAACAGAACAAGAGAATGTTTTACTACGAACAACCCTATTCTGAAACATAAAAACATTTATTTTCATCACAGTCACAAGAGAAGTTGAATTTCTTGTTAGTAGAACCACTGGTCACCTGACATTGGTAGGAAAGTGACACATGGCTGGTGAATCTTCAGCAGAGTTCAGTAAATTCCTCACTGAATGCTTATAGATCAGAAAAATTTTTGAAAAAAACAATACCAAACAGAGCACAGTGGGGAATGATAAAGAAATGAGATTGGATGAAAAGGAAAATATCAGTCAGTGAAAGACTAGAAATAACAGCCACGATTTAAAACAAAGTTGAATATGGCCAGAAAGAATCAATCAATAATTGTCAAACATGGAAAGTCTAACAGAAAACAAGGGAAACTCACTTTTTTTCAGGGTCACCCACTTTGTATTATCCAAGAATAGGAGAAATAACTGAGTCCAAATCTTCATCCACCAACCAACTCCTCCTCTGTGATACAAGGACATAACCCAGCCCCAGGCTGCTCCTTATATAGACTGGTCTCTTGCTGACCTCACAATGACTCCCTGTGATGTCACTTGCATTGGGCCAATCACAGCTGAACAAAACCTCAGTATTCTGCTGTAGTTCTTGCCTTCACTGCTCACTTTCATTTGAATAATTTTTTTTATTATTTTCCTTCAAACAACTCCCAAGTCTTCTCCTAAAGGGTAAGGTCTACCATGGGATGTGATCAAAGTCTGGCCTTTCAATTTTAGACACATTCAAGCCCCTCTGCTATATCAAGGCTTAGAATTTTATTTTTCCATAAGGAAGGGGCTTAAAATAGCAGTTCATGCCCTGGGGATAAATCCTGCTCCCGCACAGTGGCCCCACAGAATGCCCAAATCACAGAACTCTCACCCATTTTCAGAGGGCCTCATTTGGTCCAATGCAGATTTCCTATCTGTCAGTCCAGTGTCAATGAGTTTCCAGTAGGTCAGGTCAGCTGTCTCTGTGGGTTTTCCCATCACGATCCTGACCCCTTTGCTCCTATAATCCCTCCTGCCTCTCTTCAACTGGACTCCAGGAGCTCAGCCCAGTGCTTCGTCCAGCAGCTTCTCTTAACTCACTCATTTATGGACCAATGCATTTAGTGTTTGCTTCTGTTCACTTTGTGGTTCCTCTAGCCCTCCCCCACAGTGTCTTTTCTTTCTCTTTTCTTTCCTCTCCCTTCTAAACTCTCCTCTCCCTCCTCCTTCCTTTGCTCTCTTCTACTCCCCTTTTGTCCTTGACAGATTCTTACTCTGTAGTTCCTGTGTGAGAACTGTGGCCTCAAGTTCACTATGTAATCCTCTGGGTTCCAGCATCCTCCACAGACCCTAAAGATTAGGAGCACACACAGGAGCCTCTAGTCCTGACTCTACGTGTCCTGTGCTTGGGTTCCCATGAGAATTAGTCCTTGTCACCTTGCCTTTGTTAGAATCACCTAGGACACTGGTAAGAGACAGCACTGTATGCCTGTGAAGGAAGTCAAGGAAGAGCCACCCTGAATATGGATGGCACCATTCTGTGGGTTGAGAACCTAGATGGACTCCATGAACGACAAGGAGCTGGGACGCCTCCTCTCTGCTTCCTGCCTGCCTGAAGAATTTCCTCTGATATGTGGCACTGCTGTCATGATGTTATATAAAATACTCAACCCCAGACCTCTGAAACTCTGAACCAGAACGCATTCTTTGTTCTTTCATATTGTCACAGCCGTGAGGAACTGACCAATACAGTTCCTACATCTATATGAATTAACCACATCAGACATGTGATTTCAGCTCCTGTCTTCAAAATCTCACAGCCTAAGGACTGAACTCCCTTGCTCATAATGGACCTTGTCTTTCCTCATTGGTCGAGAGCTCATGAATATGTCCTGTTTCTTACTGTAATTGAGTCTCTTGGGTCACACTCTTTCTTCCCAGGGTCTTTTTCACCTACTGCTGCTGAAGGCCCTCACAGCAAAGCTTACATGAGTAATGAGTGCTCTCAAGGACTTGGACCTAACTCTCTGTAAGGTACCATGTCTCCCTAGATACAACCTTGCTGAAGTGGGCCAGAGGAGCCAATGTTTTAATTCCTGGAGGACCAGATGCTGTGGTCAAAGGGGACTGTCACACAACCCGAGCTTCCTCCCAGCTCCCCAATCAGGTAAAACTTATGCTAACACCTGCTTCTCAGAAAGATTCTTTATTAAGCAGGTAAGAAAAAAGTAGCTGATTTCTGACTCTGGTAGGAAAGCAGCAGCAAATAACCTCTCTGGTTAAATTTTAAGGAGTACGAGAAGGGGGTGGGCTGTGTTAGAATGGGCTGGGATGCTGTGGTAAAGGAGATAAGTGACAAGGGAAAAGGGGAAGGGAAAAAGGAGATGGCCAGGGGTTTTGTCTTAGAGAGACAAAAGACTATGTCTAGATAAATGGGGAATGGAAGAGGCCCATAGACAAATAATAGATTACCTAGTGAAAATGGGAAGCTCTGTGTTACGAGGCAGTGTTTGACTTTAAATGGGCATGTTCATTAGGTGAGCCAAAGGGGACTTTTATAGCTGGACTTTGGTAGTCAGCCTGAGGAGGAAAGAGTGGCCAAATGAGGGAATAGACCTTGGTGGCCTGCTTTGGGAATGTAACCTAACGGTGTTTAGAAGGCAGAGGGATGGGGGAGAAGGGCTAGGCCTGTCAGAGCTATGCTTGAGCCGGCCAGAGTCTCTTCAGTGGGCTACGAGTGACGACCTGAGCCAGGGAGTTGTCTCTTCATGTCACAGCTTCTCCCTCTCCCCTGTCTTTTCACAAATGACTCCCAATTTCAGCTTTTCATCTGCAAAGCTCAGCCTGTGATGACTTGTAACTTCAAATATGACACTCGCGATTCCTCCATATTCTTCCATATCCTTCTTCCAGTGCTTCTCCTCCTGATGGATGGGTGTCTCTGTCTTTGAATCTGGGTGGGTGTGGGGCTCTGCCAGCAGAGTGAGGAAAAGTGTTGCTGTAGAATTCCAAGGCTAGGTTGTTAGAAGGAGTGGAGCCTTTGCCTGGCTGAAGCACAGCCCATAGGAATTGTGGTTCTTTGGTTCCCACATTCCTCCTGTTTCCCAGCCTTGTGTCTATGAGGAAATGAACAGAACCTTCACACAGTCTTCCCACCATCATGTTCTAAGTGCAAGGCCTCTCTGAGACTATGAGCCAAGACAAATCCATCCTCCCATAGGTTATGTCTGAGCACAGAGATACAGATGTAACTAATCTGGATGGATGGATGGATGGATGGATGGATGGATGGATGGATGCATGGATGGATGGATGGATGGATGGATGGATGGATGGATGGATGGATGGAAAGATGGATAGATGGATAGATGGGTGATGGAATGGGTGGATGGATAGAAGGATGGGTGGGTGGATGGCTTGGTAGATGGACAGACAAATGACTGGATAGATAGACTTCACCTGTCCTGCCTGAGGTAGTCTCACAAGCTTAGCTGCCAACTGTTGGTATCCACTTGAAGGCCTTGTAGTTAGAGTGTCCGGTTGTTCTGTGATAACATGTAAACCCCGTTTTAAGATAACTCCCAGAGCCTTGATCCAACCTTGATTTCCTTCCATGTTTCTGTCTCACTACCTGCATGGATTCAATAGGACAGCCCCACAGACTCATAGATTTGAATGCTTGGTCTTTGGAGTGTTTGGGGTGATGCTTCGTAAGAGAGATGAGGAGGTGTGACCCTGTTGGAGGACGTCTGTCCCTGGAGGTGGTCCTTGGGGCTCTAAATGTTCATCAGGCCTGCTCTCTCTCTCTCTCTCTCTCTCTCTCTCTCTCTCTCTCTCTCTGTTTGTCTCTATGTCTCTACGTCTCTCTCTCTCCTTTTTATTCTAGTTTAGGTCTCTTATAAATTCACCAGTCCCAACTCATAGTCTTATTTAATAAAAATTATTCCTTGAATGTCTGACTTAAACAAAACCAAAGTGAGATTACATTTAAACACTTTTAAGTAGCAAAAAATGGGAATTTACTTCAGAATGAGTTTTGTGGGAACACCTTCATCTTGCCCCATCTTTAAATACATTTAGGAAGCACACGGAGTGTATGTAGCCACACAAATGGCACCAGATAGATGTCTTTGGCTTAGTTTGGTTCATGGTGTGGCAAGTAGAGTGGCAGAAGGGGGGTACTGCCTGTGGGAATTCTAGATTCAGATGATGAACGTTACCTTGAAGAAAACATGCTTGCTGGGGCCCATTCTGAGAGTTCAGGAGTCACAGCTCCTATGTGTTTCTACAGATATGAATGCAAGAAACAGTGTGTGTGTTTTTCTCTGTTTTTGAGTGTGTGTGTATATGTGTGTATGTGTCTGTGTGTGTGCATGTGTGTGTATGTATATGTGCATGTGTGTGTTTGTGTGTGTAGGTGTCTCTGTGTTTATGTGTATGTGTGTTTGCCTGTGTGTATATGTTTCTTTGTATGTGTGTGTGTGTGTATGTGTCTATGTGTGTTTGAATAGTGGAGGTATGAAAGGAAGAAAGAAGGTTCTATTTGAACAATCCACTATTCTCTCTCTCTTTCTCTCTCTTTTAGCTGAAAATAGATTCTTCTCTCATACAATACATCCTAACCACAGTTTCCCCTCCCTCCACTTCTCCTAGCTATGACACATATGCTGCCCTCTCTCACATATCCACTCTCCTTCTGTTTCCTCTTCAGAAATGAGCAGGCCTTAGGAGATGACAACCAAACAGTACAAAACAAGATACCACAAGTATCACAAGACAAAGCAAAAGCTCCCATATCAGGGCTGGAGAAGGCAACCCAATAGGAGGAAAAGAGTCCCAAGTGCAGGATAATAAGTCACAGATGCACCCTCTCCTACTATTAGTAATCCCAGAAACACACCAAACTACCAGCCATAACATACACAGAGAACCTGATGCAGACCATTGCAGGCTCCATGTTTCCTTCTTCAGTCTCTGGTAATCTCTGTGAGCCCCGCTTGGTTGATTTCGTGAACTCTGTTCTCTTGGTGTCCCCTATCCCCTCTGTCTTCTAGTCTTTCTTCCCTATCTTCTGTGGGGTTTCCTGATCAGTGAATGGAGGGACCTGATAGAGACCTCTAGTGCAGATTCACCCTTCCAATAGTGTCTTGTAGTGGGTCTCTCCATCCACTGCCATCTTCGGCAGGACGAATCCCCTTTGATAACAATTGGACAAGACACTGATCTGTGAGTATAGCACAATATTAGGAATTAGGAAAGAAACCATAATTTCTTTTTCTATTTTGCCTCTTGTGTTTTGTCTCTGGGCGTCCTGTCTCTGGCTTCTGCTATCCAGGCAGTGTCCCTACATGGGCTCCCTCTTGTGGTGTGGGCCTCAAAATAAAGCAGTCATTGGTTGGCCACTCCTACAAGAATTTTGCCATCATTGCTGGCAGGACAGGTTGCAGACTGAGGGTTTTATGACTGGATTGGTGTCCATATTTCTCTTTTCATAGCTTTCAGGGTACCATTTGTGCCAAAGACACTAGAATGTAGAGGTTAAGGCTCCTCCAAATCCTCACCATCTCGACATGTCTACATTCAGTGAGCTCTATGGAAGTTGCCCTTGGCACCACAGTCAGTTTTCCGAGGGTGACCGAGTCCTGCATCAGCCTGGGTTGTTTAGGGAAACCCATGGACAACAACTCAATCGAATGTAACCCAGTCCCACCACTGCAATCACTGCCTGACTAAAAAGATGGCCAGTTCAGACTCGGTATCCTCCATTACTGAGTGTTCTCACTAGGGTCACGCTCCTAGATTCCAGGGAGTTTCCAATGCACTAGGATTCCACACCACCCCCAGATGTCTACCAATCCCAGGTATCTCTTTCCAAACTCTCCCTTTATTCCCAACACCCTGATCCCATCCCACCCAACTCTACTCTACCCACAGCATTTATTCTATTTCCTCTTTCCAGGGAGATCTATACTTCCCCCTGTAGATCTCCTCTTTACCTAACCACTCTGGGTCTCTGAGTTGTAGATTGATTATCATTAATGTAACAATTATTATCCGTATCTATTGAATACATACCAGATTTGATTTTCTAGGTCTGGATTACTGCTCTTGGGATGATTTTTTTATAATAGTTCTATTCATTTGACTAAAAATATGGGGAGGTCTCTCTCTTTTCTTTATCCTCTGAGTAGTACTCCATTGTTTAAGTGTACCCCATGTTCTTTATTCAGTATGTAGTTGAGTCACATCTAGATTGTTTCCATGTTCCTGCTATCACGAATAAAGCTCTAGTGATCAGAGATGAGTCAGTGTCCTTGTGGTTGAATGGAGTGTCCTCCATGTATATGACCAAGACCGGCATAACTTGGTCTTGCGTAGATCAGTTATCAGTTCCCAGTTCATGAGGAACTACCATATTGGTTTCTATACTGGCTGTACAAGTTTGTGTATCCCACCAGCAATGGAGGAGTGTTTCTCTTGCTCCATATCTTTGCCAGCCTGAGCTGTCACTTGTTTTACTGATGTTAACTATCCTGGTAGTTGTAAGTTGAAATCTCAGAGTTTTTTAGATTTGCATTTTTCTGATAGGAAAGAATGTTGAGCATTTCTTGATGTGTTTCCCTGCCTTTTGAGATTTCTCTGTTGAGATTTCTCAATTTCGACCCAGATCCGATTTTTAAATTGGATTGTTTGGTTTGTTGATGTCTAATTTCTTAAGTTCTTTATATATTTTATATATTAGCCCCTGTCAGATGTGAAGTTGGTGAAATATTTTCCCTCTCTGTAGGTTGCTGTTTTGTCCTATTGACACTGTCCTGTGCCTTATAGATACTTCTCAGTTCCATGAGGCCTCATTTATGAATTGTTGATCATAGTGCCTGTGCTATCAGTGTTCTCTTCAGGATGTTGTCTCCTGTGACCATGTGTTCAAGGTCGTTCTCACTCTCTCTCCTGTTAGGTTCACTGTGTCTGGTTTAATGGTGAGATCTTTTGATTGACTTGTGATGGAGGAATTACTTTCATTTAATAAAGAAACTGCCTTGGCCCATTTATAGGCCAGCCCTTAGGTGGGTGGAGTAAACAGAACAGAATGCTGGGAGAAAGAAGCCGAGTGAGGAGTCGCCATGATTCTCCCACTCCAGACAGACGCAGGTTAAGATCTTTCCTGGTAAGCCAGCTCGTGGTACTACACAGAATATTAGAAATGGTTTAGATCAATATGTAAGAGCTAGCCAATAAGAGGCCGGAACTAATGGGCCAGGCAGTGATTAAAAGAATACAGTTTCCGTGTAATTATTTCGGGTCATAAGCTAGCCATGCGGGCGGCCGGGTGCCGGGGATGCAGCCCTGCTGCTCTTTTTACAACAGAGTGGCACCCAACGTGCTAATGAACTCCACGTAAAACCTGAGAGGGCTTGAAAAGGAGAGAGAGAGAATTCAAGACAGTTTTTTGCTGTTTGTGGGTTGCGTGCCGCAAAGAAATTGTCCTGACTCAGCAGCAGGAAAAAACTGGCTGTTTTAAAATGCCCGCTTTCTGGGCTGTGCCGCCATTGCGATCTCTGTCTGGCTCCTGCGGGAGACAGAGCTTTTGAATGGAGCATTTGGAGTAAAGTGCTACGATTTGTTTGATGGCAACTAGACTCACTGTGTGCCTAAAAGTAAGTCATTTTGTGCTGCGGCTCAGAGGCACAAACAGCTCTACCATGCTACTGGTGCAATGTGCAAGGATCAGAGGCACGAGCGGCTCCGCCATGTTGGACTGGGCGGGGCAAGCAGGCAGTACCTGTTTTTGACCTAGGAATGTCACAGCTTAGATTCTTAAGTGCTTAGCGATTTAAAAGCGCAAAACAAAGTGCTCCTGGATAGTAAAAAAATTACAGATTCACAATAAAACAGATTCAGACATAAAAGACCTCTATGGGTCACAGTGTTGGATGAATGTACGTAGGCTTGAGAGAGACAAAAAATAAATATATAGAGAGAATAAAGTTAATGCCCTTAAAAAGGGGGGATAAAGTCTTTAAAGAGACAGAGTACAAATAGTTATAGATTAAAAGAAATAAAGAAAAATAAGCCACGTAAAAATGGAAAATTCACAGAGAGTCTGGATTCTTTGTATTATTGTGTTTTCTTTAAAATTTTTGACTGTAAAGGAGCTAAGTGCAGAGAGACATTTCATTATATGGGCTGCCAAGCTAAACCAGAATGGATACAAGGGTATTATGATTTCAGAATATGGGTCTACGGATATGATGCTTTGGAGAGGGTCTTCTTTTGTTTTCACAGAGGATGCGACCCTGTGGATTTCTTCTATCCCAATATGGTATGATAGACCACGCCCTCCTGAAAGGTTACTGTGAACACCCTCAAAAAATTACTTCACTCAACTGCCAACTGAGATGACCCTGGCACACAGGTTATCCCATAAAAGAACTGAATAACAGCGCCCCCATACAGCAGGAAGCAGTTTGGAGAGAAAAAACTGCGCCCATGTTCCCAAATATTGTTTATAAATGTTCTTTTACATTTAAAGGGGGATATGATATAGATATGAATAATTTGCTTTGGTGTGGATTTGAAGGTCAATTTTGTTATATGTATATGCATATTTCTAATCTTGATTAAGGTATTGTGACTGTATAGTTCATTTAAAAATGTAATGTATATAGGTTGTTAATGGATAATCATCGATAATTGTCAAGCTTTTAGTCATGTTAGTTAGATTTTCTAGATGTGCATAGATATATTTCAGCTAGATAGGCATTCTTCATATCTTTCAAAGACTACAGAATATGGCATTTTAAATGTTTTAATAATTTAGGGCTTTTCATGACAATGAGACACATCTGCTCCTGGCAGTACCAATCTACTTCAAGAGGAAGATGGGCATTGAAGATGCTCCTTATGGAGTTTGATAGCCATTTGGGCAAGAAACTGCTCTTGCCTGGGCTGTTGCATAAACTGGACACAGAGAACCCCCAGAAAAAGGACTGCTGAACTTGCCTAAAGGTGAGATGGATTTTCGGGGTTCCTGACTCATGAAAGAGTCTGCAAGACATTCTGCAGGACACAGCAAAAAGTGACTAAACTGTCTTTGGAATTTCCTGCTTGATGAAAATGTCTGCTGGATACTATGGGCCTGAAGGCTGAAGATGGATGCCCCAACGGTACAAAAGAACTTTGGGTGACTGTCCAGGCAGTGAGATGTCTCTGTCATTTCTAGAGTTTTGGATCTCTTGTTTACTTAGGTAATATTATATCCTTCTGGAGTCTTTGATGGAGTTGAAGAATGGATAGATAGTTATAGTTTTCCTTAGTTATGATAAGAGATAAAATAGATATAAATATTGTAACTGTAATTTTTACTTGATAACCATTTTGTTATATGTAATTTTACTATGTTAAAGTTAAAGCATTTCTTTTTGTTTAAACAAAAAAAGGGGAAATGATGGAGGAATTACTTTCATTTAATAAAGAAACTGCCTTGGCCCATTTATAGGCCAGCCCTTAGGTGGGTGGAGTAAACAGAACAGAATGCTGGGAGAAAGAAGCCGAGTGAGGAGTCGCCATGATTCTCCCACTCCAGACAGACGCAGGTTAAGATCTTTCCTGGTAAGCCAGCTCGTGGTACTACACAGAATATTAGAAATGGGTTAGATCAATATGTAAGAGCTAGCCAATAAGAGGCCGGAACTAATGGGCCAGGCAGTGATTAAAAGAATACAGTTTCCGTGTAATTATTTCGGGTCATAAGCTAGCCATGCGGGCGGCCGGGTGCCGGGGACGCAGCCCTGCCGCTCTTTTTACAACAGACTTGGACTTGTATTTTGTGCATTGTGGTAAATCTAGATCTCTTTGCATTTGTCTAAATGTTCACATCTATTTAGAACAGCACCATTTGCTGAAGATGCTTCTTTTTTTTCCATTATGTATTTCTGCTTTCTTTATTAAAAACCAGGTGTCCTAAGGAGTGTGGATTTGTGTCTGAGTCTTCAATTGCATTAAATGCTTCAACCTACCTGCTTTTTATGCCATCACCTGATCTTTCTTGTTGCTACTTCTCTATAGTAGAGCTTGTGATCCTGAGTGTGATACTTGTAGCATTCTTGTCTTGCACAGAATTGTTCTATCTATACTGGGTTTTTGTTTTTCCATATGAAGTCGAGTACTGTTCTTATGAGGTCTGTGAAGAATTGTGTTGGAATTTTGATGGGAATTTTGTTGGATCTGCAGATTGCTTTTGGTCAAATGGCTATTTTTTAGCAGGATAATACTATTCGAGATCTTCCAATGTTTGAGACTTCCTTTAATTTCTTTTCTCAAAGACTTGAAATTTTCATCATCCCAGTCTTTCACTTGATTGGTTAGAGTTACCCAAATTTATATAATATTATTTGAGTTCTTGTGAAGGGTGATGTGTCCCCGATTCCTTCCTCAGTTCTTCTGTCATTTGTGTATAGGAGGGATACTGAGTTTTTTGAGTTAATCGTGCATCCAGCCACTTTATTGAAAGTGTTTCTCAACCTTAGGTGTTCCCTAGTAGAATATTTAGAGTCACTTATGTATGTTGTCATTTTACCTGCAAGTAAAGACACTTCTGACTTTTTTCAATTTTATATCTCCTTCAGCTGTCTTCCTGCTTTAGCTGAAAGTTCAAATCCTATATTGAACACACACACACACACAGAGAGAGAGAGAGAGAGAGAGAGAGAGAGAGAGAGAGAGAGAGAGGACAACCTTGTCTCATTCCCCATGAAAAACCCTTGTTTTCAAGGGTGGTGGGAGAAATCCCCCAGTCTCAATAATTCAGGCCAACAGATGCAATCAGCAAGAGGTGTCTTTATTGATTACACAGGCGCCTGTGGGTGCAGCAGCAGCTTATGCCAACTGAGCACCTTGGGCAAATTCAAACAGCCATATTTATAGGGGAAAATGATTACATAAGAGGGTAGTATAGTACAAGCATTTCATTGGCTCTCAAATTGGTGGGCTTAGCTCATCCTGGGAATGGCCCCATGTCTATTCTCAAATTTCCCCGAAAAACCATAAAGGCAGATAAAACACCCTGCAGCCAGTTGACAGTTTAGATAGAATGTCTTGGGGGGTGGAGTATTCCCTCTCCTCAGTCCCAAAGAACCACAAAGCTAGATAGAGCACTCGGCAGCAAGTTGACAGTTTATATAAAATGCCTTGGGGGGTGGAGTATTCCCTCTCCTTAGCCTAGTCAGTTCCTCTGCAACCCATAGATATCCAGTTTTAGCATCTGCTGAGTCCGGAGGCACGGCTAAATTTTCAGCAGAGTTTAACATAGTACGTGGGTACGGGGATCTTTCAAGTATGGGAGGGTCTTCACCCACTTTAGTGGAATTGCTTTGATTTTCTTTCCATTTAATTTGATGTTTGCTATAGGCTTTCTGTAAATTGCCTTTCTTATGATTAGGTATGTCCATGGTTTCCCTAATCTATTCAGGACGTTATCAAGAAGGATTGTTGGATTTGTCAAAAGCTTTTTCAGCATCTAATGAGATGATCATATGTGTTTTTTTCTTCCAGTTTATTTGTATGGTGGATTACATTTACTGATTTTTGTATGTTGAACCACCCCTCGGTTTGTGGATGAAACTTGCTTGATTGAGGTGATAATCTTTTTATATGTTCTTGGATTCAGCCTACAAGTATTTTACTGAATATTTTTACAACTATTTTCCTGAGTCTTTATATAACTTGAGCATCAGGGTAGGTGGCATCATAAAATGAATTGGGCAATATTCCTTATCTTTCTGTTTGTTAACAATTTGAAGAGTAATGGTGTTCAGTCTTCTTTGAAAATCAAATAGAACTCTTTGCTAAACCCATCTGGCCTGGGGCTTTTTGCAGCAGAGTCTTTTACTACCTGCTTCTGTTTCCCTAGGGCTTGGAGTTCTAGTTTGTTTCTCTGATCTTGATGTAACTTTGGTAAGTGGTATATATTGAGACAATTATCTATTTCTTTTAGATTTTCCAATTAGGTGGAGTACAGGTTTTAAAAGTATGTCCTTATGATTCTCTGTATTTCCTCAGGGTCAGTTGTTGTGTGTCCCCCCCCCCACCTTTTGCTTTTGAATTGACTCCTTTGAAAATCTTCTCTTTGTCTTTTGGTTAGTTTTGATGAGGATTTGTCTATGTTTGTATTTCTCAAAGAACTAGCTCTTTGTTTCATTGTTCTTATGTTCTCTTTGTTTTCATTTATTGATTTCGGCCCTGACATTGATAATTTCTTGCCACCTACTCCTTCTGCTTCTTTTTGTTCTAGATCTTTCAGGTGTGCTGCTAAGTTGCTAGTGTGAGATCTGTGCTACTGTTTATGTAGGCAAGTTGAACCATGAAATTTCCCCTTAGGACCACTTTTCTTGTTTTGCATAAGTTTGGCTATGTTGTACATCCCTTTTCCTTGAATTCTACATAGTTTGAATTTCTTTTTAATTTCTATCTTGATCCATTTTTTATTGAGTATATAGCTTTTCAGTTTCCCTGAGTTTGTAAGATTTTTGATGTTCCGTTTGATTAATACGTAGCGTACTTTGCCATCTCTTTTTATTATTTTTGTCTATTTCATTAGCTAATACATTAGCTATTCCATCTTGCTTATTGGGGTGGTTGTTGAAATATCTTTCTTCAACCCTCTACCCTAAGGTAATGTCTATCCTTGATGATAGGTGGGCCCTATTTTTATTTCAATTATTTTAATCTCAATAACTTTAATCGGGGATTAGAAGCTATGCATACTGACCGAATCAGTGAAAAATGAATGTTATTTCTTTTATGTTGTTTTTTTTTTGTTTTTGTTTTTGTTTTTTTTTTTTTTTTGGTTTTTCGAGACAGGGTTTCTCTGTGGTTTTGGAGCCTGTCCTGGAACTAGCTCTCGTAGACCAGGCTGGTCTCGAACTCACAGAGATCCGCCTGCCTCTGCCTCCCAAGTGCTGGGATTAAAGGTGTGTGCCACCACCGCCCGGCCCTTTTATGTTGTTTTTGTTGCTGGAGGTGGAGTTTTGTGTGTGTGTGTGTATGTATGCACGTATGTGTGTGTGTTTCCATTCTTTTGGTGTTTTGAGTGTGAGATTATTTATTTCCTCTGTTTAAAAGTTGACATTCTTAATTTGGATTTTGTTCTTTTTAGCACTTTCTGCAGTGCTGGATTTGCAGATAACATATGACTTAAATTTGGCTTTGTCGTGGAATATCTTAGTTTCTCTACCTATGGTGATAATAAGTTCTCTTGGGTATAGTGCCCTGGGCCGGCGTCTGTGGTCGCCCATAGTCTACAATGACCTGCCCAGGCCCTTTGAGAAGTCAGGTGTGATTCTACTAGAACTGCCTTTAAGTGATACTTGGTCCTTTTCCTTTGCAGCTTTTAATATTCTTTCTTTGTTCTGTATATTTAATATTCTGACCATTATGTAATGAGGTGTCTTGCTTTTCTGATCCTGTCTATTTGGTGTTTTGTATTTTCCCTCTACCCTTTTTTTAAATTATTTATTTAAATATTATTTTGCATTGGTGTTTTGCCTGTGTAAGAATGTTGGGTTCCCTGGAACTGTAGTTACAGACAGTTGTGATCTGTCATATAGGTGCTGGGATATGAACCTGGGTCCTCTAGGGAGAACAGTCAGTGCTCTTAATTGCTGAGCCATCTCTCAAGTACTCTATCTTTTATATACTCATCTAATTTAGGTTACAAAATTTTTCTTGTGTGATTTTTGTTGAGAATATTTCTGGGCCTCTCCTCATTTCTTCATTCCCAATGTTATGGGTTTGGACTATTCACAGTGTACCACAGTTCTTGGATGTTTTGTTTCTGGAACTTTTAGGTTTAAATTTTTCATTGACTGCTGTCTTCATTTCTTCTATATCTTCTTCAGTGCCTGAGATTCTTTCTTCATTTTTTTTTTGTCATCTGTTCGTGAAGCTTGCCTTGGTTCCTATTCTCATTTCTATTTTTTCTCTTCCAGGATTCCCTCTGTTTGTGCTTTCTCTGTTGCTTTTGTTTCCATTTTCAGCTCTTGAGTTTTGTTTGAGTGCATAGGCTTTCAAGAGACACTGAAGCCATGGTGGTGGGGCATGCTGTTCCCCATGGAACTTGTATTTAGGTGTCTGGTGACACTGAATTAGAAGTTCTCTAGTGCCAAGTGGCACAGGTCCTCTAGCTAGCCCCTCATCTATGTGTTCTACAAATTCCCAATCTAGAAGCCACGTCCTCAACACATCTGGCATACTTTCAACAATAGTACTGTGGTAACGATCCATAAATATTCCAACAGTCCATACAACTGAGGTAAGGGATACTTTCAAATCTTTTCATGAAGCGAACTCTTCTCATAAAGCCCTTAATCTCTAACCAAGTAAAGACATCTTGAAAAAATAAGAGTATCTCAAAGGGTTGTTGACTCAGAACATGGGAATATCCTTAAGGAAAGTACTGGATCATTTACTTTGTAGTCAGTGCACTTTAAAATGATTAGTTTTCTTGTTTATGATGCCTCTGGGGTAATACAAGAATTGATCTACATTGGTCTTTTTGATTTTAGCCATTCTGACAGGCATAAGATGGTATCTCAAAGTTTTTTTAATTTGCATTTCCCTGATCGCTAAGGAGGTTGAGCATGACCTTAAGTGTCTTTTGGCCATTTGAACATCTTCTGTAGAGAATTATCTGTTCAATTCAATACCCCATTTTTTAATTGGGTTAATTAGAGTTTTAATGTCTAGTTTCTTGAGTTCTTTATATATTTTGAAGTTCAGACCTTTGTCTGATGCAGGGTTGGTGAAGATCTCTAATTCAGTAGGTTGCCTTTTTGTCTTAATGACAGTGTCCTTTGCATTACAGAAGCTTCTCAGTTTCAGGAGGTCCCATTTATTCATTGTGCCTATGCTGGAGATGATGTGGAGTAATGGGAACACTCATCCATTGTTTGTGGGAATGCAAACTTGTGCAACAACTTTAGAAATCAGTGTGGTGGTTTCTCAGGAAACTGGGAGTCAGCCTACCTCAGGATCCAGCAATTCCACTCTTGGGAATATACCCAAGAGATGCCCAATCATAATACAAAAGCATTTGTTCAACTATGTTCATAGCAGCACTATTTGTAATAGCCAGAACCTGGAAACAACCTAGATGCCCTCAATGGAAGAATGGAAAAAAAGGTGTGGCAATATACACTTATAGTTCTACTCAACAGTAAAAGACGATGACATCTTGAATTTTGCATGCAAATAAATGGAAATAGAAAACACTTTACTGAGTGCGATAACCCAGACCCCAAAAGAGGAATATGGTATGTACTCACTCATTAGTGAATTCTAGCCATAAACAAAGGACATTGAGCCTATAGTTTGTGATCCTAGAGAAGCTAAATAAGAAGGTGACCCCAAAGAAAAACATATAGTTATCCTCCTGAATATTGGAAGTAGACAAGATCGTCAGGCAAATGTTGGGAGCAGGGGGCTAGGCGTGGGTTGGGGGAAAGGGGAGATGGGGAGATAGAAGGGAGAAGGGGAGGATTGGGGAGAGCTTGAGGGAATGGGATAATTGAGATGGAGGAATGGTGGATATGGGAGCAGGGAAGAAGATATCTTAACTAAGGGAGCCATTCTAGGCTTAGATAGCCTCTTGGCTCTAGAGGGGTTCCCAGGTGTCCATGGGGATTTCCCCAGCTAGGTCCGTGGGCAGCAGAGGAGAAGGTGCCTGAATTGGCCTTCTCCCATAGACACACTGATGAGTATCTTGCATATCACCATTGAACCTTCATCTGGCGATGGATGGAGATAGAGACAGAGACCCACATTGGAGCACTGGACTGAGCTCCCAAAGCCCAGATGAAGAGCAGAAGGAGGGAGAACATGAGCAAGGAAGTCAGGACCGCGAGGGGTGCATCCACCCACAGAGGCAATGGGACTGATCTAATGGGAGCTCACCAGAGCCAGCTGGACTGGGTCTGAATGAGCATGTGATCAAACCAGACTCTCTCAATGTGGCTGACAATGAAGGCTGACTGAGAATCCAATGATAATGACACTGGATTTTCATTCTACTGCATGTACTGGCTTTGTGGGAGCCTAGTCTGTTTGGATGCACACCTTCCCAGACCTGGATGGAGGGGGGGCCTTGGACTTCCCACAAGGCAGGGCACCCTGACTTCTCTTAGGACTGGAGAGCGAGGGGGGGGAATATGGGGAGGGAGGGAAATGGGAGGATGGGGGCGGTGGAAATTTTAAATAAATAAAAATAAAAAAAAGAATCGATTTACATACAAAAGTGACAAAAAAGGGAAACATAATTCAACATTAAGGGAACATGGTCGGTCACCCATGAAAAGATATAAAATAACACTTTGAGAAACAAACATGGAACCAGTAAAAGTTTATTATAAATAATCCAACTAATGTAAAATTATTCATCGTTTGATTATCTATGGTCATAGAAGCAAAGATGAATTTCTTGTTAAAAGAGGTATTGGTCATATGACATGGCCAGAGAGATGACATGAATCTTCAACACAGTTGGGGAAAATTCTTACTGTACGCATACAAACCAGGAAAGTTTACTGAAAAAAAAAAAAAAACGAAACTGAAACAAAACATAAAACAGAGCATGGCACAGAATGACAAAGTAATGAGATCGGATAAAAGCAAAATCTCAGGCAGTGAAAGAATGGAAATAACAGCCACATTTTTCATTAGATTTTTTAAAAAATACCAATCCAAGTTCCCACTCTCTCCCCTTCTACCATTCCCTCCACACACCCTCTACCCAATTTCCAGGTGGGTCTATATACGTTTTCCTTTGAGTTCAACTTATTACTTAGCTTCTCTAGGATCATGAACTAATATAGCTAGTATCTTCTAATGAGTGAGCACATACCATATTCATCAGTTGCTGGATGAAGGCTCTATGGTGATAATTAAGATAATCATCAGTCTGACTACAGGACAAAAGATTGGCACCCTTCTCCTCTATTGCCCAGGGTCCTAGGTGGGGTCATCCTTGTGGATTCCTGGGAGTTTCTCTAGAGCCAGGTTTCTGCTAACCGTATAATGGCTCCCTCAATCAGGATATCTCTCTCCTTGCTGTCATTTCTGTCCTTCCTCCATCTCGACCATCCTCAAGTTCTCCTCTACCCTCCTCCTCTCTTCCTACCCTCTCCTCTTCTCATACCCCCATGCTCCCAACCTTGCCAGTATATCCTGTCCATTTCCAGTTTTCAGGTGGGTCTCTATATATTTTTCTTTGGGTTCACATTATTACTTAGCTTCTCTAGGATTGTGAACTACAGGCTCAATGTCTTTTGTTTTTAGCTAGTATCCACGTATGAGTTAATACATACCACATTCATCTTTTTGGGTCTGAGTTACCTCACTCATGATAGTGTTTTCTAATTTTATCCATTTGCATACAAAATTCAAAAAGCCATTGTTTTATACTGCTGAGTAGTACTCGAATGTGTAAATGTGCCACATTTTCTTTATCCATTCTTCGGTTGAGGGGCATCTAGGTTGTTTCAAAGGTTCTGGCTATTACAAATAATGCTGCTATAAACATAATTGAACAAATGCCTTTGTATCATGATTGAGCATCTTTTGGGTAAAGGACTAAGAGTGGTATTGCTGCATGCTGAGGTAACTTGATTCCCAATTTTATGAGAAATTCCTATACTGATTTCCAAAGTGGTTGACAAATTTGCATTCCCACCAGCAACGGATGAGTGTTCCCCTTACTCCATATCTTTTTTAGCATAAGCTATCATTGGTGTTTTTGATCTTAGCCATTCTAACTGGTATAAGATTAGGTATCTCAGAGATGTTTTGATTTTTTTTCCCTGATAGCTAAGGATATTGAACATTTCCTTAAGTATCATTTGTCTATTTGAGATTTTTCTGTTGGGAATTCTCTGTTTAGTTTTATACTTCATTTCAAAATGGTTACTTAGAATTTTAATGTTTAATTTCTTGAGTTCTTTATATATTTTGCAGATCAGTCCTCTGTCTGATGTGGGGTTGGTGAAGATCTTTTCTTATTCAGTAGTCTATCTTTTTGTCTTACTGACTGTGTCCTTTTCTTTACAGAATCTTCCCAGTTCCAGGAGGTCCCATTTATTTATTGTCATGGTCAGTGTCTGTGCTACTGGGGTTATAATTTGGAATTAGTCTCCTGTGCCCATGCATTGAAGACTATTTCCCACTTTTTCTTCTATCAGGTTCAGTGTGGTCCAAATTATATTTAGGTCTTTAATCTATTTGGACTTGAGTATGGAGCATGGTGACAGATATGGATCTATTTTCATTCTTTTACACGTTGACATCCAGTTATGCCAGCACCATTTGCTGAAGATACTTTCTTTTTTCAATTATAAAATTTTAGCATCTTTGTCAAAAATCAGGTGTTTATAGGTATGTAGATTGGTATCTGGGTCTTAGATTTGATTCTATTTGTCAACCTCTCTGCTTTTATGCCACCAGAGACAGACATGCCAAATCTCTCCTGGTACATCACTGCCATGTGGCGATTAACTGAAATGAGTTAAATTAATATAAGAGTAGGCCAGTAAGAAACTAGAATTATTTTGCCAAGCAGTGATTTACTTAATACCGTTTCAGTGTGATTATTTTGGGGCTAGCTAGCTGGGCAGCCGGAACGAACAAGCAGGCCCTCTCCTTTCAACAACTGGTGACAATGTGATGGACAAAATCTTTTTATAAACCTGAGATAGCTTAATTTTAAACACAAAAATACAGAATTTAACACAGCTTTTTGCTGTTTGCTGGCAGCATGCCACAGCTTCTTTAAGAGTGGTTTTCCTGACTCAGCCATAGCAAAAGAAAACAAAACTACACCCATATTCCCAAATATTGTTTATTAATGTTCTTTTATATTTAAAGGGGCATATGATATAGACTGAATAATTTGTGTTGGTATGGAACTTGGTTTACTGATATAAATTTAAGGTCAATTTTGTAATATGTATATGTATTTCTTTTTTATTTTATTTTTTTATTAATTAATTAATTTATTTAATTATTAAAGATTTCTGCCTCTTCCTCACCACCACCTTCCATTCCCCCCCCTCCCGGAATCAAGTCTTCCTCCCTCCTCAGCCCAAAGAGCAAGCAGGTTTCCCTGCCCTGTGGGAGGTCCAAGGACCACCCACCTCCATCCAGGTCTAGTAAGGTGAGCATCCAAACTACCTAGGCTCCTGGACTGAAGTCTCACGATCCAAAGGAGGAGCAGAAGGAGAGAGAGCATGAGCAAGGAACTCACACACTGAGGCAATGATGATGATCTATCGGGAACTCACCAAGGCCAGCTGGCCGGGGTCAGAAAAAGCATGGGACAAAACCGGTATCGCTGAACATAACGGACAATGAGGACTACTGAGAACTGAAGAACAATGGCAATGGGTTCTTGATCCTATTGCACGTAATGTATATGTATTTCTGATATTGATTAAGGTATTGTAATTGTGTAGCTCATTTAAAAATATAACGTAAAATTAAGAAATATAGGTTAAGAATCATCTTTAATAGTCAAGCTTATAGTCATATTAGTTAATTTTCTAGATATATAGAGATATATTTCAGTTAGATAGGTATTCTTTAAAACTTTCAGAGACCTTCAGATTATGGCATTCAAATTTTTTTAATAACTTATGACTTTTCATGACAATAAGACACATCTGCTCCTGGCAACACAATCTACATCAAGAGGATGATGAGCATTGAAGAGACTCCTTATAGAGTTGGTTAGCCATTTGGGGAAGAAACTGCTTTTGCCTGGACTGTTTCCTGATATTCTGTAAAAACTGGACATGCAGAATCCACAGAGAAATGACCGCTAAACTTGCCTAAAGGTGAGATGATCCTTCGAGATCTCTATTCATGAAAGAGTCTGCAAGATCTTCTTCAGAATACAAAGGAAAGTGACTGCCAAACTGCCAATATAGGCGGAACTGTCTTTAAAATTTCCTGCTTCGTAGAGAAGTCTGCTGGATACTATGGGCCTGTGGGTTGAAGTTTGGATGCCCAAATGATATAGAACTTTGGATAAATGCCCTGGCAGGGAAATGTCTCTGTCAATTCTAAAGTTTTGGAAGTTGTTTACAATGCACTTCCTGTTTACTTAGGTGATATAATATCCTTCTGGATTCTTAGATGGAGTTGAATAATAGATAGATAGTTATAGTTTTCCTTAGTTAGATAAAAAATAAAGTAGATATAAATATTGTAACTGTAATTCTTGCTTGATTACTGTTCTATGTAATTTTACTATGTTAAAGCTTTCCTTTTTGTTAAAACAGAAAGGGGGAATTGGTATAGGAGTTTTTTCTGTCTTTGTCTTGCTTTCATTGGTTAATAAAGAAACTGACTGCTTTGGGCCCTTGATAAGGCAGAACTTAGGTATACAGAGAACATTAAACTAAATCTGGGGGGGGGGGAGGCAGAGTCGGGGAGAGACAACATGGAGCCACCAGAGACAGACATGCCAAATCTCTCCCCGTAAGACACCGCCACATGGCTATGTACAGATTAATAGAAATGTCATAAATTAATGTAAGAATTAGCCAACAAGAAGTTAAAACTAATGGGCCAAACAGTGATTTAATTAATACAGTTTCTGTGTGATTATGTCAGGGCTTGCTAGCTGGGTGGCCAGGACGAACAAGCAGCCCCTCTCCTTGCAACAGTTTTTTATCAGCTGTAGGCGTTTTCTGGTAGAGTTTTTGGGGTCACTTATATATACTATCACATCACCTGCAAGTAATGAAAGTTTAACATCTTTGTTTCCAATTTGAATCCCCTTGATCTTTTTTGGTGGCTTTTGCTAGTGCTAAAACGTTAATACTATGTTAAAGAGATTTTGAAAGGGTGGACAGCCTTGTCTAGTCCCTGATTTTAATGCAATTACATTGAGTTTCTCTCCATTTAATTTGATGTTAGCTGTCAAATTGCTGTATATTGCCTTATTATATTTAGATATGTTCCTTGTATCCCTGATCTCTCCAAGATCTTTATCAGGAAGGGTTGTTGGATTTTGTCAAATGCTTTTTCAGCATCTAATGAAATGACCATTGGTTTTTTCTTTCACTTTATTGATATGATGGATTAAATTGATAGATTTTCCTATGTCAAGGCAGTCCTGCATCTCTGGGATGAGGCCAGATTGATCATGGTGGATGATATTTGTTGTTGTGTTCTTGAATTCGGTTTGCCAGTATTTTATTGAGCATTTTTGCATCGATGTTCATGAGTGAGATTGGTCTGTATTTCTTTCTTGGTTGAGTCTTTGTGTGGTTTTGGTATCAGGGTAACTGTAGCCTCATAAAAAGAGTTTGGCAATGTCCCTTTTGTTTCTATTGTGTGAAACACTTTGAGGTATTTGCTCTTTTGGGAAGTTCTGGTTGAATTATGCACTAAAACCATTCAGCCCTGGACTTTTTCTGGTTGGGAGGTTTTTGATGACAGCTTCTATTTCCTTGCAGTTATTTAAAGGTCTATTTAAATTGCTCACCTGGCCTTGATTTAATTTTAGTATATGAATATATCTAAAAAATGTCCATTTCTTTTATATTTTCGAATTTTGTGGAGTACAGGTTTTTGTAGATGACCTAATGATCCTCTGAATTTATCATTGTCTGTTGTTATGTCCCTCTTTTCATTTCTGATTTTGTTAATTTGGATGGTCTCTCTCTGCCTTTTGATTAGTTTGGATAAGGGTTTCTCTATGCTGTTGATTTTCTCAAAGAACCAGCCCTTTGTTTCATTGATTCCTTGTATTGTTTTCTTTGTTTCTATTTTGTTTGTTTCAGTCCTCAATTTGATTATTTCATGTCTTCTAATCCTCCTCTGAATCTGCTTTTTTTTTTTTTTTTTTTTTTTTTTTTTTTTTTTTTTTTTTTTTTTTTTTTTTCCGAGACAGGGTTTCTCTGTTGTTTTGGAGCCTGTCCTGGCTCTAGCTCTTGTAGACCAGGCTGGTCTTGAACTCACAGAGATCCGCCTGTCTGCCTCACAAGTGCCACCACCGCCCAGCTTTCTTTTTGTTATAGAGCTTTCAGGCATGCTGTTAAGTCTCTAATGTGAACTTTCCTTGTTTTCTTTATGTGGACACTTAGTGCTACGAACTTTCATCTTAGTAATGCTTTCATGGAGTCCCATTGGTTTGGAGATGTTGTGCCTTTATTTTTGTTATTTTTGTTGAATTCAAGGAAGTCGTTAATTTTTTCTTTATTGGTTCCTTGACCCAGGAGTGGTTAAGTAGTTCACTGTTCAATTTCCATGAGTTTTTAGGCTTTCTGAGAGTAGTGTTGTTCTTAAAGTCTAACTTTAATCTATGGTGATCTGATAAGACATATGAGGTTATTCCAATTTTTTTGTATCTGTGGAGGTTTGCTTCATTACCAAGTATGTGGCCAATTTTAGAGAAGGTTCCATGAGGTGCTGAGAAGAAGGTATATTCTTTTGTGTTTGGGTGGAACATTCTATAGATGTCTGTTAAGTCCATTTGATTCATGACATCTGTTAGATCTCTTATTTTTCTGTTATGTTTCTGTCTAGTTGACATGCCCATTGGTGAGAGTGGAGTGTTGAAGTCTATTGTTAGTGTGTGGGGTTGAATGTGCGATTTAAATTTTAATGAAGTTCTTTTACATATGTAGGTGCTCTTGTAATGGGGTATCAATATTCAGGATTGAGACTACATCTGGATGATTTGTTCCTGTCGTAAGTATAAAGTGTCCTTCATCTCTTCTGATTGTCTTTGAGGTTGATGTGTGTTTCTTGTATATAACAGAAGGTTGGATCCTGTTTTTGTAGCCATTCTCTTAGCCTGTGTTGTTTTTTTAATAGGTGAATTTAATCTATTGATATTAAGTGATATTAGTGATCAGTGGTTGTTAATTCTGGTTATTTTTGTTAGTAGTGTTTGTGTGCTTCCCTTATTTAGGTTATGTTGGTGGGGGGTTAGCAGATGCCTGTGTTTTTCTGGGGACAGTTAGCTTTCTTGTGTTGGGTTTTTCCTTCTAATACTTTCTATAGGGCTGGGTTTGTGGATATGTATTGTTTAAATCTATTTTTGTCATGGAATATCTTGTTTTCTTCATCAATGGTATTGAAAGGTTTGCTGGGTATAGTAGTCTCGGCTTGCTCCATGGTCTCTTAGTGTCTGCAGCACATTTATCCAGGACCTTCTGGCTTTAATAGTTTCCATTGAAAAGTCGGGTATAATTTTGAAAGGTTTACCTTTATATGTTACTTGACCCTTTTCCTTTGTAGCAGTTATTCTGTATGTTTTGTGTTTTAATTATTACAGGGCTAGGGGATTATGTTTTTCTCTTCCGGTCTGTTTCGTGCTGTGCATTTCTTATACCTTAAGAGAGATATCCTTCTATGGGTTGGAAAAGTTTTATTCTATGATTTTTTTGGATATATTTTCTGTGTCTTTGAGCTGGAGTTCTTTTCCTTCTTCTACCACTATTATTCTTAGGTTTGGTCTTTTCATGGTGTCCTAGATTTCCTGGATGTTTTGTGTTACGAATTTGTTGGATGTAATTATTTTTTTATTGAAAAAAAATTTTTCTGCCTCCTCCCAGCCTCCCATTTCCCTCCCCCTTTTCCCGCCCCTCTCCCCATCCCCACACTCCTCCTCTCCTCCTCTCCAGTCCCAAGAGCAGTCAGGGTTCCCTGTGGAAAGTCCAAGGTCCTCCCCCCTCCATCAAGGTCTAGGAAGGTGAACATCCAAACTGTCTAGGCTCCCACAAAGCCAGAACATGAAGTAGGATCAAAACCCCGTGCCATTGTCCTTGGCCTCTTGTCAGCTCTCATTGTCCGCCATGTTCAGAGAGTCCGGTTTTATCCCATGCTTTTTCAGTCACAGTCCAGCTGGCCTTGGTGAGCTCCCAATAGATCGGCCCCCCTGTCTCAGTGGGTGGGTGCACCCCTCATGGTCCTGACTTCCTTGTTCATGTTCTCCTTCCTTCTGCTCCTCATTAGGACCATGGGAGCTCAGTCCGGTGCTCCAGTGTGGGTCTCTGTCTCTATCTCCATCCATCGCTAGATGAAGGTTCTATGGTGATATGCAAGATATTCATCAGTATGGCTATAGGATAGGTTCGTTTCAGGTTCCCTATCCTCAGGTGCCCAAGGAACTAACTGAGGACGTTGCCCTGGGCACCTGGTAGCCACTCCAAGTTCAAGTCTCTTGCCAACCCTTAGGTGGCTCCCTTAACTAAGATATGAGTTTCCTTGCTCCCCTATCCAACCTTCCCTTATCCCCAATCACCCCGATTCCCCCAGTTCCCCTCATCCTCTCCTTCACACTTTTCTCTCCCCATCTCCCCTTACCCCCATCCCACCCCACCCCCAAGATTCCAATTTTTTGCCCGGCAATCTTGTCTATTTCCCATAGCCAGGAGGGAACTATATGTTTTTCCTTGGGTTTACCCTCTTATTTGGCTTCTTTAGGATCACAAATTATAGACTCAGTGGGCCTTATCCATGGCTAGAAAACAATTATGAGTGAGTACATCCCATGATCTTCTTTTTGGGTCTGGGTTACCTCGCTCAGGATAGTATTTTCTATTTCCATCTATTTGAATGCAAAATTCGAGAAGTCATTGTTTTTTAGCACAGAGTAGTACTCTAATGTGTATATATTCCACACTTTCTTCATCCATTCTTCCATTGAAGGACACCTAGATTGCTTCCAGGTTTTGGCTATTATAAATAATGCTGCTATGAACATAGTTGAACAAATGCTTTTGTCATATGATAGGGCATCTCTTGGGTATATTCCCGAGAGTGGTATTGCTGAGTCCAGGGGTAGGTTGATCCCAATTTTTCTAAAAACTGCTACACTGATTTCCAAAGTGGTTGCACAAGTTTGCAGTCCCACCAGCAATGGATGAGGGTACCCCTTTCTCCACAACCTCTCCAGCAAAGGCTATTCTTGCTGTTTTTGATTTTAGCCATTCTGACAGGTGTAAGATGATATCTCAAAGTTGTTTTGATTTGCATTTCTCTGATCGCTAAGGAAGTTGAGCATGTCCTTAAGTATCTTTTGGCCATTTGAATTTCTTCTGTTGATAATTCTCTGTTCAGTTCAGTGCCCCATTTTTTAATTGGGTCAATTATCATTTTAACGTCTAGTTTCTTGAGTTCTTTATATATTTTGGAGATCAGACCTTTGTCTGTTGCGGGGTTGGTGAAGATCTTCTCCCCGTCAGTAGGCTGCCTTTTTATCTTAGTGACAGTGTCCTTTGCTTTACAGAAGCTTCTCAGTTTCAGGAGGTCCCATTTTTTCAATGTTGCCCTTAATGTCTGTGCTGCTGGGGTTATACATAGGAAGCGATCTCCTGTGCCCATATGTTGTAGGGTACTTCCCATTTTCTCTTCTATCAGGTCAGTGTGTTCAGATTGATATTGAGGTCTTTGATCCATTTGGACTTGAGTTTTGTGCATGTGATAGATATGGGTCTATTTTCATTCTTCTACAGGTTGACATCCATTTGTGCCAGCACCATTTGTTGAAGATGCTTTCTTTCTTCCATTGTATACTTTTAGCTCCTTTATCGAAAATGAGGTGTTCATAGGTTTGTGGGTTAAAATCCGGGTCTTCTATACGATTCCATAGGTCGACTTTTCTGTTTTTATGCCAGTTTTACCACGCTGTTTTCATTACTGTAGCTCTTTAATAGAGTTTGAAGTCAGGGATGGTAATGCCTCCAGAGGTTCCTTTATTGTATAAGATTGTTTTGGCTATCCTGGGTTTTTTGTTTTTCCATATAAAGTTGATTATTTTCCTCTCAAGATCTGTGAAGAATTTTGATGGGACCGTGATGGGGACTGCATTGAATCTATAAACTGCCTTTGGTAGAATTGCCATTTTTACTATGTTGATCTTCCCAGTCCAAGAACAAGGGAGATTCTTCCATTTTCTGGTATCTTCTTCAATTTCTTTCTTCAATGCCTTAAAGTTCTTGTCAAATAGATCTTTCACTTCCTTGGTTAGAGTTACCCCAAGGTATTTTATGCTGTTTGTGGCTATCGTGAAAGGTGATGATTCTCTTATTTCCTTCTCTGCTTCCATATCCTTTGTGTATAAGAGGGCGACTGATTTTTTTGGAGTTGATCTTGTATCCTGCCACATTACTAAAGGTGTTTATCAGCTATAGGAGTTCTTTGGTGGAGTATTTGGGGTCGCTTATGTACAGTATCATATCATCTGCAAATAACGCAAGTTTAACTTCTTCCTTTCCAATTCGAATCCCCTTTATCCCCTTATGTTGTCTTATTGCTATTGCTAAAACTTCAAGAACTATATTGAAGAGGTATGGAGAGAGTGGACAGCCTTGGCGTGCTCCTGATTTTAGTAGGATGGCTTTAAGTTTCTCTCCATTTAATTTGATATTAGCTGTCGGCTTGCTGTATATAGCTTTAATTAAATTTAGGTATGACCCTTGTATCCCTAATCTCTCCAAGACTTTTATCATAAAGGGATGTTGAATTTTGTCAAATGCTTTTTCAGCATCTAATGAAATGATTATATGGTTTTTTTCTCTCAGTTTATTTATATGATGGATTACATTGATAAATTTGCGTATGTTAAACCAGCCCTGCATCTCTGGGATGAAGCCTACTTGATCATAATGGATAATTTTTCTAATGTGTTCTTGGATTCGGTTTGCCAGTATTTTGTTGAGGATTTTTGCGTCGATGTTCATGAGTGAGATTGGCCTGTGATTCTCTTTCTTGGTTGAATCTTTGTGTGGTTTTGGTATCAGAGTTACTGTAGCTTCATAAAAGGAATTTGGCAATGACTCTTCTGTTTCTATATTGTGAAAAACATTAAGGAGTATAGGTATTAGGTCTTCTTGGAAGTTCTGGTAGAATTCCACATTGAAACCACCTGGTCCTGGACTTTTTTTGGAAGGGAGGTTTTTGATAACAACCTCTAATTCTTCACGACTAACAGGTTTATTTAGGTTGTTCACCTAGTCCTGGTTTAACTTTGGTATATGGTATTTATCTAAAAAAGTATCCATTTCTTTTACATTTTCCAGTTTTGTGGCATACAGGCTTTTGTAGTAAAATCTAATGATTCTCTGAATTTCCTCTGTGTCTGTGGTTATGTCCCCCTTTTCATTTCTGATCTTATTAATTTGCAAATTCTCTCTCTGTCGTTTGATTAGTTTGGATAGGGGTTTATCAATCTTGTTGATTTTCTCCGGGAACCAGCTTTTTGTTTCATTGATTCTTTCAATTGTTTTCTGTGTTTCTATTTTGTTGATTTCAGCCCTCAGTTTGATTATTTCCATTCTTCTACTCCTCCTAGGTGAGTCTGCTTCTTTTTTTTCTAGAGCTTTCAGGTGGGCTGTTAAGTCTCCACTGTGTGCTTTCTCTGTTTTCTTTAAGTGGGCACTTAGTGCTATGAACTTTCCTCTCAGGACTGCTTTCATAGTGTCCCATAGGTTTGAGTATGTTGTTTCTTTATTTTCGTTGAATTCAAGGAAGACTTTAATTTCTTTCTTTATTACTTCCTTAATCCAGGTATAGTTCAGTAGTTGACTGTTCAGTTTCCATGAGTTTGTAGGCTTTCTGGGGATAGCATTGTTGTTGAGTTCTAGCTTTAATCCATGGTGATCTGATAAGATACAGGTGGTTATTAATATTTTTTTGTAACTGTGGATGTTTGCTTTGTTACTGAGTATGTGGTCAATTTTCGAGAAGGTTCTATGAGCTGTAGAGAAGAAGGTATATTCTTTCCTATTTGGGTGGAATATTCTATAGACGTCTGTTAAGTCCATTTGATTCATTACCTCTCTTATTTCTCTGTTAGGTTTCTGTCTAATTGACCTGTCCATTGGTGAGAGAGGAGTATTAAAGTCTCCTACTATTAATGTGTGCAGTTTGATGGATGCCTTGAGTTTTAACAATGTTTCTTTTACGTCCGTGGGTGCTTTTATATTAGGGGCATAGATATTCAGGACTGAGACTTCATCCTGATGAATTGTTCCTGTTATGAGTAGAAAATGTCCCTCTCCATCTCTTCTGATTGATTTAAGTTTGAAGTCAACTTTGTTAGAAATTAGTATGGCCACACCTGCTTGTTTCTTATGTCCATTTGCTTGATAAGCCTTATCCCAACCCTTTACTCTGAGTAGGTGCCTGTCTTTGTGGTTGAGGTTGTTTCTTGTAAACAGCAGAATGTTGGATCCTGTTTTCGTATCCAATCTCTTAGTCTGTGCCTTTTTATAGGTGAATTGAGTCCATTGACATTACGTGATATTAATGACCAGTGGTTGTTAACTCCGGTCACGTTTTTAGTAGTAGATTTTGTGTGTTTCCCTTCTTTGAGTTGCGCTGGTGAAGGGTCTCTAGATGTCTGAGTTATTATGGTCATTGTTGGACTCCTTGGTTAGTGATTTTCCTTCTATTACTTTCTGTAAGGCTTGATTTGTGGCTACGTATTGTTTAAATTTGTTTTTTATCCTGGAAAATTTTGTTTTCTCCATTTATAGTGAACGAAAGCTTGGCTGGGTATAGTAGTCTGGGCTTGCATCCATGGTCTCTTAGTTTCTGCAGTACATCTATCCAGGACCTTCTGGCTTTCATGGTTTCCATAGAGAAGTCAGGTGTAAGTCTGATAGGTTTACCTTTATAGGTAACTTGGCCTTTTTCCTTTGCAGCTCTTAATATTCTTTCTTTATTCTGTATGCTTTGTGTTTTGATTATTATATGGCGAGGGGATTTTTTTTTATCCAGCCTATTTGGTATTCTGTATGCTTCTTGATCATAGGTATAATTTTCTTTAGGTTGGGAAAGTTTTCTTCTATAATTTTATTATTTTCTGGACCTTTGAGCTGCGCTTCTTCTCCTTCTTCTACTCCTATTATTCTTAGGTTTGGTCTTTTTATTGTGTCTCATATTTCCTGAATGTTTTGTGATGAGAGTTTGTTGGCCTTGCTGTTTTCTTTGATCAGCATGTTTATTTTCTCTATGGTATCTTCAGAATCTGAGATTCTTTCTTCTATCTCTTGTATTCTGTTGGTTATGCTTGTTTCTGTAGTCCCTATTTGTTTACCTAGATTTTTCATGTCCAGCTGGCCTTCTGTTTGTGTTTTCTTCTTTGCCTCCATTTCAGTTTTCAAGTCTTGAACTGTTTCCATTATCTGTTTGATTGTTTTTCCTTGGTTTCCTAGGGTATCATTCACTGATTTACTCAATTCTTCAAACTTTCTGTTATACTTCTCATCCATTTCTATGAGGGCATTTTTTACATGCTGTTTAAGGGCGTCAATCACTTTCATAAAGTCATTTTTTTCTACTTCTTCATGATTAAGGTGTTCATGTCCTCCTGTTGTGAGGTCGCTGGGTTCTGGTGGTTTTATATTGTTTTTCAGATTGTTGGGTGAATTCTTGCATTGGCACCTGCTCATCTCTTCCTCCGAATGCTCTCCTATGGATCTTCTTTTACAGGATCAGGTCTCCTTGCCTACTGATGTACCTTCCCAGTGATGGCACTCCCCAGTGATGGCTCTCCTGGTGCTCCAGTGATGTCTCTCCTGGTGCCAATATCAGATCTCCGTGCCCAATGATGGCTCTCATGGTGCCAAGATTAGCTCTCCGTGCTGGTTGGGTAGTTCATAAACAAAGCACCTACATTACTTGGTGCAGGCAGGCCGGAGTAACAAAGGGACTCCTGCCCACCTGCTTGCCCTACAGATTCGCCCCCAGCCCCCAGACAGGCTGAGCTGGGTGGTGTTATGTGCCCAAAGAGAGAAGGGGGCAGAAGGGAGGAGGGTTCTGGATGCAAGCTGGGTGGGATAGGAAGAGAGAGGCAGTATGCGGGGAGTAGAGTCCCTGAAGGGAGCCCAGGAAGTATGGGGGGGATGAGGAACTTCTGAGTTCCCTGTCCCGGGCTGCTCCCATGGGTCAGAAACTCACCCCAATGATGGTTCTCCTGGTGCCAAGATCAGATCTCTGTGCTGGTTGGGTAGTTCGTAAACCAGATGTAATTTTTTTGACCAATGAGTGTATTTCCTCTATAGTATCTTTAGCACTGGAGATTCTTTTTTCTATCTCTTTTATTCTGTTGGTTATACTTGTCTCTGTTGTTACTGTCCATTCACCCATATTTTTCATATCCAGAATTCTCTTGGTTTGTGTTTTCTTTATTACCTCTATTTCAGTCTTCAAGTCTTGAACTGTTTATTTCACCTGTTTGATTTTATTTCTTGGTTTTCTTCACTTTCTCTGAAGGATTTATTAATTTCTTCTAATTTTTTATTTGTCTTCCTTCAGTTCTTTAAGGGAGTTTTCATTTCCTCTTTAAAGTTCTCCATTATTTTCATAAATTTATGTTTAAAGTAATTTTCTTCTACTTCTTTTGGATTAGAATTATCAAGTCTTCCTGTTGGGTGACCATTGGGTTCTGGTGTTACCATGTTGCTTTTTTGGTTGTTGGAGGAATTCTTGCATTGTTGCCTACCCATATCTTCCCTCATATGTGGCCAACAGTGTCTTTTGGGTCTTGGTCCAATCCTTGCTGTGATTGTCTGAGTGTTTGGGAATTTTTCTTAGTCTGCTCTGTGCTGTCAATGTCTGACTCAGAAAGCGTTTGAGGGCTCTATAAGGCCACTCTCTTAGTCTTCTCCCTGGGTTTGCTCTCTTGGTATTCTCTCTTGGTCCCCTCATTGTTGTAACAACAGCTCTTGGTCTCCTCAGCATTGTAGCAATCTTGAAGCTCTTAGGCGAGGTGTCACATTTAGCTTGCATGGTCAAGTGGATTATGTTGAAATTTGGGGAGTCTATACTCAGGAAAAGACAAGGGAGTTGTGGGAGGGACCTGGCATTCTGTCCCACTGTGGAGGTCCTAGAGTGTGGATTGTCCTGCAACATGGCTGTTCATTCACCCCTTATGTCCACTCATTATTGGAGCAAGTTGTATTTCCTCCCCATGTATTCTTTAATTTAACTGGCCTTCCTTTTTTCTTTCATTTGTTCTTTCTTCCTTTCTTTATCCTTCCTTCCTTCCTTCCTTCCTTCCTTCCTTCCTTCCTTCCTTCCTTCCTTCCTTCCTTCCTTCCTTCCTCTCTTTCTATATTGGAGACAGGGTTTCATGTAGTCCACCCTAGCCTCAAACTCACTGTTTACTTAACATAGTCTTTAACTCACTGATCCTTCTGCTTCTATGTCTTGGGCATCAGGCTTTCAGTCTTGCATCACCATGCCTAGCTCAACCTAGATGAGTGAAAGTTTTTATAAAAAATTGGGGTAGCATATCTTTGCTAAAATAATCCTTCAATGTTAAAGTCATGAAGAATAAGAAAAATGTTATAGTACTACCAATAAAAATAATGTCATCAAATACATATCAGATTATCTATACATACAGAAATATGAATGACTGCTTGGTAAAGAACAAAATAATACCATTATTTATGTGTTTTACTGATCTCAAGGAGTTTTCTGTTTTCACAGTATAGGGGACAAGGTATAATGAAGAGAGAGGATCTCTTCACGGGATAAATCCTAATCTGTGAGATCCAAAGGGTCAAGAGAGAGTATCAGACATGATCCAAGGACACTCAGATCTTTTCCTGTTGCATCTGTTATGATAGAGCATCTGTGTGTTTTCCAAATCAAGAACGTAGGTACCCCAGTCGTCAGCACAATGCTTTGTGCAGGGAGGATTCTGGAGAGTGGAATAGATTCTGCACCCTAAGAGTTCATGGATGGCATTTCTGCTCCCAAAAAGGGGGCACTGGAGAAATACCACTCCCACCTACTATTGAAAACACAGACAGAAAGCAGGCATATATGAACCAAGGAGTAAGTCAAGTCAGACTCCAACCTGCAATGTCCTGATTGTAAACTTCAGAGCACAGTGAGAAATAAGTGTCTAAGAGTTAACTCATACAGTAATCGACACTTTTGTTGCAGCAGTGTTAGCTGCTCCAATGACCCCTGGGGACTAATAGACCTCTGAATGCTCTAAATGTCAAACCACTTGCACTCACCTTCTCATAGGCAGGCAAATAATGATTCCTAGCTTTATCCTTGACCTTGGCAAGGTTAGCCACTTTCTCAGCTGGAGAATGTAAGGTTGATGGAGAACTGAGTAATCAACCCATCACATCTTCATTATACATGTCAATGGTGAAAACAGATATTCTGCCAGAACCCTCCTCCTCAGATTTTACAGTCGAAATCCATAAAAGGCAGTGGTAAAATGGCTTCCCCTCTGACAGGGCTGTAGAGCCAGTAATAATAGATTTTTACTTGCAGACTAGCAATTCTTTTAGGACTCTTCTTGAGATAGGTTCTCTTTATGTAGCTTTGTCTGGCCTGTATATGTACTATGTAGACAGACTGGCCTTAAACTCACATAATTCTGTTCCTTTTTTCATTGAGTGCTCAGATGAAGGCAAATGCCACCACCTCCACTCGCATTCCCATTTGAATGTTCTAAAGGGATAGCAAGCAAGGCTGCTCTCTTCCTCCATTCTGCTGTTAGTATCTGGCTCATTTTCTACTTTTGAACATTATAACTAACACATCTATGAATATCCCAGGGATGTTTTTTTATTTCACTTGTGTGTTTATCTGATAATGGAACTGCTGGGTTATTGGTTACTCCATGTTTAACTTTCTGAGGAAAACCCCCACAGTTCCACAGAAAATTCAGTTTGAATGGTGTGGTCTATCATAGGAAAGAAGAGACCTCATGATCAATCTTCACAGCTCGGAACAGCTTTCTCCCAAAAAGCTTCATGCAACCCTACTGTCTGTACCAGACTCTATGAGTCACAATCAGCCTGACTGTTTGTAGATTCCCATGGTAACCAGGGTCATGGCTGTAATTGTCAGAACTGGGAGATAAGTCATTTGGATCCTTCTCTTTACTGCCCTCTGTGTCCATCCATCCAAAGCTCTCAACTTGAATGTCCCTGCTGAAGACTAGCCAAAGGGAGACCAGACTCCACCATCTCCTATTCTACAGAACACCCACAACCCCTCTCATTTTCCCCTCAATTCCACAGCAATCTTCTTAACTGAAGTCAGTGTATGCATGCCCAAACACCCAGGCATTGGGTCATGAGTCCTTTGCCATGGTTCTGTTCACTCAAGACATGACATAAGTATTTCCCAGACTACAGATACCATACACACCTCTATCCTCATGTCCTTTCCATGGAGGGCACATTTGGTGGCAGTGTATCAGAGGATGACTCTGGTCTGCAGCAGCTTCCTTCCATCAATCTCCACCACGGGCACTTGCTCAGACACCAAACTACCATCTATTAGATTTAGCAAAGAGAAAAGAAATTAAGATGCTATGGGGCTACATATATATACATATACATATACATATACATATATACACACATATATATTTATGCCATAGTCAGCCACATTCAAAAAAAGTCTCAGTGTCTCTCCCTACTCAAGATAACAAGATAAGATCATAAACCTGTTTCTGTGTAGGCTTCCTATGTGGTTTCATTAACACCAAGGCCCAGTATGTGCTGGGCAGGCCCAGAGAACTCACCTATAAGTGTTGCCCTACCCCCCTTCTCTCTCATGCTCCCTTACAATCTTCCACATGATCAGCATAACCTTTCTGTTAACCCTATAATGTAGTATTACTAGGGAATTAGTTTGCAAACCCATTAGAACTCAGGATAGGTGGCTGACATATTTGTCACTGGTATCTAGTGAATTTGATGTGGATAGAAGGCTGTGTGGGAACCCATGCTAACTCAAGCAAGCATGAGAAAGCAGAGACCAGTCATTCATAGGGCTTTGGGGATGGTGTCAGGAAACAGAGTTACAGCCCTTTCATTTGAGATGTTTACCGTATCTGCTCACAGAGACCCATGACTTGCAATTGGCCAGCTGTTTAACACTTCCACTAGAAACCCTCAGGAACCATTAGATCTTTGCTTTTTCCATTTCGTAAGCTTGTCAGGTCATCCCTACTTCTCAGAATTTTTTCAAACTAGAATACACAAAGAATAAACAAGTCTTGACTTTACTGCATTTCCGGCCTTTCACTTTAATGGCTTGGATCTGTAGATACTGTGAAAGAAGAAAGATATTTTTTAATTTGGCAAGGACACAGGTGAACTAATTATAGCTTGTGGGACTTAGGAGCAGATCTTTAAGAAAGGAGTTGTGTTCATGACAAATGGCTTCTCCTTCTAATAGTTGACGCCGTCTTACCGAGAACTCTACCAGAACCAGAACTAGAAGTCATGGGCTACAGCAATGCCAGTGGAAGAAAAATGCTGTGTTCATTGCTTCTGACTATAATTTATAATATTTCAGCCTATTACCAATGCTTTCAAAAGGAACACTGTGTGTCCCCAGCGTGGTATATGGCACAGGCCAGTGTCTAACATCTGCCAATAGGCATGATCTGTCATTACTTTTAACTACTAAATGCTCCGCCATTATTTTCAAACACAATATTGGAAATGTTACAAAGTGATGAGATCTCAGCTACTGGACTCTGGTGCTATCTGGTAAAATTTTCAGCCCTTCCATTGGTGCAGAATCAAGATTTTGTTAGGCCTGACATAGGTGAACAAAGAATGGCTCTAAAGGGGCTAAAGATTTCCCACCATAAATAGCAATCAGCCTCTGGGTCTGTGACTTGCCACATCCTTCACAGTTTTAATCAGCCTCTGCCGACTTAGCTTTTTTGTAGGAATTCTTGTGCACAGGTGCTTTTAGACATCATCCTTTGAATTTTTATATATAGTTTAAAAAGGTCTCATATTGGAGAATAATGTACTCTGTCCTAGATCTATAGCTAGTAATTTACATATTTTTCTTTACATTCCAAAGTCTAGCCAAAAGCCCATGGAGAGGATGATCAAGGCATGGGACTCTTGTTGACACATTTGTTGGCATGCCTCATGCAGGAAGTGAGATGGTAAAAGTAATAACACAAGAAAGACTTCGTTTGATAATTTGAAAAGTTAGAGGAGGGTATTCTTCTTTACAAGAATAGTTTTCAAATCACTCAGCACCTCTCTTGACCCACAGAAAGCAAGTATTGTTAAGCAATACAGTGGTGTCATTTTCAGTGACTTTCCTGGAGTTTCTGGTTGTAAGATATCAGGACACCGGGGTAACTGACCATGCTCCATGGATCAGTTTCTTGTGGATCTCTATGATCACATGGTATCAGACTCAGGGCTCCATGAGGGTGGGCAAGGTGGGATGGGCTGGAGTGTGATGTTGATGGTGAGGTTGCTGCTATGGGTGGGGCTGTAGTGACCATCATGCGTGCACAGCAGATCACTGCCAGAGGCAACCTGTACTCAGCAGGCTCTTCAGTCATGCTGAGAGGCAGTTGGGGAACCTGGCAGCACTGCCATGATGTGGGAAGGTCATTGGTTAATTAATAAAGAAACTGCTTGGCCTCATAGGTTAGAACATAGGTGGGTGGAGTAAACAGAACAGAATGCTACGAGGAAAAGGAAGTGAGGTCAGATGTCATTTCCTCTCCTCTCTGGGGCAGACGTGATGCAGCCAGCCGCCAGGTCAGACATGCTGAATCTTTCCCGGTAAGAGCACCTAGTGGTGCTACACAGATTATTAGAAATGGGCTAAATTAATACATGATAATTAGCCTAGAAGAGGCTAGATATAATGGGCCAGGCAGTGTTTGAAAGAATACAGTTTGTGTGTTGTAATTTTGGGGCATGAGTTAGCCAGGCGGCCGGGATCTGGGTGACAGGAACGCCAGCCCGCAGCTCCCTCAACAGAATGACACCCAACGTGTGGACAACTATATCCACAGAAAGCCTGAGAAAGCTTGGGAAAGAATAGAGTAAAGCATGTTTTTTGGTAGCAGCAATTTCTCGGGTCTGCTCTGCTTTCTAGAGGCAAGCAAGCACTCTCATCTAAGAGAGGCTTCCTGACTCAGCTTTAGCTGCAAAACCCTGCAGCTCTTAAGAGGTTCTGCCATTGAACACTTAAATGGTGTTGATAAAAGGTGACTGAATACTTGTTTGTTTTCAGCAGTAGCAGGAAAAAGAGCTGAGTTGTTTTAAAATGCCAGCTTTGTGGGCCATCCTGCCAGGGCAAACTCTGACTGTTTGAGGCAGGAGGTCAGCTACAGAGAGAGCATTTGAGTGTTGTCGCTTGTTTGCTGGCAGGGACCTTGAAACACCATAGAGTTGTGGCAATAAAAATGGGTACAGCCAGTACCTCCACCATGAGGCTGGAAAGCTAAGGAATGGGCTGGATCCAGCCGCCAAAGCCACGGCTTTAATCCTACCCATATTGCTCAGTAATTTAAAGGCTCATGTGGTCAGAAAAAGAGAGAGAGATACAGTAAAGAGAGATTCAAAGACAAAGAAAATTTCTAAATGTTTTACAGTGTGTTAAAAATATATGCAGGCTAAAAGTTAAAGTTCTTAAAGTAAAAAACAAAAAAAAAGGATGAAAGAGAGTAGTTGGGTGTGGTAGTACACACCTTTAATCTCAACACTTGGGAAGCAGAGGTAGTTTGACTTCTGTGACTTCAAGGTGTGGTAGCACAGGCCTTTAATCCCAAGGCCTGGGAGGCAGAGACAGAGGGATCTCTGAGAGTTCAAGGACAGCCTAGTCTACAGAGTTATTCCAGGACAAAAATATACAGACAATATAAAATAAAAGTAAAAATAAACGAAATAGAGGTTAAAATAAAGCTGCACAAAGATGGAAAATACACAGAAAATCTTGATACTGTATGATATTACTCTCTCTTTGAATTGTTTGAATGCTGAGGAAAGAGAAACAGCTGCTAAAAGATATTTGTTTATAAATGCTGCTGAACTAATCAACATAGATATTTTGAAAATACCTTGACTTTAAAATTTGGACCTAAGGACATGATGCTTTGGAAAGGAGTTTCTTCTTTTGTTTTCACAGAGGATGAGACCCTGTGGATTGTTTCTATCCTATTATGGTATGATAGACCACACCCTCCTGAAAGGTTGCTGTGAACACCCTCAAAAAATTACTTCGCTCAACTGCCGACTAACATGAACCTAACAGACAGGTTACACCATAAAAGACCTAATTAACAACGCCCCTATACAGCAGGAAGCAGTTTGGAGAGAAATAACTACGTCCATATTCCCAAATATTGTTTTTAAATGATCTTTTACAATTAAAGGAGGATATGATATAGATATGAATAATTTACATTTACAGTTTGCTTTATTGGTATAAAGTTAAAGTTCATTTTGTTATATATATATGTGTTTCTGATCTTGATTAAGGTATTATGATTGTGTAGTTCATTTACAAATGTAATGTATATAGGTTGTTAATCGTCATCAATAATAGTCATGTTAGATTTTCTAGATATGCATAAATATATTTTAGATAGACATTCTTCATATCTTTCAAAGACTACAGAATATGACATTTTTAAATGTTTTAATAACTTAGGGTTTTCATGACAATAAGACACTGCTCCTGGCAGCACCAATATACTTCAAGAGGAAAATGGGCATCGAAGAGGATCCTTATTGAGTTTGATATCCATTTGGGCAAGAAATTGCTCTTGCCTGGACTATTGCATAAACTGGACACAGAGAACCCTCAGAGAGAGGACTGCTGAATTTGCCTAAAGGTAAGATGACCTTTGGGGTTCCTGATTCATGAAGGAGTCTCTGAGACATTCTGCAGGACACAGCAGATAGTGACTGAACTGACTTTGAAATTTCCTGCTTCATGGAAATGTCTGCTGGATACTATGGGCCTGTAGGTCGAAGATGGATGCCCCAAAGGTATAGAGAAACTTTGGGTGACTGTCCAGGCAGCGAGATGTCTCTGTCATTTCTAGAGATTGGAAGTTGCTTATTTCTTGTTTGCTTAGGTAATATTATATCCTTCTGGAGTCTTTGGTGGACTTACTCCACCCACCTATGTTCTAACCTATGAGGCCAAGCAGTTTCTTCATTAATTAACCAATGACCTTCCCACATCACTACCACTTGCTCTTCCTGTACCAAGCTCACTCTGCCCAGAGGCTTGGAACTCTTGAAACACAAGACCGCCATCTAGTTGTTTGGGAAACCCATCTCACTGTATAAAGAAAACAGTCTGTGAAGTGCTACAATTAGCTTCTTGTTTCTTCCTTACTTTGAAACAGGATTAGGCCGTACAGTCAATATATTCACAAAGTGGTTTGCAAGGGCGCTAATCTGAGCCTCTGGTAAATACTTTGCTAGGAAGCTGAGGAGGCAGTGGAAACCCAACTGAAAATGGGGCCCATACTGTAGCCCCGCCTTCCTGACCACTACCTCCCAGGGACAAGACCTCTTGGCAGTTTCAATGAATTCCTTCTCAGAAAACCTCTTGCCCAGTTGTAGGGCCTCTCTGGTCTGGACTGAGAAGTTTTTGCTTTCCTTGTGAGAATTCTGGAAAGCAGCACTCAACTAAATCATAAAGTCCCCACTGGAGTTCTGCTCAATCAGCTGGAAACACTGCCTTTAAGCCTGTAAGATAATAACTGGGTTCCATGTCATCTATATATGATGAGTGAAAATTCTGCAAACAACCATGTGTCTGGCTGTGAACAAAACTCCTGGAAGGGGTCTATGTCTGTGGAGATTGATTGACAGATTGGAATTTCAGGATTGCATATAGATTATAATTGTGTTAAATTATATGATCTCCTGAGTAAATTGGGAGCATGGGGGGGGGGTGGCAAGTGGAAGGTCCAATGAAAGATCTGAGGAAGAAAAGGGGTGGGAAATACATAGCTTAATAAAAACAAAAGTAAGGGTCTAATTTCTTTATTGTGGACTAGTTTTAGCCTTGTGAAACAATCATTCCTTGTTCCACCCTGTCTTTGAACTAACATGTTCTAATAATACAAATACATTAGAGACTTAATAGCACAGCTGAAAGCTTTAGAAAAGAAATCAGACTCACCCAGGAGGAAAAGAAGACTGAAAATAAACTGAGGGCTGAAATCAACAAAATAGAAAGAAAGAAAACAATCCAAAGAATCAACAAAAGAAAGAGGTGGTTCTTTGAGAAAGTCAATAAGATTGACAAACCATTATCCAAACTAATCAAAAGGCAGAAAGAGAACATGCAGATTAACAAGATCAGAAATGAAAAGGGAGACATAACAACAAAAACTGAAAAAATTCAGAGAATCATTAGGTCTTACTACAATAGCTTATATGCCATAAAGTTGGAAAATGTAAAAGAAATGGACTTGATTTTAGGTAAGTACCATTACAAAAATTAAATCAAGACCAGGTGGATAATTTAAATATACCTATAAGTTGAGGAAATAGAAGCTGTCATAAAAAACCTGCCAACCAAAAAAAAAAAAAAATAGCCCAGAACCTGATGGTTTTAATGCAGAATTTTATCAGAACTTCCAGGAAGAGCTGATACCTATACTCCTTACTGTGTTTCACATAACAGAATCAGAAGAATCATTGCCAAACTCTTTTTATGAAGCTACAGTCACCCTGATTCCAAAACCACACAAAGACCCAACCAAGAAAGAGAATTACAGACCAATTTCACGCATGAACATCGATGCAAAAATTCTCAATAAAATTCTGGCAAACAGAATTCAAGAACACATTTAAAAAATTATCCATTACCATCAAGTAGGCTTCATCCCAGAGATGCAGGACTGGTTCAACATACAAAAATCTATCAATGTAATCCATCATAAATAAACTGAAAGACAAAAACCATAAGAAAGTATAGAATATATACACATTAAAGTACTACTCAGTGATAAAAGACAATGACATCTTGAATTTTGCATGCAAATGGATGGAAATAGAAAACACTATCCTGAGTGAGGTAACCCAGTCCCAAAAAGATGAATATGGTATGTACTCACTCATAAGTAGATTCTAGCCATAATAAAGGATATTGAGCCTATAATTTGTGATCTTAGAGAAGCTAAATAAGAAGGTGAACCCAAAGAAAAACAAATAGCTATCCTCCTGGGTATTGGAAAGAGACAATATTGCCAGGCAAAAGTTGGGAGCATGGGGGTGGGGGAGGGATGGGGGTAAGAGGCAATGGGGAGAGAAAAGGGAGAAGGGGAGGATGGGAAGAGCTTGTGGGAATGGGATGGTTGGGATAGAGGAAGGGTGGTTATGGGAGCAGGGAATTAGATATCTTAATCAAGGAAGTCATTTTAGGGTAGGCAAGAGACTTGACTTCCCAGGTGTCCAAGGAGATGTCCCTAGCTTGTTCCTTGAGCAGCTGAGGAGAGGATGCCTAAACTGGCCTTATCCTATAGCAACACTGATGAATATCTCGCATATCACCATAGAACCTTCATCTGGCGATGAATGGAGATAGAGACAGAGACTCACATTGGAGCACTGGACTGAGCTCCCAAGGTCCAAATGAGGAGCAGAAGGAGGGAGACCATGAGCAAGGAAGTCAGGACCGTGAGGGGTGCTCCCACCCACTGAGATGGTGGGGCTGATCTAATGGGAGCTCACCAAGGCCAGCTGGACTGGAACTGATGGAGCATGTGATCAAACTGGACTTTCTGAATGTGGCTGACAATGAGGGCTGACTGAGAAGCCAAGGACAATGGCACTGGGCTTTGATTCTACTGCATGTACTGGCTTTGTGGGAGCCTAGTCTGATTGGATGCTCACCTTCGTAGACCTGGATGGAGCGGGGAGGACCTTTGACTTCCCACGGGGCAGGGAACCCTGACTGCTCTTTGGACTGGAGAGGGAATGGGGAAGGGGGACTGGGGGAGAGAGAGGGAAATGGGAAGAGGGGAGGAGGTGGAAATTTTTAATAAAGAGGAAAAATCAATCAATCAATCAATCAACCAATCTGGCTAATGACAAGTCAAGGCCGGGCATTTATAATTAAGAGAGAGTGAAAAAAAAGAGATTGGTCATCAGATAACTTTAAGGCATTGCTCACAAATGTATCAAAAAATGGCAAACATGAAAAATCACAGAGAGGGACACAACCAAAAGCATCTGTATCCTCACAGGGGAAGGCTCATAACCTAGGGTACCACACTGTCAGGGCCCTGACAGACTCAGCAAGTGATAACTAGAGTCCAGCAGTCCGACCTCAGGTGAGTGATTCTCTGATAGGGAGCCCCACCTGGAAAGGCTGTGGAAAGCAGTTGCTCCTGTGTGTAATTTCTCTCATGAGTCACCTTCATTTCTATCCTAACAACTTCATTTCTTCGTTGGAATAACTTTGGGTGTTTTAACACTGCTTATGTGTTATCTCATGAATAGATTCCACCCACTGCATGCATACGCACATAGTCAGCGTGACTCTTCATTAGGATGTATAATTTTGATGTCTAGACTATATACTGGGGATGCTTTATAACTGGATCTATTTGTTCCATGAGGACTATAGACAATTAAAAGGCCGCCTGCTTTGTTCTTGTTTACTCAAATGAATATAATTTTTTTTGTTTTTCCATATAAAGTTGATTATTGTTCTTTCAAGGTCTGTGAAGATTTGTGTTGGGATTTTGATGGTGATAGTTTGAATCTATAGATTGCTTTTGGTAAGACTGCCATTTTTATTATGTTGATTCTACCTATCTAAGAGCATATGAGATCGTTCCATTTTCTGCTATCTTCTTCAATTTCCATTGTTGTAACATGAGTTGGGGTTTCTGGCCTGTCCAGTTTCCCCAGCCGTTAAGTACCATAGAAAATCATATAGAGGGCCGTGCGGTGGTGGCGTACGCCTTTAATCCCAGAATTCCGGAGGCAGAGGCAGGCGGATCTCTGTGAGTTCGAGGCCAGCCTGGTCTACAAGAGCTAGTTTCAGGACAGGAACCAAAAACTATGGAGAAACCCTGTTTTGAAAAATCTAAAAAAATAAAAAAATAAATAAATAAAAAGAAAATCATATAGAGGTGTCCATAAGTTATAAACTAATTGGTCCATTAGCTCAGGCTTCATATTAGTTCTTATAACTTATATTAACCCATTATTCTTATCTGTGTTAGCCACATAGCTCAGTACCTTTTTCAGTGGGGCAGGTCAAATCCTGCATCTTCGGTGTCTGGACAGGACTGGGTAAAGAGCTTCCTTCTTCCCACAATATTCCTGTTCTCCTTTCCCTGCCTCTACTTCCTGTCTGGTTGTCCTGCTTATACTTCCTGCTTGGCAACTCGCCAATAAGTGTTTATTTTAAACATAATTGACAGAATTCCCCTGCACCACTTTCTGCCCTTTTTTTTAACAAAGTAAAATATACATAGTCCATTTTTGGGAATGTGGGCATAGTATTCCAGGCTACTTCCTGCTATTTGGGTATGCTGATAATCTTATAGGGACATAAAGAAAATTTAGAATTCTGCTGAAGTCCTGATTGGAGTATCCTGTGATTCTTGTTCATCTCAAGCAGCAGTCTTGAATCTGTTTTGGACATAGAACTCAGAAATATGGGCCATCTGTTCCTCCTGGAGATTTCTCAGATGGTCTTCCTTGTCAAAACTGATTTTTCTTAACTCAGAATGAATCTACAGCCTCTCATTTCCTGTGGAAACAAAAACAACATCTTTTCTCCAAAGCAACATGCTTTTTGACTTCAATTTTGAAGTCAAGGTATTTCAAAATACCTATCTTGGATTAATTCAGCAGCATTTATAAGCAAATATCTTTTAGCAGCTGTTGCTCCTTCCTCAGCATTCAAACAATTCAAAGAGAGCATAATAATATACAGTTTCCAGATTCTCTGTGTGTTTTCTATCTTTACATGGCTTTATTTTAAACTCTAATTTGTTTATTTTTAATTTTGGGCTTTCTGAGACAGGATTTTTATGTATTTTGTCCTGGAACTCATGCTGTTGACCAGGCTGTCCTTGAGTTCACAGAGATCTGCCTGTCTCTGCCTCCTGAGTGCTGGGTTTAAAGGTGTGTGCCACCACACCCAACTACTCTCTTTCTTATTATTTTATTTTAAGGACTTTAACCTTTTTTTTAAGCTTGCATATATTTTTAACACACTGTAAACTATTTAGAGCTTTTCTTTGTCTTTGAATCTCTCTTTACTGTATCTCTTTCTGTTTCTGACCACATGAGTCTGTAATTTGCTAAGCGTAATGGGTAGGATTAAAGCCGTGGTTTTGATGGCTGCTTTCAGAGATTCCAGCCTAATGGAGGAGGTACCGGCTGGAGTCACGTTTATTGCCACAACTCTATTGCATTTTAAGGTCCCTGCCAGAAAGCAAGCTGCAGCAGTATGCTCACACACTGCACTCAAATTCTCTGTAGTTGGACTGCCTGCCTGAAAGAGTCAGAGTTTGCATTGGCAGGAAGGCCCAGAAAGCTAGCATTTTAAAACAGCATGCCTTTATTCCTGCTGCAACTGAAAACCAAAAAGCATGTGTTCAGCTTTTCATAAACACCATTTAAGTATTTTGTGGCAGGACCTCTTCAAAAAAAAACAAAAACTGAGTCAGGAATCCTCTCTTAAATGAGAGTGCTTGCTTCACTCTAGCAAGCAGAGCAGACCTGAGAAATTGCTGCTACCAAGGAGTCATGCTATTCTTTTCTGTCTAGAATTACTTCCCAAGCTCTCTCAGGTTTTATGTGGATGCAGTTGTCCACATGGGCACCATTCTGTAACATGAGGGCCTGCTTTTTTGAAGTTTCTGTCCTGCCAAGTTCCCATAGCCAGTAAGTCCCAAAGAAAACCACATAGTGGTCTCCATAAGTAATAAACTGATTGACCCATTAGCTCAGGTTTCATATTAGCTATTATAACTTACATTAACCCATTATTCTTATCTATGTTAGCCACATGGCTCATTACCTTTTCCAGCAGGGCAGGTCACAGTCTGCATCTTTGGTGTCTCATGGGACTGGGGAAGGAGCTTCCTTCTTCTTAGAATTCTCCTGTTCTCATTGCCCCGCCTCTACTTCTTGTCTTGTGTCCCATCTATACTTCCTGCCTGGCTACTGGACAATAAGCGTTTATTTAAAACATAATTGACAGAATACAGAATTGTCCAACTCCATAAGGCACGCAAGCGCTTCAGGATTCTTGTTATATTGCATCTGTTGTTGGAATCAGAGACATGGATGCTGGTCCTCCAATCAATATCTCCTTTTTATTCACCTCAGGTGTCCAGATCATGGGCTGCTGTCACTCACATTTTTATGTGCTGAGCTGAGATGAGCCTTTCCTCTCTGGAGCTGGTTTTTGACAGTGTTTTATCATTGCAGCAAAGTCGCATACGAGGACTGGGAGCTTGCCTTTCTTCTTTACAGGGTTGTTGTGGAGAGAGCAAGAGCAAGTTCTCCCCTCTCTCTGGCTTCCTGCCTCTCTCTGCTTGTTGGGGAACTGTTCCTCATGGTCCTCACCACACCAGACCCTTGAGGTCTAGAATGCTGAGCTAAATAAATCTCTTTTCTGGATAAAGCAGCCAGCTTCAGGATTTCAGTTACAGTGACAGAAAACTGACTAATACAGTAGGAGTGTCTGACTCACGGAGCGGCTCAGAAAAGCAGTCTACAACATTATGCTTCCTTTTCTAATGAATAGCACATTTGCCTGTAGCTCTAGACTGACTATGACATCACTACAATGTGTATAGTGTGTCCCACACACCATGGAATGGGTACAGTTGACTCAAACCTTGCAAGTCTTCCACTTTGCAGGAAACACTGAATTCTTCATTGGAAACCATTTGAACCAAGCTGAACAACTTAATTTAGGGAGGGCCTAGTAGGTCAAAGGTTCAAGCAGCACCAGAAGCCTACAGCTGATGAAGAGAGCGATGTCAATCTCCACCTGGACCGTTTCTTCCCGGTACCTACAGCTGAGGGAGAGAGCGATGACTTCTCCACCTGGTCTGTTCCTTCCCAGCACCTACAGCACGGAGAGAACGTTGCCAATGCCAATCTCCACCTGGACCGTTTCTTCCCGGTACCTACAGCTGAGGGAGAGAGCGATGACTTCTCCACCTGGTCTGTTTCTTCCCAGCACCTACAGCACGGAGAGAGCGGTGCCAATCTCCACCTGGACCGTTTCTTCCCGGTACCTACAGCTGATGAAGAGAACGATGACAGCCTCCAACTGGACCGTTTCTTCGGCACCAACTGGACCGTTTCTTCCCGGTACCTACAGCTAATGGAGAGAACAGTGACTTCACCAACTGGACCGTGATTTCTTCACCAGCTGGAACTTTTCTTCCCGGAGACTACAGCTGATGGATGGAGCAATGACAGCCTCCAACTGGACCAAATGAGACGAGGTCAAACAAATGTTTATTCATGGAAGTGACACTAATGAGAACAACGGATTTTGGTCTTGTTGGCAGAGCACAGACTCCTGTAGACATAGGTACTCCATGACCTTGGTGTCAATATTACGTGAGCTCATTCTCTTCCCTCCAGTACTGCAGAGTTGAGTGTAGGTATTTGTCCACATTAACTTTTCTTCATTGTCCTAAGTGACTTTCTTTTCTCAGTTTTGAATCTCAGTGAGTAGCATGGAGGAATCAGCCTGGAGATTCACTTGTCTTTTTTCTAGAAGAAAGGCATCCCCCTGCCTTGATGTTCTCACACCCAGTTCTTCCTTCAGGCAGTCTGACATTCCCCACCCCCAGCATTCCCTCCCCTGTTCCCCCCTTAGGCAGTCTGGTATTTTTTTAGACGTGACTGTATCTGAGTTCCTAGGACTGCTCGCTGACACCTGTCATGTTCATCTTTAAAATAATAGGCAGGGTTTCCCCATCTTTACTAGTACCTAGGCTGTGTGACATCTTTAATTACAAGAAGCCATCTTCACCAAGTGTCTGTGTGTTGACAAATACTTCAGACTTTTCCATGTCTTTGTAGTCTAAGTGAAGACAGACAAGGATGAATATCAGAATTGTCAAGTTTGGAGGAGGAGGGAACACTTCTCTGTGTGTGTGTGTGTGTGTGTGTGTATGTGTGTGTGTGTGTGTGTGTACTCACAGACCTGGAGCAGCTTCTATGGTCACGTTCACAATAAGAGTGGAAAGAGCTGTGCTTGGCATCTTTCTCCTGAACACAACATGTGCCCTAGCAGAGCTCACTAATGAGACTGGGGAAGACATCCACGGGTGCTTTCTTTAGTTCACAAGGCAGAGCATGTTCCAAATACATCTCACCAACAGTATGGAGTGGGTAGTGTCAACAGATGTGAACTTATTTCTCTTTTCTTTAATCCTTATAGGCAGAACCCCTTTTTACCAGGAGCACCTCTAAATCCAGGCTCTTAAACAAAGCAGGAGGGAGCTCGGTTGGTAAAGATCTTTGACATATGTTCTAGTTTTGTTTCTGCTGTTCTAACAAATACTTCACAGGGAGGGAAGGGCTTATTTGACTCATAAATCCATGTTATAATCCATCACTTTAGGAATTTAAAGACAGGAACTCAAGCTGCTTGTCATATCACACCCATAGTCAAGAGCCAAGAGAATAAACTCATTTTTGCTAGCTTGCTTCACTCTTAGACAGTTCAGGGCTCAAGCTAGGGAATGGTGCCACCCACAGTGGGCTGGGTCTTCCTACATCTATGAACAATCCACGAATAACCCCAGTAAACTCCCTGCATCACCACTCTGGCCTGGGAGGAGCCTTTCTTTGGTCTGTCATGGGCTGCTCTCTACTGCAGCAATTCCTTAACATCGAATCCTCAATTTTCCCTTCTATGGATTCAGTTTCTCTACCAGCTGATGCCCACCAGCAGATCCCTTTTCTGCCTCTACTGCCCAAAGTGGGAAGATCTTTCTCTGTGACAAAAGCCTTGTGGAGGGATGCTGATTGGCCTGCACAGACCACATGACTTCCTGGAGGTTCACCACCAGGACCAGGTTTTCAGATGACTAGGTCTTCAGGTCATGTGTCCAGTCCTGTGGATGTATCCTCCCTGGGGTAATCAGTGTCACCATGACTTCATGGGCAAGGATTTCCCAGGCTAACAGGCAGAACTGTGAAGTGGTGGTTGTCAACCTGGCTGCATGAGTGTCAAGGATGGGTAGCACACACTTGGGCGTGTGAGGGGAATTTCCAGAGAGGGATGGCATGTGGGACAGTAACTGGAATAGACCCACCCTGGTATTACCCAAAGGGACGGTAGCCCAGGGAGACTAGGGGATCGGGAAGAAGTGGGTGTGCAAGCACCTTTTTTGAGGAATTCACCCATTGTTGTAGCCATCCTCCAAGGACACCACGCTAACTCCTTCTGCCTGCAATGTGAACTCAGTGCTAGGGAGATTCTAGGTACCCAGAAGCAGATGGAAACTGCAGAAGCATCCAGCTTCCTGACCGCGCCTCCATGTTGTCAATGGGGAATACACCAGCCCTTATGTTAACCAGTCCAATACATCTTCCAGGAACAGTGGGATGGCTCATCAGGTAAAGGTGTTCGCCACCAAGCCTGATGACCTGGGTTTGTTCTTCAGAACTTAAACACACAGAATAGTAAAATAGAGCCGGGCAGTGGTGGCACACGCTTTTAATCCCAGCACTCGGGAGGCAGAGGCAGGCGGATCTCTGTGAGTTCGAGACCAGCCTGGTCTACAAGAGCTAGTTCCAGGACAGGCACCAAAACCACAGAGAAACCCTGTCTCGAATAAACAAAAAAAAACAAGGGTTGGCAAGAGACTTGAACTTGGAATGGCTACCAGATGCCCAGGGCAATGTCCCAAGTTAGTTCATTGGGGCACCTGAGGATAGGGAACCTGAAATGAACCTATCCTATAATCCATACTGATGAATATCTTGCATATCGCCATAGAACCTTCATCTAGCGATGGATGTAGATAGAGCCAGAGACCCACACTGGAGCACCGGACTGAGCTCCCAAGGTTATAATGAGGAGCAGAAGGAGAGAGAACATGAACAAGGAAGTCAGGACCATGAGGGGTGCACCCAACCACTGAGACAGGGGGGCCGATCTATTGGGAGCTCACCAAGGCCAGCTGGACTGCTACTGAAAAAAACATGGGATAAAACCGGACTCTCTGAGTGTGGTGGACAATGAGAGCTGACGAGAGGCCAAGGAGAATGGCACAGGAACTTTCATCTGGCGATGGATCGAGAGAGAGACAGAGACCCAATTTGGATCAACCATCTGAGCTCTTAAGGTCCAAATGAGGAGCAGAAGGAGGGAGAACAAGAGCAAGGAAATCAGGACCACGAGGCGTGCACCCACCCACTGTGACAGTGGAACTGATCTATTGGGAGCTCTCCAAGGCCAGCTGGACTGGGACTGAATAAGCATGGGTTGAAACTGGACTCTCTGAACAAGGCGGACAATGAAGGCTGATGAGAAGCCAAGGACAATGGCACTAGGTTTCGATCCTAATACATGAACTGGATTTGTGGGTGCGTAGCCTGTTTGGATGCTCACCTTCCTGGACCTAGATAGAAGTGGGAGGACCTTGGTCTTCCTGTAGAGCAGGGAATTTGGACTGCTTTTCAGTATCGAGAGGGAGGGGGAGTGGACTAGGGGGAGGAGAATTGGAGTGGGGATAGGGAGAGGGGAGCGGGGGGAGGGGGCAGTATGTGGGAGGAGGGGGAGGGAAATGGGAAACGGGGAGCAGTTGGAAATTTTAAGTAAAAAAGAATAAAAAAAAAGAATAAAAAAAAGAATAGTAAAATAGGAATATGAATTAAGATATTGTATAAAATAATAGCATGAATGATAAGTAAATCTCCTTCATGACCACTCTTCCTCTGGAGAATGCTGGCAAGTAAAGAGGAATGGTTAATTGGCTGGTAAAAACTTCAAGTTGAGAGAATTGGTCTAGATATTCCTGAGATGAGAGCATTAGCTATGTTAAAAACTTGTCCACACCTTCTTAAAAGATGGGTATTGGAAGAAATGATGCAAATCCTGTGGGTGGAATTGTCAAGAGCTCATTCTCACACCTTCTGCTTAGTCACATTGCAGATGAAGGCAACCAAAACATAAGCTTTCATTGACAGGCATGAAGTCTTTAGATGGTGTTTTCCTCTTCCTTCTCATTTCTCCTTTGCTTCTTAGTAGGGTGTGTGTGCCTGTGTGTGTCTCTGTGTGTGCACGTCTGAACATGTATGAGAGAGTGTCATATGTAGAGAGAAGGTGTGTGTGGGGAATATGTTTGAATACAGACATGGCTGTGTGTGCCATGGCACACACATGGGGGTCAGAGGTCACCTTTGGGTGTTGGTCCTTGTCCTCCACTTGTTTGAGACAGGGTTTCACAGCCACTGTATTTACAGGCTGTGGTCTATGAGCTCCTAGGAACTCTCCTGCCTCTACCTCCCATCTTACTGTAGGAGTGCTGGGATCACAGGTGTGCAAACAAATGATTCTGACATTACATTGGTGATGAGGCCTTGAAGTTGAGACCACAAGCTTGCACAGAACCACCTTCCCGCTTCCTTCTAATGGAAGGTGGTGATGGTACCTGCTGTTGATGTAGCCCTCTTTCGAACTGTGAAGAAAAAGCCAAAAAACATGAGCTGCAAATCAGGGCCATCAGGTGTTTCCTTTAGAATTTTGTTATATAAGAAAAGCAATCCCTCCACACCCCATTCATTTCAATCACTAAGGTCAGCTGCCTGGTACTTGCATCCCAAATACTCCTAATGGTTGGTATTCTGGAGCCTCTGGGGCCACTTTTAGCCATAGATAAAGTCTCAAAGACAAGAGATGATGTTTCTTAGAGTCCTGGACCCAGCAGTTTTGTGATCTCCATCAATTCTGCCACCCGAGATGAAGACAGCATTATTCTGCCCATAAGAAACTGCTCCCCCTTTACAACACCTCAGGAATGGCTAATTTCTGCCATTTTCCCCCTTTCCTTGGGAGATGAGTTCATTAAGCGTATCTTCATTTATGTTGTGGGCTTTAGCGTGCTCCTCCTGGCATTAGCATCTATTCCTTCTACTTCTTCACAGCTCTGATCTCACAAACCTCCAATCTTTACCAGAGATTTTATCAAATGAAAAGTGTAGTTCTTAAATCAAGTGTGGTCACAAAGAACTCTCCCTGGGTTAGCTAGAGAACAAAACTGTCATAACTGTGACCTGAATTCCAACTCTCCTGCTGAAGGCAGAGCTACAAGCACAAGGCAGAGCCGCGGGTCTCCCCAGGTGTATATGGTTGCTGCCAAGAGGGAAGGCCTGAGTTCGATACCTGGGACCCACATGGCAGGCGAGAACTGACTATCAATTATTCTGTGACATCCATACATGTGAAGTTAAAATTTTGAAAAGGAAATAAATTTAGTTTTCTCTGGGCAGAGAGGTTTGGGTCAGTCTCCCAATGGAGTTGGTGTGAACGGCATCACAACTTAACCTGTCCTTCTGTCCCTGTGACTGGTGTCCTGTGACTGCTTCCTTTTTTAGCCGGGAGCTGGGCTGCACCCACATCTGATACCTGCCCTTTTCCTGTCCCTTGCTTCGCCTTAACTCTCAATGTCTGTGGTTCTAAAGAAATTAATTTCATCTCAGCCTGGGTGGTCATATGACTCAGGCCTGGCTAATCAGAACATCACACTACCTTGTACTCAGTGATTGGCTCAACAATAGCCACGTGACTAGTCTGGGCAATGGAGCTGAAGATACTCAGTGATAGGACTTTCTGTGAGGCTGACTGGGACTAAATATCCTCTTCTCACAGGGGGCCTGGGAGGGCAGAGTGGGCTGATGCTGCCTGGGCTCCGACTCCTGAACCAGGACAAGATGAGATGGTGAGCTCCTGAGAGCCTCCTGTGAACAGAGGCCACAAAACAAAAGAGAGAGAGAGGAAGGGCAGGAGGATGAGGGAGAGAGATTTGAAGGAAAATTGAGCCAAGATAAACCAGTGCTGGGCGTGACCCTGCAGGGACACTACTTGTGGGAGGGGTGAGAAGGCATGGAGTCAAGCACATAGACTATGGAAGTCAGGTGACTACAAAAAGCCAACTCCTTTATTGAGGGTATGGGCAGGCCTCTCCTATCCCATCCCAAGGTCCCATTGGCTCAGGTGACCAAGTCTTCTGTGTTGTTCTTCCTTCATTGGCATCTCTGGTCATTTGTCCGTTAGTCAGCAGTCTCTGGGTGCAGCAGCAGGCTTTCCATTGGCTCAGGGAGGAAGTTCCTGCCATGCATGCTCCTGTGGGCTGGTTTTGGCCGGACGAGTGAGGCTTGAATAGGCTGGTTGACAGTTTCTCCTACAACTTGGACCAGAAGCTCCTCTCTTTTATGGCTAATCATTAATATTTATTGTCCAGATTAGGCTTTACTCATTAGTTACTACTGAGTGTCCAGATATTTACATGAAGCATTAAAAACAGAGGGAAAACTCATCAATATTCGCTATTTAAGTTGAACTTCCTAAGATGTACTAATAAAAACATTTTCTTATCAATATATAAAAAGAACAAATAACAACCAAATTTTAAAAAGAGTACATAACACGAAAATCAGAAATAGTAAAACAGTGGGGGTTCAAACTGAAGCATAAGCTTGAATTCTGTATCATCATCCCTGTCAATCAGGTTCAAGGACATACATTGTTGCAGTTCTGCCTGAGGGTTGGAGAGGAGGAAGTGACCAAGGTGATGATCAGCATGAGGTGGGCATCTAAGTCACTGTTGTTGCAGAGGGAGGTGGTCTAGATGTTGTGGGTAACGGTCTTCAACGCACAACCAAAGCTGGGGAGGTGGCAGCTGAGTGGGCAGATGGGCCTTCTGTTCAGCCCTGGATCTGGCAAGCAGTGCCGGGGCAGCAGTAGGCTACAGGAGAAATGGACAGGCAGCTCAGAACCTGTAGCTGGAGTATGGACGCAGGGGCCTGTTGCCCTGGGTTGCATGCAGGGCCTCGACCATCTGAGCTTCTGTCCTGGCTCCCTCCTGCAGCAGGCACTCCTTACCAGGGCTGGAACTCTACGCCACTTCCGTTTGCCCTGGTGGGGTGGGCAGGCAGCAGCAGCACAGTGCTCTCAGTGCTCTGGAAATGCGTTTTTTCATGAGCTTCCAGCCCCGGAGTGGCCTGGTTCCAGAGGCTGCGGGTACAACCTGGGGCTGGTCACTGGGCACATCTGGCTCTCTGGATTCTTCCTCTTCGGTGAAAGCCATATTCACCAGACCTATGCAGCTGACATTCAGAGGTGGATCAGGGGATGAGGAGTCATCAGCCAGGCTATCCAGTGACATCATGGTGACTGTGGTGTCCCCTGTAGCTGGGTTGATGGTTTCAGTGGCCAATGCATCTCCTTCTGGGCCTGAATAGTGCAGCGCCTCCGGGCAGGTGTGTGTGTGGAGCAGGTGTGTGTGTGTGCTCTCCCCTCTGGACATCAGAGCTGGTTCGCTGTGGCTCCTCTTCAGGGCGACAGGGACGCTAGTAGAGACTGCAGGGATGATATGTTGCAGACTGCTATCCCCAGAGCTCACTTTGAATTTAAGGATGTTAATAGTTGCCGTTAGGTTTGACTGTGGGTCTTTTAGAGACGATACCACCTGCTCGCAGGTGTACCCGATGTTACACATGGTCTCCACAACCTTGGGGAGGATTTCCTTGGCAGGAGGTGTTATGTGTTCCTGAATATGGCCCAGCCAAGGGCGTTCCACAAGCCGAGATGATGTAAGGCGGAACCAAAGGTAACCGGTGAGCAGTCTGGCCAGGATGAGATAACAGGGCCTCGAAAGATGGTATGGAATGCGGCATGGGGTGGTGGTGATTAGATGGTACATAGCTTCGGGGGTCGATTCTACATAGGGCAAGTGTCCGGTGACCAGGACGTAGAAGACAATCCCTAAGCTCCACATATCCCCTGCCATAGCGTCATACGGTGTTCCGGCCAAGATCTCTGGGGCCAAATATGGCAAGGTGCCCCACAGCTCCTCCAGCATCTGGCCCTCTACGAGCTGAGTGGCCAACCCAAAATCGCAAAGTTTGACTTTGCCACCTTCACCCAGCAGGATGTTCTCTAATTTGATGTCGCGGTGCGCGATCAGTCTTTGGTGCAGGAAGTGCACAGCAGAGGCCAACTGATTGACTATAGGCCTGGCCTCCTCCTCTGTTAGACAGCCCACCTCATTGATCAGCATCACCAGATCTTTCCCTTCCAGATATTCCATGACCAGATAAGTGGTCCGCAGCGTGTTGATAGCGTGGAAGAACTGGATGATGTTCCTGTGATGTAGGGACTTATGGATGGCCACTTCAGAATCGATGTATTCCACATCATTGTACTCTTTTTCCAGCACCTTGATGGCCACCTGCGTTTTTGTGGGAAGGTGCTGGGCAAGGATCACCTCCCCAAATGCACCACAACCTAGTGATGATAAAAATTTATAATTCTTCTTAAGGATGTCCTCTTCCTGGGGGCTGGCCATCATGGCTACCCCACGTTCTCTGTATTTGGGGCAATTTCAGGGACACACGATGCTAGGGAAGAAATGATATAGTTTTAGAAATGGAAGTTTATAGGTAGGAATTCTCTGTCTTGAAATCTGAGATAACTCAAACAACCTAATGATGCCTTTAAGACCAAGAAGTACAAGAATAATCCAGAGGGCAATTGGCATACAGACACTGAACAAGAGCGTAGCAGCATCTGTTCAGATTCTGGGGAAGAACCAGTACTCAGACACAGTGATCACTGAACTTTTGTGTTCTGTGGAAAGTAGCTACACGTAGAGAAAATATCATCTAAGAGAAACAAAGTCCACAAAGAGAAATATGATATTTTCTTCTGTGTGTTTGAGGAAGAAGAGGGCTGAGCGTTTATCAAAGAAACAGTATTAGACACAGAGATGGAGTGGAGGAAGCGATGGAGCAGGAGCGTTTGACCAAAATGCAGGCTAGGCGTGGATGGGAAACTCATAAGGAAATTGCTGTGGTTGGTTTACAGTAACACGTGCTCCAGCTGAAGAAAATTGAAACGCAGTGGAAAAAAGTAAAAAATAAATGAATTTTGAAACAGGAAATTGGGTGACAATGAAAAAATAGACACGACGTTTACAAATCAGACCTAGGATGTAAACTAATAGCTACACGTAAACATGAATTAGCAAAACTTAACCCTAACACCAAAACCAATGAATTGGAAAGAACTCACTCTAACAAAGTCCAGTAGATTGGAGATTCCAAGTATGTCACATGCAATCTTCAGTAGACTTGTTGTGTAGAGTAGTGACGGCTACTCCCAGATACAGGACAGGAACCAATGCAGGCAGTGCCTAAAACAGAATCGTTGTTAGCATACTTCATAATGCTTCCTTGTGATGTCACCCAAATGAGCAGACCAATCATGGCTTCCATAACTGACAGTGGTTTTGACCAAGTTCTGTAACACAACTAGTGTCCTGAGTATTTTGTTCATGGCTGGCACCAAATCTCAGATCAGAATCAACTCCAGGGAGGTAGGTTTTGTGTGTGTGTGTGTGTGTGCGCGCGTGCCCGCACACGTGTACACACTTTCAAGAGACACTGAAGCCATGGTGGTGGCACATCTCCTTCCCAAATAGAGCTGGTGGTTAGGTGGTTGGTGACACTGAATAAGACGTTTTCTATCACCACGTGGCACAGGTCCTCTAGCTTTCCACATGCATTCCACAAATTCCCAAGCCAGGAGTCAAGTCCTCAACACATCTGACATTCTACAATCCCACTGTGGTACTTTGAATTAAAAATGTCTGATACAAATGGGGTGTTTGAACACATGGACACACAAGGAAAGTAGATGGTACTGCTTGGGACATTTTTACTTTGGATCCAAAGAATTAGAACTCTATCCATGAGAAGAATTAGCATAGTCTTCATGTCCTCTTCTACTTCTTGCTTGAGTTTGAGTTGGTGACATCTCAATCTCCTGCATTTTCCTTCAGGATTCCAGCTAGCTTCTATGACTCTGACCCATCCCCAAGGGCTCTTGTCCCTCCAAAACGAAGTCAGACAGACATGCTCACTCTTTCTTAAGATGCCATGTTTATAATTTCTATCACAACAGAATGCTAACCAATAAACATGGGCTTAGCAGAGCTGGTTGCTCCCCATCCCCACCCTACCCATGCTGCCCAGAAGTCAAGGCCGACTCATTGCTGTCACACAGTCACACATTGACTGTGTCTCTTTCATCCACCTCCACAAGAGAAAGGACTCTTCAAGTAGCCCGAATTCCAGGCCACATCCTCTGTAGTGTAGCACAGGTCTCGAACCTGCTTCCTATTGGTGCAGGACTTCCCTTTCCCTCAGAAACCTGCCCATGGAGATATGCTTTGTCTGACAGGAAAGAAACTGCCTCAGACTCCCACTGCATGGCCATCATTGCTAGAGTCCTTGTGCCTGGATGTAGAATCTCCCCTAGCATCACCGTCTCTCTGCAGCTCCCATCTTTCCTCACATCTTACTAAAGATGTGGACTCACATAATAAGGAAATATACAAAAATCCATGGAAAACTTTAAAGTTGAAGTATAAAAGTAGGCAACACAATCTGAAAGAACAAATAGGTTGACATTACCTTGTATTGTTACCGGGATATTTCTCTGATGGATCAAACAGTCTAAAGAAATAACTGCAATGATCCACAGATATTCCATTAGCCCATGATACTGAGGCAAGGTTTATCTTCAAATCTTTTTATCAGACAAACTCTTATCGTAAAGCTCTTACTCTCTAGCCAAGTAAAGACACCTTGAAAATAAATTAGTGTCTGACTGGGACAATATCTACGAACATTAAAATATCCTTAAGGATAGCACTTGCTCCTTTACTTCTCAGTCAGTAACACATTAAATGATCATTCTTCATGACCAAGATGCCTTCAGGGGAACACAAGAATCAATCTAAGTACAAAAATTGATAAAAGAGCAAGTATCGTCCAGCACAAGAAAACATAGTCACCCCAGTAAAGAAGTGAGGGCCATTGCCAGGGACAAACATAGAATGAGATAATGTTTTATTATAAACAATCCTATTCTAAAAACATAAAATATTTATTTTCATCATAATCAGAAGAGAAGATGAATTTCTTGTTAATAGAAACACTGCTTACCTGACATTGGCAGGGAGGTGACACACGGATGGTCAATCTTCAGCACAGTCTGTAAGTTCCTAACTCTGTGCCTACAACCAGAAAGCTTTAAAAAAGAGCACAGTGAAGAAGGACAAAGAAATGAGATTGGATGAAAAGGAAAATCTCAGTCGGTGAAAGAATATAAATAACAGCCACGATTTAAAACAAAGTTGAATATGATAAAAAAGAATCAATCAATAAATGTCAAACATGGAAAGTCGAACAGGAAACAAGGGAAGCTCACTTTTTTCAGGGTCACCCACTTTCGAAAATCCAAGATTATTAGAAATAACTGAGTCCAAATCCTCATCCACCAACCAACTCCTCCTCTGTGATACAAGGACAGAACCAGTCCAGGTAGCACCCTGTACAGACTGGTCTCTAGCTGACCTCACAATGACTCCCTGTGATGTCATTGCACTGGGCCAATCACGGCTGAACAAAACCTCAGTAATTTGCAGTAGTTGTTGCTTTCCCTGTTCCCTTTAACTTAAATAAAACCTTTAATGTTATTTTTTTCATTTTACATACCAACCACAGTTTAACCTCTCCTCCCCCCCCCCACATTTTCCTTCAACCAACTCCCCAAACTCCTCATAGAAGGTATAGGCTGCCTTGGGGAGTCAACAAAAAGATTGGCATATCAACCCAAGGAGGACCAAGACCCTCCCATGTATCCATTCTGAGTTAGGTATTTCTCCATAAGGAATGGGCTCCAAAAAGACAGTTCATGAGCTGGAGATAAATCCTGGTCCCACTGTGCCCAAGTCACAGAACTCTCACCCATTTTCAGAGGGCCTAGTTCAGTCCTATGCGGATTTCTCATCTGTCAGTCCAGTGTCAGTGAGTTCCAACTAGTTCAGGTCAGCTGTCTCTTGGGTGTCCCCATCGGTCTCTTAATCCCATTTGCTCCTATAATCTGTCCTCCCTCTCTTCAACTAGACTCCAGGAGCTCGGTCCAGTGCTTTGTCCTGCAGCTTTTCTTAAATTATTAATGGACCAATACATTTAGTGTTTGCTTCTGTTCACTTTGTGGTTCCTCTTGCCCACCCCACAGTGTCTTTTCTTTCTCTTTTCCTTCCTCTTCCTCTCCCTCCTCTCCCCTCCATCCTCTTTCTTTGGCTCCAATACCTTCCCCTCTTGTCTTTGACAGATCTAACTTTGTAGTTCAGCTGGCCTCCTGTTCACTGTGTAGCCCTCAGGGTTGCAGCATCCTTCACAGCCCCCAAAGATTAAGATCATAGGCATGAGCCCGTGTCCTGGCTCTAAGTGTCCTCTTTTGGGGTTCCAATGTGAGTTAGTCCTTTTCACCTTACCTGGGTTAGAATCACGTAGATTCTAGTCTTCATGTCCTCCTCTACTTCTTGCTTGAGTTTGAGTTGGTGACATCTCAATTTTCTGCATTTGCCTTCAGGATTCCAACTAGCTTCTGTGATTCTGACCCACCCCCATGGGCTTTTGTCCCTCCTATCTAAGTCAGACAGACACGCTCACTCTCTTTTAAGATGCCCTGTTCATAAACTTCTATCACAACAGAATAGTCACAAATTAACATGGGCTTAGCAGAGCTGGTTGCTCACCACCCCCACCCTACCCATGCTGCCCAGAAGTCAAGGCAGACTCATTGCTGTCACACAGTCACACATTGACTGTGTCTCGTTCATCCACCTCCACCAGAGAAAGAATGGACCCTTCAAGTATCCCAAATTCATGGCCACGTCCTCTGTAGTGTAGGATACTAAATGAACCTGCTTCCTATTGGTGCAGGACCTCCCTTTCCCTCAGAAACCTCAATTCCATGGAGACATGCTTTGTTTGACAGGGATGAAACTGCTTCAGACACCCACTGCATGGCCATTGTAGCTAGAGTCCTCGTGCCTGGATGGAATTTCTCCTAGCATCACCGTCTCTCTGCAGCTCCCATCTTTCCTCGCTCCCCACTAAAGATACAAACTCATATACCAAGGAAAAATGCAAGAATCCGTGGAAAAGTGTAAAGTCAGAATATAAAACCTGGCAACACAATCTGAAAAAACAAATAGGTTGACAATGCCTTGTATTTTTACTGGGAAAACTCACTGATGAATCCAACAATCTCAAGAAATGACTGCAATGATCCACTAATATTCCAATAGTCCATAAAACTGAGGCAAGGATACTTTCAAATGTTTTTATAAAACAACCTCTTCTCGTAAAGCTATTACTCTCTAGCCAAGAAAGACACCTTGAAAAGAGATGAGTATCTGAAAGGGTTGTTGACTAAGAACATTGGGATATCCTTAAGGAAAGTACTCGATCATTAACTTCTTAGTCATTGACACAATAAAATGATCATTCTTCATGATCAAGATACCTTCAGGGGAACACAAGAATCAATCTACAAACAAAACTTGAAAAAAAAACAAGCATAGTCAAAAATCAAGAAAACATAGTCACCCCTGAAAAGAAATGAAATGCCACTGCCAGGGACAAACATAGAATGAGAGAATGTTTTCCTATGAACAACCCTATTCTACAAACATAAAAACATTTATTTTCATCATACTCAAAAGAAAAGATGAATTTCTTAATAGAAACACTGCTCACCTGACATAGGCAGGGAGGTGACACACGGCTGGTGAATTTTCAGCGTAGTTTAGTAAATTTTTTAGTGTGTGCCTACAAACTAAAACTTAAAAAACTAAAGAAGCTTAAAAAAAAGAGCACAGTGAAGAAGGACAAACAAATGAGACTGGATGATAAGGAAAATCTCAGTCAATGAAAGAATAGAAATAACAGCCACGATTTAAAACAAAGTTGAATATGGTCAGAAAGAATCAATCAATAAATGTCAAACATGGAAAGTCGAACAGAAAACAAGGGAAACTCACTTTTTTCAGGGTCACCCACTTTGCAATATCCAAGAATAGGAGAAATAACTGAGTCCAAATCTTCATCCACCAACCAACTCCTCCTCTGTGATACAAGGACAGAACCCAGCCCCAGGCTGCTCCTTATACAGACTGGTCTCTTGCTGACCTCACAATGACTCCCTGTGATGTCACTTGCACTGGGCCAATCACGGCTGAACAAAACCTCAGTATTCTGCTGTAGTTCTTGCCTTGCCTGCTCACTTTCATTTGAATAATTTTTTTATTATTTTCCTTCAAACAACTCCCAAATCTCACTACCGTGGTGTGTGAACAAAGTCTGGCCTATCAATTGTAGGCACGTTCAAGCTCCTCTGCTATATTAAGGCTGAGAATTTTATTTTTCCATAAGGAAGGGGCTTAAAATAACAGTTCATGCCCTGGGGATAAATCCTGTTCCCACACAGTAGCCCCACTGAGTACCCAAATCACAGAACTCTCACCCATTTTCAGAGGGCCTCATCTGGTCCTATGCGGATTTCCTATCTGTCAGTACGTGTCAATGAGTCCCCACTACGTCATGTCAGCTGTCTCTGTGGGTTTCCCCATCATGATCCTGACCCCTTTGCTCATATAATCCCTCCTCCCTCTCTTCGACTGGACTCCAGGAGCTTGGCCCAGTGCTTCGTCCAGCAGCTTCTCTTAACTCACTCGTTTATGGACCAATCCATTTAGTGCTTGCTAAGTTCACTTTGTGGTTCCTCTTGCCCTCCCCCATGGTGTCTTTTCTTTCTCTTTTCTTTCATCTCCCTCTCTCATCTCTCCTCTCTCTCCTGCTTTCTTTGCTCTTTTCTTCTCCCATTTTGTCCTTGACAGAGGCTTCCTCTGTAGTTCAGCTGGTCTTAAGTTCACTATGTAATCCTCTGGGTTCCAGCATCCTTCACAGACCCTAAAGATTAAGAGAGCACACAGGAGCCTCTAGTCCTGACTCTAAGTGTGCTGTGCTTGGGTTCCCATGAGAATTAGTCCTTGTCACCTTGCCTGTGTTAGAATCACCTAGGACACTGGTGAGAGACAGCATTGGTATGTCTGTGAAGGAAGTCAAGGAAGAGCCACCCTGAATATGGATGGCACCATTCTGTGGGTTGAGAACCTAGATGGACTCCATGAACAACAAGGAGCTGGGACGCCTCCTCTCTGCTTCCTGCCTGCCTGAAGAATTTCCTCTGATATGTGGCGCTGCTGTCATGATGTTATATAAATACTCAACCCCAGACCTCTGAAACTCTGAACCCGAACGCATTCTTTGTCCTTTCATATTGTCGCAGCGGTGAGGAACTGACCAATACAGTTCCTACATCTATAGGAATTAACCACATCAGTCATGTGATTTCGGGTCCTGTCTTCCAACATCTCACAGCTGAAGGACTGAACTCCCTTGCTCATGATGGACATTGTCTTTCCTCATTGGTCGAGGGCTCGTGAATATGTCCTGTTTCCTACTGTAGCAGAGGCTCTTGGGTCACATTCAGTCTTCCCGGGGTCTTTTTCACCTACTGCTGCTGAAGGCCCTCACAGCAAAGCTTACATGAGTAATGAGTGCTCTCAAGGATTTGGACCTAACTCTCTGTGAGGTACCCATGTCTCCCTAGATAGAAGCTGGCTGATGTGGGTCAGAGGATCCAATGTTTTAATTCCTGGAGGACCAGATGCTGTGGTCAAAGGGGACTGTCACACAACCCGAGCTTCCTCCCAGCTCCCCAATCAGGTAAAACTTAAACGCAAACACCTGCTTCACAGAAAGATTCTTTATTAAGCAGGGAAGAAAAAAGTGGCTGATTTCTGACTCTGGCAGGAAAGCATCAGCAAATGACCTCACAGGTATAATTTTAAGGAGTAGGAGAAGGGATGCTGTGGTAAAGGAGATAAGTGACAACGGAAAAGGGGAGGGGAAAATGGAGATGGGCAGGGGTTTTGTCCTAGAGAGACAAAAGATTATCTCTGGACAAATGGGGGATGGAAGAGGCCCATAGACAAATAACAGTTTACCAAGTTAAAATGGGAAGCCCTGTCTTACGAGGAGGTATTTTAACTTTAAACGGGCATGTTCATTAGGTGAGCCAAAGGGGCTTTTATAGCTAGACTTTGGTATTCAGTCTGAGGAGGAAGGAGTGGCCAAATGAGGGAATAGACCTTGGTGGCCTGCTTTGGGAATAACCTAACAGTGTTTAGAAGGCAGAGGGATGGGGGATAAGGGCTAGGCCTGCCAGAGCCATGCTTGAGGTGGCCAGAGTCCCTTCAGTGGGCTACAAGTGACGACCTGAGCCAAGGAGTTTTCTCTTCATGTCACACTTTCTCCCTCTTTCCTGTCCCTTCACAAATGACTCCCAATTTTAGCTTTTCTTCTGCAGAGCTCAGCCTGTGGCGACTTGTGACTTCAAATATGACACCCGCGATTCCTCCATATTCTTCTTCCAGTGCTGCTCCTCCAAATGGATTGGTGTCTCTGTCTTTGAATCTGGGTGGGCGTGGGGCTCTGCCAGGAGAGTGAGGGAAAGTGTTGCTGTGGAATTCCAAGGGTAGGTTGTTAGAAGGAGTGGAGCCTCTGCCTGGCTGAAGCACAGCCGATAGGAAATGTGGTTCTTTGGTTCCCACATTCCTCCTGTTTCCCAGCTTTGTGTCTATGAGGAAATGAACAGAACCTTCACACAGTCTTCCCACCATCATGTTTTAAGTGCAAGGCCTCTCTGAGACTATGAGCCAAGACAAATCCCTCCTCCCAGAGGTCATGTCTGGGCACAGAGACACAGATGTAACTAATCTGGATGGATGGATGGATGGATGGATGGATGGATGGATGGATGGGTGATGGAATGGATGGATAGGTGGATGGATGGGTGGATGGGTGGATGGACAGATAAATGACCGGATAGACAGATTTCGTCTGTCCTGCCTGTGGTAGTCTCACAAGCTTAGCTGCCAACTGTTGCTATCCACTTGAAGGGCCTTACAGTTTAAATGTCCTGTTATTCAGTGACAACATCGAAACATTGTTTAAGATAACTATCCTGAGCCTTCATCCAATCTTAATTTCCTTACAAATTTCTGTCTCACTACCTGCATGGATTCAATAGGACAGCCTCATAGACTCATAGATTTGAATGCTTAGTCATTGGGGTGATGCTACGTGACAAGGATGAGGAGGTGTGACCCTGTTGGAGGAAGTCTGTCACTGGAGGTGGTCCTTGGGGCTTCAAATGTTCAACAGGCCTTCTCTCTCTCTCTCTCTCTCTCTCTCTCTCTCTCTCTCTCTCTCTCTCTCCTCTCTCTCTCTCTCTCTCTCTCTCCATTTCATTCTAGTTTAGGTCTCTTGTAAAGTCAACAGTCCCTTGGGACATGGGTCCCACCTCACGGTCTTATTTAAAAGTCATTATTCTTCAAATGTCTGACTTACACAAAACCAAAGTGAGATTACATTTAAGCCCTTTTAAGTATATATGGGAATATATTTGAGAATGAGTTTTGTGGGAACACCATCTTTATCTTGCCCCATCTTTAAACACATTTAGGTAGCACACAGAGTGTATTTAGCCACACAAATGACACCAGATAGATGTCTTTGGCTTAGTTTGGTTCATGGTGTGGCAAGTAGAGTGGTAGAAGGGGGGCTCTGTCTCTGGGAATTCTAGATTCAGATGATGAACGTTACCTTGAAGAAAGCATGCTTGCTGGGGGCCATTCTGATAGTTCAGGAGTTACAGCTCCTATGTGTTTCTACAGAAACAAATGCAGGAAACAGTGTGTATTTGCCTCTCTTCATTTGTGTGTGTGTCTATGTGTGTGTGTTTTTGTGTGTGTGTATTTGTAGTTGAATAGTGGAGGTAAGCAAGGAAGCAAGAAAGTTCTATTTGAACAATCCACTATTCATTCTCTCTCTCTCTCTCTCTCTCTCTCTCTCTCTCTCTCTCTCTCTCTCTCTCTCTCTTTTAGCTGAAAATAGATTCTTCTCTCATACAATACATCCTAACCACAGTTTCCTGTCCTTCCACTTCTCCTAGCTGCCTCACATATCCTGCCCTCTCCCACATATCCACTCTCCTTCTGTTTCCTCTTCAGAAATGAGCAGGCCTTAGGAGATGACAACCAAACAGTACAAAACAAGATACCACAAGTATCACAAGACAAAGCAAAAGCTCCCATATCAGGGCTGGAGAAGGCAACCCAATAGGAGGAAAAGAGTCCCAAGTGCAGGATAATAAGTCACAGATGCACCCTCTCCTACTATCAGTAATCCCAGAAACACACCAAACAGCCATAACATACACAGAGAACCTGATGCAGACCATTGCAGGCTCCATGTTTGCTTCTTCAGTCCCTGTAAACCCCTGTAAGCCCGCTTGGTTGATTTGGTGAACTCTGTTCTCTTGGTGTCCCCTATCCCCTCTGTCTTCTAGTCTTTCCTCCCTATCTTCTGTGGGGTTTCCTGATCAGTGAATGGAGGGACCTGATGGAGACCTCTAATTTAGACTCACCCTTCCAATAATGTATTGTTGTGGGTCTCTCCATCCACTGCTATCTTCTGCAGGACGAATCCCCTTTGATAACAATTGGACAAGACACTGATCTGAGTATAGCACAATATTAGGAATTAGAAATCATATCTTCGATATCTTTTTTTTTATTTGACCAGGTGTATTTGGTCTTAGCCTAGGTTTCTGGGCTGTCTAGTCTCTGGCTTCTGCTATCCAGCAGTGTTCCTACATGGGCTCCCTCTTGTGGTGGGGCCTCAAGATAGACCAGTCATTGGTTGGCCACTCCCACAAGCTCTTGCCACCATTGCACCAGCACATCTTGACAGCAGGACAGGTTATATGGTGAGGCTTTTGTGACTGGGTTGGTGTTCATATTTCTCTTTTCATATCCTGCAGGGTACCTTTTTTGCCAAAGACACCAGAATACAGGGGTAAAGGCTCCTCCAAATTATCACCAACTCAACATGTTTACATTCAGTGAGCTCTATGGAAGTTGCCCTTGGCTATAGAGCACCACAGTCATTTTTCAGAGGGTGACCTGAGTCCTAGCATCAGACTGGGTTATTTAGGGAAACCCATGGACAACAACTCAATTGAATGTAACCCAGTCCCACCACTGGAATCATTGCCTGACTAAAAAGATGGCCAGTTCAGACTCGGTATCCTCCATTATTGGGTGTTCTCACTAGGGTCACGCTCCTAGATTCCAGGGAGTTTCCAATGCACTAGGATTCCACACCACCCCCAGATGTCTACCAATCCCAGGTATCTCTTTCCAAACTCTCCTTTTATTCCCAACATCCTGATCCCATCCCACCCAACTCTACTCTACCCACAGCATTTATTCTATTTCCTCTTTCCAGGGAGATCTATGCTTCCCCCTGTAGATCTCCTCTTTCCCTAACCTCTCTGAATTGTAGATTATCATTAATTTAATAGCTAATATCCACTTGCAAGTGAATAAATACCATATCTGTCTTTTTAGGTCTGGATTATTTCTTCTTGTGAGATGATTTTTTTTCTGGTTCTGTCTATTTGCTTGAAAAATCTCAGGATCTCTCTCTCTCTCTCTTCTTTATCTTCTGAGTAGTACTCCATTGTTTAAGTGTACCCCATGTTCTTTATTTAGTCTTTAGTTGAATAACATCTAGGTTGTTTCCATTTTCCTGCTATTACAAATAAAACTGCAGTGATCAGAGGTGAGTCAGTGTCCTTGTGGTTGGATGAAGTGTCCTCCGTGTATATGACCAAGACCGGCATAACTTGGTCTTGAGTAGATCAGTTCCCAGTTCATGAGGAACTACCATATTGGTTTCTATACTGGCTGTACACATTTGCGTATCCCACCAGCAACGGAGGAGTGTTTCTCTTGCTCCACATTTTGCCAGCTTGAGGTGTCACTTGTTTTATTAATGTTAGCCATCCTGGCAGTTGTAAGTTGAAATCTCGGAGTTTTTTAGATTTGCATTTTTCTGATAGGTAAGAATATTGAGCATTTCTTGATGTGTTTCTCTGCCATTTGAGATTATATCTGTTGAGAATTCTCAGTTTCGACCAGTACCCGATTTTTAAATTGGATTGTTTGGTTTGTTGATGTCTAATTTCTTAAGTTCTTTATATATTTTATATATTAGCCCCCTATCAGATGTGAAGTTGGTTAAATATTTTTCCTCTCTGTAGGCTCCTGTTTTGTCCTATTGACACTATCCTGTGCCTTATAGACACTTCTCAGTTCCTGAGGTCTCATTTATGAGTTATTGATCTTAGTGCCTGTGCTATCAGTGTTCTCTTCAGGACGTTGTCTCCTGTGACCATGTGTTCAAGGTCGTTCCCACTCTCTCTCCTGTTAGGTTCACTGTGTCTGGTTTAATGGTGAGATCTTTTGATTGACTTGGACTTGTATTTTGTGCATTGTGGTAAATCTGGATCTTTTTGCATTTGTCTAAATGTCCACATCTATTTAGAACAGCACCATTTGCTGAAGGTGCTTTCTTTTTTCCATTATGTATTTCTGTTTTCTTTATTAAAAACCAGCTGTCCATAGGAGTGTGGATTTGTGTCTGGGTCTTCAATTGCATTAAATGCTTCAACCTGCCTGCTTTTTATGCCATCACCTGATCTTTTTTGTTGCTACTTCTCTATAGTAGAGCTTGTGATTCGGTGTGTGATGCCTCTGGCATTCTTTTCTTGCACAGAATTGTTCTATCTATACTGGGTTTTTGTTTTTCCATATGAAGTTGAGTACTGTTCTTATCAGGTCTGTGAAGAATTGTGTTGGAATTTTGATGGGAATTTTGTTGGATCTGCAGATTGCTTTTGTTCAAATGGCTATTTTTTAGCAGGATAATACTATTCTTTCCTGAACATGGGAGATCTTTCAAACTTCTGATACTTTTTTAAATTTCTTTCCTCAAAGACTTGAAATTTTTATCATACAAGTCTTTCACTTGATTGGTTAGAGTTACCCAAATTTATGTTACATTATTTGAGTTCTTGTGAAGGGTGATGTTTCCCTGATTCCTTCCTCAGTTCTTCTGTCATTTGTGTATAGGAGGGATACTGAGTTTTTTGAGTTAATCTTGTATTTAGCCATTTTACTGAAAGTTTTCTCTCAACCTTAGGAGTTCCCTAGTAGAATATTTAGAGTCACTTGTGTATGCTGTCATATCACCTTCAAGTAAAGATACGTTTGATTTTTTTTCCATTTTATATCTCCTTCAGTTGTCTTCTTGCTTTAGCTAAAAGTTCAAATCCTATATTGCACAGACAGGGAGAGTGTGGACAAACTGTCTCGTTTCCCACTTTAGCAGAATCGTTTTGATTTTCTCTCCATTTAATTTGATGTTTGCTATAGGCTTTCTGTAAATTGCCTTTGTTATGATTAGGTATGTTCACGGTTTCCCTAATCTCTACAGGAGTTTATCGAGAAGGGCTGTTGGATTTTTGTCAAAAGCTTTTTCAACATCTAGTGAGATGATCATGTGGGTTTTTTCTTCCAGTTTATTTGTATGGTGGATTACATTTACTGATTTTTGTATGTTGAACCATCTCTCAGTCTGTGGATGAAACTTGCTTGTTTATGGTTCATGATCTTTTAATATGTTCTTGGATTCAGCCTGAAAATATTTTATTGAATAATTTTACATCTACTTTCATGAATCTTTATATAACTTGAGCACCAGGGTAGGTGGCATCATAAAAAGAATTGGGCAATATTCCTTATCTTTCTGTTTGTTAATTTGAGGAGTATTGGTGTTCATTCTTCTTTGAACATTGAGTAGAATTCTTTGCTAAACCCATCTGGCCTGGGGCTTTTTGCAGCATGCTTCTCTTTCCCTAGGGCTTGTATTTCTATTTAAATTGTTTATCTGATCTTGATGTAACTTTGGTAAGTGGTATCTATTGAAAAAATTATCTGTTTCTTTTAGATTTTCCAATTAGGTGGAGTACAGGTTTTAAAAGTATGTCCTTATGATTCTCTGTATTTCCTCAGGGTCAGCTGTTGTGTCCCCATTTTGCTTTTGAGTTCACTACTTTGGAAATCCACTCTTTGTCTTTTAGTTAGTTTGGATGAGGATTTGTCTATGTTTGTATTTCTCAAAGAACTAGCTCTTTGTTTCATTGTTCTTATGTTCTCTTTGTTTTCATTTTACTGATTTCAGCCCTGACATTGATAATTTCTTACCACCTACTCCTTCTGCTTCTTTTTGTTCTAGATCTTTCAGGTGTGCTGCTAAGCTGCTAGTGTGAGATCTGTGCTACTGTTTATGTAGGCACATAGAGCCATGAAATTTCCCCTTAGGACCACTTTTCTTGTGTCGCATATGTTTGGCTATGTTGTATATTTCTTTTCCTTGAATTCTACATAGTCTGAATTTCTTTTTAATTTCTATCTTGATCCATTTTTATTGAGTATATAGCTTTTCAGTTTTCCTGAGTTGTAAGATTTTTGTAGTTTCCAGTCTTTTGATGAGCAGCTGCACACCGTGCTCTGGTAGGATGCAGGGGCTTATTTCCATTTTCTTGTATCTGTTGAGACTTGTGTTCTGCCCAAGTATGTTGTCAGTTTTGATGAAAGTTCCATATGTGCTGAGAGGAAGTTGTTTTTTGTTTGGGTGGTGTAGTAATAACAGGAACGGCAGGCTGTGTCCCGCCACCCGACCGCCAGCACGGCTAGCTTTACCCAAAATAATTACACGGAAACTGTATTCTTTTAAACACTGCCTGGCCCATTAGCTCCAGCCTCTTATTGGCTAGCTCTTACATATTGATCTAACCCATTTCTAATATTCTGTGTAGCACCACGAGCTGGCTTACCAGGAAAGATCTTAACCTGTGTCTGTCTGGAGTGAGAGAATCATGGCGTCTCACTGACTCGGCTTCTTTCTCCCAGCATTCTGTTCTGTTTACTCCGCCTATCTAAATTCTACCCTATCAGAGGCCAAGCAGTTTCTTTATTAATTAACCAATGAAAGCAACAGATAGAAAGATGACCCTTCTCCATCATTTCCCCTTTTTCTGTTTAAATAAAAAAGAAGGCTTTCATTTTAACAAAGTAAAATTACATATAGCAAAACAGTTATCAAGCAAGAATTACAGTTACAATATTTATATCTATTTTATCTTTTATCATAACTAAGGAAAACCACAACTATGTATCCATTCTTCAACTCCATCAGAGACTCCGGAAGGATATAATATTAACTAAGTAAACAAGAAATCCAAAACTCTAGAAATGACAGAGACATCTCGCTGCCTGTATAGTCACCCAAAGTTCTTTTGTACCGTTGGGGCATCCATCTTCGGCCTGCAGGTCCATAGTTTCCAGCAGACATTTCCATGAAGCAGGAAATTTCAAAGGCAGTTCAGACACTATCTGCTGTGTCCTGCAGAATGTCTTGTAGACTCTTTCATAAATCAGGAACCCTGAAAGATCATTTCACCTTTAGGCAAGTTTAGCAGTCCTCTCTCTAAGGGTTCGCTGTTCCAGTTTATGCAATAGTCCAGGCAAGAGCAGTTTCTTGCCCAAATGGCTATCAAACTCCATAAGGAGCCTCTTCTATGCCCATCTTCCTCTTGAAGTAGCTGGGGCTGCCAGGAGCAGACATGTCTCATTGTCAGAAAAACCCTAAGTTATTAAAATATTTTAAATGCCATATTCTGCAGTCTTCGAAAGATATGAAGAATGCCTATCTAACTGAAATAAATCTCTATATATCTAGAAAATCTAACTAACATGACTACAAGCTTGACTATTATTGATGATTATCCATTAGCAACTTATATTTCCTAATTATACATTACATTTTTAAATGAACTACACAATCACAATACCTTAATCAATATCAGAAATACATATACATATAACAAAATTGACCTTATAATCCATACCAATGCAAATTATTCATATCTATATCATATCCCCCTTTAAATGTAAAAGAACATTTATAAACCATATTTGGGAACATGGGTGCAGTTTTTTCTCTCCAAACTGCTTCCTGTTGAATGGGGGCATCATTAATTAGGTCTTTCATGGTATAACCTGTGTGCCAGGGTCATCTCAGTTGGCAGTTGAGTGAAGTAATTTTTTGAGGGTGTTCACAGCAACCTTTCAGGAGGGCGTGGTCTATCATACCATATTGGAATAGAAGAAAGCCACAGGGTCGCATCCTCTGTGAAAACAAAAGAAGACCCTCTCCAAAGCATCATATCCTTAGTCCCAAATTCTGAAATCATAATACCCTTATATCCATTCTGGTTTAGCTTGGCAGCCCATGTAATGAAATGTCTCTATTTAGCTCCTTCACAGTCAAAAATTTTAAAGAAAACACAATGTACATAATCCAGACTGTGAATTTTCCATTTTTACGTGGCTTATTTTTCTTTATTTCTTTTAATCTATAACTATCTGTACTCTGTCTCTTTAAAGACTTTACTCTTTTTTTTTAACCATTAACTTTATTCTCTATATTGTTTTTCTTCTCTCTCTCAAGCCTATGTACATTCATCCAACACTGTGGTCTTTTATGTCTGAATCTGTTTTATTGTGAATCTGTAAGTTTTTTACTATCCAGGAGCATTTCTTAAAATGTTAAGCAGTTCTTAAAAACTTAAGTTGTACCATGTACGGGTAATACGGTACTGCCTGTGTCCGGCCCAGTCTAAACCTTAACTGTGCTATTTTTTTTTTTTTTATGGTAAAGATTTTACAGGTCAGTTTTTAATACATTTGCAAATGCTTACAAATATTTCAATAAAATTATGAGAAAAAATTGAAATAGAAGAAAAACATGGGGACATGAATGAAGAAGCAACTTTATATTATTTTAAATCTTTTTGACATACTTGAAAAATGTGCACAATAATTATTAAAGCCTACTAATAATATAAATTTATGAATCTCACTGTTATGTCTACACATATTCCTTTATAGGGAATTGACCATGTATTCCACATTCCCCCCATTTATCACTTTTTTTTTTATTCTTTTTTAATTAAAATTTCCACCTGCTCCCCATTTCCCATTTCCCTCCCCTCCTCCCAAATATTGCCCTCCCCCCACTTCCCTCCCCCTATCCCCACTCCTCTTCTCCTCCCCCCACTCCATTTCCCCCTCCCTCTCGATACTGAAGAGCAGTCCAAATTCCCTGCCCTGCGGGAAGACCAAGGTCCTTCTATCTACGTCCAGAAAGGTGAGCGTCCAAACAGGCTAAGCTCCCACAAAGCCAGTTCATGTATTAGGATCGAAACCTAGTGCCATTGTCCTTGGCTTCTCATCAGTCTTCATTGACCGCCATGCTCAGAGAGTCCGGAATCAACCCATGCTTATTCAGTCCCAGACCAGCTGGCCGTGGTGGGCTCCCAATAAATCAGTTCCACTGTCACAGTGGGTGGGTGCATCCCTCGTGGTCCTGAATTTTTGCTCATGTTCTCCCTCCTTCTGCTCCTGATTTGGACCTTAAGAGCTCAGACCGTTGCTCCAAATTGAGACTCTGTCTCTACCTCGATCCATCGCCAGATGAAGGTTCTAAGGTGATATGCAAGATATTCATCAGTATAGGATAGGGTCATTTCAGGTTCCCTCTCCTTAGTTGCCCAAGGTACCAGCTGGGGACATATTCCTGGACACCTGCGAACCCCTCAAGAGTCAAGTCTCTTGCCAACCCTAAGATGGCTCCCTTAGATAGGATATATACTTCGTTGCTCCCGTATCCATCCTTCCTATATCCCAACCATCCCAATCCTCCGAGCTCCTCCCATCCTCCCCTTCTCATATTTCTCATCCCATTTCCCCTTTGCCCCATGCCACCTCACCCGCAAGTTCCCAGTTTTTGCCCTGGAATCTTGTCTACTTCCCCCTCTCCATGCGGATGACTATATGATTTTCTTTGGGTTCACTTTCTTTTTTTTTTTTTTTTTTTTTTTTTAAAGATTTATTTATTCATTATGGATACAGTGTTCTGCAGGTCAGAAGAGGGCACCAGATCTTACTACAGATGGTTGTGAGCCACCATGTGGTTGCTGGGAATTGAACTCAGGACCTCTGGAACAGCAGGCAGTGTTCTTAACCGCTGAGCCATCTCTCCAGCCCATGGGTTCACTTTCTTATTTAGCTTCTATAGGATCACACATTATATGCTTAATGTCTTTTATTTTATGGCTAGAAACCGATTATGAGTGAGTACATCCCATGTTCCTCTTTTTGAGTCTGGGATACCTCACTCAGGATAGTGTTTTCTATTTCCATCCATTTGCATGCAAAATTCGAGAAGTCATTGTTTTTTACTGCTGAGTAGTACTCTAATATGTATATATTCCACACTTTCTTCATCCATTCCTCCATTGAAGGGCATCTAGGTTGTTTCCAGGTTTTGGCTATTACAAACAATGCTGCTATGAACATAGTTGAACAGATACTTTTGTCATTTGATGTGGCATCTCTTGGGTATATTCCCAATAGTGGTATTACTGGATCTTGGGGTAGGTTGATCCCAAATTTCCTGAGAAATCGCCACACTGATTTCCAAAGTGGTTGTACAAGTTTGCATTCCCACCAGCAATGAATGAGTGTGCCTCTTTCTCCACAACCTCTCCAGCAAAGGCTATCATTGGTGTTCTTGATTTTAGCCATTCTGACAGGTGTAAGATGGTATCTCAAAGTTGTTTTAATTTGCATTTCCCTTATCGCTAAGGAGGTTGAGCATGACCTTAGGTGTCTTTTGGCCATTTGAATTTCTTCTGTTGAGAATTCTCTGTTCAGATCAGTGCCCCATTTTTTATTGGGTTCATTAGCATTTTAAAGTTTAGTTTCTTGAGTTCTTTATATATTTTGGTGATCAGACCTTTGTCTGTTGCAGGGTTGGTGAAGATCTTCTCCCAGTCAGTGGGTTGCCTTTTTGTCTTAGTGACAGTGTCCTTTGCTTTACAGAAGCTACTCAGTTTCAGGAGGTCCCATTTATTCAATGTTGCCCTTAATGTCTGTGCTGCTGGGGATAAACGTAGGAAGTGATCTCCTGTACCCATATGTTGTAGAGTACTTCCAACTTTTTCTTCTATCAGGTTCAGTGTGTTCAGACTAATATTGAGGTCTTTAATCCATTTGGACTTGAGTTTTGTGCATGGTGATAGATATGGATCTATTTTCATTCTTCTACACGTTGACAACCAGTTCTGCCAGCACCATTTGTTGAAGATGCTCTCTTTTTTCCATTGAATACTTTTAGCTCCTTTATCAAAAATTAGGTGTTCATAAGTTTGTGGGTTAAAATCAGGGTCTTCTACTCGGTTCCATTTGTCGACTTCTCTGTTTTTATGCCAATACCAAACTGTTTTCAATACTGAGGCTCTGTAATAGAGTTTGAGGTCAGGGATGGTAATGCCTCCAGACGATCCTTTATTATATAAGATTGTTTTGGCAATCCTGGGTTTTTTGTTTCTCCATATAAAGTTGATTATTGTCCTCTCAAGATCTGTGAAGAATTTTGATGGGATTTTAATGGGGATTGCATTGAATCTATAAATTGCCCTTGGTAGAATTGCCATTTTTACTATGTTGATCCTCCCTATCCAAGAGCAAGGGAGATCCTTCCATTTTCTGGTATCCTCCTCAATTTCTTTCTTCATTGACTTAAAGTTCTTGTCAAATAGATCCTTTACTTCCTTGGTTAGGGTTACCCCAAGATATTTTATGCTATTTGTGGCTATCGTGAAGGGTGATGCTTCTCTGATTTCCATCTCTGCTTCCTTATCCTTTGTGTATAGGAGGGCAACTGATTTTTTGGAATTGATCTTGTATCCTGCAACGCTACTAAAGGTGTTTATCAGCTGAAGGAGTTCTTTGCTGGAGTTTTTGGGGTCGCTTATGTACACTATCATATCGTCTGCAAATAATGAAAGTTTAACTTCTTCCTTTCCGATTTGAATCCCTTTGATCCCCTTATGTTGTCTTATTGCTATTGCTAGAATTTCAAGCACTATATTAAAGAGGTATGGAGAGAGTGGACAACCTTGTCGTGTTCCTGATTTTAGTGGAATAGCTTTGAGTTTCTCTCCATTTAATTTGATGTTAGCTGACGGCTTGCTATAAATAGCTTTTATTATAGTTAGGAACGACCCTTGTATTCCTAATCTCTCTAAGACCTTTATCATAAAGGGATGTTGAATTTTGTCAAATGCTTTTTCAGCATCTAATGAAATGATCATATGGTTTTTTTCTTTCAGTTTATTTATATGATGGATTACATTGATAGATTTTCGTATGTTGAACCAGCCCTGCATCTCTGGGATGAAGCCTACTTGATCATAATGGATAATTTTTCTGATGTGTTCTTGGATTCGGTTTGCCAGTATTTTATTGAGTATTTTTGCGTCGATGTTCATGAGTGAGATTGGCCTGTAGTTCTCTTTCTTGGTTGTGTCTTTGTGTGGTTTTGGTATCAGAGTAACTTCAGCTTCATAAAAGGAATTTGGCAATGACTTCTCTGTTTCAATATTGTGAAATACATTAAGGAGTATAGGTATTAGGTCTTCTTGGAAGTTCTGGTAGAATTCTGCATTGAAGCCATCTGGACCTGGGCTTTTTTTGGTGGGGAGGTTTTTTATAACAACTTCTAATTCTTCGCGACTAACAGGTCTATTTAGATTGTTCACCTGGTCCTGGTTTAACTTTGGTATATGGTACTTATCTAAAAAAGTGTCCATTTCTATAACATTTTCCAATTTTGTGGCATACAGATTTTTGTAGTAAGATCTAATGATTCTCTGAATTTCCTCTGAGTCTGTGGTTATGTCTCCCTTTTCGTTTCTGATTTTGTTAATTTGCGTATTCTCTCTCCGCCGTTTGATTAGTTTGGATAGGGGTTTATCAATCTTATTGATTTTCTCCATGAACCAGCTTTTTGTTTCATTGATTCTTTGGATTGTTTTCTGTGTTTCTATTTTGTTGATTTCAGCCCTCAATTTGATTATTTCCAGTCTTCTACTTCTCCTAGGTGAGTCTGCTTCTTTTTTTTCTAAAGCTTTCAGGTGGGCTATTAAGTCTCCAATGTGTGCTTTCTCCGTTTTCTTTAAGTGGGCACTTAATGCTATGAATTTTCCTCTTAGCACTGCTTTCATAGTGTCCCATAGGTTTGAGTATGTTGAGTCTTCGTTTTCATTGAATTCAAGAAAGATTTTAATTTCTTTCTTTATTTCTTCCTTGATCCAGGTGAGGTTCAGTAGTTGATTGTCCAGTTTCCATGAGTTCATAGGCTTTCTGGGGATAGCATTGTTGTTGAATTCTAACTTTAATCCATGGTGATCTGATAAGACACAGGTGGTTACCGATATTTTTTTGTAACTGTGTAAGTTTGCTTTGTTACCGAGTATGTGGTCTATTTTCGAGAAGGTTCCATGAGCTGCAGAGAAGAAGGTATATTCTTTCCTATTTGGGTGGAATGTTCTATAGATGTCTGTTAAGTCCATTTGATTCATTACCTCCCTTAATCCTCTTATTTCTCTGTTAGGTTTCTGTTTGATTGACCTGTCCATTGGTGAGAGAGGAGTGTTGAAATCTCCTACTATTAGTGTGTGTGGTTTGATGACTGCCTTGAGTTTTAGTAACGTTTCTTTTACATAAGTGGGTGCTTTTATATTAGGGGCATATATATTCAGGATTGAGATTTCATCCTGGTGAATTGTTCCTGTTATGAGTAAAAAATGTCCATCTCCATCTCTTTTGATTGATTTTAGTTTGAAGTCAACTTTCTTAGAAATTAGTATGGCCACACCTGCTTGTTTCTTAGGTCCGTTTGCTTGATAAACCTTTTCCCAGCCCTTTACTCTGAGTAGATGTCTGTCTTTGTGGTTGAGGTGTGTTTCTTGTAAGCAGCAGAATGTTGGATCCTGTTTTCGTATCCAATCTCTTAGCCTGTGCCTCTTTATAGGTGAGTTGAGTCCATTGATATTAAGTGATATTAATGACCAGTGGTTGTTAACTCCGGTCATTTTTCCTTTCTTTCTTTCTTTCCTTTGGTAGTAGAGTTTGTGTGTTTCCCTTCTTCAAGTTGTGCTGGTGAAGGGTTTTTAGATGTCTGAGTTATTGTGGGCATTGTTGGACTCCTTGGCTTGTGATTTTCCTTCAATTACTTTCTGAAGGGCTGGATTTGTGGCTACGTATTGTTTAAATTTGTTTTTATCCTGGAAAACTTTGTTTTCTCCATTTATAGTGAACGAAAGCTTGGCTGGGTATAGTAGTCTGGGCTTGCATCCATGGTCTCGTAGTTTCTGCAGTATATCTATCCAGGACCTTCTGGCTTTCATGGTTTCCATAGAGAAATCAGGTGTAAGTCTGATAGGTTTACCTTTATAGGTAACTTGACCTTTTTCCTTTGCAGCTCTTAATATTCTTTCTTTATTCTGTATGTTTTGTGTTTTGATTATTATATGACGAGGAGATGTTTTTTTTTGATCCAGTCGATTTGGTGTTCTGTATGCTTCTTGGACCTTCAAAGGAATATCTTTCTTAAGGTTGGGAAAGTTTTCTTCTATAATTTTATTAAATATATTTTCTGGACCATTGAGCTGTACTTCTTCTCCTTCTTCTATCCCTGTTATTCTTAGGTTTGGTCTTTTTATTGTGTCCCAGATTTCCTGAATGTTTTGTGATGAGAATTTGTTGGTTATGCTGTTTTCTTTGATGAGAGTGTTTATTTTCTCTATGGTATCTTCAGTGTCTGAGATTCTTTCTTCTATCTCTTGTAATCTGTTGGTGGTACTTGTCTCTCTAGTTCCTGTTCGTTTATTCAAATTTTCCATCTCCATCCTTCCCTCGGTTTGTGTTTTCTTTATTACTTCCACTTCGTTCTTCAAGTCTTGAACCGTTTCCCTTACCTGTTTGATTACTTTTTCTTGTTTCTCTTGGTTTTCTTGGGTATCTTTGAGAGATTTATTCATTTCCTCTACCTTTTTGTTTGTAATCTCTAATTGGTTGTGGCAGTTTTTCACCTCCTGTTTAAGGTCCTCTATTATTTTCATAAAATTCACTTTTGAGTCGAATTCTTCTAATTCTTCTGTATTAGGGTTTAAACTTCTCATTTCGGGATTCCTGGATCCTGGTGATGTCACGTTGCCTTTCAAGTTGTTGGGGGAATTCTTGCATTGGCGCCTGTCCATCTTTTCCTTCAAATGGAGCCAGGAGAGGCCTGATGTCTTGGACCAGTCTTTGCTGTGACTAACTCTCTAGGTGTATCTCCTCAGTGTAGGGGCAGGAACCGTTCCCTTCCAGGTGAACTCCTCAACAACAAAACATGGATGCGTGGTATTCCAATAACCCGCGTAAAGAAGGCCGAATGCAAGGGGTCGGGCGGGGTCCAGTAGAACACAGGCGACACTGCAGTACAGGCTGGAGGTGCCTGCGCTCCCTTTCGGGGGGTTGCTGAGGCCTGCCCGCTGCTCTGGTTGGGTAGCCTTAGTGTAGGGGCGTTTGTGCTCTCTACCGGGACCGTCCGCCCCAGGATAGTACACACTCACCCGTCCCGATGAAACTTCTCGGCACCTACACAGGAACTCCTGGATGCCCCAATGAGCCAGGGACTAATGGAAGTAGGGCGCAGGCAGAGCAGGTCCAGCAGATCACAGCAGAGACTGCAGCCCCAGCAGCAGGGGCCCGCTTTCCCTGGCGGGGACCTTGAGGCCTGCCCTCTAGTCAGGGACTCACTGCTCTGGGTTGGTAGCCTTAGTGAAATGGCAGGAAACTGTTCCACAGCTAAGGACCTTGCAGACAAGGCAGGTTTGGGGGTGGGGGTGGAGGCGGGTGTGTAGGAGAGCAAGCCCTGCAGCAGGAGCTGGGGGAGGGGTGTTTGTGCTCTCTACCTGGACAGTCCGCCCCAGGATAGCACACACTCACCCGTCCCGATGAAACTTCTCGGCACCTACACAGGAACTCCTGGATGCCCCAATGAGCCAGGGACTAAGGGAAGTAGGGCGCAGGCAGAGCAGGTCCAGCAGATCACAGCAGAGACTGCAGCCCCAGCAGCAGGGGCCCGCTTTCCCTGGCGGGGACCTTGAGGCCTGCCCTCTGGTCAGGGACTCACTGCTCTGGGTTGGTAGCCTTAGTGAAATGGCAGGAAACTGTTCCACAGCTAAGGACCTTGCAGACAAGGCAGGTTTGGGGGTGGGGGTGGGGGCAACTGTGCTATTTTTTATTTTATTTTTTTTGTTTTTTGTTTTTTTTTTCGAGACAATGAAAGCAACAGATAGAAAGATGACCCTCCTCCATCAGGATGGACTCTTCTATAAGTATCTGTTAGATTCATTTGGTTGATAATGCCTGTTAGCTACATAATTCTCTATATAGTTTTTTTTTTCCTGAATGATCTATCTGTTGTCAAGACTACTGTATCAAAATCTCCCACTTTAGTGCATGAGGGTGAATGTGTTTTAAGCTGTAGTAGTGTTCCCTCTTACAAAGGTGGGTGCCCTGTGTTTTGGGCATGGATGTTAAGAACTGAAATGCCATCTTGGTAGTTAGCATATTTATTTGATTAATACATAGTGTACTTTGCCATCTCTTTTGGTTATTTTTGTTTTGAAGTCTATTTCGTTAGCTAATAAATTGGCTAAACCATCTTGCTTATTGGGGCGATTGTTGAAATATCTTTTTTCAACCCTTTACCCTAAGGTAATGTCTATCCTTGATGGGAGGTGGGTTTCTTATATATAGCAGAAGTATGGGTCCTATTTCCATTTCAATTCTTTTAATCTCAAAAATTTTAAGGGGGAATGGAAGCTATTCATACTGACCGAATCAGTGAAAAATGATTTATTATTCCTACTATGTTGTTTCTGTTGCTGGTGGTGGAGTATGTGTGTGTGTGTGTGCGGGTGTGGGCGTGTGCACACCTGCACACGCACACGTGTGTTTCCATTCTTTTGCTGTTTTGAGTGTGAGATTATTTATTTCCTGTGTTTTCAACTTGTTAGTATTCTTCTCATTTCTTCATTCCTAATATTCATGGTTTTAGACTTTGCACAGTGTACCAGATTTCTTGGATGTTTTGTTTCTGGAACTTTTAGGTTTAAAAAAATTTTTTTTTTAATTTTTCCATTCAAAAAAATTTAACTTCCTCCCATCCTCCCATTCCCCTCCCACTCTCCCACACCTCCTCCTCCCCCCACTTCCTTAAGAGAGGGCAGGGAATCCTGCCCTGTGAGAAGTGCAAGCCCTCCCCCATCCAGTCCTAGGAAGCCTTGCATCCAAATAGACAAATAGACTAGGGTCCCAAAAAGCCAGTACATGCAGTAGAAACAAGTCCCAACGCCTTTATCAATGGCTTCTCAGTCAGCCCCCATTTTCAGCCACATTCAGAGAGTCTTCTCAGTCAGCCCCCATTTTCAGCCACATTCAGAGAGTCCGGTTTGATCTCATGCTCATTCAGTCTGGTCCTGCTGGATTTGGTGAGCTCCCATTAGAACAGGCACACTGTCTCAGTGGGTGGACCAACCCCTCACAGTCCAGACTTCCTTGCTCATCTTTTCCTTCCTGCTCTTCAATTGGATCTTGGGAGCTCAGTTCATTGTTCTGATGAGGGACTTTGTCTCTATCTCCATCCATCACCAGATGAAGACTCTATGGTGATATTCGAGATAATCATCAGTGAGATAGTGGGGCAAGGCCAGTTCAGGCACCCTCTCCTCTGCTGCCCAAGAAGGGTCATCCCTGTGGACACCTGGGATCCCCTCTAGAGTCAAGTCTCTAACCCTAAAATGGCTCCCTTAATGTAGATATCTTCTTCCCTGCTCCTATATCTGCCCTTCCTCCATCTCCACCCTCCCACTCCCCCAAGCTCTCTCCAGTCTTTCCCTTTTCCCTTCTCTCTCCCCCACTCCCCTTCCCCTAACCACATCCCTACCCTCTCCTCCACCCCCATGCTCCCAACTTTTGCCAGGCAATCTTGTTTGCTTCCAATTTCCAAGAGGATCTATATGTTTTTCTTTGGGTTGACCTTGTTATTTGGCTTTTCTAGGCTTGTCAACTATAGGCTTAATGTCCTTTGTTTATGGCTAGAGTCCACTAATGAGTGAGTACATTCCATATTCATCTTTTTGGGTCTGGGTTATCTCACTCAGGATAGTGTTTTCTATTTCCATCCATTTGCATGCACAATTTAAAATGTCATTATTTTTTACCGCTGAGTAGCACTCTAATGTGTATATGTTCCACACTTTTTTTTTTATCCATTCTTCCATTGAGGGGCACCTAGGTTGTTTCCAGGACCTGGCAATTACAAATAATGCTGCTATGAACATAGTTGAACAAATGCTTTTGTAGTATGATTGGGCATCTCTTGGGTATATTCCCAAGAGTGGTATTGCTGGATCCTGATGTAGATTGATTTCCAATTTCCTGAGAAACCGCCACACTGATTTCCAAAGTGCTTGCACAAGATTGCATTTCCACCAGCAATGGATGAGTGTTCCTGTTGCCCCACACCCTCTCCAGCATAGGCTATCATTGGTGGTTTTGATTTTAGCTATTCTGACAGGTGTTAAGATGGTATCTCAAAGTTGTTTTGATTTGCATTTCCCTGATTGCTAAGGAGGTTGAACATGACCTCTGGTGCTATCTGGTAAAAATTTTCAGCCTCTGCATTGGTGGAGAATCAAGATTTTGTTAGACCTGACATAGAGGTGGACAAAGAATGGCTCTAAAGGGGCTAAAGATTTCCCACCATAAATAGCAATCAGCTTCTGGGTCTGTGACTTGCCACATCCTTCCCAGTTTTAATCAGCCTCTGCCGACTTAGCTTCTTTGTAAGAATTCTTGTTCACAGGTGCTTTTTGACATCATCCTTTGAGTTTTTATATATAGTTTAAACAGGTCTCATATTGGAGAATAATGTACTCTGTCCTTGATCCATAGCTAATAATTTACATATTTTTCTTTGAATTCCAAAGTCTAGCTAAAAGCCCATGATCAAGTCCTGGGACTCTTGTTGACACATTTGTGGGCATGCCTCATGCAGGAAGTGAGATAGTAAAAGTAATAACTTAATGCTGCAGCCAGCTCAGTCTGGATAGCCAAGACTGGCGGGGGCAGGATTGAGACACGGAGGCTTCTTTTCAGGTGAAAGAACAGCAACCTTTGTTTTGTCCAGCAACCTTTTTATACCTCTACTCCTTCCGTGGAGACCCACCGGCCAGAAAGAACACAAACATCCTTGTCAATTACAGACCACAAGGAAGTTCCTCTGTGGGTCAGGGGAAGTGAGGGCAGCTGGATCATAACAACTCCCCCCATTTTATTTTATAATACCTTGCTTGTCATGAGGAATAGACCTCTAATATTCCCTGTGTTAGGTAGCATCCTGCCCCCAAAGTATTGCCCATCAGTGGCTACCCAGACACATAGCCCTAAACCCAGTATCCCCAGGACTGACAGCACCAAAGAGCCAGACCAGTGCTGCAACCATGTAGCATGCATTAACTGGGTGGTAAAATTAACAAAAGCAGTATTCCAAACCCCTCTCATATGACGGTTGAGTTCCATAACAGTAGCAAAAGCATGCAATACAGTGCCATGAGTAACTCACATAACTGTTGAAAAGTTCAAAGAGCCACTGGATGGTTCAAGGTCAATATGCCCAATTGAATATGTCTATTAAGATCATTTTGAATGTCCAAAGCATTGCTGACTTTTTCAGCATGCTAGTTGACAGTCTCAGCCGTCTGCAGTCTGTGAGAGATCAAGTCCGGCAGCAGTAGCTGTGGCGGCAAAGCTCTGCTCCAGCTGCCTTCTGGCCCCAGCCGCACTCACTCTGGATCCAAACTGCTGCATGGAGTGGAGCAGAACTCGGGGAAGCAGGCTCACTGCTCCTGCTCCGGAACCATTGAAGGAGCTCCACTTTAACAATCTTTTAGGGAATTTGGGCATCGTCAACTTGTCTGGCTACTTCCTGCTGAGCAGGGGTGCTGCATTCTTGGGGGTATTTTACATCAACATTTCAGGGTATCTCGGGGGTGATTCAAACCACATAAATTTACAATGAATCTCCTCTGTGGAGATAAAAGCAGAACCTCTTTTCCAAGGCATCAAATCCTTAGGCCCATATTTTAAAGTCAAAATATCTTTCTTAGCAGTTCCCAGAATCAAATGTCTTTCTCCAGTCCAGATCACAAAAGACAACACAATAACATATGTCTGTACACATTCTATCTTTTGAGGCCCTCAATCCACCTTCCTGCCTCCTTTTTATTTCTTCCCTACTGGCAAATCTTCCAGAGGGCATCCCTCAGAGCATCTCTGGGGATGAAGACACACATACTCCTTTTAATCTGACTTGGCTTGTTCCCAATCTGGAACATTTAAACCCCCTCCTGTACAAAATCTTTGACTGTCTTCCTTGTTACTTCCGTGCCTTGTTGCTTTAAGAGTTTCTGTTACTTTTTGAGACCTTTCAATTCACCCTCCTGCCTCTTTATTCTTACTTATCTTTTGGAGGATGTCCCTCAGAATTATCTCTGGGGATGAAAAATAAAAACACTTTACCTTCCCCAATACGCTCCTCGATTTAGCCGGCAGGTGGAGTGACCCCGTTCACGTATCCCCACTCTCCAGATCTCGGTGGAACCTCCACTTGCTGCGGCCAGCACAGCCTGGATGCCAAGACTGGCGGGGGTGGGGGGGTGTGCCGGGATTGAGACGCAGAGGCTTCTTTTCAGGTGGAAGAACAGCAACCTTTACTTTGCCCAGCAACCTTTTTATACCTCTCCTCCTACTGTGGAGACCCACCAGCCAGAAAGAACACAAACATCCTTGTCAATTACAGACCACAAGGAAGTTCCTCTGTAGGTCAGGGGAAGTGAGGGCAGTTGGATCACAACAACTTAACATAGGAAAGACCTCGTTTGATCATTTGTAAAGCTAGAGGAAGTGTATTCTTCTTTAGAAAAATAGTTGGATATTTTCAAAACACTCAGCACCTCTCTTGCCCCACAGAAAGCAAGTATTGTTAAGCAATACAGTGGTGTCATTTTCAGTGACTTTCCTGGATTTTCTGGTTGTAAGATGTCAGGACATCGGGGTTACTGAACATGCTCCATGGATCAGTTTCTTGTGTATCTCTATGATCACATGGTATCAGACTCAGGGCTCCATGAGTGGGCAAGGTGGGATGGGGCTGGAGTGTGATGTTGATGGTGAGGTTGCTGCAGATAGGTGGGGCTGTAGTGACCATCATGTGTGCACAGTAGATCACTGCCAGAGGATCCAGGCAACTTGTTCTTAGCAGGCTCTTCAGTCACGCTGAAAGGCAGGAGGAGAAGCTGAAATCACTGCCACTTGCTCTTTCTGGACTGAGCTCATTCTGCCCAGAGGCTTGGAACTCTTGAAACACAAGACCACCATCTAGTTTTTTGAGAAACCCATCTCACTGTGTAAAGAAAACAGTCTGTGAAGCGCTATAATTTGCTTCTTGTTTCTTCATTACTTTGAAACAGGATTAGGCTGTACAGTCAATATATTCACAAAGTGGTTTGCAAGGGCGCTAATCTGAGCCTCTGGTAAATACTTTGCTAAAAAACTGAGGAGGCAATGGAAAGCCAACTGAAAATGGGGGCTCACGTTGTTGCCCTGCCTTTCTGACCACTACCTCTCAGGGTCAAGACCTCTTGGCAGTTTCCATGACTTCCTTCTCAGAAAAACTCTTGCTCAGTCGTGGAGTCTCTCTGGTCTGGACTGAGAAGTTTTTGTTTTCCTTGTGAGAATTCTAGAAAGCAGCACTCAACTGAATCACGAAGTTCCCACTGGAGTTCTGCTCAAACAGCTGCAAGCACGGCCTTTAATCCTGTAAGATGACAACTGGGTTCCACGTCATCTATATAAGATGAGTGAAAATTCTGCAAACAACCATGTGTCTGGCTGTGAACAAAACTCCTGGAAGGGGTCTATGTCTGTGGAGATTGATTGACAGATTGGAATTTCAGCATTGGGAAAAGATAATAATTGTGTTAAATTACAAAATCCGAGTAAATTGGGAGCATGGCGGGAGGGGGAGGCAAGGGGAAGGTTGAGTGGAAAATGGGAGGAAGAAAGGGAGTGGGAAATGCATAGCTCAATAAAAACGATAAGTAAGAGTCTAATTTCTTTATTGTGGACTAGTTTTAGCCTTGTCAAACAGTCATTCCTAGCTTCCCATTGTCTTTGAACTAACATCTTGTGATAATACATAAAACCTTTTAGAAGCTATTGACTTAGAACTAACAACTAATGATAAATAATACAATTTTATTATAGATAGACAATAAATAAAAACCTCTTAGAAGCTATTAACTTAGCAGGACACTATCTTCCACCAATCTGAGAGCAAAAATATCATTAGAGTGTCTGTTAGGCCTGTAGAATAGCTCCCCTCATTTCCTTATCCCCACCTCTCTGGTGCACCCACCAATGGATTTTAAGCTTGCCTTGATTTATGGCTTTCTTTGTTCTCTAAAACTATAAAAACTCTGTGAAACTGCTTGTTTGGTTAGAGTTACTCCAACATATTTTATGTTATTTGTAACTATTGTGAAGGGTGATGTTTCTCTGATTTCTTTCTCAACCCAATTATCATCTGTATAAAGGAGGGTTAATGATTTTTTTTCTTAGTTAATCTTGTATCCTGCTACATTACTGAATGTGTTTTTAATAGTTGCAGAAGAACCTTGGTAGAGTTTTTTGGGTAACCTTTTTAAACTATCATATCATAAGCAAATAGTGAGATTTTGACTTTTTTTCTGATTCATATCCCCTTGATCTCCTTTTGTTGCCTTATTGCTCTAGCTAGGACCTTAAGAACTATATTGAATAGATATGGAGAGAGTGGACAACTTTATCTTGTTCATGATTTCAGTGGGATCACTGTGAGTTTCTTTCAATTTAGTTTAATGTTGAGTGTTGGCTTGCTGTATATTGTCTTTATTAAGTTTAGGTATGTCCCTTGTATCCCTACTTTCTCCAAGACCTTTATTATAAAGGAATGTTGTATCAAAGGCTTTTTTAGCATCTAATGAGATGATCATTTGGGTTTTTTGGTTCAGTTTGTTTATATAGCAGATTACATTGACAGATTTTCATATGTTGAACCATGCCTGCATCTGTGGGATGAATCCAACTTGGTCATGGTAGATGATTTTTCTGATGTTTTCTTGGATTCAGTTTGCCAGAATTTTATTGAGTATTTTTGCATCAATGTTCAGGAGTGACATTGGCCTGTAATTGTCTTTCTTAGTAATGTCTTAGTGTGGTTTGAGTATCAGGGTAATTGCAACTTCATAAAAAGAGTTTGGCAATGTTCCTTCTGTTTCTATTGTGTGGAATAATATGAGGAGTATAGGTATTAGTTCTTTTTTAAAAATCTTGTAGAATTCTGAGCTGAAACCATCTGGTCCTGGACTTTTTTGGTTGGGAGACTTCTAACGAATGGTTCTTCAGCAGTTATAGATCTGTTTAATTTGCTTATCTGGTCTTGATTTAATTTGGTAAGTGATATTTATCCAGAAAGTTGTCCATTTCTTTAAGTTTTCCAATTTTGTAGAGTACAGATTTTCTAAATATGACCTGACGATTCTCTGTATTTCCTCCATGTCTGTTGTTATGTCAATACCCCTTTTTCATTTCTGATTTTGTTCATTTGGTTATGATCTCTCTCTCTTTCTTTCTCTCTCTCTCTCTCTTAGTTTGGATAAAATTTTGTCTGTTTTGTTGATTTTCTCAAAGAACCAACTCTTCTCATTGATTCTTTGTATTGTTTTGTTTCTATTTTGTTAATTTCAGCTCTCAATCTGATTATTTCCTGCTGTCTAGTCCTCCTGGTGAGTTTGCTTCTTTTTGTTCTAGAGCTTTCAGGTGTTCTGTTGACTCACTAGTGTAGGATTTTTCCATCTTCTTTATGTAGGCATTTGGTGCTATGAACTTTCCTCTTAACACTGCTTTCATTGTGTCCCATAAGTTTGGGTATGTTGTGTGACTATTTTCTTTTAATTTTAGGAAGTCTTTAATTTCTTCTTTTATTTCTTCCTTGACACGGTGGTGATTTAAGTGATCATTGTTTAATTTCCATGTGTTTGTGGGCTTTCTGAAATTAGTATTGCTGTTGAATTCTAATTTTAAGCCATGGTGAGCTGAGAAGATACATGGGGTTATTCTAATGTTTTGTATCTGTTGAGGTTTACTTTGTTACCTAGCATGTGGTCGATTTTTGAGAAGGTTTCATGAGGTGCTGAGAAGAAAGTATATTCTTTTATGTTTGTATGGAATGTTCTGTAGATGTCTGTTAAGTCCATTTGAGTCATAACATCTGTTAGTTCCTTTATTTCCCTGTTAAGTTTCTGTCTTGGAGACCTGTCCAGTGGTGAGAATGGAGTGTTGAACTTTCCCACTATTAGTGTGTGGGGTTTAATGTGTGATTTAAGCTTTAGTAATGTTTCTTTTACATATGAGGTTGCCCTTGTATTTGGGGCAGAGATGTTCAGTATTGAGATTTCCTCTTGATGGATTTTTCCTGTGACTATTATGAAATGTCCTTCTTTTCTTTTCTGATTGATGTTAGTTTGAAGTCTATTTTGTTAGATATTAGGATAGCTATACCAGCTTGTTCCTTAGCTCCATTTGATTGGAATTTTTTCCCCCACTCTTTGCTCTGAGATGATGTCTGTCTTTGAGGTTGAGGTGTGTTTTTTGTATGTAGCAGAAAAATGGATTCTGTTTTCATATCCAATCTGTTAGCCTATGTCTTTTTATACATGAATTGTGTCCATTTATATTAAGGGATATTAATGACCAGAGATTGCTAGTTCCTGTCATTTTAGTTTTCCTTGTTGGTGATGTTATTGTGTGTGTTTATCCCTTCTTTGGGATTTGCTGCTGTGAGATCATCTACTGTCTGTGTTTTTGTGGATGTAGCCAACTCCCTTGGGTTGGAGCTTTCCTTGTAGCACTGTGTAGGGCTGGGTTTGTGGCTAAGTATTGTTTAAATTTGGTTCTGTCATAAAATATCTTTTGTCCAATTATGATGATTGAAAGTTTTGCTGGGTATAATAGTCTGAGCTGGCATCCATGGTCTCTTAATGTCTGCATAATGCTTGACCAGGACCTTCTGGCTTTCATTATTTCCATTGAGAAGTCAGGTGTAATTTTGATAGCTCTGCCTTTATATGTTACTTGGCCTTTTTCCTTAGCAGCTCTTAGTATTTTTCTTTATTCTGAATGTTTACTGTTTTGATTATTATGTGGCAAGGGAATATTTCTTTTTTGATCCAGTTTATTTAGTGTCCTGTAAGCTTCTAATATCTTCATATTTATATCTTTCTTTAGGTTGGGAAAGTTTTCTTCTATGATTTTGTTGAATATATTTTATGTGCTTTTGAGTTGGACTTATTCTTCTATCCTCATTATTCTTAGCTTTGTTCTTTTCATGATGTCCCACATTTCCTGAATATTTTGTAATAAGATTCTGTTAGATTTAATATTTTTTATTGATAAGTCTAATTCCTCTATTGTATCTTCAACACTTGAGATTCTTTCTTCCATTTCTTGTATTCTGCTGTTTATGCTTGCACTTGTGGTTCCTGATTGTTCTCCCATATTTTCTGTTTCCAGAATTCCCTTGGTTTATGTTTCCTTTATTGTCTCTATTTCAGTTTTCAAGTCATTAATTATTTCTTTCACTTGTTTAATCACTTTTCCTTGGTTTTCTTCAAGGGATTTGTTCATTTCTTTCAGTTTTTTTGTACATTTTTTCCTCTATTTCTTTGAGAGAATTTTTCATTCCGCTCTAAAGGCCTCAAACATTCTCCTAAAGTTATTGCAATCTCAGAGGTCATTCAGGCCTGCTCCCATGAAGGTCACTTGCTTGGGCCTGTGCCTACAGAGGTTGCTGGCTCAGGTCTGGTCCCACAGAGGTGGTTGGCTCTGGCCTGCTCTGGAGGAGGTTGCTGTCTTGAGCCTGCTCCAGTGGAGTTCCCTGGCTCAGGCTCCTCCATGGTGTCCCTGGCTTGGGCCTGCTCCCACAGAGTTTGCTGGCCTGGGCCTGGGCCTGCCAAGGTCACTCTCTCAGGCTGCTGCTGCAGAAGTTGCTGGCTCTGGTTGGTCCCACAGAGGTTGCTGATTTAGGCCTGCTCCTTTGGAGGTCATTCTCTCATTCAGTTCTGTGATCTTAAAACTGAGAACTTTGGACAAAAAGTTTATGCTGATATAGGCTCTTGAGAACATCATTCATCTGTAGACCATTGTCATGATTCTTGTTATGGCTATCCTGAGTTTCTACAGAAATTTTATATTTTTAATTTTTTGTATTAAGCAATATTGGTTAAATCAGACTCTGCATTAGTTACATTTCCAAGTCATGCAAGTCAATTTCTTCTCAAGTTCTATTTCTAAGCAAATCTTTGAGGCCACTCAGCTTGGTTCAGACTGACATCAGAATTCAGACAGTTTGCTAAGAAACTAAGTGCTGAATCTAAACTACTGTGCAGGTACTGGGGCTTAGGGTAAACAAGCAGGATTTGGGGTACAAACCAAGTAGAGGAAGCAGCAAGCCCTGAGGTTGATGGGGATTGGTTCAGAGCCTCACTCACATGCAGTGGAAATAGCTTGGATCTCTTTCCGTCCCCCTGGGGATCCTGAGAGTAAGATTTACACTCTTGCAATTTATTTCCAAGCTTCGATTCCTGTTGAATTATTTCATCTCTGGATCCTCTCACTGCTGAGAACACATCTGCAACATAGAGGAAAAGGCCTTTCCTTGACACACCTCACAAAGCGGCCGTGGAACAAGGCTTGTGAACCCGTCGGTGCCCCTTACTGGAGCCTGGAAACAAGAGAGGGATGTGCTGTTACGTAACCCAAGAGCAGTCAATGTTCCAGCTGTGAGTTTTCTCCTGAAAAAGTACTTTGGCTGACCCTACTTACCACCTATGTCAGTAGAACAGTTGGTCCAGGAGTTTTGGCTGACTTATGCAGGAAGGAAACTCATTGGAATTTACTGGGTAGTTGGTGGTGCTGGAGAGGTTGTTCGGAGGTTAAAGTGCTCCTGCTCTTGCAGAGGGCCTGGGTTTGGTTCCCAGCACTGACATGGTGGCTCACAACTGCCTGTAACTCCAGAGGATTTGACAGTGGGCCTCCAAAGGTGCTCACACTCACGTGCTTATAGTCCCACTCAAATGCACATGTTCATCATTAAAAGTGAAAAAATGAATCTACAAAACACAATTTATGGACTAGCTCACAAAACTCAAAAAAGAGTGAAGAATCAGGCTAGCCGTCTTTGTTTCCGCTAGTAGCTCACAACACTGCGTGCACCTGATACCTGCATGCGTGCACCTGATACCTGCATGCGTGCACCTGATACCTGCATGCGTGCACTTGATACCTGCATGTGTGCATCTGATACCCGCATAGACATTTATTCACTCAGCGCTCAGTTTCCTAAGCAAAGTGCCTGAATTCTGCTGTCATTCTGAACCAAGCTGACCTAATCTCCAGAGTGCCTCATAAAACTTGTCTAGATGTGATACAGCTCTGAAAATTGATCAACCTGTGAGAAGTAACAGTAGGCACCGACATTGGTGGGTATGCTGCCCTCTGGGCCGGGCGTTAGCACAGCTGTGCCCCAGGATTCCTCTATGTGATCCCCATAGAGCAGCAGCTACTGCCAGTGTCATCAGCGTTATTCTGTGTGTGCTCTGTGGTTAATGCACACGAGCATGCGTATGCACATTTGGCATATGAAGACACGAGGAGGATGGACCACCTTATTTTTTGAGGCAAGGTTTCTCTGGACCATAAGCTTGCTGTTTCAGCTTGGCTGTTTGGCCAGAGAGCTGGATCCACCCATCTCTGCCATGCAGTTCTGGGCAAAAGCATTTGTCACTGTGGTAATGCCCAGCTTTTACATGGATGCTAAGAATTTGAACTCAGATCATTGTGTTTCCACGGGAAACACTCTTATACACAAAGCTATTTCCCCAGCCCCATAGCTACCGTTACTGTTCTCCGTTTACAGAGAAGAAAGTAGATCTAAGTGAAGATTGCACTGTTGGTGAGTTTCAGAATTTCACCTTGAGCAGTCTGGCTTTAGAGTGCTTGCTTCTGAGACAGATGATGCCTACATCCCTGCTCATCACGGCAGCTCTCCAAGGAGGAAGCTTGAGGTCTTTTCTTGTTCAACAGTGTAGGTCATTTTCATCCTATCAATGACTCTAAGTAGGATTAAGCTCAGGCTTCCAGACAACCCACCAAGAGAAGCAACCCGGAGTTTCCACCCATCAACTGCTTTCTTCTGACTGTGATAGTCCCAGCCCCTGAGATGGTGGTACCAGGAGATAGTGCCCATAGGGAATATTCAGATCATGAGGACGGAGCCCAAGGGAGTTCAGCTGTCCCCTGATATGACACAGCAAACCAACAATGCCATTATGGGCTATTGATGCTCTTATTTTAGACATTGTAGCCTCCTGAACAGCAACAGGAAAACTTCTGTTTGTATGCCACTCTATTTAAGGTATTTTTGTTAGAACAACCCAAACAAGAAAGTAGCTACAGGGAGAAAGCTGTTACCATAGAAACACCTAACAATATGGAATTACCTTTGGAACTGAATGATGAGCAGAGACTGTAACTTTTGATGCATTGCTATGAGGAAGCTGGCTGCGTGTTGGTAAGCGGAGTGCGTGCGCAGCAGAAGAGGAGGAATGCTGTAGAGTCTGGAAAATACCTTTGTGTCATGAGCAGAACATTGAGTAGGCATGTGGACAGCTAAAGCCCATTTTCATGGGGTCACAGATGGAAACGGGGGACTTTTATTGGAGCTTGGAAGAATGGTGATTTTTGTTGCAAAGTGTCACAGAGCTTGGAGGAATCATGTTCATGTCCAATTATTCTGTGGCCTGAACAGAGAAGGGCACTCTCAGTCCACTTTGAGACACTATATGCAAATATCTGAGGCTGGATAATTTGTTTTTTAAAAGGAGTGTTTCATGTAGTACTAGACACTTTATCTAATGTCAAAGTGCCACACCCAATGAAGACTTTCTTGCTATTACAATCCAGGCCAAAAGGGCTAGAGAGTGCGTGTGAGAAGGAATGGGGTGGAGGTGGAAAACGAGGGTTAGGTTGCACAAACACACTTTCCTTCTGCGCTCACAAGCCTCACAACTCACAACAGTGATCATCCTTTAAGAACCACACACCTGAAGGTCCCAGCACTGCTGTGTTGGGGATTAAGTTTCCAGTGCATGGGCTTTGACGGATACTGTAGCGCATGCAAGACAGGATGGTACGCAAGCCGGGAACTAAGCTGGAGACTTAAAAATGCATGCACACATACAGACAGAGACACGGGGACATGTGTCATACTTGATACAAGAGTGCCAAGAATGCCAACTTTATTGTGTTCAGGGGCAGTTTATATAGGGATCCTTAACTGATAGCCATGCCCCAGCTCTTGGGATCTTTCAGCTATAGACACACTAGCCTACCATCAGGATCTTGTGCTTAGAGCAGCTGCAGGAAATTCAAGGTCTGGTGGTCTGCAGTCCCCAACAGGACACGTTCAACACAACAGATGCCAACCCATGCCAGTGGATCAAGGTTACCCTCTCACATCTTCTTAGGTACTTTCTGTTAGTAATCTTCCTAGTACCTTCCCCAGCATCAGGATGAAATGTTTGACCGTCTAACCTCTAGCTGTGGCTACACTGCTGGCTCTCTAATTCAGTCTTTTTCCAGCTACTTTGAGACTACAGTGTCTGCATGAAATCCTCACTGAACAAACTTGCTCATGCGAGAGAAGCGCTTGGCAGATGTGAAAGAAGTAAGGAGAAATAAGGTAGAACACATCCTTCTTTTCCTTATCCCGCCGCTCCCATCTTCATTTCTACTCTGAACACTAAGATGAAGGCTTGTGTTACTCTTTGATCGCTAACTCTGCAACCTTGTTACCCTAGGGATAGTGACTGTTGGTAGCTTCACACGGATTCTTTCATCTCTTTTTATGGATATTCTCTTTCATACATTTAGATAAAATATTTGATATCTATATGTATAGAAAATACTCATCTAAGTAGAGGATATATGGTCTTCTATATTTGTAGTTATGCTTTATATTGTCCTTAGAGAGAATATATTGTTTGTATTAACTTTCCTTTGGAAAACATGAGCAAATTCACAAGATAAGATACCAATGACAGGCCAAAGAAATTACTCCATCCAAGACAACCTTAGTGAGCCAATGGGTTTAAGTGGGGTTTCTCAGAGATCATGGATGAGGGATTTCCTACAGGATCAGGGCAACACTGTACTAAAGAAGAGTAAGTTTCCCCGGTCACTACTAAAGCTGACGGTCTATCCTCACGCCTTACTGGCCTTGTGAGCTCTCCCTCCCCTCTGTGAAAGAATCTTAACAAGTCCAGTACTGTGAGGGTCTTTTCTGTGGGTGATCACAGCTGCTACGATGTCCAGATGGCAGCCACTGCCCTGAGTCAGGACAGCATTCCGCAGCAGTGTTTTTTAAATGCAGTGCGATTATAAAGTATGAATGTTGACACTTCATCGTGTCAAAACTCAGCTGTCTGTTTTGTGAACAAGGTCTCACTCTGTAGCCCAGGCTGGCCTGAAATTCACTATGTAGCCCAGGCTATCTCTGCCTCCCACATACTGGGAATACAGGCATGAGTCATCACACCCAGCTCTACAGACTGACATTTTTCTTTTAATAATATAATTCAATAATTTGTAATGTTAGTATTTAGATTTACTTAAGCACTTTTACATGTGGCATGCTTTTACATAATGTGGTTCTGCCATAGTTAGCAGTCATTCTGTTAATGAACATTTATGTTATTTCTATTTTTTCACTATTACAAATAATACATAATGAAGGCATTTCATTGGAGACACATGGGGTCATGGATGGAAATGAACATCCTGGGGTAATCACAGAAGTATAGCTGTTGAGGCCATGGGATGTGTGTGTGTGTGTGTGTGTCCATGTATGTATATATGATACAGATATAGATATAGATAAAGATACAGATTTTGTTTCAGAAAATGCAAGCATTTCCCAGACTACGGCAGTTGGAATGCTGAGTGTTTTGAACTCAAAGGATGGTCTGGAACTCCCACCCTGCTCTCCCACACCCTCTTTTCCTCCGGAAGATACAAGGGAAGAGATTTATGTGAAGTTCTTTGAACTGACTCGGGGGAGTTCCTTCAGAAGCAACATAATTGTCTTACCTCCTTCCTCCCCAGTTACATCTCATTAAACACGGTCAATTATCTCACGGGATGAGGGCAGTTAAGGGTGTGACATCTGACCCAGAGAGACTATCACAAGCCATCACACCTTCTTCTGTGGGTTCTGGCCATGCTTTTCCCCTTGCTAACTCAGGTCCCTCTCTGTGGTGAAATACACAAAGCCATTAACTTATAATGAGGAAAGATTTAGTTTGGCTCAGACTCTTGAGCTTTAGTCCAGGGGTTCTCAACTTCCTGATGCTGGACCCCTTTAATACAGTTCCACATGTTGTGGTGACCCCCAACTAAAAACTTATTTTTGTTGCTACTTTATAACTTCATAATGGTAATTTTGCTACTATTATGAATCATAATTTAAGTACTTGTGTTTTCTGATGCTTGCAAGTGACCCTGTGAAAGGGTCATCCGACCCCAAGGAGTCGTGAACCATAGCTTGAGAACCACTCTGTTCTAAGGTTGCATGGCATCTTTGCTTTGGGATTCTGGCAGGAGTGACACATCATGGTGGAGCAAACCCAGGTGCATCATGAGCCAGGAACTAAAAGGAAGAAGACAAGTTGAGAGCACATAGTCCCACTAGGGGGCATGCCCCCAGGAACCCCAGGACTTCCTAATCCTCGAAGTTAGCACCTCCTGTAGTACCATTCTGGGAAGAAGCTTTGGTGGACTTACCCCAAGCTGCAGCCCTGGCCTGTGGTCTGCTTCTCTTTCTAAAGGATCTGGTCCTTTGTTCCTTCCTGTGGCCATGGCAACTGCCACCAGAAACCTCAAACCACTTCCTTCTTTAGCTCAGAATGCTGTTTGACCTTCGGTTATCTAGGGTTTCATACTTAGTGGGATTCCCATGTGCTAGGATATTAAAATATTTTCCTTTGGTTAATATATTAGACAATATTGGTAGGGCATATGTTGTTTGCCAAACCAGTACCGGGGTGGGGTGGAGGGCCACCTAAGCCTTATTTTGCTTTGAATGTCCCTGGTTAGTAGTAGAATTGAGACTTTTTCTGCTGTCTACTGTTCAGGTTTCTCTTGTGAAAATGGCTGGTCCCTAGTCTTTGTTTATGTTTCCTTGGGGCTGCTTGTCTCTTTCATATTGTGTGTAGGAGTCTGACTTCCTCTTATATTTCCTCATACATCCTGTAGGTGCCTCCGAAGTTCTGCTCTAAGTGGAGTTATATTCACTTCAAGAATTCTTTTGTTCCAAAATTAAAGAGTTCAAAGCCACAAACAAAAGAGGAGAAGAAATCTCTGTGTATAAGCACCAACTGTTGAATTGTAGGTGCCTCTTAGTCTTTTTCAGGGCATCTTTACAACAACCAGCATGCCCCTCACTTTCAGACATGCTTTGGAAATACCAGAGCCTTCTGAAGAGAAGGTGTGATTTCCAGAGAGCTGCTCCATCTATTCACTCTAGATGGAGACTGATCATTTGTTTCCCGGCCACCCGGCCACAAATAACACAGAAACTATATTCATTATAACACTGTTTGGCCAATAACCTATACATATTTATAGCGAACTCTTATGTTTTGAATTAACCCATTTCTATTAATCTGTGTGTCACCATGAGGCTGTAACCTACTGGGTAAATAAAGTTCTGGTGTTCCAGCATCTGTCTCCTTCAGCAGCTACATGGCATCTCCTTGACTCTACCTACTCTCTCTCTATCTCTTCCATCCTGATTATATTCTGCCCTGCTATAGGCTGAAGCAGTTTCTTTATTAACCAGTGGCAATAAAGCATATTCATAGCAAAGAGAGGGAAATCCCACATCAGTTTACTTTAGTTTTCAGTAAGAACACTATGTGCATGTGTGTTCTGTGGGCCTGCATATCTGTGTGCAACATGTATGCAGTGCCCTAAGAGGCCAGCAGAGGGCATCAAATCCACTGCCAGGGTAGTGAGGGGACATGCTGAGACTCAAGATTAGTACTCTGGTAGAAAGAAAATCAGTGTGCTAAAAGAAAGACACACGCACAGACTCCATGAGCCTCAGAGCACAGGGAAGGCTGTTGGAGGAAATGTTCTCTTGTATTTCTCATGTTCTGTCTGTCAGCAACTTTTATTAGCTTTCCTCTAAGGGAGCTTCCTGATGGGCCTTCTCTAGTCCCACAACTTGCCTTTCTGCCGTAAGGTACATCCTTGGCTCCGAAAACATGAGGGCACACTCTCTTCGTGCTCTGGCCCGCCTTAAGTCTCCATCAGCTTCTTCAGCCAACGTGTTGTTTTTTCTATGCACCTCCGCCTGTGTGAAGCACTGGTTTGACTGTCTAGACATCCCCTTACTTAAAAATAAACATTTTCCTTGGGATATAAAGTCATCGCACACAGTCTGGTTTCATAAACACAATGTCTTTGGAAGATATCGTATGTTTTAGCCATATTCATTCTCTCATTCAGCCTTCTGTGCCTCCTCCACACACGATGCTCTCTCAGCTTTGTTTCCCTCTTTGAATTCTGTTTTGCCTTCCTGATCACTCTCTGACCTGTTCTGGGAGGTCCAGTCCGTGAGATTTACGCCTATTCTGTCTTTGACTTGGAGCCGTTTCAGGACCATAGTATGCAATGTGTGGTTCTGGACTGTGGCATAGAAGGGGAACACTGCAACTCTTCAGATTGTACCTCTAGATTTTGTATAGATTAACATTGTTTTTAACATTGTACTTAAAATTTTTTGATTTATTTACATATATTTGTACCGCATGTGTTTCTAGACCCCACAGAGGTCAGGAGAGGGTGTCAGATTCCTGGAACTGGAATTACAGATGACTGTGAGGCACCATGTATGTGTTAGGTTCAGAACCCTGATCCTCTGCAAGAATAACATGTGCTTTTAACTGCTGAACCATCTCTTCAGCCACTCCCCTTGGCATTGGACTTAGTGAGCAAGCCACTTATATGGTGAAGCTCCATTTTCTCATCGACAAGGAGATAACATTATTTCACCTTAAAGGATCTGAGCAAGTGTAGAGAAGTGGGAAGGTTAATGTGTGGAAGTTAGCATCTTGCCTGGCACATGGAAAACTATATCAGACATACCAACACATCCTTCATGCCCTTTTAGCTCCTTTGAAAGAGCCTACTCCTGGCAGCATTGCAGAAAATCTACCTGATAGTTTAGCTGCCTTTTTACTTAAGCAATTGTAGCCTCATTAAATGTGATTAAATACTGAATAAATAAAAACTTGCCAGGGATTGTGTCCCATGTCTGTAATCTCAGCACTTTAGAGTTTACAGTAGGAGGTCCCTGACTTTAAGGCCAGCCTGAGTATATAAGTACTCACTGTTTTAAAGGGAGTAGGCAGGAACCAGAAACCTCTGCAGGTCCAGGTGTGAGTCTAGGACCTCTGAGGGTGTAGTCCTGAGACAGGTCCTCTGTAGGTCTGTGTACAACAGAGTCTGGGGCCTCCAAGGGAGTAGATCAGAGCCAGAGACGTTTACAGCACCAACCCCAAGCCAGGGACCTTTGCAGGAGCAGATCCACACCATGAACTTTTACAGAAACAGATCTGAGCCAATAACCTAGGCCAGAGAAGGCCTGAGAAGCAAACTTCAAGGGAGCAGAGCAAAGCCCGAGAGTGCTGAGCAACCTCCAGGAACAAGGAGTAACCAATGGGGTACCTAGAACTGTGGCACTGACTTGCCACAAGGAACAATCTTCTGGCACCTAGAAGATTAATCAACAGAATCACAGACAGCCCCAATCACACCAATTAGAGGAAAAGATGAGCAGACAAGGTAAGAATACATGCAACACCACAAAGAGCAACAAAATACCAGTAAAACCTAGAGAAACACTACAACACCAAGACTTGAACAACCAAATACAGATGAAGGAGAAGAAAATGACCTAAAAAATAACTTCAAGAGAATGTTTGAAACTCTTAAAGGGGAAATGAGAAATTCACTCAAAGAAATGGAGGAAAAGACAAACAAAAAATTGGAAGACATCAGCAAATCCCTTAAAGATAACCAAGAAAAAGCAATCAAACTGAAATATAGACAATAAAGAAAACACAAGCTGAGAGAATTATAGAAACAGAAATCATGAGAGAACAATCAGGAACCACAAACACAAGCATAAACAGCAGAATACAAGAGATGGAAGAGAGAATCTTAAGCGCTGAAGAAACAATAAAGGAAATAGACCCATCAGTCAAAGAAAACATTAAATCTAAAAAAAAACTTAACCCAAAATATCCAGGAAATATGGGACTCCATGGAAAGACCAAGCCTAAGAATAATAGGCATAGAAGAAGGAAGAAGTTCAACTCAAAAGCACAGAAAATATATTTAACAAAATCCAAACACAAAAGAATATACCTTCTTCTTAACACCTCATAGAACTCTCCAAAAATTGACCACATACTCAGTAATAAAACAAATCTCAACAAATACAAAAAAAAAATGGAATAACTCCATGTATCTTATCAGATCACCATTGCTTAAAAATAGAATTCAACAGCAATACAAATTCCAGAAAGCCCACAAACACATGGAAATTAAACAATGATCACCTGAATCACCAATGGGTCAAGGGAGAAATAAAGGGAGAAATTAAAGACTTTCTAAAATTCAATGTAAATGACCAAACAACATACTCAAATTTACGGGACACGATGAAAGCAGTGTTAAGAGGAAAGTTCATAGCACTAAATGCCTACATAAAGAAGCTGGAAAAATCCCACACTAGTGAGTTAACAGAACATTTGAAAACTTTAGAACAAAAAGAAGCAAACTTACCAAAGAGAACTAGACCACAGGAAATAATCAAATTGAGAGCGAAAATCAACAAAATAGAAACAAAGAAAACAATACGAAGAATCAATGAGACAAAGAGTTGGTTCTTCGAGAAAATCAACAAAATAGACAAACCTTTATCCAACCTAACCAAAAGGCAAAGAAAAAATATTTAAATTAACAAAATCAGAAATGGAAAATGGGACATAACAAAAGACATGGAGGGAATACAGAGAATCATCAGGTCATTTTTCAAAAACCTGGACTCCACAAAATTGGAAAACTTAAAGGAAATGGACAACTTTCTGGATAAATATCACTTACCAAAATTAAATCAAGACCAGATAATTAAATTAAACAGACCTATAACTGCTGAGGAAATAGAAACAGTCATCAAAAGTCTCCCAATCCAAAAAAAAAAAAAAGAAAGAAAGAAAGAAAGAAAGAAAGAAAGAAAGAAAGAGAAAAAGAGAAAAAGAAAGCCCAGGACCAGATGGTTTCAGCTCAGAATTCTACAAGATTTTCAGAGAAAAACTAATACCAATACTCCTTAAATTGTTCCACACAATAGAAACAAAAGGAACATTGCCAAACTTTTTATGAGGCTACAATTACTCTGATATGCAAACCACAGAAAGACATTATTAAGAAAGAGAATTACAGGCCAATCTCATTCATGAACATTGATGCAAAAATACTAAATAAAATTTTGGCCAATCTAATCCAAGAACACATCAGTGTAACATGAAGGCTGCTTGTTAAGCCTGGTTGCCCAGAACCGAAATAACCACACAGAAATTGTATTAATTAAATCACTGCTTGACCCATTAGCTCTAGTTTCCTATTGGTTAATTCTTACATCTTAATTTAACCCATTTCTATTAATCTGTACATTGCCACATGGCGGTGGCTTACAAAGTAAAATTCAGCACATCTATCTCTGGCGGCAGACCCATGGTGTCTCCTGACTCTGTTGTCTTCCTTCCCAGAATTCAGTTCCGTCTTCCCTGTTTACCTAAGTTCTACCCTATTAACAGGCCAGGGCAGTTTCTTTATTCATTAACGAATGAAAGCTGCCCACATCACATCAGAACCATCATCCACCATGATCAAGTCAGCTTCATACCAGCGATGCAGAGATGGTTCAACACACGAAACTCTGTCAGTGTAATCCACCATATAAACAAGCTGAAAAATAACAACCACATGATCATCTCATTAGATGCTGAAAAAGCCTTTGACGAAATGCAACATCCTTTCATAATAAAGGTCTTGGAGGGAGCAGGGATACTAGGAACATACCTAAACATAATAAAGGCAATATACAGCAAGCCAAGAGCCAACATCAAACTAAATGGAGATAGACTCACAGTGATTCCACTGAAATCAGGAACAAGACAAAATTGTCCATTCTCTCCATATCTATTCAATATAATTCTTGAGGTCCTAGCTAGAGCAATAAGACAACAAAAGGAGATCAAGGGGATACAAATCAGAAAAGAAGTCAAACTCTCACTGTTTGCTGATGGTATGATAGTTTACATAAGCAACCCCAAAAATTCTACCAAGGAACTTCAACAACTCATAAACAGGAAGCAGGGAGGTGAGAAGAGAAAAATATAGAGCTCAATAAAAATCAATTAAATTAAAAAAAAAGAATAAAAAAATAAAAACTGACTAGCTAGCTAGCTACTTTAGAGTTCTGTTGTGTCAAGACTTAGTAAGACCATGACATCAAACCGACCTAGTAGTCAATGGGACTTCTGTTCATGCACAGGGCCAAGAGGACGGCAGGAACTCTTTCATTTGGGAGGGAAGTTTCCCTTGATGACTCTATTTGGAATCTCACATTCCAGACCTGTATGCTGTGAGTCTGCGGGAGTTCGTGTATGACTAAAGGGAACCATGTCAGTGTCTATAAGGGACTTGCCTGTTTTCATTTATCCCTTGATCTGAGCACATTCCCACCTGGTCTGTCAACAGAAGGAAGAAGCAGTGGACGTCTATGTAGTCGGACTTTCTTTGGGACTACATACCCATAAATAATGATGTGGAGAATTATTAATTATGAAAACTTGGTGTTAACTTAGGCTTTTTTCCCCACTAGCTCTTATAATTTAAATTAACCTGTTTTTACTATCTGCATTCTGCCACGTGGCTTGGTTGCCTCTCCTCTGTGCCACGTCTGACTTCTTGCTGGCATCTCTCTGCCTCTCTTCTTTCCAGAGTTCCTCTGTTTCTCCAGAAATTCCACCTAGTCTCTCCTGCCTAGCTATTGGTCATTTAGTTCTTTCTTAAACTAATCAGAAGGCACCTTAGGCAGAGACACATCTTTACAATATACAAAAAGATTATTCAATATGTCTGCTGGAGTAACTCAAGATGCCAGATGACCTTTCTTCTGGCTACACAAACTGGATGGGAATGAACTGAGTCGAATCAATCTGACTTCTCCCATTATGATCTTAATCCCAGAACTCAGGAGCCAGAGGCAAGCCTATCTCTGTCAGTTCCAGGCCAGCTTTCAGAGCAAGTCTCCTCAGGAGACTCTAGTGATGTGTGGTACCATGGAGAAGTAGACCCTCATGCCCCTGCATCTTTTTGATAAAATCTCTGAGTAGCCTCCCTCCTTTCTTCTTTTGTTTTTTCTTCCTTCATCTTACTGTGTAACCCAAGATGGTCTGACACTTGCTATGTAAACTGGGCTGGCCTTGAACTCCCAACCCTTCCAAATCAACCTCTAGATATGTGCTGTGATATCTTGGCATACAGGTTACAACTACAGCTATTTGCTCTCTCTCTCTCTCTCTCTCTCTCTCTCTCTCTCTCTCTCTCTCTCTCTCTCTCCCTGGCTCTCCATCACTGAGCTACATCCTCAGCCCAGCTTCCGGCTGTTGAAATGACACCCTGAGCTACATCCTCAGCCCAGCTTCCGGCTGTTGAAATGACACCAACTTTGATTAAGCCATAGACTCAGCTGTATCTTTATTGACAATTATAAACGTGTGACGTAGTATGAACTGTCCTGTTTTGTTTTGTAATGATTCATATGTTTGTCTCTTCTTACACAGAGATCACAAATTCCTAAGAAGAAATAGAACATATACATTATTTCCCACAGTTCTTAAAACAATATGAACTACAAGATATGATGAAGAGTCTCTAATATTTGTAGATTGATTGGTTGGTGCCATTTAGGTTGTCCCATAAACAGAAAGTCGTCGTAATATATTTTATATCAGATTTGTAAATTGATGATTTAAGTCTCACAAAATCAAATAAATTGGTAAAGAATAAGGAGCCGTACTTCCATATGGAAACACAGTTTCTGTTATCTTAAGATTGCAGTCCCTGTCTGTGGGACAGTCTGTCACTTACCATCCAAACCTTCCAGCTTCAGGGATGTAAGGCACCCTTAGAGTCTGTTGAATGCTTTCGAAAGAGGAAACCAGGGAAAAGTATATTTGACCATTTAGTATATGTTTCTTAATTCCCTTCTTTTGATTTTAAATGTTTGTTTTAAATAAGTATTCACTTTAGAAACAGCAGCTTGGCCTTAACTGAACAGGGCACTATTTGGTTCCTGTTTCTTTATCTTGGGGTGATCTTAAGCACTTAAGAAAGCCCAACACAACTTTCCGCACAATAATACTAAATTGCAAATACTTCCTTAAAGAACTCAAGACATTCTTATTTAACTTAAAACAGGATTTAAAAATGAACAAAAGGAATAAGACATGGTTGGTGAGACCTTTAATCACAACACTCGGGTAGCAGAGGCAGGCCAGTGTCTGTCAGTTTGGGGCCAATCTGGTCTATGCAGTGAGTTCCAGGCCAACCATGGCTACAGTGTGAGATCCTGTCGAAAAGCTAGTCAAAAGATTGATAGTATGTGTGTGTGTGTGCATGCGTGTGTGCGTGCATGTGTGCATGCATGTGTGTGTAGCCATTTCAATCATCCTTACATTTCTGCTCATTCTTTAAAGAAGGAATGCAGTGTTACATTTTGTTTTGTTTTAAGCCACAAATTAGCCAAATCTGAGTTTTCCCTTAATACCAAACATTGAATTTTATGTAACATAGACTTCAGTTTAAGGAAATATCCATGTCTAGAAAAAGCCAAAGTGATATTAAAAAGCTTTTGTTGATAAAACGAAGCAACAGGTACTTGATGCTGCAGCTGGTCCACAGGTGAGTGCAAAACAATGAGAAGCAGAGTTTGTTCTGTGCTGACTCCAAGCAGAGAAAGTTGGCACTTAGAAATTCACAGTAACACACATACGCACACACACATGCACACTTGCACACAAGCACACTCACTCTACGCACTTGTGCAAATGTACACTCTACATGCCCATACAGTACACTCTCACACACTCACACAAAGTGTGTATTTACAGTAAGGAGACACCATTGTTTTTGTCAAGCACTTCAGGACATGCTGTCCCAGGATGGGCAGCAGGGACACAGGATGGGCAGCAGGGACACAGGATGGACAGCAGGGACACAGGATGGGCAGCAGGGACACAGGATGGGCAGCAGGAACACAGGATGGACAGCAGGGACACAGGATGGGCAGCAGGGACACAGGATGGGCAGCAGGGACACAGGATGGACAGCAGGGACACAGGATGGACAGCAGGGGCACAGGCTTCCCTAAAATCCACAGCCGTTGGAGTCGTGACGAACGCCCACACCGCTTTCAGATGAACAGAGCAGATAAGATACTTTAGCTTCATTTTAACCACCACCCCCCGGTGGGCTTCAGGGGAGGGTGGAGTCAAGGTGAGGGACAGTGTAATCAGTCAGCCTCCTTTGGGGTCACCCTCGGGGTCCAGTCAGTGCAGCTGAGGATCAGCTCAAAGCTTTGTATCCCTGTATCCCTGAAAATGGAAAATGGTGCCTAGTAGATAGACATTTTATTTATGCATTTTCATTTCATTTATTCTTAGCTAGACATTGTATGAGGCCTGATGATAGTAGAGGGAAAACTTACAGTTCCGTTTTGGATTCACTGGCCTTCTGTTGGCTTTGAAGAGACTTCCTGGCTTGGTCCTTGGCCAGTTATCTTGTCAAGTTTGGATGTCCTGGCAAGTTCAAGATGCCAACCCTATACCTTCTGTGAGCCCCATTTCAGCACAGCAAGGGGCTCACGATTGGCCCAGCTCCTTCCGGCTGCTGCCCATTCTCCCATTCACCAGGGAGGCCAGTCTGCTCCTCCCAGGGTATCTTCCTGTGTCTGACCTCCTGATTCTCCCATTCACCAGGGAGGCCACTCTGCTCCTCCCAGGGTATCTTCCTGTGTCTGACCTCCTGAGCCTTGGGACTGAGCTCCTGACACCTCGTCTTCTTCCCATCCACAGTCCTAGTTCTTTCCCATCAGTGCAAAGACAAGAAAACCAAACCAAACCAAAAATAATGAGACAGACAGGCAGACAGACACAGAGGCAGGGATTATGTGAGGTCATGCCAAATTTCCCTAAGGAAGGTCTGTTATTTTCAAGAACAAGACAACTGACTAAAGAGACTGTTGTTCAGCCCTGAACAATGTTTTCATGTTCTTTAACCTGCAACTACACACTGGGTGTCAGCGCCTGTGGCGTCCTCGTGCCCCTGCATCTGAGGTGCAGGGCAGGGCTGCACTTCCGTCCCAGTCAGCCATCTTCAGGGTCTTGTGGAGAAAGCTGTCTGTTGTGCACGTTTCCCCACAGGCATTTTCTTCTTTGTACTGTGTGTTTTTCAGGCAGCAAGAATTGACAGGGAAGAGGACAGGAAGGTGGGCGCCATTTGCAACCTCTGGAAATTCTCAGCTTTAGTGTTAAGAATCATCTAGAGTTTCCAAGGCAAAAGGAGGCAACCACTTTTTGTCTCCTGTTTCTGGAATTTTCTCTGAGCAACTGATAAAGGATCTGAGGACAACTGCCAGGAAGCCATTCTCTCTGCAGAGTCCTCAGCTCTGCTCCCAGTGTGCTGGCTGCCCCCTGCGCAGGGGTCAGAGTCAGAATACTGCTGCTAGAAGCAGAGAGGTCACGGCCAATGGCGGTCACACTAGAGAGGCTGAATCTTCAGATTTATTTATGGTGCAGGAGTTGAGACTGAATTGCGAATCCATTTCTTCTTCTGTGTTTTCCGCATCCCACAAAACCCCAAGAATGCTAGTCACATGACCTTGCTACCATTGTCTTTGTGTTCTCCTTTTCCTTCCCCTTTGTTTACTACTGGCTTCAGCATACAGACAGCTGTGAATATTCTTATTTCCTCACCCATTTTGGAAAGCGTGGCAATATGTTTATCACTGAACTATTATTATTCCTGGCACAGGGAGAATTTTCCAAGAAAAACTACTTTGAGGCAGATCTTTTTCCCTTTAGCGATGAACTCCTGAAATGGTCTTCCTTGATTATCTAAGGCTCTCAAGCTGTGGGCCGTAACCCCTTTGGGTCACAGATCAGATATCCTACAAGTTTACATTATTATTCATAACAGTAACCAAATCACAGTTATGAAGTAGCAATGAAATAATGTTCTGGTTGGGGTCCCCACAGCATGAGGAACTGTACTAAAGGGTCACAGTGTTCTAGAGATACCCATTTTCCCTTGGGAAAGAGCAGTGGAAATGCCTACGCCCTGGTAAGGGCAGGTCCTTTACATAGGCCAAATGGGCACATGAGAGGGGATCAGACAGAGAAGGCTGAGAGGAAATCCTCTAAGTGTGATCAGAGGATGAATTCACACTTTTATAAATTAGTGGTGAGAGAGAAAATGAACTTGAATAAAAAACAAGCTTAAATATAGAAGGCTAGATGGTATACACCTGCCTGAACGAAATATAGAAGGCTAGATGGTATACACCTGCTTGAACGAAAATGGCTTCCGAAGGCACTACTGGGAGGTTTGACCTTGTTAGAGGAAGTGTGTCCCTGGGGGTAGGCTTTGAGGTTTCAGAAGCTCAAGTCAGGTCTAGTGTCTCTCTCTCTTCCTGCTGCCTTTGGATCTGAATGGATACTCGGCTTCCTCAGCCTCCTTATTCCTCAGGGAAAGATGAGTGCGTCTGCCCGTTCTGCAGCCCTACAACAGCAGGACAATCAGATGCCATAGGGAGTCGAGTCAAAGCAGGAACTCAGTTTATTACTGTGAGTGTCTGCTTACAAAGGTTAAAAGACAGCCTATGATGTGGGGGTACCTCCAGCCAATGAGAGACCACCAAACAGGCTGGAGGGGCCTCTATCTAGTTTTTGCTGTTTTATCCTCACTCAAACTCGAACCAGGCTCCTTTTCTGTCCTATATGCCTCGTGGTAAAGGCCCTGAGATAATTTTGGTCCAACAAATATAGAACTCTCAGCTACTTCTCCAGCAGCATGTCTGCCTTCATGCCTCCAAATTCCCTGCCATGATGATGATGGACCTAAACCTCTAAACTGCAAGCCAGCCTCAATTCAATATTTTCCTTTTTAAGAGTTGCTATCATCATGGCATCTCTTTACAGCAATGGAAATTTTAGGACAACACTTATAATCCCAGCTAAAGCAAGAGCAATGCAAGTTCAAGTCCAGTCTTCTACACAAGAAAGCTCAGTCTCCAAACAAAATAACAAGGGAATTGAGAAATCAGATGGGCTTTGTTAATAATATTTCTAGATGCAACAGGAAACAAACATAATTCTGTTGCACAGTTTTGATCATCAAAGAATAACTTGGCTTCTATAGATTCCAATCGAAACCACCTGGCAGTCAGGCTGCTCACCAAGGGAGCAAGGATGACCAGGACAGTTGCTTCTCCCATAGTACAGGCTCCTCCCGTAGAACAGGCTCGTGGGTTATGAGGGGGTAGATGTGAATGTTAATTTAGGTGCATGATTAGATGGCATCATAGGAACTATACATACCAGACAAAGGAGTGCTGGGTAAAACACATCCAAAAAGGATTTGTGGAAAACATTTCATTCTGCCTGAGCTAAGCTCACACTTCATTCATATGAGCTGAGACTGCTGTTAGTAGTTCCCTTCAGATAACTAAAATACAGAAGAAGCCCTTGGGGTGGGGGGCATCTCCAGAATGTCACTTTCTGCATGAAAATGTAAAACTTAAAAAAGAAGACTCTTTCCCCTTTCCCCATCTTTGTGACCTTCTTGGACATGGAAGTGAGACTCAAAAGGGGAAAGAGCCATGAACTGACAAGCAAGATGTGAAAATTATCACGTTAAAGAGGGAGGGCAGAACCCAGCTGAAAAGACCAGGGAAACAGGTAAGTTAATTGAGATCTTCTTTGCAACTCCCTCCTCTCCTCCAAATCCAACCCTCAGTCTCATCCCTATCTCTGCAACAGAACACCTGCTGCAACCTTCCTTCCCTGCTCCATCCTGCCCGAATCTCCTGTGAACCCCACCGTCCTTCCCATCCTAACTCTTAACCCCACCCCATCCCAACTCAATGCTTTATCCCACCCCCTAACTCCAGCAGGCACCCCCTGCTAGCCCCCAGGCCATTCCTGCCAGGGAACCAGGTAGGCTGACTATACACCTTCCCTTCTTCTCCCCCTCGAGCTGCAACCCCCAGGCTCATCCCCAGTTCTCTAGCAGGCCCTCTACAGTGACCTCTCTTCATTGTCTGTCCCCATTCCAAGAGGATGAAATCAGCAGATCCTGGGGTAACTCTCTGCTCTCCTCCCTCCTGTGAACCCCTTCAGGCCCAAAGTCTAGCCCCACTCTTAAGTGTCAACACTCAATACCCAGAAACACATTTTACCTTGAACCCCCATTGGCCACATCTATTTGATTCACAGAAAATTTCCTACCAGGCGACACATAGTCATCACATTTTCCTAAAATCCAGACAGGAAACAGAAACCAAGTAATAAAACACCCACTCAACAAAGACAAAGCCATATGTCAGCATCTAGACCTATATTCATCCAAATCCCAGCTGCCTAGATACCAGCCTAAATATTCAACCTATGACAACCAGGACAATATGTCTCTACTAGAGCCCAGCAAACCTACCACACAGGGCCTGAATATTCCAAAATAGCTGAAAGACAACAAAAAGACCTAGAAACAGTCTGTATGGAAATGACAGGGGTCCTTAAAGAGGACATGAATAAATCCCTGAGGGAAACTGGGGAAAACATAAAGGAAGAAAATGAAAGAAAAACAAACAAAACCAAACTGTCCAAGACTTGAAAATGGAAATAGAATCAATAAAGAGAATTCAAACCAAGAGAATTCTGGAAATACAATATTTAGGAATTCAATAAGGAACTATAGAGATAAGCATCACCAACAGAATATAAGAGATAGAAGAAAGAATCTCAGGCATTGAAGACACAATAGAAGAAACGTATAATACATTGGTTGAAGGAACTCTAAATCTAAAAACTCCTGACACAAAACATACAGGATACCTGGGACACTATGAAAAAGAACCAACTTTAAAAATATAGGAAGAAGATTACCAGCTTAAAGACCCAGAAAAATATTCTTTAACAAAATAATAGAAGAAAATTTCATAACCTGAGGAAGGATATGCCTATAAGCACAAGAAACAAACAAAACACCAAATAGATTGGACCAGAAAAATAATCCCCTCACCACATAATAATCAAAATACAAAATACACAGGAGAAAGAAAGAATACTAAAATTTGCCTTTAATCCCAGCACTCGGGAGGCGGAGGCCAGCCTGGTCTACAAGAGCTAGTTCCAGGACAGGCTCCAAAGCTACAGAGAAACCCTGTCTCGAAAAACCAAAAAAAAAAAAAAAAAAAAACTAAAATTTGCGTGGGGAAAAGAGGAAATAACATATAAGGGCCGACCTATTAGAATTACACCTGACTTCTCAATGGAGACTCTAGAAGCTGAAGGGTCTGGACACAGGTGCTGCAGACTCTAAGAGACCACAGATGCCAGCCCACATTACTATATGCAGCAAAACTTTCAATCACCACAGATGGAGAAAACAAGATATTCCAAGATAAAGTCAAATTTAAACAACATCTATCTACAAATCAAGCCCTACAGAAAGTGCTAAAAGAAAAACTCCAACCAGGGAGCTGAACTACAACATGAAAACACAGGGAGTAATGTAGTAAGAAGCCCTTGTTCGTCCCGGCTGCCCAGAACTGAAATAACCACACAGAAACTGTGTAATTAAATCATTGCTTGGTTCTTTTTGTTTGTTCGTTTGTTTTGTTTTTCAAGACAAGGTTTCTCTGTAGCTTTGGTGCCTGTCCTGGAACTAGCTCTTGTAGACCAGTCTGGTCTCGAACTCACAGAGATCTGCCTGCCTCTGCCTCCCGAGTGCTGGGATTAAAGGCGTGCACCACCATCGCCCGGCTTAACTCTTACATCTTAATTTAACCCATTTCTATTAATCTGTGTATCGCCACATGGCAGTGGCTTACTGGCAAAGTTTTGGCATGTCTGACTCTGGCAGTTCCATTGTTTCTCCCAGATTCCACCCTTCTTCCTCCCAGCATTCAGCCTAGCTTTCCCTGCCTACCACCCAAAAAACAAAACCAAAAGTAAGCTAGGCAGATGGTGTATGCTTTTAATCCCAGCACTCAAGAGGCAGAGGCAGAAGGAAGGATCTCTGTGAGTTCAAAGCCAGCCTGGTCTACAAAGCAAGTGCCAAAACAGACTTCAAAGTTACACAGAGAAACCTTGTCTTGAAAAAACAAAAAACAAAACAAACAAAAAACTGGTGAGATCTCATCCTAGCAACTTAGCATCACATCTGAAAGCCTAAAGAACAAACAGCAGAAATCATACCCAAAAGGAGTAGATGGCAGGAAATAATCAAAGGAGGGCTGAAATCAATAAACTAGAGACAAAGAGAGCAATACAAAGAGTTCTTTGAGAAAATCTTTAAGATTGACAAACCCTTATGAAAATAAACTAAATGTCAGAGAAAGAATATCCAAGTTAATACAATCAGAAATTAAAAGGGAGATATAACAATAGACACCGAGGAAATTCAGAAAATGATAAGAACATATCTGATTGGATTTAAGGCCCATTCCCTGAGATGGACCCATACTGGATGCTGCTTGGGTGACCAAAAACCAGACTAGACAGTCTAAAGACCTAGAGCAAAACCAGATACTTCTGGTCAAAAAAAAAAAAAAAAAAAAAAAAAAGGAAGGAAGGAAGGAAGGAGGGAAGGAGGGAAGGAGGGAAGGAAGGAAAAGGAAACATTAAAATAACTCCTAATGATTTTCTTCTGTAGGCACAGATCAATACCCTGCACAGCCATCATCGGACTCCTGTAGCAGAAAAGAACAAACACAGAGACCCAGACATTATGCAGACGGAGAGACCTTGGAACACACAGCTCTAAATAGGATGTCCCCATCAAATCCCTTCCCTCGGAGATCAGAGAGCCCTGCAGAAGAGGAGGTGGAAAGAGTGTAAGAGCCATAGAAGACGAAACACCAAGAACACAAAGCGCTGAACCAACTGAGAAAAGCTCATATGAACTCTCGGACTGAGGCAGCATACCAGGTGCCAGGAGTGTATAGCAGAGCCTTCAGGTTGCTGTCTTCATGGCTCTCCTCAGTGTACGGACATGCAGGTCTCTGATTCTTGTTCCTTCTCTTGGGCTCTTTCACTTCCGTTGTTTTGTCATGTCCAAATTTGATGTGATGGTTTTGTACCTTATATTTTAATTTTGTTATGTTTTGTTGTTTTTTTTTAAAAAAAGAGGAAAAAGAAAAAGAGTCTGGGACTTTAATAGAATCATTGAGCTTCATTTTGTACCAGCTCAGCTTAACATAAAATTTCATGCTACATGAAAACAAAAACAAATCTAGTTTTAAAATCTTGCTAGTTTAAGTCACTATTTGTAGGTTTAAATAGTTATTTACAAGTGTATGAAATTTTAACTGATACAACAATCAGAAAAGGGGAGAGTTTTGGATATAAGTACGTAAGCAAAATACTGCCAGCAAGTTCCTTCTGTTGACACCAGTTAACTGATTTGCCAGGGGTGGGAGGGATGAACTGGGGGTTGAGTCTAGGGCCTGGTGTATGCTAGCAAGTGCTCTGTTGCCTCTGTTTACACTTTGCTCTTGAGCAAGACCCCATTGACATCATCTAGGGATGCAGGGATGCTTCTCTGACTACACTGACTGAAGAAATAAAGACCAGTAAGAAGACTTTCACAGCCCAATTTTAATTAAAATGAAAGTAAACAAGAAATCAGACTCCTCAGTAGAGTTGGGGATCTGAAGCCAGAACCCACCATTTTCCTTGGAGTGAGGGGTCTTAGTCCTATGAAGAGAAGCTTTCCCTGTAGCTCCTCTAGACTTAGTGGCTCAAACAAAGGTGAAAGGGCTGAGTGGTATAAAGCCTACTACAGACTACACATGCCAAGCATAAGCCGGTCATAAGAGCCCTTCTAAAGAGCCCACAAAGTGGACACCATTTTCCAGCCATTTTAGGACATGCGTATGAGATTAAATCCACCCAGGGCCCACGTTTCCTAACTGTCTACCTAGCGAGATGATCCTCATGTGTGGGGTCATAGATGTGTACCCCCAGAAGTGACACACATCTGTCACAGCAGTTATATCCAAATGAGACCTATTCTATAACTACTCAACATATTGCACAGAGAAGCTCAGACTTCAGCAGCCTGGTGGCTGATCTCAGCCTTAGAGCCTTGCAAACGATTGAACTATAGCTCAGATGGCTCCCTCCCTGGTGGACATTATTCATGTCAAGTGTAGAACCCTGAGCACACAACAGTGAGTGAGCACAGCTGCAAAGGAGTCTGGGGTATTCTGTGAGAAGAGAGCTTGAGATACAACCTCTAAATTCTTGAGATTTAAAGTTAGGGGAACAGCAGGTAGAATGAGATAACCATGATCAAGAGAAATGGTTTTAGTGCAAACTTGTTCAAAAGGTCTCAGACAAACTAGTGTTGTCTGGGAGAGGGAATGTCTGTCGAGGAAATGTCTCCATCTAATTGACCTGTAGGAGTGTCTTTTGGGAATTGTCTTGATTGATGTGGCTCATGTGGGACTCCCCACCCCACCATGGGCAGCGCCTCACCTGAGCCTGGGGTTCTGGGAGGTTAAGGGAAGCTGCTGTGAGCCTGAGAGCAAGCTGGTAGGCAGTGATCCTCCATAGCTCCTCCCTCTGTGCTGCTGGAGGCCCTGCCCTGACTTCCCGCAGCCATCAGACCTGTGAACCAAACAAAGCCAGGCTTCCTGGTGCTTATCACAGCACTGGGAAGCAGACACCCCACGAAGACTGAGCAGCGACTGGCATAGGGATCCCCGGACCGAGTGGAACTGTGGCTTCTCAAATGCCCGAGTTAGATCTGAGGCCAAGAACTTCTTGGCCATGGCTACTGTGAGGACAATTCGGATAGACCCCCACTTTGCCCTTTCTGAAACTGGGTGGTTTGCCTGAAGGTAGGGAGAATGCAGTGTTCCCCACCTCTAAGTGAGCCGTAGGAATTATCTGAACAGGAGAAGGGGAAGGGAATGAAAACTTTTTGCTTTTACCCAGTCGTCAGTGAAGTGTGCAGCAGTGGTTGGAGTTGCTTCTGCATCTCTGAGGAGCTGGTGACAGTGGCGTGGGGGTGGTTGCAGCTTGAGTGGATTTGGCACAGTGAGGCTTCAGCTGCAAGGGCCTCAGGGCATGCGGCTGCCAACCTAGGCATCTGCAGTCATGGGCGCTTCAGCTGCTCTCCTTTGGCCCATCGATTTTAGTGCAGTGACAGTGGAAACGGAGGGTGTCTTCCTGTGGGCTACTCCACGCATTTACAAGGCAAGTTTCATTTTAGCTGGTTATTTAGAAATTACCTCTCAGAGAAGGCGCCAGAGCTAATTAGTGGAGTTTATTTATTGCCATCCCTACACATGGGAAGAAAGACCTTAATACTTCAGAAAACACTTAATATATGTGATCACCACAGGAATGTAATTCATCACGAATGTGCAGGGTAAGATGGTTTATTTAGCAATAGTAATAATGGCTTTTGAGCAGACATAAATTGAGTACGTAGAATTTTTTTTAGTTTCTTTCTCTAAATCCATATAAATAGTACTTGGAGTATTTCGTTTTCAAATGTTTACTTTTATTTTATGAGTATTTCCTGCATTTATGCATGTATACCAGTAGAGGGGGTCAGATTCCCAGGAGCTGGGGTTACAAATGGTAATGACATGCTGGGATCCTAGCCCAGGTCCTCAGGGAGGAGGGCAAGTGCTCCTAACCACGCAGCCATTTCTTTAGTGCCACAGCCCCACAGGTATTTTTATGAGCATTTCCTATTTAAATTTTTGAGCCCTTATGGAAACTTAAGGAAGTGAAAGGCTTAAAAGCTTTCTGCATGAGTTAGGTCACTGGTATTTCTTCCTTCCTTCCTTCCTTCCTTCCTTCCTTCCTTCCTTCCTTTCTTTCTTTCTTTCTTTCTTTTTTTCTTCCTTTCTTTTTTTACCCAGAAACACTCTAATCTTAAACATTTTCTTACTCTTTGGGCTGCATTCTTACCCAGCTTGAATTTTCTGTTAAGAAAGGCCCTCATGGGTGATGTGGGATTCCCCTCTGTATGCTGTGAATATGTTTTATTACCATTGGTTAATATAGAAGCTGCTTTGGTAGATGGCAGGGCAGAGTACAGCCAGGCTGGAAGAGCAATAGAGAGAGAGTGGGTGGAGTCAAGGAGACAGCATGTAGCTGCCAGAGGAGACCGATGTCTTAGCCTTGCCAGTAGGCCATGGCCTTGTGGTGATGCATAGATGAATAGAAATGGGTTAATTTAAGATGTAAGAGCACGCTAGAAATATGTATGAGCCATCAGCCAAACATTGTTGAAATTAATATAGTTTCTGTGTGATTATTTGGGTCTGAGCGGCCAGGAACGAACAAGCAGCCTCCACTTCCACGTGAGTCATTGTTCTTTCTCCAAGTTCAGACCAAGGAGGACAGAAGGGCATCCAGTTTGCTTTCTTCTAACCACAGTGTCTTATTGTGAATTCCTCCACTCTTACATGCATTTCTGATGAGCAAGACAGCATAAGCTGTGTCATGTGAGTTTAGGAGAGCTGAACTGTGGTGCTGCTGACTTAATACCTGTGGTTTTGCTCCTCTACAGCTAGGCATCACTTCTGACTCTGAGCACCAGATTGGATTACTGAATGGGTCAGGGCGGGGCTGAGCGCTGAGGCATGGTGACCAGATTTCATTTGCCATGGTTGATCCTATTGGCCAACTCAACTGGATAGAGAGATGCCTAGGAGATTTGTAAATAATACCTCTCCGTGAACTGTGAGGTGTTTGTAGAAAAGAGTAACTAAGTCAAGAAGACCCTTTTCAAATGCCTGGGGTAAGCCTTTTCCACTCATATGCACTTGCCATGATGTCATGGACAAAAACGTATGAAACTGTGAGCCGGGGATGAACCTTCCTTCCTCAAGCTGTTCTATCGGATGTGTGGATGACAGCAAGCTAACTAACACATCCTTCTTTGCTTCAGCGTGCCCTCTTACACAGGACACGTGTCAGAGCCTCTTCAAATGGACAACTGACCAAGGTCTAAGTGGTTAGTATTATTGGGGGACGCTGGGCATGGCCCCTCTGACTAAAGTCCCCCTTTAGACCACCATGCTTTTCCATCTATTAGCAATCACGCCCCACCTTCTGCAGCCTGCAGCCCCCTGGACATGTTGTGTCCCTTATGCCTACCATGTCATTCTGCATGTTCCCTGGGATTGCGTCAACCTTCACTGCACCTTTCTTTCTTGCTGCAGGAGCCTTGACTCATTCCTCAAGGCATGGTTTTTCATGTCTTTCCTGTGCTTTTTTTCTAAGCCCCCTCTCCCATCCTGATCATTCTGGCAGGAAGTAACTGCCATCTCCTTCTCCCTACACTTTCAAAGCCTGATTCTGTTCCTAGCATAGCGTTTATCACACAGATTCATCGTGCCACATGGCCTCATGGGATTTGTTTGCTTTCTGAAGTTTGCAGCTTCATCGTTTGTAGAATGGAAATAAAACCAGCCCTTCCCTATAGGATCATTGTAAAGATGTGACACTTAGCTGGGTCTGGTGGCACATGAATTAATACTAGCTGCTAGCACTCCAGAGGCAGAGGCAGGTGGATCGCTATTGATTAGAGGTCAGTGTGGTCTCCATAATGAGTTCCGGGTCATCCAGTCAGAACTGTATAGTGGTACCCCGACTCAAAGGGGGCCAGTGAGACACTTACTAAACCCTTGTTTAGCACAGTGCTGGGAACACGTAAGCACATTAAGAACTTAATCGCTTTCTATTGTAATTTTCATAATTATTCATGCTACAGAACAGTGGTAAAACACCAACTACTTGGCACTATTTAGATGAGGACAGTCACGCTTGCTGCTGACGTTTGTTTATTCACTCACGTGTTTCTGTCTGTGCACACTCACATGATGTGCACGCGGAGCGCACGCAGGAGCAGCTTGCGGGATTTGAATCTCTGCCCTCCCTCCATGGGAGTCCTGGAACTAAACTCAGCTTGTCAAGCTTGGCAACAAGTGCCTTTACTAAACCATCTCGACTGCCCATGCATCTTTTTGGTTTTTTGAAACACGGTTTCTCTGTGTAGCTTTGGAACCTGTCCTGGAACTCTCTCTGTACATCAGGCTGCCTCCGATTCACAGAGATTCACCTGCCTCTGCCCCCCGAGTTCTGGGATTAAAGGTGTGCACTGTCACTACCTTGCCATCATTTCTTTTGAAAGCATCTTAAATTTTACCCTACCTTCAGTAAAATTCTTAATTTTGAAAGACACAGAGAAGACTGCGGCTAGGTGCACTGTGAGAGAGTCTGTGTTCTGCACACTGAGTCTCCTCTGGAAACGAAAGGGTCTTTAGGCTTCTCGGTCCCCGTCTTTCAATCTTTCCTCCTGCTGCAATGAAAACCATCTGGCATTTTGAAAAACTAGAGGATATAAAAAAAAAAAAGCCAGGCGGTGGTGGCGCACGCCTTTAATCCCAGCACTTGGGAGGCAGAGGTAGGCGGATCTCTGTGAGGTCGAGACCAGCCTGGTCTACACAGCTAGTTCCAGGACAGGCTCCAAAACCACAGAGAAACCCTGTCTCGAAAAAAACAAACAAACAAACAAAAAAAACAACAACAAAAAAGAAAACTAGAGGATAAAGACAGGAACAAGCTATGAACTGCTATTGAGGGTTGAAGATGTTTAATTTGTGTGCAGGAAAAAGCCCGATGAGGCTGCTTGTGTAGCAAAACGCAGCTACTTTCTCGTTCTCCCTCCTCGCTGTGCTTTGGCTGGTTCAGCACACTGTATGTGTGCTGTGGAGGTTGTAGGTGTTTGCAGGACACAGCACTGGCTCTCATTTCTTTCCTGAATTGTGACAAAGCAGCAGCCAACTCAGATCCCTGTAGAGTGTGCTGATAAGACGGAACTTGACTTACTCATTTGTTCCACAAACATTTGTCGAGTTCCTCTGATAGTGGAGATTATAGTATGGTGGTTTGAACGTGATTGGCCCTCATAAGCTCATAAGGAGGCCACTGTTAGGAGGTGTGATTTGCTGGAATAGGTGTGGCCTTTTTGAATGAAGTGTGACTCTATGGGGGCCCAGTGTTTCACATGACTGAGGGTGGGGAGGGTGAGGTTGAAATCTGAGATAACTCAAACAACCTAATGATGCCTTTAAGACCAAGAAGTACAAGAATAATCCAGAGGGCAATTGGCATACAGACACTGAACAAGAGCGTAGCAGCATCTGTTCAGATTCTGGGGAAGAACCAGTACTCAGACACAGTGATCACTGAACTTTTGTGTTCTGTGGAAAGTAGCTACACGTAGAGAAAATATCATCTAAGAGAAACAAAGTCCACAAAGAGAAATATGATATTTTCTTCTGTGTGTTTGAGGAAGAAGAGGGCTGAGCGTTTATCAAAGAAACAGTATTAGTCACAGAGATGGAGTCGAGGAAGCGATAGAGCAGGAACGTTTGACCAAAATGCAGGCTAGGCATGGATGGAAAATTTATAATGAAATTGCTAAGGTTAGTTTACAGTAACACGTGTTCCAGCTGAAGAAAATTGAAACACAGTTGAAAAAAGTAAAGAATAAATGAATTTGAAACAGGAAATTGGGTGACAATGAAAAACTAGACACGACGTTTACAAATCAGACCTAGGATGTAAACTAATAGCTACACGTAAACATGAATTAGCAAAACTTAACCCTAACACCAAAACCAATGAATTGGAAAGAACTCACTCTAACAAAGTCCAGTAGATTCGAGATTCCAAGTATGCCACAGGCAATCTTCAGTAGACTTGTTGTGTAGAGTAGTGACAGCTACTCCCAGATACAGGACAGGAACCAATGCAGGCAGTGCCTAAAACAGAATAGTTGTTAGCATACTTCATAATGCTTCCTTGTGATGTCACCCAAATGAGCAGACCAACATGGCTTCCATAACTGACAGTGGTTTTGACCAAGTTCTGTAACACAACTAGTGTCCTGAGTATTTTGTTCATGGCTGGCACCAAATCTCAGACCAGAATCAACTCCAGGGAGGTAGGTTTTGTGTGTGTGTGTCTGTTTGTGCACACATGTGTACACACTTTCAAGAGACTCTGAAGCCATTGTGGTGGCACATCTCCTTCCCAAATAGAGCTGGTGGTTAGCTGGTTGGTGACACTGAATAAGACGTTTTCTATCACCACGTGGCACAGGTCCTCTAGCTTTCCACATGCATTCCACAAATTCCCAAGCCAGGAGTCAAGTCCTCAACACATCTGACATTCTACAATCCCACTGTGGTACTTTGAATTAAAAATTTCTGATATAAATGGGGTGTTTGAACACATGGACACACAAGGAAAGTAGATGGTACTGCTTGGGAACTTTTTACTTTGGATCCAAAGAAGCAGAACTCTATCCGTGAGAAGAATTAGCATAGTCTTCATGTCCTCTTCTACTTCTTGCTTGAGTTTGAGTTGGTGACATCTCAATCTCCTGCATTTTCCTTCAGGATTCCAGCTAGCTTCTATGACTCTGACCCATCCCCATGGGCTCTTGTCCCTCCAAAACTAAGTCAGACAGACATGCTCACTCTCTCTTAAGATGCCATGTTTATAATTTCTATCACAACAGAATGCTAACCAATAAACATGGGCTTAGCAGAGCTGGTTGCTCCCCACCCCCACCCTACCCATGCTGCCCAGAAGTCAAGGCAGACTCATTGCTGTCACACAGTCACCATTGACTGTGTCTCTTTCATCCACCTCCACCAGATAAAGAAAGGACTCTTCAAGTAGCCCGAATTCCAGGCCACATCCTCTGTAGTGTAGCACAGGTCTCATACTAAATGAACCTGCTTCCTATTGGTTCAGGACCTCCCTTTCCCTCAGAAACCTGAAATTCCATGGAGACATGCTTTGTCTGACAGGGATGAAACTGTCTCAGACTCCCACTGCATGGCCATCATTGCTAGAGTCCTTGTGCCTGGATGTAGAATCTCCCCTAGCATCACCGTCTCTCTGCAGCTCCCATCTTTCCTCACATCCTACTAAAGATGCGGACTCACATAATAAGGATATATACAAAAATCTATGGAAAACTTTAAAGTTGAAATGTAAAACTAGGCAACAAAATCTGAAAGAACAAATAGGTTGACAAGCCTTGTATTGTACCGGGATAATTCACTGATGGGTCAAACAGTCTAAAGAAATAACTGTAATGATCCACAGATATTCCATTAGACCATGAAACTGAGGCAAGGTTTATCTTCAAATCTTTTTATAAAACAAACTCTTCTCGTAAAGCCCTTACTTTCTAGCCAAGTAAAGACACATTGAAAAGAGACGAGTGATGACTATGAACATTAAAATATCCTTAAGGATAGCACTTGCTCCTTTACTTCTCAGTCAGTAACACATTAAATGATCATTCTTCATGACCAAGATGCCTTCAGGGGAACACAAGAATCAATCTACAAACAAAACTTGACAAAAGAGCAAGCATAGTCCCGCATCAAAAAAACATAGTCTCCCCAGTAAAGAAGTGAGGGCCACTGCCAGGGACAAACATAGAAAGAGAGAATGTTTTACTATCAACAATCCTATTCTAGAAACAAGAAAATACTTATTTTCCTCATAGTCAGAAGAGAAGATGAATTTCTTGTTAATAGAAACACTGCTCACCTGACATTGGCAGGGAGGTGACACACGGATGGTAAATCTTCACAGTTCCTTACTGTGTGCCTACAACCAGAAAGTTAAAAAAAAGAGCACAGTTAAGAATGACAAAGAAGTCAAATAAAAAGGAAAATCTCAGTCAGTGAAAGAATAGAAATAATAGTCACAATTTAAAACAAATTAAATACGGTAAAAAAAAAGAATCAATAAATGTCAAAATATCTTGGGGTAACTCTAACCAAGGAAGTGAAAGATCTATTTGACAAAAACTTTAAGGCATTGAAGAAAGAAATTGAAGAGGATACCAGAAAATGGAAGGATCTCCCTTGCTCTTGGATTGGGAGAATCAACATAGTAAAAATGGCAATTCTACCAAGGGCAATTTATAGATTCAATGCAATCCCCATTAAAATCCCATCAAAATTCTTCACAGATCTTGAAAGGACAATAATCAACTTTATATGGAGAAACAAAAAACCCAGGATAGCCAAAACAATCTTATACAATAAAGGAACTTCTGGAGGCATTACCATCCCTGACTTCAAACTCTATTACAGAGCTACAGTAATGAAAACAGCGTGGTACTGGCATAAAAACAGAGAAGTCGACCAATGGAATCGTATAGAAGACCCGGATTTTAACCCACAAACCTATGAACAACTGATTTTCGATAAAGGAGCTAAAAGTATACAATGGAAGAAAGAAAGCATCTTCAACAAATGGTGCTGGCACAATTGGATGTCAACCTGTAGAAGAATGAAAATAGACCCATATCTATCACCATGCACAAAACTCAAGTCCAAATGGATCAAAGACCTCAATATCAATCTGAACACACTGAACCTGATAGAAGAGAAAATGGGAAGTACCCTACAACATATGGGCACTGGAGATCGCTTCCTATGTATAACCCCAGCAGCACAGACATTAAGGGCAACATTGAATAAATGGGACCTCCTGAAACTGAGAAGCTTCTGTAAAGCAAAGGACACTGTCATTAAGACAAAAAGGCAGCCTACTGACTGGGAGAAGATCTTCACCAACCCCACAACAGACAAAGGTCTGATCTCCAAAATATATAAAGAACTCAAGAAACTAGACTTTAAAAGGATAATTAACCAATTAAAAAATGGGGCACTGAACTGAACAGAGAATTCTCAACAGAAGAAGTTCAAATGGCCAAAAGATACTTAAGGTCATGCTCAACCTCCTTAGCGATCAGAGAAATGCAAATCAAAACAACTTTGAGATATCATCTTACACCTGTCAGAATGGCTAAAATCAAAAACACCAAGGATAGCCTTTGCTGGAGAGGTTGTGGAGAAAGGGGTACCCTCATCCATTGCTGGTGGGACTGCAAACTTGTGCAACCACTTTGGAAATCAGTGTGGCGGTTTCTCAGAAAAATTGGGATCAACCTACCCCTGGACCCAGCAATACCACTCTTGGGAATATACCCAAGAGATGCCCCATCATATGACAAAAGCATTTGTCCAACTATGTTCATAGCAGCATTGTTTGTAATAGCCAGAACCTGGAAGCAACCTAGATGCCCTTCAATGGAAGAATGGATGAAGAAATTGTGGAATATATACACATTAGAGTACTACTCTGCGGTAAAAAACAATGACTTCTCGAATTTTGCATGCAAATGGATGGAAATAGAAAATACGATCCTTAGTGAGGTAACCCAGACCCAAAAAGAAGAACATGGGATGTACTCACTCATAATTGGTTTCTCGTCATGGATAGGGGCCACTGAGTCTATAATTTGTGATCCTAAAGAAGCTAAACAAGAGGGTAAACCCAAGGAAAAACATATAGATATTCTCCCAGCTATGGGAAATAGACATGACTGATGGGCAAAAAATTGGAATCTTGGGGGTGGGGTGGGATGGGGATGAGGGGTGATGGGGAGAGAAAAGTGTGAAGAGGATGAGGGGAACTGGGGGAATCGGGGTGATTGGGGATAAAGGAAGGTTGGATAGGGGAGCAGGGAAACTCATACCTTAGGTAAGGGAGCCACCTAAGGGGTGGCAAGAGACTTGAACTTGGAATGGCTACCAGATGCCCAGGGCAATGTCCCCAGTTAGTTCATTGGGGCACCTGAGGATAGGGAACCTGAAATGAACCTATCCTATAATCATACTGATGAATATCTTGCATATCGCCATAGAACCTTCATCTAGCGATGGATGGAGATAGAGCCAGAGACCCACACTGGAGCACCGGACTGAGCTCCCAAGGTTATAATGAGGAGCAGAAGGAGAGAGAACATGAACAAGGAAGTCAGGACCATGAGGGGTGCACCCAACCACTGAGACAGTGGGGCCGATCTATTGGGAGCTCACCAAGGTCAGCTGGACTGCTACTGAAAAAACATGGGTTAAAACCGGACTCTCTGAATGTGGCGGACAATGAGAGCTGACGAGAGGCCAAGGAGAATGGCACAGGAACTTTCAACTGGCGATAGATCGAGAGAGAGACAGAGACCCAAATTGGAGCAATGGTCTGAGCTATTAAGGTCCAAATGAGGAGCAGAAGGAGGGAGAACATGACCAAGGAAATCAGGACCACGAGGCGTGCACCCACCCACTGTGACAGTGGAACTGATCTATTGGGAGCTCTTCAAGGCCAGCTGGACTGGGACTGAATAAGCATGGGTTGAAACTGGACTCTCTGAACATGGCGGACAATGAAGGCTGATGAGAAGCCAAGGACAATGGCACTAGGTTTCGATCCTAATACATGAACTGGCTTTGTGGGAGCTTAGCCTGTTTTGATGCTCACCTTCCTGGGCCTGGATGGAAGTGGGAGGACCTTGGTCTTCCTGTAGAGCAGGGAATTTGGACTGCTCTTCAGTATCGAGAGGGAGGGGGAATGGACTGGGGGAAGGAGAAGAGGAGTGGGGATGGGGGAGGGGAGTGAGGGGAGGGGGCAATGTGTGGGAGGAGGGGAGGGAAATGGGAAACGGGGAGCAGTTGGAAATTTTAATTAAAAAAGAATAAAAAAAAATAAAATAAAATAAAAAGTAAAAAAAAAAAATAAATGTCAAACACCAAAAGCAAACAGAAAACAAGGGAAACTCACTTTTTCAGGACCCACCTAGTTTGAAGTGTCCAAATCTGTGAGAAATAACTGAGTCCAAATCCTTATCTACCAACCACTCCTCCTCTGTGATACAAGGACAGAACCCAGTCCAGGTAGCACCTGTACAGACTGGTCTCTAGCTGACCTCACAATGACTCCCTGTGATGTCATTGCACTGGGCCAATCACAGCTGAGAAAATGACAGTGTTCTGCTGGAGTTGTTTCCCCCGCTCACTTTCATTTAATTTTTTTGTTTAGAAGTTTTTTCCATTTTACATAACAACCACAGTTCCTCATCTCTCCTGTCCTCCCCCCTACACCTTTTCTTCAACCAACTCCCATCCATTCCTCATAAACGCTATGGCCTGCCATTGGGAGTCAACAAAGATTGGCATTTCAACCTGAGTAGGACCAAGACCCTTCTATGTATCCAAGCTGAGTTAGATATTTCTCCATAAGGAATGGGCTCCAAAAAGACAGTTCATGCCCTGGGGATAAATCCTGGTCCCACTGAGCCCAAGTCACAGAACTCTCACCCATTTTCAGAGGGCCTAGTTCAGTCCTATGCGGATTTCCCATCTGTCAGTCCAGTGTCAATGAGTTCCAACTAGTTCAGGTCAGCTGTCTCTTGGTTTTCCCCATCATGATCTTGACTTGTTTGCTCCTATAATCCCTCCTCACTCTCTTTAACTGGACTCCAGGAGCTCGGCCCAGTGCTTTGTCCAGCAGCTTCTCTTAACTCACTCATTTATGGACCAATGCATTTAGTATTCGCTTATGTTCACTTAATGGATTCTCTTGCTACACCCTCAGTGTCTTTCCTTCCTCTTTTCCTTCCTGTTCTTCTCTCCCCACCTCCCTCATTCTTTTGCTCTGATATCTTCCCTCTTGTCCTTGACAGAGTCTTACTTACTTACTTACTGTTCAGCCTCCAATTCACTGTGTAGCCCTCAGGGTTGCAGCATCCTCTACAGCCCCCAAAGATTAAGATCATAGGCATGAGCCCATGTCCTGGCTCTGAGTGTCCTTTTTTGGGTTCCAAAGTGAGTTAGTCCTTGTCAACTTGCCTGGGTTAGAATCACCTAGATTCTGGTCTTCATGTCTTCTACTTCTTGCTTGAGTTTCAGTTTTTGACATCTCAATCTCCTGCATTTTCCTTCAGGATTCCAGCTAGCTTCCATGCCTCTGACCCACTATGGGCTCTTATCCCTTCAAAACTAAGCCAGACAGATATGCTCACTCTCTCTTAAGATAAACTTCTATCACAATAGAATGCTAATCAATAAACATGGGCTTAGCAGAGCTGGTTGCTCCCCATCCCCACCCTACCCATGCTGCCCAGAAGTCAAGGCCGACTCATTGCTGTCACACAGTCACCATTGACTGTGTCTCTTTCATCCACCTCCACCAGAGAAAGAAAGGACCCTTCAAGTAGCCCGAATTCCAGGCCACATCCTCTGTAGTGTAGCACAGGTCTCATACTAAATGAACCTGCTTCCTATTGGTGCAGGACCTCCCTTTCCCTCAGAAACCTCAATTCCATGGAGACATGCTTTGTCTGACAGGAATGAAACTGCCTCAGACTCCCACTGTGTGGTCATCATAGCTAGAGTCCTCGTGCCTGGATGGAATTTCTCCTAGCATCACCGTCTCTCTGTAGCTCCCATCTTTCCTCTCTCCCCACTAAAGTACAAACTCATATACCAAGAAAAGATACAAGAATCCATGCATACTTAAAGTTGAAATATGAAACTAGGCAACACAATCTGAAAGAACAAATAGGTTGACAATCCCTTGTATTTTTACCAGAAAAACTAGGGGATGAATCCAACAATTTGAAGAAATGACTGCAATGATCCACAGATATTCTAGTAGTCCATAAAACTGAGGCAAGGGATACTTTCAAATCTTTTATGAAACAAACTCTTTTTATTTTTTTTTTTTACTTATTTATTTATTTTTATTCTTTTTTAATTAAAATTTCCACCTGCTCCCCATTTCCCATTTCCCTATCCTCCTCCCAAATATTGCCCTCCCCCCACTTCCCTCCCCCTCTCCCCATTCCTCTTCTCCTCCCCCCACTCCATTCCCCCTCCCTCTCGATACTGAAGAGCAGTCCAAATTCCCTGCCCTGCGGGAAGACCAAGGTCCTTCTATCTACGTCCAGAAAGGTGAGCGTCCAAACAGGCTAAGCTCCCACAAAGCCAGTTCATGAACTGGTTGTCAACGTGTAGAAGAATGAAAATAGATCCATATCTATCACCATGCACAAAACTCAAGTCCAAATGGATTAAAGACCTCAATATTAGTCTGAACACACTGAACCTGATAGAAGAAAAAGTTGGAAGTACTCTACAACATATGGGTACAGGAGATCACTTCCTACGTTTATCCCCAGCAGCACAGACATTAAGGGCAACATTGAATAAATGGGACCTCCTGAAACTGAGTAGCTTCTGTAAAGCAAAGGACACTGTCACTAAGACAAAAAGGCAACCCACTGACTGGGAGAAGATCTTCACCAACCCTGCAACAGACAAAGGTCTGATCACCAAAATATATAAAGAACTCAAGAAACTAAACTTTAAAATGCTAATGAACCCAATAAAAAAATGGGGCACTGATCTGAACAGAGAATTCTCAACAGAAGAAATTCAAATGGCCAAAAGACACCTAAGGAAACAAACTCTTTTTATAAAGCCCTTACTCTCTAGCCGAGAAAAGACACCTTGTACAGAGACGAGTATCTGAAAGGGTCGTTGACTTAGAACATTGGAATATCCTTAAGGAAATTACTCTGTCATTGACTTCTTAGTCATTGACACATTAAAATGATCATTCTTCATGATCAAGATACCTTCAGGGGAACACAAGAATCAATCTACAAACAAAACTTGACAAAAGAGCAAGCATAGTCCAGCATCAAGAAAACATAGTCACCCCTGAAAAGAAATGAAATGCCAGTGCCAGGGACAAACAGAACAAGAGAATGTTTTACTACGAACAACCCTATTCTGAAACATAAAAACATTTATTTTCATCACAGTCACAAGAGAAGTTGAATTTCTTGTTAGTAGAACCACTGGTCACCTGACATTGGTAGGGAAGTAACACATGGCTGGTGAATCTTCAGCAGAGTTCAGTAAATTCCTCACTGAATGCTTATAGATCAGAAAAGTTTTTGAAAAAAACAATACCAAACAGAGCACGGTGGGGAATGATAAAGAAATGAGATTGGATGAAAAGGAAAATATCAGTCAGTGAAAGACTAGATATAACAGCCACGATTTAAAACAAAGTTGAATATGGTCAGAAAGAATCAATCAATAAATGTCAAACGTGGAAAGTCTAACATAAAACAAGGGAAACTCACTTTTTTTCAGGATCACCCACTTTGCAATATCCAAGAATAGGAGAAATAACTGAGTCCAAATCTTCATCCACCAACCAACTCCTCCTCTGTGATACAAGGAGAGAACCCAGCCCCAGGTTGCTCCTTATATAGACTGGTCTCTTGCTGACCTCACAATGACTCCCTGTGATGTCACTTGCATTGGGCTAATCACGGCTGAACAAAACCTCAGTATTCTGCTGTAATTCTTGCCTTCACTGCTCACTTTCATTTGAATAATTTTTTTTATTATTTTCCTTCAAACAACTCCCAAGTCTTCTCCTAAAGGGTAAGGTCTACCATGAGATGTGATCAAAGTCTGGCCTTTCAATTTTAGGCACATTCAAGCTCCTCTGCTATATCAAGGCTTAGAATTTTATTTTTCTATAAGGAAGGGGCTTAAAATAGCAGTTCATGCCCTGGGGATAAATCCTGCTCCCACACAGTGGCCCCACAGAGTGCCCAAATCACAGAACTCTCACCCATTTTCAGAGGGCCTCATTTGGTCCAATGCAGATTTCCTATCTGTCAGTCCAGTGCCAATGAGTTTCCAGTCGGTCAGGTCAGCTGTCTCTGTGGGTTTCCCCATCACGATCCTGACCCCTTTGCTCCTATCATCCCTCACTCTCTTCAACTGGACTCCAGGAGCTCAGCCCAGTGCTTCATCCAGCAGTTTCTCTTAACTCACTCATTTATGGACCAATGATTTAGTGTTTGCTTCTGTTCACTTTGTGGTTCCTCTAGCCCTCCCCCACAGTGTCTTTTCTTTCTCTTTTCTTTCCTCTCCCTTCTAAACTCTCCTCTCCCTCCTCCTTCCTTTGCTGTCTTCTCCTCCCCTTTTGTCCTTGACAGATTCTTACTCTGTAGTTCAGCTGGCCTCAAGTTCACTATGTAATCCTCTGGGTTCCAGCATCCTCCACAGACCCTAAAGATTAGGATCACACACAGGAGTCTCTAGTCCTGACTCTAAGTGTCCTGTGCTTGGGTTCCCATGTGAATTAGTCCTTGTCACCTTGCCTGTGTTAGAATCACCTAGGACACTGGTGAGAGACAGCACTGTATGCCTGTGAAGGAAGTCAAGGAAGAGCCACCCTGAATATGGATGGCACCGTTCTGTGGGTTGAAAACCTAGATGGACTCCATGAACAACAAGGAGCTGGGACGCCTCCTCTCTGCTTCCTGCCAGCCTGAAGAATTTCCTCTGATATGTGGCGCTGCTGTCATGATGTTATATAAAATACTCAACCCCAGACCTCTGAAACTGAACCCGAACGCATTCTTTGTTCTTTCATATTGTCACAGCCGTGAGGAACTGACCAATACAGTTCCTACATCTATAGGAATTAACCACATCAGTCATGTGATTTCAGCTCCTGTCTTCAACATCTCACAGCCTAAGGACTGAACTCCCTTGCTCATAATGGATTATGTCTTTCCTCATTGGTCGAGAGCTCTTGAATACGTCCTGTTTCTTACTGTAATTGAGTCTCTTGGGTCACACTCTTTCTTCCCAGGGTCTTTTTCACCTACTGCTGCTGAAGGCCCTCACAGCAAAGCTTACATGAGTAATGAGTGCTCTAAAGGACTTGGACCTAACTCTCTGTAAGGTACCTTGTCTCCCTAGATATAAGCTGGCTGAAGTGGGCCAGAGGAGCCAATGTTTTAATTCCTGGAGGACCAGATGTTGTGGTCAAAGGGGACTGTCACACAACCCGAGCTTCCTCCCAGCTCCCCAATCAGGTAAAACTTAAATGCTAACACCTGCTTCACAGAAAGATTCTTTATTAAGCAGGTAAGAAAAAAGTGGCTAATTTCTGACTCTGGAAGGAAAGCAGCAGCAAATGACCTCTCTGGTATAATTTTAAGGAGTAGGAGAAGGGGGTGGGCTGTGTTAGAACGGGCTAGGATGCTGTGGTAAAGGAGATAAGTGACAAGGGAAAAGGAGAAGGGAAAAATGGAGATGGGCAGGGGTTTTGTATAGGAGAGACAAAAGACTACGTCTGGATAAATGGGGGATGGAAGAGGCCCGTAGACAAATAACACTTTACCAAGTTAAAATGGGAAGCCTTGTCTTACGAGGCGGTGTTTGACTTTAAACGGGCATGTTCATTAGGTGACCAAAGGGGACTTTTATAGCTGGACTTTGGGAGTCAGCCTGAGGAGGAAAGAGTGGCCGAATGAGGGAATAGACCTTGGTGGCCTGCTTTGGGAATGTAACCTAACAGTATTTAGAAGGCAGAGGGATGGGGGATAAGGGCTAGGCCTGTCAGAGCTATGCTTGAGCCGGCCAGAGTCCCTTCGGTGGACTACGAGTGATGACCTGAGCCAGGGAGTTGTCTCTTCATGTCACAGCTTCTCCCTCTCCCCCGTCCCTTCACAAATGACTCCCAATTTCAGCTTTTAATCTGCAGAGCTCAGCCTGTGATGGCTTGTCACTTCAAATATTCCTCCATATTCTTCCATATTCTTCTTCCAGTGCTGTTCCTCCTGATGGATGGGTGTCTCTGTCTGTGAATCTGGGTGGGTGTGGGGCTCTGCCAGCAGAGTGAGGGAAAGTGTTGCTGTAGAATTCCAAGGCTAGGTTCTTAAAGGAGTGGAGCCTCTGCCTGGCCGAAGCACAGCCCATAGGCAATGTGATTGTTTGGTTCCCATATTCCTCCTGTTTTCCAGCTTTGTGTCTATGAGGAAATGAACAGAACCTTCACACGGTCTTCCCACCATCATGTTCTAAGTGCAAGGCCTCTCTGAGACTATGATTCTAGACAAATCCATCCTCCTAGAGGTCATGTCTGTACACAGAGACACAGATAACTAATCTGAATGGATGAATGGATGGATGGATGGATGGATGGATGGATGGATGGATGGATGGATGGATGGATGGATGGAAGGATGGATGGATAAAGGAATTGATAGATGGGTGATGGTTTGGAGTGGGTGTATAGGTGGATGGGTGGATGGATTGGTGGATAGATGGACAGACAAATCACTGGATAGATAGACTTCACCTGTCCTGCCTGTGGTAGTCTTACAAACTTAGCTGCCAACTGTTGGCATCCACTTGAAGGGTTTACAGTTAGTGTCCTGTTATTCAGTGATAACATGTAAACCCTGTTTTAAGATAACTCGCGGAGCCTTGATCCAACCTTGATTTCCTTCCATGTTTCTGTCTCACTACCTGCATGGATTCAATAGGACAGCCTCAGAGACTCATAGTTTTGAATGCTTGGTCTTTGGGGTGTTTGGGGTGATGCTTCGTAAGAGGGATGAGGAGGTGTGACCCTGTTGGAGGAAGTCTGTCACTGGAGGTGGTCCTTGGGGCTCTAAATGTTCATCAGTCCTGCTCTCTGGTTCTCTCTCTCTCTCTCTCTCTCTCTCTCTCTCTCTCTCTCCTTTTCATTCTAGTTTAGGTCTCTTGTAAATTCGCCAGTCCCAACTCATAGTCTTATTTAATAAAAATTATTCCTTGAATGTCTGACTTAAACAAAACCAAAGTGAGATTACATTTAAACACTTTTAAGTAGCTAAAAATGGGAATTTACTTCAGAATGAGTTTTGTGGGAACACCTTCATCTTGCCCAATCTTTAAATACATTTAGGAAACACACGGAGTGTAGGTAGCCACACAAATGGCACCAGATAGATGTCTTTGGCTTAGTTTGGTTCATGGTGTGGCAAGTAGAGTGGCAGAAGGGGGGCACTGCCTCTGGGAATTCTAGATTCAGATGATGAACGTTACCTTGAAGAAAGCCTTCTTGCTGGGAGCCATTCTGATAGTTCAGGAGTTACAGCTCCTATGTGTTTCTACAGATATGAATGCAGGAAACAGTGTGTGTGTTTTTCTCTGTTTTTGAGTGTGTGTGTCTATGTGTGTATGTGTCTGTGTGTGTGCATGTGTGTGTATGTATATGTGCATGTGTGTGTTTGTGTGTGTAGGTGTCTCTGTGTTTATGTGTATGTGTGTTTGCCTGTGTGTATATGTTTCTTTGTATGTGTGTGTGTGTGTGTGTATGTGTCTATGTGTGTTTGAATAGTGGAGGTATGAAAGGAAGAAAGAAGGTTCTATTTGAACAATCCACTATTCTCTCTCTCTTTCTCTCTCTTTTAGCTGAAAATAGATTCTTCTCTCATACAATACATCCTAACCACAGTTTCCCCTCGCTTCACTTCTCCTAGCTGCCGCACATATCCTGCCCTCTCCCACATATCCACTCTCCTTCTGTTTCCTCTTCAGAAATGAGCAGGCCTTAGGAGATGACAACCAAACAGTACAAAACAAGATACCACAAGTATCACAAGACAAAGCAAAAGCTCCCATATCAGGGCTGGAGAAGGCAACCCAATAGGAGGAAAAGAGTCCCAAGTGCAGGATAATAAGTCACAGATGCACCCTCTCCTACTATCAGTAATCCCAGAAACACACCAAACAGCCATAACATACACAGAGAACCTGATGCAGACCATTGCAGGCTCCATGTTTGCTTCTTCAGTCTCTGTAAACCCCTGTAAGCCCGCTTGGTTGATTTGGTGAACTCTGTTCTCTTGGTGTCCCCTATCCCCTCTGTCTTCTAGTCTTTCCTCCCTATCTTCTGTGGGGTTTCCTGATCAGTGAATGGAGGGACCTGATGGAGACCTCTAATTTAGACTCACCCTTCCAATAATGTATTGTTGTGGGTCTCTCCATCCACTGCTATCTTCTGCAGGACGAATCCCCTTTGATAACAATTGGACAAGACACTGATCTGAGTATAGCACAATATTAGGAATTAGAAATCATATCTTCGATATCTTTTTTTTTATTTGACCAGGTGTATTTGGTCTTAGCCTAGGTTTCTGGGCTGTCTAGTCTCTGGCTTCTGCTATCCAGCAGTGTTCCTACATGGGCTCCCTCTTGTGGTGGGGCCTCAAGATAGACCAGTCATTGGTTGGCCACTCCCACAAGCTCTTGCCACCATTGCCCCAGCACATCTTGACAGCAGGACAGGTTATATGGTGAGGCTTTTGTGACTGGGTTGGTGTTCATATTTCTCTTTTCATATCCTGCAGGGTACCTTTTTTGCCAAAGACACCAGAATACAGGGGTAAAGGCTCCTCCAAATTATCACCAACTCAACATGTTTACATTCAGTGAGCTCTATGGAAGTTGCCCTTGGCTATAGAGCACCACAGTCATTTTTCAGAGGGTGACCTGAGTCCTAGCATCAGACTGGGTTATTTAGGGAAACCCATGGACAACAACTCAATTGAATGTAACCCAGTCCCACCACTGGAATCATTGCCTGACTAAAAAGATGGCCAGTTCAGACTCGGTATCCTCCATTATTGGGTGTTCTCACTAGGGTCACGCTCCTAGATTCCAGGGAGTTTCCAATGCACTAGGATTCCACACCACCTCCAGATGTCTACCAATCCCAGGTATCTCTTTCCAAACTCTCCTTTTATTCCCAACACCCTGATCCCATCCCACCCAACTCTACTCTACCCACAGCATTTATTCTATTTCCTCTTCCCAGGGAGATCTATGCTTCCCCCTGTAGATCTCCTCTTTCCCTAACCTCTCTGGGTCTCTGAGTTGTAGATTGATTATCATTAATGTAACAATTATTATCCGTATCTATTGAATACATACCAGATTTGATTTTCTAGGTCTGGATTACTGCTCTTGGGATGATTTTTTTATAATACTTCTATTCATTTGACTAAAAATATGGGGAGGTCTCTCTCTCTTTTCTTTATCCTCTGAGTAGTACTCCATTGTTTAAGTGTACCCCATGTTCTTTATTCAGTATGTAATTGAGTCACATCTAGGTTGTTTCCATGTTCCTGCTATCACGAATAAAGCTCTAGTGATCAGAGATGAGTCAGTGTCCTTGTGGTTGAATGGAGTGTCCTCCATGTATATGACCAAGACCGGCATAACTTGGTCTTGCATAGATCAGTTATCAGTTCCCAGTTCATGAGGAACTACCATATTGGTTTCTATACTGGCTGTACAAGTTTGGTATCCCACCAGCAATGGAGGAGTGTTTCTCTTGCTCCATATTTTTGCCAGCTTGAGCTGTCACTTGTTTTACTGATGTTAACTATCTTGGTAGTTGTAAATTGAAATCTCAGAGTTTTTTAGATTTGCATTTTTCTGATAGGAAAGAATGTTGAGGATTTCTTGATGTGTTTTCCCGCCTTTTGAGATTTCTCTGTTGAGAATTTTAGTTTCGACCCGTACCCGATTTTTTTATTGGATTGTTTGTTTTGATGATGTCTAGTTTCTTAGGTTCTTTATATATTTTATATATTAGCCCCTGTCAGATGTGAAGTTGGTGAAATATTTTTCTTCTCTGTATTTTGCTGTTTTGTCCTATTGACACTGTTTGTGCCTTATAGACACTTCTCAATTCCATGAGGTCTCATTTATGAATTGTTGATCTTAGTGCCTGTGCTATCAGTGTTCTCTTCAGGACGTTGTCTCCTGTGACCATGTGTTCAAGGTCGTTCCCACTCTCTCTCCTGTTAGGTTCACTGTGTCTGGTTTAATGGTGAGATCTTTTGATTGACTTGGACTTGTATTTTGTGCATTGTGGTAAATCTAGATCTCTTTGCATTTGTCTAAATGTTCACATCTGTTTAGAACAGCACCATTTGCTGAAGGTGCTTCTTTTTTTCCCATTATGTATTTCTGTTTTCTTTATTAAAAACCAGCTGCCCATAGGAGTGTGGATTTATGTCTGGGTCTTCAATTGCATTAAATGCTTCAACCTGCCTGCTTTTTATGCCATCACCTGATCTTTCTTGTTGCTACTTCTCTATAGTAGAGCTTGTGATTCGGTGAGTGATGCCTCTGGCATGCTTGTCTTGCACAGAATTGTTCCATCTATACTGGGTTTTTGTTTTTCCATATGAAGTTGAGTACTGTTCTTATCAGGTCTGTGAAGAATTGTGTTGGAATTTTGATGGGAATTTTGTTGGATCTGCAGATTGCTTTTGGTCAAATGGCTATTTTTTAGCAGGATAATACTATTCGAGATCTTCCAATCTTTTGAGACTTACTTTAATTTTTTCCTCAAGGACTTGAAATTTTTATCATCTCAGTCTTTCACTTGATTGGTTAGAGTTACCCAAATTTATATAATATTATCTGAGTTCTTGTGAAGGGTGATGTGTCCCCGATTCCTTCCTCAGTTCTTCTGTAATTTGTGTATAGGAGGGTTACTGAGTTTTTTGAGTTAATCCTGTATCCAGCCACTTTATTGAAAGTGTTTCTCAACCTTAGGAGTTCCCTAGTAGAATATTTAGAGTCACTTATGTATGCTGTCATTTCACCTGCAAGTAAAGACACTTCTGACTTTTTTCCATTTTATATCTCCTTCAGCTGTCTTCCTGCTTTAGCTGAAAGTTCAAATCCTATATTGAACACACACACACACACACACAGAGAGAGAGAGAGAGAGAGAGAGAGAGAGAGAGAGAGAGAGAGAGAGAGAGAGAGGACAACCTTGTCTCATTCCCCATGAAAAACCCTTGTTTTCAAGGGTGGTTGGAGAAATCCCCCAGTCTCAATAATTCAGGCCAACAGATGCAATCAGCAAGTGGTATCTTTATTGATTACACAGGCGCCTGTGGGTGCAACAGCAGCTTATGCCAACTGAGCACCCCGGGCAAATCAAACAGCCATATTTATAGGGGAAAATGATTACATAAGAGGGTAGTATAGTACAAGCATTTCATTGGCTCTCAAATTGGTGGGCTTAGCTCATCCTGGAAATGGCCCCATGTCTATTCTCAAATTTCCCCGAAAAACCATAAAGGCAGATAAAACACCCTGCAGCCAGTTGACAGTTTAGATAGAATGTCTTGGGGGTGGAGTATTCCCTCTCCTCAGTCCCAAAGAACCACAAAGCTAGATAGAGCACTCGGCAGCAAGTTGACAGTTTATATAAAATGCCTTGGGGGGTGGAGTATTCCCTCTCCTTAGCCTAGTCAGTTCCTCTGCAACCCATAGATATCCAGTTTTAGCATCTGCTGAGTCCGGAGGCACAGCTAAATTTTCAGCAGAGTTTAACATAGTATGTGGGTACGGGGATCTTTCAAGTATGGGAGGGTCTTCACCCACTTTAGTGGAATTGCTTTGATTTTCTTTCCATTTAATTTGATGTTTGCTATAGGCTTTCTGTAAATTGCCTTTCTTATGATTAGGTATGTCCATGGTTTCCCTAATCTATTCAGGACTTTATCAAGAAGGATTGTTGGATTTGTCAAAAGCTTTTTCAGCATCTAATGAGATGATCATATGTGTTTTTTTCTTCCAGTTTATTTGTATGGTGGATTACATTTACTGATTTTTGTATGTTGAACCACCCCTCGGTTTGTGGATGAAACTTGCTTGATTGTGGTGATAATCTTTTTATATGTTCTTGGATTCAGCCTACAAGTATTTTACTGAATATTTTTACAACTATTTTCCTGAGTCTTTATATAACTTGAGCATCAGGGTAGGTGGCATCATAAAATGAATTGGGCAATATTCCTTATCTTTCTGTTTGTTAACAATTTGAAGAGTAATGGTGTTAAGTCTTCTTTGAAAATCAAATAGAACTCTTTGCTAAACCCATCTGGCCTGGGGCTTTTTGCAGCAGAGTCTTTTACTACCTGCTTCTGTTTCCCTAGGGCTTGGAGTTCTAGTTTGTTTATCTGACCTTGATGTAACTTTGGTAAGTGGTATATATTGAGACAATTATCTATTTCTTTTAGATTTTCCAATTAGGTGGAGTACAGGTTTTAAAAGTATGTCCTTATGATTCTCTGTATTTCCTCAGGGTCAGTTGTGTCCTCCCCCCCTTTTGCTTTTGAATTGACTCCTTTGAAAATCTTCTCTTTGTCTTTTGGTTAGTTTTGATGAGGATTTGTCTATGTTTGTATTTCTCAAAGAACTAGCTCTTTGTTTCATTGTTCTTATGTTCTCTTTGTTTTCATTTATTGATTTCGGCCCTGACATTGATAATTTCTTGCCACCTACTCCTTCTGCTTCTTTTTGTTCTAGATCTTTCAGGTGTGCTGCTAAGTTGCTAGTGTGAGATCTGTGCTACTGTTTATGTAGGCACGTAGAGCCATGAAATTTCCCCATAGGACCACTTTTCTTGTTTTGCATAAGTTTGGCTATGTTGTACATCCCTTTTCCTTGAATTCTACATAGTTTGAATTTCTTTTTAATTTCTATCTTGATCCATTTTTTATTGAGTATATAGCTTTTCAGTTTCCCTGAGTTTGTAATATTTTTGATGTTCCGTTTGATTAATACGTAGTGTACTTTGCCATTTCTTTTTATTATTTTTGTCTATTTCATTAGCTAATACATTAGCTATTCCATCTTGCTTATTGGGGCGGTTGTTGAAATATCTTTTTTCAACCTTCTACCCTAAGGTAATGTCTATCCTTGATGGGAGGTGGGCCCTATTTTTATTTCAATTATTTTAATCTCAATAATTTTAATCGGGGATTAGAAGCTATTCATACTGACCGAATCATTGAAAAATGAATGTTATTCCTTTGATGTTGTTTTTGTTGCTGGAGGTGGAGTGTTTGTGTGTGTGTGTGTGTGTATGTATGCACGTGTGTGTGTGTGTTTCCATTCTTTTGGTGTTTTGAGTGTGAGATTATATATTTCCTTTGTTTACAAGTTGACATTCTTAGTTTGGATTTTGTTCTTTTTAGCACTTTCTGCAGTGCTGGATTTGCAGATAACATATGACTTAAATTTGGCTTTGTCGTGGAATATCTTAGTTTCTCTACCTATGGTGATAATAAGTTCTCTTGGGTATAGTGCTCTGGGCTGGCGTCTGTGGTCGCCCATAGTCTACAATGACCTGCCCAGGCCCTTTGAGAAGTCAGGTGTAATTCTTCTAGGACTGCCTTTAAATGATACTTGGTCCTTTTCCTTTGCAGCTTTTAATATTCTTTCTTTGTTCTGTATATTTAATATTTTGACCATTATGTAATGAGGTGTCTTTCTTTTCTGATCCTGTCTATTTGGTGTTTTGTATTTTCCCTCTACCCTTTTTTAAATTATTTATTTATTTTGCATTGGTGTTTTGCCTGTGTAAGAATGTTGGGTTCCCTGGAACTGTAGTTACAGACAGTTGTGATCTGTCATATAGGTGCTGGGATATGAACCTGGGTCCTCTAGGGAGAACAGTCAGTGCTCTTAACCGCTGAGCCATCTCTCCAGTACTCTATCTTTTATATACTCATCTAATTTAGGTTACAAAATTTTTCTTGTGTGATTTTTTTTTTATTTTATATTAATTAATTTATTTAATTATTAAAGATTTCTGCCTCTTCCCCGCCACCACCTCCCATTCCCTCCCCCTCCCCCAATCAAGTCTTCCCTCCTCCTCAGCCCAAAGAGCAAGCAGGTTTCTCTGCCCTGTGGGAGGTCCAAGGACCACCCACCTCTATCCAGGTCTATTAAGGTGAGCATCCAAACTACCTGGGCTCCCACAAAGCCATTACGTGCAATAGGAACAAGAACCTATTGCCATTGTTCTTCAGTTCTCAGTAGTCCTCATTGTCCATTATGTTCAGCGAGACCGGTTTTGTCCCATGCTTTCTCAGACCCCGGCCAGCTGGCCTTGTTGAGTTCCCGATAGAACATCCCCATTGCCTCAGTGTGTGGGTGCACCCCTCGCGGTCCTGAGTTCCTTGCTCGTGCTCACTCTCCTTCTGCTCCTCCCTTGGATCGTGAGACTTCAGTCCAGTGCTCCAATGTTGTTCTCTGTCTCTGTCTTCTTTCATTGCCTGATGAAGGTTAATATTCAGGAGGATGCTTATATGTTTTTCTTTGGGTTCACCTTATTTAGCTTCTCTAGAATCATGAATTATAGTCTCAATGTCCTTTATTTATGGCTAGAAACCAAATATGAGTGAGTACATCCCATGTTCCTCTTTTTGGGTCTGGCTTACCTCACTCAGGATAGTGTTTTCTATTTCCGTCCATTTGTATGCAAAATTCAAGAAGTCATTGTTTTTTACTGCTGAGTAGTACTCAGCACAAACACTAAGGACATCATTGAATAAATGGGACCTCCTGAGACTGAAAAGCTTCTGTAAAGCAAAGGACACTGTCATTAAGACAGAAAGGCAACCCACTGACTGGGAGAAGATCTTCACCAACCCCGCAACTGACAAAGGTCTGATATCCAAAATATATAAAGAACTCAAGAAATTAGACCGTAAAAGGTTAATCAATCCAATTATAAAATGGGGCACTGAGCTGAACAGAGACTTTTCAACAGAAGAAGTTCAAATGGCCAAAAGACACTTAAGATCGGGCTCAACTTCCTTAGCAATCAGGGAAATGCAAATCAAGACAACATTAAGATACCATCTTACACCTGTCAGAATGGCTAAAATCAAAAACACCAATGATAGCCTCTGCTGGAGAGGTTGTGGAGAAAGGGGCACTCTCATCCATTGCTGGTGGGAATGCAAACTTGTGCAACCACTTTGGAAAGCAGTGTGGCGGTTTCTCAGGAAAGTCGGGTTCAACCTACCTCTCGACCCAGCAATACCACTATTGGGAATATACCCAAGAGATGCCCAAACATACAACAAAAGTATATGCTCAACTATGTTCATAGCAGCATTGTTTGTAATAGCCAGAACCTGGAAACAACCTAGATGTCCTTCAATGGAAGAATGGATGAAGAAAGTATGGAATATATACATATTAGAGTACTTCTTGTGTGATTTTTGTTGAGAATATTTCTGGGCCTCTCCTCATTTCTTCATTCCTAACGTTATGGGTTTGGACATTTCACAGTATACCACAGTTCTTGGATGTTTTGTTTCTGGAACTTTTAGGTTTAAATTTTTCATTGACTGCTGTCTTCATTTCTTCTATATCTTCTTCAGTGCCTGAGATTCTTTCTTCATTTTTTTTTTTGTCATCTGTTCGTGAAGCTTGCCTTGGTTCCTATTCTCATTTCTATTTTTTCTCTTCCAGGATTCCCTCTGTTTGTGCTTTCTCTGTTGCTTTTGTTTCCATTTTCAGCTCTTGAGTTTTGTTTGAGTGCATAGGCTTTCAAGAGACACTGAAGCCATGGTGGTGGGGCATGCTGTTCCCCATGGAACTGGTATTTAGGTGTCTGGTGACACTGAATTAGAAGTTCTCTAGTGCCAAGTGGCACAGGTCCTCTAGCTAGCCCCTCATCTATGTGTTCTACAAATTCCCAATCTAGAAGCCACGTCCTCGACACATCTGGCATACTTTCAACAATAGTACTGTGGTAACGATCCACAAATATTCCAACAGTCCATACAACTGAGGTAAGGGATACTTTCAAATCTTTTTATGAAGCAAACTCTTCTCATACAGCCATTAATCTCTAACCAAGTAAAGACATCTTGAAAAAACATGAGTATCTCAAAGGGTCGTTGACTCAGAACATGGGAATATCCTTAAGGAAAGTACTGGATCATTTACTTTGTAGTCAGTGCACTTTAAAATGATTAGTTTTCTTGTTTATGCTGCCTCTGGGGTAACACAAGAATTGATCTACATTGGTCTTTTTGATTTTAGCCATTCTGAAAGGCATAAGATGGTATCTCAAAGTTTTTTTAATTTGCATTTTCCTGATTGCTAAGGAGGTTGAGCATGACCTTACGTGTCTTTTGGCCATTTGAACGTCTTCTGTTGAGAATTATCTGTTCAGTTCAGTACCCCATTTTTTAATTGGGTTAATTAGAGTTTTAATGTCTAGTTTCTTGAGTTCTTTATATATTTTGAAGTTCAGACCTTTTTCTGATGGAAGGTTGGTGAAGATCTCCCATTCAGTAGGTTGCCTTTTTGTCTTAATGACAGTGTCCTTTGCATTACAGAAGCTTCTCAGTTTCAGGAGGTCCCATTTATTCATTGTGCCTATGCTGGAGAGGATGTGGAATAATGGGAACCCTCATCCATTGTTTGTGGGAATGCAAACTTGTGCAACAACTTTGGAAATCAGTGTGGCGGTTTCTCAGGAAACTGGGAGTCAGCCTACCTCAGGATCCAGCAATTCCACTCTTGGGAATATACCCAAGAGATACCCAATCATAATACAAAAGCATTTGTTCAACTATGTTCACAGCAGCACTATTTGTAATAGCCAGAACTTGGAAACAACCTAGATGCCCCTCAATGGAAGAATGGATAAAAAAGGTGTGGCAATATACACTTATAGTTCTACTCAGCAGTAAAAAAGAGTGACATCTTGAATTTTGCATGCCAATGGATGGAAATAGAAAACACTTTACTGAGTGAGATAACCCAGACCCCAAAAGAGGAATATGGTATGTACTCACTCATTAGTGAATTCTAGCCATAAACAAAGGACATTGAGCTTATAGTTTGTGATCCTAGAGAAGCTAAATAAGAAGGTGACCCCAAAGAAAAACATATAGTTATCCTCCTGAATATTGGAAGTAGACAAGATCATCAGGCAAAAGTTGGGAGCAGGGGGGTAGGCGTGGGTTGGAGGAAAGGGGAGATGGGGAGAGAGAAGGGAGAAGGGGAGGATTGGGGAGAACTTGAGGGAATGGGATAATTGAGATGGAGGAAGGGTGGATATGGGAGCAGGGAAGTAGATATCTTAACTAAGGGAGTCATTCTAGGCTTGGATAGCCTCTTGGCTCTAGAGGGGTTCCCAGGTGTCCATGGGGATTTCCCCAGCTAAGTCCGTGGGCAGCAGAGGAGAAGGTGCCTGAACTGGCCTTCTCCCATAGACACACTGATGAGTATCTTGCATATCACCATTGAACCTTCATCTGGAGATGGATGGAGATAGAGACAGAGACCCACATTGGAGCACTGGACTGAGCTCCCAAAGCCCAGATGAAGAGCAGAAGGAGGGAGAACATGAGCAAGGAAGTCAGGACCGCGAGGGGGTGCATCCACCCACAGAGGCAATGGGACTGATCTAATGGGAGCTCACCAGAGCCAGCTGGACTGGGTCTGAATGAGCATGGGATCAAACTGGACTTTCTGAATGTGGCTGACAATGAAGGCTGACTGAGAAGCCAAGGACAATGGCACTGGGCTTTGATTCTACTGCATGTACTGACTTTGTGGAAGCCTAGTCTGTTTGGATGCACACTTTCCCAGACCTGGATGGAGGGGGGGCCTTGGACTTCCCACAAAGCAGGGCACCCTGACTTCTCTTAGGACTGGAGAGCGAGGCAGAGGGGGAGTATTACGAGGGGGGAAATGGGAGGATGGGGGCGATGGAAATTTTAAATAAATGAAAATAAAAAAAGAATCGATTTACATACAAAAACTGACAAAAAAGGGAAACATAATCCAACATTAAGGGAACATGGTCGGTCACCCATGAAAAGATATAAAATAACACTATGAGAAACAAACATGGAACCAGTAAAAGTTTTATTATAAACAATCCAACTAATGTAAAATTATTCATCTTTTGATTATCTATGGTCATAGAAGCAAAGATGAATTTCTTGTTAAAAGAGGTATTGGTCATATGACATGGCCAGAGAGATGACATGAATCTTCAACACACTTGGGGAAAATTCTTACTGTATGCATCCAAACCAGGAAAGTTTACTGAAAAAAAAAAAGAAACTGAAACAAAACATAAAACAGAGCACGGCCAAGAATGACAAAGTAATGAGATCGGATAAAAAGCAAAATCTCAGGCAGTGAAAGAATGGAAATAACAGCCACATTTTTTATTAGATTTTTTAAAAAATACCAATCCAAGTTCCCACTCTCTCCCCTTCTACCGTTCCCTCCACACACCCTCTACCCAATTTCCAGGTGGGTCTATATATGTTTTCCTTTGAGTTCACCTTATTACTTAGTTTCTCTAGGATCATGAACTAATATAGCTAGTATCTTCTAATGAGTGAGTACATACCATATTCATCAATTGCTGGATGAAGGCTCTATGGCGATGATTAAGATAATCATCAGTCTGACTACAGGGCAAAAGATTGGCACCCTTCTCCTCTATTGCCTAGGGTCCTAGGTGGGGTCATCCTTGTGGATTCCTGGGAGTTTCTCTAGAGCCAGGTTTCTGCTAACCATATAATGGCTCCCTCAATCAGGATATCTCTCTCCGTGCTGTCATTTCTGTCCTTCCTCCATCTCAACCATCCCATTCCCTCAAGTCCTCCTCTACCCTCCTCCTCTCCTCCTACCCTCTCCTCTTCTCATACCCCCATGCTCCCAACCTTGCCAGTCCATCCTGTCCATTTCCAGTTTTCAGGTGGGTCTCTATATATTTTTCTTTGGGTTCACATTATTACTTAGCTTCTCTAGGATTGTGAACTACAGGCTCAATGTCTTTTGTTTATAGCTAGTATCCACGTATGAGTTAATACATACCATATTCATCTTTTTGGGTCTGAGTTACCTCACTCATGATAGTGTTTTCTAATTTTATCCATTTGCGTACAGAATTCAAAAAGCCATTGTTTTATACTGCTGAGTAGTACTCGAATGTGTAAATGTAGCACATTTTCTTTATCCAATCTTCAGTTGAGGGGCATCTAGGTTGTTTCAAAGGTTCTGGCTATTACAAATAATGCTGCTATAAACATAATTGAACAAATGCCTTTGTATCATGATTGAGCATCTTTTGGGTATAGGTCTAAGAGTGGTATTGCTGCATGCTGAGGTAACTTGATTCCCAATTTTATGAGAAATTCCTATACTGATTTCCAAAGTGGTTGTACGAATTTGCATTCCCCTTACTCCATATCTTCTTCAGCATAAGCTATCATTGTTTTTTACTCTGCGGTAAAAAACAATGACTTCTCGAATTTTGCATGCAAATGGATGGAAATAGAAAATACGATCCTGAGTGAGGTAACCCAGACCCAAAAAGAAGATCATGGGATGTACTCACTCATAATTGGTTTCTAGCCATGGATAAGGGCCACTGAGTCTATAATTTGTGATCCTAAAGAAGCTAAACAAGAGGCTAAACCCAAGGAAAAACATATAGATATCCTCCCAGCTATGGAAAATAGACAAGATTGATGGGCAAAAAATGGGAATCTTGGGGGGTGGGGTGGGATGGGGATGAGGGGAGATGGGGAGAGAAAAGTGTGAAGGAGAGGATAAGGGGAACTGGGGGAATCGGGGTGATTGGGGGTAAAGGAAGGTTGGATGGGGGAGCAGGGAAACTCATACCTTAGTTAAGGGAGCCACCTAAGGGTTGGCAAGAGACTTGAACCTGGAATGGCTACCAGAAGCCCAGGGCAATGTCCCCAGTTAGTTCATTGGGGCACCTGAGGATAGGGAACCTGAAATGAACCTATCCTATAATCATACTGATGAATATCTTGCATATCGCCATAGAACCTTCATCTAGCGATGGATGGAGATAGAGACAGAGACCCACACTGGAGCACCGGACTGAGCTCCCAAGGTTATAATGAGGAGCAGAAGGAGAGAGAACATGAACAAGGAAGACAGGACCATGAGGGCTGCACCCAACCACTGAGACAGTGGGGCCGATCTATTGGGAGCTCACCAAGGCCAGCTGGACTGCTACTGAAAAAAACATGGGATAAAACCGGACTCTCTGAATGTGTTGGACAATGAGAGCTGACGAGAGGCCAAGGAGAATGGCACAGGAACTTTCATCTGGCGATGGATCGAGAGAGAGACAGAGACCCAATTTGGATCAACCGTCTGAGCTCTTAAGGTCCAAATGAGGAGCAGAAGGAGGGAGAACATGAGCAAGGAAATCAGGACCACGAGGCGTGCACCCACCCACTGTGACAGTGGAATTGATCTATTGGGAGCTCTCCAAGGCCAGCTGGACTGGGACTGAATAAGCATGGGTTGAAACTGGACTCTCTGAACAAGGCGGACAATGAAGGCTGATGAGAAGCCAAGGACAATGGCACTAGGTTTCGATCCTAATACATGAACTGGCTTTGTGGGAGCGTAGCCTGTTTGGATGCTCACCTTCCTGGACCTAGATAGAAGTGGGAGGACCTTGGTCTTCCTGTAGAGCAGGGAATTTGGACTGCTCTTCAGTATCGAGAGGGAGAGGGAGTGGACTAGGGGGAGGAGAAGTGGAGTGGGGATAGGGGGAGGGGAGTGGGGGGAGGGGCAATACGTGGGAGGAGGGGGAGGGAAATGGGAAACGGGGAGCAGTTGAAAATTTTAAGTAAAAAAGAAAAAAAAAGAATTTTAATGTCTAATTTCTTGAGTTCTTTATATATTTTGCAGATCAGTCCTCTGTCTGATGTGGGGTTGGTGAAGATCTTTTCTTATTCAGTAGTCTATCATTTTGTCTTACTGACTGTGTCCTTTTCTTTACAGAATCTTCCCAGTTTCAGGAGGTCCCATTTATTTATTGTCATGGTCAGTGTCTGTGCTTCGTGGAGAAGTCTGCTGGATACTATGGGCCTGTGGGCTGAAGTTTGGATGCCCAAATGATATGGAACTTTGGGTAAATGCCCTGGTAGGGAAATGTCTCTGTTAATTCTAAAGTTTTGGAAGTTTTTTTGCAATGCACTTCCTGTTTACTTAGGTAATATTATATCCTTCTGGATTCTTAGATGGAGTTGAATAATAGATAGATAGTTATAGTTTTTCTTAGTTAGATAAAAAATAAAGTAGATATAAATATTGTAACTGTAATTCTTGCTTGATTACTGTTCTATGTAATTTTACTATGTTAAAGATTTCCTTTTTGTTTAAGCAGAAAGGGGGAATTGGTATAGGAGTTTTTTCTGTCTTTGTCTTGCTTTCATTGGTTAATAAAGAAACTGCTTTGGGCCCTTGATAGGGCAGAACTTAGGTATACAGAGAAAATTAAACTAAATCTGGGGGGAAAAGGCAGAGTCAGGGAGAGACAACATGGAGCCACCAGAGACAGACATGCCAAATCTCTCCCCGTAAGACACTGCCACATGGCTATGTACAGATTAATAGAAATGTCATAAATTAATGTAAGAATTAGCCAACAAGAAGCTAAAACTAATGGGCCAAACAGTGATTTAATTAATACAGTTTCTGTGTGATTATTTCAGGGCTTGCTAGCTGGGTGGCCGGGACGAACAAGCAGCCCCTCTCCTTGCAACAGTTTTTTATGAGCTGTAGGCGTTTTCTGGTAGAGTTTTTGGGGTCACATATATACTATCACATCACCTGCAAGTAATGAAAGTTCAACATCTTCCTTTCCAATTTGAATCCCCTTGATCTTTTTTGGTGGCTTTTGCTATTGCTAAAACTTTAATGCTATGTTAAAGAGATTTTGAAAGGGTAGACAGCCTTGTCTAGTCCCTGATTTTAATGCAATTACTTTGAGTTTTTCTCCATTTAATTTGATGTTAGCTGTCAAATTGCTGTATATTGCCTTATTATATTTAGATATGTTCCTTGTATCCCTGATCTCTCCAAGATCTTTATCAGGAAGGGTTGTTGGATTTTGTCAAATGCTTTTTCAGCATCTAATGAAATGACCATTGGTTTTTTCTTTCACTTTATTGATATGATGGATTACATTGATAGATTTTCCTATGTCAAGGCAGTCCTGCATCTCTGGGATGAGGCCAGATTGATCATGGTGGATGATATTTTTTGTTGTGTTCTTGAATTCGGTTTGCCAGTATTTTATTGAGCATTTTTGCATCGATGTTCATGAGTGAGATTGGTCTGTATTTCTTTCTTGGTTGAGTCTTTGTGTGGTTTTGGTATCAGGGTAACTGTAGCCTCATAAAAAGAGTTTGGCAACACCCTTTTGTTTCTATTGTGTGAAACACTTTGAGGTATTTGCTCTTTTGGGAAGTTCTGGTTGAATTATGCACTAAAACCATTCGGCCCAGGACTTTTTCTGGTTGGGAGGTTTTTGATGACAGCTTCTATTTCCTTGCAGTTATTTAAAGGTCTATTTAAATTGCTCACCTGGCCTTGATTTAATTTTAGTATATGAATATATCTAAAAAATGTCCATTTCTTTTATATTTTCCAATTTTGTGGAGTACAGGTTTTTGTAGATGACCTAATGATCCTCTGAATTTATCAGTGTCTGTTGATATGTCCCTCTTTTCATTTCTGATTTTGTTAATTTGGATGGTCTCTCTCTGCCTTTTGATTAGTTTGGATAAGGGTTTCTCTATGCTGTTGATTTTCTCAAAGAACCAGCCCTATGTTTCATTGTTTTCTTTGTTTCTATTTTGTTTGTTTCAGTCCTCAATTTGATTATTTCGTGTCTTCTAATCCTCCTGTGTGAGTCTGCTTTTTTTGTTATTTTGGTTTTTTTTTTTTTGTTTGTTTGTTTTGTGACAGGGATTCTCTGTGGTTTTGGAGCCTGTCCTGGAACTAGCTCTTGTAGACCAGGCTGGTCTCGAACTCACAGAGATCTGCCTGCCTCTGCCTCCCAAGTGCTGGGATTAAAGGCGTGCACCACCACCGCCCGGCATTCTTTTTGTTATAGAGCTTTCAGGCGTGCTGTTAAGTCTCTAATGTGAACTTTCCTTGTTTTCTTTATGTGGACACTTAGTACTATGAAATTTCATCTTAGTAATGCTTTCATGGAGTCCCATTGGTTTGGATATGTTGTGCCTTTATTTTTGTTGAATTCGAGGAAGTCGTTAATTTATCTTTATTGGTTCCTTGACCCAGGAGTGGTTAAGTAGTTCACTGTTCAATTTCCATGAGTTTTTAGGCTTTCTGAGAGTAGTGTTGTTTGTAAAGTCTAACTTTAATCTATGGTGAAATGATAAGACATAGGGGGTTACTCCAATTTTTTTGTATCTGTGGAGGTTTGCTTCATTACCAAGTATGTGGCCAATTTTAGAGAAGGTTCCATGAGGTGCTGAGAAGAAGGTATATTCTTTTGTGTTTGGGTGGAACATTCTATAGATGTCTGTTAAGTCCATTTGATTCATGACATCTGTTAGATCTCTTATTTCTCTGTTATGTTTCTGTCTAGTTGACATGCCCATTGGTGAGAGTGGAGTGTTGAAGTCTCCTATTGTTAGTGTGTGGGGTTGAATGTGCGATTTAAATTTTAATAAAGTTCTTTTACATATGTAGGTGCTCTTGTATTGGGGCATCAATATTCAGGATTGAGACTACATCTGGATAATTGTTCCTGTTATAAGTATAAAGTGTCCTTCTTCATCTCTTCTGATTGATTTTAAGTTGAAATATGTTTTTGTTAGATTAGGATATCTACACCCACTTGTTTCTTAGGTCCATTTGATTAGAAAACTTTTTCCCAACCCTTTACTCTGATGTAATGTCAGTCTTTGATGTTGAAGTGTGTTTCTTGTATATATCAGAAGGTTGGATCCTGTTTTTGTAGCCATTCTCTTTTAGCCTGTGGTTTTTTTTTAATAGGTGAATTTAATCTATTGATATTAAGTGATATTAGTGATCAGTGGTTGTTAATTCTGGTTATTTTTATTAGTAGTGTTTGTGTGCTTCCCTTATTTGGGTTATGTTGGTGGGGGGTTAGCAGATGCCTCTGTTTTTCTGGGGACAGTTAGCTTTCTTGTGTTGGGTTTTTCCTTCTAATACTTTCTATAGGGCTGGGTTTGTCGATACGTATTGTTTAAATCTATTTTTGTCACGGAATATCTTGTTTTCTTCATCAATGGTGATTGAAAGCTTTGCTGGGTATAGTAGTCTCGGCTTGCTCCATGGTCTCTTAGTGTCTGCAGCACATTTATCCAGGACCTTCTGGTTTTAATAGTTTCCATTGAGAAGTCGGGTATAATTTTGAAAGGTTTACCTTTACATGTTACTTGACCCTTTTCCTTTGTAGCAGTTATTCTGTATGTCTTCTGTTTTAATAATTACAGGGCCAGGGGATTATGTTTTTCTTTTCCGGTCTGTTTAGTGTTGTGCAAACTTCTTATACATTCAGAGAGATATTCTTCTATAGGTTGGGAAAGTTTTATTCTATGATTTTTTTTTTTGGATCTATTTTCTGTGTCTTTGTGCTGGAGTTCTTTTCCTTCTTCTACCCCTATTATTCTTAGGTTTGGTCTTTCATGGTGTCCCAGATTTCTTGGATGTTTTGTGTTACAAATTTGTTGGATGTAATTTTTAGACCAATGAGTGTACTTCTTCTATAGTATCTTTAGCACCGGAGATTCTTTTTTCTATCTCTTTTATTCTGTTGGTTATACTTGTCTCTGTTGTTACTGTCCATTCACCCATATTTTTCATATCCAGAATTCTCTTGGTTTGTGTTTTCTTTATTACCTCTATTTCAGTCTTCAAGTCTTGAACTGTTTACTTCACCTGTTTGATTTTATTTCTTGGTTTCTTTGCTTTCTCTGAAGGATTTATTAATTTCTTCCAATTTTTTATTTGTCTTCCTTCATTTCTTTAAGGGAGTTTTCATTTCCTCTTTAAAGTTCTAAATTTTTTCATAAATTTATGTTTAAAGTAATTTTCTTCTACTTCTTCTAGATTAGAATTATCAAGTCTTCCTGTTGCGTGACCATTGGGTTCTGGTCTTACCATGTTGCTTTTTTAGGTTGTTGGAGGAATTCTTGCATTGTTGTCTACCCATATCTTCCCTCATATGAGCCCGACAGTGTCTTTTGGGTCTTGGTCCAATCCTAGCATGATTGTCTGAGTGTTTGGGAATATTTCTTGGTCTGCTCAGTGCTGTCAATGTCTGACTCAGAAAGCCTCTGAGGGCCCTATAAGCCCACTCTCTTAGTCTTCTCCCCGGGTTTGCTCTCTTGGTATTCTCTCTTGGTCCCCTCATTGTTGTAACAACAGCTCTTGGTCTCCTCAGCATTGTAGCAATCTCGGAATTCTTAGGCGAGGTGTCACATTTAGCTTACATGGTCAAGTGGATTATGTTGAATTTTTGGGGAGTCTATTCTCAGGAAAAGACAAGGGAGTTGTGTGAGGGACCTGGCATTTTGTCCCACTGTGGAGGTCCTAGAGTGTGGATTGTCCTGCAACATGGCTGTTCATTCACCCCTTATGTCCACTCAGTATTGGAGCAAGTTGTATTTCCTCCCCATGTATTCTTTAATTTAATCGGCCTTCCTTTCTTCTTTCATTTGTTCTTTATTCCTTTCTTTATCCTTCCTTCCTTCCTTCCTTCCTTCCTTCCTTCCTTCCTTTCTATATTGGAGACAGGGTTTCATGTAGTCCACCCTAGCCTCAAACTCACTGTTTACTTAACATAGTCTTTAACTGACTGATCCTTCTGCTTCTATGTCTTGGGCACCAGGCTTTCAGGCTTGCATCACCATGCCTAGCTCAACCTAGATGAGTGAAAGTTTTTATAAAAAATTGGAGTAGCATATCTTTGCTAAAATAATCCTTCAATGTTAAAGTCATGAAGAATAAGAAAAATGTTATAGTACTACCAATTAAAAATAATGTCATCAAATATATATCAGATTATCTATACACACAGAAATATGAATGACTGCTTGGTAAAGAACAAAATAATATCATGATTTATGTGTTTTACTGATCTCAAGGAGTTTTCTGTTTTCACAGTATAGGGGACAAGCTGTAATGAAGAGAGAGGATCTCTTCACGGGATAAATCCTAATCTGTCAGATCCCAAGGGCCAAGAGAGAGAATCAGACGTGATCCAAGGACACTCAGATCTTTTCCTGTTGCATCTGTTATGATAGAGCATCTGTGTGTTCTCCAAATCAAGAAGGTAAGTACCCCAGTCGTCAGAACAATGCTTTTTGCAAGGAGGATTCTGGAGAGTGGAATAGATTCTACACCCTAAGGGTTCATGGATGGCATTTCTGCTCCCAAAAAGGGGGCACTGGAGAAATACCACTCCCACCCACTATTGAAAACACAGACAGAAAGCAGGCATATATGAACCAAGGAGTAAGTCAGGTCAGACTCCAACCTGCAATGTCCTGATTGTAAACTTCATAGCACAGTGAGAAATAAGTGTCTAAGACTTACCTCATACAGTAATTGACACTTTTGTTGCAGCAGTGTTAGCTGCTCCAATGACCCCTGAGGACTAATAGACCTCTGAATGCTCTAAAGGTCAAACTACATTCACTCACCTTCTCATAGGCAGGCAAATAATGATTCCTAGCTTTATCCTTGACCTTGGTAAGGCTAGCCACTTTCTCAGCTGGAGAATGTAAGGTTGATGGAGAACTGAGTAATCAACCCATCATATCTTCATTATACATGTCAATGGTGAAAACAGATACTCTACCAGAACCCTCCTCCTCAGATTTTACAGTCGAAAACCATAAAAGGCAGTAGTAAAATGGCTTCCCCTCTGACAAGGCTGTAGAGCCAGTAATAATAGATTTTTACTTGCAAACTAGCAATTCTTTTAGGACTCTTCTTGAGATAGGTTCTCTTTATGTAGCTTTGTCTGACCTGTATATGTACTATGTAGACAGACTGGCCTTAAACTCACATAATTCTGTTCCTTTTTTCACCGAGTGCTCAGATAAAGGCAAATGCCACCACCTCCAGTCGCATTCCCATTTGAATGTTCTAAAGGGATAGCAAGCAAGGCTGCTCTCTTCCTCCATTCTGCTGTTAGTGTCTGGCTAATTTTCTACTTTTGAACATTATAACTAACACATCTATGAATATCCCAGGGATGTATTTTTATTTCTCTTGTGTGTTTATCTGATAATGGAACTGCTGGGTTATTGGTGACTCCATGTTTAACTTTCTGAGGAAAACCCCCACAGTTCCACAGAAAATTCAGTTTGAATGGTGTGGTCTATCATAGGAAAGAGGAGACCTGATGATCAATCTTCACAGCTCAGAACAGCCTTCTCCCAAAAAGCTTCATGCAACCCTGCTGTCTGTACCAGACTCTATGAGTCACAATCAGCCTGACTGTTTGTAGATTCCCATGGTAACCAGGGTCATGGCTGTAATTGTCAGAATTGGGAGATAAGTCATTCAAATCCTTCTCTTTACTGCCCTCTGTGTCCATCCATCCAAAGCTCTCAACTTGAATGTCCCTGCTGAAGACTAGCCAAAGGGAGACCAGACTCCACCATCTCCTATTCTACAGAACACCCACCACCCCTCTCATTTTTCCCTCAATTCTACAGCAATCTTCTTAACTGAAGTCAGTGTATGCATGCCCAACCAACCAGGCATTGGGTCATGAGTCCTTTGCCATGATTCTGTTCACTCAAGACATGACATAAGTATTTCCCAGACTACAGATACCTCTATCCTCATGTCCTTCCCATGGAAGGCACATTTGGTGGCAGTGTAGCTGAGGATGACTCTGGTCTACAGCAGCTTCCTTCCGTCAATCTCCACCACGGGCACTTGCTCAGACACCAAACTACCATCTATTAAATGTTTAGATGTAGCAAAGAGAAAAGAAATTAAGATGCTATGGGGCTATATATATATACATATACATATATACACACATACATATTTATGCCATAGTTAGCCACATTCAAAAAAAGTCTCAGTGTCTCTCCCTACTCAAGATAACAAGATAAGATCATAAACCTGTTTCTGTGTAGGCTTCCTATGTGGTTTCACTAACACCAAGGCCCAGTATGTGCTGGGCAGCCCCAGAGAACTTCCCCTATAAGTGTTGCCCTACCCCCATTCTCTCTCATGCTCCCTTACAATCTTCCACATGAGCAGCATAACCTTTCTGTTAATCCTATAATGTAGTATTACTAGGGAATTAGTTTGCAAATCCATTAGAACTCAGGATAGGTGGCTGACATATTTGTCACTGGTATCTAGTGAATTTGATGTGTATGGAAAGCTGTGTGGGAACCCAAGCTAACTCAAGCAAGCATGAGAAAGCAGAGACCAGTCATTCATAGGGCTTTGGGGCTGGTGTCAGGAAACAAAGTTACAGCCCTTTCATTTGAGATGTTTACCGTATCTGTTCACAGAGACCCATGACTTGCAATTGGCCAACTGTTTAACCCTTCCACTAGAAACCCTCAGGAACCATTAGATCTTTGCTTTTTCCATTTTGTAAGCTTGTCAGGTCATCCCTACTTCTCAGAATTTTTTCAAACAAGAATACACAAAGAATAAACAAGTCTTAACTTTACTACATTTCCGGCCCTTCACTTTAATGGCTCGGATCTGTAGATACTGTGAAAGAAGAAAGATATTTTTTAATTTGGCAAGGACACAGGTGCACTAATCATGGCTTGTGGGACTTAGGAGCAGATCTTTAAGAAAGGAGTTGTGTTCATGACAAATGGCTTCTCCTTCTAATAGTTGACGCCGTCTTACCGAGAACTCTACCAGAACCAGAACCAGAAGTCATCGGCTACAGCAATGCCAGTGAAAGAAAAATGCTGTGTTCATTGCTTCTGACTATAATTTATAATATTTCAGCCTATTACCAATGCTTTCAAAAGGAACACTGTGTGTCCCCAGCATGGTATATGGCACAGGTCAATGTCTAACATCTGCCATTAGGCATGATATGTCATTACTTTTAACTACTAAATGCTCTGCTGTTATTTTCAAACACAATATTGGAAACGTTACAAAGGTAGATTATAGTAAAATGATGAGATCTCAGCTACTGGACTCTGGTGCTATCTGGTAAAATTTTCAGCCCTTCCATTGGTGGAGAATCAAGATTTTGTTAGACCTGACATAGAGGTGAACAAAGAATGGCTCTAAAGGGGCTAAAGATTTCCCACCATAAATAGCAATCAGCCTCTGGGTCTGTGACTTGCCACATCCTTCGCATTTTTAATCAGCCTCTGCCGACTTAGTTTCTTTGTAGGAATTCTTGTGCACAGGTGCTTTTAGACATCATCCTTTGAATTTTTATATATAGTTTAAACAGGTCTCATACTGGAGAATAATGTACTCTGTCCTAGATCTATAGCTAGTAATTTACATATTTTTCTTTACATTCCAAAGTCTAGCCAAAAGCCCATGGAGAGGATGATCAAGGCATGGGATTCTTGTTGACACATTTGTTGGCATGCCTCATGCAGGAAGTGAGATGGTAAAAGTAATAACACAGGAAAGACTTCATTTGATAATTTGTAAAGTTAGAGGAGGGTATTCTTCTTTACAAGAATAGTTTTCAAATCACTCAGCACCTCTCTTGACCCACAGAAAGCAAGTATTGTTAAGCAATACAGTGGTGTCATTTTCAGTGACTTTCCTGAAGTGTCTGGTTGTAAGATGTCAGGACACCGGGGTAACTGATCAAGCTCCATGGATAAGTTTCTTGTGGATCTCTATGATCACATGGTATCAGACTCAGGGCTACATGAGGGTGGGCAAGGTGGAATGGGCTGGAGTGTGATGTTGATGGTGAGGTTGCTGCTATGGGTGGGGCTGTAGTGACCATCATGCGTGCACAGCAGATCACTGCCAGAGGAACCAGGCGACCTGTACTCAGCACGCTCTTCAGTCATGCTGAGAGGCAGGAGCGGAAGCTGGCAGCAATGCCATGATGTGGGAAGGTCATTGGTTAATTAATAAAGAAACTGCTTGGTCTCATAGGTTAGACCATTGGTGGGTGGAGTAAACAGAACAGAATGCTAGGAGGAAAAGGAAGTGAGCTCAGATGCCATTTCCTCTCCTCTCTGGGGCAGACGTGATGCAGCCAGCCACCAGGTCAGACATGCTGAATCTTTCCTGGTAAGCGCACCTAGTGGTGCTACGCAGATTAATAGAAATGGGCTAAATTAATATGTGATAATTAGACTAGAAGAGGCTAGATGTAATGGGCCAGGCAGTGTTTGAAAGAATACAGTTTGTGTGTTGTTATTTTGGGGCATGAGCTAGCCAGGCGGCCGGGATCTGGGTGACAGGAACGCCAGCCTGCAGCTCCCTCAACAGAATGGCACCCAGCGTGTGGACAACTATATTCACAGAAAGCATGAGAAAGCTTGGGAAAGAATAGAGTAAAGCATGTTTTCTTGGTAGCAGCAATTTCTCGGGTCTGCTCTACTTGCTGGAGGCAACCAAGCACTCTCATCTAAGAGAGGCTTCCTGACTCAGCTTTAACTGCAAAACCCTGCAGCTCTTAAGAGGTTCTGCCACGAAACACTTAAATGGTGTTAATAAAAGCTGACTGAATACTTGTTTGTTTTCAGCAGTAGCAGGAAAAAAGCTGAGTTGTTTTAAAATGCCAGCTTTGTGGGCCATCCTGCCAGGGCAAACTCTGACTGTTTGAGGCAGGAGGTCAGTTACAGAGAGAGCATTTGAGTGTTGTAGCTTGTTTGCTGGCAGGGACCTTGAAACACCATAGAGTTGTGGCAATAAAAATGGCTACCTCTACCATGAGGCTGGAAAGCTAAGGAAGGGGCTGGATCCAGCTGCCAAAGCCACGGCTTTAATCCTACCCATATTGATCAGTAATTTAAAGGCTCATGTGGTCAGAAAAAGAGAGAGAGATACAGTAAAGAGAGATTGAAAGACAAAGAAAAATTTCTAAATGTTTTACAGTGTGTTAAAAATATATGCAGGCTAAAAGTTAAAGTTCTTAAAGTAAAAAACAAAAAAAAAAGGATGAAAGAGAGTAGTTGGGTGTGGTAGTACACACCTTTAATCCCAACACTTGGGAGGCAGAGGTAGTTTGACCTCTGTGACTTCAAGGTGTGTTAGCACACGCCTTTAATCCCAAGGCCTGGGAGGCAGAGACAGAGGGATTTCTGAGAGTTCAAGGACTGCCTAGTCTACAGAGGTATTCCAGGACTAAGATATACAGACAATATAAAATAAAAGTAAAAATAAATGAAATAGAGGTTAAAATAAAGCCACACAAAGATGGAAAATACACAGAAAATCTTGATACTGTATGATATTATTCTCTCTTTGAATTGTTTGAATGCTGAGGAAAGAGCAACAGCTGCTAAAATATATTTGTTTATAAATGCTGCTGAACTAATCCAACATAGATATTTGAAAATACCTTGACTTTAAAATTTGGACCTAAGGACATGATGCTTTGGAAAGGAGTTTCTTCTTTTGTTTTCACAGAGGATGAGACCCTGTGGATTGTTTCTATCCCCATATGGTATGATAGACCACGCCCTCCTGAAAGGTTGCTGTGAACACCTTCCAAAAATTACTTCGCTCAATTGCCGACTGAGATGAACCTCACAGACAGGTTACACCATAAAAGACCTAATTAACAGCGCCCCTATACAGCAGGAAGCAGTTTAGAGAGAAATAACTATGTCCATGTTCCCAAATATTGTTTATAAATGTTCTTTTACATTTAAAGGGGGATATGATATAGATATGAATAATTTACATTTACAGTTTGCTTTATTGGTATAAAGTTAAAGTTGATTTTGTTATATGTATATGTGTTTCTGATCTTGATTAAGGTATTATGATTGTATAGTTCTTTTAAAAATGTAATGTATATAGATTGTTAATCGTCATCAATAATAGTCAAGCTTGTAGTCATGTTAGATTTTCTAGATGTGCATAGATATATTTTAGATAGACATTCTTCATATCTTTCAAAGACTACAGAATATGACATTTTTAAATGTTTTAATAACTTAGGGTTTTTCATGACAATAAGACACTGCTCCTGGCAGCACCAATCTACTTCAAGAGGAAAATGGCATCGAAGAGGATCCTTATGGAGTTTGATATCCATTTGGGCAAGAAATTGCTCTTGCCTGGACTATTGCATAAACTGGACACAGAGAACCCTCAGAGAGAGGACTGCTGAAATTGCCTAAAGGTGAGATGACCTTTGGGGTTCCTGATTCATGAAGGAGTCTCTGAGACATTCTGCAGGACACAGCAGATAGTGACTGAACTGACTTTGAAATTTCCTGCTTCATGGAAATGTCTGCTGGATACTATGGGCCTGTAGGCCGAAGATGGATGCCCCAACCGTATAGAGAAACTTTGGGTGACTGTCCAGGCAGCGAGATGTCTCTGTCATTTCTAGAGTTTGGAAGTTGCTTATTTCTTGTTTGCTTAGGTAATATTATATCCTTTTGGAGTCTTTGGTGGACTTACTCCACCCACCTATGTTCTAACCTATGAGGCCAAGCAGTTTCTTCATTAATTAACCAATGACCTTCCCACATCACTACCACTTGCTCTTCCTGTACCGAGCTCACTCTGCCCAGAGGCTTGGAACTCTTGAAACACAAGAACGCCATCTAGTTGTTTGGGAAACCCATCTCACTGTGTAAAGAAAACAGTCTTTTGAAGTGCTACAATTAGCTTCTTGTTTCTTCCTTACTTTGAAACAGGATTAGGCCGTACAGTCAATATATTCACAAAGTGGTTTGCAAGGGCGCTAATCTGAGCCTCTGGTAAATACTTTGCTAGGAAGCTGAGGAGGCAGTGGAAACCCAACTGAAAATGGGGCCCATACTGTAGCCCTGCCTTTCTGACCACTACCTCCCAGGGACAAGACCTCTTGACAGTTTCTATGACTTCCTTCTCAGAAAACCTCTTGCCCAGTTGTAGGGCCTCTCTGGTCTGGACTGAGAAGTTTTTGCTTTCCTTGTGAGAATTCTGGAAAGCAGCACTCAACTGAATCATAAAGTCCCCACTGGAGTTCTGCTCAATCAGCTGCAAACACTGCCTTTAAGCCTGTAAGATAATAACTGGGTTCCATGTCATCTATATATGATGAGTGAAAATTCTGCAAACAACCATGTGTCTGGCTGTGAACAAAACTCCTGGAAGGGGTCTATGTCTGTGGAGATTGATTGACAGATTGGAATTTCAGGATTGCATATAGATTATAATTGTGTTAAATTATATGATCTCCTGAGTAAATTGGGAGCATGGGGGGAGGTGGCAAGTGGAAGGTCGAATGAAAGATCTGAGGAAGAAAAGGGGTGGGAAATACATAGCTTAATAAAAACAAAAGTAAGGGTCTAATTTCTTTATTGTGGACTAGTTTTAGCCTTGTGAAACAATCATTCCTTGTTCCACCCTGTCTTTGAACTAACATGTTCTAATAATACAAATACATTAGAGACTTAATAGCACAGCTGAAAGCTTTAGAAAAAAAGAGCAGACTCACTGAGGAGGAAAAGAAGACTGAAAATAAACTGAGGGCTGAAATCAACAAAATAGAAAGAAAGAAAATAATCCAAAGAATCAACAAAACAAAGAGGTGGTTCTTTGAGAAAGTCAATAAGATTGACAAACCTTTATCCAAACTAATCAAAAGGCAGAAAGAGAACATGCAAATTAACAAGATCAGAATTGAAAACGGAGACATAATAACAAAAACTGAAAAAATTCTGAGAATCATTGGGTCTTACTACAATAGCTTATATGCCATAAAGTTGGAAAATGCAAAAGAAATGGACTTGTTTTTAGATAAGTACCATTTACAAAAATTAAATCAAGACCAGGTGGATAATTTAAATATACCTATAAGTCGTGAGGAAATAGAAGCTGTCATAAAAAACCTCCCAACCGAAAAAAAAAAGCTCAGAACCTGATGGTTTTAATGCAGAATTTTATCAGAACTTCTGAGAAGAGCTGATACCTATACTCCTTAATGTGTTTCACATAACAGAATCAGAAGAATCATTGCCAAACTCTTTTTATGAAGCTACAGTCACCCTGATTCCAAAACCACACAAAGACCCAACCAAAAAAGAGAATTACAGACCAATTTCACTCATGAACATTGATGCAAAAATTCTCAATAAAATTCTGGCAAACAGAATCCAAGAACACATTTAAATAATTGTCCATTACCATCAAGTAGGCTTCATCCCAGAGATGCAGGACTGGTTAAACATACAAAAATCTATCAATGTAATCCATCATAAATAAACTGAAAGAAAAAAACCATAAGAAAGTATAGAATATATATACATTAGAGTACTACTCAGTGATAAAAGACAATGATATCTTGAATTTTGCATGCAAATGGATGGAAATAGAAAACACTATCCTGAGTGAGGTAAGCCAGTCCCAAAAAGATGAATATGGTATATACTCACTCATAAGTAGAGTCTAGCCATAATAAAGGATATTGAGCCTATAATTTGTGATCTTAGAGAAGCTAAATAAGAAGGTGAACCCAAAGAAAAACATATAGCTATCCTCCTGGATATTGGAAAGAGACAAGATTGCCAGGCAAAAGTTGGGAGCATGGGCGTGGGGGAGGGATGGGGGTAAAGGGTAATGGGGAGAGAAAAGGGAGAAGGGGAGGATAGGAAGAGCTTGGGGGAATGGGATGGTTGGGATGGAGGAAGGGTGGTTATGGGAGCAGGGAATTAGATATCTTAATCAAGGAAGTCATTTAAGGGTTGGCAAGAGACTTGACTTCCCAGGTGTCCAAGGAGATGTCCCTAGCTTGTTCCTTGAGCAGCTGAGGAGAGGGTGCCTGAACTGGCTTTATCCTATAGCCACACTGATGAATATCTTGCATATCACCATAGAACCTTCATCTGGCGATGAATGGAGATAGAGACAGAGACTCACATTGGAGCACTGGAATGAGCTCCCAAGGTCCAAATGATGAGCAGAAGGAGGGAGACCATGAGCAAGTAAGTCAGGACTGTGAGGGGTGTGTCCACTCACTGAGATGGCGGGACTGATCTAATGGGAGCTCACCAAGGCCAGCTGGACTGGGACTGATGGAGCATATGATCAAACTGGACTTTCTGAATGTGGCTGACAATGAAGGCTGACTGAGAAGCCAAGGACAATGGCACTGGGCTTTGATTCTACTGCATGTACTGGCTTTGTGGGAGCCTAGTCTGTTTGGATGCTCACCTTCCTAGACCTGATGAAGGTGGGAGGACCTTGGACTTCCCACAGGGCAGGGAACCCTGACTGCTCTTTGGACTGGAGAGGGAGGTGGAGGGAGTGTGGGGGGAAGAGGAGGTGGAAATTTTTTATAAAAAATAAAACAAACAAACTAAAAACTTTTAGAAGATACTGACTTAGAATTAACATCTAACAATAAATAATAAAATTTTATTATATGTAGATAGTAAATAGAAATCTCTTAGAAGCTATTATCTTAGCAGGACACTAGCTTCAACCAATCGGAGAGCAAAAATATCATCAGTGATTTTGTTAGGCCTGTAGAATAGGTTCTCTTGTCTCCTTGTTCCGGCCTCTCTTGTACGCCCAGCAATGGATTTTAAGCTTGCCCTGATTTATGGCTTTCTTTTCTCTCTAAAGCCATAAAAAACTCTGTGAAACTGCTTTCCTCTTGGCAGTGGTTTGAATGGGTATTGCATTCATGGACTCATGTGTTTGAGTGCTGGCCCCATAGGGCATGGCACTATTGGGTGGTATGGGTTTATTGGATTAGGTGTGGCCTTGCTGGGGTATGTCACTGTGGGGGCAAGTTTTGAGGTCTCATATGCTCAAGGTATATCCAATGTGGTAGACAGTTCCCTTCCTGTTGCCTGCAGATCAAGATGAACAACTCTTAGCTCCTTCTCCAGTACCATGACTATCTGCATGCTACTGTGTCCTACCATGATGATAATGGACTAAATTCTGAAACTGTAACCTAGGCCTAATTAACTTTTCCTTCATTTGAGTTGCCATGGACATGGTGTCACTTCACAATAATAGAAGCCCTAACTAAGACAATCTTAGAACACAGAATTTATTGTAAGGTAAATCTGTGTTCTCAGAGCTATGTTAACTCATAATAAACTATCCAAAATTAGCTATCTCTTATTACATTTAAGATGAGAGCTTTGGCTCTTATGTTGACAATGTGCTTCCCAAACTCAGCACTGTATCTGTCTTCTCTTGCCTGCATCTCCAGGACCCAGTAAATAACTTGACTTTTCTAAATAATATGAATGAATGAGTTTCATGGTTATCAGGTCTGCATTGTCTCCTGCCCATCCCTCCCCTGAGCATGTATATTAATTGTAATTTCATCAGTTTCTTAAGTTTGTATACTTTAGTTTTTTTTTTTTTACTGTTGCCATGTTGGATACATGTACAAGTAACAGAAAATTATGTTCCTCAATGTACCCCTCAATACATTCGACAATTGTCAACTCAAGTCACAGGCTTTCATATACACCTCTTCTTTTCTAATCTCTTGAAGGGAATCTCAGATTTCATGTTCTCTCACACCCTCTTTCTATAACACTGTTTTGGTCGACAGTTCACTGTGCAAAGGTAGTCCCCTAGGTTATAGCAGAATTTCAGAATTATCACAGCCTGGCGACTGCCACAGAATACAAAGGAGGCTTGAGGAGTGCAGTGTGGTGGACATTTAGGAGCGTTCACAGGAACAGTCATTTAAAGTTGAAAACGTGGACCCCAACATGGAAAAGCCTTTCGTTTGCAGAGGGGAAGATCGTGCTCCAATAGCTTCTCTCAGGAATGCCAAGAGAATCTTGCCAGAGTGACAGCGCCTCTGGTGAACCTCAGGCAGAGGCCTCAACTGCTGCTCTAATTAGAAGAAGACATTGTCCTCACAGAGCAGAACAATTCATGCATGTCACTGTCCCACGACTTTCCAGTAGGACAAGATATAGAGGAAGAGGATGGTGACACCAATGATCCAGGCCCTCATCGGACTGAGGCTAATGTGTCTATAAGTACTGATAAATTCGACTTCTTTTAGTGTTTCAAAAGATTTATTTTTTTAAAGATTTATTTATTAATTATGTATACAGTGTTCTATCTGTCTGTATGCTTGCTGACCAGAAGAGGGCACCTGATCTCATTACAGATGGCTGTGATCCACCTTGTGGTTGCTGGGATTTGAACTCAGGAACTCTGGAAGAGCAGTCAGTGCTCTTAACCTCTGAGCCATCTCTCCAGCCCCAAAAGATTTATTTTTATCCCCTCTCTCCTTCCTGGTGTCTGTGTTCATGTGTGTCTCTCTGTGTATGTGTGTGTAGGCGTGCATGTGTGTGTGTGCACACATGCATTTGTGTGTGTGAGTGTGTGTGTGTGTGTCTTATAAGTTAAAGAAATCTCTTAGAACTGGACTTTGATTTAGAAGGGCTGTCAGCTGTGTGAAGTGAGTGCTGGGAATTGAACTGAGGTCCTTTGGAAGGTAGCACGACTCTTAATTGCTGAGCAATTTTTTCCAGCCCTTATTTAATGCTTGCTAATGAAAACAATTAATTTACTAGGATAAATGTGTGATCACATAGTAATAGCAGGCAGATTTTGATTTACTTCATCGAGTAAGATACTATAATGGATCATGTGAGAAATGTTTGGTAAAATCAGTTTCAGATTCAGCTTGGGATGACTGAGGTCAGAACATACCTCTTCTCCAACTGCAGCCAGAGACACCAAACCAGCTCCATCCTCCCGGGCCATTGAAGCAGAGAAGGACTGGTGTCCCTGTCAAGGCAGCAATCGCTTGGTTTTCCTAAACAGGAAGGAAACACACCTTGTTCTTAAGAGTGTGTCCTGTGAGGTTGTTTATACAGCAGTAGCCACACTGAAGAAGTGTCTGCCTTCCTTAGGCCAGAGTTGGAGACATTCCAGGAACATGTTCCTTGGTCCCAATTGCTTACCCATCTAGAACCAGCCTCTGATTGTACCCAAACAGTTTAGTGTCTCCATTGGTTAAAATGTGGCTTTAGAAACAAGTGGTTCATGAGTCAGAATTGAGGGTAATAATGTGCGGGACAAAACAGGAAAACAGAGTACCAGCAAACTCCAGTTAACTGTAAACCCATATTGGTTCCACCCTGTGCACCTCACTCTTTTTCTCTCTCCCCGCATCCCTTCTGATCTACCCACTCCTTCCCTCTTGGTGAAGGTCTAACCAGGGTTTGCATATGCTCAGCAATCTCTGTATCCCTGAGCCGAATCCCCAGCGCAGATCTCTTGTGATACATGGCCTTTAATAGACACTTGACTGCATGCACTGTCTATTTCTTGTTAGATAAAGAATATAAACGCAATAGAGTACTATTCAGCGGTAAAAAAACAATGACATCTTGAATTCTGTATGCAAATGGATGGAAATAGAAAACACTATCCTGAGTTAGGTAACCCAGACACAAAAAGATGAATATGGTATGTACTCAGTCATAAGTGGAATCTAGCCATAAATAAAATACATTGAGCCAATAATTTGGGATCCTAGAGAAGTTAAATAAGAAGGTGAACCCAAAGAAAATCATATAGTTATCCTTCTGGATATTGGAAGTAGACAAGATTGCCAGGCAAATATTGGGAACTTGGGGTTGGGCTGGGGTGAGGGAGAGGGGAGAGGGGGAGAGAGAAGTGAGAAGGGGAGGATGAGGAGAGCTTGGGGGGAATGGGATGGTTGGGATGGAGGAAGGGTGGATATGGGAGCAGGGAAGTGGATATCTTACTTAAGGGAACCATTTTAGGGTTTGCAAGAGACTTGACTCTAGAGGGGTTCCCAGGTGTCCAAGGAGATGTCCCCAACTTGTTCCTTGGGCAGCTGAGGAGAGCGAACCTGAATGACCCTATCCTATAGCCACACCATATCACCATAGAACCTTCATCTGGCAATGGATGGAGATAGAGACAGAGACCCACATTGGAGCATTGAACTGAGCTCCCAAGATCCAAATGAGGAGCAGAAGGAGGGAGACCATGAGCAAGGAAGTCAGAACCGCGGGGGGTGCATCCACCGACTGAGATGGTGGGGCTGATCTAATGGGAGCTCACCAAGGCCAGCTGGACTCGAACTGATGAAGCATGTGATCAAACTGGACTTTCTGAATGTGGTTGACAATGAAGGCTGACTGAGAAGCCAAGGACAATGGCACTGGCTTTTGATTCTACTGCATGTACTGGCTTTGTGGGAGCCTAGTCTGTTTGGATGCTCACCTTCCTAGACCTGGATGGAGGGGGGAGAACCTTGGACTTCCCACAGGGCAGGGAACCTTGACTGCTCTTTGGACTGGAGAGGGAATGGGGAAGGGGGACTGGGGGGAGAGAGAGGGAAATGGGAAGAGGTGAGGAGGTAGAAATTTTTAATAAAAAAGAAAAATCAATCAATCAATCTGGCTAATGACAAGTCAAGGCCGGGCATTTATAATTAAGAGAGAGTGGAAAAAAAGAGATTGGTCATCAGATAACTTTAAGGTATTGCTCACAAATGTATCAAAAAATGGCAAACATGAAAAATCACAGAGAGGGACACAACAAAAAGCATCTGTATCCTCACAGGGGAAGACTCATAACCTAGGGTACCACACTGTCAGGGCCCTGACAGACTCAGCAGGTGATAACTAGAGTCCAGCAGGCCGACCTCAGGTGAGTGATTCTCTGATAGGGAGCCCCACCTGGAAAGGCTGTGGAAAGCAGTTGCTCCTGTGTGTAATTTCTCTCATGAGTCACCTTCATTTCTATCCTAACAACTTCATTTCTTTGTTGGAATAACTTTGGGTGTTTTAACACTGCTTATGTGTTATCTCATGAATAGATTCCACCCACTGCATGCATACACACATAGTCAGCGTGACTCTTCATTAGGATGTATAATTTTGATATCTAGAATATATACTGGGGATGCTTTATAACTGGATCTATTTGTTCAATGAGGACTGTAGACAATTAAAAGGCTGCCTGATTGGTCCTGTTTACTCAAACTAATATAATTTTTTTGTTTTTCCATATAAAGTTGATTATTGTTTGTGGCGGCGCAAATGAATGTAGACAGATTATATAGATATATACAGCTTTAATAAGGAAATAAACTTACAGGACCACAGGTTCCCGCGGTGTACCGGAAAAGCGGAGCAAAAGAAAAAGGGCTGCTGGGCTCACGCCCGGCAGATTTATCCGTAAACATTAGCCCGAGGCGAACACGCCCCCAATGGGTGGGGCTATGTCCCTACATCTCCCCCTTTTGTCTAAATAAGATAGAACCAAACCAAATACAACTATATACAATAATAACAAATAATAAATATAACAAACAATATTGAGAACAAAACTTTTGCTAAACATTCTATCTCAAGGAGTCTAAATAACATAGAGAGTAACTACAATTATATAATCTTCAACTCCGTCAAAGATCTGAGAAGGGAATAAATATTACTTAACAATCGAGAGATATCCAAAAATGTGCAACAATTGACAGAGACAACTGACTACCTGGGCAATCACCCAAAGTCTCGTTTGCAATGTTGAGTCAACCAACTTTGGCTAAGGCCTAACATAACTGGCATACCATTATTAAAGGCAAGGAACTTTCTTAGGACTATCCTACCCTGTCTTGGCAAGATAAGACAATCCTGTTTCATCCACTTAGGGATATTCTGTATCTTTGTCAGAAGTTGAGGTATGGGCTTTTCTTAACCCAAAGGCCAGTTCTGCCAAGAAGACAAGCTCCCAGTGGAGTGTCTTTGGTGCTCAACGTTCTCTCGGGAGTAGAGTGGTGTTGCCAGGAGTAATTGTGTCTCTTTGGCATAGAAATTTTAGGTTAGATTAAAGGCCATTTTCTACAGCTCTTCGAAGAGGCTGAAGATCATACTATCTATACTAAATATAAACTCTATGTAACTAAAAGACCTGATAAACTTAAAAATAAATATGACAAACATATAATTCTCAATACCTATCTAACTTTGAAGACTAAAAGAATAAACAACTGTGCAATATATGAAGACAATGATCTTCAACTGTAAACAATGTCATAGTATCAGAGGTAGAAATGTACAATGTAATATGGTAGATGTATCAATACAATATAGACAAAGTTATAAGCATACTCATACAAAAATAGAGGTAGGAACACTCACATTCAATATTCAACATATCAGTATACAAGAAACAGTACCAGTACAATTTTCTATAAACAGTAATTCACAAATACCAATCATCCCAAAAAACCAGTTACCCCCTTCTTCTTCCTCTTCTTCTTCTTCTTCTTCTTCTTCTTCTTCTTCTTCTTCTTCTTCTTCTTCTTCTTCTTCTTCTTTTTTTTTTTTTCCAAAAAAAATATCACCCCATCCCCTCAACCCTAAACCAACCATTAAAAGATGTCCCCAACCCTGAGGGCAAACTCTGTTGGGAGAGGGGATGTCGTCCTCTAAGATTGCTTCTAGCTGACATGGGGGCGACGTTCTTCTTAGGGGGTCCTGTGAAAGCAAATGATGGTAAAATTCCCAAATTAACCTTTGACCTAAGAAAATTATAACTAGTCTCAGAGCGTTTTGAGAAGGTCCGACCAGAGTGTTGTCAAAAATGTGCACCATTCAAAATTGTCTCTTGTAGTTGGTACCAAAAAACAGGTCTAATATTAGCGCTTAAAAAAAAAAAATTCATGACGTCATAAAAACCAGATGAAGTTGATGTTGTGGGGCCCCATCTTCATCCTGGAAACTTCAAAGATTACTGTAGGAAAATTTGTTGCTTGTTATGGGAAATTTAAACATTAACAACAAGGACATATACTGACATATAAAGAAAGACACAGATATGAGGAAAAGCAAAGAAAGTTTAAGACATATATATATATATATATATATATATATATATATATATATAAATTAATACTTACAGAACAAGTCCCTCCATCAGTAATTAAATATTAGGGGTACCTTAAATTCTTTGAAGATGGATATTTTCCTGTGGAGATAAGAAGAGAACCCTACCCCCAACCTATCTGTATTACTTACCATCAGTATGATTGCCATCCATGTGATTGAATTGTTATTTATCTTTCCCAACTGGCTTCTCTTCATCAAAATGAACCTTTATCAATTTTGTTGGAATCCACAATTTTTCCTCACCTGTGGAGACAAGAGCAAATCCCCTTCCCCAACGCAGCACATCTCCTGGCTTCCATTGTGAGGTCAGCACATCCTTGAAATAAACTGGTTGATTTAGTTCAGTAGACTTTTCCATTATCCAATGTCTTTCTGCAGCCGATGTTCCCTTCTCATTAGCGTTGAGGAAATTCAAGGTTAACAAAGCATTATGTAACCTATTTCTGGGGGTGTTTTCCACCCCTTTCTGTTTGTTCAACATATCCTTTATAGTTCGATTTGATCTTTCTATGACTGCTTGACCTGTAGGATTGTATGGTATACCTGTAACATGCTTGATATTGTAATAATCAAAAAACCGTTTCATTTTCCTAGAGACATAAGCAGGACCATTATCTGTCTTTATTTGTGTAGGTATACCCATGATAGCCATGACTTCTAATAAATGAGTGATAACTGAATCAGCTTTTTCTGAACTTAAGGCCGTTGCCCACTGAAAGCCTGAATACGTGTCAATGGTGTGATGAACATATTTTAATTTGCCAAATTCTGCAAAGTGGAACACATCCATCTGCCAGATTTCATTCCTTTGGGTGCCCTTTGGATTAGCCCCTGCAGGCAGTGGCGTTTGGTTATAGAAAGAGCAAGTAGGGCATTTCTTTACAATCTCCCTAGCTTGTTGCCATGTAATAGAAAACTCTTTCTTCAAACCTTTGCTATTAACATGATGTTTTTTTATGAAATTCAGAGGCTTGTAGCACACTACCAATCAATAATTGATCAATTTCTGCATTACCTTGTGCTAGAGGACCTGGCAGACCCGTATGGGATCGGATGTGTGTTATGTACATAGGGCAAAGCCTGTTCCTAATCAAATCTTGCACCTGGATAAACAAAGAGGTTAGTTCTGTATCATCAGGTATAAATTCAGCAGTTTCAATATGTAAAATAACTCTTTCTGCATATTGTGAATCAGTAACTATATTAATAGGTTCTTTAAAATCCCTTAGCACCATAAGAATGGCATATAATTCTGCCTTCTGGACAGAATCATAAGGACTTTGTTCCACCTTACCCAAGTCTTCTGATTTGTAACCTGCCTTCCCTGATTTATTGGCATCAGTATAGAACGTACGGGCTCCAGTTATTGGAGTATCACGGACGATTCGAGGAAGGATCCAAGAAGTTCTCTTTATGAAGTTAAGCCTCTTGCTTTTTGGATAGTTGTTATTAATGTCTCCCAAGAAATTAGCACAAGCTCTTTGCCATGGTTCATTATCTTCCCATAATTTCTTTAGTTCATCAGCAGTGAAAGGCACTATAATTTCTGCTGGGTCTATGCCTGCTAGTTGACGAAGTCTCAACTTGCCTTTTATAATTAACTCAGAGACTTTTTCTACATAAGTTTTCAGTTTCTTACTTGGTTTATGTGGTAAAAAGATCCATTCCAAGATAATATCATCTCTCTGCATTAAAATTCCTGTAGGGGAAATTTTTGATGGTAGTATGACGAGAATACAGTCGAGCTCTGGATTTACCCTGTCCACATGTGCCTGTTGTAATTTTTCCTCAATCATCGTCAGTTCCTTTTCTGCTTCAGCTGTTAATTCTCTGGGACTGTTTAAATCTTTGTCACCATTCAAGGTTTTGTTCAAATGAATTATTAGATCAGGTGTTATCCCAATAGCTGGCCGTAGACTGGAAATGTCCCCTAATAGTCTTTGAAAGTCATTAAGAGTCCGTAGGCGATCTCTCCGAATTTGTGCCTTTTGTGTCTTAATTTTTTGTAAACCTATTTTATAACCTAAATAATTAACAGAATCTCCCTTCTGAATCTTTTCAGGAGCAATTTGCAATCCCCATTTTGGTAAAAGTATTTTTATTTCTTCAAACAGTCTGTTCAAGGTATCCATGTTTGAATCGGATAACAAAATGTCGTCCATGTAATGATATACTATCGATTTGGGAAATTTCTTGCGTATTATTTGCAATGGTTGATTCACAAAATATTGGCACAGGGAGGGGCTATTTAACATACCCTGGGGGAGGACGGCCCAGTGGTACCTCCTCGAAGGTTGAGAATTATTATAAGTAGGCACTGTGAAGGCAAATTTTTCTCTATCTTCTTTTTGTAAAGGTATAGTGAAAAAACAATCCTTTAAATCAATAACTATGAGAGGCCATCCTTTTGGCAATAAAGAGGGCAAAGGAATTCCAGATTGCAGAGGGCCCATAGGTTGAATAACCTTGTTGATAGCCCTGAGATCTGTCACCATTCTCCATTTACCTGATTTTTTCTTAACCACAAATACAGGAGAATTCCAAGGGCTGGTAGATTCTTCTATATGTCCAGCATCTAATTGCTCTTGTACCAACTGTTCTAAAGCCTGTAACTTTTCCTCAGCTAAAGGCCATTGCTTTGTCCATATTGGTTTCTCAGTCAACCATTTTAAAGGCAAGGCTGTTGGTATCTCTGAAGGGACATCAATTGCTTGTTCTTGTACAGCCCGAATGGCCGGTTTTCTCCGTTTGTAATATCTTTTAATATTATCCCCAGAAATATAGGCTCTAGAAGTAGCAGGAATGTTAATTTGGGTATTCCATTGTTGTAATAGGTCACGACCCCATAAATTCATTGCAATATTGGCTACATATGGCCTTAATTTTCCTATTTGTCCCTCTGGACCTATACATTCAACCCATCTCGTGCTCTGCCTTACTCGAGATAGGGTTCCAATTCCCAGGAGCTGAACATTTACATTCTGAAGAGGCCAATATGGATGCCAAGTTTCTGGGGTAATGATACTTACATCCGCACCTGTGTCCAGCAGGCCAGTAATAAAAATGCCATTTACACACACTCTCAGCTTTGGTCTTTGGTCATTTATAGAAGTTTGCCAAAACACACGGAACTCATCTTTCTGATCATTATTGCTTGTAACAGTAGGCATGGGGCTTTCTAATTGTCCTGACGAGTCACGTTCTCTGTAGTAACTGGAAATGACTGAACCATGTTTGCCATGGGGGCCTGTGAGGCCCCCCCTCTCACGTTTCCCGTCTGTATCAGGTTGCCTTGTCTATCTCTTGTAGACCTGCACTCATTCGTCCAGTGTCTGCCCTTTCCACATCTTCTACATAAACCTGAAGGCTGAGTCCTCCTATTTCTGTTATTTCTAGAAGATGCATTATTATTATTTCTGAAAATCCGTTGTCTACAATTCCTTTTCATATGACCCATTTTGCCACAATTAAAACATTTGGTATTCTGATGTCTCCTTTTACCATTGGAAATTGCTTCTTCTACCCATGCTTCAGTGCCATAGTCAAATGTATCAACATCTAGTGTATGCAAGACCCATTCTTCTAATGGCGCTGATCTGAGCTTTAAAGGTCCCAAAATCCTTTTGCATTCCACATTTGCATTTTCATAAGCCAAAGTCTCGATCATTATACGTCTTGCTTCTGGGTCAGATATCCCTATTTGTACAGCTTTAGTTATTCTTTGTAAAAAGTCACTAAAGGGTTCTCTCTGACCCTGTTTAACTCTGACAAATGATTCCATCCTCTGTCCTGGGTCTTGCACCCTGTCCCAAGCCCTTAAGGCTGCTGTAGTACACACGGAGAGTATGTTTTCATCCAAATTAGCTTGTTCCTGAGGCTCAGAAAATAGCCCCTCTCCCAAAATTTGATCTATGGAAATCTCAATTCCCTTTGCTCTTTCCTGCTGTTCTAAAAGTCTAGCCTCTTGCCTGAATAAGCATTTCCATTTCAATTGCGTTCCACTCTCAAGGACAGCAGAGCTCAGTTGAAACCAGTCATTGGGCGTGACCCTATTCGTCGTGGCCCAAGATCTTAGCATCTCTTTAACAAAAGAGGCATTCATTCCAAAAGTCATTACAGCCTGTTTAATTTCTTTGAGATCATTCATACGGACAGGTTCCCATGTATCTTCCTTGATGACCCTAGGGTTTCTGGAACCAACTACTTTCTCTGTTGTTACAACTGGAAAGGCAGGTAGAACTGTAGGTAGAGCTTTGTGGGAATTGTCCCGGAGGGATTTACCCACAGATTTAGTTAAAATATGCCTTTCTACCTCTTCCTCTTCTTCCTCAGAATTTAGAAATTCCTCAATCTTTTCAATTCTATTCACCATTGCCTTCTTTAATGTCTGAATCTCCTGTCCAGAATTATGTTCTAAAGCCTTCATTGAGGATTCTAAAGTATGAAGTTTGTCCATTAGAGATAATGTCTCATCTTTGGACATAACTTTTATAGCATATACCGTGCCTTCTTGTATAGATAATCTTTCTGTCAATCTGTCATAAGCTTTAGACAAAATCCGATTGTCACATTCAGCAGTTTTGATTCTCTCAGTTAATGTTTCTGTTCCTACTGAAAGGGACTGAAGCTTACGATCCAAATCAGCTGTTCCTTCTTCCACAGTAATGAATTTCTCCTTAATATCAGCCGTTAATGTTTCAGAAAGGGACTGAAGCTTACGATCCAAATCAGCTGTTCCCTCTTCCATAGTAATGAATTTCTCCTTAACATCAGCCTGTACCTCTTCTAAATTTTTTTCAGTTTGTCGAGTTGTGTTAAACAAAGATCTGTTCTCTGCCTGGAGAACTTCAAACTGATTTTTGAGAAGATTGTTGTCATTCTCAATTGTTTTTAAGCGTTCAACCTCGTCTCGTAAAGACTTTATCATATTTCTATTATCAAACCATACAGTACCAAGGAAAACTACGAATCCCAGAAAGATCCATATCTGTGGGCTGACAGACACTTCTTGTAAAATCTCCCACATGGTACAACTGAAAAGGCTGTTAAAGTCTTGAATGGTAATGTTTTCAGACATTTTTCTTATTTATAAAAGAAAATTATGTACCTGTAATGAAGTTTTCCTGCCAGTGGTGGCTAAAGAAATGCACCTGAGTCCACGTGGTCTAAGCCAGAGCCGGTCTGAAACAATTAACTCAAAACAAAAATTATTGTACTGCCTGTTAAGGGAAGGGGTTGGTGGCTTTTACTTCAAAACCGCGGGTGCCTCACTTAAATCAGGCAGTGAGGGTTTGGAAGAAGCAGGGAGCTATTAACTGCTCTGTGGGGGGTCGCTGCTCTGCTACTATAGTGGCCTGGAGTGGGGGAAGGGAAAGCGAGCAGGGAGCGCGCTGTAAATCACCTTCCTGAGCTCAGGCAACTAGCCGGGAAAGGTGGAGCTTGCGCCCCCCCTGTGCCGGGTCGGGGGCAAAATAGCCCGACGTTGGGACGCCAAATGTGGCGGCGCAAATGAATGTAGACAGATTATATAGATATATACAGCTTTAATAAGGAAATAAACTTACAGGACCACAGGTTCCCGCGGTGTACCGGAAAAGCGGAGCAAAAGAAAAAGGACTGCTGGGCTCACGCCCGGCAGATTTATCCGTAAACATTAGCCCGAGGCGAACACGCCCCCAATGGGTGGGGCTATGTCCCTACAATTGTTCTTTCAAGGTCTGTGAAGATTTGTGTTGGGATTTTGATGGTGATAGCTTGAATCTATAGGTTGCTTTTGGTAAGATTGCCATTTTTATTATGTTGATTCTACCTATCTAAGAGCATATGAGATCTTTCCATTTTCTGTTATCTTCTTCAATTTCTTTCTTCAAAGACTTAAAGTTCTTATTGAATAGGTCTCTCACTTCTTTGGTTGGTGTTACCCCAAGATATTTAATGTTATTTGTGGCTATTGTAAAGGCTGATGTTTCTCTGATTTGTTCCTCAGCTCTTTTTTCATTTGTATATGTGAGGGCTACTGATTTTTTTGAGTCGGTCTTATATCCTGCCATATTACTAAAAGTCTTTATCAGTTGTATAAAGTTCCCTAGTAAGAGTTTTGGGGTCTCATATATATATTATCGCATCATCTGTATATAACAAAAATTTGACTTCTTCCTTTCCAAGTTGAATTCCCTTGATCTCCTTTTGTTGTCTTACTGCTCTAGCAAGAACTTCAAGAATTATCTTGAATAGATACTGAGAGAGTGGACTGCCTTTTCTTCTTATTTTTAGTGGGATCACTTAGTGTTTATCTCCATTTAGTTTGATGTTGGCTGTTGGCTGGCTGTATATTGCTTTTATTATGCTTAGATATATTTCTGGTATCCATGATCTCTCCAACATCTTTATCAAGAAGGGGTTTTGGATTTTTGTCTAATGTTTTATCAGCTTCTAATGAGATGATAATGTGGTTTTGTTCTTTCAGAGTATTTATATGGTGGATTACATTGGTAGTTTTTTGTTTGTTGAACCATCCCTGTATCTCTGGGATGATTTTTTTTTGATGTGTTCTAGGATTTGGTTTGCCAGTAATTTATTGAGTGTTTTTGCATACATGTTCATGAATGAGATTGGTTTGTAATTCTCTTTCTTGCTTTAGTCTTTGGTGTCAGGGTAACTGCAGCCTAATAAATAAGTTTGGCACTGTTCCTTCTGTTTCTATTATGTGGACCACTTTGAAGAATATAGGTATTAGCTCTTCTTGGAAGTTCTGGTAGAGTTCTGCACTAAAACCATCTGGCCCTGGGGGTTTGTTTTTTGTTTTGTTTTTAGTTGGGAGGCTTTTGAGGACAGTTTCTATTTCCTTGTAGGTTATAGGTCTATTTTAAATTGTCCACCTGGTCTTGATTTAATTTCGTATGTGATATCTATCCAGAAAACTGTCCATCTCTTTCTTATTTTCCAATTTTGCAGAGCTCAGGTTTTTGTCGCAAGATCTAATGATTCTCTGAATTTCTCAGTGTCTGTTGTTATGTCCCCTTTTCATTTCTGATTTTGTTAATTTGGATGTTCTCTCTCTGCCTTTTGATGAGTTTGAATAAAGGTTTGTCTATCTTGTTGATTTTCTCAAAGAACCTGGTCTTTGTTTCATTGGTTCTTTGTATTGTTTTCTTTGTTTCTATTTTGTTGATTTTAGCCCTTATTTTGATTATTTCTTATCTTCTGTTCCTCGTGGATAAATCTGCATCTTTTTTTTTTCACTGTAGTCTTTTTATTAGTGTAGGATGAGGGATCTGCTACATTATGTGGGCGTCCTTGCTGCACTAGGTGGCCCACCAGGTGCTCAGGCAAATTTGGTTTTGATCTTCTCCTTCATTTTGCCGAATGTCTATGAAATCCAGGTCCGGGTCCTGGTCAGAAATTCCTTCTGTTTGATGTGTTCAATGGCTGCCCGGGCCTTGTCTTCCAAAGTGTTCCCAAACTCCTTCAGCTTATCTGGTAGGTTCTCAAACATGCTGGACAAGTCAGGGGTCGCCTGGGTGGGGACTGGGCCTTCCAAAGCTGTGGCCAGGACCACAATCAGGACAGAAAGTGCGATAAAGAGCCTCATGGTGGCTTGCGGCCACCCTAGATCTAAGTCAGATCTGTTAGGTGGAGTGTCCATCTTTTTTATTTCTAGATCTTTTAGGTGTGCTGTTAAGTCACTAATGCGAGTTTTCTCTGTTTTGTTATGTGGGCAGTTAGTGCTGTGAACTTTCCATTTAGCGCTGGTTTCATGGTGTCCCATCGATTTGGATATGTTGTGCCTTCATTTTCGTTGAATTTGAGGAAGTCTTTAATTTCCTCCTTTATTTCTTCCTTTACCCAGAGGTGGGTCAATAGTGAACTACTTGATTACCATGTGTCTTTGTGCTTTCTGAAATTAGTATTTCAGTTGAATTCTAATTTTAAACCATGATGATCTGATAAGACTCCAAATTGCTTTGTTACCTAGTATAGGATCATTTTTAGAGAAGGTTCCATGAGGTGCTGAAAAGAAGGTATATTCTTTTTTGTTTGTCTGGAATGTTCTGTAGATGTCTGTGAATTCCATTTGAGTCATAATACGTGATAGTTCTCTTATTTCTCTGTTAGATTTCTGTCTGGTTGACCTATCCATTGGGGAGAGTAAGAAGTTGAAGTTTCCCACTATTAGTGTGTGGGGTTTAGTATGTGATTTAAGCTTTAGTATTGTTTCTTTTACATATGTGGGTGACCTTGTGTTTGAGGCATCGATGTTCAGGATTGAGACTTCATCTTGATGGATTGTTCTTGTTATGAGGATAAAGTATCCTTCTCTATCTTTTTTTGATTGTTTTTGGTTCAAGGTCTATTTTGTTAGATATTAGGGTAGCTACTCCAGTTTGTTTCTTAGGGCCATTTGTTGGAAAAATTTTCCAAACCCTTTACTGTGATGTTATGTCTGGCTTTGAGGTTGAGGTGTGTTTCTTGTATAGAGCAGAAGGCTGGATCCTGCTTTTGTTTCCATTCTCTTAGCCGGTGTCTTTTTATAGGTGAATTGAGTCCATTGATAAGTCCATTGAATAAGGGATATTAATGACGAGTGATTTTTAATTCCTGTTATAGTTCTTACATTTTGAAGTTAACCCACATTCTTTCTTTACTCTCTGCCATGTGACAGTACCATTATTAGCATGGTGCATTCAACTCCAGCTCCCCTCTACATCTCCTGGTGACTTCTGACTCTACCCTTCTCCTTCACACATGCCATAGTTTGGTTTCCCTGACTAAACTTCCTGACTGGCTATTTGCCAATCAGCATTTTATTAAACTAATTCAAGTGACAAGTATTTACAGTGTACAAGAGGTTTATTCCATGGTTGTAACATGAATTGGGGTTTCTGGCCTGCCCAGTTTCCCCAGTCGTTAAGTACCATAGAAAATCATATAGAGGGCTGGGCGGTAGTGGCGCACACCTTTAATCCCAGCACTCGGGAGGCAGAGGCAGGCGGATCTCTGTGAGTTCGAGGCCAGCCTGGTCTACAAGAGCTAGTTCCAGGACAGGAACCAAAAATTATGGAGAAACCCTGTCTCGAAAAATTTAAAAAAATTAAAAAGTAAATAAATAAAAAGAAAATCATATAGAGGTGTCCATAAGTTATAAACTAATTGGTCCATTAGCTCAGGCTTCATATTAGTTCTTATAACTTATATTAACCCATTATTCTTATCTATGTTAGCCACATAGCTCAGTAACTTTTTCAGTCAGGCAGGTCACATCCTGCATTTTCGGTGTCTGGACAGGACTGGGGAAAGAGCTTCCTTCTTCCCATAATTCTCCTGTTCTCCTTGCCCTGCCTCTACATCCTGTCTGGTTGTCCTGCTTATACTTCCTGCTTGGCAACTCGCCAATAAGTGTTTATTTTAAACATAATTGACAGAATTCTCCTGTACCACTTTCTGCCCCCCCCCCGCCTTTTTTTTTTTTAGCAAAGTAAAATATACATAGTCCATTTTTGGGAATGTGGGCATAGTATTCCAGGCTACTTCCTGCTATTTGGGTATGCTGATAATCTCATGGGGACATAAACAAAATTTAGAATTCTGATGAAGTCCTGACTGGAGTATCCTGTGATTCTTGTTCATCTCAAGCAGCAGTCTTGAATCTGTTTTGGATGTAGAACTCAGAAATATGGGCCATCTATTCCTCCTGGAGATTTCTCAGATGGTCTTCCTTGTCAAAACTGATTTTTCTTAACTCAGAATGAATCTACAGCCTCTCATTTCCTGTGGAAACAAAAGCAAAATCTTTTCTCCAGTGTAACATGCTTTTTGACATCAATTTTGATGTCAAGGTATTTTCAAAATTTCTATCTTGGATTAATTCAGCAGCATTTATAAGCAAATATCATATAGCAGCTGTTGCTCCTTCCTCAGCATTCAAACAATTCAAAGAGAGCATAATAATATACAGTTTCCAGATTCTCTGTGTGTTTTCTATCTTTACATGGCTTTATTTTAAACTCTAATTTGTTTATTTTTAATTTTGGGCATTTTGAGACAGGATTTTTATGTATTTTATGTATTTTGTCCTGGAACTCAGGCTGTTGACCAGGCTGTCCTTGAGTTCACAGAGATCTGCCTGTCTCTGCCTCCTGAGTGCTGGGTTTAAAGGTGTGTGCCACCATACCTTGAACTCACAGATGTCTGCCTACCTCTCCCAAGTGTTGTGATTAAAGGTGTGTGCCACCACACCCAACTACTCTCTTTCTTATTATTTTATTTTAAGGACTTTAACTTTTTTAAAGCCTGCATATATTTTTTAACACACTGTAAACTATTTAGAGGTTTTCTTTGTCTTTGAATCTCTCTTTACTGTATCTCTGTTTCTGACCACATGAGTCTGTAATTTGCTAAGCATAATGGGTAGGATTAAAGCCGTGGCTTTGATGGCTGGTTCCAGCCCATTCCTTAGCTTTCTGAGATTCCAGCTTAATGGCGGAGGTACGGGCTGGAGTCACGTTTATTGCCACAACTCTATTGCATTTTAAGGTCCCTGCCAGCAAGCAAGCTGCAGCAGTGTGCTCACACACTGCACTCAGATTCTCTGTAGTTGGACTGCCTGCCTGAAAGAGTCAGAGTTTGCGTTGGCAGGAAGGCCCAGAAAGCCAGCATTTTAAAACAGCATGCCTTTATTCCTGCTGCAACTGAAAACCAAAAAGCATGTGTTCAGCTTTTCATAAACACCATTTATGAAGAGGCAGGACCTCTTCAAAAAAAAAAAAACTGAGTCAAGAAGCCTCTCTTAAATGAGAGTGCTTGCTTCACTCTAGCAAGCAGAGCAGACCTGAGAAATTGCTGCTACCAAGAAGTCATGCTATTCTTTTCTGTCTAGAATTACTTCCCAAGCTCTCTCAGGTTTTATGTGGATGCAGTTGTCCACATGGGCACCATTCTGTAACATGAGGGCCTGCTTTTTTGAAGTTTCTGTTTTGCCAAGTTCCCGTAGCCAGTAAGTCCCAAAGAAAACCACATAGTGGTCTCCATAAGTAATAAACTGATTGACCCATTAGCTCAGGTTTCATATTAGCTATTATAACTTACATTAACCCATTATTCTTATCTATGTTAGCCACATGGCTCATTACCTTTTCCAGCAGGGCAGGTCACAGTCTGCATCTTTGGTGTCTCATGGGACTGGGGAAGGAGCTTCCTTCTTCTTAGAATTCTCCTGTTCTCATTGCCCCGCCTCTACTTCTTGTCTTCTGTCCCATCTATACTTCCTGCCTGGCTACTGGACAATAAGCATTTATTTAAAACATAATTGACAGAATACAAAATTGTCCAACACCATATGGCACGCAAGCACTTCAGGATTCTTGTTATATTGCATCTGTTGTTGGAATCAGAGACATGGATGCTGGTCCTCCAATCAATATCTCCTTTTTATTCACCTCAGGTCTCCAGCTCATGGGCTGCTGTCACTCACATTTTTGTGTGCTGAGCTGAGCTGAGCCTTTCCTCTCTGGAGCTGGTTTTTGACAGTGTTTTATCATTGCAGCAAAGTCACATATGAGAACTGGGAGCTTGCCTTTCTTCTTTACTGGGTTGTTGTGGAGAGAGCAAAATCAAGTTCTCCCCTCTCTCTGGCTTCCTGCCTCTCTCTGCTTGTTGGGGAACTGTTCCTCATGGTCCTCAGCACACCAGACCCTTGAGGTCTAGAATGCTGAGCTAAATAAATCTCTTTTCTGGATAAAGCAGCCAGCTTCAGGATTTCAGTTACAGTGACAGAAAACTGACTAATACAGTAGGAGTGTCTGACTCACGGAGCGGCTCAGAAAAGCAGTCTACAACATTATGCTTCATTTTCTAATGAATAGCACATTTGCTCATAGCTCTAGACTGACTATGACATCACTATAATGTGTATAGTGTGTCCCACACACCATGGAATGGGTACAGTTGACTCAAACCTTGCAAGTCTTCCACTTTGCAGGAAACACTGAATTCTTCATTGGAAACCATTTGAACCAAGCTGAACAACTTAATTTAGGGAGGGCCTAGTAGGTCAAAGGTTCAAGCAGCACCAGAAGCCTACAGCTGATGAAGAGAGCGATGTCAATCTCCACCTGGACCGTTTCTTCCCGGTACCTACAGCTGAGGGAGAGAGCGATGACTTCTCCTCCTGGTCTGTTTCTTCCCAGCACCTACAGCACGGAGAGAACGTTGCCAATCTCCACCTGGACCGTTTCTTCCCGGTACCTACAGCTGATGAAGAGAACGATGACAGCCTCCAACTGGACCGTTTCATCGGCACCAACTGGACCGTTTCTTCCCCGTACCTACAGCTAATGGAGAGAGCAGTGACTTCACCTCCTGGACCGTGTTTTCTTAAACAGCTGGAACGTTACTTCCCGGATCCTACAGCTGATGGAAAGAGCAATGACAGCCTCCAACTGGACCGTTTCTTCCCAGAACCAAGCCCACCTGGCTGAACTGAGAGGAGGTCAAACAAATGTTTATTCATGGAAGCGACACTAATGAGAACAATGGATTTTGGTCTTGTTGGCAGAGCACAGACTCCTGTAGACATAGGTACTCCATGACCTTGGTGTCAATATTACGGGAGCTCATTCTCCTCCCTCCAGTACTGCAGAGTTGAGTGTAGGTATTTGTCCACATTAACTTTTCTTCATTGTCCTAAGTGACTTGCTTTTCTCGGTTTTGAATCTCAATGATTAGCATGGAGGAATCAGCCTGGAGATTCACTTGTCTTTTTTCTAGAAGAAAGGCATCCCCCTGCCTTGGTGTTCTCACACCCAGTTCTTCCTTCAGGCAGTCTGACATTCCCCACCCCCAGCATTCCCTCCCCTGTTCCCCCATTAGGCAGTCTGATACTTTTTAGACGTGACTGTATCTGAGTTCCTAGGACTGCTCGCTGACGCCTGTCACGTTTATCTTTAAAATAATAGGCAGGGTATCCCCATCTTTACTAGTACCTAGGCTGTGTGGCATCTTTAATTACAAGAAGCCATCTTCACCAAGCGTCTGTGTGTTGACAAATACTTCAGACTTTTCCATGTCTTTGTAGTCTAAGTGAAGACAGACAAGGATGAATATCAGAATTGTCAAGTTTGGACGAGGAGGGAACACTTCTGTGTGTGTGTGTGTGTGTGTGTGTGTGTGTGTGTGTGTGTGTGTGTACTCACAGACCCAGAGCAGCTGCAATGGTCACGTTCACAATAAGAGTGGAAAGAGCTGTGCTTGGCATCTTTCTCCTGAACACAACGTGTGCCCTAGCAGAGCTCACTAATGAGACTGGGGAAGACATCCACAGGTGCTTTCTTTGGTTCACACGGCAGGTGATGTTCCAAATACATTTCACCAACAGTATGGAGTGGGTAGTGTCAACAGATGTGAGCTTATTTCTCTTTTCTTTAATCCTTATAGGCACAACCCCTTTTTACCAGGAGCACCTCAAAATCCAGGCTCTTAAACAAAGCAGGTGGGTTTGTCAGGTCCCTAGGAGGGAGCTCGGTTGGTAAAGATCTTTGACATATGTTCTAGTTTTGTTTCTGCTGTTCTAACAAATACTTCACAGGGAGGGAAGGGCTTAATTGACACATAAATCCATGTTATAATCCATCACTTTAGGAATTTAAAGACAGGAACTCAAGCTGCTTGTCATATCACACCCATAGTCAAGAACCAAGAGAATAAACTCATTTTTGCTAGCTTGCTTCACTCTTAGACGGTTCAGGGCTCAACCTAGGGAATGGTGCCACCCACAGTGGGCTGGGTCTTCCTACATCTATGAACAATCCACGAATAACCCCAGTAAACTCCCTGCATCACCAGTCTGGCCTAGGAGGAGCCTTTCTTTGGTCTGTCATGGGCTGCTCTCTACTGCAGCAATTCCTTGACATCGAATCCTCAATTTTCCCTTCTATGGATTCAGTTTCTCTACCAGCTGATGCCCACCAGCAGATCCCTTTTCTGCCTCTACTGCTCAAAGTGGGAAGATCTTTCTCTGTGAAAAAAGCCTTGTGGAGGGATGCTGATTGGCCTGAACAGACCACATGACTTCCTGGAGGTTCACCACCAGGACCAGGTTTTCAGATGACTAGGTCTTCAGGTCATGTGTCCAGTCCTGTGGATGTATCCTCCCTGGGGTAATCAGTGTCACCATGACTTCGTGGGCAAGGATTTCCCAGGCTAACAGGCAGAACTGTGAAGTGGTGGTTGTCAACCTGGCTGCATGAGTGTCAAGGATGGGTAGCACACACTTGTGCGTGTGAGGGGAATTTCCAGAGAGTGATGGCATGTGGGACAGTAACTGGAATAGACCCACCCTGGTATTACCCAAAGGGATGGTAGCCCAGGGAGACTAGGGGATCGGGAAGAATTGGGTGTGCAAGCACCTTTTTTGAGGAATTCACCCATTGTTGTAGCCATCCTCCAAGGACACCATGCTAACTCCTTCTGCCTGCAATGTGAACTCAGTGCTAGGGAGATTCTAGGTACCCAGAAGCAGATGGAAACTGCAGAAGCATCCAGCTTCCAGACCGCGCCTGCATGTTGTCAATGGGGAATACACCAGCCCTTATGTTAACCAGTCCAATACATCTTCCAGGGACAGTGGGATGGCTCATCAGGTAAAGGTGTTTGCCACCAAGCCTGATGAACTGGGTTTGTTCTTCAGAACTTACACACACAGAATAGTAAAATAGGAATATGAATTAAGATATTGTATAAAATAATAGCATGAATGATAAGTAAATCTCCTTCCATGACCAACTCTTCCTCTGGAGAATGCTGGCAAGTAAAGAGGAATGGTTAATTGGCTGGTAAAAACTTCAAGTTGAGAGAATTGGTCTAGATATTCCTGAGATGAGAGCATTAGCTATGTTAAAAACTTGTCCACACCTTCTTAAAAGATGGGTATTGGAAGAAATGATGCAAATCCTGTGGGGGGAATTGTCAAGAGCTCATTCTCACACCTTCTGCTTAGTCACATTGCAGATGAAGGCAACCAAAACATAAGCTTTCATTGACAGGCATGAAGTCTTTAGATGGTGTTTTCCGCCGGGCGGTGGTGGCTCACGCCTTTAATCCCAGCACTTGGGAGGCAGAGGCAGGCGAATCTCTGTGAGTTCGAGACCAGCCTGGTCTACAAGAGCTAGTTCCAGGACTGGCTCCAAAACCACAGAGAAACCCTGTCTTGAAAAAGCAAAAATAAATAAATAAATAAATAAATAAATAAATAAATAGATGGTGTTTTCCTCTTCCTTCTCATTTCTCCTTTGCTTCTTAGTAGGGTGTGTATGCCTGTGTGTGTCTCTGTGTGTGCAAGTCTGAACATGTATGAGAGAGTGTCATATGTAGAGAGAAGGTGTGTGGGGGGAATATGTTTGAATACAGACATGACTGTGTGTGCCACGGCACACATATGGAGGTCAGAGGTCACCTTTGGGTGTTGGTCCTTGTCCTCCACTTGTTTGAGACAGAGTTTCACAGCCACTGTATTTACAGGCTGGTGGTCTATGAGCTCCTAGGAAGTCTCGTGCCTCTACCTCCCATCTTACTGTAGGAGTGCTGGGATCACAGGTGTGCAAACAAATGATTCTGACATTACATTGGTGATGAGGACTTGAACTTGGGACCACAAGCTTGCACAGAACCACCTTCACGCTTCCTTCTAATGGAAGGTGGTGATGGTACCTGCTGTTGATGTAGCCCTCTTTCGAACTGTGAAGAAAAAGCCAAAAAACATGAGCTGCAAATCAGGGCCATCAGGTGTTTCCTTTAGAATTTTGTTATATAAGAAAAGCAATCCCTCCACACTCCATTCATTTCAATCACTAAGGTCAGCTGCCTGGTACTCGCATCCCAAATACTCCTAATGGTTGGTATTCTGGAGCCTCTGGGGCCACTTTTAGCCATAGATAAAGTCTCAAAGACAAGAGATGATGTTTCTTAGAGTCCTGGACCCAGCAGTTTTGTGATCTCCATCAATTCTGCCACCCGAGATGAGGACAGCATTATTCTACTGCCCATAAGAACCTGCTCCCCTTTTACAAACCTCAGGAATGGCTAATTTCTGCCATTTTCCCCCTTTCCTTGGGAGATGAGTTCATTAAGCGTATCTTCATTTATGTTGTGTGCTTTAGGGTACTCCTCCTGGCATTAGCATCTATTCCTTTTACTTCTTCACAGCTCTGATCTCACAAACCTCCAATCTTTACCAGAGATTTTATCAAATGAAAAGTGTAGTTCTTAAATCAAGTGTGGTCACAAAGAACTCTCCCTGGGTTAGCTAGAGAACAAAACTGTCATAACTGTGACATGAATTCCAACTCTCCTGCTGAAGGCAGAGCTACAAGCACATGGCAGAGCCGCGGGTCTCCCCAGGTGTATATGGTTGCTGCCAAGAGGGAAGGCCTGAGTTCGATCCCTGGGAACCACAAGGCAGGTGAGAATCGACTATCAGTTATTCTGTGACATCCAGACATGTGAAGTAAAATTTTGAAAAGGAAATAAATTTAAGTTTTCTCTGGGCAGAGAGGTTTGGGTCAGTCTCCCAATGGAGTTGGTGTGAACGGCATGACAACTTAACCTGTCCTTCTGTCCCTGTGACTGGTGTCCTGTGACTGCTTCCTTTTTTAGCCGGGAGCTGGCCTGCACCCACATCTGAGAACTGCCCTTTTCCTGTCCCTTGCTTCGCCTTAACTCTCAATGTCTGTGGTTCTAAAGAAATTAATGTCATCTCAGCCTGGGTGGTCATATGACTCGGGCCTGGCCAATCAGAACATCACACTACCTTGGACACAGTGATTGGCTCAACAATAGCCACGTGACTAGTCTGGGCAATGGAGCTGAAGATACTCAGTGATAGGACTTTCTGTGAGGCTGACTGGAACTAAATATCCTCTTCTCACAGGGGGCCTGGGAGGGCAGAGTGGGCTGATGCTGCCTGGGCTCCTACTCCTGAACCAGGACAAGATGAGATGGTGAGCTCCTGAGAGCCTCCTGTGAACAGAGGCCACAAAACAAAAGAGAGAGACGAAGGAAAGGAGGAGGAGGGAGAGAGATTTGAAGGAAAATTGAGCCAAGATAAACCAGTGCTGGGCGTGACCCTGCAGGGACACTACTTGTGGGAGGGGTGAGAAGGCATGGAGTCAAGCACATAGACTATGGAAGTCAGGTGACTACAAAAAGCCAACTCCTTTATTGATGGTATGGGCAGGCCTCTCCTATCCCATCCCAAGGTCCCATTGGCTCAGGTGACCAAGTCTTCTGTGTTGTTCTTCCTTCATTGGCATCTCTGGTCATTTGTCCGTTAGTCAGCAGTCTCTGGGTGCAGAAGCAGGCTTTCCATTGACTCAGGGAGGAAGTTCCTGCCATGCATGCTCCTGTGGGCTGGTTTTGGCAGGACGGCTGAGGCTTGGGTAGGCTGGATGACAGTTTCTTCTACAAGCTTGGACCAGAATCTCCTCTCTTTTATGGCTAATCATTAATATTTATTGTCCGGATTAGGCTTTACTCATTAGTTACTACTGAGTGTCCAGATATTTACATGAAGCATTAAAAACAGAGGGAAAACTCATCAATATTCGCTATTTAAATTGAACTTCCTAAGATGTACTAATAAAAACATTTTCTTATCAATATATAAAAACAACAAATAACAACCAAATTTTAAAAAGAGTACATAACACGAAAATCAGAAATAGTAAAACAGTGGGGGTTCAAACTGAAGCATAAGCTTGAATTCTGTATCATCGTCCCTGTCAATCAGGTTCAAGGACATGCATTGTTGCAGTTCTGCCTGAGGGTTGGAGAGGAGGAAGTGACCAAGGTGATGATCAGCATGAGGTGGGCATCTAAGTCACTGCTGTTGCAGAGGGAGGTGGTCTAGATGTTGTGGGTAACGGTCTTCAATGCACAACCGAAGCTGGGGAGGTGGCGGCTGAGTGGGCAGATGGGCCTTCTGTCCAGCCCTGGATCTGGCAAGCAGTACCGGGGCAGCAGTAGGCTACAGGAGAAATGGACAGGCAGCTCAGAACCTGTAGCTGGAGTATGGACGCAGGGGCCTGTTGCCCTGGGTTGCATGCAGGGCCACAACCATCTGAGCTTCTGTCCTGGCTCCCTCCTGCAGCAGGCACTCCTTACCAGGGCTGGAACTCTACGCCACTTCCGTTTGCCCTGGTGGGGTGGGCAGGCAGCAGCAGCACAGTGCTCTCAGTGCTCTGGAAATGCATCTTTTCATGAGCTTCCAGCCCCGTAGTGGCCTGGTTCCAGAGGCTGCGGGTACAACCTGGGGCTGGTCACTGGGCACATCTGGCTCTCTGGATTCTTCCTCTTCGGTGAAGGCCATGTTCACCAGCCCTATGCAGTTGACATTCAGAGGTGGATCAGGGGAGGAGGAGTCATCAGCCAGGCTATCCAGTGACATCATGGTGACTGTGGTGTCCCCTGTAGCTGGGTTGATGGTTTCAGTGGCCAATGCATCTCCTTCTGGGGCTGTGTTAACTGAATAGTGCAGCGCGTCCGGGCAGGTGTGTGTGTGGAGCAGGTGTGTGTGTGTGCTCTCCCCTCTGGACAGCAGAGCTGGTTCACTGTGGCTCCTCTTCATAGCGACAGGGACGCTAGTAGAGACTGCAGGGATATGTTGCAGACTGTTATCCCCAGAGCTCATTTTGAATTTAAGGATGTTAATAGTTGCTGTTAGGTTTGACTGTGAGTCTTTTAGAGACGATACCACCTGCTCACAGGTGTACCCGATGTTACACATGGTCTCCACAACCTTGGGGAGGATTTCCTTGGCAGGAGGTGTTACGTGTTCCTGAATATGGCCCAGCCAAGGGCGTTCCACTAGCCGAGATGATGTAAGGCGGAACCAAATGTAACCGGTGAGCAGTCTGGCCAGGATGAGATAACAGGGCCTGGAAAGATGGTATGGAATGCGGCACGGGGTGGTGGTGATTAGATGGTACATAGCTTCGGGGGTCGATTCTACATAGGGCAAGTGTCCGGTGACCAGGACGTAGAAGACAATCCCTAAGCTCCACATATCCCCTGCCATAGCGTCATACGGTGTTCCGGCCAAGATCTCTGGGGCCAAATATGGCAAGGTGCCCCACAGCTCCTCCAGCATCTGGCCCTCTACGAGCTGAGTGGCCAACCCAAAATCGCAAAGTTTGACTTTGCCACCTTCACCCAGCAGGATGTTTTCTAATTTGATGTCGCGGTGCGCGATCAGTCTTTGGTGCAGGAAGTGCACAGCAGAGGCCAACTGGTTGACTATAGGCCTGGCCTCCTCCTCTGTTAGACAGCCCACCTCATTGATCAGCATCACCAGATCTTTCCCTTCCAGATATTCCATGACCAGATAAGTGGTCCGCAGCGTGTTGATAGCGTGGAAGAACTGGATGATGTTCCTGTGATGTAAGGACTTATGGATGGCCACTTCAGAATCGATGTATTCCACATCATTGTACTCTTTTTCCAGCACCTTGATGGCCACCTGCGTTTTTGTGGGAAGGTGCTGGGCAAGGATCACCTCCCCAAATGCACCACAACCTAGTGATGATAAAAATTTATAATTCTTCTTAAGGATGTCCTCTTCCTGGGGGCTGGCCATCATGGCTACCCCACGTTCTCTGTATTTGGAGCAATTTCAGGGACACACGATGCTAGGGAAGAAATGATATAGTTTTAGAAATGGAAGTTTATAGGTAGGAATTCTCTGTCTTGAAATCTGAGATAACCCAAACAACCTAATGATGCCTTTAAGACCAAGAAGTACAAGAATAATCCAGAGGGCAATTGGCATAAAAACACAGGACAAGAGCGTAGCAGCATCTGTTCAGATTCTGGTGAAGAGCCAGTACTCATACACAGTGATCACTGAACTTTTGTGCTCTGTGGAAAGTAGCTACACGTAGGGAAAATCTCATTTAAGAGAAACAAAGTCCACAAAGAGAAATATGATATTTTCTTCTCCTGTGTGTTTGAGGAAGAAGAGGGCTGAGCATTTATCAAAGAAACAGTATTAGTCACAGAGATGGAGTCGAGGAAGCGATAGAGCAGCAACATTTGACAAAAATGCAGTCTAGGCATGGATGGAAAATTTATAATGAAATCGCTAAAGTTAGTTTACAGTAACACGCGTTCCAGCTGAAGAAAATTGAAACCGTAGTTGAAAAAAGTAAAGAATAAATGGATTTTGAAACAGGAAATTGGGTGATGATGAAAAAATAGATATGACATTTACAAATCAGACCTAGGATGTAAACTAATAGCATACATGTAAACATGAATTAGCAAAACTTAACCCTAACACCAAAACCAATGAATTGTAAAGAACTCACTCTAACAAAGTCGAATAGATTGGAGATTCCAAGTATGCCACAGGCAATCTTCAGTAGACTTGTTGTGTAGAGTAGTGACAGCTACTCCCAGATACAGGACAGGAACCAATGCAGGCAGTTCCTAAAACAGAATTGTTGTTAGCATACTTCATAATGCTTCCTTATGATGTCACCCAAATGAGCAGACCAAACATGGCTTCCATAACTGACAGTGGTTTTGACCAAGTTCTGTAACACAACTAGTGTCCTGAGTATTTTGTTCATGGCTGGCACCAAATCTCAGACCAGAATCAACTCCAGGGAGGTAGGTTTTGTGTGTGTGTGTGTTTGTGCACACATGTGTACACACTTTCAAGAGACACTGAAGCCATGGTGGTGGCACATCTCCTTCCCAAATAGAGCTGGTGGTTAGCTGGTTGGTGACACTGAATAAGACGTTCTCTATCACCACGAGGCGCAGGTCCTCTAGCTTTCCACATGCATTCCACAAATTCCCAAACAAGGAGTCAAGTCCTCAACACATCTGACATTCAACAATCCCACTGTGGTACATTGAATTAAAATGTCTGCTACAAATGGGGTGTTTGAACACATGGACACACAAGGAAAGTAGATGGTACTGCTTGGGACCTTTTTGCTTTGGATCCAAAGAAGCAGAACTCTATCTGTGAGAAGAATTAGCATAGTCTTCATGTCCTCTTCTACTTCTTGCTTGAGTTTGAGTTGGTGACATCTCAATCTCCTGCATTTTCCTTTAGGATTCCAGCTAGCTTCTATGACTCTGACCCATCCCCATGGGCTCTTGTCCCTCCAAAACGAAGTCAGACAGACATGCTCACTCTTTCTTAAGATGCCATGTTTATAATTTCTATCACAACAGAATGCTAATCAATAAACATGGGCTTAGCAGAGCTGGTTGCTCCCCACCCCCACCCTTCCCATGCTGCCCAGAAGTCAAGGCAGACTCATTGCTGTCACACAGTCACCATTGACTGTGTCTCTTTCATCCAACTCCACCAGAGAAAGAATGGATTCTTCAAGTAGCCCGAATTCATGGCCCCGTCCTCTGTAGTGTAGCACAGGTGTCATACTAAATGAACCTGCTTCCTATTGGTGCAGGACCTCCCTTTCCCTCAGAAACCTGCCTATGGAGATGTGCTTTTCCTGCCAGGAATGAAACTGCCTCAGACTCCCACTGCATGGCCATCATTGCTAGAGTCCTTGTGCTTGGATGTAGAATCTCCCCTAGCATCACCGTCTCTCTGCAGCTCCCATCTTTCCTCACATACTACTAAAGATGCGGACTCACATAATAAGGAAATATACAAAAATCTATGGAAAACATTAAAGTTGAAATATAAAACTAGGCAACAAAATCTGAAAGAACAAATAGGTTGACAATGCCTTGTATTGTACCGGGATAACTCACTGATGGATCAAGCAGTCTAAAGAAATAACTGTAATGATCCACAGATATTCCATTAGACCATGAAACTGAGGCAAGGTTTATCTTCAAATCTTTTTATAAAACAAACTCTTCTCGTAAAGCCCTTACTCTCTAGCCAAGTAAAGACACCTTGAAAAGAGACAGGGGCAATGACTACGAACATTAAAATATCCTTAAGCATAGCACTTGCTCCTTTACTTCTCAGTCAGTAACACATTAAATGATCATTCTTCATGACCAAGATGCCTTCAGGGGAACACAAGAATCAATCTACAAACAAAACTTGACGAAAGAGCAAGCATAGTCCCACATTAAGAAAACATAGTCACCCGAGTAAAGAAGTGAGGGCCACTGCCAGGGACAAACATAGAATGAGAGAATGTTTTACTATCAACAATCCTATTCTAGAAACAAGAATATATTTATTTTCATCATACTCAGAAGAGAAGATGAATTTCTTGTTAATAGAAACACTGTTCACCTGACATTGGCAGGGAGGTGACACACGGATGGTAAATCTTCACAGTTCCTTACTGTGTGCCTACAACCAGAAAGTTAAAAAAAAGAGCACAGTTAAGAATGACAAAGAAGTCAAATAAAAAGGAAAATCTCAGTCAGTGAAAGAATAGAAATAATAGTCACAATTTAAAACAAAATTAAAAAAAGAATCATTAAATGTCAAACACCAAAAGGCAAACAGTAAACAAGGGAAACTCACTTTTTCAGGACCCACCTAGTTTGAAGTGTCCAAATCTGTGAGAAATAACTGAGTCCAAATCCTTATCCACCAACCACTCCTCCTCTGTGATACAAGGACAGAACCCAGTCCAGGTAGCACCCTGTACAGACTGGTCTCTAGCTGACCTCACAATGACTCCCTGTGATGTCATTGCACTGTGCTAATCACAGCTGAGAAAATGACAGTGTTCTGCTGTGGTTGTTTCCCCCGCTCACTTTCATTTAATTTTTTTGTTTAAAAGTTTTTTTCATTTTACATAACAACCACGATCTCATCTTCCCGTCCTCCTCCCCCACCACCTTTTCTTCAACCAACTCCCATCCATTCCTCAAAAAGGGTAAGGCCAGCCATGGGGAGTCAACAAAGATTGGTATTTCAACCTGAGGAGGACCAAGACTCTCCCATGTATCCATGCTGAGTTAGATATTTCTCCATAAGGAATGGGCTCCAAAAAGACAGTTCATGCCCTGGGGATAAATCCTGGTCCCACTGTGCCCAAGTCACAGAACTCTCACCCATTTTCAGAGGGCCTAGTTCAGTCCTATGCGGATTTCCCATCTGTCAGTCCAGTGTCAATGAGTTCCAACTAGTTCAGGTCAGCTGTCTCTTGGGTTTCCCCATCATGATCTTGACTCCTTTGCTTCTATAATCCCTCCTCACTCTCTTTAACTGGACTCCAGGAGCTCGGCCCAGTGCTTCGTCCAGTAGCTTCTCTTAACTCACTCATTTATGGACCAATGCATTTAGTGTTTGCTTACGTTCACTTAATGGATTCTCTTGCTACACCCTCAGTGTCTTCCCTTCCTCTTCTCCTTCCTCTCCCTCTCTCACTTCTTCCCTCCCTCCTCTTTCTTTTCCTCCAATACCTTCCCCTCTTGTCCTTGACAGAGTCTTACTTACTTACTTACTTACTGTTCAGCCTCCAGTTCACTGTGTAGCCCTCAGGGTTGCAGCATCCTCTACAGCCCCCAAAGATTAAGATCATAGTCATGAGCCCATGTCCTGGCTCTAAGTGTCCTTTTTTGGGTTCCAAAGTGAGTTAGTCCTTGTCAACTTGCCTGGGTTAGAATCACCTAGATTCTGGTCTTCATGTCTTCTACTTCTTGTTTGAGTTTCAGTTTTTGATATCTCAATCTCCTGCATTTTCCTTCAGGATTCCAGCTAGCTTCCATGCCTCTGACCCACTATGGGCTCTTATCCCTTCAAAACTAAGCCAGACAGATATGCTCACTCTCTCTTAAGATAAACTTCTATCACAACAGAATGCTAATCAATAAACATGGGCTTAGCAGAGCTGGTTGCTCCCCTTCCCCACCCTACCCATGTTACCCAGAAGTCAAGGCAGACTCATTGCTGTCACACAGTCACACATTGACTGTGTCTCTTTCATCCACCTCCACCAGAGAAAGAATAGACTCTTCAAGTACCCTGAATTCATGGCCCCATTCTCTGTGGTGTAGCAATGGTCTCATACTAAATGAACCTGCTTCCTATTGGTGCAGGACCTCCCTTTCCCTCAGAAACCTCAATTCCATGGAGACATGCTTTGTCTGACAGGAATGAAACTGCCTCAGACTCCCACTGCGTGGCCCTCATTGCTAGAGTCCTCGTGACTGGCTGGAATTTCTTCTAGCCTCACTGTTTCTCTGTTTATTCTCTCCCATCTTTATTCTCTCCCAACTAAAGAGACAAACTCATATACCAAGAAAAGATACAAGAATCCATGCATACTTAAAGTTGAAATATAAAACTAGGCAACACAGTCTGAAATTACAAATAGGTTGACAATCCCTTGTATTTTTACCAGGAAATCTTGGGGACGAATCCAACAATTTGAAGAAATGACTGCAATGATCGACATATATTACAGTAGTCCATAAAACTGAGGCAAGGGATACTTTCAAATCTTTTATGAAACAAACTCTTTTCATAAAGCCCTTACTCTCTAGCCGAGAAAAGACACCTTGTACAGAGACGAGTATCTGAAAGGGTCGTTGACTTAGAACATTGGAGTATCCTTAAGGAAATTACTCTATCATTGACTTCTTAGTCATTGACACAATAAAATGGTCATTCTTCATGATCAAGATACGTTCAGGGGAACACAAGAATCAATCTACAAACAAAATTTGACAAAAGAGCAAGCATAGTCCAGCATCAAGAAAACATAATCACCCCTGAAAAGAAATGAAATGCCAGTGCCAGGGACAAACAGAACAAGAGAATGTTTTACTACAAACAACCCTACTCTGAAACATAAAAACATTTATTTTCATCACAGTCAGAAGAGAAGTTGAATTTCTTGTTAGTAGAACCACTGGTCACCTGACATTGGTAGGGAAGTGACACATGGCTGGTGAATCTTCAGCAGAGTTCAGTAAATTCCTCACTGAATGCTTATAGATCAGAAAAGTTTTTGAAAAAAACAATACCAAACAGAGCACGGTGGGGAATGATAAAGAAATGAGATTGGATGAAAAGGAAAATATCAGTCAGTGAAAGACTAGAAATAACAGCCACGATTTAAAACAAAGTTGAATATGGCCAGAAAGAATCAATAATTGTCAAACATGGAAAGTCTAACAGAAAACAAGGGAAACTCACTTTTTTTCAGGGTCACCCACTTTGCAATATCCAAGAATAGGAGAAATAACTGAGTCCAAATCTTCATCCACCAACTAACTCCTCCTCTGTGATACAAGGACAGAACCCAGCCCCAGGCTGCTCCTTATATAGACTGGTCTCTTGCTGACCTCACAATGACTCCCTGTGATGTCACTTGCATAGGGCCAATCATGGCTGAACAAAACCTCAGTATTCTTCTGTAGTTCTTGCCTTCACTGCTCACTTTCATTTGAATAATTTTTATATTATTTTCCTTCAAACAACTCCCAAGTCTTCTCCTAAAGGGTAAGGTCTACCATGGGATGTGATCAAAGTCTGGCCTTTCAATTTTAGGCACATTCAAGCCCCTCTGCTATATCAAGGCTTAGAATTTTATTTTTCCATAAGGAAGGGGCTTAAAATAGCAGTTCATGCCCTGGGGATAAATCCTGCTCCCACACAGTGGCCCCACAGAGTGCCCAAATCACAGAACTCTCACCCATTTTCAGAGGGCCTCATTTGGTCCAATGCAGATTACCTATCTGTCAGTCCAGTGTCAATGAGTTTCCAGTAGGTCAGGTCAGCTGTCTCTGTGGGTTTCCCCATCACGATCTTGACCCCTTTGCTCCTATAATCCCTCCTCCCTCTCTTCAACTGGACTCCAGGAGCTCAGCCCAGTGCTTCGTCAAGCACATTCTCTTAACTCACTCATTTATGGACCAATGCATTTAGTGTTTACTTCTGTTCACTTTGTGGTACCTCTAGCCCTCCCCCACAGTGTCTTTTCTTTCTCTTTTCTTTCCTCTCCCTTCTAAACTCTCCTCTCCCTCCTCCTTCCTTTGCTCTCTTCTCCTCCCATTTATCCTTGACAGATTCTTACTCTGTAGTTCCTGTGTGAGAACTGTGGCCTCAAGTTCACTATGTAATCCTCTGGGTTCCAGCACCCTCCACAGACCCTAAAGATTAGGAGCGCACACAGGAGCCTCTATTCCTGACTCTTAAGTGTCCTGTGCTTTGTTTCCCATGCACCTTGTCACCTTGCCTGTGTTAGAATCACCTTGGACACTGGTGAGGGACAGCACTGGTATGCCTGTGAAGGAAGTCAAGGAAGAGCCACCCTGAATATGGATGGCACAATTCTGTGGGTTGAGAACCTAGATGGACTCCATGAACGACAAGGAGCTGTGACGCCTCCTCTTTGCCTCCTGCCTGCCTGAAGAATTTCCTCTGATATGTGGTGGTGTTATCATGATGTTATATAAAATACTCAATCCCCCAAAAACCATATGATCATTTCATTAGATGCTGAAAAAGCACTTGACAAAATTCAACATCCCTTTATGATAAAGGTCTTAGAGAGATTAGTGATACAAGGGTCATACCTAAATATAATAAAAGCCATTTATAGCAAGCCGACAGCTAACATTAAATTAAATGAAGAGAAACTCAAAGCTATTCCACTAAAATCAGGAACACGACAAGGTTGTCCACTCTCTCCATACCTCTTTAATATAGTGCTTGAAATTCTAGCAATAGCAATAAGACAACATAAAGGGATCAAAGGGATTCAAATTGGAAAGGATGAAGTTAAACTTTCATTATTTGCAGACGATATGATAGTGTACATAAGCGACCCCAAAAACTCCAGCAAAGAACTCCTTCAGCTGATAAACACCTTTAGTAGCGTTGCAGGATACAAGATCAATTCAAAAAAATCAGTTGCCCTCCTATACACAAAGGATAAGGAATCAGAGAGGGAAATCAGAGAAGCATCACCCTTCATGATAGCCACAAATAGCATAAAATATCTTGGGGTAACTCTAACCAAGGAAATGAAGGATCTATTTGACAAGAACTTTAAGTCTATGAAGAAAGAAATTGAAGAGGATACCAGAATATGGAAGGATCTCCCTTGCTCTAGGATTGGGAGGATCAACATAGTAAAAATGGCAATTCTACCAAGGGCAATTTATAGATTCAATGCAATCCCCATTAAAATCCCATCAAAATTCTTCACAGAACTTGAGAGGACAATAATCAACTTTATATGGAGAAACAAAAAACCCAGGATGGCCAAAACAATCTTATATAATAGAGTATCGTCTGGAGGCATTACCATCCCTGACTTCAAACTCTATTACAGAGCTACAGTATTGAAAACAGCTTGGTATTGGCATAAAAACAGAGAAGTCGATCAATGGAACCGAGTAGAAGACCCTGATTTTAATCACAAACATATGAACACCTAATTTTTGATAAAGGAGCTAAAAGTATTCAATGGAAAAAAGAGAGCATCTTTAACTAATGGTGCTGGCAGAACTGGTTGGCAAACTGTAGAAGAATGAAAATAGATCCATATCTATCGCCATGCACAAAACTCAAGTCCAAATGGATTAAAGACCTCAATATTAGTCTGAACACACTGAACCTGATAGAAGAAAAAGTGGGAAGTACTCTACAACATATGGGTACAGGAGATCACTTCCTACGTTTATCCCCAGCAGCACAGACATTAAGGACAACATTGAATAAATGGGACCTCCTGAAACTGAGTAGCTTCTGTAAAGCAAAGGACACTGTCACTAAGACAAAAAGGCAACCCACTGACTGGGAGAAGATCTTCACCAACCCTGCAACAGACAAAGGTCTGATCTCCAAAATATATAAAGAACTCAAGAAACTAGACTTTAAAAGGATAATTAACCCAATAAAAAATGGGGCACTGATCTGAACAGAGAATTCTCAACAGAAGAAATTCAAATGGCCAAAAGACACTTAAGGTCATGCTCAACCTCCTTAGCGATAAGGGAAATGCAAATTAAAACAACTTTGAGATACTATCTTACACCTGTCAGAATGGCTAAAATCAAAAACACCAATGATAGCCTTTGCTGGAGAGGTTGTGGAGAAAGGGGCACACTCATCCATTGCTGGTGGGAATGCAAACTTGTGCAACCACTTTGGAAATCAGTGTGGCGATTTCTCAGGAAATTTGGGATCAACCTACCCCAAGATCCAGTAATACCACTCTTGGGAATATACCCAAGAGATGCCCTATCATATGACAAAAGTATCTGTTCAACTATGTTCATAGCAGCATTGTTTGTAATAGCCAGAACCTGGAAACAACCTAGATGCCCTTCAATGGAGGAATGGATGAAGAAAGTGTGAAATATATACATATTAGAGTACTACTCAGCGGTAAAAAACAATGACTTCTCGAATTTTGCGTGCAAATGGATGGAAATAGAAAACACTATCCTGAGTGAGGTAAGCCAGACCCAAAAAGAGGAACATGGGATGTACTCACTCATAATCGGTTTCTAGCCATAAATAAAGGACAATGAGCATATAATTTGTGATCCTAGAGAAGCTAAATAAGAAAGTGAACCCAAAGAAAATCGGATAGTCATCCGCCTGGATAGGGGAAGTAGACAAGATTGCAGGGAAAAACTGGGAACTTGCGGGTGAGGTGGCAAGGGCCAAAGGGGAAATGTGATGAGAAACATGAGAAGGGGAGGATGGGAGGAGCTCGGGGGATTGGGATGGTTGGGATATAAGAAGGGAGGATACGGGAGCAGCGAAGTATATATCCTAACTAAGAGAGCCATCCTAGGGTGGCAAGAAACTTGACTCTAGAGGAGTTAGCAGGTGTCCAGGGAGATGTCCCCAGCTGGTACCTTGGGCAACTAAGGAGAGGGAACCTGAAATGACCCTATCCTATACTGATGAATATCTTGCATATCACCTTAGAACCTTCATCTGGCGATGGATCGAGGTAGAGACAGCCTCAATTTGGAGCAACGGTCTGAGCTCTTAAGGTCCAAATGAGGAGCAGAAGGAGAGAGAACATGAGCAAGGAAACCAGGACCACAAGGGATGCACCCACCCACTGTGACAGTGGAACTGATTTATTGGGAGCCCACCAAGGCCAGCTGGTCTGGGACTGAATAAGCATGGGTTGAAACTGGACTCTCTGAGCATGGCGGACAATGAAGGCTGATGAGAAGCCAAGGACAATGGCACTAGGTTTCGATCCTAATACATGAACTGGCTTTGTGGGTGCTTAGCCTGTTTAGACGCTCACCTTCCTGGACATAGATAGAAGACCTTCGTCTTCCCGCAGGTCAGAGAACTTGGACTGCTCTTCAATATTGAGAGGGAGGGGGAGGAGAAGAGGAGTGGGAATAGGAGGAGGGAACTGGGGGGAGGGGGCAATATTTGGGAGGAGGGGAGGGAAATGGGAAACGGGGAGCAGGTGGAAATTTTAATTAAAAAAAGAATAAAAATAATAATTAAAAAAAAGAATCAATAAATGTCAAACACCAAAAGGCAAACAGAAAACAAGGGAAACTCACTTTTTCAGGACCCACCTACTTTGAAGTGTCCAAATCTGTGAGAAATAACTGAGTCCAAATCCTTATCCACCAACCAACTCCTCCTCTGTGATACAAGGACAGAACCCAGTCCAGGTAGCACCCTGTACAGACTGGTCTCTAGCTGACCTCACAAAGACTCCCTGTGATGTCATTGCACTGTGCTAATCACAGCTGAGAAAATGACAGTATTCTGCTGTGGTTGTTTCCCCCGCTCACTTTCATTTAATTTTTTTGTTTAAAAGTTTTTTCCATTTTACATAACAACCACAGTTCCTCATCTCCCCCGTCCTCCCCCATACACCTTTTCTTCAACCAAATCCCATCCATTCCTCAAAAGGGTAAGGCCTGCCATTGGGAATCAACAAAGATTGGCATTTCAACCTGAGGAGGACCAAGACCCTCCCATGTATCCAAGCAGAGTTAGGTATTTCTCCATAAGGAATGGGCTCCAAAAAGACAGTTCATGCCCTGGGGATAAATCCTGGTCCCACTGTGCCCAAGTCACAGAACTCTCACCCATTTTCAGAGGGCCTAGTTCAGTCCTATGTGGATTTCCCATCTGTCAGTCCAGTGTCAATGAGTTCCAACTAGTTCAGGTCAGCTGTCTCTTGGGTTTCCCCATCATGATCTTGACTCCTTTGCTCCTCTAATCCCTCCTCACTCTCTTTAACTGGACTCCAGGAGCTCGGCCCAGTGCTTCGTCCAGTAGCTTCTCTTAACTCACTCATTTATGGACCAATGCATTTAGTGTTTGCTTACGTTCACTTAATGGATTCTCTTGCTATACCCTCAGTGTCTTCCCTTCCTCTTCTCCTTCCTCTCCCTCTCTCACTTCTTCCCTCCCTCCTCTTTCTTTTCCTCCAATACCTTCCCCTCTTGTCCTTGACAGAGTCTTACTTACTTACTTACTGTTCAGCCTCCAGTTCACTGTGTAGCCCTCAGGGTTGCAGCATCCTCTACAGCCCCCAAAGATTAAGATCATAGGCATGAGCCCATGTCCTGGCTCTGAGTGTCCTCTTTTAGGGTTCCAAAGTGAGTTAGTCCTTGTCACCTTGCCTGGGTTAGAATCACCTAGATTCTGGTCTTCATGTCTTCTACCTCTCGTTTGAGTTTCAGTTTTTGACATCTCAATCTCCTGCATTTTCCTTCAGGATTCCAGCTAGCTTCCATGCCTCTGACCCACTATGGGCTCTTATCCCTTCAAAACTAAGCCAGACAGATATGCTCACTCTCTCTTAAGATAAACTTCTATCACAACAGAATGCTAATCAATAAACATGGGCTTAGCAGAGCTGGTTGCTCCCCATCCCCACCCTTCCCATGCTGCCCAGAAGTCAAGGCAGACTCATTGCTGTCACACAGTCACACATTGACTGTGTCTCTTTCATCCACCTCCACCAGAGAAAGAATGGACTCTTCAAGTACCCTGAATTCATGGCCCCATTCTCTGTGGTGTAGCAATGGTCTCATACTAAATGAACCTGCTTCCTATTGGTGCAGGACCTCCCTTTCCCTCAGAAACCTCAATTCCATGGAGACATGCTTTGTCTGACAGGAATGAAACTGCCTCAGACTCCCACTGTGTGGCCATCATAGCTAGAGTCCTCGTGCCTGGATGGAATTTCTCCTAGCATCACCGTCTCTCTGTAGCTCCCATCCTTATTCTCTCCCCACTAAAGTACAAACTCATATACCAAGAAAAGATACAAGAATCCATGCATACTTAAAGTTGAAATATGAAACTAGGCAACACAATCTGAAAGAATAAATAGGTTGACAATCCCTTGTATTTTTACCAGAAAAACTCGGGGACGAATCCAACAATTTAAAGAAATGACTGCCATGATCCACATATATTACAGTAGTCCATAAAACTGAGGCAAGGGATACTTTCAAATCTTTTATGAAACAAACTCTTTTCATAAAGCCCTTACTGTCTAGCCGAGAAAAGACAGCTTGTACAGAGACGAGTATCTGAAGAGTCGTTGACTTAGAACATTGGAATATCCTTAAGGAAATTACTCTATCATTGACTTCTTAGTCATTGACACAATAAAATGATCATTCTTCATGATCAAGATACCTTCAGGGGAACACAAGAATCAATCTACAAACAAAACTTGACAAAAGAGCAAGCATAGTCCAGCATCAAGAAAACATAGTCACCCCTGAAAAGAAATGAAATGCCAGTGCCAGGGACAAACAGAACAAGAGAATGTTTTACTACGAACAACCCTATTCTGAAACATAAAAACATTTATTTTCATCACAGTCAGAAGAGAAGTTGAATTTCTTGTTAATAGAACCACTGGTCACCTGACATTGGTAGGGAAGTGACACATGGCTGGTGAATCTTCAGCAGAGTTCAGTAAATTCCTCACTGAATGCTTATAGATCAGAAAAGTTTTTGAAAAAAACAATACCAAACAGAGCACAGTGGGGAATGATAAAGAAATGAGATTGGATGAAAAGGAAAATATCAGTCAGTGAAAGACTAGAAATAACAGCCACGATTTAAAACAAAGTTGAATATGGTCAGAAAGAATCAATCAATAAATGTCAAACATGGAAAGTCTAACAGAAAACAAGGGAAACTCACTTTTTTTCAGGGTCACCCACTTTGCAATATCCAAGAATAGGAGAAATAACTGAGTCCAAATCTTCATCCACCAACCAACTCCTCCTCTGTGATACAAGGAGAGAACCCAGCCCCAGGCTGCTCCTTATATAGACTGGTCTCTTGCTGACCTCACAATGACTACCTTTGATGTCACTTGCATTGGGCCAATCATGGCTGAACAAAACCTCAGTATTCTGCTGTAGTTCTTGCCTTCACTGCTCACTGTCATTTGAATAATTTTTTTATTATTTTCCTTCAAACAACTCCCAAGTCTTCTCCTAAGGGTAAGGTCTACCATGAGATGTGATGAATGTCTGGCCTTTCAATTTTAGGCACATTCAAGCTCCTCTGCTATATCAAGGCTTAGAATTTTATTTTTCCATAAGGAAGGGGCTTAAAATAGCAGTTCATGCCCTGGGGATAAATCCTGCTCCCACACAGTGGCCCCACAGAGTGCCCAAATCACAGAACTCTCACCCATTTTCAGAGGGCCTCATTTGGTCCAATGCAGATTTCCTATCTGTCAGTCCAGTGCCAATGAGTTTCGAGTCGGTCAGGTCAGCTGTCTCTGTGGGTTTCCCCATCACGATCCTGACCCCTTTGCTCCTATCATCCCTCACTCTCTTCAACTGGACTCCAGGAGCTCAGCCCAGTGCTTCATCCAGCAGTTTCTCTTAACTCACTCATTTATGGACCAATGATTTAGTGTTTGCTTCTGTTCACTTTGTGGTTCCTCTAGCCCTCCCCAACAGTGTCTTTTCTTTCTCTTTTCTTTCCTCTCCCTTCTAAACTCTCCTCTCCCTCCTCCTTCCTTTGCTCTCTTCTCCTCCCCTTTTGTCCTTGACAGATTCTTACTCTGTAGTTCAGCTGGCCTCAAGTTCACTATGTAATCCTCTGGGTTCCAGCATCCTCCAAGACCGTAAAGATTAGGATCACACACAGGAGTCTCTAGTCCTGACTCTAAGGGTCCTTGGCTTGTGTTCCCATGAGAATTAGTCCTTGTCACCTTGCCTGTGTTAGAATCACCTAGGACACTGGTGAGGGACAGCACTGTATGTCTGTGAAGGAAGTCAAGGAAGAGCCACACTGAATATGGATGACACCGTTCTGTGGGTTGAGAACCTAGATGGACTCCAAGAAGGACAAAGAGCTGTGGCGCCTCCTCTCTGCTTCCTGCCTGCCTGAAGAATTTCCTCTGATATGTGGCGCTGCTGTCATGATGTTTTATAAAATACTCAACCCCAGACCTCTGAACTCTGAACCAGAACGCATTCTTTGTCCTTTCATACTGTCACAGCCGTGAGGAACTGACCAATACAGTTCCTACATCTATAGGAATTAACCACATCAGTCATGTGATTTCAGCTCCTGTCTTCAACATCTCACAGCCTAAGGACTGAACTCCCTTGCTCATAATGGATTTTGTCTTTCCTCATTGGTCAAGAGCTCTTGAATATGTCCTGTTTCTTACTGTAATTGAGTCTCTTGGGTCACACTCTTTCTTCCCGGGGTCTTTTTCACCTACTGCTGCTGAAGGCCCTCACAGCAAAGCTTACATGAGTAATGAGTGCTCTCAAGGACTTGGACCTAACTCTCTGTAAGGTACCGTGTCTCCCTAGATAGAAGCTGGCTGAAGTGGGCCAGAGGAGCCAATGTTTTAATTCCTGGAGGACCAGATGCTGTGGTCAAAGGGGACTGTCACACAACCCGAGCTTCCTCCCTGCTCCCCAATCAGGTAAATCTTAAATGCTAACACCTGCTTCACAGAAAGATTCTTTATTAAGCAGGTAAGAAAAAAGTGGCTAATATCTGACTCTGGCAGGAAAGCAGCAGCCAATGACCTTTTTGGTATAATTTTAAGGAGTAGGAGAAGAGGGTGGGCTGTGTTAGAACGGGCTAGGATGCTGTGGTAAAGGAGATAAATGACAAGGGAATAGGGGAAGGGAAAAATGGAGATGGGCAGGGGTTTTGTCTAGGAGAGACAAAAGACTACGTCTGGATAAATGGGGGATGGAAGAAGCCCATAGACAAATAATAGTTTACCAAGTTAAAATGGGAAGCCCTGTCTTATGAGGAGGCGTTCAACTTTAAACGGGCATGTTCATTAGGTGAGCCAAAGAGGACTTCTATAGCTCGACTTTGGGAGTCAGCCTGAGGAAAAAAGAGTGGCCGAATGAGGGAATAGACCTTGGTGGCCTGCTTTGGAAATGTAACCTAACGGTGTTTAGAAGGTAGAGGGATAGGGGAGAAGGGCTAGGTCTGTCAGAGCTATGCTTGAGCCGGCCAGAGTCTCTTCATTGGGCTACGAGTGACGACCTGAGCCAGGGAGTTGTCTCTTCATGTCACAGCTTCTCCCTCTCCCCTGTCCCTTCACAAATGACTCCCAATTTCAGCTTTTCTTTTGCAGAGCTCAGCCTGTGATGACTTGTAACTTCAAATATGACACTCGCGATTCCTCCATATTCTTCCATATTCTTCTTGCAGTGCTGCTCCTCCTGATGGATGGGTGTCTCTGTCTGTGAATATGGGTGGGCGTGGGGCTCTGCCAGCAGAGTGAGGGAAAGTGTTGCTGTGGAATCCCGAGGATAGGTTGTTAGAAGTAGTGGAGCCTCTGACTGGCCAAAGCACAGCCGATAGCCAATGTGATTGTTTGGTTCCCATATTCCTCCTGTTTCCCAGCCTTGTGTCTATGAGGAAATGAACAGAACCTTTACACGGTCTTCCCACCATCATGTTCTAAGTGCAAGGCCTCTCTGAGACTATGAGCCAAGACAAATCCATCCTCCCCGAGGTTACGTCTGAGCACAGAGACACAGATGTAACTAATCTGGATGGATGGATGGATGGATGGATGGATGGATGGATGGATGGATGGATGGATGGATGGGTGATGAAATGGGTGGATGGATAGAAGGATGGGTGGGTGGATGGGTTGGCAGATGGACAGACAAATGACTGGATAGATAGACTTCACCTGTCCTGCCTGTGGTAGTCTCACAAACTTAGCTGCCAACTGTTGGCATCCACTTGAAGGCCTTACAGTTAGTGTCCTATTGTTCAGTGATAACATGTAAACCCGGTTTTAAGATAACTCCCGGAGCCTTGATCCAACCTTGATTTCCTTCCATGTTTCTGTCTCACTACCTGCATGGATTCAATAGGACAGCCCCACAGACTCATAGATTTGAATTCTTGGTCTTTGGGGTGTTTGGGGTGATGCTTCGTAAGAGGGATGAGGAGGTGTGACCCTGTTGGAGGAAGTCTGTCACTGGAGGTGGTCCTTGGGGCTCTAAATGTTCATCAGGCCTCCTCTCTCTCTCTCTCTCTCTCTCTCTCTCTCTCTCTCTCTCTCTCTCCTTTTCATTCTAGTTTAGGTCTCTTGTAAATTCACCAGTCCCAACTCATAGTCATATTTAATAAAAATTATTCCTTGAATGTCTGACTTAAACAAAACAAAAGTGAGATTACATTTAAACACTTTTAAGTAGCTAAAAATGGGAATTTACTTCAGAATGAGTCTTGTGGGAACACCTTCATCTTGCCCCATCTTTAAATACATTTAGGAAGCACACGGAGTGTATGTAGCCACACAAATGGCACCAGATAGATGTCTTTGGCTTAGTTTGGTTCATGGTGTGGCAAGTAGAGTGGCAGAAGGGGGGCACTGCCTCTGGGATATCTAGATTCAGATGATGAACGTTCCCTTGAAGAAAGCCTTCTTGCTGGGAGCCATTCTGAGAGTTCAGGAGTTACAGCTCCTATGTGTTTCTACAGATATGAATGCAAGAAACAGTGTGTGTGTTTTTCTCTGTTTTTGAGTGTGTGTGTCTATGTGTGTATGTGTCTGTGTGTGTGCATGTGTGTGTATGTATATGTGCATGTGTGTGTTTGTGTGTGTAGGTGTCTCTGTGTTTATGTGTATGTGTGTTTGCCTGTGTGTATATTTTTTTTGTATGTGTGTGTGTGTGTGTATGTGTCTATGTGTGTTTGAATAGTGGAGGTATGAAAGGAAGAAAGAAGGTTCTATTTGAACAATCCACTATTCTCTCTCTCTTTCTCTCTCTTTTAGCTGAAAATAGATTCTTCTCTCATACAATACATCCTAACCACAGATCCCCTCGCTTCACTTCTCCTAGCTGCCGCACATATCCTGCCCTCTCCCACATATCCACTCTCCTTCTGTTTTTTCTTCAGAAATGTGCAGGCCTTAGGAGATAACAACCAAACAGTACAAAACAAGATACCACAAGTATAACAAGACAAAGCAAAAGCTCCCATATCAGGACTGGAGAAGGCAACCCAATAGGAGGAAAAAAGTCCCAAGTGCAGGATAATAAGTCACAGATGCACCCTCTCCTACTATTAGTAATCCCAGAAACACACCAAACTATCAGCCATAACATACACAGAAAACCTGATGCAGACCATTGCAGGCTCCATGTTTGCTTCTTCAGTCTCTGTTAATCTCTGTGAGCCCCGCTTGGTTGATTTGGTGAACTCTGTCCTATTGGTGTCCTCAATCCCCTCTGTCTTCTAGTCTTTCCTCCCTATCTTCTGTGGGGTTTCCTGATCAGTGAATGGAGGGACCTGATAGAGACCTCTAGTGTAGATTCACCCTTACAATAGTGTCTTGTAGTGGGTCTCTCCATCCACTGCCATCTTTGGCAGGACGAATCCCCTTTGATAACAATTGGACAAGACACTGATCTGTGTGTATAGCACAATATTAGGAATTAGGAAAGAAACCATAATTTCTTTTTCTATTTTGCCTGGTGTGTTTTGTCATACACTAGGTCTCTGGGCGTCCTGTCTCTGGCTTCTGGCCATCCTGGCAGTGTCCCTACATGGGCTCCCTCTTATGGTGTGGGCCTCAAAATAAAGCAGTCATTGGTTGGCCACTCCTACAAGAATTTTGCCATCATTGCTGGCAGGACAGGTTGCAGACTGAGGGTTTTATGACTGGATTGTTGTCCATATTTCTCTTTTCATAGCTTTCAGGGTACCATTTGTGCCAAAGACACTAGAATGTAAAGGTAAAGGCTCCTCCAAATCCTCACCATCTCGACATGTCTACATTCAGTGACATTCATTTATTAAAAACCAGGTGTCCATAGGAGTGTGGATTTGTGTCTGGGTCTTCAATTGCATTAAATGCTTCAACCTGTCTGCTTTTTATGCCATCACCTGATCTTTCCTGTTGCTACTTCTCTACAGTAGAGCTTGTGATCCTGAGTGTGATACTTGTAGCATTCTTGTCTTGCACAGAATTGTTCCATCTATACTGGGTTTTTGTTTTTCCATATGAAGTTGAGTACTGTTCTTATGAGGTCTGTGAAGAATTGTGTTGGAATTTTGATGGGAATTTTGTTGGATCTGCAGATTGTTTTTTGTCAAATGGCTCTGTTTTAGCAGGATAATACTATTAGATCTTCCAATCTTTTGAGACTTCCTTTAATTTCTTTCCTCAAAGACTTGAAATTTTCATCATCCCAGTCTTTCACTTGATTGGTTAGAATTACCCAAATTTATATAATATTATTTGAGTTCCTGTGAAGGGTGATGTGTCCCCAATTCCTTCCTCAGTTCTTCTGTCATTTGTGTATAGGAGGGATACTGAGTTTTGTGAGTTAATCCTGTATCCAGCCACTTTATTGAAAGTGTTTCTCAACCTTAGGTGTTCCCTAGTAGAATATTTAGAGTCACTTATGTATGCTGTCATTTTACCTGCAAGTAAAGACACTTCTGACTTTTTTCCATTTTATATCTCCTTCAGCTGTCTTCCTGCTTTAGCTGAAAGTTCAAATCCTATATTGAACACACACACACACACAGAGAGAGAGAGAGAGAGAGAGAGAGAGAGAGAGAGAGAGAGAGAGAGAGAGAAAGAGAGGACAACCTTGTCTCATTCCCCATGAAAAACCCTTGTTTTCAAGGGTGGTGGGAGAAATCCCCCAGTCTCAATAATTCAGGCCAACAGATGCAATCAGCAAGTGGTGTCCTTATTGATTACACAGGCGCCTGTGGGTGCAACAGCAGCTTATGCCAACTGAGCACCCCGGGCAAATTCAAACAGCCATATTTATAGGGGAAAATGATTACATAAGAGGGTAGTATAGTACAAGCATTTCATTGGCTCTCAAATTGGTGGGCTTAGCTCATCCTGGGAATGGCCCCATGTCTATTCTCAAATTTCCCCGAAAAACCATAAAGGCAGATAAAACACCCTGCAGCCAGTTGACAGTTTAGATAGAATGTCTTGGGGGTGGAGTATTCCCTCTCCTCAGTCCCAAAGAACCACAAAGCTAGATAGAGCACTCGGCAGCAAGTTGACAATTTAGATAAAGTGCCTTGGGGGGTGGAGTATTCCCTCTCCTTAGCCTAGTCAGTTCCTCTGCAACCCATAGATATCCAGTTTTAGCATCCGCTGATTCCGGGGGCACAGCTAAATTTTCAGCAGAGTTTAACATAGTACGTGGGTACGGGGGTCTTTCAAGTATGGGAGGGTCTTTCACCCACTTTAGTGGAATTGCTTTGATTTTCTTTCCATTTAATTTGATGTTTGCTATAGGCTTTCTGTAAATTGCCTTTCTTATGATTAGGTATGTCCATGGTTTCCCTAATCTATTCAGGACTTTATCAAGAAGGGTTGTTGGATTTGTCAAAAGCTTTTTCAGCATCTAATGAGATGATCATATGCGTTTTTTTCTTCCAGTTTATTTGTATGGTGGATTACATTTACTGATTTTTGTATGTTGAACCACCCCTCGGTTTGTGGATGAAACTTGCTTGATTGTGGTGATAATCTTTTTATATGTTCTTGGATTCAGCCTACAAGTATTTTATTGAATATTTTTACAACTATTTTCCTGAGTCTTTATATAACTTGAGCATCAGGGTAGGTGGCATCATAAAATGAATTGGGCAATATTCCTTATCTTTCTGTTTGTTAACAATTTGAGGAGTAATGGTGTTAAGTCTTCTTTGAAAATCAAATAGAACTCTTTGCTAAACCCATCTGGCCTGGGGCTTTTTGCAGCAGAGTCTTTTACTACCTGCTTCTGTTTCCCTAGGGCTTGGAGTTCTAGTTTGTTTATCTGATCTTGATGTAACTTTGGTAAGTGGTATATATTGAAACAATTATCTATTTCTTTTAGATTTTCCTATTAGGTGGAGTACAGGTTTTAAAAGTATGTCCTTATGTTTCTCTGAATTTCCATAGGGTCAGTTGTTGTTGTCCCCCCCCCCCCTTTTGCTTTTGAATTGACTCCTTTGAAAATCTTCTCTTTGTCTTTTGGTTTGTTTGGATGAGGATTTGCCTATGTTTGCATTTCTCAAAGAACTAGCTCTTTGTTTCATTGTTCTTATGTTCTCTTTGTTTTCATTTTACTGATTTCAGCCCTGACATTGATAATTTCTTGCCACCTACTCCTTCTGCTTCTTTTTGTTCTAGATCTTTCAGGTGTGCTGCTAAGTTGCTAGTGTGAGATCTGTGCTACTGTTTATGTAGGCACGTAGAGCCATGAAATTTTCCCTTAAGACCTCTTTTCTTGTTTTGCATAAGTTTGGCTATGTTGTACATCCCTTTTCCTTGAATTCTACATAGTTTGAATTTCTTTTTAATTTCTATCTTGATCCATTTTTTATTGAGTATATAGCTTTTCAGTTTCCCTGAGTTTGTAATATTTTTGATGTTCTGTTTGATTAATACGTAGTGTACTTTGCCATCTCTCTTTATTATTTTTGTCTATTTCATTAGCTAATACATTAGCTATTCCATCTTGCTTATTGGGGAGGTTGTTGAAATATCTTTTTTCAACCCTCTACCCTAAGAAAATGTCTATCCTTGATGGGAGGTGGGCCCTATTTTTATTTCAATTATTTTAATCTCAATAATTTTAATCGGGGATTAGAAGCTATTCATACTGACCGAATCAGTGAAAAATGAATGTTATTCCTTTTATGTTGTTTTTGTTGCTGGAGGTGGAGTTTTGTGTGTGTGTGTGTGTGTGTGTGTGTGTGTATGTATGCACGTGTGTGTGTGTGTTTCCATTCTTTTGGTGTTTTGAGTGTGAGATTATTTATTTCCTCTGTTTACAAGTTGACATTCTTAGTTTGGATTTTGTTCTCTTTAGCACTTTCTGCAGTGCTGAATTTGCAGATAACATATGACTTAAATTTGGCTTTGTCGTGGAATATCTTAGTTTCTCTACCTATGGTGATAATAAGTTCTCTTGGGTATAGTGCCCTGGGCCGGCGTCTGTGGTCGCCCATAGTCTACAATGACCTGCCCAGGCCCTTTGAGAAGTCAGGTGTAATTCTACTAGAACTGCCTTTAAGTGATACTTGGTCCTTTTCCTTTGCAGCTTTTAATATTCTTTCTTTGTTCTGTATATTTAATATTCTGAACATTATGTAATGAGGTGTCTTTCTTTTCTGATCCTGTCTATTTGGTGTTTTGTATTTTCCCTCTACCCTTTTTAAAATTATTTATTTATTTTGCATTGGTGTTTTGCCTGTGTAAGAATGTTGGGTTCCCTGGAACTGTAGTTACAGACAGTTGTGATCTGTCATATAGGTGCTGGGATATGAACCTGGGTCCTCTAGGGAGAACAGTCAGTGCTCTTAATTGCTGAGCCATCTCTCAAGTACTCTATCTTTTATATACTCATCTAATTTAGGTTACAAAATTTTTATTGTGTGATTTTTGTTGAGAATATTTCTGGGCCTCTCCTCATTTCTTCATTCATAATGTTATGGGTTTGGACTATTCACAGTGTACCACAGTTCTTGGATGTTTTGTTTCTGGAGCTTTTAGGTTTAAATTTTTCATTGACTGCTGTCTTCATTTCTTCTATATCTTCTTCAGTGCCTGAGATTCTTTCTTCATTTTTTTTGTCATCTGTTGGTGAAGCTTGCCTTGGTTCCTATTCTCATTTCTATTTTTTCTCTTCCAGGATTCCCTCTGTTTGTGCTTTCTCTGTTGCTTTTGTTTCCATTTTCAGCTCTTGAGTTTTGTTTGAGTGCATAGGCTTTCAAGAGACACTGAAGCCATGGTGGTGGGGCATGCTGTTCCCTATGGAACTGGTATTTAGGTGTCTGGTGACACTGAATTAGAAGTTCTCTAGTGCCAAGTGGCACAGGTCCTCTAGCTAGCCCCTCATCTATGTGTTCTACAAATTCCCAATCTAGAAGCCACGTCCTCGACACATCTGGCATACTTTCAACAATAGTACTGTGGTAACGATCCACAAATATTCCAACAGTCCATACAACTGAGGTAAGGGATACTTTCAAATCTTTTCATGAAGCGAATTCTTCTCATAAAGCCCTTAATCTCTAACCAAGTAAAGACATCTTGAAAAAACATGAGTATCTCAAAGTGTTGTTGACTCAGAACATGGGAATATCCTTAAGGAAAGTACTGGATCATTTACTTTGTAGTCAGTGCACTTTAAAATGATTAGTTTTCTTGTTTATGATGCCTCTGGGGTAATACAAGAATTGATCTACATTGGTCTTTTTGATTTTAGCCATTCTGACAGGCATAAGATGGCATCTCAAAGTTTTTTAATTTGCATTTCCCTGATCGCTAAGGAGGTTGAGCATGACCTGAAGTGTCTTTTGGCCATTTGAACGTCTTCTGTAGAGAATTATCTGTTCAATTCAATACCCCATTTTTTAATTGGGTTAATTAGAGTTTTAATGTCTAGTTTCTTGAGTACTTTATATATTTTGAAGTTCAGACCTTTGTCTGATGCAGGGTTGGTGAAGATCTCCCATTCAGTAGGTTGCCTTTTTGTCTTAATGACAGTGTCCTTTGCATTATAGAATCTTCTTAGTTTCATGAGGTCCCATTTATTCATTGTGCCTATGCTGGAGAGGATGTGGAGTAATGGGAACACTCATCCATTGTTTGTGGGAATGCAAACTTGTGCAACAACTTTAGAAATCAGTGTGGTGGTTTCTCAGGAAACTGGGAGTCAGCCTACCTCAGGATCCAGCAATTCTACTCTTGGGAATATACCCAAGAGATGCCCAATCATAATACAAAAGCATTTGTTCAACTATGTTCATAGCAGCACTATTTGTAATAGCCAGAACCTGGAAACAACCTAGATGCCCTAAATAGAAGAATGGATAAAAAAGGTGTGGCAATATACACTTATACTTCTACTCAACAGTAAAAGACGATGACATCTTGAATTTTGCATGCAAATAAATGGAAATAGAAAACACTTTACTGAGTGCAATAACCCAGACCCCAAAAGAGGAATATGGTATGTACTCACTCATTAGTGAATTCTAGCCATAAACAAAGGACATTGAGCCTATAGTTTGTGATCCTAGAGAAGCTAAATAAGAAGGTGACCCCAAAGAAAAACATATAGTTATCCTCCTGAATATTGGAAGTAGACAAGATCGTCAGGCAAATGTTGGGAGCAGGGGGCTAGGCGTGGGTTGGGGGAAAGGGGAGATGGGGAGATAGAAGGGAGAAGGGGAGGATTGGGGAGAGCTTGAGGGAATGGGATAATTGAGATGGAGGAATGGTGGATATGGGAGCAGAGAAGAAGATATCTTAACTAAGGGAGCCATTCTAGGCTTAGATAGCCTCTTGGCTCTAGAGGGGTTCCCAGGTGTCCAAGGGGATTTCCCCAGCTAGGTCCGTGGGCAGCAGAGGAGAAGGTGCCTGAATTGGCCTTCTCCCATAGACACACTGATGAGTATCTTGCATATCACCATTGAACCTTCATCTGGCGATAGATGGAGATAGAGACAGAGACCCACATTGGAGCACTGGACTGAGCTCCCAAAGCCCAGATGAAGAGCAGAAGGAGGGAGAACATGAGCAAGGAAGTCAGGACCGCGAGGGGTGCATCCACCCACAGAGGCAATGGGACTGATCTAATGGGAGCTCACCAGAGCCAGCTGGACTGGGTCTGAATGAGCATGTGATCAAACCAGACTCTCTGAATGTGGCTGACAATGAAGGCTGACTGAGAATGCAATGATAACGACACTGGATTTTCATTCTACTGCATGTACTGGCTTTGTGGGAGCTAGTCTGTTTGGATGCACACCTTCCCAGACCTGGATGGAGGGGGGGCCTTGGACTTCCCACAAGGCAGGGCACCCTGACTTCTCTTAGGACTGGAGAGCGAGGGGGGGGAGTATGGGGAGGGAGGGATATGGGAGGATGGGGGCGGTGGAAATTTTAAATAAATAAAAATAAATAAAAGAATCGATTTACATACAAAACTGACAAAAAAGGGAAACATAATCCAACATTAAGGGAACATGGTTGGTCACCCATGAAAAGAAATAAAATAACACTATGAGAAACAAACATGGAACCAGTAAAAGTTTATTATAAACAATCCAACTAATGTAAAATTATTCATCTTTTGATTATCTATGGTCATAGAAGCAAAGATGAATTTCTTGTTAAAAGAGGTATTGGTCATATGACATGGCCAGAGAGATGACATGAATCTTCAACACAGTTGGGGAAAATTCTTACTGTACGCATACAAACCAGGAAAGTTTACTGAAAAAAAAAAAACGAAACTGAAACAAAACATAAAACAGAGCACGGCCAAGAATGACAAAGTAATGAGATCGGATAAAAGCAAAATCTCAGGCAGTGAAAGAATGGAAATAACAGCCACATTTTTCATTAGATTTTTTAAAAAATACCAATCCAAGTTCCCACTCTCTCCCCTTCTACCATTCCCTCCACACACCCTCTACCCAATTTCCAGGTGGGTCTATATACGTTTTCCTTTGAGTTCACCTTATTACTTAGCTTCTCTAGGATCATGAACTAATATAGCTAGTATCTTCTAATGAGTGAGCACATACCATATTCATCAGTTGCTGGATGGCGATAAGTCAGTCTGACTACAGGACAAAACATTGGCACCCTTCTCCTCTATTGCCCAGGGTCCTAGGTGGGGTCATCCTTGTGGATTCCTGGGAGTTTCTCTAGAGCCAGGTTTCTGCTAACCGTATAATGGCTCCCTCAATCAGGATATCTCTCTCCTTGCTGTCATTTCTGTCCTTCCTCCATCTCGACCATCCTCAAGTTCTCCTCTACCCTCCTCCTCTCCTCCTACCCTCTCCTCTTCTCATACCCCCATGCTCCCAACCTTGCCAGTCCATCCTGTCCATTTCCAGTTTTCAGGTGGGTCTCTCTCTATTTTTCTTTGGGTTCACATTATTACTTAGCTTCTCTAGGATTGTGAACTACAGGCTCAATGTCTTTTGTTTTTAGCTAGTATCCACGTATGAGTTAATACATACCATATTCATCTTTTTGGGTCTGAGTTACCTCACTCATGATAGTGTTTTCTAATTTTATCCATTTGCATACAAAATTCAAAAAGCCATTGTTTTATACTGCTGAGTAGTACTCTAATGTGTAAATGTGCCACATTTTCTTTATCCATTCTTCGGTTGAGGGGCATCTAGGTTGTTTCAAAGGTTCTGCCTATTACAAATAATGCTTCTATAAACATAATTGAAGAAATGCCTTTGTATCATGATTGAGCATCTTTTGGTTATAGGACTAAGAGTGGTATTGCTGCATGCTGCGGTAACTTGATTCCCAATTTTATGAGAAATTCCTATACTGATTTCCAAAGTGGTTGTACGAATTTGCATTCTCACCAGCAACGGATGAGTGTTCCCCTTACTCCATATCTTTTTTAGCATAAGCTATCATTGGTGTTTTTGATCTTAGCCATTCTAACTGGTATAAGATTAGGTATCTCAGAGATATTTTGATTTCTTTTCCCTGATAGCTAAGGATATTGAACATTTCCTTTAGTATCTTTTGTCCATTTGAGATTTTTATGTTGGGAATTCTCTGTTTAGTTTTATACTTCATTTCAAAATGGTTACTTAGAATTTTAATGTTTAATTTCTTGAGTTCTTTATATATTTTGCAGATCAGTCCTCTGTCTGATGTGGGGTTGGTGAAGATCTTTTCTTATTCAGTAGTCTATCTTTTTGTCTTACTGACTGTGTCCTTTTCTTTACAGAATCTTCCCAGTTTCAGGAGGTCTCATTTATTTATTGTCATGGTCAGTGTCTGTGCTACTGGGGTTATAATTTGGAATTAGTCTCCTGTGCCCATGCATTGAAGACTATTTCCCACTTTTTCTTCTATCAGGTTCAGTGTGGTCCAAATTATATTTAGGTCTTTAATCCATTTGGACTTGAGTGTGGAGCATGGTGACAGATATGGATCTATTTTCATTCTTTTACACGTTAACATCCAGTTATGCCAGCACCATTTGCTGAAGATACTTTCTTTTGTCAATTATAAAATTTTAGCATCTTTGTCAAAAATCAGGTGTTTATAGGTATGTAGATTGGTATCTGGGTCTTAGATTTGATTCTATTTGTCAACCTCTCTGCTTTTATGCCACCAGAGACAGACATGCCAAATCTCTCCTGGTACATCACTGCCATGTGGCGATTAACTGAAATGAGTTAAATTAATGTAAGAGTAGGCCAGTAAGAAACTAGAATTATTTTGCCAAGCAGTGATTTACTTAATACCGTTTCAGTGTGATTATTTTGGGGCTAGCTAGCTGGGCAGCCGGAACGAACAAGCAGGCCCTCTCCTTTCAACAACTGGTGACAATGTGATGGACAAAATCTTTTTATAAACCTGAGATAGCTTAATTTTAAACACAAAAATACAGAATTTAACACAGCTTTTTGCTGTTTGCTGGCAGCATGCCACAGCTTCTTTAAGAGTGGTTTCTCCTGACTCAGCCATAGCAAAAGAAAACAAAACTACACCCATATTCCCAAATATTGTTTATTAATGTTCTTTTATATTTAAAGGGGCATATGATATAGACTGAATAATTTGTGTTGGTATGGAACTTTGTTTATTGATACAAATTTAAGGTCAATTTTGTAATATGTATTTCTTTTTTTATTTTTTTATTTAATTTTTTATTAATTAATTAATTTATTTAATTATTAAAGATTTCTGCCTCTTCCCCACCACCACCTCCCATTCCCCCCCTCCCCGAATCAAGTCTTCCTCCCTCCTCAGCCCAAAGAGCAAACAGGTTTCCCTGCCCTGTGGGAGGTCCAAGGACCACCCACCTCCATCCAGGTCTAGTAAGGTGAGCATCCAAACTACCTAGGCTCCTGGACTGAAGTCTTACGATCCAAAGGAGGAGCAGAAGGAGAGAGAGCATGAGCAAGGAACTCACACACTGAGGCAATGGGGATGTTCTACCGGGAACTCACCAAGGCCAGCTGGCCGGGGTCAGAAAAAGCATGGGACAAAACCGGTATCGCTGAACATAACGGACAATGAGGACTACTGAGAACTGAAGAACAATGGCAATGGGTTCTTGATCCTATTGCACGTAATGTATATGTATTTCTGATATTGATTAAGGTATTGTAATTGTGTAGCTCATTTAAAAATATAACGTAAAATTAAAATATAGGTTAAGAATCATCTTTAATAGTCAAGCTTATAGTCATATTAGTTAATTTTCTAGATATATAGAGATATATTTCAGTTAGATAGGTATTCTTTAAATCTTTCAGAGACCTTCAGATTATGGCATTCAAATTTTTTTAATAACTTATGACTTTTCATGACAATGAGACACATCTGCTCATGGCAACACAATCTACATCAAGAGGATGATGAGCATTGAAGAGACTCCTTATAGAGTTGGTTAGCCATTTGGGGAAGAAACTGCTTTTGCCTGGACTGTTTCCTGATATGCTGTAAAAACTGGACATGCAGAATCCACAGAGAAATGACCGCTAAACTTGCCTAAAGGTGAGATGATCCTTCGAGATTTCTATTCATGAAAGAGTCTGCAAGATCTTCTGCAGAATACAAAGGAAAGTGACTGCCAAACTGCCAATATAGGCGGAACTGTCTTTAAAATTTCCTGCTTCGTAGAGAAGTCTGCTGGATACTATGGGCCTGTGGGTTGAAGTTTGGATGCCCAAATGATATAGAACTTTGGATAAATGCCCTGGCAGGGAAATGTCTCTGTCAATTCTAAAGTTTTGGAAGTTGTTTACAATGCACTTCCTGTTTACTTAGGTGATATAATATTCTTCTGGATTCTTAGATGGAGTTGAATAATAGATAGATAGTTATAGTTTTCCTTAGTTAGATAAAAAATAAAGTAGATATAAATATTGTAACTGTAATTCTTGCTTGATTACTGTTCTATGTAATTTTACTATGTTAAAGCTTTCCTTTTTGTTAAAACAGAAAGGGGGAATTGGTATAGGAGTTTTTTCTGTCTTTGTCTTGCTTTCATTGGTTAATAAAGAAACTGCTTTGGGCTCTTGATAAGGCAGAACTTAGGTATACAGAGAAAATTAAACTAAATCTGGGGGGGGGGGAGGCAGAGTCGGGGAGAGACAACATGGAGCCACCAGAGACAGACATGCCGAATCTCTCCCCGTAAGACACCGCCACATGGCTATGTACAGATTAATAGAAATGTCATAAATTAATGTAAGAATTAGCCAACAAGAAGTTAAAACTAATGGGCCAAACAGTGATTTAATTAATACAGTTTCTGTGTGATTATTTCGGGGCTTGCTAGCTGGGTGGCCTGGACGAACAAGCAGCCCCTCTCCTTGCAACAGTTTTTTATCAGCTGTAGGCGTTTTCTGGTAGAGTTTTTGGGGTCACTTATATATACTATCACATCACCTGCAAGTAATGAAAGTTTAACATCTTCCTTTCCAATTTGAATCCCCTTGATCTTTTTTGGTGGCTTATTGCTATTGCTAAAACTTTAATACGATGTTAAAGAGATTTTGAAAGGGTGGACAGCCTTGTCTAGTCCCTGATTTTAATGCAATTACATTGAGTTTCTCTCCATTTAATTTGATGTTAGCTGTCAAATTGCTGTATATTGCCTTATTATATTTACATATGTTCCTTGTATCCCTGATCTCTCCAAGATCTTTATCAGGAAGGGTTGTTGGATTTTGTCAAATGCTTTTTTAGCATCTAATGAAATGACCATTGGTTTTTTCTTTCACTTTATTGATATAATGGATTACATTGATAGATTTTCCTATGTCAAGGCAGTCCTGCATCTCTGGGATGAGGCCAGATTAATCATGGTGGATGATATTTTTTGTTGTGTTCTTGAATTCGGTTTGCCAGTATTTTATTGAGCATTTTTGCATCGATGTTCATGAGTGAGATTGGTCTGTATTTCTTTCTTGGTTGAGTCTTTGTGTGGTTTTGGTATCAGGGTAACTGTAGCCTCATAAAAAGAGTTTGGCAATGTCCCTTTTGTTTCTATTGTGTGAAACACTTTGAGGTATTTGCTCTTTTGGGAAGATCTGGTTGAATTATGCACTAAAACCATTCGGCCCTGGACTTTTTCTGGTTGGGAGGTTTTTGATGACAGCTTCTATTTCCTTGCAGTTATTTAAAGGTCTATTTAAATTGCTCACCTGGCCTTGATTTAATTTTAGTATATGAATATATCTAAAAAATGTCCATTTCTTTTATATTTTCCAATTTTGTGGAGTACAGGTTTTGTAGATGACCTAATGATCCTCTGAATTTATCAGTGTCTGTTGTTATGTCCCTCTTTTCATTTCTGATTTTGTTAATTTGGATGGTCTCTCTCTTCCTTTTGATTAGTTTGGATAAGGGTTTCTCTATGCTGTTGATTTTCTCAAAGAACCAGCCCTTTGTTTCATTGATTCCTTGTATTGTTTTCTTTGTTTCTATTTTGTTTGTTTCAGTCCTCAATTTGATTATTTCATGTCTTCTAATCCTCCTGTGTGAATCTGCTTTTTTTTTTTTTGTTTTTGTTTTTGTTTTTTTCGAGACAGGGTTTCTCTGTGGTTTTGGAGCCTGTCCTGGCTCTAGCTCTTGTAGACCAGGCTGGTCTTGAACTCACAGAGATCCGCCTGTCTGCCTCACAAGTGCCACCACCGCCCGGCTTTCTTTTTGTTATAGAGCTTTCAGGCATGCTGTTAAGTCTCTAATGTGAACTTTCCTTGTTTTCTTTATGTGGACACTTAGTGCTATGAACTTTCATCTTAGTAATGCTTTCATGGAGTCCCATTGGTTTGGAGATGTTGTGCCTTTATTTTTGTTGAATTCAAGGAAGTCTGATGCAGGAAGGTCATTTGTCAATAAACAAACTGCCTTGGCCCATTTGATAGGCTACCCCTTAGGTGGGTGGAGTGAACAGAATAGAATGCTGGGAGGAAGAGGAAGTGAGCTCAGACTCGACAGCTCTGCTCTCTGGAGCAGACGCCATGCACCATGCTCCCCTCTCCCCGGCAGATGCGATGAAGCTCTGACCCAGGATGGACGTAGGCTAGAATCTTCCCGGTAAGCGCTCCTTGGGGTGCTACATACATGAACAGAAATGGGCCAAGCAGTGTTTAAAAGAATAGAGTTTGTGTGTCGTTATTTTGGGGCATAAGCTAGCCAGGCAACCATGAGCCGGGCTGTGGGAAGAGGCCCGCAGCTCCCCACTACAGAAGTCGTTAATTTTTTCTTTATTGGTTCCTTGACCCAGGGGTGGTTAAGTAGTTCACTGTTCAATTTCCATGAGTTTTTAGGCTTTCTGAGAGTAGTGTTGTTCTTAAAGTCTAACTTTAATCTATGGTGATCTGATAAGACATAGGAGGTTATTCCAATTTTTTTGTATCTGTGGAGGTTTGCTTCATTACCAAGTATGTGGCCAATTTTAGAGAAGGTTCCATGAGGTGCTGAGAAGAAGGTATATTCTTTTGTGTTTGGGTGGAACATTCTATAGATGTCTGTTAAGTCCATTTGATTCATGACATCTGTTAGATCTCTTATTTCTCTGTTATGTTTCTGTCTAGTTGACATGCCCATTGGTGAGAGTGGAGTGTTGAAGTCTCCTATTGTTAGTGTGTGGGGTTGAATGTGTGATTTAAATTTTAATAAAGTTCTTTTAGATATGTGGGTGCTCTTGTATTGGGGTATCAATATTCAGGATTGAGACTACATCTGGATGATTTGTTCCTGTCATAAGTATAAAGTGTCCTTTATCTCTTCTGATTGTCTTTGAGGTTGAAGTGTGTTTCTTGTATATAACAGAAGGTTGGATCCTGTTTTTGTAGCCATTCTCTTAGCCTGTGTTGTTTTTTTAATAGGTGAATTTAATCTATTGATATTAAGTGATATTAGTGATCAGTGGTTGTTAATTCTGGTTATTTTTGTTAGTAGTGTTTGTGTGCTTCCTTTATTTGGGTTATGTTGGTGGGGGGTTAGCAGATGCCTGTGTTTTCTGGGGACAGTTAGCTTTCTTGTGTTGGGTTTTTCCTTCTAATACTTTCTATAGGGGTGGGTTTGTGGATACGTATTGTTTAAATCTATTTTTGTCATGGAATACTTGTTTTCTTCATCAATGGTGATTGAAAGGTTTGCTGGGTATAGTAGTCTCGGCTTGCTCCATGGTCTCTTAGTGTCTGCAGCACATTTATCCAGGACCTTCTGGCTTTAATAGTTTCCATTGAGAAGTCGGGTATAATTTTGAAAGGTTTACCTTTATATGTTACTTGACCTTTTTCCTTTGTAGTAGTTATTCTTTATGTTTTGTGTTTTAATTATTACAGGGCCAGGGGATTATGTTTTTCTTTTCCGGTCTGTTTTTTGCTGTGCATTTCTTATACCTTAAGAGAGATATCATTCTATGGGTTGGAAAAGTTTTATTCTATGATTTTTTTGGATATATTTTCTGTGTCTTTGAGCTGGAGTTCTTTTCCTTCTTCTACCACTATTATTCTTAGGTTTGGTCTTTTCATGGTGTCCTAGATTTCCTGGATGTTTTGTGTTACGAATTTGTTGGGTGTAATTATTTTTTTATTGAAAAAAAATTTTTATGCCTCCTCCCAGCCTCCCATTTCCCTCCCTCTTTTCCCGCCCCACTCCCCATCCCCACACTCCTCCTCTCCTCCTCTCCAGTCCCAAGAGCAGTCAGGGTTCCCTGTGGAAAGTCCAAGGTCCTCCCCCCTCCATCAAGATCTAGGAAGGTGAACATCCAAACTGTCTAGGCTCCCACAAAGCCAGAACATGAAGTAGGATCAAAACCCCATGCCATTGACCTTGGCCTCTTGTCAGCTCTCATTGTCCGCCATGTTCAGAGAGTCCGGTTTTATCCCATGCTTTTTCAGTCACAGTCCAGCTGGCCTTGGTGAGCTCCCAATAGATCGGCCCCACTGTCTCAGTGGGTGGGTGCACCCCTCATGGTCCTGACTTCCTTGTTCATGTTCTCCTTCCTTCTGCTCCTCATTAGGACCATGGGAACTCAGTCCGGTGCTCCAGTGTCAGTCTCTGTCTCTATCTCCATCCATCGCTAGATGAAGGTTCTATGGTGATATGCAAGATATTCATCAGTATGGCTATAGGATAGGTTCGTTTCAGGTTCCCTATCATCAGGTGCCCAAGGAACTAACTGAGGACGTTGCCCTGGGCACCTGGTAGCCACTCCAAGTTCAAGTCTCTTGCCAACCCTTAGGTGGCTCCCTTAACTAAGATATGAGTTTCCTTGCTCCCCTATCCAACCTTCCCTTATCCCCAATCACCCCGATTCCCCCAGTTCCCCTCATCCTCTCCTTCACACTTTTCTCTCCCCATCTCCCCTTACCCCCATCCCACCCCACCCCCAAGATTCCAATTTTTTGCCCGGCAATCTTGTCTATTTCCCATAGCCAGGAGGGAACTATATGTTTTTCCTTGGGTTTACCCTCTTATTTGGCTTCTTTAGGATCACAAATTATAGACTCAGTGGGCCTTATCCATGGCTAGAAACCAATTATGAGTGAGTACATCCCATGATCTTCTTTTTGGGTCTGGGTTACCTCGCTCAGGATAGTATTTTCTATTTCCATCTATTTGCATGCAAAATTCGAGAAGTCATTGTTTTTTAGCACAGAGTAGTACTCTAATGTGTATATATTCCACACTTTCTTCATCCATTCTTCCATTGAAGGACACCTAGATTGCTTCCAGGTTTTGGCTATTACAAATAATGCTGCTATGAACATAGTTGAACAAATGCTTTTGTCATATGATAGGGCATCTCTTGGGTATATTCCCAAGAGTGGTATTGCTGAGTCCAGGGGTAGGTTGATCCCAATTTTTCTAAAAACTGCTACACTGATTTCCAAAGTGGTTGCACAAGTTTGCAGTCCCACCAGCAATGGATGAGGGTACCCCTTTCTCCACAACCTCTCCAGCAAAGGCTATTCTTGCTGTTTTTGATTTTAGCCATTCTGACAGGTGTAAGATGATATCTCAAAGTTGTTTTGATTTGCATTTCTCTGATCGCTAAGGAAGTTGAGCATGTCCTTAAGTATCTTTTGGCCATTTGAATTTCTTCTATTGATAATTCTCTGTTCAGTTCAGTGCCCCATTTTTTAATTGGGTCAATTATCATTTTAACGTCTAGTTTCTTGAGTTCTTTATATATTTTGGAGATCAGACCTTTGTCTGTTGCGGGGTTGGTGAAGATCTTCTCCCCGTCAGTAGGCTGCCTTTTTATCTTAGTGACAGTGTCCTTTGCTTTACAGAAGCTTCTCAGTTTCAGGAGGTCCCATTTTTTCAATGTTGCCCTTAATGTCTGTGCTGCTGGGGTTATACATAGGAAGCGATCTCCTGTGCCCATATGTTGTAGGGTACTTCCCATTTTCTCTTCTATCAGGTCAGTGTGTTCAGATTGATATTGAGGTCTTTGATCCATTTGGACTTGAGTTTTGTGCATGTGATAGATATGGGTCTATTTTCATTATTCTACAGGTTGACATCCATTTGTGCCAGCACCATTTGTTGAAGATGCTTTCTTTCTTCCATTGTATACTTTTAGCTCCTTTATCGAAAATGAGGTGTTCATAGGTTTGTGGGTTAAAATCCGGGTCTTCTATACGATTCCATAGGTCGACTTTTCTGTTTTTATGCCAGTTTTACCACGCTGTTTTCATTACTGTAGCTCTTTAATAGAGTTTGAAGTCAGGGATGGTAATGCCTCCAGAGGTTTCTTTATTGTATAAGATTGTTTTGGCTATCCTGGGTTTTTTGTTTTTCCATATAAAGTTGATTATTTTCCTCTCAAGATCTGTGAAGAATTTTGATGGGACCGTGATGGGGACTGCATTGAATCTATAAACTGCCTTTGGTAGAATTGCCATTTTTACTATGTTGATCTTCCCAGTCCAAGAACAAGGGAGATTCTTCCATTTTCTGGTATCTTCTTCAATTTCTTTCTTCAATGCCTTAAAGTTCTTGTCAAATAGATCTTTCACTTCCTTGGTTAGAGTTACCCCAAGATATTTTATGCTGTTTGTGGCTATCGTGAAAGGTGATGATTCTCTTATTTCCTTCTCTGCTTCCATATCCTTTGTGTATAAGAGGGCGACTGATTTTTTTGGAGTTGATCTTGTATCCTGCCACATTACTAAAGGTGTTTATCAGCTATAGGAGTTCTTTGGTGGAGTATTTGGGGTCGCTTATGTACACTATCATATCATCTGCAAATAACGCAAGTTTAACTTCTTCCTTTCCAATTCGAATCCCCTTTATCCCCTTATGTTGTCTTATTGCTATTGCTAAAACTTCAAGAACTATATTGAAGAGGTATGGAGAGAGTGGACAGCCTTGGCGTGCTCCTGATTTTAGTAGGATGGCTTTAAGTTTCTCTCCATTTAATTTGATATTAGCTGTCGGCTTGCTGTATATAGCTTTAATTAAATTTAGGTATGACCCTTGTATCCCTAATCTCTCCAAGACTTTTATCATAAAGGGATGTTGAATTTTGTCAAATGCTTTTTCAGCATCTAATGAAATGATTATATGGTTTTTTTCTCTCAGTTTATTTATATGATGGATTACATTGATAAATTTGCGTATGTTAAACCAGCCCTGCATCTCTGGGATGAAGCCTACTTGATCATAATGGATAATTTTTCTAATGTGTTCTTGGATTCGGTTTGCCAGTATTTTGTTGAGGATTTTTGCGTCGATGTTCATGAGTGAGAATGGCCTGTGATTCTCTTTCTTGGTTGAGTCTTTGTGTGGTTTTGGTATCAGAGTTACTGTAGCTTCATAAAAGGAATTTGGCAATGACTCTTCTGTTTCTATATTGTGAAAAACATTAAGGAGTATAGGTATTAGGTCTTCTTGGAAGTTCTGGTAGAATTCCACATTGAAACCACCTGGTCCTGGACTTTTTTTGGAAGGGAGGTTTTTGATAACAACCTCTAATTCTTCACGACTAACAGGTTTATTTAGGTTGTTCACCTAGTCCTGGTTTAACTTTGGTATATGGTATTTATCTAAAAAAGTATCCATTTCTTTTACATTTTCCAATTTTGTGGCATACAGGCTTTTGTAGTAAAATCTAATGATTCTCTGAATTTCCTCTGTGTCTGTGGTTATGTCCCCCTTTTCATTTCTGATCTTATTAATTTGCAAATTCTCTCTCTGTCGTTTGATTAGTTTGGATAGGGGTTTATCAATCTTGTTGATTTTCTCCAGGAACCAGCTTTTTGTTTCATTGATTCTTTCAATTGTTTTCTGTGTTTCTATTTTGTTGATTTCAGCCCTCAGTTTGATTATTTCCATTCTTCTACTCCTCCTAGGTGAGTCTGCTTCTTTTTTTTCTAGAGCTTTCAGGTGGGCTGTTAAGTCTCCACTGTGTGCTTTCTCTGTTTTCTTTAAGTGGGCACTTAGTGCTATGAACTTTCCTCTCAGGACTGCTTTCATAGTGTCCCATAGGTTTGAGTATGTTGTTTCTTTATTTTCGTTGAATTCAAGGAAGACTTTAATTTCTTTCTTTATTTCTTCCTTAATCCAGGTATGGTTCAGTAGTTGACTGTTCAGTTTCCATGAGTTTGTAGGCTTTCTGGGGGTAGCATTGTTGTTGAGTTCTAGCTTTAATCCATGGTGATCTGATAAGATACAGGTGGTTATTAATATTTTTTTGTAACTGTGGATGTTTGCTTTGTTACTGAGTATGTGGTCAATTTTCGAGAAGGTTCTATGAGCTGTAGAGAAGAAGGTATATTCTTTCCTATTTGGGTGGAATATTCTATAGACGTCTGTTAAGTCCATTTGATTCATTACCTCTCTTATTTCTCTGTTAGGTTTCTGTCTAATTGACCTGTCCATTGGTGAGAGAGGAGTATTAAAGTCTCCTACTATTAATGTGTGCAGTTTGATGGATGCCTTGAGTTTTAACAATGTTTCTTTTACGTCCGTGGGTGCTTTTATATTAGGGGCATAGATATTCAGGACTGAGACTTCATCCTGATGAATTGTTCCTGTTATGAGTAGAAAATGTCCCTCTCCATCTCTTCTGATTGATTTAAGTTTGAAGTCAACTTTGTTAGAAATTAGTATGGCCACACCTGCTTGTTTCTTAGGTCCATTTGCTTGATAAGCCTTATCCCAACCCTTTACTCTGAGTAGGTGCCTGTCTTTGTGGTTGAGGTTGTTTCTTGTAAACAGCAGAATGTTGGATCCTGTTTTCGTATCCAATCTCTTAGTCTGTGCCTTTTTATAGGTGAATTGAGTCCATTGACATTACGTGATATTAATGACCAGTGGTTGTTAACTCCGGTCACGTTTTTAGTAGTAGATTTTGTGTGTTTCCCTTCTTTGAGTTGCGCTGGTGAAGGGTCTCTAGATGTCTGAGTTATTATGGTCATTGTTGGACTCCTTGGTTAGTGATTTTCCTTCTATTACTTTCTGTAAGGCTTGATTTGTGGCTACGTATTGTTTAAATTTGTTTTTATCCTGGAAAATTTTGTTTTCTCCATTTATAGTGAACGAAAGCTTGGCTGGGTATAGTAGTCTGGGCTTGCATCCATGGTCTCTTAGTTTCTGCAGTACATCTATCCAGGACCTTCTGGCTTTCATGGTTTCCATAGAGAAGTCAGGTGTAAGTCTGATAGGTTTACCTTTATAGGTAACTTGGCCTTTTTCCTTTGCAGCTCTTAATATTCTTTCTTTATTCTGTATGCTTTGTGTTTTGATTATTATTTGGCGAAGGGATGGGGTTTTTTTTTTTTTTGATCCAGCCTATTCGGTGTTCTGTATGCTTCTTGAACCTTCATAGGTATAATTTTCTTTAGGTTGGGAAAGTTTACTTCTATAATTTCATTAAATATATTTTCTGGACGGTTGAGCTGTGCTTCTTCTCCTTCTTCTACTCCTATTATTCTTAGGTTTGGTCTTTTTATTGTGTCTCATATTTCCTGAATGTTTTGTGATGAGAGTTTGTTGGCCTTGCTGTTTTCTTTGATCAGCATGTTTATTTTCCTTATGGTATCTTCAGAATCTGAGATTCTTTCTTCTATCTCTTGTATTCTGTTGGTTATGCTTGTTTCTGTAGTCTCTATTCGTTTACCTAGATTTTTCCCTGTCCAGCTGGCCTTCTGTTTGTGTTTTCTTCTTTGCCTCCATTTCAGTTTTCAAGTCTTGAACTGTTTCCATTATCTGTTTGATTGTTTTTCCTTGGTTTCCTAGGGTATCATTCACTGATTTACTCAATTCTTCAAACTTTCTGTTATACTTCTCATCCATTTCTATGAGGGCATTTTTTACATGCTGTTTAAGGGCGTCAATCACTTTCATAAAGTCATTTTTTTCTACTTCTTCATGATTAAGGTGTTCATGTCCTCCTGTTGTGAAGTCGCTGGGTTCTGGTGGTTTTATATTGTTTTTCAGATTGTTGGGTGAATTCTTGCATTGGCACCTGCTCATCTCTTCCTCCGAATGCTCTCCTATGGATCTTCTTTTACAGGATCAGGTCTCCTTGCCTACTGATGTACCTTCCCAGTGATGGCACTCCCCAGTGATGGCTCTCCTGGTGCTCCAGTGATGTCTCTCCTGGTGCCAATATCAGATCTCCGTGCCCAATGATGGCTCTCATGGTGCCAAGATTAGCTCTCCATGCTGGTTGGGTAGTTCATGAACAAAGCACCTACCTTACTTGGTGCAGGCAGGCCGGAGTAACAAAGGGACTCCTGCCCACCTGCTTGCCCTACAGATTCGCCCCCAGCCCCCAGACAGGCTGAGCTGGGTGGTGTTATGTGCCCAAAGAGAGAAGGGGGCAGAAGGGAGGAGGGTTCTGGATGCAAGCTGGGTGGGATAGGAAGAGAGAGGCAGTATGCGGGGAGTAGAGTCCCTGAAGGGAGCCCAGGAAGTATGGGGGGGATGAGGAACTTCTGAGTTCCCTGTCCCGGGCTGCTCCCATGGGTCAGAAACTCACCCCAATGATGGTTCTCCTGGTGCCAAGATCAGATCTCTGTGCTGGTTGGGTAGTTCGTAAACCAGATGTAATTTTTTTGACCAATGAGTGTATTTCCTCTATAGTGTCTTTAGCACTGGAGATTCTTTTTTCTATCTCTTTTATTCTGTTGGTTATACTTGTCTCTGTTGTTACTGTCCATTCACCCATATTTTTCATATCCAGAATTCTCTTGGTTTGTGTTTTCTTTATTACCTCTATTTCAGTCTTCAAGTCTTGAACTGTTTATTTCACCTGTTTGATTTTATTTCTTGGTTTTCTTCACTTTCTCTGAAGGATTTATTAATTTCTTCTAATTTTTTATTTGTCTTCCTTCAGTTCTTTAAGGGAGTTTTCATTTCCTCTTTAAAGTTCTCCATTATTTTCATAAATTTATGTTTAAAGTAATTTTCTTCTACTTCTTCTGGATTAGAATTATCAAGTCTTCCTGTTGGGTGACCATTGGGTTCTGGTGTTACCATGTTGCTTTTTTGGTTGTTGGGAATTCTTGCATTGTTGCCTACCCATATCTTCCCTCATATGTGGCCAACAGTGTCTTTTGGGTCTTGGTCCAATCCTTGCTGTGATTGTCTGAGTGGGAATTTTTCTTAGTCTGCTCTGTGCTGTCAATGTCTGACTCAGAAAGCGTTTGAGGGCTCTATAAGGCCACTCTCTTAGTCTTCTCCCTGGGTTTGCTCTCTTGGTATTCTCTCTTGGTCCCCTCATTGTTGTAACAACAGCTCTTGGTCTCCTCAGCATTGTAGCAATCTTGAAGCTCTTAGGCGAGGTGTCACTTTTAGCTTGCATGGTCAAGTGGATTATGTTGAAATTTGGGGAGTCTATACTCAGGAAAAGACAAGGGAGTTGCGGGAGGGACCTGGCATTCTGTCCCACTGTGGAGGTCCTAGAGTGTGCATTGTCCTGCAACATGGCTGTTCATTCACCCCTTATGTCCACTCATTATTGGAGCAAGTTGTATTTCCTCCCCATGTATTCTTTAATTTAACTGGCCTTCCTTTCTTCTTTCATTTGTTCTTTCTTCCTTTCTTTATCCTTCCTTCGTTCCTTCCTTCCTTCCTTCCTTCCTCTCTTTCTATATTGGAGACAGGGTTTCATGTAGTCCACCCTAGCCTCAAACTCACTGTTTACTTAACATAGTCTTTAACTCACTGATCCTTCTGCTTCTATGTCTTGGGCATCAGGCTTTCAGGCTTGCATCACCATGCCTAGCTCAACCTAGATGAGTGAAAGTTTTTATAAAAAATTGGGGTAGCATATCTTTGCTAAAATAATCCTTCAATGTTAAAGTCATGAAGAATAAGAAAAATGTTATAGTACTAGCAATTAAAAATAATGTCATCAAATACATATCAGATTATCTATACATACAGAAATATGAATGACTGCTTGGTAAAGAACAAAATAATACCATGATTTATGTGTTTTACTGATCTCAAGGAGTTTTCTGTTTTCACAGTATGGGGGACAAGGTATAATGAAGAGAGAGGATCTCTTCACGGGATAAATCCTAATCTGTGAGATCCAAAGGGTCAAGAGAGAGTATCAGACATGATCCAAGGACACTCAGATCTTTTCCTGTTGCATCTGTTATGATAGAGCATCTGTGTGTTTTCCAAATCAAGAACGTAGGTACCCCAGTCGTCAGCACAATGCTTTGTGCAGGGAGGATTCTGGAGAGTGGAATAGATTCTGCACCCTAAGAGTTCATGGATGGCATTTCTGCTCCCAAAAAGGGGGCACTGGAGAAATACCACTCCCACCTACTATTGAAAACACAGACAGAAAGCAGGCATATATGAACCAAGGAGTAAGTCAAGTCAGACTCCAACCTGCAATGTCCTGATTGTAAACTTCATAGCACAGTGAGAAATAAGTGTCTAAGAGTTAACTCATACAGTAATCGACACTTTTGTTGCAGCAGTGTTAGCTGCTCCAATGACCCCTGGGGACTAATAGACCTCTGAATGCTCTAAATGTCAAACCACTTGCACTCACCTTCTCATAGGCAGGCAAATAATGATTCCTAGCTTTATCCTTGACCTTGGCAAGGTTAGCCACTTTCTCAGCTGGAGAATGTAAGGTTGATGGAGAACTGAGTAATCAACCCATCACATCTTCATTATACATGTCAATGGTGAAAACAGATATTCTGCCAGAACCCTCCTCCTCAGATTTTACAGTCGAAATCCATAAAAGGCAGTGGTAAAATGGCTTCCCCTCTGACAGGGCTGTAGAGCCAGTAATAATAGATTTTTACTTGCAGACTAGCAATTCTTTTAGGACTCTTCTTGAGATAGGTTCTCTTTATGTAGCTTTGTCTGGTCTGTATATGTACTATGTAGACAGACTGGCCTTAAACTCACATAATTCTGTTCCTTTTTTCATTGAGTGCTCAGATGAAGGCAAATGCCACCACCTCCACTCGCATTCCCATTTGAATGTTCTAAAGGGATAGCAAGCAAGGCTGCTCTCTTCCTCCATTCTGCTGTTAGTATCTGGCTCATTTTCTACTTTTGAACATTATAACTAACACATCTATGAATATCCCAGGGATGTTTTTTTATTTCACATGTGTGTTTATCTGATAATGGAACTGCTGGGTTATTGGTTACTCCATGTTTAACTTTCTGAGGAAAACCCCCACAGTTCCACAGAAAATTCAGTTTGAATGGTGTGGTCTATCATAGGAAAGAGGAGACCTCATGATCAATCTTCACAGCTCGGAACAGCTTTCTCCCAAAAAGCTTCATGCAACCCTACTGTCTGTACCAGACTCTATGAGTCACAATCAGCCTGACTGTTTGTAGATTCCCATGGTAACCAGGGTCATGGCTGTAATTGTCAGAACTGGGATATAAGTCATTTGGATCCTTCTCTTTACTGCCCTCTGTGTCCATCCATCCAAAGCTCTCAACTTGAATGTCCCTGCTGAAGACTAGCCAAAGGGAGACCAGACTCCACCATCTCCTATTCTACAGAACACCCACAACCCCTCTCATTTTTCTCTCAATTCCACAGCAATCTTCTTAACTGAAGTCAGTGTATGCATGCCCAAACACCCAGGCATTGGGTCATGAGTCCTTTGCCATGGTTCTGTTCACTCAAGACATGACATAAGTATTTCCCAGACTACAGATACCATACACACCTCTATCCTCATGTCCTTTCCATGAAGGGCACATTTGGTGGCAGTGTAGCTGAGGATGACTCTGGTCTGCAGCAGCTTCCTTCCATCAATCTCCACCACGGGCACTTGCTCAGACACCAAACTACCATCTATTAGATTTAGCAAAGAGAAAAGAAATTAAGATGCTATGGGGCTATATATATATACATATACATATATACACACATATATATTTATGCCATAGTCAGCCACATTCAAAAAAAGTCTCAGTGTCTCTCCCTATTCAAGATAACAAGATAAGATCATAAACCTGTTTCTGTGTAGGCTTCCTATGTGGTTTCATTAACACCAAGGCCCAGTATGTGCTGGGCAGGCCCAGAGAACTCACCTATAAGTGTTGCCCTACCCCCCTTCTCTCTCATGCTCCCTTACAATCTTCCACATGAGCAGCATAACCTTTCTGTTAACCCTATAATGTAGTATTACTAGGGAATTAGTTTGCAAACCCATTAGAACTCAGGATAGGTGGCTGACATATTTGTCACTGGTATCTAGTGAATTTGATGTGGATAGAAGGCTGTGTGGGAACCCATGCTAACTCAAGCAAGCATGAGAAAGCAGAGACCAGTCATTCATAGGGCTTTGGGGATGGTGTCAGGAAACAGAGTTACAGCCCTTTCATTTGAGATGTTTACCATATCTGTTCACAGAGACCCATGACTTGCAATTGGCCAGCTGTTTAACACTTCCACTAGAAACCCTCAGGAACCATTAGATCTTTGCTTTTTCCATTTCGTAAGCTTGTCAGGTCATCCCTACTTCTCAGAATTTTTTCAAACTAGAATACACAAAGAATAAACAAGTCTTAACTTTACTGCATTTCCGGCCTTTCACTTTAATGGCTTGGATCTGTAGATACTGTGAAAGAAGAAAGATACTTTTTAATTTGGCAAGGACACAGGTGAACTAATTATAGCTTGTGGGACTTAGGAGCAGATCTTTAAGAAAGGAGTTGTGTTCATGACAAATGGCTTCTCCTTCTAATAGTTGACGCCGTCTTACCGAGAACTCTACCAGAACCAGAACTAGAAGTCATGGGCTACAGCAAATCCAATGGAAGAAAAATGCTGTGTTCATTGCTTCTGACTATAATTTATAATATTTCAGCCTATTACCAATGCTTTCAAAAGGAACACTGTGTGTCCCCAGCGTGGTATATGGCACAGGCCAGTGTCTAACATCTGCCAATAGGCATGATCTGTCATTACTTTTAACTACTAAATGCTCCGCCATTATTTTCAAACACAATATTGGAAATGTTACAAAGTGATGAGACCTCAGCTACTGGACTCTGGTGCTATCTGGTAAAATTTTCAGCCCTTCCATTGGTGCAGAATCAAGATTTTGTTAGGCCTGACATAGGTGAACAAAGAATGGCTCTAAAGGGGCTAAAGATTTCCCACCATAAATAGCAATCAGCCTCTGGGTCTGTGACTTGCCACATCCTTCACAGTTTTAATCAGCCTCTGCCGACTTAGCTTTTTTGTAGGAATTCTTGTGCACAGGTGCTTTTAGACATCATCCTTTGAATTTTTATATATAGTTTAAAAAGGTCTCATATTGGAGAATAATGTACTCTGTCCTAGATCTATAGCTAGTAATTTACATATTTTTCTTTACATTCCAAAGTCTAGCCAAAAGCCCATGGAGAGGATGATCAAGGCATGGGACTCTTGTTGACACATTTGTTGGCATGCCTCATGCAGGAAGTGAGATGGTAAAAGTAATAACACAAGAAAGACTTCATTTGATAATTTGTAAAGTTAGAGGAGGGTATTCTTCTTTACAAGAATAGTTTTCAAATCACTCAGCACCTCTCTTGACCCACAGAAAGCAAGTATTGTTAAGCAATACAGTGGTGTCATTTTCAGTGACTTTCCTGGAGTTTCTGGTTGTAAGATATCAGGACACCGGGGTAACTGACCATGCTCCATGGATCAGTTTCTTGTGGATCTCTATGATCACATGGTATCAGACTCAGGGCTCCATGAGGGTGGGCAAGGTGGGATGGGCTGGAGTGTGATGTTGATGGTGAGATTGCTGCTGTGGGTGGGGCTGTAGTGACCATCATGCGTGCACAGCAGATCACTGCCAGAGGATCCAGGCGACCTGTACTCAGCAGGCTCTTCAGTCATGCTGAGAGGCAGGAGGGGAACCTGGCAGCAATGCCATGATGTGGGAAGGTCATTGGTTAATTAATAAAGAAACTGCTTGGCCTCATAGGTTAGAACACAGGTGGGTGGAGTAAACAGAACAGAATGCTACGAGGAAAAGGAAGTGAGGTCAGATGTCATTTCCTCTCCTCTCTGGGGCAGACGTGATGCAGCCAGCCGCCAGGTCAGACATGCTGAATCTTTCCCGGTAAGAGCACCTAGTGGTGCTATACAGATTATTAGAAATGGGCTAAATTAATACGTGATAATTAGCCTAGAAGAGGCTAGATATAATGGGCCAGGCAGTGTTTGAAAGAATACAGTTTGTGTGTTGTTATTTGCGGGCATGAGTTAGCCAGGTGGCCGGGATCTGGGTGACAGGAACGCCAGCCCGCAGCTCCCTCAACAGAATGGCACCCAACGTGTGGACAACTATATTCACAGAAAGCATGAGAAAGCTTGGGAAAGAATAGAGTAAAGCATGTTTTCTTGGTAGCAGCAATTTCTCGGGTCTGCTCTGCTTGCTAGAGGCAAGCAATCACTCTCATCTAAGAGAGGCTTCCTGACTCAGCTTTAGCTGCAAAACCCTGCAGCTCTTAAGAGGTTCTGCCATTGAACACTTAAATGGTGTTGATAAAAGGTGACTGAATACTTGTTTGTTTTCAGCAGTAGCAGGAAAAAGAGCTGAGTTGTTTTAAAATGCCAGCTTTGTGGGCCATCCTGCCAGGGCAAACTCTGACTGTTTGAGGCAGGAGGTCAGCTACAGAGAGAGCATTTGAGTGTTGTCGCTTGTTTGCTGGCAGGGACCTTGAAACACCATAGAGTTGTGGCAATAAAAATGGCTACAGCCAGTACCTCCCCCATGAGGCTGGAAAGCTAAGGAATGGGCTGGATCCAGCCGCCAAAGCCACGGCTTTAATCCTACCCATATTGCTCAGTAATTTAAAGGCTCATGTGGTCAGAAAAAGAGAGAGAGATACAGTAAAGAGAGATTCAAAGACAAAGAAAATTTCTAAATGTTTTACAGTGTGTTAAAAATATATGCAGGCTAAAAGTTAAAGTTCTTAAAGTAAAAAACAAAAAAAAAAGGATGAAAGAGAGTAGTTGGGTGTGGTAGTACACACCTTTAATCTCAACACTTGGGAAGCAGAGGTAGTTTGACTTCTGTGACTTCAAGGTGTGGTAGCACACGCCTTTAATCCCAAGGCCTGGGAGGCAGAGACAGAGGGATCTCTGAGAGTTCAAGGACAGCCTAGTCTACAGAGTTATTCCAGGACAAAAATATACAGACAATATAAAATAAAAGTAAAAATAAACAAAATAGAGGTTAAAATAAAGCTGCACAAAGATGGAAAATACACAGAAAATCTTGATACTGTATGATATTACTCTCTCTTTGAATTGTTTGAATGCTGAGGAAAGAGAAACAGCTGCTAAAAGATATTTGTTTATAAATGCTGCTGAACTAATCCAACATAGATATTTTGAAAATACCTTGACTTTAAAATTTGGACCTAAGGACATGATGCTTTGGAAAGGAGTTTCTTCTTTTGTTTTCACAGAGGATGAGACCCTGTGGATTGTTTCTATCCTATTATGGTATGATAGACCACACCCTCCTGAAAGGTTGCTGTGAACACCCTCAAAAAATTACTTCGCTCAACTGCCGACTGAGATGAACCTAACAGACAGGTTACACCATAAAAGACCTAATTAACAACGCCCCTATACAGCAGGAAGCAGTTTGGAGAGAAATAACTACGTCCATATTCCCAAATATTGTTTTTAAATGATCTTTTACATTTAAAGGAGGATATGATATAGATATGAATAATTTACATTTACAGTTTGCTTTATTTGTATAAAGTTAAAGTTCATTTTGTTATATATATATGTGTTTCTGATCTTGATTAAGGTATTATGATTGTATAGTTCATTTAAAAATGTAATGTATATAGGTTGTTAATCGTCATCAATAATAGTCATGTTAGATTTTCTAGATGTGCATAAATATATTTTAGATAGACATTCTTCATATCTTTCAAAGACTACAGAATATGACATTTTTAAATGTTTTAATAACTTAGGGTTTTCATGACAATAAGAAACTGCTCCTGGGTAGAGACAGAGTCTCAATTTGGAGCAACGGTCTGAGCTCTTAAGGTCCAAATGAGGAGCAGAAGGAGGGAGAACATGAGCAAAAAATCAGGACCACGAGGGATGCACCCCCACTGTGACAGTGGAACTGATTTATTGGGAGCCCACCAAGGCCAGCTGGTCTGGGACTGAATAAGCATGGGTTGATTCCGGACTCTCTGAGCATGGCGGTCAATGAAGACTGATGAGAAGCCAAGGACAATGGCACTAGGTTTCGATCCTAATACATGAACTGGCTTTGTGGGAGCTTAGCCTGTTTGGACGCTCACCTTTCTGGACGTAGATAGAAGGACCTTGGTCTTCCCGCAGGGCAGGGAATTTGGACTGCTCTTCAGTATCGAGAGGGAGGGGGAATGGAGTGGGGGGAGGAGAAGAGGAGTGGGGATAGGGGGAGGGAAGTGGGGGGAGGGCAATATTTGGGAGGAGGGGAGGGAAATGGGAAATGGGGAGCAGGTGGAAATTTTAATTAAAAAAGAATAAAAATAAATAAATAAGTAAAAAAAAAAGAAAATGCACTTTTGATAAAACCTAATAAAATAAACCATATTTAATATTAACAAAAAAAAAAAAAAAAAAGAAACTACTCCTGGCAGCACCAATATACTTCAAGAGGAAAATGGGCATCGAAGAGGATCCTTATTGAGTTTGATATCCATTTGGGCAAGAAATTGCTCTTGCCTGGACTATTGCATAAACTGGACACAGAGAACCCTCAGAGAGAGGACTGCTGAAATTGCCTAAAGGTAAGATGACCTTTGGGGTTCCTGATTCATGAAGGAGTCTCTGAGACATTCTGCAGGACACAGCAGATAGTGACTGAACTGACTTTGAAATTTCCTGCTTCATGGAAATGTCTGCTGGATACTATGGGCCTGTAGGCCGAAGATGAATGCCCCAAAGGTATAGAGAAACTTTGGGTGACTGTCCAGGCAGCGAGATGTCTCTGTCATTTCTAGAGATTGGAATTTGCTTATTTCTTGTTTGCTTAGGTAATATTATATCCTTCTGGAGTCTTTGGTGGACTTACTCCACCCACCTATGTTCTAACCTATGAGGCCAAGCAGTTTCTTCATTAATTAACCAATGACCTTCCCACATCACTACCACTTGCTCTTCCTGTACCAAGCTCACTCTGCAAAGAGGCTTGGAACTCTTGAAACACAAGACCGCCATCTAGTTGTTTGGGAAACCCATCTCACTGTATAAAGAAAACAGTCTGTGAAGTGCTACAATTAGCTTCTTGTTTCTTCCTTACTTTGAAACAGGATTAGGCCGTACAGTCAATATATTCACAAAGTGGTTTGCAAGGGCGCTAATCTGAGCCTCTGGTAAATACATTGCTGGGAAGCTGAGGAGGCAGTGGAAACCCAACTGAAAATGGGGCCCATACTGTAGCCCCGCCTTCCTGACCACTACCTCCCAGGGACAAGACCTCTTGGCAGTTTCTATGACTTCCTTCTCAGAAAACCTCTTGCCCAGTTGTAGGGCCTCTCTGGTCTGGACTGAGAAGTTTTTGCTTTCCTTGTGAGAATTCTGGAAAGCAGCACTCAACTAAATCATAAATTCCCCACTGGAGTTCTGCTCAATCAGCTGGAAACACTGCCTTTAAGCCTGTAAGATAATAACTGGGTTCCATGTCATCTATATATGATGAGTGAAAATTCTGCAAACAACCATGTGTCTGGCTGTGAACAAAACTCCTGGAAGGGGTCTATGTCTGTGGAGATTGATTGACAAATTGGAATTTCAGGATTGCATATAGATTATAATTGTGTTAAATTATATGATCTCCTGAGTAAATTGGGAGCATGGGGGGGGGTGGCAAGTGGAAGATCCAATGAAAGATCTGAGGAAGAAAAGGGGTGGGAAATACATAGCTTAATAAAAACAATATGTAAGGGTCTAATTTCTTTATTGTGGACTAGCTTTAGCCTTGTGAAACAATCATTCCTTGTTCCACCCTGTCTTTGAACTAACATGTTCTAATAATACAAATACACTAGAGACTTAATAGCACAGCTGAAAGCTTTAGAAAAGAAATCAGACTCACCCAGGAGGAAAAGAAGACTGAAAATAAACTGAGGGCTGAAATCAACAAAATAGAAAGAAAGAAAACAATCCAAAGAATCAACAAAAGAAAGAGGTGGTTCTTTGAGAAAGTCAATAAGATTGACAAACCTTTATCCAAACTAATGAAAAGGCAGAAAGAGAACATGCAGATTAACAAGATCAGAAATGAAAAGGGAGACATAACAACAAAAACTGAAAAAATTCAGAGAATCATTAGGTCTTACTACAATAGCTTATATGCCATAAAGTTGTAAAATGTAAAAGAAATGGACTTGATTTTAGGTAAGTACCATTACAAAAATTAAATCAAGACCAGGTGGATAATTTAAATATACCTATAAGTTGAGCAAATAGAAGCTGTCATAAAAAACCTCCCAACCAAAAAAAAAAAAAAATAGCCCAGAACCTGATGGTTTTAATGCAGAATTTTATCAGAACTTCCAGGGAGAGCTGATACCTATACTCCTTACTGTGTTCCACATAACAGAATCAGAAGAATCATTGCCAAACTCTTTTTATGAAGCTACAGTCACCCTGATTCCAAAACCACACAAAGACCCAACCAAGAAAGAGAATTACAGACTAATTTCACTCGTGAACATCGATGCAAAAATTCTCAATAAAATTCTGGCAAACAGAATCCAAGAACACATTTAAAAAATTATCCATTACGAACAAGTAGGCTTCAACCCCGGAGACGCAGGACTGGTTCAACATACAAAAATCTATCAATGTAATCCATCATAAATAAACTGAAAGACAAAAACCATAAGAAAGTATAGAATATATACACATTAAAGTACTACTCAGTGATAAAAGACAATGACATCTTGAATTTTGCATGCAAATGGATGGAAATAGAAAACACTATCCTGAGTGAGGTAACCCAGTCCCAAAAAGATGAATATGGTATGTACTCACTCATAAGTAGATTCTAGCCATAATAAAGGATATTGAGCCTATAATTTGTGATCTTAGAGAAGCTAAATAAGAAGGTGAACCCAAAGAAAAACATATAGCTATCCTCCTGGGTATTGGAAAGAGACAATATTGCCAGGCAAAAGTTAGGAGCATGGGGGTGGGGGAGGGATGGGGGTAAGAGGTAATGGGGAGAGAAAAGGGAGAAGGGGAGGATGGGAAGAGCTTGTGGGAATGGGATGCTTGGGATAGATGAAGGGTGGTTATGGGAGCAGGGAATTAGATATCTTAATCAAGGAAGTCATTTTAGGGTAGGCAAGAGACTTGACTTCCCAGGTGTCCAAGGAGATGTCCCTAGCTTGTTTCTTGAGCAGCTGAGGAGAGGATGCCTAAACTGGCCTTATCCTATAGCAACACTGATGAATATCTCGCATATCACCATAGAACCTTCATCTGGCGATGAATGGAGATAGAGACAGAGACTCACATTGGAGCACTGGACTGAGCTCCCAAGGTCCAAATGAGGAGCAAAAGGAGGGAGACCATGAGCAAGGAAGTCAGGACCGTGAGGGGTGCTCCCACCCACTGAGATGGTGGGGCTGATCTAATGGGAGCTCACCAAGGCCAGCTGGACTGGAACTGATGGAGCATGTGATCAAACTGGACTTTCTGAATGTGGCTGACAATAAGGGCTGACTTAGAAGGCAAGGACAATGGCACTGGGCTTTGATTCTACTGCATGTACTGGCTTTGTGGGAGCCTAGTCTGATTGGATGCTCACCTTCCTAGACCTGGATGGAGCGGGGAGGACCTTTGACTTCCCACAGGGCAGGGAACCCTGACTGCTCTTTGGACTGGGAGGGAATGGGGAAGGGGGACTGGGGGAGAGAGAGGGAAATGGGAAGAGGGGAGGAGGTGGAAATTTTTAATAAAGAGGAAAAATCAATCAATCAATCAATCAACCAATCTGGCTAATGACAAGTCAAGGCCGGGCATTTATAATTAAGAGAGAGTGAAAAAAAAGAGATTGGTCATCAGATAACTTTAAGGCATTGCTCACAAATGTATCAAAAAATGGCAAACATGAAAAATCACAGAGAGGGACACAACCAAAATAGATCTGTATCCTCACAGGGGAAGGCTCATAACCTAGGGTACCACACTGTCAGGGCCCTGACAGACTCAGCAAGTGATAACTAGAGTCCAGCAGGCCGACCTCAGGTGAGTGATTCTCTGATAGGGAGCCCCACCTGGAAAGGCTGTGGAAAGCAGTTGCTCCTGTGTGTAATTTCTCTCATGAGTCACCTTCATTTCTATCCTAACAACTTCATTTCTTCATTGGAATAACTTTGGGTGTTTTAACACTGCTTATGTGTTGTCTCATGAATAGATTCCACCCACTGCATGCATACACACATAGTCAGCGTGACTCTTCATTAGGATGTATAATTTTGATATCTAGACTATATACTGGGGATGCTTTATAACTGGATCTATTTGTTCCATGAGGACTGTAGACAATTAAAAGGCTGCCTGCTTTGTTCTTGTTTACTCAAATGAATATAATTTTTTTTGTTTTTCCATATAAAGTTGATTATTGTTCTTTCAAGGTCTGTGAAGATTTGTGTTGGGATTTTGATGGTGATAGTTTGAATCTATAGATTGCTTTTGGTAAGACTGCCATTTTTATTATGTTGATTCTACCTATCTAAGAGCATATGAGATCGTTCCATTTTCTGCTATCTTCTTCAATTTCCATTGTTGTAACATGAGTTGGGGTTTCTGGCCTGTCCAGTTTCCCCAGCCGTTAAGTACCATAGAAAATCTTATAGAGGGCCGTGCGGTGGTGGCGTACGCCTTTAATCCCAGCACTCGGGAGGCAGAGGCAGGCGGATCTCTGTGAGTTCGAGGCCAGCCTGGTCTACAAGAGCTAGTTCCAGGACAGGAACCAAAAACTATGGAGAAACCCTGTTTCGAAAAATCTAAAAAAATAAAAAAATATATAAATAAAAAGAAAATCATATAGAGGTGTCCATAAGTTATAAACTAATTGGTCCATTAGCTCAGGCTTCATATTAGTTCTTATAACTTATATTAACCCATTATTCTTATCTGTGTTAGCCACATAGCTCAGTACCATTTTCAGTGGGGCAGGTCAAATCCTGCATCTTCGGTGTCTGGACAGGACTGGTTAAAGAGCTTCCTTCTTCCCACAATACTCCTGTTCTCCTTTCCCTGCCTCTACTTCCTGTCTGGTTGTCCTGCTTATACTTCCTGCTTGGCAACTCGCCAATAAGTGTTTATTTTAAACATAATTGACAGAATTCCCCTGCACCACTTTCTGCCTTTTTTTTTTAACAAAGTAAAATATACATAGTCCATTTTTGGGAATGTGGGCATAGTATTCCAGGCTACTTCCTGCTATTTGGGTATGCTGATAATCTTATAGGGACATAAAGAAAATTTAGAATTCTGCTGAAGTCCTGATTGGAGTATCCTGTGATTCTTGTTCATCTCAAGCAGCAGTCTTGAATCTGTTTTGGACGTAGAACTCAGAAATATGGGCCATCTGTTCCTCCTGGAGATTTCTCAGATGGTCTTCCTTGTCAAAACTGATTTTTCTTAACTCGGAATGAATCTACAGCCTCTCATTTCCTGTGGAAACAAAAACAAAATCTTTTCTCCAAAGTAACATGCTTTTTGACTTCAATTTTGAAGTCAAGGTATTTCAAAATACCTATCTTGGATTAATTCAGCAGCATTTATAAGCAAATATCTTTTAGCAGCTGTTGCTCCTTCCTCAGCATTCAAACAATTCAAAGAGAGCATAATAATATACAGTTTCCAGATTCTCTGTGTGTTTTCTATCTTTACATGGCTTTATTTTAAACTCTAATTTGTTTATTTTTAATTTTGGGCTTTCTGAGACAGGATTTTTATGTATTTTGTCCTGGAACTCATGCTGTTGACCAGGCTGTCCTTGAGTTCACAGAGATCTGCCTGTCTCTGCCTCCTGAGTGCTGGGTTTAAAGGTGTGTGCCACAACACCCAACTACTCTCTTTCTTATTATTTTATTTTAAGGACTTTAACCTTTTTTTTAAGCCTGCATATATTTTTAACACACTGTAAACTATTTAGAGCTTTTCTTTGTCTTTGAATCTCTCTTTACTGTATCTCTTTCTATTTCTGATCACATGAGTCTGTAATTTGCTAAGCGTAATGGGTAGGATTAAAGCCATGGTTTTGATGGCTGCTTTCAGAGATTCCAGCCTAATGGCGGAGGTACCGGCTGGAGTCACGTTTATTGCCACAACTCTATTGCATTTTAAGGTCCCTGCCAGAAAGCAAGCTGCAGCAGTATGCTCACACACTGCACTCAGATTCTCTGTAGTTGGACTGCCTGCCTGAAAGAGTCAGAGTTTGCGTTGGCAGGAAGGCCCAGAAAGCTAGCATTTTAAAACAGCATGCCTTTATTCCTGCTGCAACTGAAAACCAAAGTGCATGTGTTCAGCTTTTCATAAACACCATTTAAGTATTTTGTGGCAGGACCTCTTCAAAAAAAAACAAAAACTGAGTCAGGAAGCCTCTCTTAAATGAGAGTGCTTGCTTCACTCTAGCAAGCAGAGCAGACCTGAGAAATTGCTGCTACCAAGGAGTCATGCTATTCTTTTCTGTCTAGAATTACTTCCCAAGCTCTCTCAGGTTTTATGTGGATGCAGTTGTCCACGTGGGCACCATTCTGTAACATGAGGGCCTGCTATTTTGAAGTTTCTGTCCTGCCAAGTTCCCATAGCCAGTAAGTCCCAAAGAAAACCACATAGTGGTCTCCATAAGTAATAAACTGATTGACCCATTAGCTCAGGTTTCATATTAGCTATTATAACTTACATTAACCCATTATTCTTATCTATGTTAGCCACATGGCTCATTACCTTTTCCAGCAGGGCAGGTCACAGTCTGCATCTTTGGTGTCTCATGGGACTGGGGAAGGAGCTTCCTTCTTCTTAGAATTCTCCTGTTCTCATTGCCCCGCCTCTACTTCTTGTCTTGTGTCCCATCTATACTTCCTGCCTGGCTACTGGACAATAAACGTTTATTTAAAACATAATTGACAGAATACAGAATTGTCCAACTCCATAAGGCACGCAAGCGCTTCAGGATTCTTGTTATATTGCATCTGTTGTTGGAATCAGAGACATGGATGCTGGTCCTCCAATCAATATCTCCTTTTTATTCACCTCAGGTCTCCAGATCATGGGCTGCTGTCACTCACATTTTTATGTGCTGAGCTGAGATGAGCCTTTCCTCTCTGGAGCTGGTTTTTGACAGTGTTTTATCATTGCAGCAAAGTCGCATACGAGGACTGGGAGCTTGCCTTTCTTCTACATAGGGTTGTTGTGGAGAGAGCAAGAGCAAGTTCTCCCCTCTCTCTGGCTTCCTGCCTCTCTCTGCTTGTTGGGGAACTGTTCCTCATGGTCCTCAGCACACCAGACCCTTGAGGTCTAGAATGCTGAGCTAAATAAATCTCTTTTCTGGATAAAGCAGCCAGCTTCAGGATTTCAGTTACAGTGACAGAAAACTGACTAATACAGTAGGAGTGTCTGACTCACGGAGCGGCTCAGAAAAGCAGTCTACAACATTATGCTTCCTTTTCTAATGAATAGCACATTTGCCTGTAGCTCTAGACTGACTATGACATCACTACAATGTGTATAGTGTGTCCCACACACCATGGAATGGGTACAGTTGACTCAAACCTTGCAAGTCTTCCACTTTGCAGGAAACACTGAATTCTTCATTGGAAACCATTTGAACCAAGCTGAACAACTTAATTTAGGGAGGGCCTAGTAGGTCAAAGGTTCAAGCAGCACCAGAAGCCTACAGCTGATGAAGAGAGCGATGTCAATCTCCACCTGGACCGTTTCTTCCCGGTACCTACAGCTGAGGGAGAGAGCGATGACTTCTCCACCTGGTCTGTTCCTTCCCAGCACCTACAGCACGGAGAGAACGTTGCCAATGCCAATCTCCACCTGGACCGTTTCTTCCCGGTACCTACAGCTGAGGGAGAGAGCGATGACTTCTCCACCTGGTCTGTTTCTTCCCAGCACCTACAGCACGGAGAGAGCGGTGCCAATCTCCACCTGGACCGTTTCTTCCCGGTACCTACAGCTGATGAAGAGAACGATGACAGCCTCCAACTGGACCGTTTCTTCGGCACCAACTGGACCGTTTCTTCCCGGTACCTACAGCTAATGGAGAGAGCAGTGACTTCACCAACTGGACCGTGATTTCTTCACCAGCTGGAACGTTTCTTCCCGGAGCCTACAGCTGATGGATGGAGCAATGACAGCCTCCAACTGGACCAACTGAGACGAGGTCAAACAAATGTTTATTCATGGAAGCGACACTAATGAGAACAATGGATTTTGGTCTTGTTGGCAGAGCACAGACTCCTGTAGACATAGGTATTCCATGACCTTGGTGTCAATATTACGGGAGCTCATTCTCCTCCCTCCAGTACTGCAGAGTTGAGTGTAGGTATTTGTCCACATTAACTTTTCTTCATTGTCCTAAGTGACTTTCTTTTCTCAGTTTTGAATCTCAATGATTAGCATGGAGGAATCAGCCTGGAGATTCACTTGTCTTTTTTCTAGAAGAAAGGCATCCCCCTGCCTTGATGTTCTCACACCCAGTTCTTCCTTCAGGCAGTCTGACATTCCCCACCCCCAGCATTCCCTCCCCTATTCCCCCCTTAGGCAGTCTGGTATTTTTTAGACGTGACTGTATCTGAGTTCCTAGGACTGCTCGCTGACACCTGTCATGTTCATCTTTAAAATAATAGGCAGGGTTTCCCCATCTTTACTAGGACCTAGGCTGTGTGACATCTTTAATTACAAGAAGCCATCTTCACCAAGTGTCTGTAGTTGACAAATACTTCAGACTTTTCCATGTCTTTGTAGTCTAAGTGAAGACAGACAAGGATGAATATCAGAATTGTCAAGTTTGGAGGAGGAGGGAACACTTCTCTCTCTCTCTCTCTGTGTGTGTGTGTGTGTGTGTGTGTGTGTACTCACAGACCTGGAGCAGCTTCAATGATGACGTTTACAATAAGAGTGGAAAGAGCTGTGCTTGGCATCTTTCTCCTGAACACAACATGTGCCCTAGCAGAGCTCTCTAATGAGACTGGGGAAGACATCCACGGGTGCTTTCTTTAGTTCAGAAGGCAGAGCATGTTCCAAATACATCTCACCAACAGTATGGAGTGGGTAGTGTCAACAGATGTGAACTTATTTCTCTTTTCTTTAATCCTTATAGGCAGAACCCCTTTTTACCAGGAGCACCTCTAAATCCAGGCTCTTAAACAAAGCAGGAGGGAGCTCGGTTGGTAAAGATCTTTGACATATGTTCTAGTTTTGTTTCTGCTGTTCTAACAAATACTTCACAGGGAGGGAAGGGCTTATTTAACTCATAAATCCATGTTATAATCCATCACTTTAGGAATTTAAAGACAGGAACTCAAGCTGCTTGTCATATCACACCCATAGTCAAGAGCCAAGAGAATAAACTCATTTTTGCTAGCTTGCTTCACTCTTAGACAGTTCAGGGCTCAAGCTAGGGAATGGTGCCACCCACAGTGGGCTGGGTCTTCCTACATCTATGAACAATCCACGAATAACCCCAGTAAACTCCCTGCATCACCACTCTGGCCTGGGAGGAGCCTTTCTTTGGTCTGTCATGGGCTGCTCTCTACTGCAGCAATTCCTTAACATCGAATCCTCAATTTTCCCTTCTATGGATTCAGTTTTTCTACCAGCTGATGCCCACCAGCAGATCCCTTTTCTGCCTCTACTGCCCAAAGTGGGAAGATCTTTCTCTGTGACAAAAGCCTTGTGGAGGGATGCTGATTGGCCTGCACAGACCACATGACTTCCTGGAGGTTCACCACCAGGACCAGGTTTTCAGATGACTAGGTCTTCAGGTCATGTGTCCAGTCCTGTGGATGTATCCTCCCTGGGGTAATCAGTGTCACCATGACTTCATGGGCAAGGATTTCCCAGGCTATCAGGCAGAACTGTGAAGTGGTGGTTGTCAACCTGGCTGCATGAGTGTCAAGGATGGGTAGCACACACTTGTGCGTGTGAGGGGAATTTCCAGAGAGGGATGGCATGTGGGACAGTAACTGGAATAGACCCACCCTGGTATTACCCAAAGGGACGGTAGCCCAGGGAGACTAGGGGATCGGGAAGAAGTGGGTGTGCAAGCACCTTTTTTGAGGAATCCTCCCATTGTTGTAGCCATCCTCCAAGGACACCACGCTAACTCCTTCTGCCTGCAATGTGAACTCAGTGCTAGGGAGATTCTAGGTCACCAGCAGCAGATGGAAACTGCAGAAGCATCCAGCTTCCAGACCGCGCCTCCATGTTGTCAATGGGGAATACACCAGCCTTTATGTTAACCAGTCCAATACATCTTCCAGGAACAGTGGGATGGCTCATCAGGTAAAGGTGTTTGCCACCAAGCCGGATGACCTGGGTTTGTTCTTCAGAACTTAAAAACACAGAATAGTAAAATAGAGCCGGGCAGTGGTGGCACACGCCTTTAATCCCAGCAGTCAGGAGGCAGAGGCAGGCGGATCTCTGTGAGTTCGAGACCAGCCTGGTCTACAAGAGCTAGTTCCAGGACAGGCACCAAAACCACAGAGAAACCCTGTCTCGAGTAAACAAAAAAAAACAAGGGTTGGCAAGAGACTTGAACTTGGAATGGCTACCAGATGCCCAGGGCAATGTCCCAAGTTAGTTCATTGGGGCACCTGAGGATAGGGAACCTGAAATGAACCTATCCTATAATCATACTGATGAATATCTTGCATATCGCCATAGAACCTTCATCTAGCGATGGATGGAGATAGAGCCAGAGACCCACACTGGAGCACCGGACTGAGCTCCCAAGGTTATAATGAGGAGCAGAAGGAGAGAGAACATGAACAAGGAAGTCAGGACCATGAGGGGTGCACCCAACCACTGAGACAGGGGGGCCGATCTATTGGGAGCTCACCAAGGCCAGCTGGACTGCTACTGAAAAAAACATGGGATAAAACCGGACTCTCTGAATGTGTTGGACAATGAGAGCTGACGAGAGGCCAAGGAGAATGGCACAGGAACTTTCATCTGGCGATGGATCGAGAGAGAGACAGAGACCCAATTTGGATCAACCATCTGAGCTCTTAAGGTCCAAATGAGGAGCAGAAGGAGGGAGAACAAGAGCAAGGAAATCAGGACCACGAGGCGTGCACCCACCCACTGTGACAGTGGAACTGATCTATTGGGAGCTCTCCAAGGCCAGCTGGACTGGGACTGAATAAGCATGGGTTGAAACTGGACTCTCTGAACAAGGCAGACAATGAAGGCTGATGAGAAGCCAAGGACAATGGCACTAGGTTTCAATCCTAATACATGAACTGGCTTTGTGGGAGCGTAGCCTGTTTGGATGCTCACCTTCCTGGACCTAGATAGAAGTGGGAGGACCTTGGTCTTCCTGTAGAGCAGGGAATTTGGACTGCTCTTCAGTATCGAGAGGGAGGGGGAGTGGACTAGGGGGAGGAGAATTGGAGTGGGGATAGGGAGAGGGGAGCGGGGGGAGGGGGCAATATGTGGTAGGAGGGGGAGGGAAATGGGAAACGGGGAGCAATTGGAAATTTTAAGTAAAAAAGAATAAAAAAAAAGAATAAAAAAAAGAATAGTAAAATAGGAATATGAATTAAGATATTGTATAAAATAATAGCATGAATGATAAGTAAATCTCCTTCCATGACCACTCTTCCTCTGGAGAATGCTGGCAAGTAAAGAGGAATGGTTAATTGGCTGGTAAAAACTTCAAGTTGAGAGAATTGGTCTAGATATTCCTGAGATGAGAGCATTAGCTATGTTAAAAACTTGTCCACACCTTCTTAAAAGATGGGTATTGGAAGAAATGATGCAAATCCTGTGGGTGGAATTGTCAAGAGCTCATTCTCACACCTTCTGCTTAGTCACATTGCAGATGAAGGCAACCAAAACATAAGCTTTCATTGACAGGCATGAAGTCTTTAAATGGTGTTTTCCTCTTCCTTCTCATTTCTCCTTTGCTTCTGAGTAGGGTGTGTGTGCCTGTGTGTGTCTCTGTGTGTGCACGTCTGAACATGTATGAGAGAGTGTCATATGTAGAGAGAAGGTGTGTGTGGGGAATATGTTTGAATACAGACATGGCTGTGTGTGCCATGGCACACACATGGGGGTCAGAGGTCACCTTTGGGTGTTGGTCCTTGTCCTCCACTTGTTTGAGACAGGGTTTCACAGCCACTGTATTTACAGGCTGTGGTCTATGAGTTCCTAGGAACTCTCCTGCCTCTACCTCCCATCTTACTGTAGGAGTGCTGGGATCACAGGTGTGCAAACAAATGATTCTGACATTACATTGGTGATGAGGCCTTGAACTTGAGACCACAAGCTTGCACAGAACCACCTTCCCGCTTCCTTCTAATGGAAGGTGGTGATGGTACCTGCTGTTGATGTAGCCCTCTTTCGAACTGTGAAGAAAAAGCCAAAAAACATGAGCTGCAAATCAGGGCCATCAGGTGTTTCCTTTAGAATTTTGTTATATAAGAAAAGCAATCCCTCCACACCCCATTCATTTCAATCACTAAGGTCAGCTGCCTGGTACTCGCATCCCAAATACTCCTAATGGTTGGTATTCTGGAGCCTCTGGGGCCACTTTTAGCCATAGATAAAGTCTCAAAGGCAAGAGATGATGTTTCTTAGAGTCCTGGACCCAGCAGTTTTGTGATCTCCATCAATTCTGCCACCTGAGATGAAGACAGCATTATTCTACTGCCCATAAGAAACTGCTCCCCTTTTACAAACCTCAGGAATGGCTAATTTCTGCCATTTTCCCCCTTTCCTTGGGAGATGAGTTCATTAAGCGTATCTTCATTTATGTTGTGTGCTTTAGTGTACTCCTCCTGGCATTAGCATCTATTCCTTTTACTTCTTCACAGCTCTGATCTCACAAACCTCCAATCTTTACCAGAGATTTTATCAAATGAAAAGTGTAGTTCTTAAATCAAGTGTGGTCACAAAGAACTCTCCCTGGGTTAGCTAGAGAACAAAACTGTCATAACTGTGACCTGAATTCCAACTCTCCTGCTGAAGGCAGAGCTACAAGCACAAGGCAGAGCCGCGGGTCTCCCCAGGTGTATATGGTTGCTGCCAAGAGGGAAGGCCTGAGTTCGATCCGTAGGACCCACAAGGTAGGCGAGAACTGACTATCAATTATTCTGTGACATCCATACATGTGAAGTTAAAATTTTGAAAAGGAAATAAATTTAGTTTTCTCTGGGCAGAGAGGTTTGGGTCAGTCTCCCAATGGAGTTGGTGTGAACGGCATGACAACTTAACCTGTCCTTCTGTCCCTGTGACTGGTGTCCTGTGACTGCTTCATTATTTAGCCTGGAGCTGGGCTGCACCCACATCTGATAAAGGCCCTTTTCCTGTCCCTTGCTTCGCCTTAACTCTCAATGTCTGTGGTTCTAAAAAATTAATTTCATCTCAGCCTGGGTGGTCATATGACTCAGGCCTGGCTAATCAGAACATCACACTACCTTGTACTCAGTGATTGGCTCAATAACAGCCACGTGACTAGTCTGGGCAATGGAGCTGAAGATACTCAGTGATAGGACTTTCTGTGAGGCTGACTGGAACTAAATATCCTCTTCTCACAGGGGGCCTGGGAGGGCAGAGTGGGCTGATGCTGCCTGGGCTCCGACTCCTGAACCAGGACAAGTAGCCGGAATTCATGGCCATATCCTCTGTAGTGTAGCACAGGTCTCATACTAAAGGAATTTGCTTCCTATTGGTGCAGGACCTCCCTTTCCCTCAGAAACCTCAATTCTTTGGAGACAAGCTTTGTCTGACAGGAATGAAACTGCCTCAGACTCCCACTGCATGGCCATCATTGCTAGAGTCCTTGTGCCTGGATGTAGAATCTCCCCTAGCATCACCGTCTCTCTGCAGCTCCCATCTTTCCTCACATACTAGTAAAGATGCGGACTCACATAATAAGGAAATATACAAAAATCCATGGAAAACTTTAAAGTTGAAATATAAAATGAGGCAAAAAAATCTGAAAGAACAAATAAGTTGACAATGCCTTGTATTGTACCGGGATAATTCACTGATGGATCAAACAGTCTAAAGAAATAACTGTAATGATCCACAGATATTCCATTAGCCCATGAAACTGAGGCAGGTTTATCTTCAAATCTTTTTATAAAACAAACTCTTCTCGTAAAGCCCTTACGCTCTAGCCAAGTAAAGACACCTTGAAAAGACACGAGTGTCTGACAGGGGCAATGACTACGAACATTAAAATATCCTTAAGGATAGCACTTGCTCCTTTACTTCTTAGTCAGTAACACATTAAATGATCATTCTTCATGACCAAGATACCTTCTGGGGAACACAAGAATCAGTCTACAAACAAAACTAGACAAAAGAGCAAGCATAGTCCCACATCAAGAAAACATAGTCACCCCAGTAAAGAAGTGAGGGCCACTGCCAGGGACAAACATAGAATGAGAGAATGTTTTACTATCAACAATCCTATTCTAGAAACAAGAAAATATTTATTTTCATCATAGTCAGAAGAGAAGATGAATTTCCTGTTAATAGGAACACTGCTCACCTGACATTGGGAGGGAGGTGACACACGGATGGTAAATCTTCACAGTTCCTTACTGTGTGCCTACAACCAGAAAGTTAAAAAAAAGAGCACAGTTAAGAATGACAAAGAAGTCAAATAAAAAGGAAAATCTCAGTCAGTGAAAGAATAGAAATAATAGTCACAATTTAAAACAAAATTAAATATGGTAAAAAAAGAATCAATAAATGTCAAACACCAAAAGGCAAACAGAAAAAAAGGGAAACTCAATTTTTCAGGACCCACCTAGTTTAAAGTGTCCAAATCTGTGAGAAATAACTGAGTCCAAATCCTTATCCACCAACCACTACTCCTCTGTGATACAAGGACAGAACCCAGTCCAGGTAGCACCTTACAGACTGGTCTCTAGCTGACCTCACAATGACTCCCTGTGATGTCATTGCACTGGACCAATCACAGCTGAGAAAATGACAGTGGTCTGCTGGAGTTGTTTCCCCCGCTCACTTTCATTTAATTTTTTTGTTTAAAAGGTTTTTCCATTTTATATAACAACCACAGTTCCTCATCTCTCCCGTCCTCCCCCCTACACCTTCTCTTCAACCAAGTCCCATCCATTCCTCATAAACGGCATGGCCTGCCATTGGGAGTCAACAAAGATTGGCATTTCAACCTGAGGAGGACCAAGACCCTCCCATGTATCCATGCTGAGTTAGGTATTTCTCCATAAGGAATGGGCTCCAAAAAGACAGTTCATGCCCTGGGGATAAATCCTGGTCCCACTGTGCCCAAGTCACAGAACTCTCACCCATTTTCAGAGGGCCTAGTTCAGTCCTATGCGGATTTCCCATCTGTCAGTCCAGTGTCAATGAGTTCCAACTAGTTCAGGTCAGCTGTCTCTTGGGTTTTCCCATCATGATCTTGACTCGTTTGCTCCTATAATCCCTCCTCACTCTCTTTAACTGGACTCCAGGAGCTCGGCCCAGTGCTTTCTCCAGCAGCTTCTCTTAACCTACTCATTTATGGACCAATGCATTTAGTGTTTGCTTATGTTCACTTAATGGATTCTCTTGCTACACCCTCAGTGTCTTCCCTTCCTCTTCTCCTTCCTCTCCCTCTCTCACTTCTCCCTCCATCCTCTTTCTTTTCCTCCAATACCTTCCCCTCTTGTCCTTGACAGAGTCTTACTTACTTACTTACTGTTCAGCCTCCAATTCACTGTGTAGCCCTCAGGGTTGCAGCATACTCTACAGCCCCCAAAGATTAAGATCATAGGCATGAGCCCATGTCCTGGCTCTGAGTGTCCTTTTTTGGGTTCCAAAGTGAGTTAGTACTTGTCACCTTGCCTGGGTTAGAATCACCTAGATTCTGGTCTTCATGTCTTCTACTTCTTGCTTGAGTTTCAGTTTTTGATATCTCAATCTCCTGCATTTTCCTTCAGGATTTCAGCTAGCTTCCATGCCTCTGACCCACTATGGGCTCTTATCCCTTCAAAACTAAGCCAGACAGATATGCTCACTCTCTCTTAAGATAAACTTCTATCACAACAGAATGCTAATCAATAAACATGGGCTTAGCAGAGCTGGTTGCTCCCCATCCCCACCCTACCCATGCTGCCCAGAAGTCAAGGCAGACTCATTGCTGTCACACAGTCACACATTGACTGTGTCTCTTTCATCCACCTCCACCAGAGAAAGAATGGACTCTTCAAGTACCCTGAATTCATGGCCCCATTCTCTATGGTGTAGCACAGGTCTCATACTAAATGAACCTGCTTCCTATTGGTGCAGGACCTCCCTTTCCCTCAGAAACCTCAATTCCATGGAGACATGCTTTGTCTGACAGGAACGAAACTGCCTCAGACTCCCACTATGTGGCCATCATTGCTAGAGTCCTCGTGACTGGATGGAATTTCTTCTAGCATCACCGTCTCTCTGTAGCTCCCATCTTTCCTCTCTCTCAACTAAAGCGACAAACTCATATACCAAGAAAAGATACAAGAATCCATGCATACTTATAGTTGAAATATAAAACTAGGTAACACAATCTGAAAAAACAAATAGGTTGACAATCCCTTGTATTTTTACCAGGAAAACTCAGAGACAAATCCAACAATTTGAAGAAATGACTGCAATGATCCACATATATTACAGTAGTCCATAAAACTGAGGCAAGGGATACTTTCAAATCTTTTATGAAACAAACTCTTCATAAAGCCCTTACTCTCTAGCCGAGAAAAGACACCTTGTACAGAGACGAGTATCTGAAAGGGTCGTTGACTTAGAACATTGGAATATCCTTAAGGAAATTACTCTATCATTGACTTCTTAGTCATTGACACAATAAAATGGTCATTCTTCATGATCAAGATACCTTCAGGGGAACACAAGAATCAATTTACAAGCAAAACTTGGTAAAAGAGCAAGCATAGTCCAGCATCAAGAAAACATAGTCACCCCTGAAAAGAAATGAAATGCCACTGCCAGGGACAAACAGAACAAGAGAATGTTTTACTACGAACAACCCTATTCTGAAACATAAAAACATTTATTTTCATCACAGTCACAAGAGAAGTTGAATTTCTTGTTAGTAGAACCACTGGTCACCTGACATTGGTAGGGAAGTGATACATGGCTGGTGAATCTTCAGCAGAGTTCAGTAAATTCCTCACTGAATGCTTATAGATCAGAAAAATTTTTGAAAAAAACAATACCAAACAAAGCACAGTGGGGAATGATAAAGAAATGAGATTGGATGAAAAGGAAAATATCAGTCAGTGAAAGACTAGAAATAACAGCCATGATTTAAAACAAAGTTGAATATGGCCAGAAAGAATCAATCAATAATTGCCAAACATGGAAAGTCTAACAGAAAACAAGGGAAACTCACTTTTTTCAGGGTCACCCACATTGCAATATCCAAGAATAGGAGAAATAACTGAGTCCAAATCTTCATCCACCAACCAACTCCTCCTCTGTGATACAAGGACAGAACCCAGCCCCAGGCTGCTCCTTATATAGACTGGTCTCTTGCTGACCTCACAATGACTCCCTGTGATGTCACTTGCATAGGGCCAATCACGGCTGAACAAAACCTCAGTATTCTGCTGTAGTTCTTGCCTTCACTGCTCACTTTCATTTGAATAATTTTTTTATTATTTTCCTTCAAACAACTCCCAAGTCTTCTCCTAAAGGGTAAGGTCTACCATGGGATGTGATCAAAGTCTGGCCTTTCAATTTTAGACACATTCAAGCCCCTCTGCTATATCAAGGCTTAGAATTTTATTTTTCCATAAGGAAGGGGCTTAAAATAGCAGTTCATGCCCTGGGGATAAATCTTGCTCCCGCACAGTGGCCCCACAGAATGCCCAAATCACAGAACTCTCACCCATTTTCAGAGGGCCTCATTTGGTCCAATGCAGATTTCCTATCTGTCAGTCCAGTGTCAATGAGTTTCCAGTAGGTCAGTTCAGCTGTCTCTGTGGGTTTCCCCATCACGATCCTGACCCCTTTGCTCCTATAATCCCTCCTCCCTCTCTTCAACTGGACTCCAGGAGCTCAGCCCAGTGCTTCGTCCAGCAGCTTCTCTTAACTCACTCATTTATGGACCAATGCATTTAGTGTTTGTTCTGTTCACTTTGTGGTTCTCTAGCCCTCCCCCACAGTGTCTTTTCTTTCTCTTTTCTTTCCTCTCCCTTCTAAACTCTCCTCTCCCTCCTCCTTCCTTTGCTCTCTTCTACTCCCCTTTTGTCCTTGACAGATTCTTACTCTGTAGTTCCTGTGTGAGAACTGTGGCCCCAAGTTCACTATGTAATCCTCTGGGTTCCAGCATCCTCCACAGACCCTAAAGATTAGGAGCACACACAGGAGCCTCTAGTCCTGACTCTAAGTGTCCTGTGCTTCGGTTCCCATGCGAATTAGTCCTTGTCACCTTGCCTTTGTTAGAATCACCTAGGACACTGGTGAGAGACAGCACTGTATGCCTGTGAAGGAAGTCAAGGAAGAGCCACCCTGAATATGGATGGCACCATTCTGTGGGTTGAGAACCAAGATGGACTCCAAGAAGGACAAGGAGCTGGGACGCCTCCTCTCTGCTTCCTGCCTGCCTGAAGAATTTCCTCTGATATGTGGCGCTGCTGTCAAGATGTTATATAAAATACTCAAACCCAGACCTCTGAAACTCTGAAACAGAACGCATTCTTTGTCCTTTCATATTGTCACAGCGGTGAGGAACTGACCAATACAGTTGCTACATCTATAGGAATTAACCACATCAGTCATGTGATTTCAGCTCCTGTCTTCAACATCTCACAGCCTAAGGACTGAACTCCCTTGCTCATAATGGACCTTGTCTTTCCTCATTGGTCGAGAGCTCATGATATGTCCTGTTTCTTACTGTAATTGAGTCTCTTGGGTTACACTCTTTCTTCCCAGGGTCTTTTTCACCTACTGCTGCTGAAGGCCCTCACAGCAAAGCTTACATGAGTAATGAGTGCTCTAAAGGACTTGGACCTAACTCTCTGTAAGGTACCATGTCTCCCTAGATACAACCTTGCTGAAGTGGGCCAGAGGAGCCAATGTTTTAATTCCTGGAGGACCAGATTCTGTGGTCAAAGGGGACTGTCACACAACCCGAGCTTCCTCCCAGCTCCCCAATCAGGTAAAACTTATGCTAACACCTGCTTCTTAGAAAGATTCTTTATTAAGCAGGTAAGAAAAAACTGGCTGATTTCTGACTCTGGTAGGAAAGCAGCAGCAAATGACCTCTCTGGCTAAATTTTAAGGAGTAGGAGAAGGGGGTGGGCTGTGTTAGAATGGGCTGGGATGCTGTGGTAAAGGAGATAAGTGACAAGGGAAAAGGGGAAGGGAAAAATGGAGATGGGCAGGGGTTTTGTCTTAGAGAGACAAAAGACTATGTCTAGATAAATGGGGAATGGAAGAGGCTCATAGACAAATAATAGATTACCAAGTTAAAATGGGAAGACCTGTCTTACGAGGCGGTGTTTGACTTTAAATGGGCATGCTCATTAGGTGAGCCAAAGGGGACTTTTATAGCTGGACTTTGGTAGTCAGCCTGAGGAGGAAAGAGTGGCCGAATGAGGGAATAGACCTTGGTGGCCTGCTTTGGGAATGTAACCTAACGGTGTTTAGAAGGCAGAGGGATGGGGGAGAAGGGCTAGGCCTGTCAGAGCTATGCTTGACCCGGCCAGAGTCTCTTCAGTGGGCTACGAGTGACGACCTGAGCCAGGGAGTTGTCTCTTCATGTCACAGCTTCTCCCTCTCCCCTGTCTTTATACAAATGACTCCCAATTTCAGCTTTTCATCTGCAAAGCTCAGCCTGTGATGACTTGTAACTTCAAATATGACACTCGCGATTCCTCCATATTCTTCCATATCCTTCTTCCAGTGCTTCTCCTCCTGATGGATTGGTGTCTCTGTATGTGAATCTGGGTGGGCGTGGGGCTCTGCCAGCAGAGTGAGGGAAAGTGTTGCTGTGGAATCCCGAGGATAGGTTCTTAGAAGGAGTGGAGCCTCTGCCTGGCTGAAGCACAGCCGATAGGAATTGTGGTTCTTTGGTTCCCACATTCCTCCTGTTTCCCAGCCTTGTGTCTATGAGGAAATGAACAGAACCTTCACACAGTCTTCCCACCATCATGTTCTAAGTGCAAGGCCTCTCTGAGACTATGAGCCAAGACAAATCCATCCTCCCATAGGTTACGTCTGAGCACAGAGATACAGATGTAACTAATCTGGATGGATGGATGGATGGATGGATGGATGGATGGATGGATGGATGGATGGATGGATGGATGGGTGATGGAATGGGTGGATGGATAGAAGGATGGGTGGGTGGATGGCTTGGTAGATGGACAGACAAATGACTGGATAGATAGACCTCACCTGTCCTGTCTGTGGTAGTCTCACAAGCTTACCTGCCAACTGTTGGTATCCACTTGAAGGCCTTATAGTTAGAGTGTCCTGTAGTTCAGTGATAACATGTAAACCCCGTTTTAAGATAACTTCCAGAGCCTTGATCCAACCTTGATTTCCTTCCATGTTTCTGTCTCACTACCTGCATGAATTCAATAGGACAGCCCCACAGACTCATAGATTTGAATGCTTGGTCTTTGTGGTGTTTGGGGTGATGCTTCGTAAGAGGTATGAGGAGGTGTGACCCTGTTGGAGGAAGTCTGTCACTGGAGGTGGTCCTTGGGGCTCTAAATGTTCATCAGGCCTGCACTCTATCTCTCTCTATTTCTCTCTCTCTCTCTCTCTCTCTCTTTCTCTCTCTCTCTCTCTCTCCTTTTCATTCTGGTTTAGGTCTCATGTAAATTCATCAGTCCCAACTCATAGTCTTATTTAATAAAAATTATTCCTTGAATGTCTGACTTAAACAAAACCAAAGTGAGATTACATTTAAACACTTTTAAGTAGCTAAAAATGGGAATTTACTTCAGAATGAGTCTTGTGGGAACACCTTCATCTTGCCCCATCTTTAAATACATTTAGGAAGCACACGGAGTGTATGTAGCCACACAAATGGCACCAGATAGATGTCTTTGGCTTAGTTTGGTTCATGGTGTGGCAAGTAGAGTGGCAGAAGGGGGGCACTGCCTCTGGGAATTCTAGATTCAGATGATGAACGTTCCCTTGAAGAAAACATGCTTGCTGGGGCCCATTCTGAGAGTTCAGGAGTTACAGCTCCTATGTGTTTCTACAGATATGAATGCAGGAATCAGTGTGTGTGTTTTTCTCTGTTTTTGAGTGTGTGTGTCTATGTGTGTATGTGTCTGTGTGTGTGCATGTGTGTGTATGTATATGTGCATGTGTGTGTTTGTGTGTGTAGGTGTCTCTGTGTTTATGTGTATGTGTGTTTGCCTGTGTGTATATGTTTCTTTGTATGTGTGTGTGTGTGTCTGTATGTGTCTATGTGTGTTTGAATAGTGGAGGTATGAAAGGAAGAAAGAAGGTTCTATTTGAACAATCCACTATTCTCTCTCTTTTAGCTGAAAATAGATTCTTCTCTCATACAATACATCCTAACCACAGTTTCCCCTCGCTTCACTTCTCCTAGCTGCCCCACATATCCTGCCCTCTCCCACATATCCACTCTCCTTCTGTTTCCTCTTCAGAAATGAGCAGGCCTTAGGAGATGACAACCAAACAGTACAAAACAAGATACCACAAGTATCACAAGACAAAGCAAAAGCTCCCATATCAGGGCTGGAGAAGGCAACCCAATAGGAGGAAAAGAGTCCCAAGTGCAGGATAATAAGTCACAGATGCACCCTCTCCTACTATTAGTAATCCCAGAAACACACCAAACTAACAGCCATAACATACACAGAGAACCTGATGCAGACCATTGCAGGCTCCATGTTTGCTTCTTCAGTCTCTGTTAATCTCTGTGAGCCCCGCTTGGTTGATTTGGTGAACTCTGTCCTATTGGTGTCCTCCATCCCCTCTGTCTTCTAGTCTTTCCTCTCTATCTGCTGTGGGGTTTCCTGATCAGTGAATGGAGGGACCTGATAGAGACCTCTAGTGTAGATTCACCCTTCCAATAGTGTCTTGTAGTGGGTCTCTCCATCCACTGCCATCTTCTGCAGGACGAATCCCCTTTGATAACAATTGGACAAGACACTGATCTGTGTGTATAGCACAATATTAGGAATTAGGAAAGAAACCATAATTTCTTTTTCTATTTTGCCTGGTGTGTTTTGTCATACACTAGGTCTCTGGGCGTCCTGTCTCTGGCTTCTGGCCATCCAGGCAGTGTCCCTACATGGGCTCCCTCTTGTGGTGTGGGCCTCAAAATAAAGCAGTCATTGGTTGGCCACTCCTACAAGAATTTTGCCATCATTGCTGGCAGGACAGGTTGCAGACCTGTGGAGTAATGGGAACACTCATCCATTGTTTGTGGGAATGCAAACTTGTGCAACAACTTTGGAAATCAGTGTGGCGGTTTCTCAGGAAACTGGGAGTCAGCCTACCTCAGGATCCAGCAATTCCACTCTTGGGAATATACCCAAGAGATGCCCAATCATAATACAAAAGCATTTGTTCAACTATGTTCATAGCAGCACTATTTGTAATAGCCAGAACCTGGAAACAACCTAGATGCCCTCAATGGAAGAATGGATAAAAAAGGTGTGGCAATATACACTTATAGTTCTACTCAACAGTAAAAGACGATGACATCTTGAATTTTGCATGCAAATGGATGGAAATAGAAAAAACTTTACTGAGTGCGATAACCCAGACCCCAAAAGAGAAATATGGTATGTACTCACTCATTAGTGAATTCTAGCCATAAACAAAGGACATTGAGCCTACAGTTTGTGATCCTAGAGAAGCTAAATAAGAAGGTGACCCCAAAGAAAAACATATAGTTATCCTCCTGAATATTGGAAGTAGACAAGATCGTCAGGCAAAAGTTGGGAGCAGGGGGCTAGGCATGGGTTGGGGGAAAGGGGAGATGGGGAGATAGAAGGGAGAAGGGGAGGATTGGGGAGAGCTTGAGGGATTGGGATAATTGAGATGGAGGAATGGTGGATATAGGAGCAGGGAAGAAGATATCTTAACTAAGGGAGCCATTCTAGGCTTAGATAGCCTCTTGGCTCTAGAGGGGTTCCCAGGTGTCCATGGGGATTTCCCCTGCTAGGTCCGTGGGCAGCAGAGGAGAAGGTGCCTGAATTGGCCTTCTCCCATAGACACACTGATGAGTATCTTGCATATCACCATTGAACCTTCATCTGGCGATGGATGGAGATAGAGACAGAGACCCACACTGCAGCACTAGACTGAGCTCCCAAAGCCCAGATGAAGAGCAGAAGGAGGGAGAACATGAGCAAGGAAGTCAGGACCGCGAGGGGTGCATCCACCCACAGAGGCAATGGGACTGATCTAATGGGAGCTCACCAGAGCCAGCTGGACTGGGTCTGAATGAGCATGTGATCAAACCAGACTCTCTCAATGTGGCTGACAATGAAGGCTGACTGAGAATCCAATGATAACTACAATGGATTTTCATTTTACTGCATGTACTGACTTTGTGGGAGCCTAGTCTGTCTGGATGCACACCTTCCCAGACCTGGATGGAGGGGGGGCCTTGAACTTCCCACAAGGCAGGGCACCCTGACTTCTCTTAGGACTGGAGAGCGAGGGGGGGAGTATGGGGAGGGAGGGAAATGGGAGGATGGGGGCGGTGAAAATTTTAAATAAATAAAAATTAAAAAAATGAATCGATTTACATACAAAAACTGACAAAAAAGGGAAACATAATCCAACATTAAGGGAACATGGTCGGTCACCCATGAAAAGATATAAAATAACACTATGAGAAACAAACATGGAACCAGTAAAAGTTTTATTATAAACAATCCAACTAATGTAAAATTATTCATCTTTTGATTATCTATGGTCATAGAAGCAAAGATGAATTTCTTGTTAAAAGAAGTATTGGTCATATGACATGGCCAGAGAGATGACATGAATCTTCAACACAGTTGGGGAAAATTCTTACTGTACACATACAAACCAGGAAAGTTCACTGAAAAAAAAAAACGAAACTGAAACAAAACATAAAACAGAGCACGGCCAAGAATGACAAAGTAATGAGATCGGATAAAAGCAAAATCTCAGGCAGTGAAAGAATGGAAATAACAGCCACATTTTTCATTAGATTTTTTAAAAAATACCAATCCAAGTTCCCACTCTCTCCCCTTCTACCATTCCCTCCAAACACCCTCTACCCAATTTCCAGGTGGGTCTATATACGTTTTCCTTTGAGTTCACCTTATTACTTAGCTTCTCTAGGATCATGAACTAATATAGCTAGTATCTTCTAATGAGTGAGCACATACCATATTCATCAGTTGCTGGATGAAGGCTCTATGGCGATAATTAAGATAATCATCAGTCTGACTGCAGGGCAAAAGATTGGCACCCTTCTCCTCTATTGCCCAGGGTCCTAGGTGGGGTCATCCTTGTGGATTCCTGGGAGTTTCTCTAGAGCCAGGTTTCTGCTAACCGTATAATCCCTCAATCAGGATATCTCTCTCCTTGCTGTCATTTCTGTCCTTCCTCCATCTCGACCATCCTCAAGTTCTCCTCTACCCTCCTCCTCTCCTCCTACCCTCTCCTCTTCTCATACCCCCATGCTCCCAACCTTGCCAGTCCATCCTGTCCATTTCCAGTTTTCAGGTGGGTCTCTCTCTATTTTTCTTTGGGTTCACATTATTACTTAGCTTCTCTAGGATTGTGAACTACAGGCTCAATGTCTTTTGTTTATAGCTAGTATCCACGTATGAGTTAATACATACCATATTCATCTTTTTGGGTCTGAGTTACCTCACTCATGATAGTGTTTTCTAATTTTATCCATTTGCGTACAAAATTCAAAAAGCCATTGTTTTATACTGCTGCGTAGTACACTAATGTGTAAATATGCCACATTTTCTTTATCCAATCTTCTGTTGTGGGGCATCTAGGTTGTTTCAAAGGTTCTGGCTATTACAAATAATGCTGCTATAAACATAATTGAACAAATGCCTTTGTATCATGATTGAGCATCTTTTGGGTAAAGGACTAAGAGTGGTATTGCTGCATGCTGAGGTAACTTGATTCCCAATTTTATGAGAAATTCCTATACTGATTTCCAAAGTGGTTGACAAATTTGCATTCCCACCAGCAACGGATGAGTGTTCCCCTTACTCCATATCTTCTTCAGCATAAGCTATCATTGGTGTTTTTGGTCTTAGCCATTCTAACTGGTATAAAATTAGGTATTTCAGAGATGTTTTGATTTCTTTTCCCTGATAGCTAAGGATATTGAATATTTCCTTAAGTATCTTTTGTCCATTTGAGATTTTTCTGTTGGGAATTCTCTGTTTAGTTTTATACTTCATTTTAAAATGGTTACTTAGAATTTTAATGTCTAATTTCTTGAGTTCTTTATATATTTTTCAGATCAGTCCTCTGTCTGATGTGGGGTTAGTGAAGATCTTTTCTTATTCAGTAGTCTATCTTTTTGTCTTACTGACTGTGTCCTTTTCTTTACAGAATCTTCCCAGTTTCAGGAGGTCCCATTTATTTATTGTCATGGTCAGTGTCTGTGCTACTGGGGTTATAATTTGGAATTAGTCTCCTGTGCCCATGCATTGAAGACTATTTCCCACTTTTTCTTCTATCAGGTTCAGTGTGGTCCAAATTATATTTAGGTCTTTAATCCATTTGGACTTGAGTGTTGTGCATGGTGATAGATATGGATCTATTTTCATTCTTTTACAGGTTCACATCCAGTTATGCCAGCACCATTTGCTGAAGATACTTTCTTTTTTCAATTGTAAAATTTTAGCTTCTTTGTCAAAAATCAAGTGTTCATAGGTATGTAGATTGGTATCTGGGTCTTAGATTTGATTCCATTTGTCAACCTCTCTGCTTTTATGCCACCAGAGACAGACATGCCAAATCTCTCCTGGTAAATCACTGCCATGTGGTGATTAACTGAAATGAGTTAAATTAATGTAAGAGTAGGCCAGTAAGAAACTAGAATTATTTTGCCAAGCAGTGATTTACTTAATACCGTTTCAGTGTGATTATTTTGGGGCTAGCTAGCTGGGCAGCCGGAACGAACAAGCAGGCCCTCTCTTTTCAACAATTGGTGACAATGTGATGGACAAAATCTTTTTATAAACCTGAGATAGCTTAATTTTAAACACAAAAATACAGAATTTAACACAGCTTTTTGCTGTTTGCTGGCAGCATACCACAGCTCCTTTAAGAGTGGTTTTCCTGACTCAGCCATAGCAAAAGAAAACAAAACTACTCCCATATTCCCAAATATTGTTTATTAATGTTCTTTTATATTTAAAGGGGCATATGATATAGACTGAATAATTTGCATTGGTATGGAACTTGGTTTTTTGATACAAATTTAAGGTCAAATTTTGTTATATGTATATGTATTCCTGATATTGATTAAGGTATTGTGATTGCGTAGCTCATTTAAAAATATAACGTATAATTAAGAAATATAGGTTAAGAATCATCATTAATAGTCAAGCTTATAGTCACGTTAGTTAGATTTTCTAGATATGTAGAGATATATTTCAGTTAGATAGGTATTTTTTAAATCTTTCACAGACCTTCAGATTATGGCATTCAAATTTTTTTTAATAACTTAGGACTTTTCATGACAATGAGACACATCTGCTCCTGGCAACACAATCTACATCAAGAGGATGATGAGCATTGAAGAGACTCCTTATGGAGTTGGTAAGCCATTTGGGGAAGAAACTGCTTTTGCCTGGACTGCTTCCTGATATGCTGTAAAAACTGGACATGCAGAATCCACAGAGAAATGACCGCTAAAGGTGAGATGATCCTTCGAGATTTCTCTTCATGAAAGAGTCTGCAAGACCTTCTGCAGAATACAAAAGAAAGTGACTGCCAAACTGCCAATATAGGCGGAACTGTCTTTAAAATTTCTTGCTTTGTGGAGAAGTCTGCTGGATACTATGGGCCTGTGGGCTGAAGTTTGGATGCCCAAATGATATAGAACTTTGGGTAAATGCCCTGGCAGGGAAATGTCTCTGTCAATTCTAAAGTTTTGGAAGTTGTTTACAATGCACTTCCTGTTTACTTAGGTAATATAATATCCTTCTGGATTCTTAGATGGAGTTGAATAATAGATAGATAGTTATAATTATAGTTTTCCTTAGTTAGATAAAAAATAAAGTAGATATAAATATTGTAACTGTAATTCTTGCTTGATTACTGTTCTATGTAATTTTACTATGTTAAAGCTTTCCTTTTTGTTAAAACAGAAAGGGGGAATTGGTATAGGAGTTTTTTCTGTCTTTGTCTTGCTTTCATTGGTTAATAAAGAAACTGCTTTGGGCCCTTGATAGGGCAGAACTTAGGTATACAAAGAAAATTAAACTAAATCTGGGGGGAAAAGGCAGAGTCAGGGAGAGACAACATGGAGCCACCAGAGACAGACATGCCGAATCTCTCCCCGTAAGACACCGCCACATGGCTATGTACAGATTAATAGAAATGTCATAAATTAATGTAAGAATTAGCCAACAAGAAGTTAAAATAATGGGCCAAACAGTGATTTAATTAATACAGTTTCTGTGTGATTATTTCAGGTCTTGCTAGCTGGGGGGCCTGGACGAACAAGTAGCCACTGTCCTTGCAACAGTTTTTTATGAGCTGTAGGCGTTTTCTGGTAGAGTTTTTGGGGTCACTTATATATACTATCACATCACCTGCAAGTAATGAAAGTTTGACATCTTCCTTTCCAATTTGAATCCCCTTGATCTTTTTTGGTGGCTTTTGCTATTGCTAAAACTTTAATACGATGTTAAAGAGATTTTGAAAGGGTGGACAGCCTTGTCTAGTCCCTGATTTTAATGCAATTACTTTGAGTTTCTCTCCATTTAATTTGATGTTAGCTGTCAAATTGCTGTATATTGCCTTATTATATTTAGATATGTTCCTTGTATCCCTGATCTCTCCAAGATCTTTATCAGGAAGGGTTGTTGGATTTTGTCAAATGCTTTTTCAGCATCTAATGAAATGACCATTGGTTTTTTCTTTCACTTTATTGATATAATGGATTACATTGATAGATTTTCCTATGTCAAGGCAGTCCTGCATCTCTGGGATGAGGCCAGATTGATCATGGTGGATGATATTTTTTGTTGTGTTCTTGAATTCGGTTTGCCAGTATTTTATTGAGCATTTTTGCATTGATGTTCATGAGTGAGATTGGTCTGTATTTCTTTCTTGGTTGAGTCTTTGTGTGGTTTTGGTATCAGGGTAACTGTAGCCTCATAAAAAGAGTTTGGCAACGTCCCTTTTGTTTCTATTGTGTGAAACACTTTGAGGTATTTGCTCTTTTGGAAAGTTCTGGTTGAATTATGCACTAAAACCATTCGGCCCTGGACTTTTTCTGGTTGGGAGGTTTTTGATGACAGCTTCTAATCCTTGCAGTTATTTAAAGGTCTATTTAAATTGCTCACCTGGCCTTGATTTAATTTTAGTATATGAATATATCTAAAAAATGTCCATTTCTTTTATATTTTCCAATTTTGTGGAGTACAGGTTTTTGTAGATGACCTAATGATCCTCTGAATTTATCGGTGTCTGTTGTTATGTCCCTCTTTTCATTTCTGATTTTGTTAATATGGATGGTCTCTCTCTGCCTTTTGATTAGTTTGGATAAGGGTTTCTCTATGCTGTTGATTTTCTAATGAACCAGCCCTTTGTTTCATTGTTTTATTTGTTTCTATTTTGTTTGTTTCAGTCCTCAATTTGATTATTTCATGTCTTCTAATCCTCCTGTGTGAGTCTGCTTTTTTTGTTATTTTGGGTTTTTTTTTTTTTGGTTTTTTCGTGACAGGGTTTCTCTGTGGTTTTGGAGCCTGTCCTGGAACTAGCTCTTGTAGACCAGGCTGGTCTCGAACTCACAGAGATCCACCTTCCTCTGCCTCCCAAGTGCTGGGATTAAAGGCGTGCACCACCACCGTCTGGCATTCTTTTTGTTATAGAGCTTTCAGGCATGCTGTTAAGTCTCTAATGTGAACTTTCCTTGTTTTCTTTATGTGGAGACTTAGTGCTATGAACTTTCATCTTAGTAATGCTTTCATGGAGTCCCATTGGTTTGGAGATGTTGTGCCTTTATTTTTGTTGAGTTCAAGGAACTCGTTAATTTTTTCTTTATTGGTTCCTTGACCCAGGGGTGGTTAAGTAGTTCACTGTTCAATTTCCATGAGTTTTTAGTCTTTCTGAGAGTAGTGTTGTTCTTAAAGTCTAACTTTAATCTATGGTGATCTGATAAGACATAGGGGGCTACTCCAATTTTTTTGTATCTGTGGAGGTTTGCTTCATTACCAAGTATGTGGCCAATTTTAGAGAAGGTTCCATGAGGTGCTGAGAAGAAGGTATATTCTTTTGTGTTTGGGTGGAACATTCTATAGATGTCTGTTAAGTCCATTTGTTTCATGACATCTGTTAGATCTCTTATTTCTCTGTTACATTTCTGTCTAGTTGACATGCCCATTGGTGAGAGTGGAGTGTTGAAGTCTCCTATTGTTAGTGTGTGGGGTTGAATGTGCGATTTAAATTTTAATAAAGTTCTTTTACAAATGTAGGTGCTCTTGTATTGGGGCATCAATATTCAGGATTGAGACTACATCTGGATAATTGTTCCTGTTATAAGTATAAAGTGTCCTTCTTCATCTCTTCTGATTGATTTTAAGTTGAAATATGTTTTTGTTAGATTAGGATATCTACACCCACTTGTTTCTTAGGTCCATTTGATTAGAAAACTTTTTCCCAACCCTTTACTCTGAGGTAATGTCTGTCTATGAGGTTGAAGTGTGTTTCTAGTATATATCAGAAGGTTTGATCCTGTTTTTGTAGCCATTCTCTTTTAGCCTGTGTTTTTTTTTTAAATAGGTGAATTTAATCTATTGATATTAAGTGATATTAGTGATCAGTGGTTGTTAATTCTGGTTATTTTTGTTAGTAGTGTTTGTGTGCTTCCCTTATTTGGGTTATGTTGGTGGGGGGTTAGCAGATGCCTGTGTTTTTCTGGGGACAGTTAGCTTTCTTGTGTTGGGTTTTTCCTTCTAATACTTTCTATAGGGGTGGGTTTGTGGATACGTATTGTTTAAATCTATTTTTGTCACGGAATATCTTGTTTTCTTCATCAATGGTGATTGAAAGCTTTGCTGGGTATAGTAGTCTCGGCTTGCTCCAGGGTCTCTTAGTGTCTGCAGCACATTATCCAGGACCTTCTGGCTTTAATAGTTTCCATTGAGAAGTCGGGTATAATTTTGAAAGGTTTACCTTTATATGTTACTTGACCCTTTTCCTTTGTAGCAGTTATTCTTTATGTTTTGTGTTTTAATTATTACAGGGCCAGGGGATTATGTTTTTCTTTTCCATTCTGTTTAGTGTTGTGCAAACTTCTTATACCTTCAGAGAGATATTCTTCTATAGGTTGGGAAAGTTTTATTCTATGATTTTTTTTGGATATATTTTCTGTGTCTTTGAGCTGGAGTTCTTTTCCTTCGTCTACCCCTATTATTCTTTGGTTTGATCTTTTCATGGTGTCCCAGATTTCCTGGATGTTTTGTGTTACAAATTTGTTGGATATAATTTTTTTGACCAATGAGTGTACTTCTTCTATAATATCTATAGCACCGGAGATTCTTTTTTCTATCTCTTTTATTCTGTTGGTTATACTTGTCTCTGTTGTTACTGTCCATTCACCCATATTTTTCATATCCAGAATTCTCTTGGTTTGTGTTTTCTTTATTACCTCTATTTCAGTCTTCACGTCTTGAACTGTTTACTTCACCTGTTTGATTTTATTTCTTGGTTTTCTTTGATTTCTCTGAAGGATTTATTAATTTCTTCCAATTTTTTATTTGTCTTCCTTCATTTCCTTAAGGGAGTTTTCATTTCCTCTTTAAAGTTCTCCATTATTTTCATAAATTTATGTTTAAAGTAATTTTCTTCTACTTCTTCTGGATTAGAATTATCAAGACCATTGGGTTCAGGTGTTGCCATGTTGCTTTTTAGGTTGCTGGAGGAATTCTTGCATTGTTGCCTACCCATATCTTCCCTCATATGAGCCCGACAGTGTCTTTTGGGTCTTGGTCCAATCCCTGCAGTGATTGTCTGAGTGTTTGGGAATTTTTCTTGGTCTGCTCTGTGCTGTAAATGTCTGACTCAGAAAGCCTTTGAGGGCTCTATAAGCCCACTCTCTTAGTCTTCTCCCCGGGTTTGCTCTCTTGGTATTCTCTCTTGGTCCCCTCATTGTTGTAACAACAGCTCTTGGTCTCCTCAGCATTGTAGCAATCTTGAAGCTCTTAGGCGAGGTGTCACATTTAGCTTGCATGGTCAAGTGGATTATGTTGAAATTTGGGGAGTCTATTCTCAGGAAAAGACAAGGGAGTTGCGGGAGGGACCTGGCATTCTGTCCCACTGTGGAGGTCCTAGAGTGTGCATTGTCCGGCAACATGGCTGTTCATTCACCCCTTATGTCCACTCAGTATTGGAGCAAGTTGTATTTCCTCCCCATGTATTCTTTATTTTAACTGGCCTTCCTTTCTTCGTTCATTTGTTCTTTCTTCCTTTCTTTATCCTTCCTTCCTTCCTTCCTCTCTTTCTATATTGGAGATAGGGTTTCATGTAGTCCACCCTAGCCTCAAACTCACTGTTTACTTAACATAGTCTTTAACTGACTGATCCTTCTGCTTCTATGTCTTGGGCACCAGGCTTTCAGGCTTGCATCACTATGCCTAACTCAACCTAGGTGAGTGAAAGTTTTTATAAATAATTGGAGTGGCATGTCTTTGCAAAATAATCCTTCAATGTTAAAGTCATGAAGAATAAGAAAAATGTTATAGTACTAGCAATTAAAAATAATGTCATCAAATACATATCAGATTATCTATACATACAGAAATATGAATGACTGCTTGGTAAAGAACAAAATAATACCATGATTTATGTGTTTTACTGATCTCAAGGAGTTTTCTGTTTTCACAGTATAGGGGACAAGCTGTAAGGAAGAGAGAGGATCTCTTCACAGGATAAATCCTAATCTGTCAGATCCCAAGGGCCAAGAGAGAGAATCAGATGTGATCCAAGGACACTCAGATATTTTCCTGTTGCATCTGTTATGATAGAGCATCTGTGTGTTTTCCAAATCAAGAAGGTAAGTACCCCAGTCGTCAGCACAATGCTTTTTGCAAGGAGGATTCTGGAGAGTGGAATAGATTCTACACCCTAAGGGTTCATGGATGGCATTTCTGCTCCCAAAAAGGGGTCACTGGAGAAATACCACTCCCACCTACTATTGAAAACACAGACAGAAAGCAGGCATATATGAACCAAGGAGTAAGTCAAGTCAGATTCCAACCTGCATTGTCTTGATTGTAAACTTCATAGCACAGTGAGAAATAAGTGTCTAAGACTTAACTCACACAGTGATTGACACTTTTGTTGCAGCAGCGTTAGCTGCTCCAATGACCCCTGAGGACTAATAGAGGTCTGAATGCTCTAAAGGTCAAACCACTTGCACTCACCTTCTCATAGGCAGGCAAATAATGATTCCTAGTTTTATCATTGACCTTGGCAGGCTAGCCACTTTCTCAGCTGGAGAATGTAAGGTTGATGGAGAACTGAGTAATCAACCCATCACATCTTCATTATACATGTCAATGGTGAAAACAGATATCTGCCAGAACCCTCCTCCTCAGATTTTACAGTCGAAAACCATAAAAGGCAGTGGTAAAATAGCTTCCCCTCTGACAGGGCTGTAGAGCCAGTAATAACAGATTTTTACTTGCAGACTAGCAATTCTTTTAGGACTCTTCTTGAGATAGGTTCCCTTTATGTAGCTTTGTCTGGCCTGTATATGTACTATGTAGACAGACTGGCCTTAAACTCACATAATTCTGTTCCATTTTTCACCGAGTGCTCAGATAAAGGCAAATGCCACCACCTCCACTCGCATTCCCATTTGAATGTTCTAAAGGGATAGCAAGCAAGGCTGCTCTCTTCCTCCATTCTGCTGTTAGTGTCTGGCTCATTTTCTACTTTTGAACATTATAACTAACACATCTATGAATATCCCAGGGATGTATTTTTATTTCTCTTGTGTGTTTATCTGATAATGGAACTGCTGGGTTATTGGTTACTCCATGTTTAACTTTCTGAGGAAAACCCCCACAGTTCCACAGAAAATTCAGTTTGAAAAGTGTGGTCTATCATAGGAAAGAGGAGACCTGATGATCAATCTTCACAGCTCAGAACAGCCTTCTCCCAAAAAGCTTCATGCAACCCTGCTGTCTGTACCAGACTCTATGAGTCAAAATCAGCCTGACTGTTTGTAGATTCCCATGGTAACCAGGGTCATGGCTGTAATTGTCAGAACTGGGAGATAAGTCATTCGGATCCTTCTCTTTACTGCCCTCTGTGTCCATCCATCCAAAGCTCTCAACTTGAATGTCCCTGCTGAAGACTAGTCAAAGAGAGACCAGACTCCACCATTTCCTATTCTACAGGACACCGACAACCCCTCTCATTTTTCCCTCAATTCCAAAGCAATCTTCTTAACTTAATTTAGTGTATGCATGCCCAAACACCCAGGCATTGGGTCATGAGTCCTTTGCCATTGTGCTGTTCACTCAAGACATGACATAAGTATTTCCCAGACTACAGATACCATACACACCTCTATCCTCATGTCCTTTCCATGGAGGGCACATTTGGTGGCAGTGTAGCTGAGGATGACTTTGGTCTGCAGCAGCTTCCTTCCGTCAATCTCCACCACGGGCACTTGCTTAGACACCAAACTACCATCTATTAGATGTAGCAAAGAGAAAAGATATTAAGATGCTTTGGGGCGTAATATATATAATATATATATATATTATACATATATACACACATGTATATTTATGCCATAGTCAGCCACATTCAAAAAAAGTCTCAGTGTCTCTCCCTTCTCAAGATAACAAGATAAGATCATAAACCTGTTTCTGTGTAGTCTTCGTATGTGGTTTCACTAACACCAAGGCCCAGTATGTGCTGGGCAGGCCCAGAGAACTTCACCTATAAGTGTTGCCCTACCCCCTTTCTCTCTCATGCTCCCTTACAATCTTCCACATGAGCAGCATAACCTTTCGTTAACCCTAATACGTAGTATTACTAGGGAATTAGTTTGCAAACCCATTAGAACTCAGGATAGTTGGCTGACATATTTGTCACTGGTATCTAGTAAATTTGATGTGGATGGAAGGCTGTGTGGGAACCCAAGCTAACTCAAGCAAGCATGAGAAAGCAGAGACCAGTCATTCATAGGGCTTTGGGCATGGTGTCAGGAAACAGAGTTACAGCCCTTTCATTTGAGATGTTTACCGTATCTGCTCACAGAGACCCATGACTTGCAATTGGCCAGCTGTTTAACACTTCCACTAGAAACCCTCAGGAACCATTAGATCTTTGCTTTTTCCATTTCGTAAGCTTGTCAGGTCATCCCTACTTCTCAGAATTTTTTCAAACTAGAATACACAAAGAATAAACAAGTCTTAACTTTACTGCATTTCTGGCCTTTCACTTTAATTGCTCGGATCTGTAGATACTGTGAAAGAAGAAAGATATTTTTTAATTTGTCAAGGACACAGGTGAACTAATCTTGGCTTGTGGGACTTAGGAGCAGATCTTTAAGAAAGAAGTTGTGTTCATGACAAATGGCTTCTCCTTCTAATAGTTGACGCTGTCTTACCGAGAACTCTACCAGAACCAGAACTAGAAGTCATGGGCTACAGCAATGTCAGTGGAAGAAAAATGCTGTGTTCATTGCTTCTGACTATAATTTATAATATTTCAGCCTATTACCAATGCTTTCAAAAGGAACACTGTGTGTCCCCAGCGTGGTATATGGCACAGGCCAGTGTCTAACATCTGCCAATAGGCATGATCTGTCATTACTTTTAACTACTAAATGCTCCGCCGTTATTTACAAACACAATATTGGAAACGTTAAAGGTAGATTATAGTAAAGTGATGAGATCTCAGCTACTGGACTCTGGTGGTATCTGGTAAAATTTTCAGCCCTTCCATTGGTGGAGAATCAAGACTTTGTTAGACCTGACATAGAGGTGAACAAAGAATGGCTCTAAAGGGGCTAAAGATTTCCCACCATACATAGCAATCAGCCTCTGGGTCTGTGACTTGCCACATCCTTCACAGTTTTAATCAACCTCTGCCGACTTAGCTTCTTTGTAGTAATTCTTGTGCACAGGTGCTTTTAGACATCATCCTTTGAATTTTTATATATAGTTTAAACAGGTCTTATATTGGAGAATAATGTACTCTGTCCTAGATCTATAGCTAGTAATTTACATATTTTTCTTTACATTCCAAAGTCTAGCCAAAAGCCCATGGAGAGGATGATCAAGGCATGGGACTCTTGTTGACACATTTGTTGGCATGCCTCATGCAGGAAGTGAGATGGTAAAAGTAATAACACAGGAAAGACTTCGTTTGATAATTTGTAAAGTTAGAGGAGGGTATTCTTCTTTACAAGAATAGTTTTCAAATCACTCAGCACCTCTCTTGACCCACAGAAAGCAGGTATTGTTAAGCAATACAGTGGTGTCATTTTCAATGACTTTCTTGGAGTTTCTGGTTGTAAGATGTCAGGACACCGGGGTAACTGACCAAGCTCCATGGATCAGTTTCTTGTGGATCTCTATGATCACATGGTATCAGACTCAGGGCTCCATGAGGGTGGGCAAGGTGGGATGGGCTGGAGTGTGATGTTGATGGTGAGGTTGCTGCTGTGGGTGGGGCTGTAGTGACCATCATGTGTGCACAGCAGATCACTGCCAGAGGATCCAGGCGACCTGTACTCAGCACGCTCTTTAGTCATGCTGAGAGGCAGGAGGGGAAGCTGGCAGCACTGCCATGACGTGGGAAGATCATTGGTTAATTAATAAAGAAACTGCTTGGCCTCATAGGTTAGAACATAGGTGGGTGGAGTAAACAGAACAGAATGCTAGGAGGAAAAGGAAGTGAGCTCAGATGCCATTTCCTCTCCTCTCTGGGGCAAATGTGATGCAGCTAGCAGCCAGGTCAGACATGCTGAATCTTTCCCGGTAAGAGCACCTAGTGGTGCTATGCAGATTATTAGAAATGTGCTAAATTAATACGTGATAATTAGCCTAGAAGAGGCTAGATATAATGGGCCAGGCAGTGTTTGAAAGAATACAGCTTGTGTGTTGTTATTTTGGGCCATGAGCTAGCCGGGCAGCCGGGATCTGGGTAACAGAAACGCCAGCCTGCAGCTCCCTCAACAGAATGGCACCCAACGTGTGGACAACTATATCCACAGAAAGCATGAGAAAGCTTGGGAAAGAATAGAGTAAAGCATGTTTTCTTGGTAGCAGCAATTTCTCGGGTCTGCTCTGCTTGCTAGAGGCAAGCAAGCACTCTCATCTAAGAGAGGCTTCCTGACTCAGTTTTAACTGCAAAACCCTGCAGCTCTTAAGAGGTTCTGCCACGAAACACTTAAATGGTGTTGATAAAAGCTGACTGAATACTTGTTTGTTTTCAGCAGTAGCAGGAAAAAAGCTGAGTTGTTTTAAAATGCCAGCTTTGTGTGCCATCCTGCCAGGGCAAACTTGACTGTTTGAAGCAGGAGGTCAGCTACAGAGAGAGCATTTGAGTGTTGTAGCTTGTTTGCTGGCAGGGACCTTGAAACACCATAGAGTTGTGGCAATAAAAATGGCTACAGCCAGTGCCTCCACCATGAGGCTGGAAAGCTAAGGAATGGGCTGGATCCAGCTGCCAAAGCCACGGCTTTAATCCTACCAATATTGCTCAGTAATTTAAAGGCTCATGTGGTCAGAAAAAGAGAGAGAGATACAGTAAAGAGAGATTCAAAGACAAAGAAAATTTCTAAATGTTTTACAGTATGCTAAAAATATATGCAGGCTAAAAGTTAAAGTTCTTAAAGTAAAAAACAACAACAAAAAAAGAATGAAAGAGAGTAGTTGGGTGTGGTAGTACACACCTTTAATCCCAACACTTGGGAGGCAGAGGTAGTTTGACCTTTGTGACTTCAAGGTGTGGTAGCACAGGCCTTTAATCCCGAGGCCTGGGAGGCAGAGACAGAGGGATCTCTGAGAGTTCAAGGACAGCCTAGTCTACAGAGTTATTCCAGGACAAAGATATACAGACAATATAAAATAAAAGTAAAAATAAATGAAATAGAGGTTAAAATAAAGCTGCACAAAGATGGAAAATGCACAGAAAATCTTGATTCTGTATGATACTATTCTCTCTTTGAATTGTTTGAATGCTGAGGAAAGAGCAACAGCTGCTAAAAGATATTTGTTTATAAATGCTGCTGAACTAATCCAACATAGATATTTTGAAAACACCTTGACTTTAAAATTTGGACCTAAGGACATGATGCTTTGGAAAGGAGTTTCTTCTTTTGTTTTCACAGAGGGTGAGACCCTGTGGATTGTTTCTATCCCAATATGGTATGATAGACCACGCCCTCCTGAAAGGTTGCTGTGAACACCTTCAAAAAATTACTTCGCTCAACTGCCGACTAACATGAACCAAACAGACAGGTTACACCATAAAAGACCTAATTAACAGCGCCCCTATACAGCAGGAAGCAGTTTGGAGAGAAATAACTACGTCCATATTCCCAAATATTGTTTATAAATGTTCTTTTACATTTAAAGGAGGATATGATATAGATATGAATAATTTACATTTACAGTTTGCTTTATTGGTATAAAGTTAAAGTTGATTTTGTTATATGTATATGTGTTTCTGATCTTGATTAAGGTATTATGATTGTATAGTTCATTTAAAAATGTAATGTATATAGGTTGTTAATCATCATCAATATTAGTCAAGCTTGTAGTCATGTTAGATTTTCTAAATCTGCATAGATATACATTAGATAGACATTCTTCATATCTTTCAAAGACTACAGAATATGACATTTTTAAATGTTTTAATAACTTAGGGTTTCATGACAATAAGACACTGCTCCTTGCAGCACCAATCTACTTCAAGAGGAAAATGGGCATCAAAGAGGATCCTTATGGAGTTTGATATCCATTTGGGCAAGAAATTACTCTTGCCTGGACTATTGCATGAACAGGACACAGAGAACCCTCAGAGAGAGGACTGCTGAATTTGCCTAAAGGTGAGATGACCTTTGGGGTTCCTGATTCATGAAGGAGTCTCTGAGACATTCTGCAGGACACAGCAGATAGTGACTGAACTGACTTTGAAATTTCCTGCTTCATGGAAATGTCTGCTGGATACTATGGGCCTGTAGGTCGAAGATGGATGCCCCAACGTTATAGAGAAACTTTGGGTGACTGTCCAGGCAGCGAGATGTCTCTGTCATTTCTAGAGTTTGGAAGTTGCTTATTTCTTGTTTGCTTAGGTAATATTATATCCTTCTGGAGTCTTTGGTGGACTTACTCCACCCACCTATGTTCTAACCTATGAGGCCAAGCAGTTTCTTTGTTAATTAACCAATGACATTCCCACATCACTGTCACTTGCTCTTCCTGTACTGAGCTCATTCTGCCCAGTGGCTTGGAACTCTTGAAACACAAGAACGCCATCTAGTTGTTTGGGAAACCCATTTCACTGTGTAAAGAAAACAGTCTGTGAAGTGCTACAATTAGCTTCTTGTTTCTTCCTTACTTTGAAACAGGAGTAGGCCGTACAGTCAATATATTCACAAAGTGGTTTACAAGGGCGCTAATCTGAGCCTCAGGTAAATACTTTGCTAGGAAGCTGACGAGGCAGTTGAAACCCAACTGAAAATGGGGCCCATACTGTAGCCCTGCCTTTCTGACCACTACCTCCCAGGGACAAGACCTCTTGGCAGTTTCCATGACTTCCTTCTCAGAAAACCCCTTGCCCAGTTGTAGGGTCTCTCTGGTCTGGACTAAGAAGTTTTTGCTTTCCTTGTGAGAATTCTGGAAAGCAGCACTCAACTGAATCATAAAGTCCCCACTGGAGTTCTGCTCAATCAGCTGGAAACAGGGCCTTTAAGCCTGTAAGATGACAACTGGGTTCCACGTCATCTATATAAGATGAGTGAAAATTCTGCAAACAACCATGTGTCTGGCTGTCAACAAAACTCCTGGAAGGGGTCTAAGTCTGTGGAGATTGATTGACAAATTGGAATTTCAGGATTGCATATAGATTATAATTGTGTTAAATTATATGATCTCTTGAGTATATTGGGAACATGGGGGGAGGGGTGGCAAGTGGAAGGTCGAATGAAAGATCTGAGGAAGAAAAGGGGTGGGAAATACATAGCTTAATAAAAACAAAAGTAAGGGTCTAATTTCTTTATTGTGGACTAGTTTTAGCCTTGTGAAACAATCATTCCTTGTTCCACCCTGTCTTTGAACTAACATGTTCTAATAATACAAATACATTAGAGACTTAATAGCACAGCTGAAAGCTTTAGAAAAAAAAAAGCAGACTCACCCAGGAGGAAAAGAAGACTGAAAATAAACTGAGGGCTGAAATCAACGAAATAGAAAGAAAGAAAATAATCCAAAGAATAAACAAAACAAAGAGGTGGTTCTTTGTGAAAGTCAATAAGATTGACAAACCTTTATCCAAACTAATGAAAAGGCAGAAAGAGAACATGCAGATTAACAAGATCAGAAATGAAAAGGGAGACATAACAACAAAAACTGAAAAAATTCAGAGAATCATTAGGTCTTACTACAATAGCTTATATGCCATAAAGTTGTAAAATGTAAAAGAAATGGACTTGTTTTTAGATAAGTACCATTTAGAAAAATTAAACCAAGACCAGGTGGATAATTTAAATATACCTATAAGTCGTGAGGAAATAGAAGCTGTCATAAAAAACCTCCCAACCAAAAAAAAAAAAAAAAAAAGCCCAGAACCTGATGGTTTTAATGCAGAATTTTATCAGAACTTCCAAGAAGAGCTGATACCTATACTCCTTACTGTGTTTCACATAACAGAATCAGAAGAATCATTGCCAAACTCTTTTTATGAAGCTACAGTCACCCTGATTCCAAAACCACACAAAGACCCAACCAAGAAAGAGAATTACAGACCAATTTCACTCATGAACATCGATGCAAAAATTCTCAATAAAATTCTGGCAAACAGAATCCAAGAACACTGTTAAAAAATTATCCATTACCATCAAGTAGGCTTCATCCCAGAGATGCAGGACTGGTTCAACATACAAAAATCTATCAATGTAATCCATCATAAATAAACTGAAAGAAAAACCATAAGAAAGTATAGAATATATACACATTAAAGTACTACTCAGTGATAAAAGACAATGACATCTTGAATTTTGCATGCAAATGGATGGAAATAGAAAACACTATCCTGAGTGAGGTAACCCAGTCCCAAAAAGATGAATATGGTATGTACTCACTCATAAATAGATTCTAGCCGTAATAAAGGATATTGAGCCTATAATTTGTGATCTTAGAGAAGCTAAATAAGAAGGTGAACCCAAAGAAAAACATATAGCTATCCTCCTGGATATTGGAAAGAGACAAGATTGCCAGGCAAAAGTTGGGATCATGGGGGTGGGGGAGGGATGGGGGTAAAGGGTAATGGGGAGAGAAAAGTAGAAGGGGAAGATGGGCAGAGCTTGGGGGAATGGGATGGTTGGGATGGAGGAAGGGTGGTTATGGGAGCAGGGAATTAGATATCTTAATCAAGGAAGTCATTTTAGGCTTGGCAAGAGACTTGACTTCCCAGGTGTCCAAGGAGATGTCCCTAGCTTGTTCCTTGAGCAGCTGAGGAGAGGGTGCCTGAACTGGCCTTATCCTATAGCCACACTGATGAATAACTTGCATATCACCATAGAACCTTCATCTGGCGATGAATGGAGATAGAGACAGAGACTCACATTGGAGCACTGGACTGAGCTCCCAAGGTCCAAATGAGGAGCAGAAGGAGGGAGAACATGAGCAAGGAAGTCAGGACCACGAGGGGTGCTCCCACCCACTGAGATGGTGGGGCTGATATAATGGGAGCTCACCAAGGCCAGCTGGACTGGAACTGATGGAGCATATGATCAAACTGGACTTTCTGAATTTGGCTGACAATGAAGGCTGACTGAGAAGCCAAGGACAATGGCACTGGGCTTTGATTCTACTGCATGTACTGGCTTTGTGGGAGCCTAGTCTGTTTGGATGCTCACCTTCCTAGACATGATGAAGATGGAGGATCTTGGCCTTCCCACAGGGCAGGGAACCCTGACTGCTCTTTGGACTGGAGAGGGAGGTGGAGGGAGTATGGGGGGAAGAGGAGGTGGAAATTTTTTATGAAAAATAAATAAACAAACAAAAAAAACTTTTAGAAGATATTGACTTAGAACTAACATCTAACAATAAATAATAAAATTTTATTATAGGTAGATAGTAAATAGAAATCTCTTAGAAGCTATTATCTTACCAGGACACTAACTTCAACCAATCAGAGAACAAAAATATCATCAGTGATTTTGTTAGGCCTGTAGAATAGGTTCCCTCGTCTCCTTGTTCCGGCCTCTCTGGTGCACCCAGCAATGGATTTTAAGCTTGCCCTGATTTATGGCTTTCTTTTTTCTCTAAAGCCATAAAAAACTCTGTGAAACTGCTTTCCTCTTGGCAATGGTTTGAATGGGTATGGCATTCATGGACTCATGTGTTTGAGTGCTGGCCCCATAGGGCATGGCACTATTGGGTGGTATGGGTTTATTGGATTAGGTGTGGCCTTGCTGGGGTAAGTATGTCACTGTGGGGGCAAGTTTTGAGGTCTCATATGCTCAAGGTATATCCAATGTGGTAGACAGTTCCCTTCCTGTTGCCTGCAGATCAAGATGAACAACTCTTAGCTCCTTCTCCAGTACCATGACTATCTGCATGCTACTGTGTCCTACCATGATGATAATGGAATAAATTCTGAAACTGTAACCTAGGCCTAATTAACTTTTCCTTCATTTGAGTTGCCATGGACATGGTGTCACTTCACAATAACAGAAGCCCTAACTAAGACAATCTTAGAACACAGAATTTTTGTAAGGTAAATCTGTGTTCTCAGAGCTATGTTAACTCATAATAAACTATCCAGAATTAGCTATCTCTTATTACATTTAAGATGAGAGCTTTGGCTCTTATGTTGACAATGTGCTTCCCAAACTCAGCACTGTATCTGTCTTCTCTTGCCTGCATCTCCAGGACCCAGTAAATAACTTGACTTTTCTAAATAATATGAATGAATGAGTTTCATGGTTATCAGGTCTGTATTGTCTCCTGCCCATCCCTCCTCTGAGCATGTATATTAATTGTAATTACATCAATTTCTTAAGTTTGTATGCTTCAGTTTTTTTTTACCGTTGCCATGTTGGATACATGTACAAGTAACAGAAAATTATGTTCCTCACTGTACCCCTCAATACATTCGACAATTGTCAGCTCAAGTCACAGGCTTTCATATACAGCTCTTCTTTTCTAATCTCTTGAAGGAAACCTCAGATTTCATGTTCTCTCACACCCTCTTTCTATAACACTGTTTGGGTCGACAGTTCACTGTGCGAAGGCAGTCCCCTAGGTTATAGCAGAATTTCAGAATTATCACAGCATGGCGACTGCCACAGAATACCAAGGAGGCTTGGGGAGTGCAGTGTGGTGGACATTTAGGAGCGTTCACAGGAGCAGTCATTTAAAGTTGAAAACGTGGACCCCAACATGGAAAAGCCTTTCGTTTGCAGAGGGGAAGATCGTGCTCCAATAGCTTCTCTCAGGAATGCCAAGAGAATCATGCCAGAGTGACAGCGCCTCTGGTGAACCTCAGGCAGACGCCTCAACTGCTGCTCTAATTAGAAGAAGACATTGTCCTCACAGAGGAGAACAATTCATGCACGTCACTGTCCCACGACTTTCCAGTAGGACAAGATATGGAGGAAGAGGTTGGTGACACCAATGATCCAGGCCTGCAACAGACTGAGGCTAATGTGTCTATAAATACTGATAAATTCGACTTCTTTTAGTGATTTCAAAAGATTTATTATTTTAAAGACTTATTTATTAATTATGTGTACAGTGTTCTGTCTGTCTGTATGCTTGCTGACCAGAAGAGGGCACCTGATCTCATTACAGATGGCTGTGAGCCACCTTGTGGTTGCTGGGATTTGAACTCAGGAACTCTGGAAGAGCAGTCAGTGCTCTTAACCTCTGAGCCATCTCTCCAGCCCCAAAAGATTTATTTTTATCCCCTCTCTCCTTCCTGGTGTATGTGTGTGCATGTGTGTCTCTCTGTGTGTATGTGTGTGTAGGCATGCATGTGTGAGTGTGTGTGCGCACATGCATTTGTGTGTGTGGGTGCGTGTGTGTGTGTCTTGTAAGTTAAAGAAATCTCTTAGACCTGGACTTTGAGTTCGAAGGGCTGTCAGCTGTGTGAAGTGAGTGCTGGGAATTGAACTGAGGTCCTTTGGAAGGTAGCACGACTCTTAATTGCTGAGCATTTTTTTCCAACCCTTCTTTAATGCTTGCTAATGAAAACAATTAATTTACTAGGATAAATGTGTGATCACAATAGTAATAGCAGGCAGATTTTGATTTAACTCATCGAGTAAGATACTATAATGGATCATGTGAGAAATGTTTGGTAAAATCAGTTTCAGATTCAGCTTGGGATGTCTGAGGTCAGAACATACCTCTGCTCCTACTTCAGCCAGAGCCACCAAACCAGCTCCATCCATCCCCGGCCATTGAAGTAGGGAAGGACTGGTGTCCCTGTCAAGGCAGCAATCGCTTGGTTTTCCTAAGCAGGAAGGAAACACACCTTGTTCTTAAGAGTGTGTCCTGTGAGGTTGTTTATACAGCAGTCGCCACACTGAAGAAGCGTCTGCCTTCCTTAGGCCAGAGTTGGAGACATTCCAGGAATATGTTCCTTGGTCCCAATTGCTACCCATTTAGAACCACCCTCTGATTGTACCAAAACAGTTTAGTGTCTCCATTGGTAAAAATGTGGCTTTAGAAACAAGTGGTTCATGAGTCAGAATTGAGGGTAATAATGTGTGGGACAAAACAGGAAAACAGAGTACCAGCAAACTCCAGTTAACTGTAAACCCATATTGGTTCCACCCTGTGCATCTCACTCTTTTTCTCTCTCCCTGCATCCCTTCTGATCTACCCACTGCTTCTCTCTTGGTGAAGGTCTAACCAGGGTTTGCATATGCTCAGCAATCTCTGTGTCCCTGAGTCGAATCCCCAGTGCAGATCTCTTGTGATACACGGCCTTTAATAGACACTTGACTGCATGAACTGACTATTTCTTGTTAGATAAAGAATATAAACACATTAGAGTACTAATCAGCGGTAAAAACAAATGACATCTTGAATTCTGTATGCAAATGGATGGAAATAGAAAACACTATCCTGAGTTAGGTAACCCAGACACACAAAAAAAAAATAATAAAATAAAATCATATAGAGGTGTCCATAAGTTATAAACTAATTGGTTCATTAGCTCAGGCTTCATATTAGTTCTTATAACTTATATTAACCCATTATTCTTATCTATGTTAGCCACATAGCTCAGTACCTTTTTCAGTGGGGCAGGTCACATCCTGCATCTTCGGTGTCTGGACAGAAATGGGGAAAGAGCTTCCTTCTTCCCACAATTCTCCTGTTCTCCTTGCCCTGCCTCTACTTCCTGTCTGGTTGTCCTGCTTATACTTCCTGCTTGGCAACTCGCCAATAAGTGTTTATTTTAAACATAATTGACAGAATTCTCCCGCACCACTTTCTGCCCTTTTTTTTAACAAAGAAAAATATACATAGTCCATTTTTGGGAATGTGGGCATAGTATTTCAGGCTACTTCCTGCTATTTGGGTATGCTGATAATCTTATGGGGACATAAAGAAAATTTAGAATTCTGATGAAGTCCTGACTGGAGTATCCTGTGATTCTTGTTCATCTCAAGCAGCAGTCTTGAATCTGTTTTGGATGTAGAAGTCAGAAATATGGGCCATCTGTTCCTCCTGGAGTTTCTCAGATGATCTTCCTTGTCAAAACTGATTTTTCTTAACTCAGAATGAATCTACAGCCTCTCAATTCCTGTGGAAACAAAAGCAAAATCTCTTCTCCAAAGTAACATGCTTTTTGACTTCAATTTTGAAGTCAAGGTATTTCAAAATACCTATCTTGGATTAATTCAGCAGCATTTATAAGCAAATATCTTATAGCAGCTGTTGCTCCTTCCTCAGCATTCAAACAATTCAAAGAGAGCATAATAATATACAGTTTCCAGATTCCCTGTGTGTTTTCTATCTTTACATGGCTTTATATCAAACTCTAATTTGTATATTTAATTTTGGGCTTTTTGAGACAGGATTTTTATGTATTTTGTCCTGGAACTCATGCTGTTGACCAGTCTGTCCTTGAGTTCACAGAGATCTGCCTGTCTCTGCCTCCTGAGTGCTGGGTTTAAAGGTGTGTGCCACCATACCTTGAACTCACAGATGTCTGCTTACCTCTGCCTCCCAAGTGTTGTGATTAAAGGTGTGTGCCACCACACCCAACTACTCTCTTTCTTATTATTTTATTTTAAGGACATTAACCTTTTTCTTAAGCCTGCATATATTTTTAACACACTGTAAACTATTTAGAGGTTTTCTTTGTCTTTGAATCTCTCTTTACTCTATCTCTTTCTGTTTCTGACCACATGAGTCTGTAATTTGCTAAGCATAATGGGTAGGATTAAAGCCGTGGCTTTGATGGCCGGATCCAGCCCATTCCTTAGCTTTCTGAGATTCTAGCTGATGGCGGAGGTACCAGCTGGAGTCACGTTTATTGCCACAACTCTATTGCATTTTAAGGTCCCTGCCAGAAAGCAAGCTGCAGCAGTATGCTCACACACTGCACTCAAATTCTCTGTAGGTGGACTGCCTGCCTGAATCAGAGTTTGCGTTGGCAGGAAGACCCAGAAAGCCAGCATTTTAAAACATCATGCCTTAATTCCTGCTGCAACTGAAAACCAAAGTGCATGTGTTCAGCTTTTCATAAACACCATTTAAGTATTTTGTGGCAGGACCTCTAAAAAAAAAAACTGAGTCAGGAAGCCTCTCTTAAATGAGAGTGCTTGCTTCACTCTAGCAAGCAGATCAGACCTGAGAAATTGCTGCTACCAAGAAGTCATGCTATTCTTTTCTGTCTAGAATTACTTCCCAAGCTCTCTCAGGTTTTATGTGGATGCAGTTGTCCACGTGGGCACCATTCTGTAACATGAGGGCCTGCTTTTTTGAAGTTTCTGTTTTGCCAAGTTCCCATAGCCAGTAAGTCCCAAAGAAAACCACATAGTGGTCTCCATAAGTAATAAACTGATTGACCCATTAGCTCAGGTTTCATATTAGCTATTATAACTTACATTAACCCATTATTCTTATCTATGTTAGCCACATGGCTCATTACCTTTTCCAGCAGGGCAGGTCACAGTCTGCATCTTTGGTGTCTCATGGGACTGGGGAAGGAGCTTCCTTCTTCTTAGAATTCTCCTGTTCTCATTGCCCCTCCTCTACTTCTTGTCTTGTGTCCCATCTATACTTCCTGCCTGACTACTGGACAATAAGCATTTATTTAAAACATAATTGACAGAATACAGAATTGTCCAATACCATATGGCACGCAAGCGCTTCAGGATTCTTGTTATAATGCATCTGTTGTTGGAATCAGAGACATGGATGCTGGTCCTCCAATCAATATCTCCTTTTTATTCACCTCAGGTCTCCAGCTCATGGGCTGCTGTCACTCACATTTTTATGTGCTGAGCTGAGATGAGCCTTTCCTCTCTGGAGCTGGTTTTTGACAGTGTTTTATCATTGCAGCAAAGTCGCATACGAGGACTGGGAGCTTGCCTTTCTTCTTTACAGGGTTGTTGTGGAGAGAGCAAAAGCAAGTTCTCCCCTCTCTCTGGCTTCCATCCTCTCTCTTCTTGTTGGGGAACTGTTCCTCATGGTCCTCAGCACACCAGACCCTTGAGGTCTAGAATGCTGAGCTAAATAAATCTCTTTTCTGGATAAAGCAGCCAGCTTCAGGATTTCAGTTACAGTGACAGAAAACTGACTAATACAGTAGGAGTGTCTGACTCACGGAGCGGCTCAGAAAAGCAGTCTACAACATTATGCTTCCTTTTCTAATGAATAGCACATTTGCCTGTAGCTCTAGACTGACTATGACATCACTACAATGTGTATAGTGTGTCCCACACACCATGGAATGGGTACAGTTGACTCAAACCTTGCAAGTCTTCCACTTTGCAGGAAACACTGAATTCTTCATTGGAAACCATTTGAACCAAGCTGAACAACTTAATTTAGGGAGGGCCTAGTAGGTCAAAGGTTCAAGCAGCACCAGAAGCCTACAGCTGATGAAGAGAGCGATGTCAATCTCCACCTGGACCGTTTCTTCCCGGTACCTACAGTTGATGAAGAGAGCGATGCCAGTCTCCACCTGGACCGTTTCTTCCCGGTACCTACAGCTGAGGGAGAGAGCGATGACTTCTCCACCTGGTCTGTTCCTTCCCAGCACCTACAGCACGGAGAGAGTGGTGCCAATCTCCACCTGGACCGTTTCTTTCCGGTACCTACAGCTGAGGGAGAGAGCGGTGACTTCTCCACCTAGACCGTTTCTTCCCTGTACCTACAGCTGATGAAAAGAACGATGATAGCCTCCAACTGGACCGTTTCTTCGGCACCAACTGGACCGTTTCTTCCCGGTACCTACAGCTAATGGAGAGAGCGGTGAGTTCACCAACTGGACCGTGTTTTCTTCACAGGCTGGAACGTTACTTCCCGGAGCCTACAGCTGATGGAAAGAGCAATGACAGCCTCCAACTGGACCGTTTCTTCCCAGAACCAAGCCCACCTGGCTGAACTGAGATAAGGTCAAACAAATGTTTATTCATGGAAGCGACACTATTGAGAGCAATGGATTTTGTTCTTGTTGGCAGAGCACAGACTCCTGTAGACATAGGTACTCCATGACCTTGGTGTCAATATTACGTGAGCTCATTCTCCTCCCTCCAGTACTGCAGAGTTGAGTGTAGGTATTTGTCCACATTAACTTTTCTTCATTGTGCCTAAGTGACTTTCTTTTCTCGGTTTTGAATCTCAATGAGTAGCATGGAAGAATCAGCCTGGAGATTCACTTGTCTTTTTTCTAGAAGAAAGACATCCCCCTGCCTTGGTGTTCTCACACCCAGTTCTTCCTTCAGGCAGTCTGACATTCCCCACCCCCAGCATTCCCTCCCCTGTTCCCCCGTTAGGCAGTCTGATATTTTTTAGACGTGACTGTATCTGAGTTCCTAGGACTGCTCGCTGACGCCTGTCACGTTTATCTTTAAAATAATAGGCAGGGTATCCCCATCTTTACTAGTACCTAGGCTGTGTGACATCATTAATTACAAGAAGCCATCTTCACCAAGTGTCTGTGAGTTGACAAATACTTCAGACTTTTCCATGTCTTTGTAGTCTAAGTGAAGACAGACAAGGATGAATATCAGAATTGTCAAGTTTGGAGGAGGAGGGAACACTTCTGTGTGTGTGTGTGTGTGTGTGTGTGTGTGTGTGTGTGTGTGTACTCACAGACCCGGAGCAGCTGCAATGGTCACGTTCACAATAAGAGTGGAAAGAGCTGTGCTTGGCATCTTTCTCACACCTTCTGCTTAGTCACATTGCAGATGAAGGCAACCAAAACATAAGCTTTCATTGACAGACATGAAGTCTTTAGATGGTGTTTTCCCCTTCCTTCTCATTTCTCCTTTGCTTCTGAGTAGGGTGTGTGTGCCTGTGTGTGTCTCTGTGTGTGCACATCTGAACATGTATGAGAGAGTGTCATATGTAGAGAGAAGGTGTGTGTGGGGAATATGTTTGAATACAGACATGACTGTGTGTGCCACGGCACATATATGGAGGTCAGAGGTCACCTTTGGGTGTTGGTCCTTGTCCTCCACTTGTTTGAGACAGGGTTTCACAGCCACTGTATTTATAGGCAGTGGTCTATGAGCTCCTAGGAAGTCTCCTGCCTCTACCTCCCATCTTAATGTAGGAATGCTGGGATCACAGGTGTGCAAACAAATGATTCTGACATTACATTGGTGTTGAGGACTTGAACTTGGGACCACAAGCTTGCACAGAACCACCTTCCCGCTTCCTTCTAATGGAAGGTGGTGATGGTACCTGCTGTTGATGTAGCCCTCTTTCGTACTGTGAAGAAAAAGCCAAAAAACATGAGCTGCAAATCAGGGCCATCAGGTGTTTCCTTTGGAATTTTGTTATATAAGGAAAGCAATCCCTCCACACCCCATTCATTTCAATCACTAAGGTCAGCTGCCTGGTACTCGCATCCCAAATACTCCTAATGGTTGGTATTCTGGAGCCTCTGGGGCCACTTTTACCCATAGATAAAGTCTCAAAGGCAAGAGATGATGTTTCTTAGAGTCCTGGACCCAGCAGTTTTGTGATCTCCATCAATTCTGCCACCCGAGATGAAGACAGCATTATTCTGCCCATAAGAGCCTGCTCCCCTTTTACAACACCTCAGGAATGGCTAATTTCTGCCATTTCCCCCTTTTCCTTGGAGATGAGTTCATTAAGTGTATCTTCATTTATGTTGTGTGCTTTAGCGTACTCCTCCTGGCATTAGCATCTATTCTTTTTACTTCTTCACAGCTCTGATTTCAAAAACATCCAATCTTTATCCAGGAATTTTATCAAATGAAAAGTGTAGTTCTTAAATCAAGTGTGGTCACAAAGAACTCTCCCTGGGTTAGCTAGAGAACAAAACTGTCATAACTGTGACCTGAATTCCAACCCTCCTGCTGAAGGCAGAGCTACAAGCACATGGCAGAGCCGCTGGTCTCCCCAGGTGTATATGGTTGCTGCCAAGAGGGAATGACTGAATTTGATCCCTGGGACCCACATAGCAGGTGATAACTGACTATCAGTTATTCTGTGACATCCATACATGTGAAGTTAAAATTTTGAAAAGGAAATAAATTTAAGTTTTCTCTGGGCAGAGAGGTTTGGGTCAGTCTCCCAATGGAGTTGGTGTGAACGGCATGACAACTTAACCTGTCCTTCTGTCCCTGTGACTGGTGTCCTGTGACTGCTTCCTTTTTTAGCCGGGAGCTGGGTGGCACACACATCTGATAACTGCCCTTTTCCTGTCCCTTGCTTTGCCTTAACTCTCAATGTCTGTGGTTCTAAAGAAATTAATTTCATCACAGACTGGGTGGTCATATGACTCGGGCCTGGCTAATCAGAACTTCACACTACCTTGGACACAGTGATTGGCTCAGCAATAGCCACGTGACTAGTCTGGGCAATGGAGCTGAAGATACTCAGTGATAGGACTTTCTGTGAGGCTGACTGGGACTAAATATCCTCTTCTCACAGGGGGCCTGGGAGGGCAGAGTGGGCTGATGCTGCCTGGGCTCCGACTCCTGAACCAGGACAACATGAGATGGTGACCTCCTGAGAGCCTCCTGTGAACAGAGGCCACAAAACAAAAGAGAGAGAGAGGAAGGGCAGGAGGAGGAGGGTGAGAGATTTTAAGGAAAATTTAGCCAAGATAAACCAGTGCTGGGCGTGACCCTGCAGGGACACTACTTGTGGGAGGGGTGAGAAGGCATGGAGTCAAGCACATAGACTATGGAAGTCAGGTGACTACAAAAAGCCAACTCCTTTATTGAGGGTATGGGCAGGCCTCTCCTATCCCATCCCAATGTCCCATTGGCTCAGGTGGCCAAGTGTTCTGTGTTGTTCTTCCTTCATTGGCATCTCCGGTCATTTGTCCGTTATTCAGCAGTCTCTGGGTGCAGCAGCAGGCTTTCCATTGGCTCAGGGAGGAAGTTCCTGCCATGCATGCTCCTGTGGGCTGGATTTGGCAGGACAACTGAGGCTTGGGTAGGCTGGTTGACAGTTTCTCCTACAACTCGGACCAGAAGCTCCTCTCTTTTATGGCTAATCATTAATATTTATTGTCCAGATTAGTCTTTACTAATTAGTTACGACTGAGTGTCCAGATATTTACATGAAGCTTTAACAACAGAGGGAAAACTCATCAATATTCGCTATTTAAATGGAACTTCCTAAGATGTACTAATAAACACATTTTCTTAGCAATATATAAAAACAACAAATAACAACCAAATTTTAAAATGAGTACATAACACGAAAATTAGAAATAGTAAAACAGTGGGGGTTCAAACTGAAGCATAAGCTTGAATTCTGTATCCATTGTCCCTGTCATTCAGGTTCAAGGACATGCATTGTTGAAGTTCTGCCTGAGGGTTGGAGAGGAGGAAGTGACCAAGGTGATGATCAGCATGAGGTGGGCATCTAAATTACTGCTGTTGCAGAGGGAGGTGTTCTAGATGTTGTGGGTAACGGTCTTCAATGCACAACCGAAGCTGGGGAGGTGGCGGCTGAGTGGGCAGATGGGCCTTCTGTCCAGCCCTGGATCTGGTAAGCAGTGCCGGGGCAGCAGTAGGCTACAGGAGAAATGGACAGGCAGCTCAGAACCTGTAGCTGGAGTATGGACGCAGGGGCCTGTTGCCCTGGGTTGCATGCAGGGCCACAACCATCTGAGCTTCTGTCCTGGCTCCCTCCTGCAGCAGGCACTCCTGGGTCTGGAACTCTATGTCACTTCCGTTTGCCCTGGTGGGGTGGGCAGGCAGCAGCAGCACAGTGCTCTCAGTGCTCTGGAAATGCGTTTTTTCATGAGCTTCCAGCCCCGGAGTGGCCTGGTTCCAGAGGCTGCAGGTACAACCTGGGGCTGGTCACTGGGCACGTCTGGCTCTCTGGATTCTTCCTCTTTGGTAAAGGCCATGTTCACCAGCCCTATGCAGTTGACATTCAGAGGTGGATCAGGGGAGGAGGAGTCATGAGCTAGGTTATCCAGTGACATCATGGTGACTGTGGTGTCCCCTGTAGCTGGGTTGATGGTTTCAGTGGCCAATGCATCTCCTTCTGGGGCTGTGTTATCTGAATAGTGCAGCGCCTCCGGGCAGGTGTGTGTGTGGAGCAGGTGTGTGTGTGTGCTCTCCCCTCTAGACATCAGAGCTGGTTCGCTGTGGCTCCTCTTCAGGGCGACAGGGACGCTAGTAGAGACTGCAGGGATGATATGTTGCAGACTGCTATCCCCAGAGTTCACTTTGAATTTAAGGATGTTAATAGTTGCCTTTAGGTTTGACTGTGGGTCTTTTAGAGACGATACCACCTGCTCGCAGGTGTACCCGATGTTACACATGGTCTCCACAACCTTGGGGAGGATTTCCTTGGCAGGAGGTGTTACGTGTTCCTGAATATAGCCCAGCCAAGGGCGTTCCACAAGCCGAGATGACGTAAGGCGGAACCAAAGGTAACCGGTGAGCAGTCTGGCCAGGATGAGATAACAGGGCCTGGAAAGATGGTATGGAATGCGGCACGGGGTGGTGGTGATTAGATGGTACATAGCTTCGGGGGTCGATTCTACATAGGGCAAGTGTCCGGTGACCAGGACGTAGAAGACAATCCCTAAGCTCCACATATCACCTGCCATAGCGTCATACGGTGTTCCGGCCAAGATCTCTGGGGCCAAATATGGCAAGGTGCCCCACAGCTCCTCCAGCATCTGGCCCTCTACGAGCTGAGTGGCCAACCCAAAATCGCAAAGTTTGACTTTGCCACCTTCACCCAGCAGGATGTTCTCTAATTTGATGTCGCGGTGCGCGATCAGTCTTTGGTGCAGGAAGTGCACAGCAGAGGCCAACTGGTTGACTATAGGCCTGGCCTCCTCCTCTGTTAGACAGCCCACCTCATTGATCAGCATCACCAGATCTTTCCCTTCCAGATATTCCATGACCAGATAAGTGGTCCGCAGCGTGTTGAAAGCGTGGAAGAACTGGATGATGTTCCTGTGATGTAAGGACTTATGGATGGCCACTTCAGAATCGATGTATTCCACATCATTGTACTCTTTTTCCAGCACCTTGATGGCCACCTGCGTTTTTGTGGGAAGGTGCTGGGCAAGGATCACCTCCCCAAATGCACCACAACCTAGTGATGATAAAAATTTATAATTCTTCTTAAGGTGGTCCTCTTCCTGGGGGCTGGCCATCACGGCTACCCCACGTTCTCTGTATTTGGGGCAATTTCAGGGACACACGATGCTAGGGAAGAAATGATATAGTTTTAGAAATGGAAGTTTATAGGTAGGAATTCTCTGTCTTGAAATCTGAGATAACCCAAACAACCTAATGATGCCTTTAAGACCAAGAAGTATAAGAATAATCCAGAGGGCAATTGGCATACAGACACCGAACAAAGCGTAGCAGCATCTGGTCAGATTCTGGGGAAGAGCCAGTACTCAGACACAGGGACCACTGAACTTTTGTGCTCTGTGGAAAGTAGCTACACGTCGAGAAAATCTCATCTAAGAGAAACAAAGTCCACAAAGAGAAATATGATATTTTCTTCTCCTGTGTGTTTGAGGAAGAAGAGGGCTGAGCGTTTATCAAAGAAACAGTATTAGTCACAGAGATGGAGTGGAGGAAGCGATGGAGCAGGAGCGTTTGACCAAAATGCAGGCTAGGCGTGGATGGGAAACTCATAAGGAAATTGCTGTGGTTGGTTTACAGTAACACGTGTTCCAGCTGAAGAAAATTGAAACACAGTGGAAAAAAGTAAAGAATAAATGAATTTGAAACAGGAAATTGGGTGACAATGAAAAAATAGACACGACGTTTACAAATCAGACCTAGGATGTAAACTAATAGCTACACGTAAACATGAATTAGCAAAACTTAACCCTAACACCAAAACCAATGAATTGGAAAGAACTCACTCTAACAAAGTCCAGTAGATTGGAGATTCCAAGTATGCCACAGGCAATCTTCAGTAGACTTGTTGTGTAGAGTAGTGACAGCTACTCCCAGATACAGAACAGGAACCAATGCAGGCAGTGCCTAAAACAGAATCGTTGTTAGCATACTTCATAATGCTTCCTTGTGATGTCACCCAAATGAGCAGACCAATCATGGCTTCCATAACTGACAGTGCTTTTGACCAAGTTCTGTAACACAACTAGTGTCCTGAGTATTTTGTTCATGGCTGGCACCAAATCTCAGACCAGAATCAACTTCAGGGAGGTAGGTTTTGTGTGTGTGTGTGTGTGTGTGTTTGTGCACACACGTGTACACACTTTCAAGAGACACTGAAGCCATGGTGGTTGCACATCTCCTTCCCAAATAGAGCTGGTGGTTAGGTGGTTGGTGACACTGAATAAGACGTTTTCTATCACCACGTGGCACAGGTCCTCTAGCTTTCCACATGCATTCCACAAATTCCCAAGCCAGGAGTCAAGTCCTCAACACATCTGACATTCAACAATCCCACTGTGGTACTTTGAATTAAAATGTCTGATATAAATGGGGTGTTTGAACACATGGACACAGAAGGAAAGTAGATGGTACTGCTTGGGACCTTTTACTTTGGATCCAAAGAAGCAGAACTCTATCCGTGAGAAGAATTAGCATAGTCTTCATGTCCTCTTCTACTTCTTGCTTGAGTTTGAGTTGGTGACATCTGAATCTCCTGCATTTTCCTTCAGGATTCCAGCTAGCTTCTATGACTCTGACCCATGCCCATGGGCTCTTGTCCCTCCAAAACTAAGTCAAACAGACATGCTCACTCTTTCTTAAGATGCCATGTTTATAATTTCTATCACAACAGAATGCTAACCAATAAACATGGGCTTAGCAGAGCTGGTTGCTCCCCATCCCCACCCTACCCATGCTGTCCAGAAGTCAAGGCAGACTCATTGCTGTCACACAGTCACACATTGACTGTGTCTCTTACATCCACCTCCACCAGAGAAAGAATGGACCCTTCAAGTAGCCCGAATTCATGGCCCCGTCCTCTGTAGTGTAGCACAGGTCTCATAGTAAATGAACCTGCTTCCTATTGGTGCAGGACCTCCCTTTCCCTCAGAAACCTGCAATTCCATGGAGACAAGCTTTGTCTGACAGGAATGAAACTGCCTCAGACTCCCACTGCATGGCCATCATTGCTAGAGTCCTTGTGCCTGGATATAGAATCTCCCCTAGCATCACCGTCTCTTGCAGCTCCCATCTTTCCTCACATCCTACTAAAGATGGGGACTCACATAATAAGAAAATATTCAAAAATCCATGGAAAACTTTAAAGTTGAAGTATAAAAGTAGGCAACACAATCTGAAAGAACAAATAGGTTGACAATACCTTGTATTGTTACCGGGATAATTCTGTGATAGATCAAACAGTCTAAAGAAATAACTGCAATGATCCACAGATATTCCATTAGCCCATGATACTGAGGCAAGGTTTATCTTCAAATCTTTTTATCAAACAAACTCTTCTCGTAAAGCCCTTACTCTCTAGCGAAGTAAAGACACCTTGAAAAGAGATTAGTGTCTGACTGGGACAATGTCTACGAACATTAAAATATCCTTAAGGATAACACTTGCTCCTTTACTTCTTAGTCAGTAACACATTAAATGATCATTCTTCATGACCAAGATACCTTCAGGGGAACACAAGAATCAATCTAAGTACAAAAATTAATAAAAGAGCAAGTATAGTCCTGCACAAGAAAACATAGTCACCCCAGTAAAGAAGTGAGGGCCACTGCCAGGGACAAACATAGAATGAGATAATGTTTTATTATAAACAATCCTATTCTAAAAACATAAAATATTTATTTTCATCATAATCAGAAGAGAAGATGAATTTCTTGTTAAGAGAAACACTGCTTACCTGACATTGGCAGGGAGGTGACACACGGATGGTCAATCTTCAGCACAGTCTGTAAGTTCCTAACTCTGTGCCTACAACCAGAAAGCTTAAAAAAAGAGCACAGTGAAGAAGGACAAAGAAATGAGATTGGATGAAAAGGAAAATCTCAGTCGGTGAAAGAATAGAAATAACAGCCACGATTTAAAACAAAGTTGAATATGATAAAAATGAATCAATCAATAAATGTCAAACATGGAAAGTCGAACAGGAAACAAGGGAAGCTCACTTTTTTCAGGGTCACCGACTTTCGAAAATCCAAGATTATTAGAAATAACTGAGTCCAAATCCTCACCCACCAACCAACTCCTTCTCTGTGATACAAGGACAGAACCCAGTCCAGGTAGCACCCTATATAGACTGGTCTCTAGCTGACCTCATAATGACTCCCTGTGATGTCATTGCACTGGACCAATCACGGCTGAACAAAACCTCAGTAATTTGCAGTAGTTGTTGCTTTCCCTGCTCACTTTAACTTAAATAAAACCTTTAATGTTACTTTTTTCATTTTACCTACCAACCACAGTTTAACCTCTCCTTCCCCCCGCCCCACATTTTCCTTCAACCAACTCCCCAAACTCCTCATAAAGGGTATAGGCTGCCTTGGGGAGTCAACAAAGATTGGCATATCAACCTGAGGAGGACCAAGACCCTCCCATGTATCCAAGCTGAGTTAGGTATTTCTCCATAAGGAATGGGCTCCAAAAAGACAGTTCATGCCCTGGGGATAAATCCTGGTCCCACTGTGCCCAAGTCACAGAACTCTCACCCATTTTCAGAGGGCCTAGTTCAATCCTATGCAGATTTCCCATCTGTCAGTCCAGTGTCAATGAGTTCCCACTAGCTTGGGTCAACTGTCTCTGTGGGTTTCCCCATCAGTCTCTTAAACCCATTTGCTCCTATAATCTGTCCTCCCTCTCTTCAGCTGGTCTCCAGGAGCTCGGCCCAGTGCTTTGTCCAGCAGCTTTTCTTAACTTATTAATGGACCAATGCATTTAGTGTTTGCTTCTGTTCACTTTGTGGTTCCTCTTGCCTGCCCCCACAGTGTCTTTTCTTTCTCTTTTCCTTCCTCTTCTTCTCCCTCCTCTCCCCTCCATCCTCTTTCTTTTGCTCCAATACCTTCCCCTCTTTTCCTTGACAGACCTAACTTTGTAGTTCAGCTGGCCTCCATTTCACTGTGTAGCCCTCAGGGTTGCAGCATCCTCCACAGCCCCCAAAGATTAAGATCATAGGCATGATCCCATGTCCTGGCTCTAAGTGTCCTCTTTTGGGGTTCCAATGTGAGTTAGTCCTTTTCACCTTACCTGGGTTAGAATCACCTAGATTCTAGTCTTCATGTCTTCTTCTACTTCTTGCTTGAGTTTGAGTTGGTGACATCTCAGTTTTCTGCATTTGCCTTCAGGGTTCCAACTAGCTTCTGTGATTCTGACCCACCCCCATGGGCTCTTGTCCCTCCTAATCTAAGTCAGACAGACACGCTCACTCTCTCTTAAGATGCCCTGTTCATAAACTTCTATCACAACAGAATAGTCACAAATTAACATGGGCTTAGCAGAGCTGATTGCTCCCCATCCTCACCCTACCCATGCTACCCAGAACTCAAGGCAGACTCATTGCTGTCACACAGTCACACATTGACTGTGTCTCTTTCATCCACCTCCACCAGAGAAAGAATGGACCCTTCAAGTAGCCCAAATTCATGGCCCCGTCCTCTGTAGTGTAGGATACTAAATGAACCTGCTTCCTATTGGTGCAGGACCTCCCTTTCCCTCAGAAACCTCAATTCCATGGAGACATGCTTTGTCTGACAGGGATGAAACTGCTTCAGACACCCACTGCATAGCCATCATAGCTAGAGTCCTCGTGCCTGGATGGAATTTCTCCTGGCATCACCGTCCCTCTGTAGCTCCCATCTTTCCTTGCTCCCCACTAAAGATACAAACTCATATACCAAGGAAAAATGCAAGAATCCGTGGAAAAGTGTAAAGTCGGAATATAAAACGTGGCAACACAATCTGAAAAAACAAATAGGTTGACAATGCCTTGTATTTTTACTGGGAAAACTCACTGATGAATCCAACAATCTCAAGAAATGACTGCAATGATCCACTAATATTCCAGTAGTCCATAAAACTGAGGCAAGGGTACTTTCAAATCTTTTTATAAAACAAACTCTTCTCGTAAAACCCTTACTCTCTAGCCAAGAAAGACACCTTTAAAAGAGATGAGTCTCTGAAAGGATCGTTGACTAAGTGCATTGGGATATCCTTAAGGAAAGTACTCGATCACTGACCTCTTAGTCATTGACACAATAAAATGATCATTCTTCATGATCAAAATACCTTCAGGGGAACACAAGAATCAATCTACATACAAAACTTGAAAAAAGAACAAGCATAGTCCAAAATCAAGAAAACATAGTCACCCCTGAAAAGAAATGAAATGCCACTGCCAGGAGCAAACGTAGAACGAGAGAATGTTTTACTATGAACAACCCTATTCTAGAAACAGGAAAATATATATTTTCATCGTACTCAAAAGAAAAGATGAATTTCTTAATAGAAACACAGCTCACCTGACATAGGCAGGGAGGTGACACACGGCTGGTGAATCTTCAGCATAGTTCAGTAAATTTTTTAGTGTGTGCCTACAAACTGAAACTTAAAAAACTTAAGAAACTTAAAAAAAAAGAGCACAGTGAAGAAGGACAAACAAATGAGATTGGATGATAAGGAAAATCTCAGTCAATGAAAGAATAGAAATAACAGCCACAATTTAAAACAAAGTTAATATGGTCAGAAAGAATCAATCAATAAATGTCAAACATGGAAAGTCGAACAGAAAACAAGGGAAACTCACTTTTTTCAGGGTCACCCACTTTGCAATATCCAAGAATAGGAGAAATAACTGAGTCCAAATCTTCGTCCACCACCAACTCCTCCTCTGTGATACAAGGACAGAATCCAGTCCTAGGCTGCTCCTTATATAGACTGGTCTCTAGCTGACCTCACAATGACTCCCTGTGATGTCACTTGCACTGGGCCAATCACGGCTGAACAAAACCTCAGTATTCTGCTGTAGTTCTTGCCTTCCCCGCTCACTTTCATTTGAATAATTTTTTTATTATTTTCCTTCAAACAACTCCCAAATCTCCTCTTAAAGGGTAAGGACTACCATGGTGTGTGAACAAAGTCTGGCCTATCAATTGTAGGCACATTCAAGCTCCTCTGCTATATCAAGGCTGGACTCCAGGAACTTGGCCCAGTGCTTTGTCCAGCAGCTTCTTTTAACTCACTCATTTATGGACCAATGCATTTAGTGCTTGCTAAGTTCACTTTGTGGTTCCTCTTGCCCTCCCCTATGGTGTCTTTTCTTTCTCTTTTCTTTCATCTCCCTCTCTCATCTCTCCTTTCTCTCCTGCTTTCTTTGCTCTTTTCTTCTCCCATTTTGTCCTTGTCAGAGGCTTACTCTGTAGTTCAGCTGGCCTTAAGTTCACTGTGTAATCCTCTGGGTTCCAGCATCCTCCACAGACCCTAAAGAGTAAGAGCGCACACAGGAGCCTCTAGTCCTGACTCTAAGTGTCCTGTGCTTGGGTTCCCATGAGAATTAGTCCTTGTCACCTTGCCTGTGTTAGAATCACCTAGGACACTGGTGAGGGACAGCACTTGTATGCCTGTGAAGGAAGTCAAGGAAGAGCCACCCTGAATATGGATGGCACCATTCTGTGGGTTGAGAACCTAGATGGACTCCAAGAAGGACAAGGAGCTGGGACGCCTCCTCTCTGCTTCCTGCCTGCCTGAAGAATTTCATCTGATATGTGGCGCTGCTGTCATGATGTTATATAAAATACTCAACCCCAGACCTCTGAAACTGAACCAGAACGCATACTTTGTGCTTTCATATTGTCACAGCGGTGAGGAACTGACCAATACAGTTCCTACATCTATAGGAATTAACCACATCAGTCATGTGATTTCGGGTCCTGTCTTCAACATCTCACAGTCGAAGGACTGAACTCCCTTGCTCATGATGGACCTTGTCTTTCCTCGATGGTCGAGAGCTCGTGAATATGTCCTGTTTCCTACTGTAGCAGAGGCTCTTGGGTCACATTCAGTCTTCCCGGGGTCTTTTTCACCTACTGCTGCTGAAGGCCCTCACAGCAAAGCTTACATGAGTAATGAGTGCTCTCAAGGATTTGGACCTAACTCTCTGTGAGGTACCCATGTCTCCCTAGATAGAAGCTGGCTGATGTGGGTCAGAGGATCCAATGTTTTAATTCCTGGAGGACCAGATACTGTGGTCAAAGGGGACTGTCACACAACTCGGCCTTCCTCCCAGCTCCCCAATTAGGTAAAACTTAAACGCAAACACTTGCTTCACAGAAAGATTCTTTATTAAGCAGGGAAGAAAAAAGTGGCTGATTTCTGACTCTGGCAGGAAAGCATCAGCAAATGACCTCACAGGTATAATTTTAAGGAGTAGGAGAAGGGGGAACTTCTAGGATGCTGTGGTAAAGGAGATAAGTGACAACGGAAAAGGGGAGGGGAAAATGGAGATGGGCAGGGGTTTTGTCCTAGAGAGACAAAAGATTATCTCTGGACAAATGGGGGATGGAAGAGGCCCATAGACAAATAACAGTTTACCAAGTTAAAATGGGAAGCCCTGTCTTACGAGGAGGTATTTTAACTTTAAACGGGCATGTTCATTAGGTGAGCCAAAGGGGACTTTTAAAGCTGGACTTTGGTAGTCAGTCTGAGGAGGAAAGAGTGGCCAAATGAGGGAATAGACCTTGGTGGCCTGCTTTGGGAATGTAACCTAACAGTGTTTGGAAGGCAGAGGGATGGGGGAGAAGGGCTAGGCCTGTCAGAGTTATGCTTGAGCCGGCCAGAGTCCCTTCGGTGGGCTACGAGTGACGACCTGAGCCAGGGAGTTGTCTCTTCATGTCACACTTTCTCCCTTTTTCCTGTCCCTTCACAAATGACTCCCAATTTCAGCTTTTCTTCTGCAGAGCTCAGCCTGTGATGACTTGTGACTTCAAATATGACACCCGCGATTCCTCCATATTCTTCCATATTCTTCTTCCAGTGCTGCTCCTCCTGATGGATTGGTGTCTCTGTCTGTGAATCTGGGTGGGTGTGGGGCTCTGCCTGCTGAGTGAGGCAAAGTGTTGCTGTAGAATTCCAAGGCTAGGTTCTTAGAAGGAGTGGAGCCTCTGCCTGGCTGAAGCACAGCCAATAGGCAATGTGATTGTTTGGTTCCTATATTCCTCCTGTTTTCCAGCTTTGTGTCTATGAGGAAATGAACAGAACCTTCACACGGTCTTCCCACCATCATGTTCTAAGTGCAAGGCCTCTCTGAGACTATGATTCTAGACAAATTCGTCCTCCCCGAGGTCATGTCTGTACACAGAGACACAGATGTAACTAATCTGAATGGATGGATGGATGGATGGATGGATGGATGGATGGATGGATGGATAAAGGAATGGATAAAGGAATGAATAGATGGGTGATGGAATGGGTGGGTGTATAGGTGGATGTGTGGATGGATTGGTGGATAGATGGACAGACAAATGACTGGATAGATAGACTTCACCTGTCCTGCCTGTGGTAGTTTCACAAACTTAGCTGCCAACTGTTGGCATCCACTTGAAGGCCTTACAGTTAGTGTCCTGTTATTCAGTGATAACATCTGAACCCCATTTTAAGATAACTATCCTGAGCCTTGATTCAACCTTGATTTCCTTCCATGTTTCTGTCTCACTACCTGCATGGATTCAATAGGACAGCCCCACAGATTCATAGATTTGAATGCTTGGTCATTGGGGTGATGCTACATAAGAGGGATGAGGAAGTGTGACCCTGTTGGAGGAAGTCTGTCACTGGAGGTGGTCCTTGGGGCTTCAAATGCTCAACAGGCCAAGTCTCTCTCTCTCTCTCTCTCTCTCTCTCTCTCTCTCTCTCTCTCTCTCTGTCTCTCTCTCTGTCTCTCTCTCTATGACTTTCTTTCTTTCATTCCTTATCTTTTCTTTCTAGCTTAGGTGTCTTGTAAATTCACCAGTACCTCGGGACAAGGGTCCCTAGTCATGGTCTTATTTAATAGTCATTATTTCTCAAATGTCTGACTTACATACAAAATCATACTCAAATTACATTTATACCCTTTAAGAGGGAATTTATTTCAGAATGAATATTGTGGGAAAACCTTCATCTCACCCCATCTTTAAACTCATATAAGGAAGCAAGCAGCGGGTATCTAGCCACACAAAGGGCACCAGATGAATGTGTTGTAGGAAGACACTGCTTGTACATACTCGGCTACTTGGCCCCAAAAGAGCCACACAGAAACTATATTAATTAAATCACTGCTTGGCCCATTAGCTCTAGCTTCTCATTGACTAACTCTTACATCTTAATTTAACCCATTTCTATTAATCTGTGTATCACCATGTGCTTGTGGCTTAACAGCAAGCTTCCTCACATCCCTCTGGCAGTGGCTACATGGCAACACTGGACTCTGTCTCTTTCTCCCAGAATTCAGTTTAGTTTTCCCCACCTACCTCTGTTTGCCCTGCTATAAGTCCAAAATAGTTTCTTTATTCATTAACCAATGAAAGCAACATATATACAGAAAAACTTCCTACATCATCTCTCCTTTTCTGTTTTAATAAAAAGGAAGGCTTTAACTTTAACATAGTAAAATTACATAACAAAACAGTTATCTAGCAAGAATTACAGTTACAATAATTATATTCACTTTATCTTTTATCATAACCAAGAAAAACTATAACTATAACTGTATATTCTTCAGTTCAATCAAAGACTCCAGAAGGATGCAGTATTACCTAAGTAAACAGGAAGTGCATTGAAAGCAACTTTCAAAACTCTAGAATTATCAGAGACATCTCACTGCCTGGACAGTCACCCAAAGTTCTTCTGTGCTGTTGGGGTATCCATCTTCAGCCTACAGACACATAGTGTCCGGCAGACTTTTCCATAAAACAGAAAATTTCAAAGACAGTTCTGCCTATATTAGCAGTTTGTTAGTCACTTTTATCTGTATCCTGCAGAATGTCTGTCAGACTCTTTTGTCAAACAGGAACCCCGAAGCATGGTCTCACCCATAGGCAAGTTCAGCAGTCATTTTTCTATGGGTCCTGCATGTCCAGTTCATACAGCATAACATCAAGCAGTCCAGTCAATAGCAATTTCTTGCCTACATTGTTAACAAACTCCATAAGGAGACTTTTTGATGCCCATCTTCCTCTTGAAGTTATTGGTGCTGCCAGGAGCAGATGCGTCTCATTGTCATGAAAACTCTAAGTTCTTAAAACATTTTAAATGCCATATTCTGTAGTCTTTGAAAGATCTGAAGAATATCTATTCATCTGAAACATATCTCTGTACATCTAGAAAACATAACTAACAAGACTTCAATCATGATTATTATAGATGATTATTTATTAACCTGTAGTTCGTAATTATATATTACCTTTCTAAATGAGCTGTAAAAACACAATACCTTAATCAAGAGCAGATATATATATATATATATATATATATATATTAAAAATTTACCTTAAATTTTTACCAATAAACCAAGATCCATACCAATTCAAGCTATTCATATCTCTATCATATCCCCCATTATATGTAAACAAACATTTGTAAACAATCTTTGGGAATTTGGTCATAGTTCTATCCAAACTGCTTCCTGCTTTCTGTTGGGTGAAGTAATTTTTAGGGTGTTCACAGTGACTTCTCGGGGGGGTCTTGGTCCATTAAACCACATAAATCTGGAAGAAATCCGCAGGTTCTCATCTTCTGTGGAAACAAAAGCAGAACCTCTTTTCCAAAGCAATACATCTTTAGACTCAAATTTTGGAATCAAGATACTTTTGAAATATATAGGTTGGTTTAGGTTAACAGCTCATACAATGAAATAATAATCAACTTTATATGGAAAAACAAAAAACCCAGGATAGCCAAACCAATCTTATACAATAAAGGAACTTCTGGAGGCATTACCATCCCTGACTTCAAACTCTATTACAGAGCTACAGTAATGAAAACAGCATGGTACTAGCATAAAAACAGAGAAGTCGACCAATGGAATCATAGAGAAGACCCAGATTTTAACCCACAAACCTATGAACACCTCATTTTCGATAAAGGAGCTAAAAGTATACAATGGAAGAAAGAAAGCATCTTCAACAAATGGTGCTGGCACAACTGGATGTCAACCTGTAGAAGAATGAAAATAGACCCATATCTATCACCATGCACAAAACTCAAGTCCAAATGGATCAAAGACCTCAATATCAATCTGAACACACTGAACCTGATAGAAGAGAAAATGGGAAGTACCCTACAACATATATGGGCACAGGAGATCGCTTCCTATGTATAACCCCAGCAGCACAGAGATTAAGGGCTTCATTGAATAAATGGGACCTCCTGAAACTGAGAAGCTTCTGTAAAGCAAAGGACACTGTCACTAAGATAAAAAGGCAGCCTACTGACGGGGAGAAGATCTTCACCAACCCCGCAACAGACAAAGGTCTCTCTCTCTTTTAGCTGAAAATAGATTCTTCTCTCATACAATATATCCTAACCAGTTTCCCCTCCCTCCACTTCTCCTAGCTGCCCCACATATCCTGCCCTCTCCCACATATCCACTCTCCTTCTGTTTCCTCTTCAGAAATGAGCAGGCCTTAGGAGATGACAACGAAACAGTACAAAACAAGATACCACAAGTATCACAAGACAAAGCAAAAGCTCCCATATCAGGGCTGGAGAAGGCAACCCAATAGGAGAAAAAGAGTCCCAAGTGCAGGATAATAAGTCACAGATGCACCCTCTCCTACAATATGAGTCCCAGAAACAAACCAAACTAACAGCCATAACAGACACAGAGGACCTGGTGCAGACCATTGCAGGCTCCATGTTTGCTTCTTCAGTCTCTGTAAATCCCTGTGAGTCCTGCTTAGTTGACTCGGTTGGCCCTGTTCTTTTGGTGTCCCCTATCCCCTCTGTCTTTTAGTCTTTTTTTACTATCTTGTATGGGGTTTCTAAAGGGAAGAACACAATAGCAACCTCTAGTTTAAACTCACTCTTTCAATAGTGTCTACCTGTGGGTCTCTCCATCCACTGCCATCTTCTGCAGGAGGAATTCCCTTTGATAACAATTGGACAAGACACTTATCTATGTGTATAGCACAATATTAGGAATTAGAAATTATATCGTTGATTCTTTTTTATTTTTCCAGGTGTGTTTGGTCATACCCTAGATTTCTGGGATGTCCAAGCTCTGGCTTCTGGCCATCCAAGATGTGTCCCTACATGGGCTCCCTCTTGTGGTGTGGGCCTCAAGAGAGAACAGTCATTGGTTGGCCAATCCCACAAGCTCTTTGCCACCATTGCTCCAGCACATCTTGCCAGCAGGACAGTTTTTAGGTTGGGGGTTCTGTGACTGGGTTGGTGTTCGGGTTTCTCTTTTTATAACCTGCAGAGTACCATTTGTGCCAAAGACACTAGAATGTGAGGCTAAAGAGTCCAAATGTTCACCAGCTCACCATGTCTACTTTCATTGTGCTCTATGGAAGTTGCCCTGGGCAGTAGGGCACCACAGTAAGTTTTCAGAGGGTGACCTGAGTCCTAGCATCAGCCTGGCTTGTTTAGGGATACCCATGGACATCAATTCAATCTAATGTAACCCAGTCCCACCACTGGAATCATTGCCTGACTAAAAAGATGGCCAGTTCAGACTCGGTATCCTCCGTTACTGAGTGTTCTCACTAGGGTCACCCTCCTAGATTCCAGGGAGTTTCCAATGCACTAGGATTCCACATCACCCCCAGATGTCTATCAATCCCAGGTATCTCTTTCCAAACTCTCCCTTTATTCCCAACATCCTGATCCCATCCTACCCAACTCTACTCTACCCACAGCATTTATTCAGTTTCCTCTTCCCAGGGAGATCTATGCTTCCCCCTGTAGATCTCCTCTTTACCTAACCTCTATGGGTTTCTGAGTTGTAGATTGATTATCATTACCATAACAGCTAATATCCACTTCTAAGTGAATATACCATATCTCCCTTTCTGGGTCTGGATTACTGCACTTGAGATGATTTTTTTCTAGTTCTATCCATTTGTCTGAAAATATGGTGGAGATCTCTTTTTTCCTTCCTTCCTTCCTTCCTTCCTTCCTTCCTTCCTTCCTTCCTGCCTGCCTGCCTGCCTTCCTTCCTTCCTTCTTTCCTTTCTTTCTTTTTCTTTCTTTCTTATCCTCTGAGTAGTACTCCATTGTTTAAGTGTACCCCATGTTCTTTATTTAGTCTTTAGTTGGATAATATCTAGGTTGTTTCCATTTTCCTGTTATTACGAATATAGCTGTAGTGATCATAGGTGAGTCAGTATTTTTGTGGTTGGATCAAGTGTCCTCTGTGTATATGACCAAGAGCAGCATAACTTGGTCTTGAGTAGATCAGTTCCCAGTTCATGAGGAACTACCATATTGGTTTCTATCTTGCTCCACAGGTTTGCATTCCCACCATCAATGGAGGAGTGTTTCTCTTGTTCCACATTTTTTGCCAGCTTGAGCTTGTTTTATTGATGTTAGCCATCCTGGTAGTTATAAGTTGAAATCTCGGAGTTTTTTAGATTTGCATTCTTCTAATGAATAAGAATGTTGAGCATTTCTTGATGTGTTTCTCTGCCACTTGAGATTTCTCTGTTGAGAATTCTCAGTTTTGACCCGTACCCGATTTTTAAATTGGATTGTTTGATTTGTTAATGTCTAGTTTCTTAAGTTCTTTATGTATTTTATATATTAACCCCCTATCAGATGTGAAGTTGGTGAAATATTTTTCCTCTCTGTAGGTTGTTGTTTTGTCCTATTGACACTGTCCTGTGCCTTATAGACACTTCTCAGTTCCATGAGGTCTCATTTATGAGTTGTTGATCTTAGTGCCTGTGCTATCAGTGTTCTCTTCAGGACATTGTCTCTTTTGACCATGTGTTCAAGGTTGTTCCCACTTTCTCTCCTGTTAGGTTCACTGTGTCTGGTTTAATGGTGAGATCTTTGATTGACTTGGACTTGTATTGTGTGCATTGTGTTAAATCTGGATCTCTATGCATTTGTCTAAATGTCCACATCTATTTAGAACAGCACCATTTGCTGAAGGTGCTTTCTTTTTTCCATTATGTATTTCTGTCTTCTTTATTAAAAACCAGGTGTCCATAGGTGTGTGGATTTATGTCTGGGTCTTCAATTGCATTAAATGCTTCAACCCGCCTGCTTTTTATGCCATCACCTGATCTTTCTTCTTGCTACTTCTTTATAGTAGATCTTGTGATCTGGAGTGTGATACCTCTGGCATTCTTTTCTTGCACAGGATTATTTTATCTATACTGGGTTTTTATTTTTCCTTATGAAGTTGAGTATTGTTCTTATGAGGTCTGTGAAGAACTGTGTTGGAATTTTGACGGGGATTGTGTTGAATCTGCAGATTGCTTTCGGTCAAATGGCTATTTTTTTTTTAACCAGGATAATACTATTCTTTCATGAGCATGGGAGATCTTTCAATCTTCTGATACTTCCTTTAATTTCTTTCCTCAAAGACTTGAAATTTTTGTCATAGAAGTCTTTCACTTGATTGGTTAGAGTTACCCAAATTTATGTAATGTTATTTGAGTTCTTGTGAAGGGTGATGTTTCCCCGATTCCTTCCTCAGTTCTTCTGTCATTTGTGTATAGGAGGGTTACTGAGTTTTTTGAGTTAATTCTGTTTATTGAAAGTGTTTCTCAACCTTAGGAGTTCCCTAGTAGAATATTTAGAGTCACTTATGTATCCTGTCATATACGTAAAGACACTTTGACTTTTTTCCATTTTATATCTCCTTCAGTTGTCTTCAGGCCTTAGCTAAAACTTCAAATCCTATATTGCACAGACAGGGAAAGAGTGGACAACCTTGTCTTGTTCCCCACTTTAGTGGAATCATTTTGATTTTCTCTCAATTTAATTTGATGTTGGCTATAGGCTTTCTGTAAATTGCCTTTGTTATAATTAGGTATGTTCACAGTTTCCCTAATCTCTCCAGGACTCTATCAAGAAGAGTTGTTGGATTTTGTCAAAAGCTTTGTCATCATCTAATAAGATGATCATGTGGGTTTTTTCTTCCAGTTTATTTGTATGGTGGATTACATTTACTGATTTTTGTATGTTGAACCATCCCTCGTTTTGTGGATGAAACTTGCTAGCTTGCGGTGAATAATCTTTTTATATGTTCTTGGTTTCAGCCTGCAAGTGTTTTATTGGGTAATTTAACATCTATATTCATGAGAGAAACTGCTCTGTAGTTTTCTTCCTTTCTTGAGTCTTTATATAACTTAAGCACCAGGGTATGTGGCCTCATAAAATGAATTGTGCAGTATTCCTTATCTTTCTGTTTGTTAATAATTTGAGGAGTGCCGGGTGGTGGTGGCGCATGCCTTTAATCCCAGCCCTCGGGAGGCAGAGGCAGGCGAATCTCTGTGAGTTTGAGGCCAGCCTGGACTACAAGAGCTAGTTCCAGGACAGGAACCAAAAAAGCTACAGAGAAACCCTGTCTCGAAAATAAAAATAATAATAATAATAATAATAATAATAATAATAATAATTTGAGGAGTATTGGTGTTAAGTCTTCCTTGAATATTGGGTAGAATTCTTTGCTAAACCCATCTGGCCTGGGGCTTTTGCAGCAGAGGCTTTTAATACCTCCTTCTGTTTCCCTAGGGCTTGTATTTCTATTTAAATTGTTCATCTGATCTTGATATAACTTTGGTAAGTTGTATCTATTGAGAAAATTATCCATTTCTTTTAGATTTTCCAATTAGGTGACGCACAGGTTTTAAAAGTATGTCCTTAAAATTCTCTGAATTTCCTCAGGGACACTTGTTGTGTCCCCTCTTTTGATTTTGAATTCACTATTTTGAAAATCCACTCATTGTATTTTGGTTAGTTTGGATGAGGATTTGTCTATTTTGGTATTTCTCAAAGAACTAGCTCTTTGTTTCATTGATTCTTGTTGTTCTCTTTGTTTTCACATTATTGATTTCAGCCCTGATATTGTTAATTTCTTGCCACCTACTCCTTCTGCTTCTTTATGTTCTGGAGCCTTCAGGTGTGCTGCTAAGCTGCTAGTGTGAGATCTGTGCTACTGTTTATGTACGCACGTAGAGCCATGAAATTTCCCCTTAGGACCGCTTTTCTTGTGTTGCATAAATTTGGCTATGTTGTACATTCCTTTTCCTTGAATTCTACATAGTCTGAATTTCTTTTTAATTTTTATCTTGATCCATTTTTATTGAGTATATAGCTTTTCAGTTTCCCTGAGTTGTAAGATTTTTGTAGTTTCCAGTCTTTTGATGAGCAGCTCACACCGTGCTCTGGTAGGATGCAGGGGCTTATTTCCATTTTCTTGTATCTGTTGAGACTTGTGTTCTGTCCAAGTATGTTTTCAGTTTTGATGAAAGTTCCATATGTGCTGAGAGGAAGTTATATTGTTTTTTGTTTGGGTGGACTATTCTGTAAATATCTGTTATTTGGCTGATAATGTTTTTTTGCTCCATATTTATATAGTTTTTGTCTCGGTGATCTATGCATTGTTGAGAGTCAGGTATTAAAGTCTCCCACTTTAGTGCAGGAGTGTGAATGAGTGTTTTAAGCTGTAGTTATGTTTCCTCTAACAAAGTTGGGTGCCCTTGTGTTTTGGGCATGGATGTTAACAATTGAAATGCCATTTTGGTAGATTTTTTACTTGATGAATATGTAGTGTCCTTCACCATCTCTTTTGATTAATTTTCATTTGAAGTCCATTTTGTTAAATATTAAAATGGCTATACCATCTTGCTTCTTATGGACACTTTCTTGAAATATCTTTTCCCAACCATTTAACATGAGACAATATCTATCCTTGATGTGGAGGTGTGTTTCTTACCTGCAGCAAAATAATGGGTCGTGTTATTATTTTTCTTCTTTTAATCTCAGATTTTTTAATTGAGGAATAGAAGGCATTCATACTACAAGAAATCAATTAAAAATGATTGTTATTCCGGTTATGTTGTTTTGTTTGTGATGGTGGAGGTTGTTTGTGTGTGTGTTTCCTTATTTTTGGTATTCCTGGTGTGAGATTATTTATTCCCTGTGTTTTCATGTGTATAGTTGACCTTGTGGGTTTTGATTACAATTTTTCTAGTATTTTTGGTAGGGCTGAATTTGTAGATAACATATGGCTCAAATTTGGCTTTGTCATGGAATACCATAGTTTCTCCACCTATGGTGATAGTAAGTTCTCTTGGGTATCGTGCTCTGGGCCAGCATCTGTGGTCACCCATAGTCTACAATGACCTGCCCAGGCCCTTTGAGAAGTCAGGTGTAATTCTACTAGGACGGCCTTTAAACGATACTTGGTCCTTTTCCTTTGCAGCTTTTAATATTCTTTGTTCTGTATGTCTACTGTTTTGATTATTATGTTGTGAGGGGACTTTCTCTTCTGGCACACTTTATTTGGTGTTTTGTATGCTTCTTCTACCATTTTTATACTCATCTCCTTCAGGTTTGGAAATTTTTCTTTTTTTTCTATTTATTTATTTATTAAAGATTTCTGCCTTCTCCCCGCCACCACCTCCCATTTCCCTCCCCCTCCCCCATCAAGTCCCCCTCCCTCATCATCCCTAAGAGTAATCCGGGTTCCCTGCCCTGTGGGAAGTCCAAGGACCACCCAGCTCCATCCAGGACTAGTAAGGTGAGCATCCAAACTGCCTAGGCTCCCACAAAGCCAGTACGTGCAGTAGGATCAAAAACCCATTGCCATTGTTCTTGAGTTCTCAGTAGTCCTCATTGTCTATTATGTTCAGCAAGTCCGGTTTTATCCCATGCTTTTTCAGACCCAGGCCAGCTGGCCTTGGTGAGTTCCTGATAGAACATCTCCATTGCAATGACTTCCTGAATTTTGCAGGCAAATGGACAGAAATAGAAAACACTATCCTGAGTGAAGTGAGCCAGACCCAAAAAGAGGAACATGGGATGTACTCACTCATATTTGGTTTCTAGCCATGAATAGGGGACATTGAGCCTATTATGCGTGATCCTAGAGAAGCTAATTAAGAAGGTGAACCCAAAGAAAAACATTTAGGCGATGAAAGGAGACAGAGACAAAGACCCACATTGGAGCACCGGACTGAAATCTCAAGGTCCAAATCAAGAACAGGAGACAGAGCACGAGCAAGGAACTCAGGACCGCGAGGGGTGCACCCACACACTGAGACAATGGAGATGTTCTATCTGGAAATTTTTTTGTATGATTTTGTTGAAAATACTTTCTAGAATTTGCATTAGTATTCTTCTCATTTCTTCATTCCTAATATTCTTGGTTTGGCCTTTCATAGTGTCCAGATTTCCTGGATATTTTGGGTCAGGAATTTCTTAGATTTAATATTTTCTTTGACAGATGTATCCATTTCTTCTATTGTGTCTTCAATTCCTGAGATTCTCCCTTCCATCTCATGTAATCTGTGATCTAATACTGAACTAAGATGAAACTTGGCATTAGTTCCTGTTCTCATTTCTGAAGTTGTCATTTCTAGGAGTCCCTCAGTTTGTGTTTTCTGTATTGTTTCTGTTTTCATTTTCAGCTCTTGAATGGTTATTTTTTGCTTTAATTGTTTGTCTTTTCCTGATTGATTTTGAGGTATTTATTCATTTCCTCTTTAAGGCCATCTATCGTCTTCATAATGCTGAGTTTAAGGTCTTTTTCTTGTGCTTCAGCTAGGTTGGAATATCTGGGCTTACTGTGATAGGATAGTTGGGCTCTAGTAGGGATATAATGCCACAGATCTTATTGATTCTGTTCTTATTCTGACACATAGGCATCTGGATTTGGAGTGTTTATAGATCTAGGGCTGATTTCTTGGTTTTGCTTGGATGATTGGGTGTTTTGTTTCTTGGTTTCTCTTCTATATTTTTTTAAAGTGTAGTGGGTGGGTATTGTCTGTTTTACTTGTGTGCTTGGCTGGTGTTAGAGGCTGAGGAAAGATGGTCTGAGGAATCCAGAGGAGGTGTGAACAGCAGTGAATAGAAAACTGCAGCTTGTGTTCTGTTGCAGGGCTAAGGGAGAGCCCGAGAACTGGGTAGAGTGTAACAAATGAAAAGCGCACTGTTTTTGGGTGCAGGGATTATAGGCCTGTACCACTGTGCCAACTTCTGTCTTTCCTTTTGAATGAACCAAGGGACAATGGTGGCTCACCTTTCTCAGGGACTCCTTATGCTTGTGTCTCTATAGTCTTTCCTCCCTCCCTGGGGTCTAGAATGTGTTGCTGCACACTTTGAGATATTTGAAACTCAGGGATGCAAGCTTTTGTGGCCTGCATGACCTTTCTTGACCTTCCTACTAGGAAAGTAAATCCTGGAACAGATGCCAAGTAGTTTTAGCTGGAGAGGGGGAAGGGAGACCAGGAAGTGACAGGAAATACCAACTGCACGGTAGCATTTCCTATTTCAGAAGTTGTTTGCATCAGCCATAACATGTATGTTTAGTGATTTCTGTTTTGTCCTGTGCATGGAACCCGGGGCCTCATGCATGCTGTGCAGGTGCGCCCACTGGGGTTGGTCCACAGCCCTGCAGTGGTGGTGGTTTCGATGAGTGAGTTTGAGTATCTTTGCCATTTGAGGCAATAGTCGCGGCTGAATCTTTTTATGTTTTTGCATTCTCATTCAACAAATGTTTAGAGAGCACCTGTCACTGTCAGGGATGGCAGCATTAAGAAAGCATGAAGGAAGATGGCAAGGAAGTCTGGAGTGACATTGCAACTACTTTTTAAACTTGGAGTTACACAGATTCTGCTGCTTCAAGGTGGTGTGGAGAGTGGAGGAAGCTTGCACTTCAGTCTCATCTGACAACTTATTAAATGTCACCTTGGGTGAGTCTGTCTCTAGGGCACATTTCATTGGTAGCGAGCAGATAGCCATGACATGTGTTGAACTAGCTGCTGTCTGAGCACAGGGATAGTACCTGGTGGTCACCACTGCTCCTAATATCCCACTGCCCCATGGACCACTCAATGCACCTCTGATGTTCCACTCTGTTTCAGGTTATGGAAGACTGAGAAGAGCCGGAGGATGATGTGGATCCCAGGCTCATGTGGGAGACGCTCTTCTGAGACCTCTGCCTTCGGTTTTCCAGCATTCACGTAAGTCCATGATGCCTTTTGTGGTTGACAATGAAGCCGCTCCAGGTGCCTGTGTTTGAACAGGTGGTTCCCAGCTGGTAGCTCTGATTGGGAGGTTGTGGAATCTTTGGGAGGTGGAGCCTTGCTAAAGTCACTGGTCCTGGGCTTTGCGATTTTATTGTCCCAGTTGCTGATCTCTGCCTCTGTGTGTCCCCTCCCCCCTCCAATATCCGCGTGTAGATGCAGAATGTCCTGCCATCTCTCTTGCCATCATGCTGCCATGCCTTTCCAGCCTGTTGCTGTTTCTTCCTCTTTGTGGGGGACTCCATCTCTCCGGAAGTGTAAGCTAAAACAAATCTGTTCTTTAAGGGTTATTTGTATATATTATTATTACAGCAGGAAATGAAACTAGACCACTTCCATAACATGTGATGGTTTTACATGTGGGGAGGGGCAGATGAAGTTCTGGGTGAATGTGTACTGTTGACATGAGCATGGCTATGTGAAGGACCGTGGTGCTTCAGGCCCAGTGATGTTGCAAGGCCTTCCTCAGGTCAGGCGCACCAGAATGGAAAGGCTTTCCCCTGATCAGAATATTGATGTGGCACCGGGCTGACCTTTAGCTAGGACCTATGTGTGCAGAAACTCCCAAGCCAAATGCCTCCTCCTGAATGACTACAGCCTGAGACGAAGGCAGCTCTCCTACAGAGACATGCCTCCGGGATTGGCTAACACAGCTCCTCCTCCTTATTGGTGCCGTCTGTATCAAATGCTCTGTGTTGGCAGGCTGCTGCTGCATCTCCATCATAGTGCATGGCCTCTCATCTCACCTTTTCTGGATTTGTGCCTGTCATTTCTTTGCTCACCTCTGTGCAAATGAGGTCAGTCTCTAAGCTGGGTTGGTTTGGGCAGGATGGGCAAGGTTGGAGAAACCCGTACCATTTAGTCTCAGTGTCTTCAGAGCAAGCCATTTCTTTTTTATGTATTAATTTTTTTTTCATTTCTTTTATACTTACCAGAGTTTACCCTCCTTTCTCTTGTTAGTTCCCTCCCCTGCCTCCCATCTACATCCTCATCCACTTCTCCTCAGTTCTTAAAGGGGCAGGCCTTCCATAGGTATCAATAAATGCGGCGCGCAACTCTGCCAGCAGAGAAGACGACCACAACAGGATTCTTCTTGGAACGTACTTTATTGGAGCGCAGAAGACTGAAGTTAAGATGGAGGCGAAAAGACCCCGAGCCCGACCGCGCGGGGAATATATACAGTGCCTGGTCCGCCTATGATGTGTCATTGCTTGATTGGCTCGGCCCACACTGATGCAATTGCGTGAGCAAGACGTGTGAGCAATTGATAGGTGGATTCAAACCACTCTTGGGCCGGTAGCGAGCGTGCGCAGAAGTTGTTTACTACTAGGGACACTAGCAAATGGCGGCAACGGGCTTAGTGCCAGACCCTGTGAACATGACAGCTGACAGCTCCGAGGTGCGCAAAGCGCCTGGCGCACAGAGCGCCGTGGCGCGCTACATCGGAACATGACAGCTGACAGCTGACAGCTGACAGCTGACAGCTGACAGCGCCGTGGTGCGCAGAGCGCCGTGGCGCGCTACATCTCCCCCTTTTTTGTTTTGAAACAGAACACCCGATCTAGCGGGGAATTTCATGACTTTCCTCACGATCAAGGGTGCAAGAGTAACCTAGTCCAACATCCTCTCGAGTGCAATGACAACAAGGTCAACGAGGTGCAAGGACTGTTAGACCGGGTGAAAGAGACAGAGAAGAGGGGAGCAAAGATGCACCTATCTCCGTGCAATGCCCTAAGGCTGGAGGTGCTGAGGCTGCATCTTGCTCAGAGGCCATCAGCAAAGATGCACCTATCTCCGTGCAATGTCCTAAGACTGGAGGTGCTGAGGCTGCATCTTGCTCAGAGGCCATCTTTAAGGCTGCTTAGCCAGACCTGGGGGGAGACTCCTTGTTCAAGGGCAGCAAGAGCCTGTACCATAATTGCTTTGTCCCTGCGCAGGCGTGTCCTAAATCGACAAAGGAGCCATAAGCATATGACCACACCAAGGCAGCACAGGGCACTGAAAATTCCCACACCCACCCACTCTTTGAAATAAGAAAAGGCAGAGTAAAGCCAGTCAGAAAACTGTCCAAGAGTTAGAGGCTGCATGTGGGTGCTATTTAAAATGGTGATTTGGAACAGCTGCTCTTGAAGTAGCAGTTCCGTCTCTTGCGACCAATTTCCCGCCAGGTACCATCCAATTCGTTCAGACTCGTTCCTGGAATTATTAAAAACAAGAGAAGTAATGCAAACATGTTTCTGATGTGCTATGCAACCAACTTGAACTAAGCTGGCTAACTCATCAATCTGAGTTTGTAGGAAATCGATCCTCTGATTAGCAGCCACTATGCCTGATAGCATGTGCTTGCTGATTTTGGTCTGAGTATCTAATACATCTGCAGTTTTGGTAACAATCTCGTTAATGGCGGTAGCCGTTTGTGTCTGGCTAGCCATTGCCACTCCTGCTGTAATAGCAGCTGCTGATGACACCACAATAGCAGTGACTATGGCAGCGGTAATTCCAAGATCACGCCGCTCACGTAGGAGCATAGCAATAGGGAACTGTTCAGGGTCAGCCTCCACAGGGAGGGGTACAAACGTAGGAACTTTTAGCACTATCGCCAGTTTCCATGTTCCATTCCAGCATTCAGACAAAAAACACTCCACTGAGGCATTCTTACAATCAACCTCGCTTCCATGGGTAATATTAGTAAGTAAAAAAACAAATGGAGAAGGCAAGCAGACTGCGGCCTCTGGGAGAGTATGATTACTTAACTCTTCTTCTTGAATATAACGAAGCCGCCTTCCTAGTTCTGCCTGTTCACTAATAGTGCCTGTAACATTGAGCAGCCATGTTGTAATTGGCTGAAGTTGTGCCAAAGCAGAAATATCTGCCGCAGCTCCTGCCTCATTAGAGAGCAGCCATTGGTACCAGGACCATCCTGACCCTATTGTGGATTTTTCATTGGTTTTATTATAAAAATAGCTTTTCATGGAGGGGGATAAGGAAAACCCAAATGTTATCTGTTCCTTTTCCCAAGTTCTTGCTTGGCAGGCAGTAAAGGTGGGTGGAAACGAAAAATCCGGATTGCAATGTGGTGATGCTCTGAAATAAGTGGTATTCCTTATGAATGATCCTGTTCCAGTAGGCACCATGGATTCTACTCGCATGGCCAAAGTAGTAACATTTATGGCCGATGCATCACTACCTGACCCAGACCCTTGTGATGTTCCTGATGCTACCTGACTGAGTGCTTCACTCAACATATTTGTCCCTATCTTACTATGCACCAAAGGATCCATCCAATTAGTAAGATTTTTACGTCGGAGCCAAATGCAAGGGGGTTTCTTATCTAAGGAAAAGCACATGGTTCCATTTAAATCAACTCTGATTGCATTAAACTTTTCTGATTTTGGTTCTGGGCTAGGTAAACAGGGTGCATCCATATCACAGGAGGTGGAGAATAATGTGGGTAAAAGGGATGAATTAGCATGAACTGGTATTGGTACGGGCCATGCCCTTGTCACCGCCCAGAGTGTCATCTTCTTCGCATCTGTTTGAGTCATCCACAGCAGGATGATCAGCATCCACTGAGTTGTCTTCATCCTTCGCAGCGATCTTCAATTCTCTGGTCAGTCTTACTGGCACCCAGATTGGGTCCTCCTGATCCTGTGGGAAAACACAAACAGCTCCCCTGGATCTGGCAATCACCAGATCCGGTCCACTCCATTTATTTGTTAACACATCTTTCCACTTTACTAGGGTGGATTCTATGGCGCTCATGCTTGCATGTTTATCAGCAGGTGAGCGATCCTTATCGTCCAAGGTTAAAAAATTCAAGGTAAATGTTGCCAAGGATATAGCATTCCTTGGTAGCAGGCCATGGCCTATTCCTCCTTTTTGTTTTTGTAAAAGTTCCTTCAGGGAGCGATTAGCTCTCTCAACTATTCCTTGTCCTTGTGGGTTGTACGGCAGGCCAGTATGATGTTGAACACCCATGCGTTCACAGAAACCTTTAAATGTTCTGGATGTATAAGCCGGGCCATTGTCTGTTTTTAAACGCCTGGGCTTGCCCCAAGCGGCCCAAGCCTCTAAACAATGTGTTACCACATTGGTGACCTTCTCACCAGTCAGGGGTGTGGCATGAATGACCCCTGAACAAGTATCTACTGATACATGAACATATCGAAGGCGCCCAAAGGTGGGCACATGGGTGACATCCATCTGCCAAAGATCCCCGGGCTTAAGACCCCTAGGATTGACTCCAACATGGGGAGGATGATGAAAGGAAACACATGCTTCACAAGCCTTAACTATTTCCCTGGCATTTTGTCTGGTTATGCCAAATTTTAATCTCAAGACTTTAGCAGACACATGATATAATTGATGGAACTGCTTTGCGGCTGCTAAGGGGTCCATAATTAAAGATGGAAAAGCTTTTGTTGCAGCATCAGCTTGCGCATTAGCATCTGCCAAAGGGCCAGGCAAAAGGGAATGAGCTCTAATATGGGTAATATAGAAGGGATATTTCCTGCTCCTAATCTCTTGATGAAGAGCCAGGAAAACACAGGATACAGGACTAGTAGTTGATATTATTGCTGAGGCCTCTAGACAGTGGACCGCATTAACTACATAAAGAGAATCCGAATAGATGTTCAAGGGTCCTGGAAATGTGCGAAACACCTCCAACACCATTTGACACTCAACTATCTGCGGTCTGTCGGACTGAAAACACTTCGTCACTGTCTCTCCTCCCAGGATCACATAAGCTCCTTTGCCTGTGCTGGAACCATCAGTAAAAACCGTAACTGCCGCTTCCAGTGGATGTGAGGCTGTTATTTTAGGAAAAACCACTGGATGGTGTGTAATGAATTGTAACAATTTATCTGATGGATAGTGATTATCAAATCTGCCATTAAAGGTGGTAATCAACACGGCCCAGTCATCTACGGTGGCACATAAAATTTGAATCTGTTTAGGATTATATGGCTGTATAAGCAATTGAGGTTGTATAGCGAAATATGTCAAAGACAATTTTATGCCTATCATAGCAGTTGTAGCGACTGCAGCAGGATAATATTGAATAACCTTAGGGATGGAGGCATGGGCATGGATCCACAACAAGGGTCCCTCCTGCCAGAGTACTGCAGTAGGGGTTTCTTCAGTTGGCAAGATACACAATGATAAGGGTTTGTTGTAGTCAACGCGTTGTAATTGTGCCTCTTCAATAGCCTTTTCCACCTTTCTGAGGGCCAACCTAGCTTCCTCAGTTAGATATCTGGGAGAGGTAACTCTGGAATCTCCTTCTAATATTTTAAACAATGGCCGGAGTTCCGCAGTGGTTATTTTGAGATACGGACGAAGCCAGTTTATGTCTCCCAGGAGACGTTGAAAATCGTTTAATGTCCTTAAGGCATCCATTCTTAGCTGTACCTTTTGAGGGCGTATATACTTTGGACATATAACAGCTCCCAAAAAACGGCCCATGAGATCTCTCTGAACCTTCTCAGGGGCTATTATCAACCCTCTGGCCTTAAGGGCTTCTGCTGTACTGGCAAATACTGTTTCTAACATATCATTGCATGGAGCTGCTATCAAAATGTCATCCATATAATGGCACATCCTAACAATAGGGTAAGCCTTTCGAATGGGCTCAAGTGCTAATTGGACATATAACTGACACATGGTAGGACTGTTGGCCATTCCTTGAGGTAGAATTCTCCATTGAAACCTCTTGTCAGGTTCTTCATGATTGACAGATGGAATGGTAAAGGCAAAACGCTTACAGTCCTCCCTCGCTAGCGGGATGGAAAAGAAACAGTCCTTAATGTCAATAATAATTGTTGGCCAGTCCTTAGGAATGCTAGAGAGTAAAGGTAGGCCGCGCTGTACTGATCCTAACAGTTGCATTTGTTGATTAACAGCACGAAGGTCATGTAAGAGCCTCCATTTGCCTGACTTCTTTTTAATAACAAAAATAGGAGTATTCCAGGGAGAATGGGAAACTTCTAAATGTTCCAGGGAGAGTTGCTCCTGGACCAGCGAGTAGGCGGCTTCTAATTTTTCTTTGGAAAGGGGCCACTGAGGGACCCAGACCGGGATGTTTGTGGTCCAGGGTATACGAATGGCATCCTCAGTGGCCCCTATGAAAAACCCAGCCCCTTTTTCCCCTGATTTCCTACAGGCTCCAGGGGGCATGTTATTCCCTGGAGGTTCTTTCCAAGTCCTTTCCCTGGGACATAACCTGCATCAAGCATAAGGCGCTGACTGGTCTCAGAATAGTCAGTAGTAAGCCTCATTTTCATCTGCCTCAATACGTCCCGGCCCCACAGAGAGACTGGTAGACTGAGCACAAAGGGCTGTATTCTACCGGTCTGTCCTTCCTCACAAACCCAAACCAACTCTTTGGCGCTGACTTCTGGTGCATTTGCATACCCCAGCCCTTGCAAGAGTTGTGAGGAAGACTGTAGGGGCCAGCGAGCTGGCCACTCTTCCTTTCTGATGATGCTGCGATCTGCCCCAGTATCCAAAAGGCCTTTGAAGTGTTTTCCTTCTATCTTTAGGCCTAGCATGGGTCGTTTATCGAGTTCCAGGGACAGATACACCATATCTATACCTGTGGATCCGAACCCCTTTTCTCCTCTAACGGTCTCTTTGGCAGGAAATTTGTTGTGTATACTTGGCAATATTAATAACTGGGCTATGCGATCCCCTGGCGAGATAACTGAGATTCCTCGAGGGGATGCACACATGACTTTAACTACTCCTGTATAATCTGGGTCTATGACTCCCGGAGTCACCATCAATCCCCTCAAGGCTGAGGAGGACCGTCCCAACAAGAGGCCGACCGTGTCCTTTGGTAAGGGACCTCGGAAGTCAGATTCAAGGGGTTGCACCCCCATCTGAGGGGTTAGTACCATCCGGGTGGTGGCACAGATGTCCAACCCTGCAGAGCCTGAGGTTGCTCTTCTGGCTTCTGTGGGAAATGTTCTGTCTGATGTTCTGTCTGACCCTGCAATGCCCCATACATTTGAGGGCCCTGGGGACGAGGGCCCCGTTTGCCGTTTTTTGACCCAGGTGGTGTTGTTATGGGTCGCCCATTAATGTCCTTGACTGATCTGCATTCATTGGCCCAGTGTTTCCCCTTTTTACATCGAGGGCATAAGCCTGGTTGACGGCCTCCCTCACCAATTCTCTGGCTTCCATTTGGGCAATTCTTTCGCACGTGTCCAGGTTTCCCACACTTAAAGCACGCTCCATTCTTTCCCCCTGTGGTCCTGGCAGCAGCTAGTACTGCGGCCGCTAAGCCTGCATTGGATAATGGCCCTCCAATTTCTCTACATGCTTTCATCCAAGCCTGAAGGCCCTTCCCCTTCCAGGGCGTAATAGCCCTCCGGCAATCTTTGGTGCATTGCTCAAATATAAGCTGTTCGATCAAGGGCATAGATTGATCTGTGTCTCCAAAAATTCTTCCTGCAGCTTCTATCATACGAGCCACGAAGTCTGAAAACGGCTCTGTTGGCCCCTGAATAACCTTAGTCAAGTTGCCAGACCCTTGCCCTCTATTGGGCAAAGACTTCCAGGCCCTAATGGCCATTTCATTAATCTGCTGATATACTTGTATTGGAAAAACTGTCTGGTTATTAATCCATTGCCCTTGTCCTAGCAACATATCAGCCGTCCAAGCGGCATTGCCATTAGTCGCATTAGTGCGGGCCTGTGCGATGGCAAGATCAGTATATATAGATTTAAAATCCAGGTACTGTCCTAAAGAAACACATGCTTTCACTGTGCTCATCCAATCAGCGGGGGTCATAACTGACTGCCCTAAACGCTCCACCAACCCTAGAGTAAAGCTGGCTGATACTCCGTAAGTCCGTGTAGCCTCTGCCAAATCCCTCAGTTGTTTATATCCTATTGGCTCGTGATATCTCTGTCCAGTATTGGGGTCCTGAAAAACAGGGTAAGCGCTGGCCAATTTGTTCCAGGTACTATGCTTGATAAAGGAAGCAGACGCCGCTGAAGGCGCCGTTGGTCTACGACAAACATCGTAGGGCGGAGGCTTAGTATATTCCGGACTATACCACTCCCTCTCGCACTGTGCCGCTGCTTCCTCTAAGACTTGTTCCTCCTCCTCATCCAACCAATCCTCCTCATCCGAAGATTGGTCAATAGAAAAATTAACAAACTCATCCAAAGGTGGATATATACTTTTCTTTTCTGGGGTTGCGCTATTCTGGAATTCCTTTTCTCCGTTCCGAGAGCTATTGTCGCTCTCCTTGGTTTCTTTCCTTTTAGGTCCTCCCTTTCCTTTTGATTCTGACTCTGACATGCTGTCCTGGTAGGCAGAGAGTGCTCTGCGGCCTTCCTTCAATGCCTCAACACATTTACCTTCCTTCAGACAAGCCCTTACTAATTTCCATAGGGGAAATGTCCCCCGTCGGAGTATGCCCCGTTCTTTGGCTGCCTCAAGATCTCTACCCAATTTCTCCCAGCAGGGAAGGTTAATGTCCCCTAAACCAGCGAACCAAGGAGCTACTTGATATACGTCCTCCAAGAACTTCCTCAAAGTTCCCTCCGAGACTTTCAGGTCTCGGGTTCTCAGTAGTCGCTGGAGCGGACGCAAAAATGAGCTCACACTCGCCGAACTGGAGGCAGCATTCCCCATGCTGTGTGCTTACCTACGCACAACTTATACACGGGGAGGAAATGCCGACCTATCTACGCCGGACTTACTTTCGCTTTGACAGGTCCCAGTGGACACACTCCCGTCCCGGCTTATAACCGCGTAAGAAGGAACAGCGATGAGCGCAAGAAAAAGGCCAGAGCACAGATCAGTAGATCGGCTCCCCCCACCAGCATGTCAGGAAATTAACTTTCGGAGGACTTACCGGCCGCCGCTCCGCACGTCCAAGTTCTGAATCCTCTCACTGACGCGAGGGTCTTTTGCCTGGTGCCTAGATGTCAAGGTTCCCGGGTTTCGGCACCACTTGCGGCGCGCAACTCTGCCAGCAGAGAAGACGACCACAACAGGATTCTTCTTGGAACGTACTTTATTGGAGCGCAGAAGACTGAAGTTAAGATGGAGGCGAAAAGACCCCGAGCCCGACCACGCGGGGAATATATACAGTGCCTGGTCCGCCTATGATGTGTCATTGCTTGATTGGCTCGGCCCACACTGATGCAATTGCGTGAGCAAGACGTGTGAGCAATTGATAGGTGGATTCAAACCACTCTTGGGCCGGTAGCGAGCGTGCGCAGAAGTTGTTTACTACTAGGGACACTAGCAAATGGCGGCAACGGGCTTAGTGCCAGACCCTGTGAACATGACAGCTGACAGCTCCGAGGTGCGCAAAGCGCCTGGCGCACAGAGCGCCGTGGCGCGCTACATCGGAACATGACAGCTGACAGCTGACAGCTGACAGCTGACAGCGCCGTGGTGCGCAGAGCGCCGTGGCGCGCTACAAATAAAAAGTCACATACCAAATAGAGGCAAGATCAAATTCTTCTCCTGCATCAAGGCTGGGTGGGACAACCAGCATGGAGAATAGGCTCCCAATAGCCAGTTCAAGGGCCAGCACCAGGTCCTGATCCCACTACAGGGAGCCCAAGAAACAGACCAAGCTGCATAAATGTCACACTCAAGCTGAGTTCCTAGGTCAGGCCCATGCAGGCTTCCTAGTTATCCTCCAGAGTCCTTGAGTTGCCAGGAGCTAAGGTCAGCTGTCTCTGTAGGTTCCTCAGTCATGACCTTGACCCTCCTTGACTCAGACAATTCCTTTCCCTTCATTCAGCTGGACTCCTGAACTTGACCCAGTGCTTGGCTGTGCATCTCTGCACCTGCTTCCATCAGGTACTGGAAGAGGCTCTCTGATGACCATCAGGGTAGTCACCAATCTATTACAGGGAAAGCCAGTTCATATCCCCTGTCCACTATTGCTAGGAGTCTTAGTTGGGGCCATCCTTATGGATTCTTGGGGGTTTCCCTGGTACCAGGTTTGTCCCTAACCATGAAATGTCTCCCCTGTCACATCAAGACATCTATTTCATTATTCTCATCCTCCATCCCACCTAAATCCCTTATGCTTTGCTCCACCAATCCCCCACTAGTCTACCCAGGAGATCTCTTGTATTCCTCATCCCCAGGGAAATCCATGCCTCTCTTAAGACCGTCTTTGTTATCTAGCCTCCTTGGGACTGTGGATTGAAGCCATTGTTTTTCTTATTTTACACCTAATGTCCACTTATGATTGAGTACATATCAAGTTTGTCTTTCTGGGTCTGAGTTATCTCCCTCAGAATGATTTGAACTTTCATCTGTTTGCCTTCAAATTTCACGTGATCCTTGTTTTTTTTTGTTTGTTTGTGTTGTTTTTTAAGCTGAGTAGTATTCCATTTTGCAAAAGTACATTTTCTTTTTTTTCTTTTTTTTTATTTTATTCTTTTTTAATTAAAATTTCTGCCTTCTCCCCGTTTCCCATTTCCCTCCCCCTCCTCCCACATATTGCCCTCTCCCCCCACTCCCCTCCCCCTATCCTCACTCCTCTTCTCCTCCCCCCACTCCATTCCCCCTCCCTCTCGATACTGAAGAGCAGTCCAGATTCCCTGCCCTGCGGGAAGACCAAGGTCCTCCCACTTCTATCTAGGTCCAGAAAGGTGAGCATCCAAACAGGCTAAGTTCCCACAAAGCCAGTTCATGTATTAGGATCGAAACCTAGTGCCATTGTCCTTGGCTTCTCATCAGCCTTCATTGTCTGCCATGTTCAGAGAGTCCGGTTTCAACCCATGCTTATTAAGTCCCAGTCCAGCTGGCCTTGGTGGGCTCCCAATAAATCAGTTCCACTGCCACAGTGGGTGGGTGCACCCCTCGTGGTCCTGACTTCCTTGCTCATGTTCTCCCTCCTTCTGCTCCTCATTTGGACCTTAAGAACTCAGTCCGTTGCTCCAAATTGGGTCTCTGTCTCTAACTCGATCCATCGCCAGATGAAGGTTCTAAGGTGATATGCAAGATATTCATCAGTATAGGATAGGGTCATTTCAGGTTCCCTCTCCTCAGTTGCCCAAGGTACCAGCTGGGGACATCTCCCTGGACACCTGCGAGCCCCTCTAGAGTCAAGTCTCTTGCCAACCCTAAGATGGCTCCCTTAATTAGGATATATATTTCGCTGCTCCCGTCTCCACCTTTCTTATATCCCAACCATCCCATTCCCCCAAGCTCCCCCCATCCTCCCCTTCTCACGTTTCTCACCCCGTTTCCGCTTAGCCCTGTAGCGTGCCACGGCGCTCTGTGCACCACGGCGCTGTCAGCTGTCAGCTGTCAGCTGTCATGTTCCGATGTAGCGCGCCACGGCGCTCTGTGCGCCAGGCGCTTTGCGCACCTCGGAGCTGTCAGCTGTCATGTTCACAGGGTCTGGCACTAAGCCCGTTACCGCCATTTGCTAGTGTCCCTAGTAGTAAACAACTTCTGCGCACGCTCGCTACCGGCCCAAGAGTGGTTTGAATCCACCTATCAATTGCTCACACGTCTTGCTCACGCAATTGCATCAGTGTGGGCCGAGCCAATCAAGCAATGACACATCATAGGCGGACCAGGCACTGTATATATTCCCCGCGCGGTCGGGCTCGGGGTCTTTTCGCCTCCATCTTATCTTCAGTCTTCTGCGCTCCAATAAAGTATGTTCCAAGAAGAATCCTGTTGTGGTCGTCTTCTCTGCTGGCAGAGTTGCGCGCCGCATAGCCCCATGCCACCTCACCCGCAAGTTCCCAGTTTTTGCCCGGCAATCTTGTCTACTTTCCCTATCCAGGCGGATGACTATACGTTTTTCTTTGGGTTCACTTTCTTATTTAGCTTCTCTAGGATCACAAATCATATGCTCAATGTCCTATATTTATGGCTAGAAACCAACCAATCTTCAGTTGAGGGACATCTAGGTTGTCACCAGGTCCTGGCTATTATGAATAACGCTGCTATGAGCATAGTTGAGCAAGTATTATTGTGAGATTATTGAACATCCATTGGGTATATGCCCAAGATAGGTATAGCTGGTTCTTGAGATAGATTTATTCCCAATATTCTGAAAATCTGCCCTATTGATTTTCAAAGTATCTGTACAGTTTGTATTCCCATCTTCAGTGGAGGAGTGCTTCCCTTTTTTCACATTTTCTCTAACATAATTTGTTGCTGTGGAATAATGCTCTTGTACACTGCAAATGATTATCACTCATATTGGTTTAATAAAATGCCGACTGGCCAGGCAGGAAGTAAAGGTGGAAAGTGGAAAGGCAAAGACACTGTCACCAGCAAGATACAGAGGAAACAAGATGAGAATGCCTTACTGAGAAAAAGTACCAAGACACATGGCTAAATATAGATAAGAATTATGGGTTAATTTAAGTTGTAAAAGCTAGTTAATAATAAGCCTGAACTAATAGACCAAGCAGTCTATACTTAATATAAGCCTCTGTTTGTTTCTTTGAGTTTGAACAGTTTGGGACCAGGCAGAACAGAAACTTCTGTCTGCAAGCTGTCATTAGTGTTTTTGTTCATAGCTGTTCTGTGAGGTGTAAGATGGTATCTCAGCGTAGCTGGACGTTTCTGTAAATAACCTAAATAACCATTCAGAGGCTTAATATTGTTTGTTAGTGCTCAGTTGATAGCTCAAGATTGTTACTAGCTAACTTTTACACTTAAATTGACCCATATTGCTTATGTATGTTTTACCACGTGGCTCAGGACTTGTTAACTTATTTCTTCACATGCCTTGCTTCCTCAGTGTCTGGTTGTTGTCTTGCCTGACTTCATCTTCTTTCCTCCCAGTGTCCTCTGTGTTTGGCTGTCTCACCTATATTTCCTTCCTAGCTAACAGCCTGTCAGCTTTTTATTTACCAATGAGAGTAATGCCTATTCATAATATACAGAAGGATTATTTACCCCTTTTTGTCTAATTAAAAAGAAAGGTTTGTTAGCATAGTATTATATATATATATATATATATATATATATCTCAGAACATTTTTTAAGAGTTAGAGTTACAATATCCAGTCCATTTGTATTTGATAAAATTACAGAAAATATACTATCATCTGCCTTATCTTTCTGAGTCCAAAGTTTTCTATCTAATTTACCTTTCATCATAACTAAGGAACTATAATCATAACTATCTCAGATTCATCTCCATCTAAGTCCCCAGAAGGCATTTCACTGCCTGGAAAGTCACCCAAGGTTTCTCTGTAACACCAGGCATCCAATTTGGTCCTACAAGCCTAGCATATGTGACAGACTTTCCTATAATGCAGGGAATTATGATGGACTGCATTACCTTGTCTTGGCAAAGTTTGGCAGTCACCTCTCTTCTTTCCTGTTGGTCCAGTTTGGACAGTATATTGTCAACAATTAAGACAAGGGCAGTTCTTTGGCTGATATGACTAGCTCTTAACATAAGAGTTTTTAAGTGCCTAATATCTACTCTGAAGTAGATTGGTGCTGCCAGGAGCAGACATGTGTCTTACTGTCTTAAAAGTCATAGAAAATTAAACATATTAAATGCCATATTTTGTAGTTTTTTGAAGTGTTTGAAGACCAGCTATTTAAATATATCTCTATATGACATTGAAAACATACCTAACATGAGTATAAGTGTGCCTATTGCAAATGACTATTGATCTTTATTTTTAAATATACATTATATTTTATATGAAGTGGTTAAACACAGTATCCCAAAGAAGATTAGAAATATACAAAGTATAAAAATTAAATTTAAATTTATATCAGTAAGCCAAAATTTATATCAATGTAAGACATTTATGATTAATAATTTTTATAGATTAAAGTAGATTCTATAGTTTGCTTATTTCCTATCTTTATGTGACTTAAATATTTTATGACTCTATTTCTTTTTTAAAGACTTTATTATTTTAAAACTATATTTTTCCATCTTAGACTGTATATATTATTTTTCTTCTCTCTCCTAAGCCAGCACATACTTTTTTTTAACACACAGTGACCTTTGTTTAAAGTCCTTTTGTTCTATCATTTCTATGTCCACCCTTTTCTTTTCAGAAAGAGTTCCTTCAATCTAATCTACTTTGTTCTGATTTTTTTTTTAACTTCACCAATAGCAACTTGCAACCAATCCCCCTAAAGTGATAATAAATGTCCATAACCTATTTTTTGGGAATGTGGGCATAGTTACCTAGACTACTTCCTGGTGATTGGGGGCACTGGGAATCTTTGATGGAACCTTGAAAGAAATCAGGACAGCTGTTAAGTCTTTGCTGTAGTATCTTGTGAGCCTAGATAATCAATCATCAATCTGGAAGCTGTTTTGATGCTGGATCACCTGAACCATCATTTTCCTTGGTGTCTGATAGCATTGTTCCAAAATATAAACATTTAAAGATAACACTCACATCTGTATTAGTTCAAGTGTAGATTGTACATCATACACAAGTCAGTTAAAGATTTTATTTGTTATGAGTTGGAGCAGGTAAAACATACATCTCCTGTCTTATAGCTCTTTTAGATTTTTTTTTAAATGTGTGTAGCCAGGATTTTCAGAAGTTCTTCCTCAATCAAACCTGATTTTCCTTAACCCAAAATAAATCCATAGCCTTTCATTTCCTGTGGAAATGAAAGCATAACTTCTCCCTCAAAGTAACATATGTTTTTAGTTAAAATTTGAAGTCAAGATGCTTTTTTAAATATATAGGTTGGATTAATTAAGCAGTTTCCATAATCCAATGTCTCTTAGCAACCCAAAAATTCAAAAGCAACACAATAACATACATGACCCAGACTGTCTACTTCCCATCTTTACATGGCTTGAAATATTTTTATTATTCTATTTCCTTTTTGAAGGACTTTATTATTTTAAAACTATATTTTTTTCAATCTAAGACCATATAGATTATTTTACTTCTCTTTCCCAAGCCATCACATCCTTTTTAAACATGCTGTGACCCATTTAGAGACTACTTTAGTCTGAATCTGTCCTTACTGTGTATCTTACTTTTTTGCCTGAATGAACAAAACCTTTTGTATAGCTTAGCTCATAGCACGCTGGTGCTGACTCCCCTTTTCGGTTTCCTGAGAGGCTAGTCTCTTCTGTGTCTGGGTGAAATGTTCTGTAGATGTCCATTGAGTCCATCTGAGTTAAAACATCTGCTAGTTCTCTTATTTCTCTGTTAACTTTCTGTCTGGTTGACCTGTCCATTGGTGAGAGTGAGGTGTTGAGTCTCCCATTGTCTGTTTGTGGGGTTTGATGAGTAATTTAAGTTTTAGTAATGTTTCTTTTACAAATGTCTCATTAAAGGAGTTATTGATTTCTTCCAATTTTTTTTGTCTTTTCTTCAACTTTTTTAAAGGGAATTTTCCATTTCCTCTTTAAGAGCCTCTATCATCTTCATAAATTTATTTTTTCAGATCGTTTTCTTGTACTTCGGTTGTGTTGGAATATTTAGGTCTTGTTGTGTAGGATCACTGGGTTCTGGAGGTGCCACATTGCCCTTCCTCTTGGCATTTCCAAATCTGTTTGAGATGATTATAGTATTGAGTGATGATTCTTGTCTTTTCGGACGGATGTTTTTGTTCTTTTATTATCTGTTTCATTTATTGTCTTTTGGCCCAAATGGCTAAGAATTCTGGTGATTGGCAGATCTTTAGGTCCAGTAGGGTTGCCTCAGCTGTGGTTTGTGGGGGTTTGGGTGGCTAGATTCAGTATATGTTCCTGTTCTTCCTCCTGGTGTGGGCTGTACCTGTGCCTATGGAGTCTGTTCTTCCTACTGGTGTGGGCTGTATGTGTGTCCATGGAGTCTGTTCTTCCTACTGGTGTAGGCTGTACCTGTGCCTATGGAGTCTGTTCTTCCTACTGGTGTGGGCTGTATGTGTGTCCATGGAGTCTGTTCTTCCTACTGGTGTGGGCTGTACCTGTGCCTATGGAGTCTGTTCTTCCTACTGGTGTGGGTTGTGCTTGTGCCTATATAATCAGCTGGAGCTGCAGGCAGAGCAGGCCACAGGGAAGATGATGAAACGGGTGGTGTTGGCGGTAAGAGGGTGTTGGGGGGACAGAATCCGGGGGTGGCGATCGTAGCACTGCAGCTTGCAACCGAGTCTCACCTGCTGGCCGGCAAGCCCTCCCTTAGTCATAACCAGTACAGGTCATTTAAGAACAGTTCCCCAGTCAGTGAGGGACCCGAGGACTGACCAGCAGCCATTGTTTAGACTGACACCAGTGACCTTACTTCAGCATGAGAGGGTTTTACCATAACACTAATCCGACCTGTGCTCCTAATCCACCGTGGTCACTCCCAACACCGTGGACCAGAGTGTGACAAGCAGAAACATGAAAGCTACAAAGCTGCCTTGTAACAGCGACTCTGAGGTGGTCTTTGAAGGCTCTTCTAGGTGTAGACTGAGGACAGAGATGTGAGGAACTTTCCCGAGGCTGCTCAGAGATCACACCTTACTCTCTTCTTCAAGGTCTTTTGCCACCACAGTCTAAATGAGAACTGTGACGGTCCATCCTCATTTCAAGGTGACTAGTCTTGGAAGCATCTGGGAGACTCCTCTGGATGTTTCCAGCGAGGCTTACCTGAGGAGGGAAGACCCATGCCATGGGCTGGAGTCCTGGAATGAAGAAAAGGAGAGATGAAAAGAGAAAACAAGCAGAAAAACAAAGAAGACCGAGCCTAGGCATTCCTCCCTCCTGCTTTCAGACTTGGGACATAGTGTGACCAGTTGCCTCATGCTCCTACCACCGCTAGAGGTGTTCTTGACACATGCCTTCTCTGCCACAGTGTTGCTGTTTACAGCCAGCTCAGACTCCTCCTTCCCTGAGGTGCTGAGGTTGGGTTGAGCTGGGGCCTGAGGTTTGAATGAGGATGGCCCCCTAGGCTCAAACTGTTGGACTCGTGGGTCTCCAGGTGGTGGAGCTGTTGGGAAGGAATTGGGAAGTGTGGCCTTGCTGGAGGGAAGGCTTTGAGGTCTCCAGAGCCCCTTGCAATCCCAGACAGCTTTCTCTCCCTTGTGCTTGTGGACCGAGATATAGTCTCTCAGCTATTGCTTCGGCACGGGTGATTCTGAGTCGGACAGGAAAGCAGGCTGAGCCAGTCAGAAGGAGTGTCCCTCCTTGACTTCTGCATCAGTTCCTGTTTCCGGGTTCCTACCTTGGGTTCCTCTTCAGACTCCCCTTTGTGCTGGACTACAGCTGTAAACAGATAAAACCCTTTGTTCCTCGAGTTGTCTTTGGCCACGGGGTTTTCATCACAGCAACAGAAACCCCAAGAGAAGCTTAGAGAAGCTCGTGCTCCCCCGGAGTGGCCAGCAGGCTGTGACAGTGGGACCTGGAGCAGTCCCCACCCCGTTCTGACATACCCCCTTTCCTTTCCTAGTTCCCCCAGGACAAGGACAGTGAGACCAGGCTGGGCGTAAGAAGGATCTGGGATAGGCAGATGGGTGAGGAGAGGGTCCTCAGCGAGATAATAATGACGGAAAATTCCTGCCTGCTTTCTTCCGCTCCTGATCAGAGACAAAGGCCTGGCAGCTTGAAACAAAGGCCCAGATTTTTCTCCAGCCAACGCAGTAGGTATGCTTGTCCTGACAGGTTCAAGGTCAGGACACAATTACCTTATGTTGTGGGTCCCCTTCTTTGTGCAAACCGGCCAACCCTACAATAGGGAACGAAGCCCCCCTCAAAAATCCCTGAATATGCCAAAGCTTCAGGGAAGGCAGGATTCTCCTTCCTGTGCATCTTTCTGTGTACCTTGCTGTATGTTTCCCCATCCTGAATGAATGTCTTTCTTCACTGGTCTGTTGCTTCTGTCTGCTGCGTCTGAGATTTCTCCCTGCTGCTGTTACCTTTCACTCAGATTTTTCTTGCCTTTAATTCTTTAACTGGCAGAGAAAAACTGAAACTCCCAGGCACTAACAATAGTGTATGAATGAAGATTAGACACTCGTAGATTTTGCTGTTTGATTTCCTGTTTCTTATACCATTTCCTTTTATATTTAGACCTTGTCTTTTGAAACTCAAAAACTAAGAATTTTTTTGGTGTTATTGTGGTAACTCTCCCTTGTAAAAACTATGTTTTTACAATGTAAAAACTGACAGAGAGAGGGTGTGTTCAGTGTAGCTAAAAACAGTGGGATGAAGTGGGAACGTGATGGAAGGAAATTCATATTAATTAATATATACAGATAATTTCTTATTGTCTGCATACTGTTATGGTTCAGTGTGAAATGTCCCCCACAGACACATGCCTTTTCGTCTCCTCCTGATAGTAACAGAGTTTTTTTTGTGGGGGGTGGAACTTTAGGGGTTGGGTCCATGTGGAAAAAGGTTCATGGGGTGAACCTTGAAATTTATGATCAGCTCCTGATTCACGACTTCTCTCTGCTTTCTCTCAGCTACAGACATGCAGAAGCTCCCTCATCATGACTTCCCCATGCTGATGGACGGTACCTCCTGGACCATTGCTCTACATCCTCCTTCCCTTAAGTAACCACCTTCAGGTACTCCATCCCAGTGATGAGAGGAGCTGGTACAGGCGCCAGTGCTGGTACCCCACACCCTCTTTATATCTGGGGAATATGAGGACGCAATACAGGAATTCATTGTTCAAAACACACTCACACACATATACTGGCCATTGTGTATGTATATTGAATCTCTGGCAATATGACTTATTCACTAATACAAACCAACAACCGTGTCCCACTAACAGAGTAGCCCTGAAGGTAGCCCTGGGTGTGCAGGCTGCTGGCAAGGCCAGGCCGCTGCTCAGGCTATGCAGGGAGACAAGAAGCAGAGAGTGGAGTGTTTCACCTGATTCCTGAGATCCAGTCTCAATGATGCTTTGCTCCAGAAAGCACATTCTGTCTCAGCCACAGGAGGGCCTCTGTCCCCTGAACCTACTGTCTCACAGACTGGGAACTCAGAGATAAACCGAGGAGCAGACTCAGGAGAGAATAGCAGTAATATTTGCCTTCTGCATGGGGGTGAATGGGATGCTTGGCTTCATCCAACACTTCTCCAGTTGGTGATGCCTGAGAACGGCTTTCTCAGTAATACTGGTTTGACTACTTTGGACAGGAGTTGCTTGTCCACGTAGATCAATACATATGCAAAATCACAAACTTCCTGCCTTCACCCAATTCACATTCTCCTACTGCACCGCAAGACATAATCAGAGGCTTGTCACACTGACCAACGTGTGCTCTGTTCCAGTGTGACCAGGAGGAACCAATTTGCCAGAGTTACTCCATTATAGGGAAAAAAGGGCAGGGGCTGCTCAGAAAACACCACCCTGCGGCTTCTACCACACTGTCTACGGCAGGAACCACAGTCACCATGCTTGGAACCGTCTTCCCCTAACCATGGAGGATGGAGCACTTCTGAAGGTCACCGCACTGTGGCTGCAGAGCTACCTCTGGCACTCACTATAATGATGACTGTCTCACGGGTCATAGATGACCTATGTCGCCCATCGGCCTGACTGCCACTCACAGGGTTGGGCATAAGCTCTGGGTTTTCAGGTCTTACGAATGAACAATTGAGGCAGTAGTCCTTCATATCTCATGCTTTTGTCAGGCCTACCTTCTGTCCCAGGTTGTTACTTCTGTCTTCAGAGTCATGGGAAGAGAGTTACTCAAGGATAAGTTAGGATCAGGGTGTGCCTGGCTCAGGTGGAATTATGGTTTGAGGTCCGTGTGGGAAAAGGTGGGCAGGGTAGGGTGCTGTCGTCTTGGGATCAGCATAGCTAGAGGGCATTAAAACCGCTATGGCTGTGGCTGTCACCAGATGAGGGGTGTATCAAGACCAGGGTGAAATCGCTCCAGCTAGGACACACCTTCCCTTGAGCTGAGGCGGGTTTACACAGGCCTCCCCTCCTTTTCCCAGAGGGTATGAGGAGAACCGGCTTCCCCATTATCTCAGGCCTGTGTTTTATCAGCTTCCCACAGGCCGCATCCCAGTTCAGGGAGCATCTGTGACCTGTTGTGCAGTAATAGCTTGGTCGTTCTCGTGTTCAGCTCCCTTCACAAGTACTTAGTGTGAAATCATAGGGGAAGGAAGTGTGAGCAGGAGAAAAACAGCACCATTACACAAGCCCCCAGAAGAGACTGCTGTGAGAGAATTAAAAGCTGCCGCCCTAGGACATTCTAACAGACGACACTGGGAGGTTGCCAAGGTAACCCACCAGGAGACAGCTCCAGTGTCTCTGGGATTGAGGCTGGGGAGATGAGGTCAGTTAGAGGTAAGGCCCAGCTGCCCAGGGTCTGTCCCCTAACCACCCGGCCCACAGCAGTCCAGGCTGTTTTCTGTACGACATAAGTGAACCCAAGGCTGGGCTACTTATCAGGCATTAAAGGGGAAAGCGAATGGGAACACTGTCAATAATTGTAGAATGTCGGCCACACAGCGCTTTCAATGAGCTGGATGCAGAGAACTCAATTCATGTTTATCGAATACTGTGTACCAGGTAGGAAGCAGCATGACAGGTCAAGCATTCCAGGAAAAACAAAACTAAACTAAACTGAAAAATGAAGAACTAGGCAGAGAAAGTTTATTGGAGACATTTAAATACACAGTGTTGGCAATAAGGACAATACTGAGTGGAGGAAAACAGAAAAATGTCAGGATATCTTATTAACCCCAAGGACCCAGTGTTTACAAAACAAAAAACCCAAACCCCAAACCACATACAAATATAAAACTACACACATGCACAAAATGTATAACTGGAAAGAATTTGCTTAAAAATAACCTCTTCTCTCTTTCCCTCCTTTCCAATGCCCTGTGATTCCTTGGGGACCACTGGCTGCTACCTGCAGGTGCTGCTTTCTGTGTGCTCTGAGCACCCAGGGTTCAGCACAGCGTGAGTCCTGACTCTCAGGTCTCAGCAAGATCTTTAGCAGAAAGACCTCCCTTTAACTTCACAAATAAGCTTTCAATACTAGCGGTGCCCTGGACCCTTTGACCCGGCTTGCTATTTTCTCCCAGTGGGGCAGCTGGGAATGGGAAGCAGGGATGGGAAAATGTGGACAGGTGGAGAGGCAAAGGTGGTAAAGAACATAAATCGGGTGAAATGGTGGCGGGAAGTAGAAGACAGATGGCTACAGGAAAGAAAATCCCGGAGTCTCTCACAAGAGTAGTCCCTGCAAACAAGGCAGTACTTCCTCCCCCTGGCGGGAGTTATTAGTACCAGACGGACCTCATTAAAACACACGGCCTAGATCAGCCCTTCACCGCGTAGCTCCACTGCCTAAGGACTCTTCTTTGCCCAACCAGAACAAGGTAATCAATTAGATCTCAGCCCCTTATGGTAATGATGATAATAACGATAATAGCCGAGTTATAGAATGCTTCCAAGCATTTCCCATTCAATAATGCACGGGGAAGTGGTTTGGCAGATGAACAGGCCCAGTCACTAGAGTCACAAAGGAGAAAGGACAGAAGGCAGGAATCCATCCTGACCATTTGTCTCTAGGGTTCCTGCTCTCAAAGCAGTTCTGTTCTCTTTCACTGGCCCCAAAGAGACACTACTTCACATCTTCACTTTGGTTTGTGGAATATTCTCCTTGAGAAACCCATCTTGCTAGGCTAAGATGATCCTATCTCTCCAAGATCTTAAACCTTTGGATTTCTGTATAAGGTGGGGGAGGAGGGGCTGAGGCCAGTGGCACTATTTCTCTCCCCAGCACTATTTGCCAAGAGATAAACCCGGCAGCATGCGCGCTGCTTGGGGACGTTCCCACCTGTGGAATGGGTGGAGAATGTACCTCTTTCTAGCTTTGCTCCCCACCCTGGCCATCAGCATGTTGATGGCGGTCGCCTTTCCAGAATCTTGGTGCTCCCCTAAGCGGGTTCCAGAGCCCGGCACTGGGGAACGGGGATTGGGGGAGGGCCAGGGTGGCTGAGCGCTGGCGGCGGCGCACGGGGGCCGACGGGTCTCTCGCGCGTGATTGCCAGGGGCCGCTAGGCTTCCCCCGAGAAGATACAGCGCAGCATATTTTGCTCATGAGTTCAGAGGAAGAGGAAGTGTAGCGGGCGGGCGGACGCGCGGCGGCGGCGGCGGCAGCGGCGCGGGGTGGGTGGGGTGGGGGCAGCAGGGCTGGAGTCGGAGCGCGCAGGGCGCAAGGCGCAGCGAGCGGGAGCGCGGCGGCCACTGGCTCCTGGAAGGTACCCGCGCGGCCAGCGCCCGAGGGACCTACGACACGCGAGCGGCCGCGCCCCGCGCTCTGCCCCCACCCCCGGGGCCCCGTCGTCCGCGCGCCGCCCTGCTCTGCATGGCACAAACTTTCATCCCGGGACGCTGCACGCTGTCTCTGGGAACCCGCGCCACGGTCGCCGTCACTGGTCCCCAGAGGTAGGTGGGCGTGCGGCGAGGTGGCGAGCAGAGGCCTCGGCCGCTGGTTCCGCGGCTCCTGATCTCGATGAGCAGGGAGACAGCTCCTCATGGCACCTCAGGACTCCAGAGCTGCCAGGCAAACCCCCTGGTCCAGGTCGCATGGGGATGGGGATTGATCGATGGAACACCTGGTTCTGGGCCAACTTTTTTTTTTTAAGATAAAGAGAAAAAACAACACTCGAGTGGGTTGGGAGCCCTAGGGTCTGTCGCCCGCTGGGGGGTCATGGGCTCCGCAGGCGCAGTAACTACTAGAAGGACGCGGACGGAAGCTCAGAGGCTACAGGTGGGTTAGGACCAGCTACTAGTGGTCACCCGGCCTGGCCCGGGGCAGATGGGAGCGGCCACCACCCACGTGCTCCCGGAGAGGTGTGCTCGACCCAGGGCAGCGGTGCGCGACTCTTGAAAGCAGACTGGGCAGGCGTGGAGACTCGGTGGAGATTCCGGGAACCGAGTCTCTGGCACCAGAAACGGCTATCTCCCCGCCTCCCCATCCCCTTTCAAAAGGGATTTTTCTTGCCTCATCCTATTACACTTTGCTAGGCACGGGGCTAGTCCGTATAGGCATGGGCTCTGGGCCGGGAGGAGGTCTGTGTATTGCCAGGCAAGTGATCCAGTTTGGTTCTGGCACCGCTATCTTTGGAGGCCAGAATCGCAAAGGGCAGGGTTAGCCCCGCGCCTGCTCCCTACTGCCTCTTGGCTGCCGGCTCTGGCTCTCAGCTGCCCCCTGTGGGCGGTGGGTGGTGTTAGTGAGTTTGTTTAGGGCTTACAAACAAAAACTATTTGTTTTTATTTTAAAGAGTCTGGCACAGATCTTTATATGTGAGTGGCTGCCAAGCAGCAGCCCCTTCTTGTCCATACAGCCGGTTTCAGATGCCGGGGAAGCGGTTAGAACAGGTGTCTCCCAACCCTTGCCATGGAGTGTCATCTCAGGATAAACCTTTTCCAGGAAGGAAGCCCGGGTGTAATATGAGTGACCTACAAGTCTGTGGGTAGAGCCGCTCAACTCAGTTTACCCCTGGCTGTCAGGATTCCTAATTTTACCTTCGGATATAGTTGAATTCAGAGGAAGTTCAAGTGACAGACATGTCACCAACCACCCTCAAAGCTTAAGCAACCAGCTGTATGGTGTATTTGCTCTAACACCAGTGAATCAGTGTAACCCTAGAGTGAGCTTGCATACTCTTCTGCCGTCTGCAGGGGTTTCATGAAGCCTGAGCAATCCCAACCCCGAGCTGGGAGCCTCCCTGTACCCACATTGTGGGCCAGGACATGGGTTTGTTTTGCCTTTGTCTTTCTGACATCATGGACGAGGGGCAAATGAAGTGGGTTGTGCAGCCAGCTAATGGATTTGGCGCAGGAATTGAAATAGAATAAATTGGGGGTCCAAGTCATTGGATTCTTCCTCTCCCTCTGGAGTAGGAAATTTGGGTTGATTTCAAGTAATTGCTTTGTCTATAGGGAAACAGGCCTGCGTGATGGGGGTTCCTTTAAACCCACTTGTGTTCCTCAGGGCTTTGCTTACATCAGAGCTGAAGCTGTGCGGTCCCATGGCTTGGTGGCCATGGCTGCCTCACCAGTGTTTCCCTATGTAGCCCTGGCTAGTCTGGATCCCTCACTGTGTAGACCAGGCTGGCCTCAAACTTCCAGTGATGCTTCTTCCAAGTGCTGGAATAATGATATGCACCACCACATCTAGCCAGCACCCACTAAAACAGACAAACAAGCAAACAAAAATTACCATTTAGTAAAGATGCAACAGGGACCATATAATACATAGCAAGGCACAGTGGCATACTCCTGTAATCTCAGAATTCAGAAGGTAGAGGAGGCCGGAGAGATATGCCTGTACACTGTTTTGACGTGTGCATGCACCATGTAACAGTCCTTGTAAAGACAGATAATGTACCATCAACCTGGGTTTCTTCGTGGCCACCAGTCAGTTCCAGCCCCTAACTTCTGCTCTGTCTTACTATGCTTTTAGTTTGGCCTGTTTTCTGAACGTCGTATATACAGATTCTGCAGTTCTGAATAGTTTGTTTTTCATTCAGTAATTCATTTATTTACTGATGAGTTATGTCCAGGAGGTGTGTGTATGTGCTATGGTTTATTTGTATAGCCCCCTGTTCCTGGACACATGGGTTATAGCCAAGTTTTGTTAGTTGTTGGTTATTATGGAAAACAGTGCTGTGAATATTTGTGCGTTTGTGCACAAGTTCCCAGGGGCACAGCTCCCATTCTCATGGATGATACCTGTGTCACAGAAGAGGTGTGTATAGTGTATAGAGGAAATTGCTAGGCCTTTTTCTAGTGTGGAGAGTCCATTTTACACTCATAGAAGAAGTACAGATGTACTGAAGATCACATAACAATCCCCTAGATCTAAATCAGGATGATTAGTAAGATTATCGTTCTCTTGGGGCTGGAGGACAGTGTTCTCTTGGGAGCAGCTGGGACACTCCTGGGCATGTTTTCATAGGTAGAGGGGCCTATGAGAAGCAGACCTTGACTCGTCAGTTAACGGGTTTAATCTTTATTGTAGAGTGTGTGTGTGTGTGTGTGTGTGTGTGTGTTCATACCACACATGTGTTTGGAAGGTCAGAAGATAAGTTTGGGGATTTACATTCACTTTCTGCCTAGTTTGAGGCACGAGGTCTCTCTCTCTTGCCTTCAGCTCCCACCTGCCCCAAGAGTCCTTGGATTACAGATGTGCTGTCCAGCTCTGGACTCAGCTCCTCCCACCTGCCCTGTCCAGCTCTGGTGTGTCCTGGGCATTTGAACTCAGCTCCCCACACCTGCCCCAAGAGTCCTGGGATTACAGATGTGCTCTCCAGCTCTGGTGTGTCCTGGGGATCTGAACTCAGGTCCTCGCTCTTGCCCAGCAAACTCTTTACTCACTGAGCCATCTCCCCAGCACTTAAGTCGATTTAGACTAAAATTGTTGCAGCTGCTAAGATGGATGTTGTCTGTCTTCAGAGAGCGTCACAGAGGGGATCTCCATAGAGGAATAGACCTAGATCGTGAAAGGTTAGATGCTGTCTCTCTTCAGAGAGCATCACAGAGGGGATCTCCATAGAGGAATAGACCTAGACCATGAAAGATTGGATGGTTGCTATAAGAAAAACAAAAAATCCCAGGTTCCACAGAACCCCACTGAACTTCTGCCTAGAAACTCCTGGGGGATTCTGGGCCATTTGTTGTGCTGATGTGAATTTGGTGGAGGTGCCCTTTGGGTTTCGCCAGGGTGGGCGTTTTCTTTGGAATACAGGGCAGAGTTGGAGTGGGTAAGGATGGAGCAACTTTGCTGAGATTGTGATTTGCCTTTTTTTGAGAAACATAGTCAGGCTCTCCCAAACTCTTATTACTGAGAAAAGGGGTGTGGCCCCTAAGAGGCTCTTCCACTGTAGTCTCTCTCTGTGGGACCTAAGGCAGGGCCTGACCTGGTGTGATCCAGGAGACAGGAAGTGTGGTTCTCTGGTGGAACACAGGGTGAAATATTTTCATATCCTCAAGGTGTCTCAGGGGACTCGTGCAGTCTCGAGACACTGGAAAGGGTCTTGGGCTCTGTCGTTTACGGAACTTCAGTAAACACTATACAGTAAAAACAACACAGCAAACATCCATGAGAGGACTGAGCAGCCATCTGGGTGGCTGTATCTTCGGAGGTTGACCGTGGGTACGGTTGCGGAGAGATCATGGTCCCAGCTCTCAGCAGATGGTTCACCCCCGTGGGGGGATGGTACTAACTATTCATACCCAGAACAACTTCGCCGACAGAACTTCAGGATAGTAGCATCGTTCTGTTTCATAACAGATTTCCATCACTATTAACCAAATATTAGGTGTTATACTAATTGCTAGGTGCTGCTTGGCACCTTATTTGTGTCACCTAAGTCATCTTCAGGAGATATGAGAGCTGATGCCGTTTGCTTTTCAGACAAGAGGAGGTCAGCATTCCACAAGCCTTGCGCTTACCTGTAGGGGAGACTGTAGCACTCGGGTGTAACGAGTGCAGCATCTTCTGGAGCACAGCACATAACAGATGAAGACACAGCATAACGGAGTGTCACTGGGGCAGCCAGACAAAATGACAGGAAATGGCCCTCTGCAGTCACTTCCTTTAGTGTCCTGTGTACCTTTGTCTCAAAGGCACAGAGTTTTGGCACAGTTGGGCTTGTAGAGCTCTGACTTTGAAGGTTGGTGTGGTGCCACATACCTGTGATCTGAGCATTCACGAGCTGTAGGCAGGAAGAAGGAGATTTCAAGGCTAGCCTGGGCTATCAAGAAGAGCCCCTGACTCAAAAAGTAAAATAAGGGTTAGCAAGATGGCTCAGCAGGCAGAGATGCTTATCTAGGAAGCCCGATGGCCCGAGTTCAGTCCCCGGGGCTCAGGGTGGGAATTGTCCTCTGACCTTCGTGAGCACACCTTGGCACAAGTGCACGTGTGGCTATAACCTGCATACACACACACACACTCACACACACACTTTTGGTTCTTTGGTTTGTTTTTTGGACACAGGGTAACTTTCTCTGTAGACCAGGCTGGCCCCGTACTCTCCTGCGTGCTGGAGTTAAAGGCCTATGCCTACACAGCTGGCTTTTGTTTTGAAAAAGTGAAAGGTACCGGTCCATCAATTGGGGTTGTGATGTCACTGAGTGCCTGGGGTACAGTGGTCACTAGCCGTGTGTAGCTGTCAGCATGTGGATTTAAATGAGCCGAAGTGGGCTAAAACCAGACTGTGCTTCTACGGGAGTGCTAGCCACAGTTTAGACGTCTAGAGCCGTGTGCATTGGAGCCGTGTCTGCCATTGCTGCTAGCTCTGTGGGACAGTTGCTTTGTGCTGTGCACATTGCCTTACCCTTTGCTTGAGAACTGACTCCAGGGGTGGCAACGGCTCAGGCACTTTCCTCCTCACAGACAGATGCACTTTGGCAGGCACTCCTTTTATGTTTACCCTTCGGAGGATTGGAGGATTGGGGTGGGGGGAGTGTGATAGCTTTCCTCCCGGTGTGTGTGTGTGTGTGCGTGTGCGTGTGTGTGTGTGTGTGTGTGTGTGTGTGTGAGATAGCGTTCCTCCCAGTCACAGTTTTTGACATAGATTCGAGTTTCTCTTTTCTCCTGAGCCCCCAAAGGGGCTTTTCATTATCATCATTGCATATTTTACCAAGATATATTTTCATGAAAAATCAGTATTACAGGCAGTTCAGTGTCCCTGCTTGAGTCCTCTTAATTCCTTGCTCTCAAAATAAGAATCTAGTCCAGCTTTTAAATATGCATTTGTGGGAATGACGCCCTACCTGGGCTGAATTCAGAAAGGAGAAGTGTTCTCAATGGGCCAGAATCGGAGAGCTAGACACTCAGCTCATGTTCTCTAGGGATGGCCGTTTGTCAGGGCTGAGGCAGGGGTGTTATCTGCGAGGGAGGAGCAGGGATGATGGAGAGGGTCAGGAACTCTAGCTGTCCCCATTATTCAGTGGCTCTTCCCTTTATGTGGGGATCAAAGAAGAAGGGAAGGTGGTCCCCACTGTTCGTGGCCAGATTCAGACAAACTGTGCCTGTCACTGTGGGACTCTGAGAGGCTCATCTGCTTCATAATCCTAGATCAAAGGCTTCCACACTTTTCAGTTAGGCGCTGACGACTTTCCCTGGCTTCTCCACAGGAAATGCTCCATTTTGTTGCCCTATATCTCCTCAGAGTGGGAGCTTTGCCGAGGGTGATCGACTTCAGTTGTTGTGTTTGTATTTGGAAAGGACCTACTTCCCACTTCTCCTGTGCTGAGGAACTCGAACCCCTTTGTAGGCCTGCTCTCCCGTGTTTGGATTGAGGGTGCTGTGATCGCTGCTGTCCATGATGAAGTTAGGTGGGAAGAGATTTGGGTGGTCACAGAACTGTTAATGGAATGTGTCAATTCTATGTATTTTCAAATTTCAGAAATATAAAGTACAGGTCCACTTGTTTAAATCCTTTCTCAATTTAGAAAGGGTTTGTGTTGCCTGGCAGTTGTGGCGAATGCCTTTAATCCTAGCACTTGGGAAGGCGGGGGCAGGCGGATTTCTGAGTTCGAGGCCAACCTGGTCTACAGAGCGAGTTCCAGGACAGCCAGGGCTACACAGAGAAACCCTGTTTTGGAAAAGAAAAGGGGGTGGGTTATGTGTGTGCTTGTATCTTCTGACTCCTTATAAGTACCCTCTCAGTGTGATGTAGCAACCCATGCCACGTTGCTATATAGGACTCTCTATAACGGATAACAAGCTGTGGTGCTGGATGGTTGACACTTCTCTGTCTACCGCATGGTGTTGGGGATGGGATTCAGGGCCTTGGGTATGAGAGGCAGGTGCTCTACCACTAAGCCAAGCCCTAGTGCCTCTGGGTAACATTTCTGATCCTCATTCTGCATGCCTGGGGCATCTTAACCTGTGTTCAGCACTGACCGTCTTTATGTAGCTGTCTCTGGACAAGAAGCCGTCACACTTGTCTCTGTCACAGCTTTAAAAACTGACCCAGGGCTTCCTTGAAGTAACACAAGGAAGGTTTGAAGTAGGTTTGAAGTAGGTTCTCTGACTCCTGTGCCTGCACATCCAAACCCTGGACTGCACTTTAAGAAGCTGAACTTGGGCGGCAAAGATGGTTCAGTGGGTAGAAACACCTGTCAACAAGCCTGCTGACCTGAGTTAGACCCCAGGACTAAAGCATTTGCCTTAACTGTTTAAGTATTAATAAAAACTCAGGACTCAGAAATTGAGGTAAAAGTCTGATAAGTCCAAAGAACAGTGGAGGAAAGAATGGCTGACCCTATGAGCCACATTTTCAGGTTGAAAAGCCTGCATCCTCCAAGCCCTTCCTTCTTCCTGTCTTCCACTGAGTTGGCCAGAAAACTCTATGGTCCATTCCAGCCAACTGACCATGAATTCCGCCCTCCCATCCAAGGTCCGACTTCATTGGTGCTCTCAGAGTGATAACACAAATCTGCAACACAGGACCCACATGGCGGAAAGAGAGAACTGACTCCTGCAATTAACGCTTTGCTCTCCGCATGCTTACTGTAGCATATGCCACCTTTCAGTAAATGAAATAGAACAACCACAACAATAATATAGCAATAATGACGATGATGATGATGATGATGATATAAAAAGCAAAAAGAACTTGAAGGCCACAGGGCCATATTTCAAAGGTCCCCTTTTTGGCCTTTGGTAGCTCTGCTATTAACTGCTCCTTTGGGGTTGGCCTTGAATGGATGATGAATTGCCAACTGCTTGTTCGGAGGCCACTGTCAGAGAGGAGTGGGTGCCACCAAAGCTCCAGGCTGGTACACCAACTGGGTACTTTGCACATCCCACGGAAGTGGTTAACTCTCCTCCGACCTCTTGGGGCTGGATGCTCCAGCCTTCTTCAGACCACTGGCTCGGACTATCCATAGATCCGCGTTCCTGCCTTTAGAACAGACCCAGAATTCAACCTTTGCTCCACCACTTCGGAGCCATCTGGTCTCTCTGTTCCTGACATCACAGTCAGGGATTTACATCTTCTTAGCTTCAGTCCCTAGGGTGGGAGGCCTTCCAGTTTAGACCATGCCTGGCCACCCACAGGCACTGTCCTGGCCCAAACTTCAACTTGTTTACAGTGTGACCGCCATGCCTGGGCCACCGCTCCTTATCCTGAGGACTGCTCTGCCACCTCCTTTGTGATGTTGCTTGAATGTTACTTCTGGGTGACACCTTCCCTGGCAGTGCCACCTTTTCCCTTGGTAATTACTCTCCCCTCTGTGTTCTTTCTCCACTCGACGTGCTTTGAAGATGAAATCTCGTTATTTTTCTTTATATATCTGTTGTCTATTTTTGTGCTCTGAAAGATACAGTCCATGAAAGAAAGTGTTGTTTGAATGTTTCCTGGGGAGTTGGCAGCATCTGCTCACTGCAGATGTGGCACCAATGACAGACCAGAGTATCACTCCACCCAAGGCTTTGTGTACTAATTATTCGGTTGCGCTTACTTACAGAGCATGGGTAAGGGGTTTCTTACAAGGGTGCGTGGCCTCTAAAGATCCATACCACCAGAGAGTCTCACCGCAGCATGGATGACACCTTCTCCGTGGCTGCCAATATGGAGTCTCTGTTTCAGTAAACTGACACGTGATCTGTTGGGGCAGAAGTGTGGGAGGCGTGGCTGACTCTTGGGAGGCTCTAACAACCATTCTCCCTCCTCTGAGAGTCACCAGCGCCCTGAAGGTCATTTGTAAGCAGTCGCAGCTGCTCTGTGGAGGACAGCGTTCTCAGAATTTGACTCTGGTTTTATTTTGGTGTGGCCAGCCCTGAGGAAGAAGCTTGTTGGCAGTGAAGCTCAGTCTATTAGGTAAAGGAACAGTACAGAGGCAGACCTGCTGGCCTTACAGTAAGAATGATGGTTTATTTCCTGTCCCTCTGGCCAGAGTGTGGTGCCTGTTTTTGCTCCAACATCAGTCTTGCTGCAGGGGATTTCCAAACGTGATTGTTGTTGAGATTGGCAGACTTCTGAGTACAGCAGTTTGCCCTTCATAGTATTCCTGGGGGTGTACTTCAGTCATCAGCTGAAGAATTTAGAGAAAATACCAAGGGCTCCCAGCAGGAAGGAATTCTGTAATTGCATAGTCTTTGCCTTGAGACTGCAACATTGGTGTGCCTGGTGACGTAGGCCTGTAATCTCAGGTCCCATGTGACTGCACAGGCCACACAGATTGTCATGGCCCCATGGGTAGTGCAGCCCTCAGACACCAACATGGCCCCAGGTGGCAGCACAGACCCCTGACATTGGCATGGCCTTCAATGCTATCAGGAGCTACGGACATCAACTCAGATCATGGCTGTGGTAGGGCCATGGACTCAGACATGTCCCTCAGTAGCAGCCCTGGCCCAGATGACACCATGGCCCCAGATGGCAGGCCAGGCCACTCAGATTGGCCTGGCTCTGGTGTCTACATGCCCCTCGGGCACCCTGTTGACATTTCTTTATTGGGGATGTCACCATTAGAGCTTCACTTGAGATTCCAACCACTCCCTCCTCTGTCTCCCTCCCTATTCCCAGCTGTGTGTAATTTTTCCCTGACTGCATGTGGCCTCTGGGTATGTTAAAATATATGGAGTGTGAAATGTTAGCTGGGCGGGCATGCCGTCCCCAGAGCTCCGGGAGAGGTATCGTTAATGCTGGAGTGATTCTCCAGAACTGCGGCAGTTTGGGGGTCAGCCATGTGATTCTCCAGAACTGCAGCAGTTTGGGGGTCACCCATGTGATTCTCCAGAACTGCGGCAGTTTGGGGGTCACCCATGTTTCCTTAAGTAGGCCCAGTGAGCTCATTGTTTCACCAAGCTAGACATGGGTGGAGCGGTGACTTGGGTCTGTTGTTAGTGTTGTGTCTCACAAGGACGGAGAGGTTCATGTTGCTCTCGGAGGAAAGCTCAGTGAGAGCCTGTCTCACGCCTGGGAATGTTTGCTGGGTGACTTGTGTTGGGGTGGAGGACTACAACACTAGCTCTTGGAGCTCTGGCCTCCTTATCCTGGGATGTTTGGACTTGTCGGCTCCCAGAAGCCAATGAGCCAACTCCTTAAAATGAATCTCCCTCCCCCTCTCTTGCTCTCTGTCTCTGTCCCTGTCTCTCTCTCTCTCTCTCTTTCTCTCTCTCTCTCACACACTGTCTCTCTGTCTCTGTCTCTGTCTCTGTCTCTCTCTCACACACACACACACACACACACACACACACACACGCACCTCCACACCCCATAGCCTACTGATGTCCTCCCTAAGAAAGCTGGCTGTATCTGAAGGTCTCGGTGGGCTTCAACTGGTGTTTCAGTGGACAGAGGATCTGCAGTGGGAGGACTGTGGGTGTGTATATCAGCAAGCCATGGCCTCTTGTCACTTAACTTGAGGTCATAGTTTACAGTGAGAAACAATGCTGGAGAGGGGAGGCAGCCAGGCCCCCAGGCTGGGTCTGATCACTCCCTAACTCTCTCTTTGGTACTGGAGCGCAGTCTGCAGAGGCTGGGGGTGGACGTCAGAAGGCTGAAGAAGGCCAGTTCCCAAAAAGTTTTGACTGTTCATAGAACGCAAGTGGCTTGGCTAGTGAGTTGATGAGTTGAAGCATCTCTCAGTTCTGGCCCCAAGACCAGATGTGATTGAGTGTACTGTAAGACAGGTGGGCCCTGCGGGTTGATCCTGGATGCTTCCAGGGAAATGGGGCCACCACAGGTGCCAAGGAAGGGCAGGCCTACTAGGCAAGCGGTTTGTTCCCTTTGGAGTGTATTCTACAGTGGTAGGAATACTCCGGGTCACAGAACGTCTCTGGAACTGGAGACAGCTGTCTGGGGAGTTACATAAGGAGGGGAGACTTTACCAAGCAGGTTCATTTATGGCAAGAAGGGGAATGGCTGCTAAGAAGGGAGGTGGTGGCATGCGTGTATATTTTTTAATCACATGCAACAATACCATATATTGGGATTCCAGAGTTTATACCCCAGAAACACTGAAATCCCTCACAGATAGGGGAACAAAGGATAGTTTACATTTTTAAGGGAACCCAGCAATATCGGTAAGATACCCTTCATGGCTTGAGACAGTTCGCTTGACATCACATTCACCTTGAACTCCGGGGTGGCTGCTAAGGAAATCACTGCTATGACTTTGATGTTTGGGAAGCTGGGAGGCATCTTGCTTTCAGGAAGAGTCAGTGAGTGATTGGCATTACTTAGGAAGGGACAGATTGTTTTCTCCCTATACAGATGTACTAACTTCCCAAAGGGTCTAGTTATGAGGCTAGACACATTAAGTTGTTGAGTTTCTAGAAGTTAGCAAATGGTACCGCTAGGAACGCCTGTAGCCTGGAGCTGCCGTTCAAACCATAGAGAAACACTCAGGGCTGCTCCCCCAGCCTGCACTGAGAAGGGCAGGTCTCTGCTGTCTGCTGCTGTGGATTTCACAGGAAGGGGGAAAGCAAAGGCAGGGGTCATAGGAAGAGAGAGGACAAGGGCTGAGAGGATGTGCCCCAAATGTCGCCTTTCTGCAAAAGATTAAATGTGAGGATTAAATAAGGCGAAAGGTCTGCCCTTGTGGAAGCCAGGTCGGGGCACAGGGGTGTCGCCTTGCTTTCCATATGTTCCAAGTGGAGCCTTAGACTAGCGTAAGGAGACGGAAACAGGAGGCGGGCCCAGAATAGCAGTTCCTGGATGGGTGTGAGTGAGCTTGGGGGGATGAGGATGGCAGAAGAGCCCCAGAGGGTGTCTGGCGCAGAAAGAGGTTCTAGACTGGAATGCATGCTAAAACCACAGCTGACCCTTGGAGTCCAGCGGGCACTGCAGAAGTAGCAGCACGTGCATCGTGAGGCTGGGCTGTGGGCACCACTGGGGTCCTCTTCACTCTGAGTGCAGCCAGTGGTCATGCGATAGAGACACACCCTCAGCCTATAGCATGTCCTCATGGCAGAGAACAGAGAGACCTTTCCCCATAGGCGGCATCAGCATCCCTCATGTAGAGACATAGTCTCTCTCGGTACCTATACTGACTGGTTTTGTGTCAGCTTGATATAAGCTAGAGCCATCAGAGAGAAAGAAGCCTCAGTTGAGGAAATGCTTCCATGAGAGCCAGCTGTAGGGCATTTTCTCAAATAGTGATTGATGTGGAGGACCCAGCCCATGGTGGGAGGTGCCATCCCTGGGCATGTGGTCCTGGGTTCTATAAGAAGGCAAGCCACGACAGCTCCTGCCTCCAGGTTCTTACCCTGTTTGAGTTCCTGCCCCAACTTCCTTCAATGAAGAACAGCAATGCTGAAGTGTAAGCCAAATGAACCCTTCCTCCCTGACTTGTTTTTTTGGTCATGGTGTTTGATCACAACAATGGAAACCATAACTCAGACAGTCCACAGTCACCTTCTGCCTAGCCAACTTCTCTTTGGTTGTTCCACCCCCAGACCCCAGGCACCAGCATTTAACAGCTTCCTCTTGATTCCAAAGGACAACCAAGGTTGAAAGCTTTGTTTCAGCTGGAGCTTCACAAATGTCACTGTAGCTCTGGTCACAGGCCTTGGGTGAGGCTTACAGTGATGCATTTCTTGAGAGCTCCCCGGGGTGCTGAGCTGTTCTTGCTTTCTTTTGTAAGAGCTGCTGTGGCTGTGGTGTCTGCTCACAGCATCAGAACACTGACTAAGACAGTTGCCACGATGTCTGCTCACAGCAACAGAACACTGACTAAGACAGTCACCATGGGTGTCTACTCACAGCATCAGAACACTGACTAAGACAGTCACCATGGGTGTCTGCTCACAGCATCAGAACACTGACTAAGACAGTCGCCACTCTTTAGTTTCTGCGTTTCCCTTGCTTTCTGATTCTCCAATGCATGAGTGTGTTTCACTGTACCGAACCCCCTGCAAGGTCATCACGTGGTTCTGAGAAGTGGGACCGTGGGCGTTCTCGTGCCTTGTGACATACTTTTGTTGGTACAGGTCTAGAGAGGATTGGATGACCAGACAGGTGTGCCTGCAGGCTCCCCACACCTCGCCATTTCTCCAGACTAGGTCCCTCTTGGGATAAGCAGGAGAATTCCGTGTGCTCTGCTTTTATTTTTACAATTTGAAGATGTAAAAATATTGGTGACCTGATTTGGTAGCATTTATTCATATTCATATTAGGGAAATTTTATGCAAAAGCTAACATATTCTCAATTACAAGTCAGATAATTAAAAATGAAATTGGGGACTGGAGAGATGGTTCAGAAGTTAAAAGTGCTCACTACTCTTGCAAAGGACCCAGGTTTGGTTCTCAGCACCCACATGGCAGGTCACAGCTGCTTGTGATCCTAGTTCCCAAGGGCCTCACATGGTGCACAGACATACATGTAGGCAAATGCTTACAGACATAAAATTCAAAATAAATATTTAAAGTGAACAGAAAGCTTAAATCAAATCTCGAGCATCTCTGTACCCTCCCCAGCGCTTGGCACGAATGACGATCCCTGATGTTCAGACAGAAGCATTTCAGATTTCAGAATCTTAGACCGGGAGATATTTGTATAGACTCTCCCATTTGAGCTCCCTCATCTGAAACTGCAAGGTCCTAAATGCTCCAGAATCCAAACTTTTTCAGTATCATCTCTCAAAAGGTTTCAAGCTTTGAATGTTCAGTCTGGAGATGGCTAACCTGTTAAGTGGCTGGTCTAGCCTCCACTGTCTCCCCATGCCCCTTCTGCCATTCCCCTGATGAGCGGGAGACTTGAGTTCCCCATATGTTCCTTCATCAGCTGTATGTATCCATCCTGTCCCATGCTCATTGAGGGTGTCCCAGGATGGCTGCTGTGTTTTCCTGGTCTTTTCCTTACTCACCTGAGCTAGTCCTAGATGGGGTTTGGATGAATTCCTTCTGCGGAGCACGGTGGTATGAGAACCCACTCCCATCAGCTGGAGATGAGAGTGATGTTCCCTCCCAGCTCTGCTTTGGTGAGGACGGCGGCGCAGAGTGCAGTCCGAGTGTCGAAGCTGGTTGGCCTGCAAGTGTACAGGTGCTCTTCAGGTAGCTCAGCCATTCCCTGGATCCCTCGACACCCTGACTGTGCTCTGAAGAACAGACAGATTTAACCTGAAATCTGTGTCGCTCTCTCCCAACTTCTTTTGCACTTAGATCTCCCCTTGCCTGTCCCTCCCCACGCTTCTCTGCAGGACTCTGCCAGTTGGGACATTGGCCCCTTGGCTTGTCTTTTCCCTGATGATACAGCACCACCATGCCCAGCTGTGAAGGCTGTCACAGGGGTTAGGTAAAGGGCTTAGGTCTAGCCTCTACTCTGCTCTCCAAGCCTCAGCTGGGGCAGGGCTGCATTTCTCGGAGGTCAAGGCCTGTCCATCTCACAAAGGCACTATGGGAAGTGGTGACTCTCGCCTTCTGACCTGGTAGGCCAAGATGTCAGACTCCACAGCCTCATCCCTTTACTCTTGCAGGGTCTCTGCCGTTTCTGCATGCCCAAATCTGTGTGGCAGAGCTCATTTCAGCTTCCCCAGGCTCCCACCAGCCTTGCACTGTGATTCCAGAGCTTGCCCTTTCCCATGGACAGCACTGAAGGACACTGTACCTCTGGACTCTTTGGATTCCTGGTCCCAGCACTCGGGAACCTCCTCCCTCCTTCCCCGCACGCACCCCGCACATAGCAGGAACTTGCATTGTGCAGTTCTCCAGTGGTCTTTGCACACAACGTAGTTTCCAAGTTATCAGTTCACACAGACCGCATATCCGCATATAAATCATGTGTGCTCTGGTTCTTGGACACTAATGTTCCCTTATTAAGGCATAAGTCCGGCTTCCGGCTTCCATCAATTCTCTCTGACGTCTTTCTTAATTACTGCAGAGTAGAGGCTGTCATGGCTGTGCCGCTCTTGCTTCCAGTCTTCCACGCATCCTCCCATCCCATGCCCTTACTGCTTTTCCGAAGTTCGGTTTGTTTTTCTGGAATTTACCAAATTGCTTTAGGAAGCTAGGAACACTGAATGGATTGGTGAAGGAAATCCTTGTCTTTGGAGGAAGCGGTTCCTGTGTGTGTGTGTGTGTGTGTGTGTGTGTGTGTGTGTGTGTGTGTGTGTGTGTGAGAGAGAGAGAGAGAGAGAGAGAGAGACTCTCAGCCAGTTCAGTTTGTATTTTAGGCAAACATTTTCTGTAGTAGGACAGTATCCGGAGAGGAAGAGCAGTTAGTGCCCAGGGTGTAGAAGGAACCTAACCTTCCCATAAAATGTCACCGTGTGAATGTCATTCTGTCCAAATAAACAGAAAACCGTCACTGACTTCAGCCAGAGAACAAGGGAATCCCATCTCTGCTTACCGCTTCCCCATCTCTCTCTCCACTTCCTTTGTGAGCCGAGGCCACTGCTTTTCCAGCACGTGCGGATGCGGCTGATGTCTCGCTGGCCGATGTCTCGCTGGCCCCATTATGCACTGCCACTTTTCATTTTAATCTGAGATGGCTGGAGGTGGGGGAGCCTACGGCTATTTCCTGCCGTTTGGTCTGAAAAAGAAGAGAAGGGGGGCTATTAGACAAGACCCTTAAAAATACCAGCGTCTACTTTTTGAGATGTTTGAATATCAATTCCTGTCTAAATAATTACTGTTGAGGGGAGAAGGGATGCCAGAGTTTAGAGACTGTAACAACAACTTATTATCCCCCCTTAGTAACTGAGTGGAAGGTGACGTGCGTCTTGCATTTCTGCAGATGGGCTGACAGCGTAATGCACGCTGTTGCTTTTTAGGCCCTGTTTTTTTAATCATGTGTACAGATGGCAGTGGAGGAAGCTACTCAGAGGTATTATTTCCCCAAAGAGAGGAGACAAGATACAAAGCAGGGCCATTTTTGGGGTCACTCAGATCTCTAAGGATGGCTGGTAATGGCTTCCTCATAGGAAGAGAGGTGGCCTGGTCCCCTGTATCCGGAGCTGTATTAAATCACATGTGTGATTTCCTGGGCACCGAGGTCTTTGATGTAGTCCTCCAGAAAATTGGGGGTCTTTTATGCTATTGTGTTTCAAAATTATCGCTAAAAACATCTCCATCTCCCTGCTTGTTTCACATTTGGTCAGCTGTCGCAATGGGCTGCAGTTTGAACAAGGTGGAGACGCATGAAGAGAAGCGGCCTGGGAACATTTACTCAACTCTGAGGAGACCTCAGGTGGAGACGAAGGTAGATGTGACCTACGAATACCGCTTCCTAGAGTTCACCACGCTGACTGCCGGTGAGTCCAGGGCCCAGGAGGGTGGCTGGCTGGGACACAGTGTAGGATAAGGCCTAGCCCATGGCTTAAAGGAGGACAGTCAAGAGATCTGGGTTTCTGTATCCGTCTTTGCCAGAGAGTGGCTGGTAAAGCAACAACACCTAGTAAGGTGGTCTCGGTCATTTTAGCATTCAGGAGACCGAGACTGAAGGATCTGGACCACATGGCCAGACATGACCAGTGGGTCAGTCGTCAATTGCAAAGCAAAACTATAAGTTTCCCCTACGTTAATATGTCTGTCCTGCTTCCTCCACGTTCGCGTGACCAGTGTTTCCTTCTAGTCAGTCTGGGCTAAGCTTTGCCCAGTCTGACAGGATGAGGTCGGGTCACCTCCCACAACCAGTGCTCTAGGTCGGAGAGGACAGGATATGGCCCTGGGATGGCGGGTAAAGGATGCTCAAGTTACCATGGTAGAGTACGTCCTGAGCTACTCGTGCAGTCGGGCCAAGGCTGGGAGTCCAGGAGGTTATCCTGGTAGATGGAGGAAAGCCTTTGGTTCCACTCATGAATTGAACGCTATGTAAAATGGAAAAGACTTGCTCTTCCTTTGGAGTTCAGAAAATTAAGAGCATGGACCAACACTTTTCCTGAGTGTATCTTTAGATATTGCGCCCTTGGGTGCCTGAGGAAGACTTTAAGCATCTGTGCGTGTGAAGGAGACAGGGACGAGCCCTCTCCAGGAAGGCTGGTCCAAGGGCTGCTTTAGAGTGGTAAAGCCCCAGGCTCATGGGCTACAGCATCAGTCCCAGTTCATAAAATGGACTTTACTGGGTGGTGTGTTCCTGTCACAGGGCTGGACGGTGTGTCCCTGTTACATGGCGGTGTGTCCTGTCACAGGGCTGGGTGGTGTGTCCCTGTCACAGGGCTGGGCGGTGTGTCCCTGTCACAGGGCTGGGCAGTGTGTCCCTGTCACAGGGCTGGACAGTGTGTCTCTGTCACAGGACTGGACGGTGTGTTCCTGTCACAGGCTGGACAGTGTGTTCCTGTCACAGGACTGGACGGTGTGTCCCTGTCACAGGCTGGACAGTGTGTTCCTGTCACAGGACTGGGCGGTATATTCCTGTCACAGGGCTGGACGGTGTGTCCCTGTCACAGGGCTGGGCGGTGTGTCTCTGTCACAGGACTGGACGGTGTGTTCCTGTCGCAGGACTGGGCGGTGTATTCCTGTCACAGGGCTGGACGGTGTGTCCCTGTCACAGGGCTGGGCCGTGTGTCCTCTCACAGGGCAGTGTGTTTCTGTCATGGGGCTGGACTGTGTGTTCCTGTCACAGGGCTGGGTGGTGTGTTCCTGTCACGGGGCTGGACGATGTGTCCCTGTCACAGGGCTGGGCGGTGTGTTTCTGTCACAGTGTGGTGTGTCCTGTCACAGGGCTGGACTGTGTGTCTCTTTCACAGGGCTGGACGGTGTGTTCCTGTCACAGGGCTGGACGGTGTGTCCCTGTCACAGGGCTGGGCTATGCATCCCTCTCACAGGGCGGTGTGATGATTAGAAGGAAGTGTTTGGAGCATTCAGCATAAGCTTTGGCTCACAGCTAGGACTGTTTGGTATTCTTCTCCTTCTCTTCCCTTCCTCTTCACACCTCTTCTTGCTGCCACTACTTTGTCTAAGGGCCAGTTTCTGGATCTCCAAGAGACATAGACAGCTAGGCTTCTTCATACCCCTTCCACATCACCAGAACCAAACTCAGTGTCTTCTGCTTCCAGCTGCTTCCTTCTCATGCCCTTTAAACTAGTGTTGTTACCACCATCTCGCAGCGGTAGACCAACTTTGGTGGCTTGTGCTCATGGCTTCTTCTCACCCACAGTTCCCATTCCCATCCATCCTCATCCTTATGAAGCTTCCCAGACCGTATTAGTTTACCCCCCAGTCTCACGTCTCCTCCTCCCTCCAGGAGGGAATGCTCAAATTTGTGGAAACTGCTCCCGGTGGCCTCTGCTGCCTCAGGTGCTGTGTATTTTACATATCACCAATTCTTTGCCATTTGCCTTCCTTCATCTTCAAAGGACAGAATTCCATGTCTCAAGTCTAGACTGTGCCTGTTTTCTGAAGTACTTAGTGTGTAGGGCAGAGCCTGGCACTTAATAGGTGCTAATAATTGAAAAGCAAAGGATCAACCATATATATTTTTAAATCCTGCCCTTCTGCAACTTAACAGTGCAGGGTTAGATATGCACCCTGCCCTCCAAGTGCTCCGAAAGTATGATTTAATGGCTTGATATGATTTAATCACTCAGTGCAGTCCCCTTACTGGACTTTTAAGTCACTTTGGGATCTGGGCTGTAATGTTGTGGTAAGCACTGTTGCACACCAGGTTTTCTGTGCATTTCTGATGAGTTCCCCAGGAAGTGCCAGGTGAAGGATACAGATCTCAGGACTAAGAAGGTGCCAGCTTGCCCTTTGGGTAGCACCTGTTTGTGTAGGACACACGTCTGAGCAGTCTCCACTCCTTGGCACATTTCTCTGGATGGATGAAGTGAAGCTGAGCATACTCTGGGCTGTCTGTTAGCACAGCCTTTCTGAACTCCCGGGTTCTTTTTTAATTAATTGATTAATTCTGGTTTCTTAGCCCTAGCTGTCCTGGAACTATCCCTGTAGACCAGGCTGGCCTCAAACTCATGGAGATCCGTCTGCTTCTGCCTCCCGAGTGCTGGGATTAAAGGCGTGCGCCACCACCACCTGCCCCGTTGTTTCTGATGAAGACTGTGTCTACAGAGGTGCACTGTGCTCTCTTAGACCCTCCTTTCCCACCAATCCTGTATAGGCCCCACCCTTCCTGCTACCAAGTTCCTGCCAAGCTGGAACCATTGCTTCTCCAGCCTCCCTTCAGAGCCCCCCTCTTCTGCAGCCTCGGCGTCTGCCCGTCCACCCTAGACAGCTGTTCTCCATCAGCTGTTGCTTTGCTGTCTTGTTCACTGGGAGGGGCTTGTCCTCAGGGCTCAGGCCCTGGTTAACCCGGAAGTTGGTTTGTCAGCCTGGAAGTTGGCTAGTAAGCATGTAAGTCAGGGCGAGTCCCACTTGTCCTAGCTAGTATCCAGCGTGCCACGAGGCCCTCTCCACTCTCAGGCAGGAGCTAACACTTTTTTAAATGTCTGCTATATGCTGAGTCCTGGGTGGGGACTCCTTCCTGATCCCATCTTTTTACTTGTCTCCACTGCACTGGTTGTGCCTCGGGACTCAGGAGATGTCACCATAGCAGGCTGTGGAATGTCCTTGCCCACAGCTTCCTGTGTGCTGTTGTTGCTCTGACTCTGCATCCCTCACAGCCACTAATTTGCTCTCTTCCTGTGTTTTCCTAGAGTTTACCGATTTGGAATCATCAGGCCTCTTTTCCCCCTGGTCCCTCCTGCCCATGGGGTTTCTTTGTGTCCTTGAGCTTGCCTGTCATGCCAGGGTGTGGCACCCCATGCCAGTATATGGCAGCCCATGCCAGAGTGTGGCAGCCCATGCCAGTATATGGCAGCCCATGCCAGTGTGTGGCAGCCCATGCCAGTGTGTGACAGCCCGTGCCAGTGTGTGGCAGCCCGTGCCAGTATATGGCAGCCCATGCCAGTGTGTGGCAGCCCATGCCGTGGCCGACGGTAGGCTGTTTCTCATTCACCTAAGATGGATGTTGAGTTCAGTCCAGTTTCTGTCTGTTACAGGTGAAGTTCCTCTAAACATTCCTCTTTCTTTGGCTTCCTGACATTCTATTCTTGCAGAAGTCCGAGTTACCTGGGGACACTCTGTCCTTGCAGGTGAGGCAGCAGAGTCTCAGGTGCCTCCTGTAACTGCCTAAAAACTTGGTGCCAGGAAACCTCAGGGCCAACCTCAAACCTGAATCTCCTGAGCTGGGAGGTATGAGACCTGCCAGTGTCGTTGGAGCTAGGCAGGCAGAAGGTAATCAATCCAAAGAGGGTAGGGAGGCACTGTCCTTCTCAGATGAAGGGAGGACAGAATCATGGACAAAACCCAGATAGAGACCCCTACCTATGTGCGTCCAGTTGGGTTGGAGCCTGGCCTTCGGGAACAGCAAGTGGCAGTTCTATGGTGAAATGACTCAGCTGGTAAAATGATGTGTAAGCTCAGGATCTGGGTTTGATCCCTAGAACCAGACATGGTGGTACTGGGGAAGCCTTTGGTGTTCTCTGGCTAACTGTCCTAGATGAATTGGTGAGCCCCAGGTAAACATGAGAAACCTTGGGTCAAAAATCAAAGTGGAGAAACACCGAGGGAACATCCAAGATTGACCGTTGGCCTCTGTGTGCACCCACAACCTCACATAAGGCTCCTGGATGCAGACGTGAACGTGTACACACACATGGTCTTAGTTGTTGAGCTGGCGAATTCAGGCTCTCTCAGCAGGCCTGAAAGTTTGTAGGGTGGGGAGAGAGTGAGTGTTATGAGCAAAGTTGGTTTTTGCAAAGACTTTTTTAGTTTAGATGGAAGGATGGAAGGGCAGCAATGGAAGAAGGGAGAGGAAACTACTTGAAAATCATTGCAGTTATCAGACAAAGAGCAGGTGGCCTCAGCCAGGATAGTAGCAGTGGGGACAGGAGAATTGGGGTGCAGGGGGCGTGTAAGAAATCAGGAATACTCCTGGGGATTACCAGTCTCCTGGGCAATGGCATGAGGTCACACAGTGGTTGCTCTGACTCTGCCTTAGGTAACCATCATCTGGAGCACCAGGAGCTGGGAAAGGGATGACTTCTAGTTCATGTTTTTATTATTATTATTACTCTTCTGCACAGAGAAACAGCACCCTTGTAAGTCAGGCTTAGCTTCTTCCATAAAATAGAAAAGTAGACATAAATGGAACTAGCAGAGGCAATGAAACTAATTAGCTGTTGGCCCCCAGGCTGAGGAAGGTTGGGAGAATGTTCCCTGTGTTCTGAATGCCCAAAATGCCCCCACCCCACTCTGAGCTTCCTGGATCCCTGATTCTCCAGCCTTCTATTGGAAGTGAAAAATAAATTCAAGATTTCCAACAAAGGCTCTGCCGTTCTTTCTGCCCCATTGCCTGCACCTTCAAGCCTGTCTCCTTTCCCTTCTGTTCTTGTAAGCTACTCCCACGACACAGTGCAGTTCCCACAGCAGACCCCATGACCACACTGAAAAAAATTCCCCTGCCTGTGGTTTTCCTGCCAAGGGCTCTGTACGGGCTGACTTTTGGGATTTTTCTCTGACATTATGCTGAGCAGACTTAAACTTGCCAGCCTCCACCCTTAAATGCTGTGTGTGGATTTTGTTTAGTTGTGATAAGAGCACAGGGGACATTTTTTGTTTAAAATATGCATGCTGTACAGTGAGTCAGAGACGGGTCCTCTGTCATTTGGCTTCCAATGTGGGCAGCTTCAGCCCCAAACACCACTGCAGAAGCTGCCCAGTCAGTCTGGAATTTGTCCTCTCCCCAGACTGTGTTTCCCTCACAGCTGGGAGACGGTCTTATCCTGGAGGATGGCCACGGTTTTTATCACACTCTGAAAATTAATTTATCATTATTATTGTTATTGCTTGGCCCTGAATTGTAGTAGGAGCTGTGGGCCTCTTCCCACAGCCCGGCTCATGGTCGCCTGGCTAGTTTATGCCCCAAAATAACGACACACAAACTGTATTCTTTTAAACACTGCTTGGCCCATTAGCTCTAGCCCTTACTGGCTAATTCTCATATCCCAATCAACCCATCTCTAATAATCTGTGTAGCATCAGTCTTACCAGGAAAGATTCAGCATGTCTGACCTGGCGGCTTGCTTCATTGCTTCTGCCTCTGAGAGGAGCTGCCCTGCATCTGCCCGGGAGAGGGGAGCATGGCGTCTGTCTCTCAGAGGAGCTGTCCTGCATCTGAGCTCACTTCCTCTTCCTCCCAGCATTCTATTCTGTCTACTCCACCCACCTAAGGGATGGCCTATCAAATGGGCCAAGGCAGTTTGTTTATTGACAAATGACCTTCCTCCATCACTGAATTTGTGTGTTTACTGGTGAGTTTAAAAACCCCGGTGCTATTTCCCGGGGTGGCAGTGAACGTGATTGGTAGGTGTAGGGACCAGCACAGAAACAGAGTCACAAAATCAGTTCTGAGCTCACAGCCCTGCTCTGCAAACACAGCTGCATGTGAATTGTCCAGCGCTTGTTGGACCCCAGGTCTCCAGGTTCTGCCTTGGGGTCTCTGACTCGGTAGGTCTGAGGCAAGACCTCTGAACCTTCATTTGCAATGAGTTTCAGATGTGGAAAGCCTGCTAACGAAGGATGTAGTTTAGAACGTTCTGAGTTAGAACCCCCTGAGTAGAGGTGGTGCCAGTGGTAGTGTTGCTGTGAGCTTGTATGTTCACTAATTACAAATCTGCCTAGGCATAAGCCATCATATACTTTATTTCTGTAAGTGGCTTATATTTGGGAGGACATAAGACAAGTCAATGCAGTCATTTTTTAAATTGATTTTATTGAGCTATACATTTTTCTCTGCTCCCCTCTCTCCCTCTCCCCTTCTTTTCTACCCTCTTTCATGGTCCTTATGCTCCCAATTTACTCAGGAGATGTTGTCTTTTTCTACTTCCCATGTAGATTAGATCCATGCATGTTTCTCTTAGGGTCCTCATTGTTGTCTAGGTTCTCTGGGATTGTGAATTGTAGGCTGGTTTTCTTTGCTTTATGTCTAAAAGCCACTTATGAGTGAGTACATATGATGTTTGTCTTTCTGGGTCTGAGTTACCTCACTCAATAATGTTTTCTAGATCCATCCATTAATGCAGTCATTTTTTAAAAAAATGTTTTTATTGCATATATCAGTGAGTGTCTATATATGGGTGTGCACATGCCATGGTATGTGTGTTGGAGATCAAAGGACAACTTGTGAGAACTGTTTATGTTCTCCTATCACATGGGTCCCAGGGCTTGTCATTGGGTCACTGGGCTTGTCAGCCAGCATCCTTATCTGCTGAATCATTGTCCTCAATTAAGTTATTTCTTTGTTTTTTTGAGACTAGGCCACATGATGTAGTCCTGGTTGGTCTGTAATTCACTGTGTAGACAAGGCTGGCTTCTAGAAATCTATCTGCCTCTGCCTCTTGAGTGTTGGTATTAAGGCATGCAACACCATGCCCAGTCCAATGGAATTATTTTTTGAACTTTGTTTACAAACTTACCGTAACTCTGCTGTGTGCTAAATCTATTTAGTTCATCTTGGGAAGGCCCCAGGCCTTGATATTGTTGAAGCTGCAAGGGATGCAGCTCCAGATCTACTCAGTTCATCCTGGAAAGGGCCCAGGCCTTGACAGTGTTGAAGCTGCAAGAGATGCAGCTAAGGCTGGAGTTGAACAGGAAGGCATGTATTGTGTGGTATGTGTGGACATCCTAACAGATAATGCTCCAGTGGGTGACAATGTGCGAAGTTTTTCTTTCCTTGACCTCTAGGGTTGTTTGATCCTCCTGCAGCTGTCTCTGTTCTCAGTATTTCCCCAAGGGCACTCTTTGTAGCCTAGGCTGGGGCTTTCTAGGAAGCAGTGCTATGAAAGTAGACGTTCCTGTCCATTACAAGGAGTCTCCCTCAGGGCTGGGCTTTCAGGAAGCCCCCCCCCACTAGAAAGGGGGAAGCTTTTGCAGAGTTGAAGGAGAGAGTGGATCCAGATCTGCCTTCATGTGGTGTGCAGGGGCGGTACCATGCTGGGAAGGGGCAGTGGTGTAAGGGGTCAGGAAGAGCTGTTTTCTGGCCCTGGGATGCTACTACGACAAGAGGGTGATTGAAGGAAGTGGGTGCTGGCTTTTCTGGTGCCAAGGCCTGTAACATGGAGGGCCTGCTTTTGGGGTTTTAGTCCCTCCTGATATCCCACAGCCAGCAAGCCCCAAAGAAAATCACACAGAGATCTCCATAAGTTATAAAACTGATTGGCCCATTAGTTCAGGCTACTTATTAGCTATTGTAGCTTATATTAATCCATTGTTCTTATCTATGTTAGCCACATAAAGCCACAAAAAGAGGGGGAAGTGGTGCGGGAGAATTGCCTATATTCCGTCAATCATATTTTAAATAAATGCTAATTGGCCAGGCAGGAAGTATAGGCAGGTCAACCAGACAGGAAGTAGAGGTGGGGCGAGGAGAACAGGAGAATTCTGGGAAGAAGGAAGTCCATTCCCCACAGTCCAGCCCAGACCACCGAAGAAGCAACATGTGAGCTGCCCCGCTGAGAAAGGTACCCAGCCATGTGGCTAATATAGATAAGAATAATGGGTTAATATAAGCTACCAGAGCTAATAAGAAGCCTGAGCTAATAAGCCAATCAGTTTATAATCTAGTGTACACTCTGTGATTTTCTTTGGGGCTTGCTGGCTGTGGGATACCGGGTAGGACAGATACACCAACAAGCAGGCCCCTCATGTTACAAAGGCCACTTAAGGTCCTAAGGTGCTTTGTGGAGAGAGGGTATGCACAGCGAACAGCTGGGTTTCATGTACACCTGGATTGGGAGCCCTGCAGTTTTCCAGGAATGATCCCCATCTTATAGAAATGCAAAATCTTGGCCCTCAGTCCTGGTACTGTGAAAGATAAAATAGTCCCTATGTGGTAATTCATCAGCTGCTTCTGAAGTTTCTTAAGTGTGAGAAAAACTGGGCCAGGAGTTCTTCCAGCTGTAGTGGAGGGGTACCCTGAGGAACTGGACAGAAAGGGGAGGTTTGGTTGTGTGCACCAGGGTGGATGAGCCTACAGATTTGCAAGGAGGCGATGAGGTCCACCTGAAGGCAGAGCATGAGATATGTGGGGAACAGGCTTCTGCTGACGTTTTAGCCAGTGGACCAGGTCTTCTTGCTCTTGACTCAGGAGCTTTGGAAAAAGTGAATATCAGAACCATCACCCTCATTTAGGGTTGGGGTCCAGTTCTCAGAGCCCAGCTCAGCAGGCACAGCCTCCTGTCCAGTCACACCTAGCACCTAGACGGCCTCATTTCCAGTCCTGTGGCTTTCACATTTCAAACTAATTGCCCGTTGAGGGTCAGCCTTGGGGCCAAGGCCTCAGATCATCTCTGGGAGCCTTTGCCTTTATAGGTATCCACTGCCTCTGTTCTCTCCACTTCCTTCCTTGTTCCCTGCCAAGCTGACCAAGACCCACAGAAGCTACCTGGGATCCACAATTAGCACATGTATTAATAGACTTGACATGTTGTGTCAGGTATTTCTGGGGTTAACATCTGGCAGGACATACAAAAAGGCGCCCCTGACCTGGAAACTGTGGAAAGGAAGGGCACGTGTGGGTGAGGCTTATGTGCAAGAAGGTTCTTGGTGAGAAAGAATTTCACCATGGGTTCCTTTAGCTGGAGCCTGGAGGACCCTGAAGGGTTTGTTTTGACAGCCATTAGTGAGGCATTTACAGCTCTCTAAGCTTGATGCATGCAGCCTTGTGAGGGAGCAGAGTCCCTACACTCTTTAGTCGCTTTTCAGAGGAGCTGAGCGAGTCACTGATGCACATTTTTGCAGATAAAAACAAACCTTGAAACAAAAAGTCAGTGGTCATGGATGAGGGAAGGTGGGCCATGGATCGGAAAAGGTAGACCGTGGTTCGGGGAAGGTGGGCTATGGGTAGAGGAAGGTGGTATGGATCAGGTAAGGTGGGTTATGGATCCAGGAAGGTGACCGTGGATCGGGGAAGGACAGCTGTGGATCAGGGAAGATGGGCTGATAGCGGAAGCTAAAGGAAAGCTTGAGAAGAAAAATTGGAGCCTGGCATCTGATCTGGGGGTTTACTTTTTATGTCCTCCAGACTTAGAGCTGATTCTCTTGTTTATAGTCCAAACTGGCACATAGCTGTTAGGTCCTCTGCATTTTGGCTTTCCTGGTGAATCTTTGTAGAGCACCCATTGCGATAAGAGCCACAGGCTTGGTGACAAGGACAGTGATGATGATATTAACAGCAATGATAGACAAAGCACCACACGCCCTGCTTTATGTGGATTTAATCCTCTTGAGAAGGATCAGTGAAGTTACCCAGCATGCCCTGAGAATTTTAAGCACTGTGCATGGAATGAAAGTGTTTTTAGGTACAGCCTTGAGGTTTGGGGTGGCTCAGGTCTGGCACTGAAGACCAGTGCAGGCAACCATCCCTTTATTGTACCCTGGTCTATGGAAAACTCCTTGTGTGCTCTGGCAAATCACATCTAGTGGGGTGTGAGTAGCTACTGAGGGTTGTCTTAGGTTGTGTTACAGAGGGTTCACATGCAGAGGTCAGTTCATCTCTGCAGCTGTAGAGAAGCCTGGTTCACTTATGGCCTCTTAGGACTGGAAGACACTTTAACAAGCACTGTTTATCCCCTATTAGAGATGTGTGTTTGTGTGTGTGTCTGTGTGTAAGATGACAATCTCTGGAGGTATTCCTCAGGAATTTTGGGCTTTTTTTTTTTTTTTTTTTGACAAGGTCTCTTACGGGCCTGGAACTTGAAGGTTGAGCTCAGATCTGTGTGTTCTGCCTCCCCAAGGCCAGGATTATAGCCATATACCACTCTCTGCTTTGGGAAACTACTTTTCTTACTGAGAACGTGAATGTCAGATAAGAGCCCTAGGAGTAGAGCTCTGGCTTTCCTTTGCTACTTGTTTTAAAGTGGGGCTAAGTTTAATGTTGTAGAAGACTGTGAAGACGTCTTGCTCCCATTGGTTTAATAAAGAGCTAAATGGCCAATAGCTAGGCAGGAAGTTAGGTGGGACGTATGGACAGGGAAAGAGCTCTGGGTTGAAGGAGGGCAAAGTCTCCACCAGGAGACATGAGGAGAAGCCAGCTAGGCATGGAAAGAGTCAGACACTAAATGGGATAAAGACATGCAGCAGGAAGAAAATTAATAGAAATGGATTTAGTTTAAGTTGTAAGAGCTAGTTAGTAAGAGACAAGCTTAAGCTGATCTGTGTGGTTATTTGGGAGCTGGCTAGCGGGACAGCCACTGGCTCAGCTCCAGGAGGCCAGGCATGTACTTGGGTGAGTGTGATGTCATCTCATCACCTCAGCTTTGCAAGCACACCAAGCGCGTAGAAAATAGATTCCTCCTCTCACAGGAGCCTAGAGAGACATTTTCCTTTCTTAGAGATCTGCTGTGTCATTCTAAGGAACATCAGCCTCTATAAAACCATCTGCTTCTGCAAGTGTAATATTCAGACTATTCAATTAATTTTATGACCAATTTTTAGGTTCTGTTTGACTGATAAAGGGTAAAGAGGAGAGTGTATAAATCTTTAATTTCAGTTTGGATAAAAGCAACTGTTGGATGTTGTAATGGTATTTATTCCTACCTGGTTCTGGTTCTGGTCTGGTTTCTACAATGCTAAGTGTTGGTTTCTGTTTTGAAGCCTCACGTGAGGAGGTCAGTGGCATGACCAGCAAGCTCAGGTCCCAGCTAGGATGTGTGCTAGAAACACAGCCTGTTTTTAAACATAATATACAAAGTATGGTTCCCAGAAGGAAACTGGGTTCCCATAAAATACCTCATAGTTTACAGATTTCAGAGATGGATGAGGTATTGTATGTGAAACGGCTTTAAGCCTTCAGAGCAAAGCTCCTATATTTGTCTTCTGTGCGGTGGCTTTTAATCTAGTTCTCTGTACTAATGTTGTTCTTCCACGCTCACTAATGGGGGCTGGACATTCTCAACATTTGTTTCTTAAAGCAAAACTCTAGGTGCTCTGGTCCCAGCCACTCTAAATCTAGATCAAGAAACAACATGCAGTGTCCTGCGTAGATGGACTCTGGGGTGAGTGTGTGACCCGAGCTGTCAAATTCAGGAACTCAAGGCTTTCTTCAGTATTTCTTCAGCCGGGATGCCTTGGTGATGACTGTTATCTGTCAGAGCAAAACCAAATTGTTATTTTTTTCCATAAGGATTCATAATAATGGAGGCCTGTCATAATAGTTTTAAATATTTCAACTAAAATGGAACAGAAGGACCAGCAAGGTGCCTCTGTTGGTAGAGACATTTGCTGCTAAGCATTATGACGTAAGTGCAATCCCCAGAATCTATATATTGGTAGGAGAAAGCCTACCCTTGCAAGTTGTCCTCTGACCTCTGTGTGTGTGTGCCATGGCATGCATGCATCCACACATCAAAAGTAAATAGATAAATAAATATAAAAAGTCAATTAATTGTATATATGTATATACATTATAAAGTAATTTTGAAAATAAAATGCAACAGAAAACAAGTTAATGTTTTATGTAGCTTCTTGTCTTAGTTTAAGTTTCTGTTGCTGTGAAGAGACACCATGACCACAGCAACTCTTATAAAGGAAAACGTTTAATTTGGATTGGTTTATAGTTCAGAGGTTTAGTCATGGTGAGAAGCGTAGCAGCGTGCAGGCAGACACGGCGCTGGAGAAGGAGCTGAGAGTTCTCATCTTGATCCACAGGCAACAGAAGAAGACTGTGTGTCACCCTGGGCGTAGCTTGAATGAACAGAAGAGATCTCAGAGCCCACCCCCTAGTGACACACTTCCTCCAATAAGGCCACGTCTACTCCAGCAAGACCACACCTCCTAACAGTGCCCCTGCCTATGTGTCAAACATTCAAACACATGAGTCTATGAGGTCATTCCCATTTAAATCACCACGCCTACTAATGCTTATCAATGACTTTAAGGGATTTTATCAGATTTTACCCAGTTTTACTGTTGTCCTGTCTCATTTTCGTAGTGTACATTAACTGAGCAAAATGATGGTTTCAACTGTGACATTGTCATACAGGTAGGCCATGTCTTTCCACCCTCTTAATCCCCCTATCTCAGTATTATCCTAAGTTTAATCAGAGTTACCTGACTATTGACCTCTGGAGGAAAAGAGACCTTTCATCTGTGAGATCTTTTTCACTGGCGTAAGAAAGTGAGCGAGTGACTTCCAGGTTCATGTCCCTGTGACTAAGCCTAGAATCTCTATCACTTTCTCTGCAGTGTGTTTCAGACACATGCCCTTGGGTCCTAGGTCAGATGTCCTGCTAAGTAAAATGATGCAAGCAGACATGCTTCCTGAGCTTACTCATAGGCTAGATTCTCTCCCATCTTGTGGTAGAAGCATGATCTTAGGGGCACACATGGATTCATGGGGAGCAGATGGGGTCAGATGTTGGCAGGTTCATCACCCTGTTAAGAGAAGGGGGGACTGTTTCGGGAGAATCTTGTGGGTATAAATTTGGCATTAGTCTAGAAGTATGGTACTTTATGGGGCTTGAGGACACAAAACTGGTCGTCTGTTTCTGCTTGTTGGGTAAGGCTAGGGGTGGAGGCTTTCCTTAAAGATAGAAGCTGCCAGTGTCATTTTGGGGGAGTACCAGCCTTTACTTATTACGACCTGCTCAATTACTGCTTGCTTGGATATTTGCTTGCTGTTGGTGGGTACAAAAAGACCCTGGCAATCCCACACCAAGTGGAACCTTTGGGCCCATTGAACTACATCTTAGAATACCCCGAGGCTTCAATCAAGCCAGTGAGCTATGCTTCTAAGATGGGTTTAATGGGTGTGCAGAATGCACTCTGGGGACATACTTCTGGGTCTTCAGTCTCTTAGGGCTTTCTGGTGAGAAGAAATCTGGTTAACCATAGCAAGATGAAGCTTGTGAAAGAGAAGTTATTGCTGCTACATCTACCAGCTTGGGTAGGTAAGAAGGCCAGAAGGAGGCTGTGAGCTGGGGGAAGGATAGGGGCTTCCTGGCTGCTTTGCTTTATCCTCCAAATAGCTTTCCAGGTTGCTTCCCTTCTTATTACCAATTCTTGCTAATCTTTAAATATCGACAAAGGTTTATTCCTGTTTCACTATGGTTTCATTTTTAGTGATAATTTTTATTGTGTCAATTTCATAATGCATATAAAGTGTTTTGATTGAGACCACCTACCCATACCCATTTCCCTCCAATCCTTCCCTCTGCCCTGGCCATTTTCCCCTCCAAACTTCATGTGCTCTTTAAAAAAAAAATACTGAGTCTACTTAGAGCTTATATGTGCATGGAATTGGTACCATCTCCTGAAGCATCAGAAGCTCAGGGTTCCACATCGCTGAAGAAACTGGCTGTCCTTCAGGAGCCACAGTGCCTTCAGCTGGGAGTGGTACTTCATGAGCCCTCCACCCTGGGGTTTTGCCTGTCCTGGCTTTATGTGGTGCCTACAGTCACAACTGCTGTAAGTTGATGTGTGCAATAGCCCTGTTGGGCCTTAGCAAATAATGTTCCTCTACAGACACTTCCTTTCCTCTGGCTCTTACAGTGTTTCTTTCCCTCTTTCTACAACAATCCCTGAGCTGTGGTATAGATGTCTCATTTAGAGTATCATCTCTGTATGGTAATTGCTTGTTGATTTTTGTACTAATTGCCATATACATCAATCAATGTGTTTAAAGAAGATTAGACCCCGGGGCAGCTTACCACTGTGCCCATTTAATGGGATGATAGTATTGAGTTCTCCCTTAGCACCTACAGCCTATCCAGTCACAGAAGGGGGGGAGTGGAGAGGGCAGGGGCTCAGTACCAGGTGTGAGTTTCCTTGGAGAAATCTTTAAGCAGGAAGTGGGTGGTGATTCCTCTAGCATTTGTGCTGCTGTTGCACCGGTGGGCACATATTGCCCACTGGTTGTTATCGTAGCTTCCAGGGTACACACCTGTGTATGACTGTTGAGTATCTTTCTCTCTTGATACTGTACATAGAACCTTTTAGGTCTATGAAAGCTGTTAAGTAGGGATGAAGCTTCCAGTGGTGCCATCTTGATTTTTCCATGTCCTGGGCCTCATGTATGTGAGTTTCCTCAGCGGTGTGATCTTACCATGAGGCTCTGGCAGGTAACAAAGAGGAATGGCAGTTGTCTGTAATGTTTGGGGGTCTATGGAATGTCTTACTATGTTTGTTTTTTTACTGTGGAATTCAATAAACAAGTTAGATCAAAATCACTCAAGTCCAAGAAAACTTATCTTTGAGGTAGGTGCTAGAAGCCAGTATCCCAGAGAGGTGAGCCCACCGTGTTTTACCCTCTTAACTGGGAAGAATGTTTAGGACCAGACTGCATTTGGACATGAGACACAACGCTGAGGAAAAGACAGCTTTAAAGTTAGCGTCTCTTCTATTATTGTGTGACCTTAGTGGGTGTCTGTTGAGAGGCATGTCCATCTCCAATTCCTTCCCCTGGGATATGGGTGGCATCTGCTGGGTTGCTTCTTGTAAACAGGCTATGGGAAGACAATGGCTTCACTTCTGAGATGGAGTTATAAAATGTCTGTGGCTGTCTGGAACTCTCTCATATATTCCCTCTGAGGGAAGCTATGCACTAGCTGTCCTATGAAAAGACTCAGGGCAAGGACCTGAGGGAGTCCCGCTGATAACAGCAAATGAGGAAGTGGGTCTGTACGTAAGCCATGCATGGCAGCTGACTCCTGCACCGACCATCACCACCATAAACCACTCACCCACCTAAGCTATTGAACTCCAACACCAGCATGCATAATTGCTTTTATAATTAAAATACCATACCTTTTATTTGGAGCTTGAGCAGGTATAGTGCGTATGATTTGGGAAGTGACCTTTCTTTGGTGGATCCTTAAGGTGACTTGAGACATGGTGGCCTCCTGAGGGAGTGAGCCCAGGGTTCCTAGCTAAGCTGCAGCTGGGCTCCTGACAGGCCTCAGATGTAAGCTTGGCAGTAACTCATTGTATTTTGCAGTATGTAATATGTGCAGTTTAGTTAAATGAAGTGAATCTCTATCTCTCTTTCTCCCTGGAAAGAGGGGTAGTGAGAATTCATGATCTTGAACCAAGACTTTTTGGCTTCAGAATTCTCTTTGTCACTTACTAGTTGTATGATCTTTGGAAAGTCAGTTACCTTCTGTGTGCGCCAGTGTCCTCTCCTGTGGGTGAGAAATTGAGTTGTTAGCCTTCAGCTTCTGTGTTCTGGGAAGCCTAGCTGAAAGGGAGCGTGTGAATTGTAATTGCCCTAGTCCACATAGTCCACCACAGTGAGCGGAGAGAAAGAGCGTCGTCAGTATTCTTTTTGGGGCGCTGATGAGTTACTTAGACACCCCAACAAGTGGTTTCTGTCTGTCTGGGGGCAGGTATCCAGCTGGAGGGGCAACTGTGTGGCCTTTGCAGCCAATGGGGGGAGGGGGCAGCCTGGATTCTTCAAGGCCATTAACCAGAGTGATGTCGACAGTGCTGTGTGCTAGCCCAGAGGCAAAGGATCATGTGTGCATTTCCCTTCTTTATCATTGGTTCCCCGGCACCACACCCTCTGCATCTGTGTATGTAACTCATGTCACGGCCTTGGAGAGCAGAGCTCACCTCTTCTCCAGACTCAGTCATGTTTAAGAAAAGCTCTCTGCCTGGGTTATGTCTTTCATCAGCTGCTAAGTTGCTATGCCTGATTTCTAGCCAGAGGAGTCAAGACTTGTGACATTTAAACTTATTGACAAAATGCAAATGCCCTGCTCCCGGGTTAGCTTCCTAAGACTCAGCATTAAAAAAAAAAGACTAAGGAGTTGGCTGTGTTGGGCAACAGAGCCCCCCGAGAACCACCCTTCATGGTGCCAGCATGGATGTCTGGGCACCAGGAGTGGACGTGGCTCTTCTTGTCCTCAGCTCAGCTTGTTGTGGACCATTTTTATGTCTCACGTACAACTAGGTTTTCCCCCTTTCCCTCCCCGCCCTTCCGTCTCCTGTCTGCTTCCCTCTCCTCCCTTCCCGTTCCCTCCCCTAGGTTCCACTATTCAGTTCTGCTCTAAAGAAAGCATTAATTTTTTGCCCCTGCTAAAATAAACACCCTCCCCAAAGCAACATCTGGTCCCTCAGCTTTCAAGGCACCCGGGTCTGGCTGTCTTCACTTTAGCAGCTCTCCAGCAGAAAAATGAGATTGCATTCGATTGACATGCCGTCCTGCTGGGTGCCAAGCCATATTCCACCCTTTCTGTGCTGCTTCCGATGAGATGGCAGAAGACCCCAGCACACCTCGAACAAGATAGGCGCTGGTGATTCATCTAGTATCAGCGAGGACTATAATAATTTACTCATTTTTCCCTATTAAAGCCACATTGCACACGTCGAGGCAGCCGGCCTTGCATGAACACAAGTGTGCTTTAATGGGGGTGCCATTAATAACTCACCTTAATAGTGTAATAGTTGCCGTTTTTGTGACCACAAATTTGTTTCAAGCCCTGCTTTATGGATGAAAAGTAGGATCAATTAATACTGAGTGACGACAGCCTCCCTGCTGAGAGAAAATGGGACATCTTCCTGTCCTCGTCTGCCTCATGACTAAGAAATAGCTTTTCTTAATTGTATGGAACTGAAGAACCCGGGGGGATGTAATTCATTTCTCTCCAGCTTGCAATGCAAATTGAAAGTAAAGAAAAATAACCTTGTGGCAGAGCGGCGAGGGCAAGGCTAACTGGAGGATTTCTAGGAATAAGCACAGCTTCCCTGAGATGGAATCACCTCCGACTGGCACTGCCCCGGGCACATCTATGTCGAGAGTCCCCAGGGTGCCTCTCTGCAGCGCTGTTTGCCTGGAAATCTCTGTTTCGGGCCTTCCCAGGGCCCTCCCCTGCCCAGCCTCAGAGTCTGCTCAGAACTAAGATCTCTGGGCTGCCCCAGGCTTCCCATCTGCTTCGAGCATGCTCAGTGCCCTCATTCAGCTTCCATTCCTCATTCTGCTTTGTCTGATGCTTAGGGCGTCATCATCTTCAGTCTTACTGGTTTGGCTTTCAGCTGTTACTTATGGGGTCTCCCATCCATAATACAAGCTCCATGACTGCCAAGGTCACTGCCAAGTCCTCAGAGCCTTGGTGTTGAGACTTTTTTGAGTGACTGAATGAATAATTAATACAAAATATCCATAATGGCAATTAATTTTAAGGCCTTCTTTGAAAGTATGTTAGTGTCAAGTCTCATCTGATCCTCCAACTGTTGTTTGGTCACATTATCCTAATATGTTTGTGCCAGTGGTGAGAGGTCTCAGGTTGAAAGCACTCCACTGACTTGAGTCCCGGGCTGGGGCTTTGGATTGGACCCTCAGCCCAGGATGAACGATTGCTTATGTGCTCCACATAATTTTGATTGTTGGACTCAAAGTATCTAGAACATGGAACCTTCTCTGTTTCATCGACTGCTGCATCTTCAGCATCTATAATATCATGGAGCTGGATGAGGCTGGTAGAGAGGACCTGTGAACCCCAGGGTGAAGTCTAAAACAGAGGGTGGGGACCCTTCTATCTCTCCTTTCCCAACTGTAAAAGCCTGCCTCAGGACTCAGCTGGCAAAGGACAGATGCAGGTGGTACAGCCCTCGCTCATCTGCGCATCAAAACCAGGAGTGGCACCTGGAGCCGGAGCTTGGCCTGCCCAGCCAGCCCCCAGACCCCCATCTGCCACCCTCCCTTCTACAGACAAGATACTTTAAACACTGCCATTTGCATAAGTGAGAAAAAAAAAAAAAGTCCCAGCTAGTGTTGTGGCCATCCCTGGTGGCCTGGATCATCTTCCTGGCTTAGTCTGAAGGTTGCAGGTTTCAGATGAATTGGTAGGTGACAGGGTGGCTGGCCTTGCTCGGAGATGGATTGGGCTTGCCTGGACTATAGCTCTCTCGGTCTTTCCCTTTAGATACAAAAGAAGGAAACACGCAGGGTCCTGAAAAGCCAGGCCTTTTCCCTGCTCCCTAACCCATGACAGGAATCCAGTTTCCCCTTGGACACACTGGGATCAGTTTCTTCCTCTTAACAATAATGACAGCCACTCTCTTTGCTTCCTGTTTCTGTGGCATTGATAACACAGAATGGCCACAGTTCAGTCTCCGTCTCCTGGACATTAAAGCCATTGGTAGGCCTGGTGCACAGACACACACACACATGACCTTAAAGCCATTGCTGTGTCTGGTACACACACACACACACACACACAGGACCTTAAAGCCATTGGTAGGCCTGATACACACACACGACCTTAAAGCCATTGCTATGTCTGGTACACACACTCATATACACACACATACACACAGGACCTTAAAGCCATTGTTATGTCTGGTACACACACTCATATACACAGCACACACAGGACCTTAAAGTCATTGCTATGTCTGGCGCGTGCACGCACACAAACATACACACACACACACACACACACGACATGACACAGCACAATAGATCAATGCCTTCACTAACAGATTCCAAACTTGTGGGGCCAAGAAGCAGCACCCTGAGTGTTCCAGTGCTAGGAAGTAGGAACTGGGCTGACCCCATCTGCCCCTTGAGGTGTTGACTTTCATATTTTGGCTGTGACAGAAATAGAGTCATTGTGGTTTATGTTCCTATCCTGAATTTGTGCGCTCTACCTTCTTGGGATGTGACTGCATAGCTGGTTTTCCAGGCAATATTGCATTGATACTTAGTTTTTTGATTATTTGTTTGTTTGGATGTTTTTTGTTGTTGTTGTTGGATTTGGTTTTTCCTTACAGTGTTTTTCTGTGTTGCTGTGCTCCCCATCCTGGAACTAGCTCTTGTAGACCAGGCTGACCTTGAACTCACAGAGATCTGCCTATCTCTGCCTCCTTAACACTGGGATTAAAGGTGTGCACCACCACCACTGTTGTGATCCAGCTGCCCTCACTCGCCCTGACTGACAGTGGAACTTCCTTGTGGTCTGTAATTGACAAGGATGTTTGTGTTCTTTCCGGCCAGTGGGTCTCCACAGAAGGAGTAGAGGTATAAAAGGTTGCTGGGCAAAATAAAGGTTGCTGTTCTTCCACCTGAAAAGAAGCCTCCGTGTCTCAATCCCGGCACCCCTGCCCGTCTTGGCTATCCAGGTTGTGCTGGCTGCAGCAACCACCTGGAAATACTTTTTTTTTTTTTTTTTTTAAGTAAACAACAACAGACATGCAGAATTTTTTAACATAGTGGTGGGTTTTGACTTTAGCACCACACTGCATGATGAAGCAGCTTAAAGGGCATTGGTGAAAGCCTGGTGTTTGTTTTTCATTAGCCTCTCCTCGTTACTAGATTCCTATAGACTGCAGCTCCTTGTTCACAGCACCACGATCCCCAGAGGCTAGGCAGAGTCAGTCTGTGCTTCTCCTATGGGAGGGAGGTGGACAGCAGCCTTGACTGATAGATTAACAAGTTATCTGTCCATCATGCTGTGTCAGAGTAGGGCTGGTGTAATGACCGAAGCCATAGCCTGTTGTAGCCTGGTGAAGTCATGGCTCATATTTGCTGTGACATTCCTTTTGGTGAGTTACTTGACTCCCCTGTGTTCTTTTAAGTCAAATTACTGCAGGTGTTACCATTGGTGGAGTAATCTGAAAAGGTTTAGCCTAAGCCCAGAGGTGATGCTCACTGAATGGTGCTGTTTTATTATCTCAGATCTAGAGACATGAAGCATAAGCAGACACAGTTGAGATGGTTCTCTAGCCCGTTCATCCTGCCTTTGCAAAGCAAGGGTGTCTGACTCTGATCTCTTTGGGGCCCGGTTTACCTTTAGGGTGGTGTGGCAGCATTTGGGACAGCTGATACTGCAACAGGGCAGTGTGGAGTGTGTGGTGATGGGCACTGGCAAAGAGAAGACAGAATTTACCAGGTCTGTTTGTGACAGAACCCAAACATCTGCTCATCCCAGATAGGGACCTCACGACAGACCAAAGTACAGACACCACCAAGGTCCAGCTTTCTGAGTTGTATTGGGACAGGGGTGAGGGAAGTGAGCAGCTGCATCACCAAGACCTCCCCCAGTATGGCTAACAGCCCACAAAAGCTGAGAACCTGGAGCACCCTGAACAGTCTGCAGCAGCTCAACATGCTGAAGACTGTCCTTTTCAAGTAAAACATATTCTAGGCATCTTGACCGCTGGTTTCTGCATTTCTCGGACAGCTGTTATGGCCTCAGAGTCTTCTCTGTAGTTTAGTTTCACTTCTTAGACAGGGATGCTCAGATTTTATAACTTACTCTGGCAGGGAGAGCCGTAGTGGATCTGGTCAGTTTCAGGAACTTCCTGAAGCCATTTGAGTTGTTTGCCTTCCCTTCCTGAAGGTTAGAATGTTGCAACCTCAGAGGAAACTGTTATACAAAACTCCACCTCTTTCTCCAGTGTTTACATTCTCCAATTATCCCTGAGCCTGGGTGTGTGGGGGGGTGGTAGTTATTATTATTCATCTATAACTAACAATTTTTCCACTGTGCCTAAGCAGTCTCTTATTTTCCAGAGCATTACCAGTGGTTATGAGTTGAATCTGACAACATTGGTGATCTGTTGTTGTCAACACACATTTAAAACGCACATCTCATTCATCTAATAAAAACATAGATATTGTTTGCCCATTGCGACTTATGGCCTTCCCAGCCACAGACTTTTCTCATGGCGTTTGTAATCCAAAGTCTGTTGATCTCACCCACGATATCCAAGCCACTATTGCACAAGTGGCAGACTCTGCTTGGTATGTTGATATTTTAGCAGGTAGGGTCCATTGCCAAGCAGGAATGCTGGTGACAGGGCTCCACCAGCAGCCCTAGTGCCTCGCTATGAAGGCCAGCAGTGGAAAGAAAGTTTCCATTTCAGTCCCACTTCAATTTCACCTTGTCTTGTAGTCCAAGCCTGCGTGCGCAGTGTCTTTTGCCATCGACGCTTGCCATGTGCTCCTGACATACAGCCAGCAGCAGTAGCAATCTCCTTCATGGTGTGTGGGGCCTCGGAGCTTCCCTGGCCAACAACTCACAGGGAGGAAGGCCAATTTTCTTTCAGTAACCTTATAGCCTCTTGGAATGTCCTTCTCCACCAATGTAGGCTACCTTTTGGACGTTTTCTTTATAGTTAGCTCAGCTCCAGTAGAGTTGTAAGGTAGGCGGGAGTGCCATTGTGCCTGGTTGTCTCTCCAATGGCTTTCCAAATCTGCAGAACACTCAGAGCTTAGCACTGTGTTACCTGTATAACCAAACCTTCTCCAGAGCATGGGCAGAACACAGTGGCGTCTTAAACCACCATCCCATAACAAAGAAAGCCGCGCTGAAGCACTTGGAAAGTGTGTGGTCATCTGAGCTCAGCAGTGGCAGGTGACCCCAGAAGTGACAACTAAGGAGATGCTAAAGTCAAACATAAGCAGGATCTAACGCAGCATGAAAAGGTTCCAGCCATTTGTATCAGTTCCTTCCTCCAACAATCAAGGTTGGTATAAAGCATGGACAGGTGGCGCTAACTTAATTAGCTCCCACAATCCTCAGTCATTCTTGCTGAGCCGTTATGTTTACATACCTGGAGTCTCCCTACATTTCTCTACCCTTGAACTCAGAAGGCCTGACCTCATCTGCTCAGACTGACTCAAGGACAAAGGGGAATGTGACCCTGCTCTCCCCCTGCTATACCTGATAGATCCCAGGGTCAGAGAGGCTTAGCTTCACTTTCCTGAGAGGAACTCACAGCTTTCACTGCTCAGTGTGGCAAGGAGAGGCCTCGTGGATCTATCTGGTCGGTTTCAGAGATATCCTGAAGCTATTTGAGTTGTTCACCTTTCTTCTTAGAGAGCTTCCCTACAGGATGAAATGTTTCCATCTCCGAGGAAGCTACTAAAACCTGGTTAGTAGAGAATGGCTGAGAGGTGCCTACCGGGGAGCTGGGCAGTACAGTTTGGGGAGAAACTCGCATTTGAGGGAAAAGCCATAGGAGTCTTTTGTCAGAGAGTGCTCAAGGATCCAGAGTACTCTGGCCAGTCTCACCTCATTTAATCATGCAATTTTAAGAAATGATAACGCTTGCTGTATTTGTCAGTATATACGATAAAAATCGGATGATTTGGAAGTTTGGCTCTGAATGGCATTCCCGAGGGACATATCATGGTATCTTGCCGGACGTGGGGATGGAGGTTGTACGCTTTGGCCAGCTGTATTGCATTGTGCTAAAGAAAGGGGCAGGGAACACAGTCTGGGATTGTCATGTGTGTGCACACGTGGGTGTCTGATGGGTGTTCTAGAGAAAGGGGCAGGGAACGCAGTCTGGGATTGTCATGTGTGTGCACACGTGGGTGTCTGATGGGTGTTCTAGAGAAAGGGGCAGGGAATGCAGTCTGGGATTGTCATGTGTGTGCACACGTGGGTGTCTGATGGGTGTTCACAGGCACGTCCTCAGGAAATTCAGATGGAAGATGGGCTGTTCTTGATGAGGACATTCATGGGTAAGAGTGATTTTCAGGAAAGGACCTTGTAACCCGTCCTCCCAGCCAAATCTGATGCTTGACACCGTGCCAATGAAGAAACTGAGGCCATTGGTAGAGGTCTAACTGGCCGGACTGCTGGAAGAATCTAGATCGCCTGTGTGCTGGCTGTCTCCTCAGCGTTTGATTTTTAGGCTGGGGTGGCCTGCCTCAGTTTCCAGAGCTGTCAAGCCTGTGTAAGGAGATCAGAGTGTAGGCCTGTGTAAGTCATCATGGGCTAGGTCAAAGCCCACCTGTATTCACACAGGAAACCACGTTCTCTGGTGTTTCCACATCTCTCATGTTCCAGAACATTCCAGCTGTTTTCTCAAGTGTCTGCAGACCAGCACATGCTTGCCAGAAATCCCAGGAATGCTGGCGGTTCCTCTGCTTCTCTCTGCTTCATGGCTCAGTGTTGAAATGGGGTCTCCTTCCGAGGAGGCGTTTTCAAGGTTCTTAGTTCTTACCGGAGGATGACTGGATCGGAGGCTCCTGGCTCTAACTTGTACTCACGTGTTTAGACATTTCTCCTACTTCCTCAGATTCAGTGCTTAATTAGAAGATACGTTAAATCCCTTGGGCCCAGTTTCAGGGAGGAAGAGCTATGTGAGGAAGGACACGTTGCCTCTCTCTATGGCTTCCCGTCCCAACATCTGTTTTTTTTTTTAAGTCCCAAGTTTTCTAAACAGTGACACCCCTGCTCACAGTGTGACTTTCCCTCCTATATTTCTCAGGCAGGTTTTAAGTTTTAATCTGTAGCTTAAACTTATTAGTGCCATATCTGTTGGTAGAAAAAGGAAGACCAGGAAATGTGGGGATCTTGTTCAGGAGGCTCGTGGCACTGTCCCCACAAACACTACATTGAGCTCTGTGGACATGAAGTTTGCGTGGGAAGCAAGTTTCAAGGCCGTATGTGGGTGCCGGGAAAGTCGATGACAGTGACGTGACGATGTGGTGGTGCTTCGCGCGCCCCAGGCAGGCGCTCTCACCAGTAACTTCAAAAGGAGGATGGAGCAGGCTCTGCGTTGGCTCCTGCCTCTCCCATACCTCCTTACTAGTAACTTCTGTTTTGCTTGCACAAGCGCGGAGCTGCTTCCCAGGCCTGTGTGACCTGTCAGAGCAGTCCCGAGGAAGAGGTCAGTGCCCCTTGTATTTTCTGTATGGCAGCTGAGGTGCAAAGGGGCGGAAGGACTCACCGGGATTTGGGCCTCGGCGGCCATCAAGGCCTGTAATGGTAAACATGTTGGTGCTTTCCCTTCCCAGTGTGTAGACCTGATTCAGCCCTGTGGCTCATTTGTTCCCAAGTCTTGTGCTGATATGTCAGCATTATCAGCTTTAATTTGCAATAACACGCTATTATGCATCTGTGTGACTTTTTTAAACATAGAGTTTTGATCAGAAACTCGGCCCATGAGTGTCACTTCTTTCTAGAAAGAAGACATACGTATTAAAATAAGCTACTGTATTGAGCACCTTCTCAGAACGTGTAGAAAGTAGGGACCATTTACATTTCAAAAATCCTTCATTCACTTTTACTTTATGTATGTGAGTGTTGCCTGCACGTCTGTATATGTACTATGTGTAAATCTTGTGCCTGGGGAGTTCAGAAGGTGTTAGAGTCCCTGGAACTGAAGCAGGTGGCTCTGAGCCACCATGAGGGAGCTGGGTACTGACTCCAGATCCTCAGCATGAGCAGGAGGAGCTCCTCACTGCCGAGCCGTGTCCCAGCACCCACAGGTGCTCCTCACTTCCAGGCCGTGTCTCCAGACCGCACAGGTGCTCCTCACTGCCGGGCCGTGTTCCCAGCACCCACAGGTGCTCCTAACTGCCGGGACGCTCAATGCTGGGCCATGTCCCCAGCACCCACAGGTGCTCCTCACTGCCGGGCCGTGTCCCCAGCACCCACAGGTGCTCCTCACTATCAGGCCATGTCTCCATACCCCCACTCATATTTTAATTCGGCAAGTGGGGTATATGTGAGACTTTGCAAAGCTCTTTTCGCTTGCTTCATGCTACATGTTGAATGAACACTATCTTAGTTTGATTTCTGTGTTAGAACATTGACCAAAGATGTCTTGGAGAGGAAAAGGTTTATTTCAGCTTGCAAATTATGTCCACCTTTGATGGAAGCTAAGGCAGGAGCAGAAGCAGAAATCACAGAGGAACACTGCTTATTGGCTTGTGCTCCATGGCTTGCTCAGCCTGCTTTCTTATACAACCAGTCCACCTGCCCAAGGGGGGAATGCCCACAGTGTGCTGGGCCCTCCCACGTTCATCGTTAATCAAGGAAACGCCCCCACAGACTTGCCTACAAACCAGTCTTACAGAGCCAATTCCCGAATTGAGGCTCCCTCTTCCCAAAGGACTCTAACTTGTGTCAAGTTGACAAAATATGCAGAATTGACCTCTTGTGATGTGACACACAAATATATCACTATTAAATCACAACCTTTCCTTTTTTATTTATCGCCAAGATCTCATATTAATATCATAGTACTAAACATACTATGACTTTGTAAGTACCACAGTCTTTAAAATACACACATTTTAAAAGTTCCGATTCTCTTTAAAATATCCACTATCTCATTAAAAGTCAAAAGTCTCCCAACTGTGATCTGTAAAATAAAATCAAGTTATTCTCATTCCAAAAGGGAAGAACCACGACACACTTGCCATTAAATCAAAGCAAAGTCCAGCCATTTTAATCAAAGCCTGTAATTCGCGGCTGTGCACTCACTCGGGACCTTCAGGGCAGCTTCACCTTTCCAGCTCTGCTCTCCACAGCACACACAGCTGTCTAGCCAGCTCAGACTGGCTCCAACCATGCCTGCTGCTGTCCTCGGGGCTGTCCTTGTGTCTCCTCACGTCTCCACTGTAGGCCAGGCCACATCTTCACCAATGACCTCTTGGCTTCTCTTTAGGAACTCTCATTCTCCCTCATGGTACCAAGCCTCAGTTTCTCTCCATGACCCCTTAAATCTTGGGGTTCCCAACGCATTGAAGCTGCACTTTGGTTAGGGGCCTGTCTTCACAGAGACAGACTCTACCACATGGTGCCAGGACTCTGCCGCTCCCTGGGATCCATCCCTTCATGCTTTCAAAACCAGCATCATGTGGGAGTGTCTGACACAGGACACCACTTGCCTGCCACCTAGAGATGTGGCCTTAGCCCAGCTCTAGACAACAGCTGCTGTGTGCTGACCAAGGAAATGCTTTCCAGAAGATTTCCCCTCTCTGCTGCTGGCCTCTTACTAGCCACAGCTCGCGCTTAGTCCCAGCTAACTGGCCTCGATTGTTCCAGTAGAGGTTACACCTCAGTGCTGCTGGTGCCTTGTTAAATCACAGCATGTTCTTCAGCCCCAGATGATCAGCAACCACAGATTTTTAATTCAAAATAGCACTTGAATGACCCTGACGGAGCCTTCACTTTCTTCTGAGGTTTCACAGGTCTCCCCTGTCTGCCTGTCTCTCAACACTCCTGTCCTCTGTGCTTTCCTAACAATAGCTCGCTAAGCTCTGAGCATTTTCAGACCAAACTTTCAAATGCTTCCACAATGCTCCTCCCCTCTTCCCCCAATAACGCCGCCGGGTCCATAAAGCAAGCTTAACTCCAGGCACAAACTTCTGGTTTCGTTAGCTTCCTGTCGCTGCAGTGAAGCCTCATGACCAGAATAAATCTGAGCAGAAAAAGGTTTAACACCCCTTACCACTCTGAGGTCACATTTCCCACCCTGAGAGTTTGGGGCAGGACCTAGAGGCCATGGTGAGCTCTGCTTCCTGGCCTGTTCTGTTTGCTATCTTGTACAACCCAGGAGACTTGGGATACCTCCCCATGGGTAGCCATTTTTCTCAAGAGACAGCCCCAGTTTTTTGTAATAATCTGGACTGTACAGTGGACATTATGGCTCTTACACGGTGGACAGTCTGGCTTCTGTTATATTCTCATGAGTGTTGGTTTTGTTCTTGCCAAGAAGCAGTTGAATCCCTTCTGCAAATTCTGCTCTTGAGAGGCAGCAGCCTGTGTGTTCTCTCCACCTTGGCCAGGGTGCTCAGATAGTACCTCTTGTGTGTGGTTTAGGGATTGCCAGAACTTTGAGCAGGGTTTCACACAGAAGTTAGGACTTGCCCTTCTCTGGGTCCCTCCTTCCTCAGACCCCCAGTCGATGTTTCAGGCTGAAACAGCCAGAGCTGCATTCTCCCAATGTTTCTTGAAGCCAATGAAACTGTAGGTTTGTCTGAATTTTGCTTGGCTTTGTGATAAACAAACCGAGGTCTATCTTAGGCTAAAAGCCATTTCCAGGTCTCAGATAGAGCAGTTTTCACTTCCCTCCCATGCCCTCTGCCCCTCTGCCTTGCCTCCTTATTCTGGCTGCTCAGGAAATTCTTTAAATATTTTTTCCTCCAGAGTTATATTTTTATCTGTAAGAGAGTTGATCTGAGGGGAGCATCCTTGGTCATTTGACTAAGGAAAGATCTAGAAACAAAAATATCATTACCGTGCATGCGTGTCCACATGTGTGAATGTGGAGGCAAAATGGAAGCCTTCGGCGGTGTTCCAGGAATTCTGTCCACTTTTTAGAGACACAGTTCACCGGACTGGAGCTTGCCGAGTAGGCTAGGTCAATGAACCTGACCATCTTTGCCAGAACTGTGATGAAGTGCACTGTACAATACCTGGCTCCTCTGAGGGAATCAGAGTCACGTGCTCACACTCGTGTGGCCAGTACTCACTTACTATCTTCCCGGCTCCTGCTGAAGCCATGTTCCAGATGGATGTTCCAGGATAGTGTCTCTGAGCTGTTAGTGATGACGGAACCCAGGTCCCTGCTTTGTAGCCTGGTTCTTGCTTATGTCCATCACTGTTGCTGCCCATCTGCCTCCCTCTCCTGCAGGCCACCATCAGTAGTGTCCAGGGGAAGGTTCCTTCATTCTAAGGTGGCTAATGACATACCTGAGGCTCCTGCCCTCCTGAATTAGGATGCCAGGTCAAGAGCCAGAATCTTCTTATTGCAAACCAGCCCATGGTTTTCAGTGAAATATTTGACCTTCCTGGCCCCCTATGTCACAGGGCAAAAGTGAGGTAACTAGGTAGGACCAGCTCTGCATCAACAGAAAATCCCAGGATGTATTTGCTTTGCTCCTTTATCCTCTCTTCCCATGGCCTTGATTGTATTTTGTAAATCGGAGGAGGGGAGATTAGAAAAATGTTGATATTCGTGGTGGGCAAGTATCTTCAGGGCCATGGACATGCTCCTGAGACCTTAGACCTGGGCATCGTCTGTCTTTCTCGTTCTCCCCAAAGAGCTCACCTTCCCGTTCGACCTGCTGTGGCTTCTCCAGTTCCATGCTACATCTCTGGTTCTTAGCTCCTGCGTGAGGCTCTTGTTCAAGGCCATATACCTCTGTTTGCAGTGGGTCTAGAAACTGGAATTTTCTCCTCGTTTCAATGCCAGTGCCCTAAATTTTTCCTGCTAGATAAATTACAGTTTTATAACTGGCTACTGATAGTGACTCTTGTAAGTATAAACTTAATACTGAAGAGAAAACATACCACTAATAATTTAAGAAGTGATAGTAGTGACAGTAAGTCTAACTGGCTGCTGATGGCATGCATACTATTGTGCAGACTTTAAAAATAATGAGAGTATAGAAAAGTAAGTCATAATAGTGTCTTTTAAAACTGAGCAAGATGGCCACCCAGTGAAGCAGTTTCCAGGCCTAACAACCTAAGTTTGACCCCCAAAACCCACATGGTGGAAGGAGAGAACTGGATCTCATAGGTTGTCTTTTGATTTTATATATTGCACACACATATGGACACACACAGAGAAACAAACACATACACACATACAGACACAGACACATAGATACACACAAACAGACACACACATACAGAGACACTACACAGAAAGACACACATGTACAGACATAAACACACATGCCCTCTCGTGTACACATACATAACACAATAAACAAACAAACAATTCAAATTTTAAAAATCACCATCAACACCAGCTGACTTAGTGTTCACTGTGCTCAGCTACAGTTTCATAATCTGTCACTTACATTAATGTGTTTCATATTCGTAACACTCTAAGTCCCCAAGACTGTGGGCAGAGGATTCATATGCACTGCTCAGACACATGTTCTAGACGTGAAAACTGCTGGTGCATAGGTGCATAGCCCAGCCCGTGGCACTCTCCAGAAGCTCTGCCTTGACTGCCTGGTTAGGCAGCTGTAGCTGTTTCATCAGATAGGGTCTGTGGGACAGAGCACTGGGGTCCTTGTACTTGTTTGGGCCCAAGGTTGATGTGGAACTCAAGGATTGTCGGTGGCCTGTTGCCAAAGGAAACTCCACCTCAGCGGCCTGGTGCCGGACGTGGTTCAGGCACGCTGAGTGCTGGGGGCCCATGAGGCCTCTCGCCAGCCCAGAGATGGCTGCACGCCTGCCCTCATGGGTCAGCCGCAGGAAGGGGAAATGTGTGGACCCTTTTGTGGCTTCACCTAATTATGTACCGTATCTTGCTGCAGTTGTAAAGAGTTAATTGCACCATTGTACTGGGGCACAGGGCCTCTTCCAAGTCCTGCTTTATGATTGGCAATAATTGACTCCGTTTCGTTGGCTCCAGCCAGTCACAATTTCCTCAGCACTTTTAATCTGTGATTTGATTTTAGCTTAACTTTTTTCTAAATAAAGTTTTCCTATTTTTATTTTATTAAAAAACCCCAGTTCTGACTTGTGCGTGAGGAAATGCCCTTCAGTCTACTGACTTTTCTAAAGATAGGAAGACGTGGGAAAACATCCTCCCGTTCAGGGGCTTGGGAGACAAACCTCCACCCACTTGTCCAGTCGGTCACAGCCTGAGATGTGCTGGTCACAGGGTGAGGGCATGTCTGACAGAGTCAGCACTAAGGGAGCTCCCTCACCTGTGAGGGTCTCAGGATGGAGAGGGGGATGTAAGAAATGAACACCAGCGAGGATTTGAACAGTCCTAAAGATAACGTTTCCAAATGAAGAAGACAAAAGGCCTGCCATCTAGGAGGAAATGAGCTGTGAGCCACGCAAATCAAGCTGTCAGGATTTCTGGAATGTGCAGAGTGTGGGGTGGTGTCACCAACTGTGATAAATAAATACACATCACCCCAGGATAGTCCCTTTTCTCCACGTTGATGCTGGTGTTCTGAGTCAGCATCTTGTGGGTGCTGCAGTTTTTAAGCTGGGAAGACTTGGTTTATGGAGAAATAGTGAGTAGGGAAAGGCCTGCTCGGGTGTTAATTGGGGTTGGTCATGGGAGCCAGCCCATGTTGCCAGCTTCTTTCCTCCAAGAGTGCTGTGCCATAGAGTGGCTGAGATGCCAGGTCAGGACTAGAGACAAGCTGGCCCTCCTTCCCCTGCAGGTTCCCTCCCGCCTGGCGTCACCTGAGCTCAGTTTTCATTCACTCTGACCTAGCTGAGGCTTTGGTGTCCCCATGTGTCCTCTTGTGTGTGCATCTTTCCTTCTTGGTGTTGTGTCCCCTGCCTCTTAGTGATTGGTTCATCCTGGGAGGTTTCTTGGCTATGCCTGTAGTACTGGGTGTGCTGAGACTTAGGCCTGCTGTGGCCAGCACAGCCTGGATAGCCAGGACTGGCGGGGGGTGGTGGTGCTGGGATTGAGACAAGGAGGCTTCTTTTCAGGTGGAAGAACAGCAACCTTTATTTTGCCCAGCAACCTTTTATACCTCTACTCCTTTTGTGGAGACTCACCAGCCAGAAAGAACACAAACATCCTTGTCAATTACAGACCACAAGGAAATTCTGCTGTCAGTCAGGGGGAGTGAGGGCAGCTGGATCACAACTCCCCCCATTTTATTTTATAATACCTTGCCTGTCGTGGGGAATAGCCCTCTAATATTCCCTGTCTTAGGACTCCTGCCCCCAAAGTATTGTCTGTCTGTGGCTACCCAGACACATAGCCCTAAACCAAGTATCCCCAGGACTGACAGCCAACGAGCCAGACCAGTGCTGTAACCATCTAGCATGCACTAACTGGGTGGTAAAATTAACAAAAGCGGTATTCCAAATCCTCTCATATGACGGTTGAATTCTATAACAGTAGCAGAAGCATGCAATACAGTGCCATGAGTAACACACATGATTGTTGAAAAGTCCAAAGATAGTCCACTTGCTCCTGAACCAGAGCCACTTGTTGGTTCAAGGACAGTATGTCCAAATGAATATGTCCATTAAGATCATTTTGAATGTCCAAAGCATTGCTGACTCTTTCAGCCTGCTGGTTGACAGTCTCAGCCATCTGCACAGTCTGTGAACTTCTGCCAATCTTCTATGGTTTGCTGATACTCCTGACACCGCCATGGTGTCCCTCAGGCCGGGCACCCACTGGGTCAGGGCAACATGCCTAGCAAAGCTCTGCTCCAGCTGCCTTCTGGCCCCAGACACACTCTCTCTGGGTCCAAACTGCTGCATGGAGTGGAGCAGAACTCAGGGAAGCAGGCTTGCTGCTTTTGCTCCAGAAACATTGAAAGGGCCCCACTTTAAGAATCTTTTAGGGAATTGGGGCGTTGTCAACCTGTCTGGCTACTTCCTGCTGAGCGGGGGCGCTGCATTCTTGGGGGATATTTTACATCAACATTTCAGGGAGTCTCAGTAATTCAAAGCGCATAAATTTGCAATGAATCTACAGGTTCTCATCCTCTGTGGAGACAAAAGCAGAAACTTTTTCCAAAGCATCAAATCCTTAGGCCTGTACTTTAAAGTCAAAATACCTTTCTTAGCAGTTCCCAGAATCAAATGTCTTTCTCCAATCCAAAACACAAAAGACAACACAATCAACACAATAACATATATCTCTACACATCCTATCTTTTGAGGCCCTCAATTCACCTCCCTGCCCCCTCTTTATTGCTTCCCTACTGGCCAGTCTGCCAGAGGGTGCCACTCAGAGCATCTCTGGCTATGAATAAACACATACTCCTTTTAATCTGACTTGACTTGTTCCCAATCTGGAACATTTAAACCCCCTCCTGCACAAAATCTTTGACTGTCTTCCTTGTTACTTCCGTGCCTTGTTGCTTTAAGAGTTTTAGTTACTTTTTGAGGCCTTTCAATTCACCCTCCTGCTTCTTTATATCTTTTAGAGGATGTCCCTCAGAGTTCTCTCTGGGGATGAAAAATAAAAACGCTTTACCTTCCCCAATATGCTCCTTGATTTAGCTGGTGACTGGAGTGACCCCGTTCACGTGGCCCCACTTTCCAGATCTCGGAGGAACCTCCACTTGCTGCGGCCAGCTATAGCCAAGACTGGCAGGGGGGTGCCGGGATTGAGACATGGAGGTTTCTTTTCAGGTGGAAGAACAGCAACCTTTATTTTGCCTAGCACCTTTTATACCTCTACTCCTTTTGTGAGACCCACCAGCCAGAAAGAACACAAACATCACAAACATCCTTGTCAATTACAGACCACAAGGTAGTTCCGCTGTCAGTCAAGGGGAGTGAGGGCAGCTGGATCACAAGGCCTGCCTTAGAAAAGCTCATCCTGGGTTATGAGTGTGCTCCCCACCGCAGGGATTAAGGTGAATCAAGTAGATAATCTGAATCAGATAGATAAGGGCAGCAGTAGTGGCCCTGAGGTCAGAAATAACAGACTCCATATGGTGTGTGCAGACAGAGCCTATAGGAGTGTGACTTTATATTGAGTGACAGAGGGGACAGCCGCATTCTGGGTCTATGAACTGCATAGCCATTAGGGAGCTGCTGAGGACCTATTGTCTTTTTCTTTCTACAGGCTGAAAAAGCATTACCATTCTGCCCCCCCCTTTACAGCTTCCAGTGCTGTCACTAGGTTCTTTCTTTGTCGGGTCTTTCTGTTCCCCATTGGCGTTTATCTTCCTGACTCCAACAGTGAGCCTCCACTCCAGCTGTGAGCCTCCTGGATTGTACCAGTGACTTCCTACTCCAGCTGTGAGCCTCCTGGGTTGTACAGGGACTTCCTTTTCCAGCTGTGAGCCTTCTGGGTTTTGCCAGTGACTTCCTATTCCAGCAGTGAGCTCCTGGGTTGTGCCAGTGACTTCCTATTCCAGCAATGAGCCTCCTGGGTTGTGCCAGTGACTTCCTCTCTCCAGCTGTGAGCCTCCTGGATTGTACCACTGACTTCCACTCTCCAGCTGTGAACCTCCTGAATTGTGCCCGTGACTTCCTGTCTCCAGCTGTGAGCCTCCTGGGTTGTACAGGGACTTCCTACTCCAGCTGTGAGCCTTCTGGGTTATGCCAGTGACTTCCTATTCCAGCAGTGAGCTTTCTGGGTTGTACCAGTGACTTCCTTTTCCAGCTGTGAGCCTCCTGGGTTGTACCAGTGACTTCCTACTCCAGCTGTGAGCCTTCTGGGTTGTACCAGTGACTTCGTTTTCCAGCTGTGAACCTTTTGGGTTGGACAGTGACTTCCTGTCTCTAGCTTTGAACCTCCTGGGTTATACAGTGACTTCCTTTTCCAGCTGTGAGCCTTCCTGGGTTGTACAGTGACTTCCTGTCTCTAGCTTTGAACCTCCTGGGTTGTACCAATCACTTCCTACTGCAGCTGTGAGCCTCCTGGGTGGTACAGGGACTTCCTTTTCCAGCTGTGAGCCTCCTGGGTTGTACAGGGACCACCTTCTGCCTCGGTCTCATCCCCTTTGCTTTGTTCACCCCCCCCACACTGTTCTAGCAAATTCTCTAGCAGTGTGTTCTTCCCCACCTCATCCGAAGTCAGAGTTGACCTTCAAGTCTGTCACTGAGCTTTGTTCTACCTAGCCTTTGTGTCCTATTAAAATATGCTTTCCATATGTGACTTCTCTTTGTGTTCTCAATACCTCTCCTTTTTTGGAAGCATGAGCTCTGTGTCTTCACTTTATCAGACATTTAGTATCTAGGAAGAACTTGACACATGCTTCAGTTACCTTTCTGTGTCACAAACCACCCTGAAGCCAGCGGCTTAAAGCAATGCCTTGCCATGGTTCTTGCTGGTCTCAACAGGACAGTTCCTCTGCTCCACATGGTTTCAGTCTAGACCACTCATGAGGCTGCAGTGGACATGTGACTGGTGCTGAGTGCTGACCAGTGCTCCTCCAGACGACCTCACCCCTTGTTTCACATCTCATAGTTTGTCCTGAGTCAGGTCCCAAACAGTAGAAGTAGATGCTGCCATGCCTCTGGGCCTGGAAATAAAGCAATGTCTCTTTGGCCACACTCAGTTGGCCAAGGAAAGTTTCAGCCCAGAGTCAACAGAAGAGACACAGACCTGCTTCCAGATGGGGGGAGCACCCAGGATCCCAGATGGGGGGAACACTCAGGATCCCAGATGGGAGGAGCACCCAGGATCCCAGATGGGAGGAGCACCCAGGATCCCAGATGGGGGGAGCATCCAGGATCCCAGATGGGGAGAGCACCCAGGATCCCAGATGGGGGGAGCATCCAGGATCCCAGATGGGAGGAACACACAGGATCCCAGATGGGGGGAAGCACAGGATCCCAGATGGGAGGAGCACCCAGGATCCCAGATGGGAGGAGCACCCAGGATCCCAGATGGGAGGAGCATCCAGGATCCCAGATGGGGGGAGCACCCAGGATCCCAGATGGGGGAAGCATCCAGGATCCCAGATGGGAGGAACACACAGGATCCCAGATGGGGGAGCAGTAGGATCCCAGATGGGAGGAGCGCACAAGATCCCAGATGGGAGGAGCACACAGGATCCTAGATGGGGGGAAGCACAGGATCCCGGATGGGAGGAGCACACAGGATTCCAGATGCTATTGGCTAATTTTGCAGACAGATATATCCAACAATACTAACCAATGGTTGCTACAGAAACAGAGATTGTTTTAATACATAATACGAGAGTTTTGATGGATGTTGCTGTGCTCCAGAAAGACCCATGCAAAGGAGGAGGATAAGCTGTTTTCTGAGCTATCTTTTGCAAAAGCAAGCACGCTAAAGATTAATCTTCCCTCAATAGGCCACGAAAGTCCCCATTTCCCTGAGCCATATCCTCGCCAGGGGAGCATTTCTCTGTTAATTAGCAAGGTTGAACTTCAGTGTTTTAAAATTTGATTTCTGATAGTTTTGTTTGTGTGGGAGTGTGGGTGTGCCTGCATGAATGTGCATGAGTGTGCAGGCCAGAGGATGATTTTTGGTGTCTTCCTTTATTGCTCTTATTTTCTGAGATAAAGTCTTTCATGAAAACCGAAAGTGACTGATTGGCTAGACTAGCTATTCGGTGAGCCCGGGAATACTGGCCTAACTGCCACCCAGTGCTGAGATTACACACAGACAGCTGCCTCTCCTAGTTCTTTCTGTGGTTTCCGGAATCTGAACTCAGGTCCTCCTGCTTGCACTGAAACCACTCCACCCACCCAGCCATCTATTCAGCCCCTTAATAACCTTTGTTTTAGAAAAGGAATAACTTTTATTTATTTATCTAATTTATTTAATGTACGTGAGTGTTTTGGAGGCAGCAGCAGAAGAGGGTACCTGAGAGGGGAGTTACAGACAGTTGTAAGCCTCTCATAGGTTCTGGGAATCTTTCTGGAAGAGCATCCAGTCGCATTGCTCAGTGCAGAATCCTGAAGCACACGTGTAGTTAGTGCAGGCTTATTCCTTTGCAAGCAGAACATCATCGTGGGCCAGGCCATCCAGGGTGGAGAGTGGTTGAGCAGAGAGCAATCAGAGGAGCAAGATGTGAAACACTATGTGTGTGGTGACTAGGGGCCTGGGTTGCAGGACTGGGTACCGGGGAGCCGCTGAAGAATGCAGAGAGTGTGAGTTAGACTATGCTTCTGTCTCTCTGTCCTCAAACAACCACAGGCTCTTGTCCCGGAGGCCTTGAGAACCTTGCCTATGCCTTCTCCTAGGAAATTTGCTTCCTTTATTAGGTTTAACTCCTCTACTTTATAACGTGGTCTTTGTAACTTGCCTTGGCCTCCAAGAAGGTTGGGGCTCCAGTCCACCCCCCCCCCCGTGCACTCTCTCTCTCTGCGCTCTCACTTTCTGTGTGTGTGTGAGTGTGTGTACGTGTGTGCCTGTATTTAAATGCACGGGGTAGTTGTGGTGATTCTGAACATTTGCACCCATCATTTGGCGTGGATTCTGAGTCGCACTCCTCAGAACGGTCTTACTGAGAGAAGCCAATTATCATGTCCTTGTCTCAAGCAGAAGAGGGAAGAAGGAAGATGGAACAACTGGCCATTCTTTTAAGTCATTATTAACTTTGGAAGTGTATCAGATTAAACATGTTTTGTTTAATTAATCAGGCATAGAGGACATGCATGTGTGTGTACGTGCGCACGTGCAGCCCCCGAGCTACTATTGTCCCCTTTGTGGCGGCTGTTTTCCCTGCAGCTTGGAGAATTGTCTTAATGAATGCTTTTGGCAGTCAGATGGATGAAAATTAAACACGTTCTTAGGATTCTTTTCATTGTTTCTCCTTACACGCTCATTTTTTGAACAACAGCAACAAAGCCCCCCGTGACATATTAGGACTTTCTCAGCCTAGAGTGTATCCTTGAACAGTCTGTTAGTGTTTTAGCAGATTTCCAAGGTGAGTGTCAAAATTCTCCCCAATCCTCCCACCCTCTGAAGAAGGAAAAAAAATCCCCAAACACAACAAAAGGCCTTTAGCTCTGGCCTGGCGTGCCTTCTCTCCTGCTACCAAGGCTGTCTGCTTCAGTTCACCTCCCTCTTGCTGCTGTGCTGATTTTTTTTAAATGATTATAATAAACCATTGTGATAAGAAAATTAAAAGTGGAAGCTCAGCTAAGAACCGCTCTTGGATGCTGCCATCTTCCTAAGGTTATTGTGCAGCTCACTGACTATGTCCCAGCTTTAGTTTGTGTGATGATGAGCTGCTTGGCTGAGTTGTTCCTATAGAGAGAAAGAAAATGAAAGCTGCGGACTTTGAGGTCAATATAATCTCTGTAACAACTACTGTATGAAAACTTCCCTAGTGCCAGTGCAGCCATGTCAATATATAAATGAGGAGATGTGTTCTAATAAAACTTTATGTATACATACAGCAGTGCACTAGACCGGTTGACTCCCTGTAGTTAGACCCTGTCTAAATTATCAGAGTAAAAAATAGTGCTGTGTTGTAGGAGCCGCTTATTTGTTCCCTGCTACCCAGACTCAACGACTCAGAAACTGTAGTATTTAAATCACTGCTTGGCCAACCACTGAAGTGTATTGCGAGCTAGCTCTTACATCTTCAGTTAACCAATTTCTATTCATCTGGGTACCACCATGTGGCTGTGGCTTACCAGGTAAAATTCTGTCCGCATCCAGCACCTGGCTCCAGTGGGGCTGTATGGTTTCTTCTTGACACCACCTACTCTCTCTCCGTGTGTGTGTGTGTGTGTGTGTGTGTCTATCTTCCAGCCTGGCTATACTATGTTAAGCCATTGGCTGAAAGCAGCTTCTTTATTCATTAACCAGTGAAAACAACACCTATACAGAGGGGCCTCCCACACAATTTCCCCTTTTCTGTTTAAATAAAAAGGAAAGTTTTAACTTTAACATAGTAAAATTACATATATCAAAACAGTTATCAAGCAAGAATTATAGTTACAACATTTATATCTATTATATCTTTTATCATAACTAAGTGTTGACTGAGGTTTCTGTCCCATCCAGTCCCGCAGTCATTCAGTCCCAAAGAAGCACACGAGGTCTACATTAATCATAAGCAGGTTGGCTTATGATTATTAGGTCAGGTTTCTTATTAACTAATTCTTACATCTTACATTAACCCATTATTCTTGTCTGTGTTAGCCATGTGGCTTTCATACCTTTCATTAGTGAGGCATTCTCATCTTACTTCCTCTGTGTCTGGGTGACGACTCTTTCCTCTTCCCAGAATTCTCTTTTTCTTGTTGCCCCACCTCTGCTTCCTGTCTGGCTACTGGCCAATCAGCACTTTACTAAAATAATAAAAGTGACAGGATAAAAGACCATTGTCCCACAGCAACTAAGGAAAACTATAATTATAACAATTTATTCTTCAACTCCATCAAAGGCCCCAGAAGGATATAATATTACCTAAGTAAAAAGGAAGTGCATTGTAAGCAACTTCCAAAACTCTAGAATTGACAGAGACATCTTGCTGCCTGGACAGTCACCCAAAGTTCTTCTGTATCATTGAGACATCCAATTTTCAGCCCACAGGCCCATAGTATCCAGCAGACTTTTCCATGAAGCAGGAAATTTGAAGATCTGTTCTGCCTTCTAATGGCAAAATCATCAGTTGCTTTTTCTGTGTCCTGCAGAATGTTTGGCAGGCTCTTTCATGAAGCAGGAATCCTGAAGGACTGTCTCACGTTTGTACAAGTTCAGCAGTCATTTCTCTCTGGGTCCTGCCTGTCCAGTTCATCAAGCAGTCCAGGCAAGACATTATTGCCCAAATGGCTAGCAAACTCCATACAGAGCCACTTCAATGCCCATCTTCCTCTTGATGTAGATTGGTGCTGCCAGGAGCAGATGTAGCTCACTTTCATGAAAAGTCCTAAGTTCTTAAAATATTCTAAATACCATATTCTGTAGGTCTTTGAAAGGTTTGAAGATTATCTATATAACTGAAATATATCTCTATATATTTAAAAAACCTAATAACTAACATGACTAATAAATAACTTGACTATTACAGATGAATATTTATTAACCTATATTTCTTAATTATATGTTACATTTTCAAATGAGCTACATGAACACCCTTAATCAAGAGCAAAAATATACATATAACAGAATTGATCTTAAATTTGTATCAATAAACCAAGATCCATACCAGTGCAAATCTCTATAGCATAGTCCCCTTTAAATGTAAAGAAACATTTATAAACAATTATTTAGGGAATTTAGGCATAGTTTTCTCCATTCTGCTTCCTGCTTTTTCTTAGGCAAAATATTTTTTTGGGGGGAGGGTTCACAGAGACTTTACAGGGAGTCTTTCAAACTACATTAGTCTGGAAAAAAATCCACAGGTTCTCATCCTCTGTGGAAACAAAAGGAGAACCTCTTTTCCAAAGCAACATATTCTTAGACCCAAAATTTGAAGTGAAAAAACCTTTAAAACATATATATTGATTTAGCTTAGCAGTCCCCAGAATCAAATGTCTCTCTGCAGTCAAAAAATTAAAAGAAAACGCAATAATATACATAATACAGACTCTCTGTGTATATTCCATCTTTACATGATGTATTTTTCTTACTCCATTACTTTTTTGACTGTATGTGCTTTTTTATATTTAGTGTCTCTTTGCTCTTTTTCTCTTTTCTCCCAAGCCTACATACATTTTTTTATACACACTGTGTCTCATTTATAGGTCTTTTATGTCTGAATCTGACCTATTGCATATCTGAAATCCTTTTCTGTCCAGGAACTCTTCTTAAAATACTAAATGGTCTTACTAGGACCAAGGCTGCTGCCTTTTGGTTCCACCCAGTCCAACATGGCAGAGGCAAGCTCTCCACCTCTGTGAGCGTGTGAACCGTGCTCACTGCCCCAGTTCCAGATATACAACGGGTCAATGTTGCGCCATTAAGCAGATTGTAACACGTTGCTCACAAACAACATTCAAGTGCTTGTCCTCCTGAAAGAGCTAGAGTTCATGCTGGTAGCATGGTCCAGGAAGCTGACATTTTGAAACTGTGTTTTTTTTCTTTTTCTACTACTGCTGAATTAGGAAGACTTCTATTAAAGAGCTGAGGCACGCTGCTGCTGCCAGCAAACAGAGCAAGAAGATGTGCTAAACTCTGTGTGTGTGTGTGTGTGTGTGTGTGTGTGTGTGTGTGTGTCTAGAATTCCTTCCCAAACTCTCTCAGGTTTTAAGTGGATTTAGCTGGCCACGTTGGCGTCAATCTGTAGTGGGAGTCCCTTGTTTGTTCCCAGCTACCCAGACTCGAAATAACTATGCAGAAACTATATTATTTAAATCACTGCTTGGCCAATCACTTAAGCGTATTGCTAGCTAGCTCTTATATGTTTGGTTAACCAATTTCTATTAATCTGTGTATAGGCTGTGGGGTGTTTTTTTTTTTTTTTTTAATTTTTGTTTGTTTTTCCTTTAGGAAAAGTGCTTTAAAAAATGTGAGGGAGGGATTTTGGTTTGGGGTTAGGATTTCATAGTTTAAAGTAAACTAATGATACCCCTCAAAAATCAAGACAGTACAAAACATACATATACAAAATTCAAAAGCATCTGGGAAATGCTCAAGGAATGAGGGGTTGAAGGCTCAGAGTCTGGGGACGGTGTGATGACTTGGTGGACGGCTGAGATCCTGCATGAGGGAGACTGGAGAAAGGTAGATTGGTGGTCCCCGCTGCTTCATCCCAAGACCTTTTGATTCCAGTGTGGGTACAGCCTGGTCACCTTGGCCAGTTGTGGCCAGATCACTGCTGTTCTAAGGAAGAAAACCAGCAATGCTTTGGTTGGCCTACAGGAGTGTATTAGAGACACACTAAGAGGTACAAATACCCAAGTTGCTAATAACATCTGCGGCTACGTGAGACAGAAGATTCTGAGTTTTAGGGGAAGCCTAGAAAATGGAGCAGGCTTTTAGGGGTCTAACTTGCTAGAATAATAAAAATTCAAATTTAGGGTCTTTCCAGGAGGCAGGCAGGGGAGTGGCTAGGGCTTGGTGGCCACACCAGACTACCTGAAGTCCTACAGGGACAAGTCCTAACTGTAGGTGTACCAGGAGTCCGTCTTGAATTAGTGCCCAGTGGGTACAGTCCTGCTCCCAATCCCAACTCCATCTGGTAGGAAGAAGAAAGGGAAAGCCATTTCTTGAGGAAGTAACATCAGGAATTTCTCTAGTTTTTTATATATGTCAGTTAATCAAAAATTACTATGTATGGCAGAGGAACCCCCTTCAATGATAAAAGCAAAAATATAAACAGGCTCATAGGTGTTCCAGCTAGAAAATAAATGGATATAGAAAAAAAAAATGGAGGGGACACCTAAAATAGCAATAACTGATATTTTTAAGAATAAAACTTAGAAGCAGAGAAGCCAGATGCAAATATGAGAAATTTCATCAGAAAATTCTAATGAGAGTCCTATTTCTAAGAAACAGAATCTGAAGTGAAGGATTCCATGGCTGTGAGTGGGGAGACCCTTCATGCTGATGTTCTGGGAAGACAATGGCTGTGAGTAGGGAGACATTCATGCTGATGTTCTGGGGGGACCATGGCTGTGAGTGGGGATACCTTTCACGCTGAAGTTTTGGGGGAACCATGGCTGTGAGTGGGGACACCTTTCACACCATTGTTCTGGGAAACTATGGCACACAGAAAGGAGCGTAAGAGACGAACACCCCCATGAATGCTTTGATTTAATGTCAGTATCAGGAAAGCGGTAGGGAGTTGAAATGGCTAAGAATTTCCAGACCTTACAAGAGCATCAACCTACACATAGAAGACGCTGTGTGAGCTGCAGTCAGAGTACAAAGAACCACGGCGTGCTGATAGACAGCGCTATTTGAAAGCAGATACTGTAGGTCCCTATAGCTGATGGCCTAGAGCCCTTTCTAGTTGAGCTTCCAGCCTCCAGCTCTGAGGGCTGTCTCCCGTGAACTTTCCTCCTAAGTAAACGGTCTGCTCCTTGTCACTTCCATTTCTGCCTCTTGAATTTTCCAGGTTGAGGTTGTAACACCAGCCTTTGGTGTCAATATTTCCAGACACCTTCTCTTTGAATCTAATTATTGCTGTGTTGATGTCGTCAAGACAGAGTTTCAAGCTTAAGGAAGGTCTGAGGCCAACAGCCACGATGTAGCCCGGTGATGGAGTGCTTGTCTGGTGTGCAGGAGGTCCTGGGTTCAGTGCCCAGCACTGCCTAACAGATGTGATAGGACATGGCCGTAATGCAGTACTTGGGGAGAGAAGGCAGAAGAATCACAAGTTCAAGGTCTTCCTCAGCTACGTTCAGAGCGAGAAATCATCTTAGAGGTCATCCTGGGCTACATGGGACACTTTCGAAGAGCAAAGCAAGTGGCAGCAGATAAAGCAACAGCTGTGTTGCTTCACTGCTCTGGAGGCCAGAGTCTGGAATCTTCTGTGGCCTCAAGGAGATGAATCAGCTCTGCTTCTTCCAGCGTCAGGCCTGGGTGTGGGTTGTCTGTCCTGTGTGTGGGTCTCTCAGCTGCTTTAGCTGGTCTCTTATGAAGATGTGATATTGTTGCTGGGGGCTGTTTTCTCCTTCCTAAGACCCTTAGTTTATCTACATTTTTTTGTAGTGTAAGACTGTGTCACAGGTTCTGGGGATCAGGACATGGACGTACGTGTTTTGAGAGTTGGCTAGTATTTTTGGTTGTTTTGATTTTGTCAACTTGACAGAAGCTACAACTGTCTGTGAAGTGGACTTTCAATGAAGAAAACTCCCTCTTACCACACTGGCCTGGTGTAAATCTGTGGTATATTTCTTGATTGGTGATTGATGTGGGAAGACCCAGCCCACTGGGGGTGGTGCCAACCCTGGGCTGGTGGTTCAGGGTGCTGCAAGAAAGCAGGCTGAGCAAGCCATGAGGACCGAGCTAGTCAGCAACATCCCTCCATGGCCTCTGCTTTCATTCCTGCTTCCATATCCCTGCCCTGACCTCCTGCCTTGACTTCCAGGGTTGGTAGCTATAAGATGAAATAAAGCCTTTCCTCTCCAAATCGCTTTTAGTTGTTGTTAGGAATATTCTTAAGAAGAGCCTCTCCGCTGACACAAATAATTCCAATCAGACCAAATCAATGCCTGTGTTTACTGTAGTGTTCCCTGGTGGCCAGGAAAACACGGAGGAGTAAGTGGGGAGGGAAGTGGTCCTGACTCTCCCTAGGGAGGGGTCAGTGTTTGGTGGCCTTTTCTGGAGGTGGAGTCCAGACCAAGGGAACTCCCAGAGGGAGGGGTATTGAGATGGCACTTCCAGTCAGTTGTGGTATTTATCACAGAAACAGAAAACTAACTAAAACAGGGGCGATAAAAGGTAGTGTTGCTTTAATAGCACGAGTAAAGGCTTCAGCACAACAGTGTGTGCCAGGCCTGGGCTGAAGGATAAGGCACACTGTCTCAATGAGCCTTCTCTGAACCTGTGAATTGGAATCAGTTTGACCAGAACATGCTAGAGCTGAGGTTTGGACCCTAGTGTACCTAGTGCACAGGAAATAGGATTTCATGTGTGTATGCTCATGTATACATTACAGATGTGGGTGTAGAGGCCAGTGTTTCCTTCTATTTCTCGTCACGCTGTCTTTTTGAGTCAATGTCTCTGTCTCTCAGTGAATCTGGAGCTCACCAGTTTGGCAAGGCTGTCTGACCAGTGCGCTCCAGGGATCCATGTGTCTGCTTCCCCAGCATTGGGATTATCTGCAGTGCTTGCTGTCCCCACTCTTTTAGTGGGGGTGCTGTGTACTGAAAACAGTCTGTGTGCTTCCACGCAGGCCCTTTACCCAGAAGTCCTCTCCCTACTCCCTGTAGATGGGACTTTGCTTGGTCTGTGGGCTTTCAGCACTTGGGCTCTTAAACAAACAAAACAAAAGCCGTAACTTTAAACCTGGTTGATTGAGTTTCTGATGCACCTTAATCTGCCAGGCCATGGAGAGGACTTGGTTAGGCTGCCTGTAGAGTAGACGATGTCACCCTGTGGTTGTAGGTCTTGGTAGTTGATGATGGTAGAAGTGTTGTGGAAAGAAAAAGTACAGCGGGACATGAGGGCCGGATTCAGACTGTCTGAAAGAGTGGAGGTAATTACCAAGATTGTTTGGACCCTGCCCGCCAGGTAATTGACGTAAACGGGGTTATTAACTTGAAGTAGCTAGATAATTTGGTCTGCCTGCCTTTGATAATGTAAACACGGCCATATTGTATCATTGTATAATTGGTTGGAAGGGCGCTGACCACTGGCTGACAGTGTGACAGCATGGTAGATTGTCGCTCAGGCTCCGGGTGTCCAGCGTGGGTTTATAGAGGCAATGCATATTTACACGAGAATTTGTTTGCATCTCTGCGTATTTTTAATGCAGAAAATCGCAGTGTTCCCTTCTGGTGGCCTTGTCCCTGCAGCAATGCTGCCTGAGGGCCTGTGGCCTTGCGCTTCTGGGGCCAAGCTTGGATTGCTACCGGGGATAGAGCAAAAGCCAGGTGAGTACTGGGAGAGCTGTGGCAGCTAGCCGCATTGCTCAGATTTTCTGGAACCACCTGGCTCTAAAATGCTCTCTGTGGGTTTTAGACTTTGAATCCTGAATTTTGGGTTGGAAAATGAGACCCAAAAGCTGCCTGTTCACATGTCTCTCGCGTTAGTTATCTGTGAACAGGCTCTTCCGTTTCTCCCCCAGCCAAAAGGGAGAAAACTGAGAAGGTAATTCGGGTTAAGAAAGTGTCCTTCCAAGCCAGGCTGGTTCCAGTGGAGAGCTTTGGTCGTGGACCATGGGAGAGATGATTGACATTACTCACCTGGTTACTCCCACCCCACTTCCCTCACTGTCCAGATGTGGTCCAGGGAGAATGAAGGATGTTCAGATAAAGCCAGGCTGGGAAACTCAGATGCCACATCGACTTCACTATCCTCACCCTTCTCTCCAGGCCCAGGCTTTCTTTCTAAGTCTCTTGGGCCTCAGGGGAAGGAAGGAAGAAGGGAAAGAAGAATTTGTTCTTCAGATCAAAGCCAAATTCAGCTAAAAGAAAAGCCTCCCCACTGGCAGTTCATTCTGCCAGTCCCCCTAAGTGTACAAACATCAGAAAAACACAATAAATAAAGGCACCCTGGAAAAGAGAGGAGGAGACCGTGTAGGCATTTTATAGGCCTGGTTTACCCACAGAATTAACTCCTTCCATGGCATTTTGTTCTGTGATCTGATCTTACATCGTGTTCACATGTCACTCTCAGATCTTCCTGAAAACTCATCAGAACCCAGAACAAAGCATGTCCACAAAAATATAGAACTAAGTCAGTCACTTGAAAAGTTGATATTCTCAAAAGCCTCTTGTTTTACTCATTTGAGAAAAAAAAAAAATTTTTTTTTTTTTTTGCCTAGTTTCTCTTTTGAGTCTATAGTGGTCAGATAGCCAAAAGTTAATGGAAACCAAACCATTAACCCTCCTTCAAACCCAGTGCAGGTAACACTGGAGGGTTATTTTCCCTCCATGTCAACAGATAATAAGGGTAGCAGTACTGTGATGGGTGCCTTGTCACTTTACCCCTCGTGAGACTAGGCCATCGCTAGACGTGACTACCACAGGGGCAAGTGAACGCTGTGATCGAAACTTTGAAGAAGGAAATTTGAAGTAAATTTCAAGTATGAAGGTGAATTGGAATTTATGGTCAGTCTTTTGAGATAGAAAAAAATGAGGGCTGGGGAGACCTGAGTGAGCAGACCAAAGCATTGGCTACCAAGCCTGGCGACCCAAGTTCATTCCCCAGGACCCACAGGGTAAAGAGAGAGAACGTACACACAGAACTTGTCCTTTGTCCTCTATACATGTCCATGTCATACACCCCCTCACACGCATGTGCTTGTGCACACATGCATGAACACACAAAAATAATAAATGACAGCAAATCTGTTTTTAAAGAAAAGACTCTTCATGTAAGAGTTACAATGTTAGAAATATTTTCTATATTTACTTACTCCTCTCTGGTTCTCATAAGAATAATTTCACTGAGAAAACCCAGGAGTTGTGGTTTCTGACTTTAAAGGACCTCATGGAGCCAAAGATTGTATTTTCAAAGTTTCCTTCTGATTATTATACTTCTAATCTGGTGGAGAAACAGACAAAACCACTCATGTGACTATGTCCCTAACAGAACAGCTCTGGCCTGAGGAACTCTGGAAGGGGACTGAAGTTTATAGAAAGTATTTGGGTTTTGAGAATTCTTTTGGCGTCTTGTCCTATGTGTATCTGAGATCAGTTTCTGGAATTAGACATACAATTAAGAGCGGCTGCTGTGATGTGCACACAGAGTGCTGGTCGGCGAGCTTGTCACTGTGGTTGGGGGGCAGTTATGACTTACAGAGACAGGCGAGCTCAGCAAGGAGCCCATGCTAAGAACGCCAAGGAAAGGCAGAGAAAAGGTTTCTTGTGGGGAACTAGGATTAGAGGAAGGGAAAGAAAAATTGGCTTTGCTATCAGGGGAACCCTTTTCACAAGTGCACTCTTTCCCCTTCCCGCCTGCTAGAGCCTATGGGAAGGTCCAGGCTGCCTGAGGCCTCAGGATCCGAGCATGCCCCAACCTTATTAAACAGCCAGGCACATGCCAGTTCAGTCTAGTTCATGTCTGCCCCCAAGACTCTTCGCTAGTTACCGTCTTTGTTTGCTTTGTATTACCCTACAACCTGGGACTAGCTTGGAACATCTACTAAGATGCTCAGTACAATTCTTACTGCTTTATGACACTATAGAAAGCAACAGAGGCAGCCAGTTTACAGATAGCAGAGATTTGCCTCATGGATTCTGCGGCTGGACGATCCAGGACAAAAGCACCTGAGATTGGATATCTGATCACCATCTGTGTCTAGTCTGCAATTTTGTGGTGGTGTCCAGTTGCGATCTCCACAGGAAAGAGACGCTGCATCCTCACATAACAGAGGCAGAAGGCCAAACAGTGCCCAAGTTCTCCCTCAAGCCCCTTTCATAGTGACATTAACTCACTCATGAAGGCCGAGCCCTCGTGACTTAATCACTTCTAAAAAGACTCGGCCGCCCAACACTGTCACAGGTAGGGTTGAGTTTCCAGTGCGTGAATTTTGGGGCCCAGATTTGGTCCATGACCTCACTTATTAAATTAAGTCTTACTGGCAGCAAGCATTGTTCTGTGTAAGCATTTTTTGTAGGCTTGTTACATCGGTCACTGTCCTTGCTGCTGGGATAGAACACTTGGCAGGAGCGCCTTGAGAAAGGAAAGCTTACTTGGCTCAGTCTGAGAATGTAGTCCCTAAGCCCATGGCAGCAGGTGTGTGAGGTGACCAGCGCACTGAATCCACAGTTAGACCCCTGAGAGATGGATGCCAGCACTCCGCTGGCTTTCTTGTTTTACTCAGGTCCAGCTGATGGGATGATACTGCCCACATTCAGGTCTCATTTTCCATTTCAGGAAACCTTTCTAGAAATACTTTTATAAATACACGCATAGGTATGTTTCCATGGCAGTCCAAAACCCAGCCAGGTTGACAGTAAGATGTCACCCTCACCCACACCTTGTTGTGAGAATGGTTGCAGTCTCGTTTTCCTCAGGTAGCGTGTGCCATATTCAGTAGGGACTGAGCCAGAACTAACGCTTTACATAGCTGTGTGCTACACATTAATGATTTGGTCAGCAAAGTACTAGATAGAGGACAGTGGTGTGAGCTGCATTTGCTGGGTGTCATAGTAGGTCTCTTGCTTTGTGTAGGCACACTCCGATGTCCACACAAGGCAGGTTTACTTGGCGGTACACTTTTTGGAATGCAAATTTGTCATTAAATGATGCATGGGTGTGTTCATATTCACTGAAGTGGGGGCTGGAGAAACAGCACCAGGGATTAAAATGTTTGCTTCACAAGTGTGTGGGCTGCACCCACTGGAGAACTGGCCGAGGTTGGTAGAATAGCCATGTTGTCCCACCGCACAGGTGACAGAGGCAGGGCAACTCCCGGGCAAGCTGGCTAGCTAGAATAGCTGAATTGTTGGGCTTGGGTTCAGGAAGAGCCCCTACTTCAATAAATACTGTGGAGAATGCTGAAGGAAGACCATTGATGTCCCCACCCCCACCCCTGAGTGAACAGGCAGATAGGCATGTGTTTCTAAACACATCACATGTGAACAGGCAGACAGGCATGTGTGCAAATGCACACCACGTGTGAACAGGCAGACAGGCGTGTGTGCATACTCACATGAAAAAAGTAAGCAGATAAAATTTAAAGTTAAATAAAAGTTCACCAGACTAAGTAAGAGGTTTCCTAAGTACAATGATAATGATTATTCTTCTGAAGTTTGAGCATAAAACTGTTGAGATTTTGGGACTACAATCATACACTTGAAGCAGAGTACAGTGACAACTGCCCTTCCTGGGGACTCAGCATCCATAGGCATCAGAGGATGTCCTTGAGGCTTACAGAGGTGATGAACGTGGGGGAAGCAAGCCTGTGAGAGATGAGGCTGCCTACCCAAGGCCAGTGAGCAAGTGATTTTCCAGGACCTGAGACCCCAAAGCCTACAACTAGAGTGTATATCCTGAGTCACTGAATTAAACTGCCTCTCATAGGTGGCCTGCAGCAGCTGTGGAAGGGAACAGGGAAAACATCTGTCCTTGGAATATGTATGTACTCTGGGCACGTCTGTGCAACAAGGGTGGTGAGACATAGAGGCCAGAGTGGCTTTCTGGTCAGCTCCTAGAACGTTCACATACACTTGTTGAAATTCTTAGAGTGAGCCCCTGCCATTTTCAGTTTTTTATCAACAAGGAATGCATGCAGAGTTCTTTTAGATTTGTTTATTTGTATTCTATGTGTGGTAGTATTTGTCTTCATGTGTGCATGTGTACCATATGTGGGCCGGAAGAGGGTGTTGGATCCCATGGAACTGGAGTCAGGAATGGTTCTGAGCCACCATGTAATGTTGGGAACCAGAGACTCAGTCCTCTGCAAGAACAGCATGTGTTCTTAATCACTCTCCAGTTCCCTGGTGGTTTTTATAGCAGCAGTGGTTTTCGGAGGCAGGTATAGTGGCTATAATGCCAGCATTTGGAAGGAGGATTGTGGGTGTGAGGACAACCTGAGCTATAAAACAAAATATTCCATAAGAACCAGACCAGCCAGACTCATACCTGTGGTCACCAGCCCCATCTTTAGACCTGGGGTTCTCTTTGTGGTGTGGGGGACAGTCAGAAGCACTTACGGTCCAAATTGTTCTTAAAAATAATACTAAAATCTTTGTTCCCCTTACACTCTGTGGACTTTCCCAGAGGATCCATGATATATGTCTGCTTTGCTGCTGATATTTTCTGCTTGAATGTTCTTGTCTGAAAAGTTCCACTTTTTCGGTTTCTGTAATATGAATACCGTGGGTTCTAACCCACACAAACAAACTCTTGGGGAATTGCCAATTCTTTGTTTTTTGTTTGTTTGTTTTTAGATTAAGTTGACGGGCCCAGCAGGTCCTATGTTACTCCAGGGTCTTGAAGAGGCACTATCTGAAAGACATGGGGGGAGAGAGAAACGGACACCAAGCAGTATTCCTTGTCAAGGCATTCCCTTTATTGAAGCAAATTTTATGTCTTATATACTCCTCAGTGAGGAGCTCGGGCAGGGGGGAACTGAGGAAGGGAGAAAGGGGGAAGGAAAGGAGGGGCTCGGTAGCTAGGCAGCTAAGCGGGGCAGTTGCAAGGTCAGTGGCTAGAGCACTTGCTGTTAGTGATAAGCAGCAAACAAAGAAGACACTCTGAGGTGCCGTCTGAAGCTTGAATCTCCAAAGTCAGAATACAGTGTCTTAGATAACTTTAAGTTTTTCTGTCTCAAGATTTCCACCTCAAGGCCCTGTGAGACGTGAGAAAGGAGAAGCCTGAAATGGCTCCTGACATTAAGTTGTCGTATATTGCAGGCTGTTCTCCAACTCCCTGTTAGCTGAGGATGACTTTGAACTTCTGATCCTCCTGCTCCACCTTCCAAGTGCTGCGGTTACAGTCTGCACCATTGCCCATTGCGCTGCTCTGCTTCCCACAGTGGCTGCAGGGCTGCCTCAGCTCCTGTCTCTGTGGCTTCCCCCATGATGGGCACATGATGCCCGGGAAGAAACCCTTCCTTTCTGAAGTTGCTTTGGTAGGAGATCTTGTCACAGCAGAGAGTTCCAGTAACTAATACAGAAGGCAAACTATTGCTTTTTTGGCATCTTTTGTGATGATCCCCAAACCCTGTGCTAGGGGCCTTGGCTCTTCCGGAGAGTCTCCCTGTATCTGCCCCCACCCCCAGCACCCCCAGCAATTGTTAATGAGACTGCCTAGGAAGGAGTGCGGGATCCATCTCTGTGTGATTAGAACTGAGCGCTCTCCTTGCCTCACATCCACTCCGCTCTCAGTCTGAAGAATTAGCTCTGTGTAGATTAAGAGTCCTTAATCAGGCTGGCTTGAATTACAATGGGAAGTTTCTGCAGCCTTCCACAGAGGACTTGATTTTCCATTTCCTGCCAGTGAGCACAGAATGGTAAGTGGCTTCCCAGGAACTTTTATGAAGAGGGCGGATAATACAGAGATGGAGAGGAGGGGTTGGGGGGGCTAATTGATTAGAATCTTGTTTCCGGGGGGTGAGCCCAGATCGTAGTGCTGTTTCTTGGCATCTTAGTCTCACAGATTGTTTCGTTATCGTCTTGACAGAATAGTTACTGCCTAATTCTGTTGAGCCAGGGTGTTCTTACCATGGGCATTCATTACTCCAGGATGAGATCATCTTAACTCGCTTAGTTGACCATCGGAAAGCTGGAGTGCTGATTTAAGAGGAGGAGGTCCTCTGTGAGTTTTGAATTTTAGTGCCGGTGTTGTTTGCCTGTAGTGGGCGCCTCCCCAGGCCTAACTTCCAGGGCTTCGAGAACTGAAAATACTGGGATTTCATGTTCTCTGCTACAGAGCCTTTTGGGGAGCGTGTGCCAATGTTCACAATATTCTTAATCTCTACATATGACTAGCTTCGTTGTTTCCTGTCTGTTAATATTCCTTCCTTTCCTGTTTCTAGGGTTAATTTGTATGCGTGTTATCTTGTGGTCTTTTCTTTTCCTGTCCCCAATATGTTTGTGGAGTCTCTTCCCAGTGGGTTTGAGAACTCTGGGTACCTAGGGTGAAGATTTTAACTTTTTTGCAAAGTAGAGGGGATTAGATTGGGTTCACTTGTCACGTTAAGTCCTTGGTACCTGCCTCCTCCCAGTCATTTCTCCAAGTAAGAGTTAAGAAAAACACCACTGAAAGACACCTACCACTAATTGAACTGGGAGGGCCATAGGCAGCTGTCACTCATCTACTTGCTGATTCCAACAGTATCTGACTCCTTTCGTGACCTGGAAGTCTCCATCAGATGCTAGGACAGATCAGGGGCGGGATGGAAACATCGGGCTTCTATCTTTAAAAAAAAATGAGATATTTATTATTGTGTGTGAGAGCTGTGGGTAGGGGCATACCACAGTGTGTATTTGTGTGTGTGCTGAGCAGAGATGGGCACGGGGGACTGTCCTGTGGCTCCGGTCACTCACTGCCTTGGGTTTTTGTCTTTCTCTTCCTTTTAATGTGTATATGTGTGTATGGTGTGAGTCCACATGTGCCATGGTGTATGCATTAAGTACTTTTATGTTGATGGGATAAAATACCATGACCAAAGCAACTTATAAAGGAGTATATATTTTATTTTGATTTCTGGTTCCAGAAGGTTAGGTCTGTAATCAGGGACATCATTGCAGCAAGTGGCTGACATGGTAGGAGCAGGAAGTTGAGAGGTCACATTTTAGCTGCAACCGTGAAGCAGAGAGGTTGAACTGAAAGTGGTGAGAGGGTTTTACCTTTCCTAGTCTACCAGTGATGTCACCAACTGGGGACCAGCTGCTCCAGTATGAGAGCTGGTCATACTGTGGGGGACATGCATAATGTGGGGGACATTCCCATTCAAGCAGCCCCCCCGTTTCTCTTTCTCTCCTCCCTCTCTGTGTTTGTGTGTGCCTGTGTGTGCATGTGTGTGTGTGTGTGTGTGTAGAGGTCAGATGATAACCTCAGGTATCAGTAGATTCGCTCCTGTTTGAGACAGGGTCACTTCTTCACTGCCAGGCTATCTGGCCTGTTAGCCTATAGGGATTCTTCTGCATCTGCCTCCCATCTCGTCATAGGAATGCTGACACTACAGATGTCTATCCTGCCTGGCTTTTACATGGCTTCTGAGTTTTCAAACTCAGGTCCTCACACTTGGGGGCAAGCACAATAACCACTGGGCCATCTGTCTCAAGGCTTTAGAACCTCGGTGAGTAGGAGCCAAAGAATGCTGCAGAGATCACACCACACAACAGATCTCACAGGGAATGCTGCAGAGATCACACCATACAACAGATCTCACAAGGAATGCTGCAGAGATCACACCTCACAACGAATCTCACAAGGAATACTACAGAGATCACACCACACAACGGATCTCACAAGGAATGCTGCAGAGATCACACCTCATAAGGAATACTACAGAGATCACACCACACAACGGATCTCACAAGGAATGCTGCAGAGATTACACCACACAACAGATCTCACAAGGAATGCTGCAGAGATCACACCTCACAACGAATCTCACAAGGAATACTACAGAGATCACACCACACAACGGATCTCACAAGGAATGCTGCAGAGATTACACCACACAACAGATCTCACAAGGAATGCTGCAGAGATCACACCTCACAACGGATCTCACAAGGAATACTACAGAGATCACACCACACAACGGATCTCACAAGGAATGCTGCAGAGATTACACCACACAACAGATCTCACAAGGAATGCTGCAGAGATCACACCACACAACGAATCTCACAAGGAATGCTGCAGAGATCACACCACACAACGAATCTCACAAGGAATGCTGCAGAGATCACACCACACAACAGATCTCACAAGGAATACTGCAGAGATCACACCATACAATAGATCTCATGCAAGAGATTTATGGAAGGGGGAGCAAAAGGTCATCTTGGAGTGGGGGCAAGAGACACAGACAGAGAAAGATAGAAAGAGAGAATGGTCTGTGACAGCAGGGACCTTCTAAAGGGTATGCGCCTTGTGAAATTGCTGGTGGTGATGTAGCCACTGAGGCAGGTGGGGGAGCACCTGGTCTCTAACACCCAGTCTCTGGCTTCCTTCTTGTTCTCTGCTGACTTGTTGCTTGGTCCATCTCTGCTCAACAGCAAACAACGAGAACACCTCCAGGCTTGTGGCTCCCAGACTTGTGTGCCCGTGGAGGTGGTTTATTCTCAGGCTCTTCTCTCTAGCCAGAGCTCCCACTGGTGCCGTGACAGCATCTTCGCTACCGTGCCACAGACCAGAACCACACAGCCACAACTGCCACTGTGCAGACCAGGACCTCAGCACTGATTTGCTGTCGTTTGCTTTCCGGCCATTTCCTGGTCTGTTTTCTGCAGAAAGGACTTGGCAAGGCAGTGAAAGCAGGGGTGAGGTAACTGCATAGCGTTGGTTGAGCCGACTGTGTTACTCTGGGTCATGGTGCTTGTCCTGTCCCAGAAGCAGCTTGACACAACTTAATCCCCACCTGGTATTGTTTTTAACATTTAATGAAATTAGTCAGATGGAGGAAGTCACTGAGACAACACACGTATGGAGGATGTCAGGTTGCATTATGGTGTAGTGGGTACGCTCTGGGAGGGGTGACACCCTGCCTCCTGGGGAGTGGAGGCCGAGGTCCCCAGACCCCTTTCTGATGCCTGTCCACTTCATGCTGTGTGTGACCAGATGCTTTGGGTAGGCTTTCCCTTTCTCCACAGCTCAAGACAGGCTTATTCGTTTACTTAAAATGTTTTGCATAAGGAGATGCTGCCTGAGGTGAGAGGAGAGCCCTCCTGGGGGATGGTCAGTAGAGGAATGGGATGGGATCAGCCCTGCCTTAAGTGTTGCCGAAGATCCAAGTGATTCTGGTACCTGGCAAAGGAGCCAGTGTCCCTCGGCATGCCTTTTCCAAGTTTGTTATTCAGTTCTGAAGTAGAGAGGAAATTAATCTAACATTCAAAACATTTTAATTACATTTATTTATTTGTGTGCACGTTTATGTCATGGTACTTGAGTGGAGGCCAGAAGACGACTTAAAGGAGTTAGTTCTCTCCTTCCACCACGTGGGCTTGAACTCAGGGGGTCATTCTGGGCAGCAAGCTGCTGGACCTGCTGAGCCTCTCACTGCTCTGCTCCAGAATTTAAAAAAGAGTTTCATAACAGATGGCCCATGGCCTCAACTGAGAACCGAAAAATCTGTGTTTGAGCTGAACATGCTGATTAGCTCTGGACTGAAGTCAGCCAGAGCAGCACGTGGACACAGGGACGCTGTCTGACCTGGTGATAATTTGTGAGGCAACTGGGGCTATTAATAGCAACGACACTGATGACTTTAGTGGCTTCCACACAGAGAGCAGACTGGGGATTCAGGCCCTGCCCCTGTGTTGCCGGGACCTCATTTGACTCTAGTGAGACAGGAGTCATGTTTATCTGTGCGACAGACCAAAGCAGACAAGTGGATCCCTCCTAGATTTCCATTCCTCATGCCATCAGATCTGCATCGGAAATATTTGCACTTGCATATTAAAATAATGGAATCACTGCTCATGCAAAACCACAACAAATAGGGTTCTTTCTGGATTGGCCAACTACTTCTGATTTCCTGTTCCAGAACTGGTTCTTCTTGGGGGTAGTTACCATTTTCTTCAACCTGAAGGCTTCCTTCCAGGACCTTCTACAGAGCTGGGTCGGTGAACACGAACTGCTTAGCTTTCTTTTTCTCATGAGATGTTTGTCTTTTTTCTTTGTTTTTGTGATTGATAGTTTTACTGGATGTGGTAGTCTAGGCTAGAATGTGTGTTCTTTTGGAGCTTGTAGAACATCTGTCTAGGACCTTCTGGCTTTCCGTCCCTGTTGAGAAGTCAGGTGCCAGTCTAATGGGTCAACCCTTAATATGTGACTTTGTCTTTATCCTTTCTTTGTCCTGTAATTTAGTGTTTTGATTAATAGGCATTTTTGAAGGGTTTACTCAATGTCTCTTATAGCTCGTTAGGCATTAGACATCTCTTTCTTTAGATTGGGGAAATTTTCCTCTAAGATTTTGTTTAAAATATTTTCTATGACTTGGAACTAGGTTTCTTCTTCCTCTATACCTGTTGTTCATAAGTGCAGTCTTTTTATAATGTCTCAGCTTTCTTGGATGTTTTGTGCCTGGATTTTACTTAGATTTAATGTTGTTGTGGTTTTTTTTTTTTTTTTTTTTTGGACTGGACTATCCATTTTTTCTACCTTGTCTCAGAACTTGAGAATCTCTCTTCTGCTTCAGCCTGCTGAGGAGGCTTCCTTTGAGCTTCTGTTCAACCTCTTCAGAGTCTCATTCCCAGGCTTATTTCAGCATGGCTTTTCTTTAGTGATTCCATTTCTAAACTAAATTCTCCTTTCATGTCTTGAAATGTTTGCATTATTCCAGCCGACTGTTTGTGTTTTCAAAGACTTCATTAAGGCATTTATTCACATCCTCCTTAAGGTCCTTGAGATATTTCATAATTGCTATTTTGAAGTCCTTGTCTTGTGCTTCAGCTAAATTGCTTTTCTCAGGGTCTGTTGCAATAGGGATTGCTGGCTTCTGGAGAAGGCATATTGGTTGTTCATATTTGTGTTTTTTGATGAGACTAGTTATCTGGAGTTAACGGTATTTGTGGTGTTTCTTGGAGTAACTATTTCTGCTGAGTGGGTGTTTGCGTCTTTGGTTGTCCCCAGTCTGACAGATCGTGGATAAAGAGAATGAGTTATGGTCCTCAGTCTTGTAACCACAGTAGGTTTTAGGATTCAGACTCTGACTGGTCTCAAATTGATGTCTGGTTAGAATTCTGGGTCCTGACTCCCAAACCGTTGAAGGTAGTGGGGTTTGAGATAATCTAGCAGGCAATGAAGGGAACAACTCCGGAGGTCTGTTAAGTAGTACTCATTCCAACTCCATGAGGTGGCAAGGGGAAGAATTAGGGGTACCCTTTTGTGGCCATGGCTACTGGTGACTTAGTCAGTGTTCTCATGAAGAACAGTACCAAGAGAATGAGTATATATATTAAACAGTGCGGTGTGTGTTAGAATGGCTTCCAAGTTGTGGTTCAGCTAGTCCAACAATGGCCATTTCCCAGTGAAAAGGCCAAGAATTCAACAGTTGCTCATTCTACCGGACTGGGTGTCTTAGACTGGTCTTCAATAAGTAGGTTCTAATACCGATAAAGGAATACTTCAGAAGCAGGGTAGATTAACTTGCCAATGAGAATGAAGGAAAACAGGCAAAAAAAAAAAAGTCTTTTTATGTAGGCTGCCATCAGAAGGTGTGGCCTAGATTTAAGGTGGGTCTTCTGACATCAAATGATCCAGATTTAGGGTGGGTCTTCCAACCTCAGATGATCTGGGGTTAGAGCAGGCCTTCGAACCTCAGCTCAGTTCACCCAGTCAAGACTAATCCCTCATGGCCATGACCACCATGACCAGATGTGGTCAAGGTGACCGCCAAGATTAGCCATTACAAGTGGTGAGGCCCAAGGGAATGGAGAGAGGTTGGAAGGGTGAGCTGAGGTGTGTAGCCACAGCTGGACTCAGGCGTTCATTCTGCTCCCTTCCTAGAGCAGCATGAAGGAGGGGAAGGAGTCACAGGTAGCCTCTCTGGGTCCCAGCCAAGTGTGATGGGTGTGGGGTCTCTGATAGGCAGTGACTCCCTAGTCCCCTAGGAGTGGCAAAGGAATGGAAATGGGCTGGAAAGAATTGCTGAGGGACATGCGAGGAAGAACTTAGGAGGACCCTGGTCCCACGGAAATGGAGGTGGGCTGAGAGGAGGGACTGAGGCAGGCAGCCGTGGCAAGCCTGAGAGTACCTAGAGAGTCTAGCAAGGAAGGGAAGGAGGCACAAGTAGCCTTCTGGGTCCCACTGAAAGGTGGTGCTATGGGGTCCCTAGTAAAGAGCTGTTCTTTGTATGTGGGAAGTCATAAAGGACCAGGGATGGCTTGGGGGTACGGCTGAGGAAGGCAGCAAGGCAGAACTAGGGGTCCCTGGGTCTGCACCAGGAGGTTGCTTCTCAAGGCTGGGAAGGGGAGCTCTACAAGCTTTTCCTGTGGAGCAGGTACTCATGGGGTTCATATGCAAAACAATGAGGGTCCCTTGTGAGGTTTTGCTTTTCTCCCTGGCTTTGGGATGGGACTGCGAGTGAAAAACCGGACTGAATACACTTGGGAGTTTCTGCTTCCGGCCCATCCGGTGAAGATTTTGGCAGCTCTCCCCCATTCCATGGTATTGTGGGTTTATTTTAGGAAAAATGACCGTGACCTTCCTTAAAACTGTAGCTAAAGGATACTTAATAAGGAATTAAATTGGCACCATAAAAAAAATTCAAAAAGGAATGGTGTTTTCTCAGATCATGATTAAAAGCGTCCATTTAAAAATAAACAGAAAACAGGATCCAGAAGAGACCTAATCTGTGAGCATGGCCTGTAGACCGCCTTGGCGGGTTACTCTGTCTAGGGTCTGTAACCCACCTGGCAGTCAGTTATTCCAGGGTCCCGGAGAGGCGCTACCTGAAAAGACATGGGCAAGAGAGGAAGGAGGCCAAGTAGAGTTCTTGTCAAAGCCTACGTCTTATTAGCATCATGGTTGCAGCTTATATAGCCCCTGGATGAGGAGCTTGGGGGGCTGGGGCACGGGATCTTGCCGCGTGGTCCACGTCGGTCACGTAGGCCAAGAGATCACGATCGGTCAGGTGACGATTCCTCTGCCAGGAGTTCACGAGTTGACACACCTAGTTCTTCTAGATAGTTTGGAATGTGAGGTGGGTTCCGCTAACAGATAGCTCTCTATTAACAGTTAACTTGGGTGTGGGATAGGCTTTGTCAATAAAACAATTCTCAATACAATTGGGAAGTGGAGCCCTCTGCAAACTCCTCAGGGCGATGATCCCTATAATAATTTTGGGGGGGGAAATGGCTCCTGACAATGGCCCATGATGGCAGTCCACATATTCTAGTGGCCCATGATGGCAGTTCACATATTCTAGTGGCCTGTGAATGGCAGTCCACATATTCTGGTAGCAAAATTAAAAAAGGAAATATGCCACATATGGTAACACACACTTATAATTCCAGCACTCTGTACTCAGCGCGAGGAGAATCAGAAATTCAAGGAGGAGAATCAGAAATTCAGGGCTAGCCTTGGCTACAAGGAATATGCAAAACTAGCCTGAGTTACAAGAGACCTTAGCTTTAAAATGGGAGACACACAAATTCGTGGCATGCTTTAGCTAACCAGAGCATTAAAACTTGTCCTTTTGCTGTGGCATCAGACTGCAATTTCTTTTCATACTGAACTCTGAACTGCTGTCTGTGTTGTGTGATTTTGGGATCTCACCGTTCACAATAGCTGCACATGTGAGCAGTAGGGTGCTGGGAAGGCAACGCTGAGGAAGACCTCAGGGTCCCTCAGAAGCAGACACGCCTCGCGCCGGCGCTGGCCACTGGTCCTCTCTAAGGTACAACGCCCCACAAGGTGGCCAGCAGGCTCCCTTCTGCCTGGCGACAATGCAGGTTCCCCTTTGGGTCAGGTGTTTAACGGTTGCATTTGGGGTACAGCTGTGAATGTTTTTCAGCAGGTGTAAGTGTCTGAGCCGTGATTCCTCACTCTGCTGCTCTTGTAGAGGACCCAAGTTGAATTCCCAGCCCCTGCATTGGGCAGATCACAAATGACTACAACAGCAGCTCCAGAGGAGGCAGGGTCATCTTCTGGCTTCCAGGGGGCCTCTGCACATGTCTTATACCCACACAGACACAGATGCATTCACAGAAATAAAGCAGTTTTTAGAAACCTTTTCTGTTAAAGCCCCAATTTTTTAAAAAGAAATTATTTTCACCAGGTTCATTGTCCTATTCTGAAAGCGTCTCTCTGACCCTTCCGTCTCACCACAGCGTCCTACTTGAGCTCATCTCAAGGTTTCTTCTTTTTTGCTGAGCTCAGATCAAGTCAGCAGGGCGGGAGCTAGAGGCTTAAGGGCTGCCTTTAACAGTGAGGTTGAAATGACTGGTAGGCTGAGGCCCGTGCCTTCAGAGATGCCGTCTTTGCGTGTGTGTATGTATGCTCGTGACAGTTCTTCCATTAGGGGAACCAGAGCCACTCTGGTGTATGGTCTGCTGTTTCCGTGCACCAGGTGGATCTGCCTGTGAATACTGAGGCAAAGCAGAAGGCGCCTCTTTTGGCTCACTTGAACTCTGGTTCTGTTCACCCTTGGCTGAGTTTGGCATCGTCTGTAATCATAGTTAATGGAAGCATTGCTGTGTGTGAGGACCTGCATCACAGGCTATACGGGTGTCTTTACCACAGTAGGGAGGAGGCCCAATGGGTGGATGTTTGCTGCATGTCTGGGGAGCTCATTAGAACAACTGCTGTTTGTTGCTGTGATAAACATGGCCAAAACTAACTTCAGGAACTTCTTATTTAAGCTTCCAGGTAGCTGGCCACCATCTAGGGAAGCCAGGACACAAGCTCAAGGCAGGAACCTGGAGGCAGGAACTGAAGCAGAGACCATGGAATGCTCTTTACTGGCTTGCTCGGTTGCTTTTGTTATATAGTTCGGACTACCTGCCTAGAGACACAGGTAGAGACACACTGCCTGACCACAGTGAGCTGGGCCCTCTCACACCAATAAGCAACTGAGAGAATGCCCGTAGACATTTCCTCGGCAGTTCAGCTGAGATTCCCTTTTCCCGCATAGGCTAGGTTCGTGACAAACTGGCAAAACTTACCAACAAAGCGCACAGATGGGCTCCGTCTGCGGGTGGAAGTTGTGATCCACGGAGAACAGAGTTTATTGTGTAAACCTCTCTACACTAGTTGTGTTCACAGTGAGTCCTCCATAGTTTACAGTGTGTATATTTATATTCAGAATTTAAAAAATTCCCTAGGGACTGTGTTGAGACAAAATGGGCGATTTCATCCCTGTACGGCGCTCCTGGCACCGCGCTTCCAGAGAGAGTAACAAGCCCTGAGCACCTCAGTTCTTGGACAGTTCCTGGTTCCATAGTCTGTGTTGTGAAGATTTCCAGCCACTGTGTGCAGCTCTGGTAGGGCTCGGCTATTCTGTGAATATTTATGTTCTTCCTCTGCCTTGGTGGGGATACTGGCCTTTGCTTTCTTTTCCCATGATGCTCTGTGAATGGCCCCGTTCCCAGCCGCTTCTCCATTCTGACCCAGCATTTGTTCTTGCTGCCGTCACAAGTCCAAGTGGCGGTCCGGGGTGGGAGTTGATGAGTGAGGGTAGTAAGGATGAAGAGGTTTCCTGAGATGGGTGGTGGTGATGGTTGCACAACAGCGTGAAGGCTCTTAATGCCACTTGGAAGTGGGTAAAACTGTAGTTTCTGTTAGTGAATATTTTACTACAAGTTACAGGGTTTCCCAGCTCCCCCAAGCTGACTTGCTGGTAGTGTTCTAAGACCAGTTATGGATTTTTCTTCTTGGCCTCGTGTTTCATCTACTTGGGACCCAGCGTTCATATCCAGAGTGACAGCATGTGTGTCACATGACCTTTGCTGTAACGACAACTGGCAGTGAGCCTGTTCAGCTCTGCGGGGTGAGCTAGCCTGGCATAGCTCCCGGTGTGGTGGGAGTTCGGGTGGGAAAGCCAATGGCTAGTTTGTATGGTCACGCATGCTGGCACGCTGCAGATAAATGACCCGTGAGTCTGACGCCCATAGGAACCGCAAGCTCATGAGCAAGTTCAGGTTTTCATTTTTAAAAATAACCAAATAAAATCAATACTTTATCTAATCATAACATACCTAAATATTACCACTGTAGTGATCAATATAATATTTTTTTACTTAAGTTTTGTCTTCTAATTTCATAATAAGTCTTTGGAATCACATATCTTTAAAATCTTTTATTTCTTTTTATTTTGCTTTAGTTAGTGTATTTAATTTGTTTGTGTGTGGGCATGGGCATGTTAGGGTACGTGTGTGGAGGTCAGAGAGCAGCTTGTGGGAATCAGCTCTCATCTTCACATGTGGGCCCCAAGAATCAAACTCAGGTCACCAGGTTTGGCAGTGGGTACCCTTAGCCACAGAGAATCTCACAGGCCCAAATTTAATTTTTCTCTCTTTCCTCCCTCTCCCTTACCCCCTCCATCCACACCCCTATCTTTCTACTGGTGACTGAACCTAGAGCCCTGAATGTGTTAGGCAAGCACCCTGGAATCAGGGTGTATCTTTATATCTTAGCTGATGGGCCTAGGAGCTTCTGCTTTGAACTGTACCGGTAGAGAATGCGGGGGTGGGGAGGGAAAGATGGAGACAGGGAAAGTAGAGAGTATGGGAGTGGAAGAGAAGAAGGAGTTGCTGTGAGACTCTTACAGGAATTCACTGAAGTAACTTGTGAGTCTCTTCCCTTTTTTCACCCCCAAATTTCTTTTAAGTGTGTGAAATTTAATAAGTTCCTAGTCCCGATGCTAGCTGCAAAAACTTTAATAACGGTGTGTGTTGTATATGTGTATGGGTATTTCATTAACATTATCTTGGTCACTTTGAAACAAAGCCTTGTAATTAATTTAAGAAGCAATTGGTTGTCCCTTGCCCAGCCCCCCCCCCCCCAGGCCTGGCTCACTCTGGTCTTCTGTATAATCTCTCTGCCCAGTCCCCCAGGCCTGGCTCACTCTGGTCTTCTGTATAATCTCTCTGCCCAGTCCCCCAGGCCTGGCTCACTCTGGTCTTCTGTACCATCTCTAGGCCCATAGGGCACAGATGCACCAGTAAGGGTTTACAGAACGGGGCACACACCTCTCACTCTAAGTCACGACTTTCTCAGTCCTTATTAGATGTCATTCCAGTCAGAGCTATGGATCCACCTTCTCAAACATTCTGTTTACCTGCGTGTCTGTAACATAAAGAGCTTCTCTGGCTCCAGCCTTTCTCCTGTTGACAGACCCGGTGTTGTGAGGAAGAGAATGGAAAGGACACTTGACTAGTGTGCCATGCCTTCCCTCCCTCCTTCCCTCCTTCCTCCTTCCCTCCCTCCCTCCTTCCCTAACTCCCTCCATTCCTCCCCTCTTCCCTCCCTCCCCCCTTTCCTCCCTCTCCCTCTCTCCTTCCTTTTCTTCATTTTTAGAAGCTTGGGTTTTTGAATGGTAAGATAATGGAAACCTGAATCTTAGAAACGCTCTAATCTAAGTTTTCACTTGCTCCAGGAATTTCAGAATGACACCCATTGCAGCCAAGGGCTGCAAACAATGCTTAAAAATCGAATTCTTATTCCTTCCGTGTACATTGAAAAGTTTCACATTGAGAAGTGATTGATTTTCGTGTTTCACTAAATTGGATCTACTACAAAACAGGCAGATTGATGCTATAGAAACGGCAGTCTTAAAGGAACTTATGTATTTAAAAAAGCTTTGGGTGAACAGTGTGATTATCAGCTTCACCTGTGAGAGAAATTACCCGGAGAGGTGGCGTCTCCCTCACACCGGGCTCTTTGGTATTGACAGATCCATTAGCGGGTATAATTAGAAAGGCAAAATCGGACTTGGAATAATTAGGTTAAAGTCACAAATGATTGCTGGACAGGATAATAAGTGTCGTTCCTGCCGCTGCATGATGGGGCTGTGTGCCGAGATTTCTTTTCTGTGTTGGGGAGATTAGTGGTTATCCAGAATCAAGTTCAGAACAGCCAGGGCATTGCTTAAGTTCCTCTGAAAATGCTTGAAGAGTTTCATTTCCATGGGGAAATGGTCTGCAGAATGTTTGGCTAAACAAAAACATAGTCATAACAAAACCAGAATCAACCATGTCCCAGGAGTATTGAGAAATATGTGGCTTTGTGGGTTAGGATTCTACATATTTTTGTACTTTATCTTTCTCTTAAATCTTGGAACAATGGCAAATTTATTTACAAGGAAAACGGTGCTCCAGTGAACAACCCCAAATAATTCTTGACAAAGACATGATGGTAGAAAAGACTACTGTTGGTAAATCAGGGAAACTCTGGGTTTCTGAAGGGATTCAACTATAATTATGTGTCTCTAGACTTTCTTCCTACTGATGCAAGAGAGGACGGAGTCTGGAGACAGATGTCGTCAGTTCCACAGCAGTGGCATTAAAGCCGTGGGTATCCACCCGTGATGCTCAGCCGATTAGCCAGGAGGCCTTACCGCTCAGCATCCTTGCCTCTCAGTGGCCTTGATGGTGCCCATGTCAGCAGGGTGAGATTAGAGACAAAATGGGGAGGGGGGGGGGCATATTCTACATCGACAGATATCCCAGGCAGACTCTGAAGCCTACCAGGTCTTGGCTTTGATTCGTGGGGGGTTGAAAAGTCAAAGATTAGCGTTCTGATTTCTGACTTGAAAGAATTAGACATTCTGAGGAAATGGATACAACTGGAAATCAGGCATGATTATATTAAAAGCGAAGCTCACCAAGACTCAGAAAGACAAGCATACTTTGTGTCAGAAGTGGAATCTGGAGGGGTGTGTGTGTGTGCGCGTGCGTGCGTGTGTGTGTGTGTGTGTGTGTGTATGTTTACATGGAATAGAAAAGGAACCATGAGAGGAAGAGGAAGAGGTCTAAAGGAAGGGAGTAAAGGAAGCAAGAGGGGTGCACAGAAGGAAGTGTTTGGGGAACAGAAGAGGACCAGGGATGGAGGATGAAGGAGGGCAGTGTATGTGAGTAAGAACCAAGTGTAGTGATGAACACATGTGAAAATGTCACAGTGAAACACAGTGCTTTGTATACTAATCAACAAATTTACTTTAAAAGTTTTGTGTCATTGTGCCTACACGCCCATCAGGAATGCCCAGGCCCAAAGGACAAGGTTCCCTGGGTTAGTGGACTTTGGTTCTTATCTTAGATTCTAAGAAAAATTTAGAGGGTGTTATATTTTGTCCAGGAAGCTTTTAGCTTTAAGACTAATATTTTCTTCAGTCCACTGATTTGGGAATGTGAAGGGTAAGGAGTTGGGTGGGGAAGGAGAACAAGCTAATGGCCCGAGACCCTTAGTGTCATCATTATCCCGTCTGCCAGCTCCCCGTGCCAGGCCCCCACCCATTCTGAACGTGATTGTTTGGGCTTCATTGATTACACCCACACACCATTGCCATCCCATCTGAATTTTATAACCACTATTTGATGGGAGACAGAACTGTATTATAGTCACATGGCTGTGGTGAGCTGCTAGTGAGGAGCATGGGAATCTGTCGTTGAGCTGGGTGTGGTGACTTGCACGGGTAGTTGCAGCTACTGGCGTTCCAGGCCGAGGCTGGAGGCTCACGGCAGTCAGTTACGGATGAGTTTCCCTCCACGTTTTCCCGTGGTATATGGAAGGGAGAGCTCTGGTGCCGTGTGGTATTCCTAAGGATCCTAGGTCTTGTTGTAAACCTTGTTTTTTAAATAAATCAGAGGACCGTGGCTGTTTAAAAAAAAAAAAAAAAACTGCTAAAAACTGCACTCAGCTAAAAGTGCTTACCTAGCGTGCACAGGCGCTGGGTTCTAATCCTGGGCAACATAAAACTTCAATTTAAAAAGTCATTAAAACTTTAAAATAGTATTTTATTTATGTGTAAAGAGAACAATGCAAATGGCTTCTAAATCCTTTTCTGAAATGGTCTGTGTGGATCATAGTAGTTCTGAAAGTAGAATAAATGGCCAGCCCTTCTGCCCTGCTCTCTATTATAATCCGTCTCCACCGTCAGTGTCTAGAAAAATATTACTTTCCCTCGTCTGTGTTTTTAATAGAAGAGCAGCCGCACACTGACAGGCACCTCTGTTTTTAATGCAGCAGTGCACTCTGGACACTTTCCCATCAGCATCTGACACTCTTGCCGTCACCTTAAAAGGACACTCTTTTTGGGCTTCATCACCTGGGTGCCCGGCATTAACTAGTCTTCAACTAGTTTATGAAGAACTTTTTGGTTCCAAGTTCTTACTTTTTGAATGACATTGTTAGTAATAGCTTTGCCCGTAAATATTCTTTTTAACCATGAATTTTTTGCATTATTTCTCAATTTTTTTTAAAAAAAAATGTTGATCTTTTATAAAAAAACAAAGCATGGCATGGGGGCTATCATATGTAATTCCATCACCAGGTCCGGTAGGTTTAGCTGGACTTCTGTGGGTTCCACTCCTAGCCTTGCTTGTGAATTTTAAAATTGCTGTAAGACACACACTTTATTTGTGCATGACTTGATATGTATTTCCCAACGTGGGAGTATTTGTTTTCTACATCATCATTGCTTGTGGGCTGCACTCATCAGTATCGAGTCTTTGTCCCATCTTCCAGGCTGCCTGCTGATATTCTGAATTGTTTACTGCAGTCCAAAACTGGGGTCTTGTTAAGTAGCAGGGTATGAGATGAAGCCCCTGGCTGTTGTGGGCTGCTCCAGTGTGTCGTGACAGATGAGGAATCGAGAAAATAAGCCAAGGGAGGTCTGCTGCAGTAGTAGGGATGCAGTAGGGGCTGTTGGTGGGTCCATGATGTTCAAGTGCCATGCCCTGGAGGTGCCGTGCAGAGGGAGGAGGAGGTCGAGATGTGCAGGATGCTCATGAGGAGGAATCTACAAACTAAAGACAGGATGTCACGGGATAGCCGTGTCAGAACCCTCTACATGTGACAATATCTCACGGGATAGCTGTGTCAGATTCCTCTACATGTGACAGTATGTCACGGGATAGCCATGTCAGATCCCTCTACATGTGACAGTATCTCACGGGATAGCCGTGTCAGATCCCTCTACATGTGACAGTATCTCACGGGATAGCCGTGTCAGAACCCTCTACATGTGACAGTATCTCACGGGATAGCCGTGTCAGAACCCTGTACATGTGACAGTATCTCACGGGATAGCCGTGTCAGAACCCTGTACATATGTATGACAGTATCTCACAGGATAGCCATGTGAGAACCCTCTACATGTGACAGTATCTCATGGGATAGTCATGTCAGAACCCTCTACATATGTATGACAGTATCTCACGGGATAGCCATGTCAGAACCCTCTACATGTGACAGTATCTCACGGGATAGCCATGTCAGAACCCTCTACATGTGACAGTGTCTCACGGGATAGCCGTGTCAGAACCCTCTACATATGTATGACAGTATCTCATGGGATAGTCATGTGAGAACCCTCTACATGTGACAGTATCTCATGGGATAGTCAATTTAGAACCCTCTACATGTGACAGTATCTCACGGGATAGCCGTGTCAGATCCCTCTACATGTGACAGTATGTCACAGGATAGTCAATTTAGAACCCTCTACATATGTATGACAGTATCTCATGGGATAGTCATGTTAGAACCCTCTACATATGACAGTATCTCATGGGATAGTCATGTGAGAACCCTCTACATGTGACAGTATCTCACGGGATAGCCGTGTCAGAACCCTCTACATATGACAGTATCTCACGGGATAGCCATGTCAGAACCCATGTAGATACCTCTACAGTGAGAAGCTGGCCCTCCAGTGAGGGTGGCTCCGTGTTCCTCGCTACTGGGATGACTTAGTGACTGTCTTGGCCCCGCTGTGTGGCTGTGACTCACCTGCTCTTGTGTGTCCAGTCCTGGGAGTTGTATGAGTGATGGAGGTCCTGGACCAAGTGTCTGTGCACTGCTTCACAGTACAGTCAGCTATGATAAGCCTGTCTGCTTCCCCAGCGGGAGCATTAGGGACATGCAACCAGGGAGTCTATTACCCCTATGGAAACAAAAATATAAAATGACTAGGAATGAACTTGATAAATATGTAATATTCATGTGACAAAACTTTAATTTGCTCCAGAGGGACCAGAAATACCACTCAAGTAAAAGTGGTGCCGTGCTGTTTGTGGCCAGGAACCTGCAGCGTGGAGAGCAATATCCACTCTCATTTAGGCTGTAGTTTGAATATGAATCAATAAAAATATCAATACTTTTTAGGGAATAAGGGGGAATTTGGTTAGCTTATTTAAAAAAATATTTTGCAAAAGTAGTTAAACAAGGTTTCAAAAATAAACAGGAAACAGACCCAAGACATGCTTAAGAAACTAACTTGGTGAAAATAGTGCCGCACAAAAATAAGTTATTACAGTGATAAACAACTGTATCCATTAATGGCAAAAGTCACTTCTCAAATTATTGAGGAAAAATGGCAAAGCGGGGGTCTTGGATTCATAGTGTATGCTTTGCACAAGTTAAATCTGAAGTATATTTAAGATTTACATACAAAACATGTGATATATGATAAAGCATTAACAGAAAAGTTATTGTATATTCCAAGGTCGTCCTGCCATAGTAACATGAGGAACCTATTCGTGAAAACCCACTTTAGCAAAGCCAAAAGGCAGGTAATGGGTTGATGAGAGGCACGTCCAGCCTGTGTCACCAGTAACTAAGCCCCTAATGGATAACAGTTCCCATGGACCACCAGGAGAATGGATCGCTAATCTAATAAAAACTGGTCAGAGTATCCACAGCTCATAGCAAAGGAAATGCGAATTTAACTATGAAGTGTTCAGTAGGAGAAGCAACAAATTGCACAACAGGTATAGATTTCACCACACAGGGAGTTTTCCCCTTTTCCTTTTCTTATTATGAGATCATCCAGGACATGGAAAATAAACTTTTATATATTACCAATGAGAAGCAAATCCATAATTCTTTATAAAAGATCTGGCAATATCTGAACATGTTATAGCCTGTTACTCAGTACTTTTGCTTGTTTATTTTGAGATGTGGTCTGACTGTGTCCCCCATTCTGACCTTAAATTCCCAACCCCACTGCCTTGGCTTCCGAGTGCAGGGATTACAAGCATGTGCTGTAACCCCGCTTGAGAAATGTATTTTCTATATGTGTGTGCATGTGAAATCTTGTAGGAATGATATTTTTATTGAAGCAATATGGAAACAAAAGCTTTTATAATCAATGATGTAACACATAAGCAGATCTATAAGAAATCAACCAGGAAGCGCTCTGTGCACCTGGGAGCCTGAGCAGGCAGGAAGATCCCTAAGAGTTTGAGGCCAGACTGGTCTACAGAGTGAGCCTCATGTCACTGAAGCAATGAAACTCATTGTGAGCACTGTGACCAGCCTAACAAGGTACTTTCCTTATGAATCACTTTGTAGTGCACAGAACGGAGTGTATGACGGGTGTATAAGGTTGTTCTGAGGTTTGTATAGAAAGGGGTAGATAGGCAGGCCTACCATGGATGGATTAGCAGTGGTCATTACATATCCAAAAATAGATCATAGCTATTGCCTCTAGGGAAAGAGTGAGGGGGCTTGGATGTAGACTTTCCACTGCATACAAGTTCATACCATTTGACTTTTAGACCTTGTCTGCCCTGCTCATATTAATAAACATGCTGGAGGGAAGAAGGCTCGGCAGTTTAGAGAGCTTTCTTTTATTGATGTCTTTGCATGAAGTGGGAGAAGATGGCTGTTTATAAAGTCTGTGGAAGGTTTATCGGGGAAGAAGTGACCCAGAAGGTCCTTCCCAGGGCAGAGGGGTCTTAGGGTTTGGATGACAGTGGTGATGGGCCTCTGATCAGCCTCTCTTCTCCCCATTGTAGCGGAGCTGCCGCGGTCCTCGGCTGTGAGGTTAGCTTCTCTGCGGGACCTACCCGCCCAGCTCCTGGAACTGTACCAGCAGGGCTTCTCCCTGGCTGCCCTGCACCCCTTTGTGCAGCCGACGAACAGGCAAGAGAAGAGATTCCTTGAGAACATCTTTAGGGCCATCCTGGTCAAGAAAACCAACAGGTAAGGAGCCCGCAATGTCAGCACCATGTTGTGTGGAGTCTGAGGCCTCTGGATGAAGAGGAGGGAGGATGGCTGGGTTTGTGTGTCACCACTAGGGCCTTGCCTTCTGACAGGGAAGCCAGAAGGGACAACCAGAGAGATGTTCCATGGCAAGAAACAATGTCATGTCCAGCTGCAAGAGGAGTTCAAGTTCTTACCCTCTCAGCTAGAACAATGTCTTCTCGGAAGAAGCATGCTCCCAGAATCACACAACCGGGAAAAATATAATAAAAGCATTAATCTGAAAAGCCAGGGTTGGAAACAACATTTTATTAAAGGCTTTATACAGGCTCAATGTTTCCCTCCAAAGTTTAGAAATACTTCAAAATTTTGAATTCACAAGAAGTTCTGCCAGTCACCTCTTAAGAAAACATCTCTCCCAACCCCACCTCCCGCCCCAAACCCCACACTTCCTGCCCTCACCCTGACTCCTACCCCACATCCCCCACCTCCCACCCCACACTCCCACCCCACATCCCCCACCTCCCACCCCACATCCCCCACCTCCCACCCCCCACATCCGATCCCACATCCCCCACCTCCTACCCCACATCCCCCACCTCTCACCCCACACTTCCTGCCACACATCCTCACCTCCCGCCCCACATCCCCCACCTCCCGCCCCACATCCCCCACCTCCCACCCCACATTGCATACTGTCATTGGACTGGTTGTGGTTTTAACTTTGTAGATGTCTGGAGGATGATTTCAGGCTAGTTTATCCAGCCGAGTATTACTTTATATTTTGACTTGTGCCTAAGTAGGAAAAGAGATAGATTTAGTTTTTCAAATGTAGCAATACTCATTTAAAATTCTTTTTTTTTAATTTGTTAATTTATTTATTTATTAAAGATTTCTGTCTCTTCCCTGCCACCGTCTCCCATATCCCTCCCCCTCCCCCAATCAACTCCCCCTCTCTCATCAGCCCTAAGAACAGTCAGGGTTCCCTGCCCTGTGGAAAGTCCAAGGACCTCCCACCTCCTTCCAGGTCTATTAAGGTGAACATCCAAACAGCCTAGGCTCCCACAAAGCCAGTATGTGCAGTAGGATCAAAACCCAGTGCCATTGTTCTTGACTTCTTAGCAGTCCTCATTGTCCTCTATGTTCAGTGAGTCCGGTATTATCTCATGCTTTTTCAGACCCAGTCCAGCTGGCCTTGGTGAGTTCCCGAAAGAACATCCCCATTGTCTCAGTATGTGGGTGCACCCCTCATGGCCCTGAGTTCCTTGCTCGTGCTCTCTCTCCTTCTGCTCCTGGTTTGGCCTTTGGTGTTGTAGTCTGGTGCTCCAATGTGGGACTCTGTCTCTGTCTCCTTTCATCGCCTGATGAAGGTTAATATCCAGGAGGATGTCTATATGTTTTTCTTTGGGTTCACCTTCTTATTTAGCTTCTCTAGGATCACGAATTATAGGCTCAGTGTCCTTTATTTATAGTGCTTGAAGTTCTAGCAATAGCAATAAGACAACATAAGGGGATCAAGGGGATTCGTATTGGAAAGAAAGAAGTTAAACTTTCGTTATTTGCAGATGATATGATAGTGTACATAAGCGACCCCAAAAACTCTACCAAAGAACTCCTACAGCTGATAAACACCTTTAGTAATGTGGCAGGACACAAGATCAACTCCAAAAAATCAGTTGCCTTCCTATACACTAAGGATAAGGAAGCAGAGAGGGAAATCAGAGAAGCATCACCTTTCACGATAGCCACAAATAGCATAAAATATCTTGGGGTAACTCTGACCAAGGAAGTGAAAGATCTATTTGACAAGAACTTTAAGTCTTTGAAGAAAGAAATTGAAGAGGACACCAGAAAATGGAAGGATCTCCCTTGCTCTTGGATTGGGAGGATCAACATAGTAAAAATGGCAATTCTACCAAAAGCAATCTATAGATTCAATGCAATCCCCATCAAAATCCCATCAAAATTCTTCACAGCCCTTGAGAAGACAGTAATCAACTTTATATGGAAAAACAAAAAACCCAGAATAGCCAAAACAATTCTATACAATAAAGGATCGTCTGGAGGCATTACCATCCCTGACTTCAAACTCTATTACAGAGCTACAGTATTGAAAACAGCTTGGTATTGGTATAAAAACAGAGAAGTCGACCAATGGAATCGAATAGAAGACCCGGACTTTAACCCACAAACCTATGAACACCTGATTTTCGATAAAGGAGCTAAAATTCTTAAAAAAAAAATGATAAAAAGCAAAAAGTACAATACGTCTAGCTACTTTTATAATACTAAATTTTGAAGCTGGGTGTGGTAGTGAACGCTGTAATTCCATATCTTGGAAGGCGAAAGCAGGAAGGTCAGGAGTTAAAGTCTAGCCTCAGCTACACAGTGAGTCCCAGGCCAGTAAAGCCTAGCCTCAGCTACACAGTGAGTCCCACGCCAGTAAAGTCTAGCCTCAGCTACACAGTCTCAGGCCAGTAAAGTCTAGCCTCAGCTACACAATCCCAGGCCAGTCTCTATTACAAGAGACTCCAGCTTAGTGAATACATACATAAATAAATTGAAGTTTGGGAAAGGAAATTGGATTTAGCCTCTGGCCAGCAGTCTTGGAAGGAATGGGCAGCAAGACTTGTGTTTTAAAGTAAAGGGAGCAGACAAGTCATGTTCGCCTTTTAAAAGTCTCTTTGCAGTGACTCTGCCTTGACCTAGCATAGTCACAAGGGACAGCTGTGGGGCATGAGGTGGCATGCCAAGATGGACTTCTCTTTATTTCATAGCGGGTTCTCAGGCTCTGGGCCCTAAGGTGGAGCTTGTTTGTGTGATGGTCCTGGGCTCCTGTGTATTTTGTAAGGGGACACCGTAGTGTCTGTCTGTGTTTTCATACTTGTTTCTTTGTGTCCATTGGCTGTGGATCAATATCTCGTATAATCACATGAGGAAATTATTCTGGGGACCATGGTGGTTTTAATTTACACGGACACACAAGATATTCATACAGTGTCAACAGCTTATGTTAACTGAACATTCATTGTGTTCCACATATGATAACTATAATTTTGTCTGCATCATCAGCTCATGAAATAGGAACCCTGACTTCTTCCTAGCTTTGCAGGGTAGAGACCCAGAGACATGCAGCATGACCATAGTCCAAACTCAGAGTCTGTATTAAGCTTCCAGCAACTTCCTGGAGAGAAACTCTTCCACACAGCAGCCTCAAATGCATTTTACAGGGAGCTTCTAAAGGCAAAACACACACACACACAAAACTGCATCTTAGTTGGCAGTTGCAGCAGGGGTAAAGCAAGCAAGCAGCTTAACAGAAACCAAGACCAAGCAGTGAGCTGGGGCATTTTGACTCAGAGTTTCTAGAACAGGGTTAGTCACTTTCAATGAAGTGTAGGGAAAGTTGGGACTTTTCACAGCAGGTGGGGTGGGGTCAAAAAAGGAAGACTCAGTTTCAGGTTAAATCAAAGATAGTTCCAGCTGAGACAAGATGGAGCAACCTTTACCCTTTCACACTGGGATACCAACTCCCATGCCTTCATTCTTAGCTCTAGATGCTCTCAGGGGAGGGGCTTTCATTCCCCCACTATCCTCCCATTTTATCCATCAGCTCGGCCTATTAGCTCTGGCTTATTATTCACTAGGTCTTACAACTTAAATTAGCCTATAATTCTTGCCTATGTTTAACCACATGGCTTGGCACCTTTTCTCAGTGCAGCATTTTCATCTTGCTTCCTCTGCTTCTGGCTGGTGACTAACTCTCTGCCTTTCCTCTTCCCAGAATTCTCCTAGTCTGATCGCCCCGTCTATACTTCCTGCTTAGCTAGTGGCCAGTCAGCGTTTATTAAACTAATATGAGTGGCAAATCTTTACAGTGTACAAGAGCAGTCTCTCACAGCAGCCCAGGTGTGTGTCTCCTCTAAACACGAAGACTGAAAGACCAGCCTGATAAGCAGCATTGCTGTGGGACCGGGAGGGATAGAAACTTCTGCCTGCACTGGGGTCAAGTTGTAGGGGTGGCCTCTGTGTGCTCTGCTGTGGGTGGTGATGCTAGCACAGGGCCTGGATGAAGTGTGTGTATTACAAATGCACTAGAGCAAATATGAAGATCTGCCTCTTCCTCTTTTTACACCTGCAGTAGCACCCCCAAGCTAATTTGTCTGCAGGTCTCCTGGGGATGCTGTTAAAGAATATCTGGTTCAGCATGTCTGAAGTCAGGCCTGAGATGCTGCATCTCCATTGCGGTCCCAGATGATGCTGACATCACTGCTCCATGGACCACAATTTGAGTAGCAAGGGTGGAGAGGTCCTGACTCATCCTTATGTATCACACATACAGTTAGGGTTTACTGTTCTTCTGTCTGGGGCAGGGCCCAAGGCTCCTGGGTAGAGGGCCCATGTTCCGAGTTGCATGTGGTCTCTGGGAAGGGCTATCGTGCCGGGGAGCATCAGTGGAACTTTCTGAGCCTCCCATTGTTACTTGACACAATGAGAGTTTTATAATTGATGACTTACAAGGCATATTTAGTCACATGATCAGATGAGCTGGGTGACGACGCCACTGTTTAAGAGCAAACCGGATCCCCATTTTGTCCCTTACAAGCCAACCAGGACAGCCAGAGGGTTAGAGAGGGAAGAAGAAAATAAGGTTCTGAAGATCAAGACACTGGTGTTTGGGAGCATTTTCCAGAGGAGAAGGTCCAGTGACTGTGACTGGAGTTTATTCTCTGCCCCTGGATGCCCAGTCCACTGTCCCATTGGCTCTAACTCACTCCATCTTCTGGGTCAATTGAGGAAGAGAAACATTAACTTTGTGATGAGTCTTTGGAATGGATTTTTTTTTTAAAGAAAGCTACAAAAAAATCTGGCAATGCATCAAGTGAAACCAAGGAGGCATGGCCAGTGGATTCCTGTTTCCACCCTGAGCGGTATTGGGCAGGAGGAGGCATGGCCAGTGGATCCCTGTTTCCACCCTGAGCGGTATTGGGCAGGAGGAGGCATGGCCAGTGGATCCCTGTTTCCACCCTGAGCGGTATTGGGCAGGAGGAGGCATGGCCAGTGGATCTCCCTGTTTCCACCCTGAGCGGTATTGGGCAGGAGGAGGCATGGCCAGTGGATCCCTGTTTCCACCCTGAGCGGTATTGGGCAGGAGGAGGCATGGCCAGTGGATCCCTGTTTCCACCCTGAGCAGTATTGGGCAGGAGGAGGCATGGCCAGTGGATCTCCCTGTTTCCACTCGGAATGGTATTGGGTAGGAAGAGGTGAAGGCTGAAGCAGGGTCATAAGAAACACTCTTAAAGGTGCTTTTGTCTCCTGTGCAATTACTGTGTTTCTGCATCAGGAACCCTCCCCTCACCACACACACACACACACACACACGCAAACAAGCAAGCAAGCAAACAAAAAATTCTCGAAGCTCTGTATCAGCAGGTAATTGAAGAAAGAAAAACAGAAGAAAGCTTACTTGATTAATTTTTAACATGAACAGATAAAGCCACACTTTTAGCAAAGACTGCCAATGTCTGACAGCCATAAATACTGTTAAGTGAAATTATTTAGCTCTGGAAATATTTCTCAAGTAGGGCACACTGACTGATTGAGGAAAACTGCCTGCTCTACTCTGCATCCAAATGAAGTGTACTGGCAGAAGAACCACAGAGACACTACTTGAAGCTTGGTAAACCTGCAGCATTTGAGCCATGAACACAAAGTTTTTGGCAACTAGCCAGACTTTGGGTATGCAACATTATAAGCAAACAAACAAGCAGAAACCCAGCTTGATTCAAGTTTATATCCATCCCCCATCCATCCCCCATTTATTCATCCATCCATCCATCCATCCATCCATCCAGCTCCCCATTCATCCATCTACAAACATCTATTAAGGTTGTAAGAATATCATAGGTATTGTTTGTTTATTTCTAGGCCACCATGACAAGCAGCAAATTCTTTGTTTCCTAGTGCATATAGCAGCTCTCTCTACATTGTATTATATTCTTATTAAGTATGTGGTAGCATTATGTTTTTTTTAAAAAAATGCACACACCTTAATTTAAAAAGTAGTTTATTGATGAACAGTGCTAATGATTATATAAGCTGTTAAGAAAATGATGTCAGTAGACAGGTTTAGTACAGCTGCGACAACCTCTGGATTTGTAAAACACGTATTAGCCACAAGGCATGGTAAAACAAGAGTCCCGTGTTCTCCTTACTGCATTGTTCCAGGAGCCGTACCTGGGGGAAGGTCGAGGGCTCCATTAGATATAGGACTTGCTCTCCAGGGACCAACTGTGTGGTTGAGAAATTACTCATGACATATCTGTCATATTACTACTGAAAGAGAAATTTTATTTTAACCTGGGCCTTATTTCCTTAGACATTTTAAAATTTTGTATTTATATTTTGTGTGTGCATGGAGACCAGGAGACGGCTTGAAGGAATTGATTCTGTCCTCCACCGCGTGGGTCCCGGGACTCACACTCACACTGTCAGGCTTGGCAGCCTTCCCTTCTGAGACATTGCTGAGCCCTGGGCCTTGCTTCTTAGGGGCACACGCAGGAATACGAGCATGAGGTGGGAAGCGTTTATGGAAGTCTCAGAAGAAAAGCTCCACAGCGCCGTTTGGGTAACTGGAGAGCATCTTGATGAACTGAAATCGTTACCGAGTTCCCCCAAAGGCAGCAGTCAGCAGTGACAGTGCCTCTGAATCCTCCCGTGTGACAGATACCACCGAAATCCACAAAACACTGTCTGATCTTTTCTTCTGGAAATCGTGTCAAACTGCATCCCTGTGCTGATCATTCTTCAGCTGAGTTTGTTGAATTCAGTCAGAGTCAGTTTCCCTGGGAAAGTGACTCCGGCATAAATAGCTGAACATGTAATCTTGAATAAGTGAAAAGACTTTGTGCCTCCCTTCCTTAGTTCTTTCTGAAGACCACTTAGTGGAGATATATATACATATATATATATACATATATATATATATATATATGGTATTTATTGAGCTCTACATTTTTCTCGACTCCCCTCCCTGCCTCTCCCCTCCCCTCTTCAGTCCCACTTAGTTGGTTTTAATGTACAATATAGTTCATTTTGCCTGGCGTCTGGGTGTAGATAAATTACTTTTTTTTTCTGCACAGTTTTCATTAGAATGAATTGCCAAAAATCTTATAACTTGAAGGCTGAGGGAAGTCGGTTATTAACATGTCAGGTCTGCAGTTGTAGATGGAGAAATGCACCGTGATGCTCTAGTTCCCAGGCGCTGAATTGTTCTTCACGGCAGAACTAGTTTTGAGCCAGTTCACTGTGCCGATAGGGTTTCTGTCACTTATGGGTTAATGCTACTTGGACCCAGGTTTGCTAGAGTAAGGCCTAACCTAGCACAGGGGCTGGTTATGGTGGGTAGGTGCCCTGTGGCCTAGGGGATGAGACTCACAGAAGAACTAAAGCAGCTACAAACTACACAACGTGCATCTAATCAAAATTCCCTTGGCAACCTTTCTAAGTTCCCACGAAATGCAGTTCTGCCCAGACTGGACTACTGTTTCCCTGCTGTGAAGCCCTTTTCAAACCTGAGCTGGTTGGTTTTACAGTGCAGTCCTTTCTAGGATGGCGAGGCGCTTGTCAGTAGGAAGGCATCTGTGGGAACTAAGACTGGGGACCAGCAACTCCCTTTGTCCTTTTGGAGCTTTAAGTGGCCCACCTGCCTGTTGACTAAGAATCGACATTGTTTTATGTAACGAATGTCCTTAGCAATTAAATTTCTAAGATAAATGTTGTTGAGTAATTTTACTGGACAGAGGTGACTCTAAAGAGACTCCCTCTAGGCCTTCAGAAGCCTCCCTTTCGTGGGCTGTGAATACATACAGTGATAGTGATGTCAGACTAGTACTGAGGGCTTGGTTTGCATCTTTGGCAGAAGTGTGTCCATGGGAGAGTCTTTGAGATGGAGGTCAAGTACTCTTCATTAGCTCTGTATCTGGAGAGATGGGTGGATTTGAACAGAGAGAGTCTTAGTGGTTAGGGCCTTGCAGGCATGGAGTCTGGCCCAGGACGGCCTGAAGCCTGGGAATGCAGAGTTTGCCCCGTGGGACAAAGGTGGAAGTCTGGGACCCAGAGCTGGAGCAAGGCTGAGGGAGGCCTCTAGAAGCTACGCCCAGCATCCATAAGGATTGGCTCCTGTTCCATCTGCTGGTCCAGCCAAGGCTGCCATGCTCTCCCTCTACCAGATTGCTCCAATAATCCTTTGGAACGGTGCAGTTGGTTGTTGAAATCTTGTAAGTGATTTCACGTAATGAAATCTGAGACATTTTTCCTCTCAGATCCTGTTCTGGCTGGTTGTGTGTCAACCTGACACAAGCTAGAGTCATCAGAGAAGGAGCCTCAGCTGAGGAAATGTCTCCAGGAGATCCAGCTGGAAGGAGTTTTCTCAACTAGTGATCAGCGAGGGAGGGTTCAGCCCATGGTGGGTGGAGCCACCTCTGGGTCCTGGGTCCTCTTGGGTTCTGTAAGTAAACATGCTGAGCAAGCCAGTAAGCAGCAACGCTCCATGGCTTTTTCATGAACTCCTGCTTCAGAATCCTGCCCTGTTGGAGTTCTTGTCCTGACTTCCTTCAGTAATGAAGAGCAGTGTGGAAGTGTGAGCCAAATAAACCCTTTCCTCCTCAACTTGCTTTTTACTTGTGGTGTTTCGTTGCAGCAATAGAAACCCTAACTGAGACAGACCTCATCAGCAAGCTGTCTGTCCTTCCAAGAACTTAACGAGTGGTGCAGATTCCCGAATCAGTCAACTGCGGCCGCCCCATGTCAAGTGATGCTGAGAAAGGCCTTTCTTTTGGCTTTTTGTTAACTGCTGCCTTCCCATGTCAAGTGATGCTGAGAAAGGCCTTTCTTTTGGCTTTTTCTTGTGCAGTTTCCAGGAAAGCAAATCTCAGTAAACATTTGGGCCTCACACCTAGTTTCTCTTCTTGGGTCAGAGTCTAACATTCTGGCAGCTCTTCCTTACATCTAAGACAAGGCTTGCCCATGCAGTTGTCTCTAGGGTCCAGCTCCTCAGGGTGAGGACTAGGGAACCAGAGACCTGGTGCCATACTCTGGGTTCTCATTGCCATTTCTTGGATGCATACTTTTTTTTCCCAAGAAAAGCCAGACGTTTGGAGTTTTATGTGAAAACCTTTCTCTTTCAAATGTGACCTTTAACCCACGCTTCTGGCTGCTCTCCTGGGTCCACAGATATCTGTGCTGTGTTACTGTGGTGTGTTGGTCATGTAACTGCTGGGGCCTGCTCTCTCTTACATGGGCTGTGGACTTTGGGTTTCTCAGATGTCTGTTTTTACGTGTTGGCTGCTTCCCTTCCTCCTTGCTGAATCTCCCATCTTTGCAGTCTCATCATTTCTTTGAGTGCTAGCAAGCATTGCCCCTTAGTCAAATAAAACTGCCCACAGAACTAGTGATGTGGCTCAGTGCTTAAGAGCACTGACTGACTGTCCTTCCAGAGGAAGGTTCCCAGCACCCTTGCTGAGTGACCTACAGCCACCTGTAACTCCAGGTCCAGGGGATCCCGTGCCCTCTTCTGACTTTCAGTGATACCTGCACATGAGTGGCATACACTTACATAGACACCTAAATAAAAATTTGAAAATGAATCTTTTCCGTATTGTTGTTTAAAGAACAACCAAGGCCGGCAAGATGGCTCCGCAGCTAAAAGCACTTGGTGCTCCTGTAGGAAGCCCAGGTTTGGTTCCCAGGTTCCCTGTATCAACTCCAGTTCCAGGGGATCCAGCACCCTCTTTTGCCATCAGACTTACTTACATGCAAGGAAAACTCTCAACTACATAAAATAAAAATATGCAATAATTCATTTTAAAAAGATTTAAATATTGCTGGGCAGTGGTGGTTCACGCCTTTAATCCCAGCACTAGGGGGAGGGGGCAGAGGCAGGCGGATCTCTGTGAGTTCGAGGCCAGCCTGGTCTACAAGAGCCAGTTCCAAGATAGGCACCAAAGCTACAGAGAAACCTTGTCAAAAAAAAAAGAAAAAGAAAAAGAAAGAAAGATTCAAATATTAAAATCATGCCTTGGATTTTAGCTACAGTTATTCACTAAAGAATCCTACGTTCATTGCAAATGGCTCTGAGCTTGGCTTATTAATTTACCAATAGTGGAGGACATCTTGATAATAAAGCCACACAGCATGGGCACACATGTATGCTCACATCACACACACACACACACACACACACACACACACACCCTACCTTTCATGGGCAAGAATAACAGTGATTTGTCACAGAGTGTTTGTGTGTTACTTTTCACTCTTTGTAAGGAGCCATCTAAAGGGTGCCCTTCAACGGAAGGGAACTCTTTGTAGACCTTAAGGGAAGCAGGAATGCATTATGTTGCCTTTTTTTATGACCCACAAGATAACAGGAACATTTTCTTTGGCATTTGTAAAGGGCAAAATTGGAAAAGTGCAGAATTATATTGGAACTAAAAGGAAAATTCTTTTCAAAATTACAGTTGCAAGTGTCCCCTCTAAGTGGACTCATCTCTCTTCCTCTCTAATTTTTACCAATTACTTTAACTCTTAGGAGAATTCTAGGGCTTCTAGAGAGAGGGTTCATAATTCAGGAAAATACACAGAGGGGGAAAGCACCTCTAAGAGCGTACCCTAGAAAATGTTCACACTCGAGGTTGGGCATCGGCCTGGAGCTACCTGGTTTCTGGAATCCCACACAGTGGGCCTGCGGGTGATTGACACATGTTACTATGATGGGGAGCCACAGCAGCAGGCCTGCTCCAGAGAGCAGAGAAAGCCAGGAAGAGAGCTAGACGCTTGGTTCTTGAATCTGAGCGGAGAATAAATAAGCAGCTGTCTGCTCAGTGTGGAGTTCATTATGTGGATTCAGAAATAGGAAGGGTGCCCACTGGTTCCCTGCCTTCCCAAGGTATGTGTCAAAGCTGATTAACTCCCCACTGCCCTTCACGACCCTCGGGAGCTGCTCGGTGTCACCCAGCCTGCTCTAATTTATTCTTCTTATTTCCCAGTTCCTTCAGGAGCCAACACCCTTTCTGGTGTGCTGAAGTCTCAGGATTCCTTGTTAATTATTGTGTTTACACTTTCCCTAATACGCCAGCATCAAGCCATGCTCTCCAGGGGAGAGTTTTTTTCCAATCCACACTCCTAAACGTCTTCCTCACTTTTTCATTCTCTTCCTCCAAAGTGGAGAAAATAGAAGAGGCGTGCTTTGTTTGCGTGGGGATTCATTTCCCCCGGTCTCAGAGCTGGCTATGATTGCCTGTGTCCTTCCAATAGTTCTTATTTTTATTTTTTTCAAATTAGCATTCGCGTGGTTTGCAGTCTTTCCCCGCAGGTATTCTGGAATGGCAAAGGACAGTAGGCAGGTAGCTTCCACACAGATGAGAGATGCATTTCTCCAAGTTTCCTGTTGATGTTAAAATATATATGAATATCACGGTACCCTGAAGTGCCTGTGTTTGTTTTTAAATAAAATAAGGCCCCGTCCTCCTACATAGGCATGTACTCTTCAAACAATGGATTCTTTAGGAGGGAAATTTATTCTGTGGCATAGTAAGAGTCCCAGGGGAACACTGAGACACAGTTTTTAAGGCTATAAGCATACAGAACAGGTAACTCAGTTGCAGATAATTTTATTAAAGTGTTAGACTTTTGGATTTAAATGTTTTATCTGTACTAAATTTAAGAATTCAGGTGGTCTTACTTTAACTCTTTCTGGCGTATTTTTGCCAGTTGGATGGGCATTACCAGCAGTAGGACATGGAAAACACCAGTACTAATTAAATTTACATTCTCAATAAGAATACAGTAAGACACAGATGAGAAATAACTTTCAGACGCATCGGAGGACATTATTAGTGTTTCCATGTTATGTAGATCTTGATGTAATGATTATCTCTCTAATCTGTGCACGTGTTTTCTATAATACTTTAAATGGCTGAAAGATAAAACCATTTTTACATAGACATAAATGCTATAAATATGATCCAGTGAGGTTCATCATTCCATTTGCTTCCTATTCATCCACCATGAGCTGGAACCTAACAACACTACAAAGACTTCAAATTCCAATTTAGAAACTTGTATTCATACAACACCTGTTTCTGAGAGTCCTCTGCTACGGTGCTGTGTGTATTAAGTATCATAATTAATTCTCACTATGTCCCCATGATGGTTGTTTTTGTTATAACATTGGCTGAAGACATTGTTATGTGTTCAGCTGAGGTTTCGTACTGAGTCCATCTGTAGCAGAAAGACACTATTATTTTCTCTAATTACCAACTTCCCACTGTATGTTCCAGAAAAGCGAAGCAGCACTTATTAACGCCTTTGCAGAACTGAAGTGGCGTGGGTGGGGGTCTTGTGCGGAGAGTACCTAAGACTCCTGGTGTAGAAACACACCATCTTTGGCCTCACAGGTCCTGAGCTCATGGGAGTGTCAGCATCGCAGGGATCCTCCTGGGTTTGTAGCATCGTTGTCTCTGCAGAGGGAGTCTGAGAGCACAGGCCACACTGCTCCCCAGGCTGGTATGCATGCAGAACTCTGGAGCTCCAGGGTGCTCTTTTTCTGGCTGTTGGGTTTGGTCATGTTCTGTGGCCACAAGTCCATCGTTTTCTCTCCACTCTCTCAGAATGAAATGTGTTGGTGAGGGGTCTTCTGTGACTTGTGAATTGGTAGCTTTTCTTAGAGAGAAGGTGAGATCATGTCTAAAGAGGGAAGTTTATAACATACCTGTGTTCTTGGCATGTTCATTCTTAAGCCAAATGTTGCTTAAGTCCGCAAATTGCTGTGCACATTAACCTATATCTTACTGAAGAAGAATAACCTATTTGCCTAGTAAAGAACGTTGGTGTGTTTGCAGGAGCTTCTTAATATGACTTAACCATCTTTGACAATAATCATCATAGCAGTTTGCTTACTATGGAGTCCCTGTGAAGGTCCCTGCTTGGTGAAGACCATGCAGATTGCCTCACTGCACATTCTTGGCATTTACATACTAGTCTTGACTCTTCCCATATATCAGTCACAAATGCCTCCAGACATGGCCAGACACTTGCCGATGAGAAAACTGCTTCCTGTTGAGAATGCCTAAATTAGAATTAGTGTGCAAGTCAAGCCTCTAACTTAACTCTTTCCTAGGAAGCCATCTTTGCCAAAAAAGTTCATTATACTAACCTAATTTTGCCATCAAATGAAATGGTATATTCATTATGATTAGGCTTTTCATATATGCCTTAATTTGTTCTTGATTTTTAAAAAGAATTATGTTTAAGTGTGTATACGTGCACATGTGTGTGTACATGCATGTGTGTGTACGTGTGTGTGTGGGGGGGGGTGGGTGGGTACAGGTGCCTGTGGACGCCAGAAGATAGCATTAAAGCCCTTGGAGCTGGTTACCGTGGTGTGAGCTCATAATATAAGTGCTGGGAACTGAACTTATGTTCTCTAGAAGAGCAGCAACTGCTCATACCTCCTGAGCCATGATTCTTTGTTTCTTTGCTTAATGTATTGCTTTTGCATTATCTTTTTCCCTTGCTGGGGATCAGACTGAGGGCCTCACACTTGCAAACACATCCTCTACCAGCTGGGTTATATCCCCAACCCCTATATCATATAAATTATTACAATTAATTTGTAGCATGTATGGTAATAAAAAACTATTCTTCATGATCATGGTCACTTTTGCACATTATTTTTCTGTATGAAACCTAAAGTAATTTTCTATAGTTCACCATAAAAACTGTTGAAACTGTAATTACATTAACATAGTAATTTGAGATTAATTTTCACCTTATATTTTCAGGAACATGGGGTTCAATATTGTTGTTAGAAGTAAATTGCTTGGAGCTTTGAAGTCGTTTTGAGAAGTCTGTGTACTGTGCCGGGTCAGTAGTTAGCGACATGTGTGGAAGAGACACATGGAGCACCACGGGAGAGCAGAGACCATGATAGTCCTTTTCAGGGAAAGTCGGGAGAGGCTGGAGTCCTGGTCACTGAGCTTGGGTGACGTTTAGATGGAAGGAGTCCTGACTTGGTATGGATGTCAGAGGCTACCTGCTCATCCTGTCCATACAGGGTCTCTGGAAAGGTCTAGGAGGAGATCAGCTAAGACCTCAGCATAATTTTTTGTGAAGTATTTATATTTTAACTAAAATAGCCTTTTATGATAAAGTGAGGGAGGACAGACAAAATATCTCATTTTCTCTTTTTAAAAAATATTTATTTTTAAAATTAATAATTAATCATAGCAGTTTAATTGTATGTATGTGTCTATATTTGTGTATGGGTGCATAGGAGTGGGTACCTGCGTGTGTCTGTATTTGTGTATGGTGCGTAGGTGTGGGTACCTGTTTGTGTATGAGCGTGTAGGTGTGGGTACCTGCGTGTGTCTGCATTTGTGTATGGTGCGTAGGTGTGGGTACCTGCGTGTGTCTGCATTTGTGTATGGTGCGTAGGTGTGGGTACCTGCGTGTGTCTGCATTTGTGTATGGTGTGTAGGTGTGGGTACCTGCGTGTGTCTGCATTTGTGTATGGTGTGTAGGTGTGGGTACCTGCGTGTGTCTGCATTTGTGTATGGTGTGTAGGTGTGGGTACCTGTGTGTGTCTGTATTTGTGTATGGTGTGTAGGTGCACCTGCATTGGATAGAGGTAACAAGTCCCTGGAAATGGAGTTATAGGCAGTTGTGAACCAGCTGGTGTGGATACTGAGAACTGAACTAGGATCCTCTACAAGAGCAGTGCACATGATTAACCACTGAGTTATATGCCCAACCCCTTTGTGTTTTCTCTTATTACAGAATGTGTGTGTATAATTCTATATATGTACATATATATGCACTTCTATGCATGTTGGTCATATATGTACACATATATGTGTATACACATATATAACATTAAAGGAGGAAAGAGATCAGCAAGAAGTGGGAGATAGTTGGGGGAAGCAGTATAGGGTAAATATGAACAAATTACAGTGATACATATGTATAAAAACGTCAGATAACTCATACAATGTGCGCACTGCTTTGGAAATCCTGTGTGGTGATTGCAGATTAGGATAACAGTGCTGCTCTCATCCCCAGACACCACAGAAACGGCTGTCTCAGCTCCTACAGAAGACCTTGGTTGGGCACAGAGCGAGATTAAAGTGCTAGACCTATTGAGATATAGCTTGAAGAAACTTGGAATTACCCAAAGATAGTTTGAAACATACACAGCCTTCCACTGTACTAACAAGGGGCCTCACGTCAAGTGGACTTCCCTGCCTTGAGATGTCAGCTCTTGATAATGCAGGCTTCCGACGGCCATCGAAGAATGGTGCTCATTCCACTTGTTTCTCATCTTCTCGACGCTCTGACAACTTGTTTGTGTGCTTTGTGGCATGTGTGGGACGTTAGTGACACATTGGTCACACAAGCTTTTCCTGAAAGGGAGGTATGGTTGAAATCATGTAGAGACGGTGAACCCAAAGGAAGCCCCACGGTCAGACTGTGGTTCCCGAGGAAGAGGTTTGCTGCTCAGAGAGGTCTGTGGACCAGTAATGTCAGCATCTCCTGGGAGTTCCTGAGAGACTCCAGGTTCTCAGACCCTACGCTGATGTGGAATGCGAATCTGCATTTCAGTAGACTCCAGATGGGCTCTGCATCATTTAAGGACGGAGCTAGGTTGTGTCTTTCTAACATGAATATACATTTGGATCAATTTTTGAAAACAATTTGCCTTTATTTGATGTGTGTGAGTGTTTAGCCTACATGTGTGTATGTGTACTGCATTTATGTGTGGGGCCTGTGGAGTCCAGAAGAGGGTGCTGGATCCCCTGGAACTGGGGTTATGGAAGGCTGAAAGCTGCCATGTAGGTGCTGGGAACTCAGAATCCAGATCCTCTGCAAGAATAGCAAGTGCTCTTAACACCTGAGCCGTCTCTCCAGCCCTGGAGCTGGTGAATCTTTCAATGAAAACTCCACTCTATTGAGTTGCCCTGGACACATTTCTGTAGTGACCTCATTGGATGCTATAGATGTAGAGCATGGCGGTTCTATGCCCATCCTAGGTGGGGCAGGTGGAGGAAAGAACTTGAAAAGCAGAAATAGCAGCAGACTTGAACTTGGAAGCTGTAATTGTGCGCAAACCAAGGCTTCCTGTCACTCAACTGACTGTAGCCCATAAAATTCTTGAGGATCACTAATGGGTAGCTATCCTTGTTATTTCTTTGTGCAGGTGTGGAAGTTCTTCTGAATCGGGAATATTTGGTTTTACTCAATGTTCTCTTCCTGATAATGTTAATTATGCATTACTATGAATATTAGCTCTCTATTGTTGGTATGCATGTGTGCATGTATGCGTATGTGTATGTGTGTGTACATGTGTGTGTATGTGTGTTTCATAAGATCCTGTAAAAGTCCAAGAGAACAGGACTCTTCCTATGGCTGTTCCCTTTCTTCCTGTAGCCCAGAGCACTGAGAGAAAGGATTTTCATTTACATTTGGCCTTTCCAGGCAAACAAAAAAGGACTTGTGTTAGATGTTGGGTGGCTTACCTAACAGAGCCGGCTTTGACTGTAAGGACTGAGACAGGGTGTGGCAAGACTTTCTCACTGTAGTATGTTGATGTTCCCCTGTGACATGCACCTACTTGGCAGCACACAGCTCCTTGAGAGTGTGTGGTGACAAAGCCATCATTTCCAGAATGTTCCTATAGACACCAAACCCTTTCTGACAAAGGCGCTGACAGAGGCGGGAGGAATCAGAAGAGGCAGAAGCCTGGGGGCTCATTCTCCTCTCTTCCCCCTGAGCCCTGATGCCTGGTGCTATATAGTGATAAGTAAAGATCCGCGGGGATTTCGCCCCTTTTTTTGCCATATTTTCCTTCTCAAGAATTTTTAAACCTTCGGCACCGGGGAAGCTGAACTCCGGCACTCTCATTTCATGGTTGCAGATTTGTCTGTTTTGCAAAAAATAGAGCATACGAATCATAGAATATCTTTATTTCTGATTATTCTGGAAGCATCAAAGGAACATCATAGTTCATTCTCCTCCCACACTACAATTTCTCACTCACTAACCACTCTCTCCTTGAAAATCTTACTATTCTCCCTACACCACACCCTGTGCCACTGGCTTTAAGCTTCCTTTCAGGATGAAGGCAAGTTCTAGTTGTCTTTGCAGCCTTGCTCCATGTTAATTTAGCTACCGAAGAGGCAGCCTTCCCTCAGGTTCGTTCTAACCAAGCATCTGCTAGGTCCTGATGACTTACTATTGAGTAGCAAGCACCCTCCATATTCATGGAGCTTTGCCACACTGGCTTGTGTTTCTGTCTTGTTCCCATGTGCCTGTCCTCTAGCCAGAATTTCCCACATTCCCACTGCCTGTGGTCCTGCGACTAATTTCTCCGCAGCCTCAAGGACTCCGCTCATCTGCTCTGTAATTAAGCAGAACTTCCTATCCTAAGCAGTCGAAATAAGTAATATGCTTATTATGTAGGTAGTTTTTTTTAATACCTTTATGCTATAAATGTGCACACACACATATGAGCATGTACCTGTCTGTGCGCTTGTTTCTGTGTGTATGTGTAGATGCCTGCAGAGACCAGAGGCATCAGATGCCCTGGAGCTGGAGTTTCTGGCAGCTGTGACTATCAGATATAGGCGCTAGGAACCAAACCCAGGTCTTCTGCAGGAGCAGGAAATGCTCTCAACTGCTGAGCCATCCCTCCACCCCTGAGACTCTACTTAAGGGTGGTATCAGACTTGGTGTCGGCGGTCACATGTGGCTTGCTTTCCATTGCACAATCAGCCTGCTTCTTATACAACCCCAGCACACAAACCCTCGGGAGGCAGTGCCCACAGTGGGCTGGGCCCTCCCACATCCATCATTAATCACAAAATACCCTAGCTGAGCTGCCTGCAGACCAACCTGATGAAGGTGTTTTCTCAATTGAGGTTCCCTCCTTTCAGATGATCTTAGCTTGTGTCAAGCTGACGAAAGGCCAGCAGCATACAGACTGGCTCATTTCCTTCTCTGCCATTTCTTTAAGACAAAAATAGCTGTTCTGGTCATTCTAAATGAACCTGGTGTTGCTTTGGAGGAGGAAAGAGAAATGATTGGCTCGGCTGGGTGAGTCTTAACCTCTCTTCCTGTTTCCCAGATGTAACGAATTTGTTTTGACAACTGACATTTAGTAACTTTTTATCTGGCTGAAGAACCAGCCCTATCTTAGTTGGTTCCTGTCTCGGCTTCTTACCATTATTTCTAAAAAGAGCGGAAACGGCCCTGCTGATGAGCTACACCTTCCCCCCCCCCTTTTGACTGAAGTTCAAGCTCTGCCTCCTGGCTTAGGAAAGGGGAATCATTTAAACTTTGAAATGACTTAGGGTATGACATCTATTACTTAGATACTGAAGTGAGATCTGTTATATGTTCATTACTTAAACATCATTATATCCTAACTTTCTGTCATGTGCCTTTTACCTAAAGAAATAGTGGATGATTTTTAAAGATTTTTAAAAAGCAGCTTTAAGTTTGATCTGCCCCCAGGAGACCCAACTCAGCTCACAAGTTATTTTTACTTTGTAGGAAGAATTCAGGGGTTTACTGTTTTGCCTGAAGTCACCTCAGATGTTTAATGCAACATGTGGAAACAGGATTTACTTAGAAGTGTGAATTTGTAATGGCTTAGAGAGGGTAATTCCCAGGCCATGATGACTCCTGAGTTCAGACATTCTGTCCTCTCTAGTACTGCAGACACAGGAGAGGCCCTTGCAATGGGAGACCAGAGAGCTCCCTTAAATTTCCCCAAGGTTGCTTCTGGGAAACAACCCAGAAACTTGATATTTTTCTCCAGAGGAGCCCAAATATCCTGAACCAAGCCAGCAGAGTAACTCGAGAGTCTGCCAACTTAACAAAATACACAGATATTAAAGGCACACGGATACCTTCAGACCTATTCCTAGAATGGAGCCTTTTTGGAATTTGAAAAGAAAATGCAGATAGAGAGAGAGGAGGATGTTCATGCAAACAGTCGACAGGGTACCTTCTCCCATCCTCAGTGATGAGCTTCAATTGACTTCCAGAAGCAAGTCTCATCACATAGCTGCCGCAGGAGAATTACTCCAGTGGCTTCCTTGCTTCTCTGAGTTCTTAGGGAGTGAGGGGCCCTGAGACTTGTGGATGCTGCTGTCTCCAGCCATGTGACTTGAGAGTCTTGGTGTGTATCCTCCCTCCTTTCCTCCTCTGTCCCTCCCTTCCTTCCTTTATTTTTGAGACAGAGTCTTGTTTCGCCCACATGTATTATAGTTGAGTATGGCCTTGAACATCTGGTTTTCCTGCCTTCACCTCCTGAGTGCTGGGATTTCAGGTGTATCGTACCTGGTTCATGCAGCAGTGGGGATTAAACCTAGGTCTTTGCAAATACTAGGCAAATAATCTACCAACTGAGTTACAACCCACCTCAGATTTGAATATATTTTCAACTGTGTAGTAGACATTTTTACATGAATTTCAATTGGGTATGTCATATTTAACAGATGAAACTGAATTGTCAATCCTCTCTTACCCTGCCAAACCTCTGCCAGCTGAATCTTCATCATGATTCTGGCAATTTCACCCATTCCCCTAACTGCAAAGACACTAATTCTTGGAGTCCTCACGTCTGCTTTTTTCCTTTTACACTCTCACCAGAAGCTTATCATGAAGATTCTGCCTTGAGAACAGAACCTATTGCTTCTCACCATAGCCATCACACTTGGAGTGCTAGTATCTGTCTGAACCACAGCTGGAAGGGAAAAATCCTTCTAGAATGATCAAGTCCTGTCACCTCTGTGTTCAGCTCCCTCCAAGGATTCCTCTGTGCTATTGATTAAGGCTCTGTTTGCGCTGTGTCCTGGGAGTTTTGTATTGTCCTGTCCCCCTGCGTTCTCTAATAGAGAGTTATGCACTATTGTCCTACCTACCATGAGAGCAACTGAAGCCTAGAAAGTTAGGAGATACTGTCTCGAGGCTTACGGTAGATAGGGCACCCTTCTAGCTAGCTCTCCATCCGTCAGCTTCTGAGCTACAACACCATGTGTGAAGCTTGTGCTGGAGGCTAATAGAGGCATGCCATAGTGACCCAGCCTAAGCTCCATGGGAAGAGATCCTCAACTGAGCAATTGCCTACCTCAGAGTCCTTGACTGTTAACTGATATAGAAAGACTCAACCTACTGTCGGCGGCTCTTGAGCACTGTAAGAGCGGAGCAAGGTAGCTGACTGCAAGTACATGAGTAGGCCCGTTTTTCTTTGTGTCTCTCTGCCCTTGACTGTGGATATGATACAACTGGCTGCTTAAGTTCCTGCCTCGACTTCCCCTCAGTGATGGACTATGACCTGAAATGATAATCTTTTTTTCTTTTATTAACTTTTTTTTAATGATTTTTGTTGAGCTCTACATTTTTCTCTGCTCCCCTCCCTGCCTCTCCCTTCCCCTTCAACTCTCTCCCAAAGTCCCTATGCTCTGAATTTACTTAGGAGATCTTATCTTTTTCTACTTCCCATGTAGATTAGGTCTATGTATGTCTCTCTTAGGGTCCTCATTGTTGTCCAGGTTCTCTGGGATTGTGATTTGTGGGCTGGTTTTCTTAATGGCCATTATAAATAACTGCACGTAACTGACCTTACTCCCCATGCGAACAAAAGCTGGGATGTGTATATGCTTTCATGAGTGTTTATGTACACACATTAGATCAACATTAGGTATTGTTCAAAGTACTGTTTGTCTTGCTTTTGGGGGATAGATCTCTCACTGGGCCCTGGGTTTCACTAATTAGACTAGGCAGTATGGCTGGCCAGGGATTTGCAGGGATTCACCTGTCTCTGCCCCCTTGTGCTGGGATTATAAACCCTGCCAGGCCTTGATTTTTATGAGGGTTTTGGGATTGAGCTCAGGGTTATTCCTCAGGCGTATATGGCAAGCTCTGTAAGCTCATCCAGAGCTCCCCTCCCCCAGCGTGGTCTTCACTATTTGAGACGTCACTTAGGACAGTCTATCATGACCAAATCTCATTCAAAGGTCTGGAGTATCCTGACTTAGTTTCCGTAGGGGAAGAAGTAAGAGCATGACTAAATCTCTGAGAAAGCATTGAAACAAGATGGCTGGCTTCTGAGCCAGTTCACTGTTAGGGCTGGTTTGAAGTCAGCCTATTCTCTTATGTCTCAAACATTACGTGGCCCCAGAAAGGATATGGTTCAGGAAGCAGAACAGTAAAAATAACCTGTTGAAGTCGCTTACTCAACCACAGTCTCACACCTGGGAGATGCCAGCTCCTCTTTAATTATTTCTCTTTTAAGTTTTATGTAAATCACACCCAGATGGTTAATAGAAGCATAAATTGCCTTTCACTGTACATGAAAACCTTGGCGATTCATTTTAAGCTATCATAACAAATATGTTTTCACGTGTACTGTACTGTGTGGTGTGTGTGTGCCTGTGTGGTTGTGGGGTGTGTTTGTGAGTGTGTGTGTGTGTTATGTGTGTTGTGTTTGAGTGTGTGTGGTATATGAATGTAAGTTTGTGTGTAAATATGGTGTGTGTGTGTGTGTAAAGAGTGCACTTTAGGGATTTTGTGGATAGGCCTCTGGAAGAGAAGCCTCATCGTGCCCAGAAGGTCTAATTCACTTCTCAGCTTGTGCAGAGCATCTGGGCAGTGTGGTCTGGAGCCCTGTGACCAGCCACCTGGGATAGACAACATCCTGAGTTGATCTTTCATTGTAGCGCGTGTCACCTCAGGTCTACTGGGCCTAGGAGGCTCCTTCCACTTCTGACACCATGCAGCTTCCTAGGTTCCCCAGGCCCATGCTCTTCTCACACAGAAGTCCTCAGTGGATGAGTGACATCTCTCTCTGGTGGCCATTTGCTCATGTTGCTCCTGATGGCCCTGCCTGTACAGAGTCAGGGTGGGTCGGTGGGGGTGCGAGGGAAGCCGACTCAGCCATCAGGAGGCGGGGTGAACCAGGCATGCCTCATAGCATACCTTTTCATTGTGTGTGTGTGTGTGCGTTTGTGTGTGTGTGTGTGTTCGTGTGTATGTGTATATGTCTACCTCCACATACACACATATGTGGAAGTCAAAAGACAGCTTGTGGGAGCCCGTTTTCTTCTTTCCACCATGCGGGTTCTCAGGGACTCCACCCAGGCTATCAGGCGTGGCAGCAAATGATTTTGTCCTCTGAGCCACCTCACTGGCCCAACGCAGACTGTCTTTAATCTTTCATTTTGGTAGATTTTGCCAGCTTATCCTCTGTAGGGCTTGCACCCTTTAAACGCCTTCCAAATTAATTTCTAAGTGATCTATGAATATTGTTTCCTTCACTAACAAATGAAGACCTCAGAGCTACAGCTCAAGTCACTTTCAGTCACCCTTACCCTGCTGCCCCGAGTCCCTGTGCCCCAGAGGCCTCTCCATCCAGAGCTACTGCTGTGATTGGCTGTGTGTGACTCTTGCTAACTCTTCCTAGCAGATGAAGCCAGTGGAAATCACCTGAGAGGCCCCTCCTCCCAGACATCTTTGTATTGTTTACTGTATAAGCCACACTTCCTATACCATCATTCTATAAAGTCTTATTCGGAGACCGACTCTTCCTCTTCCTCTCCCCTCTTATTTCCTTCATCCTTCCTTTTCTTCTTTCTTGTCCTGCTTTCCCTTTCTGTCCTTTCTTTGACATCCCAGGCTGGCTGTAAAACCTCGATGCTCCTGGGTTAGCTTCCCAAGAGCTGAGAACGCGCAGAACCTTCTTGGAGCTCTTTAAGTGGCATAGAGATACATACGCATGTGTGTGCACGTGAGTGTGTGTGTGTGCGCATATGTAGTTATTTACCATAAATCGTTTTTCAACAATGCTTTTTTTCGGTTACATTCATGACTGATTTGGGGGCTTCATTAACCTGTGATTCTTTTTATAAAAGGAGACTGTAGAATTTCATGCTTTGTTTCTTCCTTCAGGTCTCAGAAGACCGAGCTTCACAGTGAAGGCTACATCTTGGAACTGGATTACTGTGCCTCCTTAGACCACCTGGAAAACCAGAAGCTCGTCCCAGAGTTTATTAAGAAGGTGAGCCCCACAATGCATTGGGAGACACAGGCTCACAGAGCAGGGGCCTGAGTGGACAGCTGGAGAGCAGGTAGAGGGGTCAGTCACCTCACAGATGACAGCTTGGGGTGGCTCTGGAGCAAGGTGGCTCTACGGCCCAGGTTGAGGTGACCTCGTGTCTTGTCTTGTAGGGCCCAAGTGGGATCCCGGCCCACAGGCCTGCAGACTCACTACCGGATACACTCAAGATGCCACCTCTCCCTAGTTCTGGGAGGACTTTGTTGCTACAGCCCCTTTCTTTCCTGGCCAGAGTCCTGAGGCCACAGGCATACTATTGTACCAGGCAACCTTGCTTGGTGGTGAGCTTGTTCTGTGTTGGCAGTGGGCATAGGCCGTTTCCACCTAATGTGCAGGTTCTGTTTGGATTCTACATGGCATTTGCAGCAGAAGGGATGTCTGCACTCCAGACATGTGCATCATGTTCTCTTGTATGGTAGTCTCCCATGTATGCTCTCTTGTATGTGGTCTTCCATGTGCTGCCAAGAGCCCTAGGCAGTGTCCAGAGAGTAGGATACTGACGTACGTGCACAGGCCATCATACAATATTCCTATGCACTGTGGCTGGCCTGGAACAGCCTGCCTTGTTTGCTCGGTTTGTGTGGTCTAAGCTGACCTCAAAGTCACTATGTAGCCAAGAACGGCCCTGAGCTTTGGATCCTCTTTGTCTTTGTTTCCAGAGTGCTGGGTTTCTAGGTGTGCATCACCGTGTCTGGTTTCTGTGGTACTGGGGGTTGAACTGAGAAACTTGATCATTTTAGACAAGCATTTGCCAAACTGAGTTACAGATCTCACTCTCGTATGTTTTATATTAAATTATGGGGGGCGGGTGTGCACGTGCGTTAGTAAATCTTGTTGACTGTTTAGAACTAGTTTCTGGGCTGCAAAGAACAAACTCACTGTGGTGGTGACAGGTGGGCACGACGGATGAACACTGCCAGAGGGAGCAACTGAGCTGACCCACAGGCCAAAGAGGCTGCCGGGGTGGTACCAGGGTAGGGAAGGTGCTGAAGCTGAGATGGGAGGGGTCAGGACTCCACTGGTCCAGGTTGAGGATCCTCCAAGGACAGGGACTAGCATCTGTGAGAGACTGTGGGAGCAGCTGGGACCAAAGCATCCTACATAGATACCATGTGAAGTGGGGGCCAGAGAGAGCCAGCCCTCAGCAGAGACGGCTGCAGGGAACATTATGAGGAATTTTGCAGAAAGGTAGAGTAACGAGATTGTCCTTTACTGGGTGTTTGTTTTCTTCCTTCCCTTTGCCTTCAGCATTTGCTGAACATCCAGTCTCCCAGACTCATGTTGGAAGGAATCGGGAGACCTATAGACCAGGAGTCAGATGAGCTTTGAGGTTCAGATCCTGCAATTTTTATTAGCATGCTGGTTTTGTCTGCTCTAGTAGAAGGTAGGTGATTATTTAGAAATGGAGGTGGCTTGGTCTGTGTTCACACATGTATGGACGCAAGAGCAGCGCTTTTCTAAATCATGTGAGTGCATACATATATCAGTAGGGCCGTCTTCTTTGCAAATATTGCTCTAATAAAGTTGGATACGGATATCCTACAGACCAAATCACTTGATGACCGGAAGCATGGGAGACGTATGATGGCAGCTCTGTTGCTTGGGGAAGCTGAGGGCTGTCTGGGGAAGCCGTGAGATAGAGACAGTATACATTATAGGTGCCTTGGCCCTGACCAGACCAGACCACTGTGTGGTAGGCCCATTGCATCAGATGTTCAGGAAGCAGGGCCCTGTTTTGTGGGCTGCTTGGCTGCTGTGCTTCCTCAATGCAACATCTGTAACATCTGTATAGGGTCTAAGCCCTGGAGGACGTTGGCCATATTTTATTTAACTTTTAACTTCTCTTGTTATCCCAGCATTCTTTCTCCCGCCATTATCTAGATGATATGTCTATAGTATAAGCACCACTGTCTGAGGAGTCAGTAATTAGTTATAATTGACACCTGCTCATTCTGTGATTAACAGACATATAGAATATATGCTAATGATAAATAGTTAATGGCTGCTAGGGGAAGGGGAGTGGGTTTTCTTGTTCTTTGCCATTCAGGTAGGCCGAGCTGAAGGCATACCCTGGCTCCCATGGCTTGCTGTGTTACTTTATATCTGGGTCATTATTTCTGTGAAATAATGGTTCCTGCTCTCAGGCCAAGTAGATTTGTCTTCAGATAAGATGGTAATTAGCGCATTTGTCATTTTCCTGTCATTTGGTGCAGCTCATATTCTCTGCATATTAGAGCTGAATTCAAACCAAGCAGATTTTCTCCCTAAGAATAATGTCCCAACATTATTTTCCCACCAAATGTTTTAAATTAGTGGAACCTTTGGCTGGAAAGTGTGACTAGAAGGGGATCTGGGAAGTTCGGAAAATGATGTCCTGTTCTCTGTGTCATGGAGATTTGCTGAAGATGCTGTGATTTACCACCCCGTAGTGATCCTCATCCAGGGCTAGGAGGCTGTGCAGAGGTGAACCTCCCTTCCATGGGCCCCGAAGCTCCGAGTGCCCTTCTGGTGTGGTGAAATCGGGGTCATTGCATTCTGGTTCCCCTCTCATATCCTGCAGCACAGCAGCCAACGGGTCGGTATGCAAATGATTAACTGTGGACCACAGAGCAGCTCAGTTGCCCAGTATGGGACAGCTCAGCAAGTCTGTTTCCAAGGCCCAGAGCCAAGTGGGCAAAGGAGATGGGGGAGTAACAGTGTCCTCTGAATTCCCTTGGGGCAAGGCCTCAGCTGTTGTCCCAGGGGTACATCCGGCTGTCTGTGAAGCCCTTGAGCACATCCTGTTCCCGGAGGAGAGCAGAGGAGGCCAATGTGAAGGACCTGAATTCATAAGATTGTTCAGGCCTCTTCACCCTCTCTGGACTTTTTGGGAAAACCAGAAGAGCAGAAGCCATGATTGGCACCCAGAATCTAGGCCCAGCTTTAGTTTGATGATGCAGGAGGCTGGAGTCAATGCCACGGCTTCCTCTTATCCTAAGTGACCTAGTTCACAAATGGCACACAGGTGGCACTGGCACACATATGTAAATGAGAATCGAGTGTGGAAAGCTCTTTGGAGCTTTCAGGGTCACCTCATCTATCTTCTGATACCTACTTCTAACAAAGCTTCAGAGAAGACCCTGAGCCTGGATCTGGGATTCCTGAAAAATGGGGCCTGGATCTATCCTTCCCAAGGAAAACAGGCCCTTGGGGATTACAGAGAAGCCAAGTGAACTTGGGAAGGGTCTTGACAGGCTTCGTGTGAAGTGATAGCTCTGCAAAGAGATGGGAGCGGGAGGTAGACAATGCCATTCCTGTGGGGAAGAGTGTGGAAAGATTTACGGCCAGGTTCTGTGTCCCTGTGGGGCAGATGCGTAGGGAGCGGGATCTCTTCCCAAGGCCAGGTTCTGTCCCTGTGTGGGGCAGATGCATAGGGAGTGGGGGGGGGGGGGTCTCTTCCCAAGGTCAGGTTCTGTCTCCATGTGGGGCAGATGCATAGGGAGTGTGGGGGGGTGTCTCTTCCCAAGGCCAGGTTCTGTCCCTGTGTGGGGCAGATGCATAGGGAGCGGGGGGGGGGGGGGGTGTCTCTTCCCAAGGTCATGTGGGGTGGATGCATAGGGAGTGGGGTCTCTTCCCAAGACCAGGTTCTGTCCCTGGGTGGGGCAGATGCATAGGGAGTGGGGTCTCTTCCCAAGACCAGGTTCTGTCCCTGGGTGGGGCAGATGCATAGGGAGTGGGGTCTCTTCCCAAGACCAGGTTCTGTCCCTGGGTGGGGCAGATGCATAGGGAGTGGGGGGGGGTCTCTTCCCAAGGCCAGGTTCTGTCTTCGTGTGGGGCAGATACATGGGGAATGGGGTCTCTTCCTTGTGGGGCAGGGCTGTTCTGATCACATGGAACAGTCTTGCCATAGCCAGTTCAGCTGGGTTTCCAGTGCGGATGCTGGGAATGTCAGGGACCTCAGAGCAGGAACGCACAGACAGCAGGATGGCAACTGGTGAGTCGTGGCAGATCTGTAATCCCAGCACAGGAGGCTAAGGCAGGAGCATCCGGATAGCCTGGTCTACATGGTGAGACTGTGTCAGTGGTAGAGCTTTTGCCTAGCTCGGATAAGACCCTGGTCCCAGGTCCCAGCTCCACAAGAAGAGAAAGATCAGTGCCCCTCCCTTCTCTCTCCTTTCCTTTCTCACAGTTCAATTTTGGGGCTCGATAGCTTTGAGAAGTAGTCAGGTGTATTCACCATGCCCAGCTTCCCTCATCCTGTCTGTCCCTGTGCAGGTGACCTTTGCCCTCAGACTTCCTCCCTGAGGTGGAGCCTGATACTACAGGGTGATTCATGAAGTAGGCATGTGTTACACTAGGTAAAAAAAACTGTGGAGAGACCAGGGCAGCCGGGGCGTGGCCCAGTGGAAGAGAACACGTGGTCAGACATTCATTGGACTACGTTTGACAAACAACAGTGCTGATGTCTTGCTAAGGGGAAAATCTGGTTGTTTTGAAGATCTGAGTGAAGACTGAACAGAACCCGAGGACTGATACTTTGCCTGCGGCACAGCGATGGCTCAGCCTTTCACTCCTAGGAGCTTATTGGTTACGCAGAGTGTCCTTCTACTAGCGAAGCCTGAGTCTAATCTCATTTTCTTAAAGATTTTTTTCATGTATATGTTTCTGAGGGTGTCTAGGCACAGTGTGTCTCTGCAGCTACCCTCAGTGACCTGAGAGAAGGTGTCTGGTCTCTCGGAACAGCTCCAGGTGGTTGTGAGCTGCCAGATGTGAGACCTGGGAATCTGTTATAGTTTTGGTCTTCAACTTAACCCAAACTTAGAGATACCCAGGAAGAAGGACCCTCAGCTGAGGAATTTTCTAGGTCAGGTTGGCCTGTGGTCATGTCTATGGGGCATTTTCTTAGTTGTTAATTGGTGTAGGGGGGCCCAGCCCATGATTAGGAGCTCCATCCTGGGGGCAGGTGGCCCAGTGCTGTCTAAAATGGATTGAACAAGTCAGAGGATGCAAGCCAGGAAGCAGATTTCTCCTGTGGTTCCTGTGTCTGCTCATGGTTGAGTTCTGCTTTGACATCCATCAATAATGGACAGTAATCAGGACGTGAGGCCAAATAAACCCGCACCTCCCCAAGTGGTCTGTGTTCGTGGTGTGTATCACAGCAACAGAAAGTAAACAAAACAAAAACAAAACTCCAGTCTTGGTAAAGAGCAGCAGCGAGTACTCCAGCCTCACCCAGCCTTCTCTCCAGAGTCTGACTTCACTGGCACCAGCCTCAGAGTGAAGAGCAGATTCTGCCAGAGCAGCCTCCCTGCCCTGGCCTCACTCCCTTTGTTCCCCAACCATGAGGACCCTGGCATTTTCAAAAAGTGAAAAAAGTTAAGAATTTGCAGTTTGTGGGAGAAGAAAAAGAGATGGAATCTCAGAATGGAATCCTCTCCCACCCAGCCTCCCCTGCGGCTCTGACCTCCTGATGTTTTTATTGGCTGTGACCTCCCTGTTCTGCTGTCCAGAGGTCACTGAAGTTCCTTGGCACCCACAGTGGGGGGTGGGGGTGTAGAGGTCGTGAACTTGCTCATTGCTCCCAAAGGGGAAGCATTCTTCATCTGACCATCTTCCCGCTGTGGTGCAGTATTGGTGAGTCAGAGTTCACCTGTCTCCCAGAGCAGGTCTGAGGGCTCGCTGCATGGCAGAGTCAAGGAGATCTTAGGCAGCCCCTTAGCTCTCTCTCCCATCCCACAAGATCTCCAGCCTACCTGGAGACACCCTGGCAGAAAGAGTGACATAACAGGGCAGGGAGAGGGAGACTTTCTCGAGAAATGGTCGGGTTCACTGAGACTAACACGGACAACCAACAGATGCCATCTGTGGTACCACAGATCCATCCACCCTCGCTGAACAGTCAAGAGCTACAGGTGCCCAGAACAAGCCACTGCTGCCAATCAGATCTTCAGCTATGCCAGCCCTTCCAGTGCTGACGCCCACCACTCTTCCGGCTCCCTGATGAGCAATGGCATTTACTTCATCACTAGTCTGCCTAATAGAAATGACAGCTGGACCACCTGCTTAAAGTGTCCCATAGTTAAAAAGTGTGGGCCAGCAAGTTGGCTCAGCGGGTGAAGGTGCTTGTGGTCAAGCTTGATGGCAGGAGTTTGGTCCCTTGGCCCCATGTTGTAGAAGGATAGAACGAACTTGTTCTTTGGCATTCACACTAAGGCCATGGTGTGAGCACATGTGCACACACTTGCATGCACAATCCATGTTAAAAATGTAAGTCTCTCAGTAGCTTGTTTCATGTAACAGTGTTATCTTCCAACAAATAATAAGATCTTGTACATTCTTGTTTTAAATAAACTCTTTGTAATCTGATATCATGTATATTTCATGTCCATTTAGATGCTAAATTTTTAGTAAAAATGAATTTTTGTATATGTCACAAAATACTGTGTTTAGCAGAAATATATTTTATTTATTTCGACTAAATTAAATTAATAAATTAAAACTAAGTAGTATTAAGAATTTAGCTCCTTGTACTCCTGGTCAATCCGTCATTGCTCCATAAGTTAAAATGAACTATTTGTGACTTTGAGTGTCTGTCACACACGAGGGAAGCGTAGAGCAAAGCAGATCACGTATGACCAGATGGAGAAAGAAGGCAGAAAGTTCTGTTTTCCTCATGGGAAAAAAAAAATTGGTTTTGAATCACCTTTAACTGGTAACTGGAGGGTGCAGGTGTCTGGGTGTGCACTGTGGGCAGAGGTGGGCATCAGAAGCCTTCCTCTACAGCCCTCCATCTTACTTCTCCAGGCCGGCTGCTCTCTCAACCTGGAGCTCACCGTTCCATCCAGAATGGCTGCCCAGCAAGCCCTGTGGTCCTGCCTCCATTTCCCCCAGCTCTGGTGGTTTGAAAGAAAATGGCCCCCAAAGGGAATGGCACTATTAGGAGCTGTGGCCTTGTTGGAGGGAGTGTGTCACTGTGGAGCTGGGATTTGAGGTCTCATATATGCTCAAGTTACCACCCAGTGTCTTTGACCACTTCCTGTTACCTGTAAGATGTAGGGCTCTCAGCTACTTCTCCAGCACCATGCCTGCTATGTCCCACCATGGTAGTAATGGGCCGAACCTCTAACTGTAAGCGAGCTACCCCAATTAAAAGTTTATAATCCTTTATAAGAGTTGCCGTGGTCATGGTGTCTCTTCACAGCAATAGAATCCTAGCTAAGACACCAGCACCGGAGTTACAGGCGCACGCCACCCTACCAGGTTTTTATATAGCTTGTGAAGAACTGAGCTTGGGTCCACATCCCTGTGCAGCAAGCCATGGAGTCACCCCCCCTATACTGTTTTTGGGACAGGGTCTTGGTGTTTATTTTCAGCTGGCCTCAAACTCTTGATCCTCCTGCTTTAACCCCTAAATGCTGAATTGCAGGTGTGTGCCAACACACCCCACCTAACAGACAGCCTTTTAGGAATGCATTTCCAGCAACTACATCGCTGGTTAATTTAGCTGTTAGTCTAGTTAGACACAATTGTATGAATTTGGACCTAGTCTTTTTTGCATGTTGACACTTCACGAAGCAGTTTTATTGTGGGCCTCTTTAGTCACTGTGGTTTGTGACTTTGTAATCCAAGAGGTCTCAGGGACATCTAGTGCCGGCTTCATATCCGTCATCTTACTGTCATCTCTCTCTCTCTCTCTCTCTCTCTCTCTCTCTCTCTCTCTCTCTCTCTCTGTGTGTGTGTGTGTGTGTGTGTGTGTGTGTGTGTGTGTGTGTAAGAACTGTATGTATTGCCTTCTTGCTCATGGTCGGTTGTGCCAGCCTGTGAGAGTTACATACTATGGGTCTAACTCTTGGCAGTGGAGGTCATTTTTATGGCCCTTCTCCAATACTTACTTGTCTGCCTTGCATTTCTTTCAAATCTTTGCTCAAACTCACCTTGCCCTCTTTGTTACTTATTTAACCAGGGTCTTAGGCTGATCTTGAAGTCAGTCGACCTATCTCTGCCTTCCATGTGTGGGGTTATAGGTGTGTGTGTGTGTGTGTGTGTGTGTGTGTGCACGCACGCCTGCTGTCTTTTCACATTACTAAGATTGTAATTGGTTGCACCGGAATCAGTGCACAGACATCTTAACTTGTTCATCATAATTTGTAACACATATCAAAAATTTAAAAAGCCATGTGTTATGTTTCTTAAAGACTCATTCCATTGTCTCTGAGTCAGATTTTCCTGAAGAGGATCTCATGTACCAGTATCTTCAATGATGACAATCCCTTGGGGGGCGGGGTTGTGTGATGTATGTCCGCATGTGCGGAGCCCCTAGAGGAGGACGTTGAGTGTTGTCCTTTGTCACTTTCTGCCTCAGCCTGACTTCAGACAGGGTCTCCCGCTGGACCAGACATCTCCAAAGATCCCATCTCTGCTCCCCCATTCCCTGGGGTTACAGAGGTGTAGTGCTGTGCCCAGCTTTTCCGTGGGTGCTGGAAATTTGAACTCAGGTCCTCACGCTTGTACAGCAGGTGCTCTTACCTGCTGAGCCCTGGCCCTGAGCACTGTTATAAGTCTCTCACTGAACAGTAGTAGAATTATTAGGGGAACTGAACCACTGTAAGCAGAGGTGTTTGGGGGAAACCGTTCTGAGAGGGCAGGGATCAAGGAGACATTTTGTTTAGGAAACAGTTCCACTAAAAACAACATGGGCTAGAAGTAAATTGAAATATTAAAGACAGATTAGATGGGCGTTCTAAGTTTCCAGTGCCACTTAGCATGTCTATCAGTTACCTTCTGTTGTTGTGGCCAAAAGGCCATGACCAAGGCCAGCGATAGAAGGAAGGTTTATTTGGGCTTACAGCTCCAGAGGGGTAGAAGTCTATCAGTGTCGCAGAGAGGAGGTGTGGCAGGTGGCAGGATGGTGCCCAGCTGAGAGCTTACATCTCAAGCCACAAGTAGTACGCAGAGAGAGAACTTGGTATGTCTCATGGCTTTTGGAGCCACAAAGTCTGTCCCTACTGACTTACTTCCTCAGTTGAAGCCATCTCTCCTAAACCTACCCAAACAGCTCCAAAGACTGAGGACCAAGTGTTCGAATCTGAGCCGCCACTTTCAAAGCATGAAATCATGCCTATAGGAAAACCAGCCTTCCGCTGTGGAACACTGGAGTCACTACCCACCACAGTTCAGGGCTTCACTGTTTTCTGCTTATGAAAGAACGAATGATTTCATTTCTTAAAGAAACCATTCTCATTTTAAAAGGGGGTGAGGGCCGGGCGATGGTGGCTCACGCCTTTAATCCCAGCACTTGGGAGGCAGAGGCAGGCGGATCTCTGTGAGTTCGAGACCAGCCTGGTCTACAGAGCTAGTTCCAGGACAGGCTCCAAAGCCACAGAGAAACCCTGTCTCGAAAAACCAAAAAAAAAATAAATAAATAAATAAAAGGGGGTGAGGGTGGAATTTCCCTCTTTGAGAAAAAAAGTCTCCAGAGCTATTAAAATATTAAAAACCCAAATTTACAAAACAGTCCATAGACAATAACACTCTGGATTGCCAGGAAGGGCAGGAGTGTGGGTAGATGATTCTGTTTCTTCAGATGGCCACCCCAGCTTCATTCTTAGTTTCTCTGAACAAACTGCTGGGGTACCATCCCCACTCATCTCTTAGAGAGTGGTTTTCCCTACCTCTGTTTACTCTAAGGTCTCTGATTGCTTTTAACTTCTTATGTCCCATTCATTCATTCATTCATTCATTCATTCAGTCAGTCAGTCAGTCAGATAGGGTCTCAGTCTGCGGTTCAGGCTTCCCTGGAACTTGCTCTGCAGACCAGACTGGCTTTGAACTTGCAGTGATCCCCCTGCCTCAGCCTCCCAAGTGCGGGGATCACAGGTGTAGATATTGCTCTGTAGCTCCTGTTTCCCTGTCAGCTCTTCAGACATTTTAGTATTTTTGCTCACCAGGCTCCTTGCCTGTGGCTCTCTTCTCTGACAGCAAGAGACTCAGCAAGTGGGGGAAGGGCAAAAATGACAGTCTGGCATTTCCCAGGCTGGCAGAGGCTCCTCAGTGGGTAGGACCTGATTTGAAAGGCGACACAGAGAAGGTGCAGCAGGCAGAAAGTGAGAACGGTTACCGTCTTTGTCTGTAACCCACGGCCTCTCTAGCCGGTGTTTGGGGTGCTTGGCAGTGGGCCCTCCCTGGAAGTGACTGGGGGTTAGATGTCATACGTTTCCTCTCGCTGCTTTAGCAAGCTGGGTACCACTGGGAGCGGAGAGGTGACAGATGCATACCACCTACGTCAGTACATATGTGGACTTTTGATAAGAGAGGTGCTATTTAGGCACCGCCAGGGAATACACGCGGGATCTGAGGGCCTGCAGTGGTGCCGACACCCACTCTGTAAAGCTCCCATCTGCCATGTGCTCGCCACCCACGAGGTAAGCAGAGAAACGTGAGTTCTGCAGGCTGGGTTGTCCACCTCTCTTCCTGGCGGTTTGAACCTGGCAGGGCTTTGGCTCCTGCTGCCTCCCCCACCACACACCCCAAGCATGCGCTCTTATTGCTGTTGACTGTGGGGGTTTTGAGCAAATGGAATTTCACCCCTATAGTTATCCTCTTCCTTCTTTTTTTCCTTTTTCTTATTTATTTACTATTTTGCCTTTGAGACAGTTTCCATCGTGAGGGGAGAATCCCATTATGTTGCAGTCTGGTGGTTCTGAAGATGGCCAGAGGGACCACATGGATATGGAGGAAAAGTAAGATCAGGAGATATGTTTTCTGAAGCCAGCCAGCTTTCTCCAGAGGAAAGCTAGAATTTTTGAAGGCTCAATTCTAGAATTTTCTCTTGATTCCTGTAAAAGGAGCTGTCTCCACTAGTAACTTCCATGACACCACTGGGATAAAGCCCTTCATGGTCTCTGAGGTGATACTGTAATGATTGTTCTGTCCCTTTAAGAGATAAGCCACGCCCACTCCCTCCCCCATCTGCTGAGGCAGGCTGATCTTCAGCTTCCAGCTTGAGCTCTGTCTCTTTTTCTGTTTTCACTCAGGAGAGGCAGCTTCTGCCTCTCTCCCCACTTCTCTCCTTTCCCCGCTTCTGTCTCTCTCCTCCCTCCCTCCCTCCCTCCCTCCCTCCCTCTCCTCCTCCTCCTCCCATTTTTCTTTCCCCTCCATAACCCACCTAATCACCTAACAAATGTCCAATTTCATTCTGTATGGTGTGCCTATCTCTGTGCCTCCCACCTGCCCCCTGCCCACACTGCTCATCCGGGACCAGCCAGCAGCCACAGAGACCAGCCAACTTCATTTCGAGACCTTTCGCATGGTCTCAACCCCGCAGCAAGCTGCCGGGAACTCACAGCAAATCCATTACAGATACTCCCTAAGATTGTTGATCGTGCTATTTCTATGATGCTGTAGTCTATCTCGTTTTTAAATTATCCCTTCTGTTATTAGGGAGGTGGGGGATTGAGATGGTTGCCAACCCGGTCTCAGAGGTGGGGGATTGGGAAGGTAGCCTGACAGCTGGCTGTCTCAGTGCCATAGATGCTCATCTGCACAGTCTTATATTCTTTGTGCTCTTTTTACATCCTATCAATGCCCACCAATAGTTGTTGATTGATTTTTTTTTTAACTTATTTTTTTCTTAATCTCCTCCTTAACAGAAATCATCAGAATTCAATACTTGGGTTTTTAATTTTATTTTCACAAATGTTTTCCTTTTTTTAAATTTAAGGTTAAAAATAAGCACCGCCTTCTGTTGCTCCAGTGCCACAGACCTGTTGGGAATCGCTGTTGACCTCCGTGTTTGAAAGAATAAAGACTTAGGAAAGATCATCACTATGGGGGTGGCACAGAGATGTGTAGAAGACCAGAGAATCCAAACCGCCCACTATTTTACATGTGGCTGAGGAATAAGAAAACAGATTCAAGTTCCATGTAACTCCCTTCTCACATGAGTGGCAGCATACAGCTGGTGCCAGGAGGTGGGGAAAAGGGTGGCTTTAAATGACAGGGATCTGATTCTAGGGGTAGCAAAGATTTAATGCAGGATATGGGACGCAGATGTTGTAATTAAACTATGTAAAAACAGAAAAACTTGAGAAGAAAAATTTTAAATATATTCCTGGTGGAAACATTGTTTTGCTGGAATGTCCTCTGGTTGGTTGGTGTAGAAACTTTCTTTTCAGTGACTTCCCATTTTGACTATGAGGTAGTAGTGACTCTTACTTCTGAGACGTTCCCCAGAGGGTGACGGGAGCTTGTCCCTGTGCTGCCTAAGCCTTAAGCTCGAGGGCTCTGTGATCCTTTCTTTTCCTTGTGTGCCCGGAAGGTAGATATAGTTCTGTTGTTCTGTCACTCTTGAATAGTACAGATCATCACTAATTCATGCTCTGCACATTTGTAACTTGTGATAAACAAAAGCAAGCCTGAGTTTGCCTACACGCTTGCTGAACCCATTCAGAGTGTACGCCTCAGTGTAGGGCAGTATCCACCTACACCTGCGGTTTGGATACACCATCGCGAACTGAGAGGCTACCCAACCCTGCAGGCCCACTCCTAAGGGACATTTGTGTTCTTTTCATTTACATGTCTGCATATTTGAAGGTACTGCTGACTCAGTCTTTTATGAAGGTGTTTAATCAAAGAAGTCATTGCAGTCTGGAATCATTTCTGGAGATGTCTCTGTGAGGCTCATTGTAAGATGTTGGTGAGTGAGATGTCTAAGGTTCCACCCCTCAGGAGGCTGGCCTACCAAGTGAGAAACTGCCTCAGAAAACCCAAGGAGTGAAGGCTGTAGGTGTCAGGGAGGAAGTAAGAGAGACACAGAGAAGTCTGTTACTGTGTAACCGCCACCTAAGGATATTGGCTTACAACAATAATAATCATTTGTTTTGCCCCATGTTGTCAGGCAGGGCAGAACTCAGCAGAGGTAGCCCTATGTGTTCCCATGGGGTGGTGGCAGCTGGGGTCTGTGGGACAGAACTCAGCAGAGGTAGCCCTATGTGTTCCCATGGGGTGGTGGCGGCTGGGGTCTGTGGGACAGAACTCAGCAGAGGTAGCCCTATGTGTTCCCATGGGGTGGTGGCGGCTGGGGTCTGTGGGACAGAACTCAGCAGAGGTAACCCCATGTGCTCTCACAGGGTGGTGGCGGCTGGGGACTCCTTTCAGGGCTGTGTACTCTCATGACTGGAAATTCCACACTAGCTGTGGTCTCTGCCTACTTGGACTTCCTTAAATTGTGACAGCCAGACTCTAAGATAACGAGGTGGGAGTTCTTGAAACAAAGTCCGCCCCAGCTATCACGTGACCCTCCACCTCACTCATGGGTAGAAGTACCACAAGCACCCACACTGACTCCAGTACAGGACACTTCTACAGACTCTGTCTCTTGGTGTGGGAGTGGCAGGGTTCTTGCTCAGCCCATGGGGTGAGAGAAATGATTGTGGTCCTCTTAGAGAACACAGCTTGTCACTCACAGGGGTTCAGATGCAGTGAGCTCGTATTCAGAACATTCTACTCGGAGAGAACTCTGAGACCATGCAGGGCGAAATAGAATACATCCAAAACCAAAACTAAAGTTAAGAAATTGAACATTCTAAGAACTTCTGACGCCCCATGAATGAACCCCAGATTGGTTGTCCATTTCTAAGTGGTCATCCTTGAGTCATTTACATACCAGCAACGCTGAGTGGCTTCAATGAGTCGTATTTATGTATCTTCATTCATACAAATATGTGATGATGGCGGTTAAAGGAAAAGGGCCATGAACTTAAGAGGTAGCAGTAGAGGGTAACATGAAAAAGTGGGAGGGGGAAGGGAATAGAGGAAATGATGTAATTATATTTCAATTTATATATATAAAGAAGCTGAGTATTAAATGTAAGCATTTTTGGAGATCAGCAATAACTTTTAATCATATACATCCCCAGATCTCCCCTCCTTCCCCAAATAACCTGTTGTTACACAAAGGGATCTCTCTTCATGGTTTATAAAACTCTCTCAAGTCATTTCCATCTCCCACAAACCATTCCCATATTCCCCAGGGCATTTACAGAGGAATAATAAAGTATCTTTTTTTTTTTTTTCCAGCACATTGGAATAGAAACCAGCTCCAATTTTCTAGTTGTAAACAGTGGTATTTGCCTGGGAACTTGGAAGCACAATTAAGGCCAGGTTGTATTTTTGTTAGTTTAGACTCAGGGAAATTTTTTAATAAACTTTTAAACCAAGGGTTAAACCAAACGTAGTGATGCCCAGTTGCAGCGTCTCAGCATTCTGGTGTTGGTGCCAGGTTGCAGCGTCTCAGCATTCTGGTGTTGTGCCTCTCATTACGTCACGGACGCCCATGTAAATCAGGGAATGATGGGGAAATGCTGGGTATTAAAGCAGCGAGGTGCAAAGGCAAGCATCTGCTTTTGGTTATCCTCTTAAATCTATGTTTCCTTGCCTTGTTATTTACGTACTGCCGAGGCTTGAGTTCCATGAAGACTTTAAAGATGGATTTCTAGAAAACTCCCAGAAGTTATAATAAGCTCCTGATGTTCAGAGCACCCCAGCTTGTCATTTCAGGGTCACTGCTGTTACTAAAGTATAAAATTGGGGTTGTCGACTCAATACCTCCTAGGGCTGGCTGGCTGGCTGTTTGGGGCGGTATTTGGGAAAATGTGTTACCTCCTGTACAGAAATGCCCAGGGTGGGGCACTGCTAGCCCTGCTGCCACTTCCTTCCTCTTGAAGGGGAAACTGACCTGAGTTGTTAAAAGGTGATTAGAAACCCACATGATGCTTCATGGTCTTAGTAATGCTTCCTTGAGCTGCACCCTGAGCCTTGGGGCTTCTTCAGTTACTCTAGGTCTGAGTTTTCTTTGCTGTGAAGATGACAGGGAGAGCCTGGGATGGTGGTACACACTGTAGCCCTAGCACTGAGGAAGCAGAGGTGGGGGTATTTTGAGTTCAAGTCTAGCCTGGACCACTTAGTAAGTTTTAGGCCAGTTTGCCCTACAGAGAAAGACTTTGTTTACAAAAACAAAAAAGATGCTAGGAATAACCAATAGTATGTAGGGTTTCAAAATCTCAACTGATCACATTTTCAAAATGCCTGGGCATATTCTAGGCTGCTTTCTATTGCTGTGATGAATGTTGACTCAGACCAGTGTAGGGGAGTAAAGGGTCTCTTCGGTCCCAATCCCAGTCCATCATGAAGAACTATCAGGGCAGGAACTGACACAGAGACCATGGAGGAACACTGCTTACCCTCCATGGCTCACTCAGCTTGCGTTTTCATGCAGCCCAGGACCAACCTGACCAGGGATGCCACCACCCATTCCAGTCATTAATGAAGAAAATTGCCTGCAGGCCTTAGGGTGGAAGATATTTTCCCAATTGAGATTTTTTTTTCTTCCCAGGTAACTCTAGTTGTGTCAAGTTGACCAAAATCTAAGCAACCAGTCCCTATGATAGTTGGCTTTAATTGTCAACTTGGCACAGCCTGGAACTCCTGGGAAGAGGTCCTTCATTGAGGAATTATCCTCCAGACCAGGTTGGTTTCTGAGTTTATCTCTAGAAGGTTTTCTTGAGTGTTAATTGAAGACACAGCCCACTGTCAGTGGTTCGAGTCCCTGGAAGGGGCCCATGAACACTCTAAGAGAGAAGAAAGCCCACTGAGAGCAAGTGAGCAGGTAGCCCTGCATGCAGTATTCTCTCTGTACTTGACCGTGGCTGTGTTGTAACTGGCTGCTTGAGTTCCTGCCTTGACTTCCCCTTAATGATGAGCTGTAACCTGGAATTGTGGGATAGAACTTTCCCTCTATTCCTTACACAATTGTACACATACTTGTTACTTGTGCGTGCAAGACCGATTGTGGGAACGTCACAGAGAACAGACCAAGTCGCTGTCTCCGCAGGGATTTTGTTCAGTTGGAGAAACTAGCCATTGGAACCTTGTGGGGAACAGCATCCAAGATGGGGAGATCTGTAAATGCTCAGCCCCCTCCAGGAGGAACAACAGGCTCTGAGAGGCAGAAAAAACAGGGTTCATGAAGGTGATAGGGAGAGGATAGGGCCAGGGCACTGCCTGAGAGGGGACACGTCTCAGTTGAGGAGGGTCAGGAGCTGGGGGCTACAGAGTGAAGTCAGGAATGGAGTTTGTTGAGAGTAAGAGCAAGCCACCCCCCCCCCCACACACACACACACCACACACACACACACACAGACCAAAGTAGCTGGCATGAGTACTGTGAACTGGGGTTACAGAGTAATAAGACAGCAGAGGTCTGCTGAGCTCGGGGGAGCACTTCACGGAAGTGCGCATCAGAGAGGTGGTGGGTGAGCCTCTGGGGCTTGGCAATGTGGAGGTCACAGGATGGTTGTGGGTAGTTTCCGAAGCTAGCCCAGTCAGGCATCCAAGGGACACCGAGTGAGGGCTGGGAGTTGGTTGGTTTCTTCTCTCAGCTGTTTTGTTCCTGTTTTGAGTATGGAGCCTGGGACCTCACCACTGTGAGGAAAGTGTTTGCCATTTGATCCGTACAGTTCTAGTGATAGTCTGAGCTTAACTGGGTATTAGGTGGAAAGAGCTAGTATATGAAAGAAAAAAGTGGCCATCGGGGGAGGTGGGTTCACAAGTGGCCAAGGGTTAGCCTAGGCAAGGACACACTGATGCAGGAGACAGAGAAAAGGGAAGTCCTTAGGGATGACTAGATCACCATGGCTGGCTTTGATATCATCTCTAGCAATGGGGGTGGAAGAGGTATTGAGGAAAGGGAAATAGACCCTAAGGGAATGTCCAGTGCCTGTCTACAGAGATATGTCCACATTGTAGATGGAAGACCCTGCCTTCCTTATGGCCCTGGATGGATGGGAAGGATGTGACCGTTGCGGGAGGGACTCGAGGGAGAGAGAAGAAGATGCCATAGCAGGAATGTGATGGAAGAAGAGGATGGTGCGCCAGGCAAGGATGAGAATCTCCGTCATCTGTGTCCCTTTCAAAAGAGCTTCCTGGGTCTTCCTCCCTGGTGCTCTTTAACCCCATGGCGTTTTGCTTGGCTTTTTCCAGCACATTCCTGTCATCCTAGTATTATTTAAAAGATACTTTTAGAGTGTTTTGCCTGCATATGTATGTATGTGTGTATACACATATGTACCTATACATATATACATACACACATATGCATGCACATGCACACACACACACACATATACATACAGGGTATGTGTGCCTAGTGCCCAGTGTGGTCAGAAGAAGGCCCCTGAGACTGGAGTTAAGGATGGTTGTAAACCATCATGTGGGCTCTGGGAACTGACCCCAGGTCCTCTGCAGAGCAAGGACTGCTCTTAACTCCTGAATCATCTCTTTAGTCTCGATCCTGGCACCGTTAGTTGCTTTAGGCAATGATGAACAGCTGTTTACCATATCAGAGTCCAGAGCTAAGTCTCCTGGTGAGCGGATGCCTGCCTCTCCTCCTGGTCATCCACGTATTTCTCACCTTCCTTGGTGAGCATGGCTCTTAGAAGAAGGCACTGAACTGTGACTTCTGGCCCCCAGCCTCTTTTTCTGATATGTACCAGGATGTCATAAAGCCAGGGGTCTTCCTTCATTTGGGGGAGGCTTTCCCCCTGCCCAGTATTTTCCTATGAGCTCTGACCTGAAGGATAGAAGTTTTCTTGAGTGGGGGCCTTTGCTTTGCTTCAAGTTCCTAATCTGAACATTTACACCCTCATCTGTGCCCAGGTGTGTGCTCCTGCTACAGATGGGCAAGCTCTGAGGGGTGATTTACTGGGCTAGTAGGTGTGTCAGGGGTGATTGCCAAATAGCTGGGAGGAGGTTAGCTCCAAAAAGTATTTCAGTGGACAGTCTTGAGCAGAGCTGGTGGAGGCCGTGAATTCTCTGGGAAGCAGTTAAATGCTGTGCCTATGGACAGTCTTGGGCAGACCTGATGGAGGCCGTGCATTCTTTGAGAAGCAGTTAATGCTGTGCCTGTGGACAGTCTTGGGCAGACCTGGTGGTGGCCGTGCGTTCTCTGGGAAGCAGTTAAATACTATGCCTATGCCAGACAGCAACTCCCTAGAACAAGGGAACAGAAACAGTTTTGACCGGAACTACATCCGTGTGCTGGATGCAAATTTAGCTGCTTGGCTCTGTATGAGCTAAATATTTCTTCTCTTTTGTAGCAATTGCCTCGTAGTCTCGTAAATTCCTGTTCATGGAAGAGGCCATGAACAAAACATGAGCTTTACTTCCCCCCCACGTAATGGACATGTGACAGTATTCAAGCTTATTTTGTCTGCCTTAAGCCAGTAATTCTTGAAAGTCACAGTATGCAGCTGTGTGATTTCCCTGGGAACCGCCCTGCCCTCAGGTCAGTGCTGATTGGCCCAGAGGTAGACACCTGACCTAAGCCGGACCAATTGACGTTGTTCCCTGCGATCTTTTTTCATAATTTAAAATTTTAATTTTTAATAATTAAAATTCATGAATACTGTATATTTATATCCCTTAGCCCCCCTTCCCATGTTACTCCTACTCTCAAATTTATGACTTCTTCCATAATTATTTCTCTCTCACACCCTCACACCATAATGCTTCTACTTAGTGTTACTCATGCAAATGTTTACATTTAGGTCTGACCATCTGGGATGGGACGGCATGCCGGGGAACTCATCCTGGAGAAAGTAGAGTCTCCCCTCTGCAGCTCTTCATTCCCATCTGCATTGCATGTCAGCTGGTGTTGGCAATAGTCATGTGTAGGCATCAATCTCTGTCATAGCTAGAAGACACTATAGCAGCAAGTGTCCTGATCGTCTGGCCCTTGCGTGTTTCAGAGCCTAAGGTGTAGATAGGGGTTGTTGTAGTAGGAGCGGCAGGGCTGCGTCCCCGGCACCCAGCCGCCCGCATGGCTAGCTTATGCCCCGAAATAATTACACGGAAACTGTATTCTTTTAAACACTGCCTGGCCCATTAGTTCCGGCCTCTTATTGGCTAGCTCTTACATATTGATCTAACCCATTTCTAATATTCTGTGTAGTACCACGAGCTGGCTTACCAGGGAGAATCTTAACCTGCATCTGTCTGGAGTGGGAGAATCATGGCGACTCCTTACTCAGCTTCTTTCTCCCAGAATTCTGTTCTGTTTACTCCACCCACCTAAGGGCTGGTCTATAAATGGGCCTAGGCAGTTTCTTTATTATTTAACCAATGACCTTCCTCCATCATTTCCCCTTTTTCTGTTTAAACAAAAAAGGCTTTCATTTTAACATAGTAAAATTACATATAACAAAACAGTTATAAAGCAAGAATTACAGTTACAATACTTATATCTATTTTATCTTTTATCATAACAATGGAAAACTGTAACTATAACTAACCATTCTACAACTCCATCAAAGACTCCAGAAGGATATAATATTACCTAAGTAAACAAGAAATAAGAAACTTCAAACTTTAGAAATGACAGAGACATCTCGCTGCCTGGACAGTCACCCAAAGTTCCTCTGTACCGTTGGGGCATCCATCTTCAGCCTTCAGGCCCATAGTATCCAGCAGACATTTTCATGAAGCAGGAAATTCCAAAGACAGTTCAGTCACTTTCTGCTGTGTCCTGCAGAATGTCTCGTATACTCTTTCATGAATCAGGAACCCCGAAAGACCATCTCACCTTTAGGCAAGTTCAGCAGTCCTCTCTCTGTAGGTTCTTTGTGTCCAGTTTATGCAACAGTCCAGGCAAGAACAGTTTCCTGCCCAAATGGCTATCAAACTCCATAAGGAGCCTCTTCGGTGCCCATCTTCCTCTTGAAGTAGATTGGTGCTGCCAGGAGCAGACGTGTCTCATTATCATGAAAAGCCCTAAGTTATTAAAACATTTAAATGCCATATTCTGCAGTCTTTGAAAGATATGAAGAATGCCTATCTAGCTGAAATATATCTATGCACATCTAGAAAATCTAACTAACATGACTAAAAGCTTGACAATTATCGATGATTATCCATTAACAACCTATATACATTACATTTTTTAATGAACTATACAATCACAATACCTTAATCAAGATTAGAAATATGCATATACATATAACAAAATTGACCTTAAAATCCACACCAATGCAAATTATTCATATCTATATTATATCCCCCTTTAAATGTAAAAGAACATTTATAAACAATATTTGGGAACATGGGCGCAGTTTATTCTCTCCAAACTGCTTCCTGCTGAATGGGGGCGCTGTTATTCAGATCTTTTATGGTGTAACCTGTGTGTCAGGGTCATCTCGGTTGGCAGTTGAATGAAATAATTTTCTGAAGATGTTCACAGCAACCTTTCAGGAGGGCGTGGTCTATCATACCATATCGGGATAGACGCAATCCAAAGAGTCTCATCCTCTGTGAAAACAAAAGAAGACCCTCTCCAAAGCATCATATCCTTAGATCCATATTCCGAAATCATAATACCCTTGTATCCATTTTGGTTTAGCTTGGCAGCCCATATAATGAAATGTCTCTCTGCAGTTAGCTCCTTTACAGTCAAAAATTTTAAAGAAAACACAATAATACAAAGAATCCAGACTCTCTGTGAATTTTCCATTTTTACGTGGCTTATTTTTCTTTATTTCTTTTAATCTATAACTATCTGTACTCTGTCTCTTTAAAGACTTTATCCCCCTTTTTTAAGGGCATTAACTTTATTCTCTCTATATATATATATTTTTTTTTTCTCTCTCAAGCCTACGTACATTCATCCAACACTGTGACCCATAGAGGTCTTTTATGTCTGAATCTGTTTTATTGTGAATCTGTAATTTTTTTTTTTCAGGAGCATTTCTTAAAATGTTAAGCAGTTCTTAAAAACTTAAGTTGCACCATGTAGGGGTAATATGGTACCACCTGTGTCCGGCTCAGTCTAAACCTTAACTGCGCTGTTATTATGGTAATTACGGTAGTTCCTGCCTGAGACCAGCACAGTTTAGTATGGCGGAGTTGAGCCGCTCCTGCCTCAGAGCCATTTGGTGCCCCTGAGCCACACACAGTTCCAGGCACACAGCAGTCCACATTGCCATCAAGCAAGCCTTAGTAGCACTTTACTCCAAATGATCCATTCAAAGACTCTGTCTCCCGCAGGAGCCAGACAGAGATTGCGATGGCGGTGCAGCCCAGAAAGCCGGCATTTTAAAACAGCCAGTTTTTTCCTGCTGCTGAGTCAGGACAATTTCTTTGCCGCACGCAACCCACAAACAGCAAAAAGCTGTCTTAAATTCTCTCTTTCTCCTTTTTAAGCCCTCTCAGGTTTTACATGGAGTTCATTAGCACGTTGGGTGCCACTCTGTTGTAATAGGAGCGGCAGGGCTGCGTCCCCGGCACCCAGCCGCCCGCATGGCTAGCTTATGCCCCGAAATAATTACACGGAAACTGTATTCTTTTAAACACTGCCTGGCCCATTAGTTCCGGCCTCTTATTGGCTAGCTCTTACATATTGATCTAACCCATTTCTAATATTCTGTGTAGTACCACGAGCTGGCTTACCAGGGAGAATCTTAACCTGCATCTGTCTGGAGTGGGAGAATCATGGCGACTCCTTACTCGGCTTCTTTCTCCCAGAATTCTGTTCTGTTTACTCCACCCACCTAAGGGCTGGTCTATAAATGGGCCTAGGCAGTTTCTTTATTATTTAACCAATGACCTTCCTCCATCAAGGGGTTGGGTTGTAGCTGAACTGAGTAGGCCCAGCCCCTGGAATATTTCCTGTGAATACCAGGAAGTTTACAGTTCTTGTCTCCGGTGTCTAAGCTATTCGTAGGAAAAGTGCTAAGTTGGCAATGTCATGGCTTTGCTGTATGAAGGAAACTCGCCGCAGATAAGAATGATGCCAGCAAATAGAAGTGGGGGTGGGGTGGGGTGGAGGATGTTTCCTGTCAGGGCCGGAGGTGCCAGTCCCAGGGCTAAGTCCAGCTCTTGCCTTGCCCACCACATGGTGCCGGAGCTCTGAAGCCTCAGAAACCCCTCTTTTCATTTTCATTTAAACTTCTGAAATGGAGCTGGTATCTTCAGGTGGGTTTGGTTCAGGGAGACCCCAAAAGCTGGTTGAAAATCTTGATGGTTGGGAATTCAATAGTACTTCCCTCAGCTCATACTGGTGTGTAGCCCCACATACACCCCACTCTCTGTGGCGTGAAACTACAGGCACTATCTAAAGGCAACTACCCAGACACTGCAGATACGCAGACTTCCTCTCGCTGGGAATGCCTGCCCTCAACAGAGCTTTCCCGAGGTGAATCCCTTCTTCATACACAGTGGTGCTCTGGGTCTTACCTCTTCTTTCTTTTTCTTTATTTTGTGTGTGCACGTGCACACACACGCACACACTCATATATGTGAATGTTTTGCCTGCATGTGTGTATGTACACCACACACTTGTTTAGTGTCTGTGAAGTCTGGAAGATGATACTGGATCCCCTATAACTGTAGTTACAGGCAGTTATGAGCTGCCATGTGGGCTCTTAGAGACTACTGAACAATCTCTCTAGCCTCTTCCTGTTGTTTAAGGAGATTTGTTTTGCTGCGCAGCTAACTCCCACTTTCTCCCAACTCACCCTGGATAGCAGAGAATCATCTGCAGTCCACTGGCGACCTCAGAACTAGTGGCAGGCACGTCCAGTTGAGTATAGGCAGTTCAAGACAAGTGAAAAAGTAAACTCTTTAGTGTTTCTCAGATGATATGGCATCCAAGATGGTAAAGTAATGCCATTTTTCTGTTTTCCCAGGACCTAGCCCCGTCCATTATAGCAGGTAGTGGTAGATGATTAATTGAATGAGAATTATATCCCCATGTTATAAATGATGCTTAGATGAGCAAAAGAAGGAGTGAGATGCAGAGCTGGGTCCAAGGCGTTAGTTCTTCAGGCTGCTTGCCTGAGATTCACTCCGGAAAGTTTGGGTCACCATAGAAGACACCACCAGCAGCACCACCAGCAGCACCAGCACCAGCAGCACCAGCACCAGCAGTGCCCATCTCTGGGTTCTCTCTTGTGGCCTGCTCATACGCATGCAGTAATGCCTGGCAGAGCACCCTGTTCCGGAAGCTAGTGTTAATACACCCCTACAGGCAGGCTTCACATGTAAGCACAAGTGAGTGTTATTTTGAGGCTGCCTTTTCAGAAAGCCGCGTCAGTTGAGGTGACAAAAATGGGAAGGGCTATGCGTACGTGATAAAATATTCACCGTAAAAACTCATGTAAACTGTGCAGCCCAGAACAGCAGTTTTTGCGCCGGTCCTGACATACACAGATTGTAGCTCTGTTTGCAGATTTCTGGTGTGCATCATGGTCCCCAACAGGAGCCATGATTTTGAGGAGGGTTAGAGTGGACTGTAGTCTGCCTAAAGAGTATTTGGGGTGTATCATATGCCTTAGACACTTTCCATCATTTTGTACTTCTAAATTTTAAAATCCTGTGTCTGGATATGTGTCTGTGTGGGGGTGTGTACATGAGTGTAGGTACCTGATGAAGCCAGAAGAGCACATTGGATCACATGGAGCTGTAGTTTCAGGTGTGGGTACTGGGACCCAAACTCGAGTCATCTGTAAGAGGGGTGCATCCCTTACCCACTGAGCCATACCTCCAGCCCCCATCATTTGCCGTTTTCTATGACGAGTCATTCTCCATAGCAACTGTGCCAGGTGGAACTTTCAGTCACCACAGAAAAGTCACTTCCAGATATGCACCTTCCAGTAATAAGTCACTAGTGAATGTTCTTATTTGAGTTAATTTTATAGCCACATATGGCTAGGAGCTATCATATTGGATACAACATCTCTTTTAATGTTTTTTTTTAACAGTGAGTGTTGATTTTCTTTGTTAAACAGCTGTTGTCATAAAGATAGATACTCTTATAATTTGTTGGAAATAAGTCTACCAACTATAGCTGTAACTTCCCTTGATAAGTATGGAGCACTTCTCAACATACAGTGGCAAGTTTGTTAGCTGGGTGGAAGCAAGCACCAAAGCCCTCAGGCCTCACCAGCCTCTAGGTCCTGGAGTCAGTGTATAAGACTCAGCCATCAATCCTTCAGCTGATTAGTTGAGGCCCATTGCGGTGTGGAACTGACCTACTTTAGGGAAAGTCAGCTGATTGTGGGTGTCAATCATACCTTTAAATTACCCTTTTAGCAGTATTTGGGTTAGCATGATACTTTGCCAAGCAACTGATCACCATAGTATGTATGGACAGGTTGACACAAACTGTGGCACCTCCCTTGTTGGGTTCAGATGGCAGCTTTGAGACCCTGTAGCTGGTGCCCATCTGTCTGTGTGAGCAGAGGCTATGTGTCTCTCTCCCACATTACCCACAGCTGTTAGGACTTAGGAAGTAAGCCTGGAGCATGCCTTGGTTCTCAGCGGTTTCACAGTGGCTGGTACATGTACGCAAACACAGATACCCATTCTAAAACAGAAGAAACCACTAGTCCATTTTAGATGTTCTGGGAATGGTATATGTGCGTGCGTGCGTGCGTGCGTGTGTGTGTGTAATAAAAGTGATTCCTTGGTAGTGTAACCAAAGTTGATTTTGCTTTTATAATGAGTTAAGACTCTTACAAATTATAATGAAATTTCAGAAGACACCTTTTGTCAGACATCCTGCTTCCGTTACCATGGAGTTTATTCTAACACGATAGAAAGTGTTGGATTAAGTTCAACACTTGTCTCAGTCCAAATGTTGGTACTTAGCTCTTGATGCCTACCCAGAAATTTCAAGTGGTCCCTGAAGGCAGCAGAGGCAAGGATAGGGCTGGCACGAGTGTACTTGAAGTCGCACTGGCATCAGGCACATGGCATCTCAGCAGAGGCTGCATAGTGTGAGTGAGAGAAAGACTTCCTGTGGAGGTTCAAGGTGTTCAGGGTGAGTTCGCATTGCTTCTGAGCTCTGGGAAGTCTGTCGGGCTTCCTCTGCTGTAAGGACTTGTTTGGAGGCCTAATAGGATGCATGCAGATGCACTCCGTAGACGAGTTATACAGTGTTAATTGATGTTTTGCCTCATTACGGTTGTTATTGTGCATGTGATAGTCTGGAGCCCCGCAGCCGAGGTGACCAGGTTACTGACGACTTCATACTGATTTGCTCTCAGGCGCCTGGAGACTGTAGCAAGGCATGAAGTTCTCATGATGTCCAGCTGTAGTTGGAGGACGGTGACCTTGGCTGTATGCAGCAGGGGAGGGATGAGTCTGGCAGGATGTGTAGGTCTGGCAGAATGTATGTGTAGGTAGGCAGGAAAGGGAGGAACCGAGGAAGGAGAGACCCATGTCTCTAGATTGAGAGCACAGTGGGCGGTGGTCCAGCAGCGCTACTGCTCAGATTGCAAGGACAGTCAGGACTAAAGGCACAAATGTGGGGTAATTAACGTGATCAGTGCTGCAACTACAGGACTAGAGTCACCCGGCTAGAGTGGGACTGATGAGAGCTGGTGGCCCTGGATGAACCGCGATCAATAGCAACAATGCTTGTCATTAGTATGCACTTGAGACTTGTTCTGAAAAGGTGTTGTATAATCAGATAACTGACAGACAGGACTCTGATTAGCCACAGAGTTGGTCAGACGATTTTCTGAGAAAGAGAAATGGAAGTGTCTGCATGGGGAATGGGAGACAGGAGATCAGGGTTCCTAGGACCAAAAAAAAAAAAAAGTATTTCTTTTTATTTTTAATTATGTGTCATGTCTATGGGTATGTGTGGGTGAGTGCAGGTACCTGTGGAGGCCAAAAGAGGGCATCGGTCCCTGAAACTGGAGTTATAGATGGTTTAAATTCTTATGGTTGGGTGCTGGGGACTGAGTCCGGGTCCTCTGCAAGAGCAGTATGTGCTCTTAACCACAGGCCCATAAAGATTACTGATCTTTATGAAAAGGAAATGCAGTCTTCTGGCTGACAAGATGGCTTATTCTTTCTGGGCAGCCTGCACTGAGCCCTTGGGAAGTATCCCACGGCCTCATCATTCCACAGGAGTCCACCTGTGAATGGGTGCCCGAGCTGCAGTTACACAGGAGATGCTTCATTGTCCCAGGAGGTGGATTCCTAGGGGGCTTCGGATGGAGGGAGCATTTCACTCCAGCAACCCCAGAAAGGGGCGCGAGCTTGCAGTACTGTGTTAGGGTGCATGCTTGCAGTACCGTGTCAGGGCACGTGCTTGCAGTACCATGTCAGGGTGTGTGCTTACAGTACCATGTGGAGGCGTGTGCTTGCAGTACCGTATCAGGACGTGTGCTTGCAGTACCGTGTTAGGGTGCATGCTTGCAGTACCATGTGGAGGCGTGTGCTTGCAGTACCGTGTCAGGACGTGTGCTTGCAGTACCGTGTTAGGGTGCATGCTTGCAGTACCATGTGGAGGCGTGTGCTTGCAGTACCGTGTCAGGACGTGTGCTTGCAGTACCGTGTTAGGGTGCATGCTTGCAGTACCATGTCAGGGTGTGTGCTTACAGTACCATGTGGAGGCGTGTGCTTGCAGTGCTGTGTCAGGGCGTGTGCTTGCAGTACCGTGTTAGGGTGCATGCTTGCAGTACCATGTCAGGGTGTGTGCTTACAGTACCATGTGGAGGCGTGTGCTTGCAGTACCGTGTCAGGACGTGTGCTTGCAGTACTGTTTTGGGGTGCGTGCTTGCAGTACCGTGTTGGGGTACGTGATTAAAGTACCATGTTGGGGCGTGTGCTTGCAGTACCATGACGGGGTGCGTGTTTGCAGTACCATGAGGTGGCACATTAAATCATAACTGATGTTAGAGATAAAAGATGATTTAAAGAAACCTTGTGTTTTTCCCCCTAGACTCTACCCTTTGCTTCCACAGTTACCAGAGTGGGAGTGTCAGGGATGTGCTGCCAGTGTGTGGATATGAGCCTCTACTGAGGCATGTGGGGTGCTCTACTGAGGCATGTGGGGTGCTCTACTGAGGCATGTGGGTTGCTCTACTGAGGCATGTGGGGTGAGACTCTACTGAGGCATGTGGGGTGCTCTACTGAGGCATGCGGGGTGCTCTACTGAGGCATGCGGGGTGCTCTACTGAGGCATGTGGGGTGCTCTACTGAGGCATGTGGGGTGAGACTCTACTGAGGCATGTGGGGTGCTCTACTGAGGCATGTGGGGTGCTCTACTGAGGCATGTGGGGTGAGACTCTACTGAGGCATGTGGGGTGTTCCAGCCTTGTGCTTTCTGGCTGCTCCTGGATGCTCATGTCATGTTTCAGAAAAAATTTCAAGTTTCTGTATCACATCAGGCTGTTACCCATCTTCAGACCTCTGCAGTGGGTAATTTTTTTCTTGCCTTTGATGTAGATTTTTTTTTTACCTTCCTTCCCTCAAATATGTGGTAAACTTCTGTTTATTCTTCAAAGCCTTTCGCAGATTTAGTTTTGGAGTAGATTATATGAAGCGTAACATTGTAAAAATTAAACCAGCCTTTAATGCTTTCAGGAATGGCTTCTTCAGTTCTCCCACAATCCATACCTCAGTCCCGTTCTATTATATAATGACAGCTCAATGCTCACAGTCCTGATCTCCTCCTTCCCTCCCTGCCTGCCTCCCACGTCCCCCAGTGTGTGTGTGTGTGTGTGTGTGTGTGTGTGTGTGTGTGTTGGAGATGATGTCTCACTATGTATCCTAGGCTAGCCTTGGAAACTTTGTGTAACCCAAGTTGGCCTCAAACTTGTAATCCTCCTGCCTCAGCTTCACTAGTGCTGATCAGAGTGTGCTGATCTGGGCCAGTAGAGAGAATGAGTAGATGGTTGTTGAATTCCAGAACAGGAAGTGTAGTCCACCACCATCTCATTCTCAGAGAGCTCACCCGGGAGGAAGGGCATACTCGTACGCATTGAACATGGCTCCCCACTGGACTCTCACTCCATCACTGCAGACATAGCAGTACAGAATACCCCAGGCTAGTGCAGAGGGCCTTACAGCACAGAAGCAAGGCTGTCCTGGGCCACACCTCCAAATTGCTGACTCAGTAGGTCTGTAGCATCTGAGAATTCACACTACTCACATGTTACCAGGGCATACTGGTGCCGGCGGACTTGACTCTGAGAACACAGGATAAATGCAGCCCAGAGTAGTTCAGGGCACAAGAGTCTGGGGTTAGCAGGCACTGAGTGCAGAACCCTCTCCCTTTCTACTGATGACCCTAGCAGTGACATTTGTCTGGCCTAAGAGTCCAGCAGTCATACTGGACACCAGAACCTTTGCTATGCCCTGATCTGCACACTCTCCTTACGTTGTCTGCTACTCTGTTCTCCCGTTTGTAAACACCACTGAGGCACTGAAAGTCTGAACCACCCACAATTTCCTGTCCCACCGAGGAACAGGTCTGGGGCTCCCTGCTTAGTCTTTCTAAAAGTCTTCAAGCCCTGCCGTGGCCATGGCTCCTGTGTGGACTTGTATTAAGAAAAGCCGTTTTCTCTGGCAGAGCAGTAGGCCCAGTAGGCTTTCTCTTTTTCCCATTTTGTCTGGAAGCTCAGAGCTACGGCTTGTGAGCAGCTGCTGTCCTTAGCTGAAGCCCCCTCATTCTTGTGATTGCCGCCTCGTTCTTTTCTTTCGAAAGCTTGCTGCCTGTCTTTCAGAAGCTTGCAAGAATAATTTCAAAACTAGGTGAATATCATGGATTAATGATTGAAAAGAGGGACTTTTGGGTTTCCCCCCTCTCCTCATGGCCTTTGAAGAGTGATTTGAGCCTGCCGAGGGCCTGTGGGTGAACACATTCATAGTAGTGATGGTGTGTACACCTCTGTGTGTGCGCGTGCGCGCGCACAAGGGTGTCCTTCTAGAACAGCTAACATTGGATAGACTGGGGCCTTGTAGAAAAAAAAGAGTTAAAGTAAGCTAGTGAGTCGGGCGTCCCTCCCCCACTTCCTAGCCACCCTGATGTGAGCTGCCCCCTGTTACAAGGGACTAAAACCTCAGACCTCATCAGACAGGATCAGTTGCCTGTCTTCCTCAAGTTGCTCCCCTCAGGTTTTTGTTTATAGAGCAAGGCCGATTCACTCAGTACACGGAGCACAGATGTGTACGGAGACAAGCCTGAGAGGGGCCCGCTTGGTCTCATGTCTGCTTTGACCCAGGCCTGGCTTTGAACTCTGGCTCTCCACTGCACACTTACGACGCTCCACCCCTCAGCCTCGTTTTCCTCGTCTAAAATGGAGACTACGATGAAACCAAACAGCCGTGTAGTCGCCACTGCAGGGTGCAGCACACGGCAGGCCCAACAGTAGGTCCACTACTGTTACTGCTCTGTCTGGCACAGGCTACAGTTTATTCAAAACAAAACCCCAGAAAACTGGAGTGTACGCCTGCAACTGCAGTAGAAGTTTTTCTAGACTTTTCTGTGTGCAACAAGATGACCCCAGGTAACCCAGGAGAGTTGGGATGAGGAGGGCTCGGAGGTCACTCCTCCAGTATCCCCATGCTGGAACTTTTTTCTGATTTTTCATGATAGCTGATGGCTGCAGAACCTCAGTTTCTGAGATGGTCCACTTAGCGGTCATAGACTAACACCTCAGTGGCTCCCAGGCCATCCTCCTTGTTCATTGGTCACACAGCTTAAGCATCCTTGCTGGGGGGCTCTCTGGAAGTCCCCCTTCTACTTTGGGCTGATTTGCCTGGTTTCGTTACTGTTACTTTCAGTTTTTCTTTTGGTGTTCTTCCTACTAAATTCAGCTGCTTGGGGCCATTTCCATGGAGAGGTCCTATGTCACAAGACACCTCCTTTGGGCTCTGGGAGTTAGGGAAATAGCTGCTGGTTCCTTACGTGAACGGGTGCATATTGGGGCTTGGGGAGTCAATGGCCCGCTTCTAGTTATGGGTCAGAGATGGTCTGGGGGTGCCGTGGCTTCCTTCAGACCCAAGAAAGCAGCACTGGGAAGGATGCCCATGAGATTCCCCACCTTAGGCCTCTGCCTAAACTACCGTCTACAATGGAGGCTCTTTGGAGCGTGTGCTGCCCCCAGGCAGCGAGAGGATGCTGTGTGGCCCTGCAGTTTGTCCTCTAGCCTTGTAGGCAGGAAGCCGGTGATGGAGTAGAAAGTATGACTTGCCGCAGGACTTCCTCTTTCCACTTCTCTTTGTCTGAGCTCATTCTCTCAGATCCCCTTCCCAGCCTCGTACAAAATTAAAGTAAAAGGTTCTGGGAGCTGATCAGCTGGTAACGTGCCTTCCACAAAAACATGAGGACCTGGGTTTGGATCCACAGAACTCATGCTACAGGTCTACTGCTGGGGTGCTGGGGAGAGACGGGGGTGTCTGGAGCTGTGGATCCCTGGAGCCTAGACGAGCAGATGAGTTTCAAAAAATAAATATGGAGAGCAGCTAAGGAAAGACTTTTGATATTGACCTCTGGCCTCTATACTCACATGCACACATGTGTACCCATATGTCATACAAATACACCAAAAAGGAATCGGTGGCTCCTTCCTATAATGCCAGCTCTGGGGAAGCATGCTCAGGAGGAACTTTAGACCAAGGCCAGCCAATACTACACAGTGGCACGCTGTCTCAGAAATAAAAACATAAGGGTAGAGATGGCTGAGCAGAAAGACCACTTGCTGCTCTTGCAGAGAACCTGAGTGTTCAGATCCCAGCATCTGTCTCTATCAGGCAGCTCACAGCTATCTGTAACATGGCATGTACACGTGCATGTGTACAGGCACGCACACACACACACAGCACATGCTTCCATAACCAAATGCTTGTCAGGTGGTGGTGGTGCACATTTTTAATCCCAGCACTCAGGAGGCAGAGGCAGACAGATCTCTGTGAGTTCAAGTCAGCCTGGTCTACAGAGCAAGTTCCAGGACAGGTTCCAAAGCTACACAGAGAAACCCTTTCTCGAGAAACACAACAAAGAATCCAACAACGCTTAAGTTTTCCAACAGTGACCCACCAGCACGACTTACCCGTCCAGGCCTCTGCAGCCTGGTGGTCCTTGTGTTTACACTAGGAATGCGCAGAGACCTAGTGCCTGGCCATGCCCGTGTCCTATTTACAACACTTCCTTCTTTTCCTTTGTCCTCCAGGTACAGGAAGCTGCAAGTCGGGGCTTGAAGTTCGTTGGTGCGGTGCCTCAGTACCAGTCCTCTGCGAACTCCACAGGCAGCAGCCGATCAGTTCCTGTTGCCAACAGTGCTGTGGATGCCAGGGATGGGAAACACACCTTTGGGGACCATGCATCCTTAGAAAACGATACCCCAAAGGATATGGATGCCGCCACTGCCAGAGTGAACCAAAGACCAGAGCCCAGCCCAGGCTCCACAGGGGAGGTGCCTAGTGCCCAGCAGCCTGGCATTCCCACTCCCTCAGAAGAGACAGAGGCTGATGAGTTTCCTCTGCGGGAGTTGAGCCCAGCACTGGATGGACCAGACAGTGACCCCTCAAAGGGACATGAAGATCTGCTCTCAAGGAGTAAGTGTCAGCGCCAGGAGTTTTGACCTGCATCAACAGACCAAGGGCTTTTTAGTCCTTCCCAGAGCCTAGGGAGAGAGAAGTTGCACTACTATGTAGACACAGCAGTCCGTTGAACAAGAGAAAGTCTATCTGGGCTGCATAGCTGCTTATTTCCCTGCAGCAGTTGTGGATCATGGGAGGAACAAAGCCCGTGAGAGTGCCTTACAGGGACTCCCAAAGTGGTTTACATGAAATAGTCTCATGCCATGCTGCCATGTGCCAGGTACTTCTCCGCCCTCACAGAGGCAGCATTTGTGGGCCACTCTCCAATGAGCTTGGACATTCCACTTCTGAATGTCTGCCTAAAACAAGAGTGCATGAAAGCTGTGGAGGGCACACCATGCAAGAGTGGTGTGCTGCTTGCTAGGATGCAAACATCCAGATTGCAGGGAGTGTATCCAGTTGACAGATGGGCACCATGGAGAAAATGCTCCATCAGACAGAGGCTACCAGTCTGGGATTTCTTTGTCGGTGGTAATGGCCGTTGCATTGATGACATCATGTAACAGCACAGGTGTAATAGCCAACATTTATTAGTACTTCCTGTGCCGGTCTTATGATTCAGGACTTACCACTTGCAACTGGGAGATGGCACACCTAGCATGGGACCACAGGCGGGGTTGAAACCATCCTTGACACCTGTCTGCTGGGTCTTCCCTGTGTAATACGATAGGGTGGTAAGATTTCCTGAAGCCTTCGGTGGTTTTCATAGTCTCAGTTCTCTACTTTTGGCTGGAAGCCACATCCATTGAGTGAGGTCCTTATGCTAGCAATGGGGTCTCTTTGGCTTTTGGGAGGTGGCCGTGAGTTGTCTGATAATAGAATACACACAGAGCCTCATGAGGGCATCTGCTTAGACCTTTCTGTACCGTGTCTCCAGTGATCATTGCTGCTGTACTAACTAGTGCTTGAAGTTGGCCTCTTGCAAGTGATAAGGGTGTGTGGAGAGTAGGGAAATGGTTTCTTTGACCACATCAGAACTTCTTGAGAAGAAAATTACTAGACAGTCAGTTCCGAGATCTAATTGCAGCGTCACTCCAAAGGAGAGACTGGGGTGCCTCAATTCTGAGATGTAGTGGAGCTATCATTCAGTTAAGACCTTGCTCCTTGGTAAGAGCTGTTCATACGATTTTTCATTCCACCCTGATGGTAGCTCATACTTAGATCCCATGCAAAGCTCCTGAGAAACTCCACGGGGCTGGGGACTGTGCGTGCTGAATTCTGGGAAGGAGGAACGGTGTCTATGGAACCATGAGGAACATGAGGGCACAGGTCAGGCATGAACCCCAGGAGCAAGGGATGGAAGCCATGTAAGAAAAGCAGCACCATGGGTAAGAAGCCAGTGTCTGTGCACACCTTCTATCTAGGTCCGGACACATGTCCTACCTTGTTCTATAAAGGGACTGTAGCTTCCTTTAAAGGCTCAATGTGTGCTTGGTACTAAGGACTTCCCTGCCTAAGCTGCTATTCAGGGCCCTGGCTCCACGGTGTCACCCTCACAGAATCTGACCTTAAGGAGAAAGGAGGCCATGGATCCTGAGAGTCTGTCAGGAGTGCAGAGATCCCTGTGTCATGGAACCCACCTTTGTCCTAGACCCCAAGTCTCTTTGCTTTCTAAGGTCAACCCTTGACCCTGGGAGGCCTCTCCTAAGACCCTTCTCAGATGTCCAGTGCCCTGATTCTTCCTGTGGCTCCTTGCCTCCCTCTGCGACCAGGATTTCCTATGGCTGAGTATGGGAACCTCTCCCTCACAGCCAGAGTGCATGGCCTGCAGCCCCAGGGCTGTGTCCTCTCCTGCATCCTCCTCTCCTGCATCCTCAGGGCCGTGTCCTCTCCTTCAGCTTCTCCTACATCCTCAGGGCCGTGTCCTCTCCTGCAGCCCCCCAGGACCGTGTCCTCTCCTGCAGCCTCAGGGCTGTGTCCTCTCCTGCATCCTCAGGACCGTGTCCTCTCCTGCATCCTCAGGACCGTGTCCTCTCCTGCAGCCCCAGGGCTTTGTCCTCTCCTGCATCCTCATGACTGTGTCCTCTCTTGCATCCTCAGGACCGTGTCCTCTCCTGCATCCTCAGAGCCATGCCCTTTCCTGCATCCTTAGGGCTGTGTCCTCTCCTGCAGCCTCAGGACTGTGTTCTCGCCTGCATCCTCAAGGCCGTGTCCTCTCCTGCATCCTCAGGACCGTGTCCTCTCCTGCATCCTCAGGGCTGTGTCCTCTCCTGCAGCCTCAGACCCTTTGGGAAGTGGCAGGTTAATGCATCACAGAGGCCTCAGCCCAACTGTGAGTGGGAGTGGGATTTCCTACCGATGAGAGGCAAATGCTTGGGCCTCAAAGCCCATTTTAGTCCCCAGATAGGCAGCTACTTCCAGCTGCACATACAGCCCGGGGCCCTGCTCCCCGGATAAGCAGTTACCTCCCGCTGCACATACAGCCCGGGCCCTGCCTTGCAAACAGCTCACAGACCGTCTTGTCCCCTCGCTGGCTTATTCTGTTAGTTGATAAACACGAGTTACTAGCGGAGGGCACTGGTCCAGTTTTCCCATGTGTTGTCTCAATCGCTCCTCACCACAACTGTGACAGGAGATGGCTACTGTGACGCCCATGCTGTAGATAAGGCAAGTTCCCTTCCTGAAGGCTGGACACCGAGGACCCTTTCTCCAGAGGTCATAGCCCTTGCCTGACCCCAGCTTCTCTCCTGAACCTTTTCCTGTGGAGTTTAGCTAATTTCTTCCCTGAGGCCTATGTTCACTGTCCTGTCTTGGAAACATCCACGCAGCACCCAGCACCAGCCTGCCATCCCATACCCTCCTCAGCTTTCCTTTTGCCTTCTGTCAGTCCACCCCCACCCCTCTAAGGGTTTCTGCCAGGTGGGCAACTACAGCAAGACAATTCAGAAAGAATTTCGATGCCCCCTCCCGGTACCTCCCCCTCCTCTGTTAATTGCTTCCTATGTAGGAGTCAGTTAGGAGTGGATCCAGTCAGGGACAGTTCACAGTGGACTTTCACGAGCTGTAGGAAGAGCAGGTGAACTGACCCATCCATACATCATGGTCCAGGAGTTATAGGGCAAGCTGGTGAGCTGACCCATCCCTGCATTGTGGTCCAGGAGTCATAGGGAGAGCAGGTAGGCTGACCCCATCCCTGCGTTGTGGTCCAGGAGCCATACACTTCTTGTTCTTCTTGCTCATTGACTTGTATTTCTCATCTGGGAACTTCCTGTTGTTATGAGATCCCTGTGAAATACAACCCAAGTACCCCTAGCAACACCTTTGCTCAAGAAGCAAGAACCGTCTGGGTGTGCCAGCCAGATTGGGAGTGAGATGCCAGTCAGAGCGGGGGTGGGGTGTCAGTCGCCTTTCTAACTGAGAGGGCTCTTTTCAGTGGCCTTCTAGGCACTCCTCCTGATGTCCCCAACTGTGGTCAGCAGCTTCTACTTTGTGTTCTAGTATGTTAACCACTTACTAGATTTGGGCATGAGCCCATTGCTTGAGAGGTTTGAAAGCTTCTGGGTTCTACCACTCACTGCTGGGATTCTGAGTGATGCACCTGATTCTGTTAGGCACAGAACTTCCTGCGGACGTTGAGAGTTAGGTGTGGTGGGAGGGTCACACCTTGGTGGTACCTGTGTCTGGGTCTCCTTCAGCATGTGTGACTTCATTACCATTGACTGGTAATGCACTTTGCTCTGTGTCCTTTGCTGTCGTGTCAGGTGGCCTGTGCTGGCACCCATGGCTGAGTAGCAGCCTTGGTGGCATATTCCCACCACAGCACCAAGAGCCTTACCGTAAGAGAAGGTTTTCATCTCAGTTCCCCGCCCCCCCAGCCCATGACCTGAGCCACCTGCAGTTCCCACCCAGCTAAGTCTGATTCTTCCAGTTCAGCTGGCTCCCCCAAGTCGGGCTTTTGATGACCACAATTCAGATTCAGTTCTCAATTCTGTTTCTTCCAAACTAGAACTCTCCTTGGAAGCTGAAATCCAACCAGCCCGTGTGGCTCATTGACGTATTCCAGCTCTCTGGTTCCGTAACTGCAGACTAGCAAGCTGCAGGTTTCCGTCTGAACTATAGAGCTCAGCACTCAAGCCCCGGGGTGGGACTCAGAACTGCAAGCCTTTCCTTTGCCTGCTTCCCTACAGACAGGCAAGGACCATCAGCCTGTGATTGGCCAGTCCCAGCCGGGCTCTCCGTGTCCTTCATTTATCCTGCTCAGGTCAATCTCAAGCATGTGAGGCAACAACCATGGCACAGGGACTTTGGTGCGCGTAAGAATCCTAACTGAGGTGTGACGAGGCCCCGCAGGGAAGGAGGACAGACAGTCTGATGCTCTCCGGACTCTCTGCTAGCCTGGTCCTTCAGTCATTCTCAGAAACAGGCCTTCCTTTGGGATTCTCCCACATCTGGAAAACGCTCCAGCTGAGGTCAGGGTAGACTTATAGAGCAGGTAAGGAAATTTAAGCAAACCCGAGGCTCCTCTTCAGAATCCGGTCCCTGCTCACTTAAGAAGTGGACTGGAGTTTGGGGGACATGAGAACTTGACAGCACATCATTTTTGGACAGTTTCTCTTGGTTGGTTTCCATGTGAATGGAGGAGCTGACTGAAAGGGTTGTGTGTCTGAGATCAGGTCTCTCCCAGTATCATCACTGCACTTCTTGGGCTCCTCACGCAGCATCTCCCTTTCCTTCCTGAAAAAAATGTATGTCTCTAGCTTTAGTCCTGCCTCCTGGCGGGGGGGGGGGGGGATGGAGCCTCCTGGAGGGGGTGGAGCCTCCTGGAGGGTTGGAACCTCCTGGGGAGGATAGAGCCTCTTGGGGGGGATGGAGCCTCCTGGGGGGAAGGAACCTCCTGTGGGGGATGGAGCCTCCTGGGGGGGAGGAGCCTCCTAGGGAGGATGGAGCCTCCTGGGGGGGTGGAACCTCCTGGGAGGGATGGAGCTCCTGGGGAGGATGGAGCCTCCTGTGGGGGAGCCTCCTGAGGAGGATGGAGCCTCCTGGGGTGGGGGTGGAACCTCCTGGGAGGGATGGAGCCTGGGGGGGATGGAGCCTCCTGGGGGGGAGCCTCCTGGGGAGGATGGAGCCTCCTGGGGGGGTGGAACCTCCTGGGAGGGATGGAGCCTCCTGGTGGGGGGATGGAGCCTCCTGGTGAGGATGGAGCCTTCTGGGGGGGATGGATGGAGCTTCCTGGGGGGGGGATGGAGCCTCCTGCTGAGAATGGAGCCTCCTGGGGGAGATGGAGCCTCCTGGGGGGGGGATGGAGCCTTCTGGGGGAGGATGGAGCCTCCTGGGGGGGATGGAGCCTCCTGGGGGGGATGGAGCCTCCTGGGGGGGATGGAGCCTCCTGGGAAGGATGGAGCCTCCTGGGAAGGATGGAGCCTGGAGAGCCTAGATGCTGCCTTGTCTGGCATTCCCCCCTCCCTCCTCCACCACCCCAGCCTTCTCTCTTCTCATTTCAGCCTTGTTCCTTTTCTGTTTCATTATGCATTGGGAAGTGTGGTGTTTTTATTGCACCATGTGAGTGGGGATGGCCCTTCTGTGTGTTCAAGAACTAGCAGGTGTAACTTCAACCAAATTCTCACTTCTCCCAATGCAGCAGCTCTGAGTTCTTGCTCAGACTGCATTTGTGCTTAACTGTAACCACCTATAGGGCCTGTTTTGTGGACTAAACCTGCGGGCAGTTCTGGCCAGTAGTGTTTCACTTGACTTTCAGTCCAAGCAGATGGGTGTCTCAGTTGTTTTGTCCCTAATGGATGCACCTGAGGTGAGGTCTGCCAGTGACCCTGGGTCCCTGATGAGGCCCCAGCTGCCGTGTGCTAACCTGCTCTTTAATACGGCCTTCATTTATTTCATCTACTTTCCATCCTCCTCCTCTCTCTCTCTCTCTCTCTCTCTTTCTCTCTCTCTCTCTCTCTCTGTCTCTCTGTCTCAGTACTCCTTGTCCTGTAGGGTGTGCAGAATGTGCAGTGATAGCCAATTTTGGGGGTTTTGAATGAGTGAATTACTAAGTATACAGCAAGCCAAAATAATAACACACACACACAAATAGGTGGTAGGTAGACAGACAGACAGACAGACAGACAGACAGACGGACAGCAAAACACCATTAGGCCAAATGCTTACACCATCAAGCAGAAATCAGTGGAGGAAGTTGAGTCACGCAGCCAGAGTCCCAACCGAGCTTCCTCCCCATGGCTGAACTGGCCCTCACTCCTGTTGCGGACATTTTCCTGTATTGGGATAAACAACAGTAACATCTGATAAAGTTGCATTCTGGCTTCTCTCCAGCACAGTGTTTTCACTCTTGAGCTGTATTGCTGTTCTTTCCTCTCTGTCACTAAGTTGGGAGGAGAGCCCATTCCCAGACAATGTTCTTGGAGGACACTTGACACAGGCATGCTTTGGTGTGAAACAGGGACAGGCAGACCCACCTCAAGAGCTAGCTTCTCTGTTAAGTTCAAACAACCTGTGAAAATATGAGATATATTACAATAATATCAGAGGTTCAGATGGGGTTCTTCTTAGCAGCCTTTATTGAAGACACCTAGTCACCCAGCTTATTCCTGCCCTATCCTCAATCCCTGGTCGTTTCCACATCTCCAGCTGCCTCCCACCATCACGGCATAGTCTAATGATTTGGATCTGCATGCACCAGGACCTAATTTCTGGTACAGTTACGGCATCTTGGGTCAGGCAGGTGGACTGAAAAGGTAGTTGGCTTGGTAGTTGTATACAATCAAATGGCAGTTTCCAAAGCTAGGCACATCTCTGTTGGATGGAATAGCTTGATGAAACTCTCAGTCAGTTCAGCTGTTTATAACAGCAGTTTTATGACTTAGGGACCATACAAGTGCTTGACTAGAGGGGGGGGGGATTTCCTTTGTTCTAGAATGAGTCTCCTACATGATAAACTTTTCAGGGGTCACAGGGATGAATGTGTTTGCTGCTCTTACCTTCTTGCCCTGCATGGCAGTAGAGCAAGCAGGAATGGTTTACCTCTGTGGTCAAGAAGAAAACTCTCTTGTTAAATCCTTTTATTTAAATGAAGGAAAATTAGCCAGTTTAAAAAAATAATCTGTGTATGTGGAGTTGGACCCCTGGATAAGAGTACTTGCTGTACAAGCATGCAACTTGAGTTTGGTCCCTAGAATCCAAGTAAAAAGCCAGGTATGGCTAGGCATGCGTGTAAAGCACCATTGCAGGGTCGAACGGGCAGAGTCTGGGAGTTTGCTGGTCATGCAGTCTAACCCAACTGACAAGCTTAGCCAGTGACGGCATCTCGAGGCAATTGGCAAAAAGGAGCAAAGGACACACACACACGCTCACACACACACACGTTCACACACACGCTCACACACACACGTTCACACACATGCTCTCACACACGCGCTCACACACACACACATGCTCTCACACACGCGCTCACACACACACTTGCTCACACACACACACTCACACATGCTCACACACACACACACGCTAGTACTTAGATACCACCCAAGTGTTACAGTCCTGAAGCGTGGGAGCCTACATCCCGGAGTAGTGCAGGCGTTCCCTGTCGGGAGCACACACATGATTTGTCCTTCTCCCTAATGCCAACCGTTCTTTGTGGCCTTTATGCTTTCTGTTTGAGAGGTGGCAGGATTTTCATATCGCCTCAAATGATGTCTTTGGCAACCAGTGCATATTCCCAGCCAGCCTGTGGAAGTAAAGCCTTCTAAGCTGGGCCAGCTCTGATCGCCTGGGTAAATGAATGGTACAGAAATTGGCTCTCCAGCGAAGATTGAAATTCCAGGTATTTGCTCCTGGCAGCAGTTCCCGCTAACCGTGGCCGGCAGCGTGAACAGCAGGAGCAAATCAGTGGCCAGGGGTGGTGGTGGTGATTATTGATTTCTGGGCTACAAATGAAAGAGCGGAGAGCTCCTAGCTTCACACCCAGGGCCTGCCTGGCTGATTGAGCTGACCCGCTATTCTAGGCAGGAACCCCATTTACTGGAACATGTTTATTTTTACATATCAATGTACTTGATGTACTTGATTGAGTATTATGGGTTTGGCCCCAGGAAACTCTCCTGCAGTTTATAAATATCAAGTTCAGGGATGTTAAAAGCTTCCTGGAATTAGAGAAGTGGTTTTCTTTTTGTGAATCTCCTTTTTTTTTTTTTTTTTTTTGTTTTTTTGTTTTTACAACTATTACATTTACTTTGCAAACACTTATGTACGCATTTCTAGAAATATACTTCCAGATGCTTAACAATGCAAATTAATTCCAATAGCAGTCATCTATTATATCCCGTGTTCAGAACCTAGTCCCACTCAAATGCATAAGGTGGGTTCAGTCTCCAGAACCACCGAAACTGAGCATAGCATAATCAGTTTGAGTTTAGCCTGGGCCGCATGAAACCCCATCTCAAAACAAAACACACCACAGCCTCCATCCAAGCGCGCTTTTGAGTTCCTTGTCCCTTGGAGCAACTTCAGTTGCTGCTAGGAATGGAGTTTTATTATCTGGCAGGAGTGTGGCACCAAGGATTCACAGCTGCTGCCATTTCTCAGGCTCCGGGGAGATGATGCCACTGAACCCAGTTTAGCAGATTCGTGCTGTGGGCTAACTTTTCCCTTCTCCTTCCTTTTTACAAATCCCCACAGAAATGGAGATCTTCGCCTTTTTCAACAGACCGAAGGGCCCGCAGAAGTGTCGGCAGTACTATCCTGTCACCATCCCCCTCCAGGTCTCCAGGAACGGCCGGACAGTGAACAGTCTGGATGCCAGCTGGCTGGAGCACATGAATGATCACTTCCGAAAAGGTGGTGTGCTGGTGAACGCCATCTTCCACCTTGGCATGGCCAACGGTACGGACTGCCCCACAGCCCATTCTAGTCCTGTGACCCTCCCCTTTCCATCACCTTCCACCAGAAAAACTGCATGGTTAATGCACACACAGCCAGCGTTTGATTTCTGATTAACATATCTCAAACAGATCTCATAAAGTGACCTGGTGTCCTCTCAGGTGAAGGTCATGGTTTTGCCTCACTGATGGTAACCTGTATCTTCATGGCTTTTGAAGGTATGACTGCCTGGAACTGTTAATTGCCCCCCTCAGATCATGGCCCTCCAGAAGTGCCAGCTGTCTGTAGACACCATTTAGTCTGAGGTAGCAACAACAGCACCGTGGAGCAGATGGCAGGCAATGGTGGCAGCGCCTGGCCCCAGTAGCTGCACTGGGGCACAAGCCTCCTGAATCTCAAGTGCTCAGTACTGTGCCCCAGAAGTGGGCTCATCATTGGGGCTTTGTGAGTGGAATAGCACCCGTGATGTCAACTTTGGAGGCAGAGGGAAAGTCTGTCCACAGCGCTAAAGGGTTTTGAGCCTAGAAAGGTTTGGGGTTAACATGGTGGTGAATGGAGTCACTTTCAGAGACAAGGAAGCAGTTTGGAGTGTGGGGCTGGCTAGCCTGCCAGCGTGCGTATGTCCTGAGGGTTGTGAGTCCACAGGACTCCTAAGAAAGTGAGATGGAGCACAGAACTTGTAGATCCCCGCAGAACCTGTCGGGCTTCTGACGGCAGGTGTGATGGCATGTAGCTTCTCGGGCATTAGCAGGGCCAGGAGTGGAGTCTGCATCCTTTGTTATTTGTGCAGAGCCAAACAAGCATTCTTAGGATAGAGATTGTGTTGTTCTGAATGTGTGGGCTCAGGCAAGTCTTAATTTTGGATGCGGGGTCCCTGCCATTCCTTTGTGACTATCAGTGATACTGTCAACAGGTTATTATAGCAGCAGCAGATGGTGAACAAGAGAATGACATTAAATGACTGAGTGACCTAGGAAAGCATCTAGAAAATGCTGCCCAGTAGAACTTTCTCTGATGGTAGAATGTTCTGGATTGTTCCATCCCCAGCCACCAGCCGTCTTGGGCACCTATGACCTAGAAACTGAATTTTTCAATTTATTTCACTTTCATTCATTTATATTTGAATAGCTATGTGATTTAAGAACGCAGTTTTAAGGACACATGTTGGTAACTTCCATACCCCAGCAGCAGATCTAGTAACCCCTTGGTATGCAAGAAGCCCTCTTGTTGGCTCCAGTGTCCACTGAAGGCAGGGGTTGTCACGGCTGTTTGGAGGGGCACGGTGACACCAGTAGCAGGAGGTACGTGAAGTATGTGTTCCCAGTCCAGTTTATCAGTCCTGGGGATGCCAGAGAGGACCCCTCAACTCCTGCTTTTGTAGGGACCCTGGCACTTAGATTGGCTCAATAGCTGTTCTTTTCTGTTGTCTGGGCGAGCAGGCAAGCTTTCCATTTCTCCTCAGCAAACCTCTGACTAATTGTACTAACATCTGAAAGATGCACAGCTGGTAGCAGCTGCTTAGGAGCTGCTGGGTAACTGTTTTTCTTTTCTTAGCAAAACTCGGGTATCAAAAGGATTGTCTTTGGCCCCATCATCTGAGCCCAAGAGAGAACACCGTGCAGGCTCCCAGAGCTGCTGATTGTGTCCTAATGATGGCTTGAAAGATGAAAGCTGAGCCCGCCTCTCAGCTCTTCCCTCACCCGGCTCGCCAAGCCTGTATCACAGAGCACAGGGATTTGCCGGGGCTTTAGGTTGGCCTCCCACTTGCAAAATGCTGTCACTGCCTCCCTTGGCTTTAGTTGCATCAAAGGAGAGTTTTCCGTCTTTGAAGACAAATTGTCAAGTGTGCCCTGTGACCACAGTCCCTGCAACCCACACCGCTGCAGTGGAGGCTGCCCGGCAGTGCTGTGAACGCCTGGGGCCGTACTCACTGGCAGGAAACTCAGGCTTGAAACCTGCCTTTCACCTGTGCCTTCTGTGCACAGAGGGGTAGGGTGGCCTTGGTGGCTTAGTGATGAGGCTGACTCTGCTCTAAGAATGAAGGTCTCCACGGGCCAGGGAAGAAACAGGCACCTGACCTTTTCCCAGAATTAAAAAGAAAAGACTTGCTGAGCATCCTTGCCAATAACCTGGCGGGGGGAAAGCCAATCTGTCATGACTTCTAAATGGGTATTTACAATTCTGTTCAAAAATATTTTCCACGGAGCTATAAAATTAGTAAAAGCTTTGTCCTGCAAACAAGGTCCGGCCTCAGTGGAGACACTCAGTGGCTCCACATCTATTTTTACCTCTCAGGATATGAAGGCTTCATTCAACGCCAAAATTTGGGTTCCTGTCTGGGTTTTTTATTAATATCCAAATGGGCATGATGCCACCCAGGAGTCTTAATTGGGTTCATATTCTGGTTCACTTAGAGAATTAAAAGGTAGGAATTTAAGGACACAACAGGAATTTAAGGACACACACAGCAGGAAAGATCTCCCATGTAGCCGACAGAATTAACAGTTTGAAAAGAGCAGGGGGAGCTTCTGCTGATAGAGGAAGAAGCACACAGGGCAAAGCCCACAGGAAGACCCTCTGCAGAGCAGAAACCCAATCTAGACTCCTTGAAGACTGGGGTTTTGATGGCCAGTGAGATGTCCTCATCCCCTTGTTTAAGGCTGGTCAGTTTAAACAAAGACAAAGTTGTGATGAGCCCACAACTTAGAGGTAAGCATGACCTTATGTGGCCTTGATGTTGTGAGGCTGGGGGCAGGGCAAGTAAGCCGGGTCTTTGGCTGAGGTCAGGGGTGTAGGGAAAAGGAACATGTGCTATCTTTATTATTATTATTTGTGACCTGTCCTACCTGCCTGTTAGGGACCCGCCTAACTCCAGTCCCATGGGCACATGGCAGGGGAGGAAATGTGAGGGTGATGGCCCTTTCCCTGTAACAGCTTCTGGTTCTAGAAGCAGCCCTGTGAGCTGGGGACTGTTGTCTTTGTGGACTGGCTGGGGAAACGGGAGTTCTTCCGGCTGGGAAGTGTCGAGGGAGTGGGAAGAAGGAAGAAAACAGGAGAGGACTGGGACATGGCAGGCATCTTGGTGGGAAACTGTCCTACCAAATGCAGTCTGGGTGGCACTTGGGGTGGAGAGAGGAGGGCCCTAAAGTCACCAGAGAGAAGGGCAGGCATGAAGCCCAGGGCTACCTTGCAGTGCAGGCGGGCCACTGGGGCTCTCCAGCCAATGAGCCTGTTTCTAGAAGGGTGAAAAGGGACAGCCTTGTGCTGAGCTGGCTGCCTGGCGAGTTGAGTGGTTTCTAGGAGCCAAGGGCAAGGTCAGGGGATAGCTGGACATTTAAACATAAAGACACTCAGGTAGCTGATGTCTTCTCTGTGACTCTGAGCCTGCCGTGTCCCTGTCACTCTCAGTAGGCCCTGGCGCCGGGCCATCACTACTCTTGGAACTCACTTTGCTGTCACGGCCCTGCATTTCTTGCTTGTTTCTGGTGATTTCCTCCTGTAACCCCTGGCATTCTCTCTGCATCTCCCCCTCTTCTCCTCCATGGCCTGTGTTCTGCCCATCCCTATCCTATCCTTGCCCTCTCCTGCCCTGGCAGTCATTAGTCCCTTTGTTTCAAAAATAGCTGTACTTGCTGATTATTGGAGCCAGAATCCAGTCCAGCAATGCACTGGCCAGGGCAACTGCGTCTGCACTTTTGCCTGAAGAACTTTTTTATCCCCCTGCCTGCTGCTAGAAGGGAAGACAGCTTCGTGTCCACGGAAGAGCCTACAGTACCTCTTGGTATCTTTCTTGTCTGTTTTTCTAGTCACTGTTTCCTATAAATTTGAAGGTAATTTACATGCTGGTTAAATGAAGACTTGACTCAAATATATTCTAGGTCGTGTGTTCTGTCCACACAGGGTTCATCTGTTTGTTTGTTTGTTTGTTTGTTTGTTTGTTTGTTTGTTTTGGAGATGGGGTTTCTCTGTGTAGCCCTGGTTGTTCTAGAATTCACTCTGTAAACCAGGCTGACCTCAAATTCAGAGATCTGCCTGTTTCTACCTACTGAGTGCTAGGATTAAAGGCATGCGCCACTGCCCAGTGACTAGGGTCATTTTAAATGGGTGTGTCTCTATTCCTGCATCCCTCCTGCTTTTTAAAATTGATTTATTTTATTTTATATGTATGAGTGTTTTGCTGCATAGAGGCCACCACATCTATGCCTGGTGCTTGTGGAACCTAGAAGAGGGCATAGGATCGCCTGGCACTGGAGTTACAAAGGGCTATAAACCACCGGGGGAGCTAGGAATCAGAACCAGTTCCTCTGCAGGAACAGCAAGTACTCCTCATAGCCGAGCCATCTTTCCAGCCCCCATCTCTGGTTTTGAAAGATTAAATCATCTTGAGATTCTAGATAACTTTGCTGTACCCCAGTCTGCGTTAGCCAGGTTTCTCTGAAGAACTGATCAGTCAGTTGGTCAGTTTAGCTCAACAATGGTCGTTTCACAGCAGGAAGACAGAGAAGTCACTACTTGTTCTGTCCAGGATGCTGGCTGGCTGGATGTCTCCCCATTTGTCCAGTCTATGAGGCTGGTGTCTCCTCCTTCCTGCTCTCCGGCTCAAGTCCTGGGAGACTTCTGGAGAGCTGCTAGTTTCCAGTCCCTGGTGTTCTGAAGAAGTTGAGTTCAATGCAGGCTGCAACAATAGCGTAGATAAACTTGCCAGCAAAAGTAACAGGCACATGGCAGACAGGCTGCCACCAAGAGGTGTAGCTGGGATTTAGGATCAGCCTTCTTGATCCAAATAACCTGACTAAGAAAATGCCACACGGGTGTGCCCAATAGCTGGGGTTTTAGCTGATTCCAGATGTCAAGTTGATGACCAAGATCAGTCAGCACAAATAAAAAAGCCAAACTCAGTCCTCTGGAAAAGTAGAAATTGTCCTCTCAGCCCCTCATTTAACTTCACACATACTTTAACCCAGCACCCAGAAGGTGGGACTCTAAGTTTGAGCTCAGCCTGGTCTATAGAATCAGTTCTAGAACAGCCAGGGCTACACAGAGAAACCCTGTCACAAGCAAACATTAGCCACTCAAAGCAATGGTGAACCCTAGTCACCTGGGGCTGGCGGGCCACACACATTAGAAATACGCACACTGCCGTAGCTAGCTCTCCATCACTGTCACACCCCTATGTAAAGCAGCATCAACAGGAAAGATGTGTTGCAGCTTGTACTTTAGAGGTCTCAGTGTGTGGCTGACCACTCTGAGGTTGCTGGGCTATTGTGAGGTCAGGCTCATTACATAGATCATGACCTAAAACTGTTCCCCTCGTTCAGCTTAGAATGTCTGGGGACACGATCTGCATTTATAGGCATGGCCCTAGTCACCTACCTCCAACTAGGCTCTACCTCCTCAACCTCCCCTACCTCCTAGAGATGCCTCATGTTATGACGTAATCGGTGGATCCATCCATCGACGAAGCCTCAGCCTCTGGAACCCAGCTGCTTTCAGAAGCCCAGAAGACAGCAATCAGACCTTCAACAACTGAGCCTTTAGGGAACATGTCACATCGAAACTTAGTACATATCGTCCAAAGAAAATGCCGATGTGTCATAAATACTCTATACAGATATCTTACAGACCCTTACACAAGGGCCTGCACCCTGAACCATCAAAGCAGAGAGAGTACGGTGCAGTTCACGCCGACAAAGCATGAGGATCTTGTGAGCCTAACCCATGGATGATGGTGTTCCCGCAGACACCATTTGGTGCATTGTAGTGGCTCCGTGAAGATTTCTTTATGTTGGAAGTAAACTACATTTCAGATGTAGTTTGTATTGCCAATATACATAAATACAGACAAATCATTTTAAAAAAACAAGATTTATTTTAAGAATATGTGTGTGTACATGTATGAGCGCAGGCACCTATAGAGGCCAGAGGCATGGAATTCCCTGGAGCTGGAGATGCAGATGGTTGTGACGTGGGTGCTGTTAACTGGGTGGCCTTGGTGGTTACGTGCTGAAAGTATGATGGGCTCGCAGACCTCTGGAGAATCTAGAGAGAAACTGACCCGTGCCTAACAGGTGCCTCACAAGCCTTTCACTTGTCATCTTGAGTTTTTTCTAGAATCCCCTGGGAGATGTGGCTCTGGGCCACAATTAACTTAACTGAGGCCGAAATACCATTCACTGGGTTAGGGTCCTTCCTAGACTGTATAAAATGAAGAGAAAACGAGCTGAGCAGACCTCCATAGCTCTTTGCTTGTTGACTATGGATGGATGCAATGCGAGCATCTGCCACAAGTTCCTACAACTATGACTTCTCCCCAGGGACGAATGGAGCCTTGAGCCCTCTCCACTAAGCGCTCTTGTTGGTGTGTTTCATTATAGCAGGACAGTGATTAAAATACTTCCCCACCTGGCGGCAAGGCATTGAGCTTGCAGGCTAATCCCTGCAGACAAAAGAGGGGTGATTCCTTCACTAAAGGTCAGAAGAGTGAGCACAGGAAGGTGGGCAGGCCCAAGCAGCAGGAAGGACTCAGGGTGTCAGAGAAGGCAGCAGAAGTAATGGGGCTTTGTTCAGCGGTGATTATGTTCGCAGTAGGTCACATGATGGTATGACTACCCGTGCAGTTGTGGTTACTGAGTTAGCTATAGAGTTAGCTGGGGCTATTCCTGGAGTCAAGATAAAGCATCCAGTGAACAATAGAAAATTCTCTGAAAATGGATAGAATTTGACACTCCACTTTAGTGTAGATAGTCGAGACCTGCCTTGGTTTGTTCAAAGAGCAATCAAATAACATTTGTTTATAAACCTGCAAAGATCAGATAAGCTGCTTGACTACTTGGCTGGTATGCATTCCAGATAGTTTACCGGCCAGTACCACAATCTGAGCTTGGAAGTAAACTTGACACTTAATGTCTACAGAAGAGAATTGAGCCTAGAATTTATCTCTCAAAATGGTGTGGCTGATTTTTTTCCCATGTCCTTCTTGTAAATCACAAGCTTGGAATGTTAAGGTGGCCTTTTGCCAAAAGACCAGCATCAAATATTTATGTAATACCCCGGCACGTAGCTTTTTGTGCACCATAGGGAAGCATCTTTAATAAAAAAAACACAGTGATGGCAGAATGTTTTCCGTAGGCGGAGGCCGGTTTAACCTTTACACATCAGGAGTCTTCACTCTGAAACGGACCCTATTTACACCCAGGTTGGCACACACTTCAGGGAGGCTGGGCAGTGGAGGTAATGAGGAGAGGGGACAAGCCCATCAGAGCAACGACTCCTTACAAGTCCGGCTGTCTGTCTTTCCTTGGTGTCTGCCGTTACAGATGACCAGGTTTTCACAGCTCTTCTGAAATTGCTTTGTTGTAGGCAAGTAGGTAATTCAGCTTTCTATACTCAGAGTCGCAAAGCAGAGCAGCAGGCATGGGTCTAGAGACAGGCAGTGGCTGGGGAGGAAGGGGCGGGAGCCAGACATGGTGGGAAGGACCATGTTCCTGCCCTCTACGTTGGGGGTCTCAGCTCAGTCTTGCTGCGCTCTTGGCGGACTAAAGGCCAGCTTATGGTTTACGTGGCAATGGACATTTTGTACTTACAGCTCAGCAGGTGCATTTAGAGTGTTTTCCATTGAGAAGATGTAGGTCGAGGCTTTGGACATTGAATGGCTGTATCCCCCAATATCCAAAGCTCAGGAAACTCCTCAGGTGTTGAGATTTGCAGACACTCATGCCCTTGTATAAAATGGCTTAGTGATTGCATATAGCCTCCTGTGTACTTTAAATCACCACAGAATGACTTACAATAGTTAATTCAGCGTAGATGCTGAGTAAATTGTTTGTTATGCCATATTGCTTAGAGAATTGCAAAAAGGGGTGTTCTGTCCAACACAGAATTTCATGTTTTCCTGTATGCTGTTGATTGACTCCATAGAAATGGACCCTGTAGAGTCAGAGGGCCACTTCTGACATTTTCTTGAGGTCTAGAGGAGCTGTGAACTGTTCTGTAAGGCCTTTGAGGAACTATTGTGTGTCTGCCATTGTTGAACACCCATAGATGGGGACGCAGAAAGCTTTATTTTAAACATGGTAGGTGGCTTTCCTGTGGCAGGGGCTCTCCCCTGGGAGTGTTACTGAGAACTTAAAACTGAGCCAGACTTTGGACCATGCTTGTCCTGGGCCCCAAGGTTTACACGAGGCTGTTCACCCAAAGGGCACCACTCCCTGGTAGGTCATCTGTGTCACATGTCCCTTGGAGACCAGTGAGCTAACACTCAGGGGCAGCTGTCATAAAGCTCCAGAGAGAACCAAGCTTGCCAAGGCTGTCACATGGTTGATTCCCAGGCTGGGGAATAAATAGGAAGTCCGAGTGTACAGTTGGCTCACTTGGGGAACTTAATGAAAGTGGAGTGTTGTCAAGGCTGCAGGTACTCCAGGAATCGCTCTGGTAACCATCATTCAATTCAGCTGTCCGGGCATCTTTATCATCCAAGATAGGACTGCCCCCAAGCTGTGCAAAGTACACTGGTTTCACTTCATCTAGGTTGAGCACTGTTAATCACTTACTGCCACGGTAATGCCATGGAACAAGGCATTCCCAAACTCACTGGTTTAAGAGTAGCGGTTTATTCCATTGGGTTTTCTGGATGGCTGGAGCCCTGTTGTGATCCCACCAAGCTCACTCCCAGTCTTTTGATAAGCAGGCTCCTGCTGGATCCACTGAGGCAGCCCTGCTCCATGCGTCTTTCAGAGTGGTAACGGAGACAGGAGGTCAGGTTCAACCCCACATATGGGTTCAGGCTCTGCTTCTCACCTGCCATCATCCTGGAGACGTCTTATTACTGTTCATTTCCCCCCCCCCAGCCACTTGAATCCAAGTCTCTTCTTAGGGATTCTGCACTTCATCTGTCATTGGCTGCCCCAAACCACTGAGTTTGCCTGCAGGCTGTCCCCTTTCTGTCAGGAACTCAAAAACCATACAAATTCACACCACCTGCTTGCTTATTCCGTTCATATCTGTCTTCATGTCCTTTCCTGCTGAGGAAATAAGATACCCGACAAAGCATCCGAAGGTTTATTTGGCTCCCGTCACAGGTTACAGTCCATCACAGGCAGTCAAGATAGCAGGAACTCAGCATGCATCTGTGCTAAGAGCAAAGAACAGTGCATATTCAGAGCATGGTCTGCATTGTCACACGCAGGATTCCTAGAGAGTAATGTCACCCACAATGTGCAGCTCTTTCCATCTCAGTCATCAAGCTAATGTCCTAACAGCCACCAGCTGACCTGGTCTAGGCAAGCCCTGACCGATGGGAGCCCTGGTCTAAACCATCACGCCCATGGCCGCCAACCTCATTCCCTCGCTCCACTTTAAATTTCTGTGTCTCAGTTCTGACATTCTGTCTGTCTTCCCGCCACACGATGAGCTCTAAGGTTGCAGGGACTGTATTCTGCTGCCCATGAGGCCCCCGGAGTGCCAGGAACAGATGTCAGAATGAGGGGAGAATAGGGGCAGGTCCTTCACTCAGGAAGCTGAGTTCTGTTGTGTTCTGTCCCTATTCGTTCTAAAATTCTGAGCCTAGTTCTGCCTTCAGGGACCATTCATACAGGCAAGAGAAAGGGGAATTATTCCCTCTGTATCATCTGTTTACTCATTTTACACCTTTTATTAGTCTTACAAGGGGGAGTGTGAAAATAAAGTTATACTTAATTCCACCACTCATGGCCACCTTTGATATCTTACGTATTTTGTAACTTTGCGACTGGAGAGAGGGTTCCACAGCCAGGAGCAGTCATTGATGTATCATGAGGACCTGTGTTGGGGTCTGGGCACTCATATCAGCTGACTCACAAATGCCTGTAACTCAAGCACCAAAGGCCCACACTCTTTTGGCTTCTGTGGTCACCCACACACATACATGCACACATAGACACACAAATAATTTTAAACATTTACAGTTAGCCCAAGTGGTACTTTTGTCTCTGTGGTTTTTCTCCATAATATTCTTAAGTATTCTCTGATTAAGTTCCTTGCTATTTTTAGGAGAATAGAGAATGTAGCCATTTCACTAATTTTCTATGATGACTGTTTTGCTTGTTTGTGTGTGTGTGTGTGTGTGTGTGAGAGAGAGAGAGAGAGAGAGAGAGAGAGAGAGAGAGAGAGAGAGAGAGAGAGAGAGACTGTGTGTGGGGGAGTATGTACAGGTGGTTGACTTCAACTGTCTGCTTCTACCCATCTCCCCATTTTTTGAACCAGGGCCTCTTCCAGAACCCAGTCTTGCCATTTTGACTAGGCTGACTTCCCAGCAAGACCCTGAAGGCACTTGCACTTTTCAGTGACTATTGAAAAGGGACTTTTGTAATAAGATAGATCATAATAATGTTAGTTTTCTTTGTCCCAGAGAGTGAAGGGGCAAAGCAGAAAGCTGTGACTCGTGCTAGCATTAGTGGAAGTGCCAGTTTTTCTAGCAGTCACAAAGAAAAGCACTCGAAACTCTCAACACATAACAATCCGCAGCTTTCATGTTTTCCACAAATAAAATTAAAAGGACAGCAATAGGAGAAAGTTATTTGCATTAGTAAAAATAAATAAAAGGCTACACTTAATATTTTTTATTTATAAAAATTTTATAAATATCTAAAAGAATCTAAAATTCCAATAACAAAGAACAGAAACTAGATATTAATTCTTTATGTCCAGTAAATATTGAGAAGTCTATTTCTTTTGTTGATCAGACTGGCAGATTTTGAAAAGAAAATGTTTAGAACCCACAGAGGAACACTGATTTGGTTTGAATTTTAGCTGCACCACTTCCTGGAGAGCAGTTTAACAAGGTCTGAAGTGGCTACCCCAGAAGACTCATCCTGACACCCCATCTTATTTCTCTTAGTCTGTCATAACAATGATCAGTGCTCTCAAGACTTTTTCTCTATAAACATTATTTGCAAAATTACTTAAAAACAATATAATACAAAAAAAAACTAAAAAAGGGTGCTACAGAAAGTTTAGTGGGTTAAGTTCTTGCTAACCAAATTTGAGGTCCTAAGTCCAGATTCCCAGAATGTACATAAAGGCCTGGTGGGGGGTATGTTTGTAAGCCCACAAGGTAGGTGGCTTCAATAAGTAGACATCTGTGTGCCCCTCCCATTTATTGAGGCTAGAAGCCTATGACCCAAAAGCCAGCAAGTTCTGTTTCCAGTTGGAGCTCTCTTCCTGGCTGGCTCTCCCACCTGGGAGTAGGAAGAACAAGTAAAGCACCATGGGGTGTCTTCGCTTCCAGAGACTGAGCTAAGGTTAGGGCTTCAGCAGGTTATTGAGACTCGGCAGTGGAGACTGGGCCAGGGTTAGGGCTTCAGCAGGGCATTGAGACTCAGCAGTGGAGACTGGGCCAGGGTTAGGGCTTCAGCAGGGCATTGAGACTCAGCAGTGGAGACTGGGCCAGGGTTAGGGCTTCAGCAGGGCATTGAGACTCAGCAGTGGAGACTGGGCCAGGGTTAGGGCTTCAGCAGGGCATTGAGACTGAGCAGTGGAGACGGGCCAGGGTTAGGGCTTCAGCAGGGCATTGAGACTGAGCAGTGTTGGCAGAATAGATTGTTTCACAGACAACTCACTAAATGGGACCCTTGCTTGGAGTCTGGCCACCGGCATCTAAATTGATACTCTTTCTCATCGTCTTGTCTAAATGAATGCAGACGAACCGCACCACACCCCAGAAGAAGGGGAGGCACATGTTCTGCAGGGTAGAGGCTCTACCCTGTTCCTTGAGACCCCATCTCTAAGGCATTCTCAAATGACACTGGCCATCCCAAGTAGGCTTGTTGAGTTGTGGAGTACACAGGAACCACATTTTCAGGGCTAAATCATTTGGGAAGCTCCCCCCAAAGCAGCTCTTGACAAGGGCTACCAGAAGCATCCTTAGTACATCAACCACATGGCACCCCCAATGACCCAGAATTAACGCATCCACAGCACAACTGACAAGCTTAGATTTGGCACATTGAGTCTATACAGCCTTTTAAAAAAAATCCCATTTACTTAAATATAGTTTTTCTCCAAAATCTGTGATTTGCCCTGGGTGAGTTCTTCCCGGTGCATCCTGACCCCGGAGCATGAACAGGAAGGTAAGCCTGTGAATCTGACGGTGATTGCCGACGATGAAATTTGGGCTCATAAAATCAAGGATATTATTCAAAAGCGTGAGGTAATTTAGTCTCATTCATTCTGGTGGGGCTAGACTCTGCGGCTGTGTATGCCGTCTTTAATTAACATTCTGAAAAGATGTTCTGATTGGGATTATTAATGAATGCAGTGAAAATTCTTGCTGTTTGTAAGACTTCTGCCACAGACAGCTCAGACACCCCACAAACCAGCTTCTGTTGTTCTTTCCAGACGCCTTCTATGGCCTGACAGATGGAGTATTCATCTTTGAAGCTGTTTCCGCAGAAGATAGCAAAACCACACAGGGCTATGACGCTATTGTTGTGGAACAATGGACAGTCCTGGAAGTAAGTGCCGTACTGCCTCTGGCTGCTTTTGTCTGGGGAGAGATTGTTTCATGATTTGCTCCAGCTGACTGTGAGGCTGGTGCCCGGCTGTGCCTTTCTTCTGAAAGGGGGTTCACCTGGGTAAACCCTATAAGGACCCTCTTGATCCTCTTATACCCTGCCCCCAAGCCGGGGTGGACTCCACGTCTCTCTCTACAAGAAAAACACACATCCTTGCGTATATCATACGGCTGGGTGGAAAGAGGGTTGCCTTTGGTTAATTTGCATATTGCTGTAAACACAAGGGTTATAAAGCGGAGCTCCTCATGATACTGTAAGAGGGAGAGCCAGTGGTTGGTTGCAGAGGTATAATCTGGCCAGCTCCTGCAAGCCATCCTTGGAAGAAAAGAACAGGAGCTCTCTGCTCAGTGAGCAAATGAGGCAAATGTGTTTTCACAATTAGGGTCTCTTATATTTGAGAAGTAATAACCATGAGGCCACTTTGTGACTCTAGGGAAGAGAATTCTCAATCCATGTCCTCGGAATAGCTGCCTTCTCTCTAAGGTTTTCTGGATTTTCTCCAGCTGTGAAGCATGGATGTTCTAATCCAGTCTCAGCTCTTGACTAGACCGGCATTTCTCAAGGGTGACTTTTGTGGTGGGGTAGTGTGTGCTTTAACCCCAGTACTCGGGAAGCAGAGACAGGCCAGCCTTGTCTTCAGAGGGAGTTCCAGAACAGAGCTCCAAGGCTACAGAGAAATCCTGTCTCAAAAAACAAATCAAAACAGAACAAAAAAAAAAAAAAAGAGGAAGAAGAAGAAGAATGACGTTTGTGGAAGACTTTTGTGGAAGTCACATGCAGAATTTCTCGAGCGCAGATATATGGGACCCACCCTGAAAGTGCACTTTCAGCCCAGATCACTAATAACAAAACACCAAAGACAGGATTTTGTAGCATTTGGAAGACGGGAAAGTCCAAGGTCAGGGTTCCCCCCACCCCCTGCCTGGTTTCTGTTCCAGGCTCTGGCCTGGCTTGTGGACAACCACTCACTCAGAGGATGGCTACGGGCTAGAGTCAGTGAGCCCTCAGGTGTCTCTTAGGACATTAATCCTAATGGGTCAGGGACCCACTCTTGGGACCTTATTTAACTATAATTGCTTCCTTAGAGGCCTGTCTCTGCACTGAGGGTAAATTCAGTTAGGACACAAAATATTCAGTCTCTTAACAGCAGTGAGGCCGGCCCCAAGCATTTGTATTTATAATGCCCTGGTAATGAGTCGCTGCCGGTGGCTGGAAGATGAAACTCCAGGCTCTCTACCTGTGAGTCTGTCCAGCTGAGCACAGGATTGCAGAAGGCTTAGCCCCCTGAAGAGGCTCCATTGAACACCCACCCAGACCCATAGGCAGCCCATCTCAGGGACACGCACATATGGGTGTGTTGGAAGCCATCCACACCACCCTGAGTCCAGCTACATCTTCTCCTTTCCATTTGGCCTGTAAATGCCTTGTTTTCCCTCAGGCCTGGACAGGTACCCGAATGGTGCTGGGTTTGGAATTCAAGGGGACACACTGAGGCTGATCATCCTTTTGGATAAAGCTTTACTGGAATAGTCAGTAACACCACAGACATACATGCCCCAGGTGGACAGCTTGGCAGGGGCTCTGAGGAGAGTTCAGGCCCATGAGACAGAGTGGGGTCTGTTTGAGAAGGGAGAGGTGTCATGGCGTCTGGTCGCCATTGAGTGTACTGCAGTATGTACCTGCGGTCGGGCTTTCTCTACTTCTTGGGCAGGAGGGGGAAGTATTGCAGTGCTGGGAAGAGAGGAAGGTATCTTGCTGATGACTGACTTAGAGAGTTAGGAGGAGGGCACATTTATTAACCATGTACCCATTTTATTAGTGGGGGGTAAGAGCACTGGTAGTCTTCAGATATCTTGGTATCTAAAGGTGGCTGGTGCCTGTAAACTTCCTTGGGGAAGTGAGAATTGGGTTGCCATTTCTCCTAGAATCCTGGCACTGACGTCTGTTCGAGTTAAGAGCCTCGCGTAGGCTCGTCCGGGACTTGACATCTCCTTCACTGAAGCTCTGAGAGAGGCTGCCGCAGGTGGCTGTGATCTGACCCCCCCTCACCCCCCCCCACACACAGCATAGCAGTTCCTCTCAGCTTCCAGTCGGCCCTGTTTTAATGACAAGCACTGTCCTCCCAGGCTTGCCTCTAACCTCCTGGGCTCTGGATAGTATCCAAGTTGGGGGTCACAACCTGTGCCCCAAGTCAGGTTTGGCCACTGTCTTCAATAAGCCAATCACAAGAGTCAGATTAATAGTGTGATCCAGGGAAAAAAGAGAGAGAGATTTATTCAATGTGGCCACACTGGAGCGAGGCCCAAAGAGTCAATGACTCCACGAGTCCATCTTTATGGTCCTGAAGAGAGATTAAAGTTTAACATCCGTGTTGCCTAAGTTTTGTCAAGTTGACAGATCTTAGAGTTCTCTGAGAAGAGGGAACCTAAGATGAGAAAACTTGTCCTTGTTAGATTGGCCTGTCAGCAAGCCTGTGGGGCGCTTTCTTCATTGGTGATGCGAAGGGCCCAGGCAGCTATGGGCAATGCCATCCCTGGGCATGTTGGTCCTGGGATATGTGAGAAACTAGCTGAGGAGGCCATGGGTAACAAGCCAATAAGCAGTACTCCTTCATGGCCTGTGCTTCAGCTCCTGCCTCAGCTTCCCCAGTGAAAGACTATAAGCTGTAAATTCAAACCCTTTCCTCCGACCTTTATCACAGCAATAGGAAGCAAACCAAGACAGCATTTAATCAGTACTAGTCAAGGTGTGGCCCCGCCCACCTCAGTCCTGGTCAAGGTGTGGCCCCACCCACCTCAGTCCTAGTCAGGGTGTGGCCCCACCCACCTCAGTCCTGCCAAGGTGTGGCCCCACCCACCTCAGTCCTGGTCAGGGTGTGGAACCTCCCACCTTGCCCATCACTGCCTGGCCTTCAGTCTTGTCCTGAAGGGTGGTGTGAGAAGCTAGAGCTGTGTAAAATCTCTTCTTGGGAGACAGGCTCCTCTCCTGCTGGGGCCTTTTCCTTCCCAGCATGCGATTCTTGGGTCCATTGTTTCAGTGGTCTGATTGAAAGACAAAGGTTTCTTTAGAATGCCCTCATTTCTGCCAGGCCTGCTCCATGAGTGTGAGATGCTATTGTTGGCCTTTTCTCCTTTCTCACTGGTGAGAGCTTGCCTGCCCCTTTATTCCCGGCCCTGCTCTCAGCTCTGTTCCAATTCTGTCACTATGTCTTGGCCCCCCTTTTTACACACACACACACTTTCACCAGGGAGCCGGTTTGGTTTTCTCAGCCCCAAGACAATGCGACCTGTTAAGAGCAGGAAGCTGAGTAGGAACCTGTGCGGGGCGTGGTCCTCCATTCCCAGCCCAGCCTCTCAGTGCAGAGAGGAAACCCACTCCCTCCCGTTCTGTTTCTCAGTGTTGTAAGTGGACACTGGCAATGATGTCTCAAAACCAGGACAAAGGAAAGAAGAAACTCTAGTCTGATACGGTGACCTGGGCCTATAATCCCAGCTCTGGAGAGAGAGATCTGAGGATTGCCCAGAGCTCAATGCCAAGCTGGGCTACATAGCAAGATACTATGTCAATCCCCAGCCCTAAGGAGAGAGTGAATTGAAAACCGTGACCGTAGGCCCTGGCACACAGAGCCACTGTAAACGGTAGCCCATCAGTTGCCTGCTATTGCTCATGACACAATTCTCTGCTTACGGCTTTGGTCTTCATCTAAATAATTTTTGCTAGGGTGTGTGTGAGGACAAATTTCAGCGATTGCCAGGGCTGATGGGGCCAGGTTATGTATTGAAGCCAGCTCTCAAAGAAAGAAACAGAAAATGGTGAGGGGAGCTAGAGACATGGCTCAGTGGTTAGGAGCACTGGCTGCTCTTCTAAGGGACCTGGGTTCAATTCCCAACACCCAAATAGCAGTTCACAACTGTCTGTACCTCCAGTTCCAGGGGATCTGACACCTTCTCATAGACATACATGCAAGCAAAACCACCAATACACATAACATGATTGATAGATAGATAGATAGATAGATAGATAGATAGATAGATAGATATTTAAAAAGAAAGAAAATAGTTGTGTTATCCTTAATTTTAAATTCACAGCCTAAAGTGCTTGGTACCTGGGAGGAGGATAGGACATTTGTATGGGGATTTTCAGTCTAGAATCTGAGTAGAAAGGGTAACAGGTTGGAAAGATCAATGCAGAGCAAGATAGGGGGAAAGAGACAGATGGGTAGACCAAGAATCTCTTTCCATCTGTGTGTTTAGCATGACAGACCAGAAGAATCTAGATGCCATTGTCAACACAAACCACAGCTCTCATCTCAAAGGGAGTAAGAGATAGTTTATCCTGGAGCCATTGTGAGAGACTGTGGCCTGAGAACACAGATTTACATTGTCCCAAGTTCCATGTTCCAGTGTGGAAGCTTGGAGAAGTTTTATGGTTTTATAGAACCAAAAGAGTCATAAATCAAGACAAGTCTAAAATATGTTGGTGAGGACATGAGAGAGTTGGCTACAGGTGGGGAGCTTTTCTATCGGCTGACGATGCTGTAGGCTGACGTTCTTAACTGTAGGCTGGTGGGAGCAGGGGTCTTCCAAGTTAACAGATGTTGAAGTTTTTATCTGTGAGTCTCAAGATGTTAGTTCTAACACAGGTAGGCAAGGAAACTAAGCAAGGATAAGGTGACTAGCCCCTGGACCCATGACACTCTAGTCTCTCCACAGGCCTACAGTTTGAATCAGTCAGTGGGTCTCTGCAGACACAGCTCCTTTCCAGGAGTTCTTGTTTGCATCAGTAAATGCTACCATCGCCTCCCTCCCCAGGGTATGTTCGAGTTCATCAGTGCTTTCATGACATCTGGGGCTAGATGTGAATGGAAGATGGGAAGAAAGCATGCCGAAGCCAAGTCTTACAGTGTAATCCCAGCTACTCAGGAGGCTGAGGCTTGCCTGGTTTGCAGAGCTGAAGGCCAGCCTAGGTAACTTAGTTAAATCCTCTCTCAAAAAGAAAAGGAGTGGACATGAATGTAGCTCGGGTGAAGGAGCACTTGGCTGGTGTGCATGAAACCAAGTCTAGCACCAGCACCATAAAAAAGCACTTAAAGTTGATAAGAGCTGGGCTGGCACATAGTAGGTTTATTAGAAAGGTCAGCTAAAGTGAAGGAGTGAAAACCAAAGGCACACCTGTTAGTGCTGTTAAACTAGGGTCTCTCAGGTGGATCCCACCTCATCATGTGTAAGGCATGTAAGGCGTGCGAGCAGGGCAATGCTGGCTTCTGCGGACTAGAGAGAGAGCTGACCTTGCCATGTGTAAGGCGTGTAAAGCGTGTGAGCAGGGCAGTGCTGCTCCTGCGGACTGGAGAGAGAGCTGACCTCGCCATGTGTAAGGCATGTTAGGCATGTGAGCAGGGCAGTTCTGGCTCCTGCAAACTGGAGAGAGCTGAAAGGCAGTACCCTGGATTTTCACCATTTCCTTCTAGACCTCAGGCTTATATTCAGAATTATTTATCCTCAAAAAGAAAATTTAACTTAGTTTCTGAGAAAGGCATTTAGTCTTCAAAAGATTCAGCTTAGCTCTCTGAAAGAGCACTTCTTTGTCAGTTTATCAGTTCATTTGTCTAGTGGTTTAGAAGATGAAACAGGGCCTAAGTAAAAGCTCATAAAGCTTCATTCCCAGCCCTTGGCTTTCAACTTTGTAGTCCAGGCTGGCCTTGAACTTGTGATGTTGGTGCTGGAATTAAGGCCTGCACCATCACACCTGGCTTCTGTTGAGACATTTCAAGTCATGGTGATGGTGACCCCCATCTGGAGGCTCATTGTGTGTAAGTTGGCTGCCATGAGTCCCAGTGTTGGGATTGCCATCGTTCAACCATAATGGAGGAACTTTACAGGATGTGACAATGTTTTCTGACACCTTTCTTTCCCAGAGAAACAAATCCGTGTGTTCATACGGTACAGAAAGGGTGTGGCCTCCGCAGTTAGTGATGGAAAAGGGGAGACACAGCAGCAGCAGTGTCCATGACCCCACTGATCTTCCTGTCATAACTCAGTACCGCTCAACACACACTGACAACGAAGGGTTCCCGGAAATCATCAGTGTGTTTACGTAGGAAAAGTCCGTGGGAAACCTGATAGCTGAGACAAGAGCAGGGAGCTGGGATTGAGATCTCATCAGGGTCTGATCTCAGAACAGTTGGTCCTGACATCATGTGGCTGGGGGTGATGGATTAGAATGGGGAGAACAGAGCCTGGGCCTGAATTCCAGGATGAGAACAAGAGCCATGTTCTGTGTGTCCTCCGGGACATCTGCTGTTGACAGCTTGGGTGTGGTTAGGAGGGGGAGCACAGTCAGTCTTGTCAACAGTTTGAGGATCTTGCCAGGGTTGGGAACCTGTCTGCCAGCTCGCCCTCTATGGTCCTAGTCACAGGGCGGCTACACAGATCCAGGCATCACACACAAACCTGGTACCGACGGTCAACAGGAGCAGTTCCTTCTCTTCCTCGTGTCCGTCCTTACAAGTCAGGCCGTTTTCAGAAGCCCCAGCTGAGCTTCTCTTAGGCGTTGTTGTTCGAGCTGAGTTACAGACTCCCATCACTTTCAGGAGTCAGAGTTGTCTGGCACAGGAGTGTTCGCCACCAGAGAGGCACATGGTTCTCCCGTGATGACTTAAGGGAGGCATTTAGGAAGAAAGAACTAAGGTGACAGCCAGAAGGAAGAGTGTGACTTTTCATCTGTCTACGCATTTCTCTGATGAACTTCATTTTGTTGTATCTGTTTTACTCCAGATATGAGCAGTGGGACCTTTTGAAAAGTTCATCCAACAAATAAATGCTGAGTTTCTACTGTGTGTCAGCAACCATGAGAATGTGGTGGATGAGGGAAATGTGGGCAGGAAGGACTAATTCCCGTTAAGTGAAGAGAAATGTGGACAGTAAAAATAACATCCCACCTCCTGGCCTTTCTTTATCCATCAATAATTTCTCATTCTTGTCAAGTTTCCTGTGGGGCCAAAGACTCTAAAAATCACAGGAACCTTTTAATACTGATGGGGGGAAGAGGCAGGCATGCCCCTGTGGTAGAGAAAGGGACAAAGTCAGTTTATGTAAAAGGAGACTGCACATTCATTTCCTGGCCACCAAGACCTGAATAATCACACAAAAACTATATTAATTACAACATTGCTTGGCTTATTAGCTCAGGATCCTTATTAAATAACTCTTACATCTTAAATTAACCCATTTCTATTATTCTGTGTATTACCACAAGGCTGTGACTTACCTGGCAAGTTTCCAGCATCTAGCTCCTTTGGCAGCTACATGGCGATCTCTGACTCTGCCTACCCTCTCTCTCTCTATCCCTTCCAGCCTGGCTATATTCTTCCCTGCCATAGGCCAAAGCAGCTTTTTTATTCACTAACCAATAAAAGCAGCATATATACAGAAGACAGCCCACATCAAGTTTAGGATCTCATAGCAGAGGAGGGGCAATGAAAGAAGTGATCAAAATCCTGTAACAAACGCAGTGGCAGGGCCCGTGTGGACTGAGCGTGTTTGGGTGTGAGAATGCAGTCCTGTGTGTACCGTATGGAGGTACTTGTATTGTGTATCTGGTTTTATGTGGGTGCTGGGGATTCAAACTCAGGTCTTCATGCTTGCCCAGCAACCACTTTTACCTACTGAGTCATCTCTCCAGCCTCACAAATACACTTTCCAAAACTCTTTCTTGGGGTTGGAGAAATGGCTCAGTGGTTAAGAGCACAGATTGCTCTTGAAGAGGACCCTCTTCAAATTCAGCTCTCAGCATCCATGTCAGACATCTTACAACTGACTCTAAATCTACCTCCAGGGGACCCAGCATTCTCTGGCCTCCACTAGTACTTGTACATCCCCCTGCCACATATATACAGACATATACATTTAAAAACAAATAAAACCTTTAAAGAAAACCTATTATGTATGGGGTGGAGTGACAGGGATGTGGGCTGTCAGTTTCTCTGGGGAACTAGAACTAACAATGGATGTTGTAGGCACCCACACACACCAGGAGATTTATTGTATGGCTCAAGCGTATACACATTTAAATCCTGTAGTCTGGAGAATGGAGCTTCAGAGAGCCAGTGGTGAATTTCATGGCCCCAGAATGATGGGTGGCCCAGGTCCCAGGCCTCAGGACCCAGTGGCTATCAGTGCAGGGGTGGATGCTGTACAGTGGTGAATTTCATGGCCCCAGAATGATGGGTGGCCCAGGTCCCAGGCCTTAGGAGCCGACAGCTATAGACGCAGAGGGTGGATGTTGTACAGGGGTGAGTTTCATAGCCCCAGGATGATGGGTGGTCCAGGTCCCAGGCCTCAGGAGCTGACGGCTATGGATGCAGAGAGTGGATGCTGTAGCTCACGCAGGCAGGTGGAGGAATTCCATCCTCACCACTTGTCAACACAGGGTGTGTTAGGGTGGGAGTAGAAAGGTAGGAAATGATTATATAATATTCTGATTGTTATTTTTTAGCATTTATTTTATGTGTATGTGTGTACACCCGTGTGTTTGTGTGTGTATGTCGGTGCGCACATGCTGTGGCACACCCATGGAAGTCAGAGAACAACTTGTAGGAGTCAGTTCTCTGCACTATTCCATGGAGCAAACTCAGGTTAGCAGGCTTAGCAGCTGGCACTGCTCCCCACTGAGCTATCGTACCAGTCTTCTATAAGGTCTTTAAACATACGACACAGACACACAGACACACACACACACACACTTTCTTACAGTTTCTGCAGCTGAGACCCCCACTTAGGGCCTTGCAAGGCAGCAGTCAGGTCCCACCAGGTTCCTGTACCTTATTAGAGGCCTTGGGGACAATTACACTCAGAAGCTCACTGAGTCGGACCAGTCCCCAGTGCATAAGACTACCACTTTCCTTACTGGCTGTCAGCTTGGATGTGGCCTTTGCTAGTCATATGGCCGTAGTGTGGTGTGGATGCAGCTCGTCCTTCAAAGCGCCATGTTCTTGGAGCTTGGTCCCCAAAGTGACAATGTTGAGAGATGACGCCATCATTTAGAAGTGGGCCTCCTGCAAGGTAGCCATGTGTCACTGAGATCTCTCTCTGGTCTCCCCTCAGCTCCCCGGCCTTTTTGCTGTCTACTGGGGGAATTTAAATGAGACACTGGCCTAGGATAGGTGATAGGTACTGCTTTGCAGTAAAGTGAGGCACTCTTGTAAAGCTTGAGAATGAACAGTGACCAAAGGGCCCGTGGTACCAGTGTAATGGTTTAAATAAAAAAATGCTGCAAATCCCCGCATGGCTGCAGCGGGCCACGAGAAGAAACAGACACATCAGTACAACCAGTATGTACCTTATACAAGTTTTATATTATATTTCTAGCTTCTAAACTAGGCTGCTTTATTTTGAAAGGCTTTTTGTTTTGCTTTGTTTTGTTTTTTGTTTTTTTTGTCTAGGTGATTGACAGGCCCCTTTGGATTCTGTTATGGGCGGGGCACAATGCATGTTTTTCTTCTTTACCAGAAAGCTTCCTCCTGCTAGATAATAATCTTATGACCTTCAGGGCAGTTCAGCACATTGTCTCCGCCAGGCCTGGAGACTGGAGATCCCATTCTTCACAGCAGCCATCAGTCTCAAGTTTCCGTTCTGGTTTTACAAGCTGCTGATTATGAAGGAGGGGTCCATCCACACCTCCAGGCCTGGTGCTGTCTGACTAGCTCCTTAACAATGGAGACCACCTCTGATTCTTCGGAGGTGTTCCTGGAGGGACTTTGTAGGCTCTCCCATGATGTGATGCTCAGGTTGTGTCAAGGGAAAGTGAGAACCTTGAGTGCCCTCCGCAGAGTGGGTGTGAGCTCCAGCAAGCCTGTGACTCAAGAGACCCTGGGGTTTTAGGACAGTTCTAGGGGATTTTCTATTACAAACTGTAAGGGGAAGTTTCTCTGAAAGGGTAAATCTCTCTTTGTCCTAGGTCACTGATTTCCTTTGTCTGTTGTAGGAAAGGTGCCAATCCTCGGCATAGTCAGGGGCAGACCAAGGGACCTTCTTGGTAGCTGAGTCCCAGAGCTGACCATCTATGACATAGAGTCACTCCCATCTGTCTCTGTCTTCCGGGGGATTACCAGTGGCCTCTCCGAGGTAGTCAGTTCTTGGTGGGAGGAGGTTATTATTAAGTGAGCTTACTCCACATACTCACGGCCTTTGTCTACATGTGACAGGTTGCAGCGTGGCCCTCACTAGAAACTTAAAGCTGTTCAGTCTTTGACTGTTAGGATCCAAAAGTATTAACTAAAAAACACCTTCACCTGGTCTGATGGTGGCTAGCAGCACTGGCTGCTCTTCCAGGGGACCCAAGTTCCTTCCATTCCCAATATCCACAGTAGCTCATGACTGGCTGTAATTCTAGTTCTAAGACGTCTCTGGTCTCTTCGGGCACCAAGCATACATATGGTGCACAGACATACACGTAGTGCACACATATGGTGCACAGACATACACGTAGTGCATACATATGTGCACAGACATACACGTAGTGCACACATATGGTGCACAGACAGACACATAGTGCACACATATGGTGCACAGACAGACACATAGTGCACACATATTGTGCACAGACAGACACGTAGTGCACACATGGTGCACAGACATACATCTAGTGCATACATATGTGCACAGACACGTAGTGCACACATATGGTGCACAGGCATACATGTAGTGCATACATATGTGCACAGACATACATGTAGTGCACACATATGGTGCACAGACATACACGTAGTGCATACATATGTGCACAGACACACGTAGTGCATACATATGGTGCACAGACACACGTAGTGCACACATATGGTGCACAGACATACATGTAGTGCATACATATGTGCACAGACAGACATGTAGTGCATACATATGGTGCACAGACAGACATGTAGTGCATACGTATGGTGCACAGACAGACATGTAGTGCACAAAGATCCATGCAGGCAAAACACTCAAGGACATAAAATTAAATTAGAAAGTCTAAATGTCTAACTTTTAAATTGTTAGAAACAAGGAATAATCTGCATGTCACGCAAAGGAACACTTGAGCAGTGCAAAGGCAATCCAGTAAGGCAGTTTCTTCTTGCAGAAAGGGTACACCTGAACCCAGGCAAGGCTAGAAAGCACCATGGGCACAGGACAGCCTCTGTTTTTATCCTCATTCCATTGGTGGGAATTGATTTCACAGGCTGATATGATTGGCTACTTAGTACAAAGAAGAAGGAAGGGGGCTTGGGAAATGAAAGTCCCTGCAGGTTAACTACCTTTGATTTAAAAAGAATAATAAATAAATAATAAACCATTTCTGTTATAAATACCCAGTCCCAGGTATTTTTGTCATGGCTACAGACATGGCCTAGTTTCTTTCTAACATATGGACAGTTTGAGTCACATAGAGAAGGCAGGGCAAATAGTTCTTCCAAGAGACCTGAAGAACGTTGGGTGACTTGGTCCAGAGGATGCATTCCCGTAGGCAATAAAAAATGTATTGCCTTGAAATAGTCTCATTCTGTAGCCAAGGCCTCAAGCTCACAGTAATCCCCCCACCTCCATCTCCCAAACACTGGGATCATAGGTACATAGCCCAAGACAAGAACTTTAGTAAAACTGGAAAGGGCCCTGGAGATGCAGCTCCGCAGTGGAGCACTTAGCTGGCATGTGCAGTGCCCCAGGTACAGTTTCCAAGACCCCTTAATTCATCACAATAAAAGGTAAGGGCAGCTGGACATAGTGTAATTATGGAAGGAAGGAAGTCTTTGGTCATGGCCCCACGATGTCCTTCCATGCCTTGCTCTGTTTCATGGCTTCCTGAGGTGCTTGTATTGAAATCTGGTTGCTTCTGGTGCTTCTGTTGAAATCTCAAATAGTGAGAGGCCGTGGGCTATATGGCATAGCCGTTGGGATCTGAAGCATGGGAGGGCTCCTGGGTTCCACAGGATCCTTCCAGGTGTGCATTTGCCTGGTTATTAATGACAGCTCATTTATCCTTGGTGCTGAATGACATTGCATTATCTGGATACTAGTGTTATCCATCCATTATCTACTGAAGAACATCTTGGGACTGGGCTTTATGAGTAAAGCCATTGTAAACGTCCATGTCCAGGTTTTTATGTGGACAGAAGCTTTTAGCTCACCTGTAAAGACAGGGAGGTGACTTCTGGGTCATATTTAGTTTGTGAGGGATTCTAAAGTGGGTGCACCATTCTGCAACCCCAGCAGCAATGGCTGAGAGTTCTTGTCAGTTCATTTCCTAGCCTAGACTTTGGTGGTTGGTGTTGTAGAATTCACCATCCTAACGTGTGGGAGGTTCTCATTTTTATTTGCATTTTCCTAATAACACATGGGCATCTTCTGTGACTCACCAGCACAGTCCCCAGTGACTCAGCAGGAAAAGGGCAGATTTACATGTGGCAGGTTCAGTTCCCCCGTTGTTTTATAGAACTGCCCAGAGGTCTTGGTACTTTGTGAAGAGGAAGAACATGGCTTTCTCTGTTTGGTTTTTGTATGTGTGTGTACTGACAACTTCCTCATACAGAATGCCCAGAGCAGGAGAAATGGAGGGAGGGTCCTGGTGGTTGTCTGTGACAGATTTATGTCTTGTCATGTGTGACCCATGGTCATGTGATTAAACTCTGAGAATATAAGACATAGTGGCAGAAGCCACCCTCCAAGTGGCTGAGACTCTTCTGCTCACTCAGCAGTGATGCACGGAGGAGACACTTCCTACAAAAGGACTTGGATTCCCCAGGAGCAAGTTATACTCCCTGCCTCCATGGAAACCATGTTCTAATGCAGGAGGGCACAGAAAGCAAAGTCACATGTGCTCGGTGATCCATAAAATGGCCTGATGATGTGCTTGGTGATCCATAAACTGGCCTGATGATGTGCTTGGTGGTCCATAAACTGGCCTGTTGATGTGCTTGGTGGTCCATAAACTGGCCTGATGATGTGCTCGGTGCTCTATACGCTGCCCTGAATATGTGCTCGGTGGTCCATAAACTGGCCTGATGATGTATTTAACGGTCCATAAGCTGGCCTGATGATGTGCTCGGTGCTCCATAAGCTGGCCTGATGATGTGCTCGGTGCTCCATAAGCTGGCCTGATGATGTGCTCGGTGCTCCATAAGCTGGCCTGATGAGGTGCTCCATAAGCTGGACTGGTGATGTGCTCGGTGCTCCATAAGTTAGCCTGATGAGGCAGGACAAAGGAGTATGGGGAGATTTTGCAGTTAGCTAGGCTCTCTGAGAATACTTGAATTTTCTTGATTTAGTGATCTTTTCTTCACTGGTTCACCCTTTGGTGGGTGACAATCCAGATGCTAATGGGAACCCAATAGCACATCTGCTGTTGTAGGCTCTGGTGGATTTCTCTCTGAGTGAGCGGTCAGGAGTCTGACGTGTCCTAAATGCTAGATATTTCATCTGGAGCTTTTGGGCACCTCGGAAACACTAATGGGCACGAATGTACCAGGAGCTGGGAAATTAACAGTGTAATTTAGTTGGAAGAGAAGGGAGAGTGGAGCTAAAATGCTGGTAACCATAGCAACATGATACTGACAGTTGGGTCACCACAAAGAAGAATATTGACTGACTGATCACTCTAACACTGATGGGGAAAGTAGTACCTTGAGTCTGCCAGGGTGAGGAAAATCACGGATGCTCTGTGATTTAGTCCTTGCTGGCTGCCCAGTGGGCTGACCCATGATTTCTGCTTCTTCTCCTCTTAAGACTGTATAATTGCTGTTCATAGATGCCTTCTGGGTTAGCCTTTTGTGATTATTGGTAAACCCAGTCTGCAAAAGTGACAGAGTATTAAGTCTTAGAGTGTTTGTAGATAAACTGGCTCCCTCCCCCAACCCCTCCACTCTAAAATAAATATCTTTTCATTAATCCTGTATTTTAGGGAAAAAAAATCCCTTTTCAGTCCTTTCTCTTTTCTCACAGAGAAAATAAGAAATGAGAAGAGGTGATTAGAAATATCCCAGCCTGTCTAAAGAGAAACAAATTGATAGATTCCATTTATTCCCGGAAGATATCATTTCTTCCGACCCTTCGAAGTGGCAGGAACTTGGCGATAGATAGATGAGAAAATGTTTCTTGTTTAATTGTTATCAAGCAAAACTGCTTCTGAGTGTGCAGAGGGGAGACTTGCCCTCTGCATTCAGCCTGTGTGAGATGTCAGCTTCTGAGCCCGCCCCCCCCCCGTCACAGCATGTGGTCCCTCTGCATGGCTGGCTGACAGTGTGGAGCAGCTTTGAGATGCCTGGTGTCTGCACCGAGAACTCCAGCCTTGCCCCTACTAATGCGCAGGCTCTGCCCCAGCCATCATGCTCTTGACCTCCAGACGTCTAGCCTCATTAGCTTTCCCGTGCTGTGGGAGCCCTGCGTGCTGAACACTTGCCCACTGTTCATTCTGTCAGTTCAAGTGCACAGGAGCAGGCAGTCAGGAACACAGGTACAGCAGGCTGCCTCCTGCCCTTCAGCCTGAAACCTGTTCCTTTGCCCAACTCAGAGAAAGCACACACAGCAGCCAGCAAGCTGGGTACCCAGAACCCAGAGAAGTGTTATCTCACACATGCAGGTTTGACTTTCCTGCCAGCTAGACATGGTTCTGTGGGGGATGCCAGGCAACCGCGGGAGCTGAGATGTTCTTCCTCATTCTGAGTTTTTATCTCTCCCTCCCAGAGTATGCTGTGATGCTGTTGGCTTTGTCTAGGTTACCATTGTGGCTCCGGAGGAAATGCAAGGTCACAGTGTGCCTGGCATGAAGGATGTGAGGGCCACATATGCCAGCGTTGATGATGAAGAATGAGCAGCGCTGAACCCCCACCCCCACCCCAAGTACTAGCTATTTCAGTTCTTTCTCCCCAGTCAAGCAAGGTGACTCTCACTACGATTGCTTTTCCTACTAGGGATTTGCTTGAATGTTTGTGCTCTTGCTAGATAGGCTAATGATAATATATCCGTTGGCTTCTGCCACTTGGTAAAGCACCCCAAAGCTTTAGTTGAATTAAAATAGGGATGTTTAATTTTGTTTTCTGGCCCTCACTAGCCCTGCTGGGAGAGTCTGCAGGCTCTGAGGCCTGAACTGGCTCCTGGCTGGTCCAAGATGACATCTTGTACCTGTCTGCTGGCTGGCTGGACTGCTTGCCTGTCATCATCCAGCAGGCAAGCCTAGGCTTACCCTCACCTAACAGGCAAAGTGCTGGGAGAAAAGGGAGGTGCAGGAAGGGCCTTCGAGGCCTGGGTTCAGAATTCTAGGGTCACAGCTGCAAGGTTCTGTTGGTCAGAGTTAGTTCTGGGAGCAGCTGGATTCAAGAGGCGGGAAATAGATGCTCCGTCTGAGCAGGGGAGCTGCAATCATGTTGTGAGGGTGCTGGGCATGGAGGTCACAATGGAGACCATTTTGTAAACAATGTGCTTCACATAATAACCCCATCTATTATCTGCTATTGTACTGTACTCCCGAGAAGCTGCTATTGGCTGTCATTCTTTATGGCAGAGACAATCAGGCAGAATGAATTCATCAGTCCTGGCTGCTGAGGAGTCTCAGATCTGGAGAAAACTGGAGGTTTCCACACATTACAGATATTTTCATCTGTCCCCCTCTCCTACCCCCTCCCCCCCCAAAAAAACAAACAAACAAACAAGGAAACCACCCTTATTGCCTTGGAGCCGAAGTTGTCTAAAGTGAAATGACTGTTCTCTGAGGCTCTATTCCCTCAGCCTAATTACATAGCAGAGAAGTGTTTTTCTGGGGCATTGTGCATAAAACAAAGAGGGAAACAACGTCTCCGGCCAGCCAGCCTGTTCTTCCCTCCCTCTGGTTGGCAGGCGCTCTGTCCTGTGTGTCGGGATGCCTGAGGGGGGAGTAGATAGCAGGGCCGCTCTGTGCCCGCCTCAGACTTGCTCTCTCCTCAGATAGGGTGCGGGGTCCTCTTTCCCGCTTCCCACATGGTCCAGGAGCTTCCAGCCCACATGCCTGCTCACTGTGGTCAGAGCTCTACAGCTTTGCTTCCAAGAGCCCAGAGCAAGCCAGTTTAACTAATTGGATTCATAAAAGAACTGTGGTGGCGGCACAGCCTTCCCCTCAGAGATACTGAGAGGCAGACTGGGGTTTTCTGACTGCCCCTCTATTCTCTATTGATAGTGGAGGTGCAATGTTCCCTTTCCCACAGTGGTATCCTCCTCCTGCCTTACCTCTGGGCTTCCTCATCTAAGAACATGATCCCTGTTTGTCCCGTGTCCTCCTCTGTTTCCCTACCTGACCAGGGAGCCCAGCTCCCAGCCTTATTTCTTCCTGCATTTACCCTCTGCCTTAGCCAACACCTCCAAACTCTCAGAAGACAGAAAAGACCATTGCATTAGTTAACTGTGCATTGCTGTGACCACAATTCCCAACAGAAATGGCTTAGAGAGGAGAGGCTTGCTTTAACTCCTGTGTCCTGGAGGTTTCAATGTGTCACAGCAGAGAAGGCTTGGTGGTGCCAGCACTTGCCGCAAACTGTGCATGCCCCATGGGCCCGGAAGCAGAGGGTAGTTAAAGTCAAGTAGAGACTATGCAGAACCAGGAGCCTGTAGCCTACAGAGACTCACCCCTAGTAACCTACTTCCTCCAGCTAGGTCCATTTTTTCAAGGCTCCGTAGCTTCTCTAAATAGTGCTACCTGTTAGGGACTAAGCACCCAAAATAAAAACATATCGGATATATTTCACAGTCAAACCATACCAGATATCAAGAGACTAAAGCCAAGTGTTAGCGCCATATCACTCTTCCTGGAGAATGCAGAAGCTAGTCTGGCCCTTGCCTTTCTGCCCTCTAGAGGTCCCCGCAGTCCTTTAGCTGTGGGACCCTCCCTGTATCACCTTCCCTTCTCTGACTTTTAAGCTTGCCTGCCTCTTCCTTATAAGGGCCCTTTTTATTATACTGGTCCCACCCAAATTTAGGATAAACTATCAGCTCTGGGATCCTTCATAATCTATGCCGAATGTTATAACCATGTCAGGGAATTTATCCACAAGCTTTGGGCATTGGGATGTAGACATCTTTTGGTGTGTGTTATGGTTCCTACCATAGACCTTTTCATTTAGTACGTCCCTGGGTGTTTCCTCGGGGTCCTTACATTCAGCCCTACAGTAGAGAGTGCCGCCTCAACACCCGAGCCTTGCACTGTAGGACGGGAGCTGCTTGGCGAGGCCGGGGTCGCGCTACTGCTGGCGGCTCTATGGACCGTTCTCCAGAACGGCTTTGTGCTCCCTGCCCCCGTTTTTAGACATAGAGTTTAGATTGTTGGTCAGAGGGTAAAGGGTGGATGTACTTGTAGCTCTGGGAGGTGCTGTCAGGTTGTTCTCTCAGAGGGTGACTCAGTTTGCCCTCCCATCAGCGGTTTGCGAGGATGCTTGTTTCCTGGCAGGGTGGTAAGCAGAGTGGGCTATCACACGTGAAGGTTGGATCTGTAGCGAACAATGCCTCGGGGTAGCTTGATCTGCATTGACTTTGTTATGAGATGGTTAGTTTTTCATTGCATTTAATGGCTATTTAATGTTTTTCTTTCCCCCATTGCCATATCCTTGTCCCTTTTAAAATTGGGACCATTTTTTTCTTGTCAGTTTTTAAAGTTCCATGACATGAAGTAAGGTTTTGCCCATTTTGTCTTTTGAATTTACATATTGTGTCTTTTGCCGCACAGGTAGGTTTTTATGTAGTCTAATCTGTTGTTTTATGTATCTGGGATGTGTTCTTTAGAAGGAGCATTTGGTCGGTCCTTTAAACATGAAATTAATAGAATGTTCTAAATGAGATTTATTAGATATGGGTATTTATGTTTTCCAAAAATTGCAGGAAAGAGACACTAAAGGAATATATGGATGAAGAACAGGTCAAGTTGGTCCTCATCACCACAGATCCTGTATCTCTGAATTCTCCTGCCTACTAAATTTACTCACCTGACGTGGTGAGCTCATGGTCATTTGTGAATATATGGCAAATAGCCCAGCATTTGAACCACCCAGCATTGATTGTTCCAGCCAGGGCTAACAAAGCCATGTTCAGCCTCTTTGGTGCTTAGGCCATAAGCAAACGTCTTTTTGATGGTCTGTTTGGGTAACAGTCTCCTTTTCCATAGTGATTAAAAAAAAACAACAACATTGTCTCATTATTCGTCCTTGCCTGATCTGGAACTCTCTAGACAGACCAGGCTGACCTCAAAGTTATAGAAATCTACCTATGAGTGCTACGATTAAAGGCATCTGCCACCCTGCCGGAAATCTGTGGTGATTTCATTATTAACAACAGCCCCCAAGAGCAGGGCTGAGGTTCCTAAGCATGGGGTCCTGTGGCGTGCTTTACAGAGCAAATGCAAGGATTGAATTAGTTGTTCAGTCTCATGCTGCTGGCTGAAAATTAGGCAATCAGCAAGACACAGCAAATGGAATGTCTTTAAACAAAAACAAACACAATAAGGTTTGTGTTGGTTGGGTAACAAAAATACAGGAACTACTGAGAACCCGGCTCTGCATTTCCCTTGGCTCAGTTTCACTAACTCGGTGGTCTTTATAGAAAATAATTACCGGGAGTTATCAAGGATGGATAGATGCTTGCAAGAACACTAAGATTAGAAGAGAGCCTGGCATGGTGGCATTCTCCACGAATATTAGCCCTGGGCTAGCCTGATCTACATAGTGAGTTCTAGGCCAACCAGAGCTGTCCTAGAGAGAGAATGAATAAGATCAGTGCTTGTAAAACTCATAAGTGGAGGAATACAAATTATCTGTCAAGAAGCTGTAGCCTAGATGACAAGAAAAAGGACTGTGTTCAGACAAAAACAGAAGGGGATGGAGGAGCAGCTAACTGTAGGCTGAACCCAGGACATGGCATAAAGTTCCACTGTGGTGTGATACATTGCATAGCCCTGTCTCTCTCATGTCTCTGGTAATGGTGGTTGGTGGTTCAGGGGTCAGAGATGATGTCCAACTGTCCATGACACACAAACAGGCTGCTATAAAACAGAAAGGAAGACTTGAATGATCAAAGAGCCTTGGAGTCTTAAGTAGGGATGCAGTAGTCAAAGCGTAAAGGCAGGAAGATGACGTGAAGAAATCCCTTGGAGGCAGAATAAAAAATATTTATGAAGTTAGGCAAAGCAAGGTAATGAAATTAAAACAATGACTTTTGACTAACAGTTGGCCCAGGAAGAAGGGAGACCGGATGGGGAGACTACCAACAATGATTTTGTAAAAAGAGATTACTTTTCAGAACGGAAGGACAAGAACCCACAAAGTACATGCCTGTCAAGCGCGCAGTCTTGAATAAAAATCCTCACATTAAAACAAAATGTCATGATGTTTAAATATCATAAAGATCTCCGAACTCATACGACAGGCTACACTCAAGAGAAAATAATATTTAATAATATATATTTAGTTGTAAGAAATAAAATGTTATGGATTCTTTCAGCATGAGCTGTGCTCAGAGTTTTCCTAACAGTTGCTGATGAACAGGAGTCTCTGGGTCCCTCTCTGTCCTCGCTGGTGGCTGAGGCCTGTTCGTATCTGAAATCTGAGAGTTGGAGAGTTAGAGGCAGTTTGCTAGGTGACTGAGTCATGATTGGAGAAAGGGCTGTCTCGTGTTCTGAGATATTCATTAGACAAGCTCTTGAATCCTAAACCAATAGGATGGGGATTTAGGGAGAGTGCTGGTCTAGACTGTGAGTCTCTGAAGTCCTGACCTACAGGGGAAAGAAGGCAGGGATTTCTCCAGATCAGGAACTGTGAAAACTACTGTTCCCACCAAATTAGCAAGACATTGTTGCCTTTTCTCTATGATAGCCATGCTTTCTGAAAACCGCTGTATTACAACCGCTCCATTTTCGCAGGCCCATGTTACTGCAGAGTGGGGATCCTATGACCCACACGTCAAATGCAATAGCTGATATCTAGAAGCGATACTTATAAATTTTTAAATGGAAAACAGATGTCAGTCTAGGATTCTGTTTCCAAATTGTCAATTAAAGATGGAGACAAAGACTTGCAGGGACCCAAGTGATTTCCAGGAACTGTTTCCTGGGTAGCCACTAAAGGATATGCTCCAGCAAAATGAGAAGCAAGAACATGCAGGTCGAGACTCTACACAGAAAACAAGGGTGGCAAAGCAGCCAGACAGGACTGGATCAAGGACTTAGAGAGCTCCAGAAATGGTGACGCCAAAAGACATGATGGATGAAGGCATACATTTATTGTTAACACACAGAATAAATTATAAGTTCTTGTGACTATTAGGGAGATGGGATGGTTATAGTCAAATAATGGGAAAATTAAAGGATGTCATAAAAAAGAAGACATGGTCACAATATAACTCAGCCTGTTACTGATTTGGGCTCACAACCTGTCCCTCAAGCCATGTTTGGCCACCATCTTCAATAAGCCAATTAAAATAGCCAAAAGCAGAAAAAGAGAGAGTTATTCAATATGCTCGTATTGGGAAGATGCTCAAAAAAGATCCAGTGAATCCCCCAAATCCTCTTTATGGTCCTGAAATGAGATTAAAGTTTAAACGAAGGGTCGAGGTTTGTGGAAATAGAAAGTCCTGGTCACCAGCCCACCATTGACCCCTCATTGTCTGGGCTTCAAGTAGAGAGAGAGATGGTTTGTTCTGGGGCCAAATTTTAGTGGCCATGACCTAGAGAGCTGGGCTACCACAGCATCATGTCCCCACGTGGAAGCAGTCTCATTAAGTTTTGTGGTAGCAGAACAAGGAAAATCATAATCAGTTTAAAGCTAGCTTGGTGGAATCACGGAAGAGGCAGTTACAGCAGATGGGGGCGCTTTCCTGTAGGCCTCAAATGCCATCTGATGACGTGCTTAGCTTTTGGGTGGTGGAAGCTGCTGGTCTGCTCTGTTAGTGGATTCCAAAACGTTCATAACTCTTGGTCACCGGATGTTAGCTCTGACAAGTTGTCATAACTCTGTGACATCTCTAAGAGACAAGCTCCCCTGTGGCTAGGTTCTTTCCTGAGGAAGTCCCCTTTCTTTGGGGTCCATGGTCTCAGTAACCTGAGATTTGTAGGAAATAAGTCGGTGGAAGAAAATGAAAGACAGTCTTTATGTGTCCACGGAGCCAGCTGTCATTACAGGGTTTGGGCTTTGAGTGGGTGTGTGTTGCAGACACAGAGCAGCAGATACAGAGTGAAACATTCACAACATCCCTCGAAACCATCCAAGGAGCCCTCAGAACAATGATACTGGAATTGCTGTTGATAGACATATAGACAGAAAGCGTCTGCGTGGACAAGCATCCCATTAGCTGGTTTTACTATATTTATAACAGTAATCTATATTGGAAAATAGCTTAACTGTCCTTAAGGGTACAGGACCTTTACTCTTAGGCTATTTTATTCTCCTTTAGCTTGTTACAGAGTGAGGGGGGCAGCCTGGCCCAGAACAAGCTTCAGAGAACATTGTGAGACAGACATGATTGATTCTAAAGTGGGAGGGCCAAGTTCCATCTCCAGAGCCAGCTTCTCAATGAGCATACACAGCACACGACAGTCTCTGCCGTCACAGTATATACATGGGGGCTGCTCTGCATACAGCGCAGGACAGTCTCTGCTGTCACAGTCTATACGTAGGGCTGCTCTGCATACAGCGCAGGACAGTCTCCCGCCACAGTCTATACATGGGGGCTGCTCTTCATACAGCGCAGGACAGTCTCCCACCACAGTCTATACATGGGCGCTGCTCTGCACACAGCACAGGACAGTCTCCCGCCACAGTCTATACATGGGGGCTGCTCTTCATACAGTGCAGGACAGTCTCTGCCGCCACAGTATATACATGGGGGTTGCTCTGCATACAGCGCAGGACAGTCTCTGCTGTCACAGTCTATACATAGGGACTGCTCTGCATACAGCACAGGACAGTCTGCCGCCACAGTCTATACATGGGCGCTGCTCTGCATACACAGAACAGGACAGTCTCTCCCGCCACAGTCTATATATAGGGGCTGCTCTGCATACACAGCACAGGACAGTCTACCATCACAGTCTATATATAGGGGCTGCTCTGCATACAGCACAGGACAGTCTCCCACCACAGTCTATACATAGGGGCTGCTCTGCATACACAGCACAGGACAGTCTACCATCACAGTCTGTACGTAGGGCTGCTCTGCCCCTGTTGCCATTAGTGGCCTTTGCTTTAGCAACTCCCATTGGCCCCATAGTAGGTAGGATTTCCTTGAGGCACACCTCAGATAGTTAAAAACCATCAACAAGCATATGGACCAGAACTCCAGAACTCTCTCTCTCTCTCTCTCTCTCTCTCTTTTTTTTTTTTTTTTTTTTTTTTTTTGGTTCTGCACAGAATTCAGGGGTCCCCAGCAGGGAAGAGGTCTCAGATCTCAACTGGCCCTTTGTGCCAGAGAAGAGATCAGCGGTGTATCCCTGAGGCATAGAGAGGGCAGACCTCAGGGCCCTGTGGTGAGTAGGTGGTGCAGACAGAGGTGCAGTAGAAGAGAAAGCCTGTGTAGAGAGGTGGAGTGGGAGAAAGGCTTGATGGGGAAGGACTCATGGGACAGGTTCAACCCAGCCTGAGTCTGGGAACTAAGTTTAGAAGCTCAAGCTGATAGAACCAAGTGCAGAAATGAAGGGACAGAGCAAGGACATGAGTGGGGATGAAAGGACTTGAATGCCGAGCTTCTGGTCCATTGCAGGAACTTTGTCAAGGTCTGGCAAGACGGTAACTTTAACATACCAAACTTGGGCCAGTGATTTGGGTTGTCGTGGGCATATGAGGCCAGATATAGAGCTGACCTGAGTCCTTTTTTTTTTTTTTTGGTAGCAGAGGGCCTATTGTACATGATAAAGGTCTAAACAGCCTGGGGCTATTTTCCTAAACAAAGCATCCTTCAGTTTGGAAATGTTACCAAAACCAAGCTCCCGAAAGTTTCCCAGGCAGGCTTCCTGGAGGGAACCATACAGAAGAACAGAAGACAACCAGCGGCTGGTGTGTGAGACAGAGTTGAAGCCCCAGTGCCCTTATCTGTGGCCTGTGTTGTCTGTGTGCTCCAGAAACGGCAAAGGTGGCCCTCTCGAGTGCCGGAGGTTAGTATAGAGGCCAAGAAGAGCGAGTCACCATTCCTGCTGGTAGAGTTAAGGCAAACTCACTCGCTTGCTTGGCCAGTGTTAGAAACTGTGGGTGAAGTCTCTGGGTCCCATACTGGGTGCAATTTAGACATAGAGAGCTTGGAAGATGCTGTGGTCCTTGGAAGGTTAAGAAAAGATGAGAATGGGAGGTAGAGAAAGACGCCTGGAAAAGAAGAGGCCCCATCTGTCTGGGCCCACTGGGAAGCTCTTCCTGGTTCTCAGCACCAAATGTAATATAAACCAGAGTTGTGAAGTGGAGGAGCAGACAGGTGGGCGTCAGAACAGCAGGGCGGGGTTTATTGGTCTACGAGGTTGGTGTCCCCAAACCCTGTGGCTCATGCTCTGTGCCCAAGGATACAGAGGCCACTCCCTGCAGGGTCTGAGGAATTTTTGTGGTTTCTGAAGCTACAGGGTTTGGCATCAGGCCCATGAGCTGCTCTTGGAAATTGCAGGGTCAGAGATGAGTCAGTTGCCCACTCTCGCTTCCTCGGGGCTCCAAGCTGTGTGACAGGGATTGCCTAAGTCCCAGAATTCCATGGGCATGGGCAGGAAGCAGGTTTCTTGAAGTCTTGGGCCTGTCTTAAGGCTCTGGTTTTGGGGTGTGGATTTCTTTTAAGACATAGAGACAAATGTGTCTCTTTGGAGTATTTTTATTTCTTCCGGGCCCTTTGCAAGCCCAGCACTGAGTGGTGTTTACAAGCTATAATCAAACACACTCTGACGTTTGATTTCATTAAAATAATATAATAGAAATTACAGACAAGAAATAAAGAAGAACACATTGACACTCAGGCTGTATGTTCTCTTTCTGGACAGTATGTGGTCTCTCCATTCTTTCCCTGCAGAGAAGATCTTTAAACATGATCAAAAGTCAAACGGACTTCTTAGTAAATTATCTGTTCTGTTGGCATACTCTTTGGAGGGCAGGATAAGATTATGTTGGATGTGGTTCTCTATCTGGTTGATTTACAATCACTAAAAAACCTGCCAGGGCTCAAAGGGGAAAGGCCAGAAATACAAATGAATTCCTTTTATACAAGTTGAGAAAAACAAAAACAAAAACGTAGGACATGATGTTCCACTTTTTGGGGTTTTTTTTGTTGTTGTTTGTTTTTTGACACTCCAGGTGTGATGAGAGAGTAGGTATTCAACAGAGGGTTAATCAAAGTTTTTGTTCTGGCTTACAGAAAGAAGCATCTTTGTATTTGATAAGGGGATGGCTTTTGAGTACTGTAGGAGCTTTCTTCTCCTTCACGGGAGTGTCACAAAAAGGCAGATCAAAGCACCTTCCTCCCGGATCTGTTTCCTGCCACCTTTCTCAACTAATGGAGTTAAAAGTGTCTTCCACTTAGGGTGTGAGGCTCATGTGACTTTAGAAATGACATCTTACTGTATTGGTAACAAATAAAGCCTTTCCCAGAGGTGCTTATGGAAAACCATATTTAATATGAATTAAATAGAAACCAGCCCAAAAGGTCCAAGTGGGGGAGCCTAGCAGGTGCAGCTCCCCCTCCCATCTGTATTTTATTCATCAGCTCTGATTGACAGCCGGAAATTAGCACTTGAGCATGAATGCCGCAAGCTCTGTAGCTGTACTGTATATTCCCTGTTCCTTTGGTCATTAGGATTCAGCGCCCCATGGCTGACATTTCTTCCCTCCGCAGGGGCCAGGGAGGGCATGTTTGCGAGAATTCCTGCTGTTTTTCTCTTCAAGATAGTGACAAAATGAAATAAGATGCAGTGAAATAGGAGTGGTCCCGGCAGGGCCTGTCTGAGCTGGCGGTCAGGCTGCAGGCAGGGGTTGGTCATTGTCTTGCACTTCTGGGCTCCTGCAGAGAAAAACCTGGCCTGGCTACAGCCACCAATGAAAAGACTGCATTTAGCCATGCGGGCCTTTGTGAAGGCGCCAAAGCTTGACATGGTTGCTATAGTTACTGTCTGATTGTGGTAGCTTGTCACAGTGCTTGATAAAGTGGGAAGGTTATCCATGATGGGTCCAAGTAATCAGAACCTTGTGAAGCTTGAGTATATAGATTTAAATTGTTCTCCCCCCCCCCCCGTCTTTAAGCTGGGGGCGCAGGGAATCTATAGCAGCCACAGGGTTTTGCTTTGAGCTGCAGAAGCTTGTACTAGTCAGGAAGGAAGGTGTCCATATGTCTTGACGGCCAACAGAAATGAGGGTCATGCTCCTGGCCACCCGCTAAGCCATGGCTGGCATGATTGTGGCTTTGAGAGGGGCTGCAAAGACCCTTCCCTGGCCCGTCCTGTAATCGATTAAGTCATGTCTTCTTGGTCCCATGCCTTTTCAGCTTCCTGTACTGATTTTCCATTCTCTCCTTTGTCCTTTCCTCCTGCCAGCCACTGGCAGCTTTCTCTGCTACAGCAGGTCCTTACAAAGCCATCTACCTTTCTCCTCCTGTGCATGATAAGAAAAGTTGAACTGAAAATGAAAAAAAAAATGAAAAAGCTAGTGGATTCTGGCTTCAAAAGTATAGACACATTTTTTTTTTCTTCAGAAGTGACCCAAATGTTTGTCTAGATGGCAGTCTCATGCCCATTAACACAGGGACTATGGTGGCTCTGGCATGCTCCCCAAGTCCTAGCTCTCAGCAGGGCAAGGTCTGAGAACCTGTATTCTCCCCGCCCACCACCCCGCCGAGTTCACAACTGAGGTCTGTACCCCAGGTGACTGACCAAGATCTGAGAGCCACAGCATGCTCCAAACTTTACAGTTTAGAACATCACGGATGGATCAATTACCAGGGACGCAGGTGACTTGGTAGCCAGGGTGGGGCTGGTGCCCAGTTCGAGGAACCTTTAAAATGGTTTTCTTTCCTCAGCCTCTCTCCCAGTTTCCTAGTCCAAGGCAGTCAGATCCACCAGCAGGACCCCTAAACTTCCCACAGGGAGGCCTTTCATGTTCTCCTCTATCTTAGAGAACACATCTCCAAGTGAAGCCCACATTGGTATTGTGTACCTGTCCCGGCGTGCGTAGACCCAGACCCATGTTCCTTGCTTTCCTTCTGACACTCAGTTACTGTGGTCTACCAGCAGGCCAGTGCACACTTTGCTTGCATGTGTGTTGGGTGCTGTCAGCTCCGGAGGCAGGAATAAACCTCAGTTCACCTTCCTCTGCTCACAGCTTCCAAGTAATGGGAATGGATCTAGGTGGGTCCTGCTGATTCAAAAATCGTAACTCTCATCTTAAAGGGCATAGGGATAATCTGTTCTGGAGCCATTTTGAGTGGCCATGACCTTGTAATACAGATTTAGTTTTTCCCAAATTTCAGCTTTCAGCATAGAGTAGTTTCACGAAGTCTTACAGTTTCACAGAACAAAGGTCGTAAATCAAGGCAAGTTTAGAACAGATTGGTGGGGATGTGAGACGTGGCAGGGCAGATAACAGAGCTGCTCCATAGCCCAAGATGCTATCTGATGATGTCCTTAGCCCTTGGGCTGGTGGAAGCGAGTGGTCTACTGAGTTAATGGATGGCAAAAGGTTTCTATTTATTTATCACAAGATGTTAGTTCAGACACAGAGATGGGCAAGGAATGGTAGCTCCCGAGAACTGGAACTAACCTAAGATGCAGTAATTAGTCCCTAGACATGCATCATCTCAACCTGTCTACGGTACTAGAGTTCTGATCGGCCACTCAGCCTCCGCAGACATAGCTTCCTTTCAGGGGTTTTGTTCATAGTACTAAGGTTGAAGGAGCCTGGATAGATGCCATTTTCCTAAGCCACTTAATTGAGAGGGGGAGGCCAGTGTATACCCAGGACAGGGTGGGGACCATACTTTATTCTTGTGCAGAGCCCAGAGTCAGAAACAGGACCTGTGAGGTCAGGATGTCCCTAAGATGACTACCAGTGCCTTTGCCTTATGTTAGGGGTACCTCCCTGTGCCAGGGGGCTGTACGTTCAAAGTATAAAACAAAGCACAACCGGAATTTATTTACCCCCGAGAGACAGGGCTCAAAACCCAGCATGGCTGCTCTGTGTGTCACAGAGGTACATGGATGCAAATGACTTGATATGGAGAAAGGTCGCTGTGCTTCTTCAGTGAAACTCACTGGAGACCATCTATCCGGACAAGAATAACACAAAATTAATCAGTTCCTCTTTGGGCTCTAATTTCCTTACCAACTGCATAGCCCAAGTTGGCCTAGGAAGAAACTGTTTGACTCTAAGTTCTCAAGTCTTCGGCTCATGTCCTCACAGACCCCCTAGTGGGAGGAGCAATCCCTGTGGTGGTATAACAGTGCTCACGGTGCCCTTCCCCCACAGGGTGCGGAGGTACAGACAGACTACATGCCCCTGCTGAACTCACTGGCGGCCTATGGATGGCAGCTCACCTGTGTGCTGCCAACTCCCATACTCAAGACTACAAGGTAACAAGAATGGAGACTGATGATTACTGCCGTTGTCCTTGATACCTGGATCATCTCTTCTGCAGCATGCCTGGGGGCTGGCACTGAACCACTCTGGCTTGGCTTTCACCGCCAGGGTTTCACTTCCCTCCCTCTTTCCCCTTGCTCGCATGGAAGAGCCTTGGCTAGTGACTCAGGGTTACCCTGGGAGACTGAGATTAACCACGTGGGCTGGCCGGACACTGCACCAACAGATGTCAAAGCAGTTCAGTGCATGCTCGAGGCTCTGGGCTTGGTAGTATTGTGTATATAGAACTTTAAATAAGAGGGGAGGGAGGGAGTCAGAAAGAAAAGAAGAGGGGGAAAAAAGGAAGAGAGGGAGGGGGAGATGGTGGGATAGAAAAAGAGAGAGAGAATCTGAGAGACTGAGATCAAGACCTGTAAGGTAGATTTTCACCTTTGAGATAGGATCTTATTCTATACCAAGCTGGCCTTGACTCCATATTCCTCTAGCCTCAGCCTCCTAGATGATAGATATGAGCCACCATACCCAGTTGATCTTTTAATATCATCATTTTAATTCCATTTTCAGTCAATGAAAGTGTGACCTGTGATAATAAGGGATTTGCCCAAGATCACAATGCTGATCAATGTCCCCATGAGGCAGATATGCAGCCCCATAGTCTTAGGCCTGGCTTATGGGATTCTTTACAAGTTCAGGTTCATGGGTGCTTTCCCCTTGTCCTTGAGCCTTGTCATGCAAACCCTAAAAGACCTCCCATCTATCTTTCGGCTCCTCCTGACTTTTGGGGTGGATTTAATTATGGCTACAGTTCCCAATTCATGGGTAAAAAGTGAAGGTCAGTGAAGTCTGTTACCACAGCTCAGGAGTTCAGCTCCCAGGGCTGCAGCCAGAACAGCAAAAAGAATGTCTTCAGAGCAGCGAGAACCTAGGAAAGTTTCTTCTCTATATGAGGGCTAGAAACACACACTTTCTGATGGTAACCTAAGAAAAAAGGAACAAGCACACACTTTCCTGATGGTAACCTTCTCTCAACTGAAGAAATCCCTTTCTGAAAACCTCTGTCCACAGAACTACATTTCTTTACAGATAGCTACCTAGCACTTCTCTCTGTGTCTCTCAGACTTCTGCACACTCAGCTACGTCTTCCCTTCAGTATATGTGCACTCGCACACAGGCGTGCACACACACACACACACACACACACCCCTCTCACATTCTCTCCTACTTCCCCTGCAGCAAAGCCTCTGGACAAGTATGAATCACATTTTCAGGGCCACACAGCACTTCTTGAGTAAACAGAAACAGAGCCAAACTGACCCCACAGTTTCCTCAGGCTGGGGAGGTCGTGCTGACCAGGCATGGTGAGTAAAGTAAGCATGTAGCTCTGCAGTCAGGGTTCCCAGACAGGGAATGACACTGAAATTCAGGACTAGAACAGTGAGCCTTGAGGTTGGGAGTACGTGCAGAAAGTCCATTGCTGACAAAGTTATGACCTTGAATCAGCAATGAATACCTGGGAAATTGTCCTGTGTATTCATCTTCAGGGGCAACCAGTTTGCTTTGAGTTTGATCTGAAGTCTAAAATTATCTGTCTTTGTGACTGAGAACACTATTACTTCCCTATGTCAGATTGAGTAATGAAATACCCTAGTATTATTTCTATTCATCAGAATTTTACAGGTAAGGCAGGAATCATCTTCCTGGCCATCCACAGCTATGTGTGCCCATAGATGGAATATATGCATGAGATAAACACACAAGCAGTGGGAAAATTACCCATAGCTGCTTTTAGTGGCACATGAGAAAAATTACAGACAGAGACAGTTATACGTAGGCAATGGTCTTGTAAGCCTTGCTTCATGAGATTCTCTCCATTAGATCTAGTTGGTCGACTAGTGATTGTTGTCTACTGTATATTCTCAGTGGCCTGAGAGAAACCCTGTCTTGAAAACTGGGGCCGGGGAGGGAGAAGGAAAACAAGGGGCTAGAGAGATTGCTCAGTGGTTGAAAGCACTGACTACTCTTCCAGAGGACCCAGTTCAATTCCTAGCACTCACATGGAGGCCCACAACTGTCTGTAACTCCAGTTCCAGGGATCTGACACCCTTGCACAGATATACATGCAGCCAAAACACCAGTGCACATAAAATAAAATAAGGCGAACAAAGGGTGGAGGTGGAGAAAACTGGTCGGTCACCTTAGTATTTCTGTCAAAGGGACAGCGTGATGTCCTGCCTCCTCTGACTTACAGCATAGGAGCTATCTAGTACCCATTCCACCAGTGTGGGTTAGACCTGGCTACTGTGTGCCACCTCAGCGCTAGCCTGACTCCTGACATCAGCACACCTATAGGAGCTACACAGTAGCCGAGCATGCTTCTCAGCTCTCCCTCTACCCCCTTCATGTCGCACTGCAGGGCTAAGCTCACTACCCATCTTAATTCTCCTCTGAGCCATGCCATAAGTACCAAAGACAGACCTGAAAGACACTCTGTTCCTATTGGGACTCCTTAAGCAATAATGTACCCTCACTTAGCCAAGGCGCCAGCTGCCGCTGTCCATCAGGGGTAGGGGAATTTGTAGCCAGGATTCAGGGATAGCCAGGCAGCATTGGTTGGTGTCTAAGGTAGCCCTTGGCTTGGGGTGGGAAAGTAGAAAAGAGAAACTCTGACTTCCCTGTCCAGCAGCAGCCTTCCTTCACTTAAAGGAAGTTCAGGATTGCACCGTGGGGATGAGGCTGTATCTGCAGGGGACCCATGCTCATTCTCAGATCCTGTGTTGTAGGGAAGGGAACGTGTCCACCAAGCAGATTGTGTTTCTTCAGAGACCATGTCTACCTCAGAAAACCAAGAAGAGGGAATCAAAGGTAAGACTTCTTTACCCCGCCCTCCCTGTTTTCTGGTTTTACTTCTGAGCATCTCTGCTTCAGATGGGTCTGTGCCGTCTGGGCCTCTCCCAGTTCCAAAGGCTCTTGGGGCATAGGGAAGACACTGGTCCACATTGAATCATAGCAGAGGATACTGAGATGGGTTTTTGAGCAGCTTCTCCTCAGGCTTCCTGCTGGCATGACCATCAGGGCAGATGACAGAGACTCTGGTCACCAGGCGGTACTAGAGAACCCCACAAGTCTATTATTAGGACCCAAAGTCAGCTACAGTTTGACAGAGGCCTGTGGTGACCTGAGCGCATGGTTAGATGCCCTTCCTGTTCTCAAACAAGCTGGCTGGAGCTCTGGCCTGCAATGTCCCTTAGGACACTGGAGTTTGCTGATCTTGACCCGGTGAGCTAGAGTGTATGTTAACCCCTGAATGGGGATGTGGAGACAAGAAGATGATTTCAAGGCCAGCCTCTGCTCTGTAGGAGCCTTTTCTTAAAACTAAGCCAGAAGTTCATTAATCTGAGTAGGGGAACTGCTAATCTCTTCTTGCTAGGACCCAAGTCAGAGGTCTTTGACTGGCAGTTTGTGATGTAGACAGATGCCAGCATAGTCTGTGGCAGTTTGTCCCAGGCTAGTCTGTGCTGAGCTTTGCCAGGCACTCTCCTCCTTGCTGGGCTCATGCCTAGCCTGGGCACATCACAGAGGGACACTTTCTGTATTCAGGGTTCTCTCCTTATTCCCTGAAACAGCCTAGCATCTGCTTCTGCTGGCTAATTCTCCTGTGGGCCACAGTTTGGGTCTGTAATGTCCTCAAAAGGTTCGGGTGCTGATGGCTTGGTCTCTACCTGATAGTGCCGTTATGAGATGTAGTAAAACGTTTGTGAGCTGGGGCAGTGGAAGGAAGCTGTTCATGGAGAGTATGCACTTGAAGGGGATGCTGGAGCCCCTGCCCTTCTCCTCTTTGGGGTTCCCTGTCACCTCACCATGGGCGAGCAGTCTCTACCCCCACTCACTACCTTTATGTGCTGTCTCACCAAAGGCAATAGAACCACCAGACTACAGACCAAATCCTCTGAAACCGTCAGCCAAGCTTCCTTCTTTTAAGTTGACTTTCTCTTGAAGTTCTTCATTTATTTTTGTTCATGCGTAAGTGGGTATGCCTACACACATCACTTGCTAGTGGTGCCTCCTGGAGGCCAGAAGAAGGCTTTGGATCCCCTAGATCAGGAGGTTGTGAGCTGCTTGGTGTGGGGGCTGGGAATTGAACCTGGGTCCTCTGCAAGAGCACCAAGTGCTGAGCTGTCTCTCTCTCCATCCTCCTTGAGGTGACCTTCTTATTTTATTACCGCAAAAGAATATGGATTATCATGCTATAAGTGTGCTTCTAGTTCCTCAGGAAGAGGCCAGCATGGTGAATGAGTCTACCAAAGCCCCAGTTAGTCGCCACTTGGACCTACTGTGCTCTGTTTTGGTGGCCATGACAACCAAGCTGCCAACCCATTTAGCTCTGCACAGCTGGCACTGCTCCCACAGTCCCCATTCTTTGTCCCCAGTGCTCTTCTGACCCAGAGTCCTAGGTAGGGGCATCCTGTCACTGAACAGATTGGAGTGCCCGTGACCATCCAACAAACCCTGTGGGTTGCCCATTCATTGAAGGAATGCCAAGGTGGTGAGGGCAAGAAGCCAGATGGGCTGGGGTGCAAAGGAAGAAGGCCACTCTCCAGGCTCTGAGATAAGAATGTGGCAGGTGACAGCAGAGGTTGACCAGAAACAGCTGGCAGTTACCATTAACCACCAGGAGCAGTCAGTCACCACCTGGAAGATGGATAGCCATGGACTGATATCATGTAGTGCTCAGTCACAGGCTCTCAGGATGTCACCAGTCACAGAAAGTGACATTCAATAAGCAACATACAGAATTCACTACTAGACATGGAGAGGCTGAACTTTGGCCCCTTGGTGAAAACAGCTCGTGAACCCCTTGCCTGGTATCTTCCTTGTGGATCACCTAGGCTGTCACATGAAGACCTTGGCCTCCCACAGAGGGGATATGGCAGTGGTAGCCAGATTTGAGCATAAATTTTTTTTTTTTTAAGTGCAGGTGGAACTCACTTTCCTCAGGGAAAGGATAGAAGTCACTTTTTTCCCAGTCAGTGAGCCAACCCCAACGGCTGGGTCAGTGCAGACAGACTGCTCTCCCTTCCCACATCCTGCCATACTAACGTCAAGACTAGCAATGCAGGACTAAGCAATGAGGGTCTAGCAATAAGGGCTCTCCATGAAACCCCGCCAAGAAAGGGCGCGGGCTTCTAGAAAGAACTGTGTGGATTTGGTGTCTCAGTTTCTGGTCCTGTTCACACCTCAGCTACTCCACCTGGGTCTGTGTCCCATCCTGACCCTGTCAGCAACTGCATCCAAGCCTTCAGTGCTCCTCATATGGCTCCTATAGGCTAGGCTGCACTTTGCCTCCTAGTTCCCTCTTACCATGTGTATTAGTTGCTTTCTCGTTGCCATCATCAAACTCATGGCAAGAGCACCCTTCTCCCTCCACAGCACCCACAAATCTAGAATGGACACACGGAAGTGTTAAACAGGCCCTGGGGGTGGGGAAGGTGGTTGGAGTCGACCCTGGTGTGGTGGTGTCAGGGGGCCTGGGAACTGTTGGGGTCGGAGATGAGAAGTGGAGGAGACTAGAAGGCTCCCAGCGACGGTTTGTTCATCTCCACCCTTTCTGCTTCCTAGTTCCAGTGGCGATTCTCCCGGGAAGAGACCCGCAGCAGGCAGACAAGGAAAACCAAAGGGAAACGCAGCACGAGAGACAAGCAGCAAGCAGAGGAGAATGAGAAGAATCTAGAAGACCAGTTCCCCAAGGCTGGAGATGTGGGGAACTGTGTGCTGGGGACACAGCAATGGGGCAGAGCCTCTGAAGAACAGCAGGGCTTGAGGGCTGTGCAGAATGGTCCTGCTGGCCACAACAGGGACTCGGTGGCCACCAGACACTCAAATCCCAGCATGGAAGCTGAGCTTGCTGCAGGGCCCGCTCCAGCAGAGGCAAATTGAGTCCGTGATTTGTGCTAGGCTTGCAATGTGATGGCAAACCTTGGGAAGCTTGCTAGCAGCTGGTTCGTTCTGTGTTACCCCTTGGCTTGACCTGTCGTTAGCTCAGCGGGCCCTGCGAGGGCTGGTCTCTGGCAGTACTGTTTTCTGAACAGCCACTGGAAAGCTGTCTTAATGATCCGCTTACGGTAGAGTACAAGGTTGGGCTGTTCCTCCTAAACCTCAGAGTTGGAGGTCCGGTTCCACCCCTTCCCCCAAGGAAGGGCATGGACCATACAGCACCTGCGCTGCCCCACGGGGCTCCAGGGCACATCTGGGTCAACTTCTGGGACATCTTTGCTACAAACCAAGATTTTTCGCTCACTTTTACATGCTGCTGCTATGGGCAAGTACTTCAGTAACTTTAACCCGCAGCTCTTCAGGCTGCCCTTCTCCGCCTAAGCCCTGCAGCTCTGCACACTGCCCCTTCCTCCTGACCCCTGGAGGCCCTGCTGTTTTGGAAGGTGGTGATGTTGGGGGAGGAAAGGTGTTTAGACAGACACCTCCTGCCTTTCTCAGAGTAGTTCTATAGATACTGCTGATCTGGAAGCAAACAGGTAATTCTCTGTGCTCCTGCTCTTACAGGGTGTTCAGAAAGTATTCTGTGTTAATATTAATGCCAAAAAGTGTTGTTTTAAATTTTGTATTCCACACATCTTTGAATACGTTCTGTCATTTTGGGCGGATGGTAACTGGGTGCCCTTGTGTGCTGTTTTTGTTGGTGTGTCATTGACTGAGTTGTATGCTGTGCCTGTCACTTGTTTTTACTGTCCATAAAGTGTGGTTAAGGCTTTAAGTAGACGCATCTGGCGAGCCTTGGAGAGAGAACACCATTGTCTCGATGGAAACAGCCTGTCTCTTTCTTGTTTAGTTACTTAAAGCAATAAATCGTCTGAGCTCAGTGCGTGGCGTATTTACCTCATCACTACAGGTCTGGCCCGGTGTAGAAGGACTCTGCCCCTCAGGCCCTGGCCGCAGTTTCTGTCTACTGGCAGTGTGGTAGACTGTGGCAGACAGAGCCACCTACGCACATTGGGGTTTCAAGCTTTGTTTCAAACAAACAAACAAGAGTGGAGAGTGAACGGGACGCCCCCAGGTGAGCAGGAGATCACAAGCTGGTTGTGAGCAAACTCCCTTACCATCAACAGGGATTCGGCAGTGTGATTTCTAAGGTTTGAAGTAGGCTATTTAATGAGGGAAATCTTTTTCATTTCCAAGTTTATTAAAATAAAACCTGTAAAGCTTCGTGCAGACATATCTTTTTTCTCATTTTATGTGTACAGATGTTTTGCATGTGTGTATGTCTGTACCCATTGTGTACCTAACCTGCTGAGCCCAGAAAGGGAGTCAGAGGGTTGGGAGCCTCCCAACCTGGAGAGTTTTGGCCACTCAGCTTTGGAACATTTTCAATAACTAACATTTATGTTTTATTTGCTGTGGGGAGATCCTTGAATTCTTTCGGGATGTTGTCCAAAGGATCCCGGGCTATTTGGGATTTTCTGCCTTGTTTCTTTCCCCTTTGTGCCCTGTTGGTTCTGGCAGATTTCACTGTATCATGGAAGTTCTCTAACTGTAGTTTGGAAAAATAGGTACAGTTCACAAAAACTATATAAATACATTGTGTTTTGTACATGAATACCATTCCATAGTCCAGTGCCACGAAAATGTGATTATGTCACAAAACGAGATATGGTATCTTCTCACCTATTGACTCCACGTCTAACGTAATTAAAATCATCTGGGCCCTTTTTCTTTCTTCATTTTCTCCACACAGAACAATTCTAGGTTTATTAATTCAGAATTATAGAAAGTTTTAAAACCTTTAATCACATGTGAGAATTAATTTATCAAGTGTGCTTCCATAATCTTTTTAATTAAAATACAATTGCATCATTCTCCGTCTTCCCTTTTCTCTCTCCAACCCTACCTGTGTGTCCACCTCACTCCCTCTCAAATCCATGCACTCCTTTTAAAAATGTTATTGTTACATGTATACACACACGTACAACATACATAAAAACAACCACTAAGTCTGCTTGCTATATGATTGTGTATATTCTTTCAGGGCTGGCCACTTGGTACTGGGTAAGTAATCGGGGAGGTCATCCCTGGGGAAGACTAACCCCCTTCTCAGCAGTTCTTAGTGTCTAGCTCTTTGTCTAGGGGTGGGATTGTGAGAGTTCCCCTTGCAAGTTAGTGTCTCTGTGGTGCTCCCTCGTTCAAGTCTTGTTTCGGCAGCAATGTCATTGCAGTGACATGGGTGCAGCTGCCCTGGCATTTTAGGAGACCCTGTCTCAGCGGGTGTCCTAGCCCTCTGGCTCTCACTACCTTGCCCTCTTTTCTCCCTCTGTGTCCCCAGACTGCTAGGTGCAGGAACCTCTTGGAGAGGTGTCCGCTAGGGCTGAGAACCCCGCCATTACTGTTCTCTGCATTTTTACCTGTTGTGGTTTTCTGTAATGGGCTCCATCTACTTCAAAGAGAAGCATCTTTGATGGGGCTGAGAGCTGCACTTTCCTGTGGGTCTGAGGGTGAGTATTAAAATGAAGTTGGGAATTATGCTGCCCTAGTCAAGTGGCAGTGGTAGTTCTCCTCCAGGACCCATGACCTCACTAGCCCTGGGTAGTTAGCTAGGTTTCCATCACCAGGCATGCTCTCCTTCCTGTTGAGGGGACCTCAAGTCTGGTGAGAAGGCTTTTGGTCGCTGCCAAGAAAGGTGCCACTACTGCACCTGTCGGGAGCACCTTGCAGGGCTGGTCATTGCTGTGGTTGATAGGTGTCACAGCTAGGTGGGATTATTGGTTGCTCCCCTCACTTGGCAGTCTACACGGCATTAAAGCTAGTCCTTGGTGATGAGGTCTTTGGGTCTGATCACGTTAGAATCTTCTGACTCCCATATCCAAAGTGCATGGTGTCTTCAGCCATAGGGCCTTACTTCAACACCTGGGAGGCAACTGAAGACAATGCAATAATAACTGATTATTTCCGGAGTCTCCTGGACTCCCCTGACCAATAGCTTGAAAGGGTATCCTTCATGTTTGGCAATTGCATTTTTTGTTAGATTGTCTATGACTTTTGTGAGGAGTATTGTCAGCCTGAATGGCATAACTTCATTAAAAAATACTTAAGCACATAGACTTATATGTATTGTATGTACTTTTAAATAAGTTACATAAGTTAAATAAGCAAGAATATAATTCCTCTTGGCTTTTAAAATCATCCCAAGAGCTATTTTTCCCTCTTCCCTCTCTCTCCTTCTGTCCAGGCCTTCCTCCCTCAACCCCATCTAAAGTCCCCCTTGTCTTCCTCACTTCCCCCATTCCATTATCTCCTTTCTAGCACCACACACACACACCCTATGGTCCCCTTTTACTTCCCTGGTTTCTGTGGTTACTTCAGGTTATAGCCTCACTGATGGAGATTCAAAGCTAGGAGCCACAGATGAAAGAGGACATTTGTCTTTCTGGGCCTGGATTACCTTAGTATAATATTTTCTAGCTCTGTCATTTACTTACAAATTTCATGATTTTATTTTTCTTTACAGTTATATAACATTCCATTGTTTATATGGACCACATTTTCATTCTCTCTCTGACTCTCTCTCTCTCTCTCTCTTAAGATTCGTTTTGTGTTTTGAATAGATGAGGTCTATTCAGGAGATGCTTCCATGGGTTACCGAGGAAACAGTGTATTCTGGTGTCGGGTGGAATACTCTATAGATATCTGTTAGGTGCATTTGATAATATAAGGTCACTTAATTCTGACATTTCTTTATTTTTTTTTGTCCAGATGCTTGTCTATTGGAGAAAGGGGACATTGAAATCATCTACTATTAATATTTTAATGCTAATCTGTGTCTTTAATTTCCATAGTGCACTCTTGGTGGAACTGGGTGCACCAAGGTTCAGTGCGTGTTTCTCAGTTAATTGTCCCCTTGATTAGAATGAAGTGTCCTTCATCTCTCCTGATTAATCTGAGTTTGAAGTCTGTTTTGTCGGATGTTATGTGGCAATGCCTGCTTGCTTTCTAGTCCTGTTTGATTGGAGTATGGTTTTCCACCCTTTCACTTTAAGGAGTTCCTGTCTGTAAAGCCAAGTTTCCCCGCAGACAACAGAAAGATGGGCTTTGTTTCTTAATTCCGTTCAGACAGCCTGTGTCTTTTAATGGAAAGTGACGGCAATTAATGCTTAAAGTTATCATTTAAAGGCGTGTGTGATTGCAGTCGTTTTGGTGATGTTTGTTTTCCTTTGTGTTTTGGTAATTATAGCTCCATTTATTGGTTTTCCTTCTGGAGTCCTCTGGCTCTGATTATTCCTCCCTGAGTTCCTAAAATATTGCTTTCAGTATTCTCTTTAGGGTTGTTTTGGTGAACATGAATTCTTTTGGCCTGTTTATATGGTGCAAAGTTTTTCTTTCTTCAAGTATGGCAGACAGTTTTGCCGTGTATACAATTGACTTTCAAAGTTTCTATTGAGTTGGATACTGTGGCTCACACCTTTAATCCTAGCACTCAGGGGGCAGAGGCAAGTAGAACTCTGTTGAGTTCAAAGCCTGCCTGATCTACATAGTTCCTGGCCAGCCAGGGCTACATAGTGAGACCCTGTCTCAAATAAATGAGTAAATAAATGTTTCCACTTTGAAAGCAGCTGTCGCTCTAATGGGTCTTGTTTGTTTTAATGTAATTTACGCCTTTCCTCTTGCAGCTGCCAATACTCTCTCTTCTTCTATGTGTTTAGTCTTTCAGCTGTGATATGCTGTGGGGAGTGTCCCTTCTGGTTTTGTCTATTACTTGGTTCTGTGTGTTTCTTGTATCTGTGTAGGTGTCTTTTCTTTCTTTATGATCTTGAAAGTCTGGTCTCCGCCATTGCCCTGGGGTTCTTCTGTCATCTCTGTCTGTAATTCACAGATTGGTCTTTTCATAGTGTCCTGCATTCCTGTTTGTTCCTTTCCTGGATTTTAAAAAGATTTTCCTATTCTTTGCTTGTGTGGCCTAATTCCTCTCCTTTATCCCAGGCCTGCCGACTTAATGCATTCTGCCTGTAAGGCTTGTCTTCTAGTTGGGTGTTTGATTCCATCTTCATTTCTGCTTGCATTTTCTTCAATATTTCTGCTTCTTTATTCAACTCGGTTTTCACATGCCAGACTGTCATTGTCATTTCATCGTCTCATTCAGTCTTATTTTTGTATTTTCTCAGGCATTATCTTTAAGCTCCTTGAGCTACGTATTTTCTCTTCTCTGAACTCCATGATTTCCTTGTTTGGTGCAGGAGAATTGTCTGTATTCTGTCAGTCATGTTATAAATAAACGCTGATTGGCCAGAATGTAGTACAAGATGTGCACCATTTCAGCTAACCAAGTTGGAACCGTCTTGTGCAGCTGGTACCCAAAACAGGTCTTGTAGTAGTGCCATCAGTATCATGACATCATATCAACCAGGTGAAGTTGTTGTTATGGGGCCCCATGTTCTTCCTGGAAACTTCAAATGTCACTGCAGGAAAAACTCATTGTTCATTGTGAAAAACTTAAACATTAATCATATAGACATATATAGACATACATATATTCAATGAAAGGCATGATAGATATATTCAATGAAAGGTATGATAGATATGAAGAAAAGCAAAGATGTTCTCTAAACTCATATTTCTTTCTGTCCCATATCAAAGGCCAAGGCAGTTTTTTTTATTAACCAATGATGTGAGAGTTAGCCAGTGAGAGGCTAGAGCTAATGGGCCAATCAGCTTATAATTTATGGAGACCTATGTGTGATTTTCTTTGGTGCTAAACAGCTGGGGGTACCAAGCAGGAGCCCCCCATGTTACACTTGTTTTGTTTTTACATTCCAGGGTTCATCTAGGTAATTCTCATCAGAGAACATTTCTAAAGGACTAATGGGAAACCTACTATGTTGATCATTTGTGTGTTTGTGTTTCTATAATAGGACCTAGGCATGTTGCTTTCTTTTGTCATTGCTATGTCTGATGAGGACCCAACAGGCTATGCTGACCTTGAATAGGATGACGTCAGGTGACTTGGGGCTGAACTGGAGCACAAATGACTTGGTCCAAGCTAGGAGGTTGGGTGCGGAGTGGGTGTGGCTAAGATTACTGTGCTGGGGCACTGGATGTGGGACCTTGAGTAGACTGGGATCAGGAAGGTAGTGGAGGGTAGGATCAGCAGAGTCCTGAGCACAAGATGTCCAAGGCTGGGCTGAACCTGAACATTGGGTGTGGAATAGGGATGAAGTCAAATGGTAAGAAGGGGCTTCAACGGGTGTACAGGCTATGTATTCTGTCCAAAGTCTAAAGGATGGGGGTGGCAGGGGTGGGAGTGGCCATCTGGACTGAGACTATCCATGCCGGACCCAAGCTAGACCTAGGAAGCACGGGGAGAGGAGGGTCAGGTAGACTCACCAGGCAACCCCAGTACACGATGTCAAGAGCTGGGCTGGGCCTGGAGATTGCATCCATTGGAGCTGTTTCACTAACCCCACATACTCTGGGCATCCCCTCAGTGTGGTAAGTGGATGGTCTGGGAATGACCTCAACTTGGGAATTTTTTAAAACTCCTAGGAGATTGTAGGGTGGTTCTGAAGCATGGCCAAGATTGGGGATTGCTGGCACAGGGCTCTACAAACAGCACCAGGTGGGTCTGTGTGAAGGGAAACTCTTTTCCAGATGCTTAGGACTGAGGCCTAGCCTCCCAGCCAGCGCTGGTCCTGCATGGGTCTTTCAGGCAGGCAGATTTCTGAAGGGAAGCTGCCTTCCCTCTTATGCGGCCTCTGCTGAGATGAGGTGGCTAGCTTTGTTTATGTCTGCTCGACATAAGCTGGAGACATTTAGGTAAGGGAACTATAGTTGAGACAGTGCCCCCACCAGATTGGCCTGTGTGCTAGCCTATAGTGCTTTTCCTTAGTGACTGATGTGGAAGGACCCAGTCCGCATTGGTTGGTGCCACCCCTGAGCACATTTTCCAGGGATGTATAGGAAACAGATAAGCAAGCCAGTAAACAGCGCACCTCCAGGACCCTGCCTCAGCTCCTGCCTCATGGGTCCTGCCTTGAGTTCCTGGCCTAATTTTCCAGAATGATGAACAACAAACAAGCTGCAGGATGAAACCAAGCGTTTCCTCCCCAAGTTGCTTTGGATCATGGTATTTTATCACAGGAACAGAAGCCCTAACTAGGACATGGGCGTAGTCTTTGCAGCTGTGGTTGTCACAGAAGTCATTAAGGAACGAGGGGTTGTAGGTCAGCAGATGCCAAATGTCACACGCTCCGAAGCTGGCACCTGAATCTGAGTCTTTCGCCAGAAGGCACTTGTATTGAGTGAGACACATTCTCCTCTGTGACCCAGACTGGGCTTAAATTTGGGGTCCTCCCATCTTGCATTGTGAGCACTAGAATCATACTATGTGTTAGTATTTTAGCATGAGTTGGGCTCCAGTGGGGCCCCAAGGCAGGTGATGAATGCGGGCAGGAGAGAAATATGCCAGACAGACAGATCTTGAATGCGGAGTTTATTGAATAAAGGGGATGGGGAAGGGAAGAGAGAATGGGAGAAAGAGATATAGAGAGATACGGGGAGGGGGAGGAAGAAGAGAGAGACAGAGACAAAAAGCTGCCTCCTCAGAGAAAATGGCAGAAAGGAGTGAGTGGGGCTTCTCTTAAAGGGACAGAGTACTGTCTGCCATGCACACAGGTGTGCTGCAGGGAGCAGGACTTGATGATGCACTGTGCCGGTTCCCAAGGGGCGAGGCCGAGGTCTGCTTCATTGCTAACGCGTCATCACATCTGGCCTAGGAAGTGTGTTTGAGACCCAATCTTGACCTTTTCAGAGGTTCAGTGGGGGTGGAGAGAGGAGTATAGCATCATTGATAAGTCAGTAAGGGGAAATGTTTTAGTCACTGTCCTATTGCTGTGAAGAGACACCATGACCACAGCAACTCTTATGAAGGAAAACATTTTATTGGGGCTTGCTTACAGTTTCAGAGGTTTAGTCCATTATCATCATGGAGAGACAGACATGCAGCAGCACGCAGGCAGACATGGTGCTGGAGAAGGAGCTGAGAGTTCTACCTCTGCATCCGCAGGCATCAGGAAGAGAGGGTACCATTCTGAAACCTCAAAGCCCACCCCAGTGACACCCTTCCTCCAACAAGGCCACACCTACTCCAATAAGGCCACGCCTCCAATATGAGCCTGTGGGGGGCATCTTCATTCAAACCATCACAGAAAGTAGATGAGTTTTTATCAAATACAGGAAATGGAAAGCAGTCATGTTGCTCCCGAAGCACAGGACCCCCAGGCCAAGGCTGGCATCTTGGAAGCTTGAGGACACCTGTGTGAAGGAATTGGGGTGCCACTTGACACTGGGCATGTGGGTGGCATTTCATCTAGACAGAGCTGGTTGGAATGTTGTCTGCATGTAGTCTGCACCTGAGCGCTTGGGTTAATTCTGTCACTTTCAAGTATGAAAAGGGAGTTGAAGGAGTTTACCTTATCTGGTTTTGTAAGCATTAATACTATGCATGTGAAGAGCTTGGTCGGTGGGCAGAAATGGATCATGATGCTGGCAGTTGTTGACAGTGCTTGCTAGTCTACTAATCTGACCTGGCATCTGTGGGCCTCAGGACTTTCTGCCTCTCAGATAGCGTGTAACCACAAACAGACGGGATGTGAACCACTTCAGGCTTTACCTTTAAATATGCCTGGGACCCGAGTTCTTCACTTCTAGCCCCCTTGGTATAGTGGTTAAAGATGGAACATGAAAGGGAGGTGTTGATACCCTTGGCTTGGCTAAGCCACTGTGATGGAGAGGCTGGTCCTTACTGAAGTCTAGTGCATCCCATTTTAGCTAACAGAAATGTGACAGCAGTATTTATAATGTCCTAATTTGTATGGTAGTGGTTGTTAATGACAAAGGGGTAAATACCTGTTGGCTCCTTGTCGGACCTTTGCATCTCTAAACCATGCTTGTTTCACTGGACCATCCTTGGAGCAGCTTCACTAGAGCAGCTGACCATCAATGGAGCAGCTTTGCTAGAGTAGCTGACGATCAATGGAGCAGGAGCAGCTTCACTGGAGTAGCTGACCATCAATTGAGCAGCTTCACTGGAGTAGCTGACCATCAGTGGAACAGCTCCAGAAACCATTAGCAGTCTGCATTCTAACACACTTCACATAAAGTGGGATTCATCTGTTATCTAATCAAATAAATCACAGATGATCCATGCTGGAAATGCTTTCTAGGAGCAGCTCTCAGTGATGGCAGTGCTTCTCGACAAGACCATGCTGACCACAGACCCCAAACTCGTAAAGCACAGTGGGTATTTTGTACCCAGCATGCCAGGGCAGCAGCATGATCTAGATTCCATCATGTGGGGCTCACGGCACCCAAGAGTTAGGATGTGGGGGTAAAACAGACTGCAAGAAGGAGAAGGGGCAAGGGTGGCCTGCCCATGGGTGAACGGGAGCTTACAGACTCAGTTGGGGTGACAAGGCCTGCTTCCGTAGCCCCGTGAGAAGGTCACGGAGGCCCTGCTGCGTGAGGAGAGCAGGGTGGGCCCCTGTGATTAGCTCTCTGTCCCCTTGGCGACCTGCTGACTGCACAGCTTCCCCAGAGAACTTGGGTTTCCTGTACCTAGAACAGGAAAGCATGTGGAGGTCACATCTCAGGGCAGAACTCACTGGACCTTTGCCTGGGGTTGTTGAGGTGGCCGTTGCCAGAGAAGGAAGCAGAGCAGTATTTGTCACAGGTTCCTGTTGATAGCACTTGTTTCTGTGGCCAGACTAGGAGAACCAGGCTCAGCATGGAAAGTCTGGCTCTGGGAATCTGGCGGGTGCTCGCTTCCCTAGTACTGTGCCTGTGCCAACTGCAGTGCCCTCCAGCAGAGGCAGAGGCCTTCGTGAGACCTGCGCGTTGATATGGGCATGAGGGAGAAGACTATTCAAGCATGCTCTGTGGTGGTGGGTGCTGGGGAGACCTTAAGAAGGACTTTATAAATCGTGGCCAGGATTCTGGTCCTGTTTATCCTGCTAATAACTTTGGCCAGGGACAGAGGCACACTGGTCAGTTTTAAGCAGAAAAATGACAACCTATTTGCATTTAAGAAAGCGCCCTTGGCTGCCATAATGATGATATCCAGGGGCCCAGGCCAGTGTGGCAAGAGGAGCTAAAAGGCGGAGCCGCTGCCTTTAACAGGAGAGGCGGGACAGAGATCTGAGAGTATTAGGAAATTGATTGGATGGTGTGACTGGGGAGCAAGGGAGCCACTGAAGCTGCCAGTCTGCTAGAATCAGATCAGCAGTGCATTTCCTTATAGAAATAAACAGTGGCCTTGCTATTCGCCATTCTCTAGACCCTCCGTGTGTATCTGTTTTCAGGACTCAAATGACCAATTAACGTGACTGAAGTGTCCAGGGAGGAATCACTGATAAACAGAAGGTACAGAGGGTGTGAGAGGCAGAGCTGAGTTCTGCACCCAGGTCTTACTAATGGTGGTGCTGCCCCCTCAGTGGAGTACTAGGGGTGAGCCCCGTGGCTGTCAGCCATGGGACTGTGTACTGGGAAGGGAATAGAAAAGACTCCTCCAGAGATGGGGTCTGTTGGCCGCTGAAACACGCTCACTCTATAACAAAGCAAAGGCTGTATTTCTGTATTAGAGATGTTGCCCACTAGGTATTGAGTTCAGAAAGGTTCTAGAGTTTCCTGCTGCCGTTTCTCGCCTATCAAGGTGAGCATTGAAACATCCCTTAACCTTTGGTCCTTTGGTGAGCCTTCTTCATAAACCAGAGCAAGCCTGGAGAGATGGGGCAGGGGTAAAGAGCACGGGTTGTCCTGCTCAGCAGGAGAGCTGGCTCAGACCCCTGCGTGCCTGGGGAGTGGCCGACAGCCACCTAACCAGCACCAGGGGTCCTGTACCCTCTTCTTGCCTCCATGGGCACACGTACTCATGTGCACAGATACACATAATTAAAAATTAAACATCTTCAAAAACAAGAAAATAAATTACCTTAAAATAGTAAGAAAGAAAATTCATAATCATTAAATATCCATGGTACTCACAACTCTGAAGAGTAGGGATAAAGCTAAGATAAAGTAGGGATAAAACTGGGTATAAGAAACTTAAAACCTGTTCAGTGACACAATGTCAGAGAAATGTCCTTAAAGACAGAGATGTCCAAGTATCAAAGAACACAGGGACGTGCATGTATCAGAAGTTTACAGAAAGAACACGGGGCCGTTCATGTATCGGAGGTCCGTAGAAACCCTTGAATGGAAATGATCAGAAAAGTTCTTCCCCATAGCTAACATTGCAAGGCAAAGATGTCTAAACCCTGCAAGAAAAATCACCAATTCCCACTTATGGGCAACCTCATTAGACATCAGGATTTTATAGAACAAACTCTGTTCAACCTAACGGGAGTTATATGCTCCCATACCCTAAGAATAAGGGACTTCAATTTACAGTAAAACTTCTTGGAACTCTCAGCCACATTGACCGTAATGTCTCAAATGTTTCTAAGCCGACTCTCAGTATTCACTCCCACTATCCATTTGTCAAGGTCACCAAGACTTCCAGTTACCAAGTCAGTCAGCGGGTGCTGGAAGAACCATCATAGCAGAAACAGGGCTGGCCAGTCTATCATCAAAATACTTTCGTTACATGACCATGACAATTGCTTTGCTTCTTATCTGTCTGGTAGAGCACTGTCCGTGTCCCTTATGAGCTCCAGACCTCAACAACCCTTGGCTTAGACACTTAGAGCCACTTAGAGAGCAGGGGCAAGTTGAGACAAGATGAAACACACGCGCGCGCACACACACACACACATGCACACACACGCACGCACACGCACACACACACACACGACTGTAAAGCATGAAAAATAAGCCATAGGCTCAAAAAAACCTCACTGCTCATCCTTATGGTTGCTAAAGCATAAATTCAAGATATATTAATAGATAAACTGGTTAGTTTATAAGGACAAGGAAACACCAATCATGTGCCCTTTGCAGATTCAGCTGAGGTAACTGTTCATGAGGGCAAAGTTCTTTATCGGATAATCAGGGGTAATGCGTTCGGGAAGTACAATAAACGAGTCATTAATCCTTAGTAATTAATGGCTGCCAAGATAATCAGGTGAAATGTTAGGAGGCCCTGATAGTGGGTGGATCGGGTGGACAGACATTTAGGCCACTGTTCCTTCCTGACATTAACAGTGAGACAGGCCATGTCTCATGTGCTACAAAAGGAAGCGTGTGCACTTTATAATGATGTACTCTTGCAAAAAAAAAAAAAATCAGCTCTGATGCTAAGGTCTAGATTTAATTTAATGGCCAGTTTACATGAAACACAGAGGGTAAGGGGCCATGTTAATAGCACCTTGTGGATACAGTAAATTGGGTTCGAAATGTCAGAATCTGCACAAGAAAGATAGTATCTTCAACAAGGGAATCTGGATGGACATAAGTGTGTGAGTGTGGAGGGCAGGATGTCACCTATTAACAGAAACTTCAAGATGTCTACTTTCTTTACGTTGCTATTTTTAATTGTGTGTGTGCATGTCTACGTGAGGGTTGTGTGCAGAAGCCCTGCATCTCCCTAGAGCTGGAGTTCCAGGAATCAAACTCGGGTCTTCTACAAGAACAGCATGTCTCCAGCCAGATATGAACATCCTGATCCGGGATCAGATCCCCAGTACCCATATGAAAAGCTGGGGGGAGTGGCTGCATGCCTGGAATCCTGGTGCTGGAAAGCGGGGGCAGAAGGATCTGACTGAGTGCTGAGCTCCAGGCTTAGCAAGAAGTCCTGGCCAGAACAATAAGGCAGGCAGCAGCAGTTGGGGAAGGTACCTGACATCTCACGTGTGTGCACGCACACACACATGCACACACACGCGCGCGCACACACACAGACATGGGACATCAGTCCGATGTGACTTGGGGCTACAGGGACACACAGTATGTGAGCGTATTCGACGATATTAAGAATCACTGTGACTTGTTCTGTGTGTGACAGCACTGGCTGTGTGAAGGGATTCATCTGTTAGAGATACATACTTACAAGAGTCATGGAAAAGCCAAAAAGAGCACCGCAGACATGCAGCATTTATTGTAATGTCTCCCACTGTGACATAGAGATGGAATTTCCCTAAGATTCACTTCTTCCCTCCCTCCACCCTTCGGCCTGAACTGGGGCCCTAGGGGCCATCCGTATCTCAGGGCTCCACTATCTCCTGCAGAGAGTGCTCCTATCCCGCAAGGCCCAGCATTTACTGTTGTCTAGGATCTGTCGTGTTGACCTAGTCTTGTCAGAAACACTTTCACAGACTCTCGGGCTGAAGGAGTCTGTTTTCAAAAAATTAATCAGATTTATTCCCTTTTGTTTTATGTGTGCTTTGTCTTCCTGTTTGTGCAACACACGTGTGCCTGGTGCCCCCTGAGGTCACAAAAGGACATTGGATCCCCTGGACCTGGAGTTAGGGATGCTTGTGAATCAGCATGTGGGTGCTGGGAGTGAAACCCTAGTCCCTGGCAAGAGCAGTGGGTGCTCTTAACCGCTGAGCCAGCCCTCCAGCCGCCCAGCATTCTTTAATGGGCTCCTGCTCTGGGTACACCCTCACATAGCAAATGTTTATGGAGTCTGCAAACACGGTGCTAAGAAAGAACGGGGTCTCTGCACACCCAAAGGAGCGAGTTGGGCAGAGTCGGTGCCACTGCATGTCCTGAAATCCTTTCCAAGTAGGACAAGGAATAGCAGTGAGTAATGACAGCGTATCCACAGTGTTATTAATATGATCTCATTAATCTCCTTACAGTCTTACGAATGGTAGTCATGCCTGCTCAGACTTAGATACAGGGGTAAACTTCTACATACATCAAAAATCACCCAAGCAACAAAGTCAGGTACACAGGAGACAGTGTGACAGCTCAGCCGCTGCCCCTCCTTCACTCCAAGTTGGGCCACCCTTGCTGAGATGTGAACCAGCGCGGCAGCAAGGGCAACTGGGCATTCTTGACCAGCAGATCACAAAATGCTTTCCAGCAGGTAGTGCTGAAAGGAAGAACAGTGCAGCCAAGCAAAGGCCATGGCCTAGCCTGCATCAGCAGCTCACTGTGGTGACAGTAAGTCAGGGCAGGGGCAGGCTTAGCTGGGATCTCCAGACAGGTGGCTCTCTGACAACAGCAAGCACACAGCATGGTGCTGATGGGACAAGACAGGGTGGCCTTCCCTCTGCTCCCATCCCATGCTGCTCTGGGAAAGGTCCCCAGACACTGCCATGCTCGCTCGTCACGCTATGGCTAGGCTGCTTTTCTGGTTGACAGAGAGCACCTTACTGACCCTGCCCTGCATCTCACTATGCTGGTCCTGAGCCTCTTCCCAGCTCCAAAGCCCTGCCCTCAGCTAAGGCTCGATGGGCCAACTGATAAGCTCAGGGCTTCTCACCCACTGTCCTTCTCAGTTCAGGTGACCGTTTCCTGGGATGAACATTGTGCTACCCCTCAGGCTCACAGTCCCTCTCCTTCTTACCGAATCTGGGATATAATAAAGCCATGCATTGTGTAGCAATGTTAGTCATGCAACAGTGACCTCTCAATGTTTGTGATGTATATTCTATCATGTCTGCACAGTGCTGGTCACCTAACAGCACACAGCTCAGGGTGTCATCAGTCATTGGTGACAGTCTGCCTGACACCTGATAAAACTCGAAGCAAGACAGCGGCGGCATGGTGAAGCTGACCCTCTTCATTCAGGTCTTCTGAAGAGACTGTGTTTAGGCCTAAGAGTCCTTGGGATGTGTACAACAAGAGAGAGAGAATGAGCAACCTACCTACCTCCTCTCCCCAGCTTGAGAATAGAATTCTCAACTGTGCCTCCTGGGTCCCAGCACTGGGCTGTTCTTGCTCAGTTCTTTGTTCTCTAACACTAGGGGCCCAAGACTTCTTGCCTCCAGTCAGCCCGTGATCAGGATGTTTCCAGCTCTAAAGAAAGAAAGACAGAACTTTCACGGGAACAGCTCTGTGATGGCTGTCCCACCCTGGGGGTTGCCTTCCAGCTCTTGACTTAGGAGCAAAAACGCTGGGTGTTTGCTTCCACCACCCACCTGCCAGAGGCAGGAACAAGCCTGGAAAAGGTGGCTCATAACAAGGCAGACAAGCGGGACCAGGAAATGGCTCTACACCACAGCCAGCCCCACCACGAAGGCAGGTTCAAGGTGAAGTAAGTCACCCACACCACACCTTTGCCCCCAACAGAAGCCACTCTGGTAAGGCACAGCACAGAAAGGGTTTCTCTGCAGCCTTTTCTCTTTCTCAAGCTTTGGCAACTAAGCAGCAGTTTCTCCGTTGGAGCTTGTAACTGTCTCTGCTCTTTTGTTCCTCCTGCAGCTGCAAGGCCCGTGCCTTCTCTAGCCCACATCCTCACTTTCGAGAGATGTGACAGATGGGGGCTTCCTGTGCCCAGTGGGTCCAAACTGCCTCGCTTTCATCTTTCTCTGTGGCACCTGTGCCCATCTGCAAGTCTCATGATTCTTCAGGAGTCTGCGGTGCCCTGCAGACTTGTTTTGACTTTAGCTTGTCTAAACCAGGGAATTTGCTGTGTAGCTGAGGCTGGCAGTGAACCCCTGATCCTCCTGCCTTGGCTCGTAGGTATGCGATACCGTGCCTGAGCCTGCGGACTTCTCTGCTTACTCAGTCCATGAGCCCCCAAATCCCATCCCACAAGACCCCTCTCTGTGACACTTAATTGCAAGTGTCCTCAGCAGTGGAGGTCTGTCCCGGGTGAGATGTGTCTGTTAAGTTTTATCTGAATTGATTGAGCCTCCCCACTTCAGAGAATTCAGAAACCTACAGAAGAATTTCACCCATTTATTTATCATATACTTATTATGTATTTATTGGTATGTATGTATTGGTATGTATTTGTTGCACATAGAACTAGGTTTTATGAAAGTATAGCATGCTCTCTGACTCATTCACCCCACTCTTCCTTCTCCCACTAATCCCCCAGATAGTTTTATTCCCACATTCACATCCTATAAACCTGTATTTTTTTTTTAAGTATAAAGTAGCATGCAAAATAATGGGTTTCTTAGGGCAGTTTCATACCCACCTTATTTTGGATGATCGCCCCCACCTCTTCCTTCTTCCTATTCCCCTGAGCTTCAGTTTGCGCCCTTGAACCCCAGAAGTGCCCCTTTAACCTGCCGCATGTTGTTTGTGGACAATAACCATTACACAGACTTGCTTAGTGTGTACCTCCCCCCCATCGCCATACTTTAACCACGAGTTCACTGGTGCTCTTCGCACGGAGCAGTTTTGCTGCTGCTATCTCATATCTGGCTCTTTTTTATTTTTTAATTTATTAGATTTTTTAAAAAATACCAATCCAAGTTCCCACTCCCTCCCCTCCTCCCATTGCCTCTACACACCCTCCCACCCCACCCCCATCCAATCCTCAGAGAGGGTGAGGCACATTTCATAGGGGGCCCTTTTGTCTTCCTGCTCTTTGTGGAGAGTGAGTGGTGTTGGGTGGAAAGTGAGGGGCGAGGTAGGTATTCATTTCAACCCCTCTAGCAATCAACATGAGGCTTCCTTCCTTCAAGGGGCATCTGTGGATTGAGGGTCAAAGAGCTCTACCCACTGAGAGCCACTTCAGAGTCGAGTGTGCCCCGAAGCAAGCAAGCAAGAAACCTGCAGCACTTTGTGGCATCCTTCTTGTAAGTGAGGCTGCTAGGGTGGCCTTCTGCAGTTTATCAGTGTGCAGACAGATCTGTATGGTGTCTTTCAGCTTTCCCAGGGCCTTGAGACCTGTTCCTGCTTGTCCATCATGCAGGTCACTCGCTGTCCCACCCTTGTGACATAGCCCTCTGGTGCTTTTACAGAATGCATAGCTACAGAGATGTCTGCTGTTGGGTGAGGAGCTGAGCTGACAGACTGGCAAGGCCAGCCTCTGGAGGGTCCTCAGGCCTGAGAAGTCCCCAGTAGACTCAGCCAGACTAGTGCTGAGGGTTTGCACTCATAGATTCTGTTCATTTCTCCCTGGAGCAACTGGACGGGCAGCCAGAGGCTGTACATGCAGGCCGAGTCTCACACAGGCCTGCCCAGGAAATGTGTCAGAGCCAGCGTTTGGTCACTCACACCACAGGTGAATGCACTGGTTCCCAGAGGGCCAATTCTGCCTCCAGCAGGGAGCTTTGGACGCTCAGCTAGCAGCAGGGTGTTTTTGTTATCCTAATGGCTTGGGGGAGCTACAGGGCATTCTGGGTATAGGGCTAGAGATGCTAGCTGCAATTGGTGGCACCTGAATCTCCTCCTAGTAAGCTGATGGCAAAACCTGCAGGAATTTTGCGAACTACTCTCTTCTGTAGTTTGGAGTCGCCGCTGATGGGATATTCAGAACACAGAAATTTGCTACGGATATAAACGAGGGCTTTCTTGAATTTGAGGTGCTGGCTTCCCAGCATGCCTTGTAGTAATTCCAAGGCTATTGGGATGGCTTCTGAGCATCCCTGCACTGTGTGAGTAGGTGAAAGGTGGTTCATAATGATCGGAGATCTCAGCTTAGCTCTGCTGGTTGAGCTACCTAAGAGAACAGCTTAAAAACAGCAGAGATTTACATTCTCCAAGCTGGAGCCTTAGTCCATGGTCAGCTGCTCCCCTGTCCTAGGCTGTGGTGAGGTGAGCACCATGATGGAAGGGTAGAGAGGATCTGATCTGTTTATACATGGCAGCCAGGAAACATGGATGTGGTAAGTCTTCTCCTTCCCTCTTTTTATTCCATCTGAGCACCCCAGCCCATGGGGTGGTGCTGCCAGCCCACACTCAGGGTGTCTCTTCTGTCTCCACTCAATCTTCTCTGGGCATGCACAGAACACAACCAGAGGCGAACCGCACTCGATTCTCCACCAAGCTGACCGTCAAGATTAACCCACACAAATGACTCATGTTACAGATAAACTGAGGTATTTTCACACAGATCTAAATTCCCCTGAATTTCCCAGAACAAATGAAACAAATGTGTACCCAGCACGTGGTTAGGTTCAGCACGTGGCCAGGCGTGTTCACTGTTCTGGAAGACCACATCCCAGGTGTCGTGAATGTCCTGTTGCCCACACACCAAGTTTGTACCGGCTGGGTTGCAGGCCCGTCTTTGTGGTGTTTCTCTTTAGTAAGTCCTCTGGTGGCTTCATTCTGTCTTGTAGTTTCAATATGCTAAAGCCTGTGCATAAGGAAATAAACATTCTTTGACTGTGGGTCACTTCCCCCCCCCCTTCTTCCTCCTTCCATTATATTATAGCTGGAGGACTATGAGCATTAGGGGCTGTTTGTCCTTTCTTTGTGTGATGTATTTGTCATACAAATTATGAATTTCATCTTGAGATGGCTCTACAGTGGTGGCAGTAGCTGTGATGAGGTTGACAGCTCCTCGTTTTGGAGCCTTAAATGAATGAACGTTAGTCGAAAGTTCTTTGGCTTTTCTGACCTCTCCTGCCACTCTGGAAGTGCGTCAGTGAACCTGAGCTGCCCACTGTCACATAGCACAAAAGGACAGGGATCCCTGCTGGTGTTGAGGCAGGTGAAGAGGAGTCTGGGTTATCATGGCTCTCTGAGTAGAAAGAGCACTGAGTGGGCTCCCTTCTTCCCTGCCTCTGAGAAACAGTCCAGGAATGGCGGTGCTAACACCCCATGCCCACTGCATGTTCCTGGCATAAATCAACCGGATGGACGTTTTCCTGAGAACTACCATCACATCATAGGTTTCTTGAGGGTCCACCCCTTGGCACACAGACCTTGGTATCTCACATGCCGGGCAAGCAATGCATTTAATTTGAGGTTCTATGATTTGAATAAACTTAAAGAAAAATCTAAGAGAAAAAAATCACTTGAACTCATAAAATAGGTCTCTTTTGTTTAAAAAAAAAATGTTAAATGAATGAAAATCCTTCCTCTAAGGGAAAAACCTGAACCTAACCGTTAGGTGAATGATAGTGAGTGGGTTTTCATTTTCACAGAAAAGAGAGCACAAGGGAGCAACTGGTTCCGAATAGCTTAACTCCAGGCATGGCTGTCTGGCTTCCAGTGTTTAAACATTCCTGAAAATAGAATCCAGCACTCAAGAGGCCCTGCCTCCCTGCCTTCCCTCTTTGGCCTGAGCAGCTCTCTCCTGACTCATAAGAATCCTAGGGAAAAAGGGTTGAGAAACGAGAAAGAAATACCTTTCCTCCATGGCCTCTTCAGCGTGGTTAGTATGACAACAAAGAAAACCATTCACTTCTTAGAAATTTGGGTATGTTTAACACTAACATTGCCAAGAAAGTGTGCCCTGGGGAAGGACACTGCCCAAGTTATTTTGCGCCATGTCTTCTCCTTAATAACAAAATAATTTTTGCAGTGTCTCCTAATTTGCTAGCATCTGGAAGGAATCAAAAGCCACCTTTGCCTTTTGATGATCAATAAAAAGTACGAGGGTGGCCTAGACAAGGGAGTCAAATCACTGTGCTCTGAAACACAGCAGATAAAAGGGCATCGTCTTCACTGCAGAACACCGTATCAAATTTGAGCACAGATTTTCTACTTGCAGAATAACAGACCTCTCCATAACCACTGGAGCTGAGCACACAATAGCCCTGTCAACAGCTTGAGCCAAAGCCAATAAAATAAAGGAAGATGTTTATGGCATTTCATCCTGTGTCCCAACAGAGCAACCTGCTGCCACCCAGACCTTCAAGTGTGTCCATTGTCCACCCTAATGGCTTAATAAGACAAATCCTCGGGAGGAAAATAGCCACCTGGAAATGGTTCCAGGAAAAAAAATCCCACTATGAAGAGAAGAAAAGAGTCACAATTAGGCTGTGCATGCTTGGAGGTTTTCTGCAGCCTCAAAAATTGAGTTTCTTCATCGAAATGCTAGTGAGGCATGAAACCAAGCAGGGGCTGTAGACCAGAACCAGGTCGTGTGTGTGTGTGTGTGTGTGTTCTCACCCTGCTAAGAAGTGGAATGATTATGCCCTCTCTAAATCTAATGGAGCAGGGGGCTGGAAAGATGGCTCAGTGGATGAGAGCACTCGCTACTTTTGTAAAGGCTCTGGGTTCAGTTTCTGCACCTATATTAGATGGCTACAGCTGCCTCTAACACTAGTTCTGAGGGATCCCATGACCTCTTCTGGCCTCTAGGTCATTTGCACACAGTGTTGAGCACACAGACAAGCAGGTACACACGCACAAACACAAACAAATTCGAACAGTTCAATATGACAAGGGATGTGAGGCATATTTTAGAGACTTGGAGAACAGCCCAGAGATGGCAATGGGTTGAAAATCTACAGAGATTTGAAAAGCAAATGAGACGGGTAGGGCCATACCACAGGAGACCCAGAAGGCAGCTGGATGAGAATGTGACAAGAAACGTTTACAATAAAACAACATCTGGAAGCAGCTGGGGTTGTCTTGAGCAGACGCAGTTGGCATGTAGAACATACCACAAGAAGAAGGGGTTTCTGCTTCTAAAGATTTAAAAAATGTATTTTAAAAACACTTATAGTAAAAATTCATTTTCCTTTTGGTACAGTTCTATTATCTTAGTGTGTGTGTATGTGTGTGAGTGTGTATATGTGTGGGTATGTGTGTATGTGTGTATGTGTGTGTAATTACCATCGAAATAAAACTCCAGACTAAGCTCCACACCCCCGTGATCCTGTGCTGTCCTTCATACTCAATATTTTGCTCTTCTGCTCTGAAGTCCTGGGTCTGTGCTCCACAGCTTCTGCCTTCCAGAGAGGATGTGAATGGGAGATACAGGTCTCCTTTCAAGACTGACTTCTTTCACTCAGTGACACCTTCGAGCCTCACTCACGTTGCTATGTGCATTAGTAGTCTATCCATTTTCATTGCTGAGTCCAGTGTATACAAGGCTTGTGAGTGGACACAGTGTATCCACCCACTGCTGGACTCGTCCACCCGCTGCGGGACTCCGTGTTTGATTTCAAGGAACAGCCCTTCTGTAAACACATCTACTGGGTCTTTGTACAAACATAGTTTTCACTCTCTAGGCCAACACTCAAGAAGGGTGTTACTGGGTCAATGTAAGTGTACGCCTGACGCCACATATGGCTGCTGAATGTCTTCCTTTCTGCATTCGGGCTAGCAAGAGAAGCAGTAGTGTGTGCTCTGTGCTCACCAGCTCCTGGTAGTCATTCTAACGCCATAGGATACCATATGTGTCCCGCTGCGTCTGCTTCTCCATAGCAGCTGACACTGAGGATCCTTTTGTGTCCTATTCATGATCTCTAATTCCTCTTAGCAAAGTGTCTGCATTTTGTCCATTAAAAAAAAAAATCACGTTGTCCTCTTCTTTAAAAACTACTTACTTTTATCCATATGTGGGTCTGAATATCATGTGCACATGTGTGTGCGTGAAAGCCTGTGCTCCACATGTGTGTCTGGTGTCCATGGGAGTCAGAAGAGGGTGTGGGATCCCCTGGAGCTGGAGTGACAGATGCTTGAGTGGCGCCCAACGTGGGGCTATTTTGCCCCCGCCCCGGCACAGGGGGGGCACAAGCTCCATCTTTCCCAGCCTTTGCGAGCAAGTTAGTTACCAGAGCTCAGAAAGTGTACAATCCTGTTAGCTTTTACAACACGCTCCCTGCTCGCTTTCCCTTCCCCCACTCCAGGCCACGATACAGTCACAGAGCAACAACCCCCACGGAACAGTTAATAGCCATGGGTCTTGTATTAATCTGTTGCTTTCATTGGTTAATTAATAAAGAAACTGCCTAGGCCCATTTGATAGGCCAACCCTTAGGTGGGTGGAGTAAACAGAAGAGAATGCTGGGAAAAAAAAGCCGAGTCAGCAGTTGCCATGATTCTCCCACTCCAGACAGACGCAGGTTAAGATCTTTTCTGGTAAGCCAGCTCGTGGTACTACACAGAATATTAGAAATGGGTTAGATCAATATGTAAGTGCTAGCCAATAAGAGGCTGGAGCTAATGGGCCAGGCAGTGATTAAAAGAATAGTTTCCATGTAATTATTTTGGATAAAGCTAGCCTATTTCAACACTTGGGAGTCACCACGTGGGTGCTGGAAAGCAATCCTTGACAAAAGCAGCCACTGCTCTTAACCACCAGGCCCGGCTCACCTTGTCAGTTCTTTGTAGATTCCAGTCATGCCCTTTGATATGTATCTGATTATCAATATTTTCTTCAGTTACCTTTTAATCCCGTTAGTAATTTTTGGCAGAAAGGTTTTAATTTTGGTTAACTTCTGTTTTTTCCTTTATATTTCTTTTTGGTGTCATGTACAAGAAGTATTTTTCTACTCTAAGGTTCCAAATATTTCCTATGTTTTCTCTAGAGCATCCATAGTTTCATGCTTTTCATCAAGATATACAAATCATTTGTATTCTGAACATAAAGTATGAAATTTAGATCAAAAAGTTTACGTAAATGGACAACTGTTTCCACACCATTTGCTGGAAACGCTATCATTTCTCCACCCAAGTTTCTTTAGCATGTTCATTAAAATGAAAATGGCTACACACATCTATCTACTCCTGAATTCTACATGTGTCCATTTATCTATGTATCTAGTCTTCCCTCAATACCATACTGTCTTGATCAATGTGGCTTCCTTTAATCTTAAAATTTTGATGGAACAAACAACTTTTTTTTGTTGCCATTGTTGGCCTCATTAGCCCAGGCTGCCCCTGAACTCACAAACCCACTGGGATCACAGGTGTGACACTGAGTCCTCCCATTGTGTCATTAGCCCAGGCTGCCCCTGAACTCACAAACCTGCTGGGATTACATCTGTGACGCTGAGTCCTCCCATTGTGTTATTTTACAAATTTTTTTCTAATTATTCTAGTTCCTCTTATTCCCATATGAATTTCAAAATCACTTGTCTATATCTAAAATGATCAGATTTTGTTGAGTGTTAATCATACTTTTATGAGTCAGTTAGAGGCTGCTGTCCTTCTGCTATCAAATCTTCTCACCTAGGAACACTGTGTGATTCTTTTCATAAGATTGTGATGAATTGTGATTTAAAAGAGAGAGAGAGAGAAAGAAAGAGAGAGAGAAATGCCTTATGAAAGATGGTCCTGTTCTCAGGGGTGGAGCAAGAAAGTGCCCTACAGTAGCTAGTGTTCAGCCAAAAGGACATAATACTTCCTACAAATATGGATTGTCTGAGATTGTGTGCCTGTCTCCTAACCAAACTGTAGCCGCAAAATTCAACCTTCTTTCCCCAAACTGTAGGCAGATGAGAGATGACTCGCCCACCCCATGGTGCGCTGCTGAGATCTGCGATTGTTGGCTTCACACCTCGCCTTCCACATGATTGCTACACAGACATGAGAATTCTCTGCACCCTCTAAAAACACCCTGCACAGACTGAAGCTAGAGTTCCCATTTCTGTTCTCTTTTGTTGATTCCTATGAGTCCCAGGAAAAGAACAGGGACATTGCTCAGTTTCTGGGCCAATTTTGGTAAAAGAAGACCGTGAAATGGGATGGAGGTTGTAGGGGGATATAAGCACACACTCTAGGAAAGAAGTAGTTTGGCAAAAAAAGCTAAGGACGAGCACCAATCTGTTCTAAACTCACTTTGGTTCCCAGAGTTCTAACAGGACAGGTAGATGGCTTATGCAGGATCTGTGATACAGCACATGTATAAGCAACAGTTAGAACTGGATGCCCTCTCAGAAGCCTGTGTGAAGGGCCCTCCATGACTAGAGTGGAGTACCATGCTTGCTTCTGAACACTTCTGCAGTGATATGGCTTCCACTCTAAATACTCCCACTCTAAATCCTTTTAATTAGGATTTTTATTAAAATAATATGATTTATAGACTTGATATTTATATGGCAAAGCCAATTTTCAAAAATTTGCATAGAATACCTGGTTATAAAAATGTTTCAAAGCCCTTTTAATCATATGTGACTGACCAACAAGATTTAACTTCCTGACAGGCAGTGGTGGCACATGCCTTTAATCCCAGCACTCGGGAGGCAGAGACAGGTGGATCTTTGTGAGTTCAAGTCCAGCCTGGTCTACAAGAGCTAGTTCCAGGACAGGTTCTAAAGCTACAGAGAAACCCTGTCTCGAAAAATTAAATAAATAAATAAATAAATAAATAAATAAATAAATAAATTGAATAAAAAATTGACTTCTTTACCTTTCCTGCTCTGCACACCAATGCCAGGGCGTCCTCATGGACTGCACACACTTCATGGAGGGCTGAGTGTCTCAGGAAGCTGCTCAGCTTGTGAACCCAGACAGCAGGGGCTGTTATGTGACCACTCTCATTCTAGCGGTCTGGTACTGAAAACCTACCAGTCACTGAAACTCCCGGAGTAAAGGAGCTGACCTTGCAAAGAAAGAAAAATGTATCATTGTTGAAATAACTTAACTTGTTAGCAACAAGATAGGCAAAACTGACGAGCTTTTTATAAGATGGAAAGAAGAGATGAAGTACTAAGTTAATGAGAGAAGAAAGGATTATCAGAACCAATCTTACAAAATGAAAAGAATTATACAAGATTTTAACGAAGAACTGCATACCAAAATTTGGCTAACTCAGATGTCACACACAAAAAAAAAAAAAACAAAACAAACAAAAACAACATAAGCTTGGAAGGCAGGGGACTCGATGGGTAAGCGAGCTTTCTGTCACCATAGAGGCCCCAGCTTGATTCCCAGCATCCACACGATGGCTCACCTGCAGCTCCAGTGCCGGGGCTCTGAGGTTCTCTTGTGGCATCTGAGGGCTCCTGCAAGCATTAACACAAAGGAAAACATAAATAAAAGAAAGGCATAAACTGTCAAAATGGTACAAGAAGTACCATTTCTTTAGAAAATGTAAACAGAATTACATGAGGAGAAAAGAAAATGAGCAATTTTGAAATGTCCATCACTGGTGGATTCTACCCAATACTTAGAGTAGAATGAATACCAGTCTTTCATAAACTCCCCAGGACAGAAGGGGACAAATAACTTGAACTTATTCCAATGAATCCGATATTACCTGATGCCAGGAAATACATCACTGCAAGAGAACTACGGAAATTGAATATTCATTCAAATACAGATGTAATTTCAAAAACACAAGATTGGTATAACAGTGGAAAATTAGCCAATAAAATATCACTGAGAATTAAAAACAAAATCCACATGACTACTAGAATTTGATAAAATAAAGCAACCCTTCATAATAAAAATACTCAAGAAACTAGAACTAAAGGAGAATGCCCTCGGCCTAATGGGTGCCCCTACAGAGACCCAGAGCTGGCATCATGGTGAGAGGCTGAAAGTGGCTTCCATTCAACCAGGAGAAGACAAGTGGGCCTGCTCCTACGCTTCCCACTCAGCGCTGCACTAGAGGGGTCAGTGAAGTAAGCAAGAGAAGTTATAAACAAAAAGCATTCAGACTGGAGAAAGGAAAACTGCAGATGCATAAATTCATATTCAGAAAATCCAAATCCACTATAAAGGTATTAGGATAAATCCAGATATGACTGTAGAACACAGGGTTATACAGACATCTGTGTTTCTATATGCTTGCAACAAAAGTCCAGGTGAGGGGGAGGGAAGAAAGGAGGAAGGGAGAGAGAGAAGCAAGGCCAGATATGGTGGGATATGACTTTAATTCCAGCACTTGGGGCAGAGACAGACATCAGATCTCTGAGCTCAAGACCAGCCAAGGCTACACAGTGAAACCCTATGTCAAAAAAACAAGTACTAGCAATTAATAAAGAAAAGAAGTATAAGACACTGAAAACTACAAGATCCTATTGAAAAACTCACAGATCTAAATAAATAGAAATGCATCTCGCATCCCATTCATGGATTGGAAGGTTTAATGTTGCTACAATGGGAACGGTCCCCAAAGCTACCTAATGTTTCAATGCAACCATGCTTCCCAGTTTCAAGTTATTGCAAATCTAGCATCTAAGAAAACCTTGTGGTGTAGTATAAGGACAGACAGGTGGATCAGAATACAGGAATAAATCCTTACCGCCATGACTGAAGGCCAGTGTAAGAATAGTCTGTTCAGCAATGATACCAGAGACACTGAGCATCTACCTGAAAAACAAAAAATTTGGACCCCTCCTTCACATTATACACAAAATTAAGTAAAAACAAAACACCTCTGTGACCTCTGACCTCCACACACATGCACCTGTCCTCATGCATGACACATATGCAAGCACATACAAACGGTACTCAAAAGCATAAGCATCACTGGTGGTCACAGCAGCCCCAACAGTGCAGTCTAAACCTTTATGTGAAGAAACAAAATTCAGTGCACCTCACAGTGCAATGAAGAAATGCAACGTGCTACACCCCAGAAAACCCCACGTCATCTCAAGGGAAAGAAGCCACCACATACCACACATTTCACGATTCCATTCATAAGGAAATGTTCAGAATGAGCAGACCTGTAAATGTAAAAGGAGACTGGGAAGTGTGGGGAACCTATAGGAGTAGGGTTTCCCACAGTTTCAGGGTCCCACAGTTTCAGGGTCCCACAGCTTCAGGGTCCCACAGTCTCAGGGTCCCACAGTTTCAGGGTCACAGTCAGTGTCCCATAGTTTCAGGGTCCCACAGTCTCAGGTCCCATAGTATCAGGGTCCCACAGTCTCAGGATCACAATCAGGGTCCCACGGTCTCAGGGTCCCACAGTTTCAGGGTCCCACAGTCTCAGGGTCCCATGGTTTCAGGGTCCCACAGTCTCAGGGTCCCATGGTTTCAGGGTACCATGCTTTCAGGGCCCACAGTTTCAGGGTACCACAGTTTCAGGGTCCCACAGTCTCAGGGTCCCACAGTTTCAGGGTCCCACAGTTTCAGGATACCACGCTTTCAGGGCCCACAGTTTCAAGGTACCACGGTTTCAGGGTCCCACGGTCTCAGGGTCCCACAGTTTCAGGGTCCCACAGTTTCAGGGTCCCACAGTTTCAGGGTACCACAGTCTCAGGGTCCCACAGTTTCAGGGTCCCACAGTTTCAGGGTACCACGGTTTCAGGTTCCCACAGTTTCAGGGTACCATGGTTTCAGGGTCCCACAGTCTCAGGGTCCCACAGTTTCAGGGTACCACAGTCTCAGGGTCCCACGGTTTCAGGGTCCCACGGTTTCAGGGTACCACAGTCTCAGGGTCCCACAGTTTCAGGGTACCATGGTTTCAGGGTCCCACAGTTTCAGGGTCCCACAGTTTCAGGGTACCACGGTTTCAGGGTCCCACAATGAACCTGTCCTACAGCTGGATTATGCTGTTGCTGAGATGTAGCTCCACTGGTAGAGCACTTGTGAGCGTGCAACCCCAGTACAGTATGAAACCAGATGTGGGGACACAGTCTGTGATCCCAGCAGCTGGCAAGGTGGATAGCCGAGGAACAAAGGTAACCTGGGTTACATAAGATTCTGTCTCAAGATGATTAATAATGACGATAATAATAATAATAATTTGAACCAGCTATGAGGTAGACAATGCTCCAGAAAAGTTCCCTGGCAAGAATACTTAAACTGTCTTTCATTTTGGATAAGATGAAATTATAAAGACTACAGTCCAGGCTCACTGACATAGCTGCTGCAGGCTAGCATGAGGTGACTCGGGGCCTCATTGTTCCCAGATGCAGCTGCAGTTCTGCTTCATCTCCTTCACTGCAGTGCCCTCTGCTGCTGGATGCTAACAGAGACCTTTCCCAAACCCTCTCTGCCTCTGGAGGCCACCTTCAGAAAACAAGGCACAGAAACATGCAAGAGCCCCGTGTTAGTTTGGGGAAAATGTACAATCCACATTCGGTATATATATACTCTCTCTCTCTCTCTCTCTCTCTCTCTCTCTCTCTCTCTCTCTCTCTCTCTCTCACACACACACACACACACACACACCCCTGACCTGAGGGGTTCTCACTATAATCATACACACACACACACACCTGACCTGAGGGGTTCTCACTATAATCTCTCTCTCTCTCTCTCACACACACACACATGCGCACACGGATATATCCAAGAAAGAACTAAAACACAACTCTAACATGCTGTGCCCGATTAGCACCCAGGACTCATGAGCTGAGGCACCTACTATGTGTACTATGTATGCACACAGAACTGAGGAGCCGAGTGTGTAGTACAGCAACAGATCTACAACCAACACAGACACACCAGAAGCCAGGCCCTGTGCAGAGCCAGCACCAGTGCCCAACGCATGGTGGGCCAAATGCTGATGCTATGCACTCCATGGTCCTGAGCTCTTCCCGCGTGATTGCGTGAGTGGGACTTGTGGGAGAGACCCCACGGGTGCCCCACTTCCTACCCTCAACAAACTTATTTACCCAGGAATACATTAACAATGAAATTAAAGTCTGTGTTAAAGTCTCAGAGTGGAGAGACAGGCAAAGGACAACACCCAGTTCTACAAGAAGCAGCACTCACCTGTCCTTGAAGAGACTGGACTGGAGGAGGGATCTCTAAATGAAGAACCAGGGAAACAGTGCTTTTCAGGTGTGATCAAGAAGAGGCCCAGCTCCTGGTCTTGAGGCCACCAGACACTGCCAACAAGGCAGCAGCCAAGCAAGGGCTAGTCTCTGTCCCTCTTTCTCCTCTTCACTTTCAGTCACCGGTGTCATGTGACCACATGCACTCACCCATCTAACACTGGCTGCCGTTCCTCTAACCAACAGCTTCATTTTGCTAGGAGCTGATGGCAAAACTAAGAACTATATTCTGCCCGAGTCTCAGAAGCACAGATGTCCAACTGGCTGACTCAAACACTAACAGTAACAGAAAAGAAAACCAAACTAATGAAGCTAACACTAGACAATCGCACAGAGCTGTAGGCTGTACCAGTCCCTACCAGACAATCGCACAGAGCTGTAGGCTGTACCAGTCCCTACCAGACAATCGCACAGAGCTGTAGGCTGTACCAGTCCATACCAGACAATCGCACAGAGCTGTAGGCTGTACCAGTCCATACCAGACAATCGCACAGAGCTGTAGGCTATACCAGTCCCTACCAGACAATCGCACACAGCACGTAGGCTGTACCAGTCCTTAGGAGTTTCACTGTTTCCTCCTAAAATGTGTGAAAATTGAAGACTAGGGAAATTTGGAAGCTCCCACATCACAGACCTAGCAAGAACACCAGCCTAGGATCCCCAGCCTGAGGCCTGAGGTCGTGAAGTCTCCCTGCCCCACAGTAGACGCACCACAGGAGACTCGCAGCAAGTGCCGCAGGAGAACACGGCAGCCCCCAGACATGTTGATAGCATGCACTTCCTTCTGCCAGGGAGGGAGGTGGAACTCTGACAAGGTCAAAAGCAGGCCCCACCAAGGAGCTAGTTGGTAAACAGTGGGCCTTTCACATAGGAGCAGAGACCTAACCGTGCCCCAGGAAGTGATTTCCTTTCAGCCTTTCCCACACGTAGGAGTCTGAGGGAGATGGTGGGTAGAGCCCAGGTGCCCGTGATAATTCATTAATTTACTTAGAGTTGGATCCAGAGTTTAGCAGGTGTCAGAGGAGGTGCCAGTCAAGATGCCATAGACGCGGGGCCTCGGCCGAGCACCAAGCCTTGCTCTTCCTCCCATCCTGACCACTCTCTGCCCTCAGTCACACTCAGCCTCTCTGTCCTGTCAGAGACAGACTATTGTCAAGCTGGAGCCCTAGGAGACATGAAGTACAAAGCCGTCCTGACAAAGAATAGAAAGGACGCCAGGCCAGCCTGTCCCAAACAGCCACTCTGTAACATGTAAGGTCAGATATGGAAATGAGCCCACAGCCTAGAAACATATCAGTCAGTGGTAAGGGTACAGTCATTCAAGGGGAAGAGACCTGGAATCAGGAATAACTGCATACCCACACTGCTACCCAGAGAAAGGGCCACACTCTGACCCCAGATGCCCGCATCTGTAAGGAGCACAGTAAGCTGGTCCTAAGCCACTCGCTGAGCTGGTGGACATTACTCCAGCTGGAATGCTTTTATTGTGAAGCTCCATTTCCAACATCATTGCCACCAGGTCACTGCAGTCTGCAGTATTCTTCTGCAGGCCAGCATGATGGCAGCATACAGCCAACACTCAGGCCTTTGGACCTAGGGTACTGAGGTCCATGACTGGGAAGAACTCAGGAGCTGAAGGCACAGGGACAATACTGTGCTGGAACAAATCCCCGTGGGAGGGAAATATAAATGATATCGTCACAATCGAAGTCTCTATTTTTCAAAGTAATAATTGCCGGCCTCTTAAACTGCTAAATGCATTGAATCCGTATCACCGAACATGTGCAAGGATTGTACTAAATTGCTTCACAAACGCAAATTATTGCAATCAGCATCTTGTTTCCTAGTTCTAAATTCAAAGGCGAACTATTAACACGAGACTGGTACTCTTGCTATTATCACACGTCCTAAACAAAACCGCATTTCCAGATGGACTGTCAAAATCAGTCAAGTAACTCGGAAGAAGCTCCACCAAGATTGACAGGCCAGAAATTCATAGACATGAAGATGGTGTCGAAATAGAGGAAACACACACGCAAATACACCTTTTCTGGGGAAACATAAGTATCTTTGTTTACAGTACGACTCAGCGAGGCCATTCTGAGAAACAGTAGGCCAGCTGGGTTGCTAGCCTGTCAGCATACTGATGAGTCCTCAAAGTCAAACAGAACACACTTAGGGTTTGTGTGTGATGACGGGTGGGAGGTGTGTGTGTGTGTGTGTGTGTGTGTGTGTGTGCACGCGCCTGACTGGAGAAGCCTGTTAATAATTTAAGCAGAATATTTAAATGCCGACAAGGCATGAGGAATGAAGAATTTGGTCACGGGGACAGACAGCCCTATGATGCCAGAACTGGTTGTCCTTTTGGCTGCTCTATTATTATATAAAGAATATTTATTCTCTAGAATAAAGGAGACTGGTATTTAGAAAGGCATGAGTATCCGGCTACCATGTAATGGGAGCCGATTTGACAGCAAGCTGCCTGCAGACATGATGATCAAACTGTGGTTGCATGGACCAGCACCAGCCTCTTGATTTGAAACTGGACTACTCAAGACATGACAGAGGGACCTATGGGCTCAAAACAGAGGTGGGCTCCAACCCGGAAAGGAACCGAATGTGCGACCAAGTGGAAGTGACACAGGAGTCATCTCAGCAGTGGATGAGAAACACAGCAAATACGCCAGAAGAAAACGCGTTCCCTTTTGCCAAACAGCACCACTTAAACATACACTCTTAGAGGAGAAAACGCCACTTATCTCTGGCCAGTCTTAAAATAGAAATCTTTACTAGTGATAAACAAGTGGACAGACCATCCACAGACAGACTCACAGACATACACCTTAGCCACAGCTATAACCTGAAGCCAGAGGACTCTGCATATGTAGCCTAAGGGACAGATGACTTCCTGAGGACTCTTCCTGAGGACTTCTGAACTCACAAAGAGGTAGTTCTAAAAGATCAAACAAGGCGAAGTACACATTGCTTCGGTTCTGCCCACCATATAGATTCAGGTGACTTTTTTTCCAGACTGGTCCAACACTGTCTTATCCTGTACACAAAGAGCCATTCCTTATAGGGATGGTGTGACCAGCTCCATCTGAGGGGTACCCGTTCCTTGCAAGGCACTGGGCTAAACACCCAGAAAAACTCTGAAACCCCTCAGCAACCCCACTGACCTTTAAACTCTCCATGAGTATTAGCCCAAGCAAGAACATTGTCACCTCTGAGTATGTAAGAAACCCGTGGCACGCTAACAGCAAACATCAGAGAACATCAAGAATTGTTTAAAGAAGGAATTCTTGATGACTTTGCATCTTTAGTCACAGAGAAGATGTTTCTTTGGTTTTTGTTTGTTTGTTTGTTTGTTTTTCCTGGTGTGCTTCTTAACTTTTTCTAATTTATTGTGTTTTTCCAAACCTCACACTAGAAGCCTGGGCCCTTTCCTGCCGACTGTGAGAGCACTATCCAAATGATACACCCACTTCTGGAAACTTCCAAACTGATCCACTTTGAATCAAAGTTCAGGGAACTTTGTTCCCTGAAGGGCGGGCAGTGACTCAGTATCCCTCAAAATGGAAAGTGTCATAATTTCTTTTTATTCCTCTTTTACAATGCTCTGCTTTCCCTTTCTCTCTCCCCTCTAGAAGAAGATAAATACACTTTCCTTCAGCCTTCTTAGGTTCAGCTTTGCCTGGGACCTGCACGGGCGTCCTCTGGGTGGTGCACCCCTAACATGCTCCACCAGAGGGCGCTCTAGAACCCTCCCATCCTACTGCTAGCTCAAGCTGACTTTTTCTTCAGGCAGCTCACCATGGGAACCCATCTTGAAAAATCCATCAGAAAGTCTCATGATGGATGAGACAAACAATCTCTACCCGCCTTAAACATTTCATTGAAAGGAAGCAACCTTGGCCTGTAGTGTGGGGGCAGCATGGGCAGGTTTGCCATAGGAGCACAAGGCTGCGGGACAGCATGCTTGTATGGATGGGTGGCTGGGCTGTAGAGCCTTGTTGTTACAATGTAGCAAGACTGTCAGCCACAAAGTTGTAGGGTGCGGTTATGCCCCAATAGGATTTCAAACACTGAACAGAAAATCTGGGGTTAATTGCTATGACTGGAGAAGTTAACAATCTTTTTTCCCCATGCTGTGTGCCACCCTGGCCCCTCCCATCCTGGTGAACGGGGTCCTTTGGACTGCCCTGGGGGCTGTGTGCCTCAACTTCTGGCCAAACCTGGCCAAGGTTTTGCTCTGGGGGCCAAGGACTCTGGCTATAGGTGTTAAGCTGCTGTGTCCATGTTGTGACACTGTAGCCAGACCTCCCTCCACTAGAGCTGCTTTGGTCATTTAGAGCCAATGTGTTATAATTATGATTGGTTAGGTTATGGAAAAAAACACAGTCTCAGATGTTTCACGCTGGTACAGGATTTTATATGATATAAATTTAAAGTTATTTATGTTATAGTATATGAATGTTTCTGTTCTTATTTAAAATATTGTAGCCATACAATATATTATATACTACTGAGGGAAACCACAAGAAAGACTTTGGTACAAGCTTTTATGTTGTCTGAAAAGTGAAAAGACTTTGGTAAAAAGCGAGAGAGACTTTGGTATGTTGTCTGGAAAGAGAGGGAGAAAGCAAGACACTGAAAGAATGAAAAGAGGAAAAATGGATTGAAAGCTTATAAAAAATTATAGGTCAGAAGGGGATGTGAACAATGTTTGCTGTGGTTTCTCATACCTGCAGATACTGAATGTGCTTGCTTTGTTTAAAAGTTTGTCTATGTAAATTTTCTTGCAAGCATGGAGCTGAGATAGAAATGGTTTGAATATTTTCACCTATATTTATGGCACCCATCACTGCTGTGGCCACATTCATGAGCCTGACTTCAGAATTTATCTCTGAGCTCTGGTTACTAGATTTGGGTTAGCAGAAATTCAGATGACTTTTTGATATGGATAATGTTAAAACTGCTTTGTGCTGTTTTTTTTTTATTGAAAAGCTGGCTCAAGAATTGGATTATAGCTCTTTTGTTAGACCCATGTTTATTTAAAAGTTCCCTCTGTCACTCTGTCAGTCTGAGCCCTTGACACAATGACAAGGAGAAGCAGAACAGTCAAAAAATTGGACTTGTTTTATGTGAACATTCTGTAGCTTCAGATTTATAAATTTATATTGTCAGATACTGTCAAAAATCAGTTAAAATTAAAATAAACCTAGTTAAAAGTTAATTAGTAACATTGGGAATTGATAACCTAAAAATCTATGCATGGGTAATTTTAAAGAATCATAAGGCATAATTCCATTTTAAATTTTGGATTCCCATTTTCCTAGAGTTAAAAAAAAGAGATGCCACTTGATTTACTACCATCGTAACTAAAGGTGACCATGTGGAGTGGGCCTATCAAGGAGACAACAACAGATCTCCAAGATAGTTTGGATTGGGGTAGATTTTTGTATAGTAACTAATGTCTCATTCTAAAAACAAGCTTTAAAAATATATACAGGATTTACAGTATTAAAAATGTACTTTGGCATGGGAGATTCTTCTGTATATGTGTTGTTTTTATTAGTTAAAGAATAAAGAAGATGGGCAGAATAGAGCTAGGTAGGGAAAACTAAACTGAATGCTGGTAGAAAGAAGGAAGAGTCAGAGAGAAGCCATGGAGCCACCAGAGGGGAAAGACATGACCTGCCAGCTGGAACTTTGCTGGTATACCGTGAGCCTCATGGTAAAATATAAAATAATGGAAATGGAGGCCAGAGCCGGTCTGAGGCAGCAGACTCCACAGAAGGAGGACTGAGCCAGCGACCTGGGCCAAAGTGGGCCTGGGAGGGCAAACTCCACAGGAGCAGGTACAGGGGAGCAGCTGCTGACGGAGTGGGCCAGAGCCAGAGACCTCTGCGGATTCAGGCATGAGTCTGGGAACTATAAGAGTGTAGGCAGGAACCAGAGACGTCTGCAAGTCTGGGCGTGAGTCTGGGACTTCGAGGGAGTAGACCTGAGCCAGAACCCCTGCGGTCCAGCTGTGAGTCTAGGATCTCTGAGGAACTAGACCTGAGCCAGGACCTCTGAGGGTCCGAGCATGAGTCTATGCTGAAGGAGTGGGCAGGAAACAGAGACCTCTGCAGATCTGGGCATAAGTCTGAGACCTCAGAGGGAGAAAACAGAGCCAGGACCTCTACAGGACCAACCCCAAGCCACGGACCTCCTCGGGAGTGAATACAGACTAGGAACAGTTACAGAAACAGTTCTGAGCCAGCAACCTAGGCAGAGCAGACCTGAGACAGTGGAGTCCACAGTACTGGAGCAAACCCTGGGAGTGCTGAGCAACCTCCAGGAACATGGAGTGACCAAAGGGATGACTGGAACAGTGGAACTGACCACAGCATGAGGAGCAACCATCTGAGCCTTAGATAAACAGGCACCTGGAAGACTGATCACCAGAACCACAGACAGCCCCAGCTACACCAAATAGATGAAACGATGGGTAGACAATGTAAGAACACACTCAACACCACAAAGAGCAATATGACACCTGTAAAATCTAGTGACCTCACAACAGTAAGACTTGAACAACCAAATATAGATGAAGCAGAAGAAAATGACCTAAAAATAATTTCAGGAGAATGTTTGAAGCCCTTAAAGAGGAAATGAGAAATTCCCTCAAAGAAATGGAGGAAAAGACAAACAAAAACTGGAAGACATCAACAAATCTCTTAATGAAAATCAAGAAAAAACATCAAATATATGAAAGAAACTATTCAGGACTTGAAAACTGAAATAGAGACAATAAAGAAAACACAAGCTGAGGGAATTATAGAAACAGAAATTATGACAAATGATCAGGAACCATAAACACAAGCATAAACAACAGAACACAAGAGATAGAAGAGAGAATCTCAAGCTCTGAAGTTACAACATAGGAAATAAACTCATCAGTCAAAGAAAACACTAAATCTAACAAAACCTTAACCCAAAATATCCAGGAAATATGGGACACCATGAAAAGACCAAACTTAAGAATAATAGGTATAGAAGAAGAAGTTCAACTCAAAAGCATAGGAAATATATTTAACAAAATCATAGAAGAAAACTTTCCCAACCTAGAGAATGATATGCCTATGAAGATACAAGAAGCTTACAGAACACCAAATAGACTGGATCAAAAAAAAAGTCTCCTCATCACATAATAATCAAAACACAAAACATACAGAATAAAGAAAGAATATTAAGAGCTGCAAAGGAAAAAAGCCAAGTAACATATATAAAGACAGACCTATAAGAATTACACCTGACTTCTCAATGAAGACAATGAAAGCCAGAAGGTCCTGGTCAAGCTTTACGCAGACATTAAAAGACCATGGATACAAAACTTTCAGTCACCATAGAGGGGCAAAAACAAGATATTCCATGACAAAACCAGATTTAACCAATACCTAGCCACAAACCCAGCTCTACACAAAGTACTAGAAAGAAAACTTCAACCCAAGGAAGTTGGCTACATCAACAAAAACATAGACAATTGATGATCTCACAGCAACAAATCCCAAAGAAGGGGAAAAAACACAAATTAACATCACCAAAAATGAAAACTAAATTAACAGGAGATAGCAATTACTGGTAATTAATATCCCTTAATATAAATGGACTCAACTCACCTATAAAAAGACACATGCTAACAGATTGGATATGAAAACAGAATCCGTCCTTCTTCTGCATACAAGAAACACACCTCAACCTCAAAGATAGATCATCTCAGAGTAAAGGGTTGAGAAAAATTTTCCAATAAAATGGACCTAAGAAACAAGCTGGTGTAGCTATCCTAATATCTAACAAAATAGACTTCAAACTAAAATCAATCAGAAGAGACAAAGAAGCACATTTCATATTAGTCGCAGGAAAAATCCATCAAGAGGAAATCTCCATGCTGGACATCTATGACCCAAATAAAATGACACCTTCATATATAAATGAAACAGTTCAAAAACTTAAATCATACATTAAATACCACACACTAATAGTGGGAGACTTCAACACTCCTCTCTCACCACTGGACAGGTCAGTCAAACAAAAAATTAACAGAGAAATAAGCGAACTAACTAACAGATTTTATAAATCAAACTGAGTTAACAGACATCTATAGAATATTCCATCCAAACATAGGAGAATAGACCTTCTTCTCAGCACCTCATGGAACCTTCTCAAAAAATTGAGCAAATACTCGGTAACAAAACAAACCTCAACAGATACAAAAAAATTGGAATAACCCCTTATCAGATCACCATGGTTTAAAACTAGAATTCAACAGCAATACTAATTCTAGAAAACCCACAAACACATGGAAATTAAACAATGCTCACCTGAATCATCAATGGGTCAAGGAAGAAATAAAGGGACAAATTAAAGACTTCCTATAATTCAATGAAAATGACCACACAACATACCCAAACTTATGGGACAAAATGAAAGCAGTGATAAGAGAAAAGTTTATAGCACTAAAAGCCTACATAAAGAAGCTGGAAAAAAAATCTCACACTAGCAAATTAACAGAACATATGAAAACTTTAGAACAAAAAGAAGCAAACTCACCCAAGAGAACTAGACGGCAGGAAATAATCAAATTGAGAGCTGAAATCAACAAAATAGAAACAAAGAAAATGATACAAAGAATCAATGAGACAAAGAGTTGGTTCTTTGAGAAAATCAACAAAATAGACAAACCTTTATCCAAACTAACCAAACGGCAGAGAGAGAATATCCAAATTAACAAAATCAGAAGTGAAAAGGGGTTCCTGGGGGGGATAGTGGAGAGAAGTGTATAAGGATTAGGCACTATAGGATGGAGAGGGACCACTGCAGAGTTAATGAGCCGGAGGTCTTGAACCAGGCAATAGGTTCCATTAGGTTTTTTAACAGTAGGTATAGGGGTGTTAAAGGGAGAAGATGTGGGGTGAAGTAGCTTTTTTTTTTCTGAGAAGATCAGAGATAATAGACTTAAATCCCTTAAGGCTCTGGAGAGGGAGTACTGAGCTTGGGTAATGTACTTAGTAGGATCTTGTAATTGGATAATGATGGGGGAATGGTGTTTAGCAACAGAGGGTGTTCCACACTTGGGGTCCACCTGAAAGGCTGGTAGAGGAAAAGACACCTTGGAGCTGGGATGTTGGGAGGCTAGAAGAAGGAGGAGGGGAGCTGTTGGTGAGTCTGAGGTAGGGTGAATGGAAACTCCTAGTTTTGCAAAACAAACAAACAAACAAACAAAAAAACCTCTTCCCATAAGAGGTACCTGGCAGGTCAGCATGACTAAAATTGAATGAGTGAGGTAAATACCCCTAAAAACACAGCTAAGTGGTGGTGTCTGCTGAGGTAGATAAGGCTGTCCTCCTACCCTGACAATAGAGAAACTAGAAGGAGAGGTAGCCCCCAGAATTTCCTCAGTACTGAGTATAAGGCTCTGGTGTCCATGAGAAAGGATATGGGCCACCCTGATACCATGATGTTTAACCATGGCTCCCTGTTACAGATGACAGTTGTGTTCAGGTCAAACTATCCTGGGCATCCTCACTTGTCCATGGCCAGACCTAGAAGGTCAACTTGGGAATTTTGGGGTTTGATGTCTCCATGCCACAATGTGCATGAGGACAATCGACTGCCCAATGTCCTTTCCCTATGGCATCTTGGACAAGGTCTCACAGGACCAAGATAAGGATTAGGGCATGCTCGGGCCCAGTGACCAGCTCTACCACATTTGAAACCTGGGTCTGGTGGTTCTCGAGCTCTGGGGGACAAGGGAGCAGCACGGACAGCACAGATTGGGCAGTCTGTCACCTCAGCCAGTTGGAGGACCGTGGTTAGCATGTGACAGTGATGATTGCGGGCTTTGTCATTCCTTGCATGGTACACCTTGAAAGTCAACTCCAAGACTTCCACCTGTGGTGTCAAGGGACCTTTCTCCAAATGATTAAGTTTAGCTTTAATGTCAGGGTAGCACTGAGAAAAAAAATGAGTCATGAGTAACTGTCTGCCCTCCATGGTTTTTGGATCTAAGTTAGTATCTTGTAACAGGGCTTTAGTGAAGCATTGCAAAAATGCAGAAGGATTTTCCTTCATATCTTAAATGACCTCTGAGAGCTTATTATAGTTTACTGGCTTTAGGGTAGCCTTATGGAGACCTGTCAGAAGGCAAGTCAAAAACTGGTCCCTAGTTAAAATCCCACCTGGGATGTTATAATTCCAGTGTGATTCCCGCACAGGGATTGCTGCCTCTGCCCCCATTGGGTGTGTAGCATGTGTTTGGTGAACCTCGTCTGCATGTAATCTAGCCTGCTTCAAACTCGCCTATGCTCTTCAGGAAGTAGGTTATTATATTAGATAGGATCATATAGATATCTTGAAAGGGGATATCTAAGGCTGGGACTTAAATAGTAAAAGGCTTGGATATAAGGAAACTCCTTCCATTTGCCTGTGCGCTGACAGAGGTTAGAAAGCTTCCGCAGAATATTGGGATCAAAGTTGCCGTTAGGCAGCCACTTTAAGTTGTTATCTAAATTGTAAGGAGGCCATTTTTTGAACAAAGATGGGCAAGTGTGGGAATCTGTAAGTAGGGTGTGAAGGCCTGTGGTTTCAGGGTCTCTGAAAGGCATCCTGGGGGAGGCTGGATTGATGGTCTTGGATGGTTTGCTACCCAGAGCTGAAACTGTGAAAACCCATGAAAACAGTGACACCACAAGGCTAATAGGGGGATGTTTCCCCTCTATAGGTGGGATGTGAAATGGTGGTGAACACTGCAGGGGCTGTAGGAGAACATCCTCTAGCTACAGGAGGGGTGTTAAAGCCTAACTGGCTCCAGTCGGGGTGACTCAGAAGCCGGAGAGGACAGCGGGGACCACTGACAAGTGGCCCAAAAGAAAAGAAGAGACAAAAAGGAGAGGCAGTCCTGAGCTCGCAGTTCCAGGCTTTGGTTGCTGCATCCTTGGCTGGCGTCAGAAAAATGGCTACAAACTTCCTAGTGCACGAGAAGATCTGGTTTGACAAGTTCAAATATGACAATGCGGAGAGGAAATTCTATGAGCAGATGAATGGGCCTGTGGCTGCAGGCTCCCGCCAGGAGAATGGTGCCAGCGTGATCCTCCGTGACATTGCAAGAGCCAGAGAGAACATCCAGAAATCCCTGGCCGGAAGCTCAGGCCCTGGGGCCTCCAATGGACCTGCTGGAGATCATAGTGAGCTCATTGTACGGATTGCCAGCCTGCAAGTGGAGAACCAGAACCTTCGAGGCGTGGTGCAAGATCTGCAGCAGACCATTTCCAAGTTGGAGGCCCGGCTGAGCACTCTGGAGAAGAGTTCACCTACTCACAGAGCCACAGCCCCCCAGACCCAGCATGTGTCTCCTATGCGTCAAGTGGAGCCCCCAACCAAGAAGGCCGCCACACCAGCAGAGGACGATGAGGACAATGACATTGACCTGTTCGGCAGTAATGAGGAGGAAGAAGACAAGGAGGCGGCCCGACTACGGGAGGAGAGGCTTCGGCAGTACGCAGAGAAGAAAGCCAAGAAGCCCTCACTAGTGGCCAAATCCTCTATCCTCTTGGATGTCAAACCTTGGGATGATGAGACAGACATGGCCCAGCTGGAGGCTTGTGTGCGTTCTGTCCAGTTGGACGGGTTGGTCTGGGGGGGCTCCAAGCTCGTGCCTGTTGGCTATGGAATCCGGAAGTTGCAGATCCAGTGTGTGGTGGAAGATGACAAAGTGGGCACCGACTTGCTAGAAGAGGAGATCACCAAGTTTGAGGAGCATGTGCAGAGTGTCGACATCGCAGCTTTCAACAAGATCTGAAAATCGGAGAGTGTGTGGTTCATGTGTGTGAGGACCTGCTGAGATTAAAGACTGAGACCCCGCAAAAAAAAAAAAAAAAAAAAAAAAAAGAGAGAGAGAGAGAAAGAAAAATCTGAGGGACTCTGGGCCCCCAGTCATAGGAGGACTGACCCTGGGTCATCCAAACACAATTTTAGCTAAGGGAAGCAATCCAGAGATGAATTGAAGGGCTCAACTGTGGGTATGAGGGCCGTGGTTGGGGGCTGTTCCCCCTCTTTCTAGGAACACCAAAAGATTTCTGGGAGCTCAATGGTCAATTCCTCAGGTGTGGAGAAATGGTTAAGCTGACCAGAATAGGGGAAACTCACCAACTGAAGCCAGTGGTGTGCGTAGAGGTCACTCTCAGGCAGATAGAACATGTAGTTGTTGTGTAAAAAATACCCGGTTCTGGATCCCAATCCCAGGAGAGGTGCTCAGGGTGGGAGAGCCTCCCGAGTCTCACAGCACCAATGAAATTACCTGGTGTGAATGAGAAAGAAACATGGAACATGCAACAAACACGCTTAGGAGTTTATTGGGTGGTATACAGGCCTGGTGAAGGTAGGTGTGCAGAGGGGGGGGGTGCATCCAGCTTTTAAAAGCTTCCTAGCGCATGTGCACAGGAGGTTGACGTGACTATGTCATATGCAGATGACAGGGCTCACGCATGCACACAAGAACGTAGCTGAATCATATGTGGATGATACAACCACACCACATGTGGATCATGTGGGGCCTTTTAACATCCCTGGAGCCATTAACCTGAGGAGTTGTCCGCACATCATGGCCCTAGAACCCGGAAGTGTCAGCCTTATTGTGGCTGAAATCATAAAAGCAGCATTAGTAAGCAAGTGTTACTACATGTCCAGACTCCCCCACACTTTGTAGAAATATAACCTAGAGATGTGCTTAACAGTGCTGAAAAGGGGCCTCACTGCTACCCAGCAAAAAGAGGATAGGACAAAGCTCGTCTCAAGACCTGGGAATGGATTTTACTGTAGGTACACAGTCGAGCACATGAGGCTCAGCCCAGCAGAACAGAGGAGGCCAGAGGAGTAGCAAGTGTTTTGCTGACTGAAATCATACCGAGGTATGGATTGTTGGATCATAAGATGGACCAGACGTCATGGCTGAGATTATAGAAAGACTGGTGAGAACACTACAAATCAAGTGGAACTTACTTGTGGCCTACTACCAGCAGAGTTCAGGGAAAGCTGAATGCAAGAACCAAACCTCAAGCTAATCTGTCAGGGAGCCTGATGACTCGGGCCTCTGTTATGCCTGTGGTTACACTGCAGATGAGATGCTCCCCAGGGCCAGAGTCTCATCCTCTGAGATTCTTCCATAGCAGATCCCTTCTCCTCATAAAAGTCTCCAGAGACAGAAGGGAGATGAAAATCTAAAACCCACATTCAATTACAACTCCTAGCCATTGCCACAGCCCAATCGCACTTGTACAAGGTACTCCTCAAAGCCAAATGGAAGGGTTTCTACTCTGTGCTTCCAACCATTCCTAAAGCTTTGAAAGTCACAGGTATAGACGCCTGGATCCCTAACTCCAGGGTGAAGACTGCGGCCCTCCCTGAATGACCAGGCAGGTAGACTAAGTGGAGATCTGAGATCCCCTGTACACCCCACTGCCCTGTTTTGGCCACAGCAGAAGCACGTCAGTCTACACAGGGATGAACCTGGAGTAAACTATAGCCTTGCCCCAGTTACAGACCTAGGAGTTTACTGGTCTACCCATGGTGGAAACTTGAACTGGGCAAGAAGACCCTATTAGCATTGCTTTACTTTCATGGGTAGGAGTCTTTGCCAGCATTTAGTATGGCAGTAGTTTTTTAGCAGTAACTGTTTAGGCTTCATTAAGTCCTAATTTAAATGTAAATAGGCCTTAGATGTTATTTGATTACATTCCTAGTTTCTGGGTTGGTAGAAACTAGTGGTCTGCTAAGTTAATAGGCTTTGAAAGTTTTTTATCTATTAGTTAAAGGATATTAGTTCTGATGTAGAGATGGGCAAGGAATTCAGGGGTTAAAGCTAGCCCAAGAGAAGGACCTGCAGAATTCCAGTCTTCACATCACTGTAGTTTTAATCAGTCAATCCATTTTTATACACAGCTTCTTTCCAGGAAGTCTCATTCACATATTATATTCCTTTCTATGTGTATAAAAACTGTCATTTTATAAACATTATCTTCTTTAAATTTAGTAATTTGTAAACGCAGGCAAGAGTTGTACTGTGCCATTCCTAACAACTTAGCTGGCATCGTGGGATTCTCACATAAAACCAGAAATGTATTCTCTTCAACTGTATTCGTGAGAACCACCTGGCAGCAGTGAGGCCTCCAGTCACAGTCATGAGCTGGCATGTGAGAATGCTTCATAGCAAATGCTAGGAGTGTGTACGATGGACTCAGCCTCTCCACATTCAAACACAAATGTATCAAAGACGTCACATCTTCTATGAAGTCATCTTCCCAGCCTGGAGCAAACTGACAATTAACACTCTATCCAGGTCACAATCTCTAGTGCCATGCTTCCCTTGTCCTATTTGTAGAGCTTAAGTCTTGTCACTAGATGCAAACTAGAGTCACCTGAAGAGGGACCCTCAATTGAGGAATTGCCTGCATCAGACTGGCCTAAAGGCAAGTCTGTGGGGGAATATTCTTGACTAATGATTGATGTGGGAGTGTCCAGCCTATGTGGACAGTGCCACTCTTGGACAGGCAACAGTTGGGCTTGTAAGAGAGCAGGTTGAGCACACCATGAGGATCAGCATTCCTCCCTGGCTGCCGCTTTAGTTCCAGCCTTGGCTTCCCTTCGTGATGGACCATCACTGGAGAGTTCTGATGAGATGAACTCTTTCCTCCATCACTGCAGAGTTGGAAGATGAGTTGAACCCTTTCTTCCATCACTACAGAGTTGGAAGATGAGCTGAACCCTTTCTTCCATCACTGCAGAGTCGGAAGATGAGCTGAACCCTTTCTTCCATCATTGCAGAGTCGGAAGATGAGCTGAACCCTTTCTTCCATCACTGTAGAGTCGGAAGATGAGCTGAACCCTTTCTTCCATCACTGCAGAGTTGGAAGATGAGCTGAACCCTTTCTTCCATCACTGTAGAGTTGGAAGATGACGTGAACCCTTTCTTCCATCACTGCAGAGTTGGAAGATGAGGTGAACCCTTTCTTCCATCACTGCAGAGTTGGAAGATGAGGTGAACCCTTTCTTCCATCACTGCAGAGTTGGAAGATGAGGTGAACCCTTTCTTCCATCACTGCAGAGTTGGAAGATGAGGTGAACCCTTTCTTCCATCACTGCAGAGTTGGAAGATGAGGTGAACCCTTTCTTCCATCACTGTAGAGTTGGAAGATGAGCTGAACCCTTTTCTCCTCAAGTTGTTTTTAGTCAGTGTCCTAGCACAGCAGCAGAGAAGCAAATCAGAACAGGACTTTACTTTGCTCCATATCAATATTGTATACCACATAACGATTCCTACCTATGGGGTTTAAAAATGTAACAGTCTTTTCAGAGGACACATTTATTTTATTTTGAAGCTTATTCATGTCATTAAAGGTCTGCAACTTTGGCCTTTGTTACATACCATCCTTTTATTTTTTTAACAGTCCATCCATCTATGCTTCTGTCTGTGTGGGTTCACACATGGAGATCAGAGAACAACTAGGAGTTAATTCTCTCCTACCACTATGTGGCTTATGGGGACTGAACTCAGTTCCTCAGGCTTTGTAACAACCGCCTTTACAGGCTGAGTGGTCCCATGTGCTGTTCTTCTATTAGGCGAGTGAAACATAGCAGAGAAATGTGTTTGAGCATTTGTACTTGCTCTCATACTCACTGGGTCAGAAGACTTCATCACTGAAATGTCAACCAACACATTCTAAATTACAAAACAGGAAATGAAGTCTTACATAAAATGACATTTACACTTTTCCACTCTTCAATAAAATAATACACTGGTCAGCTTTTATTGGCACATGCCTTAGCTGGTGAAGAGACACCATGACCATGGCAATTGTTATAAAGAAAACATTTTATTGGGGCTGGCTTAAAGGTCAGAGGTTTAGTCCATTATCATCATGGAGCTGAGAGTTCGGTATCTGGATCTGCAGGCATCAGGAAGAGACAGTCACACTGGGTGGTATCTAACATCTGAGACTGCAAAGTCAGCCCCAGTGACACACGTCCTCCAACAAGGCCACACCTTCTCCAACAGGACACACCTCCTAGTGGTGTCACTCCCTGTGAGCCTATGGGGGACATTTTATTCAGACATATTTTTAATACACTTATAGAGGCAGCGTCTAAAAGGAAATTGCATCCTACTCATTGGAAGTTGGTTGGGTGCAGGATATTTTGATGTTTCTGCTGATACAAAACTCTCCTGCAGGAAATGGGTCTGAAACTGGACTCACCCTCTTTACCTGTTTTCTGGCTTAAAAGTTTTGGCAAACCAGGATTAAAGAGAACCAAAAAATGTATAGTTAGTGCTCAAAAAATTTCAAGAGTTAAAGAAATCTAGTCATTGAAAATAGTAGGTCATTTTACACATAAGGACACCAAAGAGCAGGGACATTATGTGATGGAGAAATCCCAACTGACGTGGAGAACTGATCGCAAGACTGGTTACTTAAGCAACTGTACAGAAGACAATGTGGGCTATAGAAAGTCTCAGAACCACATAATAAATGACAGATCATGAAATTCTCAGCCACCTATATAAATTTAGTTTTTAAGTGGCTTATGTTGGTTACTAGTGGACCTTCGCCAAAGAGGGGAAGAACCTCTTACTGCTGCCAAAAGCTCCCTGTGTACCTGGTGCAACCTGTTCCTCTAGCAAGTGTCCTCTGTCCTCCCTATCAGTCCCAGGACCTCCCATCTCAAATAGCAGCAGTAACAGCAGCAGACACCTGTGTACAGTGCATGTCACATACCAAGCACATGTTCGTGCACATTTAGTATTCGCCATTCAGCCTCCCATGACCCTGAAAGGCTGATGGCTCCCACTTTGTACATGAGAAAGCTGATCTCTGAAGGCTAGTAAATGGTGTGCTTTGGTGAGTCCCAAATAGAGCGAGACAAGTCTTTCCTTCCTCAGCTGTCATTCCTCTCTCTGCTCCCGTTCACACCAACACAGTGCAAAAGTTCTATGTGGCTCTGCCTCCATAGTTGTGGTGGTTTGAATGAGAATGCCCCGCAGAGGCCCATATATCTAAAGATTAGTCACCAGGGGGTGGCACTATTTGAAAGATTAGAAACATTAAGAGGTGTGGTCTTATTGGAGGAAGTGTGTCATGTCACGTCAAGCTCAGTCTCTCTCTTGGCCTGTGGGTCAGGAAGGAGCTCTCAGCTACTGCTCCTGCACCATGTCTGCCTCCACACTGTCATGCTCCCCACATGATGACAATGCAGTAACCTCGGAAAACATAAGCAAGCTCCCAATTAAATGTTTTCTTCTTTGAGTTGGCTTCAATATGATGTATCATCACAGAAATGGATTAACTAAAGAGAAGTTGGTACCAGGGAGTGGGGTATTTGCTGTGACAGCCTGGCTATGTTGATTATTATAGAATTATGGAAGACTATAGGACTTTGGACTAGAAAAGTGGCTGAATACTTTAAGTGGAGCTTACTGGGCCATTCTAGTAGAAGCATGATGATGCTGTGAGCAATATAGTTTATGGTTTCAGAGGGAAGGAACATCTAGTAAGTGGCCTAGAGACTGTTCTTGTGATATTTTGGAGAAAAATGTGCCTGCTTTCTGCCCTTGTCCAAAAAAAAAAAAATCCACCTGAGACTAAATGAAAGACTGATTTTATACTAATTGCATTGACAGAGGAGACTTCAAGACGGCCTAAGATTGGCTGTGCCATGTGGTTATTAGCGATCACTATTAAGCAATCCAGTAAGTAGGGCCCATCCATGGCTTCTGCCTCCAGATCCTGTTTGAGTTCCTGCATTAATTTTTTCACTGATGGACTGTGTAAGCTAAATAAACCCTTCCCTCCCCAACCTGCTTTGTGATCATGGTGTTTCACTGCAGGAACAGAAACCCCAAATAAGACAATATTCTTATTTCCAGCCAGCCCAGTCAAAGCATCCTTGTCACTGCTGCCTATCCTGGTCAGTCCTGGGACAACCACACACTCAGAAGAGCTGACATGGTCTACCTTCCACTCTCTCATATTGGTTCTGCTGAACACACCACGCTCATCCCTGCCCCCTGACCGTCTGTCTGCCAGGAATGCCATGTACATGCCTGGGTCCTTTCTGTGCTCATATCTCAGCACAAGTGTCAATCACAGATTTCAGACCGCCCCAACCCTCTTATATCACTCAGTTGTAGTTACTTCCTGGTGTACAGCACCCTGACAGGCCCTGGCTTGCCTAAACTATTGTTATATGGAAGTTTCCCCTTACATCAAAACCTCCAACCTGCAGGGAACTTAAGACACAGGCTGTTAAAGGGAGACAAACAGCAGGATGTCCCAGGGAGGAGGAAGCATTCCATTCCGCTGGGAAGCAACTTGGGTTTAGTTAGTCAACAGTTCAATGGCTTACAGGAAGTTTCTGAAATGGACCCGATACACTAGGCTACTCCTCCCCAAGCATCTACGCTGTGAGGACTGCTGGGAAACCCTCAGACAAGCTCAGCGCTGAGAGAAGCAGTGACCAGTCAAGCTGCCTGGGAAGAGCCCTGCACCAAGAGAGCTGCCTGGAAAGGAGATTCTTTAACATGCTGAGCGCCTTCAGATTGCTCCGTATTCTCAGAACTTCAAGCTTTCACAAGCTGTCACCTGCTTGGTGATGCAGCTGTCTGAGTCATTTCTGGGCCTGTAAGTGACCCCAGTAAAAGTCACTGGTTTCTCAAGTCGGACTTTGGAGATATTTGTACTTCAGTCTCTCCCTGGATCCATCTAGGGTGAACAAATCTTTGTCCCTATCTCCCCATGAACAGCGTCACACAACACACATGCGGAAGGGGCTCTTCTGCCTCATGCACTGTTTTACTCCCAGCACCTAGCACATGTGTCTTGATGGCATATACCACACAGCAGCCATCATTACATTGTCTGCTGAATTTTAAATAAAATTTACCTTACTTGAATTGGTTCCTTAGGGAAAGAAGGGGAGCAAACCCCTCCCCCGTTGCTTAACTTGCGAAGTGAAAGTGTTAATAAGAAATAGCAATAGAACTCTAAGACAAAGCAGAAGCCCAGGTTTTGCCACAGCCTGAGCTCCATGGAATGAGGGGTACTCAGGGCATCTCTGTCTCCCACTCTGCTTGTGGGTAGAGAATGATTGGTGATATAAATACGAAGTATGTCTAGTTCCTAGAAGGCTCTGTGACCATCAGGTTCTGACAACCAAAGCAAATTAGCATATAGTTACTGAGAAATGAAGCAATAAAGACCCTTCTGAACCCCAAGTCCCCACCTTCAAGTTGACGATGACCACTCTGCAACACAACCTCCTCAGGCTGCACAGGTGATTGACTGACAGAATAATACTTGGGCCACAGGCTGCTAGGCTGTGGAGGCCACTCAAACCCACACCCTGATCAAAGCTAGGCTTCAGACGCATGTCTGTAATGCCAGCATTGGGAAGGCTGAGGCGGGAGGACTGGGAACTGGAGAGGAGCCTGAGCTGCACAGAGAAACTGTCTCAAAAACAAAACCCAAAACAAAACAAACAAACAAAACCTAAGCAAACCAAACCAAAAAGTTTCTAGTAATCCTACAAATCAAGAAACTTAAGAGAAATGGGGACTCGAAGGTCAATAATGGGCAGGACAGAGTCTCCGTGATCCTCTGGGTTTGCACTCTCCCACCCGCGGAATGGGCCAGGAACATCCAACAAATCTCTGGGTTTGCATTCTTCCACCCGTGGAAAAGGGCCAGGACAACCCAGCAAGCCTCAGTTTGCACTCTCTTACCAGAGAAATGGGCCAAGAATCCTATACTTCTCTCCCAGAGTGGCTGGAGAAACAAATGACCAAACACTGCATAATTTAATGCTTTCTAAACAAAACGGCAACAATACACACAAGACATTGTGGCAGAAGGTATAAGCTTACAAAAGTAAACTAGTGTCAATGAAAAGCAGTTTTCCCAACAACAATTAAGTACATAAAATCAGTTCTTTGGATCAGAGCATAAAACAAAAAAGGAAGTATTTGCCTTTGTTTCCAGTGCCCCGTGACTGGCCCAGTGTCTGGTGTCCTACCAAATGATAAATGAGCAAAAAAGAATTATTTTCCAAATTTCTGTCACTGTAAAACCATCTGAGCCAGCTGATGGCCATTGTAACTTGCTCAGTGAGCCAGTTTCCCACGAGGGACAAGGACAGAGAGACCCCAGGACAATGCTGGTCTTCCCTGGACAGCTCTCACTCCTCACAGGACTCATACACATTTCTAAAGTTGCCTACACTGCTTGTTTCTTCATCTTTAAGGAACACAATGTGAACTTGAATACAATCAAACACCGTTCAACTCAGGGCCCAGTACCCTACACTAGCATGCCTCAGATGGCAGCATTTAGAGTCTAGAAGCATCCGCACCATAAAATATCCAGCCTCCAGGTTCTGCAGAGGAAACACAGTGCCATCACCAAAAGGACATCTCTGTGTGAACGACGACTGTTCCCCTCCATCCGCTCAGGAGGTGGCAGGAGTCTCTGCTGTGGGAATTTTTTTTTTTATTCTTTTTTAATTAAAATTTCCACCTGCTCCCCGTTTCCCATTTCCCTCCCCTCCTCCCAAATATTGCCCCCTCCCCCCAGTCCCCTCCCCCTATCCCCACTCCTCTTCTCCTCCCCCCACACCATTCCCCCTCCCTCTCGACACTGGAGAACAGTCCAAATTCTCTGCCCTGCGGGAAGACGAAGGTCTTCTATCTATGTCCAGGAAGGTGAGCGTCTAAACAGGCTAAGCACCTACAAAGCCAGTTCATGTATTAGGATCGAAACCTAGTGCCATTGTCCTTGGCTTCTCATCAGCCTTCATTGTCCGCCATGCTCAGAGAGTCCAGAATCAACCCATGCTTATTCAGACCCAGACCAGCTGGCCTTGGTGGGCTCACAATAAATCAGTTCCACTGTCACAGTGGGTGGGTGCATCCCTCGTGGTCCTGGTTTCCTTGCTCATGTTCTCCCTCCTTCTGCTCCTCATTTGGACCTTAAGAGCTCAGACCGTTGCTCCAAACTGAGACTCTGTCTCTACCTCGATCCATCGCCAGATGAAGGTTCTAAGGTGATATGCAAGATATTCATCAGTATAGGATAGGGTCATTTCAGGTTCCCTCTCTTTAGTTGCCCAAGGTACCAGCTGGGGACATCTCCCTGGACACCTGCTAACCCCTCTAGAGTCAAGTTTCTTGCCAACCCTAAGATGGCTCTCTTAGTTAGGATATATACTTCGCTGCTCCCGTATCCTCCTTTCCTATATCCCAACCATCCCAATCCCCCGAGCTCCTCCCATCCTCCCCTTCTCATGTTTCTCATCCCATTTCCCCTTTGCCCCTTGCCACCTCACCCGCAAGTTCCCAGTTTTTGCCCTGCAATCTTGTCTACTTCCCCTCTCCAGGCGGATAACTATATGATTTTCTTTGGGTTCACTTTCTTATTTAGCTTCTCTAGGATCACAAATTATATGCTCAATGTCCTTTATTTATGGCTAGAAACCGATTATGAGTGAGCACATCCCATGTTCCTCTTTTGGGGTCTGGGATACCTCACTCAGGATAGTGTTTTCTATTTCCATCCATTTGCACGCAAAATTCGAGAAGTCATTGTTTTTTACCGCTGAGTAGTACTCTAATATGTATATATTCCACACTTTCTTCATCCATTCCTCCATTGAAGGGCATCTATGTTGTTTCCAGGTTTTGGCTATTACAAACAATGCTGCTATGAACATAGTTGAACAGATACTTTTGTCATTTGATGGGGCATCTCTTGGGTATATTCCCAATAGTGGTATTACTGGATCTTGGGGTAGGTTGATCCTAAATTTCCTGAGAAATCGCCATTCTGACAGGTGTAAGATGGTATCTCAAAGTTGTTTTAATTTGCATTTCCCTTATCGCTAAGGAGGTTGAGCATGACCTTAAGTGTCTTTTGGCCATTTGAATTTCAAGATTGCAGGGCAAAAACTGGGAACTTGCGGGTGAGGTGGCAAGGGGCAAAGGGGAAATGGGATGAGAAACATGAGAAGGGGAGGATGGGAGGAGCTCGGGGAATTAGGATGGTTGGGATATAGGAAGGGAGGATACGGGAGCAGCGAAGTATATATCCTAACTAAGAGAGCCATCTTAGGGTTGGCAAGAAACTTGACTCTAGAGGGGTTAGCAGGTGTCCAGGGAGATGTCCCCAGCTGGTACCTTGGGCAACTAAGGAGAGGGAACCTGAAATGACCCTATCCTATACTGATGAATATCTTGCATATCACCTTAGAACCTTCATCTGGCGATGGATCGAGGTAGAGACAGAGTCTCAGTTTGGAGCAACGGTCTGAGCTCTTAAGGTCCAAATGAGGAGCAGAAGGAGGGAGAACATGAGCAAGGAAACCAGGACCACGAGGGATGCACCCACCCACTGTGACAGTGGAACTGATTTATTGTGAGCCCACCAAGGCCAGCTGGTCTGGGTCTGAATAAGCATGGGTTGAAACTGGACTCTCTGAGCATGGCGGACAATGAAGGCTGATGAGAAGCTAAGGACAATGGCACTAGGTTTCGATCCTAATACATGAACTGGCTTTGTGGGTGCTTAGCCTGTTTAGACGCTCACCTTCCTGGACATAGAAGACCTTCGTCTTCCCGCAGGGCAGAGAATTTGGACGGTTCTCCAGTATCGAGAGGGAGGGGGAATGGTGTGGGGGGAGGAGAAGAGGAGTGGGGATAGGGGGAGGGGACTGGGGGGAGGGGGCAATATTTGGGAGGAGGGGAGGGAAATGGGAAATGGGGAGCAGGTGGAAATTTTAATTAAAAAAGAATAAAAAAAAAAAACCAGAGAAGTCGATCAATGGAACCGAGTAGAAGACCCTGATTTTAACCCACAAACATATGAACACCTAATTTTTGATAAAGGAGCTAAAAGTATTCAATGGAAAAAAGAGAGCATCTTCAACAAATGGTGTTGGCAGAACTGGTTGTCAATGTGTAGAAGAATGAAAATAGATCCATATCTATCACCATGCACAAAATTCAAGTCCAAATGGATTAAAGACCTCAATATTAGTCTGAACACACTGAACCTGATAGAAGAAAAAGTGGGAAGTACTCTACAACATATGGGTACAGGAGATCACTTCCTACGTTTATCCCCAGCAGCACAGACATTAAGGACAACATTGAATAAATGGGACCTCCTGAAACTGAGTAGCTTCTGTAAAGCAAAGGACACTGTCACTAAGACAAAAAGGCAACCCACTGACTGGGAGAAGATCTTCACCAACCCTGCAACAGACAAAGGTCTGATCTCCAAAATATATAAAGAACTCAAGAAACTAGACTTTAAAATGCTGTGGGAATTCTGAGCTCGAGGTTCCCTCTGGCTGGAGGAGGAGATCCGAGTCCAGAATGTCTCCGAGGCACCGTTTCCTCTCAGTTAAAGCAGTTGGCAGCCTGTCATTAGGACTTGAACTCAGGGAATGCAGAGCAAACGTTACATAGTAATTTTTCTTTTGTTTTAATGATGCGTGTGTGGTGTGTAAGTACATGTGTGCACCCTATGTACACATTCGTGGGGGCCAGAAGAATGCATCTCGTATTTTCCTCTCATGCTCTCCACCATAGTTTTTGAGGTGTACTCACTGAACCTGGAGTTTGCTGTTTTGGCTAGGCCACCTGGCCATCAAACTCCAGAATTTTACCAGTCTCTTGCCCCGCCCCCGCCAGTGCTGGAGTTGCATGCTCAGCTTTTGCACAGGAGTTAGGGATTTGAACCCTAGTCCTATTGCTTTCTCAGCAAGCCACCTTTCCTATAGAGTCATCTCCTGGGCCCAACAGGTGGAGTTGTACACTGTACTTGTCCTACAAACTCAAGGAAAGGGTAAGCCCCTTAGAGCCAGGCTTTAATCCCAGCACTTGGGGGGCAGAGGCAGGTGGATTTCTGTAAGCTCAAGCTTCAGCATGATCTTCAGAGTGAGTTCCAGGGAATCCAGAACTACACAGAGAGACCCTGTCTCAGTACACAGACAGACAGACAAGACTATAATGAAGAAGTTGAAGAGGTCCATCCAGGTATGCTACAGCCTGGCAGAAAGGTCTCATCATTTCAGCAAGTCCCTGCTCTGAGGTTGGGCTGTCCCCAGCTTCTTCCATCTTCTTCACATTTGGGACAACACAAATTAGAAATGTCTTCCTACAAAATAGTAACCAGATCCAAATTTTATCACTGTAGTTTTCTGATTCCTCAGCACTGAAATAGTGTAAATACTATTAGAATTTATACTAATCACCTCTCTTTATCCTAAATATGGATAAAATGAACATCTGCAAAGCCCCATAGCTTTAGTCAGTAACACCTGAGATGACAACTCCACCCCCAAGATGAATGGTGATTCCTGCAGGCCAAAACTGGCTGCTTTGGTATTTTATGGGCCTGACAACCTTGATTGACTGATGTGCTGTCATGGCTGTGTCCCACCACAAAGTTACAGTTTAGTGTTGAAAATGAGATAGCCTGACCCATAAGGTCTAAAGTATTTACTACTTGGACCTTTAAACGGTGTTGCCAACGCTGGCTCCATTTGTTTCTCTCTGCCTCCACACACCACAAGAAGTGCAGTGCACGCCTGTGAAATAGCCCATTTCTCTCGTTACAACTAGGCAGTTTCATTTTCATAAAGAAACCCTAAAAGCCCTGCATTTACACATCAGCATTTCTGTGTGTTCAGAAAAATTCAGATTCATCATTAATGGGAAAGCGTATATTCCCAGATGTCTAAACTTACACCACTGAACTAATTTTACATACGTCTCAAAAGGAATAAAAGTCTGAATGAAAGCTGAGTCGACAAACACAGAACCCTAAATTCTGAACAGTCCTCTGAGACACAGGGTCTCCTTGTATTCAAAATGAAAGCCCTCAGACAGTGCAATTTCTGATTACCTTTGCGGAAGTGTACAAGAACACCTTTTGTTGGGTTCATAAAGATAAAACTAAGCTAAATATATCTGAATATGTATAATACAACTCAAAAGAAGCAACAACAAATATCCACTCTGTGTTTTTAGCAGAAATGGGTTACTCACCAATACAAAGAGCAAGGGCTGCCTACTCTCCAGCCCTCCAGGCAGCAGGTAGCTGAGCGTGACGGGCAAAGACTGTGTCGAGGGCAACGAGCTCATCCGCCTTCCTGTCTCACTCTCAGTGCTGCTCTCGTGAGTGAGGAGGTGTTTCCAAAGCAGGAAGAGCTAAGACTTTGACAGAGAGTGAGGAAAAGCGGAAGCCATTCATCAGCTAAGTTCCAGTACGCCTTGAGCACACACCTGTGAGGCGAGCTCCTTTAATCGATACTGCGATCCCTTTACCAAAACAGCCAATTCACAAATTCACACCAAGACAAGACAAAATGCTAAGTACTGCTCTAATTTTTTAAAATGTGTTTATCTTGTATCTTTCTCAGAAAATTTCAGAACAGGAAAATGGAATTTCCCTGACTGTCACAGGGACCAGCATCGCCCAATGCCTCTTTTATAGGTCAGTCACGAGTATGTGCAAACAGCCTGGCCATCATCACTCTCCAAGGGCCACAAACGTGGCATCTCAGGACACCTGTCATTCTCTCCAAATGGCCAGCTTTCCTGTGGGGTTTCCTGATGCCTTTGACAATAAGCTAAACCAGGTTATTACATTTTCTCTTTATAAAGTAGCAGAACTAGTTTCCTCTGTGATGCAGCACCGTGGCTATCTGAAGCACAAATTATCACGGCTCTCGCGAAGCGCTATGAACCTCCCTGAGGTACCCGACACATCCAACGACATTTAACAGACTGGTGGTGCACGTCCTGACGCCAACCTGCTGCCTTTCTCAACCGAGCTTGACAGACCTCCACCCTGTCACCAGACCAAGTCTCTGAGAATCTAAGGTCACCCAAGACTGACAGTTCACCTGGTTAGAGTAAGGTGACACAAAGTGCTGGCTGTGCACCCCACGAAGCAGCCTGAGCACAGATGCTCCCATAGGACCTCGAAGTAACCCGGAAATCAAGATGTGAGCACTGACCGTGATGCTCCCTGGGAAAATGTAACTGAAATTTAAAATCATTTTAGAGAAAGTGGAAAATGGTAGAGTATTTTAGGGATGGATGAAAAAGACTTTTGTTTGTGGGGCATTTATGTGTTGGTCAGCCACCAAAGCAAGCAATGGCCTAATTTTACCTGGCTATAGTTCTGCCACCACTCAGAGCTGAGTCAACATACCTGCACAGTATAAAGTGTGTGACAACCAGTGCTACCAAATATAGCCATGTGTTGCCAGTAAGGACAGCACATTCTGAGACATCATAGGACATATCCACACAATAGTGTAAGTGCATGATGTAGGTTAATCTCTGGAAGTGGTCTCTGGATATAATCAGGAGGCAGAGACAAACAGGAGCTATATGAGACTGCCTTGGCATAACATGGTACATGGCTTCATAGAAAAGGTGGGTTTGTGTTGTAGGAGGCCACATGCTCATTTTCCCGGCTGCCCAGACTTCTGAAATAACCACACAGAAACTGTATTAATTAAATCACTGCTTGGCCCATTAGCTCTAGCTTCTTATTGGCTAACTCTTACATATTAATTTAACTTATCTCCATTAATCTGTGTACCCACATGGCTGTGGCTTACTAGGTAAAGTTCTGGCATCTGTCTCCGGTGGGGCTACATGACTTCTCACTGACTCTGCCTTCTTTCTCCCAGCATTCAGTTTAGTTTTCTTCACCTAGCTGTACTCTGCCTAATCAGGCCAAGCCAGTTTCTTTATCCATTAACCAATCATATTCACAGCATACAGAGGGGAATTCTGTTTAAAAAGGAAGGTTTTATCTTTAACATAGTAAAATTACATATAACAAAACAGGTGTCAAGTAAGAATTATAGTTACAATATTTATATCTACTTTATCTTTTATCATATCTAAGGATATGATAAAACTGTATTTTTCAACTCCATCAAAGACCCCAGAAGATATAATTTTACCTAAGTAAACAGAAAGTGCATTATAAGCAACTTCCAAAACTCTAGAATTGACAGAGACATCTTGCTGCCTGGACAGTCACCCAAAGTTCTTCTGTAATGTTGGGGCACCCATCTTCAGCCTACAGGCCCATAGTATCCAGCAGACTTCCATGAAGCAGGAAATTTCAAAGACAGTTCTGCCTACATTGGTAGTTTGTCAGTCACTTTCTTCTGTGTCCTGCAGAATGTCTGGCAGTTTCTTTCATGAAACAGGAACCCCAAAGGACTGTTTCACCTCCTTTAGGCAGCTTCAGCAGTCATTTCTCTGTGGGTTCTGCATGTCCAGTTCATACAGCATAGCATCAAGCAGTTCAGGCAAGAGCAGTTTCTTGCCCAGATGTCTAACAAACTCCATGAGAAGCCTCTTGGATACCCATCATCCTCTTGAAGTATATTGCACATGTATACATCTCTAATAAAAAAAATCAGAGCTGACTTTGGAGTTAGATGATGGTTCTATCCTTCTCTAAATCTAAGCATGTTGTTAAAAGAAAAATTCAGAATTTCTGTCTCACGTCAGGAGCCATCTGATATGGGACAGAAAGAAGATAGATTTTAAGGAAATATTTTACTTTTCTCCATGTCCATTTTGTTATATCATATCTTTTGTTGAATATATGTCTATATGAATGATGTTTAAGTTTTCAACAATGATCAGTAGATTTTCCTGCAATAATCTTTGAAGTTTTCAGGAAAAAGATGGGGCTCCACAACAATGACTCCACCTGGTTAATATGATATCATGATGCTGATAGTGCTACTATGAGACTGATTTTTGGGTACCAGCTGAGAAAATGGTGCACCTTCTTACAATGTTCTGGCCAGAACTCCAAATAAGAACAGCAACAACAAAAATCCCCTATTAACTAACTACTTGGAGACCATTTATAATTATACAAAACAACAATCTTAAAACTTAACCATCATTTTACTTTTACAGGATCCCATAGAAAGAACATTGTCTCCATGACAGGTGGAAGCAATTCTAGAAAGCAACATCCCCTCTCCCAACAAAAATTGTCCTCACAGTTAGAGACACCATTGAGGGGTTGATTATTACTCATATAGGGTTGGGGCAGAAATTATGTAGGCTCAGAGACATCAAAAAAAAAAAAAAGAAGGAAAACTAAATGGGATAATAGGTAGATTAGTGTGAACTTACACTAATAATAATAATAATAATAATAATAATAATGAAATAGTGTAAATACTTGTGAGCTATTATTTATAGACAATTCACATTGGTATAGAATTTTATATATTGACACAAATTCAAATTATATTTGTTATATTGAATATGCTCCTATTTCTGTTTACAATATTTGTACACCTATGCAAAGTTATTTTGTCAGATTGTATGCATGCATGTTTCTACCTATGTTTAAGACATTTTGTATATTGATACAATTTTTAGGGTATATTTATCATATTGCATTATATATTTCTACCTCTGATCAAGATATTTATACATTGTTTACATTTTGAGGTCATTGTCCTCCTTTACTGCAAGTTGTTTAAAATTGTTTAATATTCTGATATGAAATCTTAATCTTTCACTTATTTAGATATTAAGTATTATAGATCAATAGTCATTCATGTTTGTTATATTTTTAGGCAGACTTACTACATTCTTTAGATACATAGAGATTGTATTCTGCATAGATAGGTAATCTCCAACCACCTCAAAGATCTGTTGAACATGGCATTTAAATAACTTAGGGTTCTGTTGATGTGAGACTTGATTGCTTTTGGCAGTACTGATCTATTTCTGAGAGAGTGTTAAGCACCAAAGACACTCCACTTGGAGTTTGTTTTCTTCTTGGCACAACTGGCGTTTGGCCAAGGAACTGCCCGTGCCTTGACCACTGACAAAGTGCACGATGCCCAGACTAGACAAGCAGGATAAAAGAAAAAGACTGCCAAACCTTGCCAAGACAGGGTAAGATGGTTCTGAAAATGTTCCTGCCTCTAAAAATGGTCTATCAGTTACTCTAAGCCTTAGCCAAAGTTGGTTGCTTCAACATAGCAAATGAGACCTTGGGTGATTGCTCAGGCAGCCAGTTGTCTCTGTTATCTACTGCACAATTTGGAAGCTGCTTGATTGCATTTCCTGCTTACTCAAGTAATATTATCTCCCTTCTCAGGCCTTTGATGGGGTTGAAGATTAGATAGTCATAGTTACCATTGTCTTATGATCTAGTCAAGCCATTTCCAATACAAGACTTAGACTCCTTAGGATAGACTGTTTATTAAAATGTTAGGATATGTTCTTTGCTTAATATTGTTTATGATGGTTGTAATTCTAATCTTATACTTGACATCTGTTCCTAGTGTATTTAGTTTTGTATTGATTGGGTTTAGAACTCTTTTATTTAAACAAAAGGGGGAGGGCGTTATGGGAGCTCCTTTGGCCAATAGCTTTTAAGATATCAGCTCACTTGGGCATGACCTTTTATACTATAAATGTATCTGTAAAGCATGTGCTTGCTCTCTTGTTCTGGCTCTCGCTTCCAGTTGCTAAACTCTTCCTGTTCCTCATTCCTGCAGAGGATTGTGATTTAGGACTGTGATCTGTGAATCTCCCCTAAATAAATAACCCTTTATTAAACATAATTCTGAACTAGTGTGGGATTATTTTGTAACTTCTGTCATCAGGTTTCAATAAAAAAAAAACGTTATTATTCTATATGCATGTGCATGTGTGTGTGCATGTGTGCATGCATATGTGTGTGAGTGTATCTGTGTGTGCATGCATATATGTGTGTGCATGTATGTGCTGTCTATGTATACGATGCACTGCAGTACCCATGTAGAATAAGAGGACAACTCTCTGGCTCCTCTTCTACTGTGGGCCCTTGGAATTGAACTTGACTGGTTAGGTTTATGCTACAAGTGCTTCTATCCATTGAGCCATCTTGCTGGCCCAAATATTATTTCTCTGTAAATAAAATGAAGATACTCTAAAATAATGATATAAAGGGTGGTAAATGTAGGTAGCAGGAATATGGCCATTTGTTAAATATTATATAGCATATATGATGTGCTGCTTTTTTGTAACTGACATTGCAGTGGGTTTGCTCACACCGGCATCCTTGTGAAAATGAGTTAGGCTGTGATGTTATGATGGCTATGGTGTCGCTAGGTGACAGAAATCTTTCATCTCCATTATCATCTAGTGGATGCATATGCAGTCCCTTGTGTAATAAAATGACATTATGTGGCAGGTGACTGCGCTCATGGCCTCCATTTGTTTCCAAAGTCTCTAGGAAGTAGACAAGACTAATCACATGTCTCTGTGAAAAACGATAAATTTTATGACTGACTTGTATTTGTATTCTACTCCCAAAGCCCTGGGTTTTTAGTACTTTTTGCTAGGTGTAGCCCAAACTGGCTCCCAACTCATGATCCTCCTGTCTCTGCTTCCTTGGCTTAACCTTTTAGTGACCCTATCGCTGAAGACATTGTGCATGGGCTACGTAATGACATGAAATTAAGCTGATACTGACGTAGAAGCTTCATCCCTATTGGCTAGCTTCCACGGTGCCAAAAGGAGTTATCCATGCTCCCAGAGGAGAGAAGTAATTGTGATCTTACCTGGCTGTGAATTCCGGGAGCTACAACAATGGGTGGTCTGGCAAAAGATGCCCACTGGGGCATTGGTGATGCAAGGGCCATGTACTCACGTGTACTCAGCCAACCACTTTCTGATTGGATTTAGGTCTGCTTCACAAGATGGAGCCCATACTTTACACCATCGGGTCAAACCTGTGTTAGATGGGTTATACATAGGTGCTCATTTTACAGAAGATAACAATGAACATAAAGATCCAGAACTGGCCAAGGTGTAGAAAGAGACTGTAGTGTATTCATCCCTAAATGGGACATCCATATCATAGCTTCTTCTCTTGCAGTGGCTTAGGGATTGTCACAGAAACGTGGGAAGTCTGTAAGAGGCAGGGGATGGCACAGGGTACACTCAACATGACTGGTCTACAAAGTGAGTTCCAGGACAGCTAGACTGGTCATACAGAGAAACCTTGTCTTGAAAAAAAAAGAGGAAAGAAGGAAAGGAAGGAAGGAAGGAAGGAAGGAAGGAAGGAAGGAAGGAAGGAAGGAAAAAGAAAGAAAGAAAGAAAGAAAGAAAGAAAGAAAGAAAGAAAGAAAGAAAGAAAGAAAGATGCAAAGTTGCGTGGATGGGAAAGAAAGGGTGAACTGGAAGGAGTTGGAGGGTGGGAGATAAAGATGATCTTTATAAAGATAATAAGAATTATGAAATTCTTAAAAAGTACTTATATATGTTGTTTGAGAAAGAACAAGAGGTAGACAGATTTACTTAAGTTTCTTCAGGCTAGCAAGATGGTAGCAAGATGATTCAGTGAGTGAAGGCACTTGTCACCAAGTCTGAAGACCCATCTCTGGGACCCACATGGTTGAAGGAGAAAACATATTCCGCTTGTTGTTCTCTGGCCTCCATGTGTACTCTACACACGTATATGCTTGCCGCGCACACACACACACACACACACACACACAAATAAATGTAATAAAAACTAAATAAAAAGCTTAAGATCCACAGATGTTTAAAATCAACTGATACCAATCACAATAGACTGAACTAGCAACTACCTACCAGGTCACTAGACCACATAAACAAAGTGTGACATGTTCCTTCAATGCACACTAAGAGACAATGAACATTTCTCCTACATGTAGCACAGTTGAACACTGGATAGCATACAGCATGGAAGCAGCTAGACTCCCAAGAGCACATGGTCTTTGATTTCAATCACGTAATGTGTAAAGGTAGGCAAAGTTAATCTATAAAGCTAGAAAGCAGCCCAGCAGCCACTCCTGGAAAGCGGCTGTGGATGGCAGTTTCTGTATACGGGTGCTGACGGCCTCAGTATGCCACTTCGGGAACTTTCCGAACTGTCTTCACAGATACTGTGGTATTTTTCTGTTTGTGGATTATACTTTGAAAAACACTAACAAGATTCTCAACAATTCATTTTGTTTTTCTTTTTTGGTTGTGTGAGATCCGCTAACTAAATACCCAGGCTAGTCTTGAGCTCACTGTACACCCCAGGCTGGCCTCAAACTTGGGTTCCTCCTGTCTCAACTCTGCATGTGGGGATTACAACCATGTGGCACCATGCTCAGTGCCTCCTCACTCCTCAAAACTATGGGGACTACCAGTCTCAGTTAAGAGTTAAATAATTGTTTATTTGTTCCTGAGCCATTTTCTTGTGCCAGTTTTTAAAATACTTCTTTACTAAAAAAAAAAAAAATCCACACTTTAAAAAGAAATATTCTGGGATTGGAGAGAGGGCTCACTTGTTAAGAGCTTTTCTCAGGCTGGGATTCAATTCCCAGCACCCACGTGACAGCTCACAACTGTCTGTAACTCTAGTTCCAGAAGATCCAATATCCTCTTCTGGTCTCCATGGGCATCCAGCACACAAGTAATGTGCAGACATACATGCAGCCAAAACACCCATGCTCATAATTTTTTTAATATATGTAATTTTGCATCTATTTATTTAGTGTGTGTGTGTGTGTGTGTACCATGGTGTATAAGTGGAGATCAGAAGTCCTTCTCTTCTTCTGCCATATGGGTTCCAGGGATCAAACTTGGCTCTTCGGGCTTAGTGACAAGCACTCACTCTTACTTTTGAGCCCTCTTACTGTCCCTCAAACAATGACACTTACTGTATTGTCTTGTTCTGTTCCCATCATAATAACTTAGACTAGGACATGAACACCTTTTTTAAAGCACTTTAGAAGGCACGGTATTAATTGAAGTTGGTTTAGAGCTAGAAAAATACTCATGACGATTAATGAAGCTTCCTATTTATTAATTTAGCCTGCCGTTCAATGATAATTATGAAGGGCCCAGCTTGTAGCAAGCAAGCTTCTGTGGGCATGCGTGAAGAAAGCCTTGGGGAACTTAGATTCTAACAGGTAGAGAAGACAAACAGCAAACACATCAGTCAGGAGGTGACGTAAGTGAGATAGAACTTACCAGAAAGCCCACAGCTTCCTAAGTTATCTTTAGACAAAGCCCCATTTCTTCCCGCTGTGACGTGGCAGCATTGAGAATTAACACAACGCTGGCTATTTTGCCCCCTGGTAAGAAACAGGCAGTAAGCCTCTTTCACTTACAAAAGACTACTAAGATAATTTTTCTCCATTAAATATGCCAAGCAGAAAACGGTGTGTTAATCATGGCGGGGGCGGCACTTACTTTAGAAACCCGTGAGATTCTGGGTGTGCTTCAGTGCACTAATGAGATGTCTTGGTCCCACTACACTGGCTCCACTCCAGCTGGAGCACGGAAGTTTTCCATACACGGGCATTCTCACCAAGTTCCCAACAGCACAGGGAGTGCGATGACGGAGGCAGGAAAAGCTCATCAAGGCTTGCTTGCAAAAAAAGAGGCTCATTTGGAGTGGAGAATGTGTGGCCAAGTGGTAGAATGTCTATTTGGCACACACACACACACACACACACACACACCGAAGGGAGGCAGTGCAGCGAATCCACTGTCCACTACTCCTTCCTTCAGCACGTCTCCCTCACGTGGCCATTTCCTTTTGAGCTACTTCTCTGTCCCTGTTTCTTGAGCTTCCTTGGCCTGAGTCAACTCCTGCAGCTTAGGTTATCCACCTCACGGAATGCCCTCCACACCGCCACCTTCGGCCACCCATGGTCCCTTCCTGCCTGGCACAGGTGATTCACTGTGGTTCTGCCCAGTATGATGTGGCAGTGTGCTGAAGACACTAACATCAGTCTATAATGAGTCGGTCATGCCACGTAGGGCCCAACCCTGTGAAGCTGAGCCTGGGAATAGTGAAAAGTGGCCGTTGCTCCACTAATGCTTCAGACACCTACTGCTAGAGTAAACGTTTTCACAGTAGGTGAAGTCTTCAGCGACCGTGCTGCGTAAACGGCCTATTTCTCAACTCAGGTGGAAAACAAAGAAAAGTCAATTCTTAAAACCTATTTTCCAAGTCTAAGACCTAATTGCGTTAACGGGAATCACGGGCAAGAGTGCCACCTACTGGTGAGAAATCATTTTAAAAATCAACTGGTTCTCCTGCCTTCCAGGCCTTAAGCCAGTCTTTGAGCTAAAGTGTAGAAAACAAAGCCAGGCTGGCAAGAAAGCTCAGCTGGCAACAGTGCTTGCTGCCACAGACCCCAGGTTCAGCCCGGAGTCCACATGGTAGGAGGAGAGAACTAACTCCCACGAATTGTCCGTTGACCTCCACACATGTATATATCATGTCTCCTTCCCCTTAAACACATGAAAGTAATAAAAAAATTTAAATGAAAAATTACTGCCTGACTTTGTATGCCCAAGGACCTCAGATAGTGTATTTTTTAAAAAAGATTCTATCTTTATTTTTAAGTGTGTGTGTGCACACATGTGCGAGCATGTGTGCCTATGTGTGTGTGTGAAAGTTTGCACACATAAATAAAGTACTTTTGGAGGCTGGATTAGGGCATTGGAGAACATGGAGGCAGAGTCACAGGCAGTTGTGACACCCAGCATGGGTACCAGAGAGTGAACTTAGGTCTTGTACTAGAGCAGCAACAAATATTCTTAACCACGAAACCGTCTCTCTGGAGCCGTAATTTACATTTTTAAAAGATTGCTTAGGTTGAAGCAGGAAGTCACTTTGGAGACTGCAGTCTAAGATTCTAGTGGAGCAGACATGGATAGCATGGGACACGTCTAGGGGGACAGAGCGCTACGACTTGAGGGCATCAGCACCAGTGAGAGAAGGAAAGTCAGGAGAGCCTCAAGAGCACGCAAGTCCCGATACTGCAGAGCAGTCACGGTGCCTGTCAGCGCAGACTCCGCCAGGAAGCCACAGGCCACAGCGCCTGCGCAGGGGAGAACAGTCCGCACGCAGCTTTGGGTGGAGTCAGTGAAACAGCTCAGCCATGATTTTCTTCCTATTGTTTAATCTTGAACAAGTTACCTTTCTCCCCCACACACACCACACACACGTACACACACACACACACACACTACTTAAACTCACACACTCACATACTCACACACACCCATAAATACAGACATCACACATACTCATATAGCACACACTCAGTCACACACCACACACATACTACATACAGTCACACACACAGACCACACACACACACACACACACTTCCTTACTGCTCCAATGAGAGGAATAAATGAAAAGTAGAGGAACCTTACCAACAAGAGTTGTCTCTTTCCTTCCCACACCATCTAGAAGGGCTTGATAGTGACAATAAAAAGCTCCCCTGGCCCGACATACGACAGGGAGTATCAAATATTATCCTATCGTACATATAAGCTAGTTCTAACTCTGATCTTTGGTGGCTGTTATTTTCCAGACGAAGTGGTAACATTTATGATAAAAATAAGCATGACCAGGAGACTCTGTAACTGCTAGTAAATCTCATTTGTGACACTCTCGGGGGCCAAGAATGTGTCATCATAAAATGCTTGCATTCCTTTTAAGGAATAAATCTAGAGTTTAATAGTCACTTTAATGTCTCCTCTAAAAGTGCTGAGTAAAGCTTTAAACCCTCTATTATATGCTCTCTGGTTTAGCTGTCTTCAGCACAGTGCCAGGCAGACCCATAGCAACCACAGACAAGTGGCAGGCCAGAAGGTGGTCGGACCAAGACGGCGAAGAGAACCTCGAGAACACCCCAAATCTAGGTCTCTAGGGAGCTGTGCTGCTGTGGGAAGCGTATGCCTGCTTCCGCTCGCTCTGCCTGAAGCTCCAGATCACACGTGACATAGTTTATTAGAAGCCGGGATTCTAGCATCAGGGAGACTGGAGTGGGCACTGCAGCTTGCCCAGGGCAGCAGCTTTGTCTTCACCTCTTCCTAAGCCTAAACTGGACTGTTCTCCTCACAATAACACGCATGAGGACCTGTACAGCCTCGGCATGTAATGTCAGCATCATTCACGGCTCATTGGTTGTGCTTTTCCTAGTTTAGGTGACATATGCTCAAGGAAAAATGGAATATTACAGAGAAAAGCCACATGGCTCCCTTGTAACCATCCTATTAACTTCATATTTTAAGATGGCCCCAGAAGATTATTTTTGAAGAGTCTGAGTGAATTGTTTCCTAAAAGACATACCTAACTTCGGTGTAGCCCAGCTGGTAGACCATGTGCCTAGCATGCTGAGGGCGGAGATTTGATTCTCGGTACTAGTAATTTAAGAAGAAAATGTTTTCTTTTAAATAAAAAACAATTTGTACTTACTACTAGTCAAAGACAACTATATACATTTGTGCAAGTATGTTGTATATGTGTGTGCATGTGTGTGGTATATGTGTGTGGTATATGTGGTACGTGTGTGCATGTGTGTAGTGTATGTGTGTGCATGTGGTATGTATGGTGTATATATGTACATGTGTGTGGTATATGTGTGCATGTGTGTGGTATACGTGTTTGGTATATGTGGTACATGTGTGTGGTATATGTGTGTGCATGTGTGTGGTATATGTGTGTGCATGTGGTATGTGTATGTACATGTGTGTGGTATATATGTATAGTATATGTGTGTACATGTCTGTGATGTATGTGTGTGTATGTGTGTGGTATAGGTATGTGCATGTGTGTGGTATGGGTGTGCATGTGTGTGATATAGATGTGTGTGTGTGGTATATGTGTGTGCATTGTGTGATAGATGTGTGTACATGTGTGTGATATATGTGTGTGGTATGTGTGTGTGTGTACATGTGTGGCATATGTGTGATATGGGAGTCCCCTCTCTATGCTGTGAATACCATTGGTTAATAAAGAAACTGACTTGGCCTTATAGGGTAGAGTAGAGCTAGGCAGGGGGTGGGGGATGGGATGGGACTAAACTAAATGCTGGAAGAAAGGAGGCGGAGTCAGGAGAAGCCATGGAGCCACCGCCAAAGACAGACATGGTGGAACCTTGCCAGTAGGCCACAAGCCTCATGGTAAAATAGAAAATAATGGAGATGGATTAATTCTAGATGTAAGAGCTAGTTAGCACTAGACCTAAGTAATTGGTCAAGCAGTGATTTAATTAATACAGTTTCTGTGTGGTTATTTTGGGAGTCTGGGCAGCTGGGAAACACACTAACAGCCTCTTACAACAAATGTGTGTGGTATATGTGTGCATGTGTGTAGCATGTGTGTGCATGTGTGTGTGCATGTGTGTGGCATGTGTGTGGCATATGTGTGTGGTATATGTATGTGTGTGGCATATGCATGTGGTATATGTGTGCGCATGTGTGTGGCATATTATGTGGTATGTGTATGTGCATGTGTGGGGCGTATGTGTGTGCATGTGTATGGGAGAAGTCAAGGGTTGATGCTGTATGTCCCCTTATTGGCTCTGCACCTTAACTTTTGAGGCAAGGTTTCTCACTGAACCTAGAGCTTCCTGACTGAGCTCCAAGCATCCCCTTGTCTCCAGGCTGTCACGTGTCCACCATATGTGTGCTCCCCTCCCCTGGGTACATTTTATTGACTGACCCTTCTCCATAGTGTAACTGCATGCATTTCTGTACATTCAGTACTAACTCTCTGGGCAGTGGTTGTGCACACCTTTGATCCCAGCACTCGTGAGGCAGAGGCAGGTGGGTGGATCTCTGTGAGTTCAAGGCCAGGCTGGCCTACAAATCGAGTTCCAGAACAGCCAGAGTTGTTACACAGAGAAACACTGTCTCAAACAAACAAACAAAACAAAACAAACAAACAAACAAACAAAACAAAACAAAACAAAACAAAAGTCTCTTACAAGAATTAAAGGTAGATGCTGAAAAATCTCATTCCTGTGTCCCTGAGGCTGCCTGGGAAGAATCTGTCTGCAAAGACACGAGGAACATATGAGCTGTGTGGGTGTTAATGAATTTCTCCTTCCCTCGATGGGCTAGAATTAACCCTTAAAGGTTAAAACTGTTTTCTAATTGCTGTGTAGATCTCAAGTTGTGCACAGATAATGTTTGTGGGCCTTCTGCACCAACTCTGCAAATGCTTTCTCCCCAACTGTCATCTCAGTGTATACAAAATTAGTAATTTATCCAAACACCTAAGTGGGTATACTTAATCATTAAGAATATATGCTATGTAAATACAAACTGTATAAGCTACATATGGTTGCTGGACTTTCCATGCAGAAAATGTTGGGTCTCAAAGGGACCTTACAAATATCCCTAGCCTAGTTCTTCCCCAGAAGAGGAGGACAAACACGAATCTCCCTGAGGTTCTGAGCCAGCCCTCCTGCTCTGACCTGGCGCCTTTACTCCTCCTCCAGCTGCAGGCAGACACCCCATTTGACTGGACCAATACAGGACTAGCTTTTCTTTGAGACCAAGCTGCGTTCATTTGCACTTCCCTTCTAGCTTCAAGGTAGAGGCCTCACACCACTAGCACTCACCCTGCTCACACTACTAGTCCACCCATCCTCCCAAGAACGAGAGTTGATTTCCTCTTGGGCTTTGGACACAAGCTCTTTCCTACTTTCTAGGGACATGATCCTGGTCAAGATAGCCACACTGTGTACATGTTAACTGTGAATAAAATGTAATTTTGTACCTTTAGTGTTAACAGCAGGATTACATCTACAGCATACAGGGTGACCGTGCAAACCCAACAGTAAAGCCGATGTTATTACGAGACTGCAGACCGCCACAGTGAATATTGTGAAAAGCTCTAGAACTCAGTCTCTGCCTTACAGGTCTCAATCTCCTGCACAACACACCTCAGGGCATTTGCAGGTGCTTGAGGTTAGACAGAGGCACAGTTGTCACAGCAGCTAGGAACGATCTAACAGGAGCAAAGACGCCCCTTCCCAGGGCTCATGCTTCTTCTGAAGCTCAGTTCCAAGAGAGAAGGGTGTAGGACACCTTAGGGAGCCAGAGTGGACGCTGAGGGGCTCCTGCTGCAACCGGAGCCCCGGTGACTAGGTGCACCTCTCAGCGGAGGGTCACAGCCTCCTTCTGGCTTCTAGAGGATTCTGTACTTAGCAATGTTAGGCAAGAGCCCCACTGGCCTTGGTGTCTCATTTGCAGCCCAGGGCCAGAGTCCCTGCCCTCATCTTGCCAGCATGACAAGGCAGCAGCGTGAACTAGCACATGTGCTCTTGACTCTGGCTGTGCAGTGGACACCATGCTGCATGACAGTGCTGGCTGAGCATCACGGTCTCTCCAGCCACTCCAGCCTGGCTCTGCCAGCTCCCCTAGACTCCTGGAGCTGCTTCATCACCTATGTCCCACAGTGAAGGTCCCCACTCCTGCACTGGCTGCAATCCCTGGCCCATTAGGTATCTGTGGAGTTAGACACAGTGAGGTAGTCATGGCAGACCACTGTCTTCAACCCTATGTTAGCCTTGGTAGCCATGGCAGTATTGTACTATGAGGGCATTTGGAAGGATGTATGGGCACCTTGGCTCCTGTGAGATTTCTAAACCTGGTCAAAGTCAGTGGCATATGGACACCATGATGTCCTCATGCCATATCTGAGCCCGTTCATAGAGAGATTACACAGGTATGTTGGCCCCCATGCCATTTCAATACCTGGCCATGAAGAACTAGATGGGCATGTTGGGGCTAATGCCATTTTTGAGCTCAGTCATATGTAGGGTATGTGAGCATGTTGACCCCATGCCATTTCTAAGCCTTATCAAATAACAGGTATGTGGGCATGTTAGCACCCATGCCATTTCCAAACCCCAGCTCTATTGGTTATATGGAACATGTTGATTGGCATGCCATTTCCAAGCTCAGTCATATGGGAGTGTGTGGGGGCATATTGTGCCCAAAACGATTTCTGAGCCTGGTCTCCCGAGGGGTATATAGGCATTTGAACGCTATGCTTTTCCAAGACCTTATATGTGGGTGTGTATGAGCATATAGCTTCATTCCCTTTCAATCATGGTAAAATGCTGGAGTGTGTGGGCATGGTGGAGCCAATGCAATTTCTGACCCATCCTATAATGGGGCTGTGCATGTGGGACTCCATCCCATGTCTGAGCCTGGCCATATGGGAGAAGGTTTTGGGATGTAGGCGCCTGTGCAATTTTGAGTGGGACTATATGGACATATACCATTTGTGATCCCTGTCATAAAGGAGAGTTAACGGCATTTTGGCCCCAAGCCATTTTCTTTCCTAATAATATTGGAGGTACATCTTGGCCCCCATGCCATTTCCAAACCTGGTTATATGTGGGGCTTTAAAAGCTTGTTGACCCCATGACATTTCTGAGACTGGATATATGGAGAGGTATTTGGGCATGCTGGCCTCTGTGTAATTTCTGAGCTTGACCATACATGTAGGGTATATGGTTATGTTGGCCTGATGTAGGTGGGTCTTCTGTCTATGTGTTAATTTCATTGTTTAATAAAGAAACTGCCTTGGCTTTTTGATAGGGCAGAACTTAGATAGGCAGAGTAGACCGAACAGAATGCTGGGAGAAAGAAGCAGAGTCAGTCAGATGCCATAGCTCTCCTCTCCGAGATGGACGCAGGTTAGAATGTTCCTGGTAAGCCACCACCTCGTGGTGCTACACACATTAATAGAAATGGGTTAATCAAGATATGAGAGTTAGCCAAGAAGAGGCTAGATATAATGGGCCAGGCAGTGTTTAAATGAATACAGTTTCTGTGTTATTATTTCTGGGGTTAAGCTAGCCATGTGGGAGCCAGGCGGGACGAAAAGTAGGCCTGCTCACCTCATCACTACATTGGCCCCATGCCATTTCCAGCCCATTTATATGGGGAGGGGGTATGAGCATGTTGACCCCTATGTCATCCCCAAGCCCAGTCACCCAACAAGGTATATGGGCATGCTGGTTCCCATGCCATCTCAGAACCCAGCCCTACGGGTGTGGGCGTTTACGTATTGGTTCCCTCAGTATTCCCTATCCTGGCCATATGATGGTTCTTTTGTGCATGGTGGCCCACAAGCCATTTCATACACATCCCTGTCACATGGAGATGCATGCAGACATGTGGGCACCAATACTATTTCCAAGTGACATAATATGGGCATGTAGACCCCTGATATTTCTGAAGAGGCATGTGCTGGCCACCGGTTGGTGTCTCTGAGACACTGCAAACATGCAAACAAGTATTCTCAGGCCACCAAGTGGCAGTGCTGATACACAGCAAGTGTGTACCAGGTGTGTGCAAGGAGCCACGTGGCTGCCCTTGAGACACAGCATGTGTGACAAAGAGTGCCTAGGTCACTAGATGGCAGCACTGGGATGTGTGAGAAGTCAGGCCCCGGCTGCCATGTAGCAGAGCCTCACTGGCACGTGGTGAGTGTGTGAATGGGTGTTCCCAGGCCTGTAGGTGGTGGCATTGGGACGGGGCAAACGTGCAAACATGTCTTGGGACACCACAGGCATGTGAACAGGTGTGCCCAAGCCACCACATGGTGGTGCTGGAACACGGCATGCATTGCTAACAGCTGTGCCCAGGCTGCCGATTGGAGGCCCTGGTGCACAGTGGGTGTGCCAGCAGTGTGCCCAGGCTATCACTTGTCAGTAATGGGACACAGACAGGTGTGCAAACAGGAGTGTCAAAGCTCACACATTGTAGTCCCGGGACATGGTATCGTGTGAGCAGGTGAAGGTGGGGAGGTCCCACTGAGAGTCCCCAGACCAGCTCATAAGCAACAGGACAGTCTCTTTCTTAGAACACTAACCTTGAAAAGCAGATTCTGTGTTGTGAGGAGGCCCTGGTCGCAGTAGGAGACCACACAGTCCTGGCTAAGGTCTCAGTCAGCAGCCTCCATCAGATGCCAGGCATGGGGAAGAGCTTAGATGGTCATAAGCTTGGCTTCCCAGCCACTTACTAATGCCAGGATCCACAGTCCTGCTCCACTGAAGCCTGGTTGAAGTTCAAAGTCTTGGTTAAAATAAATTCTATTTTATGGCACTAAATTTTGCAGTACTTTGTTACATGATTGTATCAGCTACTTGTTCACTGGAATGACCGATATGTTGGGGGATATTATTTTCAGGTGTGTGACTTTGGTTTACGCTGCATTTGTTTAACTCTGAAAGCTGTATTACTGTGCCTGTCTAACACACCTGATGGTCTGATAAAGAGCTGAAAGGCTGGGCATGAGCAAGGATAGGCGGGGCTGGCAGCCAGTGAGAATAAATAGGAGAACCGAGAAAGAAGAGCAAGAGAACAAGAAGAGAGGACATCAGAGTCCAGCCATCCAGCTATACCGGAAGTCATGGAGAAAGAGGTAAAGAAAGGTATACAGAAATAGAGAAAGTTAAAAGCCCAGAGACAAAAGGTAGTTAAGATAATATAAGTTAAGAAAAACTGGCAAGAAACAAGCCAAGCTAAGGCTTGGCATTCATAACTAAGAATAAGCCTCTGGGTGTGATTTATTTGAGAGCTGGGTGGTAGGCCCCTCAAAAAGACAAAAGAGTAAAGTCCACACAACACAGATACCAGGCGGAAGCGTCTTAAGGGAAGAAGCTTTTATTTAGTGCAGTTTTAGGGGACACAGTCCATTCTGGGTGAGAGGATATGGTGACAGGAGGGGGCCGGGGTGACAGGAGGGGACTGGTCACACTGTGTACCCAGTCAGGAAGCAGACTGGGGCAAATGCTGTTGCTCAGATCACTTTGAGAAGGCAAGGAAGGACCCAGTAGCTGGCTGGGTTCGTGATACACCTGCTGGCCGAGACTCACAACAAACCCTGTGAACTCCTCTGGAAGGTCCCAGGGTGGAGGGTCTGAGGTCCCACCGCCCCTCTGTCCATGCCTCTGCCACTCCTGGGGAAGCTCACCTGGGGCTGGCACTGTTTCTCTCTGTGGGTTGTAGTCTCCATTGTGGGCATTTATGGATATGGATGCATCATTTAGAATTTAAATTTCATTGCACTAGAAACACCCAAGCAGTAGTTTCAAATATGAAATCCATCGCTCTCACACGAGTCAAGCCAGGGTTCAGTCCTGGTTGTCACGATGACTCTGTGATGACCAAAACTCTGGGCTGCTTCTCTGGCTGTGCTACATCTCAATCATGGTCACTACTTCAGGGTGCAGTACGGCTGCTGGGGCTCTTGCCACCACGCCAGCATTGCAGATGGCTGAAAGAAAGAACAAGGCGAAGAGGAGCACACTCCATTCCTGAAGTCACATCCCGGAAGCTGTTGTACAGCCTATTGGATGCTCTAGAACCATCTAGCCACCTCCAGCTGGAAGGCACAGAAAATCATGCTTAAAATCAGAGTCCTGAGAAGGAAGATCCAGCAGTCTTGTCGTCGTCATACCGCATAGCCTGAGCGGAAGGTTCCAGATGTGATGCCCGGCGATTGGACCCCACGTTCTCCTTCTTGGCCCTGCCTCCAGCTTGGGCCCTTGATGCAGCGTAGGGAGCAGGTGCACATGTCCCTTGGCATCTCGAGCAAGGACAGGATCATTTTGATGATCAGGGCCTGCCAGGCCATCCCAAAGAGGATCCATAGGGAGACGATGTTCTTGTACCACACAGGGTACTTCCGAGAGGGGTCCATCCCTGGGGAAAAGGCAAGGCCAGAGGAGGTGGGGGCTGGACAGAAGCTGGGAGGCCTAAGAGATGAGTGCAATGCAGGAAGCCCAGAGACTTGACATTCCCAGCCTGTGGCTGCCCGTCTGGGATTCCAGGAAGCCGCTGGGATGAGCTGGCACCTTTTACCTGGAGATGAATCTTTTTAGAATTTCTCAAAGTGCTCTTGGGGAGACAGAATTAACATAGTAAAAATGGCAATTTTACCAAAAGCAATCTACAGATTCAATGCAATGCCCATCAAAATCCTAGCAAAATTCTTCAAAGATCTTGAAATAACGGTACTCAACTTCATATGGAAAAGCAAAAAACCCAGGACAGCCAAAACAATCCTGTGCAATAAAAGAACTTCTGGGAGCATCACAATTCGTGACTTCAAACTCTACTACAAAGCTACAGTACTGAAAACAGCCTGGTATTGGCATAAGAACAGACAGGAGGACCAATAGAACTGAATAGAAGACCTGGATATCAATCCACACATCTTCGAACAACTGATCTTTGATAAAGAAGCAAAACAATATCAAATGGAAAAAAGATAGCATATTTAACAAGTGGTGCTGGCATAACTGAATATCAACATGTAGAATGAAAACAGACCCATATCTATCACCATGTATAAAACTCAAGTCCAAATGGATCAAAGACCTCAATATAAAGCCAGCCACACTGAACCTTATAGAAGAGAAAGTGGGAAGTATACTTGAACGCACTGGCACAGGGAACCATTTCCTAAATATAACCCCAGTAGCACAGACACTGAGAGAAACAATTAATAAATGGGACCTCCTGAAACTGAAAAGCTTCTGTAAAGCAAAGGACATGGTCAACAAGACAAATGACAGCCTACAGAATGGGAAAAGATCTTCACTAACCCCACATCAGACAGTAGTCTGATTTCCAAAATATAAAGAACTCTAGAAATTGGACACCAAAAGATCACATAATCCTATTAAAAAAAAATGGGGTATAGACCTAAACAGAGAACTCTCAACCAAGGAATCTAAAATGACTGAAAGACACTTAAGGAAATGTTCAACATCTTTAGTCATCAGAGAAATGCAAATCAAAACAACTCCGAGATTCCATCTTTTTTTACACCTGTAAAAAATGCCAAAATCAAAAACACTGATGACAACTTATGCTGGAGAGGTTGTGGGGAAAAGGGAACACTTCTGCATTACTGATGAGAATGCAAGCTGGTACAACCCGCTTTGGATGTCAGTATGGCAATTTCTCAGAAAATTAGAAAACAACCTTCCTCAAGACCCAGTAATACCACTTTTGGGTATATATCCAAAGGATGCTTAATCGTGCCACAAGGACATGTGCTCAACTATGTTCATAGCAGCTTTGTTTGTCATAGCCAGGACAAGGAAACAACCTAAATGCCCCTCAATGGAAGAATGGATGAGGAAAATGTTACATTTACACAATGGAGTACTATACAGCAGAAAAAAATAATGACAGGTTGAATTTTTCAGGAAAATGGATGGAGCTAGAAAACATTATTTTGAGAGAGGTAACCTAGACACAAAAAGACAATTATCACATGTACTCACTCATAGGTGGTTTTTAAACATAAAGCAAAGAAAGCCAGCCTACAAACCACAATTGCAGAGAACTTAGACAACAATGAGGACCCTAAGAGAAACTAACATAGATCTAATCTACATGGAAGGTAGAAAGTAGAAAAAGACAAGATCTCCTGAGTAAATTGGGAGCATGGGGACCTTGGGGGAGGATTGAAAGGGGGAAGAGAGAGGCAGGGATGGGAGCAGGGAAAAATGTAGAGCTCAATAAATATCAATAAAAATGTATAATAATAATAATAATAAACAAGGCACAAAGGACAACCAGAAAAAAAAAGAAATCTCTGAGATGCCTCATAGGCTACAATTTTGCAAGCCTCCAGGAGAGGCATTGCTGGTTCTGTTTTCTGTATTCAGCTTTTATTTTGTGTTTATTAAAAATATTTTTAAAATGTATTTTAATGTGTACTGATGTTTTGCCTACATGTGTGTCTATGTACTGCCTGCATGCTATGTGCCTGGAGAGGTCAGAAGAGGATGCCTGATCCCCTGGAACTGGAGTTGCAGGTAACCGGTTGTGAGACACATGTGGGTGGTGGGAACTGAACCCGTGTCCTCTGCGAGAGCAGCCATGCTCCTTATGTAGTCCTATTTGTTCTTGAACCTCCAATCCCCCTTGCCTCTGTCTCCTGGATGCTGGGATTATAGGTATTTGCCACCACAGCCAGTTACATGACACTGGTATCAAGCCCAGGGCCTCAGGCATGTTAGTTAGGTGGGAGCTCGTCCCTCTGTGCCACAGCCTCATCCCGTCTGCTTCATTGTCACCTGGGCTGAAATGACGTCAGTCATGGGAGCCAGGGTGTTTGGGAAGGAGTATGGAGCTGCTGGAGATGTGCCCTGCCTCAGTCCCTAGCATCCATGATTGACATCTGAGTACCCCATACCTCTTAACAGACAGACTGATACCTCTGTGGTACCTAATGAGATCAGTGGAAATTTCACTTCTGGGTACAGAAGTTGGGAGACCCTTTATGCCCTTCATTTAATTTTTGGCACAAGAGTTGGTAACTGGCAAAGTGCTCCACTGAGCACTTTGATGATGAGAATCATGGGAGGAGCTTGTGGCTGGGGTTTGGGTGACTCTGGTTACTGACTTCAGGCATGGAAAATGACCAGGTGCGTGTGTGCGCGTGTGTGCATGTGTGTGCATTAGCACACATGTGCAAGGTGTGTGTTTATGGATCAGCCTTCCCACCCAAGAGAGCAGTCGGTCCATCCTTAAAGGATCAGGAGAGCTGAGATTTGACAAGAGGTATGGGAAATTTCAGAACAAGTGCGGCTGGCCTTAGACAACTCTCTGCCCTTCTCCAGGCTTTAGTTTCTCCACGTACTTAAGCCAGAGGCCTGCAGATGAAGGAGCCAGGGACTCTCTGTGTGCAAAGATGTGGAGGTAATGAGTAGCTTCGAGGAACACAGCACGCAGCTCTGCTCTCCCAGCAGCCCTTCTGGCATTTGGGACTTCGGACTGTGCTCAGGGCAGGGACCTATAGAGTGAGAGAGCCAGTTCACAGAGCAGCTGCCTGGGAGACCATGGTGGTGACCTTACTCCTATAGTCAGTCAGGCTGTGCTGAGTGCCTGTCCTTCCTGGAGGCTGGCTGATGGATCCACCCCCTTGCCAGCGTGCCCATGTCTGGAGAATGCTGCCTAGTTGGAGAACTAGCTTGTTTTTGAGATGGGATCTTCTGAGGTAGACCTGTCTTAAACCTTGGGATGGCAGGGTGAACCAGACACCTGGGCTTGCTTGTGTTAGTTGAGTTCCATCCTAAGACTATGGGAGAACCCTAAGCTTTTCAAAGAAGCTAGGCATGGTGTATGATCTAAATGCCAAGGAGGCAAGACTAGAGCGTACATGAGCCGCTGAGCGCTGAGCCTCATACACTGTGTAAACGGGAGCCCTTCAGGGATGTGCCATGCCAACCTGTGCGCTTTCTGTAATAGTCCAGGCATAACGGTAAACAGCAGTGGGAAAAGAAGAGGAACAGCTTCCAGGAATAAATGTCTCCTGAGCCGAGAGGCAAGCCTGGTCTTCCACGCTGCTGACTGTAGCTCTCCTCAGACATATGTCCCCACTGTGGGGACAGAAGCAAGCATCTGACCCATTTGGAAATACCTGTCCACATTACTTCTTCCTGAGCCACAGACTGAGGGATACCAGGCTGGGAGAGCAGCTCCCGCCCCCATATGAGACCTTCTCCTCAGTGGAGAAGAGACCTAAGGCAGAGGCTCAGAAAGCAATTGTGGGGCCCCCAGCAAGCTCCAAGCTGGATTCTTTAATTCATAGTTAGGGATACTGAGGTCCAGAGAGGATTCTGGAATAGCTTGAATCATGTAAACAAACAGATTAGAAGTTGTATCTCGCTGAGCTGTCACAAGCAAATGGCTTGGCCTCTCTAAATTTCAGCTTCCGTTTTGATAAAATGGGGGTGACACTTAGGGCTGCAGACTGAGTGCCTGGTTTGTCATCTGGTCAGAGAGTTGCAACAGTCCACTGAAGGAGTGTGGGGAGGGCCTGTTGTATAGGACTGTTCTCCATCTTCATCAGATCAGCAAAAATGGTCACATCTGGACTGCTGACCTTGCGGATGGCCAACCTTCCCTCTCAGAAGGGGGTGGGGCTGGCCATTGGCCCCTCACCCAAGTATCCAGCCATTCCTCCCAGCCAGTTGTTTGCACGAGGTCCAGTGTCTTGAGGAGGGTGAGAGTATATAGGCTGGGAAGGACTAGGGGAGGGGCTTCATCTACGTAGCCATGGAGAAGGCATCCTTCAGACTGGGTGACCTTCCGGTGCAGATACTTTAGGGTCACCTGTGAGCCCTCACCCTTGCTCAAGAGATTCAAGGATTTCCTGAGGGAAACATTGGTGGAAGCAAATTTTGGTTTGTCATTGGAACCTCAGAAAGAGTGGGGAAAGGTGTTTAGTGTCTCAGCTCCCAGCTGAGACAGGAGGAAGTTGTCACAACAGGCTCCCTCTTCACCCCAGAGCATGGCCTTCTGGAGGTTATGGTGCTCTCAAGGCTGCCCTGGGTAGTGAAGGAACTTGAGGCCTTTACTCGTGGATCTTTTCAGTGGCAGCAGGAGAGAAAGAGAGGGAGAGAGAGAGAGAGAGAAGAAAAGAGAACCAGAGCTAGAGAACCAGATAGAGAGACACCGAGGCTGCCTGGAGCCCCTGCTCCTCCATTGCCACCTCCCTCCGCTTTCCTCCACCATCTCCTGCAGTGCAGTTGTCTCTGGGGTACCTGTGTGGTCTCGGGGTACCTGCGTGGTCTCGGGGTACCTGTGGTCTCAGGGGACAGCACTAACGGTTCCCATTTGGGGCCTCCTTGGAAGGCCTGTAGTTTGGCTGTCATTTCCTCCTGAGGTCAGGGGTGCTCTGAATTCCCTGATTGTTTCACCTGGGTCCTCGCCCGGAGTGGGTGGAGAAGTGAGGGAGGTCCAAGTGCTGTGTGTCCCTCTCGGGCACTGATTTGAGCCCGTAGCTTTGCAAAACAGCTCCACGCTGCCAGGCAGGACCCGAGAGATCATAACCCGCCACACTGGGAAAGGACAGAGCCTACTTAGGTTACAAGCTGTGTCCCAGGCCCATCAAGCCACCCACCGAAGACAGTCACCTGCGATGCATTCCCAGGCCTGCCTGGGAGGACCAGGCAGCTGAGTGCCCACCCTGCCAGCCTTGGGCCACTCACCGATCACGTAGTCACCGAAGCCTACGGTGCTGAGAGTGATGAAGGCGAAGTAGAAGCTCTCCATGTAGCTCCAGCCTTCCATGTGGGAGAAGAGAAGCGGAGGCAGCAACAGAAAGAGCAGGAAGCCAGAGAGCAGCGCCGCGGAGCCTGCCAGCCACGGTGCCTGCGCTGGGTCCTGCAGTAACAGCAACAGTCTGTGGCTCTGTCCTGAGCAGCAAGAAGGAGATGCCCAAACCTCCAGCTTTGAGCCCTCACAGTTCCTTCCGAAAGGCTTCCTGTCTTTGACTTGTTCCAATCTTCTCATGCCCGCCACAGACACTAATGATTAAACACCCTGTTCTGGGCTTTGCTCCCAAAACCCCACCACCTACCTCATCTTTCTGACCCCACCCTTCTGGTTTGGCACCCCATTTCCACCACAGTCCCCCATCTGGAACGGACTCATCCAGGTTCCTGGCCACCGTCTCACCTGCCAGCTGCCTCCCAGCCACTGGACACATCGATGCACCCCTCGCTGCATAAGGTGGCCCAGTCGGTTGAGCACTACCAGGTTGAGTGGGATCCCCACGAGGGCAAAGAATATACAGAAGAGACGGGCAGCCATGGTCTCTGGGCTCAGGTTGCCGTAGCCTGATGCAGGAGGAAGGGGTATTTAAGCAGATCCTTCCCCCAGCTTTGGGCATGGCCACTGTGGCCCCCTTGTTTCACTCCCATGCTGGGGGTGGTAGCTGGTGCCTACCCAGCTCTGAGGAGGAGACAGAGTGGGGCTGGCACATCAGCCCACAGTTGGCCTGTGGACTCCCATTTTTTTCTGGCTCCACTTCTTGGACTCTGACCCCTGCAAGGCTGTGAGAACCTGGGCAAAGGCCTTGGTCTTTCTGAGCCTACTTTCTTGACCTTAAAACGGGGTGCAGGAATTCATTTGCATTTGGCTAATGAGAGGTCACAGTAGGGACGTACAGTGGGAAGATGAGCCCCTGAGCATCGAGTGCCCCCACCCCGGCCCAGAGAATAGGCAGATGAACATGACGGAAGGTTGCCATGCGGACATTTGGCCTGAAAACCTCAGAGGTCTCTCTCTGGGTCTTCCATCTCCTTTCCATTCATGTTTTATTTTGTTTGTGTTATAAAGGTTTTGTGTTGGCTGGGCTGGCCTCAACCTTTTTTGTAACTCTGAACTCCTAATCCTCCTTTCTCCATTTCTCAAGTGCTGAGATCACACCATGATGGTCTGAGTAAGGGCGGTGTTGGGGAGGTGTTGGGGCGGGTAGAAGGTGGGATGGGGTGGGAGGTGAGGGGTGCTGGGAAAACAAGGCAAGGATCAAAGGGATGCTGATGGGGACAAAGATGGAGCCTAAATCTTCGGTGGTTTGAGCCTGCCCCCTAGTGGTTAGTCCTGGGTCATGTATGTGATGCTATGGGCAAGGGCAGCTGACCTGCGTTGGTCCCTGGGAACCAGGGCTGCAGGGATCCAGAGCTTCCTGACCCCCTCGCTATTTCCACACAACTGCCTCAGAGAGGCAGGTTCCACCTCAGACTGGCTCTGAAGGGGAAATGTGTCTGGAGGATAGTGATAGGGACTGAGGGCCTGGGAGGGTCTGTAGGACTGGATTGGATGACCAATGTCCTCCAGGGCAGCAGTTCCCAAACTGGAATATGCATACAGTTCCCCGGGTGTCTGACAAAGTGCAGAAGCCAAGTCCATGGGGTCCTGAGGATGAGATGCTGTTTGCAGGACGGTGGGGGTGTGCTTGCATATATGACTGCTTTCTTTATAGGGGTGACACCCTCTGGACTGCCATCACTGGCCCCTCAGGGTGAGGCTACCTCCCAAGCCACACCAGCTTGTCCCCATGCTGCCCTTACCAATGGTAGTGATGGTGGACACGGAAAAGAAGAAAGAGCCCACAAACTCCCAGCGCCCCATGCTGGTGGTACTGCCCAGGAGCTGGGTCCCATCTTTGTATGCTTGAATGATGTCCTGGAAGAGATGCTGCACTGACCAACAGGATCTGGAAAGGGGGTTTTTAGCCCCTGCATCCCAAGACACCATGTCTATACCCACACCTACACCCACACTCGTGTAGAGGCCTCGTGTTGTATAGACAGATTCTCCAAAGTGATGCACTTCCTCCTGTGACTTACAGGCTCAGAAGGGTACAGCAGTCACAAGCCCCTCCCCCAAGTTAAATTTCACAGAAATAACTGCTGAGGAGAGGGGACTCTTCAGTAGAGCTGCCTACAAGTTGTGTAGTGAGCTCTAGGGATGTGAGGTGTCACCCCTGCCGGGTGGACATTTCACTGATGCAACTATCTTTGAGTCACCCACATTCCCGTAGTAACTCTGGTAAACCCAGCTAGAAATGGGTGAGATTGTTTCTTTAGTCAATCATTGGCGCCATCTGACCTGAAGAGATTTTTTCATGTGTCCCCAGAAAAACATACTCAATATCTCCCTCTCTATTTCAAGTCTGTTTGGGGCCAAGAATCACTGATTCTACTAACCAAGGGCTCCCCAGGGGCAGAGATCTTAGGGCCAACCCCTCCTCCTCCTTATCCTAGAGCCAGCTCAGGTTCTAAGCCATCTCACAGACTTATATACTCATTTGTTCTCTGCCTCAGTCCTAATCTTGCCGGAAACAATAGGCAGATGTTGCCAACTAACAGACGCAATATCGGCCTTCAGTGGGACAGGAGAACTGAGTTAACTCGGGATAGGGCCATAGTGGCCGTTTTGGGTATGAGGGGGGCTGTGTAGATGGTTTGGGGTACGTAGGAAGGGGGGCTGTGTAGATGGTCTGCAGTTTCTTTCACATGTCAGTTTCCTTATCTGGAAAATGAAACTCTAACAGTGGAGAGTCCTCTGGCTTCCTAGGGCCAGGACATCTTGGGGACACAGAGAAGCAGAGGCAGAAAGCTTCCTGGAGGGAACGACACTCATGCTGTGCTTGCCCTGAGGCTCTTCCAACTGAGAAGCATTCAGGAAGATAGGACAGTGGAAGCAGAGGCTGGGAACGCATACTGTGCCTTGGACATAAAATCATGGGGTTCTGAGAAACAGCCACATGCACAGGGCTACACAAAACCAGCCTCCAGGTGATTAACAGCCTTAGCTCTTGGCTGTGCAGCCTTGCATTTTTATCAAACCTCTCTGAGTCTTGGTTCATCTCCTAATGGAGATGGTAGCGTCTGCTAATGAAGCATTGCTGGGGGAGCTGGGCATGGGAAGGACAGCAACAACAGTGTTTACTGGCGATGGCCAGACAGTCCCTAGCTCCAGATCCTGCCCATTGGCTCGTCCAGAGGATGGGAATTCTCTTCACTCCTGGCCCCTCCTGTCCTACCCAACAATGCTCTCTTTCTCTACAGGGGATTTGGCTTCAGCTTAAGGATTCTGGGACACAGGTCCTGGGGGTCTCTGTAATGGAACCATTGCAAGAGAGTGGCGATTGCAGGGAGGTACGCGAGTCTAAGTTCTGTCCCTGCACTCTTGGCAGAGGGAAGTGGAGCAGAACAGTAAGGCAAACACTGATTTGCTCCGCTGCCAGCCCCATGGCCCACGGGGCCAGGAAGAGTTCTCCATGGGAAATCCTGGAGGATGAGCCATCTCCTGCCTCTGTACCCTGCTGCATCCTCTCCTCTGAGGATCCTCAGGCTCAGGGACCTCTGCTCTTTTCACTGTCCCACCCCCTTTGTCCCTGCCTGCCCTGCAGGTCCAAATACTTCAGGTGAAGTGACTTTAGCCCTAATCCAGTCCAGGCCCCTCACTCTCAGCTCCCTCCCTCCTCCGCTCCGGCCCCCTCAGCTCCCTCTCTCCTCGGCTCCGGGCCCCTCTCAGTTCCCTCGCTCCCCCGCTCTGAGCTCTATTTCACCCACCGACACAGACTGATCCCTGAGCCTTTTCTCCCAAGTTCCCACACTCCCACCAGCTTCTGTCCCTTAGAGTCTGGCCACACCCCCAAGGTATTTGCCCCTCCCGTCCCTTGAAAGACTAGGTGTGGCCTTTCATCCTCGGTGCTTTGTCTCAGTAACCCCCACCACACAAGGCTGACCAGACCAAATGATAGCTGTCCCCGTGATGACCCTACCGGACAGCCTTGTAACCTGTGGCACAGAGAAGCGATCCTCCGTTATTTCTTATAGTTGTGTCTCACTTCCTTAAAGATGGAGCGGGTGCCCCCGCTCTTTGCTAGCCCTAGACGCTTTCCACTGGGTTCAGCCCATCTCCATGGTTACCCAACCCCAACTGCCCAAACCTGTTTGTCCCAAGCCTGTTTACTCCACCCCTCGAATAAGGGATAACCTTCCCCAGAGTTACCCTGTCGGGGCCAGAGCACTCTTCATCCCTGCTGTGAGCTCCCGCCCCCTGCCCCGCCCACTCCTCTCCCAGGGTGGCACCGCTAGTCCCCTAACCCGGATCAGCTGATCCAGCGCTGGGTCATCCAGACGTGTGAAGTTCTTTAGTCGCTCCCACTTGTCGCGCTGGAAGATGTGGCTGGAATACCGGGCCGCACGACCTTCCAGTGCCCAGAACACACCGGCGCCCAGCACCAAGTAAGCTAGGTAGGAGAGCAGAAGGAGCCCCGTGCCTGGTGTCCGACACACCCGGGCCGAACACGGTGCCTCAGGAGATCGTGGTCCGCACATGGTGGAAAGGAGCCCAGGAGCGCTCTGGTAGACAGGAACCGGGATGGGCAGGAAAGGCCAGGAGGGGCCCTTCTCTAAGCAAATGATTGCTGGTGGCCTGCTTCCCTCCGAGGAGTACTGCAGAGTGCGATGGCCCTGCCCACCTTCAAGGATCCAATCCCGGTAACAATAAGATAACTCACCAAAGAGTCGGAGTTCCCACATCAGCATCAGGGGACCACGGAGGGGTCCCACCTCAGTGCTTCCCTTCAGTGGGAAAGGCTCCTGCAATCCACAGTGGGGAAGAGAAACTTCCAAAGTCTATCGCCACAGGGCTCCTGTGTAAGCTGTGAGACCAGGGACTTCCTCCAAGTGCCTGCTGCGGTCAGTACCACTCTAGGTTCGCTACAATAGGTGCACTCAAAGAAAAAGGCCCCAGCTGGGCATGGCTTGTCCGTGTTTGTGGGAGGCAAGAGCATGTGCCAGGGCTCACACTTGTTGCTCCAGAGGAGGTCTCGGAGTCCCGATTCACCCAAAGCAGAGGCAGGGATCGGCGTGTGCAGAGCAGATAGAGGGCTTCAGACTTCTGTCCTTTCCTAAGAGACAAGAATCCTGCTGAGAGGGAGGGTAGAGAATGCGACCACGGACACGGGTTCTTCCCAGGGACTCCTCTCAACCTCCTGGACTCCCACCCCAATGCTGCAAATACACGGATGCTTAGAAGCCCCCTTGTGACTAGGGAGAGGGGAAGTTCAAGGAAGAGCTAGCTCCTAATCCTTTTAAAACTGAGCATCGGGGCAGACAGAGCCAGCCTCTCCTCTCTTCTGCCCACAGTGCTGAAATCTGGCAGCAGGCTAGGCCCTAGGGACCTTATTCTGTAAGGCCCCTAGAGTCTGATTTTTGTCTCTGCATCGCCCCTAAATTACTTTGTAGGCACACCTACCTCCATTTTCTCTTTGGAAAATTACTGGCCACCCTATGTGAAACACCATGGGCTTGGGGCGGGGGTAGGTGAGGTAGGATGGGTGGCTGGAATAATTAGGCATCATGCAGAGATGAGGATTTTCTGAGGTCTGGGGTGAGGGGCTCCTCCGTTCTTGAGGTCTAGGCCTCTGATGAACTGTCAGAGACAGGAGCACCTGTGCAGAAACAGGAATCCCAGACTGAGGACCACTGCCAGTCATGCCTGCCCTAGGAGGCTCCAGACAGGGTGAGGACCACCGCCAGCCACACCTGCCCTAGGAACCTCCATGCAGCTTCCAGGCTGAGGACCACTGCCAGCCACACCTGCCCTAGGAGGCTCCAGACAGGCTGAGGACCACCGCCAGCCACGCCTTCCCTAGAAAGATCCATACAGCTGCCAGGCTCAGGTTCATGGTGACACAATGCTTGCTGGGGTCTGTGCCTGCCAGGGAAGGTGATGGCTGGTGTCTGAGGGCACAGCCACCCCAAGATTCCACAGGGGTGCTCTCTCCCCACTGGTCCTCCAAAAAGGACCAATGATAGGAAAAGCAGACTTCCGACAATTCCACCAAGAGCCCGCAATAGTCCCAGAGATAGCAGCCTCAGCTGGTACCTCCATGTGCCCAGGTTCTACTGAGTACCCACGAGGATAATTAATTCTTTCTCACAGACAACATAGTCCCCAAAGTCAATGGTGCTGAGGGTGGTGATGAAGGCAAAGTAGAACCCTTCACCAAAGCTCCAGCCCCCCACGTCGTTTAGTAACAAGGGTGTGAAGGGGAGAATGACCAGGGTCCCCAGGGTCAGGAGCAGAGCGAGGCCCAGGACCTGCAGGAGCGGAGAACACCTGGAAAGTTCCAGGAGTACTTGCAGCTCTCTGTCCTATGGGGCTCCGGAAGACACCATGCTACCTGGAAATACCTGGAATGGTCCTCTCACCTGTCCAGTGTGGTCAGGTGGGCACGCAGCCCTGATCCCAGGTCGAGGAAGACCACATTGAGCAGGATGCTTATCAGGGTAAGAAGACACAGAAGGCCTGCCCTGTCTCTGTGCTGGGCGCCAGGTTTCCAAAGCCTGCAGGGCAAGGGAGCGTGCACAGCAGGGGCGGAGAGAGACCAGAGCTGCCTCCTGCCCACCCCCACCCTCAGCTCCAGCAGGGGCTTGTCTCCATCACTGCTGGGGGCGGAAAGGAAGTTGTTCCCATGGCACTTATCCTATCCTCTGCTAGAACAATCTCTGCTTAGAGAAGGCTCTTCTACGGTGATGCTGCCTCCATGAAGCCCTCCAGACTGCCACCCTCGGCCTCCCTGTCAGGCATGATTCCCCGATGGTTTATGTAATTTCTATCTAATTATCCCCATTGCCTTATGTAATCACAGCTATTCAGTCCCTCTTTAGTGAGCTGGGACTGATATTCTAACACTCTTCCTGGATTGCCAAGGAAGGTGTTTGGTGGGGCATAACTAAATGGAAGGGAGGCCAGTGTGAGAGACTGGGGGGAAGGGCGGGGGTTCTGCCGATACCCCATCTCCTTGAGATACTGGGATGTTGTCTGCAGGTTTGAGAGGCGGTCAATGCCCAATGACCTTCCTTCACTCTCTCTCTGAGAGGACATTCTGGTCCGTGGCCAGGTGCATTAACACACCAGGCCCAGCTCGAGGGGAACCCAGCCCCCACAGCAGCAGGGTGTGCACACCTTACTGCCCTTCCTCTGCTACTGTCTCACCACGCCCCCGTCTGTGCTTCCTGTGCCACCACCTGGATAAACCACATTCTCACCCCAGTGATTGCTTTTGGAAGCGATGGCAAGAGCAAAGTCAAGGGAGGCCCCTCCCTGCACCTGCTCCTCCCTCACCTGTGATGGTGACCACTGTGCCCTCAAAGAAGAAACTGCTTCTGAAGTCTCAGTTGCTGGGGTTGCCTTTGGGGTTCACGCCTGTCACCCAGGCTTCCAGGATCACTCATTGGAGTGGCATGGTCAGAAAGGAAGGGGCTAACGGTTACTGAGGGCCAGCTGTCACCAAGTAGCTCTCAGGAGGATGATTTTATATGCTTAAGTTGAATAAGTCTTTTAATTCACATCATTCCTATTTCACAGAAGGAAACATGAAATCTCTGAGTGGCCAAGGCTGGCCGAGGTGTGTGCTCTAACAGGTGGAGCTGAGGGCTGGTGACAGGAAATGACAAACATGCAAACGTTAGCTAGGACAAGGTGAGGCTGATGTTGGATACTTCTAGAAGGGTCTACTGGGGAAGATGGGGCCTGGGACTTCGCTCCCATATGGCATGCAGTGGGAGCCCAATAGCTCCAGGTGGGAGCCTGGGCATCCAGGGAGCCGGCCGCTTTGCTCTCTGGCGCCCTCTAGTAAGCATAGCCTATGCCTGCAGAAGAAATTAGCGTTAGGGGCCCAGGAGAGAGGCTATCTGTGCACACATGATGTGCTGTCTGTGTGTGCAGTGCAGTTCTCTGTGTTACATGGGTGTGTATGATTTGTGTGTCTGTGTTTTGTGTTTCTAGGACAGAAGGCCTGGCAGGTTCAAGCCTGAGCCCTCCTGAGGATCGTGCAGGACTCTCTCCCCGCAAAGCGAGCCCTCTTCTGTCTAGCTGGAAACTTGTCCTAGGGAGCATCAGCTCATTCTTGTTACCGGGCAGTGCTCCAGAGCTGAGGACCATGGGAAGTATGGCTGCTACTCCTGCCTCTCTTTCCTGTGGGAGCTGATTTTCACTTGCTGGGTGGAGGCCTCCTGGCCCTCACTCGGGCAGGAATTAGCTTCTTAATGCTTTGGTTTCCTCTTTCCCATGCATGCAGAGAACTGGGCCAGACATTCCAGAGCATGTCCCCTCCCTGGAGACCCCCACTCTCGGGGACAGCATTTGCCTGTGGACAAGGGGCTCTGACCTCCCTAAGGGCTCTGGGTGTGGGTGAGTGACCTCAAGTGACCGCGGCATCTTCATCTCCAAGAATCCAGTGGTGAAGGAGGAAGAGGTGGGTGTACAGCTGTCCTCATGGAATCATGTCCGGACACCACACTCTTCACCGTTTATGGTTCAGTGTGTGAGTTCCCCAGAGACTGGGTTTCCCCCAGATGTTACCCTAGCGTGCCTCTGTCTCCAAGCTCCACCTGCTCACTGAGAGACTGAGGATTTGAAAGGACACGTTTCCTAGTGAGTCCCTGGTCCTAAACACTAGCCCCTTTGGGCTGCAGCCAGACCTAGAGCCTTGTTCTTGATTGCAGAACCAGTTCGAGTCTGGCCACGGTCTGCCCACTGCACATTCCTGGTTCCACCTCCAGCCCAGGGCTGAGGTAGGAGAAGGCTTGAGGTGTCCATGTCTCTGGCTCACTTCTGGGATGTTGGGGTGCCTGAAGGTGAGTACCATCCCTGAGTTAAATGTATGCAGGGGTGAGGAATACTATGTATACTGGAAAAGCAGGGACAGGACTCTCTACTGACACCTCTTCCTGTGGCCTAGCAGCTCTCAGTCCCAAGAGAAGTCTCTGGGACCTCAGCATCACCTGAGTCAGCAGGTCTGAGTGGGATCTGAAATGTCATTCTCTAATAAACTCTCAGGTGCTGCTGCTGGTGGAGGTGCTGGTGCTGGTGGAGGTGCTGGTGCTGGTGGAGGTGCTGCTGCTGGTGGAGGTGCTGGAGGTGATGCTGGTGCTCAGGTGGTGGTGCTGAGGTGGTGGTGGTGCTGGTGGAGGTGTTGAGGTGGTGGTGGTGGAGGTGCTGGTGCTGGTGGAGGTGTTAGTGCTGGAGGTGGTGCTGGTGGAGGTTTTGGTGCTGGGGGTGGTGGTGGTAGAGGTGCTGGTGCTGGAGGTGATGCTGGAGGTGATGCTGGTGCTCAGGTGGTGGTGCTGAGGTGGTGGAGGTGCTGGTGGAGGTGTTGAGGTGGTGCTGAGGTGGTGGAGGTGTTGAGGTGGTGCTGAGGTGGTGGTGGTGCTGGTGGAGGTGTTGAGGTGGTGCTGAGGTGATGGAGGTGTTGAGGTGGTGCTGAGGTGGTGGTGGTGCTGAGTGGAGGTGCTGAGGTGGTGGTGGTGCTGAGGTGGAGGTGCTGAGGTGGTGGTGGTGGTGGTCCAAGGACCCTACTCTGAGAACTTTCCCTTTGTCAGTACCTTGCCTGCAGTGCGTGTGCTAATTGGTGTAGTGAAGTGTAAAGGAAACCCAGCAAGAAGCATGGGTCTGAGTTCTACCTCAGTCAATGACTGCATCTCCCTGGGACTCCGCTCCCATCTGTAAGCTGGAGAAGTTCCAGGATGGGGTGTCACAGGGAAACAGAGGTCTGGTCTCCTACCCCTTATCATGTGTTAGACAAACTCACTCTGCCGACCATGCTCAGCCACTGTCCACTGGCCCTGCAAGGGAGCGAGTGCAGTGTGGCAGCTGGTCCTCACTTTTATCGGGGTCTGCACATAGGAGCAAGTGCTGAGAGCCAGCAGACGAAGCATCCATCCTGAGATGCAGGGAGTGTGGGAGTGTTTGTATAGCAAGTGCCAGCTCAGAGAGATTTCACTCTGCTGTCAAACGTCAAGCACGGACAGCAACTTTCAGTGTGTGTATACATGTATGTATCTGTAATACATGTTTGTGTATGTGCTGATAGTTGTGTGCACATACATGTGCATATGGAGGTCAGAGGTCAACTGCAGGTATCACTCCTCAGATCCACCAGCCTCCTTGTGTTTTATGATTTATTTTATTTTATGTATATAGGTATATTCCTGCATGTATGTCTGTGTGCCACATGTGGGCCTGGTGCTCACAGAGGACATGGGATCCCTTGGATCTGCCATGTGGGTACTGGGAGTTGAACCCAGGTCCTCTGGAAGAGCATCTACTGTTCTTTACTATGGAGCCATCTTTCCAGCCCTGGTTTTGTTTCTTTAATCTCTCTAACTCTCTCTCTCCCTGCTCCCTCTCCTCCCCCCCTTCTCTCTCTCACTTTTCCCTCCTTCTCTCTCTTTGGTGCACATTTCTGAATCTGTGAGTGTGCTCAGAGGAAGCCAGAGTAGGATGCCATGTGTCTTCTTGCCACTTCCCACCCATTGCCTTGGGTCTCTCACCAACCGGAAACTTGCCCTTTTCTTAGGCTAGCCTGGGCTGGCCAGTGAGCTCTTTGGGGATCCAGCTCCCTTCCTACCCAATGCTGGGGTTACATATACTTGCAATCATATCAAATATTGACTTGGATGCTAGGGGTTAAAATCAGGTCCCCAAAGGAAATACTCTTGACCATTAAACCATCTTTCCAGCCTTCTGCCTTGTTTTCTGGGGCCATTTCTCTCTCTGGCTTAGGTGGGGCTTCCCTGTTTGTCCAGGCTATCCAGGTAACCTTAGGGATCTGTTTGTCCTTGACTTTCCAGTGCTGAGTTTACAAATGTGCTTTGGGATTGAACTCGGGTCTTTAGGATTGATGGAAAATTCCTCTGCCAACCGAGCTGTCTCACTTGCCTCACATCTGGATTTTTAACGTGTGTTCTGGGCATTAAACTCGGGTCCTCATATTTGGATGGCAAGCACTTACCTGACTGGGCACCTCCCGGCCCACATGAACACTTTCTTTTCACATTTCTGATAAAGATATCTATTAAGTTAGTGGTTTGATTAAGGCAGCATAGTGGTCTAGCTGTAGCCCAGAGGGTCAGGCTCTGGACCAGGCTTCTCCAGGTTCCAGTTCCCACCGCCCTCTGTCTCCAAACAGCATCCAACCCCTCTGATCTTTTTGGTCAACCTTCCTTGTTCCCTCACCTGCAGGAACTGCTCCAGGGCCTGCTGAGCCAGACAGGTGAAGTTCTCTAAGAAGCGCAGCTTTTGCTGCTGGAACTGGTCCCCGGATTGAGCTCCAGCAGCCGGAAGATGGTGGCCCCAATCAGCAGGTAGCAGGTATAGGCCATAAACAAGGGAGCGCCTGACAACCCCAACAGCTTCAGAGACCAGCCCAGGGCATGGTGTGACCAGAATCCTGCAGCAGTTGTCAGGGTGGCTGTGGGAGAAGGGAGAAGGGAGAGCCCCTGTGACTGCCCGCCCTGTCCTCCACGGCCCAGGTGTCTGTGGCAGGGGAGTCTGTCTGAACAGTGTGGTGTGCAAACAGCCCCGCCATCCCACAATGGACCTCATTTTTCTGTGCATAGCAGCAGAGCAGAGAGGTGCATAGGCACCTCGGAGACAACTATCGTCTCCTCCTGAGCTCACCTGCCCTCACCCCTGCTTCCGAGTTTGGTTGGGGTGTCCACTCTGCTCTGTCTGATTCCTCACGTGAGAAAATCCCAGCCTCAAATACAGGAGCCTGGGAGGTATCACAAGGGTATGGATTAGCCTTGCTTACAGGACGGGTTGACCTGTGTTGGGGAAACCTGAGAATGGATAGCCAGGGTGACAAATCGGAACAAAAGAAATGGCAGATGACATCCTTGCTCAGAAGCTGTGTCAGTTGGTGCTGCTGACACATGGGGGTCCTGGTCGCATCATTTCTGCCAATGTTCGGTCTGGCTTGAGACCCTTGAGCAGGTTATCTGGAGGATGCTGAGCTCAGGAGACATGAGTGTGAAGCAGACAAAAAAACAGAAGCAAGTGTCCACCCACAGTACTGTCGGTGACTCTCCCTCGCAGGTGGACGTCTTTTTTTCTATAGAGACGGGCCTCGGTGCATGTTTGTGGCAGGTGCAAAGCTTTACAGAGATTGCAGTTGCAAAGGAGTTCAGCAAGCATGCTGCTCGTGATGCTCTCCTTTACTTGCTTATTTTGAGATTTGTTTTTATTTATGTGCAAGTGTGAATGTGCATGTGTGCATATGTGTGAATGTGCATGTGTGCATATCTGTGTATGTGTGTGCATATGTGTGTATGTGTGTGTGTGCATATGTGTGAATGTGCATGTGTGCATATGTGTGAATGTGCGCCACACATATTCAGGTGCCCACAGAAGCCAGGAGAGGGTGTCAGATCCCCCAAGGTTGGAGTTCCAGCAGTTGTGTGCTGCCCAATGTGGGTGCTAGGCTTTTGACCACTGAGTCATCTCTCCAGCCTTTCGTCTTTTTTTCTATAGCGACAAGGTCTCATATAACCCAGGCTGACCCCAAGGTTGGCACGTAGCAGAGGATAGCCTTGAACTGACTCTTGTTCTCCACCTCTCTTGGGATGGGATTACAGGAGTGAACCTACCTCACTTGTTTATAGGATGCTGGGGCTCTGACCTCACTTGTTTACAGGTTGCTGGGGCTCTGACCTCATTTGTCTATGGGATACTGGGGCTCTGACCTCGCTTGTTTATGAGGTGCTGAAGCTCTGCCCTATGACTTTGTGTGCGCTAAGCAAGCGCTCTGCCAGCAGAGCCACATCTGTGTGGTTTGGTGTCTGTGGCACTTAGCACAATGCCAGCACTTATGTGCTCTGCTTTTGTGAGCCACCTGACCTTGCGTGCTGGGAACTAAGCTTCAGCCCTCTTGTAGAGGAGAGAGTGCTCTTGACTGATGAGCCATCTCCTTGGATATTTTTATTTATATTTATATTTTGAGCTAAGTAAATTTTATTGTAAAAGATTAAAAAATATTAAAAAATATTAACATTAAATCCCTACAAGCCTATTTACCTGCTTGTCTCCTCAGTGGTAGGTTTGCACTTGAGGGTATATCCTATTACTATTATTTTAGTATATTTATTTATTTTCATTCATTTTAAAAGTTGTCTTATGAAGTAATGGGGTTTATCATGGCAGCTTTATCCGCAGATGTTTTTATCCATCATAACACTCTACTCTTATTAATCTCTCCCTCGCTGCCCTTCCCAACTGCTCCAGTTTCGCTTCTGTCGCTGTGATGGAACACCCTGGCAGAAGGGAACCCACATGGAGGGCAAAGGAATATATTTGCTACAGACCATCCTTGGGAGAAGTTAAGACAGGAACTCGGCCACTTAGTCACACCTACAGGTAAGAGCAAAAAGAATAAACACATGGGGTTTTGCTTGCTTGATCCACTCAATCTGCTCAGGACTCCCTGCCTGGGAAGCGATGTCTCCCACATTAGGACGGGTCTTCCTGAACTAATTAGCAGTCAAGACAACCCCCAGGGACATGTCCACTAGCCCAGCTGATCTAATGTTCCTCATCAAGACGCTCCCTGAGAGAGTCTAGGCTGTGCCGTGTTGATAAAGAGAACTGTCATGCCCACTCCTGCATGTCACTGTCCTCCCTGACACAGGGCCACCCTTCGCTCTCAGCCTTCCGTCATCTTCCTCAGCATCCCTTCTTCTAAGAGTCTGTCCTTCTGCAAGATCTCTCTCTCTCTCTCTCTCTCTCTCTCTCTCTCTCTCTCTCTCTCTCTCTCTCTCCTCTCTCACGCACATCTAGATTATGCTTATAGAGAAAACCTGTAGTGTTTGACTTCTGAACTTGGCTTATTTTCATTAACATGATAAGCTCCAGGTCCATAAAGTTCCCTGTGGTGTCCTGGTTTTTCTTTATGGTCTCGTAGAATTCCACTGTGTACCTGTGACACATGTCCTACGCTCATCTATCTGTTTGTTCTGTGTCTTAGCTGTGAGCAACATGGTGGACATACTTCTCTAGCTTCTGTCCTCCTCCTCCCACACGGAAAGCGGACGCTGCCATGTGGATTGATTGATTTTCTCAATGCTATGAAACTACCTGACAGAAGCAGCTTAAGGAAGGAAGAGTTTATTCTGGCTGATAGCGTGAGGTGCCATCTGTCATGGCAAGGGACAGCGTGGTGGCAGAGTGTGAGGTGGCTGGTCTCATGGGATCCGCAGGCAGGAAGCAGAGAGAGGTGAACGCTGGTGCTGAGCTTGTCTGCTCCCCGTTTTATTCCATCTGGGACTCTGTGGGGTGGTGCTGCCCACACTGAGTGCGAGTCCCACCTCCAAAAATGCAGTCTAGAAACCCCTTACAGACATGCGCAGAGGTTTGTCTTCCAGGTGACTTAGAACCATCCCACATGGTGTGTGATTGACCCCAGAGCTTTGGAACCATCCCACATGGTGTGTGATAGACCCCAGAGCTTTTTGGACATGGTGTGTGATAGAGCCCAGAGTTTTGGAACCAGCACTACCACCAATTACTGCTTCACAGAGGAACTTTCTCATTTACCAGCTGTGGCCCCTTCACCCAAGCCGTGTCCCTTAGCCTACGGGAACCTGATTTCTGTCTCTAGTGAATTCCCCTATCTGGACATTTCATGCAACAGAGATGGGACCGTGAGGATTATTCTTGGTTATCAACCCAACTATATCTGGAATTAAATAAAACTAAAAATGGGATATATTTGTGAGGGATTTTTGCTTACTTTGAAGTGGAAAGATCCTTTTCTAATCTGTGTCTTTGAATTGGGAAGACACATCTTTAATCCAGATCTTTTACAGTCTCAATATATATGTATATATTTATATATTATATAGTTATATGTATATTTACCATATGTAAGACTGTACATGTAATGTGTATTTATATTATCTATCTATCTATCTATCTATCTATCTATCTATCTATCTATCTATCTATCTATTTATATCTATCTGTATATCTATACCAAGGGGTCACAGGTACCACAGGCTTGCTCGTCTCTTGGAAGCAGCTGTGGTGTGAGGTGCTATGGCTAGGCCCTCAGGAAGAACAGCCACCGTTGCTTCTGTAATAAGGAGAGGGCGATCCATTGGTGTGTATCTGTGGTAGGGAACCTTACAGAAAACCGAAGCCAGGGGGAATTATTAAGGTTTTTTAGTAATGAGAAAGTACATGACAGAGTAACAGGAGCTGTTTTCCTGTGCTGCAGGGAACAACGCAGAACACGAGACATCACTGGAGTGAGTTGAGACAGGGGAATGGCTACCTGGCATTAAGAGCAAGAACAGATGCTGTCCTTTTTGAAGGCAGCGTGAAGAGAGCCGAGGAACCATCTTCCCCAAATCCTCCCTGCTGGTCCTGGTTTTCTGAGACATTCGGAGATTTCCGAAGTCACAATACTTACTTACCCTTGCTTGGCTTTTTCTCATATTTTTGGAGATGTGGGTCAATAGAGTGCTGGTGGTCAAGCAGCTTCCTGAATCACCGAGTCCTGTCATTGAGCAAGAGCTGGGCCTTACCTGAGAGGCCAGGGAGCGCCTAAGCCTTTTCCTTTACTCCGGGGAAGTCCGGCATGTACAAGGTCAAAAGCGCACCCATTGACAACCGGAGGACTTCAGCCAGCCGGGACACTAGGGTCCTCGATCAGTTTGGACACTCATTCCACAGGGAGTGGAGTGCTTCCTGGGCAGAAGGGAGTGAAGGGAAAGATAGTAGACCATCCACAGGAGAGAGATGAGTGAAGGAAGCCGGAGGCAGGCAGAGGGAGGCTGAAGGTGCCCTCCTCCCTCATGTCTGGAAAGGTGTACCAGCTTCAGCAGGACAGAGAGCTCCACTCATCCAGGACACCTACAAGGATCTGCTAAGTGTCAGCAAAGTCTGCCAGACCAGGGGCCTCCCACTTTTCTTGCCCGACAGCCCCTCTTCCTTTCCCCCTTCCCTTCCTTCCTCTTTCCTTCTACCTCCTTCTTATTATGTTTAAATTTTATGAGCTACCCCAAATCAGAGTGGGGTTTAGGATGGTCTCTTTCAAGGGCATGTCCACTTTAACGGGGGACTTGAAAACATTTTTTTTTTTTTGGTGTTTTTGTTTTTTGAGGACAGAGTTTTACATAGCCCTGACTGGCCTGTAACTTATATTGGCCTTGAACTCACAGAGAGTCGCGTGCCTCCGTCTCCCGAGGACTGGGATTAAAAGTGTGTGCTACCATGTCCAGCTGACTTCTGAAAACCATTGGGTCCCAAAATCCACAGGAACTGAAGTGCAAAGGTGAAATGTGAGAGGGTCCAAGGGTCCCAGGGTCTTTAGAGCGCTCTGTTGTTGAAGAGCCTGCAGGATTCCAGGATCCCAGGGTCTTTAGAGTGCTTTGTTGAAGAATAGCCTGCTCTTGTCCTCATGCCTTCCTGGAGGGAGGAGGGGCTTAGAAGACTCAAGGAGCTCAGAAGGTTACCAGAGCCCTAAGGTCCTCCCAGAGATTATGGAGGCAGGGAATGCTTGCTGGCCAGGAAAGATTTCTGGAGCTGCCTTCATGTTGTGCAGATAGCCACAGTCACAGCGATGATTCTGGAGGTTGTCCTCTGTGCTAGGGTGAGTTTCCCATGATGCAGCTGCCTTTGAGTAGCCCATGCCCCTTTAAGTAACCCCCGTCAGCGCATTGGTCATCGGTGCACCAAGCTGGGCTTCAGTGGAGTCACTGTCTGTGCCCCATCTGAAGTGAACAGGCATCTGTTCCCATCTCTGTGGGAATGATCACACGCTCCTTCCTCCTCCCTGCCTCCCCACCCCCACTTCTCTCCATTCTGTCTACACATGCAAACTGAGTGTCCTGTGCATGTTGTAACCTGTCAGCCTTTGGCTGTGTTTAGAAGGGATCTTGCTGGACTGTGGAATTGTCGCTCACATCCACATCCCAGCCCAGTATCTCCTAGGTGGACACTGCTCCTTTGCTGGTGAGGGAGAGACACCAGGCGTGATTTATACCCCTTTCCGGGAAGTATTGTTACTAACAGGCAGAGCCAGTTTGTGCTTCCCCATGGGGAGGGCAAAATCAGTTAATGATGAATGTGAAATGGCCAGGCAGGCCTGACGGCAGAGTGTGGCCTAACATCCGGGGGTGATGAAGGGTTTTCTGAAGCTGAACTAAAAGGAAGATAGGAAAAAAACAGAAAAGATCAATCCCATGTACCATGGGCAGAGAATCCAGAGTAAACAGAGTAGCTGAGCTTGGGCCTCCTTCCACCTGACTGACCGTGAAATAAAGAAAAGGACAGGCCTCCCATCTGACCGTCCAACAGATGTAAATGGACACTTTCTGAGGCCTACCTGCCCCAGGTACATGCCCTGCGTGGGATACGGTGAAGAATGGAGGGTCCATCATGTGGTTCTCCTAACAGAACCAAGTGGCTGAGGGCTGAGTTGAAGGCAAGAATGCTAGGGACTCCTAAAGGTCTCCTTACAGTGATACCGTGGGAGAGTGTTCGGAGTGGGGCACAGGGGCCAGGTCTATATGGGTCTTACTCTATCTGAGAGGTCGCTCTCAGGAAGTCCAGCCTGCTGGGATCAGCAGCGAGGACAAGGGCAGCTGAAGACTGATTTCCAGGAAGCTTCCAACCAAATATGCAGTCACATCTGATACTTCTCTTTTGAAATGATTTATTTACTATATTAATGTGTATGAGTGTTTTGTCTGCAGGATGCATGTGCATCACATGCATGCCTGAGCCAGAAGAGCATGTTAGATTCCCGAGGATCAGAGTCACCACAGCAACCATGTGGGTGCTAGGAATTAAGCCTGGGTCCCTGGAAGAGCAGCCGCTGCTCTTAGCTGCTGAGTCTTCCTGCCAGCCCTTTGATAGCGATCTTGCTCAACCATTGCTGTTGTTTCTTTTGGGAAAAGTGGGGGTGTTCTTTCTTTTTAAGCATACAGTCTCAGTCTTAACTGGAAACACAGTTAAGAGAGTTAAGAGTGGGAAAGAACAAGGCTCATATTTTCCCTCAGACCAAGAAGTGAATTGGGACACCCCTACACCCAAAATTCTGAGATAGATGCATCAGCCAACATTGGGCTTCCTCAGAGCAGACCGGAGACTGTGTGAGAAGGCTCATTGGGAAAGTGACCCCAGAAGTCATGGCAGAGGATTCAGAAGAGAGGCAGGGAAGAGCGTGTCAGTAGCAGGGGACTGCTGTGGACACCTGAGGGACTGAGTACGCGTCAGATTGCCCACAGAAGGCAAGGAAGCTAGGTGCCACGTGCTCACTACATGCGCCCTTCATCAGATGAGAGCTGCACCTGAGAAGCCGACTACTTTCGCGTGCTTTCTGTCGCTGTGATAAACACCACGACAAAGGACAACGCAGGAAAGGACAGGGCTCACTCCCACTCACAGGTTACAGTCTGTTATGAAGGGAAGTCAAGGCAGGAACCTAGAGGCAGAAACTGAAGCAGAGGGCACGGAAGGGCACGTCTTACTGGCTTGTTCACAGATTCAACTCACATTTATCTTTCTTATACAGTCCAGGACCACCTTCTTTGGAGGATGCCACCCACAGTGGGTGAAGCCTTTCAACACCAATTAGAAATCAAGAAAATTCCCCACAGACACCCCTGAGGCAACCCTGAGGAAGGCAGCTGAAGTTCATTCTTCCTAAGTGTGTCAAGATGACAACCAAGATTAGCCATGGTTGTACTGCACAGTCATGTGCAGAAGGGCCTTCAGGTAGAAAGATGTGGTCAGATGGAAGGATGTCCACCCTTTGAGGGACAGTGGGGGCACTACAGTCCTGCTACAGACTGCTGGCCTTCATCTCCTTTCTTGTCCTGTGGGTGTAGCTCTTGCAGGGATATGCCCCCCACTTTGATCTTAACGGAACAGTGGGTAGTATCTTTCCATGCAATAGATTTTCCCCTCTTCCAATTCCTCCCAGATCCTCTCCCCCTCCCTAGCTACCCAACTTGGACTCATCATCATTTCTGGCGTTTACCATCTTTCTGCCTCCTCTTCCACACAGACCCCTCAGTCTTGAGGGGAGGGATTTGATGAGACATCCCATTTAGACCTGAGTGCTCCAGCCAGGTGGTGGTGGCACACACCTTTAATTCTAGTGCTCAGGGGGCAGAAGCAGGGAGATCTCTGTGATTTTGAGGCCAGCTTGGCCTATAAAGAGAGTTCCAGGATAACCAGGACTGTTACACAAAGAAATCTTTCTCAAAAAAAAAGCCAAAAACAAAACAAACAAGAACGAAAAGAACTGAGAGCTCCAAGTCCCTCCCTCACTGCACATTGTCCGATGTTGGATCGCTGTGTTAATTACAATCTATCATAAGAGGCAGCTTTTCTGATGTCGGCTGAGCAAGACACTGAACTATGTGCATAGCAGGCTGTCACTGGCCGTCATTTTATTGCTATGTTCCTTTAGCAGGATGGTGGCAGTCGGTTTTCTCCTACTGTGACGTATCTAGTCTCAGTTCATGCCAATTGAGCAGTATCAAGTACGGGTCCACTTCCTGGAGGGGGCCTTCAACCCAGTCAAAATATCTGTGCCACTGCTGCATTAGTAAGTCTAGCAGCACACACTGTTGTAGCTCCCAGTGTTCACAGCCGGGTGATACTGATGGTTACCTTTCTCCTCTGGTAGCAGGTAGACTACTTTCCAGCCCTGTGAACACTGGTCAGAGGGGTGAAGTTTCTACATGACCATCTAACATCTTCTCCATGTTAATACAATTTATATCCATAGCTTTGCCATGGACACCCCCAGGGTGAGGAGTCCCCCTGCACCTTAAATGTTCGCTGAGCTCTGGGATCAACTTTGAGACACAGGTGAAGGCTGGACTTATGGCTGCTTGGTTAGGCTTGCTCTTTTCGTCCTGTGACATCTTGAGATGTACTTGGTAGCTGCTGCCATTTTAGCCCATCTCCTGGATCAGACAGAGAGCGAAGCCAAACCAGTGTGGAGACCAGTGAGGGGCTTCACAGTGAGCAAGCAAAGTTCTGGATGTGAACTCTATTAAAGGTGGAGAAGACTTGACACCAGCTATTTAGTACCCCAGTGTCTCCATCTGACCTCGACAACCCCCCTTTTAAAGTTGCCATGGTTTTCCTTTTAAAGTTTTTTATATAATTAATGTTACTGTGTATGTGTGTGATACAACGATGTGGGTGCATGCATACCGCAGAGTGCAGCATGTGGAGGTTAAAGAATTGTTGCATATTTCATCACACTGTGAACCCCAGGATTGCATTGTTTACTGGAAAAAAAACTTGCTTCTAGCTGTGGAATGGCTCAGCCCGAGCACACACCTTTAATCCAAGATCTTTCTGCTTGAATATTGTAAACAGGATTAAGTAAAATTAACCTTAGGTCTAGAAGTTGACAGAAAAAAAAAAAGAAAAGAAAAGAGAGTAAGAGGGAGTCACGATGGAGAGAGAGACGCACAGGAAGTAGAAAGGAGGGGCAGCCAGTTGCAGGAGTTTTTATTTGAGGCAACATAGGAGAAAGTTCTCTTTCTGGGAAGGTAGTGGCAGAGGAAGAGCTGGGTGCTTTCTCTGCCTTTCTGAGCTAGCAGGTTTTCATCCCAGGATCTTACTGGTAAAACAGAACGATAGAGCCTTAGCTAAAGACAAGAAAGGACAACTTATGGGAGCTGATGCTCTTCCTTCCATATGGGTCCTGAGGATGAAACTCAGGCCGTCAGGATTGGTGGCAAATGTCTTTACTTGCTCAGCAATATGAAATCTCTGCTTGCAAGATACATGAACACACTTTCCCACTCAACTGTCCTCCTGCGGAGAGAGTGACAGACAGCCAAATTCTCTGTAGGGTTGGACCAATGTCACTGACCAGGCGGCTCTCCAGAAAACATTTAACCTCCACATTTGAACTCAGATAGTCCTTGCTGTTCCTGCTCCACTGAGCCCAGACTTTTGAAGGTCCTTTCAAAGCCTTCATCTCCTCCTCCCACTTGCAGAGACTCTTTGGGGGAAGGTATACTGTAGTCCAGTGTGGGTCCACACCAAAGCCCCAGCATCCACTGAGATTTAAGGTGGATTTTAAGGAGGATCCCTCAAGGCTGGCTGCCAATGCCCTGTAGACCTGAGGCTCCCTGGCTGGTCCATTCCATCTCTTCCTTATTCCCTCTCCAGGCTGGGTGACTGTTTCATACCGTGTGAGGCTGTACCACAGATCTCACTCAACAAAGCCTTTGAATCCAGGAGATAACACCTCAGAAGGAGAGCGAAACTCAACAGACCTTAGCAAGCTCTAGAAGATGGACCACAGCAAGGTGTTCCAGAATCACTGATGCCAATCATGAGGGGCTCTGGCAGGGTCCATGTTACCTCCAGGATCCCGAGTGTACATTTGTGGGACTGTATTTCCGTGCTGCAGACTCATGAAGAGCCCCTGTTTGGTCTTACCTCGTACTCCAGGCTTTACCTGGATGACGTAGGGTGGGAAGGAGTGGCCCCACCCCATGGGACTAAACCATAGGGAAGTAGGGTGACCCCAGCCTGAGCAGCAAGTTTGGGTTCCAGCTCTGCCACTCACTCATCAATGGAGGAGTTTAATGAGACTGGCTCTGTGCCTGGGTCACAGAGAGGACCCAAGAGGAGGCTCCCAGAGAGGACCCAGACAGGAGGCTCACAGAGGGGACCCAGACAGGAGGCTCCGGTCACAGCACTTTCCATCTTAAAGTTCAGCTGTGGGAAGGCAGGGCTGGCCTGCTCCTGCTTCTGGCTCCTAATGACATAAGCCAGGCGGCGACAAAGAAGAGGGCTGACGGCCTGCCTAGCTTCAAGATGCCAAAAAAGTCAAAAAGCCTGCATCGACCCAAACAAGTCCATGTTGCTGTGTCTTCTTGTCCACTGCCTAGGATCATGAGTTGCTGTATTTAAGAACAGCCACAGCAGGAGCAGGAGCAGGAGCAGGTGTTTCGATTCAGCTGTCGTCATCTCTGAGCACCGATTTCTGCCCCTCCATTGCCCTCCTGACTCTAGCTGGGCTGGGAACACAACATGGGCTGCTGCTGGCCATTTTCCCTCTCTTTCATGTCCGCTTAGTCCATGCCACAGAGCCAGGTTCTGGAATGATGAGAGTGTCACCAAGGCACAGCCACCGAGCAGCTGTGTTCTCCTTGTGGGGACAGGGAGTTTGGTGTTAATTTTGTAGAGTCGCACACAGCCTGGTGGGGTAATGGCTCAAGGTACTGATGCCTGTAAAGCTCTGGGGAGCATCCCACTGTTCTCTGGTACTTACTGTGAGGTGCTCAGAATGTAAGGATTCATAGCTCCCTGGAGACAGGACCAGGGGGTGATGGTGGAGGGCTTGGGCTGGGGCACTAGCCCTTGAGGTCCCCTACATTTTACTGTCTCATCTGGCGCTCCGAAGTCCTGCCTGGCCTGCCATGCCATTCCTGGCAAATAGTTATAAATAATGGATTGTTATCCTCCTGTGTTGCACCGCCTGGAATGTCCCCCACCTGTACATTATGATGGTGTATTGCACCATCGCTAGATTGAACAGCAACCCAGCCTTGCCCCCAGCTTCTTGGCACTACCACCCTTCCAACAGCCCTACAAGTCCTCTCTGGTGCTCTCCCAGACACCATCCTCAAAGAAGGACAGCTCTCCTCCTCTGGCCTCAAATTTGCCAGCTGCTCTGGGGTGGCTTTATGTCATATCCGAGGTCACTAATGAGGGGCAGGGTCTTTATCTTCGCATCAGTCACTCTGTCTGCAGGGCAGGGTTGGAATCCATCAGAAAGTCAGTTGCTTCCCAGACCTGAAAGAAGACAGGATGCTGGTTAGCTTGGGGTGGGGACTTTTCTCAGGACTGACAGGCACTGGGGGAGACTGGTCAACCCTATTCTCTGAATCCCGCCTCCCAGACTGTGCAAAAGAAAAAAAATACTCCCCTTGCTCTTTGCTAAGGTTTAATTCTTCAGATCCCACTCATGCCAACCACATGGTTTTCACTGGTGCCTCTCTCTCTCTCTCTCTCTCTCTCTCTCTCTCTCTCTCTCTCTCTCTCTCTCTCTCATACACACACACATACATACACATACACACAGAGAGAGAGTTTAAAACAAGTCTTTAAAAGGATGCAGTCTTGGGTTTTACCCTAGGCACACAGCCTTACGTCTGTGTTTGACTGGATCCTTCCATCCATACACATGGAAGTGTGAGCATGGTATGAGGTCCTAGTTCATCTGCCTGGAGTTTGGGTAATAAGGTAGGTGCAAGAGGGAACTGCTGGATCTTCTGGGTGAAGTGATGAACATAGCATCTGAAACTGTTTCAGTGGGCAGGGAGGTTGAGGGTAAGATTGGGAAGAACATGGTGAAGAGGGAGCTGCAGCCAGCTCTAGGTGGATTGTGGAGCCTGGCTGGGAGTAAGGATGGTGGGTTCCGTCTATGTGGTACTACCATGGCAGAATGGTGAGAACAGCCCACTGGATGGCTCATGCCTACAGTCCTGCAGGGCCAGCACTGCATGTGAGCCACACTGTAAAATTCAGCAGAGATGCCACCACTTTAACATGATCTTTCAAAAATATTTATTGATTTTTGTATTATTCACAGTGTGTGTGTGCTCGTGTGCCTGTGTGCCGTGGCGTGTGTGTAGAGGACATGGACAATTTGTGGCCAATGTTTTTTTTTTTCCCTTTTACCACGCAGATGCTGGAAATGGACCCCCGGCCACCAGGTCTGGACCCTCACCAGCTGAGCCATCTCCCCGGCACCCTCACATATTCAGACCTGTCCCAACCCAACTCACTCAGGACACATCCTAGCTTACAAAAGTGGTGTGCTCAGCTCCAAGGCCTTTTAGACTCCACAGGCCACATCGCAGACCCCCATGGGACCGAAATCTCTGCAGGTGGCCTGGTAATTCTAGTACACAGACAGGGCTGAACTTCCTAGTTTCATCTTTCCAGTCCGAGGACAAGTGGGGTGAGAGCTGGGACCACCTCAGGCCTCAGGTCTGGGGCAGCCGTGCCTGGGAGGGCTGAGGAAGGACGCCACCCAGCGGAGCTGCTCTCACGAAGGGCTCACCACACAGCCTTTCGGTACCATTTCTGTTGCGCACACTGTGTCCCCACTGAGCGGCAGAGCTGGAGTAGCAGGGGTGATGGCTCCCTGGAAAGGACACCGACAGCATAGTCGCATCACTAAATGGGACCAGGTCTCATTACCAGGGCCACCTCCCCTGCTGCCGACTCTGGCGCTCAGTACATACGAGAGACTTTATCTCTGAAGAGACTCACTGACAGGTGAGGTGGCTGCTGTCTAGGACACACAGATCGCAGCATGACAATGGCAGAGATGGCTTGATTTGAGGCCTTGTTCTTCCTAAGCCTCTGAGAGCTAGTGTGTTTTCTCCCTCCCTCCCTCCCTCCCTCCCTCCCTCCCTCCCTCCCTCCCTCCCTCCCTCCTTCCCTCCCTTTTTCCCTCCTTCTCTTGCTCTCTCTCTCTGACCCCTGGAAGGCTCCCAAGCAGGAGTTCAAGGCTCCTTGGTAGGGCCTTTCCCTGACACCTCTTGGAGAAGGAAGACTTGTGGTTATGGGGTTGCTCCAAGGGACATTTGAATATTAATGTTAACACTTCCAAATTAGAAGATTAAGGAATATTATAAGGGGGCTGCAGAAAGGAGCTAACCCCATTTCCTCCACTGCTCAACCCATGCTTGGCAGCGGAAGGCGGCTTTGACTCCACGGATGACTAATGCCCCTATGGGGCACATATACCTGTCTGTGGGGGCCCCTAGCAGGGATTTAAACATTTGCTGGCATTTTCCTGGATCCTAAATCAAGCCAATTCATGCCTTATGTTAAATTGCCCGCTTTGGGCTCCTGTTGCCACTGAAGTCACAAATTCCTAGTAATGAATGCTGGGAAGAAGCCCTGACAGGGTAGCAGCCTAAATGAAGATCAGGGAGCCCCAGGCAGGGCAGGTGTTTGCTTTGGCTGGGAAGGTGCTGACCTGCCTGTAGTTTGCCTGACAGCAAGCCTGCCAAGTGGGCTTCATACACAAGGCCACACAGTGGGCCCTGGGCCATCTGCCCTGTCTAGTTAGGTCTGCTGGCCTTTGGCTCTGACCTGAGTGGGGGGATGGCCCCGTGTCCCCTTCTCCGTGACTTTCCCTGAGTCTGCACGGTCACTAAGAAACCAGGAGGCTTTTTTTCCCCTTTGGGAACAGCAACTGGATCGTGGGACTTGTGTGCGGTGTGTGATTTGATGAATTACTCCCAGGTTTCTGACTGTTTGGAGAACAGCACTCCCATCCTGGTCCCCCGGACCTCCAGGACCAAGAGGCACAGCGGAGGGGGCAGCCCTTGCTGGCTGCGGCTTTCGAGACAGTGTGGCTCAGTGGAGAGAGCAGAACACGGGCTTCCTTGGCTTTGGCTTTAGCTGTCTAACCTTGGGCAGCATCTTCAAGTGCAGCGAGCCTCGGGTCCCTCACTTGTCAGAACAAGGGTCCAGATCGTGCCTCCCTCTGTGTGTGTCTTCTAGTGTGTCAGGAACAAAAAAATGTACTACTATAAATGAAAAACTTTGTCAGTTCTGACTAGCGTCTGTGTAGGTGTGTTCATGTGTGCACGTGTATGTCTACGTGCATGTGCATATATGAGCTGTGTGCTGGTGTACATGTGTGCATGTGGAGGCCAGAGTTTAATCTTTGGTATTGTTACTGGGCTGGCATCCATCTAATTTTTGGTTAATTAATGAACTCAGAATGTGTGTTGTGGCCTGCATATGGCGCTCAGAGGACAACTTGCGGGGTGGGGGGGCTGGTTGCCGCTGTTCCCCATGGATACTGGGGATCAAAGCCATCAGGCTTGGCAATAAGCACCTTTACCTTCTGAACCACCTCACTGGTCCCACCTTGTTTTTGAGACAGGGTTTCCCACCTAGGCTGGCCAGAGAACCACGGAGGGGCCTGTCTGTCCCTGCTTCCCCAGCACTGGGTTATGAATGTGTGTGTCCATGCCCAGCTGTTTATATTGGTTCTGGGGATGAAACTTGGGTCCTTGTGTCTGTGCAGCAAACATTACCTATGGGGATCTCTCCCCAGTCCTGATACTTGTCTTAAGTAAAGTACTCATGCCAGGCGGTGGTGGCACACACCTTCACCCCAACACTAGGGGACAGAGCAGGCAAGTCTCTGAGTTCAGGGCCAGCATGGTCTACAAAGTGAGGACCAGGGCTACAGAGAGAAACCCTGTCTCGAAAAACAAAACAAAAGAAAAAGTGAAGTGCCCTGCCTTGTGGCTCTCTAAACTGTCAAGGACAGTGCCAGCAGGAAACTCCACGCTGACATCAACCTTGGGCTCCCATCTCTTTTCCCACTAGAGTTGGGTGACATTTCTCTTTTCACAAAGGTGGTTGCAGCACAACTTAAAAATACTGCTTCCTTGTGGGCTCTGGGGGAGGGGTGCTGCTTCCTTGTGGGCTCTGGGGGAGGGGTGCTGCTTCCTTGTGGGCTCTGGGGGAGGGGTGCTGCTTCCTTGTGGGCTCTGGGGGAGGGGTGCTGCTTCCTTGTGGGCTCTGGGGGAGGGGTGCTGCTTCCTTGTGGGCTCTGGGGGAGGGGTGCTGCTTCCTTGTGGGCTCTGGGGGAGGGGTGCTGCTTCCTTGTGGGCTCTGGGGGAGGGGTGCTGCTTCCTTGTGGGCTCTGGGGGGAGGGGAAGTGCTGCTTCCTTGTGGGCTCTGGGGGAGGGGTGCTGCTTCCTTGTGGGCTCTGGGGGAGGGGTGCTGCTTCCTTGTGGGCTCTGGGGGAGTGCTGCTTCCTTGTGGGTTCTGGGGGGAGGGGAAGTGCTGCTTCCTTGTGGGCTCTGGGGGGTGCTGCTTGACTCCTGTAGGGTGTTATGGGGAGGACCACCCTGCCCAGGGCCCTTCCTCCCCTCATGCCCACCGCACATCACCCCCTCTCCCTTCCTCAGGGAGGTTTCTAGTGCCCCCATGGAGGTTAACTTTGGTGGTCAACTTGATTGGATTGAAAGTGCCTAAGATGTCAGAAAAATCATTTCTGGGTGTGGCATTTGCCAAGAGGATTAACAAGCAGGGAAGAGTCACAGTTGGCTGAGGGTCCAGACAGGATAAATGGGGAAACCAAGAAAGCCTTCCTGCCTCCATCCTGTGAGTCCTTCCTACCACTGTAACCTGGCGGTTTTGACACCATGAGCCCAAAGAGAACTCTTTTCCTTAGAGGTGTTTGTTCAGGTCATAGCAACAAAAAGCGAAGGACACGCCCCTGCCATCAAGTGCACTTCATCTTAGCAGCATGTCTGTCCACAGACAACCTCATCTTCAGTCTCCACAGAGCGACACAGCCTCCTGGCCTCCTGCTTTTCTTCAGTTCATCCCAGCTCCCTCCTCTGCACAGCTGCCCTCCCAGGGGAGCTGCCTGTATCTCTGCTTTGCTGGCTTTCCCCACACATGCCTGGTCCAGCATGAGATGACACTTAGGCACCTGTACCATGTGGTGGGTCCATGCTGCTGTCCTGGAGCTCACACAGTGGGCCTCCAGTGACAGTCTGGTTGTTTGATGTGAGGATGACAGTTTCCTTCAGCTCCGGTGCCCGTCCGCGTGCAAGCAGCAGACAGGTGGTGGAGAGACTGAGCACGGCATCCACCCAAGCAAGGGTCGGCCACATGACCCAAGACTTCCTCCATTTAAGTTGTCTGTGGTTTGGGTTTGTGACAAGGCTTGGTTCTCCATGTGGTGAGGCTAGCAGGTGAGACCTTTAGGAGGTGGGGTCTATTGGGAGGTCGTCGGGTCACTGCAGAAGCCTGAGCTCTGAATCCCTGTTGGGGATTCAGCAAGGGTGAAATGCAAGTGCAGGGTGGGGTCTGGCCTTGTTCCTGTGGCTGTCTGGGACTGGCAAAGGCTTGTCCACAGCATGGCGAGCTGCCACGTGAGCAGGCCAGTGAGGAAAGTCAGGAGGGGCTTCTGCTCTTCCTGCTGTGGGACAGGTATTTCCTTCATGGCTGACATAGTGTCCCCAGTCCTGGCCTTCAAGTGGTGTTTACATTCACAACTGCTTGGCAAGAACTATGCTTCAAGGAGAGTGAAGACTCTAGCCAGGGTTTCAATGAATACCAAACCACCCTCAGCTCCTTCCTGTTTAGAGAAGGCTGGACAGGGAGAGAGAGATGTCTTCAGGGGACAGAGAAAAACCAAGGTCTGGAATAGGGAGACAGAGCCTGCCCAGGAGCAGCAGGAACCCCCAAGCCACTGGCCCACACATCTGCCCCCGGGACTTGGAGAAGCAGAGCTCAGCTCACAAGAGGTGACCCAGACTACTGCTGTGGCCGCCTCCTTCCTTTGCAGCTTCCTGCTCACTCCCAGTGTGGGACAGAAGAGTAGGGATAGCCGGGCCTTGGCGGGTTTCCAGGGGATGTTCTTACATTTCTTCTGTAGAACGTTCTGCCTGGCCTTGATGAATGCCAGGATGTCAGAATCTGTCTGGCTGTCTCCAGTGAGAGGGATGGATGACATCGGCCTTTCGGAGATACTAAGGACAAACACAAGTCACAATTTTAAAAGTCACTGCACAGTATTCTTGGATGTTGCTTTTCCAAAGTGATTTTCTATCTTACTTAATTTTGCTTTTTAAAGACTAAACGTGTGTGTGTGTCTGTCTGTCTGTGTATGTGTGTGTCTGTCGGTCTCTATGTGTATGTCTGTGTGTCTCAGTGTGTGTGTGTGTGTGTGTATGTCTGTCTTTATGTGTCTGTGTGTATGTCTATGTGTGTGTGTCTGTCTCTGTGTGTATCTGTCTGTCTGTCTGTCTGTCTGTCTCTATGTGAGTTTCTGTCTATCTGTCTGTCTCTGTGTGTGGGTGTGTGTCTCCTTTTCTTTGTGTATGTGTGTGTGTGTGCACATGCGTGCACGCGTGTGTGTCACGCACACACACGTCATCAGAGCATAACTTGTGGCAAATGTTCTCTCCTACTGTGGGCTCTGGGACGAGTTCAGGCCACCATACTTGTGTAGCATGCGCCTTTCTCCGCTGAGCTGGCCTTCTTTTCTGCTTTGGTCATTGGTTCCCATCTGACCTCCCGGCTTTCCACTTCCTCTGTGTGAAGGCCACATCAGTTCTTTCACGGTGCTACGAAACCCCTTCCTATCTCCAGAACAGAATTCAGGCCCTGCACAAGTGCTCTGACTCTGGTTCTCTTCCCAGCTTGCTTTCTGCAACTTCAATAAACCAATCCCTTCCAGTCTTGAGGCCTTGGCTCCAGCTGCTGCTTCCCCCTGCTGCTGCCCAGACCCATCCTCAGGCAGCCCAATAGTGCTAGGAATAAGACTGGAGCAGAAGGAGGGGAGGAGCCAGTATCCTTCCCTTTATCAAGAGAATTTCTGGAAATTTCACACAACTCTTCTGTTTACAAATTTCATTGGCCTCGTGGGTGCAAAGGATGCTGGGAAATGTGGTTTATTAACAGTGGCACTTCAGCTAAATATGGTTGTGATCTGAAAGAATAGCAGTCTCTGCCTCTGGGGCAAATAGCTACACCTTGTCATCAGTACCTGGGATGATGACAGGGATACATCATCAGGATGCCAAATCTATGTTGGGTGTCAAAGGAGAAGCTAGTTTGAGTAAGTCTGGGATGAGAAAATAGGAAGGGTGAAGGCAATATGTTACCCTAGGCAGGACCACAACCTCCTAGGGAGGCTAGTCAGCTCTAGCAGAACCGCCCAAACGGACTTATTTAATAGTTAATTAATAAATTAATTAATTGTAAACAAATTCCTACTACATAGACTGACCTTAAACTCACAGAGATCATCTGCTTCTGTCCCCCAAGCGCTGGGACTAAAGGGTGCCACCACCCCTAGAGCATCTTATACACACGTCAGAAGATGGAGGGCCTCAGAGCTTTGGGGGAAACCCCTCCAGTTTAGAGAGTCAGCACACAAGACAAGATTTGGGGGAGTCAGTCCCAGCTTCTGTCTACAGCAATTGGGTCCTCAGGGCCACCTCGGGTTGTTGGGGATGCAGACTTTAGGGCTCATGCTGGCCACTGTAGCAGCTGCCACAGTATTGGGGAGGAGGGAACACCTGTCTTGCAGCTGGGTCCTGGAGCTACTGGGCTCTTGGCTGTGCTGACTGGGGCATGGGGAGGGTAGGATTCTTCTGGCATCCCGGTCATAGCTAAAATAAACCAACAGAAGCCAGAAGTCAGGAGGAAGTGAGTAGGAGAGTCTGCATGTCCTCTGTAGATTCCCAGGCTAAAGCCCTAGTTCCCAGAGTGATGACATTTGGAGGTGGGCCTTGGGGAGGTGACCAGACAGATGACATCTTGTAGGTGGAGCCCTCAGAATGGGCCTGGTGCCCTTGCTAGAGGAAGACAGACTAGAGCACGCTGTCTGGACACTGCATGGAGGAAGCCCGCAGCAAGCTGTACATCTCTGTGCTACAGAAACCATAGGCTGAATCCAGTCCCTAAAGTGATGGAGACAGAGTGCTTGGGAGGCGATGACATCATGAGGCAAAGTCCTCAAGATGGGGATTAGCGATTTTACAAAAGAAACTCAAGTACTTCCTGAGCCTGCTACTGGGCATGGGGAGGGCAGGATCCTTACCAGATATCCAGACTGCTAACTCCATCTCTAGCTTCCGGACCTTGAGAACTGTGACAAACAGAAAGACAAAACAGTGTGGAACTCAGCACAGTGGCTGAAGGCTCACCTGGCATACACAAGATCCTGGGTGTGCCTCAATACTAGGAAAACCAACCACCAACCAACCTGCCAACCAATGAGCCACTCAGACTCTGGCATTTTGTAACAGCAACCGAAGAAGATTGAACTGGCAATCTGCTCCCCGCTGTCTCCCCCAATCTTGGAAGGCTACATGGTGGTATTTATTGTTAATCTGCTCACCCCCACCCCCTTCTATCTTGGAAGGCTACACAGTAATTTCCTTTGTTACTCTGCCCTCCCACCCCCCTGCCATCTTGGAAGGCTACATGGTGATTTCCATTGTTATTCTGCCCCATCCCCCCCTGCCCCGCCATCTTGGAAGGCTACACGGTGATTTCCATTGTTGGAACAAACATCCGGCTGACGGAAGATGGGCAGCAACAGCGACTGCCATAATCACAGCTGTTGTTTGCGGACAGTGTCTACAAGCAGGACGTCCTCTGCCAGCAGTGAAGGACCTGAGACACAGCTCCACACTGTCACCCTCAGCAGGTTGTGCGCTCCATTAGACCTTTGAGGGCATCGATTCGGAAAAGAATTTCAGGACGGGGCAATGTATAAGGCAGAGCTGGAGTGTAATAGATCTACTAAAGGAAATGTAGCCGGAGAATAAGTGGGCACCCAAGAGGGATGCGCTTCTCCAAGAAGAGCCACGTTGAGTGTAGGTGCCAGCTCAGCACCTACCGTCTCAGCAGAAGCCATATAGACTTCTGGTGGCTCTCAAGTCATCTCAAAAGATTGCTGGGGAGGCACTCACCCCTCCCTCCCATTCCCTTCTGAGACATGAGACTACAGGGTGGCTCCAGAGACCCCTTGGGTGAAACTGTAACCTGATAGGTGATTCCAGAGCCACTAGGGCTGCTCAAGGGACCTAGGACATGTCCTCCCCATTTCTGGTGAGAGTCCGCCTAGACAGCAGCAGGCTTCTAGCTGGGGGGAAGAAAGGCCTTAGTTGCGAACTGTGCTGGAGTCCTTGCCTCTCTGCTGGCAGGCCACTTCTGATTCTGGGGTGAGGTCCTTTATCTGTTGTTGGCCCCTGCTGTGATCTGGCCAGGAAATGTCCCTACCAGAGGTGCTCATGGCTTAGCTGCCAGCCTTGGGAAAGAGACTGGATCCTGAAGTCCCTGTCCACATCTACGGACCAATAATCTGACTGATCTATGATCTGACGACATTGTTAATACATAGGACATCGGAAGGTAGGGCCGGCTGGAGGAAGTAGGTCACTGGTGGGAGGTGGCTTCGGCTTCCAGGCCTGTCCTCTGTTTCAGCTTCCCAATGACCCCACAAGCTCTGCACAGTATTATCTCCCCTGGGATCTGCTGCCTCACCTCGGTCCAAAGCTGACCTTAGACCGAAACCTCTGAAAACCTGGGTCAAAATAAACCTTTCTTCCATCAAGTTGCTTGCCTTGAACATTTTGTCACAGCATGGAAAATTCAAACATAAGCCCTTCAGTGTCAGAAGGATGCCATCACCCATATTTTGCAGATGTGCTAGAGATTGGGGGGTAAATAGCAGAGCTTGAAGCCCACATGTCTCTGAGGCTTCTGCCTTTACTCCCAGCCTCCTTGTTTCACAGACCGGCGTCTGCTGTCTTTCCCTGACCACACTGCTGTCCCTGGACGGTCTCTGATGACCACTGCATGCTCATCAAGGGATGATGACAACTGGCAGCTCACCAGGTGTGTTAGGCCCATTTAGCATTACCGCGTGATGTGTGCTCCTTGCCCTGCTCTTGGCTGCAGCACCCCACATTCCTCTTGTGGAGAAGGGACGGCAGGAAAGCTATCTTTATGTCTCCTGTCTCTCTAGGCTTCACTGCAATACAATCTGCTATATGGACTTTGGAGCCTCTTCCACACTTTGGGACCGTCCCGCAAAAAGCCATGCCAGAGGCAAAAGGGACTTAAGAAGTCACGTGATCAGAACCTTCATTTTACAGCTGGGGGCTTTCAGACTGGGAGGCGGGTCAGCAAGATGGACAGGTGGGATGGTGTACTAAGTGTGCTGTCATCTAGCCAACCTCTTGCTTAGGCCCGCGGCTTGCTTTCCCGCGTATGAGTTTGGCTAGTTGCCTACCTTTTGCTCTCCCACCCCTTCCCATGGGGCTGTCTCCACAGGCTCAGGATAAACAAACAGTACGGGAAACCAGAAGGTGTCGTTCCTAAATCCTACTCTCGCACCACCCTGCTCATTCCCCAGGGAGGGAGAACGGAGCTCCTCCGTGCTGGGTCTGACATGGGGTGCTGCAGGACCAGAGACAGCCACAAGGTGGCAGACTCTGCATATCCTTCTTGGGAGACCAGCTGCCACATCTCGGATTGGAGCCTCGAGGGTGGCTGGAACAAGCTCAGGAAAGGGAAGGGGAGGGGGGGGGTCCTTCCGCAGGTACCACCTTCACAGCATGTCAAGGGAAGTTTGGAAGCAGTAGTGAATCTGGGGGAGTAAGCCACTGGCTCTCAAAGGGCCCCTTCACGCGATGCTTCCCAGTTTATCTTTCTTCAGAGGCCAGGGAAAGTTCAGAGGTGCCAGGCTGCCTTGGGCCAGGAGAGAGCAGCAGAGTGGGATGGAGGCCCCAGGGAGCAGGGCAGAAGGACCTGAGCACACCAGGCAGACAGAGGCAGCCAGTGGCTCCTGAAGAGGGCGTCTGCCAGGTCTATCTCCTCATGCACCTCAGGCAGGAGGACGACACAGTGTGAAGTCAGGAGGGAAGGGACTCCTTAGTCCCTAAGCTGTTCCCTAACCCTGGGACACCACCATCCAGATTGTCCTGCCTCTGGGATTAAAGGTGTGCGCACTCGGCCCAGCCCTATTAACTAATCTGTGAGACCGGCCCCACTATGGAGCCCTGATGTTTGTTGTTGCTCTGTTTCTTAAAGCTGGCTGGACTATCCATTTTCTTATTGTTGCACATCAAGTGTCCTGCTTATATTTTGGGTACAAGTCTTTTATGAAATGTGTGCTTTACAAAATTCCTCTATGCACTTTTCTTTTTCTTAACAGAGTCCTTTTATTTTTATTTTACTAATTGTTTGTGTGTGTGTGTTTGTATGAGTGTGTATATGAACATGTATGTTCAAGAATGCCCATGGAAGTCAGGAGATGGCATTGGATGCCTTGGAACTGGAATTACAGGCATTTGTGAGCAACCCAAAGTGGCTGCTGACATCCAAGCTCTCGTCCCAGGACCGAGCAGGAAGTGCGTTTAAATGCGGGAGACATCTCTCAAGGCCAAAAGTATCTTCAAAAAATCTTAATAAAGTGCAATTTACTGGTTTTATTCTTTCATTCAGACATCCAAACAAAAGACACCCCGCAGTTGCTGCTCTGTGTGTGTGTGTGTGTATGTGTGTATGTGTGTATGTGTGTATGTGTGTGTGGGGGGCACTGTTTCTGGAAACAGAATGCCAGGGGAAACGCTGCCACCCAGGCCAGGCATGTGTCCAGGAGGTGTGGTGGAATGTCAACCAGAAGTGGGCCTTACGTAAGGCCTTTTCTGTTTTCTAGATAAGATCTTTTTAAGTTAAAAGTCTTTATTTTTGATTATGTATAGTCATGTGTCTATGTGTGCCCACAGAAGCCAGAAGTGTGAGATCCCCTGGAGCCTGAGTTACAAGTTGGGTTTTGAAAGGCCTAGGTGGGGACTGGGAAGCAAGCCCCATTGGCTGCAAGAGCAGCGAGTGCTCTTAACGGCTGAGCTGTCTCTCCAGCACCAAGAGTATGGAGTTTTAGATATCTTCGGAAGCCTAGTGTAGACATATAGACAGTTCCCAGTCCCTCCTGTCCACTTCCACAGCGGCCGGTCCAGGGCTGCACTTCCCCCTCTGGCTCTCCCTTAACTCAAGGGCATATCCTCCAGGCCCGGTTCTGAGGTTCTGCCTCTTCCAGCTGCAACCCCCCCCCCCCCCACAGGCCACCAGGTCATCTGGAGCTGTCACATCTTGGTTCTCTCCGCTAGGCTTCAAGACTCACAGACTCTGTGTTTTATGACCTTGTCACTTTGGAGCTGTGCTGGTCAGGTATTTTGTAGAATGTCCCTCGGCTGGTATTTGTGTGACAGTTCTCTCAGGCTTCTACTGGCACTGTCTGACACTTTAAAAAAAATGTGTGTGCCCATGTGTGTGTGTGTATGTGTTTATACCACAGCATGTATGTGAAGGGCTGAGGTGATCTGCAGGAGGTGAGTGTGTGTGTATGTGCATGTGTGCATGTGTGTGAATACCACAGCATGTATGTGAAGGGCTGAGGTGATCTGCAGGAGGTGAGTGTGTGTGTGTGTGTGCGTGTGTGCATGTGTGTGTATACCACAGCATGCATGTGAAGGGCTGAGCTGATCTGCAGGAGGAGATCCTCTCTCTCTACTATGTGGGTCCTTGGATCTAAATCAAGTTGTCATAAGGTGCTGTGGCAGAGCCTTTACCCACTGAGCCATATTGCCTGCCTCTGACATCTTACTTTTATTTATTATTTTATTTTTTACTTTTTGTATGAGTGTTTTGCCTGAATGTATGAACATTCATTGCATGCATGTGTGTTGTCCTTGGAGATCAAAAGAAGGCATTAGATTCCCTTGACTAGAGTTACAGATTGTTGTGAGCTGCCGTGTGAGTAGTGGGGACCAAACCCGTGTCCTCTTTAAGAGCTGCAAGTTCTCTTAACCTCTGGGACATCTCTCCTGCTTCCTGGTATCTTTTTTAAAAAAAGCTTCATTTCAGATCTCTGACATGGGATCTTGGTGTCCTTCAACCCAAAGACTTGATGGCCCCTGGATGGCAGACATGGACGCCCCACTCACACTGTCCTGCCCTCTGACCTGGCCAGGCTGAGTCTGAGGTGGGCACAGGAGGTGCCGATCAGAAATTCTGCCACCTTGTTGCATGGTTAATGAGAGACTAAGCGTGACCTGCAGAGATAAGCAGTCCCGCTGGATTCTGCACCACAGATAATGAGGACATGAGAGTGGGTGCAGCTGGTGTTGTAGGCATTTGTCACTTATGCGGCCGTGTGGGAGGCTGTCCACTCGTGCCCAAGCATCTCCTGAATCTTCTCTAGGACAACAGATGTCAATACTCCTGGGTCCTGGTGGACTGATGGCTGGCTACCCCTTGCCAAGCACTCCTCCCAGGCCATGCCCCTCCTGCTCATGGCAACCCCTTTCTCCTCCTCCTCCTCCTCCTCCTCCTCCTCCTCCTCCTCCTCCTCCTCTCTCCCCTCCCCCTCCTCCTCAGGTGGGCGGCAGAACCAAGGCTCACATGGTTGGACCGATTTTCTCCTGCTACCATGGTGGTGGGTGCACTGGCTTGGCTGTCAGAGTGCAGGTTTGAAGGGGTGTGCACCCAAGTGAGCTTACAGCCACAAGCCAGCAAAGGCAGTTCATTCTCCCAGACCATGGGAGCCTTTCCTGGGTACCCTGACTTGGCTTGTGCTTCTGTCCTGACCTTTTCTTGAGGAGAAGCTGTGGCTGGTCCTGCTGGGGAACCGGCTTCAGGTGTTCCTGGGGATTCGTGGCTGGGGAGTTTACCTGTTGGCTCAAGAAGGCATTTTGTAAGTTAGCCTAAGTCCATGGTATAATGCACTCGATGTAACTCCTGTCCTCTGTTCCCCAGCATTGGGTCTGGAGCTGGGGACATCAGGCTGGAGGGTAAGTGTCCTCCCACGGAGCTGCACCCTCAACCTTTGATGTAGTTGTTTAAAACACTTTTTCTCTTCTAAATATTTATTTATATGTATGTGAATTTGGAGACCAGAAGAGGATGTTGGGTCCCTTGGAGCTGGAATTACAGGCAAGTGTGAGTCACTCAGTTTGGGTACCGGGAACCTAACTCTGGTCCTTTGAAAGAGAAGGAAGTGCTCTTAACCACTAAGTCAAGTCTCCAGACTTTTTTTTTTTTTGGTCATTCTTAAGGTGGAAAACCTATTATAGAAGTCATTTTACATGATGTATATGACAAAAAGTAAGTCTAGACATAGTTATGACCAGAGTTTTGTTCATCAAAACACCGCCTTGGGATGGAGACATTATTAGTAATGTCTGGTTTATTCTCTGTGCCCCCAGTTCCCCAAATGAAGCACATATTACTTTTTTTTCAGGTAGAAAGAGGAGACTACAGTGTCATCCAGCAATTCTTGGGAAGCCCTTCCTGAGTATTCCTCTCCTTGTCCCTAAGAGCCTCTTACAGGGTCACAGAGTACTTCCAGAGTGTTCACCTCTGCTATAGTGGCCCTGGAATACTTGTATGTCTCCAACGACCCTGGAGAATGAGGCTGGAGGAGCAGGGACTCTGAGTCTCCTGGAACACCCCATGAGTCCTCCAGAACACCCCCGAGCCTCCAGGACACCCTCGAGCCTCCAGGACACCCCGCAAGTCTCCCAGGACGCATTGTGATTCTTCCAGAATACCCTGCGAGCCTCCCTGAACACATGGGCACATCAGCCAAGCTGTTCCCATTGGCTTCCTGCCACTCAAAGGCACTGTGGAACACTCATCACCTCCCGTGCACCTCAATCTACCTAGGAGACTACGGGGTGGCTAGAAAACTACCCACAGCTGTGTGACATCGGCTTCCCTGCGGCAAGGAATCTGTCTCTCTGTTGTCAGCATCTGGCCTCTTTCTTTCAGTGACAGCACCTGGGAGGCAGGAGGCACATGGATCTGAGCACCTTGGCTGTGCTGACTTTCACTGTCTATGTCACTGACAAGCCATGGGATTCTGCCAGCTTGTCTGAACACTTCTCCAGGTTATATTGCATGACTCTCATCTACTGTCCAGAGCCAAACCCCCTTGGGCACCTGCTGAAGGCCTCGCTCCTCCAGAACTCACTAGGAACAGTTTTGGACCCAGAGTCCCAACAGAAGCCAGGGTCGCTGTGGACATATATGGAAACCAATTACGTTCTCATCTCCCCTAACTTCTCCCTGATATTAATCAATGACATCAACAATCCCTGTGACTTTGTTAACAAAAAAAAAAAATCATTCACATTGTCATATCATCATGGCTGGTGCAGAGATACTGAAATACTGTGTTCATTGCAACTCTGAAATCATGGTAAATGCTGACAATACTTAATTGACAATCATACATATCTACAAAAGAATATGCATATTTTATTACAAAGCTTTCTCTTAAAATTATTATTTTTTTAAAGATTTATTTATTTATTTTGTTTACAGTATTCTGTCTGTATTGTGCCTGCAGGCCAGAAGAGGGCACCAGATTTCATTACAGATGGTTGTGAGCCACCATGTGGTTGCTGGGAATTGAACTCAGGGCCTCTGGAAGAATAAGCAGTGCTCTTAACCGCTGAGCCATCTCTCCAGCCCTTAAAATTATTTTGCTAGCTACACTTGAGACTGTTTAATTTTCTTTACTTTCTCATGTATCTAATTTTAATGAACTGTTTTTATTTTACTGTCATATGGTCACTGGTAACATATGAATTTATTGTTTTTGAAATCGTTATTTATCTACTTACTTATTGCTCTCTCTCTCTCTCTCTGTGTGTGTGTGTGTGTGTGTGAGAGAGAGAGAGAGAGAGAGAGAGAGAGAGAGAGAGAGAGAACAACTTCTGGGCATTAGTTTTCTTCTCACACTATGTGGGTTCTAGGAATCAAAAATCATTCCCCATACTATCCCCCATTGGTTCTCATGCCACATATACGCACAACATGTGTATTTAAATCTAGGTTGCACATATAAGAAACACATGCAGTGTTTATCTTCCCAAGTCTCCCTAACTGAGCGATTGTCTCTAGCTCCATCCATCTGCGTACAAAGGTGACGATTTCATTCTTCTTGATGGCGACTAGAACTCCACGGTACGTATCACATTTTGTCCTCTCTTCTGCTGATGGAAGCCTGCCCTGGTTGCTGTGAGCATGCAGCCTGCTCTGGCTGCTGTGAGCAGGCTGCCTGCCTTGCCTGCTGTGAGCACGCAGCCTGCCCTGGCTGCTGTGAGCACGCAGCCTGCCCTGGTTGCTGTGAGCATGCAGCCTGCCCTGGCTGCTGTGAGCATGCAGCCTGCCCTGGCTGTTGTGAGCACACGGCAGTGAGAAGGACCGTGCACACACTTCTGCCGTGTGCCTTGATTCCTTCAGCTACATAGCAAGGAGCGGCATAGCTGGGTAGTATTGTTCTAGCTTCTGTTATTGAGGAACCATAATAATGATTTCCATAATACAGGGAAAAAATTCTTTTTGTGTGGTCCAGGCTGGTCATAAACTCACACTCTGCTTACCTTTGCCTCCCAAGTGCTGTGCCTGCAGGGGTGTGCCACCATAGCCAATAGTAATGTGCCCGTCAGTGCTTGGCTGGGTGGCCTTGGGCAAATACCTTTTCTGCCTCTCAGTTCCATTGTTTTTTTTTTTTTTTTTTTTTTTTTTGGTTTTTCGAGACAGGGTTTCTCTGTGGCTTTGGAGCCTGTCCTGGAACTGGCTCTGTAGACCAGGCTGGTCTCGAACTCACAGAGATCCGCCTGCCTCTGCCTCCCGAGTGCTGGGATTAAAGGCGTGCGCCACCATCGCCCGGCCCATTGTTCTTAAAGTGAGGGTTGAGCCTGGGAGACACTCTATCAGGGTGCTGTGACACTGTGACCTTCTCACTCCCACCCTGCCATACCCAAGGGCTGCATGGGGGCAAACAGGAAGCTGAGATGAGATTTAGCAGGTTATTTTAGCCTTCATGGAATCACAGAGACTTTCTAGGAATTTGTCTGGGAAATATGCAAAACTCATCTACAGATATGTCTTCAGTGAAGAACCAGAAACTACCTAAACATCCAAGAACAGATCGACTAAACTGTCTAAAGTATATTCACATGATACAACAGTGTTAGCTGGAAATGACACCACAGAATTATGCTACAAAAAAAATCAATCATTTAAACAGTTAAAAACACAAGGCCATGGGGCTGGTGAGATGGCTCATTGGTTAAGAGCACTGACTGCTCCTCCAGAGGACCCAGGTTCAATTCCCGGCACCCACATGGCAGCTCGCAGCTGTCTGTAACTCCATTTCAAGAGAATTTGACATTGTTATACCAATGCACATGAAATAAAGTTAAATAAAGTTAAAAAAAATCATACTATATTTAAAAAAATAAAAAAACCCACAAGGCCAACCACGACACTTGAAGACCAACATGATGTAGCTAAGTAGTAGGATGCTTGGCCAGCGTGCTTGGGATTCTGATCTCAGTCCTGGTACCACAAGTCCTAAATCAACTAATCTCTCTCCCCTCCCCAAACACACACACACACCTCCATCAAAATGATGAAAAACACACTCATGGTGTATGTGCAGAGAAAGCATGCAAGATGTCGTAAGCCAGCTTGTTAAGACTGGTTCTCCCTAAGTGCCGAGATAAAAGTTTTCTTCATGTTTTCTAAAACTTATAGAGCTAATATACAGCTGTGTGTCGCCCTGAAATAAGACAAAGAGCAGGCAGGCATGGCAGCACATGCCATTCATTCCAGGACTCGGAGGCAGAGGCAGAGGCAGGCGGATCTCTGAGTTCAAGGCCAGCCTTGTCTACACAGAGAGATGCTGCCTCAAAGAGAGAGAGAGAGAGGGAGGGAGGGAGGGAGGGAGAGAGAGGGAGAGAATGGATGTCAGATGAAATCTCCACAATATCTTAGATGAAGCAACAATCATTGTTTGGAGTCATCTCCCGCTGGTCAGGTGGCCTGAGGCCCTGGAGCAGGAGACACTGAACTCCTGACCTTGTGTTCCTGTCACTCAGATGAGCACTGGTTTCTTGAGCCAGGTCCAGGGCACAAAGGCCTGAAGTCTGAAACCCTCACTGCCCCTGTCTCCTAGTAGCCCCAGCCTTGTACATGATAGCTCCCACCTGCATGTCCTGATGTCCCCCACAGCACACCTGCAGACTGGTGGCCTCCCACATGCATGTCCTGATGACCCCCACAGCACACCTGCAGATTGGTGGCCTCCCACCTGCATGTCCTGATGTCCCCCACAGCACACCTGCAGATTGGTGGCCTCCCACCTGCATGTCCTGATGTCCCCCACAGCATACCTGCGGATTGGTGGTCTCCCACCTGAACGTCCTGATGTCCCCCACAGCACACCTGCAGATTGGTGGCCTCCCACCTGCATGTCCTGATGACCCCCACAGCACACCTGCAGATTGGCGGCCTCCCACCTGCATGTCCTGATGACCCCCACAGCACACCTGCAGATTGGTGGCCTCCTCAGCCCACCAGACTTCGAACTCTTTCTGCAGCTTCACTTTGGCTTTGTCCATGAGCAGCTGCAGGTGCTCAATCTCCACCTTCAAGGCTTTCAGGCGCATGAATGTTGTTTTGTACCTACAGAGGGATCGGAGAAGCTGCAGGACGCTGATGGTCTGAAGTCACCAGCATGGGGGTGCTAGAAATGAAGGTTTATGCCTTAGAAGCCCGGCAGAGCTGCCTTGGTGCTAGGAATGGGTACTCAAGAGAAATCTGCCAAGGCTAGAACATGGCACCAGGTGTTGAGTCCATCAGGGAGATCAGGGTGGGTCATCTTTTGTTCAGAAGGCACTTGGGGATTTTCTCCAATAAGGAGAACTCCTTTTCATTGAACATGTACTCAGGACAGGTGTGACAGTTGGTCCCTTCTGTCATCTTGGCTAGGTTCTGAGTCACCTAGGAGGCCTGTGTTTCCCGAGAGCTTTAACTGAGCAGGGCTGATGTACCCTGAGCACAGGCAGCACCAGCACATGGACTTGAAGTTTGGATGGAATAAAAGGATCAGGCAAGCTGAGCACTGACATCCATCTTTGCTCTCCGACTATGGAGTGGTGTGGCATGTCTTCCTTGCCAGGATGGATGGCATCCTTAGGCCGTTAGCAGAAACAAACTCCTCTTTCCCTGCAGTTGCTTTTCCACGGCAGGGGCAGAAGCACTGGCACACTGAGGGGCAGATGGACAACTGAGGAGAATGCCAATGGCACAGTGTGGAAGACAGCACATGGGTGCAGGTAACACTTGAGCCTTTGCTGGGAAGCTGCAAGGGAGTGAGGTGCTGGGGTTGTCTTTGCTCAGAAGAGTGTGTGTCTACGTGTGTGTGCATGTTTGCCGTGTGTGTGTGCATGTTTGTCTGTGTGTGTACATGCATGCCTATGTGTGTTTGTGTGTGTGTGTGCACGCATGTTTGCCTGTGTGCATGTGTGCGCTTGTGTGCCTGTGTTGTATGTGTGCATGTATGCCTGTGTGTGTGCATGTGTGCGTTTATGTGTGTGTGCATGTGTGTGTATTTGTGTGTGCATGTGTATGTGTGTGTGCACGTGTGTACTTGTGCGCCTGTGTTGTATGTGTGCATGTATGCCTGTGTGTGTGCATGTGTGCATGTGTGTATTATGTGCATGTGTGTGTTTGTGTGTGCATGTGTATGTGTGTGTGCATGTGTGTGTGTGTGCATGTGTGTGGGCCTGCATTTGCATGTGCTGGGGGACTCCTACACCGATGCCATCAGTAGCTGCGGGCAGGAAGGTGACTTGTTCAGGACTTGTTCAGATCCCAGCCATGCCATGGAGGATAAAGGAACGAAGGAGCCTAACCAGGGAAATCTACATCTCCTCATCCTGTAAGTAAAATCACTTTGGGCCCCTCAGCATCTGGGTGAAGGCCGGAGGTTCCCAAGACCCTGGGTAAACTTTGGTAAAGCTGTGGAGTAAAGCCCACCATGGGCCTGCTTCATGGTTTCCCTAGAGCAGTGGTTCTCAACCTTCCTGACGCTGTGACCCTTTAATACAGTTCCTCATGCTGTGTTGTTGCTAATGTAAATGACTAGAACACAGGCTCTCTGATCTGTGATCCCTGTGGCGTCACAGCCGACAGGATGAGAAGCGTTTGGATGGAGCGCTTCCTCATTCAGCATCCTCCCTACCCTGGCCCAGGCCTTGCTTAGGCTACTCCTCACCCCTCCTGCATTTGAGGTTCCAGGCTGGACCCATTTCCTAAGGGGAAGCTGGAGGGAGGTCCTGGGGAGTTGGGGTCAGGATGGGTGTGGCAACAAACACACAGAAACGACCGGCAGCTCACCTGGTCTTTTCCTCTTCCAGCTGTGATCGCAGTTTCTCTTCCTGGAGGTCAGGTATGGAGGGTGTGACCATATTCTCTGAGATTCCTGGAGGAGGAAGACGCCAGTGAGTTATGGCAACAAAGAAAGTAGGAAACATGTGGTGGGACCAATAACAGTTCAAGGGCATCCAAAGACGAAGGGGTCCTGGGAGTTCCTTCAGGGGCCTCTGGGTGGCAGCCTCGGCTTGGCTTCAGAACCACCTTCTCATGTCCTCCCACACCCGATAGCTGTCACTGGAGGGGATTGTCCCACCTCCCCTTTTCTTCCCTGCACTCATGGCTTCTGGGGTCTCCAGGGAAGAGGCAACCGCACGTCCGCATTGGAGAAAGAGCCCTTTCCAGATGGAGAAGAGCGTGGCTCTGACTGGCTCCCCGTGCCTGCTCCCGCTGACTGTTCTCTGTCTCCATAGAAGGTCGAGGTTTTCAGGCTCATCACTGGAGATGATAAGAGTTTGTATCCTCTGTGACCAGAGACAGAGCCAGTGTCCAGGCCTGGGGTAGCCTCAGCCCTTCAGTGTGACTGGCTGGTGGCTGTGACCTGCCTAGATGCTGACTCCTCTGTGTGGGTACCTGGCTGTAGCTGGAGAGCCCCAGGTACCCTCCCAGCTCATCTGCTGAACCTCTGGTGGGTGAGGGCTCTCTGCTACTAGGCAGTGCTTCTTAGTCAAGGCAGAGATACTGCAAAGCACAGCCAAGTGAAGCTCTCTCCTGTCTCCCTCTCCCTCCCCGGCTCCATCCCTGCCCTCCAGCTCATGACCCCCACCCCCGCCACCTCCCTCCCCACAGAGTAAAGGTGCCAAACCTTCCCCCAAGAATAAAGGCCCTCCTTGCCACAGAATGAAGATCTCTCCCTCTCCCAATCCTGCTCTATCACCTCATCCTCAAACCCTGTCTTCCAGTCCATTCGATCCCTGAACAAGATCAGACTTAATCCTGACGGCTGTTATTTGAGGTATCATCACCCCTGCGTTACTGATGAGACTTAAGGAGGTGAATCTGTCAAGTCCTGTGGCTAACTTCCAGATCCTGGGTGCGGATCCCCATTTGGGTGGGTGCCAGGGTCCTGGGTTCAAATCTCCTTCTAGAACATTTTATTCAATTATTATCATTGTTATTATTATTATCATTGTTATTATTATTATGTGTGGGAAGTACATATGTGTCATGGCATACATATAGAGGTGAGGAAACTTTATGGAGTGAATTCTGTCCCTCTACTTTAAACCATGTTTCAGGGATTAAAGTGAGGCTTGTGTATCAAATGCCATCTCCGTCAACCCAACGTTTCTGGGAGACCATTTGCTTTCTGTTGCAGTGGCTGGCAGCTGCATAGGAAGACATGTTTCATGGGGCCCAGCTATTTCCACCGATTTTGTTCCCACTCATGTCCCCTTTCATCTCCGCATGGGCTTGCTGGAGCAGCATAGGATGACGTTTCTATTCTGAGGGTCCTTTAAAGACTCAACAACACCACACACGAGTCTGGAGTCTCATTCACAGGCTGACCCCCCATTTCCTCATGTGGAGGTTCAGAGACCTTGTTACCGCCTAATTATCTCAGAGACCTGGGCTAACATCCCATCTAGGGCGAGAGGTGCAGAGAGGAAAGGGCTCCTTCCAGCTGTTAAATATACAATTCAGGCCAGGGAGATGGCTCTGTGGGTAGTTCACTTGCCAAGACGGCAAAAGGACTCGAGTTTGACTCCCCCATAAGCATGGAAAGCTAGCACCATAGTGGGCATCCTGGGGTAAGATGGAAACCGAAGGCAGAGTCGCTGGAGGCTCACTGTCCAACCAGCCTGGCATCCACCGCAGCGAATGACGAAAAGAGGGGCCTTGTCTCAAACAAGGTAGAAGGCCAGGAAGCTCAAGTTGGCCTGTAACCTCCACCCTCATGTGTGTGGCACGGCATGCACCTACCCACATTTGCACCTGCACACATAGCATGTGTGCGCATGCGCGCGCACGCACATACACAGACAGAGAGAGAGAGAGAGAGAGAGAGAGAGAGAGAGAGAATGTTCTCAGTTGGACATGGTGGCACACCCTTGTATTCCATCTTTTGGAGCCTGAGGCAGAAGGATTTAAGTTTGAGGTCATCCCAGGCCTCATTTTGAGATTCAAACCAGCTGGAGCTATAGGAGACCCTGGATCAAACAAACCCACCCTCCAGAAACCCCAAGTAATTCACAGTCTATTTCTTTAGCAGGTCAGTTACTAATGCTAGCCACTTATGGAATGCCCTCTCTCTGAAATGCTCTGCCACCTTCACTAGGCGCATGGCAGGCCCTCTATGCACCACCAAGTCCTTAGAATACAGGCATGGAAGGCAGTACCTACTCATAGCAGTTAGACTTCTTGTCCCTGGGCTCCATAAACAGCACAGGCCAAACAGCTAGGAAGGGACAAAGCTGAGATGTGAACCGAGGCAAATGTTTGTGCAGCTCTCTCCATCCTGGTCTGTGTGGCTCTCTGTTAAGACTGTGGTTAGTCAAAAGCCTTCTGTGCTCTTCACAAGTGGTGGCCCCAGTGTACCCTGCTCCAGCGGACTGACACTTGGGTCCCCACTTACGAGAACTCTGGCCCCCGTCTGTCTGCTGAGGTTTGCTCTCCTCTTTCCCTCCTCACAGCTTCATTGCTGCATGGACACGTATGCTGAGTGGTCACTAGTCTGTCTTTTATCTTTGCAAAACCAATTACCCTCTCTTCCCTGCACTAGGCAAGCAGGTGTCTTCTGTCATCAGCTGAAGATGACGCTCTCATCCTGCGGGGGCATTTTATAAGCCTTATGAGGCAGAATGCTGGTCTTCATTACCCATGATCCTCCCTGGCCTCCAGGTCACAGACACAGGGAGCTTGAGAGCTGGTGAGTGGGGCCCTTCTCTTTTCTGTGTCTCTCCCCGGAGCCCTGTATAGAGGCTGTGCACAGGACACATTGGATTCGTGTTTATTTGATGCCCGTCTTTGAAAAACGGCAGATGTGAAACACAGAAGGTGGTGTATTAACACCAAAGGACAGTGGGCCTTTAAATGGTCAGGGCACTTCCTTCCCTAAGAGTTCTGGGCCCATCTGTCTTGCGACCTGCTGACACAGAACTCTGCCTCATCTTCCTCTCTTAATGCCTTTGACCGAGGGCAGACCAAGGGCACAGAGGGACTGAGGACAGCCTGCTCTGGAGCGACAGCTGGGGTACAGGGGCCAGCAGAGAGGCTGCAGACGGAGGGTGACGGGAGGGCTCTGGTTTTTATGGGAAGCAGCATCCAGGACTGTGAGGGTGACACAGGACCTGAAGAGGACTCAGTCCCAGCATGCGTTCATGGCCCTCCTGCAGGAGGCAGGCTCCTGCCTTACTCCAGGGTGTGTGGTGGTTTCTGTGGGCGCACTGCAGGAGCTACAGGTCCAGGCGATCATTCGGAATGTGTCTGACACAGAATAGAAGGCTAACATCAGCTACTGCTGGTGCAGCCCTGGGGGCCAGGTCAGTGTGTGCCATGTCATCATCATCATCACCACAGCAGCTTCTGTTCCTCTTCTGAGTGGACCAAGGACCAGCATGACTAGGGGAAGTGTGCAATGCCACGGGGCTCCCTAGGATCTCTGGTTCTTCCTTCACTGGTTAACAAATGTTTCTAGACCTACATGCATACATACATACATACATACATACATACATACATACATACATACAGTGTGTGTTCCATGGTGTGCATGTGAAGCAGGTCGGGGGACAGTCTGTAGAGTCAGTTTTTTCACCTGATCAGATTTACACACAGCAAGTGCCATTACTTACAGAGATCTATCACTAGCCCCTCAAGAAATGTTCATTTAGCATTGGCAGTGGGCCTGCCCCATTCCAGAAGGGTTAATTTTAGTGCTGAATATGAACCTCAGTCAACAACAACAAAATTAGGTCTGCAGTATAATAGGTTGGAAGACAAAACTGGACAAAAATACGGAGTGTGTGGAGTGATGTCTTGGTTAGCTTCTTGGCGGAGGGGATAGTAGGGCAGAGATCCGCAGAAACTGGGGGACCGAGAAGCATGTGAAGGGCTCAGTGAGCCTACTTGGTGCCTATGAGGGGCAATGAGAAAGCCTGTGTGTTTGGAGGAGCGGGTAAGTCAAGGGACATCAGGAGCCGTGGTCAGTGAGGAAACCGAGCTAGAGTGCTTGGTCCCACAGGCGATGTAAGGACGCTGGCACTGAGACCCATGGGGAGCCGGGAGAATCACAGTGGGCTGGGTGGCTTGATTTAGTCCCTCACAGCGGATCTGAGACAAAGCTATTCTGCAGCAAGGAGCAGCTAATGTGGGGCGGTGCCAGGTTCTCTAAACTTGTTGAAAAGGTCTGGGAAAGAGGGCTGGGACCAGGGACCTCGGGTTACTGGGATGAAGGCACAGTGTCCCTGAGACACAAGCTACCCACATTATCCCAGATGGGCTTGAGGCCAAAAGTGATGTTTGTTTTGTAGACAGCATTGTGACCCACCAGGAGACAGGAGACAGCCCCTGTGAAGAGGAGCCTGGGCTGAGAAGTCAAGCAGAAGCAAGTACAACAGACGAGCAAGGACGGAGGGGGAATAAAAAAGACATTTGGGCTTGTAGGTCTTTGTTCCCACTGGGCCCTGGCATGGACAGAACCCCCAGCCACCTAAGAGGGTAGGGGTTTTCTTTCAAAGACAGGATTCTGGCTGGCACAGCAGCACAGGAGGGGTTATCCCTGAGTGACCTGTGAGGTCACAGTACTGAGAAGCCAGCTCCAAAGCAATACAAAAAAAGCAAGAAGAAAGGGTTCAGTTTTACCCTGGTGGCTCTCTGAATGTCACACAAGGAGGTAGACCTAGGCAGCCAAGCAACAAAATCAGGAAGCCAGAGGGTAGGGCACTGGATTCCTCCATTGCTGGGAGACCAGCCAAGACATGGCAGCTTCTGCCTGAGCTGGTCTACTGGGGAGGTGGCTAGCTGCCCTTTCCGCTTCCCCACAATCCCCAACACTCTACAGCTGCCGATGCCTGAACTGTACAGAACTAATTTCTCCAGTTCAGTGGTTCTCGACTGGGGTGCTCTTTGAAATCAATCAGGGAGCTTGTCAGCACCACAGCAGCTGGGCCCCCATCCAGACCTGCTGAGTTCAGAGTTGTCAGCATGTCCCCTGGAGATCCCCATGCCACCCCTTGTTAAGGAACCGGCTAAGGCTTTGGACTCTCACTGCAAGCGCCTATGCAGGAGTTTGGAGAATTGGTATGTCCTCACAGCCCCACCTCGCCCTGCAGACACCGAGGGTCACTGTAATGAAGGGGCTCGGGGACTTGCAGCAAGGAATACACACTCTCTGGGAAGCCAGAGCTGCCTGCAGTTGGCCTTCATTGGATGCTTGGTAGAAGCTGTGCAATGCTATCCCCTCGTGGCTGTAACCGCACCTCACAGAGTTCTTCACAATTCCTGTTCCAGATGGGACTTGGCCTGGAGGAGGGGGCCTTGGGCTGTGCTGCTGGTAAGCAGAGCTACGATGGGAACCCATCTCTGCCTAGTTTCAAAGCTGGAGGTGGAGGCAGTTCCAGCGGCGAAGGGAGCCACAGGCAGCTCACTGAAGTCCGTACTGACTCACCCTAATGGGTGAAGGTGGTGCTCTTTCCCACGAATGACTTTCTGTAGCAGGGCCAAAATGAAGCCCGAGTTTCGCCGCAGGTATTGGCTTGTGAAGACTGCCCTTTACTGCCCAAACACAACTTGTGCTGAGTCCCCACTGGGCATGGACAACTTACCCACTGGCTATGAGCAGGAGCCTGCCACAACCCAGGCCATTTCATGGGACTCCTGGGAGCAACAGGGACTCAGGCAGGCAACACCAACAATCCCAACCATGTTGTGAAGTTGAGAGAGACCCTCTGGGCTTCCACAGAACAGAATCTGTGAGGCTTAACTTAGTTGTCTCTTGGAAAGGGCTCAACAGAGGAGGAGTCAGTGGGCTCTGCTGCTCTCCTATACCAGACTGGGTATTTGGGCAGCGAGGCATTTCCTTAGCTACCCAGCACATTCTTTCAACACCCACTCTGTGCCTTCTTGGACTAAACTGCCTCATAGAGCCACAGATCACTCAGCCTCATCTTGTTTGTGGCGTCAAAGTGTCTCCATTTACGGAGATGGATAGTGCCAGCTGCTCAATCACCACGGTGGTCAGCGAGCGTCCTGCTTCCCAATCAGACCATTGCCTGGGCAATGACTCACATTTATTGTCAACTGGAGTCATCAGACTGACGGTGCACTGTGCCATTATCCATCTCGGTATTGGCTTGTGGAGTACCTTAGCTGCACTCGGCATGCCTGGACCTCAGCTGTGCTGAAGAAGCCTGTGGACACACGCTCGACAGTTCCTGGGACCCATTCCCTGCACACACTGCCTGTCATCCCTCAGGGAGAATAGATGTCTCTGAGGGGAGAGAGGCGACACTTTAATACAAGCGCAAATGTCTATCTCGGGGAAAAATCACAGGCCAGTCAGCCCCTTCTACTCTTCTATGTGAATAATCTTTCTCTCTTCTACCCTGGGCTGTTGCCCCAAATCACATGCCTGGGATGCACTCTTCCTGTTCCTCATCACGTTCCCTAAGGAGGACGCGGGCTACAGAGGGCGGGCAGTGTGCATGTGGTCAATCAGCAACGTGAGGGAGACCCTTGGAATACTCCATACTCACACTTGCTTGAGCTTGACTTCGCGGTCATGCCCGCCCAACTGGGAGCTCTCTCCCGCTCACATCGAGCGGTTCACAGACCTTTCTGTACTTCCCACGATTCTCTAATCTGCCCATGATCCTCTGTCTGCACATCTCTTCACAATTCTTCATGTCTCCAAGATCCTTTTCACAAAGCACCTCATATTTTATACTTATTTATTTGGTTTTTCGAGACAGGGTTTCCCTGTGTAATAGTCCTAGCTGTCCTAAAATTAGCTCTTGTAGACCAGGTTGGCCTCGAACTCACAGGGATTCACCTGCCTCTGCCTCCCGAGTGCTGGGATTAAAGGCGTGCGCCACCACTGCCTGGCCAGCACCTCATATTTTATAATCCTCCCTCCAGGTGCTGGAGAGACAGCTCAGTGGTTGAGAGCACACTCTGCTCTCCCAGATGACCTGAGTTCAGTTCTGAGCTCACCACTGCCTGTAACTCTAGACACCCTCTGCCTGGCCTCCCTGGAACTGCACTGATGTACACAAACCCTCACACAGACACAGATACATGCACATAACTAAAAATAACAAAAATAATCTTAAAAATACTCTCTCCTTTCCCTTCAGATTCACGAACCCATAGTGACCACATGGCTGCATCATAGCGGCTATCCAGAAGGAAATAAGTAAGAACTGGATCCCGAGAACCTGGTGGACCCAGGCAGCATGGCTGCTGTGTGTCAGGACATGCAAGTCTTTGGAGAGTGTGGCTGCCTATGCCACGGAGTGATCCAGGTCTTCTCTCATAACAAGATCTGAATGACACTGACATTGGCCATACTTGACTGGCTTTTCTGGGAAGTTTAAAGGTTTTTAGGATTGAGTTGGGAACTCTTATGAAGAGTTTCTTGTTACTTTGGTTGACTTGGCAATCATTTGTCACACACTAGAGCCACACATGAGCTCCAAGGTGGGTCACACTGCAGAACTGGGACCTCATCAAGGGGCAAGAGCTGGTTGAGCAGCCCAGATTCTCCTGTAACCTCAGGCAAGGGCCACAGCAGATGCCCTGGGGAGACGCTTTGAAAAGAAAGAACTAGACATTTTTCAAGTCAGACAGACAGTGATGGCGTACGCCTTTAATCCCAGCACTCTGGAGGGAGAGACAGGTGGATCTCTGTGAGTTCGAGGCCAGCCTGGTATACAAGAGCAAGTTCCAGGACAGGCTACACAGAGAAACCTTGTGTCAAAAAACCAAGAAGAAGGAGAAGAAGGAGAAGGAGGATGAGGATGACAACAACAGCAGCAACAACAACAATAACAACAACAAACACTTTCCTCCAGTTCACAACAACAACAACAATAACAACAACAGACACTTTCCTCCAGTTCACAACAACAGCAGACACTTTCCTCCGGTTCACAGGGAAGTGAACTGTGTAAGGAGGGAAGTGTGTAAGGAGATGTGCTCTCTTCTCCCAGCAGGTGGAAGCTTGGTGGGAACCCCATGGTCCAAGTGTGCCTGAGTGAGAAGTGAACACTAGAGGCTTGGGAGAGTTCAGTCACCACTATGCTGTTTCTGAACCCGGAGCTGGGAAGAGATGTACAGGGCGGCTCTGAGGCTGCAGCACACCTCTAGATTCTCTTGCACGCTCCAGGAGCCCAAGATCATTTTAGATAAGGACCCCGGGAGATTTTAGATAGGTGGAACCCCGGGAGAAGTGAAGGAGTAGGCCACTGCTGCCTGGAGCTTCGTGACAGCTCTGGGTCTATTCCATCCACGTCCCAAACTCACCTCTCTTGCCCCCTCCCTTTGGCCCTGGGGAACTGGTTTGTGGAAAGGTGGCCTTCCTTGGCCTGGTATCCTGCAAGGTCAATGGTGACCATTAGTAGGCAACAGCGGGGAGGGAGAAGACAGAAGCCCAGACAGCCGAGGAGGAGGAGATGTCTCTGTCAGGACTCGACGGTCACATTCGAGCTCCAGCTGCGTCAGGTGGCCAAGGTTCCATGCCTCCCTCCCTGTCCTCACGTTCCAGTTACTGCTCAATCTTTGCAGCCCTTGGGCCTTGGGGTAACATCGCTTCCTGACTTGGTGTTTGTTGGTATCTCTGGGTCCTAGGTGACCTTGTGACTTTGCTACACTCACCCACACTTTGGGAATTAGCCTTCATTCAGTCTTCTTCACAATACCTAATATGAATATTGCTGTCTACTTCCTGCCAGGACCCCTGACCACATCGGGTACACTGTCCAAGTAAGTGCATTACCCTCAAGTCACAGATGCGCTGGTGGAGGAACTCCAGAAAACCCCAAAGAGGAAGAGTCAGGTCACAGCCATGGCACAGCAGTACCAGATAGGAGGTATCTGTGTCAACTGGCCTTCCTCCCAAACCCTCCTTGTGGAGATAGAGCCTTAACAGGTGGACCAAGGAAGGGTTTTAGAGTGGAGAAGTTGACCACAGACATAGCTGGCCTTAGGTGGACTTAAGAGAGAGATGTCTTATCTTTGAGAGAAATTCAAATTACTAGATCTGCAATTAAACATACAATGACCCACTTTAACTGGTTGTTTTTGTGATGAACAGTAACTGACCAATTGAATTGTGGGGTCACTCAGTTTCCAGTTGCGATATAGAAGAAAGACCTCCTGTAAGCATGAGAGAAAGAGAGAGAGAGAGAGAGAGGGAGAGGGAGAGGGAGAGGGAGAGGGAGAGGGAGAGGGAGAGGGAGAGAGAGAGAGAGAGAGAGAGAGAGAGAGAGAGAGAGAGAGAGAGAGAGATTCGTGTGTATATTCCTCTGCGCCATTCAACATGCTGGTCCTGCTAACTGCAGCTGTTAAGCCGACTAGAATGACCACATGCTTGTAGGAAAGAACAAGACCTGGTACATTCATGCTTTGACCATGACGTACCCACAGGAGGGACTCGAGATGAATTTGAATAGCACTGGGATTCTCATTTTATTATCAAGTGAACCATCACACGAGTCTGCAGAAACAGCGCTTTCTGTTTAAAGTTCTGAACCCTTGGAGTCTAATCTGTCATTGAGCTCTGGGGATTACCAGAAACCATTTCAACAAAGCTCAAAGCATGGTCTGTGCCACCTCTATGTTTGGAAACCTCTAAATAATTTAGCATGGCTATTTCCATTCTTACTTCTAATAAACCATCGCAGAGCTGGTGGGAGCTTTTTGCAGCCCCCACCATCCACGTCCTCCACCTCTCCCCAAGATGTCAGAAGTCGGTTGCATGCCACCAGCCTTCTCTTCCTGCTCAGTTTCTCACTGTCTATGTTTACTGTCCCTTAAGCACCATAGAGCAGTGGAAGGCCACACATGTGAATGGATGAGAAAGAAAAGATGTTGGGTGGGGAGGGAAGCAGGGCGGGTCTGGGAGGAGTGGGGAGAGGCAAAGTTCATTGTGCAAAATTCTCACAGATCTAATTTGTTTTTTAAGAAAGAGCAGGGCCGGGGAGATGGTTCAAGTGGGTAAAACAGACGCTATCAAAGTGTGAGGATCCGAGTTCAAGTCCACAGAACCACATAAAGCCAGGTTGTGGCAGCTTACAGTTTTAAACCCAGCACTCCTGTGGTGAGCTGGGAAGCTGAGACAGGGGGATCCCTGGAAGCTTATGAATGAGCTAGCCTAGCCTAGTGAACACATGGATGACCTAGCATAGTAGCTGCAACTGCATGGATGAGCTAGCCTGGTAACAGCATGAATGAGCTATACTGGTGAGTGCATGGATGGGCTAGCCTAGCCTAGTGAGCCATGGATGAGCTAGCCTGGTGTCTGCGTGAATGAGCTAGCCTAGTGAGTGTATAGATGGGCTAGCCTAGCCTAGTAAGTGCGTGGATGAGTTAGCTTGGTGAGTACATGACTTGGCTAGCCTAGTGACTGCATAGATAAGCTAGACTGGTGAATGCATGGATGGGCTAGCCTGGTGAGTGCATAAATGAGCTAGCCTGGTGACTGCAGTAACAAACAAGAGACCTCGTCTCGAACAAGATGGAAAGATGAGACCCAACACCCTAGGTTGTCCTCTGCCCTCCACACATGCTTGTGGCATGTACTGTAGCATGCATGTGTCTGCTCACACACACAGGCACACAATATACACAAGCATACAGATACACACATACAAAGACTGGAAAAAACACAAAGCAGTTTCTCATCCTAGAAAGAGGTTGTCCAGGTATCCTCTCCACAAAGGTGTGAGGACCTGCACACCCAGACATGTTCCCAGCATGACATGGATGCAAACACCCCGCTCTTCACTAGGGAGGGACATGGGAAGACTCGGGGTTACACAAAGGGCTACCTACCCTTTCTGTGCTTGACTTGAGGGCGTTTTCAATAAAGCCACAGGCAGAAGCCTTGTGAAATCTGTGCACTTCCTGCAAACAGCAGCAAACCAACTGCCTGAACTGCACTTGGGAACCATCCTGGGACCCTGAATTGGGCTTGGGAAACATCCCGGGACCCTGAACTGGGCTTGGGAACCATCCTGGGGCCCTGAACTTGGTTTGAGGACCAACCTGGAACCCTGAACAGGGCTTAGGGACCATGCTGGGATCCTGAACTGGGCTTGGGGACCATCCTGGGGCCCTGAACTGGGCTTGGGGACCATCCTGGGGCCCTGAACTGGGCTTGCGGACCACCCTGGAACCCTGAACTGGGCTTGGGGACCACCCTGAACCCCTGCTGCTTACATACAGTTTCTGCTCACTGTCATCGGCACTCCTGAGGAGGGCGCCTCCTCCCTTGGTCCTTCAGAGTCCACTGTAGACATGTGGTAAACACTTTGTCTCTACCTCAAGCACTGGATGTCTGGGGCTCCTGGTCTCCCACCCCCAATCACACTCAGGCCTGAGAGTATGTGTTCATGTTTGGTTCTGTATTTCTCTCAAATTGTGGTGCCCGGATGGTCTTAATGAAATGGGGCAAGCTGAAGCACAGGCTCTCTGAAGAACAGGGAGCCACCAGAGGTCACTGCAGGAGCTTTTTGAGGGAGCAAAGCTCTTGAAGGATGAGCTGGAGGAAGGGAGGGGACAGCCCACAGAGACCTTTAATTTACTTACGGTCCTATGAGGGATTTAGGGAGTCACCTTCAAGAGCATGCGCCAGGCTGGTGATGAGTCAAGGGTCCTTCTTGTTGCTGAGGCTGGCAGGACAGGGGTGGGGCAGAGGGAGAAAAACTCGGAAGAGTAGGATTTAAGGGGTCCCTGATGTCTGTAGGACCTGGCCGTGTCTTTGGATCTTCTCGTTGCTGTGAGTACTGGAGAAACAGGGGAGCGGCTTTCACAGGAGCTGGGTTGACGGTAAGTGTGTGGACTGGTGTGCGCCCCCTCTCTGAGAGGCTGCTTGTGCCCCAGTCTGTGGGTCTCCCAAGGGCCAAGTGGTTCTGATGGAGTCTGGTCATCACCGGCTCCCTGCACTGTGTCAGAGCCTCCAGTGATATCCCTAACAGGGTCATGTGGGTGGGTTCAGACAGTTCCCCAGGGCCTGAGCAAAGCTGGGGGAGAAAGGTGGCTCCGACAGGAGCCAAGAGGCTGGGGGTACAGGCAGGAGCCTTCCTGTCAAGAGTGGGCCTGATCTCCATACATGGTTGTCTTATCAAGACGTCCTTGCTGAGATGTGCTCCATGGCCCAACTGTTCTTGCTTGGGGAGGAGCAGACCCAACTCAGGGCATAGTTATTACAGTTATCCTTTCTACCATGCACACACCACACCATACACACACATACATACAAACATACACACATATACACACACACATATATACACACCACACACATACATACATACATACATACACACACACATAAAATACACACGCATATATTCACACCACACATACATACAACATACATACACACTTACACATATACACACGCATACACACACCACACACACACACACACATAAACGTTCAGCCTTAGTCTACTTCACACTCTCTTCTGTGGTTCCAGATCCAGGCAGCTCTTTAACACCCAGCGCTGTCCGAGGTCTCAGTGACGAGTGCCAGAGGCCATTCCTTTGCTTTGTCCCCGAAGCTGTGGTGGCTGTCCTCTCCTGACACTCTTCTCACCGTCTTTAGGGGTGTTTTGCACGCTTTAGGTTCTAACCTCAGTTCTTGTTAAGAGTTTGATCATGAGTGGAATGTGACCTAGACCTTTGTCAAGAGGAGAGGAGAGGCCTCGACAGGCAGATGCGTTCCCTGTGGAAGGCTCTCACGTTTATCCCCCTCCCTATGACTGTCAGAAAGCAGGGTACCTGGATCCTGTCATCCTGGCTGCTCATGTAAACACTTTCTGCAAGTTATGCTTTAATGTCAGATGTCTCGCTTTTATGGAAGGTTGATACAAGAATCATCTGGCTGAACAACACCAAGATGTCTTTTACAAATCTGCAGTTGAAGACATCATTCCCGTGTCACTAGGTGTCCTTCACATGACATCATTCCCGGTGTCACTAGGTGTCCTTCACATGACATCATTCTGGTGTCACTAGGTGTCCTTCACATGACATCATTCTGGTGTCACTAGGTGTCATTTACATGACATCATTCTGGTGTCACTAGGTGTCATTCACATGACATCATTCCCGGTGTTACTAGGTGTCCTTCACATGACATCATTCCCAGTGTCACTAGGTGTCCTTCACATGACATCATTCCCAGTGTCACTAGGTGTCCTTCACATGACATCATTCCCAGTGTCACTAGGTGTTCTTCACATGACATCATTCTGGTGTCACTTGGTGTTTTTTACATGAGGATCCACACAATAAATTCTGTCTTGTGCTTAGTTTCCAAGAAGAAATTCTATTTCTGCAGATAAATTACTTAGTGTGCTCCCTGCTGTCAGAAAATGAAAACTCAGGAATTCTGGGTGCTTCTTTTTTGCTCTGCGGCTAGACAAGAGAGAGCCAAATTTATTGCCTGTGTGTGTAATTTGCTCAGCTGCGAGGTCCAAAAGCACTTACTCCTTCCACTTCTTTTAAATGGACTTATTTTATTTTATGTTCAAATGTCTCATTGTACTTTTGGGAGATGTGTGGGTCTGGAAGCCGTCTGGGGATGCATTCGTTGGCCCATTGATCTGGCCTGTTTACGGCTGGGGACACGAAGCTGAATTCCTCCACACTCAGCTTTCAAGGAGTTCATGTTTTAATGTGGGAAATAGCTTGGATATTATTAGTCACTATAAAATGAGGCTGGGGAACTCAGAAACACGTAGGACTTAGGAAAACAAGACCCGGGAGAAGAGGCTGGGTGGGGGTGAGGGCAGAGGCCACAGAAGTCTGTCTGGAGGGGGTCAAGGCTGAGCTAGCTCTATGCATGCGAGGGAAAGGACGGGGGATGGAGATGTAGGCAGAACTGACTCTGACAGCTCAAAGCTGGCCGCTTCTCAGTACTCATCCACTTCTAGCTAGACTAGAGATTCTGGGAGGGCAGGCTTATCTCTGTGCCCCTGTACGGATACCAGGACGCCAGGCAAAGTCGCAGAGTAGTACAGTGTGGTAGCTGGCAGAGCTGGAATCAACCAGGCTATCAGGTTACGCATCTATAACCACTAACCACTTTGTGCCTTAGCCGTAATGTGGGGACCAGCCTTGTGAGGCCTGGGTTGGGGGTCAGAAAGGACAGAGCAGGCTTGCCTGAGCATGGGCATTGCTTCCCAGGTCCTGGGTGAAAACTAACCCTGCATTGACGTTTTTCCCACCACATTGCTTATGAAAGCTAGAGAATAAGGGTTTATCTCCTGGGGATTGTGTGAGCATTAAAGGAGAAAATACACAGAGAGACATGCTGTGAAACTCCTCAGAGACACAGGCTAGTTGTCTCTTCTGGTCCATCAGCCATTGTACCATTCCACGTAGTGAGGAGAATACAGATGCACCCACCCTCTCAACTCTCCAAGTAGTGCAGGTACTAAGATAATATCAAGGCGTTTGTTCCCAAGCTAGCATGCAGCACCCAGTTCTCCTCTAAGCCACGTCTGTTGCTGATGTTCTCACAAGTGGCCATTGACATGTCTCTTCAAGGCCACCCCTGGATCTCTCAGGCTGCCACATCCAGGGGACTCACAGGGCTCAATGCTGGTCCTGCCTCATGCCACAATCTCCATGAGTTTCCTTGTCCACATCCTTTGGGCAGGTACAACAGGAGAGCCCTAATGTGTGTTTGTTGCCGGAGAGGAGGAGATAGCTGGCCTCATGGGGTGCTTGTCTGTACATCAGTGCCGTGCTAGCAAAAGCAGCAACATGGTGGAAAGCCCTTGTTTAGATTTGCCCATTCCTCGTGTATTCTCCCACCGTGGCTGACTTTAGGCTGTCGTGTGGTGTCAATAAATTTGGACTTGAGGAAATGCAGAACAGCACACACTGTGCAGACCACGCCCTTCACATAGAGATTGGTGGCTGCAGATAACTCCAAACGCACAGATAATAATTAGCAAAGAATGAAATTTAAGGGTTTGTTGCTTTTGTTTTAAAATATAATGCATCTATAAACTTACATAATTTGATTCTCAACCTCGGCTGTGTTGAATAACAGCACCCCATATTTCCGACACATCACCAGCCAGTTCTTGTGATGTAGAATGAGCCAACTCCAGCACACCCCCAGATTTCCCTCATCAAGGCAATGATGTCTTCCAAATGGCGCCTCTCACATCACCACTGAAACTAGGTTCCTTGGGATATAGGGTTGCCTATGCGTGAAGTTCCTCGGACACTGATCTGTTTTGCATATAGGGATGTGTCCTTATGCAGGCTGTCCTGGTCAACCTTTCCTGATTAAATTGGTTCGGTTCCCAGGGTACTCCCAACCAGTAACCTCCACAGAAACGTAGGGACATGCAGAAAGACTAATGGTCAGGCCTAAAATGAAGGGTGAGGCAAAGGCAGGAGGAGTGCAAACTGAAGGTAGAGGAGCCAATGCTGCCTGGCTAGTCACTGCCTAATTCTTGCACTAGAAGCTCAAATGACAGGACAGGACAGGACAGGACAGGACAGGACAGGACAGCAGATCATGGACCATACCAACCTACAGAGGGCTATTCCAAAGTCCTAGCCTTTGACACATTGCGGGCTGCAGTGTGAGGGTGGAGGAAAAGCCTCCCATACAGAACAAGAACCCCATCTGCACTGGGGTCATGTGGGGCCACAGCTATTAGACAGTCGCCTCAGGCTCCTGGACAGCAACCTGGAGTCGAGTCCCTAAAGCGGCAGCTGGGGGATGTTAGCACCTCATCTCTAATTGGGATAACATGCTCTTAAACACATGGATCTTTCCGAAGCTGTTAAATAGACGTCTGCCCAAGTCCCTTCCGTGTGAAGTTTGCTGACGGCCGCCTCAGGACAGCTGGCCCTGCTGACCCTGACACCTGTGCAGGGCAGAAGGCCTCAGGGAGGCAGGCAGAGGAACTAAGCCTCCTGATTTCTGAGAACACACAGAATGGTCCCAGTGGGGAGGATCGACCTGGGAGGTTCTGTTCTGGGGAACAGAGAGAACGGAGCAGCCCTTTGCCTCAATGGTCATGCTATGAGCATGTTTTCCAGGTCCAAACGAAAAACCACTTCTGCACTGAGTGCCATTTCCACCTTTGCATTACTTCTAATGAGCCAGCAATGTGAAAGCTAGGGGAGGACCCTGTGTGAGGGGCAGGAGGGATGACTTCACGCCAGTGCCGTGCCCCAAGTGAGCCCAGCTCAGGAGGCATGACCCAGGTCAGCTGACGTATCTTTCTAAGAGGCCGTCCTTCCTCCCCTTGGCTCCCCGAGGCAGATGGCACAGGTCAATGTCAACTCTAGGTGTTCCAGTCCCTGGCAATGAAGTGCAGGAGTGTGGTCCTGCTGAGCCTGCAGTGGGCGGCTCAGAGCCAGGTAGATGGCCTGGGCATACGTGTGCTGACTGGGCATATGTGTGCTGACATTCCGACTCACCAGGTAAATGGCCTGGGCACACGTGTGCTGACATTCCGACTCACCAGGTAAATGGCCTGGGCACACGTGTGCTGACATTACGACTCACCAGGTAGATAGCCTGGGTACACGTGTGCTGACATTCCGACTCACCAGGTAGATGGCCTGGGCATACATGTGCTAACTGGGATCATGCTCTTGACATTTGTTTCCTGTGCTGCTTTTCTCCCATCAGCCCTGGGTCCTGGGCTTCCTTAATTGTGAGTCATGGCAGGACCCAGGCTATCACGAGTGTATGTGGGGGGAACTTGTTTGGAACATTAGTGGCCAAGTCCTGGCCAGCTGGAAAGAAAGTGAAGCATATTTCTAGAGCTATGTTCCGTCAGCTTTCTGGAATGACACTATCCTCCAGGTGAGGAACCTTTTCTGCATCTGTCTGGCACTGAGGGTGTAGCAGGCTTGGAATATGATCGTGTGTGTCTATTGTTGACATTCTCAATACCTTGAAGTGAGACAACCATTGTTGGAGGCTAGGTCAGAGGAATGCCCAGAGAGACCTGGGGCCGTCATCTTGTTCCATGTGAGAACAGGCAGGCCACTGACCACCCCACTACCCCCGTCTGGAGGATGCCCTGGCCCCTGTGATGATGGTGATGATGAAAAGCCTGGTGACCGCAGTATCACAGACACGGACGGGATGCTGTTCTGCCATGAGTCACTATGGTTAGGACTGATGAGTCCTGCCTCTGCCTCTGCCTCTGGAAGACTCGGGATAGCACTTTAGGAGCAGGGTTCAGGATGGGATGGGACGGGAAAGCCTGGGAGATAGGAAGCAGTTGGAAGGGCAGTTGTCAACGGCCAAGTGAAAACACGCAGGTTGGGGAGCCGGTTCTTGCAGAGCAGGTACACAGACTCCAATGGTGCCTTCCTGACTCCCAGTGTTGAGGTTTCTCTTTTATCTGGATTATCTTGGCCCACTCCCTCTCACTCCAAGGGCTCTGCAGTATACACCCCTGATGTGGAATATTCCCTCACATTGTTGAAGGTGTGTCACTCTGGATGAGTTAATAAAGAACTACAAGGCAGCAGGGACAGGTGGGACTTCTAGACAGAGAGAGCTCCTGGAAGAAGGAAGGCAGAGTCACCAGCCGGATGCAGAGGAAGCAGGAAGGGCAGTGCAGAGCTCTAAAGGTAACTGAGCCACATAGAAGAACGCAGATTTAAAATACGGATTAGTGTAAGTTATAAGAACTAGTTAGGAACAAGCCTAAGCTAAGGCGGAGCTTTCATAATAAGTAGTTAAGTCTCCATGCCATTATCTGTGAGCTAGCTGGTCCTGAAAAGAAAGTTTATCTACACATCCCCCTTTATCCTGAGGGCTCTGCAGTGTGCAACTCTCTTCACTCTGAGGGCAGCAATACTGCTTTATTATGCAGGGCACACCCATTCACTCAGAGGGCAGCATACACCTCCTTCATTCCACAGGTCCCCCATTCATTCAGAGGGCAGTATACACCTCCTTAATTCTGCATGTCATTCCTTCATTCTGATGGCAGCATACACCTCCTTAATTCTGCAGGGCACCCCTATTCATTCTGAGGACAGCATATACCACCTTAATTCTGCAGCCCCCCCTCCCATTCATTCCGAGGGCAGCACATACCACCTTAATTCTGCAGCACCCCCTTCATTCCGAGGGCCCCGCAGCATACTCACCAAGAGCTACTTGCTGCAGGTGCCGCTGGGTGATGGCATCCTTGAGCTGACCTGTCAAAGACACAAAGGAAAACTTAAAGTGAGTTTCGAACAAGCTGCAAGAAGATCTCACCTCAGGAGCACCTGAAAAACTGAGACAGAAAAAGTCGAGAATCAGGAGACACTGGTAGGCAGGGGCAGAGCTTCTAGAGAGAGCCCTTCCAAGCCCCCGGCGGCGCTGGAAAGGAGAAATGCAGAAATAGGCATTGGCGCATCCATGAATTTCACCTTGGGTCAATCATCTTAGGGTTTAATTATCTAAACCTGTCACTCAATCTTTGCTGGGGCCCTGGTCTCTTAAGTAAATCCATTATTAACGAAGGCGGAGAGAGGATGAGGTCTTTTAATAACTTATAAGACCCTCTCTTCCGTCCACTCCTTTTATTTTGAAGCTGTAGGAAAAGTTGATCACTGGATGTGAGGCACATGTAATCTGGTCATCTTGGTGAGTTAGTGTGTGGACGGAGGTCAGTGGACCTGCGGCCATGGTGGGCCATTTGTTCTGGTGTTTCCGTCGCAGGAAACAGTAGCAAAACAGCAGTGTTCAGAAGAGCGGAGAGCTGGCTGAACGAACCCCATACTCAGAGCCCATGGAAAACCGGGCAGAGTTCTCCATGCCTGCACCCCAGTACTGCGCAGGCAGAGGCAGGAGGTCTCAGGAGCTTTCTGTCCAGCCAGTCTAGCTGAATCAGAGCCCCACATGCAGTGAGAGACCTTGCCTCAAGAAATAAGAGAGGTGACTGAGAAAGACACAACACCAATCTCTGGTACACACGTGCACATTTATACAGACACACACATGAAAAAAATACTCAGAAGATGGGGACTGGGAGGTAGCAGGTCAGACGCCATGCTCTGTGAGGAATGTCTGAGCTGGCCTGAGATATTTTGATGGAGAAGAGAAGATGAGGAGGGACCGGGACGACAAGTTCCTGGATAACTGAGCAGTGATGTGTGGATGCTTTTTTCTATCCCTCTAGGGAGTGGGTGTGTATGGAAGTCAGGTCATAGGAAAGGCAGAGCAGTGAACTCCAGGTTCAGTGCGGGACCCTGAGGACTTGGTGTGAGGAGGAAAGAGTTCACAAGGGTCAGTGCCCTCAAAGGGATCATATGTTCTCAGTCTCCCAGGACGGCAGCAATCACCTCTCGAAGGCACCAGGCAAGAGCACGTCGTGGGTGGTGAGAGAGAGAATTTCTGTCCTTGAAGGATTTGGGACTCAGTGACTCTGGGTTTCCTCTATCTCTAAAACCCCAAGGTTGGGGGCTTGAGACACGGACAATTCTGGGGTTAGCGTGTGTCCCTGGGCTCAGCACACTATTGTCAGCCCCGCCTATTGCAGTTCCAAGTGGGAACTGTGACCTGGACACCGGACACTGGGGGGAGCCGGGGAGCCTCGCTGCTCCCTTGTCTCCTGTATTTTCTTTAGCACATAAGGACACAGAGTTTCAAGGTGAGGGTGGGCAGATCTGAGGTGTTCACAGGAGAGATCTAGGTGACACAGGGATTGAGAAGGCAGAGCTCAGCTTAATCCTAAAGAATGAGCTGGAGCCCCCATCCCAAGCGGTTTCACAGTGAAGCTGTATAGAACAGGCTAACATGTGGAGCCCACATCAGCTTCAGTCATGGGGCCAGCATGGAAAGGGGGCATTTCTGGTTGGCAGAGGACGCCACACTCTTCCGGATTCGGCAGCCCCTCCAGGTTGAGCATCCTCAGTTCTCTGGAGGTCTCTGGGTGGGGGTGGGGCACTGCTTCCAGGTATGTGATCACCTGGGACCCTTTATTACAGTTCCTCATGCTGTGGTGATCTCCAGACATAAATTATTTTCACTGCTCCTTCACAACTGTGATTTGCTGAGTTATGAATGTAAAGTAAATATCTGATAAGCTACCCTGTGAAAGGGTTGTTTGAGCCCTGCCTCCCAGGAGTCACGATCCATCCACAGCAGGGCTGGGGGCACCTACCGGCTGCTCACTGCCTTCTGTATTTCCTCACTGGAGGAGGTTAGATACAGAGAGGGAGCCAAGGATGGGCCTGAGCAATAATTGCTCCCAGTTCTAAGCAGGGAAGGGTGAAACCTTGGGAGTGTGTTGAGAAAGGAAACCTGGCTTGTTATCAATTGCTGCATTTCCATGTGCATACAAAGTTTTCTTCTCCTAAAGAAGCATGATGGTTTAGTTCCAGAAAGTGAAGATTTTTAAATGTTTTCCCACATTATTGCTCAACATGTAAGTATCAAAGTAGCATTTCTTTGAATTATATTGTATTAGGACATTTGATTTAAAAAGTAGATGATGGGGTTGTTCATTTAAAAACTGTTAAATGGCTTTTAGTTCGGTATTAGGATAGAACTTCCAGTCATTTGGAACGGCCCAAAACACACTTCTACTGCATTTGCTATGTGCTAACGGGAAGCCGCGTTCTCAACATTGATAATTATAAATCAGACGTTGATCCCTATGGGAAATGCCGAAGACCCCCTTTACTCTGCAGTTCACAATAGCCAGGCGAGACTTCCCTCCCACTCACAGCTGTCTCATTAGCATGTACATTTCCTTTTGTATTTAACAAATGGTAAAATCACAGCATACCAAAATTGTTCTCCAATACATTTGTGTGTATGTGTCTGTTTGTATGGGGGTGCACATACACTGGGGGCACTGGAAGTCAGGGGATTCACGCACATGTGGGGGCATGTGGAAGTCGGGGTGCACACACACATGTGGGGGCACAGGGAAGTCAGGGGGTGCACACATGTGGGGGCACGGGGAAGTCAGGGGGTGCACACACATGTGGGGGCATGTGGAAGTCGGGGTGCACACACACATGTGGGGGCACAGGGAAGTCAAGCACTCAGCACATCTGAAAAGACAGGGTCTCTCACTGAGCCTGAAGGTCACTTTGGCTACGCTGGCTGGCCAGGGAGCCCCAGGAGTCTGCCTGTCTCTACCTTAGAGTTCTGGGATTCCAAGCACACCAATTGGTTTTCCATACTAAATGGTCAGCCCTGAAAACGTACAAACAAATAACATTATATGGATTGAGCAGTTTGCATTTACATATTTAAGAATACGTATAACTAAAGAGAAAAGTGTGTGAATTTGAAAGATGGGGGGTACATGGAGGATTTATAGGTAATAACAGGAGGGGAGAAATGATGCAATTATATTACAATTTTAAGGAATAAAAAATTTAGATGGAATTTTTAAAAAAGGAAGCCCTATTTTGAAGCCCTACAGCCCTCCCATGAAAACTCTCTCCCAATGTTCTGCAGAGGATTCTCTCCCCGTGTGCCTGACAATATCCCTCCCTGATAAAGCTCCTCCCAGTCCTGCACCCTTCCACAGTAGCAGTCTGGTCTAGTCTGTCTCCAGTTGCCCTGCTTCCCATTCAGTGACAGCCTCCCCATCCCTGCAACAGGCTTTTGTAGAATGAGAGGGGTTAAGGATTTTCCACAGGACTTGGTTTGCGCATGTAAATAAAAAGGGAAAAATTTCTAAACTCCACAAATATGCAAATACACTCAGAATAAGGCACCGCTAAGGGACCAAAACTGTGACCTTTATAATATCACATATTGATAAAGGCAGTTGTAAAGTGTAATCCCCAATGCTCAGTTGTGGCAAATTGAATGACATTCCCCCACCATATGGCATTTGTGGTGGGAGGGCCATATCCCTAAACAAGCTTCTAAAAATAGCCTTATGGCTGATACCTAATTACACTTGCCAGCAGAGGCATTCTTCAAGCAAAGATAACAGTGGCTCTAGTCGGCAGGATCCTGCAGCTCAGTGGGTTTTGGCAAAGGAGGAGCCGAGGGAGATTGCAGAATTCGCTCAGCATGAGGCATGCTGTCATTACCAAGGTGATAAATTTGCGGGCTTTGGCCAGGGTTCCTGGACATATTCCGCATATAGAGGTAGGGGTGAGATGAGATAGAAACAGAGAAGTCCCGGCCCAGGCAGGAGACAGTCTGAGAGGGAAGCAGGGAGCCCAGATTGGGGCGAGACTCAAGGAGCAGGCCAAGGAAGAAAGGAAGGAGAGCCCTCTCCACGGGACAGCTGAGCAACTAGCAACGTCCCTCTGTTGACTTTTTCCCTTTTTGGCCCAGTCATCAATGGCGTGAGTGGCAGGGGTGACGGACAGGGCACTTTAAGCTAGTACCCACTAACAGAAATGTTCTGGAGATGTGCGGCCTTGCGAACACCCATATTCTGATCAGAGCACACGAAAGGAGTGGGTTCTAGGAGTGTGGGTTCTCTATGCAGGTCCTCGGAAAAGTGTCAGTATCATGGGGAAGCAAAACTGGTTCTGCATCCTGATATTTGCAGTGTTTAGAAGGCAAGAGTTTTCCTTAAACCTCACACTCAAGTTTTGCATCTAAGCTAGCTCAAGATCACTCACTGAATGGAAGCTGGTCCTGGGGATAGCCATTTCTGTAGGATCAGCAGCATGAATTCAGTATAGCTTTGCAGACTGCTTTTGGGACGGGTTCTCCTCCCTCTCTCCCTCCCTCCCTCCTTCTTTATTTTCTTCAATCTTTCCTTGTTTTTATGAGAGAGAGACAGTTTCTCAGTATGTGGCCCTAGGTGTTCTGTTACTCCCTATGTAGACCAGGTTGGCTTTAAAATCACTGAGGTCTGCCTGTCTGTGCCCCATGAGGTGTGTGCCACCAAGCTCGCTCCACCTGGGAGTTTCGTGATTTTATACTACACTGAAGATGCTTACATTGCTATCAAGTAACAAGTATTTATCACTTATCTTCGGACATAGCACTACTTCCAGAAAGGCATGTGACAAGGTAGTAGGACACTCCACTGTAGACAGCCTAAGAAACCCAGCAGGAGTCAGCAACTAGCTTGCCCATGTGCCCTTTTCAAAGGTGCTAAACCCACGCCTGACTATGTTCATCCTTCATGACTGATGTCTTAATCGGCTTTGTCACGGTAATGAAACACCAGGGGCAGGCTAATGTTACAAAGAATATTTTAGTCCACTGTTCCACGGCTGAAGATCCAAACAGAACTGAAGGTCCACGAGCCCACTCAAGCACGCGGCTCTGGTGGGTCCTGCTCTTCTCTCCACTCCATTAGGTTACATTTCTAAAGCTAGCCTCCAAGGTCTGTTCCCTAATGTGGCCCCTTCCTCTTCCTGAGGCTGACCAAGGTTAAGCTATCAGAAGCCCCCTTTGGCTCACCTAATTAACATGCCCAATTAAGATTAAACACCTCTCATCCTAACATGGAGTTTCCCCATTACCTTTATAAAAACCACCATTTTCTTAGGTGCCACATCTGTCTCCTCGCCATCCAGAGGCAATCCTGCCCCCACTCCCCTGTCTCCTTCCCCCTCTCCATTGGTCCCTGTCTCCTCTACCATAGACTCCTAGGCCATTCTAACACAGACCTCCCCTTTTCTCCTCTGAAAATTACACTTTCATTTGCTGCTTTTTTTCTTCCAGTCAGAAAGCAGCCACTTTACCACCACCACCATCACGACCACCACGACCACCACGATCACCACGACCACCACCATGACCACCCCTCCACCACCACCACCTCCACCACCACGACCACCACCACCTCCACCACCACGACCACCACCACGACGATTATCACCTCCACCTCCACCACCACCACCACCACTACCACCTCCCCACGCAGTCATTTAAAAAGGATCTGTGAAAACAGGTGTTTGGGCGTGGTATGTGCCTAATGGGGTCTGGGAGGGAGTCCCAGCTATGCAGAATTTCCCTTTCAAGAACTTACACAGATTCTGGTGACAGTCCCTCCCTGGCTGCACTACCTCACAGCAGACGACAATGGTGGAAGAGAAAGTCACACTGCCAAACAGGAAGCCAGAGAAGGCTGGGCTGCTGCTACAGTCTCTTCTTGAGCGCATGCTCTCAAGCACGGGGAGACGTCTCCCTGACCTCCACCTCCTCTGGCTGGGGGTGGAGGGGTAGGGGAAGATAGCTCAGTGGGTAAAGCAGAGTCCACCTAAAAGTTCAGGCATGGTAGAGCGTGCCTGTAGCAGCTCTCTACAGCTCGTTAGCCGGCCCTGATGAGAGACTCCATGTCAAGAAAACAAAAGAGGCAGATAACCAAATGATCAAAGAAAAATACCTAATTTCATTTCAGGCCTTCACATGCATGCATATACATATGCTCTCACACACACGTTGCCCCAAAGGAAGGTCCTATGTGATCTTTTGGGGAACATAGTGATGTCATAGCTGCTTTTCTAATATTGTGTGGTTGGATGAAGTAAACATCTGTATCATTTTGGTCACACTACAAAATAATCACAAATTTGCAGGTATTGGGGATTGAGTTCTGTAGTGCAACAGCATCCTCTGAGATTGAAACAGTTCACCCTGCAGGAAGCTCCTCAAACAGGAAGGTAAACAGCTCAAAAGAGCTTCAGGAAGTCCCTGAAACTGATCAGAGTAAAGGAAGCAGAGCTGTAAAGAGGACTCCTGGGCCCGGAAGGGGTTTAGAACAGTTGAGGCGCTGGAAGAGACAGTCTCTAGGCTGCTGAGCTGTGCACAGGCTGTGCAGTGTGCTTCAGGCTCCCATCTTTGTGAGCCCTTGCCTGTGGGGCAGGGGGAGGAGGGGGAGCTGTGGCCATGTAGCTGTTCATGAGTCATTTCTGCTTCTATGGGTAACACCAATGGTGGCAACTGTAGTTTGGTTGTGTGTGTGTGTGTCTGTGTGTGTCTGTGTGTGTCTGTGTGCATTGCATCTCTCCAGGATATGTTTTGGCCCACAACAGTTCAAATCTCAACTTCTCGGTAGGTGGCCTGTGTTACATCTCTAGGCCTCGATTTCATTATTTGAAAATGGAGTGGCTATCACTGCAGTGACACATTGACTGAGGATGCTTGGTATTAGACCGGGAGAACAGACGGGTGTGTGCGATGCACCGCCTAGTTTTAGGTATCAAGGCTCTTTAACATGGCTGTCCCCAGAGCCAAGCTGTGAATGCTGCGTCAACAGCAGAAGCTTTGAAGGGGAAAAGCCACTGAGAAAAGGGTTGGACTGTAGTACACGCGGGAGAAAGAGCAGGTTGTCAAGGAGGGCGTGAGCATGCACGCTCCAAAGAGAGAGCTATGATAGAGAAAGGCAGGCCACACGCTAGGTCCAGACAGTGGAAGGAAGAGGCCATAGGTGAGAAGGAGGGCTGACTGCATTCCTATCAGAGTGTGGGGTGCTAGGTAATCCAGGGGCTCAGGAGCCAGGTGAAATGTAGTCTCCTGTCTGGGCGTACTATGGCGGAGTCTTCCATCTGGAGTGTGGGGAGAGTGTATCAGTTGCCCGCCTGGGGGAGGGCTATTCTGCATGGTCATGGTATATCAGCTATGCTGCCTGCCTCGGGTTGAGGCTCTGAATTCATAGTGCTGAGGAGGCCAATCTCTCTGTGATAACAATGAAGATCTGAGATAACCAGTTCATTAGATCCCTCGAGGCTGTTTGTAAAAACAATGGGCCTGGAATAAATTAAGTGTGTGATCCTTAGACGGATCTCCAGCACACAGGAGTATGTAAATCCTTGAAGGCTTCAAATCAGACAGCCCTTCCTCTCATCAACACAGCTAATGTGCAGATCACCGGGCTCCTTAGTCTAATTTGAAAGTCTGTGGTGGCAGGGCTGCCACCTCTGCTCAGTACAGTCCTGGTCGAGGGAATGCAAAGGAACAGCAAAAAGGCTTTGCTAGCTTAGGCTACAAGACATGCCTCTGAAGTCTGGAAGCTGAGCAGAAATATACAATGGTGAACTGAGCTGGAGCCTGGAGACTGCCAGGCTTCTTGGCTCCAGGAGGAGGAAGGTGACTTGAAGTGCACTGTGCAAAACAGCGCTGAGAGCCAGGCTCACAGGGGGAGACTGTGGGCTGAAGTGAGGCTCTCACCACAGCCCTGAGTGAAGGGGCTTGGGGCTGGAAGGAACTCAACACTCCTACAACGTTGTACATGGGGCTCTGGTTCCCACCGCCCCACTGCATCCCAAGGCTGAAGGGAGAAGGAGGAGGGAGAGGGATGAAGGGAAGGGAGGGGGAAGGGGAGAAAGGGGGAAGGAAAGGGAGAGGGGGGAAGGAGAGGAAGGGGAAAGGGGGGAAAGAAGGGGGAAAGGAGAGGGAGAGGTGTGTAGGTCTAGCCGCCGGCATGTGACCAGGCCTAGCTGCTCAGCCTTTCTAAGGAGCTGTGGTAGCACTGTGGTTAGTCCTTCACACTGAACTGGGGGAGTGAGCTAGAGGTCCTGACAGCGGAGAGGACAAGCACAAGGAGAGCAAGGGAAGCGAGTTAGATGTGTTCCAGTAAAAAAGGGGTGGTGGTAGCCCACAAAAGCTGATAAAATCTGTATGATAATGTTAGAAAAGAGAGCTAAGTCAATAGTTGAAACATACATGGGTTACAAAAACAACATTTGCTTGACAAGCAGATAGAATTTTATAGAAGTACAGAAAGCTAGGCTAATTTTACTATAAATCTATAACTATATATACATATATACAAATGTGTGCAATGTGCATGTATACATACATGCACACAATCATACACATAGACACTCATGAGTGACTTATATAAATGTGTATATATACACTCTATATATATATAGACCTCTCTCTCTCTCTCTCTCTCTCTCTCTCTCTCTCTCTCTCCCCACAGCTTGACTGCATGACCTTATTGCTGAAGACTCTGCATAGTTGCATCACAGATCATGGAGAAACTGAGCCAATGCTCAGGGGCTTCACCCCCTACTAGTTTGTGTTTATGGTGCTGGAAGGTGCTATGCATGAGGACTAAAGTAATCATCTGTGTGGAATAATCCTTCTGCATACTGTGTGATTGTATGCCGCTAAGGTTGGCTTAATAAACAAGCTGACTGGCCAATAGCTGAACAGGATAAAGTTAGGTGGGAAGGTCAAACTGAGAATGACGGGATGCGGAGGGAAGAAGCAGGACATGTAGAAAACGAGGTAACAAGCCATGAGTCACATGGAAAAGCATGGATAAGAAGTATGGGTTAATTTAAATGTAAGAGGTAGGTAGCAACAAGCCTGAGCTATGGACCAAGCACCTGTAATTAATATTAAGCCTCTGAATGATTATTTGAGAGTGACTGCAGGACAGGAAAGCTCCACGTACAAATGGCACCCTATGTGGGGTATAGACCCACATAAGACCTAAAAGCTTTTTATAAAGGGCCCAAACACACAAAAACAGAGCCTGATGCAGCTTCCTAGTCTCACAGTCTCATGCCAGCTGCAATGCAGAGATACATCTCTCAACAGTTGCCTGTGAGATGGAGCCTGCTACCAACCACCGTGAACTAAGCAGCATGGTGGGTTCCGGCCATCTCGTACCTGGGCCGCACGACAGAGAGGCTTCTCCCAGTCGCTACCTGCAGGTTCTAGCTGCCAGCAAGAGCTCCACCAGATGCTGCAAGGCTGGTTTAGAGTTTTGCTCATGTAGACAGGAAAGGATTACAGATATGCAGTAAAAAATATATTCAGATGGAAAAACCTCTAAACGGGATACAGTGTGTTTAAAAGTAAATATAGGCTTGGGAGAGAGATGAGAGACAGTCATGATTTAAAAAATTTAAAAATAATAAAGTCCTTTAAAAGGAATAGAGTAATAAAAAATATGGTAAGTCACATAAAGATGGGAAATACACAGAGAGTCTGGATCCTGCATGTCATTTTGCTGTCTTTGAATTTTCTGATTGCTGGTGAAGGAACAACAGCTGATAAGATACACTGAATTATGAAAACTGCTGGATTAACCCAACCTATATATTTTAAAAACATCTTGACTTCAAAATTTAAGTCAAAAGATATATTACTTTGGGGGAGAAGTTATGCTTTTGTTTCCACAGGAAATGAGAGGCTGTGGATTCATTCTAGGTTAAAGAAAATCAGGTTTGATCAAGGAACACCCCCTGAAAATTCTGGCTACAAATATGAAGTAATAAACCAAAAAGAACTACAAGATATGTGATATATATTTTACCTGCTCCAACACATAACTGACGTGTGTACAATGCACAGTCCACATTTATATGCAAATATGTATGTTACCTTTAAAGGTTTATAGATTTTCAGAACAAGGTGACCAGGCACCAATGAAAACGGATGGCCCAGGTAATCCAACACTCAAAGCAGCTTCAAGGCTGCTGACTGAGATGGTCCAGCCTCACAAAGTACTCTAACCAAGTCCGAGCTACTGGCCAAGCATTTATAATTAATATAAGCCTCAGTGTGTTCATTTGAGAACAGCTGCAGGATGGGAAAACTGCCTATGATCACCCTCACCACATAGTGAAGGGCCTCTGCAGACAGTCATAGGAGGGTCAAAATATTTGCAACACTCTTTTCTTCTTGAAAAGGATGGCCTCGAGAGGCCACCACAGTACACAGGAAACCCTGGAACCAGCCTCCGTGGCTTGGACACCAACCAGGTTACTAACTGCAACCCGGGGCAGGTAACTGGATGACTTTGTTTCCTCACTAGAAGAATGGGTATAATAGTGGTATGTGAGGACTGAATCAGGGCTGTAGGATAAAAGGTTCAAGCCCGCTTCTGGGTTCAAAAACCTTACCAATACCCCTGCTAGAAATCTTCCCACTGGAAACTCTGCCCCCCCAAAACCATATATAAACCTGCCTCCGACACAGTCTTTTGCTGTTTCTCACTCCAGCAGAGACAGCCACTCCCTTGTGTGTGGTTTCTGGTGTGATGTGAATTTATGGGATTCTTTGGCTCCCAACTGCCAGGATCCTTTCCCCGCAGCGCTGCAGCACCTGTATAAGGGGAGCCTCCCCTCTTAGAGCTGTAACACTTGCATAAAACGCATAAATTCAGGAAATAGGGCCTGTTCGTGCTAAGGACCATATGAGCATCAAAACTGTGAAGACTGGCAAGAAGGAAAATCAGCATAAAGAAAATTGTGGGTGGAAGAGACAGGGGTGGCAGAAAAGACCTGAGAATTTAGCTATTGACCATGAAAGGCTGTGTATGTTTGTGTGTGTGTGTGTGTGTGTGTGTGTGTGAGAGAGAGAGAGAGAGAGAGAGAGAGAGAGAAGCAAGACAGAGATAGGATGGCAGGATAGGATGTTATGGGAGGTTGAAACAAGCCTAAAGGGCTGGGGAGATGGCTGGCTGGGTGGTTCAAGCACGTGCCGCCCAAGTGTGAGGACCCAAGTTCCAGTCCCCAGAACCCATAAAATGACAGGTACTTCTTATAGTCCCAGTTTTTAAAGGCCAAGACAGTGTTTCCAGAGCAAGCTGCTGGTGAGATGAGCCATATTAGCGAGCTCTGGGGTTGACAGGGACCTCGTTTCAGTGAATAAGTAGAAAAGCAATCTAGGATGATTCTTGACATCAACCTTCTACCTCCACATGCACAGACGTGTGCACGAGCATTCCCCTACTTGGAAATGTGCACAGGTACTTGTATCTCCACATGCACACACACGTGTGCAAAGCATCCCCCTACATAGAAGTGTGCACAGGCACTCATTTGCACAATATGTACAAACACACATGGAAAACGGGAAAGAAAAATAAACAAGAACCAAGTCAGGACACTGGGTTGAAGTGGGAAAGTGTAGTTGGAATAACTTCAGACATTGTTACATTCGTTCTTTAAACCAGGAGGAATAAAGGTACAGGCGAAGGCAGCCAAGTTAGGATGTGAACACAGGAAACGTAAGGTTGGTGTTGTGGTAAGAAAATGTCAAACCTCAAAATTCCACAGAATACAGGAAAGGAGAAAAAGGGAAGTGAAGAAATGGATGGAGGGGCTGCAGTGTGGGTTAGTGGTTTAAGAGCACTTGTGGCTCTTGCAGAGGACCTGGGTTTGGTTCTCAGAATCCAAATGGTGGCTCACAAGCACCTGGAACTCCAGTTCCAGAGACTCTGACTGAAGCTGTCTGGAGCCTCTGGGGGCACTGGGCACACATGCAATGCACATGCAAGAAAATCCTTGTGGGTAGAAACTAACAAATCTAACGCTTTTAACGAAATGAGTGGAGGAAAATATATAAAGAGCCCTCTATTTTTTTAAATGGTAGCAAAAGTCTTGTGTATGTGTGAGTACATGTGTATTGGTGGATGCTTGTGTGTGGATGCATGCGCGTGTGCACTCACACCTGCACATGAGTGTCAGCATCCTGGTGGCCAGAAGTTTCAAATTCCTTGGAGTTGGAATTAGAGGTTGTTGTGAGCCACCCAAAGTGGGTGCTGGGAACTGAACTCTGGCTTCTGCAAGAACAGGATGAGCCCTCTCCCCAGCCCCAAGGCAAACATTTTGGAGTCTATTTATTCCAAAATGACATTTCTGTTTTCCAGAACTCAACTGCTCTTCCATTTAGTACACTCAACATTTGGGAAAATGTAATGAAGTCACAGCCCGCTCTAAAACCGGAGTGAGTTGACTCCTCTCTGTCCTTCCGCAGGTACCTTCCAAAAGCAGTTCAGCACCTTGGCTGTGTTGCAGGGCAGGCTTTTCCTTGTGATGGATGAGTTCCTCTGCTGGAAGAAGTCAACAGACGGCAGTGGAGCTCCTGAGACAGCTCCGTGCTTATCCCCCAAACACTGCACAATGGTCACAGTTTCGAGAAAGCTCTCATTTATTTTTTTAAAAGATCAATTATGCTGTCATTGGGAGACCCAATTTCTTTTTCTTGCGGTGTTTACTGGTGCTACCCACACAACTGTCAGAGTCATACAGGACTGGCACATTCTTGTGCATTTGGCTTTGGTACACACTTTATTCAGCCAAGCTGCTTCCCAAGGTCACCATTCCACTATGTGTGAACATTCCATACACAGTCAGAGGATCAAGTAAATAGAAACATTTGCTAAAAGTTTGAACAGACGTGGAGTGGCGTGGGAGGAGGGAGGGATTTTCTGCTCAGCATGAATCGGTCGATACTAAGAGGGCTGAAGGAACAAGACTGGGTTGTGTTGGTGTTCCTCACCCCACAAAAGATGTCACTTTAGATAGTGGGGAGGTCTCATCGCAGCAAAGGAGGGGTGCAGCCAGCTTCCTGGGCCTGCTCTAATGGGGCACAGAAAGAGGTTACCAAGTCATCTCTGGATGTTGTAGGTGCTGTTTGGGCCAAGGGCAAGGCCTGGCTGGTGGTCTCTGACTGCTTCCCATACATCTCCAAGGATAGAGCAGGGGATAACCACTGGGGTGCCTGGGGGACATTCAAGGCCCATCCACTCCAGTACAGATGTGGGAGGCACTGTTTCTGGTGTCCCTCTATCCACATAGGAAGCTAGAGAAGTTCCTCACTAACTGTGGAGGCAGAGGCTCAGGAGAAGGGTATACAATCAACATAAGCACTCACATGTTTGATTTTTGCAAAAGCATCTAGTTTTAAAAACTTGGATTAAGACATGGAAACTCTTGGTTTAAAATATATATGTACACACAGCACACTCTTCCACTGTGAGTTAAGATTTGATCCTATTCATCTTATAGGAACTAGTGCTTATAAGCCAGAAGGAAGAAACCCATCCTGGTTCAGGCTAGAGGGGATCTGTGAACCAACTGCCCTTACCAGGAAGGGGGCACTACCCCTGTGAACTGGTCTCCCTAGGAAGAGCTTGGGCAGTATAATACACTTGGAAACACAAGACAAAATACAAACAGGATCAATTTCCAGGTTCGAAAGTCTCCTACAGAGCTGGAGAGGTGACTCAGTTAAGAGCACTTGCTGCTCTTCCTAAAGACCCGCGTTCAGTTCTCGGCGTGCACATGAGGGCTCACATTTGCCTGTAACTTTGGTTCCAGGTCATCTGATGACCCTCTTCCGGCTGCGGGCACTGCATTTGATACATAAACACATGCAGGCAAAACATTCAAAAAATAAAAAGAAAGAAATCCTTAAAAAAAAAAAAAGAGTTATAAAAAGACTTTCTGAGTCCCCTGGCTGTGTGGGGCATGGGCCGGCTGCTTCTTCCTGATGCCTACTCTGAGGTCTGCTTTCTGGTGGCCCTTGGCTCTGGGTCTGCCGCTGTTTATAGTGGGGTTCGGACATATGAGTGCAACCTGGGCAAATCATCTGTAGGAGCCAAAGAGGGCCGAGCATGAGGGCAGGAGCCAGAGGGAAACTGGGGACCGCAGTGGGGGTGCAGAGCCAGAGAAGGAGAGCTGGTCTTCAGGGACAGCTGGACAGTGAAGACCCAGAAGCCGTAGAAAGCAACGGTGGAGGGGATGTGGGCTCTGGGCACGGCCACTTGTTACCAGCATCCCTTGACTACTTTTAGTTTCTTCATTAAAACAGGGTGCCAGGAGGCTGGGGAGACATTGACTGGAACGATGCTTTTGCTGGTGTGTGTGGTGCTGGGATGAAACCCAGGGCCACCTGAATGGCGGGCAAATGCTCTACCACTGAGCCAACCCTCAGTCCTGTTACTGTGGTTCTTTAGTATACTCATCTGAATCCCTTTTTTGGTGAATTTGGAGCATGTGTTGTACAAGCATGAAGGCCTGAGTTTGAGCCCCAGAACCCACGTACACAAACAAATAAGGCATGGTGGATGCTTATAATCCCAGCGCTCGGAAGGCACAGACAGCCGCCCCCGCTGCCCCTCCCCCACGGTCTCCCTAGCCAGCCAGCCTAGCCAACTTGTTGAGGTTTACACCAATGAGAGATGATGTCTTCTAAAACAGGTGTATGGCACCCGGACTGTGAGAGCTAGACTGTCCTCCATGCTCCACACACATGTAACCGCATACACATGTTCACACCAACTTTTCAAGGTTGTTGCAGATTTAGAAAAAGCAAACCAAGTATTCAACACTGTCTCGAATGTTATCTGTGTAAGCTGTTGTCATGGTAATGTCTGCATGGAAACAGGGACCTCAGGAGAGGTTCAGACTGCCCGAGGCCTTGATTCTGTTACAATAAGGTGTGACCTTTGCATCGCCCCATTCTTTTTGATGGAGACAGCTCTCAGGCCTAAATGAACAGGATATCTTGAGCCCTGCAGGCTTCCCTGAAATGCCTCCATCCCCCGGGGAGGACACACTCATTACAGTGGTCCAAATCAGGGGTCCAATTCAGCTCTCATTTCCCAAGCCTCTCTGCCTTCTGATGACTTACCCTACAGCTCTCATTAGTAACAGGGCCTTTCACAGTCCTTTGTAGTCAAATATGATTGATTTCTATAATTGGAAGCAAATGGCTTTTTAATAAGCTTGCTGGAAATGCTGGTGTTTAATGGTCCTGTTTCCAGAGCCTGGGATCATTCTGACCCTCAGCCTGTTACTTTCTTTCAGAAAACAGACTTACTTAGTTTTGCTAAAGGTTTTCCAAGGAGAGCGGAAAGAGGGGAGGTGGAAGAGGACCTAGCTGCCATAGTGCAGGAGCCAGACTTCCAGGAAGTGATGCTTTCCCTCCTTCAACACAAGTCCTTCCTGCATGCGACTCTAGAGTCTAGCACAAGCAGCTCTCTTTCAGAGTTCAGGCCCACCGAGTCTTGCCTGGTCACTTGCGGGACAATAAGGAAACAGAGAGCTAGGGCTAGAGCTAAGAGGCAATGCAGGTAGATAACTCCGGAGTGCAGTTGTGAGAAAATGGGGGCGCTGAGGGGGAGGTTGGGGTACAGCCAAGAGCTACTGAATCCACCTACCAAAGGTGCAGAACCGTGCAAGAGGGAGGACATGACACGGGGTTGAGTCCCGCATCTGGGGAGTCAAAACTCCAAGGGCTGACAGCTCCTCCTGAGCAAGAAGAAAAGCAGACACAGTGGAGAAATTGCCGTGGTACACAAAGATAGCAGTGATTTATGTGTGAGCTTTGTGTGGAGAGCAGGGAAGAGGAAACCTGAAACCTCACCACGTCCAAGAAAGGATGGAAGTGAACGTTACATGACAGAAACAATTAGGACAAATTGGCGGTGCATGAAATACTCTGTGTGTGTGTGTGTGTGCGCGCGCGCGTGTGTGTGTGCACGTGTGTGTGTGTGTGTGTGTGTGTGCGCGCGCGCATGTGCTGGGAATAGAACCCACGGCCTCGTGCATTATAGGCAAGTACTCTACCATGGAGTCATACTCTCAGCCCCGCCATTACAGTTCTTTGGTGTACTGGCTTTATGATTTCCTTTCAATAAATTTATAAACATTTTGGGCATCTTTTTAGATTTACTTGCAGACTCAATTTTGTATTTCATAATCACACTTAATTCCTTCATTATGAATTTTTATAACACAGGGAAGAACTGTTTCTTCATGGCTAGAGACAGATGGACAACTGCACTTAAGAATTATAAGATGAGGAGCCAGGCATGGTGGCAGCTGCCTACAATCTCCTACTCAGAGAAGCTGAGCTAGGACTGTGGAAGTTCAGGGCCAGTTCTGGCCATCCAGTAAGACTCCATCTCTGAGTGAGTGAATGACCGAGTGTGGCTAGGGGGTGCGGGTGTCACACATAGAGGCCAGCACCTGTCTGCAGGGGGTGCGGTTGTCACGCCTAGGGCCCAGCACCTGTCTGCAGGGGGTGCGGGTGTCACGCCTAGGGCCCAGAACCTGTCTGCAGACTATGTGGGTGTCACTCCTAGGGCCCAGAACCTGTCTGCAATGCTCGCAGCAGCACCAGTTGGTTTCTTTGCTCATGAAGCCCATTTGTCTATCTGCTGTTCCAGGAGGGGACCAGGATCACTGATCTTGGGAGGACTGAATCTCTAGTTTCAGATTTCTCCAGGGGGGGGTCCAGATATTATCTTTGAGGCAAACACAGCAATGTTTGAGACAGCCACTCTAGCAACCCTCTTGAGGTCTATACATGATGCACAGCAAACATCCACCATTTCCTGGGGGAGATTCTAAGAAAGAACTAACCCAGGCACAGGTGCTTTGGGACAAGACTTAGGTATGTAGTTCTGGATTCTGGGTTCAGAAGCAGAGACTGCAGCAGGACACTGAAGAGATACTCCTACTCCAATGTCTGCACTTGAGGTTGCAATGGCTGACTTGATGAGTAGAGTTGGCTGGACTTTACTACCCAGATGCTCCATCCAACTTGTCTACGCTGCTATTTAGATCAGCAGAGGCTGGGGCTGGCGAGACAGCTCAGCAGGGATAACACCCTTTGTGCAAACACGAGGACTTGAGTTTGGATCCCCAGCATGTTTGTAAAAGTGGGGTGTGGCGGTGTGTGCCTGTGAGCCCAGTGTTAAAGGGGTATGTGGGGACAGGAGATTCACTGGGCTCCACAGGCCAGTCAGCCTCACTAAATCAATGAGCTCCAGGCTCAATGAGAGACCATGTCCTAAAAAAGAAACAGTGGAAAGCAATCGAGAAAGACACCTAACATAGACCTCTGGTCTCCACAAGAACATGCACAAATGTGCACTTATATGTACATGTACACACCCCCTCACAAACATGTACATATAGCACACACACACACACACACCAGATTTTAAGTAGAGCTGATTACTTCCATTAGCTGGCTGTAGGCCTCATTTGATGAGTTGAAGACATTAAGCAAAACAGAAAATAAAAGACTGGAAGTGCCCCCAAAGTAGACGAAATTCTGTCTTCAGGCTGCCTTTATAGCATGAATTGCAGCAAACACCTCTCTGGTCCCCCATCCTCCGGGCTTGTAGCCCTGCGATCTAACGTCCTAACCCTCTGCCTGTGTCCACACACATCTGCTCTGCTCTTGGGAAGCATTTTAATGTGGGTGGAGAGGCTCAGCACCTTGGGAAAGGAAGGGGACCATGGCGGGTGATGAGCAGGACAGATGGACAGGCCTGAACTCGGTCTCACTTGCAGCTGTATGAAGGCAGTCATAAGAACAGGAAGACTTAATGAGCTGGCACAAGAAACTATGACCCATGGCGACCTGGGTCTGTCTGTTTATGAGCATTCTGAACAGGATATACTGGCTTTTTCTTTTTATATATTTTTTTAAGCCAGGGCCTACCTGGAGCTGTCCTGGAACTTTCTATATAAACTAGGCTGGCTTTGAAGACACAGGGATCCACCTGCTTCTGCCTCCTGAGTTCTGGGATTTAAGGCATACATCACCCTGCCTGGATGAGTTCCTAGTTTTGGAAAATGATTTATGCACCATCTTGCCCGGGGCTACAAGTACAATGTCAAGGAGAGTGTGGATATGTTAACAGGAGCTTGGATTCCCAACCCAATGCGAGTGAGACCCATCCAGCTGAGATCAGGTAGGGTCCCGAGGACAAGGCAGTGATGAAGCACTCCACAGCCCTCCGTGCGCCCCGTGCCATTCTCTGGGAGCATCCTCAGAATACGCAAGCATTTAGGAAATCTGCTTGGTTTCATCAGACGTGGTGACCAGGGACATTATTAGGTCTTTGGTCCTTGTGGTGCCACCAGCAATGGCATCACCAGAGGCCAGTGTTCCCAGCAGGTGGCAGCCCTTGCTGCATGGAAGTGAACATGGAAGCCAGTGAGGAAGGACTCTGGGCACAAATCTCAGGATATTTTAGGGGAAGGACCTCTCAGGAACCATCTGGAGACTTATTTTGAAACGAGCGAACTAATTTCCAGGGGCAAAGCCAGAAGGACTTTGGCCATGGTCTTTCGGGAATAAAAACGAGGGACAGCTCTGGCTGTTGTGGGCTGGCGGTGTCTGAGACATGTGGGAGTCATCGGGAGAATTTCCTTCAGAGCTGTCACCCCTCCAGGAACAAGAGCAGGGTGGCTTCTTGGGGCAAGAAGGCCGTGCAAACTGGGAAAGGCACGACATTCTTTCAAACAGTCAAGATGATTATGTTCCTGACGCATGCCAACCCCAACTCACAAAATGCTGAAGAAATGAAATCTGGTTGAATGTGTTCCTTTTCACCCTTCTTAAAAAATATCAAAAGCTAATATTTTGCAGACAGCACTCTACTGGCCACGCTGGCCAGGCCTCATGGGATCCAAAACCAACACACCTGATCCAGATTTGGTCAGCACCGGGAGGCCAGAGAAGCGTCCAAGGAATCTTAGGATTGTTCTTCATCCCATGGGGCTTCACGGGCTTCAAACTGAAATTGCTCTTGATTAGGGGTCATGCGTGGTGAGGGACAGGGCTGTGCTGACGTGGGGGAAGGAGTGAAGAAGTGAGGGAGACAAGCTCCAGCTTCCTTTGTGGGGTTCGAGCTGTGTCCCCGAGACAGAACTGTCCGCCTCATACTCGGTAAAGACTCAGATCACTTCTCTTCACACCCACGGGTGTCCGTGAGGAGCGTGCTGTGCATTTCTAGTGAGAATGCTGTGTGCTGGGGCAGGGGTGAAGGGAGCTAAGATGTTTTCTGGACAGATTATGTTTGACGTAATTGTTTTCTGTACTACAGAAATTACTGGTATCTGTTTTCCAAGGGTCACCAGAATAGCGTCCATTGAGGGGTGTTATTTTTAACAATGTGGGTGTGTCTTGTGGAACTGAATTTACCACCTGGCTCTCAGCAAACCACCTGAGATGCTGGTATGAAGGCAGATGATGGGTAAGCTACAGCTGCCCAGAAGACAGAACGGAAGACCTGGGTAGCAAGCAGAACCCCCATTATTAACAGTTCTAGGACAACAGCTCCTCAGGAGCTGTCACAGGAGCCTGTCTTCTCAGCTCACCTTAGTTCAAGTCAGGTGGCTCCATCTATAGCTCAGCTTGCTCCCTGATTTTTCTTCTTATTTGCATTTCTAAGTTGCAGGGGTGGGGACAGCTATCAGGTTAGTGTGGGTGATTCATCTGGGACATGGTCCCTGGAAAGACCGAGAAGGAGCGTGAGTTAGTGGAGTGTGTCGGACAGGCTACCAGTGAAGAGGGCAGTAGCAAACCAGTCATCATCACGGCCACTGCACTGGAGACACCGCCCACAGCTGTCACCCCTAAAGGGAGAACTGGGGTGCATATACACTGACTACTGACCGCCACTGGATGAGGTGCCAGTGGCAGCCTGCCCTGTCGGCGTCTCTCAGCAGACCAGCACATGCTCTCAGAGTATGGGCAGCACTAGCAGACGAAGCTCCACCAGTGAGAGCATGTACTCCACTGAAGGGCCTTGAAAGGCTTCATTTCTTGTTCTTTGTTCTCCTTGCGTATAAAAACTCACCACAGCACACAGTTAGTAAGTCCCCTACAGAAGAGCTAACTCTTTGGGCCTGGAGGTAGGGAAGAGAGAAGCAGAGGAAACAAAATGATTTCTTAGGGGCCTAGCTGGTGTATTAGGGGTCTGTTTTTTCTTCAGCTGGGCAGTTGAGGGGTGGTTGGAACAGTCCCCAATTCTGCACCAACTGACCAAAATCTTTTAAAAATAGAGTATATTTCATTTATTATTTGACAATCATATAGTTGATCATATCCACTCCCCATCAGACATTCCCAATGTGTGCCCCCTACCCCTCTCACTATCTTTCTCTCTCACCTGCTGAGTTCAATTAGCGCTGTCTGCTGGAAGGCTGCCTGACCTGGTTGGCCTGATCTTGCACAGATAACCACAGCCCCGGTGGGTTCCTGAGCTCATAAACACATGCTAAGATGATGCTGAAGTCTAGCAAACCTCTTGATCAGTGGCAGGCAGATCCCTGGAGCTCACTAGCCAACTCAGTCTAGCCAAAGCGGTGGCTCTGGGTTCTGTACACCTCAGTGAACTTCCAGATCATGGTTCTTGCCCTTCTTAATGTTGCAACACTTTAATACAGTGCCTTATGTTGTAGAGATCCCAACCATAAAATTGTTTTCATTGCTACCTAATAACTGTAATTTTGCTACTGTTTTGGGTTATAATATAAATATTTGATATGTAGGATATCTAATATACAACCCCTGTAAAAGGGTCATTTGACCCCCAAAGGGGTCTTAACACAAGACTGGTGCTCTTGACCACTGAGCCATCTCTCCAGCCCTCATGTTGTTGTTCTAGATCTCTCAATGGGTTGAGGTGAAGCTAGACCCATCACACTCTTCTCATTAAGGTATAGACTATTTTGCAGTCTTCAAGCATGGACCTCAATCTTGCCTTAGATTGCTGGTACAAGCAATCGATATGTTTTATGACTTGTCTCTTGTCTATTGAGCTTGTTTTTCATAATATCCATTTCTGTACTTGCTTCTTAATCTTTTGCATGTGCCTTCTAAGGACGGAACGTTCAGGCACACCAGTGCTTGCTGAAGAGTGACCACTGGATTCCAGCCACTCAGCAGGATTCTTTGTAGACTTCAGCATCCCCTCAGCAGGTCTTTACAAGCTTTTTTTTTTTTAACAAAACACAGCACAAACGTTATTCAAGGGGGTGGGTGAGAGGGTCTGGAGGGCAAGGGTCCCTGCCACTATGACGACCCCCTGAGTCTGACTCCTGAGCCCCCAGACAGAAGGAGAGAATTGACTCCTACAAGCTGCTCTCTGACTGCCCCACATGCATGAGCTGTGGCAGAGACTCATGAGCACAAAATAAATACACGAATAAATGCAAATCATTAAAAATCATTCAAGTATCAGGGATGAATGATGTTCTCTTTATAGGTTAAATCAATCAAATCAGTCTACTTGGTGGTAAAACTCACAATTCAGTAGTAAAGTCATTGAACTCTGGTCTGGCAATGAATTTAACCATCTGTATGATGGAGTTATTTGTTCTTATAGTGGCTGTTGACTATAATGCAACTCATGGGAATCCACCAGCTCCCTTAATGTTTTACTGACAGTCTTTGCCATGCCGTTTATGGGGACTGCCGTGTTACGGTGAGGTAGAGTAAATAGCTTCCCAATTTAGAATAACTTTAAAAAATAGGTAAACAAGTCTCAATCACAACCCCCACAATACTTTAAATTTTTTTATTAGTAAATAGAGAAAAGCAACTATCTCAAGTTTCTTCCAAAACTCTTTAGAGAAAATTAAAATAAGGTCCAGGCTGGAAGACAACATCTGCTCCCTGTTCCATAGACCACAGCCGACACCCAGAACACATGGAGAGCCACAGTGACCCACAGAAGAAAAGCTACCTGTTCCATAGACCAAGGCCAATACCCAGAACACACGGAGAGCCACAGTGACGCACAGAGGAACAGCTACCTGTTCCGTAGACCAAGGCCAACACCCAGAACACACATAGAGCCACAGTGACGCACAGAGGAACAGCTACCTGTTCCATAGACCAAGGCCAACACCCAGAACACATGGAGAGCCACAGTGACGCACAGAGGAACAGCTACCTGTTCCATAGACCAAGGCCAACACCCAGAACACATGGAGAGCCACAGTGACCCACAGAGGAACAGCTACCTGTTCCACAGACCAAGGCCGACACCCAGAACACACGGAGAGCCACAGTGACCCACAGAGGAACCTCACGACCCATGAAAAAGGCCAGCTGTTGGGAAATGCAAATTGAAACAACAATGACGAGCCAGAGCTTTGTTCTCCAGCTGGGAGAACTGCCACGGCTGATACTGTCACATTCAAGTAACCGCACAGGAAATGGTGCTGCGGCACACTGAGGGGGGATAGGTCAACGCAGCCCCTTGGGTTGACAACCAGGGACTTGGGAAAATTAAACATGAATAATACTGTTTCTGCCTTTCCTGCTATATCTTGATATCGCCCCCCCACACTAACATCTCTATACACAAGTGCATGCAATGGTTTTATAGAAAAATGGGGGCTGAAATAGTTGTCATACACAAGTCGTTTGATGGATCACTTAATTCACCACCAAAACCAAATGTGACACCCATTTATAAATGGTTCACTGAGAAAACAGTATGGAGCAACACGTGGATAGTCTCATTTGTAAGCTGTTTGTCAGTTTGTCTGTCTACCTCTATTATCAACCAACCAATCTTCTACCTATCATCTATCTCTATACCCATATTATTTGTCTATCATAACGTTGGCCTCCCACTTACCTACCTAGCTACCATCTAGCTACACATGTGTCGAGGATGGAAAGAGATATGGATGACTGCACGGGGCTGCACCCGCTGGAGAGACGGCACAGGCAAGGAGGAAGAAGGTGTTTCCGTTCCCATGCTCAGACAATCCTCTTCCTCCTACTTCCACCTTTCACTTCGATTTCTGAGGCTTCTGTTATCTTCAGGTAGCCATCATACAAAAATATTAAAGAGAAAATTCCAGAAATAAGCAACATCTGAGTTTTAAATTGTGGCTGCCCTCACTAGTCTATAGTATAGTTTTATAGTCTAGTGCTCTGGCCAATCTGGTCCAGGCTGAAACACATCCCTGTTGTATATGCTGCCCACCCTTCGTCATGAGTCAGCGTTCTGCGGATCAGCTAGGCCAGTGCCGCACTGCAGTGTGTGTGTGTGAGCCCCCTCCCCTCATTCTACTCCACGATGGTTCCCAGACGCAAGGATGACGAGGCTGTGGAGACCTCTTCATGCTCCTGTGTCAGTACAGGAAGGATGGCAAGAGCGGGGCAGAGCTGGCCTGAGTCCGAGCAGCCTCGTCCGGCAGCAGAGCCTGAAGAAATGCTGAGAACAGCGGCTATGACTGCTCAGCCCCAAATGGGACATCACAGGAGAGGCTGGCACCACTCAGAACTGGAAGAGCTGGAGATGGAAGGAGCACTATAGAGCACTGTTATCAGCTGTGTCACAGCTGATGACATGAGAACACTCAGCAGCAGCAGCGGACACCAGCACAAGACCACCCGGGACACGACAGCAGGAGGTCATCAGGGGTGGGGGACGAGAGACACAGGACATGACAGCAGGAGGGGGTGAGAGACCAGGACACGACAGCAGGAGGGGGGATAGAGACACAGGACATGATAGCAGGAGGGGGGATAGAGACACAGGACATGATAGCAGGAGGGGGTGAGAGACACAGGACACGACAGCAGGAGGGGGTGAGAGACCAGGACACGACAGCAGGAGGGGGTGAGAGACACAGGACATGATAGCAGGAGGGGGTGAGAGACACAGGACATGACAGCAGGAGGGGGTGAGAGACACAGGACATGACAGCAGGAGGGGGGATAGAGACACAGGACATGATAGCAGGAGGGGGTGAGAGACACAGGACACGACAGCAGGAGGGGGTGAGAGACACAGGACACGACAGCAGGAGGGGGTGAGAGACACAGGACATGACAGCAGGAGGGGGTGAGAGACACAGGACACGACAGCAGGAGGGGGTGAGAGACCAGGACATAACAGCAGGAGGGGGTGAGAGACCAGGACACGACAGCAGGAGGTCATCAGGGGTGGGGGACGAGAGACACAGGACACGATAGCAGGAGGAGGTGAGAGACACAGGACACGACAGCAGGAGGAGGTGAGAGACCAGGACACGACAGCAGGAGGGGGTGAGAGACACAGGACATGACAGCAGGAGGGGGTGAGAGACCAGGACATGATAGCAGGAGGGGGTGAGAGACCAGGACACGACAGCAGGAGGAGGTGAGAGACCAGGACACGACAGCAGGAGGGGGGATAGAGACACAGGACATGATAGCAGGAGGAGGTGAGAGACACAGGACATGATAGCAGGAGGGGGTGAGAGACACAGGACATAACAGCAGGAGGGGGGATAGAGACACAGGACATGATAGCAGGAGGAGGTGAGAGACACAGGACATGACAGCAGGAGGGGGTGAGAGACCAGGACACGACAGCAGGAGGGGGTGAGAGACACAGGACATGACAGCAGGAGGGGGTGAGAGACCAGGACATGATAACGGGAGGGGGGATAGAGACCCAGAAATGACAGCATGAGGTCCTGCTGCACACTAGTGGCATGCTAACTAACTTCCCTCAGATGCAGCTTTTTTATCTGCACCCAGGACATGACAGCAATCACCACTGTACCTAGGACGCAGTCTCCCTGACTCTCTGGTCTTAAGTACATCCTCAGACACATGGTGGTATGGTGGTCTCCTTTTTTTCCTTCAGACATTCAGACAATTCCAGATTTTAGGATGTCATCATGCTACTGCTGAATTCTCTTGCCACTGGCCACCCTATAAGCTTCACTCAGGCTGCTGCCCAGGGCTGTACTGTGTTTCCCATATAAACTGACTGGGCTGGGCTTTTGTCTGCTGAGGCCTGATTGGAGGTGGCGGCTGGATGTGTCTGATGGCATCTCTGCCTTTTAAGTGAAGCGCAATGGCAGACTACTGAGCGGCTGTGCTGAGCGGCTGTACTGAGCGGCTGTGCATTTCCAACAGGTTTCAATGAGCTGTAGCGTAGACACTGAACTAGAGGAAGGGTCTGGTCTAGAGGTCACGTGACTAAGTGAAGCTGGTAGGAGACTGAGGCTGTTTCTACTATGAGTGGATTGGCTGCCATGCAAGGCAGAGCTATCTTGGCCCTGTCTGTTTTCTCTTTTGAAAGCTATTGGGTGCCCTTCAGTAAAAGATTTATTTATTTTCAGATGGTTGAGTAGGAACACAGCAAATCCTCTGCTATGTGTGATTTCCTGTCTAACACCATTAATGCCCTTACCCTGCTTTGGCCTGCTATCACTCCCCTTCCAGCCAAAAGACAGGGGAACACCTTCCCTCCATACTCTGGGGGGTAGGTCAGGAAGCTGAGCCAAGCTGTGCATTTAAAGACTGCAATAAAGACAGTGCTGAGCTCAGAGGGACCACCCACTCAGGCAAGCTGCTGTCCCCATGGCATCCCGAGCTGCCTGGCTGGCATGCGGTTGACACTTTTCTCTGGGCTTTTTTTCTGATATCTAAATGTTATCTGCTGGCCAAGTTATCTCTGAAGTCCGAGAATGGAAATCATCAGGTCAGTCTGTTATGATGAGATCAAGTCGCATTAGCCTCCTCCTGAAAGACCCAAAAGTGTTTACTTAGGAAAAAAAGCATTTTATTTTAAGGTATTTCATTAAAATGGAAGAGGTAAAGGCAAGCGGTGGTGGTGGCACACGTCTTTAATCTCAGAACTTGGGAGGCAGAGGCAGGTGGATCTCTGTGAGTTCAAGGACAGCTTGGGTTACACAGAGAAACCCTGTCTTGAAAAACCAAAAGCAAAGCAAGCCAAACCAAACCAAACCAAACCAAACCAAACCAAAACAGCCAACCAAATAAACGGACCAGAAGAGGTATCAGGAAAACTGGCTATTTCAGGGATAGCCTACTTTGCATTTCAGCTTATGGCACACTTCACAGTAAATCCTAAATGAATTCAATGCAAAAATGTTAACACTAGAAAAACTATAAAAATATTTAGACAGGTATTAAACAGATACTTAGCAACGAAGTCCCTGTCAAAATGACCCTTCCTCGGTCTAAAAAACATGGAAGAAACCATAAAGGAAATGATCAGTAGATGTAGCTGGGTAGAATAACAAACTATAACTCTCTACATAAAGACTGGTTAGTATTGCTGGCAACACAAAGGGCCAGTGGTGAGGACCTCTTTGAGAACCAAGAGATTAAGAAACTGACATTGGTCCAGAGAGATGGCTTCTGGTTAAAGGTGCCTGCTGCTCAGAGAGACAACCTGAGTTCAGTCCTGGGACCCACATGGTGGAAGGAGAGAACTGGGTTGCACAAACTGTCCCCTGACCTCCACATGTCTGCCACAGCATGCTCACACATCAAATAAATACTCGTGAAAATGTTTGAGACAGGTTTCTCTGTGGCTTTGGAGCCTGTCCTGGAACTAGCTCTCGTAGACCAGGCCAGCCTTGAACTCACAGAGATCCACCTGCCTCTGCCTCCTGAGTGCTGGAATTAAAGGTTTGCGCCATCACTGCCCAGCATGAAAAACGCGTTAAAGGGCCTCCTCATTATAATCTATTAAAGTGAGTCGGGCGTTGCTATTTCTTTCCTTTGGATACAATGGTAAAAGCCAGCACACAGGAGGTAGGTCCGAGAGTGAAGCTCAAGAGCGTGCTCACTGACAGAGCAGACCCAAAGCTGGAGGACGGAGGAGAACCTGCCCTTGAGAGGCAGAGGGAGATGGAACTTAGTGATGGTTTCCTGGGTCCCAACCACATGCCGGAAACAGTCAAAGAGGAATCTGGAGGGAAAAAAAGAATGTCCCACCCAAACACGCTGCTAGCTTCCTGGGTGTCCACATCTTCTGCTTTACCCTTGCTCATTGCACCTTCTGCTACATTCTCTGTTAACTTTGTTTTTTTAATACAGGGCCCATCAGCCACCAGGAAAGCACTGTGCTACTGAGCCACAACCAAACCCTTCCCCCAAGTGTTGACTGCAGCACAGGCTTGTGAGGACCAGCCCCTGCCATGTCCATTTCCATTGTTTTCTGGCTTAAAGGAGCCTGGAGTGGGGGAACAGGTTCCTGAACTGACAGTCAAACCGCTTCATCTACCTACTAACCAGCTGGTTCCTGGTCTGGTACAGGAGGGACCTGGCCAGGGTGTAGCCGTTCACTGTCCTTTGTTGCCAGAGATGATGTAGCCAATGGTGGCATACTGGGGCAGGAAGACAGATGCCAGGACTCTAAGAAGTGAGTCTCTAAGGCAGTCTATTGTCTACTGTCCCAAGATTTTGAACTCAATGGCATTTTTATAGACAGAGAGGATGGCAATAGAGTGGACACAAAAGTCTTTAAAACATAATCCATGTGACTAAAAATTGCAGAGTATCTCAATTCAGATGTGTGGGACAGGTACACAGAATTGCCATTGCTTCCCCCCAGAGACAAAGACCTGCTCATTTTCAGGGAGAGTCTAAACTGGTTATTTCTCCTAATTTTGATTTCAAGATCAAAGCTGATGTAAGCAAATTATTAAGAAGGACAAAAAGAGCTTGTGAGTGTATGTGCGCGCGTGCACACATGCACGTGTGTGTGCTATGCATATCCATGTGTGAGTGTGCGTGTCTATATGGGGAAGCATGTTGTGCATCAGGTGTCTTCTTTCTTATTTTTTGAGACAGAGTCTCTCACTAAACCTGAAGGATGTTCACTCTCGAGGGTCACCTCTTTGGCTAGGCTGACCAGCAGGCTCCCAGGATCCTCTTGTCCCATGGCCATATCTGGCTTTTACATGAGTACTGGGGATTTGAACTCAGCTCTTCTTTCATTCACAGCAAGTGCTCTTAATCACTGAACTGTCTCTCTAGTACTGGCAATAGTTATTCCCCTAATTAGTTGGCTTCTTAAAGAAAGGAAAAAATAGGAAAGTTTTACCATATAAAATTTGATATTATTTGGCTACTAGTGAAATAAAGTGTCCAGGAATCTCTAAGGATGAAACGCAAGACAGAGCTGTAGGTCACAATGTCAGAGAAAAATGGAGGCAGTGGCCAGGCTACTTGAAGTTTAAACATATGGGTTTGTTGATCCGTAGTTTCTCTCCGTGGGCCAATTACAAGCGTACTCCATGGCACCTGAGCCTGCCCAGAACTGGGATGCAGCAGTGCTGACAGCAGAGCTGAGTCACCACCCCAGCCAAGGCATGGCCCATCTGTGCTGTGCTCCCACCTCTCAGAAACTTTACATATGTGCTCAGATTTAACCTGCCGTGGGAATGATGCTGAAGTGTGGGCCTCCCTGTGGCTGGACACTGCGAGGGCATTGCTCAGCAGTCGGGCTGGGTCTTCACAGCCTGCCCCCCTTGGTCCTCGTGGATCAGGAAGGCAGTTGGAAAGGCGGCTGTGAAGCGTGGATACTGGTTTTGTTTTTACATCTCTATTGGCTGCTTTCTTGGTATAACTGGAAGCCGAAATCTCAGCACCGATGTCAATTCTAACCACTGTTTCCTGAGAAATAAAACCCCGGCGTTCCCTTGCCCAGGGCTTCTGATAGCATATCTGAATCCTTTTCATATTAATCACAAATGCATATCCAGTATGGATAGGTCAAGTGTAGTCCTCACCTCCTAACCCCTTTGAGAAGGAGGTGACCTGGATCTGAGAGGTGACAAATGGGATTGGCAGGACCACTGCTGTTCTCTATTACAAAGACGCATTTGCACAGCAGACTGGAGAAAGGGACCTGGCATGTGCACCTGACTGTGGCCTGGCATGAATACATAGCTGATAATGATAAGGAGAGACTTACCAAAGCTCTGAAACCATTTATAAATATCAATGTACTGTTATACACATGTGTTCATTAGACACAAGGTCTAATATGGAGTCTTATCACCGCTAAGCTGTTTAAGGCGGGAGAAGCATCAGAGACACCCGATAAAGGCTGCCTTGCGGTGAGTACTCCTTCACTCTGCAGGTGCTGCCAGTTCCGCACCTCTCTTTACCTCCACCACCGCAGGTGTTGCTAAACTTCAACTTAATTAGTTTCCCCATCTATCACAGTTCCGTTTCTGTGGCTTGATAAAATGTCCCGATCAAAAGTAACTTAGGGGAGAGAGGGCTAATTTCAGCTCACAATGCCAGGTCACAGTCCATCACAGAAGGGAGTCCGTGTGACAAGAACTTAAAGTACCAAGTCCTGTCACATCCGCACTCAAGAGCAGAGAGATGAATGCAAATGTGCTTATTCCTTAGCCCATGTTCTCCATCCTCCATAGCCCAGGACCTAATCCTAGAGAGTGGTTCCACCCACAGTGGACACCCACTGATGTGATCAAGACAACCCCAACCCTCACTACACACACATCCACAGACCACTTGTTTTAGACACTTCCTTATTGCAACTCCTTTCCTAGGTGCTATCAGATTCTGTAAACCTGAGAATGAAAACCACCCATCACAGCCATCCTAGCTCCTGGGCTCCAGATGGGACACAGAGACTCTCAGTGTAGGTGTGGCTTAGGGTCAAGCTCCGCAGCTCTTTCTTGTACAGTTACAGAGGGAGCACTCAAAGTGGCTTCTGAGGGACAGAAGGGGCAAGAAGGAACCCAGGGACCAGTCGCAAACAGGCAACAGTTGCTTTCTGGAGCACAGAGGCAGAAGGGTCCCCTCTGTGAAGCTGCTCTGTCAGAGAGGTGGGTCTTGGTTGTATTTTGTAGCTTAGGATAAAAGACATTTTCCTCTTGCTTTGAAAAAGACTGGAGGCGTGTGCATTTTTAAGTTTGCCTGTTGCCTTAAGCGCTCTCTTCCAGACAAGCTCATCTGAACGGGGAAGCTTGCGGCTGGGAGAGGAGCACTGGCTCTTTCCGGGTTTCTGGCTTTGGCTTTAAGGATGGCGCTGAAAGTACACGAGTGCCAAAAATGCCAAGCAGCAGCTCTGGGCAGTGCAGCAGTGCTTCACGACCCTTGGAAATACGAGACAGTGCTGTTGTAACTGCACGGCCATGACAGGCTGGGCTACTGCTAAAACAGGCGGAAGCGAAACTCTCTCACTGGGGTATGCCGGGCCAGCAAGACACCCGGTACCAGCTCAGGACAGACACACACAAAGCACCTTGCCAAGTGTGTGCCATGACTCCCTGGGCAGGGATGCAAGCGAGACTTCGTGGCTATATGAAGAAGGCACAGTACCACCACTGGGAAATGGTGAAAGAAGTGTCCAGAATACCATCTGCTTACCAATTTTACTTCTCGTTTGATTTATACTTTCTCCCAGAGCCTTTGCTTCAGAAAATCTGGAGAAAACAAAAACAAAAGCAAAGAATTTTTATTTTTTGCTAGTCATCCTGTGTTACGTTTGAAAAAGGAGGAGACGTCTGAGAGGCTGCAGGGCTGTGATAAAGAAAAGGGAAACATGGAAGAGAGCTTGATATGGTGGCCTTGTCAAGAAAGACTGAAATGTGGGTGACCACATCTACTGTGAACTATCAGTCTCCCTCACAGAGAGTCTCCAGTTAGAGCATTGCCGGGCGGCTAAGTACCACCTGCATGTCCAGAGCACTCCATAAGCTCACAGTGCCCACATGGTGGTTCCCAACCACCTGTGACTCCAGTTCTGGGGATCCAACACCCTCTCCTGGCTTCTAGGGGCATTGTATACACTGCAAGCATGAAGTGCATATACTCTAAGCTGGTGAAACACCCATACACACAAAATAACAATTAAAAAGTTCTTAATTCGTTAACCAATAAATTCAATTTCTGATGCTTTATAGTGCCAGGGTACCAGAATGAAGCATGGTGATAAGGTTTCTCTGCAGTGATCTATCAGCCGTGTGCATTCTTAAATAACATTGCTTTCTTGACACACAACAGTATAGCAGAGGTCAGCCAGTGATGACCAGTCATGAGACAAAGCAGGGCTACTTCCTGGTTCTGTCAATAAAGTTTTATTGGAATGTGTTCACCCATTCATCACCACTTCATCTGCAGTGGCGTGTAAGTAAGTTACCACAGCTGAGTAGGAGAGGCTGTGACAGGGACTGTGTGGCTTGTGGTGAAAAACACTTCTACTACTTGACTCTTTCCAGAAAATGTTTGCTGACTCCTGTCACAGATGACTATTAAACCAGCTTTTAATAATACAGGTTAAGAGAAAAATTCACAATAACCCCCAAACCAGAAATAAATACATCTTGAAATGCAGATCTGTCTTTTCTCCAGCTCATTTTTACAGAGTGAGGTTATAATGTATGCATAAGTACATACACACATATAATAATGTAAATAATATGTAAGATTTTATCCCGATAGTTTTCCACTTAGCATTGTAAGTTCTTTCCTATGTCATTAGGAACTCTTATATTTGGTGGGTAAATACTAGTCCACGAGACTTTGTGCCGGTGCACAGTCAGGATGCCCCTACATTTCCTTCCTTCCTTCCTTCCTTCCTTCCTTCCTTCCTTCCTTCCTTCCTTCCTTCCTTCCTTCCTCTTTCCCTCCCTCCCTCCCTCCTTTCTTTTTTTTTCTTTGATTTTGGAGACAGGGTTTCTCTGTAGCTTTTTTGGTTCCTGTCCTGGAACTAGCTTTTGTAGACCAGGCTGGCCTCGAACTCACAGAGATCCGCCTGCCTCTGCCTCCCGAGTGCTGGGATTAAAGGTGTGTGCCACCACCGTCGGCTTTCTTTCTTCCTTCTTTCTTTCTTTCTTCTTTCTTTCTTTCTTTCTTTCTTTCTTTCTTTCTTTCTTTCTCTCTTTCTCTCTTTCTCTCTTTCTCTCTCTCTTTCTCTCTTCCTTCCTTCCTTCCTTCCTTCCTTCCTTCCTTCCTTTCTTTCTTTTTGTTTTGTTTTCTGAGACAGGGTTTCTATGTGTAGCTTTGGAGCCTGTCCTGGAACTACTGGAACTAGTCCACAAGACTTTGTGCCGGTGCACAGTCAGGATGCCCCTACATTTTCTTCCTTCCTTCCTTCCTTCCTTCCTTCCTTCCTTCCTTCCTTCCTTCCTTCCTTCCTTCCTTCCTCTTTCCCTCCCTCCCTCCTTTCTTTTCTCTTCTTTGATTTTCTTATAGACCAGGCTGGCCTCGAACTCACAGAGATCTGCCTGCTTCTGCCTCCTGAGTACTGGGATTAAAGGCATGAACCACTACAACCTGGTGCCCCTACATTTCCTAACCGACCTTTATGTAACATCCATGATGAGCCGAACCTTGCACTGAAGAAATAGTACAAATTGTGAACCATGGAAGGAATGGGTGGCTCTTGCGGGGACAAAGACCATCACACCAGTGTGGGAGGCATGGTGGCAGCAGGGTGACATGAGGTGGTTGCCCGTGTCGTGAAGCAGAGAGACTGTGACGCCTAGCTGGCTTGCTTTTCATTTTTAGTCAGTCCAGGAACCCAGTCCAAGGGATGGTACCACACACAGTCAGAAGGGGGGGTCTTCCTTCCTCAGTTAACACCTACAACAGATACACTGAGAGGTGTGTCTCCTAAGGGACTCCGAGTCCAGCCACAAGGACAACAAAGATGAGCTACCACTCAAGAGTTCATGAGATACTAGTTGATCTCTCACCCCTTCGGCCACGAGAGTAAAGGGGTGACCAAACCCTACCAACAAAACACAACAAACAACAGCTACACAATATATGTACATAGCACACATTCTACCTTGGATACCAATAGCCACACTGCTTCAGTTTGTCTAAGAAGGGGTCTATCTATGTGTAGTGCAGTCAAAACACCTTCATATGGAAGCTGGGAGTGACCTGGATTTTGAAGATACACCAAATTTTAGAAGCCTTTTTATTCTAGAAGTTTCCAAACACATATAAACCGAGCGTGTGAGGCTAGCTCCTCTTATTTTACTACCTCAGCTTTCTATTGTCCATCTTAATTCAACAATCTCTTCTCTCCCTGTCCTCTTTCAACCTCCGCGAAACTCAGAGGGTTTCAGAGAAACTCAGTTATTTCATTGTGTGGTCCGTAACTCCTTCATCTGCAAGGAACTGCATGGATGAGTGAGGAGGAGTACGGGCCAGGACGCCACCAGTGCTCTGTGCTGGCTGGAAAAGTGGTGACAGTCCGCCTTTGCTGTTTTCTGCATCTGTCTGTTTGGCCCGGGACTAAGACAGGGATTTCCAAGGAAGAGAACTGCATTTTCCTACAAGGCTGGGTGGCCAAGGACTCCACCCCTGACTCCCATAGCTCATTCACGTCTTCCCAGTGAGGGCCTGTCACCCTACAGGATCCAGTGCCAAAGCATCTGGTAAAAGCCAGACTTGATCAGCTCAGCAGACGGTCGTGGGAAGTGTGGACTGAAGCCACCAGGATCCTTCTGGGGTATGCTGAGCTAGGAGCTGGGGTCATGCCTTGGAAGCAGTACCCACAGACAATGCAGGTCCAGGGTCATCCTTCCAGCAAAAGAAGAGATGGCTGCAGATGGACGTTAGGGGCTTCAACGCTGTGGCTAACTTTCTCATCGTCAGAGGGAATGAGGAGAACGAGGTGACTGAAGCAGACCCTGATGAGACTTCTGAGAACATTCTTGAGAGACTCCTGTCTCGCCCTTGGTACATGGTATCCAAAGATATGCTTCACTCAGGGCAAAGCAGCTGAAGGGCCCACACCTGGCTACTCCCCACCTCCCAATCACTAGGGAATTCAGACAGTGACCACTCTGACCTAGGGCCAGAGATGGCTTATTCTGAAGCCAAACTTGAGTGATCATGGCTTGGGAACACAGATTGAAGTTACCCTTGGTTTTATCTTCTAACATGGAAGTAGTTTCATGGACTCTTAAAAAAAATGGTAACAGGACAAAGAAGCTACAAATCAAGGCATTAAAAAAATACCTTGGTGGACACATTAGGGAGGTGGGTTGTAGTGGGCCAGAGGACACTCAGCCATTGGCTGCTATCTGACGACAGTCTTGGCTCTCCCATTGGTGGAGAGCGGTTTCTGTTTACCAGGATGGCAGGTCTGACCCAGGCGTGTAAGCAATGGTGTTTGTTAGGCTAAAGATGGCTCTCACTGCAGCATTCCAGCCTCCCCACATCACCAAAGCCTCGTCACTTCCCTGTGAAGACAGTTTCTTTTCAGGAATTCTCACGCACAGTGGACACATAGAGGCCAGAAGTCTATGCCAAGTAAGTGACTTTCTCAATCACTCGCCACCTTAATTTTTGAGACAGGTTCTCTTACTGAACTTGGGGCCCACAGATTTTGCTGGGCTGGCTGCCTGGTGAGCTCCAGGGGTCTGCCCAGCTCTGCCTCCTCTATGTTAGGGTTACAGAGGTAAGCTGCATGCTGGGCTGGCTTTCTGTAAGTGCTAGGTAACTGACCCCAACCTCCACATTGTGCAGCAAGTGCTTTGAGGTGACGACAAGCCAGTCTTCCCTCCCCTTGCATTTTTTCTACAAACCAATGCCCTTTTCCCCTGTCTCCTTCGGTCCTCGCCAGCCTGCTGAGGGCCAGGGAGTCAGCCACTCCCCCTACTGCTCTGCACTTCTTGGAGGCAACAGCAAATCTTAAACAGTGTCCTTGGGTGCTAAGAGTCCTCCAGTCGATTTCAAATAGGCCTTCTCAAACAAAATAGTTCTTTGAGCAGAGTTTTTTTTGTGTCCAGCATCATTTTAAAAACCAGGGGTTTCTGAGATGATTCTAATCTAGTCTCTGCCCTCAGAGTTTATAATTCTAGTTCAGCAGACAAAGCATAAATATAAAAATCAAATGGAAAAATAATAAAGGTTAAACTTGAAGTCTAACGGGAACAGGGGAGCTCCTATTTGTCACGGGTAGCATTTCCAGATGGCGCCCGCGATTTCCCCCAGCGCACTTCTCCTGTTGCTTGTACATTGCTGTACTGTTCTAAGCTGGAAGGAACCAGTGGAGTGACTTAGCTCACGTTATTAACGCTTTGACTTCCAATTGCAATTTGTCTCCCTGCTCATTTCCTCTTTTGTTACTCAGTGGGGACTCTGTGTCTGAAGGGTTTGGTTTGTAAGAAGTTTGACACAGAAGAAAAGCTCCCCACGCTTGGCCTGGCCCCAGTATTTACAGAACAGGGGGTCATCACCTTGCTCCCTGTTATATAGTAGGAAGACGACGCGGGCCTAGAAAATAGAGTGATTATGTATAACAATTCTGTTCCCCTGGAAAAACCTCCATGAAGAATGGCTCATATGCTGGAGGCCAACAAAGGGCAAACGCTCTGCTAATGTGATGTCTTATTTCTCCCGTCACATGCAGGCAATGGAACCTCCCCCAGACCCAGCAGCACTCAGGCATGCTAGAGAGAGGGTGCTAGAAATGTATGGGTGAGCAGGGAACAGTCTCCTCCTAGGCAGCATGGGACACAGGGGCCACCCATGTGCCCTCCTGAAACCCTAGGCCAGGTCTTAGATCCTGGGGAAGTGGAGAGAACCATGGCGGCTACCAACAATGCCACCATTAGGGAAGACTGTCTCTTGCTGTGGGCTACAGGAGATTAGTTTGGTGTCAGGCAACAGGATGTCACGCTAAAACCACCCACCACAGAGTTGATAGATGCGAAACAGCGGAGGAAGCTGGAGGCCAGCCCAGTGGGTCCTGGATGCTGGGATATTAGAAGGCGAGGGCTCTGGGAGGGGGAGGAAACCGAATGCCAGCCCGACCCCAGGCCTCTGCTCTGGCAGGATTCTTCAGAGAAACACTTAAGGATGAGGGTCCTCCCTGCCACTAGGAAGCACTGGAGCAAATATTTGGAAGGGATCAGGATTACTTGAGTATTTCTATGTCAGGGCCCCAGGGAAGTCACTCCTCTGGGCATCTGGGGATTTATTTTTGTGTCTTCTGTTGGGGACACTGGTTTTTATAAAAAGGTATTTTCTCTCAGTCTCTGCTGTAGGCACCTGCGCGTGTGACCAGATGTGTACATGAACAAGTATGGAAGGCACACCTCTGGGTAAGCCTTGAGGATAGTTCCAGAGAGGCTAACTGAGGAGGGAAGCTCCTCCCTCCAAGCCGGCAGCATCTTCCAGCAGGTGCCCTCGGTTTGATGATGTCCTGGGAAAAGGCAGGGTGTGTGGCTGTCACTGACAGTCGTCCATGACGCCAGACTCCCGCTTCTTCTGCCCTCCAACATGGACGCCCTACCAACCACTCTGTGGCAGCTCCAGGCTGTGGGCGTGGACCAGGGCTGCTTAGTCACCTGGCTTTGTTCACTGGATTCTCAGCCTCCTCAGGGAGCAGATGGCCCCTGCTGGTCTCCCAGACTGTATCTGGTACCAAATCTAACAATTCCCCTTCGTGGTAATGCATTCAGTTCATTCATTGTGTTCCTGCAGAGAACCCTTCTGGCACAGTCTCTACCAACTGAATAGTCTCTGCAACACGGAGTAAGAGTGGAGGTCCAGAGAGAAGGTGGGGCTCCAGGTGCTACCCCACGGTCTCTTGGCCTGGAGCAGCTCCTTAGTGACTTCGATTATATTAACTTAACTGTTATAGAATTACTCTTTTAGAATGGCTGGTCTCCGGCCTTCCCACTGGATCTATTTATTTATCTCGGAGCTGCCTGGTCTCCGGCCTTCCCATTGTATCTATTTATCTCAGAGTGTCGTGTGAGGCATGCTAGTTCCTTTGCACAATGACCAAGAAGAAGATGGAAGCACCGGAGCACTGGCCACCATGGATGAACAAGATGTGCTTCGAATAAAATTCTGACAGCTGCTTCGGTTACCAGAGCTCTGCTGACTGGACTGAGGACAGTTTTGTATGGAGAAGTCTCTGAGAGACCCACACACGCTCGCTCTGGTAAGTCATGACCCACCTCCCCATCAGATGCAAGCTCAAGCCAGCCAGGAGCCACGATGGTTTCAGAGAAGGAAAAATAAAGTATGTCTGCTGTGTTGGTGGCTTTTAAATCTGGGTGCACAAATATCACCAGTGTGTGTGTACAGCTGTGGACTGGAAATAGCTTCAGGTATCATTCTGTTAGCATTGCCGCCTTGTTTTCTGAAATAAGGTCTCTCATTGGCATGGAACTTGCCTAGTAAGCTGGGTTAGTGGCTAAGCTCCATGAACCCACAGTGTCCACCTCCCCAGCTCTGGGATTATAAACATCGTCCTCTGCACCACCGCGCTCAGCTTTCATTATTATTATTATTACCATCATTGTTTTAGTTAATGTGGGGTCTGGGGATTGAACTCACACCCCATGCTTGCACAGCAAGCACTTAACTGACAGAACTGTCTTCCCCGCTCTAGTGATTGTTTTAAGGGACTCCTTCCAAGGCTCTGGACGTCTGTGGGTCAGTGGTTTCCAGATCAGGTTGTTAGTGGAATCCATTTACAGAAAGAGGATGTTCAGGCCACACCTAGTTACATGAGTATCTGGCGAGTCAGATCCAGGCTTAACTGTGTTTGGTATTTCCTTGGGTCACTAGGAATTCATGACCGTGAGCTGGCAAAGAAGCCTCAAGGCTCGGTGGAGAACTTTTTTAGAGGAGGAAGCAGCTGCCATCTAGTTGACAATCTTGTTTCCAGATACCCAAGGAAGGTGGCCTGCTCTACCACACCCCATTGGCTGTATCAGGAACACGTGCCATGCAGGGGAGCAGAAGCCTCAGCCGGTTTGAAATCCCTCTGGTCTCAGATGCTAAAATCAAAGTCAGTGTGTGTGTCCATGCTTCTAGGAGAGTCTTGGGCTCTTCTCAGGCTCAACCTGCACCTACCTTGCCTGACTTTGGTCATTGATTGCTATTTAGCTCCCCACTTCCTGCTTCTATTCTTTCTGTATATGTGCATGTGTGTGTATGTTGGACGTGAGTGGCTGTGTATGTGGGGTCGGAGGAGGACACCAGGTGTCCGGCTCAGTCAGTCTCCATGTTATTCCTTTGAGACAGCATCTCTCCCTGAAATAGAGCTGAGCTGGTAGCCAGGAAACTTCAGGAATCTTCATGTTTACCCTGACAGCACTATAGTGAGAGGTACTCATGTGGCCAAGTCCAGAACATTACATGGGCCCTGGGATCTGCAATTGGGCCTCGTGCTTACGTAGAAATCACTCTTAGCCAGTGAGTCAGCTGTCTCCCCTTCCTACCCCACCGCAGACCTCCATTTGGACTGAGAGGGTCTGGACTGCTCTCCCAGAGTTCTGGATATGATTTTGATTTGCATTACTGGTTCCTGCAGAACGCTGAGATCTGCTCCCGCCCTGGGGAAGCAGCTATCAGTCTGGGTTTGTTCCTTGGTCCTTCCCAGTCAAGTCTCTCATCCCTCCATTAGCAGCTATGTTAAACCCTCATCTCTCTCCTCATGCCTTTCATCTACTTGAACTCTTGATTCTACCAAAAATATGGAGGACCTAGGAAGGCAATTTGGTCTATACATTAAAAAATGTGTATGTGTAGACTAGAGACCAATTCCATTGTTCTTCTATTCCTTTTTTTTGAGATGCTAAACCTGAAACTCATTTATTTAATTAGACTGACTACCATCAAGCCCCAGAGAACCTTCTTTTTTTTTCTGTCTTCTCAGTGCTGGGATCACAAGTACAAGGTGCTGGTGATTGGACCTCAGGTCTCCATGGGTACACAGCAAGCTCTCTACCCACTGAGCCATACCCCAGCTTGCCTAATTCTCCCCTGAAGATGATGAAGACATTTAAGAGTCCTAGGCTTGTGAGAATACATACAAGTGAGCACTATCCATGGAGCTAAGGCTGGCAGGGGCAGATCCCGACCTACACCTGGCTAACCAGTAGTTCTGGGATGGTAAAGCTCACACAGGACAGGGTGCACACTGGGAAATGTGAAATTGTAGACCTTAGACCTTTCGTGCAGACACTAGGCTGAGCAGTTAGAAGGACTGGTCTGCCTACGCCTGTGGAAGGCTGCTCTCCAGCCGGATCTTACCTCTGCTTCAGAATCTGTCTGTTGTCATCGATGGTGACACTGTCTGCATGGTCCCTCTTGAAAATTTCAAAAGCCTCCTGGCGTCCCAGTGACATTTCCTCTCTCATCCCTGTTTGGAGACACAGAGGGTGACCTCAGTCACATCATCACAATTCAGACCATAGAGCTGGCCTTGGCAGAGAGACTATGGCCAGACAGGTGGGGCCTGACCAGAGACTGTGCCTGCGAGGCCACAGGACTCAAGGGTGGGGGTGGGGCCTGAAGTGCCTGGTCAGAGGAAATGAGAAGCAGGCCTCCAAGGCCCAGATGGCAAGCACATCTGTGAGTCTACTTCCTGCCATCCCTTGGTGGCACAGCTCTTCCTGGTTTCCCCTTACGGCCCATCTGGGTCGTTAATCTCCTCTCTGAATTTCCAGGCATTTCGTAACACAAACTAGAGTCCAGATGAATGCTACAGAATCTACAAAGTTCTGCTCTTAGCGTCTAGCTTCTGTTTAATGATTCAGCCTTACTTCCTGTGGCTGGTGAAGTGGGTCCTGGTCCTTAGCCAGGAGTTAGTTATATGCTTCACCCCAGAGCCCAAGGTGGGAGGTCCCTATTCCTGTTCAGCTCCAATACCCCAATTTGCCACTGCCACTTGCAGGCCAACCCTCACAGCCTGCATCTGCTCTCAGCTCAGTCTCTGGAAGGAGCCCTTTCAAAGGGACGGGTGGCCTACCGTGCCAGCCTCCCCCCGGGCAGCCTCCCACCCTGAGCAGCCTCTAAGGGCAGCCGTCAATGCAGGTGTCTTTGAGTTCCTGGGAAACCTGTTACAGCTAGTTTTCAGAGAAGGCTACAGGCTTTTGTCTTTTGAGACAGGATCTCAGTAGCTCAGGCTGACCTCGATCATGCTACACAGCCAAGGATCACCACGCACTCCTGACCTCCTGCCTCTATCTCTCAAGTATTGGGGTTACGGGTGTGTGCCATCACACTTAGTTTACACTAGGAGAGGCACTCAGGGCTTACTGCATGCTAGGCTGTGGGTTCCCTGACCCTGATCAGCCTTTGTGCACCGGCGGTTCCAGGATGCAGAGGAGTTAGGGAGCAGGGTCTCGGGGTGATGGGGATGAAACACCTGGAGAGGGATTCAGAGGACAGCTTATTAAATGGCTGGGCTGGCTTATACAGCTGGAGTGTGTGTGTGTGTGTGTGTGTGTGTGTGTGTCCAGGGAGGAAGTGCTGCGGCTCCCGGGGGAGGGGGAGGGACACCGAGGAGAGGTGTACCCAGTGCTCTCCAAGCACATCAGCCTGTTTATCAGACTTCCAGTCACATGATTGCTAAGAAGTTAGTTCTCTGCGGACAGGGGCTAGTTGTCAGGTAGATAGGGTGGGACAGAAGCTTGACTGACTTTATCATCATGTGGCCTTTGTCTCTATGCAGTTGAGTAGGCCTAAGCCTGATTTGGGTAGGAAGCAGCCCCACTCCTGTCTTGCTCTCTGAGAGAAGTCCTAGGTTTGGACAATGCTCTACCGTCCCTCATCTGGCTTGGGAATCCACATTAGGCCAGAACTCTTTCATTAAAAGAAAAAAAAAATCTGCCATTGTCCTCCTTCCCTCCTCCTCCAGGAAGCTCTTTCTCGTCTATTTATCCGATACCTCTGCTGATCTTTGAAGAATCTGCCCGAGCTAGCTGTCACCTCCACCAGAAGCTTTCCCAGGGCCTCCCTACCGCAGGCTTGCACCTGTGACAGTCCAGCAGACACTATCAGGTACAGGGCGCTCCTTTTCAGTGAGGCGCAATTTCCTTCAGGGCCACAGATCGTATCTATGTCTGACTCCCCAGTGTTTGGTCCACAGTCTGCATTCAGAAGATTCTATCTATGTCTGTTAAGTTCGCAGGGCCAGGACTGAAGTGGGTGGAATGAGGAGTCTGTTGTTATGGTTATAGGAACGCAGCACAGGGCTGGTGAGGCTCAAGGGGAAGCCTGGCCTTTGAGAGCCGCATTCCTAATGGCCTTCATGCAGCGACCCCTCTTCCCTGTAAAGCACCTCTCTCTCCTGTCCTCAGCTTGCGGAAATGGACCAGCCCATCTGACACCGATTTTATGATTCCTGTGATAAAAATAGCAGCACGAGGACTGTCTGGATGGTGATGTGATGATGTGCATGGCACCCCACCCTCTTTAGTCATGGCTCGTTCTGTCTCCATCTGTCCCACACACTCCTGGATCTGGTGTGAAACTCACCGAGAGCAGCAGCTCCAGCGCTCCGGAGATGGAGCTCTATCTCCTCTGCCTGCAGTCTCTGCTCAACTGTAACACTGCGTGCTCCATGCATCTCCTCTGCCTGCAGTCTCTGCTCAACTGTAACACTGCGTGCTCCATGCAGTAGAGTTAGCTCCACAGACAACACACTGGAGCTTTCTGGGGGATCCACAGGCTGCCGCCCCCAGAGGCGTCCACGCCTCAGGGCTGGAGTGAGGGAGAAGCTTCACAGCCTGGCCCGTTCTCCAGATCCTGTCTTCCTTGTTATGAGGACAGTGCTCATGGCACTCTTGAGGCAGTAACTCTGGGGAGGGCTTCTAATCAGCTGGACAGGCTCTGGGAGTCCCTGAGAGTGGCTGTAGGAGCAGGAAGAATGTGGAGGGCATGTCCTCAGAGAATCTAGAAGATTCTGCTATGAAACTTGGAATCATCAGTGTAACATGGAAAATGAGAATCATTGTTTTCAAAGACTGGATAATTTAAGACATGACTATGCCTGGGCTTACCACCTGGAAGGTGTCACCCGCGTTCTTACCATCCTGAAGAATGCATTCTGCCCTTACCACCTGTAAGGTGGCGCCAGCGTTCTTACCATCCTAAGGATACATTCTGGAATTTGGGTGGCTTGACTGCAGTGACCATGGCTGGGAGGACACAGGTGTAAATGGCTGAAACCTGCCATCTAGCTTTCCAAGCTCTGAAGACAAGGGGGCAGCCAATATCAGTGGCTTATCTAAAGGGGAAGCAGGGTCCGGATTCTTCAGAGACTTCAGGAAGGCCGTTGCATGGAGCATGCTACCACAGATCGTTGCAGACGCCTGAGGGATGGACACACACGTGGCCAATGTTCATGAGCCTCCCTCCTGGCCACCCTGTCCTTCTTACTTACAGACTATATTTATCTCTTTTCGGATTATACAGACACACTCAACCCGGGGTCATCCCCCAAAGTAAAGAACAACTTTACTCTTGAAGAGTCCTCTCTGCTTTGCTTTTCCTCTTTAAATTTAGGAAATACACACTCTCGCTCTTGCCTTTAAACACACACTGTATGTACGTAGGCTATATTCGAGAGCTCACCTGCTGAGGGGACAGGCATCTAATTATTTCTTTCCTCGAGGGGAGTTTGTTTATCTTTGGCACGGCGCTAGGCATGCAACAGAGATGCGTAATTGGACAGGTATATTGAAGCTTTGATGTTGATGCTTAAAATGTTGAAAGCCTAGTCAGGGAGAAGGAGAACTGGACAGATAATTGCACTGCAGCTTGCTATACTACTGAGAGACAAGAGGGAAAAGGTGGCTGCTATTAGGGGACCTTCTGGGAGGAGGAGGCACCTTCAGGATGGTGCAGCATCTGAGATGCCAGAAAGAGGTTCTGGGTCCAGTGAAGGGAAGACAACTGTGTCACATGCCTGCACTATCATCCTAGTATCTTGGAGGTAGAGGTCAGAAGATCAGGAGTTCAAGGTTATCCTCAGCTATATAAGGAGTTTAGGACCAGCCTGGGCTATATGCTGTGCTAGAGATCAATATATATGGAGACTTTGAATTCACAACCTGCCTCAGCCTCCCAAGGGCTGAGATTACAGCTGTTCCCCCACCACACCCAAGCTGTGACTTTTGTTTCAGTAGAGCACACTGTGACACTGCAGGGTGTGCGGTGCATGGTCCCTGGTCCTTCCTCTACAGCCATGACGCTGGGTAGGTTCACGCCTTGTACCAAATGAAGCTGAAGTGCACCATTCTTCTCCCTATACAAACTGCCACATCCTACAGTCCACTGCTAGCTATGAACTCCACATCCAAGAAGCCTTCACACAAATACAGCTTGAAGTATCGCCATCTCAGAAGGAGCCAAAAGAAATCCTGCAATCTGCTGACAGCTAACAGGGTCCACAAAACACAGAACCGCCCTGGCCTCCACCCCAGAGTTTTCCAATCTGTTCCTCACAGAGGCCTGTGGCCTTAGGAATTCTGACCTTCTGTGCTTTCTAGTACTTTGTTTGCTAATAAGGAATTGTAGGCAATAGGTCCCAAGAGTGCTTGACTAGAGCTGAGCAGTGGTGGCGCATGCCTTTAATCCCAGAAGCAGGGCAGGTGGATCCCTGTGAGTTCAAGGCCAGCCTAGTCCACAAGAGCTAGTTCTAGGACAGGCTCCAAAGCTACAGAGAAACCCTGTCTCAAAAAAAAAAAAAACAAAAACAAAAACAAAAAAACAAAAAAACACAAAAAAAATCCTCACCTAGAAATGGCAGTCACTCGGGGATGTTTAACAGTGACTTTGGGGCTTTGAAGGCATCAGATTTGAAGGCATCCAATTCTTACATACTGGTCCCCTACCCCTCTTTTTATTTAAACATTAATCTAGATGCTTTCATCTATGTCTGTGTACCACATACATGCCTGGTGCCAAGAAGAAGGTATCAGATCTCCTGAAACTGGAGTTACAGATGGTTTTGAGCCACCATGTGTGTGATGGGAACTGAATTCAAGTCCTCTAGAAGACTAGCTAGTACTCTTAACGCTGAGCCATCTTTCCAGCCTTCCTTGCCTCCTGCTTAATGTTCCCCTCTTTTTAATCAACCTAAAAGTGAATCCCTTACTTTGCTACAGAATATAACCCAGAGCATTTGGAAGCTCTCCTGATGCTAACGCGGGTCCCCTGGGCACTGAGTGGAAAGAACACCGGGACTGTGGAGAGCTTGTTTCTGTCTTGGGCCTGCTGTCTGATTCCTTTTAGTCTGGGGCATTTGGTCCTCAGCTTATTTTCCTGGCTGTTCTCACACAATCTACTACTGCTTAAGCCATTGCTTCAAAACTGACCAAAGGAAAAGGATGGAGACTTGTTACCCATGCGGAAAGCGGTTTTGTGCATAGAGAGCCAAAAATATATTTTCTTTGGGAGACATGTCTTCATGCCGGGCTCCAGTTCTCTCTGATTGAAGAAGAGAGGGAAGAGAAGACCAATGGGAAGTGTTGAAAAGCACAGGGCAGAGGGAGATGGCTTCCAGAGGGAGAGAGGGTGTGGAGCATTCCGTTGTTGCTAGGAAACTTTTGAAATGGTAGGCAACAGAATGGCTCTGGAAAGGATGCCAGGTCACAGGCAAGCATGGAGTATACCTTTGTATGACATCAAATATAAAGTTTTAAATATTTATTTGTATTTTCTGTGTATGTATATGTTCTTGAGCAGTGCCCAACGAAGCCATAAGAGGGCGCTGGATCCTCTGGAATTAGTTATAGGCACTTGTGAGTTGCCATGTGGGTGCTGGGACTCAAACCAGGTCCTCTAAAAGCGCAGCCAATGCCCTTAACAGCCAAAAATTCTAAATACTTGTTGAATTTCATGAAATATATATGAATATCTTCTTGTAAACAATTAGAGAATTCCATCCCTGTGTATGTACCTAAGTTGGAAGACTGGCCCTGGGAATGGAAAGGAGGAGGCTTAGATAAGTGTTGAAGCAGACCTGGGGGACTGGGGAGACTGTCAAGGTGAAACATGAGACAAGAAATTCAGGGGGCTTATGATGTAGGAGTGTCTTCTATCTATCTGTTGCTTTCATTGGTTAATTAATAAAGAAAACTGCTTGGCCTAATAGGTCAGAACATAGGTAGGTGGGGAAGACAGAACAGGATGCTGGGAGAAAGAAGCAGAGTCAGGCAGATGCCATGGAGCCAGCCACCAGGTCATACATGCTGAATCTTTCCCAGTAAGCCACCACCTCGTGGTGCTACACAGATTATTAGAAATGGGTTAATCAAGATGTGAGAATTAGCCAATAAGAGGCTAGAACTAATGGGCCAGGCAGTGTTTAAAAGAGTACAGTTTCCGTGTTATTATTTCCGGGGCTAAGCTAGCTGTGCGGGAGCCGGGCGGGAAGAAAAGCAGACCTGCTCGCCTCATCACTACAGGCTTATGAAGCCTCAGTGGATGGTTAGTTAGCCAACAGTCTCGGGGGACTGAGGAAGAGTCAGCGGATAGTTAGTTAGCCAACAGTCTCAGGGGGGGTGAGGAAGAGTCAGTGGATGGCTAGACAAAAGTCTCTGAATCCCGCCTTGGGGTCATAATGAGGAAATGAAGGCCCCAACAAGGGACTCTGGGACAAAGGAAAAGTCACCAGTTTATTCCAGAATGGAGAGCGAACCCTGACGCTGTGCTGGGCAAACGCACTGGAGAGCGGAGGGCTGAGATCTCAATGAGACAGGAACTGGAGCTGAGGAGAAGGCAAAGTGCTTGTGTGAACAGGAGGACCAGAGTTTGGACCCCCAGCCTTTACATAAAAGCCAAGAGCTTGAGGGGTAGAGACAGGCAGGATTCCTCTGGCTAGCTAGCCTAGCTAAATTCATGAACTCCAGGTTCAGTGAGAGACCCTGCCTCGATCTCAGGTGCACAGTGACTGAGGAAGACACTCCACATTGGCCTCTGGTCTTTATACACATGCACACAGATGCAAACACACGTGCACACACCCATATGAACATGTATATACACTGTACACATATGCATACAGAGATGTGGACCATCTCTGAGGAAGATCAGCAGGCAGCTGAGACACCAGCTTACCCTCATGCCCGCCAGAGGGAGGATTTAGTGAGGAGGGGTGTTCTGGAGGCACTTGAGAGGCAGGGAGAGCAAATCTTCAGTCTCTCAGGCTGCCGCTTTCCTTCCTCACACCCATGGAAGCACTGCTAACCACCCACGGCATTCTCTGCCAGGGAAACTAATTGCAGCCTTGGCAGTTTTGGCAAGCTTTGCCTCCAAAGCTCTGCCTTCAAGAGGTGGCTTCCAGATTATAAGCCAATTAAATGACAAGTGGCATTTAATAAGTTTCTCCCACCCCCCCTTCATCGTCTCTGTGCCTTTGTTTTCTCACTTCAGGAGCTGGCCCATGGATCATCCCCGCCATAGTCCTGTCCCTGCTCAGCGGGATCCTGGCCTTAGAGTGCTCCAACCACTGAGAAGATTCTGAGTAGATAATGAGGAGTCCTTTCTCCACATTCTCTGCCACCAGGGTGATAGAGGTCACCACAGAAAGTAGTGTCATTTGTCATGATTCTGTCTGCTTGAAAGGGCCATGATTAGCCCAGCTACAATTTAAGGGGTTGCTGGGTGGGTCCAGTGGGATATGGAATCTGAGGATGAGAGGAAGAAAAAACACCACAGAAAACCACTTGGCCACGTTCAAAAGGCCTGCAGATGTCAAGAGCACAGAGCGGATCTTTTGCGAGGCCAAGGATTATGCTCGTTTAACCGACTTCCTGCTTTGGACTGACAACTTCTGGAATAGGCAGGGGCCTAAGGCTTGGGGGTCAAAGGTCTGCACTCAACCATTGCTATCACCTGGGCAGAAGTTCTCAGATGAGGACCTTCCTTGGAGCTTCCTGGGTTGCCACATGAATGAGGACAGAGGACAGCCTGCAATTAGAGGATCCTCAATGCTGGCTTGGACCAGGCTGAAGCACAGCAGGCTTGGCAAAGACTCCAGGGAGGAGAGCAGAAGGAAAATGTGAAGTGGAAAGCCACATAAACCTTAGGAGACCCACCCAAGGGTGGCACCACATTGAAATAAATCAAATGGATTCTTGACTCTTAGTGCCAGAAGTCACACATGCCACGGGCATCCTCCATGGGCCCAGGGGCGCAGAGAGGGTAGGCTGGCCGGGACTACGCGGACAGTGTGTTCAAGGCCAGTTATATTTTCCTTTTGCCTTGGTAACTGTCTGATTCATTCTTCTGCTCCTGTGGCTTCATCTCCAACTTTCCCCACAGTGAGCAAAGAAAGGTTCAGCATGCTGAGCAAGTGGACATTGAGAATCGGCAAGAAGGGAAGTTTCTAAAAGGCATCATGAAGACCCCCAAACAGTGGTTCTGAAGACCAACCACTGAAAACACTCATTGTCTCAGCTGAGCCTCTCCAGAGTTTTATATTGAGAATATTCTCATCTAAGACACGGTATTCATGTGTGCCATCCAGAGAAGACAGTGGACAGATGTGGGCACTGAGCCTGGAAAGCAGTCTGGGTCCTGCTGGCATTTCTGGGTTCTAAAGCTAAATCAGTAGTCTGGGCCTGGAGCTCTCTAGTACTTCTGATCATCTCTAGTCCACCCATGCAGAGGCTCCAATAGGGTCTCAGTGTCCAGTTCCATCTCAGGACTTGGGTGGCAGGACTGTATGCCCTCACCATGTAAGTGAAGGAATGGTACCTGACAAACCCTCCCTCCAAGCAGAGCCTTCCTTCCTCTTGGGCTTCTGTTTCACCGAACTCACGGGACTCTGAGTCCGAGATGTCCCGAGTGACTTCCGAAGGACAGTTAGTAGAATCCCAGTGCCATGTGGGGAGCAGAGTTCTTTCATCACCCTGTTCTGGGGGCACTGGCTTAAGTGTCATAGACATGGCTGTTAAAGGAGGAAGTGTTCCTGTCGTCTAAGCTAGTAATGCAGTAGGTGCTTTATCTGCACATATGTTTTGGAAGAAAAATGAAAAGATTTATCATGTAGTTCAGTAGTAAAAAAGAATGAAGGAAGGGAGGAAGGGAAGAAGGGAGGGAGGGAGGGAGGGAGGGAGGGAGGGAGGGAGGGAGGAAGAAAAACACCCCCCTGATGCCAATGAAGCATCTCCTAATTGTATACAATTCAATGCAAGATTGCTGCCTCCCTTAGCTCAGGAGGTGTGGTGACCCAATTAGAAATTCACTGTGTTCATCATTTAGGGCAAAAGGTGGGGGAATTACTTGTGTTATTTGTGCATGTGTGCACGTATCCGCACATTCTGTATGACAGGGAAGCTATGCAACCTTCACAACTCTGCTGGTGTTAGAGACGTCAGTCACCTTGGCTGTGTCATTTAATTCTCCCGTGGCCCTGTCACCCACTTACTACTAGCCCACTTTAGAGCCTAGGTGACAGAAGCTGAAAGAGACTGAAAGTAACTCATGACTGAGGGGTAAATCTGTACTGTGCTCCTGGGTCTGGCTCTGCACCCTTCTTTAATTCCTCTATGGAAAGTGGCCATCACCGAAGCACAGGCAACCAGAGTAAACACATGAGGCACACAACAGGGGCTGATGTATGGGTGTGCACAGATGAGAACAGTCCAGAGAGTTAATGCGTTCCACAGCACGGATCTGCTGTGTCTGTAACACTTTAGTAACTGGCTAGTTTCTAATGATAGGTATCCAGCACTGTACATTACAGTCCCGGGATTTCCTCATCATGTCCTTCCCTGCAGAGCAAATCCCATCTCGGAGCTACTGGCTGCCTTCTGGATGATGCGCTTCCATAGCCTCCCAGTCTCCCTCAAAGCACAGAGCTCCAAGTTCACTTCTGGAATACTGCAGACACTGCAAACAACCTCTGTTGACCGAAGAGATGACTGGAGGTGGGGTATCTCTGGGGAAAGTGCTTTTTCTTACAAACGGCACTGTTAAATGGCATATATAATTCTCACATATTTTTCTACGTATAAATTTTATGATATACAATCGGCGTTGAATCGCTTGTTTAAAGTCTGACAGGATGGATGGGTAAAAGTGGAAACACTTCAAAAGTGGAAGTGTGAGGAAGAGCCATAATTATCATCATGGGTGACAGGCAGTCCTCTGGAGGCCTGCCCACTGCTAGCTGTTTAGAGTACACGAGCCATTTTAACGCAGTAGGAGGCTTCTGGAGAGAGCATGAAATTACGGACTGTGTGGGGGGAGCGAGTGGTCGGCTCCACAGCTTCCCTGCTACGGCAGCCCCATTCATTCCTCAGCGGTCATTCCTCTTCGTCTTCCCACACAGAGCCCGCCTGTGGACTCGGGCTTTCCATCTGTGAACAGTGGAACCAGCACCCACCATTTATCAAAGGCTAACCCTGCCTTTGTCCAGCCTGTGGTACTTAGGCCTCCGTAGGCCTTCTTCCTTCCAGTATTGACCCCTCTCTGGCCTAAGCAACTCCCCTCTATTTTTTGGATTGCTCCCATCAACATATTTTAAAAGACCCTGGTAAATGGGTTACAGAGAGACATTAATATATATATATATATAAACTTGTAGATACAAAAATAGAAGGTTAGAGCATTCTTGTTTATAAACCTCAACTCTACCACCTAAGTAGCTGGAAAGATCACTGTGTAAGATGAGCAGACTATCCACCCACAGAGTGGACAAGCAGACTATTCACCCACACAGTGGACGAGCAGACTATTCACCCACACAGTGGACGAGCAGACTATCCACCCACACAGTGGGGCGAGCAGACTATTCACTGCACACAGAGGGATGAGCAGACTATCCACCCACACAGTGGGGCGAGCAGACTATCCACCCACACAGTGGGGCGAGCAGACTATCCACCCTCACAGTGGGGCGAGCAGACTATCCACCCACACAGTGGGGCGAGCAGACTATCCACCCACACAGTGGGGCGAGCAGACTATTCACCCACACAGTGGACAGCAGACTATCCACCCACACAGTGGGGCGAGCAGACAGCCCTCTGCACACAGAGGGCTGGGCAGAGTGGGATATTGCTATCTTCAGGGGATCATATGCCCATGATGTTCTCTCTTCACCCCATTTTTCATCACGTTCTCCTCTTATCCTTTCCACACACCACAAAATGCCTCAACCAGGGCTTCCACATTCCCCATCTCAACAGCCTTCCATCTCTCTCTTCCAATGGAGCTTCAAATTGTCCATCTCTCCCACTGAAACTCATCTTTCCACATCCAGAAGACCTTACATTCCAAAGCCAGTGGGCAGCGTTCTCCTCTTAATTCAGTAGAGCTCTTAGGAAGCAGTGTGCAGTGTAATCAGGAAGTGTGTGGGATGGCCCTCAGTCAGCAGTGAATGGAGGTAACAGTTGTTTCTTCCTGGTTAGGCACCTGGATAGTTAGTTTTTAACTACCAACTTGCCACAGCCTCGAATCTTGAGAGAAGACAACTTCAGCTGAGGAACTGTCTGTATCAGATTGGTCTGTGGGCATGTCTAACGGGGATGGGCTTGACTGTTAAGGGACCCAGCCACTGTAGGTGGCACCATTCCCTAGACCAGCCCTGAACAGCGTGAGACTGAAGACAGCTAGCCGAGAGCCTGCAGTCAGGCAGCATGAGTACACTTGCTTCTCCTTGCCTCTTGACTATGGATGTAGCATGACCAGCTGACACAAACCCCTGCCACTGTGACTTCCCTATAAGCATGAACCAACCTTTTGCAACCCTTTATGACTCTTCATGTCCTCTTCCCTTCGATGGGGTGAAGTGATGGTTGTGATTCCTGTTTCGTCTCCAGCAATGTGCCTGGAATAGTGGCAGACTCCTGCCTGCCCAGACCCACGCTGTTCACACAGTGGAATGAAGCTACATCTTGCTACATGTCACTGAGATGTGGTCTTGATTTGCTACACGTCACTGAGATGTGGGCTTGATTTACGGTGAGAGAATAACCTAGTTTATCTGTTCTGACGTGCACCAGTTGCCCCAGCTGATCAGCTCCCATCTGCCTGAAGGACATCTTTCCCTGGTCCACTGTGCCACTATCACCTTCCTGGCTTCTCTTTCAAATGCCCAGAGATTGTAGGACTCTGCCCTGGACACACTTCCCTTTCAGCAGACAATTCTATTTGGTCACACACAAATGGCTCCAAAGTTTAGATCTTCAGGCCTATCCTCTCCTTTGAGGGAAAGGTTGGTATGTGCCTGCCTGGAGTCTGTACATGGCATCTGCACATCCTCAATGCCCTGCGTTTCTGCCAAGTCCTTCATAAGAGCTGTGAGGAGTTGGTCTCACCCCCCGGCCTACAGAGTTTAGAGAGGAGCATAGTGCATGCGAACTGCAGAAGCTGAAATGCCAGACTCCCGAGGATTTGGCTTCCTGTGGAGGTAAAAACATGCCAAAGGCACTGACTAACTTTTTAAATTATTAAGCTATAGATGGCCTATTGTGGAAAAGTTTGAAAATACAGAATGGTACAAAGAAACTAGAAAAAAATCAATAAACCAAAAGCACTTGGTTTCTGCATTTCCCCCTAGTTCATGCTGTACTCTGTTTTACTACATAGTTAAGATGACAACACACACAATTCCTTAGCCTGTTTATTTAACATTATCTCATAACCCTTTTAATGGTGCACTAAGATCTTCAAGGATAGTACTTTCTACAGCTACATGGTAGATATTCCTTAGAGTCTGCTCCCTTTTGTCAAGCATTTGTATTGTTTTATATACATGGTCTGTATGTATCTGCAGGGATTATCTTGCCACATGACCACTGCCCCACATCTGATTGACAGTTTCAACAAGTACTTACAGTGTCCCTGCACAGTGCTGCCCGTCTGTCAGGCTGCAAGTGTGGCGGTGAGTGAAGGCACATCTCCTCCAGAGCCTGAGCACTGTCCTAAAGACAACAGAACATTCTACCAGGTGCAGGAGAGTGTGTCTAGGAAGAGACCATGGAGAAGGAAGAGACCAGGCAGACAACAAACAGTGAGGGAGGGTCCGTTACTCAGGGGAGGTGGAGGGTGGCTTCTCCAACTCAGAGGCATTCTGGGTATTTTAGTGGGCCAGCTTCCCAGAGGGAGTTTGGAATTGAAATTCTTGCTTTCTAGGAAGCCAGTCGATCCTGAAGGCATTTATGTAGGAAGAACCCCACAAAAGTGTGTCCTAGAAATCACCTTGAGCTTGACTCCTCCAGCCCTTGACTTTCACATGAGAAGTGGAAGTGTGTGGACCTGTACACATGTGTCTGTGTGCATGCCTGTGTGATTGTGTGATTGTGTAAATGTGTGCATGGATGTCTGTATGCATGTGTGTGCCTCGTGCATGGGTATGGTAGATCAGGAGAGATGGTGGTATGTGGGAATGGAAAGCTTGGCCAAGGAGTAAGTACAAGTCCCTGAAGGATTAGGTTTGACAGGCATGGGACAGAACTCAGGGTTCGTCTGGATGGTGTGGTGTGAACACTTTCTGTGTCTGACCTTCACAGGTGCTCAACAACAGAAACCCAATGAGAGGAAGGAAGGAAGCACCTTGCAGGTGGAGATGGGGTCAGGGTTTGTGATTCAGACACCATGGAAAAACCATTTATTGGCAGCAGGATGAATAAAGAAAGTGAGGTTTATATACATATACGGGAAACTTTCCAGCCTTAAAGAAAAACCTAGCTGTGCCATTGCAGGAAATGAACACAGCTGCAGATATCACAGTAAGTGAACCCAGCCAGACTCACACAGGGTTCCCACGTTCGTATAGGTATATGGAATGTCTGTATATGTCATGAAGGTCAGAGCAAGGGGAACTGAGGTGACTGAAGAGGAGGAGAAAGGAGAGGGTTGGGGGCCTTTGGAGAATGTGCTCCGTGGGTGATGTAGACTTTGTTCTTTAACTTCCAGAACACAGACCCAGTAAAGCAAACACATACAGTGAAAATAAAAGACACGGTCATGAAGAATTCATAAAAGAGGAGGAAAAAGAAGGGAGGGAGGGAAGGAGGTAGAGAGGGAGGGAGAAAGAAGCCTCTTTCCTTCAAGCCAGAAACAGAGCTGGATTGTGGAAGACAAGAAGATGCCAAGTGCACGAGGCCCTTATCTCCCCAGGGTGCCGCATGGCAGGAAGAGGAAGACAAGGTGCTAGGAGTCACACAGGATGATGAAGAAGCGCCTGGAGTCGAGCCAGACTGGCGTTTTCTGCAGCAGAAATGCTCACTGGCTCATGTCCTGGAAGGGAGTAGCTGGTAGTTGGTGAGCCTGGTCCGGAAGCTGCCTCTCACTTCACTGAGCTCTCTAACGAGCTCTAGGGTAGACTGGGCAGTAATTGGCTCTCAGGATATAAAGAACACAGAGGGAGAAGGCTGAAAGCCCCTCTGGCTGGACTTCCCCCATTAACAAACAACCAGTCTTTGAACTTATAATTACGAGTCATGGGGCTCCTAGACTGGTTGCAAAGTGACTCACTTTAGCTAAATTATTAGTGTTTGCCCAGTTACCAAATGCTATGATCAACTATTTTGTGTTAAAGGAACGTTTTTATTAAAAAGAGCAGGGTGTGTAGCAAGAGAACCGTGTGTGCTATGCTTTCCAGACGTGTGGAGCACAGGCAAAGCTCGGCCCATGGTAGCCAAGCAACAAAATAAACAGCAGAAAAAGGCATGGAAGGCAGAGGACCAGGAAAATCCATCTCAGTGCAGATGGACGTTCACTCCCAGAGCCAATGACAGGCGATTACTGTAGTGTATGATTCTTGGACACTCTCCCTCCCCCTCCACTGGAATTGAGGGCAAAGAAGAGATAACTTTTTGGGGGTTGTTTTGACTCACAACTTTGTAAAGAGTCAGTGACAGCAGATGCCACAGAGTTTGCCCAGCTAATTACTCAGACAGATGGAGTGCCAGACACAGCACTTGTGTAAATTAGTGTGACCTGGTGACAGGGTCTGTGCAGGAAGGACAATGATAAAGCCTTCTATGCCCCAGCCTGCTCCAGGGGCACATGCAACATCAATAGTCTTTGGTTAAGGAAACAACGACATGATCATTACTCCCTGTCAGCTGTAAATGATCTGAAAAGATGATTCTGAGTTTCTGGCGCCTCTTGTGCAATTAGTACCGTCCAGGGCACAGCAAGGAGAAGCGGGCCCAGAGCAGGCCACACAGTGGACGCCTTATGAAAGTGTAGTATGAGCTTTCCAATTAATCCTTTTAAGCAGCTGCCTGCTTGTCTGCACCACTAAAGAGGATCCCCCAGGCTACCCAGAAACTTGGCTCTGCGTGAGACGGTCTGATTTCCAAGTTTGAGATCCTTTCAAATCACTTTCCAAAGCCGTCTATCCTGTTCCTTAAGTCCGTGACTTCTTCAAAAGTCCATAGAAAAAAAGGTAATCAGAAGGCACCCACGTGTTTACATGTTGTATGTGTTTACACGTGTGTGCGTGTGAGCGCACGCATGTTCATGTGTGCGAATACGTGTGTGTGTGTGTGTGTGTGTTGAGGTCAGGGAAAACAGCAGGTATCTTCCTCAGTTGTGTTCCAATGTGTCTTGAGACAAGGTCTCTCACTGAACCTGTAACTGGCCAATTTTCTAGAACTGACTACAAGCCCCGGATACCCTCCTGCCTCTGCCTCCTCAGTACCATGATCATAGGTGTGCAACACCATGCTGGGGTCAGACAGACACTTCTGTTTGCTTCCTAAATCCCTTACATAAATGCACTCATCAGTTTCCTCTACCTCACACTGATCCCTGTAGTTAATATATAATAAGTATAAGCAATTGATACAACAGGCACCGCCTGCCCCTAACAGGCAGACTGTATAAACTTTGTAGTGTTTGGCTTCTCTTGTAAGTAGTGTCTGGGCAGTCCTTGATAATGAACACGCTCTTCTTTGGTATTCTGGCATATTTCAGCCTGAATTCTCCTTCTGTATGTCTTTGCCAAGTGTGTGCCTCCTACATACTAACTTCTACCCCCAAAATGAGAACAGTGGGAATAGGAGGAAAGGGTTACATGGAGCACAGCAGACAGTGTTGACAGAGAATTGTGCGCAGCTACTTAGGGAGGACACAGTCAAACTCTGTGCTGTTACATAGAATAGAATTTAACTTTAAGTTCCTTCTAAAAAGAAAAAAAACAAAAAAAACAAACAAACAAAAAACAAACAAAACAAACAAACAAACAAACAAACAAAAAACAAAACCGCCAGGCAGCGGTGGCGCACGCCTTTAATCCCGGCACTTGGGAGGCAGAGGCAGGTGGATCTTTGTGAGTTTGAGGCCAGCTTGGTTTACAAGTTAGTTCTAGGACAAGCTAAAACTACAGAGAAACCTTGTCTCGAAAAATAAACAAAACAAAAAAAGAAAAGAAAGAAAGATAAAGAATGCATTAGTTCAACTAGAATAATTGAAAAGTACAAAATTACCCAACTTTAGATATTTTGGATATAAAAACTCATAAAGAAAAAGATGTAGTGATATTTTGTTTGTAATCTAATAAATAAAGTTTACCTGAAGATCAGAGTGCAGAACAAAGCTACTGGTTAGCTATAGGGGTCAGGCGGTGGTGGCACATACCTTTAAACCCAGCATTCAGGAGACAGATGCAGATAGAGCTCTGTGTGTTCAAGACCACCCTGGGCTACACAAGATTGAATCTTTCTAAAAGAGAAACAGAGCTCACACAAAGGTGATTCCAACACTTGGGATACCAAGTCTTTAATCCCAGCACTAAGGAGGTGAAGACAGGAGTGATATGCCTGGGCAGATAAAGGAATATAAGATGGGAGGATACAGTAGCTCAGATGCTGTCTGAGGATTCAGTCTGAGGACAGTCTGAGATTTCTTAGAGACAGCATTCAGTCTGAGGATTAACAGAGACAGGACATCCCATTTGGTCTATGCATTGGTAGAGGCAAAAACTCTCTAGTGGCTGATGTCTCTGCTTCTCTGATCTTTCAGCATCAACCCCTATATCTGACTCTGGGTTTTTTTTTTTACCATTATGAACAATTAAAATATGTGCTACAATAAAAGAAGATTGTGTGATGGCACACACCTTTAATCTTAGCATGTGGAAGGCGGAGACAAGTAGATCTCTGTGAGTTCAAGGCCAGTCTTGTCTATAAAAGGAGTTCCAGGATAAAAGCATGCTAAGAACGATGAGCAGTGACCTGAAATTCCAATGACAACTGTTGAATTGTTGGACCAACTTGGGCAAGAAAACAATGGCTGTCCTTACCATCTATGTCAATACACAGATACTATTAATAACAGAATGCGTTCCTCCTGACACCATGAGCGTGGTGGGGTGGGGTGAGAGCCACAGGGCAGCCTGACTATTGCGGACATGCACATGAAAGAGTAATGGTAAGTTTAGAGAGTTGGGGTGCAGCAGACATGGGGGTGTGGCTACAGATGCAATGCAATGCTTGCCTTACAGGCCTCATCACACTGGGGCTTTTCTAGAGCAGTTTCGACAGTCAATGAATATGTATTAGCTGGTGATTAGCGCAGGGCTGGAGGTGTCAAGACAAGACTGAATATTTACTGTAGCTCAAATATGTAACATGAAAGAAAATACAGCCAACTCAATCCTACAAGAGAATACCTACCAGGGGTTTTTACATTATTGTGTCAAACAGAAAGTCTTTGGTCTAACTTTGTGCCTATAAATATCTAAGAGAGAAAGGGCCATAGTGAGTTAAATTCTGCACCATTGCCTGTTCTTTCAACATACCTGCAGAGAGCACCTTTATCCTCTCTATGACATTTGGTTCCCCCCTTCATGTAACCTCCTGGCATCTTCCTGTTAATTCCTCTAAATTATGGCCCCCATTTTCTCCTCTTTATCTCACTTCCACCATGTGAGAGCAGGTCTCCAACTCACAGCTTTAGCACTGTGCAGCCCTCCATGAGCCTGTAGTGTACCCACCACCTACCATCTCCCTGACTCCATGAGCCTGTAGTCTACCCACCACCTACCCTCTCCCTGACTCCATGAGCTTGTAGTCTACCCACCACCTACCATCTCCCTGACTCCATGAGCCTGTAGTCTACCCGCCACCTACCATCTCCCTGACTCCATGAGTCTGTAGTCTACCCACCACCTACTATCCCCCTGACTCCATGAGCCTGTAGTCTACCCACCACCTACTATCCCCCTGACTCCATGAGCCTGTAGTCTACCCACCACCTACTATCCCCCTGACTCCATGAGCCTGTAGTCTACCCACCACCTACCATCTCCCTGACTCCATGAGTCTGTAGTCTACCCACCACCTACTATCCCCCTGACTCCGTGAGCCTGTAGTCTACCCACCACCTACCATCTCCCTGAACTAATGCTCTGAGTCATAGTGTGTGTCTTAGTTGTGTGAGCCATGTATTTTCTGTAGACTCTGTTTCAACTTTGTAAAAGGAAAGAAGGGTCCACAAGATGGCTGAGAAGGTAAGGTACTTGTCACTGAGCTTGGTGTCCCATGTTCCATGTCTGGGATTCATGATTGAATTAGAAAACCATCCATCAAAGTTTTCCCCTCATTGGCATACATGTACTATGGCACACATGCACAGACATATATTAAATAAATAATTATTTAAAAATTTGAAAAGAAAGGAGAAAAAAACTCTACTAATCCAAAAAGACACAACTCCCATCATGTTTTGGCATATTTTCTTGAAGGCATTTAGACCCACGACAAACAACTAAAATCATGGACCAAATCTCACATCTGTCCTTTCTGCTGTTCATCTCATGAAACACTTTCTGACTAACTGAAAATTCTTCAGAATCACTAAGGTAGGACCTACACTACCTATCTCTTGGCTATCTGTGGAATTTTCCTCCATAGCTTTTACTGTGCTTCTGCTTTTACATTCCTTACTGTGGCTACCAGTTGTTTACTGTGTTACATAAAACTCCCCCACCTTGGGCCTTGTCAGGTGCTCCAGCCTGCACCTGCCTCCAGCCTCTGCTGGTGTTTGCTGTTGTGGTCAAGTAAACTGGCTCACTCCTTCTCGTCCCCATTTATCACCCTCCTCCTCCATCCTGCCTCCATCTTTGTTAAATCACTGCTGTCCCTAAAACCAACCTCGGGTGACTTCAGTCCTCCCTCACAGCAGCTCTCCGCAGGTCTCGCTAGGCTTGTCTATCTGGTGCCACATCTGTGGCGTCAGCTGCAGCTTGTCACCAACTGTCTGCTTCTACCACACGTTCTGTGTGTGAGAGCATGTGAATGGCCATTATCCGGGCACCAAGAGCCAGAGAGAGAGAGAGAGAGTCAGCAGATCCCTCTGACCCCATCACTCTTTCTGAGGTGCTCAGCTCTGGAAGGGAGGCAGGGCTCTCCTCCTTAGCAGAGGGTTTGGGTTAAAGAGAGAGACTATTGTGCACTGGGAGACGATCAGCATTTCCATTCTATGAAAACATGTTTCTTTTGTCTGTCTGTTGAGGATCTGCAGGGTCAGGGAGCCTCATGATGTGACAGGCTTTCACTGAAAAAAATGATCTCAATTAAATCAATGGCTGCTTTTGATTGGCCAGCATGCCTGTGTACTAATTCAAGGGCTCCAGGGAAATAGCCTCGTTTCATATCAAATGTTCCCTTATCTCGTGCATCTTGGGAAACCATGAGTAACTGCTTACATATGATTGCACGGTCCATGGCGGCCCTGTATTCCTCTCCTTGGCCCCTTTGGGCTGGTGCTTGCCCCTTCACCTCAGCATAGCCTGAATGCTAACGGAGGCAGCCAGTGGGGATGCTGACAAGCACAACTAGGTTGAGCAGGTTCATCTGAACAAGATTTCCCAGGAACCAGGGTTTCTATTGCTGCAAAGAGACACCATGACCATGACAACTCTTATAAAGGAAACACTTAACTGGGGGTGGCTCACAGTTTCAGAGGTTTTGTCCATTGTCATCATGGTGGGACAGGGCAACACATAGGCAGACATGTTCTACATTTTGATCCACAGGCAACAGGAAGTGATCTGTTACACTGAGTGCGGCTTCAGCACAAGTGAGGCCATGGAGCCTGCCCCCACAGCGACACACTTCTTCCAGTAAGGCCATACCTACTCCAACAAGGTCGCACCTCGTAATGGTGCCACTCCCTATGGGAGCCATTTTCCTTCAAACCACATTACCTGACTATTACAACTTGCGGAATTTAATGCAGATGCATACCTATAATGGATTAAAGGTCTTTTAAGAATAGCTTCTTTGTTTCCAGTTAATTAAAAGAACCCTGTTTGCACAGTGCTTGGCTGAGCACACAGACCAGTCTTGTGCACGCTGAGCCAATACTCTGGGTCTGTGCTGTGTCCTCGGCCACCACTCAGACTCATCATTTGCCTCTGTGAATATACAACTGGCAGGCACTGGAAGCTACAGCCAAGAAAGCTCACGTGTACACCAGGCTTTCCCAGCAGCCTCTTCTGCATGGGTTACAGACTCAGTCCATTCTCAGCACCAGGCATGGGGCACTCGGGTGGTGGGTGTGAGGGTCGTTTGATGGGCATAGGCCTTAAAGGAGACACCTCCATTTTCTGGTGGCTCAGATCACTGGCCATTAAGTTATCAGGGGGAGGTCAAGGAAGAAGGACAGAGATGTGTGTCACACTATACAGCGTGACATAGAAAGTCAAGACTGTTGGACAACTGTTCTCTTAAAAATCTGACAGCGACAATGCTATCATCAAAGGCAATTCACGAAAGTGAGGAGCAGCTGCTGGATGTGAGAGTTTCACATGGCCCTAGACTTTGTTATTACTTCACACAGCAGCAACGAAGGCTCATTAAGAGAAAACTAGTTCCTTCTGGTCAAGAGGAAGAAATCTTTAATCTAGGTGGATGAAAGAGTATCTCACCTCCACCCCCTCAACTGTGCTTGCTGCCTTAGAACACACTATTCTACAAGAGCAGGACAACCAGACTTCCTGGAGCACTGACTCTTGCCAAAACACCCCAGCATCAAAGAAACATTCTAACTATGACATTAATCCACAACCAAACTTCCTCCTTTTGAACACCCTATAAAACCTTACCTAAAACTGCCTAGGCGCACAGACTTCATACCCACAGAGAGGCTGCTGCCCTCACTGTTCTAATTAAAGGACCATCTGCTTCCGTTCAGGACAGTCTCCTCTTTCCTTCAATCCCAATGTAACAATGGAGACCTAATCTTCTAAAAACTCAAAACGTAAAAGAGTCGATCCAATTGAGGAGGTCTCAGTTATTTGGCCAAAGGACCACTCCCAGGAAGGGAGGCTCTCTTCAGGCATCAGGCATGCTAAAGAGATGGGTGGACTAACTATCCCTTTAGTGAGAAACTGTACCTTTCCCTCCCTGAATTGCCACCCCATTACAGCTTCCAACAGAGTGCAGTGGCCCTGCCCCAAACTCCTGGGCTCTGCTCTCTGACCTGTGCTGACATCACCATGTGGCTGACCTTCATGATGGCTTGCCTCAAGCTGGTACCTCCCCCCAATCTCTTCCTCTAGGCAGGCCTGAGATTACAGCTGGTCCTCAAACTGGTGCCTCCCACCCCCAGCCCCTTCCCCTTCCTACAGGCAGCTCCTGAGATCACAGCTGGCCCTGCTGCACACCCCCCACTCTCTTCCTTCAGGCAGCTCCTGAGGTTCCATCTTACCCTGGGGCTTTTCTCTTAAACGCCAATAAAATCGCCCTCTTTACTTGGCTTTCAAGCTTTTCCCATTTTTTTAATTCTTTAGTTAGCAGAGAAAATAAACAAATTTGTGGCCCCCCAGATGATATTGTGCTGATTTAACTGGTTGCAAAGACTTTCCGATTTCTCTTTGCCTGGATCTCTCCTACGCAGTTTCTTTTCACGAATGCCCTCATTAAAACCGTCAACCTGTGTCTAAAGTAGTCCAACACCTTCCTGGTTTGTCGTCTTTAGTTTAATCCTTGTCCCGTGGTTGTCAGGGATATCCTCAAATTAATCTGACACTTCTCTCGGATGCTAAAACACTTCTGAAGTGCTTTGGTGTTTACAACATCATGTTCAAACCTTATGCCGTTAGCCCTCTAAATCTCTACACACCCGTGGACACGTGTACATGTAGTTGTATACACATGCACCTGTATGCACTTGCAAGTGTGCATGTGCACGCACACACACACAGAGACACATACATACTGTAGAATGCAGTTCTTAAAGCAAAGCAGTCAAACTCCTTAACACAGCTGTGTTTCTAAGAGAACATGGCAGGCTTGTTAGTTGCTGGCATTCCCTATTAGTAGGAAGTGAGGAGGATCATGGGATCCTTACCTGAGATCCCAGCTACTCCTCCCAGCCATCTGCACGCAGTTCTGCCCTAACTGTAAGTGGCTTTGGGATCCGGGGGTCTGCTTGAGTTTGTAAGCTAGGGAAGGTTAAGGGAAGGGGCCCCACTTATGAAACTATGTGGAGGTCATGATCCATACTGGGTCAAGGCCTTCCAACTTGGCTGTTTTGAGGGTCACCCACACTGCCGTCTGTAACTTTCTGGGCCATGCTCTGTAAATAAACCAAAGCTCAATGTGTCCCCAGGGTGAACTTGGATTGCTGCTGGGAATCCCACCAGGAAGGGGTAGATCTGTTCATGTCTCCCCAGGGAAGGTGTGCACCAAAAATTGAAAAGGGAGTCAACTGGCAGCAAGTAAAACAACAGAAAAGACACATTAGGCAAACAGTAACTACAAAAAGGCTGAAAAGAACATTCTAATATGAAACAAAATAGACTTCAAAACAATAGCAACAGTGAAAAAACTGGGAGCTGGAGAGATGACTCAGTAGTTACAAGGGCCTGGGGCTCTTTCAGAAGACCAATGTTCACATGGGGTGGCTCATAACCACCTTTAATCCAGCTTTAGGGAATCCAATGCTACCTTCTTTCTTTCACAGACACCCCAAATGCACACGTATATATATAAACACACACACCACATCTCTAAAGAAAAGTAATCAAAACAAATATTAAAAATGTCACCAGAGATAAGGAGGGTATTTCACAGTGACAGAAGGGTTAAGGAGCAGGAGGATATAATGACTGGACACAAGTCAATGGAGCTGTGAAAAGGAGGGTGGAAACCTTTGGAATCTCGGAAGGAAACTGTAGGAGCCAGCCATGATAAGCTAAATATGAACAGATCACCCAAAGGAAGTTCTTTACTTCCAACCATTATCACCTGCCAGAGTAGGACTCAGCCATCGATAAGTTTAAATGGAGGCCAGAGTGTAGTGTGGAGCGGCAGGCCTCGTTCCTGCCGCCCGGCCGCCTGGCTAACTTATGCCCAGAAATAATTACACAGAAACTGTATTTTTTAAAACACTGCTTGGCCCATTAGTTTTAACGTCTTATTGGCTAGCTCTTACTTATTGATCTAACCCATTTCTAATATTCTGTGTAGCACCACAAGCTGGCTTACCAGGAAAGATCTTAACCTGCGTCTGTCTGGAGTGGGAGAATCATGGCGACTGCCTGACTCGGCTTCTTTCTCCCAGCTTTCTGTTCTGTCTACTCTGCCTACCTAATTTTCTGTCCTATCAAAGGCCAAGCAATTTCTTTATTTAGCCAATGAAATCGACACAAAACAGAAGACTCCCACATCACCAGAGTCTCAGCAGTTTACCCTGAAGTAATACCTGGTTGCAGGAAGGACCATAAACTGAGATTACCTGAGTACCATCCAAGAACAGACTGTCCAAAAGAAATGCCTAACATTCCAACCCACTGTAGATAGGATCACCTGCCAGCACACTCACCAGGACACCCCTAGACAAATGTCAGCCAATCAGGGGTCCTGAACTTCAGAAACCCCTCATCCCCACCTTTAATACTATAAAACCCAACTCTAACTGAGCTCAGGGCTCTCCGTTTATTCCAATACGTTGGACATGCGTAAAGACCAAGTTTGCAAACTTGCATAAAATAAAAGCTCTTTGCTTTTATATACGGGACTCATTCTCTTTGTTGGCTTTTGGCGGACTTTGCAGATTTGAGCATAACAAAACAGACCATTGGACAGCAGTATTGGATATTTTCATGTCCCATCTTCAATGGAACTAACAGAGAAGACAACAGGAAACAGACTTGATACTATGAATCTACTACATCACCAGACAGCTAGATAATGCTATGCACCTAGCAAAAGCAGCAGGACATATTTTCCGCAAGTTCACAGGAAACACGCTCCAGAATAGACCATATGTTAGACCATAAAATGAGGCTTAACACATGTGAGGATTAAGGGCGTACAGAGTGTGGTCTCTGATCACAGATGGAAGCAGGCAAGGTCACAGCAGGTCATGGAGCAGAACAGTGAGAAGGACAAAGCCCAGGAAGGATCCAACCAGGAGCCAGTAAGGAGCAGAGGAGGGACATCAAGGCTTGAAATCCACAGGGCAGAGATCCAAATGCAACTTCATATGGCTAAGGTACCAAAGCACTTGGCAGCGACTCCTGGCCTCTAAGTGCCTGGGCTGAGGATCTGACTTGTCTCATCCACATGCTTGGCATGAAGTTTCTGTCTAAGATAGAGCAGGGCCAAACTCACCTGCACGAACATCCTATGTGACAGTGGGTCTTCATGGTCAGTATCATTGGATTAAGAAATATCTAGGGCACTTGTAAGGCATACCTTTTGCGTTTTTCTTTGAGGGTCTTTCAAGAGTGTTTAATGAAGTAAAGATGACCCCCCAAATGTGGGTGATACCATCCCACAGTCTACACTGAATAAAAAAGAAAACAGTAAGCAAGCTGTGTGAGTGCCAGCATCCATCTATCTTCTTGGCTATGGACACAGTGTAACCAGCTATTTATGCCATACCTCCAATGCCATGCCTTCCCGTCACCAGGGACGCTCTCTCTACACCTCCACTGCCTTCCCATCACCAGGGATGCTCTCTCCACATCTCCACTTCCATGCCTTCCCTGCTATCTCCACACCTCCACTGCCATGCCTTCCCCATGCCTTCCCATCACCAGGGACAGCAGGGACACTATCTCCATACCTCCACTGCCATGCCTTCCCGTCACCAGGGAGGCTCTCTCCACACGCTATCCCCTCACCTCCACTGCCTCCCCATCACCAGGGACACTATCTCCTCAAAGCACGAGCCCAAATAAATGCTTCCTCCTTAGGGTGCTTCCTGTCTGGTGTTTGATCACAGCAATGAAAGAAATAATTAATATAGCATCCAGTGGTTTACCCCATGAACTAGTCTGGCCACTCCAAAGTGCAACCTGCAGGTGAGTGCTCTTAACATCACCCATGGGCCCAGGTATGCAATCAGGAGCCCCTGCATGCTACCCAGATCCTGGGGAAGACTTTGAGCACTCAAAGTTCAGGTCCAGAAAACAACACATTTTAGGGATGGGTCAGAGGGAGAATACATCTTTTTTTTTTTTTTTCTTAAGGGGAAACTGTCAATTGCCAGATCTTCTTGTTGTTCCCTTCAAGCCAAACATTGGGAGTGAAACATCATTGCTCTCCGACCCTGCAAGTGTGAATGTGAACACTGCCCAGGTGGAGTGATGCACACGTGTGATCCCAGCACTTAGGAAGCTGAGGCTGGGGAGTGTGTGTGTGTGTGTGAGAGAGAGAGAGAGAGAGAGACAGACAGACAGACAGACAGACAGACAGAGACACAGACACATGGAGAGAGACAGCTGAGGCTGGGGAGTCTGTGTATGAGAGAGACATAGAGACACAGAGACAAACAGAGAGAGACAGCTGAGGCTGGGTAGTATGTGTGTGACAGAGACACAGAGAGACAGAGACACACAGAGAGAGACAGTTGATGCTGGGGAGTATGTGTGTGTGTGTGTGTGTGTGTGTGAGAGAGAGAGAGAGAGAGAGAGAGAGAGAGAGAGAGAGAGAGAGAGAGAGAGAAGAGACGGACAGACAGATAGATGAGGCTGGGGAGTGTGTGTGTGTGTGTGAGAGAGAGAGAGAGAGAAAGAGAGAGAGACAGACAGACAGACAACAGACAGACAGCTGAGGCTGGGGAGTGTGTATGTGTGTGTGAGAGAGAGAGAGAGTGAGAGAGAGAGAGAGAGAGAGAGACAGACAGACAGACAGACACAGACACAGAGACACAGAAAGACACAGAGACAGAAAGACCCTTTCGCAGCACACAGATGTGTCCGAGGGAACAAGAGTGGCCCGCTGTCTGTCTATATTTCCTTTATCTACTGCTCTTCTTAACGTGGGCTCCCTTAAGACCATATTGCTTTAAGATGATCAGGTTTTTCCTTAACAGAATGCCACAGATCCTCTTTTGTTCCCCATGACCTCTCCATGCAAGCTGAGTAGTAAAACTGAGCATGAAGCTGTGATTTGGTGTTAAAAGGCAAGGATGATGAAGCAGAGGCCTCCACTTGGCCAGAAGTCTGTGATCCCAGGGTTGGGCATAAATGCTCAGGATGCAGTCTGGAAGTGTTTTAAAGGCCAAGTGCAATGTGACACCCCTGTGCTTGGCTTTCATTTCCTCTTCTTATGCGCTTTCCCCTTGGAGTCTTTATAGCCCCATGCTCCCTCCTTGCTGCGACTACATTGGCTGCTGCCTGTTCTGGCTCCTCGCTGACTCCAGACCTTTCTTCCTGTCATGTCTGTGGGCCACGCCAGCTTTCTTAGTGCCCTCTGCTCTGACCATGGTGCATGCTCCCTCAACTCTCTTCACATGCATCTGACATGCTCCTTTAGAGGCGACGGCATTAGTCACACGACTGGAACCAGACACTACCTCTTGGGCTTTACTGACCCGTGGTCATTTCCTAGGCCCTTCCTTCATGAATCCACAAATGTTCAGCAAACGTATCCACGAGAGTTGCAGGATATTCAAAAGTCCCCTCGATGTTATCAGGGGTGATAAGATAGTTCAGACTCTGCTAGTGCAGCACAGGGGGAAAGGAAGCGATTCCAACATCTCTGTTACTCCACATAGAGCTACTTTAGCCCCAGGGACTGGAGTGGAGTTGCTCACTGAGTGTGTGAACTGAGTGGAGGCTCCAGTGGCCAGAGAGTGAGCAGTCACCAAGGAAGACGTAGGGAAGGAAGTTGAGGTCCTCCGTGCTGTTTCTCTGTAAGCGAAACAAAGTGGGGGACCCCGGCCCGAGATGCTCGTGAAAATCTCCCTGGAGCCCAGGTCTTGGCTCTATGAACATGCCTCTTCCTCCTTGTCACAAACAAAGTGTCCCTTGGCTTCCTCAGCAGCCCGCGCCCCTCACTCTTCTGCTCCAGGGAGACTGCCCTGGGAGCCGCTGGCTCACCTCATTTGACACAAGCAGCCAACCTCCGTTCTCCCTGTTTCTTCCACCCAGTCCCATGCAAGCCCCCTCCCCCTCCTTAGCTGCTGGTATTTTGTTCTTCCTTCTCTAGCTAGAACATTCATGTCCCCAGGTAGAAACACGAGTTGAAAGGTGTGTCCTTTGGATGGAAAATGACCAATGATCCCAAAACATTTTTTGGGGAGGGTGTACCCTTGTCTTTTGTATTTTTTGGGAAACTAAAACAATCAATAGACACAAGCCATGGTCCAAGCCAACTGCTGAGGGGAATCAAGAAGATCTGTGGAGATTCTGCTACTCACAGTATCACACACACACACACACACACACACACAAATATCCATATATACACAGACTCAAACATACACACAAATACATACATACAAATACATTTAGATATGCCCATTCATAAAAACGCACATACATAAACACACACATACACAAGCACACTCATACACATTCTCTCTAACTTTTTAAAAACAAGCATCTGCCTGAGCCTTCTCAGCCTCACTGAGAAATCAATACTTGGGTTTTCTGCTCTTGAAGGTGAGTTCTGGCGGTGGGCCCGTGAGAGTCACAGGCTCTCTGGTTTTATTTCTACTACAATTATAACACCAACAGACTTTCTAGTCACATTGCTGTCGGACACCAAGTCATTCTACATCCCAGGGGTCACACACAAAGGAGTGCTGGATGAAGGTGTGACACACAGCCAGCTTAGGGAGAGAAGCAGGGCTCTGCAAGCTTTGAGGAACAGGTTTAAGAAACACTGAAGTCCAATTTTCCCACATACATTTATCCTTTAATGGGCGATCCAAGAAGTAACTCTGGTTTTACCCAGTGTGTGTATGTGTTTCTGACGCATGGGTACAGTGGACAGAGCAGACGGTTAGTGCGTTCTCTTATGGTTCTCTGCCTTTACTCTCTGAGACAAGGCCTTCACGGGGCTCAACACTTGCTGGTTCTGCTAAGCTGACAGGCCAGCTAGCCTTCAGGATCCACCCGTCCTCAATTTCCAATTGAGTTACAGGCACCCACAGCCATCCCTGGTTTTTATGGGAGTGCTACGGGCTTCAAACTCAGTTCTTTGAGGACATACAAGAAGTCATCTTTCCCACGACTCCACAACTCCATGTTTATGCCGTCTCTCTGAGTAATCTCAATTCCCTGTGCCTCACGGCTCATCAGGAAGAGACTAACCACTGTATGACATCATGTTCTCCTCGCCATGAAAGGGCGGTGTGCGATAGATGTTCAGAGCAATGTTTATCACAATCTGTTAAGTTAGAGAAGAAAGAACTAAGCCTCTGCTTCTTTCCTCCTCTGAAAACTTCCTTTATCTTGAAAGCTTCATTCCCGCTGGTCCAGGATGATACCTGGTCCATACCTGGTGCATGGGCCAGAATGAAGCAGAAACAATGCCAGGCATATTCATGTCTAACCTGACTTCTACCTTTATTCCCCTCTTCTGAGGAGCTTCCCTGATTAATTTGGTCCTCTGAGTATGGTTGAACTTTGGGCCACATATTTTTCAATGAATAATCTTCTTTATGGAAAATTCATTTGAGTTTTGATCTGAGACCATTATTGTGGTCATGACAATACTCCCACTTCTGCTCTTCACTTGGTCTCTGGAAAATCCAATCTTCAGAAACAAAATATAGATGTGAAGACCTTCAGGGGCTTCTGATTATTTCTGTGTGATTTGGTAGAAAAGCTATTATCTGGAAGTAGAGAGCTAGGGAGTGGGTCTCTGACGATAGATATTTAAAAAGCAAGCTATCTTTACAGCTGTGAACTAGTCAAAGAGCTTTGGTTGCATATCAGATGTGCACACACACACAAGGAAGAGAAAGCAAGTAATTCTAGGTCTGGGTTTAACACGTTTACCCTTAAAGCCATTTTCCTTCTTAGTGAAGAGGTCTATCTAATTGAGGCATCTGGTAACTAGGGGAGACAGAACAATAAGGATCTTAAATCCTTTTCTCTCGCTTTCTCTCTCTCCCTCTCTCTATCCTCCTTCTTTCCTCCCCCACCTGCTCCCCCCACTGCTGACCCCAGAGCCCTGCACAGGCTAGGCAAATGCTCTCTGTAGCACCCCTGCTCCCTGTTTCTCTGACACAGGCTCTCACTGTGCGGCCCGGGCTGGTCTCGACAACTATTCCACACCTAGCAGATCTTGTTTACTTGCAGAGCATCTTAGAAAGCTTGTGCTTCATGACAGGAAGCTGATTCTTGAATAGTTCGATGCTGGCAGACTATCATGAGATCACACTGGCTGGAGTGTCTGTCACCTTCCCCATTGAGAGGCCATAGATTTACATTTCTCTATTAACTTCAGAGAGCACATGGCAGGGCAATAAACTCAGTGAGAGCCATGTGTTGTCATCTGTATATGGTTGCTTAAGGCACTGACCTTCCCTAGCGGCCCACAGTCTGAGACAGACTCAGCTGGGTACTCAACCAGTCCATTAATTACCCACGATTCCTGTGCATGGATCCAAGAGAACTGCAGATGCCAAGGACCTCGAATGTAGTGCTATGATGGTTTCTGCTCTGAAGAATGAGGACAAGGTTCTTGCTTCAATATGCCAAAATGTCTTCAATTCAGCTAATTTCATAACAAGTTGTAAAAACAAATATTGGAAACTCAAAAGGTCTCAGTCAAAGCCCAGGTTCCCCTTTGAGAACCTCATGACCGCAGGCAAGTCACTCTTTTCCCTGTCTACACAGTGGATGGGTTCTGAACATACATTTCCACACACACAACACTCAGAAGCAAAGAGACTCAGGGTTGAAATGCCAACCATGGCTCTTCGGTGCCTGGATGCTGAGAAGCATGGCCAGGCGGAGCCGGGACCCGCCTGCCTCCTGGTCCGCTCACTCTCAGAGAACGGCTCTGTTACAGCAGCTGCCGAGCCCCTGCAGATGAGGACAGGCCAGCCCAAGAGAGTCACAGACTTCGGCTTCCCCCATTCCTCATTTTTCTGAGTGCGACCAGCATATTTCACAGAAGATTTTCTGTGTTTTCAGCTTAAGGTAAATATTGATTCATGCTCGCAGTGCTCCACGTACAGAGTCCTCCATGTACGGAATCCTCCACGTACGGAGTGCTCCATGTATGGAGTGCTGCATGTACGGAGTGCTCCACGTACCGAGTGCTCCACGTATGGAGTGCTCCACGTACCTGCCCTCTGAACATGTACGCACACACTGTACAAGAGCCGCGAGCTACTGCATCCTTACTCCTTGAGGGAAGGAGCACAGTAAGACTTATGATTCACATGGCATGTATTCAGTCATTTATCTACTTGATCACATAAACAGTTACTGGATTTACGAATCTACAGCGAAAATCTGCTTTGTAGCGAGGCGTTTGGGGAGCTTCTGGGATGGATGCAAAGATGATTAAGTCAGCTTCCCAAGCCAAGGGACTGAGACTCACCGGGCTCATAACCATAGGGAAAAATGTATAACCTCACTTATTATAAGAGAAAAGGACATTAAGGCTGCAAAAAGATTTTAGCTAATAGTCTAGAAAGCCCATCAAGCTGATAAGCCAATGTGTCAGCAGGGCTATGGGAACGCAAGCAGCCCCCACTACTGCTGTTGGAAAAGCAAACAAACAGCAAAAGAGCCCCAAAGAGGACAATTCCAAAATCTCCATAAAATTACAAATGCATCTAGACTGTGAAATGAGTCTACTTTATCCTATGAATATATATATCGAAATACAAAATGTTATTCAATATATACAGAATAACATAAAAACAAGACAACATTAGGAGCTGGCTCTCCACATAAGAGCGTATTTCACCTCTGACAAACGTGAGAAATGTGAAAAACCCAGGCTGGAGAGAGGGCGTGTGGTAAGGATGCTTGCCGCTCCCCACAGGGCCTTGGTTTGGTTCCCAGCAGCTGTCAGTTGGCTGACACCGTCCTGGGGGTCCTGTGCCCTCTCCTGGCCTCCAGCAGTACTGCAAACGTGTGGCAAACTTAAATACACTCTGGTACACAAATATTCACAAAATAACAAAGTCTTAAAAAGAATGTGGAAAATACATGAGGCCTGTTCTTGAATGTGCACTGTGTGGTATATGAGCACATACGTGTGCAAATGTGTGTCCATGCACTGAGCAGAGTCCGGAGGAGGAAGCAGCTGTCCTGCTGGGCTACTCCCAGCCGCCTTATTTCTTTCACTGAAACTGGAGCTCTACTGCTGACCAGCAAACCCTACTAATCCTTCTGCCCCTGCTTCCTCCCACTGCATGGTGTCACGGACGTGCCTGGCATTTCACATGGATGCTGGGATCGAAACGTAGATTTTCACGCTTTCACTGCAAGTGCTCTGACCCCTGACCATTATCTCTCTGGCCCCTTGAAGACACCTCCAGCCTCCACCCCCAGCACACACCTTTTGTTTAGAAAAAAAGATAACCAAAGTCCTAAGAACTTTAAATCATATACATTAATATTTAGGTTTGTGTTATGTTGGTTCTAATGTTAACTTGCCACAAATTAGAATCCCCTGAGTAAGGAGCCTTATCTGAAGTGTCCCCATCGCCTTGATGGGCCTGAGAGGACTCCCCAGAATTCAGGCAGCACCTTCTGTGGGCAGCCCAGATAAAAGGGGTGTAACAAGCAACAGCATTTACCTTCTGTCCACCTGGCTCCCCCTTTCCCTTACTGATTTCCTTTGTTACTGGAGCCGATCCCTTCACTGTTGTCAGACCAGAGTTTCCAGACTGACTCCGCGTGGACTAGGGACCAGGGGCTCTCCGCGTGGACTAGGGACCAGGGGCTCTCCGCGTGGACTAGGGACCAGGGGCTCTCCGCGTGGACTAGGGACCAGGGGCTCTCCGCGTGGACTAGGGACCAGTGGCTCTCCGCGTGGACTAGGGACCAGGGGCTCTCCGCGTGGACTAGGGACCAGGGGCTCTCCGCGTGGACTAGGGACCAGGGGCTCTCCGCGTGGACTAGGGACCAGGGGCTCTCCGCGTGGACTAGGGACCAGGGGCTCTCCGCGTGGACTAGGGACCAGGGGCTCTCCGCGTGGACTAGGGACCAGGGGCTCTCCGCATGGACTAGGGACCAGCTGCTCTCCGCGGACACCCTGGGCATCTAGCACCAGATTGGGACTGCTGGGGCATTAGGACTTGTGAACGGAGCAACTGGATGCTGTTAGCCTCCTGGCTGAGACACACTGTGGGAGTGCTCAGACTGATGAGCCACTGGGCCTCAGGGAGCAGGAAGCTAGCAGGTCCTCAGAGCCCGGGCGCCATTCTGCTGTTGTGACTATTTTATAGCTGCCCGAATTCCTTAATCTATACATATACACATACATGTTCACCCACGATTTCTGCTCCCCTAGAGAGCCCCGACTGGCATGGCTGTGTCAGTGTGCTCCAGCAGCATGCCCAAGGACACAGGCGGTGCTTAGCAGTGCGGTGGTACTGATGGGAGACGCACAGGCCTAGACCGGGAAAAACACTTCGTGCTAACATGGTGATCTAAGAACCATGTGGATGCATCACCTTCAAAATATAAAATAAAAGTCTTGTTTTAAATGTCGGCAGGAATACGCGTGGCCCACAGTCTGCACAGAGCACACGCCTCCTCGGTTCCTAGTTAAATCGAAACTCCTCAAGGGACAGGCAAACTGCTTTGTCCTTCTCCAGTTTCTCTCATAAGCCCTTGCCAGGTTACGCTCCCCTCAGACTGCTCTGGACAGACTGCCAAAAATGACTCCTGATGTCTCTGCACCACAGTCAAACAGCTCTGGATTTTAAGGCTCTCCACAGATTCATCTACGCTTCTGATGCAGTCCAATGCCGGCCACTGGAAGTCTGCAACAAGCACCCCGGCCCCCATACGGCTCAGGTCACCATGGCTGTTCTTGTATACCTTACTCTTTCTCACTGCTTGGACAAAATACCTGATAAGAGCAATTTAGGGGCAGAAGGGCTTATCTGGGCTCATGGTTTGATGGAGATTCAGTGCATCATGGCGGGGCAGCAGGTGTGAGTGTCAAGTTGTGCCCACAGGGGGACAGAGGGAGAGGAATGCCAGCGTTTTTCTAGCTGTCACCTTCTTGTTCAGATGTGGACCCTGGCCCACCCAAGAGTGTCACCCACATTCAGCGTGGGTCTTCTCACATCAGTGATTCTAACTAAAACCAGCAATGAAGACTCCCCATCACTGACTGTCCCTGCCTTCAAGTCCCAGTCTGAGCTCCGTGAAGCAGAGGCTGAGGGCTGCCATCGATCCACCTACTTCCCTGATAACTCCAGGGGTTTGTGAGTCAGCCGCCTGCTCAGTTCATGTGGAGCACAGCGAGGCTACAGGATGGTAGGGAGGCATGCAGGGTGACCTGAAGAGGGTTTGAGTGTTGTAGCTTTGGGGACACAGCAGCCACAGTCCTGAGGAGGAGGAGATGAGAAAGGGTGGGTGAGCATTGAAATCCAAGAAAAGCCCGCTCCTTTCTGGACACCTGCTGGGTGTCGGCTCTTGGTGGAGGGTGGGGTGAACGAAGGTGGGTCAATGCAGCAAGAGCCAGGGAACTGTGGCTTCTTCCGTGATGAAGCTTTGAGGAACTCAGGCCAGTGATGGCCACTGTGTCCCTGGGGCTCCTGATGTGGTAGATAATGCAGCATGAGTGATCAAACCGCAAAGGGAAGTGTGAGGATGACCAGAGTTCCGTCCCGAGGGCTGACTCCACCCATTCATTGGTGGCGGCTGCTAGAGACCCAGTGAGAAAGATTATGCAGTCTGTCTGGCTCATAGGTTAGAGTCCTAGGTCCCTGTGGGCTCAGAGCAGGACAGCCACTTCCTGAAGGTTTGCTGCCTGCACACTATATTACAGACAGAGAAAACAAGCCCTAGGGCAGGGCAGGAAATGGCGTTTGGTCTCCTTACCAAGAACCAGAACTGAAGCCCCTTCTTTCTCCATCCAGGTTTTTCATGCCCTTGTCATACTGTTTGCGTTTATAGATAAACAGGGAAATAAGAATAATAAAAGATAGCAAGCCACAACAAGTGGTTCACGCTTATATTCCTACCATGGCGGGGGGTGGGGGACATAGGCAGATTCCTAGAGCTCACTGTCCATCGACAGACCCTGCCTCAAAATTAAGACAGTAGATGGCATCTGAGAAACAAGGTCCAAGGCTGCCTTCTGACCTTGCTACGTACGCACACACAAGAGGATTCTCTACTCTCCCCACTGTCGACCAGTGCACAGAGGGGCACAGTCACCAATGGCTTGATAGCCCCTTGGCCATGTTGGAGAAGAGCACGGAGAAGACACAGAGCCAGCCTGATGGGAGTGGTCGGCACACCTTGGAAAAATGGTCAAAGAGAGAATGGACATAGCACTTCCTTTAGGTCCTGTATGGTCCAAGGGCTCCATATTGTTCAAATCTTCCGACCTACACAACAATCCTGTAAGGCAGGTTGTATATATCATCTCCGGCTCGTGAATAAGGAAACTGGGGCAAACAGAAATTAAGCAGTTTATTAAAGACTGAACAGCTAGAGTGTGAGATCTGAGTCTAGACAGCCGGGCTCCAGGGTTCACAGCAGGCAACAAGAAGCACACCTCTGGAAGACTGTATGGTTGAGTGCAATCTGAAGGAATAACCTCATCAAGGGCTCTGTGTAAAGACTGGCTTTCCAGGGCACTGGTGTCAGAGTGTGTTACGAACCTTTAAGAAGTGGTACCTTGTCAGGCTTGGTGGAAGCATGCCTTTAGTTCCAGCACTCCAGAGACAGAGACAGTGGATCTCTGTGAGTTTGGGGCTAGCCTGGTCTATACAGTAAGTTCTAGGACAGCCAGGACTATATAGTAAGACCCTGTCTCAAATATGTTATCACACAATTTATACTTTATTTTTCTTCTGGTCATCACTTATTTATATATTATATGACCCTGACTTTTATTTCGTTCATTTTTTTTGTACTTTCAATATTTATTTGCTTGGGTGTAATTACAAGTGTCAACAGAAACACTGTGTGTTCATGTATGCATGTGCACTAGGAGGTCAGAGGTCAATCTCAGGTGTCTAGGAGACATTCACCTTCTCTTCCATTAAAAAAAAAATTAAATTATGTGTAAATGTGTGTGGGTGCATTGCTCTTAGAAGCCAGAAGAGGGCATCACATTCCCTAAAGCCAGAGTCCTATGTGGTTAAGTGGTAATAAGCCTCCTGGTGCCAGTGCTAGGAACTGAAATGGGTTCTCTGGAAGAGAAGCAAGTTAAAAGTATAAAAATCCATGTAAAGTTACACAGCTTCTCCTCTGCGCCCACTCTAGCGGCTTAGGAGTTCCTTGAGTGGTTAATTTCAATGCATGATTTTTATTTGCATTTTTATAATAACCTAGCAACATTAATAAGAAGGCAAATGGTTTCATTTGGATTTTTTTTTGTTAAAATCCGAACATTTGCTTTGGGATATAAGCAAAGCATTCAAGAGGAAGCCTGAGAGATGAAAAAAACATCACATTACCTGATTTGTATCTGTATGAACTACAAAGGCCCATTTATTGCTGTAAGTCCACAGTGGAGTAACAGTGACGGTAAAATATGAAGCAACGACAGAGTTTGGTAATTTACTGCAGACAGAGTGGCATGCCGGAATACTTTAAGAAGAGCATTATAGCCTCTCTAAGCCAATGACTTTTATACGTTAAAACACCAACAAATTATGACAGATATGTGATCACACTGTAATATAACTGACTTTATGTCCTTAGTAAATTAATTCAATTGAAGCTATCAGTAAAAATCATTCATTTACATCTTACCAGATGAATTCAAAGGCAAACATCAATCAGTTTGGCCATTTCAAAGTCTTTGAGGGAGGAGGATCTGAAGTTTGGGTCCACACTAGAGCATGGTTACGGGCACTGCTGTGTCATGGCCTGACGTTATCCACATCTCTAACAAGGCGGCCGGCCACAGACAACAGGGGCAAAGACGGATCAGCAGACGCTGGGCAGTCCTAGCCACCCTGAAGTTTCTAAGTGTTCTGTGAGCCTACTGGGACCTTTCTGACACGACTTTCTCCTTATAACATGGCGTTGATGCCACAAGCACTTCCTGCAGCAATCTCCTTTGACCCAGATATGAGGAGGACAAGAAATCATATTGAGAACAGGAGTTAGAGAAAGGGGGATCCAGAAAGCATCTCAAACCACTGCTGAGTGTAGGCGAGTTGCACAGTGGGCAGTTTAGTGGCTGAGCACACAAGCTCCCAGTCCACAGTCTGAGATGAGATTACCTCATAATGTCAAAATTCTAAAAAACAGAGGTACTAACTTCTAAGAACAGAATCATAATATTAACTTTTCATAAGGTTTCAGATTTATTTCTATATCCTAGAAATTCGTTGCATTGTGGGCATATGAGATCTTGGCTTCAGCTTTTGATAGTCATTAACACATAGCAGTTAGCATAGCAATTTGGCTGATATGTATTTAGAGACCCCTAGGAATGAATCTGCCTGTCTGACTCTATCTATCTATCTATCTATCTATCTATCTATCTATCTATCTATCTATCTATCTATCATCTACCTATTTATCATCAATCTATCTCTCCATTCAATCACTTACTTACCAGTCCATCCATCCATCCATCCATCCATCCATCCATCCATCCATCCATCCATCCATCCACACAAGCATTCATCAATTCATCCATGCATTCATGCACCTATCATCTGCACATCCATCCATTCATCTATCCTTTCCCAACAAATCTTACAAAAATTGCCATTCCCATTATATCCCATACATACTAATGATTTCTATTCTATTTTATTTTAAATCACCCAAGATGAATCGATTCTTTTTCTTGGTATGCCATGAGTCAATGCAGCTGAGAAAAGACATCCTCTGAAGAACAGCTTCTCCAGCAATGAGGCTCAAAGCCAGCCATCCCTGAAATTCGGCTTAGTTGGCAGACAGAGTTCAGTTTCCTGATAACAGTATGAGGGTACCTCACCCGATGGTCTTGTTCTCATTCCCACTCAATAATCAACTTAAGGAACTATCTGTGTATGTCGCTTTCCCCCCTGCCCTACTCTACCATTGCCACTTGACAGCTGTGACTAGCCCTTTAGAATTCAGAATTTTTTCTTCCAGGGGACTTCTTTGATGCTACATAACTAGATTAGGCCTCCTTCTGTGTATTCAGAATGAACTGTATTTCCTTTCTCGATTTCTCAGGTAGCTTAGAGGTTGTATCTTACTTGTCTTTGAGTCCCTGAGATGTGGCATATTGGTCTGACTTGGTGGCCACTTGGTAATTGTCTGTTGAATAAGCAACTATTCATTTAGTCCAGTGTAAGAGAGGCTCTCACGGCCAGCCACTCCCCAACCGATATTAGAATTGTTTATCAAACACACAATTTCATCAACTGTTGTCTGATGTGGGATTCTCCTCTGCATGCTGTGAATACCATTGATTAATAAAAAAACTGCTTTAGACCTATAGCAAGGTACAATTTAGGTGGAGAAAACTAAGCTGAATGCTGGGAGAAAGAAGGCAGAGTCAGGAGGAGCCATGGAGTCGCTACTGGAGACAGACACCGGAACTTTACCTGGTAAGCCACAGCCTCGTGGTGATACATAGATTACTAGAAATGGGTTAAATTAAGATATAAGAATTAGCCGAAAAGAAGTTAGAGCTAATAGGCCAAGCAGTGATTTAATGAATCAGTTTTTGTGTGGTTATTTCTGGGCTGAGCAGCTGGAACCAGCAAACGGCCTCCTACAACAGTTGTCAACTGATATTTTGTGATTTATATCTCTGCGGATTTAGTGTGCACGAGCGAGAGCTAATTTTCATCCATCTGGGGAAGGGTATGTGTGTGTGTATGTGTGTGTGTATATGTGTGTGTGTGTATGTGTGTGTGTGTATATGTGTACCATGCACAGAGGTAGGTATGTAGACAGATAGACAGAGATAGGGTCTCACTATGCAGCTCTGGCTGGTCTGAATCTCACTACATAGACCAGGCAGGCCCTGAACTCATAGAGATCCGCCTGCCTCTGCCTTCCAAATGCCAGAATTAAACATGTGCACCACCACACTCGATTACAGGTTTACTTTTGAGAATAGCAAATCCAGGAATTTCACCAAGTTGTGTTACCTTCTAAAGCCTTCACATCAAACAGAAGCCCTTCTGATGTCCTTGTCTGGCTAAGGACAGGGTCACTACTTGAACTCAAAGGCTCTTTAGAATACAGCTACCCTCTACACCAGCCTCTGAACAAAAGTAACAATAGGTATAGAAATAGGCTTTATGTAGTTCATATTTTTGCAATATTTGATATAAAAACCCCATTTTCTAAATTGCCTTAAATTACCTGGATTTCCATTGTGTGCTTTACTTTTCCCCTTTTCAGGCTTAGTCTTTTTTGCCATCAACAATTTCCCAAAGTGCTTTTTTTGGGGAGTGGTAGGTTCCTCAAACACATGCACTTCATGAACACATCTACTGGCTATGTTCAAGGACGGCTGTGGTCTCTCCCTTTCTCCCTTGGCCTGTCGGTCATCAGACCAGGAGGACAGAGGAGCAGGGAACAGCACTGCATGGCTGTGAGCACCATGGAAAGCACTTCCCGGAGTGAGCTTCAGTGAGTAGGGGCCCCACGGACAGACAGGGACAGCAGCCAGGACGTCACCTAACAGGTGCTCATAGGATGCTTTATTTGCCCTTGGCAGCACATATGGGAGCACAGCACTTACTTATCATCTGGGCAGCAAGGGGAGAGCATTTGTAGGGAACTGTGTCAAAGGTCACACAAAATAAGTCAGGCATCCAAACTCAGGGACAGCTTCCAAAGGTCAGGCCGAAAGTAAGAAGATTCCTGCTGGGGAATGGTGTCCTCCATGGCTGTCCTCTGTCCAGACATGGTGGACAGCAACCTTAAGGAGCAGGACCTTCCAACAGATGGCCACGGCTGTGAACTTGAAAGCTATGCCTGCTGGGACGTAAGTCTACCTGGGCCTGTGTAATTGATGCACTAGGAAATAACCTCGGGCTGTCCATTCCCTAGGAGAAGAGCAATGCTCCAAAAGCCCAACCAGCACAGAAAACAAAGAACCCGGCAAATGCCCAAAAGCTGGAAGCAGGAAGGGCAGAATGGGATGGCAGCGGCTGCAGACCAGAAGGGTCTCAGTGTCTTCGCTTGCAGCTGACTTCAGGACAGATCTCAGTAGCTACTTTAATTGAACCAAGAGAAAGGCTGTGAGGGAGAGCCACGGGAGAAAGGCGGAGGATAAAGGCTGATAAAGGAGGAAAGGCAGTCTCACAGAACTATTTACCGCAAACCCCCAGGCACCGTTGTATTGTGCCATCAGTTACTTCAAACAGGAAAGCAAATCTCTTCAGAGCAGCACAGATTCGGGGAATGAGAGAGAGCTGGGGGCAGAAATGCATTCAGAAATGAGCAGCTGTTGGTGGATTTGACATTTTTGCTCTTTTCCTGTGGCTATGTTTCACCCTTGGATGTATGTAACGCTCACTCTTACAAAACTGAATAAGAGGTTGGTGTGGGTGCCCGGAGGACAGGTGTGGCCCTTAGTGTCTTCCCAAGAGCACCAATGAAGCTGCAGAAGCAAAGACAATGACTGTGGCCAGCAATGCTCCTGTTTCAGGTAAGAGACGCAGAGAGTTGGGTGGGGTGGTGTACAGGGAAAGGATATAACCAAACAGCGAATACATTCTCTTCTGAAGAACTCCAACTCTGGGCTTCCTGATGGCAGGTCGTTTTCACCGACACTGGAGGGTGCCTACATCAGGGCACCACATTCTCCATGTTACACAGCTCCAAGTTCAAAGGAAGGCAGAATGGAATGAGAACATTCTGTATGAGTTACTTACACCACACCTCAGCCATAAAGCAACTGATGGAAGGAAGAGTTGTTTTGGATTTATAGTCCCAGAGGGTCTGACATGATGGCAAATCCATTATGGCGGGGATACACGGCAGTGAGCAGCAGACAGGACGGTAGGATAGGGAAGCTGGGAGAGCACATCTCCAACAGCAAACAGGAAGGAGAAAAAGTGAAGAGGAAGTCCAGGGAGGCAGTGAACTCTCAAAGCCCGCCCCCCCAGGAACTAACCTCCTCCAGCAAGGCCACACCTCCCCAGCCTTACCAAACAGTGCCATTCTGGGATCCAAGCAGTCAAATCCTTGAGCCTATGGGGGACATTCTCATTCCAGCACCATGACACCCTCAAGAGGGATGAGAAACCAGTTCTCACAACTCCATCGAGGAGGGTAGGGGCATGCTACTGAGAAAGCATACATGTGGTAAGCAAGCGATTTCTGTCTTAGTGTGTGTCACAATCCAGTATGTGACCTGGTGCCTGTGCCATGTGACCTTGCTCCCCCAAGCCTTGGGTTTGTCACATACAAAATACAGTGGTTGGTTTAAGGATCAGTATGGTGTAGTTTAGCCCTAATGTGCTGGGATTTTATGAGATATAAAATTATAATTGTTCTCTACTAGCAATTAGAGACAATGATAAGTCATAAAAGAGAAAGAAAGAACAATATTTCATCTGAGAAGACTGACATGCTGAGAACAAACAACCCACAGGATGGCCGGAATCACAGTGCTGAGCATAACCATGAGAGCCACTGGCTTAGCTACTACCCGTGTCAGTGTGGGACCAGGGACTTCACACACACACTCATCCCCTCTTCTGTCTTAGGTGTACTTTCCAAAGATGGCTGCTACAATATTGCCCATCCTACAGATCCTTCTAGAACCTTGTCCCATTTCCACAGAGTCTCTTTGAGACTAGGTGATCTGTGTGTCATCTGCCATCGACAGAATGAGGCAGAAACAATTGCTTAGGCCAGGCTCTCATGGCACAACAACTGCTGCTGTGTTACCTGGGACACCTGCTAGCTGTCCAGTAAGCAGCCCGCCTGCTCCGTGGTACTGGGACAGCCATGAGAGGAAACCACAGAGAAACCATGGAGAAGCAGGAACCTGAGAAGATCAAATCCCCATCCTCACACATGAAACCAGAACTACCCATCTGAGTGCTCCTCAAATCCCCGTCCCCACCATGAAACCAGAACCACCCAGATGAGTGCTCCTCAAATCCCCGTCCTCACCATGAAACCAGAACCACACAGATGAGTGCTCCTCAAATCCCCATACCCACACATGAAACCAGAACCACCCAGATGAGTGCTCCTCAAATCCCCGTCCCCACGCATGAAACCAGAACCACCCAGCTGAGTGCTCCTCAAATCTCTGTCCTCACACATGAAACCAGAACCACCCAGCTGAGTGCTCTTCAAATCCCCATCCGCAGAAGGCTGAGGAGTGAAGATGTGAGCGTGAACATTGTTGTTTTAACACTATTAAATCTGAAGGTGATCAGTTACATATTAACAACAAATCAGATGATGTTTGGAGCCCTGGATGCCAGCACTCAGGGGACCCCTGTAAACACAGCCTCTAACATCAAGTCACTGGCTTTAGGAGTAGGCAGTGACAGGAAGCCAGGAGGACTGGCAGAGCGTGTTAGTCAAAGTCTGGTGTTCTGAAGACACTATTGGCAGGGCCAGAGAGGGAGTTCTGGGGGAAGGCCTAAAGAGAAAGAGTGAGGGAAACACTATTCGAGCTGAGGAAATGAGAGTTGTTATTTAGTAAGGAGAAGGCCAGGGAGATTGTCATCAGCAATCCTAAAGAGATTGGGTTAATGGGCTCAAGGCACCCCCAGTGCTCTTACTGGAAGCTTCCCTAGCTAGATAGGCTCATCAAGGCCTCTTCTCACTGCCTGTATTAAACTGAGTAAGGAGAAAAACAACTTAAGGAACAAATGGATAAGCCTCCAAGAATAGACTAGAAGAATCTGAAAGGCTCAGAACAATCTACTGAGGCAGCATGAAGTCCTTGAGTCTTAAGATATGGCTTACCCTAAAGATGGCCTCCAGGATAGGACTATGAGAGCCCATGGTAAGACGGCATGAAGATCATTAGTGGTGTTGCTTTGACCATTTCAGTCAGACAAAAGTTCTCCAAAGGATCAGGGGCATTCTGCAGACACATAGCTACACAAGAGAATTTCTGAGGGTGTTATGTGTATACTTCACACAGTTGACAAGAGAATTTCTGAGAGTGTTATGTGTATACACCACACAGCTGACAAGAGAATTTCTGAGGGTGTTATGTGTACACCCCACACAGCTGACAAGAGAATTTCTGAGGGTGTTATGTGTATACCTCACACAGCTGACAAGAGAATTTCTGAGGGTGTTATGTGTACACCCCACACAGCTGACAAGATGGCAACAAGGGAGGATTAATCGGGATGAGTTTTGTCCGATGGAGGAGTTCACAAATGGATGTGCAGGAATCCCATAAACTGTGCGTGTGTGTGCTGTACGCCTTAACGTGCATACCATGTGTGTAGATGTGCATGCGGAGGTGCACGGTCCAGGTTGCCTGTCTTCTTGACTCATTTTCCACCAAATCTCTTTTCAGACAGGGTGTCTCACTGGATCTTGAGGTGAGCTCCTATCTCCACTTCCCTAGCACCCAGACACGTCCCACTGTGTCTGGGTTTTGACATGGGTGTTAGGGAACCTAACTTGGGTGCTCATATCTTCATGGTAGGCACTTTATTGAGTAAGGCACCTTTAAAGCCTACCTAAACAAATTTGGAAAAAACAAAACAAACAAAAAACAAATAAAAAAAACAGCCTCTCGCTATGTAGCCATGGCGTCCTGGATCTCACTATGTGGTCCCGGCTGGCTGTGAATTCAAGAGATCTGCCTATCTCTGTCTCCTGAAGGTTGGGATTAAAGGTGTGGAGAACCATGTCCAACATATATATATATATTTTTTAAATGATATTGCATTACCATTGGTGGAAGAAAAGGGATGGGAGACATGGAAACAGGCTGTGGGATCCTAACCTTTTATAGATGTTTAGGAACTGAGAAGGGTGCTTAGAAAGATGTCCCGAACACTGGAGCTGAGGACTGAGACAGCAGAGCTAGGGACCATAGAAAACTCTCTCAGAGGTCAGAACTGAGCTCTACTGAAGGAGACACACATCTGGGTGGATTGTTCTAGACGTTCTGACCCAAGTATCTATTGAGTATCTCTCATTTTGCCCCTCCGGTAGGGAAGTGTCTATTGCAGTTACTAAATTTGGTACCCAGTTGAGAAGATCTACCAATGAGAGGGCTGGGTGGAAACCTGTCCTCACTGGTTTCCAGTGAAGTATGGTATTCAAGGTGAAGCATCCGCAGAACCCCACCTGGATCCAATTTAGAGCCCAGCCTTGAGCCCGATACTTTCTACAGGCCCAGCATTTTTACAGGGGAAAAATTATAGCCCAAAGCAGAGAACCCGTTGTATTTAATGTGATTTTCTTTCCATTTTGACATCTAACCCCATTAACTCAGGTCTTACTTCCTCTATGAAGCTGACGGTTTCATGACTGAAAACTGAGCTCCCTCAGAGCAGGAAGGAAGCATCCATTTGCCCAGCATGTAGCCAGGCTCTTCTGTTTACCAGGCCCACATTACATGCCTGATGAAGTTAAAGTGGTGTTGAAAGCTCAGGGCCCATTCTCCTCCTCCTTCTGCAAAAAACCTAGAGAATATGTTTCTCCTCGCTACAGAATTCTTTTAACACTGTCAATCTGGAACGACTCAGAAACTATTTACTCAAAATAAATCACGGATATTCTGGAATGCTGGAGCTGGAAGGGACCTCAGAGGTCCAAGAGTTCAACCTTCTCATTTTTCAGATGAGGACATTGAGGTTTTATTGGTCAGGGGGATGATGATAAAGTGGTTATGTGACCTGTCTAAGCTTGTATAATTACCGGCAGAGCCAAGAGCTGACATTCCCCGTCATTCCATTCTCTGATCAACAAGCTCTCCTTGGAGCCTGCTGTTTGTACGGCATGCATTCCACTCACTCTTTCCTGCTCCACATCCCCTGGACGCTCACTAGATCACACTCAGCAGAATTAGGACTTAAGCATTCCTATTGTCTGTTGACATGCTTTGATGGGTGGAAATGCTAAAGCTATTGCCTTTGGCAAAGTACTGTCTCTAAGCTTTGACTCTTTAGGCTAGATAACCTGTACAACACCTTATCACAGACAATCAAGAACTAAGTGACTTAGCTATGTTCCAAATACAATGATTTTCCTGTTTATATGGCTTCTTAATATATTTTCTGTTGTTAATAGTTGTTAATAACTCCCACTGACTAGGTAACTTATAAAGAATGAAGGTTTATTTAAGCTTATGGTTATGGAGGTGGGATGCAGGCATTCCTGCTTGTGGGGCCTTCTGTGAACTCACAAGGCAATATAGGCCATCATACATTCAGAGGACACATGCCAGAGACATAACTAAGCTGGCTTCTATAAAAGACCAACTCTTCATTAATCAAGGACTGGACTGATTAGGTCACGAGGGCAGAGCTCCTCACGAGCTAAGCTTCTCCTGACCTTATCCTTCAACAAAAACATTGAAGAAGGGATTAAAATTCGCACTGACATTGTTTAGCACACGGGTGTGTGGCAAGAGCGTGTGAGCACAGCACAGTGCACGCGGAGGTCAGAAGCTCACTCGCAGCCGTCCTTCCTTCTGCCACACAGCTCCAGGCGGTCAACCTAGGTCATCACACTTGGTGACAAGCACCTTTACTTACTGAGCCATCTTGCTAGCACGTGGTCTCACTTGCCCTTGTTCTCACCTCTTAATACTTCACAATCAGGGGTCATTTTGGTGGGGTCATTCTAGTGACAACACACGGTCACTCTCAAATGTTGCACACTATGTTCATCTGAACCTCCTTGTCTGCTGTTCTGACTTCCCACAATCTTCCCCGGTGCTCAGGAAGGCAGAGCTCAACCCGAGCGAGTCTCTAGCCAGCCTGCGGAGCCATCGCGGAGAAGGGCTGGCATATTCCTCCACACTTGGCATGACACCTGCCAATGAAGAACTTTCAACCCGAGGATCTTTCTGTTTCCAAGGGCAGGAAGGACTTTCTTGATATTTTTGGAGAAAAACTAATCTCCACAAGGAACCTACTGTTTTAACCCTTTAGGAGCTGTAACTGTGTATTCTCCCACTTTGACACTTTCTTTCTTTTTTTTAACTTTTCCAACATATTTTTATTGGTTATTTGAGAATTTCATATAATGTGACCCAATTATACTTGCTTCCCATTCCTCTCAAGTTTACCCTCCCATCCTTGTGCCTTCCCCAAAACAAAGAAAAAAAAAAGAGAGAGAGAGAGAAGAAAAAATACACCAAGTCCAATTGGTGTTGCCCATACACTCACTGGAGTATGGTCAAACCCCCAATATACTCATTGGAGTATGGCCAAACCCCCAATGGCCAGTCCCTTAAAGATAGCTGAGTCCTTCCCCACCCCTTACTCCCAGGAGAAGCCATAAACTGTGAAGAGCTTCACTCCAGCCTCTTTATCACAATTTTTAAGGACTCTCTTCAGTGGCTTCCTCTCTGGACTTTTGGGGGTAGGAGGAGAAGAGGTCACCACTAAAGCCTTCAGTGTCTCTCGTCCTCAATTAGGAGTGTGCAGTCATTGATTGCACTGCAAAGAAGTTTTCCTACCCATAAAAGCATGTATCATGGACTTTCATATGGTTTCCGGCAGCAGCATGGACCATGAACAGCCATAAGGCCTCCAGCTGCAGCAAGGAACATGGACCTCAACCTGTTCCCTGGTGGCAGCATAGACCATGTCTTCTGAAGGCAGCCCTGATCATGGACACTGACATGGGCCACAGACACCATCATGGCCCTCAGTGGCAGCATGGACCACGGACTTCAACATGGCCTCAGCCAGCAGCCCAGGCCTGGAACATATATTTCTTCCAGCATTAACAAGGAGCATGAACATCAACATGGTTTCAGGTGGCAGCACATACCATGGATACCAGCATGGCCTCTGGAGGCAGCCAAGGATCACGGACATCAATATGACCTCCATTGACAACGTGGATCATGGACACCAACATGGCATCCAGTAGGGGCACAGACCATGGACATCCATATGGTCTCCATGGAAACGCAGACCATGGGCATTTACTAGGCTTGTGGCAGCCTAGTAAAGCAAGGCTAGTGGTCCTTGGACCACAGACACTAGCATGGCGCCCACTGCAGCATGGATCATGAACACTAGCATGACTTCTGTTGGCAGCATGAACAATGAGTGCCTTTTGGGGGCTTAAAGAAGAAAATGAGCCATTCTTCATCTTGGATATCATACGGCTGGGTAGCACCTTTGCGGGCAGAACCTGCATGAGCTCCAGGTCACTCTGACAGCCACACTTCACAGCGGCATGCTCCCCCATTCACTGCCCCCACATTTGTCTCTGCCCTACCACTGAGTCTCCAGTTCTGCCCTTCTCCATCAGAGGTACATACTCCATTCTGCTCTCTTTCTCACCTTCTACCACGGATTTATTCATCAAGAGGCACTGAAAACTGCTGTGTGTCACGCAGTATACTTTTTTGCCCCCAAAGTTTTACATGTCACAGTTTGGGTTTCTATTGCTGCGAGGAGATACCATAATTAAGGCAACTTTTTTTTTTTTCAAGACAGGGTTTCTCTGTGTAGTCCCGACTGTCCTGGAACTCACTTTGTAGATAAGGCTGGCCTCTAACTCAGTGATCTGCCTGCCTAGCCTCATGAGTGCTAGGATTAAAGACATGCACTGTCACCTCCCAGCTGACCACGAGAATTCTTATAAAGTACAACACTTACTTGGAGCTGGTTTACAATTTCAGAGGCTTAGTCCATTATCAATACCGAGGGACACGGCAGCACGCAGGCAGACCTGGTGCTGGAGAAGGAGCTGGGAGTTCTACATCTTTGCCCAGAGGTGATAGGAAGAGTGCTGTCTATCACACTGGGCATGGTTTGGACACGCGTGACATCCAAACTCGCCCTCACAGTGACACACTTCCTCCAGCAAGGCCACACAGTGGTACTATAAAGTAGCACTCTCTCCAGAGCAAACACTCAAGCACACCAGTAGACGTGGGCTATACTTATTTAAACCACCACACACTTCAATCTTGTCTCCTTCCAATATCCAGGAGGATAACTATATGTTTTTCTTTGGGTTCAGTTTCTTACTGAGCTTCTCTAGGATCACGGATTATAGGTTCAATGCCCTTTATTTATGGCTAGAATACACTTATGAGTGAGTACATACCATATTCATATTTGGGGGTCTGGGTTACCTCACTCAGGATAGTGTTTCTATTTCCATTCATTTGCATGCAAAATTCAAGATGTCATTGTTTTTTACCTCTGAGTAGTACTCTAATGCGTACATATTCCATACTTTCTTTATCCATTCTTCCACTGAGGGGCATCTAGGTTGTTTTCAGGTTCTGGCTATTACAAATAATGCTGCTATGAACATAGCTGAACAAATACTTTTGTAGTATGATAGAGCATCTCTTGGGTATATTCCCAAGAGTGGTATTGCTGGATCCTGGGGTAGGTTGATCCCGAATTTCCTAAGAAACCGCCACACTGATTTCCAAAGTGGTTGCACATGTTTGCATTCCCACCAGCAATGGATGAGTGTTCCCCTTACTCCACAACCTCTCCAGCAAAGGCTATCATTGGTTGGAAACTTGGGGGTGGGGTGGGGAGTAAGGGGAGATGGGGAGAAAAAAGTGAGAAGGGGGGATGGGGAGAGCTTGGGGGAATGGGACAGTTGGGATGGAGGAAGGGTGGATATAGGAGCAGGGAAGTATATATCTTAATTAAGGGAACCATTTTAGGGTTGGCAAGAGACTTGACTCTAGAAGTGTACCCAGGTGTCCATGAAGATGTCCCCATCTAGATCCTTGGGCAGCTGAGGAGAGGGAGCCTGAAATGACCCTATCTTATAGCCATACTGATGAATATCTTGCATATCACCTTAGATCCTTCATCTGGCGATGGATGAAGCTAGAGCCAGAGACCCACATTGAAGCACTGGACTGAGTTCCCAAGGTCCAAATGAGGAGCAGAAGGAGGGAGGACATGAGCAAGGAAGTCAGGACCACGAGGGGTACGTCCACCCACTGAGAAGGTGGGGCTGATCTAATGGGAGCTCACCAAAGCAAGCTGGACTGGAACTGATGGAGCATGTGATCAAACCGGACTCTCTGAATGTGGCGGACAAGGAGGGCTGACTGAGAAGCCGAGGACAATGGCACTGGGTTTTGATCCTACTGCATGTACTGACTTTGTGGGAGCCTAGTCTTTGTGGGATGCTCACCTTCCTAGACCTGGATGGAGGGGGGAGGACCTTGAACTTACCACAGGGCAGGGAGCCCTGACTGCTCTTTGGACTGGAGAGGGAGGGGGATGGGAATGGGGGAGGGGGAAGGAAATGGGAGGAGGGAAGGAGGTGGAAATTTTTAAGTAAAAATTAAAAAAAAAAAAAAAAACACCACAAACTGCAAATACTTATTGCAATGAGTCACTGGCCTGGCTCAATGTTCCTGATTTTTGAAGCAACATAAATACTGCTGCGTCCCATCTTAAATGTCCTGTTTTTCCCCAGAGTCAGGGTGACCTTGCAGCTGGGCAGTACATCTGGGGACAGGGTACGCGTGAGTGCCAGGCCACTGCAAACATTCCTGCCTGCCCTTGGCACCCGCCAGGCACAACCGTCATGCTTGCGCAAGGACAGCACCTCAGCCTGAACTCTCTGAACCCTTAGCAGGGCGAGTAGCCAAGCAGTGGCAGCTCCATACTGAAGGCAGGGCCCACTGGCCAAGCCCCCTGGAGGTCAAGTACCAGTCCCACTCAGCAGTGGGTGGGGCTCCACCATCTTCTCTTCCAATTCCATGAGAACACTTTGTAAAAGCCTCTTCCCATGAGACCTGCCTTTTTCGTTATTTCAGAGCCACCGAGTGCTCTGCAGGCCCATCCTCCACCACCAGTCCCCTCTGAGACCCTGTGGGTTCTCAGACTCCTCGGAGCAGCTCTATAGTGCCACCAACACCAGTGGCTAGAGCCATCTTTAATCTTTGAGAATGCCACTTTCTTTTTTGTTTCAAGTTTATGGACTTGCTGCACAGCTTATGATGGTTTATATGTGGCAAGTGAGCCTTGCTCATCCCTACTTTGTTATCCTGAACACAAGGCACAGCTTCTGAACAAAAATTGTAGAGTCCCTCAGTCACCTAAGTCCCAGGACCACCAGCCACTAGACTGTTCACATATTAAGAAGAGGCAGCCTCTTTCCACAAGGAAAGATTTCCTAGTCAAGTGAGCTATGAACTGAGAGAAGCTGATGCTCAGTCAGGAAGTACTGTGTTTGTATTCGTCGGCTTCCTGATACTGTAACAGAATAGTGGAAGAATTTACCAGGAGAAAAGGTTGATCCCGCCTAAGCCTAACTGCATCTGCTGAGGGTTCCGGACGGCAGTACTGGTAAGTGCAGGGTATAGCAAATTGCCTGTCACCTTGTAACTAGAGAGCAAAGGGGTGTGAGGACCAGATCTTGGGGCCCACAACCTCCTGATAGGGTCACCCTGGGGACCAATGCCCTGGGGACCACTAAACTTCCAAACTCCAGCACTTCCAGGAAGGCACTCCGGCTGTACCAGAGGAGAGGCGGCCACTTTGAATTCTATGTTTTAAACAGAAGGATGAGGAAACACATTCTTTGAACAAAAATCTCATTTTAAATTTTATAACAAACAAATGAGTGCTTTAAGAGTTCTGAGTTTGAAACAGAAAATGTCGTGCTCAGGCACAAAGAAGAAAATGTCTTATTCTTTTCATGGCCAAATAAAAACACTGTGATGTTTTCGTGGTCCCATCTTTGATCCTCTTGGTAGGAAGTAAAAAATCCAGATGAGTAAATGGTAAATATTCCCAGTTGAAAACAGTTAATGTACGAGAAGTTCTGACCTTGACCTTGGCGATAAAGAAGAGAAGGTGGGGGATGACAGAGGCAGGGGGAATCCGCGGGAAATTTCTAAACAGGCTGCAGCCATTCACCAGGCTTCTCCTGAATCCGAACCCTAATATGCTTTTCACACCCGGGAGGGTCACAGGGGAAGTGGAGATGGGGATACCAGAGAGCACAGACCAGCCACATTTATTCAGGGAAAGGAAATAAAGGTGGAAAAAAAAAACTGCCTCAGAAACTCCACCCCGCCCATGCTGGTGGTCACCAACATTTTCAGCAGATGAGATAAATGCATTCCCCAAGGAACCACAAAGCAGACCAGTGAGTGTAACTGAAACGTGCTTCCCAGAGAGGGGACACCAGAGCAGGCCCCAGTGTGTGCTCTGTCCCTGCACCTCAGATCTGAACAACGCCTGGATGAGACAGAGGCACAAGACTGGTGAGGCGGGACAGCAAGAAAGGGCAGCAGCTGGCCATGCGTCCGATACCCAGGGAACGCAGGAGAGGGCTTACTGTGTCCTATGCTCCACTTCTTAGGACACTGTGAAGTCCAGTCACAGTCCAACACGGTGTCCTCCAGAGGGCAAGGGGGTCAGCAGTCATATTTACACCCCACACCCCTTTCCTCAGCGACCATCTTCCTGTCTTTTTCTAGCGTCCTTTATAGTAGCGGGGAGCATGGAGGAATCTCTGGCAGGCTAAAGGCTTTACGGGGAATGCTGGGAATCAGAGGAGTCTAAGACTCAGTGAAACCAGTGGCTGTCCGTGCACTCTGGAGCTGCAATCAGTTACTTAAGGGGGCAGGGCTATTATTCAGCCTCTCAAATTCCATCACATGGATTTTCTTTACCCTATGCTTTATCAAGAGTGAAGCAGCCAACCTGTCATGGGCACGGAGGGGTGAGGCCTGAGAACCCCAAACCGTGTACACATGTGGGCCACTCTGTAACCATGCTAAAGACTGATGTGGGGAGACACCCACAGGGGCCCAGGGACTCTTGAATAAGACACAACTTGGAGATGCAGACCGAGGGGCCCTACTGGTCTGGGGGAACCTGAGCTCCACAGCAAACTGTCTCCCTGTCCTAACGACTTCTTCCATTCTCTTTTCTTTAAACTGTCAGTCCATTTTTCTTCTTGTCCTTAACACGAAACCCCTAAGCAGTTGACTGTCTCTGCAAATCCCACATAATCCTTATTCTGTTACATTTTGGCCCTAGTGCCCACCATTGACTGAAAGGGATCTACTTAATTTCCCGGGGCTCACAGGTAAGCCTCACGTCATCTGACTGACCAGGGGACAGATGGACGTCAGCAGGGGAGAGAGAGCCTGCCACATTTAGACCTTGGGTTTCAAGGAGCTACGCTGGCCCTATAGGAACAGTCGAGAATTAGCTCAATATGGGAAATAACCAGGCCAGCTTAAAGATAGAAATTGTATTTTTAATTGTTATAAGGGGAAACTCATGCCACAAGAATGGTCAGTCCGACTTCCTCTGTGTAGGGCCGGAATCACCCAGAGAGACCAGGCACCTGATCCCTCGCAGTTTTTCTTCCTGGGCTCCGGGTAGCCATGCCTTAACTAGGTGTGATTGGTTAACAGAGCTTCCCCATCAATTACCAAAATTCTTGACACATTCTCTGCTCAGTCACTATTTTTTAAATTTATTTTTTACTAGCATAGAAAGAATTGAATTTCACTGTGGCATTTCCCTTCCCTATTACGCTTCTCCAGCCCAGTACCCTCCTTTCCACTTCATGTCACGTGTCCTTTTGCCTTCCTCCTTGTCTCAGCACCTCCTGCCTCCCTCTCATGGTCTCGCATCTGCTTCCAAGGTCAATACCCATGTTCACATGGAACCATCACAATTACCGTCTGCACTGCAGGAGGAAGATGCAGCTCTGCTTCCTGTGTCTGGCTCGCCTCACTTAACAGAGCACTCCCCAGATCTGCCTGTGTTTCCGAAGACCTCACAGCTTCCCCCTCTTGCAGGTGCCCCACAGTTTTAGAGCACTTTGTGTTAACACACAGACGAGACTCACAGAAGCCCAAGAGGAGCTAAACCACTTCTTGTTCTTTCTGGGAACCACAGGGTCTAGACCCTGAGGGGTGAAGTTGAAAGAAAATCTCCATTTTCAAGTTAGAAAATGATGGTAGGAAATATTAATCCATGGGAGGCGGGTAATCTTTATGGAGAAACTGTCCCGTTGTGTTCAATGTCTGCTGTCACCAGAAGTCACCGAACAACGACAAGTTACTGACATTTTCATCTTGAACTCAGGATGATGGCGACTGCACACTTACTGAGCTGACCACACATCTGAAATGAGGAGCAGCCAGAGGAAACATAGGTTTGCTTCAAAACTTTTCTGTGAAGTTTTGAGGTGCCTCAGAAAATTAGCAAATGTATGGATTCTCTTTTGATTTCTTGTGCTTAATCAAACTATTTAAAAAGTCTCCCAGACTCGGATGAGATTTACAAGACAGTCACCGTGGCAGATGACTTGTAGGGTCACAAAAATCAAGACTCTGAAGTTGAGTTTTTACAACTATAGCTGTCTTGGCTGCTTGCGCAGTGGCTCCTCCTGGCTCCTCTGGTGGGGCTGCGCTAAAAATGCAAAGACCTCCGTTTACATCACCTCTGCTGCAATTTCCCTTCGGTTATCAGTGACTGGCACCAGTCTGCCAAAGTGTCAGCCGTGGGCCCTAGTCCAACATCAACGCCTGGTGCTGCCCAGCTAGCCCACTGAATGAGAGCTATCCCGTTACCCACCCTCCAAGGCTCTTTACTTCCAAGAAAAGCAGGCCTGTCAGCCACAAGATTGGTATAGCTGTCACGCAGAGAAGTCAGTGCTGTGAAAGTCCGGTGCCATTAGCTGAGGCTGAGAACTACCCCGGGACCGGCAGGCTTCTGAAAGCCCTGGCCTGGACTTGAAGATCTCATTTTTAACTTCCCAGCATGCCCAGCAGAAGGTCTGAGTGCCAAGAGGAGAGAGGGCGGGGACTGAGAATTGGGGTCAATACTGGCTCAGTGTTCACGGTTCTTAACCACTAATCAAGGGCTGCTAGGAATCCGAACTCATCCAGATTTTAGAAAGAAGAAATGCCACCTTAGTGACAGTTACTTTGCTCTCACATCTTTATCCCTTCCTTCTCATGCTACCAGGCAGGCCAGCTATCTAACTTTTCCATAAGGTGCTTTTTATAGACCCCATATCCTGTTCCCCTTTACTGCACAGGCCACCCCCGCACCATCCCTCTTCATGTTTCTGGAAGTCACCATCTAAGAAATACTCAATGACTTCTGTGACCAGGAAGTCAACCCAGTTACCTGACAAGCAGAGTCTTGGCTGTTTTCTTCAAAGGTTTATCCTATAAGCCAAGAATATGGGAACTCACACAGGGACACCATCCCATAGTTTCAAGGATACTTAAGGGCCTCTGGAGCACTCAGGAGGCAGAGACAGGAGGATCTCTGTGAGTTCAAGGCCAGCCAGGTATACAAGAGTTAGTTCCAGGACAGGCTTCAAAGTTACCTCTGTAACTTTGTCTCAAAAAAACAAAAATAACAACAACAAGAAAGAAAGAAAGAAAGAAAGAAAGAAAGAAAGAAAGAAAGAAAGAAAGGAAGAAAGGAAAGGAAAGGAAGAAAAGAAAAAAAAAAGAATTCAGTCTCTCAATGGTCCAGTGGTGGAGCCCATGTTTACCACTGCCTAGCAGAGCTCAAATCATGAGATTGGGTACTTTGAGACTTGCCAGCCGCCATGGACACTAAGATGCTCCCCCTCCCCCATTTCAATACCCTGCCAGTCTCATTTGCAAAGACTCCTCTGCAGTGGCTCAGGCACAGCTGAGCAGCACGCCCTGCTTAGGAAGGCTAGCCTCCAGTTCCTCCCCCAGAGCACCCAGCAGTTTAGTGGCTCAGAGAGGAGACGGGAGAACTTGACATTTAGAGGGCAGGGAGGGGCAAGACAAGGCACACTCCAACCACAGAGGTTGTAACAGTAAAAGGCCAGATGGCCTCAGACAACCTCACCTACTTTAAAGTTTCTTCTAGAACCCAGTTTAAAAAATGTATAAAGAGCCAGGGGTGTTTTCTCTTGTGCACCATTGTCTTTGCTGTATCTACCCTATCTGTTGCTATGGCTGTCTAGTCACAGACATCACGCAGATGTGTAAGAAAAGTTGCATTTAATAAAACTGTATACACACACACACACAAAGGGGGGAAGCCCAGGCTGTGGCTGCAGCTTGCCTATTCTGTTGCAGTCATATAGTAAAAGTATTCAAACAAAATTATGGAGAAAGAGGTGGTGGTACAGTGTCGGGTGCTAACTGAATGTAAGATTGTTTGAAAATCAAGTTGTTGAAGGGATATTACCTAGCACCCTTCTGAAGGTGGGACTTCCCCTTTTAGCTAAAGAATACAGGAATATTCAAGCCTTGTGGCCTTCTCTTGTAGGCCTACAGAAGGAGAGACAAACCGAAAAATGGGAAAAAGAAATATTAATTGAAAACAGTGGCTGCTAAGCACTCTGCAAACTGAATCATGAGCCTCTCTACAGAGAACAGGACACAGAGGGCACTGTCGGGAGAACCACGATAATGTTTATGCAAACCCCACTGCACCAACAAGGCTGGGATCCAAGTCCACGGGCTATGATCCTCGCTGTATGATGCACGCATGGGGAAGCAGTGACCCCTCCTCAGAGCCTGTGGGGAGGGGAGTTCCTGGGAATGAAGAATATATGTCTGACTTTCAAGGAGCTGGGGCAAGGGCAAGGCAATGAGAGGCAACACAGGAGCAAAGCTGACGGTGAATGGTCAGCGCACTGAGAGAGGGTCAGGGTCATGTCAAGAGGGACCAAAGGGCCCTGTGTAAGAGCATGATGGTCCCGATACTGCCAAGTAGGATTTGGTACCCAATATCCCCAGCTGGTTCTTCCATAAATAGACAGTTTTTCTCTTAAGACAAAGCAGAAAAAGACTCAAACCCCACTGAGTATGCTATCTGTCAGTTTTATGAAACATCTGAACTGAGACCATGGCCAGTACCTCCTCTCTGAACTGGAACACCAGCAAGAAAGTCGCAGGTTACCTGGAGCATGCAGAAGCAATGTTCCTGGGATTCTGGACTGGCAGGGCCAGTGCAATGGGCTGTGACCAGTACAAACAACCAGAGACAAAAAGTCCTCGTGTCTCAATAGCGGGACTATGGCAGTGGACAGAAACATTATTCCTTGAGCAAAATCTTTTCTTTTGTCCTGTGACTACTTCTTGTTGTTTGAATAGATTCTGCACGTGGCTTGTGTGTGATCATGTGTGTGTGCAACTACACATACATATGTTTGTATGCCAACATGTACTTGCAGGCAAAGGATCAAACTTGGGTATCATTCCGCAGGCACTCTCCTCCTCAAAGTGTGTGTGTGTGTCTATGTGTGTGTGTGTGTCTGTGTGTGTCTGTGCGTGCATAGGTACTGGATCTCCCTGGAGCAGGAGCAACTGTGATCCACCAGCTTAGAGTGCAGGGAACCCAGTTCAGTCTTCACCACTGAGGCATCTCTTCAGCTTCTCTACCTTTTTTAAACAAAGCATCCCACTGAGACCTGGGGCTCCCCAGGGAAGCCAGGCTCTCTGCCCAGTGCTATCTAGGGATCCATCTGCCGACATCTCTCCAGATGAAGGATTGCAAGTACACACGTCTCACGTTCATGTCTGGCTATTCACAGATGCGAGACAACCACACTCAGGTCCTCATGCTTGCGATGCTCTCACATTCTGAGCCACCTCCTCAGCCTTACAGGGTAGTTTTATAATGCAGATAATAAATATAGTATACATTTATGATTAAATATTCACATATTTTCCAAGTAATATGTAATCAGTGGGCTTAATCGCTGATTACTTACAAAATACATTATAAATATCAATATTACTTATATATTTATATTACTTAAATTTTATATAGATTCACACAAGACCATATAATTATATATTCACTTGTGTACATTAATACATACATTTATATTATTTATGTATAATAATGTATGTATTTATACATTTATGTACGAATTCAAAAAAGTATGCTTTTAAAAATAGTAGTTAAAAATAAATGAGGCAATAAATGGGAAGATTAAGGCAAATTTTCAGGAGATCGTTATTTGTAATATGTTCATGTTTAAAAGGCAAATATTCCAGGCATCACTTGCAAAATTAAGGATGAAGCTGCCTGTGACATTCTTTTGCTAACTTATTCAGGCAATCACCACATAAACACAAACTCTTTAGCATCCTGAACCGGCTGCAGATGGCAAACCTAGGGTCCTTTCTGGTGTGTTCAGTCCTTTGGAATGCTTTCCTGGGGAACAGCTGACTGTGGCTGCTCCTTTCTGTCCCCCAACCCTGGGGTCAATGTTGAATGAGGGCTCCCTGTACCCTCACGAGGGTAGCTATCCTCCAGAGTAAGACCCTCCTCCTCCTCTTCCCCCACAGTGCCTCTGTCCTCTCCAGGGACAGCGCTCCTGCTTGTCAAGTGACTTAAAACACACTGTCCTCTGAACCCCCCATCCACACATCTTCATGTGTCTCCATTTAGAGCTGAGATTTGCACTGACCAGATGACACACCCTGAGCGATGCGGTGGCTGCTTCCGCTTCAGTTCTGTTTTGTTTCCTTTGGTCTTGGAGACAGGTTCTCCGAATGCAGCCCAGACTGATGTCCAACTTGTAGTAATACCATTGACTCAGCTTCCCAAGCGCTTGCTTCCCAGATTCCCAAGGGACTACAGGAGTGAGGCCCAGCACCCAGCTCTTGCTTATTCTCTTCAAAGTGCTAATCTCATTTACCAGGAAGAAACAATCCTGAGTCAGTTTCAGACTCAGGGAGGAAGGGGGTATTTGGGGCACAGCATCTGCAGCCTTTGCAATCGGGTTTTACTTGGGGGAGGGGGCTGGGAAAATACGGGAGGGAGAGGCAATGGTGAGTGCTGGTGAAAAGTCTGGGTGTGGCAGGGATCCAGTGACTGCTGTACTCCTTACTATGCTGTTGCTATGATAAAAACACCGCGTGTCCAGTGACTGCTGCTCCAGTTAGCATTCTGTCGCCGTATTCATTAGTATTCTGCCACTGTGATAAAAACACCATGTGCAACCCAACTTAGAAAAGGAATGGTTTATTTGGGCTTATGGTTTGGGGGGTCCATTCTGGGGAGGAGCCATTCTGGGGAGGCACAGCAGCCAGAGCAGGAACCTGGGAGCCTGCACTGCAAGCCTAAAGCAGAGAGGGCAACTGGGAGCCTCAGGGCTATGAAACTGAAACCCCACCTCTACTGACAGACTTCCTCCAGCAGGGCTGCCTTCCCTAAGCCTCCCCAAAGAGGACCATCTACTGCTAGTTACAGGTTCAAACATCTGAGCTATGGGGTTATTCCTCATTTAAACAACTATGCTGTCTGGCACTTCTGGTGCTGGTGGGGGCACAGGCTGAAGGGAATTCCTTCCCTTGAACACAGCACACAGCAGTAAGGTAAGACCAACTGCTCCTGCGCCATGTAAAACAGGGTCTCAGACCTGGTACCACTCTTCTGCAAAACAAAGCTCTCCTACAGACATGGCAAATTGAGCGCTGATGCCATGAGCACGGGGATAATGAGCCCCTGCAGGCTCCAGTCACTAATGGCAGGAATTAATTACTTCATGCTGCATGTGTAACTAAAGCGGGGAGAGGTGAAGTTATGAAACGATACGGTAATCAATTAGGTTTTTACTTCTGCTTAGAAAAGACTGAGGAAGTGTTTGTCAGCCGTCTATCCAAGTTGACACAGTAAGATACAGAACTGATGAATTCAGAGAGAGCAATAGACTGCTAAATTACATTTCTTGCCATGTAGGACATCATCAGAAAGCTATCCCAAGCCTAGGTGAGGAAAATCACAAAACCCACATTAGATAAAGTGGTAGTTCCCATCATCTCATGTGTTCCAACAGCCATGCTGGTTCTGCTTATGTTCTGAACCAGTGGGTAAGAGACATCATGGAGACCACAGGAGACAAGAGAAATGTTGGTACAGCCAAGGGCTACTAAACTTGAAGGAGTTGAAAGACTTGGAACTTAACATATGAACTGTAAATCTATATCTTATATACTTCTGCACCACAAATACAGCAGGACACTTGTTTACTTTAGTGCACATCAGGAAGAACAGAAGAGGACAGGATGCAGGAGAAGACACAGAAGAGAACTGGATGCAGGAGAAGACACAGAAGAGGACAGGATGCGGGAGAAGACACAGAAGAGGGCAGGATGTGAGAGAAGACACAGGACAGGATAGGATGCAGGAGAAGACACAGGACAGGATGAGGGAGAAGACACAGGACAGGACAGGATGCGGGAGAAGACACAGGACAGGACAGGATGCGGGAGAAGACACAGGACAGGATGTGGGAGAAGACACAGGACAGGACAGGATGCGGGAGAAGACACAGGACAGGACAGGATGCGGGAGAAGACACAGGACAGGACAGGATGCGGGAGAAGACACAGGACAGGATGAGGGAGAAGACACAGGACAGGACAGGATGCGGGAGAAGACACAGGACAGGACAGGATGCGGGAGAAGACACAGGACAGGATGTGGGAGAAGACACAGGACAGGACAGGATGCGGGAGAAGACACAGGACAGGACAGGATGCGGGAGAAGACACAGGACAGGACAGGATGTAGAAGAAGACACAGGACACGACAGGATGCAGGAGAAGACACAGGACAGGACAGGATGCGGGAGAAGACACAGAGCAGGACAGGATGCAGGAGAAGACACAGGACACGACAGGATGCAGGAGAAGACACAGGACACGACAGGATGCGGGAGAAGACACAGGACACGACAGGATGCGGGAGAAGACACAGGACAGGACAGAAAGGGTGCAGGAGAAGACACAGGACAGAAAGGGTGCAGGAGAAGACATAGCAAGGTGGAAGGGCTGGTGTGCACGCATGTGCTGTGGATGGGTGGGAGGTATGCATTACGTGTCTGTGGTATTCTTGCTCAGCAGTGATCGAAGTGATTTAGGCTTGCTGTTATCTCATTGACAGGCATAGCAGGCTAATGGTTAAGCTTGCTCTTCCTCAGGTTATATCAAGATTGTAAAATGAAATGGTAAGTTTTATTGTCATACGGAGGAAAGCAATATGGGAGACACAGGACTTGAAATATTTGTATAGCCTTGTGAAGGGAATTGCTTAGGTGTTAACTTGTGAATACTAAAACAAATTAGTATGAACAAAAGGGATAACATCCATATACTCAAACTCCAGGCAGGGATTACCCCTCAGTTCTGTTACTGCACAGTAAGTGGCCATGAAAGGTTAGGTAAATTGTTAAGAGCGCCTCTCCAGATGGTGCTGCAGATGGCCGCTGCCTATCACCTGGTTAGGTTGAATTTATACATGAGAGGCCACTCCAGTCTCACACAATATCACTGCAACTTTGTGCAATTGGTAAATGTTCAGCATTTATGAAAATGAAGCTCCTGGAGCTGGAGAGATGGCTCAGTACACATTGCTCTTGCCGAGGACATGAGTTCTATTCCCAGCGCCCACATGAGGAAGTTCACAATTGCCTGTAACTCCAGCTCAGAGGGCTCCTGGACATGTGCACTCCAGCTCAGAGCGCTCCTGGACATGTGCACTCCAGCCTCCTCAGACATGTGCACTCACATGCATATACCCACAGAAGGCATGCACAAAACCATACAGTTTAAATAATTCTTTTAAAAATATAGGAAACTCCTAAAAAGAGATACGCAAATGTATTGATGGCACAAATACTAAAAGGAACCTTCCGCCCCGAAGACTCAGGATAGCTCTGAACGGGAGCGGAATGGGCAAACCATTTTCTGTGAGCACCCTGCTTTCGCTGCATCTGATAACTTCTCTAAGGCATCTGAGTTTGGGAGCTGCTCAGTCTGCCCACCTCAGGAAGCTCCTAAGCAGCCCTTGTTTATCACAATTGCACGCTTGGTTCTTAGCGCAGAGGGTATGTCCGTGGACCACAATACACAAACAATACTTACACTCACTGGGCAGCTTTGGGGTGCTTCTAGGCATCTGAGAAACTTCCACTGCGGTGGGATACATTATCAATCATGATATCAGTTATAGCCTTGGTTATTAAAGTTACTCACAAAAATATTAATAGCGGAATGGCTTAGCTCTAGAAAGACCCTCACACAATAGGGAATCCATCATGCCTACCTTAAGCCAGTACTAGGGTCAGCCTAATTGGGCAGTTTGGGTCCTGGTTCCTTTGGGCCTAGCAGAGGCTAGATGCTGATTCTCAGTTTATGAATCTGCATAAACAGGAGCAAAGAGGCAAGTTTTGTATTCAGCAACGTTCCCCACAGCCAACAGCACATCACACGCTTTCTCGGTGTGCAACAGAGGGTAGTAGCCCGTAGCCTGTGGGAGGCCACCACATACTTAAAGAGAAAACTTTGAGAAGTGTTAGGTGCTAGAATCTGACTGTTTTGTTTGTTTGAATTTTTGTCTGCTTTTTTTTCTGTTTCAGAAAATTTGAATCATGCTGGCCTAGAAATAGAAGAGAGAAGAAAGACCGGAAGCTGCGGCACTCGGTGCTAATTCCATGTGAGCGTCGACTCTAATCGCTCTGAAAAAGAACTCCGCAGAGATTTGTACACTAATCCACTACACAGACATCCTTATTTTTTCTCTGGAGCAATTGCTTTGGTTTGGTTCTAGGGATTGAACCCATGGCATTGTACATGCTAAGCAAACATGGCACTGAGCCCCAAGCAGTGATCCGTTACAGATGGCCCACGAATTCCTGAAATGGGGCAACACTGCAAAGATCGGAGCCAGGAGTAGGATTTGGGGGAAGAAGTTAGGTTAGTTTAGAATTTCAAATAATCAGTGAATATGTTTCTTAGCAGAAGTATATCCCAAATATTGCAATATTGCATGGTTTCTACTAAAAGTTTTAAACATTTAGCAGAAGAAGTTCAAATTTAGCTGGATGGTTTTTGTTTCGATCTGATGAACCTTAAAACATTTGAGACATCTCCATTCATCAAAGGATACAAAATAATCACTGCAAAGAATGTCACAGACATGGAAGCATAGGTCCACCAGGTCCCATTGCTGACAATCAGGAACCTGGAAAGTACAAAGGCAGTGTGACAGAAATAGAGGGTTTCCTGACCGTGACACTCCACACAGAGTACAGACAGGTCTTTCCCACACATGTATCTGTGTGATAAATAGTAGCACAGCCCTAAGAGCGTCAGCCACCTCAGCCTGACATCATAGGAGCAGAGCGTCAGCCACCTCAGCCTGACATCATAGGAGCAGAGCGTCAGCCACCTCAGCCTGACATCATAGGAGCAGAGCGTCAGCCACCTCAGCCTGACATCATAGGAGCAGAGCGTCAGCCACCTCAGCCTGACATCATAGGAGCAGAGCGTCAGCCACCTCAGCCTGACATCATAGGAGCAGAGCGTCAGCCACCTCAGCCTGACATCATAGGAGCAGAGCGTCAGCCACCTCAGCCTGACATCATAGGAGCAGAGCGTCAGCCACCTCAGCCTGACATCATAGGAGCAGAGGGACAAATTCTGGCTGTGATGTCAGAGCAACTGAGAGATGGGATTTGTGGTTTTCCTTGGGTTTTTTGAGACAGTCCCATTACGGAGTCTTGGCTGGCCTGGAGCTCACTAGGTAGACCAGACCTCCAACTCAGAGATCCACCCGCTTCTGTTTCTGGAGTGCTGGGTCAGTTGAGGGATGCTTTATCATCATCACGTTTTATGCTGGAAACTAAGTTCAGATCTGTTTCTTGGTTTCCAAAATACAGATCACACCAACAAAAGCATTTACATGTTTGTTGGTGTAAATTCCAGAGAATCCAGTTTGATAAAGAGGATGCTGATGGATTTCTCAAACTCCAGGGGAAGCCAGGTGCTGGCGTTTGATGTAATTATTGTACCTCGTCAGAGGACGGATTTTTAGGACCCTCCCTTGAGGGAAGGGAGAGAGTAAGGACTGGTTAGGGAGTCTAAGCCCCCAGCTTCCTGCCCAAGCCTACACAGCAGAGCCACGGAAGAGTTCCCCTGTGTCTCCATTTCTCCTGCTTCAGTATCCGTTTGTCACCTCCAGGGTAACCTGTGGACGCCTCTCAGCAGAAGAGACACACGCAATGCAATTTAGGGGACCACGGAACCAGTTTTGAAAAGTTCTATCTGAGCAACAGGACACATCTGTGAGCCTACAAAGCTATTGCCACCATTGCAGAAATGAGTCCAGGCCAGTAGCCCATCCCTCAGACAGCTGTTGGATTCTCCCTCCTGCCTCTGTCTCCCTTCCCCTCGTTTTTTTTTTTTTTTTTTTTTTTAAATGAGGGATCTGGGGATTGAACTCAGGCCCTTGAACCAAGCACTTTACCAAAAAACCCATCTCCTAGCCCTGAACTACTTTTGAGGAACTGTGCAGGGCATTTTCTTTAAACACTCACCTCACGGAATGACAGTTCTACCCACTTCTGTATCCCTCCAACTGGACTGAAAACACCACAGGTGCTTACAGATAGTGATTTCATATAGAACTCAGCACCAGGTACCCAGGATCTGGGCCCACCCACACTGGATGGGCCTTCTGCCATCAGTCATTAATCAATAAAATGTCCACAGGCCAATCTGATGGGCAGCAGGCTCATCTTCGCAGCCGACCCTCATCCGTGTCAGGCTGGTGAAGATAACTGGAGGAGTACCCGAGAGCGCATGCTGTCCACTGCAGCTGGCCAGACATCAGAAACTCATTCCCACCAGACCAGAGTGCTTCTTTCAGAAAGTAAAACTGCTCATTCCATACGTTTGAGGACCTCACTGGGGTCACAGAGACACTAGGTTAAAGTTTGGGGTGCAGGGGCCTCAGAGCAGACATCCGTGTGTTTGTGCATCCCCACATCTTTCTCCACCCAGCTTTCATTTTCAGGTCTCGGTTACTCATCTTCTCTGCATGCATTCCAAATAAGGGTTCAAAAGACACATTTTCTCTAAAGTGTGCAGGGCGTTCCTGGACCGAACTACCCTGGGCTCTGCAAAAATGCATTTTCTCTGATAAGCATGAAGGTGGGTTTTGCCCCATTTGTCTCTCCTGGATCTTTTCTTCCTAACTTAGTGGAGGGCTAGGTGTAGTCAGACTGATAAGCAGTAGGTTTTGGTTTTAGGAAAGCAATCTGGTTTGCGCCTGTGGTTCCCCTATAGGCCAGAAGAGTCCCAGAACCTGACATTGGGGTTATGAGCTGCCCAGCGAGAGTACTGTGAACCAAACCTGGGTCTTCTGAAAGAATACTATATGCTCTTAACTCCTGAGCCATCTCTCCAGCTCCTCTGCCTTATATTATTATTATTATTATTATTATTATTATTATTATTATTATAGACAGGGTTCTTGCATGTGAGCACTAGGAATCGAACTCAGGTCCTCTGGAAGAGCAACACAAGTCCTTAACCACGGAGCCGTCTCTTTAGCCCTAACCCCACACAATTGGTTTTATGAAGTGTTGCCGATGGAAACCAGTGCTCTGTGCACACCAGGCCAGCACTCTACCAATGGAGCCACATTGCCAGCCCCACCAAAAAAAAAAAAAAAAACAGTGGGACTTTCCAAACAAACCCTATCTATTATGGAAACCACAATGGACATTTAGTTTCCACATCAACAACTGAAAGTCCCAAAGCCTGCTCGCTTCCACCTGGCCTGCAGCTTGAACAAGGACTTCAGGTCTCTCCAGTGAACCATAAATTCAGCCCCACTTTCTAATTCAAAGATGCGCACGTGCAGCATAAATCAGAGGGGCTGAAAGAAAGGGACGCACTTTTAGCAGTCTCAGAGACAGTCAGTTTAACCTACTCTGCATTAGAAACAGCTCTGGATGGTTAATAGAAATGAAAACACCTTCCCAAGACAGAAAAACTTCCAAAAGATCAAGCTGATGGCTCCAGTTTCCATAAACTTTTCCTATATAAGCCGCTCTGGTCATAAACGTCTAATCGGCTCCCAGGATCTGAGACATAATCAAGGATCCCATTACCTGGCACTCCATGGCTCTGATTCCCCCACAATTTTCATTCCTATTTGTAGTCTCTGCCAGACAATAAAGCCGGTTCCCCTGCAAACCCTTCCCCACATGGTTAGATCATTATCAGTCCATTTGTCGGCTGGCTCCCATGTTCAGATCTCCTGGAACTCCAGCAAGGGCAGTACAGACAGCTGGGAGAACTCGGACGGGAGGCCTCTCCCAGGCTTTGACCTCATTTATTCTTGGACCTTGAAAACAATTGCCGTGGTGTTTTTCAGCAATTCTCAATTCAATAAACTTGATTTGTTTCCAAACAAGACCGTGGTCCATATCAATGGCAAGATGAAGGGAGGGAGGGGCCCTGGACAAGATGACTGTAATGATTAGGGGAGGGAGGAGCGCTCTGAGAAGAGATGGTGGAGAAAGAAGAAACAGACATTCCAAAAGTCAGGCTTACAACTAGGCTCAGATGGTGAATATGAGGCCATTTTTGCAAACACAAGACAGTTCAGAAATCAGACATGTTCCACCGTGGTGAGCGGTGTAGGGCAGGTGGATGAGGCACCTTCCTCACCTGTCATATGGGCCGTCAGTGACTCCCCTCCGACAGAGGACAGATCAGAGCAGCATAGCAGATTTAGTTAAGCCTGCTTTTATGGGCCAGGAGTCTTCAGGAGGAAGACCTAGACACAAAGACCCTGGGAAAACTGGTTACGTTCATGTTTAGGACTGAGGACTGGGCCAAAGAGATGACCTGATGTAGTAGGCTGGGTAAGGAAACAAGCATTGTCTTGGCCTGTCTTTGTGGCATTCCTTCCATTGGTCTTTTGATCCAGGCAGTCAAGGTAAACCAGAGAGCCTTTCCGGCCAGCTCTTACACGGGTGGTCAGGAGACGATTTCTAAGTTTCATGACTTGCGCTTGGAAAGGGGTTCAGAATGAAAAGACAGGATAAGGTCAGAAAGAGAAATTTTTCTATGGCTTCCCAGTGTCCTGTGTCTCAAAATAAGCAGCAAGCAAGCAACAGTGCCAAGCTCTGAACTTTGTTTCTGGGCCCCAGTGGTGAAGCTGCTCACACTCATCCACACGGCCCAAACTTCCACCACTGCACGACCAGGGAGGCGGCTCTCATCTCTCACATCTGCAGAGATCACCGCCAGCCACTCAGAGACATTGGGGTTCCCTCGCCCTGACTTCCCACAGCCTGGGCGCTACCAAGCCCTGTGCACTCCACCTCCTTAGCACCCAAGATGCCTGTCCCTCTCTTAGCATCTCCAAGCTCTGGCACAGACTCGGGAATTTTAAACTGCCCATGGGTCTCAGCACCTGCTCTAATGCTTGTCTACACATGCCACCACACCTGCCCTTCCCACGGCCGAGCGCCCACAGGAGGGCTTGGCAAATACTCAAACAGTGGGTTCCCTCTCATTGGATTAGTCTCCCCACCCACACACGAGCCTGGCAACCCTCTGCTCTCTTGGTCTGTAAGTATTCTAAGGTCGAAGCTGTGTTTCTCTATACAAGTCCTCATCTGCAACTTGGGAAAAAACCAAACCTAAGCCACAGGATAATGATTAAATGAGTTAATTTGAAGTGAGACTTCAGCCTAGTAGCTGGTATATACAAGGGTGGTACAAACCTTGCTTATAATAAAGTGTGTGCTTGGATCAGCAAGACAATGAAGTGGAGGCAGGGGCCTGCAAGGATGACCTAGGCCAATCGGAGGAGCTAAACGGTTCAAGGAGAGACGCTGGATGCTCAAACGCACATACAGCCTATGACAACACATGCCCATATTTATAACCACATACAATAAATACATTACAATGCATAATTTCATAAACTCTGTGCTCCACAAATACATGCAGAATGGACTGGCCAGTGAAAGAATTCACCAGTCCAGGTCCTGCCCCCATCTATCCCAGCCAGTTGCAGTTTGTAATAGAATGTAGCAGGGCTGTGTGGAAATCAGTGCCATAAGAGGAATCAGCAACCCTTGCTGTTTTTCTTTCCCCGCCATCAACAGTCCAAACACATCTTTGCTTCCCTGGGGTTTGGAACCCATGCTGCTGTGTTGTGGAAGAACTGAGGCAGGGTGATGTGGATAAAGCAGATGCAGGAGTGGGGGATCACAGAATCCTGTTACTGGATGCTGTCTCCAGTAACTAAGGTGCTCTGCTTAGAAAGTCTAGTCTGCTTTCTTTTCTTTTCTTTTCTTTTCTTTTCTTTTCTTTTCTTTTCTTTTCTTTTCTTTTCTTTCCTTCCTTCCTTCCTTCCTTCCTTCCTTCCTTCCTTCCTTCCTTCTTTCTTTCTTGCTCTTTTTTTGAGACAGGGTTTCTCTGTGAAGCTTTGTGACTGTCCTAGAACCCTAGAACTTGCTCTGTAGAGCAGGCTGGCCTCAAACTCACAGAGATCCACCTGCCTCTGCCTCCTGATTGCTGGGATTAAAGGCGTGCACCACCACTGCCTGGCTCTGCTTTCATTTCTGTTGTAACGAAATATCTTAGTCAAAGCAACACAGGACAAGGGAGCTTATTTCTTCACAATTCCAGTCCATTACTGTGGGGAAGTCAAGGCAGGCACCCAAAGTGTTACCCCCACAGGCAGGAGCAGGAAGATAAATGTGGGAATCCTTTTTTGCTCACTCAGATACCCTTCTTCACTCTTCAGCAGTCCAGGATGCAGACCAATAATAATAATCCCCAAGTTCAGGACCAGTCCTCCCGCTTCCAAAATACACCTCTGTATTACTGAGGGAGCACACACTGGAAACCATGCCAGAGATAGCGAGACAAGCCTCAGCTACTCTAGACAGCCCATAGGCCTACAGGATAAGCCAACCCAGTGTAGACAACTTCTCAGCTGAGGATTGGAGGTCATTCCAGGTCATTCTAGGTTGTAGCAAGTTGACAAATAAAGCTAGCTGGCATGGCACCAGGCTTACAAATGGGAAGCCCAGATGCCTCAGAGACCTTCCCATGCCACTTGGTCTCTCCCAGCTAATACGTACATGGGAAATGCTATCTTCCATGGCTAATAGGGTGTGCTTCCTATCCCTCTGCACCATACTTCAGACTCCTGGGGTCCAAGCCAGTCATGGACTCCACTACATGCCGGTCTACAAACAGCCAGTGCACAAAAGGAAGCCCAGACTTCTAGTGAGGTTTTAGCAGCTGTACCAACATCTCCATCAAACGCTAAAGATGGAAAATGAGCCTGTGGGTGAGACCAACCTTGTGAGATCCTATGATCTTATAGTTTTGTCACTTGACTGTGGACAGCTTACATGGGTTTTGATAGCATCATTACACGGTGCCGCAACATGGATCTCATTCTTCCTTCCCTGTCACAGGAAGGGGCTTCTTCCCCTCCCTCGGCCAAAGCTGACATGTCTACTTGTGCCTAGACCCATGCGCCTTCACACCCACACCACATCACAGTCCACTACAATGCATTTGTTGATTCTCACCCATTCACTCATGCACTTCACTTGAAAACAAGTAATTCTAACAAACAATTGACAGAAACTTGGCCTTTGCACGGTTCAGACGACAGGATGTGGTGTGGAAATCCATCATGGGTGATGGAGAACGCTGGGAATGTAGGGAACCCACCTGTTTTCCTGTGGAGCAAACTGGATCTGTGCCTGCAGATGCTGAGGTCCTGGGCCTGGCTCGGGGCTGAGGAGACTGAGGTGCTCTGAACTGCTGGGCTCCCAGGAATGAATGGTGAGTTCTGGGGCAGCCTAGCGTCACTCTTCTCCGTGTTCGATAAGAGGAGAGCATCCTGAGTTTTCTTCTTTTCCTTTTTTAACATGTTGACCAGGATATCTGACATCTGATTTAAGGACTTAGTCACTCCTGAGAGGTGATCACGATCAGACAAAAATTCAAAAAGAAATCTCTATCCCCAACCAGACAATTGCAACCAGTGCACTTTAGAGCAGGCTGACGGCAGGAGGACCTGCGTGTGCAGAGGTGGGCGGCTTAGGAGGGAACCAGCCTTTCACGGTGGCACAACGAAAACTATCCAACTGAAAGGTCTTTGAAATGCTGGGTAAGGCTTGTGTGAACAAGTAGAGGGGAGCCTGGGGGTACAGGCACTTGGCGGACAGCTTGTCCAGCATGCAGAAAGCCCTGAGTTGTTCTGAACACCGCATTAAGTCTACCCCAACACTCTGGGGTAGAAGGAAGACCAGAAGTTCAAGGCCAGCTTTGCCAACTTAATGACTTTGGAGACATCCTGGGCTACACGAGACCGTCTTCTTTTCAGGAACCCTGCAAAAGGCTGGCACAGAGGGTGCAGATGCTCACCAATGCTGGGAGATGGAGAAAGGCCTACACCCGAGGCTTTCCGGTCCCTGTGACCAGGCAAATTGGCTATCTCCACGTTCAGTGAGACTTGTCTCAAAATATGAGGTTGAGAGTGATGGCGGAAGACACCTGATATCGACCTTTGGCATTCAGGAGAGCACTGTGCACATCACATCACACAGGAGTCTCGGGAAACACAGGAAGAGTACAGGGGAGAAGACCGCTACGCAGGATGGAGGAGGAGCCCGATTTACACATGATTTTGAACATGTAACATGGAAACAAACTGACTCCCATATTCTTCCTCAGGTTTAACTTTAAATTGTTGATTTCTAGATGGCCAATCAGTTCTATGTGGCTTCCTAGCTTGCCTTGTTAGAATGTCCTGCCCAGAGGCGTCCCGGCCTCTCAGAGCATCTGTGTCCTGGCTTCCCATCATGTGTGTTTCAGGTGTTGAACTCGTGGTTTTACGTACAGAGCCCCCTCCCCGGCCTTTCTCTCCGTTCATGTCACCATTCTGAAGCCAAGTCTGGGGGTGCAGGAACCTCCTGACTTCTTCAAGTGTGAAGTACCTGGTGTCGCCCCTGTGAACAGCCTACAGGATCCAGCACGGTGAAGAGTTGGGGGCCGGGGCACGTATGTTTCTCGTTCAGTCTCACTCTTGTATAAACACATGCGAGCCAGCCTGCACTGGTCCCTTGCTGCCACCTCTCATTTCCTTCCTCCTCAGTGTGTAGATGTTCATAAGCCCTGGCGAGTATTGAGTGGCTGGCAGGAGTATTTAGGGGGAAGATCCCAGTCTAGGATCAAGGCCAAGAAAAGAAACAAAACACAGACTGGGCTAGGGCCAGACCTGAGCCGTCCCTGGAGATGGATGGGGTAAGAGAGAGGGAAGGAATGCAGGGCGACACCACTGTGGGCAGCACTCGGAGACAAGGGCGTGCGTGGGGTGCAGTCCGCAGTTGGACTCACCGCTGCTGGCTGGGTGATAAAGTAGCTAAGACTGACTTGACTCTGACATGGGGCCTGCTAAGACTCAACTAAAATTAGAGACTGAAACTAATGAGGCAGCTCGTCTATGTTGTTTGGATTGGTTTTTACCTCTTTACCACTGGTTTTCCTTTGTGTGGATTATTTGTGCATATGTAAGCTCCTCTCTCTATGTGTATGTGTGTGTTGTATGTATTTGTTACATGTGTATGTGTGTGTGTGTGTGTGAGTGCTGGTGTCTGCGAAGTCCTGAAGAGGGCATCAGATGCCCTAGAACTGTAGCTACAGGTGATTGTGTACCACCTGATGTGGGTGCTTGGTCGTGTGTGGTAGGAAACCAACTTGGTTCCCCTAGAAGAGTAGCAAGTGCTTTTAACTGCTGAACCATTTTTCTAGTTCCTCGACACATTGAAAAATTGTATGAAACATGAACATACAGCATGATATTTGTTCGTGGGTCCCTAACCCCGTGTTGGGGACTGAATCCAGTCCTGTGTCTCCAGCTCCTGCAAGCTTTAACTGCTCAGCCATCTCCCCAACTCCTGTGTAGATAAGACTTTTTATGTATTTTGCATAACAGCTATACTTAGTAATTTTTTAAATGAATAAAATATGTTTATAAAAATTTGGCAAGTTATTTCTTGTGAGTGTTTAAAGACTATATATGTCATGAAAATGTCAAATCTTCTACAAGAAGATTGAAAGGTAAAAATAAAGAACAGTACTGAAGAAATTTCCAGAGTCCTAAGGTCTAAGCAGCCCAGCTGGGACTCTTTAGAAGTAATTGCTTCTGTCTGCACTTGGGCCCACCAGCAGCTACTGCCCTGAGCACCCAGAAGACACTGCCTCTGGGAGTCGAGATGAATGCTGTCTTGAGCTCTCAATCTTTGCTCACTGCCTAACTTGGGAACATCTGGATGTGGGACTCGGGACAAGAGATCTGCCCTTTAAATAAAAAGTCACATCCAAGCCAGCTCTCTGTTTCTCATAAACTAAATGCCGTGTGCCATCTTTTTCTCAGTCACCTTTTGTGTTTCACCCACACACCAGCCACAAATTCTGGGCCACGGTGAGGCTGTGGTTAACACGGGGTCTGGTCAGCTGGCTAAAGATAACCAGCTAACTTACTGACTCTGGACTCAAAACACAAAGCCCACCACAGAGCAACCAAAATATATTTGAAAAAGATTTAGTAGTAAGAGTCGGTATGGTACTAGCAAGAGCTGAAACGTTCTCTGTAAGAATAACTGTATCAAGGCTTGAGAGACGGATCAGCTGGGCAAGAGGCTTACCACCAACTTTGACAACCTCAGTTAGATTCCCAGGTTTTATGTAGTAAAAGGAGAAAACTGATTATCCTCTGACCTCTCCATGTGTGAACACACACACACACACAACAACAACAACAAAACCAAACTAAAATGCTAACGTCAGATGTTTGCTTGAGCTCTGCAGGTGTGACCTCAGTGTGAAGCAGGCTGGGAGAGGCTGGGACACTGAGGAACGCAGGTACACCACGGGGCCAGGAGTGGGGAATCTACATGTTCCCCCCATTCCAAGCCAGAAAGGATACTGATTTCATTGTCCCTCTGCTTGAGCAGGTCTCGGAGCTTTGTGTGTTCTTCATCCTTGAATGGCTCTTGGCATGCTTGGTGTGTGGTTTCGGAGGGGACTGTATTCTTCATGTCCTTGTCATTCAACAGCTTCTGCAAGTTGGGGAAAGAGCCTACTGAGCATGCCCACATCCTAAGTTTCTTTGCTGCTGTGCTGGTCCTAGTACACACTGGTCACGCATGTCTGCCCTTACCCTTCCCTTTCAGGCAGTTACCGTATTGGCTGGATATGGTTTCCCTTCTCCCTGCCTTTCCCATTTCCCTCTCCCTTAGCTTCTCTCACTTCCAAACCTCCTTAAATAGTATCCCTCTAGAGTCCTCCCCCTTGTTGTGAATTTATTCAAAATTGAAGCATTCCCTCCCAGAGTGAGGAGGGAAGCTCCATGACTCAGGAAGCAAAGCAAGAAGCAAACAAAACTTCCAAGGCACAGGAAGCTCCTGAAACTTACTAGTCTCAGGAGGTCCTTCCCCCAAGGTTAACAAGCAGCAGACAGTCACTGGAGGGAGACTTGTAATGTGGCCTGCAGGTGGCAAAGGAACTCAGCCTGTGCAGTTTTTCTGAGTCTTCACCCATGCTGGGGTGGGACTTTCAGTGACACATGTGCTCTGTAACCTTAATAAACTCATGGCTTCACTCAAATGGACTTGGCAGAAGAACCCATCCTGTTTGTTACTACTAGATAGATGTTTGTTTATATCTGTACAGAAAAGGGTACAAAATGCTCCCTTATCTTACAATATCTTTGCAAAATGTACAATATTACACATGAAAACTGGTGACATTCCCACTCCCTTACCACAAAAAAAAAACTTCAGAGGCTGAGGAAAATTAGTAAATTATTCAGGATAAATAAAAATACTGGAAAAAAACTGAACACAGTCATCTTTAAACTTTCTGAAAATGTGTGTGTTCACATTTCGTGTTCATGTGTGTGTGCACATTTGTGTGTTTCGGCATAGACATATTCTGGGCACAAGACAGGGAGACTCCTGGCAAAGGAATCAGGAGTCCGTGGCCAGAGTTTATTTGTAAAGCTAGATACAGTCCCTGCAGCTGCCCAGCGATAGTCACAGCCTGGCTGGACGTGCAGGGTGGTTTCTGCATGTGTGAAGCTGGGTCCTGGTGTTTCTAGAGTTGGTCAACAGGAAGAGTTTTATTGCAGTTGGAGCATGGCAGGACATGGCTGAGACTGGGGGAAACATTGACATTTACCTTAAAATGATGAAAACAGTGATGGATTTTACGCATATCGGCGCCAACTTCCAGTCTACTCTCTGGATCTTGGTCTTCCAAAAAGGATGCTATCAGTTTTTCCAGCCTAAAAAGCACACAGTGCATGAGAAGGGCGAGCTAGAAACCCGGGGCCTGATGGCCTCTCTGCAGCAGGGCACTTGAAGCACAGGATACTGGGCCTGCATTTTCTTAGAATTCACTACTTTATTTGACTATGAAAGCTATGGGGGAAAGCATATTTTAAAGTGAAATCTGCAATTATACATTTACTTGGCTAATTTCCAATGAATGTTCACATGCAGGTTTCCATATAAAAGCTACCTGAGGGCTGGAGAGATGACTCAATGGTTAAGAGAGCTCACTGTTTTCCAGAGCATCTGAGTCAGGTTTCCAGTGCTTTTTAGTGACTCACGATCACCTGTGACTCCAACTTAGGGGATCCAAAGATCTCTTCTGGCCCCTGAGGGCACTGCATGCATGGGTGTATTCATGCGCATGCATGCACACACACAAATATATAGAAAATTTTAAAAGTCATTTGATTTCTATAACCTACCCATTCTAGCCACACAGAACCTTTTGCCTGTGTGTGCCCAGCTGCCACATTGTTAAAGTATAAAAAATAAAGAATTCCTATATTAGTTGCCCCCCCCAACAGCGCTCCTTCCACCATTCCTGGTGGACCTGTGGCATCCACAGGGGCTCTTCCATTCTCCCCATGCTCCCCACGCCTGCCACTGAACACTTCCCCTGGGACCAGTGAGGCGCCTTCTCACCAGCCTGAGAAAGCCAAGCCGCGGCCGCACGCTGTGCCTTCTCTCCTCCTCAGGCAATAGGGCTGCCTGTGGTGGCTCAGGCTCTCTCCACCTCTATCCCTAACTGAAAACACTCTTCCTTCTTCTCAAGGCTCTCTCTCCCACTGGGCTTCCCCTGACACTTCATCAATATTCCACACAGATTTTCTTCTCTCAACTTTCAATAATTTTCATGTTCTCCTTATTCTAAAAATCAAAAATGAAAAATACCCCCTTTGGGGAGGAACAGACAACCCTATACCCTATTGGTCCTAAACTCGTTGGCAGTATCCCCTGCCCCTGCTGTATTCTATAATCTGAGGATGTGCCTGTTCCGTCCCATTCTCTAATTGACAGGATCTCATGAGAATCACAACAGGGCTGGGAGAGTTTCAGTCAGCAGAGGGCTTATCAGGCAACCAAGAAGCCTAAATTCAGAACTCCAACACCCATGTAAAAAGTCAGAAGTGGGGGTGTTTGCCTGTAAATCCCAGTGCTGGGCAAATAACAGAGGTGGACTCCTGGGGCTTGCTGGCTGGTCAATCTAGCTGAATAGGAAAGTTCCAGGTTCAGGGAGAGACCCTGTATCAAAATATAACACGGAGATAGCAAACATTGACCTCCGGTCTCCGCATACATGCTCATGTACATGTGAGCATACACTCTTACGCATGTGCATACACATGAACACACACACAGATGACAAAAATGATGAAATAATTCTTGATGCTTTGTGTCCCACCCCCAGCATTAGGTGCTCAGTGCAAATACACAGGTTAGGAAATGGATTCATCTCATGGAATCTGTTCCCTTGTGTTGAGTTGGGACCTTAGAAAGGAAGGCAGAAGGCAGAGGGATTATGGTCAGTACCTAAGCTGCAGGCCTCTGAGAAGTCCTCATATCTTCCTGGCATGACGAAAACATGTGCACACTTCCAGACACACTTCCCTTCCCAGCTGTTACCAGTGGCCCCACACAGCGTACGATGGTTTCTGTCTAGGGCAGACTTAGGTTTGTTTGTATTTCTTCCTGCAGCTATAACATATGTGCTAGCTGAGGCTGTCAAGTATGAGACAATTTATATTGTAATTCTCTCTTCTGACTTATTTTTGTTTTCTTGAGACAGAACCTTCCATCATAACCCAGCAGTCCTCACATTCACTAGGTAGACCAAACTGGCCTCCAACTGACGCCAGTCCTCCTTCCTCAGCCTTCGGAGATAACAGAAATAGCCTTTCACCTACCGTTATCTTGTAATCTTTAAGGATTTTCTTAAGATGTAGGACTGTTTCCACTTTCACTTTTTTTTTTTTTCTCGAGACATGATTTCTCTGTAGCTTTGGAGCCTGTCCTGGAACTAACTCTTGTAGATCAGGCTGGCCTTGAACTCACAGAGATCCGCCTGCCTCTGCCTCCTGAGTGCTGGGATTAAAGGTGTGCGCCACCACCGCCTGTTGTTATGATGACCCACTCTGACAAAAGCACGTAAGGGATGTTGTGGAATATCGGTTAAAGATGTGTTACATTTGTTTATGCTGTGGAATATTTCTTTGATAATGCAAAGATGTGTTGCATTCTTTTAAGCTGCACTGTGAAGCTGAGTACTTTGCTGTCTAAAACACCTGATTGATCTAATAAAGAGCTGAACAGCTAATAGTAAGTCAGGACAGGGATAGGTGGGGCTGCTAGGCAGAGAGAATAAACCGAAGAAGGAAGAAGAGGGGAAGAAAGAAAAGGAGAGAAGGCTATTAAGGGCCAGCCAGAAATGGAATAAGAAGGAAAGAAAAGATATACAGAAACAGAGAAAGATAAAAGCCCAGAGGCAAAAGGTAAATGGATTAATTTAAGTTAAGAAAAGCTGGCTAAGCCGGGCGGTGATGGTGCACGCCTTTAATCCCAGCACTCGGGAAGCAGAGGTAGGCGGATCTCTGTGAGTTCGAGGCCAGCCTGGTCTACAAGAGCTAGTTCCAAGATAGGAACCAAAAGCTACGGAGAAACCCTGTCTCGAAAAATCCAAAAAAAAAAAAAAAAAAAAAAAAAAAAAAAAAAAAAAAAAAAGAAAGAAAGAAAGAAAAGAAAAGCTGGCTTGATATATACCAAGCTAAGGTAAGGCATTTATAAATAGTAATAAGACTCCATGTGTTATTTGGGAGCTGGTGGGGGGGGTCAAAGAGTAAAAAAATACAACTACACTCCTCTCTCTCTCTCTCTCTCTCTCTCTCTCTCTCACACACACACACACACACACACACCTAAGTTATCAACATAGTCATCATTTAACGACCACATTCTCTATTCTCCTAAAAATAGCAGGGAACTTAATCAGAGAATACTTAAGAAACAATATTATGGAGAAAAACCACAGATACAAAAGTGCCATTTGGGCTAACTGTAAATGTTTAAAATTATTTCTTTAAAATTATTTGTGTGTCTGTGTGTGCATGTATGTGTGTGGGTGACCACAGAAGCCAAAAGAGTGTGGGCCTTTGGGGCTGAGTTACAGGCATTTGTGAGTCAGCTGATATGAGTGCCCAGACCCCAACACAGGTCCTCATGATACATCAGTGACTGCTCCTGGCTGTGGAACCCTCTCTCCAGTCACAAAGTTACGAAATACATAAGGTATCAAAAGTGGTCATGAGTGGTGGAATTAAGGATAATGAAAACTTTACTTTCAGTCATCTCACAAGACTAATAAAAGGAGTAACACGGGTACACACGATACAGAAGGGGAACATACTGAGGATGACACGGGTAAACACGATACAGAAGGGGGACACGCCGAGGATGACACGGGTAAACATGATACAGAAGGGGAACATACTGAGGATGACACGGGTAAACACGATACAGAAGGAGGACACGCCGAGGATAGCATCCAGTGAAAAGCATGACTTTGGGGCCGGGAGACTGAGCCTCAGGTGAGACTGCTCCAGACAGTGGCTGGGAAATGCAGTCATGGAGGCAAGAAGTGGGCAATGAACAGGTGTCCGTCTCACTGGATCTCTCTGGGTGAAGAACTGCCTGCTTACATGAAGGGTGTAAGCAGGTTCAGTGAGATGCTGATGATGAGCAAGAGACACACATGATCCCAAACATATCTGACAACAGGTGACAGCAGAGAGTGACCTGCCACCTGGACAGTCTGTCCAGCCCTGTTGCCTGCTCCTGCCAGGCCTAGTGCCCAGCCCTAGGAGAAGGGAGGCCAGAGCTGGATACTGGCTGACTTTCCCCAGGCTCCTCACTGCCCTTCAGCTTCCCCACAGTGCTGCAGATCCCCTGGGCTCTCTTGAGCACCCCTTACTGGCCCTCACTGTAGTGGCATTTTATTTGTATTTTAATAAATAGAGCTTGTCTGAAGATCAGAGAGTAAAACAGCTAGCCAGGTCAGTCTTATAGACCAGGCAGAGGTAGCCTACCTCTTTAATCCCAGTAGCCACACTAGTTTGCCACAGAAACTGGGTGGTAGTGGTGCACGGCTTAAATTCCAGCCCTAGAGAGGCGTATAAGACGGAGGAGATAGTTCTCAGACACGGTCTCATTCTGAGATTCCTGGAGGCAGGATCGTCACTTCAGACTGAGGTAGAGGTAACAGCCAGTGGCTGGCTGTTTTGCTTTTCTGACCTTCAGGTTGACCTCCAATATCTGTCTCTGGGTTATTATTAATTGTGCTACACTTAGCCCTGATCCCTTTAGAGGTGATGGCACCAACAGAAAGGATCGGAAATCCCTTTCTGGGCCTGGGGTGGGTCAGGGCAAACTTCCCTTTGCCCCATTGCTCCCTCATCTCAACTTAGGTATCTGCCCACTGCACGCTATTTGCTGATAGTTATAAGCATTGGAAGCAATGGGCAGGTTTCTGTATGAAGATATAATCTTATTTCTATGTTTTTGCAACAGAAGATAATAATAGTAATTTATTAAATGTATATACTGTTTAAGTGAATAACGACTGCCCATGGCCAAAATGAGAGCTAAAAGAAATATAAATTAATTAGCCACCTGTATTGACAACTCCTTCTATAAAGTCTACATGCAGGCAAACGCTACGTAAACACCAGTTCTATTACATAATCCGTGATACCTGAGGGATTAGCGCAGAGGAAATGATGGTGGCATTGTGGACCAGTGAGCAGGGATGCTAGACAGGAGTGGAGCAGGTGGCAGGAGAATGAAAAAGACAGTCACGCCTGGGCAGGAAAAATGACAGCAGAAGTCAGGCAGGGTAGGCTGGAGGGCATGGCGGAGGCTGTGACAGCTAAGACAGAGGCTAAAGTGCACGGCAGCTTCCCAGAAGAAGGCAACAAAGACCCAGGTGAAGGACTGGGCACCAGAAGCTGGGATGTGGAAAAGCCCCACACAGACAGCCCTTGAGGCCAGTGCAGAGACTGAGGCTGGGGAGGAAGGGGAGGGAGTCTGACGAGAACAGGTCCTGGGAAGACAAAGCCAAGGGAAAGGAACAGAACTGGCAAACAGGAGGACGGGGGAGAGAAAGGCTTAGGTGAACAGAACCAAGCACACATCTAGGAAGAAAAGCAAAAGACTTAAAGGCCAATTGGCGAGGTCTGCCCCTCCCAGCTGCACACCCGGCAGCTGATGTCTCCCCAGGGCTCCTACCTGCCCAGCTGCTCCTGAGCTGAAGGAGAGGAAGAGGAACCTAACCTTTGTTCCACAGCTCAACTCTTCTTCCATACAACTGTCTTGGATAAAACTGAATTTGTTGACAACACCAAAGTTTCAAATACACAATTTTCAGCTCATTTCTTTAGCAAAGAATTTAAATCACAGCCTTGTTTTAGAGTTTTTAAATGCACTATACAAATGTATCTATACTTAATTACACTGAAAAACTTGTAAAGAGCATTGAAAGACAGACTGAAAGGATCTTGTGATGTAAAAACATGGAGTAAATCTGTAGTGGTTTGGATGGGAATGCCTCCATTGGCATACTTGAATATTTACTCGCCAGTTGTTGGAACTCTTTGGGAGGGATTAGGAAGTGTGGCCTTGTTAGAGGAGGTGTGGCCTTTTGAAATTTTAAATGTGCTTTAAAGTTTCAAAAACCCATGCCATTCCCAATTATCTCTCTTCTCTGCCTGTGGTCGCTCTCACCTACTGCTCCAGCATGCCTGCCTCCTGCCATTCCTTGCCATGACAGCCATGGACTCACCCTCTTGAACTCTTTCTTCTGTAGGTTGCCTTGGTCATGGTGTCTTACCACAGCAATAGGAAGATCACCTTTCCATGTGTAACAGCCCACAACTGTTTAGAAACACATTCACACAATACTAAATCTGAAATAAATTTATATAAGTCAAATTGCCCAGGATCATTAAGTTCTAGTTATTGAATTAAATCTGGGTTTATAAGGGAACTACACCCTCAGATGAAATAAAGAATGTAACAACTTAATAGAAGTTAAACAAACAAAATTCTGTTGCTATGGTCTGATTGCTTACTCCATAGCTCAGCTTTTGCCCGCTGATGGCCCATCCTGCTTTTGCTCAATCACTGTTTGTGGAGACTATCAGAAACCAGGTGTCAGGTAGAGGTGAGGTTTGCTATGTTCACAAGTGCTAATTCATACCACAAGGCTTCTTTAAGAGGCAGGAGATCTGGTGTTCTCTTTTGATCTCCAAAGGCCATTACACTCATGTGTACAAACCCATGGGTGCGTGCACACACACAGACACACATACATGCACTCACACACACGCACTCAGACACACATACATGTACTCACAGATACCACATACACACATACACAAGCAACACACACAAACATACATACACACATATACAGGCACTCACATACATACATGCACACATATGCACATACATACACACATACACACATGTGCACACACTCAGAGATACTAACTAGCTTAGTTTTGTCAATTTGGCACATACTAGAGTCAGTGGGGAAGGGTCACCTCCATCAGATTGGTCTGTCGGCAAGTCTGCAGGGACATTTTCTTGATCGATGATTGATATGGGAGTACCTAGCTGTCTGTGGCTGATGCCACCCCTGGGCAGGGGGTAGATAGGAAAGCAGGCTGAGAAAGCTTTGGGGAGCCAGTCAGTGCGGCTCACAGACTCTGCTTCTGTTCCTGCCTCCACTCACCCCCACAATGAACTAAACCCTGTAAGCCAAGTTAACCATTTCCTCCCCATGTTTTTGGTAAGCATTTTATCACAGAGAGAAGGAAAACTGAATTATAAATACATTAAAAAAAATCAAAACAAGTCCGTAAACTGGGTGGTGGTAGCACATGCCTTTAATCCCAGCACAAAGGAGGCAGATATAGGTGGATCTCTGTGAGTTTGAGACCAGCCTGGTCTACAGAACTAGTTCCAGGACAGCCAAGTCTACACAGAGAAACCCTATCTTGAAAACTCAAAAAATAAAACAAATAAATAAATATAAATAAATCCTTAAAAAGATAAACATTAAAACAAAAGCTTAGAACTCACAAAGCCCAAGGAGCAATGAGCACAGATTCTGAGAGCAGTGAAAACCCTGCAGACACACAGCCGTCCGCCCCTGCAGACAGACACACAGCCGTCCGCTCCTGCAGACACACAGCCGTCCGCTCCTGCAGACACACAGCCGTCCGCTCCTGCAGACACACAGCCGTCTGCTCCTGCAGACACACACGGCTTCCTAAGTCAGGAGCAAGTATTTGGACATCTGATGAAAGAGCTGTCTAGACCTAAAGAGCCCACTGTGTCAACTGTAATCCGTAAATTAATTCATAAATGAAATTAGCATCCACGCCTCATCCTTCCTCGCTTTGGTTGATTGGAACCCTAAAGGGTTGAATTTAGGAGAATAAAGGAATCACCCCTGTGAAGAGAGCGCCTTGATGGAGACAGGCCTATTTAATCCTATTAGACAGCGATTCCTTCAGTACCCAAGAGCTTCCACAGCCCCCAGTGATAATTAACACAAGCCGCGGACCACACTTTTCGACTGGGTTTAATATCTTCAAAATGCAGTATCAGGACCCAGTCGCTGTGTGCTGGAGTACGGAGACTTTATCTGTAGTGAATTATGTCTCCTGAACAACTTCAGAGATCTGATTTCTCATAAAGTGGGAGAGATGCACATTAGCCACTAATGACCTCTGGGAGGAATAGCCCACCAAGTTCAGGGTTATTGCACATAGCCAGCCATTTTATCAGAAGCTGGAAAGAAGGATGCCTGGGAGGCAGGAGACATGCATTCAGGACCAAGTAGCAGATAATCCATACCCTTCCCCCACTAATGAATGCCTGATTGCTTGGTCTTTTCTCATTCAAGTGGTGTGAATTAGCTGTTAGATAAAATATTGGCACTAGCTAAGCAAGATATTTCTCAATCTTCTATCACCAAGACATCTCCGACAGGAACTAAATTTAGAAAATGGATTAAGTTGGCCACTGCATTAATGGAGAGTCTAAGACAGCAATAACAATTAAGACCATGCTGTGCTCTTCACTGGACACTTTCTGACGACTCATCGTGATCCGCATGCTCGGTTCATGAGACACACAGCCAAGTCTGCTCCTTCTGCTCCCCTGGCCTTTGGTCTTCAATGTTTGCACCAGTTACCTTCCTCATTGCTCTGGCAAATGCCACAGCACAGGGGAGGAAGCTCACTGTGACTCACAGTTCAAAGGGCTGCAGTCCATCATGGTGGGGAAGCCATGTTTGCAGGAGGGTGAAGCAACCGGTCACCTTGCATTCGCAGTCAGGGAGCAGAGCAAAAAGATCGCTGGTGCTCAGCGGGCTTCCTCCTTTCTAGGCAGTCTAGTCCCTCAGTCTGAGGGATGACGTTACCTTTCAGGGAGGGTCTTCCCACTTGAGTCAACCTACTCCAGGCATTCACTCAAGGGTATGCTCAGAGGTCTCCGTCCCGCGATGTGGCAGAAAATTCCGTCAAGTTGACAACCTATCTTAACCATCACAATGATGCCTTAAAAAATATCAGGGGCTGGAGAGATGGCTTAGTGGTTAATAGCACTGACTGCCCTTCCAGAGGAAGAGCACCCACATGGCAGCTCATAACTGTCTCTAGTTCCTGTGGCAGAGGTTCTGACACCCCCTTCTCATCACTCACAAGGCATGCTGTGGCACACCAACATGTATGCAGGCAAACCCTCCAAACATAAAACTATAATAATGATCTTAAAATAAAGTAAAGTTAAAAAACCTAAAACCCCATACTTTACAAATCTTAACAGTTTTAAGGCAAAAATGTTCATGGAAATGGTACAAATAAAAGTATAACTCTGGTCCCACACAATAATGCTGGAATGGTCTTGTAAAGATTGGACTGCACATACTTACACTGATAAATTATTTGTGGTTTATACACAACTTAAACTTAACTGCGCAGCCCATATTTTTATATGCCCAACCTGGCTACCCTCAACAGAAAGACTGTAGGCCTCCCAGTTCTGAGCTGACCTGTAGGTGCTTGGTGCTGGGGAGTGGTTCCCTGCTGATGCTGCTGAGTGCTGGGTGAAGATCTTCCCACCCATCTCCCGCCCTCCAACCTATCAGGAAGTCTTGACAACTGTTGCTCCTTAGTGACCTATGCCCTAGTAACACATTTGAAAGAAGGTCCAAGGCTACTGTTCGTTCCTGAAAGAATAAAAATGCTGGAAACGTTGCTTATGGCATCAGAATATGAAGAATATACTATGTTTTTGATTGACTCTGAAGCTAATAATTCAGACAGCCATAAAGCTGTTCTAAGCTCTGAGGGGGCTGGGATTTGTGAAGATAGATTTTTTTCCGGACAAGCAACCAACCTGGCAGGAATCGTGGCTAGCCCATCACCGTGTCTCTGAGGCTGCCTGTGTATCTTTAAAGTACGTGCCAGACGTGTAGTTTCACTTGCCGTGGTCCTTCTACCTGCAAGGCTCTCCAGGCCAATTTCACTTTTCTAAATCTTCCTTGAGTCATCTAATCTGTCAAAAGTTGCCTCTGTTTTTCCCCAGTCACAGGTAATTCCTGCCTTTCTAATTACTCCAACACTTGAGTTTAGGTAGAATTATATTTTACTTATGTGTTTACAAATTTGAAAGAGATCTTGTGGTGCGAGCATGTGTGTCAGTTTGCAGGCACGTTAGAGGCGGATGCCTGCTAACTTCCTTAGGGTTCCCCACCTTATATTTTGAGACAGGGACTCTAGCTGAATTTGAGGCTCACTGATTTGACTATGGCTTGCTCGTGGGCCCCAAGAATTCTGTCTCCCTTTCTGTAGTGCTGGGATTACAACAATGTTGCACATACAACCCCTCTTCCCCGACCCTACGGGTTCTAACCCAGGTCCTGCTTGTGTGCCAAGGACTGAGTCATCCTCCCAGTCCCTAGCACTAGGTACAATTTGACTCTTTATTCCAGATTGCTTTCCTTTCAAGAAGAAATTGCTGTGTGGCCGGAAGCCAGCAGCACCTCCCCTTTCTGTCTGAAGGCCACGTGGTAGCCTCAGGAAGCAGCCCTTTTGACATCGTGTTTGCCTTGGCACCAACTGAGCATTTTGTCACTGAGGTCAGACCCTGCCTTGTGTGGATCTAGGCAGCAGCACACAGGGACAGAAGGGGCCAAAGCAATGACAATGCCATGGCTATGTCCTGGGTGACAAATCTACAGCAGGCATCTCTGTGCTGTAAAGGCCTGGGTGGGAAAACTTGTGGACTGTCGCCATCAAAACAAAGACCAGCATTCTAACCAGAGCACACAGTCATCGATGGGACACAGCACCCGCTCGAGTCAGAGGACTGGATAGCTGGCTCAGCAGTTACGAATGCCTACTGCTCTGGCAGAGGACCTGCGTTCAGTTCCCAGCACCCACATTGGGTGGCTTAGAAGCATCCAGCATCATCTTCTGGACCCCAAGGGCATGCCTTTCACATGTGTGTGCATATACCCACACTCATGTACACATTGTGTCATTGAAAAAAGAAAGGAAAAGAAAACCTCTCTCGTCTAGATTCACAAGCAGCCCCTTCCTAGTAGTTTACACGATTGATTATTGCTGATCAATACAAGGAGCAGCCACGCAAACGGGCGCCAGTCATGCCATACTATTCAAGGTATATGCACTGAGCATGCTAAATATGGTTTCATATTGAAGATATAAAAACCTGTAGAAGCCAGCTTAGATCATCTCCCCTTCCCTAACCCAGGAGAGAAATGTGACACTTTGGACGGTCAAGCTTAGCCGAGGAAGAAATTCCTACTCCACACCCAGAGAATGGCCTAAGGAGGCCACAGGCAGGACAGAGCAGCCAGGGAGTACCCCAAAGTAACTTACGCCCTGGGTTCACAGGGAAGAGCCTGGGGTCATGCCATGGCTTCTCACTGTCTGTGCACATGTGACTGTGGGATATGCATGACACAAGTCACGTGAGAACATGACTGTGAGGTGAGTGTGTCTCACTGGTGCAATCAAGAGTCCCCTCAGGCCTCCCCGGCTTCACAGCAAGGAGGGAAGGCTTGGCTTTAGAAGCTACCCATTTGACTTCTATATTTCTGCTTGTCAAATTACCTCATAGGTTACTGGCCCCATGGTTACTTGAACTGGGAAGAAGAATTTCGGTGTTGGCCTGAAGCTTGGGCTTTATCAACTGTGCCTACTTCTGCATAAACTGTCTGGTACTCAGCTGAGCACTGGTTAGTAACTTTGCTTCTCACAAACCAAAGCTGCGTCAGAAGCAGTGTGCGGGTATATACTGGAGAGCTCTGTTCTCTGTCTTGCTTCAGAAGCCTCCTGCATGTGAAGAGTCACCATTTCCTCCTACCTGCCTCAGAAGTCAATCTTTTCTATACAAAACATTTTCCTTTCCCCACCTGGGGAATAGCTCAGAGCGGACTATCTTGTAAAGGAGCCAGTTAATTCAAAATCAGTCCAGATAAGCTCAATGTCTGATGCTGATGAGCACAGAAATATCACAACGACTCTAGAACACCCTAGCATTCTATTACTTAAGATCCTTAGAAGGGTACCATGCGGGGGCATGGTAGAGTAAGATCCCAGAACTTGGAAGAAGGAGGCACTTTGATGTGTAGTGACTTCCTGTTTCTTTAAAAATTATTTATATTATGTGTGTGGGAAGTGGGTGTTTATGAGTGTGGGTGCACACATGCCAGAGTGAATGTGTGGAGGTCACATGACAACTTGCCAGGATCCGCTCTTTCCTTCTCCTGCATGGGTTCCAAGGATAAGACTCAGGCTGGCAGGCCTGGCAGTGAGCACCTTTATCTGCTGAGCCATCTCACGGGCCCGTTTTTCTCCAAAAGCACAAAATCCTATCTCCAGACTGGGAACTAAGAGATGAGTTTACCCGGAAAGCGGAGGAAACACGTGCCTGTGAACATCAGGATGGACTTTCCCATTTGCTGGAGAAGCACCTAGTGCCGCATCCTGCCCGGCTCCTGCCAAGCGACCAATCTAGAGTCGACTGATGAGAAAAGCAGTCAACATGCACGGCAGCCAGACAAGGGGAAATCTGATTTCTCCAGAAATGTGTGGAAATGGGATCCCAGGCAACAGTGGCTACTGTGAATGAGGACACATCTTGAGGAGGTGGCAAAAGAATGTTGGGTTAATGACAAACACAGAGGGAACAAGCGGGAAATCTGAAGGGAAGAGGAGGAGAATGAGGAGCACCCTGGAACGGAGTAGGAGCAATCCAGGCTCCAGGCATTATGCCTAACCGCAGCATCTCAGCTGCCCTGAGATAACGGGCAGGCAGTTACCCTGCCAGACAGGGCAAGCTGAGCACTTGACTTTGGTTTGTCTTGGGAGATGTCTCTCTTTCCTTAGAAGATGTAGAGTTGGGACAAAAAGAAAACCCAAGTTTCTACCAAGAATGCTTGAAAGTTGAGTGGGAAGTGTTTGGACGTGGGCTGGCATGCACTCGGGTCGGCATGGGGAATAAATTAAAGACACATATTTAGTATATACCTTGTGTTGACATATGCTATGAACTCAGACTTACACAGTCTTGATATATCAATAAATTAACTTTTACATTTATTTGTGTATGTGTGTGCACATACATGCTATAACATGCATATGGAGGTCAGAAGATGCTAGCAGGAGTAGGTTCTCTCCTTCTACCTTTTGGGTCATGGGAATGAAACACCAGGCCAGGTCTTGGCAACAATCCCCCTTACTTACTGAGCCAAATTTCCTGCTCCTGCTCCAACATGTCCTTTAGACATTCTCTGCTAGGAAGTGCTTAAGGAGCCTAGCCCACCCAACCATATCTGTTTATTAGTTGTGAAGTTAAAAAGAAGAATGCATCCCAGTGGAGTGGTGACATGGCTCGGGGGAATCTTCAGAGGCACCAAGTGTGTGGACTCAAACAGGAGACAGTTCAATCTGCCTCCTAAAAGCCGCAGGAAGGGAAGCTAAAACAAACTGTTCCCTCTGAACTCTGCTTAGCCCGGGGATTTGTAAGCAAATGAGACAAATCAGAAGATTCACTTCGAGGTTAGGTTCGAAATGCACACAGAGCTCCAGCCGCCTATCAAAACCCCAAGTGAACAAGCCGCGTCCTTCGCCATGTCCACAGCAAACCTCAATTCATCTCGCCCTTTGTAAGATTCCACTATGTCCCCTCACAATTTGTAATATGTCTGAGTATTTTCAGTGCAGCTATTACTCAGATGTTGAATTGTGAAATTCTGAAAATGGGAAGCAGAAGGTTTTTGTCAACATGTCCAGCATTTGAAAGGAAAGAACAGAGAATGCAGAATAAAAACAACCAGAGGGCGCAGTACCTGGAAAGTGCATTGCCCTGGTAAAAGAAAAAAATCCACGCATAGTTCCATGGGCATTGGAACCCCTTGGAAAAGGCGAGGAGACAGAGAGCTTTGCGTTCCACACCTCGGGCTTGGACAGTACAGTTCCAAGCCCCTTGCAAAGTCACAGCTTCCTTCCAGTGTGGACCACCTCCTTTTCAAACCTCTGCTTGCCTCTCACTGGCTTACATGCAGGCGTAGGCACATGCAGGTTTCTTAGCTACTTTTAGGTTTTCCACAAGCAGCACACACTGGGGCTGAGAGATGGCACATCAGTTACAAGACTGTACTACTTTTACAGAGGACTCAAGTTTGGTTTCTAGCAGCCATTTCTGGTGACTCTTAACCTGCTTGTAATTCCAGCTCTGGGTTATCTGGTGCCCTCTTCTGGCCTCCACAGGCAACTGCATTCACATAAACACAACACACATATCAGTATTTTTTAAAAATTTAAAAATCAACACATCATCTAATTATGCATATACACATGCACATACTTGCAAAGATTTAAACAAATTTTCATGTCAGTTTAAATAATAATATAAAGTTTATGCATCTGCTGTCTTTATGATTAGGGTTACTACTCTATTTTTGACTTTGCAAGTTTTACAAGTTTTAGGAAATTTTCCTCCTCAGGGAATACACAGAACCTTGTTATGGTTAAAGAAGTGGCAGTGAGACACAACACAATGTGAACTGGGAAGCATTTTCCTGACAGTCCATTCTGGCGATTTATAGATTTTGGGTTGTTTAGTCTTTCAGATATGCAACATGCGTGCACACAGGAGTGCATGTCAACTCCAGAGAAGATCAGATGTCCTATTCTAATGTTCTTTGCCTGTTGCCTTTGAAACAGGGTATCTCAGTAAAACTGGAGCTAGTCTGGAAGTCAGTAAGGCACAGCAATCCCCTTGTCTCTGTGCCATATTTAGTGCTGGAGTTGCAGGCATACAAAGCCATAGGTGGATTTTTATGTGGGTGCTAGGAATTTGCACTCAGCTCCTCATGCTTGCACAGCAAGTGCTTATACCACTGAACCATCCCCTCCCCCGGCCCTGGATATGCTGCTTTACACCAATTATAAAAGAACAACACCAGCCTGAAGTCACAGATTAAGAATATATACTGTTATATTTTGCAATAAAAACACAACTGTTAACTATGAGAATAATTTAATGTTAAGACTGCAGAACAAGATGCAATTTCAACCTCAGAATTAACTACGTGTTATGCAACATTTTTCTATATGCCAGGAAGCAACATTAGGTTTTAATTCAGTTACAAAGTCTAGAGAACAGTTAATGGTGGAGGGTATTAATTAAATGAAATTATTCCATTGTGTTACTTGGAGATGTAAAGTCAACATGCCACATTAATTCTCTTTAAAGATAATCTTTGGTTTTCAGTAGAAACTTTAGGAAATATTGCCAGGTAAAAGAACTAGGAGAAAAATACTATTTCTTTTTCTTAAAAACAAAAATCCATTATTAGCCAACTGGTGGTGGCACATGCCTTCAGTCCAGCACTTGGGAGGCAGATGCAGGCAGATCTCTGTGAATTGGAGGCCAACCTGGTCTACAAGAGCTAGAATGACAGGCTCAAAAGCAGCCAAGAAACCCTGCCTCAAAAACCAGAAAAAATTACATCCATTATTTCATTTTGTATATACATGCTTGATTATGGATATATTCTAAAGAGAATCATGATAATAGAGATATGGGAGGGGTTGGTGGCAAGACAGCTCAGCAGTTAAGGGTCATTGTCACCAAGCCTGATGACCTGAGTTCAATCTCCAGGACTCAAAAGATGGAAGGAGATAACCAACTCCTGCAAATTCTCCTTTGCCCTCGACAAGTGTGTACACATATGTGCACATCCTCCACATATATATAAAAAAACAGTGACAACAACCAAAAGAGAGGATCTGATGGTAAAAGATGTGTGGTGGTGCCATTTGGGAAGAGGGAGCATCAATTAAGCAAAAAACCCCAAAAAACTGGTTTGTGATACATTTTCTTGATTAATGATCGATGTGGGAAATTTCCTGTGGGCAATGCCACCCTTAGGTTCATGGTCTTAGGCTACCAAGAAAGAAAATAAGCTAAGTGAGCCTAGAGGAGCAAGCCAGGTAGCAACACTCCTTCATGGTCTCTGTTTCTGTTCCTGTCTCCAGGTTTCTGCCTCAAGTTCCTGTTCTGGGCATCCTTCAGTGATGGATTGTGGTGTGGAAGCGTCAAGCAAAATAAAACCTTTTCACACTGAGCTGCTTTGGTTATGGTGTTTATCACAGCAATAGAAATGTAACTGAGACAGCGTGGAAGGCATGGTCTCCTGGATTCCTGTGAGGCCTGCCAGGACATCTGTAAAGGAAGTCTTTCCCTCAGCTAAACTCCTATCAAGGAATTATAGGGCATGGAGAGTAGCAGTTCCTGGGTGTGGAATTCCCTGGCCCAGGCACTGTGACCAGTGTGTGACATGACTCATCGGGATGTTTCTCCTGTTGCTACTGTGACAATCCATTCCGAAAACAAATATGCGCTGAGTCAAATTTCAAGTCCTGGGGACCCTGGGAGATCAACTCAGTGACAGTCTCTTCTGTTGCTCTGTCTCTGGGGACCCTGGGAGATCAACTCAGTGACAGTCTCTTCTGTTGCTCCATCTCTGGGGACACTGGGAAAGCGACTCAGTGACAGTCTCTTAACTGTTGCGCCATCTCTGGGGACACTGGGAGATACACTCAATGACAGTCTCTTCTGTTGCCCTGTCTCTCCAGAGCCTAAGTGGATTGGTGTGGGAGAATTGTCTATATTCTGTCAATTATGTTTTAAATAAATGCTAATTGGCCAGTAGCCAGGCAGGAAGTATAAGCGGGACAACCAGACAGGAAGTAGAGGCAGGGCAACGAGAATATGAGTATTCTGGGAAGAAGGAAGCTCTTTCTGCTGTCATTCCCAGACACACAAGAAGGAAGATGTGACCCACCCTCCTGAAAAAGGTACCAAGCCATGTGGCTAACACTGATAAGAATAATGGGTTAATATAAGTTATAAGAGTTAACAGGAAGCCTGAGCTAAGTGGCCAATCAGTTATAACTAATGCATAATCTCTGTGTGATTCTTTTGGGGCTAAACCGCCGTGGGAACTGGGAAGGACAGAAACCCCAACAAACAGGCCCTCACGTTACAGTGGATTTTCTTTTCAAGTGAGATTCACTTGATAGAATGAAATGCATGTTCAAGCTAGAACTAAAGAAACAATCAGCTTTGTATCCTTCTTCATAGCTCGTGTCCATTAAGCGCATTCATTTTTGTTGGTGGATAAGTGCCTAAAAACATACTCAACAGCAAAAGTATAAAACCAGCCGCAGTTCTAAATGACTCCTCTGACAATAGAGGACATTTTTCTGCACAGTCTTTGGGTCTCTTTAATTTTGGTGTTTGTTTTTTTATTTGCAACATATTTTATAATAATGTTTAAAACAGAAAAAAATAAGACTTCAGACTCCACCTTCGGCACATTGACTTGGACCTAAATAGAAGATTAGACATCAGTGAAGTTTTATTAGTACAAGGGAGTCCTTTGGAAGCAAACCCTCTCCCTGTGTTGTTGCAATATACCATGCTCTTCAATTTGGCTTTAGTCTTCTTTAATATTGTAAAGAGTCACTTTTAGGGCTTGGGACATAGACAGCTGAGCTGGGCAATGCTTACCAGCTTACTTCACTGCATGAGGAACTGAATTCAGTCGCCAGGACTCAGGTTAGAAAGAATGTGGCAGTTGAGAGAGACATCTAAAGGTATTAATAAAACTGATGCCTATGTTTAACCTTAAGAAGTGGCTGTAATGAGATCTACAGTTATGTTTGCATCTTTAGTGTGTGGATGGGTGTAATGTGAAGAACATGGCTTGCAGGAACCAGTTCTCTGCTTCTACCGGGTGAGTCCCAGGGATCTAACTCCTGTCACGTCATCCAGCTTGGTGACCACGCCTTTACCCACGGAGCTGTCTTTCAGGCCACCGTTGTTGTTCTGAGAAAACAGCACACTGCCTTTCCACAGTGCGTGCGTGAGTGACAGCCGTCCCATCATCTCTAAGGTGACGGACGTCAGGCTTCCCTGTCCTTCCTCGGCACCTGTTTGCTTCCTGATGTAACGGCTGCTCTCGGATTTTGTCCACATGTTTATTGCTTGTTGTCTTATTATGTAGTTGTGATAGAGACGAGTCCTTTATAGCCGCATGTTTTGATAAGAAAATATATATATATTTAAAACATTTTCTTAATATCATTCAAAGAACAGATGTTTCTCATTTTGATGAAATCTAGCTTACTGTTTCTTTTTTATTTTTTTGATAGTTTGGTTTTTTTAGGTTCTAAGAAACCTTGGCCTAATGGACGGTCACAAAGGCTTTATCTTTTCTTCTTAGGAGTTATGCATTTGAAGTTGTACATTTATGCTTGTGATCTAGCTCAAGAAAACACTTGTGTGTGAGAAATTTGTTGTGAAGGATGTTTTGTTTTGTGTGTGTGTGCTCACGTGTGTGTGTGTGTGTACATGCAAGAGGTAGTCAGAGTACTTGTGGGAGTCACTTCTCTCCTTCTGTCTTGTGGGCCCTGGGGACTGAACTCAGGTTGTCAGGCCTGGTGACAAGTGCCTTCGCTCACTGACTCATCTGCCCGACTCAGGTTCTTCCGCAAAGCTATTTTCAGTAGTGGTAGCAGCTGTGTGAGCTTTACGGCCTCCTTATCACTTCCCACATGGATTCTCAGAAGACTCAGACTACGCTGTAGGTCGATCTAGGCAGACCCACCATCTGAGAGTCTATGAAAATGGGATAGCTCTCCATCGCTTCAGGTCTGGAAAGCTCCTCTATTGTCTTACAGTTTTAATAATACAGAGAGTAAACATATGTTGTTAATTTTATCTATAAACTATTTAAAATATTAATGCTACCGTCAAGGGTTGCTGTCTTTTCATTTCCTGTACCCTTGTATTCTGGAACCTTGATAAACTCCTTTTAGTATTTCTTAGTAACTCTTTTCAGGTTGTTTGATGCTGTCTACATAGAAAGAATGTTATTTGTGTATAGTGACAGTTTTATTACTTCCTCTCCAGATATTTGTGTCCTTTATTGATTTTTTTTTACCATAATATTCTATCTAGAACTTTCAGTGTGGTGCTGAATGCAAGCAGTGAGAAAACATCTTCACTTTTGCTTCTAGCTTTAAGAAAGAATCATGTCTTTTCCTTATTCTTATTATAGCTAGAAATGGATGATAGACAGTGGGATGGATGCTCAGCAGACAGGGAGATAACAGACAGGTACATGCATAAACACACAAATAGACAATAAAGGGATGGGTGACAGGTAGACACACACATGTACATATAAGGTGAGAGGCACATAGACAAATGATAGAGGGGTGCATGATAGGCAGATAGGTAGATGATAGATACATAGGTACTTGGTGAGAGATACACAGATGGTAGATGCATACATAGGCAGGTAATATATATCTATACACATCTATACACTGATAGATGGTGTTAAAGTTTGGAGGCTTCCTCCTATTTGTTTTGCTGAGTTTTGACCGCGAATAAACAAGAACTTTATCAAATTCTTTGCCTCCATCCATTGGAATGATCAAGGGCTTTGTCTTAACTAGTTCCTCATCACAGGGAATTACACACATGGCATCTGCATCTCTGCCATGAGGTTCACCTCCTGGATGTGATGTGGGTGTTGTTAGGGATTTAACTCACGGGGAGGGTGGCTCTGCTTCCTGTTCTCACATGTTTGCCCTCAACGTCAGAGCAGTACAATGCACGGGGGATTCTTGCATGCACTGTTGTGCGGGAAGCTTGGGTAAAGCTGCTGTGCTTGAAGCTGAAGTACTCTAGGGCATATTAATGGATGCCTAGCGTTCCTGGAGTTTCCTCATTGGAGAGTTTTTACTATGAATTCACCTTCTACAGACACAGGGTGTCTATTTTTGCCTAGTGAACTTGGAAATCAGTGTCTTTTATGAATCTGTCACTTTTACCCAAGCAAATATATTATAAACTTGTTAGCTAGTTAAGGTTGCTACAGCTATGATGAAGCACCATGACCAAGAGCAGCTTGGCGAGGAAAGGATTTATTTCATTCACAGTTCATCATCAAAAGTAGTGAGGGCAGGAACTCAGGCAAGGCAGGATCCTGGAGACAGGAACTGATTCAGAGATCATGGAGGAGTGCTGCTTGCTGGCTTGCTCCTCATGGCTTGCTCAGCCTGCTTCTTTGCAGAATCAGGACCACCCGTCCATGGGTTGGGATCTCCCACAACAAGCACTAATTAAGAAACTGTCCTATAGCCCACTCTTATGGAGACAACTTTTTCTCAACTGAGGCTTCCTGCTCTCTGATGACTCTTAGCTTGTGTCAAGTCGACATGAAAGAGTAAGCTTGTTTTTATTCATTTCATTGTCTTTAAAATATTTATTTTTACTTTATGCTTGTATGTGCCTGAGCCCTGAGAACATGTACATACATCACATGTTTATAGGTGCCCGCAGAGGCCAGAAGAGGGTGGTAGATGCCCTGGAGCTTGGGTTGCCCACTGTGGGTGTTAGGAACTGAACCACATCCTCCGGAAGAGCAGCAAGCGCTCCTAACCACCAAGCAGCTCTCGCTGCTGTTCAATAGACCATCTTTTTAGAGTGCTTACTACTAACACCCTAGAATACAGAAAAAAGGAGGTTATTTGCCAGCATTAAAATCCAATAAATGGAACATTTAATTAAATGTAAAAAAAAAATCAGAAGGAAAGAGCTGTGTAACCAAACAAAAGGACAAAAGGTCACATAAAGGTGCCTTTTCACCAGGGTGCGGGGCGGGGGTGGGGAGGCTGGGGAGCTTGGATCTGAAGTGTGATCCTGAGGCTTATGACTCCACACTTCCAGGAGTCTGAATCTGGTGTTGGTCCTTACTCCCAACTCAGTATTATGTCATCCTGATGCTCATCACTCTCACAAATTTACCTTTCCACTCTCAACCTACAATCCAAGAGCTCAGCCTGCCCCATGCGCCTTTCATTGTCCCTTGTGGCTTCCATTTCTGCCCTTTGTGAGGTGTGTGTGTGTGAGTGTGTGTGCATGTGTGTGTGTGCACATGCGCACTTTCATGCCACCAGGATTGCCTGAAATTCACCATGTAACCAAGGATGACCTTGGACTCCTGCTCCTCCTGCCTTCGCTTCCCACGAGCTGGGATTTCCAGAAGGTACCACTGTGCCCAGATAACTCCCTGCAGTATTCCTTGTGTTGTGGCACTTCCACAGTCCCTTCTACTGAGTCTTCCTCCACACGGTCTCTGGTTTGTCTCCTCTCCATCTTCATTGCCATCACTCAAGTCTCACCCAAACACCGTTCTGTTCCTAATGACAGCTAGCTTCTGCCCTTTCCTATGGAAGAGTGGTCCTAAAATAACATGAACCTATCATGTAAATTATTTTCAGGAACCCTGCTAAACGGCAACTCTTGTCTGTATTTTCCTTCCCCATTTCTTTTTTATTTGAAGTCTTTATACATGAAATATTTTATGTCTCTTTTCTGAGTTCCGTCCCCAGTGCCCAGATAAAAGTGTCCAATAGAAAGAGGAATGGGGAGGAAAAATTTATCCAGGCACAAACCTGCTGAATCCCAGGACTTGGAAAAGGGAGGCAGGAGGATCAGAAGTTCAAGGCCCATCTTTGGCTATATGGTGATGGACAGAGAGGCAGACTTGACAAGAGCTGGGCTATTCCAGCTGAGCTAAGGGGCTCATCTTGTCTCCTGCGCCATGACCCCCCCACCTCCATTTAGAGAGTGTGGAGGCTTGCAGAGAACTGAAGGGGGTTCCCATTTCTGAGTTAATATCTAGGGGCCTGTAAAAAATAAACAGGTGGAAGATGTTAAACACAGAGTCATAGTAGGGGCAAATTCTAATTCACTGTGACCACACGGTGGAGAAGAGGACTGACCCACACACACTGTCCGCTGGCCACCACACACAAACTGTGATGTGCGCATGCCCCAACCCCCGGTAGGTATGTGTAAAAAGTCTCAGTGGAGATAGATCGTTTCCATGATTGCCTTGCTTCCTGTGTGCACATGCATTGCTGTCTAGGTGCATGTATGCTATGCATGTGTGCATACATGTGCAACATTTCCCCAGTAAAATTATATTCCCCACAATCATCATTGGATCTTGTTCTACTAGCCCCTTGATGTACCCATTAAAATGATTAACATCTAAGATGTTCTCCATAAACTTTGGCAGAAATATTAACTAATCTGCATTTTTTTTCTGTTAGGGAATGATCTAGAAGTTTTTGAGCAAACTTGATCTGGTAAGATCCAATTAGGTTTCATTCCAGGAGTGAAGTGCTGCTCAAAATCACGCAGACTTGAGCCAGGCTATGACACGCCCTGCAGAGCCAGAGATCTCTAGCTCAGTCTTCTATCAAAGATATGTGCTCAGCAGCTCCGTCACATCCAAGTCGGCACCAGGGAGCTCTGTCTAAACACTGACTTGGCTATACAGCCTCTGTCCAGCTGTCTCTTTTCAGATTTAGCAAGGACCAAAAAAAAAGATGCAAACTAAAAATATCATACTAACTGGAGGCTGATGTTTGAGACCCTCTTCAATCAAAGCATCCAAGTCAATCCAACAAATATTTACATTCACCAAGGAATTGTTGGGCAATGGTTCAAAAGCGTTCTGGGACTGAATGTGAGCAGGGCGCCCAACATGCCCAGCATGCCCAACATGCTACAGAGAAAGCCAGACCTACCAGTATCTGCGAATTCCCAGGAGGAAGGCCATGCCACTCGCCATGTGCCTGAGGACCCGAAGGACAGAGAAGCAGACTTGCCAAGAGCTGGGCTATTCCAGCTGAGCTATGGTGCTGTCTCATCTCCTGCACCATGACCTCCATCCTCTATTTGGAGAGTGTGGGTGGAGAACCGAAGGGGATTCCCATTTCTGAGTAAGTATCTAGGGGCCTGTGAGACAAAAACCAGGCTGATGGTGCCAAATACCAGGGATGAACTGCAGGCAAGTTCTCATTCACCTATCTCCTTTAGGGTGAGGAAGTACTTGTAATTGGTTAATGGTGGCAAACACAATGCCACAAACATGAAGAACAGCGTGCCCAGGAGAGTCCTTTTTACTGTCATTCCAGACAGGCACCCGGATACTGGTGCTTCTGAAGCTCTTCGCGTTGGCAGGAAAACAAGGATGGCAGCCCGTGATGTCCCTAGCTGCTGGTGGGAGATCACCAAGGAGACCCTGTGCCTGATGGCACAGCAGTGACCCTTCTGGGAAGTGCTCAAGATTACAGTCAGTAGACTTGACCTGGCTCGGCGAGGCTCTAAGCCTGAGCAACTGTGCTATAGCTGCATTCTCACCCTGCCCTGTTTAAACTTTCTCGTGGGGCTTCAATACTCTGTCATCCGTGGTGCTTATGTCTGTCACCAACCCCTGCGCTGTGGACCCCATGAGAGCTAACCATAGGCTTTGTGTGTCTTTGCATTCCTTTCGGAGCCCATGATGGTGCTCTGTGATCACACGATTAGTAACAAATGTGAGATGAATGAATAACTGCTTACGCACAGAAAAGAACGCCAGCCCTCTGCCCTCTGTGCTGGATCTGTCTAGGCCGGCATTTGCATATCCGTGGTCGATGGCTCTACAGAAACCAAGGTAAGATCTAGGGTCCTTCAGTGTTTAATCTGCTGTCACAGTGTCATTTCCCTTCACTCTCTCCCTCAGCTCCTGCAATGGGCAATGGTTGTGATTTCCAGGACTTAAAAAAAACTTCAAGTGTGTGTGTGCCCATATGTAGTCACAGATACCCATGGAGGCCCAGCAGGGGGCATCAGACAGCTTGTAATTGGAGCCACAGCCAAATGTGAGCTGCCCAGTGTGGGTGCTGGGATCTGACCTCAGGTCTTCTAACTGAGCACAATAGCTCCTAACCACTGTGCCATCTCTTCAGCCCTTCGGTGAGTGTTAAACTGGCAGCTTCACATATGAGAGAACAGGGGAGCTCACAGAGGGCATGGTATAAGTGCCATATGACAAAAGGTGCCACGGAGAAGCTGTGAACACATTTGCTCATCCTTTTTGCTTCCGACCCTGTATTGCATGTTTCCTTTTGTTAATGTAGAGGCCATGGTAGTCCTGGGAGGAAGGGATCTAGGTTCTGTCTGAAAGTCTGTGTGTCTGGAAAATGCTTTTATTTCATCTTCATTTTTAGTATTATTTTTTCTAGATCTAGAAAATACATTTGAAGTGCCTTTTTTAAAAAAAAATCACTACTAGTCCTTATGTGATGGAAAATCTGTTATAAATCAGATCCTTGACTTTTGTTTCCTCTGGTCACTTCTAGATCCTTTTAAGGTTTTCTGAATGTTTTCTACACCATGACTGTGTGCAGAACCTGTTCTTTTAAGATGCTTATTTTAATTCATGACTACTACTATTATTATTTTGACATTATTATTATTATTGTTATTTATTTTTTGTTGTTATTAGTGGTGTGGGGGGGAGAGAAAGATGGAGAGGGGGAGAGAGAAGAAGAAAGAAATAGAGAGAGGGGAGAGAGAAGGAGAGAGGGAGAAGGGAGAGAAAAGAAGAGAGAGTGAGAAAGAGATGGAGGAAGGGAGAGAGAGAAATGGAATGCATGTGGAAGTCAGATGGCAACTTTGCGGAACTGGTTCCCTCCTCTGCCATCGCCGCAGCTCCAGGGTTGAACTCAGGTCACGAGGCTTGGAGGCAAGCACCTTTACACACTAACCCATCTCTTAGCCCAAGCGCTGTTGGTTGCCCCAAGCTCCCTCCTATGTCAGCATCCCTGCACCCCTGCACCTGGAGCCCTCATCATGCTGTCCTGTGTTTAGCCAATCCCTTCTGTTTGCCCATCCAAGCCTTAACTGTGCACCATCTCAGGGATTCTTCAAGCCTCTAGTCCCTGGTAATGCTACTTCTTCATTTTAAATGTGGCTAGAGATTTTTGTGCTTCTTTATAAGGATTCTGGAAGTCTCCAAATTTGGGTCAGAATAGGCACACTGAGTATGACATATCTGAACCATCATACTGGAAAATTTTGCCCCTCAGTGGAGCCTCTTAAGTGATACCCAGGGCACAGGCATTCAGGAGAGCACTGGTGTTTATTTCGTGTGTCCCTTAAGGTCCAATTTCTACTCTTTTCCTACCTGACTCAGAATCAGAGACAACCATACTCCCTGACTTGCTTAATAGCTGGCTTCTGGATAAGTTCAACCAATTTGGGCACCAATGGGAGATAGTGCCTCTATTGAGAGGAAGCCAGGGCGGTCTCCTGGATGGTGTCTCGGACAGCAGCTGCAGTTCTTCAACAGGGCACCTACGCTGTGGGGCTGCTCCCCGCGCTCTAGACCTGTGGGGTGGGGCCAGCTCTTGGTTCTTGGTGATAGAAAGAATACAGTATCCCCTTCCAGCTCCTTTCTCCAAGCTTGGTCTCGAGCTTACAATGCTATTTCGGGAAATGCTGGTGACTTTAAGAAGCTGGGCACAGCTGGATGAAGTCGATCGCTGGGAGAAGGTCCTTGGGACTTTATCTTGGCCTGGCCTGTGCCTCCTCACTCTCTCTCTGCTTTCTGGGCACTGCCACGAGTTAAGCAGCTATTCTCTCTGTGACTGTCTACCATGATGCTCTCCCCCAAGCCAAGCACAGAAACAAATATTTTTGAAGCTGTGAGCTAAAAACAAAACTTTTCTTTCCAAAGTTGACTCCCAGAAATTATTACATAAAGGACATTCCACTAAATCACACTGTCTCACTGTGCCCCGCCCCAGCTCCTGCTGCCATTGACCTCCAAGGTGCCTTACTAATGGCTGAGTATCTTGGCTATGCCATCCTCTGTGCACCCATTTCCCCATGTCAGAGTCCTCTGCTGCAGGCCTACGGGGTTTTGCTTTCCTGGCTGGGTCAAATGCTGGTGATTCTTGGTAAGCTAACACTATCCTTCCTTTGAGGAGAAGGAGCAGCACAGTGACCTGACTCTCAGCCAAATCCCCTCAGGATCAAGGTCACCTCGACACATTTTAAGGAGTAACGTTATTATTTTTATTTGTTTGTTTTTGATTTATGTGTATGTGTCTCTGTGCATGTATGTGTGCCACATGTATGCAGTGCTCTTGAAGGCCAGAAGAGGGCATCCAATCCCCTTGAACAGGAGTCACAATGGTAGTGAGCTGGCATGTGGGTGCTGGGAACTGAACTAGGAACCTCCTAACTGCCGAAGCAGCTCTCCAGTCCTGAGATGAAATTCTTAATAACTAACTCTGATTTCACACATGCGACGCAGTGGTGCTGTCAGGGAAGCTGTGGGGCTGCTATGCTGTTAAATTCTAGTTGTAGGAGGCATGAGCCCAGAGGAATAAGTTTTGATCACAGCACAAAGCTCCATGAAGACTTTCCATGCTTCAGTCAGGCCTCACAGGCAGGGATTCTATAGTTTATTTTTTTTAACACATTGTGCATGTGTGTGTGTGTGATGTGTGGTGTGTGTGTGGCATGTGTGGTATGGTGTGTATGGTGTGTATGTGGTATGTGTGTGTGGTATGTATGACATGTATGTGTGTGATATGTGTGTGGTGTGTGTATGTGTGTGATATATATAGTCTGTGTGTGGTGTGTCACAGTGAGAAGAAGAAAGTCAAAGAACAACTTGGAAGAATCCCTCTCCCCTTTTACCCCGAGTCCAGGACTGAACTCAGGCCATTAGACTTGGCAGCAAGCATGGCTATCTGCTGAGAAACTGTGCCAGCCTCAAGATTCCACAGTTCACAGAGAACTGCCTTCTCCATTGTTCACCATTTCCCTTCTAGAAGGAGCTGGTGATGGGGCACTGCGCCTTCAAAAACATCTTAAAGAACTTCTTCTTTAAGATGTAATCAGAATATGTTGTATGAAGAAAATCAAATTTTTATAAAAAATAAGATAAAATAAAAGATATGGTCTCATGCATCTCCAGGCTGGGTCTGAACTCACTATGTAGCCAAGGATGATCTTGTACTTCTGATCTTCTTGTTTCCACCTCCCTGTGTGGGTATTACAGGCGTGCAGTGTTAGGGGATGGAACCCAGGCCTTCACGCATGCTAGACAAACTCTGACTGAGCTACATCCCCAGCCAAGCTCTACTTCTTATTTGAAAGTGGAGCCCACCATTGACTCCTTAGCCTTGTCCAGCATCTGCATCACAGCAACCCTTACACAGAAACAGAGGCCTCCTCCACAGCTCACACAGAATGAAGGACAATGTACCACACAGCTTAAAACACCAGGCTCAAAGTCCTGAATGCTGGCTTTTGTGCCAAATGGGAGTTTTTAGCTGCAATGTATGGGCCAGTGCTATAAAGGAGAGACTTTACTCTAGCATGATAGACACTGGTACCCGAAGCCAGGTGAGTGTGAGACAAGGGCTCTTTCTCATCTCAGACCTGAAACCCACAGCTCCAAGCAGATGCTGTGTGTAATGGCGCATCCAGTCTGCGGCCCCTTCGCAGCACTGGCCTGGAAGAGCAATTCCCAGCCTTGTGGGGTTCTGGTCCTTACTTCCTCAAAGCCCTGGCAGCAGAGATGCTACCAGCCTTGTCCCACTTTCCATGGAGAACCCCCTCTCTTCACTGGCACCTTGGTGAGGTTTCTGACCTTCCCAGGAGACCAAGCAGGCTCTGAGGTGGACAGAGAACTCAACCATTACTCTGTTGAAAAGAGAAGTGAGTCTGTGCTTACTGATGGAGCTCTTCTTCCGTGAGTGCCTCGGTCCTCCACTCTCCAGTGGCCATGGCCAGCTCCGCCTTCAGATCAGTAATCTCCTTCTGCAAGCGGGTAATCATCTGTGCAGGGGTAAGTGGGAGAGCACATGTCCACCTCTGGCCAACGCAACCTTGGTGGCAGCAAAACACAGCTTTGGAAGTTATGAGCCAATGGTTGGGGACAAGGTGGCTCAATGGTTAGGGGACAAGCCCGACACATGAGTTCAGTCCTTGGGACCCAGACCTACACAGTGGAAGAAGGAAAGTGACTCCTGCAGATTGTCCTCTGACTCTACATTTGCATTAAGTGTGCAAACATGGGTGGTTAATTAATTAAAATTATTAACTATTTTAGGAGACAAAACTGGATAGAGAACAATCTAAAAGGCATTAGTGTCCCTAACATTAATATTTGGACTAAATAACTCTAGAACTGTATTTTTCAACAAATAAAACATTACAAGCTGGGTGGTGGTGGTGCACACCTTTAATCCCAGCACGCAGGAGGCAGAGACAAAATCTCTGTGAGTTTGAGGCCAGCCTGGTTTACAGAGCTAGTTCCAGGAGAGCCAGGACTACACAGATAAAGCCTGTCTTGAAAAATAACAACAGAAACAAAACAACAACAATAAACCATTACAGACACAACTTGCGGCATCTCTCTCTGTTCCCTTTCTGTCCTTCCTGGAGTGTGCTATAATGAAGTTAGGACTCATGAAAACACTTACACTTACACTTCATACACTATTCCACATGCACGCTCCAATGCACGCCCCCTTTAATAAAGGAGAATATCATTTTGCCTGTCTTAAACTATGTAAATATCCTATTTCTTCATGTATCTTGTTTTCTTTTGTTTTCATGTAATTTGAGCTCAGTTATACTGCTTTATGAAGCTCCTCACCATGAATTTTCAAGGGCATGTAATATTCCAATAAAATATATCAGAATTCACTGGAGTTGAGGAGATGGCTCAGACAGTAAGCTATCTGCTGGAGAGCTGGTTCAGTGGGTCAGAGTGGCCCCTGCTCTTTCAGAGCCCCTAAGTTCAGTTTCTAGCACCCATGTTAGGAGGCTCACAGCTGTCTATAATTCCAGTTCCAAGGGATCTGATGCTTTCTCCTGACCTCCACAGGCACCTGTGTTCACTCGCACATGCCATCTGTCCTGCTGATCAGGGATGTGGCAGATGGCCTCACTGGTATCGCCACATTGGGGAATAGATTTATCTTCCCGGCTCCCTCTTGGCTGGTTTTATGTTGGGGAGGGAAGCAGAGGTCCAGGACTGTGACTTCCATCCCCGGGCTCACACTGTTTGTCCACACTCAAGGACAGCTGCAGCCTTGTGCTCCCCTGTCTTCAGGTAACACGTTCTAAAGATGCTTCCAGAGATCTATTTGGATGAGTTTCAGGCTCCCTTGACCACATCAACAGAACCAACGACCCCTCTAAATCACAAGAACATTTTGGACACAGGCTCCAGGGACTTTGTTCAAATGTGCAGGGCGCCATGTTTTACTTGTTGGCCTCCTTTCAAAACACAGTGAGAAACCTCCGAGCTATACAGAATAGCGCCCTCTGGACAAGGGTCGTTCGCTTTCCCCTCTCCGCCTTGACACTGATGCTTTAGTCTTCATGTCGTTGTGCCTGCGGATGTGTGTGGGTGCACATGCCCAAGGAATCATCCCCCTCTGCCTCCCCAACACTAGGATTACAAGTGTGTGATCACACCAGCTTTCTGAGGTGGGTTCTGGGGCTCAGAGTCAGGACTTCATGCTTGCAGAGTGAGCACTTCATCAATTGAGTCATCCCCCAGCTCTAGACTTTCTAAGGATTTATAAACCCAAACTACTATTACTACGGCCATGCGTCCTACAGATTTCCTGTGTACTTAGAGGCATCTGGGGAGATCGTGGCCCATGTCCACTCATTCTGGAATCTGTCCAGCTCATGTTCCTGCCATCACCATGTCGCTTTGAAGTACTGGTGCTTGGAGATTCTGATCACTCAGGGTGACACCATATTTGCCATTAAAATCTAAGAGTAAGACACAGGAAATTCCAACCAAGTTGTATCTTAAGTGGTTTCTTTTAACACTTCCTTAAAACAGATTAATTGTATCATTTTAGCAATTATGTCTAATGGGGGGGCATGTGCATGAGAGTGCAGGCACATGAGAATACCTGGAGCATCAGCTTCTAGAGCTGCAAGTCACCTGACATGGAGGCTACGAACTGAACTTGGGGCTTTTGCAACATCAGTGCGTTCTCTTAACTGCTGAGCCATCCCTCCTGCCCCCTAGGACAAAGTCTTGATTGTCACTTGTATTACAGGCAAGGTTCACACTAAAATAGTAAGCACCAGTGTATGGTTTAAGGTGCCATTAATACAGAGAGTAGCAAGCCACGGTTGGCAGTCACTACATCAGTCATCACTAGGAAGAACCACAGCAATCGCTTCAATTATCAGCTATTAGCTTTTTGCTCCCAATTTCTCTTTACTTTAAATCTGTCACAGACCTAAATCAAACACACACGGATGTCTTCTGCCTTCAGAGTCTTCAAAGAAAAGTCTCTCTGGCAAAATTTAAAGAAAATAAAGAAATGCTTCCAATGTTTTATATTCTTGTTCTCCATAAATTGTGAACTAATTTTTGTCATCCAGATAATAGAACCTTTCTCATTCTGCACAACAATGCTCTTGGGTGTAGGAGGGGCAGGGACAGCCACAGTGATGCTCTTGGGTGTAGGAGGGGCAGGGGCAGCCACAGTGATGCTCTTGGGATGCGGGGGGGCAGGGGCAGCCACAGTGATGCTCTTGGGATGCAGAAGGGGAAGGGACAGCAGACTACATTCCCTAGGGGTGCATTTTCTTTTGACTCTGCTTTTGTATTCTGTTTCTTTCCCTAGGACTCTGTGTGATGCTGGGGTCTGACCAAGGTGGGCACAAGGAAGCTCCCGATTCACCCATTGATTTCTCCATCAGGGAAAGCAAGACTCCCTGAGGCTGTTAGCCCCATTATTCATTTTCCTTCCTTTCCCTCTGTCCTTCAGGTGGGGAGAGGTAGGTGATGGAGCAGGAATTCAGACCACGACCGTGGCCTGAGCTGACCTAATGCTGCTTTTCCTTTGCAGAGAACCCATAAAACACAAAGGAAAAATATATTCAAAGTAGGGAATTGAATTATGTATCTGTGATTTCCTTGCATAAAAGTTGCTTTGAGAAAACAGGAGTTATTTTTATGAAACTAAGGAAACTATTAATTTTTCCATAAATCAAACTATCGCTAGGTTTTAGGAAACTCTATAATACATAATAGGATGCTTGGACAAAATATTTCTACTTAATAACTCTCTGTATGAGATATGTGAACGATGACTTGTTACTCTGTCTAAAAAGGAAAACTGGGTGTTTTGTGAAAGGCTAAGACCCAACTATAAATATAATTGTATTTTTTCCATTGTAGTTGTGGGGATCGAACCCAGGACTGGGTAAGTATTGTCCTGCTGAGTCACTGCATGTCTGCCTGTTGGGTATGTCCACAGGATGGGCCATGCTGTGTCATGAAGCAGATTTCTTAAGCTTGACCACTGGGCTCTGATACACACTCTTACTAAGACAATCAGTAGCTTATTTCATACCCTTGTGTTTCAATTTTTCTTTCCATGGAGACAGTCGAACAGCTCATCACATGGTTGCTGAGAATTCCATCCGCGAATGCATACAGGTTCTTAGAGCATTGCTCAGTACAGAGCCCCTGCCCCACAACAAGGTTCAGCGAATTGTGCACGTGTATGTTAAGTATACATATATATCTTTGAGCCTAATTAAAAATGTAAGTTTCTCACTGGGAGTGGGGACGCAGCTCAGTGCACACGGCACTTGTGCAGCAAGCACAACACCCCGATGGGATATCAGCACCACTGTCAGGAGCCATTTTCCCAAAGATGATAGCAGGGACCATTGTCCTAAGGATGTTTGCAGAAAGCCCCACTACCTTGAGAGCTGTTTGCTGACAGAATCTGCCTCACATCCCAACTACCTTGATAGTAGGGACCATTGTCCTAAGAATGTTTGCAAAGAGCCCCCACATCCCAACTACCTTGAGAGCTGTTTGTTAACGGAGCCACAAAAAGAATGTTTCCACTTACCAGGTGTGCTGACTAGTGACCTTTGCTACCCCGGCAAAACCCCCCACCCAACCCAGGTTCCTCATCCAGGGGCTATATATATAAGCCGCAACCATTACGCTAATAAACTGAGGCTTTGACAAGTGAATTTTGCTTGGTCTCCTTCCCCTCTCCCACCCATGTTCTTTCAGATAGCGCCCCTTCAGACCCTGGAATAACTGGACCTGCTGGGCAGGTACACAACACAAACTCCAGAAGTGCTGGTGCATGCCTGTCATGTGCTCACACAGCAGGAGGGCCACGAGTTCAAGGTTATCTTCACCTACAAATGAATCTTAAGGCCAGCCTGAGTGATAAGTCCCTGTCTCAGAAGTCAAGCATTTGCTTACCAGTTTAGGGTCAATTTCTTCATTGAGGACGGCTTCATTTTTGATGAGGGCCACTCGCTGAGCGAATCTGCAGGTAGAGATGGACTCCTAAGGAAAATCATGAAATAGCTTCTTAAAACATGATGGCATAGAAAGGCATTTCTCTCCAGATAAAACTTAATTTTCATTAACAGCAAAAGATACCTAAAGGGTACGATGTCTGGAAAAACATAAATGACATGCTTCAAAACGAGGGGGTTTGGCCCTAGGATACTGTTTTCTATTTTTTTTAAATGGGTTTGCTTGGTAAAACTGCTAAATGCAAAAAAATATAGACAATCCTGGGGTCCCAGGAGGCAGCTGGGATGCATTTGACTCTGTGAAGCCAGAATGTCACACAAAGTCATAACTACAGCAGGTACTGTGATCCACAAACACCTAAGACCACAGCATAAATGTCTGTAGTCAACCAAAGGAGCAGTTTCCATAGCGCTTAAAGCGAATGTCTTGGCGTTGCCTGGGGATGCAGGTTTTTTTTTTTTTTTTTTGGTTTTTCGAGACAGGGTTTCTCTGTGGCTTTGGAGCCTGTCCTGGAACTAGCTCTGTAGACCAGGCTGGTCTCGAACTCACAGAGATCCGCCTGCCTCTGCCTCTCGAGTGCTGGGATTAAAGGCATGCGCCACCATCTCCCGGCTTGGGGATGCAGTTTTTGGCCTTGATTTCCTCTTTGGGGGAGTGTCAACATCCAAAATGTTAATCTGACTCTTGCAAGACCCCAGCTGGCTCCATAGTCACCCAGCGAAGCCCTTCTGCACATCCCCTGGCTAGGCATCCTGGTCTAGGACCAGATCTCAGGATGTCTCTAAGATACCCAGATCTCATCAGTCAAAGGCACCGAGCAAGAGCAGGAGAAGATCTCCTTTCCTCATTCCTATCATCGGACCTTCTGAGATCGGCAAGCATGGCTTCTTCAAGCCATTCATCTGAGACTAGTTCTCATGCGGGTTAATTACAACACTGGCAAAGAACCAAAGGCTACAAGTCCCATGTATGCTTACCTCTGAGGATGTCCTCCATCAGCACTACTCAAGAGACGTAGACTCCCCCAAGTCCCTGAACTCCACCTCGCCACCCAGTAACAGAAAGCCAGACTAAGAGTTCCAGGGAGAGGGACCACGTACATCAATGTTCCTCTTCTCTAGTGAGAGAGTGGCGATCATAGTGGTCACGCAGTTCCCTCCCAGGCTGTCTCTGAGAACGCTGGTCATCACGGAGTTCCTGTAAGGGATGTGTGTGCGGCGCTTTTCAGAAAGGGCGATGATGACCTGTGGGAAGGCGGGCATATGGTGGCGTTAGCCAGGCAAGATAGGCTCACCTGGCAATGACTTTCAATAATTGGAACGCAAAGGAGATGATAATTAAACACAAGACTTCGGCACAGAACAGTCATATTAACAAGAGCTTTCAATGTGAAAATGACAAAAATGGGGCTCAGTGGTTAAGAGCACTTGCTGCTCTTCCAGAGAACCTGAGTTAGATTCCTTGAGCCCACACTGAATGGCTCACAGCTGCCCGTGACTCCTGCTCCAGGGACTCCCCCCCTCCCCTGGCACAGGCAGGAAGAGGGAGCAGCATGGCTGCTTTGAATGATCACTTATGCATCTCACTGTCCTCCCCACTTTGAACCTTTTTTCATAAGATACCTTAATATTATTTCTGTTCTAGGGCACATTGATGTATGTGGGTAACACAAAGAATATGCTAATAAACCTTCCTGGTGATATTAATTGAATATTAGTGAACTCACTTTTGGTGGCAAGTTACAGAAAATCTAAGTCACAATGGTCTCAGTCAGGAGGGTTGGAAATAGAAAAACTCTAGGCTACAAATAACCCAAAAGGTTAATGGGTTTAACTTCCTATCTCTACTGTAGCTTCCTTATAGCCACAGGATGGCTGCCAAACACCCTGCTGTCATATACTTCTAGATTCATAAGTTAGATGGGAACAGACTTCCTTTATCCTGAGCTTTCCTAGGGAGCATCTTGGTCCCTAGAAGACCCACAGGTTGACAACTGCATCCACAGGAAGGCTCCAGTTTGCTTTGACCAATAAGGATCTAATCCCTGGAGCTGGGATGGGCTTTAGGTGCTCCACACTGGGATGGATAGTCCTACATCCTCTCCATGAAGGGACCTAAAACTGTTAGAGAAAATATTTAAACATTGAAGTGGGACTGTGGTCTTTAAAATGGAGGAAACAAGGCTATGTGTGATAGAAGAAAACAGTCAGGATTTGGAGGCAGAATCCAGCTTTACCACTTGTATGACTTTGGAAAACCTCAAAAGTGCATTAGCTTCCCTTTCCTGTAAAGAAGGAACTAGAAAGCCTGGCTATCTTGGAGGAATGTTGTAAATGTCCGGAGAGAGGGGCCGAAGAGGTGGCTATGTGTGAAGGAATGCTTGCTGAACAAGCATGAGGACATGAATTCAAATCCCCAGAACATGTGAAAAACTTGTGCATGCCTGTGACCCCACCACTGGTGAACATAGAGACAGGCGGGTCCCAGCTCACATGCCAGCCAGCATAGCTCAACCAAATGGTGAGCTTCTGTTTCAGCGAGACATCCTGTTTCATGGTAACAGTGAGATAGCCCATTTCGTGGCATCAAAGAGATGAAGACACCCATTATCTTTCTCTGGTTCCACATGTGCACAATTCATGCACATACATACATCTCACATATGCATCACACACGAGCACACACACAAAGATCAGGAGTGAACTTCTAGGGTAGTTATTAAACAAGGGGTACTCAGTGCTGTGGGAGAGTCTTCAGGAGAGACTGCTTTTGGTGTAGGTCTGACCCATTTCCTTGAGAGAGGACTCGAGCTGGTCTCTTGGAGCACCACTGTGAGTTCAGACCACATGGAGTGGCTCTGAAGAGGAGCCCAGAGAAGGAATACTGTGGGCAAGCAGAGGGGAGTTGTTCCTTGTGGGGTTACAATGGGCTCTACAATGAAAGGCACAGGAGTGTGGAGGGTCATAGGGCTTGTGTGCGTGTTTGTGTCTGTGTTGTGTGTGTGTGTCTGTGTGTTGTGTGTGTGTGTGTCTGTGCACACACACGCCACAGGATAACCTCTAGGATGTCATTTCTTAAGGTGTCTGTTCACCTCCTTTAATATTTTTATTTTTTTGAGACAGGGTCTGTCATTGTCCTGGAACTCACCAAGTAGGCTACCCTCGCTAGCTGGTGAGCCACAGGGATTCACCTGTTTCCACCTTCCAATCACAGCGACTGCAATTTTCTCACCACATTCTCCCCGCCCTCTTTTACACAGATTATGGGATTAAATCCAGGTTTTTCAGCGGCATTTATGGACTGACCTCTTGCCTCAGTTCAGAATGATTTATTTAAGCTTTTAATTCTATGTGTGTGTGTGGGTTCTGTGTGTATGGCTCATGTGTGTGTGTGTGTGTGTGTGTGTGTGTTGTGGGGTTGTTTATAAGTATGGGAATGCAGGTGCCCATGGTGGCCAGAGGTATTGGACCTGCACACAGAGCTAGAGAGGCTGTGACCTCCCTGACATGTGTGCTGGGAATGGAACTCAGGCCCTCAGAAGAGCAGGTGTGTCCCTGATTACTGAGCAACCTTTCAGTCACCTTGGGTTTGTTGTTGTTGTGTGCTTATTTGGTAATGTTTGGTCCTATTCTGATCTTCGCATATAAATACAATGGCAAAATATTTCTTACAGCATTGTGTTAGGAACAAAGAACGGAACATCACCTAGAAATTCCTAAACGACCTAGAAACTGTGCTGCTACCAATAATTCAGATACCCGAGTAGCTCCACAGTGAGCTCCACAGAAGGTCTTGAGTAGAGCAGGTCCAAGCCAGCGACCTCTGCAGGAGCAGGCCCAAGCCCAAGTCACAAATAACATAAAATATCTTGGAGTAACTCTAACAAAATAAGTAGAAGACTTGTATGACAAGTACTTTAAATCTTTGAAGAAAGAAATTGAAGAAGACACCAGAAAATGGAAAGATCTCCCATACTCTTAGGAAGGTAGAATTAACATAGTAAAAATGGCAATCTTACCAAAAGCAAACTACAGATTCAATGCAATGCCCATCAAAATCCAATCAAAATTCTCCACAGACCTCAAAAGAACAATACTCAACTTCATATGGAAACACAAAAAACTAAGAATAGCCAAAATAACGGAACAGAAAGTCAGGGAGGCATCAAAATCCCTGACTTCAAACTCTGCTACAGAGCTACAGTACTGAAAACAGCCTGGTATTGGCATAAGAACAGACAGGAGAACCAGTGGAACAGAATGAAAGACCCAGATATTAATCCACACACCTACAAACACCCAATTTTTAACAAAGAAGCAAAAACTATAAAATGGGAAGAAAAAGCAAATTCAACAAATGGTGTTGGCATAACTGGTTATCAACACACAGATGAATGAAAATAGATTCATATCTATCACCATGCACAAAACTCAAGTTCACATGGATCAAAGATTTCAACATAAAACCAACACAGAAGCTCATAGAAGAGAAAGTGGAAAGTACCCTTGAATGCATTGGCACAGGGAACCACTTCTCAGTTTAACCCCACTATCACAGACACTGAGAGAAACAATTAATAAATGGGACCTCCTGAAACTGAGAAGCTCCTGTAAAGCAAAGAACATGGTCAACAAGACAAAGCGGCAGCCTACAAAGGTAAAAGATCTTCACCAACCCTACATCAGACAGAGGGCTGATCTCCAAAATATTCAAAGAGCTAAGAAACTGGTCATCAAAAGGACAAACAATCCAATTTTAAAAATGGGGTACAGACCTAAACAGAGAACTCTCAACAGAGGAATCTAAAATGGCTGAAAGACATTTAAGGAAATGCTAAACATCCTTAGTCATCAGAGAATTGCAAATCAAAACAACTCTGAGATTCCATCTTACAACCTATAAGAATGGCCAAGTTCAAAAACACTGATGACAACTTATGCTGGAGAGGATGTGGGATAAACAGTACAATCCTGCATTGCTGGTGGGAGTGCAAGCTGGTATAGCCGCTTTGGATATTAATATGATGATTTCTCAGAAAATTAGGAAACAACCTACCTCAGGACCCAGCAATACCACTTTTGGGTATATACCCAAAGGATGCTCCATCATGCCACAAGGACATGTGCTCAACTGTGTTCATAGCAGCATTGTTTGTCATAGTCAGAACCTGGAAACAACCTAAATGCCCCTCGACCAAAGAATGGATAAGGAAAATGTGGTACATTTACACAATGAAGTACTACACAGCAGAAGAAAATAATGACACCTTGAAATTTGCGGGCAAATGGATAGATCTAGAAAACATCATACTGAGTGAGATAACCCAGACTCAGAAAGACAAATAACATATGTACTCACTCGTAAGTGGCTTTTAGACACAAAGCAAAACAAAAAAAACAAAAACAACAAAAAAAACCAAAAAATAAAAACAGCCTACAATTCACAATCCCAGAGAACTTAGACAGCAAAGAGGACCCTAAGAGAGACATACATGAATCTAATCTACATGGGAAGTAGAAAAAGACAAGATCTCCTGAGTAAATTGGGAGCATGGGGACCAAGGGAAGGGGAGAGGAAGGGAAGGGAGTGGAGAAAAATATATAGCTCAATAAAAATGATAAAAAAGAAAAATCTAAAACAGTAATTCAGCTACTCGATGGATCAAGAGTTTTCTTATTTTAAAAGATTTTATTTTACTTATTTATGTGTATTTGTGTGAATGTGTGTGTGTGTTTGTGTGTGTGTGCGCGCGCGCATGTGAGAGTGCATGTAGGTGCCCATGGCAGCCAGAAGCAGGCACCAGACACCCGGGAGCTGTATTTACAGGCTCTTGTCAGCTACCTGAGGTGGGAGCTGGAAACTGAACTCTGTCCTGTAAGAAGAGCACGCACTCTAAACCACTGAGCTGTCTGTACAGTCTCTAAGGGGATTTTCTTTTAAACGGCTCAGAAGAGCACAGAAAAGTATCTTCTGAAAACCAACCAAGATTGGGAGCAGTTATGACTGGCACTGGCCCAGCACCTTCACTCCTGAGCACAGTGTGATCTAAACTCACTTGGCAGGAGCCATGTGTGCTGTGGGATTGGCTGATGGTTGACAGAAACCCCATTTGATTTCTGATGAGGTGGGGAGTAAACACTGGTTCCCAGCAGTTTCTCACTTGCTGTTTGGGCTGATGGGGACCTCAGGTCACCCCCAGGGCACTTGGTGAGGTTTACAGCTTGCTCAAGTACATAAGCCCTCTTTCCTTCTCCTCATGTGAACTCGGGCTTTGGGGCTGAGAGGTACCCTGTTATTGTGGCTTAAAGTGTTTTTGAGGAAACTCTTTGGAAAAAGTGTTGCATACATAAAGAGAACTCCAAAACCAACAATATTCTGGCAGACTGAATATTAATCACTTAAAAATGTAGAGTCAGTAAACTCTGGCTGGCCGAGTTCTAGCAGGTGTGAGGTCTCTCAGCTGTGACCAGCAGGACCAGAATCCTGAGAGAAACTTCTAAACCAGTGTAAGTTCATTAAAGCAAAGCAACTGAGCACACTAGCCCCTCTTTCACCCGTTTTTTTGTATTTAAATAATATTTTTTTCATTTATTTTACATACCAACCAGTTTCCCCTCCCTCCTCTCCTGCCACCCTCTCCCCTTTCCCACCTGCCCCCTCCCCACCCACTCCTCCTCCATCTCCATTCAGAAAGAGGCAGGCCTCCCATGGGCTCCCACAAAGCAGGGCACATCTAGCTGAGGCAGGGCCGAGCTCCTCCCTTTACATCAAGGTAATCTAGCATCCACCCATTTTTTACAGTGAAAGTGACAGAGAAAGGCTGTGATTAACCCTCTCCACTAATGGAGTCGCTCATGGCATTTATCTGACTACAGGTAGGCATTAGCTCTGTTCTAGTCAGTTTTAGCTGTCGACCTCACACAGCCGGAGTCAGCTGAGGAGCGAGGCTCCATTCAGTGTATGCCCAGGTCAGAATGGGGAGCGGGAACTGTCTTGACTGCTAATTGACTGACATAGGAGGGCCCCATCCACTGTGGGCAGCACCACTGGCCAGGTGTTCCTGGGCTGTGTCTGAAAGCCAGCTCAGTCTGAGTCTGTGAGTGAGCCAGCAAGCAGAGTTCCTTTGGGATTTCTGCTTCAAGTTCCTGCTTGAGTTCCCTCCTCAATGATGAGCTGTAACCTGGAAGCTGAAACAAACCCTTCCTTCCCCTGAGTTGCTTTTGATCATGGTGCATGCCACAGAAACAGAAAGCAACAGGGCAGGTTCCTAAGCTTTGCTGCTTGGTTTGACTCCATGATGTACAGTTTGTTCTCTTCTACTCCCTGCCCAACATAACCCACGGCTTCCAGTGGAGACCCGGCCGCTGTCTGCTGAGTGGATAGATGAGCTAGTTACACGAAGTTGTTTTACACTCCCAGTCTCTTTAGCCACATAATAAAATATGTTTAGAGATAAATTGGCCATAAATGCCCATGAGTTATGCAATTTCATTAAGTATCCGATCTCTCTTTTCATTGTTGGGAGTGTTCTAGCTCTCTCTTTCTTTCTGAATATAATTCTCTTCTGCCCTCCCACCCACTCACCGGCAGCCCCTCCCAGCCTTACTAAACCCTAAGATCCACGGCCATGGCTGCAGCCTCCCATAGCCTGTTTTCATTCCCTCTCCTGCCAGCGACCTTATGCCAAGCCTCCTCCTTGCCTGCGAAGGCACTTGGGTCTAAGAGAAAATAGCTAACAGCTGTCCTCATGTGGTGGGTGGAAAGGAAACAGAACTGCTGAGGGCCAATGACACATGAATGACATTTAGCCTGGAGTGAACAGAGGAGGGTCCTCTGGGCTGGGGCAGTTGCTGATGTGCTCATGGCTCCAAGGACCTGACCTGCTCTACTCCACCCTTGCCTTCTCCCGCCCACTCATTTTCCATTTCAGAGGCCTCATTAACTCCTGCTTCCTCAGTCCTTCCTCACCCTTTCCTTGCTTATCAGAGCTCCCGCCTGAGATGCAGCTATGTTCTTCTGAGGACCCCTGCTTCAGAGCGGTAGCCCTGTGGGGTAGGGCTGTCTCTAGGACCCTCAGCACACTATAGATCTGTCCTACTGTCATTTCAGATGCTGTGACAAAATATCCAGAACCAAAGAAACCTGGAGGATAGAAAGGCTTACTTTAGTTTGTAATTCCAGATTTCAGTCTGTCATTGGGGAAGTCAAGGAAGAAAAGTCAACTTAACATCCACGGTCAAGAGCAGGGAGAAATGCATGAACACATGCTCGCTGGCTTAACATCCATAGACAAGAGCAGAGAGAAATGGATGCGTGCATGCTCACTTCCTTAACATTCAAAGTCAAGAGCAGAGACAAATGGATAATCGCATGTTCACTTGCTTAACATCCATAGTCAAGAGCAGAGAGAAATGGACGCATGCTCACTTGCTTAACATCCATAGTCAGGAGCAGAGAGAAATGGACGCATGCTCGCTTGCTTAACATCCAAAGTCAAGAGCAGGGAGAAATGCATGAGTGCATGTTTGCTTGCATGTGCTCAACTTGATTTCTCCACTCTCATACAGTCCACGACCGTCCAAGACGCCTTGCCTAGGGAATGGTGCCATTCACAATGGGCTAGGTCATCCCTTATCAATGAACATAACTAAGACAATCCCCAACAGACATGTTCATGGGACAACCCAATACAAACAATCCTTCATTGAGCATTTCTTCCCAGGCGATTCCCGCTGTGTTAAGCTGACAAGGCTGACCCTCATAAGAGCATCATCAATATTTACTAGATAAGTAATTAATTAAAAACAAGGGCAATATAGGCATTATGAAGTTCACAAGGATTGTAAGCAAAGAGGTGTGAGGAGTAGAATAATTCTAGTAACAGTCAGGAATTGGAGGAGATTGGGTGGGAAGAAGGGAGGAAGTGTATGTGGGGCAGAATGTTTCTCCTGAGTGATTACAATTGGTAGAAAGTTTGATTCAGCTGAAGAATGTAATTTTGTATGAACAGATGGACACAATGGGAATTAAAACCATGCCACCATCTGAACACAGACACATTTCTTCGAAATAAGGCAATTTGAATACAGCCCATTATGGGCATATATCATTGTTCCAGTAAATGTCCTATTAAGCGAGAAGCTCCATCAGTATAAGTGGTACGGAATATTTGAGCAAGAAAAAGCTTAGAACTGATGATTCTTGTCAGAAGCACTGAAATGGCCAATGCCTGCAGGCCCTCAGCTAAGGTGCTGCACTCCTGTGGTTCTGGGGGTAAAGCTAACTTATCATCTCATTCAGGTGGGCTCCTCTGGCTTGGCCTCCAGCCATGTGACTATTCAGAAGCAGCATGACATTCCTCTCAAAAGGTTTCCTTAGGCATTAAAGAAAAGAGACATCTTATTGTTGTTGCCCTCAAATCTTTTAGGCTAAACATTCAAGAATAAGAAGAAAACACAGGAAATCCTCCATCCAATCCATTAATTTTACAGATGGGGTCAAAGATTTATCTAGCTAAATCTGGGTGAGTTTTCTTTGCTCTTGGAGTCAGATTCAAAGTTACAAAGTAGAGCAGTTAGCGGGTTGGATGGTAGTCAGGAGGGAGTGTCGGTGACTCAAGACAAGCCAGGGCTAAGAGATTCACCACAGCAGAAAAAGTACTGACCAGAATGTGGCAGCATACTGTTCATCTCTGAGTTACATTCTCAGGGGTAACCTCTGAGCTGCGAAAACAAACAAAACAGGCAGCAGGAGACCACTTGTCGTCTGGATTCATGTCCATGTAAAATCACTGGATTCAGTGATTTTACAATATAGATAATAAGGCAGCAGTACCTCCTCCCCAACTTCATCCTTTTTGAAAGTAACAAAAACAATTGTGTGCTGGGCCCAGTGAAAACTGAGATCAGTCTTTACCCTGTTTCTAGGTGGGTGACCTTGGGATGATAAGTGTTTGCAGTCAGTAAAATGGAGAAGTTACCACTTCCAGCAGGAGGCTGTTGTAGGGTTTAAATGAAATGGTGTCTAGAAAGCACTACTAGATACACGGATGTTCACAGGAACGCTGCCCGCAATGCTGAGGGGCAGATGCGGCCTGTTGCCTTTGAATGGAAGATTGAATAAACAAATTAAGGGGTATGCATGCATGTGCTCAAGCCCCAGGAGGGAATGGAATTGTGTTATATGCCACCATGTGCAGGGACCATGGAATCATGACACATCTATACAAGACAGCTACCAAGGACACACATAGTGATTCCACCCACGGGATCTGGAGTAGGCAAAGTCCGAGAGACAGAGAGGACAAGCCACCAGAGGCCAAAGATAAAATGCAAGGGATGTTCATATTCCAAAGGTCCAGAGATTCCAGTGGGAATTATGAAAAACATAGGAATGGATAATGACTTATTGCCCATTATTTTGGAATGTACTTCATGTCATTGAACTCTTCACTTAAAAAAAAATATTGGGACTGGAGAGATGGCTCAGCTGTTCAGAATATGTACTGCTCCTGCAGAGGACCAGAGTTCCGCTCCAAACACCCAAACTGGGCAGTTCACAACCACCATTAACTCCGGCTTCAGTGGACCCAACCAATGCCCTTTCTGACTCCACACACACACACACACACACACACACACACACACACACACACACAATCTTTTTAAGATTATTTATTATGCATATACTGTTTGTCTGCATGTGTGCCTGCAGGCCAGAAGAGGGCACCAGGTCTCATTACTGATGGTTGTGAGTCACCATGTGGGTGCTGGGAATTGAACTCAGGACCTCTGGAAGAGGAGCCAGTGCTCTTAATCATTGAGCCAACTCTCCAGCTCCACAATCTTTTTAAAACCATGAGACAAACAAATGCTGCTGTGCACATTTCACCGTAATTACAAGTCAGAGACTAGAGTGTCTGCCACGAGCACATGCAGCACGTGCCGTCGCCACCACTGACCTTATTCCACCCACTTTACCTGCTCCAGGTAGTGCAGCGACAGGTTAATGTACTTGGCCTCTGTCAGGAGCAGGCCCCCCACTCCAGTCTTCGCAACACGCTCTGACCCTGCCAGGTCAACCAAATGGAGTTTTGCACGTCGGAGAGTGGCAGATCCCGGCTCCTTGCTGGTCAAGTGGACAGTGAAAATACAGTGTGATCGGGTTGAAGCTTGGTTCATAGGGGTCTAAAAAAAAAAAAAAGAAAGAAAAGAAAAGATAAAAGAAATTGCAAAATGTACAATAATTTGACATAAGAAATTCAAAATTCAGAGAATATCAAAAGATTTTTAGATTATAATTCTAGTAGCATGGCATTGCCCATGAAGCCAACACTCATGAATGAACTCTTCAGCATCTGTTCTCTTCAGCATGGTGTCACCTGCAGGATGACTGGGTGAGCCCCTCAATGTCTGTGCTCTTCAGTGTGGTGTTTTTTCTAGGTGACTGGTAACAAAGGTGGATGGGTTATTCAGAAGGTGACAAAAGCATCCTACTGGGATAAATATGGAGTCTTTGGGGGATAGGAAGGTGGCTCAGTTGGTAAAGACCTACAGTGTGAACATAAGACCTGAGCTTGAATTCTCAGAACCCTTGTGTGTGTTGATACACCTAGCACAGGGTGGGGTGGAGCAGAGATGGGTCGATTTCCAGGAGTTCACTGGTCAAAGAGTCTATCTAACCCACTAGTGAGAGACCTTGTCTCAAAAGATAGAGGAGAGGATTGAGCAAGATGCCCAGTTCACCAAATGCACATGCACAGGACAACACCCACCCACAGCCATGCCCCCCACTGAGAGACAGACAGACATGAAAAAAAGACACACGTAGAGAGAAAGAGAGAGAGGCTAAGTCTTCTGATCCAGATGAGAACATCACCGCTTTATCCGGCTGCAATCCATACTTTAACCCAACCACAGTGAAATGCTTAATGATAACATCATGGAAAACGGGGTAGGAATGTGTGTTCTGGGACACTTCGCTACCTCAGCTGCAAACCCAGTCCACAGCAGAAAGGCTCACTATCGCTGCTACATTCATCACAGCTAGAAACTCAACCAATGTAATAATCCAGAAATAAACAGAAGGCACAAGCATAGGAAAAGAGGGACCAAGAATTTCATTACACATGGAAATGAGGGAGATTTATCTAGAAAATTCAAGAGCATCTACAACCAAATTGATAAGAACCAGGAAACTGTGTGGAAGAACTAGCTCAGTAAGGGCACAGCATGAGGACCTGGGTCAGAATCCCCAGAACCCACAGAAATCCAGGTGTGGTAGAGCACATCTGTCATCCCATTGCTCCTAAGGTTGGATGGGAGGTGGAGAGAAGAGGGTAGTAGAAGATCCTGAGCCAGATGTGGTGAGCAGTGGGAGGAGTGAGCCAGCTGTCCTGGGGTGAGCAGTGGGGGGAGTGAGCCAGCTGGCCTGGGTGAGCAGTGGGGAGAAATGAGCCAGCTGTCCCTGAGTGACCAGCGGGGGGAGTGAGCCAGCTGTCCTGGGGTGAGCAGTGGGGGGAGTGAGCCAACTGGCCTGGGGTGAGCAGTGTGGAGGTGAGGAGGGAGTGAGCCAGCTGGCCTGGGGTGTGCAGTGGGGGGAGTGAGCCAGCTGGCCTGGGGTGAGCAGTGGGGGGAGTGAGCCAGTTGGCCTGGGGTGTGCAGTGGGGGGAAAGAGAGCCAGCTGGGCTTGGGTGAGCAGTGGGGGTAGTGAGCCAGCTGGCCTGAGGTGAGCAGTGTGGAGGTGGAGGGGGAGTGAGCCAGCTGGCCTGGGGTGAGCAGTATGGAGGTGGGGAGGGGGAGTGAGCCAGCTGTCCTGGGGTGAGCAGTGTGGAGGTTGGGGGGAGAGTGAGCCAGCTGTCCTGGGGTGAGCAGTGTGGCTGGCAGTGGGGGGCGGGGGGGGGGTGGAGTGAGCCAGCTGGCCTGGGGTGAGCAGCGGGGTTAAAGAACAGATCCTGTCTAAGACAAAATAGAAAATAAGTGCCAAAGCCTGTGGCGGTGCCCTGATCCTTTGTTCCCACTCACAGATCAGTGTGCATTCACACATATACACACATGTGCCACACACACACACATACACACAAAGAGGAAAGAATAAAAGTATTTACTGGGTTTGCAAAATCAAATTGTGAAATCAATTAAGTTCAATAGCCTAACAAGAATTTATCAGGAAACATAAATATTCAGAAGGGCAACAAAGACAATATAAGATATTATTATATAAGAATAATGATAGAGGAAGGCACCTGATGGTGATCTCTGGTTCCCACACATGCACACACAGGTAAGCACACCTGCATATGAATGCACGTATACATCCATACATGCACACACAGGTGGGCACACTGGCACATATACATACATACATACATACATACATACACCGGCACATATACATACATACATACATACATGCACCGGCACATATACACACATACATACACACACTGGCACATATACATACATACATACACACATGTATTCACCACATACACACTCACGTCCTTATGCATACACATTCAAACACATACCAAAATAAACTGAAGATAACTTTTCACACTGTGCAAACAAATAAATACCAGAATGGACTAAATGCTTATATGTAACAAACAACACAACTTTGACACCAAGACAAGAAATATACATGAGCATATTATAATCCTTCCAAAGTGGTCCTTGTTACTGTAAAATATCAACGAGTAAAAACACTTGGAAGAATGACAAAGCGGGATGACTAGACAACTCAGAGAAATCAGAAAAATACTTGACAGGCATTAGAAAACCTGCTGGAAGTTATGAAAAATGACTGGAGGCCTTAGAACTATAAAGAAAAATGATTCCGTGCCCATCAGGCTGCAGCAATACAAAAATGAAGGTTAAGGAAATAAGTGCTGGTAGAGACATAAGGATATGGAAATTTTCACAAACCGCTGATGGGAATTTAAGTTAAGAGAATTTTAAAAAGAAATTTAGCAATGTGTTGTAGTACTGCAAATGCAAAATCCCCATGACGCTGTGACAAAACACGATTTCCTAGAGAGAGGTCATGAGAAGGTTACAGGAGCCACATAACGAGAACAGCAGCCGCAGTGTCTTGAGATAACAAGAAATAGGTGCCGACGTATAGCCTAAATGGGCATCTGGGACAGAGGAGACAACAGACCAGGACAAGCCTTCAGAAAATGTGATCATAAATAGTGATATGTTGATAAAATAGAAGGTGGAAGAAAATAAAAAGTCAAGAATGGCGTGAATGCTGGGATGGAGTTTAGCTCACCATGCTACTGGCATTCCTAACTACTTCTGCACCTCTAACCTACACCATTAAAGCAGGAAATCACGAGTCAGGATGCTACAGAGAAGTGATGACGGTGGTGGCCTTCTACAAGGGTGGACGCAAGCTTTACCTGCAGTACACTTGTGCTAGTATCTAGTGTCAACTTGAGTGAACAGAACCACCTGGACACGGCTGTGAGGAAGCATTGTGATGCCGTTAATACATGTGGAAAGCCAAGTCAGCTGTGGGCAGGATCATTTCCTGGGCAGGGGATCCTGCGCCTTATTGGATAGTCAGGCATTGACAAGCATGCATTCACCCCCACTCCTGTATGGAGCTGCCTCGAGCTCCCACTCCCATGATTCCTCTGCCTAGAACTGTGAGCTACAGTAACCTCTTTCTCCCCTGAGGTGCTTTCATGGAGTATTTTATCACAGGAATGGGAGAAGAAACCAAGAAGACTGGTCCTGAGAGTGGGGGCTGCCGGTACGCAAACCTGACTGTGGTCCTGGGGCCTTGCAGTGTCTGTGGCAGGAAAGGGGCAGAGTTGTAAACTCTGGCTAGAAACGCCCTTGAATGCTGTAAGAGCTTAAAGGGTCACAACCAGGGAGCTCAGAAGTCAAGCAGGGGGAGAGAGATGCAGCGAGTGGAGCCCTGGTGGGAGGTTTCAGAGGACACAGGGGCTCTCTCAGGGGCGGGATTATCACTTCCGAACAGTGCAAACATCAGGAACTGGCCCTGCCATGCTCCCTACTCATGTTTTCCCTAAGAAAGGAAGTAATATGATGTAGAAAGCAAGCACGAGTCAGCAGAACATTCCAGACAAATATTCATGAGAATGAACGCAGAGCCACTCATATTGTAACAAAAAGTCTCAGTGCAGATACATGCGCGCACAGACGGAGGAACATGCGTTGATGTGTTTTAAATCAGAAATTCTTTCTGTCAATATAAATTCTTGATACACACCATGGTTGATTTACACGGACTAGCAAAGTACACAGATGACAACATGCTGGCAGCAGTTTGGAGCTTACAATGTAGTGAGCCAGTTAAATAGGCTGGAAATCTGGCCCATCACTTGTTTCCACAATAGCTAGACCCAAACTTCGCCAGCTTGTGATCTCTCTCTCTCTTTCCCTCTCTCTTTCCTGCTGAAGTGGGTCAGAAAATAGCTGTGCATGTAAAACCACAAACTCAAATATAGAGCCTGCCTTGAGGTGATCTGAAAGTGGCTGGAAGTTATTTGCAGAACTTAAACACAGGTTTCACTTCATTGTTTTGTTCATGTGACAGTGAGTTCTATGGACTGAAGCAGAAGTCAGTTAACAGGTGATGTGACAGAAATCACACGGGGATCTCAGCAGCTGCTCCCGCCTTCCAAGCTGAGGCTGTTGTGAGCACTGGAAGCATGTGCCCATTTCAAAGGAACAAGAGACTCTCACACAAGTGCATTTCTGGAGCCTGCAATTAAGCACAGAAATATGTTGCAGGAACCCATGCCTTGAGTTCTGTAATGTCTCATAAATATTTTCTACATGACGTAGCTGTTGGGGTCCCCTTAGATAAAACATCCTCAGACCTCAGACAATGTTCTTTCTGTGAGACTGTGTCATCGTATGTGACCATGTCTGCTCCATCTCTGTGCCTCGTGGGCATGCCCATTCCCTGTCCTTTTAAAGGTAAAAAACTGTTTGAATGTTTCTGAAATTGCCTGAGAACAGATGGCACTATTTAGGTGGATTCAATTCAGAACTGAGCACATGTTTTCAGCAAATGTGTTCTTGGCACTCGCCTGTGCCTTTGGAAAAATTCTCAGGATGATTAATCATCTGCAATGAAGAGAGCTTTTACATTTTGTGTCAGTCTTTGTAGATAGCTGTGCGAGGTGGTGCAAAGAATAAAGGAAAATAAGACTTGGCCAGAGACCTCAAGGAACTTGTAATCTAGTCAGAAATGAGAATTCCGGGGTGTGAAAAGGGAGCAAATGAGAGGCGAGGAAGAGGCAGGGTGTCTAGTACAAAAGTGGTCTGGGCATGGGGAGAGCACAGGTCAGTGGGGAAAGCACAGGTCATGTGTTCTGGTTTCATTTCTATTCTTGTGACAAACACCCTTGACAAAAGCAACAGAGGAAGGAAAAGGTTTCTTCAGCCCCATTTTCTAGAAATCACAGCATTAGGAACCTGCTGCAGCTAGTTATATCTGGCCAAGAACAATCTCTCTTAATCTCAAGAGAGATTAAGACATGCACAGTCAGCTAGCTTTCTCCTTTCCTATGCCGTTCAGGACCCTGAGAATGGTGTCACCTACAAAGAGCTTGGTCTTCCTATATCAGTTAATGATTATGACAACACACACACACACACACACACACGTACTCATGATATGCCCACAAGCTATTCTGATTTAGATAATTCCTCAGTAAGACTCTCTTCCCTGGTAATTCTAGGTTGTGTCCAGTTGGCAATTAAAATGAACTAGTTCACCATGTAAGGAAGAAGATTCAAGTTCTATCCCCATCACCCTCATAAAAAGCAAGACATGGTAGTGCACACTCAGAATTCCAGCACTCAGGAGGTAAAGACAGGGAAATCCGGGGCCTTACTGGCCAGACAGCCAAAGCTACCCAGCAAGCTCTAGCTCAATGGCAGACTGTCTCGGATAAAACAGAACAAGAAAGGTGGCTTCCAAGAAGTGATGCTAAGGCTGATCTCTGTGTTTCTCCTTAATTGCTTTCTATGGCAGTTTTGCTGAGAACAGTACCCATAAGTTCATCTGTGTGAATACTTGGTGCTCAGCTGGTGAAGGAGGCATGGGCTTGCTCAAGAAGGCGCACCACTAGATGAAGACAGACGTTATAAAGTAATCCCACACAGAATTGAGTATAATAAAGGGTTCTTTATTCAGAAATAGACTCACAGATCACAGTCCTCTGCACAAATCCAGCACTGGAGAGAGAGAACATGCACACAAGCTTTACAACTGCATTTATAGTATAAGAGATCATGCTCAAGTGGGCTGGTATCGTAAAGGTTATTGGCTGAAGGAGTTTCCACAGTACCTTCCCCTTTTGTCTAAATAAGAAAGTTCTAAGCCTAATACAAAACTATATACAATAAAAACAAATATCAAGTATAAAAATTAGAATTATAGCCAGCATAAATTAGATCAAGCAAGAAACATATGTTAAATATTTCAATAATTATCCTAAGTAGTTTAAGTCTTATATTAGAAATAGTTTGGCCAAGTCATGAAAGGAAAGTAATTATGACTCTCTAGTCTTCAACTCCATCGAAGACCTGAGACGGGAAATAATATTACTTGAATAAACAGGAAGTGCAATCAAGCAACTACCAAAATGTGCAATAAATGACAGAGACAACTAGCTAACTGAGAAATCACCCAAAGTCTCATTTGCAAGGCCTCTGTAAACCCCCCCCAAAAGAAAATTCTTCTTCCAAAAAAAAAAGCAGGAAGAAGTTTGAAGAGAACTATGCCCAAATTCCCAATTTATATTGTTTATAAATGTTTGTTTACATTTAAAGGAGAATAAGCTATAGAGGTTTGCATTGGTATGGATCTTGATCTATTGCTACAAATTTAAGATCAGTTTTGTTATATGTATATTTCTGCTCTTGATGAAGGTATTGTGTTTATGTAGCTCATTTAAAAATGTAATGTATACTTTAAAATACAGCTAATATAAGTCATATATAACAGTCAAACTTGTAGTCATCTTAGATGTATAGAGATATTTCAGATGGATAATTATTCTTCAAACCTTTCAAAGACTAACAGAAAATGGCATTTAAAATGTTTAAGAACTTAGGACTTGTCATGACAATGAGACACATCTGCTCCTGGCAACACCAATTACTTCAAGAGCAAGATGGGTATAGAAGAGGCTCCTTATGGAGTTTGTTAGCCATTTAGGCAAGAAACTTCTCTTTCCTGGACTGCTTGATGGTATGTTGTATGAACTGGACATGACTGCTGAACTTGCCTGAAGGTAAGAGAGTCCTTCAGGGTTCCTGCTTCATGAAAGAGTGTGCCAGATATTCTCCCGGACACAGAAGAAAGTGACTGACAAACTGCCAATATAGGTGGAACTGTCTTTGAAACGACCTGCCTTGTGGAAAAGTCTGCCGGATACTATGAGCCACTAGGCTGAAGATGGGTGCCCACAACATTACAGAAGGACTTTGGGTGACTGTTCAGGCTGAATGATGCCTCTGTCAATTGTAGAGTTTTGAAAGTTGCTTACAATGCACTTCCTGTTTACTTAGGTAATATTATATCCTTCTGGGGTCTTTGATGGAGTTGAAAAATAGTTATAATTATAGTTTTCCTTAGTTATGATAAAAGATAAAATAGATACAAATATTGTAACTATAATTCTTTCTTGATATCTGTTTTGTTATATGTAATTTTACTATGTTAAAGTTAAAATCTTCCTGTTATTTAGACAGAAAAGGGAGGTAATGTGGGATTCCCCTCTGTATGCTATGATATGTTTAATTGCCATTGGTTAATAAAGCTGCTTTGACCTGGGATAGGGCAGAACAGAGCCAGGTGGGAAAACTAAACTGAATGCTGGGAGAAAGTAGGTGGAGTCAGTGAAATGTCATACAGCCTCTGCAGGAGACAGACACACTGGAACCTTAGCAGTAAACCATGAACCTTGTCATAAACATAAAATAATAGAAATGGGTTAATTTAAGATGTAAAATCTAGCTAGGAATGTGCTAAAATCATTGGCCAAGCAGTGTTGCAATTAATATAATTTCAGTGTGATTATTTTGGGTCTGGGCAACCAGGAATGAACAAGCAGCCTCAGACTACAACTGGAGGCAGATGTCAGGGTTTCAAAAGACTCAAGCAATCTTCTCTCTCTCTCTCTCTCTCTCTCTCTCTCTCTCTCTCTCTCTCTCTCTCTCTCTGTCTCCTTCTTACAGATCACAATGTGAACCCTCAGCTATTCCTGCCTCCATGACTGTGCTCTGCCATCACGGACTCTACTCTGGAACTAAAAGCCCTAAATGCTTTCTTTCCTAAGTTTTCTTGGCCGAGGTGCTTCATCACAGCAAGAAACAAGTAACTAACACATATTCTGTAAACTGTTTTGAGACAGGGTCTCTCAATGAACCTGGAGTTTACTGATTAGGGAAGATTTGCTCACCTGTGCATCCCAGGGATACCCCTGTCTCTGCTTCCCCAGTGCTGGAATCTCCATCACATTACAACTTTCATAATACTGATCTATTTTAGTCATTTCAAAAATAATTGCAGATAGTTAACCCAGCCATCAATGACTCTACATCTTTGCATCACATTTTAAAACTTCTAGACCTTTGTGAATGTTGCCTTGTAACAACACATCCTTTATGCCATTTCTGTGCACCTAAGTCTTTTACTGTTTTAAACTACTCTGCTACTAGGCAGTGGAATGTCTCAGCAGGACTTTGCACTAACCTAATATTGGAAGCCTCCTTCAGACCGAAAGTTGTGAGAGTGTTTGTCTACGACTTACCGGGATGTTACAGTGCTTGCCCATGAACTCCCCATGTTGTTATAATGCTTTCCCATGACTCCCCAAAGCAAGCAACCAGGAACATCCACACAAGACAGAATCCAGCATCTCACTCCAATCTTTGTTTGCCAGTGCCTTCTAGATTGGGATCCTCATCTATTCATTCCTCTGTTCATTTGCTCTCACATGAATTCTGAAAACACGATAACCCCCATGGAGGCTTTCTACTTGTTTGCTATCCAGGCTCTATATTTTAAACCCCACCATTAACTATGTATTACCAATCTTGTCCCCCACTGGTTAAACAATGTCTTAACCAGCTCTTCCCATATAAAGAGGATTGGGTTAAGAGGGTCCCGATGCTCTTGATATACAGAAGTGCCTGAGATACCAGTTCAAGTGACTTAGCCCAACTCTATAAACATTTGTCATGCTATTTGGTGGGATTGTTTCAGAACACATCTGTATCAGTTACTGCCTGTAGCTATGGTAACACGCCATGACCAACATCATCAGCAGCAGGCATAATAAAGGAATAGGAACCTGAGAGCTCATATGCTGACCCACAAGCACAAAACACACACATACACACACACACACACACACACACACACACACACACACACAGAGAGACAGAGAGAGAGACAGAGAGACAGAGACAGAGAGACAGAGACAGAGAGACAGAGACAGAGAGAAAGACAGAGAGAGAGAGAGACAGAAAGAGAACAAACTGGAAGTGGGTCAGATCTATATATACTCTCAAACCTTGCCCCTAATGACTTAATTCCTCCAGTAAGGCCCCACCTCCTAAACTTTCCCAAATAGCACCACCAACTGGGGACTCAATGTTCAAATATCTGAGTCTCTCTGATTTTTTTCTCAGCTTCTTTGTATATAGTAGGACTACTGGTTGTTTTGAGTTAATCTTGTATTCTGCTACATTACTGAAGGTATTTATCAGCTGTAGGAGTTCTCTGGTAGAGTTCTTGGGGTCACTTATATAAACTATCATATCATCCATATCATCTGCAAACAGCAAAAGTTTGACTTCTTTCTTTCCAATCTGTATCCCTTTGATCTCCTTTTGCTGTCTTATTGCTCTAGCTAGAACTTTGAGTACTATGTTGAATAGATATGGAGAGAGTGGACAGCCTTGTCTTGTTCCTGATTTTAGAGGAATTGTTTTGAGTTTCTCTCCATTTAATTTGATGTTGGCTGTCAGCTTGATGTATATTGTTTTTATTATGTTTAGATACATTCCTTGTATCACTGATCTCTCCAAGACCTTTATCATGAAGGGGTGTTGGATTTTGTTGTATGCTGTTTTAGCATCTGATGAGATGCTCATGGTTTTTTTTTTTCAGTTTATTTACATGGCAGACTACATTGATAGATATTTGTATGTAGAACCATCCCTTCATCTCTGGGATGAAGCCTACTTGATCATGGTGGACGATTTTTTTTGATGTGCTCTTGGATTAAGTTTACCAGTATCTTATTGAGTATTTTGCATCAATGTTCATGAGGGAGACTGGTCTGTAATTCTCTTTTTTGGTTGAGTCTTTGTGTGGTTTCAGTATCAGGGTAACTGTAGCCTCATAAAAAGAGTTTGACAATGTTCTTCTGTTTCTATTATATGGAACAATTTGAGAAGTATAGGTATTAGCTCTTCTCTGGTGTTCTGGTAGAATTCTGCGCTGAAACCACTGGGCCCTTTTTTTGGTTGGGAGGCTTTTGATGACAGCTTCTATTTCCTTGCAGATTATAGGTCTCTTTAAATTGTTCACCTGGTCTTGATTTAATTTTGGCATGTAATATCTATCCAGAAAAATTTCCATTTCTTTTACATTTTCCAATTTTGTGGGCTATAGGGTTTTGTAGCACAACATAATGATTCTCTGGATTTCCTCAGTGTTTGCTGTTCTGGCCCCTTTTTCACTTATGATTTCATTAATTTGGATATTCTTGCTCTGCCTTTTAATTAGTTTGGATAACTATCTTGTTGATTTTCTCAAAGAACTAGCTCTTTGTTTCATTGATTCTTTGTATTGTTTTCTTCGTTTCTGTTTTTATTGATTTCAGCCCTTAATTTGATTAGCAAGAAACCTGGCACTAGACAAATTTCCAGGAATCCACAAGGATGACCCCAGCTAAGACCCTAAGCAATAGAGAAGGTGCTTGAACTGGCCTTGCCCTGTAGTCAGATTAATGACTATCTTAAATGTCATCATAGAACTTTCATCCAGCAACTGATGGAAACAGATACAGAGACCAACAGCAGAGCATTGGACTGAGCTCCCAAAGTTGGTCAAAGAGTAGGAAGAGTGAAAATACAAGCAAAGAGGTCAAGACCATGCTGGGTTCACCTACTGAAACAGCTTACCTGAGCTAATGGGAGCCCACCAACTTCGGCCCAACAGCGAGGGAACCAGCATAAGACTAGACTAGGCCCTCTGAATGTGGGTGACATTTGTATGGCTGGGGCAGACTACGGGGCCACTGGCAGGGAGGCCAGGATTTAGTCCTAGTCCTTATACTGGTTTTTGGAACCCATTCTCTTTGGAGGGAGCTTACCCAGTCTTGATATAGTGGGGAGGGCTTTGGTCCTGCCTCAAAAGATGTGCTAGACTTTATTGACTCCCCATGGGAAGCCTGACCCTTGAGGAGTGGATAGGAGTGGAATGAGGTGGGATGGGGGAAGATGGAGAGCATGGAAAGAGGGGAGGGAGTAGGAACTGACATTGGTATGTAAAAATAAGAAAAGATAGTTTTAAAAAAAAATAAAAATAAAACCATGAGTCTACGTGTGGGGTGCAGGCATTATCATTCAAATAATCATCGTCACATTATAGAAAAGTATTTCCAACTGGATATTGTTCTACTGGAATTAATCAGCGTAAACTTTATTTTCTGTTCCGACTTTTCTCTTTATAATATGCTTGGCTTTTATAAGAAGAAATGGGAAGTCATTCCCTGGGCCTTTTTCTTATTTAGTATATTCTCCACGTAGCTTTGTGAAGAAGAAAAATAGAGCAGGTTCAGCAATCTTATTTAAAAGTAAAATAAAAAGCTCCGGTGCAATCTGCAGCAGCATACAAGGAGGCCTTAGCAATCACAGTGACCTTTCTGGTAGCGATGGCCTGAGGCTCTGACTACAGGCTCGCCTAGAAGGCCGGAATCAGGGTGACACAGACAGGATCTTCACACTCTCCACAGTCTATTGGGGGACTTAATAAATTAAGAAACTTAAATGTCAGAATCAGTGATTGTTCCGGGGAAAGTTACCCTGTGGGAGGTGAAAGGTCAGAAGACTGCTTCCCTTGGGTCAGTTCTCTGTGTCTGACAAGTCTAGCAAAGCCAAATGTAGCTATGCCAAAATCAAAGTTGAGAAATAAAGGCAGGAAGGACAAACGGGGCAGGGGGGGTGTGGTGTATCACACAGTACCTTTTAAAACAAATGTTTGTGTGTGTGTTACACACGTGTGGTCAAGTTTACACACACAGATGTGCATCTCCTGTGGCAGCCAGAGTCAATCCTTGACTATGCTGCACAGAATTTTTTGAGGCAGGGTCTCTCAGTGACTTGGATAGTCATTTGGTAGCCTCACTAGCTGACAAGCCCCGGGGTTACTTCTACTTCTGCATCTCCAGGGATGAGATTATAGACGCAATGAGGCCAGATTTTATGAGAGTGTTGAGTGTTTGGACTCAGACCCTCATCCTTTCCTCACAAGTGCCTTGCTAACTCAGCTCCCTGGGCCCAGCACAGTGGTTTTAAAAGGAATCCTGGTCAGATGTCAACACTGCTTATCAACCTGAGTGGTCATCATACTGTCTACCATAAAGGTTTACTCTCTGTATAACATAACCTCAAAAGTCTTCTTGTTGCTTTTCTTTCTTTTTAAATACACGACTATAGAAAAATTCATAGCTAGATACAGCTTGCAAAGACAGAGAGTAACACATCTTGGCTTTCTGCTATAGTCATTTTTTACTGTTTAAATTCAGTTATTTTCCCTCTTCCCTTTAAACTCCAGTCTGTCTTAAAAGTTTCCAAGTCTGACTATCTATGTAACTAAAATAATAATAATAATAACAATATCAAGCTAAAAGGGTTAATAGATTTCTCAAGAATTTAGAACACTTGGTTCAAACCTCTGGCATAAACATTTTCACACAATCTACCTTCCTAAAGATGGTAGATAAGCTGAAACGTCTTTTTTATTCCTGTGGACACAGCTGGGCCTAACACACCAAGCAGAATTCAGAGGTGCGCTCACACAATATTGTTATGGCTAAGCAAGTCTGTCAAACACGAACATGAATCTGGACATTGAAGCCAGGAAAGTCACGAAGTGGAGGGCAGTGTCACTCCAGGGGGACAGCTGAAGTGGGGGCTCCACAAGTGCAGATGGCCGAGCCCCAGCACCCCACTTTGTCATCTAGTCTCTCCCACTGCAAACTCCATGTCTTTCTGACCATGAATATCGCTGGCTGCTAGAAATGGTAAAGCGTCAAACACCGACAGGAAACACAATCAAATCAGCCACTGAGATTTATTACCTCTGACACAGAAAGCCCCAAAGAGGACTCCCATCTCAGACACACTGCAAGGGACAAACCCAGGTCGGGCTCAGACAACTATTGCTTCTGTGTGGTAAGAGGCTTCCTTGACCAGTTTCCTGAATTCTTGATGAGCTATAAGCAATGTGTCAAGGCTACATCTCAGTTCCTCAAAAAACCAGACAGCAAGGCAAAGGTTAGAGCTCTTCATGTCACTCATGTCTTCCCTTCTCCTGCATCACTGAGAAGCTATGTTCTAAAGACAGTGGTCTGGAAGCGCCCTCAGACCGGGCATCCAGCAGGGACAGCAGACAGAGTAATGCCCTGGAACTGCCCTGCTTATGACTACAAATCTGCCATGGTCTCCTTCCGGTGCTGTCCACCTGCTGAGTGGTTCCTCAGCTGACTGTTGCTGGGTCGCACCACTATCCAGTCAGGCTTCACAGACTTTCCATGCTCTTTGTAAACAAATGCCCCTCCTTGAAGGCCCTGCTCTTATCCGCAGATCGTTCCTGGCTGATGCCTACAGCCAGCACTAATAAGCTCTCAGACATCCCAACAGGACTGACGAGCAGGATTAATGTTTTTGTGTTATTTTTCAAAGTTACAGGCAAGGCATGACCCTTCTTGTGACACGGGCACTTCAAACCATTACCCACACGTTCTCCCTACACTTCACTGCCCTGGCAAGCACGCTCTCTGAACAAGAATATATAGATGTCCAAATATGCCCCTTGGTGTTGATAGTCTGCCTGAAGAAGCGGAGTTGTGTTTGTCTTCAATGGCAGTAATTAACCCAGCCCAATTACCTACCACATCATCTTTCTGCTTTGCGCTGGGTTTATTTTCTGAAAAGTCCTTTTTCTGTGATTGTTGTTCAGATGGATTTGTGTTTTAAAGCTGTGAATTGCTTGGAATCCTCTCAGGAACACTGATGACATTCACAACACCAATAAGCATTGTTGTCTTACTAAAAGGCCATGCTACATTTGAATCTTACGAGGAGATAATGAGTTGTTATTTATGAAGATGATACATGCTCATTATATCCACGAACATACACCGTGTAGTGCTGTCAGGATGAGTTAATAAATTGCCCCATAATTTCAGATCTTCAAGTCACAAAGGCTTCCTCCTCATGCTGACAGACCAGTCTCCCCAGCTCAGCTGCAGCTGTGTGCTGGGTACCCGGCACTCAAGTACTAAGTTTGGTGGTGTTCAAGTGCCTCTCCTTCCTCTTCTCCCTCCTCCTCTTCCTCCTGCTCTTCCTCTTCCTCTCTCCTCCTCTCCCTCCTCCTCTCTCTCCTGTTCTCCCTCCTTCTCTCCCTCCTCCTCTCCCTCCTGCTCTCCCTCCTCTTCTCCCTCCTCCTCTCCCTCCTCTTCTCTCTCCTGCTCTCCCTCCTGCTCTCCCTCCTCCTCTCCCTCTTCCTCTCCCTCCTCCGCTCCCTCCTGCTCTCCCTCCTCCTCTCCTCTTTTCTTCTCCTCAGTGACACATTCATCGGTTTAATGTTATTTCTTTCACTTTCCTTGGAGTCCCAGTTTTCTTAACTAGGTCTTACAATTATTTTCTTTTAACTCCTTAATAAATTTGAGTTATTTATTGTGAAATAAAGATTGAATGTAGTGGATGTACTTGAGATGACAAACACCCTGAGTTCCTTCATGGAATCAGCTTTCCAATGAAGGAAGACACCAACCCCGACTTCACAACACACACCTAAGTCTCAGGCTGTTTCCTTTCTGATTATTCATGGCTGAAGAAGGAAAGAGCCACGCTAGGATTGTGTGTTGAGTGCATTAATCCACACTGTACGGTTACGTCCTTAGCCTCACTAGCGCAGACTCTGCCAAGAGTATGCAGTAATGAGTCGGAAACAGCTCATTTGAAGCCCCTTAAGTCACTGTCTTTCCAAACCCCACTCACCAAGGACTTCTACTTTGGCTTGACCTAGACCACTGACCTTCAGATGGCCTGCATTGAAGGCTTCTGTTAGCCCCACCTTCCATCAGGCCCAGACTCCCCTTCCCGGGAGCTCAGACCTCATCACCCTAACTAGAAGATCATCAGATTTGTGCTGGAGAATTGTGGCCCTTTCTTCAGGAGAAACTCTATCCTTCCTGAGGTTGAGAGATACACGTGTTGGCACTTAGCACCCTTGCTCACCGTAATTCAAGTTTCATAGGCTTTGGCAGGTCTCTAGGAGCTTAAAGGTATAGATATTTCCTTGGTTCACTGAAAATGGCTTTCCCCCTTTCTGTTTTTCCTTTTCTGTTATTTTGTTAGGAAGTTTAAGTAACAGGGAAGAGGGTAAAACTGACTACCTTTTGCTAGGTTTATTTAGAGATGAGAATTTTAAAGATCAGAGCAAACCCTGGGACTCTATCTTTCTGTCTGGAAGACTGGATCCTGGAACAATGAGGGTGCCTGCACTATACCGCTTGGCTTATTTTAGTGGACACTGAAGGGCTCAGTGCGCACTTTCTGTAACACCACTAGGCTAGGCTAGATGAGAGAAGAATTCACATTACACTATTGATCAAACCTAGAGAGATGGCTCGGCAATTAAGAGCACTTACAGCTTTCCCGAGAAGCAGTCTTAGATTCCCATCATCCACAACTGCCTGTAACTCAGGTTCAGGGGATCCAACACCTTCTGCTAGCCTCCATGGGCACCGAACTCACATGTACATGACTGTCACAGACTCTCTCTCACACACATATAACATAAAAACACACTAAATAGTTTTAAAACACTATTCGATTGCATTGCATATTTCTTTCTAATACAGGTCATATATAAAATCTGAGAAGGAAATGCCTGGCAAACATTGAGCACACAAAATCACAGTTCTCTTTGGCTTTTATCTCGTGTGTGCACATAACAGATCAGATAAGATTGGAATCACCAGCGCATCTTTTGCGAAGACTTACAGCTGCCTCTTAGGAACCAAGAGTCACAGGATGCGATTCTGACTGTAAGAAGATAGGGGTTGGAATACATATCTCCTGCTGTATATTTTGTTTTGCCTGGACTCTCAAACCATGAAGCTTGCTAATTCCCTACAGCTAACATGTCTTTCACACGGGTTCTTGCAAGGCTGTGTTACCGACCCTCTGATGGCCCATTTGTAATTAAAATCCTCTTATCTGATTCTCACGCCACACAAGGAGTTCTGGGCTTCCGCGAGGTGTTAATGAGCACAGCCACACAGTGAATCCACTCTATTCTTCCTGTGCTACCCCGGCGCTCTTGTATGCAGGTCCAGAGGTAGCCGCTCCCATAACTTTGGCATCAAGTCAATTAACCCACTCCACATACTCTCCCAAGCACATCCACACTTCGCTGGGTCACACAGCTCACTCTAGAGGTCTGGGAGCCTCCGAAGCACAGCCACATATTCACATAAATCTGGGATTTTATTTCAAGCAAAGAGTTAGGTATAAAGACTTTAGTAGCTCTTGGGAAAATAATTTATACAGCCCCATAAACTTTTCTGGTAGACTAGATATTTGGAAAGTAACCTCTTCCAAAATGTCTGGAGCTCACAGATTTAAAAAGTGTTGGAATCTGTCTGATGTGTGTTCACCAACAGGCAAGGCTGTTCCTGGATCCAGCTTATTTGCCTTCTACACAATAATGCCAACCCCTAAAGCATTAAGCATTTGCAAGATGTTTACTCATGAGGCCAACAAGCATGAGAATGTGGTAAGTCCCAAAGGTCCCTCTCTGTGGACAAGTTGAGGGAATTTCATTCTGTGAAGAGGGATAGCATAAGGCACAGGAAGCTGGCTGATGGGGAGGCCGACAGTGAATGCGTTTCTGAGTTATCAACTTTCATAAATTATCAAGGACCCGTATTCAGAAGACAATAGTGGTGATGTGACCTGAGGGTGGCACTTTCCATCCCTGATGTCAGGGCATCAGCCATGGTGCCCAGCCATAAGCACATCCCATCCAAAGAGATAAAAATGACTAATACATTAGCTAGGTGATGTAATCACTCTATCTCACACAGTACCCATGAGGCATGACACAAATAAATGTAATCATAACCCATTAATCTATAATAAATAAAAAGAACTGTTCTAACTTCCTGATGGCTGGCTCTGCTCATGCCCTATGCCTAAATTGGGACAAACAGGTGACTGTGGATCAACCTTATTTATTTATTTATTTATTTTAAAATACTTATTTTTAAAACTTGTGTGTGTTGAATCCCCTGCAGCTGGAGCTAGAGGCAGTTGTGAGTTGTCTGACATGGATACTGGAATCTGAAACTGGGTCCTCTTGAAGTTCAGCAAATTTTCTTCCCTGCAGGGGTGGAGTGGGGGGTGGGTGAGATGGCTTCATGGGTAAGGAGCTTGCCACCAAGCCTAAGGAGGAGAGGTCAGTCCCCAGGACCCACAAATGGAAAGAGAGAGGTGACTTTGCTAGCTATCCTCTGACTTATACATATGATGCCCACATACATACAAAATAAAACATTTTATAAAAACATCAAAACTTCAAATTGCTACAGGCTTTTCTTCCTTTCCAGCCAACTAGCAGGCCTTTCGAACTCTGTTGTATTGAACAGATGCATGGGCTGCTCACATAATTCTCACTGTCGTAGCTGGGGTTTTCTACTGTCGTGAAAAGACACCACGATGACAGCAACTTTTATAAAGAAAACATTTAATTGAAGGAGCTCGTGTACAGTTTCAAAGGCTCAGTGTATTATCATCATTGTGGGATGCGTGGAAGCATGCAGGCATCTGCGGTGATGGAGGAGTTGAGAGTCCTACATCTTGCAGGCAACAGGAAGTCTACTGAAACATGGGCAGTATCCTGAGCACAGGAAACCACAAAGCCCACAGTGACACACTTCCTCCAACAAAGCCACACCTCTTAATAGTGCTACTCCTTATGAGATTATGGGGGCCAATTACATTCAAACTGCCACATTCCACTCCCTGGCCCCCATAAGCTTGCAATGTAGAACTTTAAGACAATTCTGAACCCATTTCTGACAATTCTGAGGCCTCTCAGTGTCAAAAGTAATGCTCCCCCCTTCCCCCCTGGGAACCAAGGACCTAACAGCTATACATGCACGTATGTTCTCCAGAAACTGGGGCAAGATAACCTATAAGATGTTGACTCAGTTCCTAAACAATTACCCACCCATGTATGTTTTGACTCAGTCCCTGGTAAATGGGGTCAAAGTGACCTCTTATCTCATCTGATCTGGCTCTCCAGCCAATTATTGGTAATAGCCCTTTTGAATAAGCCAATCATAATAGTCAAAGAACAACCCCCAGACACCCCCTTGCTTCTGTGGCTTTTTCCTTTAAAAGTAGCTTGTACCAGCTATTCGGGGTCTTTCGGCTTCCCAAACACTGTCATGACAGAATTAATAAAATTTGCATGCTTTTACATCAGTTGTGGTGTGAAAGGTGGTCTCTTGGGGCAACTCCTCCTCGGTGTTTGGACTCTAGGGTCCAACAGTAACAATATCATAATGCAAAATGCTTTTAGTCCAACAGCAGAAGTCCCCATAGACCATCACCATCTCAACAATGTTTTAAAGTCCAATGTGCAAAGTCTCTTCTGAGATTCATGAAATGTATTTACTCTAATCCCCTGTAAAATAATTCAAAATCAAAAAGCAGATGACATACTTCCAACATATAATGTCACAGGATATATATTACCATTCCAAAACATGGGGAAGGGAAATAGTGGACCAAAGCAAGACTAAAAACCAGATGGGAAAACTCCAAACTCTGCATCTCCATGTCTAATCTCAAAATGCTCTTCAGATCTCCAATTCTGTTCGGTTTTGCTGAAACACACTTCTCTCTCTTGGGCTGGTTCCACTGCCTGACAGCAGCTCTCCTCGGCAGGTGTCCATGACTCTGGCATCACTAACATACTGGGTTCTCCAAGGTAGTCCAGCTTTAACTTCACGGCTTCATGCAATGGCCTCTCTAGTAGGCCTCCATTCAGGGGCACCCCTGGCAATGCCTGGCCTCGGTGGCTTTATTCTGTAACTCCTTTCTCTAAACCCAGAACCACGCGGCCAAAGCTGTCAGGTTCTGTGGCTTCCTGGGGTGGAACATGGCGCTCCCGGTCAGTTACATCTTCACCAGCTTTCTGTCCTTCACTGCCTAGGATTGGCTGTCCTGAAACTTGTTCTGTAGACAAGGTTGGCTTCAAACTCAGAGATCTGCCAGTCTCTGCCTTCCCAGTGCTGGGATTAAAGATGTGCTCCACCACACCTGCCTCTAAGCTTTCCACAAGTTAGGAACTTAGATAGGTGAGACCTTGCCCTGAGGTCACCATTCCCTTTATTTCATTTCTTAATCTGTTTATCTCCTTGAACTCAGGACTTAGCTCCATCCTACTTCCTGGTATTCTTTTGCTTCTCAAAATTTACTTTTTGTAGTTTACCCATGCGTAGCTTGTTCCTTTTCATTATAAATCTTCATCAGAGTTATCACTAATATCCACACAACAGAGTCTATACTAGGCTGTTTTGAGATTTCTTCTACCAATGGAATTAATCTAAAACTTTTCACTTTAGCCTCGGGCAGACTATTTGGACAAGAGCAAAAAGAAGCCACGTTCTTCACAAGAATGATCTCCAGGCAACATACTAAAATTCTTCTCTGAAACCTCTTAAGTGAGCCCCCAACAGTTCAAACAACTCAGCTTCCATGCTCCTACTAGTTTGGCTCATCAAGCAGTGCTTAAAGCATTCCACTGCTTTTCTAATCCAAAGTATCAAAGTCCAAATTTCTCCAAATGAAAACATGGTCAGGCCTGTCACAGCAATACCCCAGTCCTGATATCAACTTCTGGTACCAAAATCTGTATTAGTCAGGGGTGGGGTTGGGGAGAAAATTTATTCCCATAGGAATTTACTGAAATGACTTAGAGTCTAACAATAGCTAGTTGTGAATGGAAAGTTCAAGAATATAATAGCTGCTTCGTCCCACGAGGCTGGGTGTCTCAGCTGGTGTTCTGTGTATGCTGGAATCTCAGTGGAGTAGGCTCCAGTGCCAGTGCAGCAATGGATGTGAGGGCATGGCGAGGGCAAGTGGGTGAAGGACAAGCCCTTCCTTCTTCCATTCTGTGCCAGCAGAAGGCATGGCCCAGATTAAAGGAATACCTTCCAACCTCCAGGTCTGGATTAAAGGCCTGTCTTCTTGCCTCACACAAGTGTGCCTTCCATTTCTGGATTAAAGTTCCTTCGAGTTACAGTCAGGCTGGCAACCAAGATTAACAATCACATCGTCTCACGTAACTTGCCTGACCTCCTTAGTCCACGCTACTCACCTTAGTGAAGTTCATTTCAAGTCTACCAAGCCTGAAACTGTAGCCTGTAAGTCCTCTGGGATGTTCTGGTCCAGGCTGGCACTCCACCTTGTGTGGGTAGAGTGTTAGAGGTAGGGCTGGTCCAGGAACATGCCAGGGGACCCAGAGGGAAGTGGATGGGCTGACAAGCATGTACAACATGCCTCCTCCAATCACATTTGACTGACTGACAGGAACAGCTCAAGTATGAGACTAGAGCTATATCAAGTCACACCAGTTATGGGGGGCCTGGGGTAGGGTCACTCGCGGTTCAGTTTTTACAATATTCACACTCTTTGGCTCAGCACTCAACTGGGAAAAAATTGCCCTCAGGACACAATCAAGCATTGTTCAAAGCAGTGGTAGGATGGCAGGAGTTAAGGCTTCTGGATAAACATGAAGAAGTTTTACTAACTTCTCTGGAAGAGGCTGGCTATGAAAGGAAACCGCACTCCACCTTGTATCCTACATATCAGGCTTTGTTTAGCAAATGTTTTCTAGTTCCCATGGCAACTCCTAAAGATGTCTGTGTAAAAGGAAACTGGGAATTTTTTTTAAAGAAATGATTAGTGTGTTCTTTTTATCATGGGAAGCTCGTTCTGTGCTGACAGATTACATTCCGACAGCTAGCCTGTGATCCATGACAGACTTGACAGACTGAATAATAAGGAATTTCCAGGAGCCGACAGTCTTCATTTACAGTTTTATGTGTAAGTGGTCGCTTTCATTGAATTCAAGAGATAAACAAAAATGCTAAATACTTGGAATACTTTTCAGATAACCAAGAAGAGCATCCATACTTGAAATAGCTGACAGATGTCGATGTGATGGCGTGGCATGAAGGGATGTAAGCTTCTGAACCAGGGGACGAGGGCAGAGCCTCACTGCCACACACTAAACTGTGTGAGATTCCGCAAGGCACAGACTCCTTCAAGCTCTGCTTCCCCCAGGAAATCAAGAACTAGAAACAATGCATGGAGGGCAAGGGAGATGGCTCAGTGGGTAAAGGAGGTTGCTGCCAGCACCAAAGACCTGAGTTTGATTCCCAGGACCCACATGGTGTCCTCTGGCACACATGTGTGCTTTGGCATGTGCATGCACATGTACAAATACATACACATAAATGAATAAGTGAATAAGTAATGTAGCTTTTAAAATGTGTGCAAAGTGTCTTCTTTGTATGACAAGTCTACTGAAGGACATGACTATGACCATTGATTTTACCAAAGGGCAGAAAGAAAGGCAAACACAGGAAACTGAGCACATGGAACACATATTAATGTATGAACAGCAGAACTGGAGGGGAAACTGATGAGCAGGGGTCTAGTAAGGAATACTGCTGTAGTGAATAAAGTGGAGAGTTATTGAGGGATGTTCTCGGTATCAGCTTTGGGCTTCAGCACACACACACACAATACCATACCATACCATACCACACCACACCACACCACATCACACCATACACACCACACATACACAGACACTATGTAAACACACACATACCATATATACATTATACACACACACCATACATACACACACACACATACACAAACACACACACGAGTTTTAGTTGACTCTACAGAATTTTAAACCATTTTGAAAAGTCTCAAGAAATGCCCTTTGTGAAATGTACCTGCCAGGTTTTCCACCTCACAGACTCACATGTCCGTCCTATTGCCTGATGGGGATTTATCTACTACTAATGCAAACTCAGAAGTAACAAATGGCCAAACACTCAAACTCTCAGAGGATGTGGTGAAAGAGGGTCAGAACTTTCTCAAAACCCACTGAAGACAGGGCAATGCCACAAGCAAAGAGTCACCCTTGAGGAAGGCTGGTATCATTGCTGGGCTTGCCTACTTGTCTCAACACAGCATTCAAAAGTGCTTCTCCTTCCCATAAACCCTTCTGCATTCTGCATCTCCTGGCTTGCTCTTAGTAAACCTGTGCACAGAGACAGTCAGATTCCTCCTTAGACTTTCCTCTTTTACCTGCGCTCATTTTTAAATCTGTCTTCAGTCCATAACCTTCAGCTACTGGAAACAATAAGAATATTCCAGATGACCTCATGGGAAAAACACAGAAACCAGAATGAGACATGAGATGAAAGCCCATGTGAACTTCCTTCCAATGAAGGAAACAATTCCAGAGTCCTTACATGCATGTGGCATAATCAGGCCACGTAGGGTGGTCAGTGTATTTAAAACAATCCAGGTAGTAAACAACTGGCGGAGAGATGGCTCAGAGCATGTGTTTGTTTGGATGAAAATGGCTCATAGATTTGAATGCTTAGTCACCAATTGGTGGAACTGTTTGTGAAGGATTTGGAGGTGTGGCCTTGTTGGAGGAGATTTGTCCCTAGGGTTGGGCTCAGGGATTTAAAGAGCTAATGTCATTCCCAGTTAAGTCTCTCTCTCCATGCCTATGATTGCTGTCTCAAGATATGAGCTCTCAGCTAACTGCTGTAGTGCCATGCCTGGCACCATGCCCCCACCATGATGGTCATGGGTTCTAACCCTCTGAAACCATGAGTCCAAAATGAAAAGCTTTCTTTTATTAGTTGCATTGGTGCTTTGCCATTCCAATAGAAAAGGAACTAAGACAATGTGGAAAGTGCTTGCCTCACAAGTGTGAGGGGCAGAATTCAGATCCCCAATACCCACAAAAATGTTGGGCAGGTATGAACAGCTTGCCTATACTCGGAGCACTCAGCAAGTGGAGCTAGTGACCTCTGAACCAAGCTAGTTATCCAAACTGGACAAATTGGTGAGCTCTGGCTTCAGGTGAGAGCTCCTGCCTCAATACATAAGGCAGAAGAATGATCAAGGAAGAGACCTAATATCAACCTCTGGCCTCCACCTGCATGTGCAGACACACACGTCAACATACACACATGCACACACCACATATACACACATAAAAAATTAGTAGAAAAATATCAACAAAACTACGTGCCCATTACTCATTGTAATAAGATGTCAACATCATGCTTTGAATCTGGGTTTATTACTTTTAGGTTTAAGAAGAGTGCATTCCCAGGGTAGGACATCCAACTGAAAACATACCATTCTGCGGAGACGTTCTATTGCTATGTGCTTCCCACCTTCCGCTTGCCATCAGCAATAATATGAACCATGGAAATCTGAAAGAATGATTTAAAAGAAAGTCCCAGGGCTGGAGAGATGGCTCAGAGGTTAAGAGCATTGGCTGCTTCTGTAGAGGACCCAGGTTTGACTTCCAGCACCCACAGGACAGCTCGCAACCATCTGTAACTCCAGTTCCAGGGAATCTGGCTTCTCTGGGCATCAGGTATGTACAAGGTAAACAGACATACATGTGGGCAAAAGAGCCATACATATACAATATTCTTTTACAAAAATTAAGAAGAAAGCCACTAGATAGCTGTAAGCACCCATAAGAGACTTGCTCCCACATGGTCAACTGCACCACCACCACTGCACCATTCATTTCCTCTCAGTGAGGTGTGGCTGAATGGAGTCTCATGATCCTCCAACCCTGGACAGGAACTGGTTAAGGTTTGGGTCAATCCTGGCTGCTGTCTAGAAGTCTCAGACAAAACAAAGAAACCTGATTAAATAGATAACCAAAGGATGCTTTTGAGTATGAGCGTGTCTGAAACCTGGCCCTGGGACATATGACATACAACCTCCTGTGTTCCATGGCTTTTCTGAGTGTCTTACAAATATTAACTCACAAACTAAATGAAAACACTCAGGGACATAAACACATGTCACCAGACCGACAATCTGAGAGCAAGAAGAGTGAACTGTACCTTATGGTTTTCAATTTCAAAAATTATGCATCTTATAATGAAGATGTTTTATGAGCTGTCACCGATTAGAAGCAAAACAATCTGTATTAAAGTAGGGAAGTGAGAAGACAGAGCATGTGGCAAAGCAGTGGACTGGGACCACAAGGTCTAGGTGTCTTCCCTGGCTCCCTTGGCCTTGACCAGATTGCTGTTCTTGCGCGAGGGAGGGGACGTCCACAATGTTATAGCAAAAAAAGAAATCTTCAAATGGAGTACATGTCCCAGCTTCCTATCTGAATAAAGAACTGGTACTTCAAGAGTAGAAGGGGGTGGAGGGGGATCCTGACAAAGAGCAACTGGGCAGGAAGGGTTTGCTTTTCCCACAGTCACAGGTCACATTCATCACTGTGGGGAAGTCACACTCAAAGTCAAGAGCAAAGAGAAACAACCGCACACACGCTCTGCTTGCTTGTGCTCAGCCTAGGGAACAGGGCCACCCATGGTGGGCTGGGTCACACACTGGAGCCATGGGCCAATGCTCACTGGGACTCTTTTCCCAAATGAGTTTAGGCTGTGTCAAGTTGACAATTAAAGCTGACCACCTCACCAGGTGACCAGGGAAGAGCTCATTTCTGCGGATTCAGGTTTGCTAGTTTGCAACATGAGATTTTAACAAGATCATTTTGAAGGTCTTTGCAGCCTCCAGATTCTAGTATGACTCCTGATTTTGGAAAAGTCATCTGAGGAGAGATGCTGTTACCTCCGCAATCATCCTGTTGGTATCCCCCAAGAAGAGCAAGTTCAAAGCTTCCTCCTCGGTTGTTGCCTGGTGAAGAGACAGGTTTTTCAGGTGAATGTGCTGATCAGGGTCCTCCAATATTGTCACTTTCCTGGGGAGAAAGCAAGCACGGGAACAAGTGCTGCAGGAAGACCTGGAAATGTCGCAGCCATCGCGTGTTCCCAAACCATCCAGTAGGAACAAACCCAGGCGACCCCAGACACTGCTGAATCAGCACTAAAAAATGACACCCCTGGAGAGGGCTTTTAAACAGCCCGAGCCTGGAAAAATATCAACCACCCAATTGAGAGCTGTATGTCACTGCAATCTCCAGGTCATTAAACCATCTTAAAATACATGTTTTATTGAATAGAAAGCTGTTAACTTTCTTCCTCTGTATCATTAAATGAAGTGATACCATTGGGGGGGACAGGTCATAATCCAGTTTCTTATGTGGGCAACACACTGATCTTTTTTCTGTCTTATCATGCCCAATGTACATGATACCCTAATTCATAGGCAGCTGACACGGGAAGAAAACTTGGATGGTCATCAGTCTTCTTGGAGGGATTCTCTTGGATTTTTCTCATCAAGGCATAAAAATCATTGTCAAAAAGTTTATGATAAAGAATAGCTCGTCCATCAAATCCATTTCTAGGACCTTACTTTTTCCTGCTCTGGCATTTCCCACCAGAGCCTTGGAATCATATCCACTACTCCAGCTTCCCTAGGCTGTCCCAGAGCCAGCCTGTTCCCTGCCAACCCTGCTCCCCGAGAGGGCAGTTGACATTCTCTCCTAGTCCTTCCCAGACTTCCTGCAGCAGGTTCCTATAGGCTTGGAAAACTCCAAACCCTCCTCCAAAGACCTGCAGGTCTGATTCTCAGAGTGGCTACAGAAGGTTCCCTCCCAAGGGAGGTTTTGCCAAAGGCCATCTCTGGGTGTTTCACTTGCTTCAAACTTCAAACTTCATGGTGTTGAAGAAAGGCTGGTGCCACCCGGGACACTTTCTCTGTCGAGAAAAAGCACATGGACATGCCATTCCCAACCATAAAACCTTACTTACTGGGGCAGAAGTTGATAAACACATCCTATATAGGGCTGAGCTCTAAAACTTATTCTCTGCACTTGGCCCAGTAACACATCTATGCATTGACTGCTACCCACTGCAAAAGAAGATTCTCTGACCAAAGCTGAGGAATGCCCAGGACTATGGGGATCAGCATAAATACTCACATGGTAATTTCACAGCATGACCATTTAGCAAACAACAGTAGCAGGCTCTACCCTAGACAGTGACCTTCTCAGGAATACAGTGCCAGCCTGTGTTTCCCTCCTGAGGAACAGGCCTCAAGCCTAAGCAGAAATGGTGAGCTAGCCCTGACTGTCATGTCACTACTGCACCAGTGGGCACATCCTGTCTGGCAGGTTAGCACTGCACCATGAGGGGTCCATCCCTGAGTAAGATCACTGAGGACTTCTCCAGCCCAGCAGCCTGTACAGCACCTTTGGACATTATGAAAGCCAGTCAGCAGGAAGGAAGTTTCACAGTCAGCTTGAGACTGGCTTCTCTCCGTCCTTCAGACAGAGTGTGTGATGTCATCAGCAATAGGGTCTTCACACCCAAGAGGGCATACACAGCACTAATTAGACTCAGTGGGTTATAAAAAAGGAGACAAAGTTTGGAGGGTGACACACGGAAGAGAAGTGGAGGAGTTGGAGGAAGGAAATTCAGGATGGAGCTTCATTCTATAGATATATGAAATTCTCAAGAATAAAAAGTTATTTTTTAAATAAAGTATGTGAATAAGGAAAAACTTATTTAGGAAAAGGTTACCTTTTAAATGAAGATGTTTCAAATACCATAATTAATTTTTTCCCATTTTGCAAGGAAGTATCTGGCCTTTTTGTATAATTTGTGGGCACCTAAAATACTAACTGCAATAAGAAAATGTAACTTGTCCGGCAGCACACCTGCAGGCAGTGTGCCCTGGAGGTGTGCTACTCTCCTGCCATGGCTCCTTTCGTCCCCTTCAATAACACCCACAGAGATAGAAAAACTCCCTTCCCTTAGCCGAAACAAGGGCAATTTATTTTATTTTTAAATATGACTCATAAGTGCTCAGAAGGCCTGAAGCCTCTTATAATTGACAAAAATGAGCTGTTATGATGGACATAGACAAGCTGTGTTCTGATTGACATGGATGAGCTGTGTTCTGATTGACACAGACGAGCAATGTTCTGATTGACATAGACAAGCTGTGTTCTGATTGACATAGACGAGCTGTGTTCTGATTGACATAGACGAGCTGTGTTCTGATTGACATAGATGAGCAGTGTTTTGATTGACATAGATGAGCTGTGTTCTTATTGACATAGACGAGCTGTGTTCTGATTGATATGGATGAGCTGTGTTCTGATTGACACAGACGAGTTGTGTTCTTATTGACCCGGATGAACTGTATTCTGGTTGACACGGATAAGCTGTGTTCTGATTGATATGTACAGGCTGTGTTCTGACTGACACAGATGAGCTGTGTTCTGATTGACATATATAAGCTGTGTTCTGATTGACACGGATGAGCTGTGTTCTGATTGACACGGATGAGCTGTGTTCCGATTGATATATACAGGCTATGTTCTGATTGACACAGATAAACCGTGTTATAATTGATATAGATGAGCTATGTTCTGATTGACATAGATGAGCTGTGTTATAACTGACATAGATGAGCTGTGTTCTGATTGACAGATGAGCTGTGTTCTATTTTGAGCAGACTCCTTTATACCTTAGATTTTGACTCTGACTAGCTCAATACACTTTGGCTAAATTCAGCCTCCGGGACACGGAAGACAGGATTCTTTCTAAACCCCTGAGCTCACCATCAAGATGAAAAACATTAAGTAATATTTGAAGATGAAGTCAGAAAATAAGTGATGAAATAGTATAATATTAAAAGTAAAAAAGCACTTCTCATGAATAAAAGAATTCTCCTATAGTGAATGAAGGATGAACATAAGACTGAATATCACTCCTTCCCTACAAGACCCCAGAAGGGAGAACTCAGAGAAAGGGAGGCAATAACAACTCACCTTAACCCTAGTCATAAACATAATCCCAGGTCTTACACTCTCATCACAGCCCAACAAGAGGCCTGCACAACCCCAGAATTAATCCTAATCCTAGCCCTAAACTGAACAATAACCCCAGCCCGAGCTCTAACCTAGCACTGGAGCTCTGACCTGAATCCTAACTAGCCCTAAACCTACTCCTGCCCATAGGAGCAGGGGTCACACCCATTGAACATCACCTTGTCCCCAGGGCAGCTGCACTGTCTCATTTAACCCAGCAGTTCTCACAAGGGTTTCTGATTTGATTGGTCCTGGTGCTATCCGCATATGTATGGATGTGGTGTATGGGCCAGTGTTGAAAACTACCTATCCCAGTCCTTTAAAGGTGGGCACATACTGAGGCTGATTTTGGCTCCCTTGTCTTTATTTCCCAGCCAGCTCCATTTGTGCCCCAGGGGAAAAGTTCCTGATCTCTGACTGTGGCTGAGCATGGGGACAAGCCATACCTATACAGGGGCAAGGCAATGGAATTGTTAAGAGTCCAACCATCTGAGGCAGGCAAGCAAAGAATAATTTGCCATGGGACCCTCATTTGGTTTTAGGCTACGCACACCCCTTTTTTGTAACAATGCACTTGGAGCCTAGTTTCTTTACCTGCACATACCATGCACACGTGCACACCTTCTCCCAGACAATGCACCCAGCAACCTCAGACTCCCCCGGCAGCCCACAGGGTGCTAGCCCACATGTCCTCCCATCCGAACAGCAGTATAAGTTTCTTCATCCCTGGACAAATCCAGATGTGTATTCAAGCATATCCGGGTATGAAGAATAGATGGACTGATATTGACTAACAGGTTTTAGGTGTGGGTAAAAAAAAAAAAGAAAAGAAAAGAAAGGCAAAACTGCTTCCTCTGGGGAGCATTTAGGGTGAATCCTCTTCTGATCATCTTATTCTTGTATATAGTAGGTGTGCATAAGATTAAAATTCAATGCAAATGCATTATGGAAAAGGATTGTGCAATAAGGAAAAATGGTTATATAACCTAAAGTCTGCCAATCCTAGTAACTGGCTCTTCCTCCTTAACCTCAGAAAGGGAGCCTCGAACAGTAATTAGGGACCTTGAGTACCCTCACTCATGTGGCCCACTATCGGTCTCAACAGTGTCCCTCTATGACCTGCCCTATTGCTTTGCTAAGAACAAAGTCCTCCTGCTTCTAAAGCAAACCTGAGAGAGTCCTCATGTTCAGTTCTTTGAGTGAAGGGCCAAGAACCTGAAATGCCTGGCCCAGACCCTGATCACCAGTAGTGCATTCTTCCATAGGAAGTTTCTTCTGGCCATGTAACCAGTGAGTAAATCATGCCACGTGACATTAGCCACAGCAGTAACTATGACTCAGTGGAGATGGGGCATCTAGCTAAGCACCGTAGGGTTTATTTCATCACTAAATTAAAAAGAAGAGAAAAAGTTTTGAGAGGAAGCCACATCGTGCTTGTGTTTTCTGCCACTGTTAAACAGGAAATACAAGCACGTAGGGATGCTGAACAGGCTCACTGGGGAGACAAGCTTAGAGGCTTAGGGCTGTATCTGGGTACAATGACAGCGTACGGAGCAGCAGGTCCACGTCGTTACCACTGGTGTCTGACCTCGCTACTTTTCCTTCTGAATTACTTACAGAGTTTGGTCTCTGATGTGGCTACTCTTCCTTTAAAAGGCATTTTAATACTACTTTTTAAATTTAATGGACCAATTAAATGCAAACATTACTGCCACGTTGCTCAGAATCTAATCTGCATTTCTCTGGGCGTTCCCTCATGTTGGGGTCACCTGTGTGTTACAACCTTGCTGTCAGAATAGTTTTTGATGCTGTTTCTCATATGTTCTGATTTCTTGTCTATGGAGTTTTCGAAAGGCAGATACAGGTGCTGGCTAATGTGGAAGCTCACTGATCATGCTCAGTCTGCTAAGCACTCATTTGTGGGTACCCCAGAAGTGGTTTGTTTCTGAGAAAGAGTCTTACTGTGGAACCCTTGTTCCATCTGGAACTCGCTATGTAGACCAGACTGGCCTCAAACTTACAGAGATTTACCTGTGCATGCCTCCAGAGTGCTTGGATTAAAAGTGCATGCCACCATGACCAGCCATTTCTTCACTGGCTTCTGCCCCATTCCTTGAATACAAGGCTCACTGCCCGGCCTGCTCTTGCTCAGTCTCCCAGAGCTCTCCTGCCAGCCTGTCCGTCCCACCCTCTCCCGGGCTCTGGAAACCCCGCTCTGGTACTCACTCTTGCTTTGGATGCTCACTGAGAAATGAGAATGTTCCCAGCTCCACTATGGCTAACATTGCTTTTAAGGGGAAACTGAGGAAATGAGGATCGGTGATAAACGTTTTCATCAAGTTGCTTCCTTCCCCAGCCCTCTCTCTTGGGCCCCAGCTCACACCACAATCGTTATTTCCTCAGACTTCCGCTCATTCCTTGGTTCTGACTACAATTTTTACAGGCCTGCAAGAGGACTGTATTAGTGTTTCTTAAACAAACATCTGACTTCCAGGATGGAAACCCACCAGACTATTTACTTGATTGCTTGGAAGGGTCTGTGAATAGTTTCCCTACAAAATGCTTCTAAACTGTTTAGATGTCAAGAAAACGTCTGGTCATCCTGAGCTGGACACCTAAGTGGAAAAGTTCTGCTTAAGTGTACCCAGCCTGCTCAATGATGGGGAAGCAGCAAGCTTTGTGTTTTCTCTATAAACAGAATCGTTTCCATTTGGCTACTCAGTAGGAATTTGTAGGCTCATTGTAACTTACTGGAAGGCATATGAAGAACAATAGCCAAGTTCTTGCTTTCAATAATGGAAGCCATCAATGAAAGAGCTGACTCTACTCCACACCCTCCCACCTCCACAACATTCCTGCACCATCCACTTGCTTGACAGGAATTTCCCAGAAGTCACTGGCATGAATATACATCCTCGTTTACATGTTATAGACACGGGCTACCATGCGATTTTTTCTTCTTTTTTTTAAGTGTCAACTTACAAATGTTCCACTCAGTCAAGCTGCTGTGCACTGAACAATGGCACTGTGACCAAGGGGCGCACCCCCACTGTGATTCTGCATAGTTTTTAGGACAGTGTCTACGAGAGAGCTGCGCAGTGTCATTTAGCTAAGATTTCAATACTGGATGCTGAAGTCTACTGATTCTTCTTATTGATTTTGAAAGATTTATTTTATATGGTATGTCTGTGCCCACAGAGGCCACCAGGCAGCATCAGGTCCTCTAGAGCTGGAATTAGAGACCTGTGTGAGCCACCCAGCAGGACTGCTTGGATCTGAAGCCTGGTCCTCTGATGGAGGGTAAGCACTCAGCCACTGAGCCATCTCTCCAGCCTGTGATTCTTTTACAGTAATAGCCACGAAAATCACCACCCTCTTAAATGGTGTGCTTCCTATTTAGGAATACTAAAATTAACTAAAGAAAGCAGATGGCCATTTCTGCACAGCTAAGAGCAACAGGTCTCCTGCTTGCCTCAGGAGACACACTTTAACGACGTCCCGTTAGAGCATGTGACACGAGGTACTTTCAGAAACAACTTCTATTTTCATTTTAAATTACTTAAATATAGAAATGAACTGAAGACATACAAGTATATTTGTGTGCATATCTATATATATATATAAACATATGGATAATTTAAAAACCAAACTTTTTATTTTAAGATAATTGTAGATTCATATCAGCTACAGGGAATAATTAAAAAAAAAAAACCACAATTTTTTTCCTATGAGAACATTTTTTAAAAAAAAAACAAAAAAACTTCAGTTTTTATTTATGTGTACGTATATGTGTCTGTGTGCACCCCACGTGTGCAGATACCTGTGGAGGCCAGAAGAGGGCACTGAGTTCACTGGAACTGGAGTTACAGGTGGTTGTGAGCTGTCTAACCTGCAGGAGGGGTCGGTGCATTCTTCATCCCTGAGCTATGCTCTCCAGTCCTCCGGCGAGAATGTCTACGGGACTGTTAACACATCACAGGCGGGGCAATGGTGTTGGGGCCACCCACCATGCTGTGCTCATGTGTGAACACGAATATTAACCCCTTCGGTTTGTACTGCTCGAGAGCCGTCGTACGTACCCAGCAGAACGGTCTTCAGCCACACCAGTCTTTTGTGCTGTTCCATCTGCACCCTCTTCCTGACAACAACTGGTCTTTACTGCTCTGTTTCTATCGTTCTGGTCAAAGGTTTCCTGGAGCCTCATCCCAGTTGCTGACTATGTCAATGGTTTGTTTCTTTCTGTTGCTGATGGTTATTTTCTCCCCTGTGCACATTAGGGGTCCCTCTCTGCCGTGAATTCTCTGGGGCTTGGCAGATGCACAGTGTCCTACATCCTGTGACCACATCAGATAATTAGACCAGTTCCACATTCATGATTTTCCTCAATCTCTGAAAAACATGATCATATTATTGTCTATAACTGTGCTTTTATCACAATGTCAGCTAGATGGACATGCAGGCTTTTTTAGTGACATCTGTGCTGGCAATATGCTTTTAAGGTTCCTTTGTGTTAACACTGTATGGATGTACCATAGCTGAGGAATATCATGGCTATACTCAGCTTGGGGCAAGTATGGATGAGGCTGCTCTTGATAATTGTGAAGAGGTTTTTCTGGGAATTGGGGCAAATATCCGGGCACACGGCTGCTATGCAGAGTAATGGATATTTGGTTTATGAGAGGCTCCAGATGGTCTCACAGACAGGACCACGTCATTCTGCGTTACCACCAGCAGTAAGAATGTCCACTGTTCTACAACCTTGCCAGCCTTTGGCATTGTCAGACTCCAGGATTTTAGCCATTCCCACAGGCACATAGTGGTCCCTCACTGCTGTTTTCTTTAATTACAGATGGTGCTGAGCTTATCTGCAGCTGCTAACTCTTCATCTGTTAATTTAGTCGTTAGACACGTGGCGGGGGAGATCTGTCCAATTTGAAACCATCCATTGCCTTATCCTCTCTGCCTTTTAGGAGTAATTGTATATTCTGCATATAAATCCATTTTTACAGCTTATTATTTTATGTGTATTTGTGTTTTGCCTGCACGCATATGTATATAGAACACATGCATGCAATGCCTGGGGAGGCCCTGAAGTTACAGATGGCTGTGAGCGGACATGTGGGTTCCTCTGGAAGAGCAGCCAGTGCTCTCAGCTCTAGACATAAACTCTGTATACAGGTGTGTCTGCAGTCACTCTCTGAGCACATGCCTTGCTCATTCATTCTTTTAAAAGAGGTTTTCACAGAAGAACAAAAACTTAATTTTAACTAAGTTCAACTTGTCAGTACTCTTTTCTTTCATGGATCATACTTTTGGTGTTATATCTAAGTACACATTACTTACTCCAGATTTGCCTGTGTTTCCTTCCATGTTATCCTCCAGAGTTTTACTTTTGAAATGTATATTTAGGTCTTTGACAGATTTCATTAATTTTTGTAGTGCCAATATGTGTGTGTTTATTTAAAATTTTTATTTTATTACTAATTTACATATGTGCATTTCTTAGTGTGTCTATGTGCATATGCATTGAGTTTTCCTCTAACCTGAACCAGTGGTGTCATGCTGCTATGAAAGACAGGCCACTGAAGGACAGTTTCTCAACAACCTGACCGGTACTGACAGTCACTATTAAATCCCAAGCAAGCTCAGGGATGCAGAGGACACAGGGAGAATGGAATCATTGTCCTTGCTCTTCTCCAGATGGGAGCACTAGAAAATATCTAAATCACTATTCTTGGTAAAGTGGGGAGAAGTCACCAAGAAAGGCCCACACTGTGAACATCACCAATCCTCGATCTTCAGATGTTGGACATTACAAGGCGGACAAATAGTATTTGACCATATAAAGAAATAGAAAAATGAATGAATTTGTCCAAGTTTCTCATTGTAGCTAGATTGTGAAGATCATGGCTCCTAAGAACCCTGTGATTCTTAGAGAGTGGCACCCTTTTCTCCTTCTGGCCACACTTTACCCCAAACAGTGGGTTCACAAGGACACGGTCTGCTATTCCTCTTCTCCTCATTGTCTCAGCCTCTTAGCTGCAATTTATGAACTGTTTTCCCCTTTTCCTCTTCACATGTGCATGTGTACACAGGCATGTTTGCGTGTGGGGGTATACATGCGGATGTGTGCAGCGTTGATGCAGGGAATCATCCTTCATTGCTCTTCCTCCTTCTTCACTGAGACAGGGTCTCTTAATCAAACTCAGAGCTTGTTGATCAGTCTGGTCTCCCTAGGCAGCTTGCTCTGGAGATCCTGTCTCTGTCTTTCATGGCTGGAATTGCAGGCTAGCCACCATAACTACCTGCCTTTATGGGGGTTCTGGGGAAGTGAACTCTGATCCTCACACTTGCATGACAAGTATTTTAGCCATAGAGCCACCTCCCAGCCCCACAGATAACTTTTGAAAATATTAAGGCACTGACACTAGGGAAACTACTAAGCCAAGGGAGACACACTCCTTGTCACACATGCCCACCTCAGGTTATTATGAATAAGCACACACTGTGTGGTACGGCAGACCACAGTCACACCTACAAAGGTCTTTATCGCTACCTACTCAGGTTTTTGATGGACTCTTTTAAATGGACTCCTTAATTCTCACAGCCCCACTGTATCAAAGCTCCTAAGGGCCTTCTTGCCACTCCAGCATGAAACTGGGAAAGTCTGGATTTTACTTGATGCTCTAGTGCCAATTAATTGTTCTGAAATGCCGGGGGAATGAAAGGAAGGAAACCTCTCTGGGCTTTATGTCCCGGGTCAACAACAAAGAAACCAACCACTGGCGGTTCATCTTTTAATTCTAATCCAATCAAACCTGAGGTTTGGGGTGCAATCCATCTGTTTCCCTTATCTCACACTCTTCCTGACTTCTTCCCTTCCTTTTTTTCTTTTTTTTCAAACATCTCAGCTTTATCACTCCTCTCCATTTATCAGAGACCATAATTCCTGAATTATTGCTTAATGTCTGCAAACTATTGGGTATTGATGAGCATAATTGAAAACATTTTTTTCATTTCCTTTTGTTTTTTTCTTTTTTGTTTTTTACCATTGGCCATGACAAAGGAGCAGCCAGTTGCAATTGAAGTTCCAGGTGTCAGCCCACCAGAAGGGAATCCTCTGATGAACCAATCTTGTTTAGCAAGGCCACAGGACTGCAGACCCCGGAATGTCTTTTGTTTCAGCTGTGCCTTCACATGTTTGCTGCAGCTCTCTCTCTCTCTCTCTCTCTCTCTCTCTCTCTCTCTCTCTCTCTCTCTCTCTCTCTCTCTCTCTCTCGTATCTAGCATGGTGTGAGTGGATATAGGGAGACCTCCACTGACTGTAATGTAGTGTGTTTAGCTCTGGGAAACATCCCATTCTACTGGGCACTTCTACCTGTGAATTGTCAAGACGATGGCCCCTCTCTAAGCTGCACTGATAATTTGAAAATAACAATGATAGCTTATACAGAGTTTTGATGAATAAAAATAAATACAAGGATAAGTTTCACAGCCAGAGTCTGTGAGTCTCACCTAAGGAGCTGTATGGATTGTAGCTCAAGTTAATGGCTAACAATTGAGTCCCAGTAGCCCAGCTAGTTTAAATTCTTTAGACCTTAATGTCGGGAGATGTGTTAGTTCACAGATCTCGGAGTGCATCACAACTGAAACAAAGCTTTGAAAATAACAAAGTTAGACTAAGATGTTTTTGTTAAATAACTTTAAGGTGAAAAACCCAAGAAGACAATCTAAAGTCCTAGAAAGGCACAGAGTTGAATGTGAAACTCTTTAAGGTCAGGGAACAAGAACAAAGCAGCCCAATTATTACTGGCTGACGTTCTCTCCTTGCTAGGTTTGGTCAATGACTAAATATGATGATTAATTTCTTATACCCATTTCTGCCCTCAATCTCCTAATATTAAAAAAAACTATTAATAAGTGGATATGCATCCTAAAGATTTTTTTCATATATAAAAGTTTAGACTTGTGATTCCTTTAAGATTCCTTAATAAGATCGCTTTTCAAGATAAGTAATAAAGTAACTGGCCCTTTCTTTGTAACTGCAAAATGCAGCCTGCCAGTAAAAGACTTGACAAGAACCCCTTCTTGCCACAGGGTTAATCTATAACGAGTTGCTTGGGTATAAATGTACGTGGGTTCTTGGGATAATTTGTCTTTCACCTGTAATACATAAAATGTTTAATCATGTGAGGGAAATGAAAAACATGTTTTTACCTACAATCATTCACTTGAGAAATGGAATGCAACCATTTTGACTCTTGTATTGCCTGGAAGATTCTGCTGGGGTATAAAACGGCAAAACATCTTGAGAGGAGAGAGAGAGAATAAAGAAGGAAACCACCAAGAGAGTTTGTGAGTGCCTTTTTCCCTAACCCCCCTCAGATAGAAAAGTTTAGCCTTGCCGACTCTGTGGATTCCTGTTAAAGCCCTGTGCTGCTGGAGGCTGGTCCCCAGACAGTGGTAATTTTTTAACCTCCCCCTAAGTTATAAAATAAGTCATGGGAGTGAGTCCCAGAGGATCCCAAACAATGCAGGTTAGTGCCATCACTCTTAGTTACCCAGCAGAACCTGACAGTAAAGCTGTTGCTGCAGACATTACACACTCCGGTCAGAGAGTTTGGAGACATCACGCTGATACTGCTCAGGAAGTTTTAGCCCTGCTGGCTGGCTTTCATAGTTCTGAGAGGTGCTATGCAGGCTGCCAGGGAGCAAGTTATCAACATTCCCCCCCTCATTGGAGTTGAGGACTGAACCCAAGGCCTTGTGCTTGCTAGTCAAGCACTTTACCACTGAGCTAAATTCCCAACCCCATCAACAGTCTTATCCAGCTGTGAACCTTAACTTTAGTAATAACTGATTTGGCAAGATAACCTCATGGGTGTGATAGTGGCATGAATATTATGTGAGTAACCAATGGCTTTCTAATTGGACCTAAGGGCCACTGTAAACCTGGCCAAAACCCCAGGGTTAAGGGGTTCATAGGCCCTATAGGGACTATATGGACCAATTACCATATGGACATGGTATCAAGCAGCAGTCTAAATATATGAAGACAATTTTTTTTGTTTGTTTATCAAGACAGTTTCTCTGTGTAGCCCTGGCTGCTCTAAAACTTGCTCTGTAGACCAGGCTGTTCTCAAACACACCTGCCTTTGCCTCCCAAGCGCTGAGATTAAAGGTGTGTGCCACCACGCCCCGCTACTGAAAACAATTTAACAAGATTCAATCTGCAAATATGTAGGTCAGCCTGAAGACCATAAAACAAAAAGCTGATCAGAACAAAAATGAGCCTCAAACCAGAAACCTGACATTCAAGCCTTTCCTCGAACTCTCCCAGAGACTTCTGGGAGTTCTTTCAGATGATGTTTGTTGTAGTGCTTCTGGGCTGCTAGGACAGAAAGCACACCGGGCTGACTGTAAGCAACGGAAATAGTTCTCATAGCTGTAGAGGCTCCAAGGCCCAAATCAAGAAGTCAGCCCAGACCTCTTCAGATTATAAATTACCAACTTCTCTTGGGGTCCTCTACATTACAGACTGTACAAGCCAGCACCGATGGGCCTTTTTAAAGCACTAACTGTGTTGAGCAGGGCTACAGCTTAGTGGATTGCACACATCAGAGGCCCCATCTCCTAACACATCACCCACCACTCATAGCACAGCCTTTCTACCCATGCCCCTTGCCTCGCGCTCCCATTCCTAGCCCCACTAATAAGCTTTACCCTTGGAAGAGTAAACTTTACTCTCCTAAATTTGCAAAGCGGTTTTCTTCCATAGTCGGTGATCTCTCTTCCCTGTTATGTCAATATTTATAATATAAATAATGTTCGGTTTCCTGATTCCATCTTGGGAATTATGTAAACATAGGAAAGGTGATATGTGAAATACCTCAACTAATACAATGAAAGAATATATAGATTATGATTTATTTTTTATTTATTCTAATTTTTTTGCTAATTTAATAACTTGTTTATTGAATTCAATAGTCAATTGGTTATCCTTTTCACAGAGAATTCATGCATATTTCTATATTACTTTCGAGTATTTTATAAGAATAACAAAGATATATATTGGGAGATGGAGAGATGGCTAAGCAATTACCAGCACATACTGCTTTCCAGAGGGCTTTAATTCGGTTCCCAGCACCAACGCCAGGCAGCTCACCACCACCTGTATTTCCAGCCCCAGCAGACTGGACACTCTCTTCTGGCTTCCACTGGTATCTGCACTCATGTGTGTGCGTGTGTGCACGCACACACATGTACATTTAAAAAATAATCTTTAAGACATTTTTTTCTTGGCTATAGGCAACTTCCAATACATAAAATCACCTGGAAATAGGCACATGAACAATTACTAATTACTACATCTAACTCAGGCAGGTTCCAAACAAGCAGCAACACTGTGTGATCCTGGCAGGGGGCTGTCATCTGTCAAAGGTCTGGATGCTACATTTCAGGGAAAACAAGGAATGCTGATCTGATCAAAAGGTTGTAAACGTTGGTGCCAATGACAGCAGAGAAGCCTTTGGGGACCTTCTGATTGTACTCATTAGACTGTCCTACTACATAAACTGAACACTGTTTGTGGAGGAAAGGAGCATTTAAAGAAGTGTGTGGCTTTGTACGGGGGGAGTGCTGCCCCCAGTCTTGAAATGCCCCACTGAGAGCAGCCTCCCACAGAGACTCCCCCAAGAAACAAGTTTCAAGTAATCTTCGTTGCCATCGCTCTTGCTCATTACGGAAAGATGCTGCCCTCCAATATTTGCTAATTATGATCGAGACCAGAAACCCAGCAAATTTCAAAGGAAACAATGGAAACCAACATCTGAAAACCATTTCCTGCTGGCCTTTGTCATCCTGCTACTCACGGCAGATCTTCCAGTTTGGAGGCCTCGTGTCTCGGATCCAGCAGGTCGTAGCCACATTCATTGTAGATTTCCAAGTAAGAAATGTGTGTTGTGTAGATCTTGCTGCTGTCCTGGTTGGAGAAGAAGGGAAAGACATTATTTAATGACTAAAAGCAACTGTTGGGCTAGAGAGAGATGCACCATTTTTCCCTGGGCTTCCTTACAACACCCTCCTTTGCCTTTCCATTCTGTAGGATTTACATTTGCAGTTTGTGACACTTTTGAGTTACTGTGGCCATCTGCATAAAGTGTTTGGGGTTTTTTTTTTTTTTGGTATATCCAATATTCATGATTACAAGTAATTTCAGTCTATCAGTTTTTATTGGTTCTACATTATACATAAAATGTCAATATACGCTTGCAGTGAGCCAAGTTAGCTATAGAAATGAATAATACATTGTATTCTATTTTCCAGATCCCCCAAAAAGGTTACTAAGAAAAAACAAATAACCTTACATTCTGTGAACAGTCTATTCATGCAACAGCAGAGGTCATTACTTTGGTTCAAAGACCAGATGCCAAAGTTTCCGTTCATGATCAAACTATGATGTGGGATTCCCCTTTGAATGCTGTGAATACCATTGGTTAATAAAGAAACTGTCTTGGGCCTGCACAGGGAATAGAAGTGTGTGGGGGGGGAGCGGGATTGAACTGAATTCTGGGAGGAAGAAGGTAGAGCCAGATGGAACTTTAACTGGTAAGCCACAGCCACGTGGCAATACACAGATTACTAAAAATGGGTTAAATTAAAATGTATGAGCTAGTCAATAAGAAGTTAGAGCTAATAGGCCAAGCAATGTTTTAAATAATATAGTCTATGTAATTATTTTGGGTCTGAGCTGCTGAGTGTCCTCCTTCAACAATTTTCTTTTCTTTACTACTACTCAGAATTTTATATTCTTCTAAAAATAGTTATTATTTACTCTGTGTGTGTGTGTGTGTGTGTGTGCGAGTTCAGGTACCCACAAAGGCCAGAAGAGGGCATCAGATTTCCTGAGCTGGAGTCACCCAATGTGGGTTCTGGAAATAAAACATGGCTCCATGCCGACAACAAGCTATGAAATACTCCTGTTCTTGCAAAACTGACATATGAGAAGGATGACTACATGTCAAGTCCTACCAAAAGTACCTGGGCACCAATGAACTACGTGGCTATTGCTATTGTTCCTGCTGTTGATAAATGTTTTCAAGTACTATGTCTGGAAGCCTGCAAATGGAGAATTAAGTATGATGGGTTTCCAGAGAAGAGTCACTGAAGAAGGAACCCCTCCTGAACATATCAGCACCTTCCCAGGGGCAGGGGTCCTGAACTGAGTGGGACAGAGAGGAAAGGACTGAGCACTAGCATCCGTCCCTCTGCCTTCCAACTGCGCACAACGTGACCAGTCAGGACATGTTCCCACCACCACGTCCTCCCCGCACAGGGTACTTAAATCCTCAGATACTGAGGCAAAATACACCCTACTTTAAGCTGTCTTTGTTGGGTATTTTGTTACAGTCCTGGTCAAAATAGCTAAAATAATAAAAGAATATAAAAGGAATGGATGGACATGAGAAAAGAAGCGTGAACTTGACCCACCATCTGTAATGGGACACTCTCTTCTTTAGAATTAGGAAAAGAAATCAGGGAAATGGCCAGCGCACCATCCCGGTGGTAAGGACAATGCCTCGGCTCCTCCAGGGTTTTGCTTCTGCAGTTTTTGTGGCACACACACTCCAATCTCACTGAGTGATGTGAGAAGCTACCTTTCTTGGTCCTTTTCAGCATCTGGGTTGCCAGACTGTAATGTAACACACGTGTTTCCTGCAGACAGACATTTCTTCTGACCCAAACAAGTGTGAGCCTCACAATGCTCCAGTGTGAAGAGAAGGAGTCCTGAAATAGATGGAATCCTCCCAGTCCAGAGGAAATGCGGGCTCACTCCCAGGGTTTCACAACATAGGCTACGCTGGGCGCTTAGTTTGTCTTGAAGGACTTGGCTTTGGTCTCACGCTGAGCTCTCTGATCTGGGACAACTTGCAGAGCCTCTGGCTCCAGTCTATGTTTTCTAGTCTCCACTGTGTCCACAGTTCATGCGACACTTTAAGTTGCCCGGCTTGTTGTTAGTACAATCCACTATGATTACAATGAACGTGTGCGGCCCATGGCAGAAAGTGGTCCATTTCAGTTTCCCTGGCTGTCAGTCAGGTGGGCTTTTTCCAAGTCCAGGGGATTACTTGGGATGATTCAGAACTGAACAAGGTTTAGAGTGACATCAATGACAAGGCAATCTCCCAACAACCCTGACGATGGTCAATGCCTGGAGATGTAAGACTTCTCGAGGTGCTCTTGGGTTAGCACACAGATCTTAGAAGAGACAAATGTGCTTTACATTAGGAGAGGATTGGTTTATTCTATTCAGCCTAGCCAGAGAAACTGGTTTCATTGATTCCGAGAGCTTCAGAAAGTTTTCTAAAACTAGCCAGTCATTAGGCCAATGGACATATGTGAATATTGATGAATATGGCAGCAATCGCTAAGTGTTTGCATGTACAGACATTAGTGGTGCGGTAACAATGATCACGAACTAAGCATTCTTAGTGTGCCAAGAAATTTAAAGAGTTGTTTTATTATTATTTTAAATTACATTTGTCTCTGTGGGTGCATGCATGAGAATGCAGTGTCTGCACAGACTGAAAAAGGGTGTTGATTCCCTGGAGCTGGAGTTTTAGGCAGCCGGGAGCTGCCTTTATGGGTGCTCAGAACAAAGCTTGAGCTCTCTGCACAAGCAGAGCACACTCTTAACTGTTGCACCATCTTCCAGCCCAAGAGCTTAAAACACCATGTTTGTCACCCACAGGAGTTCCATGCCACTGAGACATAAAGCCACATGCCATGAAGGCACACAGCTCTAGGATGACAGCTTTCCCCATGGGTCCATGGCAACGAAAGACATTGGAGATCATAGCCCCTTTTGTGAAATGTGTGAACAAGGCAAAGCAGGTAGAGTCAGGGCTACACGGGTGTGTACATGCTACTCAGCCCTTCCTCCTCCACTTTCTCCGGCTCACACAGCTGGCATTCTGGGGCCAGTGAGAAAGAGCTGAACTAATGGATAATTGCTGTTTTACGGATGGCAATTAGAATTATGCAGCTCTCAGCAATTTCTTCTCGTCTTTGCAACTCAAAATGCAAATAACATTCAGTAGGGAGTTCCAGAATGACTGCTGCAGCAAGCCAGTTAGACGTTTATACAGAGTCCAAGGACTCGCTGGAGCTGGAAGGGAGGCAGAGAGCTTCCAGAACAGTTCAGCCCTTGCTCTCAGAAAATGGAAAGCAGAAACCCACAGAAGTTAAGTGACTCATCACAGGAAATGGATTCAAACACAGCCAACAAAACAAAGCCAATCTGAACTACGGGGAAGCAGTTTGGCTTCCAGAGTTGCGGGCTGGCTATTGTAAGAAGCGGACCCAGAGAAAAGTATCTCAATGGAGGCTCTCTTTTTCCAACTCTAAGATGGGAATCAAGATGTCTAGTTTGCTAGTTACAATATATGTTGTATTAAAAAGCCCCACATGGAGAGATGGCGCAGTACCTTAGATCACTTTTTGCACTTTCAGAGGACCTGGGTTCAATTCTCAGCACCCATATGGTTTCTCACACCAACCTTACTCTAGTTCCTGGGAATCTAACATACTCTTCTGCCTTCTGTGGGCACCAGGCATATGCATAATACACAGACACACATGGGCAAAACATTCATAAGTAGGTAACATATACAGGAGAGACAGGGATTGCCTCGAGAATATGATTATGTTCACTGCAGTAGGGTTTGTATTCTGACAAATTCCTCCAGCTTCTATTATTACCATGGCAAACTGACAATCATGCCATCTGATTGGTTTGGTATTTTAGGGGATAGAAAAAGATTTGTTTTAGTAAAAGGGTTTCCAACTTCAGAGTCTAAGATACTAGCTGGTAAAAGATGTGATCTGAGTAGGGAAATGGCTCCGTGGATGAAGTGCTGGCTGTGGCAGCATGCAGATCCGAGTTCAGATCCCCAGAATCCATGTGAAAAACTGGATATGGTGGTGAACGGCAGTAACCCTAATGCCGGGCTGGGGGAGAAAACACCCCAGAGCCCACTGATCAGCCAGTCAAATTAGTGAGACCTTAGCTCAAAAAACTTTCATTATTTGCAGATGATATGATAGTGTACATAAGCGACCCCAAAAACTCCAGCAAAGAACTCCTTCAGCTGATAAACACCTTTAGTAGCGTTGCAGGATACAAGATCAATTCCAAAAAATCAGTTGCCCTCCTATACACAAAGGATAAGGAAGCAGAAATGGAAATCAGAGAAGCATCACCCTTCACGATAGCCACAAATAGCATAAAATATCTTGGGGTAACTCTAACCAAGGAAGTGAAGGATCTATTTGACAAGAACTTTAAGTCTATGAAGAAAGAAATTGAGGAGGCTACCAGAAAATGGAAGGATCTCCCTTGCTCTTGGATTGGGAGGATCAACATAGTAAAAATGGCAATTCTACCAAGGGCAATTTATAGATTCAATGCAATCTCCATTAAAATCCCATCAAAATTCTTCACAGATCTTGAGAGGACAATAATCAACTTTATATGGAGAAACAAAAAACCCAGGATAGCCAAAACAATCTTATATAATAAAGGATCGTCTGGAGGCATTACCATCCCTGACTTCAAACTCTATTACAGAGCCTCAGTATTGAAAACAGCTTGGTATTGGCATAAAAACAGAGAAGTCGATCAATGGAACCGAGTAGAAGACCCTGATTTTAACCCACAAGCATATGAAAACCTAATTTTTGATAAAGGAGCTAAAAGTATTCAATGGAAAAAAGAGAGCATCTTCAACAAATGGTGCTGGCAGAACTGGTTGTCAACCTGTAGAAGAATCAAAATAGATCCATATCTATCACCATGCACAAAACTCAAGTCCAAATGGATTAAAGACCTCAATATTAGTCTGAACACACTGAACCTGATAGAAGAAAAAGTGGGAAGTACTCTACAACATATGGGTACAGGAGATCACTTCCTACGTTTATCCCCAGCAGCACAGACATTAAGAACAACATTGAATAAATGGGACCTCCTGAAACTGAGTAGCTTCTGTAAATCAAAGGACACTGTCACTAAGACAAAAAGGCAACCCACTGACTGGGAGAAGATCTTCACCAACCCTGCAACAGACAAAGGTCTGATCTCCAAAATATATAAAGAACTCAAGAAACTAGACTTTAAAATGCTAATTAACCCAATAAAAAAAATGGGGCACTGAACTGAACAGAGAATTCTCAACAGAAGAAATTCAAATGGCCAAAAGACACTTAAGGTCATGCTCAACCTCCTTAGCGATAAGGGAAATGCAAATTAAAACAACTTTGAGATACCATCTTACACCTGTCAGAATGGCTAAAATCAAAAACACCAATGATAGCCTTTGCTGGAGAGGTTGTAGAGAAAGGGGCACACTCATTCATTGCTGGTGGGAATGCAAACTTGTGCAACCACTTTGGAAATCAGTGTGGCGATTTCTCAGGAAATTTGGGATCAACCTACCCCAAGATCCAGTAATACCACTATTGGGAATATACCCAAGAGATGCCCCATCAAATGACAAAAGTATCTGTTCAACTATGTTCATAGCAGCATTGTTTGTAATAGCCAAAACCTGGAAACAACCTAGATGCCCTTCAATGGAGGAATGGATGAAGAAAGTGTGGAATATATACATATTAGAGTACTACTCAGCGGTAAAAAACAATGACTTCTCGAATTTTGCGAGCAAATGGATGGAAATAGAAAACACTATCCTGAGTGAGGTATCCCAGACCCAAAAAGAGGAACATGGGATGTACTCAATCATAATCGGTTTCTAGCCATAAATAAAGGACATTGAGCATATAATTTGTGATCCTAGAGAAGCTAAATAAGAAAGTGAACCCAAAGAAAATCGTATAGTCATCCGCCTGGAGAGGGGAAGTAGACAAGATTGCAGGGCAAAAACTGGGAACTTGCGGGTGAGGTGGCATGGGGCAAAGGGGAAATGGGATGAGAAACATGAGAAGGGGAGGATGGGAGGAGCTCGGGGGATTGGGATGGTTGGGATATAGGAAGGGTGGATACAGGAGCAGCGAAGTATATATCCTAACTAAGGGAGCCATCTTAGGGTTGGCAAGAGACTTGACTCTAGAGGGGTTCGCAGGTGTCCAGGGAGATGTCCCCAGCTGGTACCTTGGGCAACTGAGGAGAGGGAACCTGAAATGACCCTATCCTATACTGATGAATATCTTACATATCACCTTAGAACCTTCATCTGGCGATGGATCGAGGTAGAGACAGAGACTCAATTTGGAGCAACGGTCTGAGCTCTTAAGGTCCAAATGAGGAGCAGAAGGAGGGAGAACATGAGCAAGGAAATCAGGACCACGAGGGATGCACCCACCCACTGTGACAGTGGATCTGATTTATTGGGAGCCCACCAAGGCCAGCTCGTCTGGGACTGAATAAGCATGGGTTGAAACTGGACTCTCTGAGCATGGCGGACAATGAAGGCTGATGAGAAGCCAAGGACAATGGCACTAGGTTTCGATCCTAATACATGAACTGGCTTTGTGGGAGCTTAGCCTGTTTAGACGCTCACTTTCCTGGACGTAGATAGAAGACCTTCGTCTTCCCGCAGGGCAGAGAATTTGGACTGCTCTTCAGTATCGAGAGGGAGGGGGAATGGTGTGGGGGGGTGGAGAAGAGGAGTGGGGATAGGGGGAGGGGAGGGGGTAATATTTGGGAGGAGAGGAGGGAAATGGGAAACGGGGAGCAGGTGGAAATATTAATTAAAAAAAAAACAGAAACAGAACAGTATCATTGGAGAACAATAGAGGACCTCAAACATCAACTTCTGCACTACTCCCACACATACATGCTCACACACATGCACGCTCACACACATGCAAATTCACACACATGTACGATACCACACATGCACACTCACACACATACATGCGTGCATACATGCACACTCATACACATGCATGCTCACACACATGCACATTCACACAAATGCATGCTCACATACATGTAAGCTCACACACATGCACACTCCCATACATACACAGTCCCACACATGCACATTCCCACACATGCCATGCTCACACACATGCATGCTCATACATATGCATGTTCACATACATGCATGCTCACAATGCAAGTTCATACACATGGAAACTCCCACACATACACGATCACACACATGCATGCTCTCACACATACACACTCCCACAATGCACGCTTCCACACATGCATGCTCACACACATGCATATTCACACACATGTACATGCACACACATGCACACTCACACACCCAGGCCTACCGCATCCATTACACCAACTCCTACTCCACCAAAAGCTCTCTCTCTAAGTCTGTGGCTCCATTCGAGATGCCACAGACTTAGAGAGAGAGCTTTTAGACCTGGATGGAGGTGGGTGGTCCTTGGACCTCCCACAGGGCAGAGAAACCTGCTTGCTCTTTGGGCTGAGGAGGGAGGAAGACTTGATTGGGGGAGGGGGAGGGAATGGGAGGTGGTGGTGGGGAAGAGGCAGAAATCTTTAATAATTAAATAAATTAATTAATAAAAAAAAATAATAAAAATAAAGAAACTGCTTGGCCCTCATAGGTTAGAACATAGGTGGGTGGAGTAAACAGAACAGAATGCTGGGAGGAAGAGGAAGTGAGCTCAGACTCGATAGCTCTCCTCTCTGGGGCAGATGTGATGAAGCTCCAACTCAGGATGGACGTAGGCTAGAATCTTCCCGGTAAGCTCACCTTGGGGTGCTACACACATTATTAGAAATGGGCTAGTTCAGGTGTGAGAGTTAGCTGAGAAGAGGCTAGATATGATGGGCCAAGCAGTGTTTAAAAGAATACAGTTTGTGTGTTGTTATTTCGGGGCATAAGCTAGCCAGGCAACCAGGAGCTGGGGTGGCAGGAACGCAGCCCGCAGTTCCCACTACAAAATGGTGCCCGACATGGTAGCAGCAATTTCTCGGGTCTGCTCTGCTTGCTAGAGGCAAGCAAACGCTCTCATCTAAGAGAGGCTTCCTGACTTAGCTTTAGCGGCAAAACCCCACAGCTCTTAAGAGGTCCTGCCACGAAACACTTAAATGGTACTGATAAAAGCTGACTGAATGCTTGTTTGTTTTCAGCTGTAGCAGGAAAAAAGTTGTGCTGTTTTAAAATGCTGGTGTTCTGGTCTGTCCTGCCAGGGCAAACTCTGACTGTTTGAGGTAGGAGGGCCGACTACAGAGAAAGGACTTGAGTGTTGTCTGTGGATATAGTGTTGCAGTTTGCTTGTTGGCAGGGACCTTGAAATACCTAGAGTTGTGGTGATAAACATGGCTACAGCTGGTACCTCAGCCACGAGGCTGGAAAGTTTAGGAATGGGCTGGATTCAGCCGTCAAAGCCACGGTTTTAGTCCTACTGATATTGCTTGGTAAATTATAGACTCGTGTGGTCACAAAAGAGACATAATACAGTAAAAGAAAGATTCAAAGTCGAAGAAAACGTCTAAAGGGTTTACAGTATGTGAAAAATATATGCAGGCTAAAAGTTAAAGTTCTTAAAGTAAAAAAAAAAATGAAGAAAGAGAGTAGTTGGGTGTGTAGTACACACCTTTAATCCCAACACTTGGAAGGCAGAGGGAGATTGACCTCTGTGACTTCAAGGTGTGGTAGCACATGCCTTCAATCCAGTGCCTAAAAGGCAGAGACAAACAGATCTCTGTTAGTTCAAGGTGTAGTAGCATACACCTTTAATCCCAACGCCTAGGAGGCAGAGACAGGTGGATCTCTGAGAGGTCAAGGACAGCCTGGTCTACAGAGTTATTCCAGGTCAAAGATACAGAGAACCTGTCTCAAAAAGCAAAAAATAAAAGTAAAAATAAACAAAATAGAGGTTAAAATAAAGCGCACAAAGATGGAAAATACACAGAGAATTTTGATACTGTATGCTATTATGCTCTGTTTGAATTGCTTGAATGCTGAGGAAGGAACAACAGCTGCTAAAAGATATTTGTTTATAAATGCTACTGAACTAATCCAACATACATATTTTGAAAATACCTTGACTTCAGAATTTGGATCTAAGGATATGATACTTTGGAAAAGAGATTCTTCTTTTGTTTTCACAGACGATGACACCCTGCGGATTGCTTCCATCCCAATATGGTATGATAGACCACGCCCTCCTGAAAGGTTGCTGTGAACACCTTCAAAAAATTAGTTCCGCTCACTGCCGACTGAGATGAACCTAACAGACAGGTTACACCACAAAAGACCTAATTAACAGCGCCCCTATACAGCAGGAAGCAGTTTGGAGAGAAATAACTACGTCCATATTCCCAAATATTGTTTATAAATGTTCTTTTACATTTAAAGGGGGATATGATATAGGTATGAATAATTTGCATTGATATGGATTTTGCTTTAGTGATTTAAATTTAAGGTCAATTTTGTTATATGTATATGTATTTCTGCTCTTGATTAAGGTATTGTGATTGTGTAGTTCATTTAAAAATGTAATGTATATAGGCTGTTAATAGATAATCATAATAGTCAAGTTTGTAGTCATGTTAGTGAGATTTTCTAGATGTACATAGATATATTTTAGATAGACATTCTTCATATCTTTCAAAGACTATGGAATATGCTATTTAATGTTTTAATAACTTAGGAGTTTTCATGACAATGAGACACTCTGCTCCTGGCAGCACCAACCTACTTCAAGAAGAAGATGGGCATAGAAGAGGATCCTTATGGAGTTTGATAGCCATTTGGGCAAGAAATTGCTCTTGCCTGGACTGTTGCGTAAACTGGACACAGAGAACCCACAGAGATAGGACTACTGAACTTGCTTAAAGGTGAGATGATCTTTCAGGGTTCCTGATTCATGAAAGAGTCTGCGAGACATTCTGCAGGACACAGCAGATAGTGACTGAACTGCCTTTGAAATTTCCTGCTTCATGGAAATGTCTGCTGGAAACTATGGGCCTATAGGCCGAAGATGGATGCCCCAACGGTACAGAGGAACTTTGGGTGACTGTCCAGGCAGCGAGATGTCTCTGCCACTTATAGAGTTTTGGAAGTTGCTTATTTCTTGTTTGCTTAGGAAATATTGTATCCTTCTCGAGTCTTTGATGGAGTTGAAGAATATATAGTTAGTTATAGTTTTCCTTTGTTATGATAAAAGATAAAGTAGATGTAAATATTGTAACTGTAATTATTGCTTGATAACTGTTTTGTTATATGTAATTTTGCTATATTAAAGTTAAAGCCTTCTTTTTTTGTTTAAACAGAAAAAGGGGAAATGATGGAGGAAGGTCATTGGTTAAAAAATAAAGAAACTGCTTGGCCCTCATAGGTTAGAACATAGGTGGGTGGAGTAAACAGAACAGAATGCTGGGAGGAAGAGGAAGTGAGCTCAGACTCGATAGCTCTCCTCTCTGGGGCAGATGTGATGAAGCTCCAACCCAGGATGGACGTAGGCTAGAATCTTCCCGGTAAGCTCACCTTGGGGTGCTACACACATTATTAGAAATGGGCTAGTCCAGGTGCGAGAGTTAGCCGAGAAGAGGCTAGATATGATGGGCCAAGCAGTGTTTAAAAGAATACAGTTTGTGTGTTGTTATTTCGGGGCATAAGCTAGCCAGGCAACCAGGAGCTGGGGCGGCAGGAACACAGCCTGCAGCTCCCACCACACCAGCCCTTGATGAAGTCCCAGCCCTGGTATGAGAAGCACCTCCTCCGGCAAAGTCCAAACCTCCTTAAATGCAGAGGCTGGTGTTATTCTAGAATAGCATATTTCCAATGGGCACAGTGTAACAAAGAGATGCCTTAGCACATTTCCTCTGCATGGTGCATTTCTGCTGAATAGATCAAATAAAATGTGAAGTCTTTCTTCTTTACCTTTTGCAACTGCTCAAAAATATATGACAGAGTCCTTGGGATGATGCCTCTGTCGCTGTAGCGCTCAGCCCCACCTGTGATGGTGAAGGTCTTGCCACTGCCTGTCTGCCCATATGCGAAGATGGTACCATTGTAGCCTGCCAAGACGCTGCAAGAAGAAATGAAAGAGTTATAATAGCTAAATGGTCACCCACACTGGCACTAGGTGCCTCAGAGATGAAAAGCAGCCTTAGAGTTAGCACTGAAATTATATTTATAAAGTATTTACAAAATCTCTGACACCCCAGTACAGTTGTGTGTGTGTGCTAAGGTGCCTGTGTAGGTGTGCATATAGAGGCCAGATGTTAACACTGCGTATCTTCCTAAATAATTTCTCCACCATATTTTTTGAGACAGCCTCTCTCATTGAAATCAGGAGCCCCAGGGAGCCCCAGAGAGCCCCAAGGGAGCCTCTTGTCTTTACCCACTTATCTCTTGGATCAGAGCTCATGCTGCCAGGCTCAGCTTTTATGTGGATGCTGGAGACCAAACTCAGTTTGTCATGGTCGGGTGACAAGTACTTTCCCCACTGAGTCATTCCCTGGCCTTTATGATAGTTTTTATCCAGGAACTTTAGGGTATTAATGCCTTTCTCTCAGGAAGGACATGCCACTCAGACGTGGTCCGGCTTCATCATGCTGTTTCTGGGTTTTATCACTGAGTGAATTGAGAAAGATCGTTTGAGGGAAACAGTTTTGATTTGGCAAGGTGTCTGGCTGCCCCTCCATGTAACACTTTGGTGCATCCTAACATCAGTAGAAACCCTACATTTCTAAGTACACCCTTTGACAATGGTGTTCTTGAACCGTATTTCCTTATGTAGCACCTCAATAGAAAACTCTCAGGATCCCCCCACACCAGGATTTATTTATTTATTTATTTATTTATTTATTTATTTATTTATTTATTTATTTGTGGAAGATGTTGGCTCATGTGTGCTATTCAGCCCAGTCGAGCATCCTATGACTTGATGGGGGTCTTAGGAAGCCTTCGAACTACCGTAATACAGGCCTTTGAAGTGTGCTCTGTATGTGGGCTTTGAAGAGTGGGCTCTTATCTAGGCCACATGCAACAGAAAACTCTTGAAGTTTTGTTGTTTTTCTTGCTACAAGTGGCTCCTTGATCCCCAAGATGTTTCCATTAAACCAGCTATCATAAAGTCAGCTAATGGGGCACACATTCCAAGTGGGTTTTAAGTGGACGGCTCTCTGAACCCACGTTTTGCCATTTGCATGGGGGAATCCTGCTCTATTCGGCTGCTGAGACTCCTTCGACAATTCACTCTCGATCTCCCTCTGCTTTTGTGACGTGTTGAACGACCTGACCTCACAGTGTCCTGAGATAACACAGGTGTTGACCAGACCTTATTCTGAAGAGATCAGTTAGCCCTTAGCATCTTGTGCAGCTAGGCACCTCACATATGATGTGTGCAGCAACAGACTGATGTGAACTCTGCTCTGTATAGATGTACTGGCATTACTTACAGACCTGAAGGACTTAGTACAGGGAGTGCAGAAACAAAACTACTGTGCACCAAGGCTCTGTTTTCAGGAAGGTGAATCATGTTTCCATCTGTGTCCTCACAGAAACTGTACACTGTTGACACCCCCAGCTTGTAAGAGGCTGTGATTCCCACGATGCATGGACTTGGATTGGTACTGAATCTTTTCCATCAATGGAATTTGTCTCCAAGGAGACAGAAGTGTCTCATTATAGTATCATTTGTATGTAGAATATCTCTTGCCACAGATGTGCTGAGTAAATGCGGTCTACAGTTTTAAGTATCAGACCTTAAACACTGTACCAATTCTTTGACAGAAAGAATTGCTAAGATACATAAGGCATTATCAGTTGCAAAAAGCAAAGAATATGAACCCAAATTAGCATTTCCATTTGAACACAGACACAGCCTATGAAAAGTGATGCCTGGGGGTGACCTGTGCGTCCTTGCTGACCATCCATCTGATTTCCTTAGAGCAAAATCTTACCCCCACTGCTAGCTGCCTGCCTGTCTACTCTAACATGTGTTTTCCTTATCTGCTATGGGATGGGAAACCAGACACCACAGTTTCACAGAACACAGCATTTTGTTTTAACAAAAGAACACAGGACCCACCTACTCTCTCCAGCTCCCATAGTGGCGTATCACACTGCACCAATAAAAAGTTACACAAAGGAGCAATGGTAAAATCAGCCCAATTCCTTCATCTAGAAAATCTTTATCCCAAATTAATCTTGTGCTCATTGTGTCCCAGGCATTTCCACACGCTGTTCTAGCCTCATCTGCCCTAAAACCCAAGTTTAAAATAAAAACAGAGAGGAGATGATACAACAACCTGCAAGCTCCACTCATCCACAGGAACACAGACAATCTGGCAAAAGCTGTCAAGATCTCTTTCTCACGATCCTGAAAAGTATCTCAGGTAATGCTTTAAAAAAACTGAAACAAAAAACTCAGTAGAAACCTTGAGTTTCATGGTGCTTCAACTTCAGAATTCCTAGCCTTTGCCCCAGTTTCAAGGAAACCTTTAAAAAATAGTATGCCTGGAGGAAGGAGAGCCTTACACCCTGGGGGGCTCAGCTAACGCCGAAGCAGCAGTGTGGCTCTGGACACCCTCGCAAGCCTCCCCAGCGGGCTCCTTCCTCGGTTCCCAGCAAAGCTCTACTGAGAGAGGGTAACACGTCTCTTTTGACTCAAAGTCCTCACCGTGAACGGACCTGGTTACAGGCAAATATGTAACATCCAAGTCTCCCGGGGAGGTAATACCAGTGAGCTAAGCCTGAAGGTAGCAAAAGCTTACAAAGTTGGTTGACAATGACAGAAAAATACTTTGAAAAGACCCTTGACACTGCTGGGATGCTAGAAGACCATACCCAAGGCATATGCCTACTGAGAAAGGACTTGGGAAGAGTTTTTTTTTTTTTTTTTTTTTTTTTTATCTCCCCTTGATTGGCCTTGAGTCTCTGCACAAGAAATGAGTGACAGAAAAACAGAAACACGAAGTTCTAAATGTTGATGGCATGTCTCTACACAGAGGCAGAAACGCCCTTGTGGCAACTGGGAAAGATATGTCTAAGCCATTTAGGACCACTTTACCCACAGAGCTGACCTTGGTGTTAACTGGGCAGAGGCCACACGTGCTAGTTACTTTTCTATCTCTGTGATTAAAACACAGGACACTGACCAAGGAAGAAAGAGTTTGTTTGGACTACAAGTTTCCGAGGAGTCAGAGTCCATGGTGGCGAAAGTCACAGCAGCAATCAGGGGGACCATGGAAGGAGGCCAAGGGCTCACATCCTCACTGCTAGCAAGAAGCAGAGAGAAAACAAAGAGCATGACAAGTCTTCCGACTCTCAGATCCTGGCCTCAGGACACACCTCCTTCAGCAAGACCACCCCTCAGATGTCCCCACAAATCACCAACAACTGCAAGCCAAGGGCAGAGCCCATTTAAGCCACCACAGCACAGGGATGAGACAGTTAAAGGAGGTTGTTCTGGCAGCAAGAGCACTTTCTGTGGCAGATGTGAGGACCTGAGTCTGAATTCCCAGCACTCCTAAAAAAGGCCAGTGTGTTGTTTGTGTACCTGTAGCCCCAGCACTGGGGAGGAAAGTATCTGGAGCTGACTGATCACCAGCCTAGCTCTAGGTTCAGTGAGACATTCTGTGCCTTGAGGGAATAATACAGAGAATGATTGATGGAACACCATCATCCTCCTCAGGCATAGGCTCCACAACTAAAGAACAGGAAAAACACTACTGAAGGTTTGATCAGTCACTGCCCTCCTCTGTTTCCTTGCCAGAATGGACATAACTTTTATAGAATTTCTATGGAAACCAAGGGTTACGTACAGACAAAACAACCTTGACAACAAGGACACAGGTGAAAACTCCTACTTTCCAATTCCTGATACCTGGAAGGCTCAATGAATTAGAACAGGAAAATACTGACATAATTTTTGGTTGTGAGCCTAGCCTTCAACGGTTGAGGCATGGTAGGTTATGCCTTTAATTCCAGCACTCGGGAGGCAGACACAGGCAGATCTCTGTGAGTTCAAGGCCAGCCTGGTCTACACAATGAGTTACAGGACACCAGGACAGTTTCACAGATAAACCAAGTCTTGGGGAAAAATTGCTGGCATAAGGGGAGCAATATGAACCAATTGAATTGAACTCAGAGTTCAGGACCAGATCCTACATGGAGGCTGGGATGCAAGGAAGTTGGCTAGCATTGTTTCAGTGCTGTCTGCCAATTTACAGCTGGCTTCCTAAACGTGATGATGAGATCATTCAATAGGAAAAAGGATAAGGAAAAAGTAGGAAGATGAACAAAATGGGACAGACTGTTAAAATTGTGTGTATATATATGAGTGACTGTGTCCACAGACATCTGAAGAGGACATCAGATCCTATGGAGCTGCCATATACAGACACTGGGAACTGCACATAGGTCTTCTGCAAGGGCAGCAGATAGTCTTAGCAGCTGAGCCCCACTGTTTTGGCAAGTCATCTACCTTGAAAGGGAATTGACAACAAATTGCAAGCCACAACACATCAGAAACTACATCACAAACTATATCACAACATAGCAAAAATCAGTTCAAACGTAGAAAATAGGGCCAGAAAGGTGACTTAGAAAGTAAAGGTGCTTGCTGTCAAATATGAGGAATTGAGTTCAATCCCTGGGACCCACATGATAGAGAGACTGACTTCTCTGAGGCACACACACATACACCAAACATACATACATCACACACACACACACACACATACACGGTCATACACACCATACACATATATATATGCACCCCAAACATACATATATACTCCCTCATATATGTACATCACACATACATACATACATACACATATACATAATACAGTCTTCACACACATCCTACACATACACAAATACCCTACACATATACATACATCATCTATACACATACATAGTTACATGCACATACTCATACACACACAGTCATCATACACACACGCCACACATACACACATACTCCTCCCACATACTTATGTCTCCCCATACATACATACATACATACATACTCATACACACCCACACATATACACATAACCCACACACACATGCATCTCCCACATAGTCACACATATACCCATATACACACACCTCATACATACATACTCCTCCATGCATAATATATTCCACACACATACATACTCATACACATACACACACATACCTATGCACACACACAAAGTAAGCAATGAATTTAAATAAATTTAAATGTTTATTTCTGATGATTAAAGAAATATGTCATCTTCATATCATATATCCATATATTTAAAAGAATAAACTGTTGATATATTCAGCTCTAAAGCCTATGTTAGATAAAAGAAGCCAGCCCCAAAAGGCCATATATTGTAAGACCCTGTCTACGTAAAAATATTTAGATAAGCAAATTCCATCAGGATAGAAATGTCTGTTACCATCTGAGTGGAAACAGAAAATGGGAAGCAGACATTCATGTAGTCAAGAGAGTCTTCTGGGGTGACAAGTTCTAAACCCAACTGATAGTCACTGGCAGCTACATGGTTATGCTAAAAACAACAAAATTATATTCAGCACCAAATTCTACTACATTTATCTCTGTGTGTGTGTCTGTGCGTGTGTGTGTGCATGAGTGACTGCATGTCCGAGTGTGCACCAAAATGCATGGGTAGAGGTACATGAACAACTTAACAGAGTGGGTTCTCTCTGCCCACTCTGGGATCAAACTCAGATCTACAGGCTCAGCAGCAAGAGTCACATCACTCACTCCCTAAATGATGTTGTTTCAGTGAGAAATGTCTGGGCAGCTGAGATATCACAGGGAAGCTGCTATTCCAATACAACGATGAAGAATCAATAGGCAATCATTAGTAACAGTCATTTGGAAAACACTGACCAATTAATATGAGAATACAAAGTTTACGCTAGCTGAAATTATAATTATTGAATTTTGAATTACGCTGTTTGGACCACTAGTTCCTTCTTAGCACTGCTAGCCTTTCACACGCCAGAGTAGCTGAAAGTCGCTTCTTGTGACACTCATAGAGCGATGGTTTCTGTCCTCTTCCTAAAATAAAGTCCAAGTCCTTCACAAGCAACCCAAGGCAGTAATTTGTTGCTTTTCTTGAGTGATGTGCTAAGTGACTCACAGTTCGCACTCAGAATATCTGACTGCACAAATTTAACGGCACAAAGCCTGTTGTTATTGTTGTGGGTGTGTGTATGCACGTTTCAATGCATGTGTTCGTGTGTGTGTGTGTGTGTGTACACCCAAGGCTGGTATCAAGAATCATGCTCAATCACTCCTCTACCTTATACATTGAGATATGGAGGCAGGTCTCTCAATCAAACCCAGAGGTTACAGATGGTTGATCTTTCCAGATGCTTTGCTTTGGAGACCATGTCTCTGGCTTTTGAATCTGGAATGGCGTATACGACGCCTTTTCTGTGGGCTGTGGGGATCTGAACTCTGGTCTTCATGCTTGTGTGGCAGTTCTCTAACCACAGAGCCATCTTCCTAGCCTCACATAAAACTTTTAAGAGATATTCGAATAACTCAGTTTGGCCATATGTAAAAATAATGTTCCCATGATTTCAGCCAAAAGAGCATGCAGCTTGCAAAAAAAATGCAGCAGAATTTTGGTCACAGAACACCCCTGGTCTGTATGAGAGAAGTAGACATCCAAAGTGGCAAAGCCCAGTCTTCAAGGAATCTGAGAGATTTGAAGAGGTGAGTCCTTGCCCTGCCTGCCCCCACTCCGGCCTTCATCCATTTACAAACTCCAAGTGTAGGGACCTGTGACTCAGGGTCAGACAATCTCATTCCATGACAGGCCTCCCCAACCCACCATCTGTAACAGCGAAGGCTCCCAGAAGCTACAGGATGCCAATCAGCAAATCAGAGTCACTCTGGTGTGAATGTCCAACAGGAGAAGAAGGGAAGAAGGTAGACAATGAGGAGGAGGAAGAGACATTTATGCATTGGGATCACTGAATCGCAGCCGCCCTATGTCCTATGCCCTGTCAGTGTGCATAAGGGAGCAGGGGTCGGAGGGAGGGAGAGCAACACCAGCCAGCTCTGTTGGGCCAGTTTGAGTAACCAAGTCCCTGCCTTTTTTCAGTGGTTTGTGCAACCCAGTTAGATAAGCCCAGAAATCCTCTGCTTCTGAGCTAGGATTTATTATCCTGCAACCCAAAGTGATAATCAGCTCAGTTGCTTCAGTGAACCTGCTGGGAGCACAGCAGGAAGGTGCGTGTACCCACAGATCTCCTGAGAAACCAGGGATGTTAAGCATACAGGATTGTCTTTCCAATGGGAAAGATTTAAAACCTGTTCTTCCACTCTGGAAAGCTGGAAATTGGAGGTGATTAATTGCCTGCTGATCTGTCTTATCTGCTGGGTCAGGCCATGTCAAGCTCCTACAACTAGGTCACTAGTAATCTAAATGACCCCTGCAGCCAGGGGCTCCCCAAACTCCCATAGCCAGGATGGAGATACATATAGTCTAAATGACCCTTACAATACTGTACAGCCAGGGGCTCCCCGAACTTCCACAGCCAGGACCAGAGGAGGCTAGTAGCCCAAATGACCTCTATAATCTCTATGACCAAAACCTGGCCAGATCCTCCCTTAAGCCCTTAAGCTAGCACAGGTAACCTGTCTCTAGTACCCATCTTTTTGGAAGAAATGACATGTACCCCAAGTTGAGTGTCAGTGTGATTTTGCTTCCTTTGTGCACCAGGGATTGTATCACACCAGGAAACTTTCCCAAATCACCCTGTGCTTAAGTGCCTGGGGACAAAGCCCGGCATCAGACTCCACAGTCTTGATCCAGGTTGGTGTCCTCACTCTGAACTGAGTTTTCATTGTCACCTCTTCAGGGTTTGCTTCCCTGCCTGCTGTGATCCCCTGCAGGGTCCCCTTCATGGCCCAGGAGACATGGTGGTCTCATGGTGGTCTCGATCTGATCTCAGGCACAGTTGCAATCCTTTATGTGCGGCTTATGCCCTTTGGTTTGCCATGGTCTTCAGAACTTCCCAATGGCCTACGACTCGGGTGTTTCCCAAATAGAAGTTATCTGCCAAAATTTGATGGCAGGACTGTGCCAGCACGCAATGACAGAATGCCAGCAACAGCACATACGCAGAAATGCACAAGTTGGCAGTTATTCACATAGACTACTGCAGGTCCCACAGGGGCAGGGACTGTCCTTTCTAAAAGCATGCTATGGCATCCTTAGCTCACCTACAAGCTTCTCTTCTGTGAAGTGAGCTCATAGTCAACCTTAACTGACCCAGGGCAAACTATCTACTTTTTGGAAAGGAATAGCCAAGACAAGAATATGCAGATTAGAAATAATCAGAGAGGGCTGGATGTCGGCTCTGCCATTGGCGGCACTGGCTGCTCTTCTAGAGGACTCTGTTCTCACCACCCACACAGCCGCTCACAGCTGTCTGTAGCTCCAGCTCTAGGGTAGCCAGTGGCTTTTCTTTGTATCTTTAGGTACTGCATGCTCATGGTACACAGACATACATACAGGCAACACACTCAGACACATCATATTTTAAAAAGATAACAATTAATGAAAATATTAAAATAGATTTGTAAGAAATGAAAATTCTAAGTATATTTTAAGTGGTATTTTATGCTTCTGTGAAAACTACTCAAAACCTTCCATAATTTCCTGTCCACATACTGATTACCGGTCAAATACAGCCAGTAGGGCACTTTGTTTTGGTGGTACTGTTTGTGTTTAACTAAGTCTGAATACTCAAACCGCAGGCCCCACCCACCACTGCCCACTCTCACCAAGTGTTTAACCTGAGCTGCCAGCTCCCAGTCCTATGTTGAGTTTTTAAGATCTGAGTGACTTAGATAGATGCCACAAAAGTAGCACTCTTTTAAAAAGTAGTTCAGAATAAACCAAGCTAAATTTCAGCATCTTTCAGGTTTTGAAATGTCATAGTGATCAGCCCATCCAAGCAGCTGCCCACGAAGGAGGGAAACTTTCTCAGCATTGCTCATGTTTTATGAGCCTTAAGCAAGACTATTAGATGAGCCTTTTCTCCTTAGCACAGGCAGGACCTCCATTCTCGGCTGTGTGGCGAAACAGGATGAGCGGCTGTCTGTCTTGATGATCTGTATTCCCTCTTCTTCAGAGGTGGGGCCTGAGGAGGGGACTCTCGAGAGTTTTCCCACCTCTGGGATTCCCCAGCTCTGTTGACAGTCTTGTCCCAGCTCCTTTGGACTGGACTTTGCAGAGTCAAAAATTATCAGAGGACAAAATCCAAACAATTGCTCTCGTAAAGAACCCTCCAGATCACCAAAGTCACCAGTTTCATGGCCATAAGCTGGTGAACCAAATACAGGCAGAGTGCTCTTTTCTTTGTTTCTCCTAGTTCCCAGAGAAAGCACTTTGCTCCAGTACTAACAACAAGCACCTGAAACCTGCAAACTGACCGCAATGCACACAAGTAACCCCCTCAAAACACAACCCAGTCCCAGGACCTGCTCTGGTTCGAAGGCAGCATGAAAGATTAAGAGGAGCAAGGTATATTTTATCTTATTAATATGATGAAAAGTGCACTGACTGCAGCGTTCCTGACAGATAATTCTTCTGTGACCCTTGAGAGTGAACACTTGGATCATTAAATAAGTAATCGTTTCCAGGTGTGCATGGGAAGAGGCATTTAAACGAAACAACCAAGTTGTTTACAGTAACGTGGGAAATTTTGTGTTCTGTAGAAACATTCTTAAAACTTTGACTGATTTTATTGGGTTTCTATTATAGAGACATAAACGAAAAGAGAAAAGACACCCGAGTCGTAGGCCATTGGGAAGTTCTGAAGACCATGGCAAACCAAAGGGCATAAGCCACACATAAAGGATTGCAACTGTGCCTGAGATCAGCTCGAGACCACCATGAGACCACCATGTCTCCTGGGCCATGAAGGGGACCCTGCAGGGGATCACAGCAGGCAGGGAAGCAAACCCTGAAGAGGTGACAATGAAAACTCAGTTCAGAGTGAGGACACCAACCTGGATCAAGACTGTGGAGTCTGATGCCGGGCTTTTTCCCCAGGCACTTAAGCACAGGGTGATTTGGGAAAGTTTCCTGGTGTGATACAATCCCTGGTGCACAAGGAAGCAAAATCACACTGACACTCAACTTGGGGTACATGTCATTTCTTCCAAAAAGATGGGTACTAGAGACAGGCTACCTGTGCTAGCTTAAGGGCTTAAGGGAGGATCTGGCCAAGTCTTGGTCATAGAGATAATGTAGAGGTCATTTGGGCTACTAGCCTCCTCTGGTCCTGGCTGTGGAAGTTCGGGGAGCCCCTGGCTGTAGTGTTGTAAGGGTCATTTAGACTATATGTATCTCCATCCTGGCTATGGGAGTTTTGGGAACCCCTGCCTGTAGGGGTCATTTAGATTACCAGCCATTTTTGGTCCTAGTTATAGGAGCTTATGCCCTTTGGTTTGCCATGGTCTTCAGAACTTCCTAATGGCCTATGACTCAGGTGTCTTTTTCTCTTTTTTATGTCCCTATAGAAGAAGCCTAATAAAATCAGTCCAAGTTTTAAGGATGTCTGTACAGAACGCAGAATTTCCCACATTACTGTATCTGACAGATCACCAGGTTATTAATCACCTCTGATTCCCAGATTTCTGGATGGAAGAATAATTTTTCTAAAATTGTAACACCTATGTTATTTATATTGGCAAATGGACCAACTCTCTCTGTCTCTCTCCCTGTCTCTCTCTCTCTCTGTGTGTGTGTGTGTGTGTGTGTGTGTGTGTGATGTCTGGTGCCTTGCTCAATCATTTTCCACCTTATTCTTTGAGACAGAATCTCACTGGCGTGGGTAAACGGCAGTGGTCACCACCACCCCATGCGGCTCTAGTTACATCATGGATATTCTCTAAGACAGCTGTACTGTAGAGCTGAGAGTCGGAGACGGAAAGACATCACCTGATTGGATAAACACATAAAAGAATGAAGAAAATGCAGTGAAAAAAGGCAAAAGGCACAGGTTGGACCTTTTCTTCGCTAACTGTCAAGCTGCACAAGGTCAAATTGTCTCTAGGGATGATGACCCGCTGACAGGTGTCTGCAGAGGCGGGCTGTCACCTGAGAGTGTCCTAGAAGCACACTGTAAAGGGAGGCACAGGAAGATCAGGAGAAATAGTTGTCACAGGACTTGGGCACAGATGTTCTCCGCTGCTAGCGCATATGCACAGGAGGTAAGATACAATCTCACTCTGATTCACAATATGTTATCAAGGAGCTAGAAAGACGGCTCAGCAGTTAAAAGTCCTGGTTGCTCTGAAGAGGACTTGGGTTTTGTTCCCAGCTCCCATGAGATGATTTCTAACCATCTTTAACTCCACGTCTAAGAGGTCTGATGCCCTGTTCAGGCCTCCGCAGGCAGCAGGCACAGATGCATTCAGGCAAAACACTATAAAATAATAATTTTAAAAAAGCAGTATGGTATCAACACTCTAAAGCAATTAAAATTAATAAAGATCTCTATGTATACACACACACAACTTTCTGTAACATTTCATATCCATATGGATCAAAATTGAATTTGTTACTTTTTCTTTTATAGATAGTCTTACTTTCTCAAGTCACCCGAAGGTCTCTCCCCTCCAGACACAGGACAAATCAATGCAAACCCTGAAAATGAAGCTGACAGGCCTCACTTGGAGGATCTGAGGGGTTAACTGGTATAGGTAGATGTAGTTGGGTATCACAGACTACATGATGCAGGTAAGTGATGATGTCACCCTTTTATTGGTTCTCAGCTTAGCCCCACACACTGGTTGCTGACACCACACATGGTGAGGGTCCTATGTGTCTTACAGATGGGGATGCCTGCCTGCACATCTACCATCCTGACATCTGGAATCATCAAGTCCACAGAAAATCCTGCCAAGGACTGTTTTATAATGCCACTAACGAGGAGAGTTAACATTAGGATAGAAAATTAACCACAACGGCAACAACAGAACTGCATGGCCCATTTAGACGGACGTTAAGGATGCTTCCTCCCCATTAACACATTGAGGAGAGGATCACAGTCCAGGAAAAACACAGGGTGCCTAATCTTTCGAGGCCTTTCCCCATGAATGCGGGTATCAAATGGGGATTTGGTGGGCAGTTTCTAGTAAAGTCAGGGGCTTTAGAGAAGAGGATGAAGGAATGCAGATATTTTCCTTTGGTACATGACAGCTAAAAACCCTTTCCAATTCCCTGTCTGGTATTCAAGGACGACAAAGGGATTGCAACTTACAACGAGTGGCTAAATATATTTTACATAAAAGCTAAGGTCGGTTGCTGGAAGGCTTGCACACTTGGAAGGAGAGGGGAGGGGCAGAACCACACAGCCCCCTTTGCCCTTGCTTCACAGTTAGCTGGCTGTTAAAGGAGAACAACAGAGGGCTTTGTATGACTGCAAAATAAGAAATTCTACGGAATGCTGGCAGGGGGCGGGGTAGCTTCATAAGCTTTTCTGTGCAGAAGACTGGTAATGGGGTCCTTGACTACACAGGAAACAGAACAACTCTTGAGCACAGACGGGAACATACCAGAACTAATGTTGGCCACTGGGAGCTGTTTTCCTGGTCCTTTAAAACAACAGGAATTAGCTTTTTGGTACAGTCCACTCTCACAGTGATGGCATTTTGGAAGCAGCCTTGAAAAGCTCGTGGAGGCATATGCATGGCCAGCTGTATGAAGCTGTCTTCTACAAAGACAATGTAAGGAACGGGCCTGAATCACAAGATATGAGTCACATGCCACGTGCTGGAAACAAATGGCTTGAGAAGTTGTCAGTGATAATTTCCTGACACCTCCAGTAAGGAGAGACACAACGGTGATGGAGAACAAGGGTGAAAGAGAGAAGGGGACAATAGAAGCAATTGCATTGCAATTCCTGAGCTCCTCTCACTCCACGCCTGCATCCTCACATGCAGAAGTCAGTCTCCACTAGTCTCAATTATCCCTCCAGCCTCTGGCCACATAGATCAAGCCTCCTAAGTACAAAATTAGTCTCTTCCCAGGGACTGCTACATTGCTTTCCCTGCCACCTCCCAGGGGCCTGTCTCCATTAACCAACCAACTAACCATACATCGCCCTCTATTGATTACCTCTGCCTTAGAAAAGAAGCATGTTTATTTCTCTTTCTTTCTTTCTTTCTTTCTTTCTTTCTTTCTTTCTTTCTTTCTTTCTTTCTTTCTTTCTTTCTTTCTTCTTTCTTCTCCACCACTGCCTCCCATTTCCCTCTCCCTCCCCCTCCCCCAGTCAACTCCCTTTCCCTCAGCAGCCCAAAGAGCAGTCAGTGTTTCCTGCCCTGTGGGAAGTCCAAGGACCACCCACCTCCTTCCAGGTCTAGTAAGGTGAGCATCCAAACAACCTAGGCTCCCACAAAGCCAGTACATGCAGTAGGATCAAAAACCAGTGCCATTGTTCTTGACTTCTCAGCAGCCCTCATTGTCCGCTATGTTCAGCAAGTTCGATTTTATCCCATGCTTTTTCAGACCCAGTCCAGCTGGCCTTGGTGAGTTCCCGATAGAACATCCCCATTGCCTTAGTGTGTGGGTGCACCCTTTGCGGTCCTGAGTTCCTTGCTCATGCTCTCCTTCTGCTCCTGATTTGGACCTTGGGATTTCAGTCCAGTGCTCCTATGTGGGTCTCTGTCTCTGTCTCCTTTCATCGCCTGATGAAGGTTAATATCCAGGAGGATAACTATATGTTTTTCTTTGGGTTCACCTTCTTATTTAGCTTCTCTAGGATCACAAATTATAGGCTCAATGTTCTTTATTTATGGCTAGAAAACAAATATGAGTGAGTACATCCCATGTTCCTCTTTTTGGGTCTGGCTTACCTCACTCAGGATAGTGTTTTCTATTTCCGTCCATTTGCATGCAAAATTCAAGAAGTCATTGTTTTTTTACTGCTGAGTAGTACTCTAATATGTATATATTCCATACTTTCTTCATCCATTCTTCCATTGAAGGGCATCTAGGCTGTTTCCAGGTTCTGGCTATTATAAACAATGCTGCTATGAACATAGTTGAGCATATACTTTTGTTGTATGATAGGGCATCTCTTGAGTATATTCCCAAGAGTGGTATTGCTGGGTCCAGGGGTAGGTTGATCCTGAATTTCCTGAGAAACCGCCACACTGCTTTCCAAAGTGGTTGCACAAGTTTGCATTCCCACCAGCAATGGATGAGTGTACCCCTTACTCCACAACCTTTCCAGCAAAGGTTATCATTGGTGTTTTTGATTTTAGCCATTCTGACAGGTGTAAGATGGTATCTTAAAGTTGTCTTGATTTGCATTTCCCTGATTGCTAAGGAAGTTGAGCATGACCTTAAGTGTCTTTTGGCCATTTGAACTTCTTCTGTTGAGAATTCTCTGCTCAGCTCAGTGCCCCATTTTATAATTGGGTTGATTAGCATTTTACAGTCTAGTTTCTTGAGTTCTTTATATATTTTGGAGATCAGACCTTTGTCAGTTGCAGGGTTGGTGAAGATCTTATCCCAGTCAGTGGGTTGCCTTTTTGTCTTAATGACACTGTCCTTTGCTTTACAGAAGTTTCTCAGTTTCAGGAGGTCCCATTTATTCAAAGTTGCCCTTAATGTCTGTGCTGCTGGGGTTATACGTAGGAAGTGATCTCCTGTGCCCATGTGTTGTAGAGTACTTCCCACTTTCTCTTCTAATAGGTTCAGTGTGTTCAGACTGATATTGAGGTCTTTAATCCATTTGGACTTGAGTTTTGAGCATGGTGATAGATATGGATCTATTTTCATTCTTCTACAGGTTGACAACCAGTTCTGCCAGCACAATTTGTTGAAGATGCTCTCTTTTTTCCATTGTATACTTTTAGCTCCTTTATCGAAAATCAGATGTTCATAGGTTTGTGGGTTAAAGTCCGGGTCTGCTATTCGATTCCATTGGTCGACTTTTCTGTTTTTATGCCAATACCAAGCTGTTTTCAATACTGTAACTCTGTAATAGAGTTTGAAGTCAGGGATGGTAATGCCTCCAGAAGTTCCTTTATTGTATAAGATTGTTTTGGCTATCCTGGGTTTTCTGTTTTTCCATATAAAGTTGATTATTGTCTTCTCAAGGTCTGTGAAGAATTTTGATGGGATTTAGATGGGGATTGCATTGAATCTATAGATTGCTTTTGGTAGAATTGCCATTTTTACTATGTTGATCCTCCCAATCCAAGAGCAAGGGAGATCCTTCCATTTTCTGGTGTCCTCTTCAATTTCTTTCTTCAAAGGCTTACAGTTCTTGTCAAATAGATCTTTCACTTCCTTGGTCAGAGTTACCCCAAGATATTTTATGCTATTTGTGGCTATCGTGAAAGGTGATGCTTCTCTGATTTCCTCTCTGCTTCCTTATCCTTAGTGTATAGGAAGGGAACTGATTTTTTGGAGTTGATCTTGTATCCCGCCACATTACTAAAGGTGTTTATCAGCTGTAGTAGTTCTTTGGTAGAGTTTTGGGGGTCGCTTATGTATACTATCATATCATCTGCAATAACGAAAGTTTAACTTTTTCCTTTCCAATACGAATCCCTTTGATCCCCTTATGTTGTCTTATTGCTATTGCTAGAACTTCAAGCACTATATTAAAGAGGTAGGGAGAGAGTGGACAGCCTTGTCGTGTTCCTGATTTTAGTGGGATAGCTTTGAGTTTTTCTTCGTTTAATTTAATGTTAGCTGTCGGCTTGCTGTAAATAGCTTTTATTATATTTAGGTATGACCCTTGTATCCCTAATCTCTCCAAGACCTTTATCATAAAGGGGTGTTGAATTTTGTTGAATGCTTGTTCAGAATCTAATGAAATGATCATGTGGTTTTTTTTCTTTCAATTTATTTATATGATGGATTAAATTGATAGATTTGCGTATGTTGAACCAGCCCTGCATCTCTGGGATGAAGCCTACTTGATCATAATGGATAATTTTTCTAATGTGTTCTTGGATTTGGTTTGCCAGTATTTTGTTGAGGATTTTTGTGTCGATGTTCATGAGTGAGATTGGCCTGTAATTCTCTTTCTTGGTTGAGTCTTTGTGTGGTTTTGGTATCAGGGTGACTGTAGCTTCATAAAAGGAATTTGGCAATGACTCTTCTGTTTCTATATTGTGAAATACATTAAGGAGTATAGGTATTAGTTCTTCTTGGAAGTTCTGGTAGAATTCTGCATTGAAACCATCTGGTCCTGGGCTTTTTTTGGAAGGGAGGTTTTTGATGACAGCTTCTAATTCTTTGCGACTAACAGGTCTATTTAGATTGTTCACCTGGTCTTGGTTTAACTTTGGTATATGGTACTTATGTAAAAAAAATGTCCATTTCTTTTGCATTTTCCAGTTTTGTGGCATACAGGCTTTTGTAGTAAGATCTAATGATTCTCTGAATTTCCTCTGTGTCTGTGGTTATGTCCCCCTTTTCATTTCTGATCTTATTTATTTGCATGTTCTTTCTCTGTCATATAATTAGTTTGGATAGGGGCTTGTCGATCTTGTTGATTTTCTCCAAGAATGAACTTTTTGTTTCATTGATTCTTTGGACTGTTTTCTGTGTTTCTATATTGTTGATTTCAGCCCTCAGTTTGATTATTTCCATTCTTCTACTCGTCCTGGGTGCATCTGCTTCTTTTTTTTCTAGAGCTTTCAGGTGTGCTTTAAGTCTCCAATGTATGCTTTCTCCGTTTTCTTTAAGTGGGCACTTAGTGCTATGAACTTTCCTCTTAGGACTGCTTTCATTGTGTCCCATAGGTTTGAGTATGTTGTCTCTTTATTTTCATTAAATCCAAGGAAGACTTTAATTTCTTTCTTAATTTCTTCCTTGACCCAGGTGTGGTTCAGTAGTTGACTGTTCAGTTTCCATGAGTTTGTCGGCTTTCTGGGGGTAGCATTGTTGTTGCCTTCTAACTTTAATCCGTGGTGATCTGATAAGACACAGGTGGAAACTGATATTTTTTTGTATGTGGAGGTTTCCTTTGTTGCCGAGTATGTGGTCAATTTTTGAGAAGGTTCCATGAGCTGCAGAGAAGAAGGTATATTCTTTCCTATTTGGGTGGAGTGTTCTATAGATGTCGGTTAAGTCCATTTGCGTCATTACCTCCAATAATTCTCTTAATTCTCTATTAGGTTTCTGTCTGATTGACCTGTCCATTGGTGAGAGAGGTGTGTTGAAGTCTCCTACTACTAGTGTGTGTGGTTTGATGTCTGCCGTGAGTTCCAGTAATATTTCTTTTACATATATTAGGGGCATAGATATTCAGGATTGAGACTTCAACCTGATGAATTGTTCCTGTTATGAGTATAAAATGTCCATCTCAAGCTCTTCTGATTGATTTTAGTTTGAAGTCCGTTTTGTTAGAAATTAGTATGGCCACACCTGCTTGTTTCTTAAGACCATTTGCTTGAAAAACCATTTCCCAACCCTTTACTCTGAGTAGATGCCTGTCTTTGTGGTTGAGATGTGTTTCTTGTAAACAGCAGAATGTTGGATCCTGTTTTTGTATCCAATCTCTTAGTCTGTGCCTTTTTATAGTGAATTGAGTCTATTAATATTAGGTGATATTAATAACCAGTGGTTGTTTACTCCGGTTATTCTTCTTGTTTTGGGTAGTAGAGTTTGTGTGTCTTCCTTCTTTGAGTTGTGCTGGTGAAGGGTCGCTAGATGCCTCAGTTATTGTAGGCTGTGTTGGCAATGTTGGATTCCTTGGGTTGTGATTTTCCTTCTATTACTTTCTGTAAGGCTGGATTTGTGGCTACATATTGTTAAAATTTGTTCTTATCCTGGAATATTTTGTTTTCTCCATTGATAGTGAATGATAGCTTGGCTGGGTATAGTAGTTTGGGCTTGCATCCATGGTCTCTTAGTTTCTGCAGTTCCTCTATCCAGGACCATCTGGCTTTCACGGTTTCCATAGAGAAGTCAAGTGTAAGTCTGATCGGTTTACCTTTATAAGTTACTTGACCTTTTTTTTTTTTTTTTTTTTTTGCAGCTCTTAATATTCTTTCTTTAATCTGTATGTTTTGTGTTTTGATTATTATATGGTGAGGGGATTTATTTTGATCCAGTCTATTTGGTGTTCTGTATGCTTCTTGAATATTCAAAGGAATATCTTTCTTTATGTTGGGGAAGTTTTCTTCCATAATTTTGTTAAAAATATTTTCTGGGCCTTTGAGCTGTAACTCTTCTCCTTCTGCTATCCCTGTTATTCTTAGGTTTGGCCTTTTTATTGTGTCCCATATTTCCTGAAAGTTTTGTGATGAGAATTTGTTGGCTTTGCTGTTTTCTTTGATCAGTGCATTTATTTTCTCTATGGTATCCTCAGAATCTGAGATTCTTTCTTCTATCTCTTGTATTCCATTGATTATGCTTGTTTCTGTAGTCTCTGCTCATTGACCTAGATTTTCCGTATCCAGCTGGTCCTCAGTTTGTATTTTCTTCCTTGCTTCGATTTCCGTTTTCAAATCTTGAACTGTTTCTATTACCTGTTTGATCGTTTTTTTCTTGGTTTCCCAGGGTATCATTTGTGTATTTACTCATTTCTTCAAACTTTTTGTTATACTTCTCATCTATTTCTATAAGGGTGTTTTTTACATGTTGTTTAAGGGACTCTATTGCTTTCATAAAGTCAATTTTTTCCACTTCTTCTGTGTTAGGATGTTCAAGTCCTTCTGTTGTATGATCATTGAGTTCTTGTGTTTTCATGTTGTTTTTCAGATTGTTGGGTGAATTCTTGCCTTGGCACCTGCCCATCTCCTCATACCGATGCTATCTAATGGGTCTTCTAAAACAGGATCTGGTTTCCCTGCTGGCCAGGTGCCCCCTTAAGAAATGCCCTCCCTCCATTTCCTCGCTCCCGCCGTGGGCCAAGATCCCTCTCACCACTCAGAAGGGTCTTCAGGAACAGGACCAGGCTCCCCGTTCACCAGGGACCTTGCCAACAAAAGGCCTACCACCAAAACAAAGAAACTCCTGCTGCCCTCTGCATGGAGGCTGAACTGGGTGATCCCGTGGCCCCGCAGAAGGGAGAGAGAAGGAAGGAAGCCCCTGGGTGCAGGCCGGGATGGGCCAGGGATAGAGAGGTCGCAGCAGAGGGGAGCAGCCCCCACAGAATGACCGGAGAGTCAAGGGGGTCGGGGAATGCCCCTGCTCCATTTCCTGGGTCCTGCTGTGGGCCAATAACACTCTCACCACTCAGAAGGGTCTTCAGGGACAGGACCAGGCTCCCCGTTCACCAGGGACCTTGCCAGCAAAAGGCCTACCACTCTGCAGGCCAGCCACCGAAAAATCTACTTGATTTAATTGTAGTGGGACGATCTGCTCTCAGTGTGGGCTTCACTGTTCCATGCTTGGACCATCAAAAAATATAAGTTCAGTTCTGCACAGCGTCTGCGCCGCCGTGGCGGCGTCTGTCTTTATTTCTTATACTATTGAAAATACTTAATTTTTGGTCATAAGATTATATTAATTACTTTTCTAGTTTCTGTGACCAAACACCTTGACAAAAGCAACACACGGAAGGAAAGGTTAATATTTTAGCTCACCCTTCAAGGGTACAGTCTTCCAGGGAGGGTGTCAGGGTGGCTGGGGTAGGAAGTAGCTGGTCACATTGTATATACAATCAGAAAGTAGGAGATAAATGGGGACTGCACTGTCGTTTCCCAGCCACCCAGAACCTAATAATCACACAGAAACTATATTAATTATAACACTGTTTGATCAATGGCACAGACATATCCCTAGCTCACTCTTACATCTTAAATTAACCTATTTCTATTAATTTATGTACCACCACGAGGCTGTGGCTTACTGGTAATGTTCTGGCATCTTTTTCCTTCAGTACCTGCATGGTTTCTGCCTGACTGTACCTTCTTGTTCCCTGCATTCAGTTTAGTTTTCCCTGCTAGCTATATGCTGCCCTGCCATAGGCCAAAGCGGTTTCTTTATTAACCAATGGTAGTAAAACATATTCATAGCATACAGAGGAGACTCCCACATCATGCTGGTGCTCGGCTCACCTTTTTCTTTTCTGGAGCCCATGGGCTAGTGTAACTCAGGTTCAAGGTGGGTCTTCCCATCCCCCCACATCAATTAACTTAATCCAGATAATCTTGATTAGCTAAGTCTCTCAATGGAGTCCGGATCTTGTTGCCAGTCAATATTAATCATCACACTGACTGATTCATAAATGCATGAGTACTTATTTTAAAAACGTTGTTACATGTGAAGTCAAGCTTCCCTCAAACACGACCTCAAAATTACTAATTTAGAATGTAACTTGGAGGAGTTTTTATTTATTCATTATGTATAGCATGTTTCATGTCTCTTTCCCTTTGAGACAATTGCTCCCATCCCAATGTGCTGTTGACTTGCTTTGTTCATGCTGTGCCTTTTCACACAGTCAGTGCACGTCATCCTTTCACACGCTGAGTCTGTATAGAATTTCACAGTATAAAAGTCTTATCATCAGGGGCTGGAGAGATGGCTCAGGGATTAAGAACACTCATTGCTCTTCCAAAGGTTCAGAGTTCAATTCCCAGCACCTACATGTCAGTTTACAACTGTCTGATGTCATCTTCTAGTACACAGATGTACGTGCAGACAAAGTACCCATTACATAAAATACATAAATCTTTTTTTAAAAAAAAAAAAACAACATACCATGGCCATGCCAGGGAAGGACAATGACCCTCGCCATCTCTCTACTCTTGGTTCTGCTGGCACTGCCAATGTTCTCTATGCTAGTTCTACCAATGCACAAGAGTCCAGTTTCTTTCTGTTTTCCATTACTCCTGATGCCATCAAGCCCTTGTTTGGTCAGTTTCATGGAGATGGACTATCTCATACTTTAGATTTTCATTCATCTGGAGGCTGGAGAGACGCCCCAGTTGTTAAGAGCAGGTACTGTTCTCCCAGAGGACCAGAGTTCAGTTCCCAACACCCACATCCAGCAACTTCCAAGTGCTTCTAACCCCAGCTCCAGGGGATCAAATGCTGGGAGGAAGAAGGCAGAGACAGTAAGAAGCCTTGTAGCCTTGCTGGAGAGAGACGTTGTGGATGGAACTTTACCCAGTAAGCCACAGCCACGTGGCAATACACAGATTAATGAAGATGGGTTAAATTAAGATATAAGAGTTAGCCAGAAATATGCTTAAGCTATTGGCCAGACAGTATCGCAAATAACATAGTTTCTGGGTGGTTTTTCAGATCTGAGCAGCCGGGAACAAAATAGAGGCCTCCTACAATACATGGGGGTGTCATTAGGGATTGAACTTGGGTCACTGGGCATGGTGGCAATTGCCTCTACCCACTGACCCATTCTACCAGTCATGACTTGACTTTTAGCATTGCCAAGGGTAGCTATTTCCACCCTGACTTTTTATTTAAATAACATTAACTTTTGTACCTTTCCTGTTCCAAGTATCACAGTGTGTTGTTTCCCCTCCCCTCTCTTGCTTGCTTTTTCCAACCATTCATGATACAGAAACGTATTTTCATATACAAAGCATGAGTATTGATTTAACTTTTCTTTTGTTCACCTGAGAGCATAATTTTCCCAGTATCATTTATGTGGTCCATTGCTCCTTAGATCACAAACCAAATTTCCATATGTAATAGTAGGTTGCCGAGTTATTCATTCTGCCTCACTGCTTCACTGACTCGTACCACACTGTTTTACTGATCGCTGGTCTGTGCTGTAGTTGGATATCTCATGGGGAAAGGTACAATCTTCTCTACAAAGTCATCTTGTGTAATCCTGTATACCACCCCCAGGAGATTTAAAATCAGCTTTTTCACATTCCAGCTGCCTCTAACCACAAAGCTCTTTTTCCTTTATACAGATGAATGTTCAAAAGAACATACCCCAGAGAGACACAGGCTTAGGTTGTATTTGGCACAAAGATTTATTTTGCTTGGTTGCTGTCTTGTTGTTCTAGTCATGTTTTTAAAACATCTGACACCTATGTGAGAGCCAAGAGCAGTAACAAACACACAGCAGGGTGCATGCATCTGTGTGGTAGGACATGTTTGCCTTCCTCAGTGGCTGCAGACAAGAGGAGACTGTTCTTTGCACCCACACAGGCCTTTTGTCCAGCTCTCCTGTGTCTGACATGGCTCCTTTCCATCATTCATGTGGCCTGTTTAGACCCTGCACAGTTTTGTCTAAGAGACCCAGGTCCTATAACACCACCCTCAACAGCCTGGGAATCTCCAACCCCTTCTTTTTCCACTGTCACCAGAATGATCTTTCTCTACAGCCAGGACTAATGCTCTGCTCTGGTTTGAATGATTTGTAGACTCTAGGTTGTCTCTGGGATGATGGCTCTCACAACCTAGAAGGCCTTCACAACCAGTCCCCATTATTTCTGTGCTATGCCCTCTCCAGCCGCTCAGCCCTTCTGCAGTTCCGAGCAGGTTTCCTTCATATACCCACACTTGAATTGGGAGACCAAATCACCCTCCACTGCAAACCCCACTGTCTACTCTCTAGCCTAACTTCCCTTTCCCTTCCCACTCATAAACCTGAATGACATCTCCACATCTTTGTTTAACTCCACTGCTACCTTCTCTTCAAAGAGCCCTGTGATCACTTCTCCTGCCAGCCTCACCTTCCACCATGCCAAGAAGAGCTGGAAACATTTGTGGGCCTCTCTTCCTCTCATGATGTCCTCCACTAAACTGAAGGGCGACTTTATTGTTTTTTATTTGTCTATGTGATTCTATTTTCCTTGTTTTCTTAATCAATTCACTCTATCCTAAAATCTCTCCCTATTCAGTAGGGTAAACTAGAAGTCAGCAGGCATCAGTAAGACCCCTGCAAGGAAGAGGAGCATGGAGAGTGGGAGAGAAAGAGGTGAAGAAAGAGTTCAGCTGTTACCTCCACTCTGGGAGCCTAGCACCATTGAACACTGCAGCCATTAGTCAAGATAATAACAAAGTCAGCATGATCCAAATGCTAAATCCCCAGAGTGGAGTCAACTTCATCTCCTATTTTAGCCAACAGCATGAACAGAATTACAGAATTGCTTCTCTGACAAACCTAGAAGACCTGTACCAAAAAAAAAAAAAAAAAGCAAATCACATTTTTCTCTAAATTCAAAGTTGATATTTTGCATGTTATTTTGCCTCTCAGCCAATATATTTTTCATTGTTGTTACCAAAATAATAACAGAATTTGGTGGGAAAAGTGATAATCTATACAAGTATTTGCTTTGCATGCAGTTTATTTGGCAACTGGAAAAGTTCAGAGGGTGTGCACTATGCTCCGCTCACTCACGGAAGCCCGGGCTGTTAGAGCAGCTCTGTCCCCAGCTGAAGAGCACACCCCACCAAGCCACCTCAGCCCAATGTCACACTTACAGCAAACAGACTCTGACAGGATTTATTCTGGCAACTTCAGGGTCAGTCTCACAGAACTACCCACGTTCACATAAAACATGGTGTGCTGTTTAAGCACATAGGAGCGAGCAGTCAGTTTTCTTAAGAACCCTAACTAATGCAGTTTATAGACCGTGTGTGTGTGTGTGTGTGTGTGTGTGTGTGTGTGTCCAATGTACACACTAAAGCGGGAAGCACTGAGCTAGAAACCAGAAAGAATGTATTTAGAAAAACAGCCCAAATTCCGACCTGCCTCGGATGTTAGCTTTTATTTTAAAAAGAATTATACGGCATGATGACCTGTTACCCTACATGGAATGAACACAGAAGGGAGGTGAAATCAAGCCCATGCTGTTTAAAGGGAGGCGTTCAGGAGTGAAGAGAAGGTCCGGCACTCATGAGAGTGTACTGCTCCTTAGAAGATCTGAATTTGGTTCCCAGCACCCATGTGGGATGCTTCACATCCGCCTCTGATTCCCGCTTCAGGGGATCCAGGCCCTCCTTTAGCCTCTGCAGGGGATCCAGGCCCTCCTCTAGCCTCTGCAGGGGATCCAGGCCCTCCTCTAGCCTCTGCAGGCACTGCAGCCAAGGGCACAAACACACACAGACAAATAAAATAAAAATGAAAATAACTAACATGAAATATTCATATTGCATGAAGTCTTCTCTACACTGACCCAAGGCTGCTATTTAAGCTGAGTGTGTCACTGCAGTCTGCAGTCTCGACACTCAGGAGGCTGAGGAAGGAGGAGCCAGAGTCGCTGTCAGCTGGGGCCACAAGATACCCTTCTTTAAAACACAACCATGCAAATGATGCTATGGACTTAGAGGACTTAAGTTCATAAAAATGTAAGCAAAATTACCCTGTTTCCAAATTAAGTGAAAAGGCATGTTATTTGTAGGTGCCCTGGAAACTCTGGGGTGATAAAACAGAAAATAAATGTGTACCCTGTGGACTTGCAACATCTTTTCATTCTAGGTGCTATTGTGTTTTCTCCTTAAAATTCTCCTGGTCCTTGAATTGTAGAAGAAACTCTGGAACTCAGTACGGGATCTCTTGAGAAGCATAATTTGCTGCAAAATTATGGAAAAATGCTTATTTTATTCCAGCACTACTTAACTGAACATATTAAGTTTGGAGTTATACATTAAACAATTTTCCTGTGAGCTAAGGCCAAGCTCGCGTATTTCCACCCAGGGGAAAAAGTTCAGAGGGAATGAAAACAAAATTCAGTAGTGAAGGTCTTCATGTAGGGGCAGGTAGCCAGGCTGGAGTGTAAGCGTCCAACTTGGTGTGCGGCTCATATTTACACACACACACACACACACACACACACACACCATGCTACATCACTTAGAACTGCAGCTCTCTTCTGAGTTACAGTGACTCACACAAACTCTGGGTCTTGAGGACCAGCCTGCTTTTCAGGTGATCCCACCCAAACTGGCCTGGGCAGAGGAGAAATTGGAATGTATTCAGAGTCTGCCAACAGAATCCACAATTGCTCCTCATAACTCCCAGTATTAAACAGCCCTGTCAAGAAATCTCCTAATATCTCCAGTAAATCTGTTGTGCTGAAATAAAAACTGGAAGACAGGCCCCAATGTGACTTGAATAACTTCCCAACCTGGAAGTTATGTTCTGTACAAAGGCATATACAGTAAGACCAATTCATTATGTTTTTTATAGAAATTTTCCAATGGTTATTTAAGGTATATTTTCTACACGTAGCCAGGAAAGTGCCGCATGTAGAAAATATATGTCCTGGTTATATATTAATATACAATATAGAGATATATGGGAATATCATCAATTTGCTTCCTTTTTCCCCTTTAAGCATGGCATGTCTAAGGTCAATATTTCAGTACATTACAGAAAAAGATCAATTCTACATACACTATTGGGCTGGGCAGTGGGCAGTTAAACTTGTTTCTTACTGTGGTGGTTGGAATGAGAAACATCCCCCACAGGCTCCTATGATTGAACACTTGGTTGCTAGCTGGTGGCACTGTTTAGGGAGGTTATGGGACTTAGAAGGCAAACTTTGCTGGAGGAAGTATGTCAATGGGAGCCAGGTATTGAGGTTTCACAGTCTAGCCCCACGTCTGCTCTCTGTTTCCTGTGGATGCATGAAATGTGACCTCCTGGTTTGGTGACTGCCCAGCTGGTCTCATGTGACCACTGCCATTCATCCATCACCGTGATAGAACCCTTTCTTTCTTAAGCTGCTTTTTGTCAGGGTACTGAATTGTAGCAATAGGAAAGTAACTGACCTTTTTGTCGTATTGATGGATAGTCGGGTTATGGCTGATGAGCTTAGCCACATAATGATCTGAATTGATAAAATTGTGTTTTCTAGAGTTTACTTTAACTAAAATAAGTGGTTGACCTTTGCACTTTGAAATGGCTTATCTCATATTTTCCCATAAGTTCATTCATGCAATATTAAGTATTTCATTAAAATCTCTAATAAAAAATGTATCAGAGGCCTTGTATTTCTTCCTTCATTCATCCACTGCTTCATGCATTTATTCAGACAGACATTTACAGGGTCCCTTCCGAAGCACTGTCCTAAGTACAGGATAACACAGAGTAGGAAAACTCAAATACACAGGGCACAGCCTTCTCTACAACCTGGATGGTGGCATACAAAGGTTTCTACTGCTCTGCTGAAACACCGTGACCAAAGAAACCTAGGAAGGAAAGAGGTAACAGTCCATCACTGAGGGAAGTCAGGACAGGATCCTGGAAGCAGGAGCTAATACAATGGCCATGGAGGGTTGCTGTTTACTGGCTTGCTTCCCATGGCTAGCTCAGCCTGCTTTCTTATAGAACCCAAGACCACCATCCCAGAGGTAGCCTGACCCACAATGGGATGGGCCCTCCCACATCAATCACCAATTAAGAAAAGGCTTGCCTACAGCCTGATCTTATGGAGGCATTTTCTCAATTGAGGCCCCCTTCTCTCAGATGAGTCTAGCTTGTGTCAAGTTGACTTAAAATACACAGATGGGAACTGCCCTGTCTTGGCATCCACTTGGGTGTCATCAAATTAGATCATTTACTCAGAACTGAAAGCATGGCTGTGTGGTGTCATTCTCTAAGTGGTCCATAGAGCTATGACATCCAATGCACCTTTGGGAATGAGAATAAGAGGACCAGAACCTGAAGAGAAAAGAATCAAAGGTGTTCACAGTAAAAGGAGAGAAGAGTATAAAGGAAGTGTTGGAGCTAACAAGGAGTAGTGTGGGAGAGACACAGAGAAGGATCCCAGAAGTCGATGAGGGGTTAGTTACACAGAACCAAGGAGTTGACACCAAACTGGCATTCTCCAACATCCTCAACTTTCTTCACCCAGCAGCCAGAAATCATCTTTGAGAAGCACAAATCAACCTGGGAATCTATGACGGCGATAATCTGATGTGGGATTTCCCTCTGTGTGCTGTGATTACCGTTGATTAATAAAGAAACTTCTTTGGACCTATAGCAAGGCAGAACTTACCTAGGCAGGGAAAACTAAACTGAATGCTGGAAGGAAGAAGGGCTGAGTCAGGAGAAGCCATGTAGCCCTACTGGAGACAGATGCCGGAACTTTACCAAGTATGCTACTGCCATGTGGTGACACACAGATTAATAGATATGGGTTCAATTTACATGTAAGAGTTAGCCAATAAGAGGCTAGAGCTAATGGGCCAAGCAGTGATTTAAATAATATAGTTTCTGTGTGATTATTTCGGGGCTGAGCAGCCGGGAATCAACAGTGGCCTCCTTTCAACAATAGTCTGAGCTTTCAACCTGACAACTTTAGCCATCCTACGACAACACATAAATTTACCTCAGTTGTGTGGCTCAGGCAAGTTTACAGAGTAAGAATATAAATAAATCAGTCAAACTCAGTTCCTTAACACTTTTTCTGAGCTATGTAGATCTCTGCATCCCCGGGCTTTTCTAACTTGTTTTAACAGTTTGAAATACTTAAAGAGATTATGATTCCAATTTAAAATGTGTAATTGATTTCAGACTTCTGATATTAAGTTGAAGGGTTTCTGTATATTTGATTTACTATTGGAAATAATCTTGAAATGTTAAGAGAGCCGATTTACTGCATGCATATGTCTGACGGCTAGCCTTTCTCAGCTGCTGACTTGCTTAGAGCAATCATTTGGTAGGCATGGGACATACTTGCAAAACTCAGCTATAGTAAATGGGTGAATGGGATTTAAAATGCTTGCTGGAATTGAATTACCTTAATTGAGATAGGAACTAATTGTTCAGGGAAATTTCAACTGTTAGACTTGAATTAACCAAACACCAGGAAGATAATATATGAAAAAAGCAGTTCTTATATAGTAATAACTTGTCCTAAAATAGAAGGATAAGCCATTTAGGCTGGCGTAGGTTTGAAAATGAACAGCTTAATAAATTCAATAGTAGTTTTAAACCTAATTAAATGGGCAGACTTTATAAGATTCCCTTCAACAAGAAAATCTTAGAAGGGCACCCTAGGAAAGCGTAGGTTTGTCCTGGTCAGTGTTTACTTTCTCCTTGACAACCTGGGAAGAGAAGGTGGCAACTAAGAACTGCCTTGATCATGGCCTGTGGCTATGCTTACAAGAGACTGTCACCCTTCCTAGGAGGTGGACCTAGGCTGGATGAGAGACTAGGCTGGGGCAAGAGCCAGTGCACAAGCCAGAGAGGAAGGTACAGATCAGCCTTCTCCTGCAAGTCTGCACTGAGCTCCTGCTCTGGTTACTTCCAGGATGGACGGTGACCTGGAAGCATGAGCTCAGTAAACCTTGTCTTCCCAGAGTTGCTTTGTCAGAGTGTTTCAGCACAGTGGCAGAAAGCAAACAAGAAGAGACTTTCCTGTCTCGTTTAGCCTCAGTGTCCTCAGAGATAAAAACCAGTACCTTCATGCAGCGTCAACCTCAGCTTTGCGATTTTCTCAAAACACTAGAGTGCCCGTGCCCCAGCACCAGTGGAAGAATCTGTTCTGCTCCAGAGTATGGGAAGTATAAAACAACAATAACAACATCCCCCCAAAAAACAGACGTCCAGTGCAGACTGGAGACCAACAGCTGTAAGTTCCCTGGACAGTGGCTATAGATGGGCTCATGGGTCAGATGTTAAGAGCTGGGCCAAAAACTAGAATGAGAAATAAAACTAAGAAGCCATAGAGATGACTCAGGAGGAAGTTTGCCTCACCACTAAGCAGAGGCAGCAGAGCAGCTCCTCACAGGGACAGCACCGGGGAATGAGCAGGCCGCTGTGGGCCACTTAGGTTTGGCTATGAAGCCGAGGGGCGCTCAGGGCTAGGCAGCCACTTGCTACACCACTTGCTAAACCTGAGGGTGCAATGACAACTAGGAGCAGAGGCAGAAATAATCTCAAGTAAGAATTGCTTGTGGCCTGGAGGGATGGCTCAGCCGTTAAAGGCTAGGCTCACAAACAAAAATATAAGAATTGCTTGAAATAACAGTTGGGTTGGGAAGAAGACTCCGTTGAAGTGTTTGTCTGGCAGGCTTGAGGGCCTGAGTCCAGTCTCCAAAACAGACAGAAAATGCCTGGTGTAATAGTATGTGATTGTAATCCCAGAGCTGGGGAGGTGGAGACAGAACCTGGCACTCAGTGGTCAGTCAGTCCAGGTCAATGAGAGAGCCTGCCTCAAAGGAGGCAGAGGATGAAACCCAGTGCTGCCTTCTGGCTTCCATATGCTGCTCATACAAGAACACACATACACACATGTAACATGCATAAACAACAGTTTGGGGGCTGGAGAGATGGGACAGAGGTTAAAATCCAGGACTGCTATTGCACAGGGCCAAAGTTCAGTCCCCAGCACTGATATCGGGTGACTCAGGAACCACATGTAACTCCAATGTCAGGGGTCCAATGCCCTCTCTGGCCTCTGTGGGTACTCACTCAGATACACATACTCACACAGACACACATGCATACACATAATTAAAAATAAATCTTAAAATAAAAAATAAATCTTAAAAAATAATTGTGAAATTCAGCTCTCCTTAAAGGTATGTACTGAAGACAACATTCTATGATGGTGGTTAAACATAGCACCAGGAGGGGGAAGCTTCACATTAAGAAAGAAAATCCTGTTTCAGGGGAGAATATAAAGCAATTCAATCAACACCACCCTAGCCTAAGTGATGGGCTTGCAGGCTGAAAGGCTTTGTCCTGGTACTGTGTGGGGAAGTGTGATTCCAGAAGCTAGGAACGCAGCAGTGGCCAGGACAGACTGGGGCTCACATTCTAATTCAATGAACTAAGACGGCAGCTCTTACCAGCTGTTTGAGCAAACACATTCTGTATTATGTGGTTTCAGGTGGCATAGCTGCCATAGGTAATAAGAAAGCAAGGCAAGTGTCAGATGTCGCCGGGTCATTAATGCGAGGCAGAGCAGGGCAGAGCAGAGCTCAAGCTGGGAGCTGGAGAGCATCTTGGCATAAGTCCCGAAGAAGAGAGAGGAGGAAAGGAGGCTGGGAGTCTCACGTCTAGAAATGCCACCCAGCCTCAGACAATGACACCACGGTTACCTCTGATTTCCCCACATGATGGCAGTCTTGATTCTGAGACCAGAAGTGTGTCGCCTGCTCCGGGAGAGGCTACCTGTGCAAAGAGCTGCGGCTGTAGGTCTTCTGGGGGCATTTCAAAGGAAACCTGGGTCCGCAGGACTCAAAGTACTCAATGCTTCCCGTGAGAATTGACATCATGTAAGAATGTGGCAACCATGTTTGAGTTAGACATGTAAGGAGTGATGAGAGCTGGCTATGTGCAGGGGCTGGGGCATGAAGAAATGGGTCAGACATTACATTCTCTCCCGAAGTTCAAGTCCTGAGCATGAAAGGTGAAGCCACTGTTTGGTATGTTCTTCACAACCTGAATAGATTCTCTTTTTTTACTTAAAACCCAGAAGGAAGTTAGGAACATGTTCAACTGAGTATTAATAATCACGAGTGGCTTGTGATGTGTGCAGAGGCGGGGTATAAGTGATGTGTGTGGAGGTGGGGGTATATGTGATGTGTGTGGAGGCGGGGGTATATGTGATGTGTGGAGGCGGGGGTATATGTGATGTGTGTGGAGGTGGGGGTATATGTGATGTGTGTGGAGGCGGGGGTATATGTGATGTGTGGAGGCGGGGGTATATGTGATGTGTGCGGAGGCAGGAGTATATGTGATGTGTGCGGAGGCGGGGGTATATGTGATGTGTGCGGAGGTGGGGGTATATGTGATGTGTGTGGAGGCGGGGGTATATGTGACTCTTAGTGTGCGTGTGTACCCAGTATAGAACAGAGGTCAGCACTGGTGTCCACCACTGTGGAGCTCCACCTTATTTATGTATTTATTTATTTTTGAGGCAAGGTCTCCGACTAACACTGAAGTCCACCCATTCAGCTAGACTGACTGACCAATGAGCTCCAGGGACCCACCCTCCATTCTCTGGTGCTCAGGTTTAATACAGGTGTTGAGAGTCCCAACCCAGGTCCCCCTGCTTGCGAGGCAGGCACAATAGCACCTGGGCCATCTCCTGAGCACAAGTGTGGCTTCCTTTACTGGTTCTATTTTCACAAGCAGAATGCATAAGACAAGGTCAGACACTGACTTGATTCAATAAAAAGTGTATGTCAGCAACTTAACCCACCTCCAGCCTCTGTGCAGATCCTCGAGGGCCCTCAGCCAGTCTCCCATCCTGCACATCTTGTGGACGACAGAGGTCTGCCACTCTGCAGCTTCCCCCATAGAAGGCATTTCAGCCTTTGCTTGAGCCCTTCCATGATGAGAAGGTGTCCCCTCACCAAGCAGCCACTGTGCTTCTGGTCCAGTTTAAATTCTCTCTGATCCTCTGTGCTCAGAGATGCATTTCATGGCACTGTTCCCTGATTGCATCTCTGCAGTCTTCCCAAGAAAATAATTTTCTTCTTAACCCCACAAATAAGAAATGTAGTGGCATTTCAAATGCATTTTACTAAATAAAGACTTCCTGAAGATCTGAGAGTAAAACAGCCCCATTGGTCAGTCTTACAGACAAGGTTAAGGTAACACACACCTTTAATCTCAGTAGCCACACTAGCTGGCACAGAAACTGGGTGGTGCATGCCTTTAATGACGGTGATGCATGCCTTTAATCCCAGCCCTAGAGATTATAAAACAGGAGGAAACAGCTCTCAGACTCACAGTCTCCTGAGATTCCTGGAGGCAGGATCACCATTTCAGACTGAAGTCGAGGTAAGAGCCAGTGGCTGGCTGCTTTGCTTTTCAGATCTTCAAGTCGAACCCCAGTTTCTGACCCTGAGTTTTTATTATTCGTGCTTCAAAGAAACACAGAAGAAACCGAGGAAGCCTCTCCATTAGAGTTTGAAGCACTATTATAGCCATGCTTCAAAGCAGTAGGGCATCTCTGTGACTAGGTAGTATTTAAACCTCTTTTCAGTAATGAAAAAATAAAATCTACTAAATGGAAAAAAAGCCTACATCATAAACATTGCTGAGCCCTTTGCCATTGAGACTAAACACTGAGCAATTTCAAACTATTAAATTTTTTATTTTCCTTAATGGTTAGAAAGTTAACTTGAATCAATTCACTTTTTTAAAAATCTATTTACCCACTTATTTTGACTTAACACTTGTACAAATATTTGATTGGTGAAACAGAGGCTAAACCTATTGTCTTAGCATTCTCTCAGCATATGTGCATGGACACCATGAGGAGGTGCAAAAGCAGGCTCCAGACAAACACACAAATGAAAAGGCTTTAATAAAACAAGCCGAGCTAACTGCTTCCAGGGTCGCTCTGAACTACTCCACAAAGCATCCATTCACACACACCACGTGCTCCTTCTCCAGCTCCGCTGCCACCTCCCTCATTCTGAGGAGGGCAAAAGTCACTCTCAAGGGCTCCCTTCCCTTTGAATGCAGATGTTAAGCAGAGCGTCCACATGTGGATGAACCCAGTCAGAACGATGTCAGCTGACCGCCCTATTCTTCTGCATCACATGTCTTTAAGGTATTAATCACTGTTTCCCATACAGGTCTGGCCTCAGTCTATTTACCATCAAAGTTGTTCTTCTTCCTTTGTGCCTGACTCCTTAAGGACAGTCGGGTCTGGGGGTCTTTCTACAGTTTGGCTAATCTCGGACTCTAGGGTACTTTTTTCCCCCAAGGCACAGTTCCCAGGGTAGAGTGTTTGCCTAATCTTTGTAAGCAGGAGGGAGGTGTGATGGCAGCTTGGGTGCCAAGTCCAGAGCCAGCAGGCATGGGCCAGGCTGACTCTGGTACCTGGACCTTCAGCATGCTCAGACTTGCAGATATGCACCAGGGTGGTGAGCACATGTAGGTTGCCTCTCTGAACAGGCTAGGCAGGAATGGGGAATACTTGCTCTTCTGGGGGTCTCTGGGAGAGGGTTGTTTAGTGGGAAAACCTATCCACACCCTCTTCTGAAATAGGAGAGCAAGTCACTCTGAGGACACCACAGGGCTCTGCCCCACTCCATGCCCGTGTGTCACATTTCACAAGTCTTCTGAAAAAGAGAATGTGGAGGGCCTGGACAGAGCTTGTCAAGAAGAGTAGCCTGGTCTCTACAGTAATCATTTGATAGTATGTTCACCCCACTCAGAACGTCTGTGCTATCTTTAGGGAGATCTGGAAACAGTACAGCAATATTATTAAGTTGTTGATTGAATGATCTTGTCTTACTGCCTGCATCTGGCCACCCCCAAACTAACCACATGAGGGCGCTGTGGTTGCCACCAAGATCAAACCTGACGTTCACATCTTTTCAGGCAGTTTGGGGAAAGTGCCAACTTCAATTATGAACGTGTTTTAATCTACCAAGTGGCTAATTTGATTTTCCATTCCATGTGTGTCCTATGTCTGTCACACACACAACCTCGTGTTAATTGCTGTAGGACACGTTGAAAAGGAGAGAGGGGGCCTGCTGCTTGTTGGAGTTTCTGTCCTGCCCAGTTCCCACAGCTGGTAAGCCCCCAAAGAAAATCACACAGAGAGTCTATATTAGGCTATAAACTGATTGGCCCATTAGCTCAGGCTTCTTATTAGCTCTTGTAGCTTATATTAACCCATTATTTTTATCTATGTTAGCCACATGGCTCGGTACCTTTTTCAGCAGGGAAGGTCACCTCTTTCTTCTTAAATGGTTAAGACAGGACTCCAGAAAGAGCTTCCTTCTTCCCAGAATACTCCTGTTCTCATTGCCTTGCCTCTACTTCCTATCTGGTTGACCCACCTACACTTCCTACCTAGCCAACCAGCATTTATTTAAAACATGATTGACAGAATACAGACAATTCTCCCATACCAATCCCCCCCTTTTTTTAAACAAAGGAAAATATCCATAGTCCATTTTTGGGAATGTGGCATAGTATTCCAGGCTATTTCTGGCTGGTTGGGGGTGTTGATAATCTTATGAGGACCTAAAGAAAATTAAGAGTTATGACCAAGTCCTGACTGGAGTATCCTGTGAGGCTTGATCATCTCGGGCAGCATCTTGAATCTGTTCTGGATGTAGAACTCAGACATCTGGGCAATCTGTTCCTACCAGAGATTTCTAAGGTGGTCTTCCTTGATCAAACCTGATTTTTCTTAGCTCAGAATGAACCCACAACCTCTCATTTCCTGTGGAAACAAAAGCAAAATCTCTTCTCCAAAGTAACGTACCTTTTGACTTCAATTTTGAAGTCAAAGTATTTTCAAAATACCTATCTTGGATTAATTCAGCAGCATTTATAAATATCTTTTAGCAGCTGTTGCTCCTTCCTCAGCATTCAAACAATTCAAAGAGAACATAATAACATACAGTATCAAGATTCTCTGTGTGTTTTCCATCTTTACGTGGCTTTATTTTAAACTCTATTTCTTTTATTTTTAATTTTTGGCTTTCTGAGACAGGTTCTCTGTGTATCTTTGTCCTGGAACTCCCTCTGTAGACCAGGCTATCCTTGAACTCACAGAGATTCCCCCTGTCTCTGCCTCCCCAGTGCTGGGATTAAAGGTGTGTACTACCACACTTTGAACTCCCAGAGATCTGTCTGCCTCTGCTCCCAGACATTGGGATTAAAGGTGTGGTATCATACCTTGAACTCACAGAGGTCAGTCTATCCCTGTCTCCCAAGTGTTGGGATTAAAGGTGTGTACCACCACATCCAACTACTCTCTTTCTTTCTTTTTTATTTTAAGGATTTTAACCTTTTTGTTTTCTCCCAAGCCAGCATATATTTTTAACACACAGTAAGCCATTTAGGTATTTTTTAAAATCTCTCTTTATTGTATATCTCTCTTTTTCTGACTACACAAGTCTAATTTGCCAAGCAATATGGGTAGGATTAAAGCTGTGGCATTGATGGCTAGATCCAGCCCATTTCTTAGTTGTATGAGATTCCAGCCATGTTTATTGCCACAACTCTATGGCGTTTCAAGGTCTCTGCCAGCCAGCAAGCTGCAACAGTGTGCTCACAAACCACACTCAAATGCTCCATAGTTGGACCACTTGCCTGAAAGAGTCAGAGTTTGCCCTGGCAGAATGGCCCAGAAAGCCAGCATTTTAAAACAGCACAGTTTTTTCCTGCAAAAGCATGCAGCCAGCTTTTTATCAACACTATTTAAGTGTTTCATGGCAGGACCTCTTAAGAAGCTGCAGGGTTTTGCAGCTAAAGCTGAGTCAGGAAGCCTCTCTTAGATGAGAGTGCTTGCTTGCCTCTAGCAAGCAGAGCAGACCCAAGAAATTGTTGCTACCAAGAAGCCATGCTTTACTCTATTCTTTTATGCCCAGAATTACTTCCCAAGCTCTGTCAGGCTTTATGTGGATACAGTTGTCCACGACGGTAGAGCATGAGACTCTTAATCCCAAGGGCGTGAGTTCATGCCCCACGTTGGGTGCCACTTGTTGAAAAGGAGAGAAGAGGCCTGCTGCTTGTTGGGGTTTCTGTTCTGCCCAATTTGTCACCGAGCTCAAACCTGAAGTTCACATCTTTTCAGGCAGTTTGGGGAAAGTGCCAACTTCAATTATGAACATGTTTTAATCTACCAAGTCGCTAATTTGATTTTCCATTCCACGTGTGTCCTGTGTCTGTCACACACACACCCTTGTGTTAAATGCTGTAGGACATCAATGCATAAAGACAAAAGCACACGGCACAGGTTAAACATTGAGAAAGCATGAAGGAAAGATGATCCATTATAAGATTGCTGGAAATTTCCCTTAGGAAATGTGCTTTGAGCAGAATATATAGTTTACATTTTCAACTGTGCCCACACATCTGAGAAGAAAACCCTGGTGTGTGTAGTGTAGTCACAGAAAAGAAGAAAGATCCTACCTCAAAGCAAGGCAGGAGGGAAGCAGCGACTCCTGACTTGTGCATGTACTTCATGGCAGACACACACACACACGTCAGGAACATGAAGAAGCTAACTTATTTAAAAGTCTACCTAAGTTTTAAATCATAATTTGAAGAGAACAGAGCTAATATCAACACTGGGGTAATGGAAAACATATGGGAGTTTATCTTTTTGCCAGATGAAAAAAGACAAGGGCAAGAATTGGACATGGAACAGGCAGTGAGTGTGGAAACAGGATGTGGAACTGGGGAATGTGTCCAATGGAAAGCGACAAGACTTCCCGATTGATGGATGGTAGCTGGCATTCTGAAAGCAAAATCAGAAGCCAAGTAAATCTGTAGCCTGGACATAGAGCTAGGACCTAGCCAAGCAAGTTCTTCTGTTAAAGCTGTGACATCATTAGCCTGCATAACACACAAAGACCCCATTAGCGAAAAGTGAGATGGCAGCTGGGAGCAGGGTCGAAAACCTGACAAGATAGTCAGCGTATCAGGACTAGGCCAGAAAGACTCAGACTGGCAGTGGACCTCAGTATTGTACTGCCTTGGCAGAACAGGGAGTTCAGAGAAGAAAGACAGGAACATTTACATCACGGGTAAAACTGATAGAACAAGAAGACTGAATAAGAAGACCCAAAGTGAGCTGGAGTTCAATCTTCCCAGCACTCTGTTCCATAGCCTGAAGCTTTAGGACTGTAGAATACCAAGACCTCATGAGGATCCATGATTGGTACAGAAAAGTGATATGGAAACCACACTTTATGAGTGCTACATGCTTCTGAGCTACAGAAAGTCAAAGAATCAGGGTGAAAGTCAGGAACCACAGACCAAGGAGAGGCTGCCCTAGCAAATGCAGGAAAGAGAGTAGTATATGACTGACTATGGGTAACCTGAACATCTGAGGCAGAAAGCAAGAAGACAGCCATGGCTCCTTCCTTTGACTTCTCTCTGCTGTGGCTCACACAGAACTCAGGATACTCAGTGAAGAAACACTGGCTGAACCAAATTAGACTGAGCTTAGCAAATTTGCTGAGAGTAAACACAGATGACCACACATTGAGATGCATGGAAACCAGCAGCCATGAAGGCCACACTGGAGATGCTTTCAAAGACTTCTGACCAATGTTCACAAAGAGAGCTGCAGTGGCAGGCCCCGGGGCTATGGACATGGACAGCTCCTCATCAGTATTTTTACCAAGCAATTATGGAAGACCCAGAGAATATGTATATCACATTCACTGACAACTCCAAGCTAGGACGTAAAACTGGTAAGCTGGGCCACTGAGTTGGTATGTTTTTAAAGCTTTAAGATGAAACCAAGATCAATACAAAGTCCTATAGCTCAATAACACCAAACTTTCTGCATTGGTTCAGAACAGGAAAGCCCAACAGAACCCAGGCATCTACATCTTCCACCTTGGCAGATCAGAAAACTGGTGAACGCTCCTCCACAGATCTATTTACGGATTCTGCAGAAAGTTTAATTGAGGTTTCTTTACCTGCATAATTAAACTTGCAGAAAGGTAAGGAATCCAAAATGAATACAAAAATAAAAACCGAAGTAATGGCGCCAAAATGCGAAGTGGGGCAAAAACAATCAGCTCACACCGAGACCACTGGGGTCGACAATCAGCCCACACCAAGACCACTCGGGGTCGACAATCAGCCCACATGGAGACCACTGGGGTCGACAATCAGCCTACACGGAGACCACTGGGGTCGACAATCAGCCCACACCGAGACCACTCGGGGTCGACAATCAGCCCACACCGAGACCACTCGGGGTCGACAATCAGCCCACACCGAGACCACTCGGGGTCGACAATCAGCCCACACCGAGACCACTCGGGGTCGACAATCAGCCCACACCGAGACCACTCGGGGTCGACAATCAGTCCACACTGCAACCACTCAGGGTCGACAATCAGCACACACTGCGACCACTCGGGGTCGACAATCAGCCCACACGGAGACCACTGGGGTCGACAATCAGTCCACACCGAGACCACTCAGGGTCGACAATCAGCACACACTGCGACCACTCGGGGTCAACAATCAGCCCACACCGAGACCACTGGGGTCGACAATCAGCCCACACCACGACCACTCGAGGTCGACAATCAGCCCACACCGAGACCACTCGGGGTCGACAATCAGCCCACACCGAGACCACTGGGGTCGACAATCAGCCCACACCGAGACCACTCGGGGTCAACAATCAGCCCACACTAAGACCACTAGGGTCGACAGCAAGAACACCCTCCACAGCACGGTCAGAAGGCTTGCAGCTGGCAGAGCACAACAGGTTCCTAAAAGTTCAAGCAAGAGATCATGTGATCAAGGCTTTAAGGGGCTGAGAAACAATGCCAAACAAAGTCTCCACGCCCAGCTAACATGGAGCAAGGGGACCAACACAGAGAGAGCTCTTCGTGGACGTGGACCGCCCAAAAGGGACAGGAGACGATGATTTCAGGGAACTCCAAACCTGGAGGAACAAAAGGAAGAACTGGGGTAAAAAGAGGAAAATCTAATCATAAGAAAATCCAAACACACTCTAATTATTTTTTCTCATTTTGAATTTTGAGACAGGATCTTGCTATGTAGCCCAGGCTGGCTTGGAAGGCTCAGTTCTCTTGCTGTGGTACCCTCAAGCGCTGGGATGCATCACCCATGAACTGACTTTTTGTAATAATAACAATTAGTAATTTGAATCATACAAAAAGACAGAATTAAAATGTTTAACAATATGATAAAATGAAGATTAAAGTCAATCACTGAGCAGAAAATTGGATTATTTTCAGACTCTACAAAGTCAAATATGCATATTATCTTTAGAGCACCTTATTTTTTCACTGCCTGTTTATTTATTTAGTGACAGAGTCTCACTGTGTATCTTCAGCTGACTTGGAACTTGCTACATAGCCCTGGCTTGAGATTCGCCTGCTTCAATCTCCTGAGTCTTGGATTACAGGCATGCATGTACCCATGCTTCAGCCTCCTGAGTGTTGGATTACAGGCATGCATGTACCCATGCTTCAGCCTCCTGAGTGTTGGATTACAGGTATGCGCCCCATGCCCAGTTTAAGTTTTAAAATATAGCCACTAAAGTAAAAGCTAAATAAAAATAAATAAAATATAAAATTTCCAAATAACAAACAAGGAAAATTGGGTCAGCAAAACAGGTAGTAAACAAAGAAACAGGAAACAGAGTAGAATGATATAAGTATAACTGACTGAAAATGTTGACCAGCACTGACTGGACTTAAACTTGGATTCTTGCGTGCAAACAACCTGTTCCTCACTTACAACGAGGCATGGCTAACAGCTCTGACTATGAGAGCTGGAGAGTAAACAAAATCAAAAAGATGAAAACAAATTTTATATTTCTCACTGTGAGTATATTAATGTATTTGATTGCTTGATGTTGGCTGGGCTCCTTCAGTGCTGTCCTAGAATGTTCTGTATTATATGCTTTAGATGTGAACTCTATATAAGAGATGGCAGACTTGTATTTGTTTTTTTTTTTTAAATAGAATTTAAGGAAAAGGATTATTAGCAATAAATCGATCACTGTATAAGATAAGAGGAAAAATTCTCAGGAAGACAAGATGATTCTAAACTGATAACAGACTCTCTAAATTCACAAAGCATAGGCCAACAGATTCACAGGAGGACAGGGGCACATGGCAGAGCTTTCCATATCTCTATCAGCTCTTGACGGACCAAACAAAAAGTAATTTGTATTGATGGGCATAGCAAACTTGGACAATGGGGCCAACGATCTCAGTATTAAGGACTGATATGGAAGCCAGCTGGAAGCCACTCAGCTATTAAAAACCTTAAATAATTTCAAATTGATCTTTTGGATAGTACATTAGCGGTGGTGTGGTCAAATGGCCTTGGAGATCCCAACCGAGACTAAGATTGACAGTTTTCAAAACTGGGTAAAGCTCTCAGATGAGTGCTGGCTTGAGGTATAATCCTCAACACTTTCCCTGGGTTCCACTGTAAGTCTGGTTTGGGGCGGGGCTCAGCAAGCCAACTCCAAAAAGACATTTGTGGGTGGGGTTCAAGGGGCACCTAAGAAAACCAACCAATAATTTTTTGTACCAACTCTTCTGAGCCAAACCCACAGAATCTCACTCAGAAACAAAGATCCATCTTAGACTCCTTCACAGGAACCTAAGCAACTATCCCAATCCCCAGATACCGACTGTCCCCAAGCCCAGATGCCAACTGTCCCCAACACTCAGATGTCAACTGTCCCAAACCCCAGATGCCAACTGTCCCCAACCTTCAGATGCCAATTGTCCCAAACCCTCAGATGCCAACTGTTCCAAATGCCAGATGTCAATTGTCTCCAATTGTCTCCAATTGTCTCCAACCCCCAGATGCCAATGGTCCCAAACCTCTGATGCCAACTGTCCCTAACCCCCAGATGCTGTCTTCAACCCCCAGACGCCAACTATCCCCAAACCCTAGATTTCAACTGTCCCCAACTTCCAGATACCAACTGTCCCAAACCCCCATGTCAACTGTCCCCAACACTCAGATGCTGTCTCCAACCCCCAGATACCAACTGTCCCAAACCCCAGATGTCAATTGTCCCCAACACTCAGATGCCAACTGTCCCCAACCCTCAGATGTTCACTGTTCCCAGCCCTCAGATGCTGTCTCCAACCCTCAGATGTCAAATGGCCCAAACCTCTGATGCCAAGTGCCCCAAACCCCAGATGCCAACTGTCCTCAACCCTCAGATGCCAACTGGCCCCAACCCCCACATGTCAACTGTGCCAACCCCCAGGTGCCAACTGTCTCCAACCCTCAGATGCCAATGGCCCCAACCCCCAGATGCCAACTGTCCCCAATCCTCAGATGCCAACTGTCATAGCCCTTAGATATCCACTGTCCCCAACCCCCAGGTGCCAACTGTCCCAACCCTCAGATGTGCCTAAGTGCTGCTAGACTTGAAAGAAAAGCAAAGAACAGCTTTGAAGAGAGTTAACTTGAAACTCTTCTTTACAATAGAACACTATAGCATCTACCACAGAGTAAAATTACTGGAAAAATAAATCATACAAGGCCTCAGTCCCGTCTGCCAGACTTTCATCATGGGGACAAAAAGGGAATTTGTATGTGTGCTGATGTTCCAGAAACAAATGACAGCAGCCTCCTAAATGGAAAAATAAGCAAACAGACGTGTACTGAAGTAATATAGTGGGCTAAATTTACAGCTAACATCTTTGTGAAGACACTTGGCTCACAGATTAGCTTGCATATCCAATTCTGTGTCCATACACAAACACAAATACAAAGAGCCATTGTTTGATATGGTGCACACAATGCCTACTTGTGTGGAAAGCTGTGCTGTGTACTGATGCCTAAGTTTACATTCCCAAACCTGAGAGATCTCACTGTGCCTTTCTAAAGAATCCAGTTTACTGCTCAGCACTTATTCTACCACCAGGCGGGACACCATCAGTAGACGGTGGAGAGAGCAAGTTCACAGCAGAGACTCTCAACTAGGGCTTTTAGAGATGACCACCAAGTGCTGGGACACAAGGACTCCCGAGTGTGTGGATCTGAACTGACAGTACACATACCACACGGCGCCATTTTTCTTGTGTGGAAGCTGTATGGCGACTTTTCTTTTTGCTGTGACCAAATTCCTGATGATAAGTCACTTAAGAGGCGAGGGTTTAGTTGGGCTCACAGTTTGGGGATACAATCAATGATGATGTCATAGCAAGAAAACAATGACTGCGGAGTGAGGTGCAGCATGTAACCACCACATCTAGGAAGCAGACCACAAGGAATGCTGGGGCTCAGCTTGCATTCTGTTTTTCCAAATTTTATTCAGTCCTAGACTCGGTGGCTCTTTTCCTCTCAGTTGAACCTCTAGGAAACACACTAGAGGGTTGGAGAGATGGCACAGTGGTTAAGAATGCATTCTGATTTTCAAGAGAAAGGAGGCTCACAACTACTGTAATTATCACTCCAGGGAATCTTACACCTCTAAGCTCTGCAGGCACTTACACTTGTGTGCTTCCTGCATGTATGTGCACATGTGCGTGCACACACACACACACACACACACACGATGCGACACGATAGAAACTTTTTTAAAAGACACAGTCAGCAGTGTACTCCTAGGTGATTCTAGATCTCACCAAGATGATAGGGTTAACTTGGTACCAAATGCATTATTTTAAATCATATCACTCGAACTCTGGTCCACAAAGCCTCCCAACTTTGAGAGTGAAGATGCTCCTACAGAATTCTAAGAACCAGTGATGATGTGGTAAGAACACTATACCTGGGAAGGCAAGCCAAGGCCTCAGGAAATCAACACTGTGCACAGCAAAGAAGCCAAAGAATGGAGCTGGCAGATATGGAGGTGGCAAAAGGTGGTACTGCACTGACTCAAGAACACTCGCTAAAGGAAAAGGGAGTGTAGCAGGCTCTAGACTCTAGTATAGAGAAATTAATGAGAAGCAATCAAGAGTGAGCAAGCTGTCAGAGATGTGGGAAGATTGTGTGGGTCTGTGCACACCCATTTGAGGCCACCATTGAGTAGGACATCATTCCTCCAGCCATACTCAGCAGGCACGATGCTGACATACAGGGGACCGATGACCGGCTTTGGATGCTCAGGACGACCATGGACCAAACCCCACATGGGCCACAGCAGGTGCTGCAGATGGAGCTGATAGTAGCTATGGTGGTCAAACGGTTGTGGCTCTGTGGGATTTCCAGGCATCTAGAGAAATTTATACCTTCCTCCTCTACTTGAGCAATCGCTATGCTGACTCCGACTCAAAGACCCTGGGGTTTAATGGACACACTGCAGTCATCTACCGCATAAATCTATTTTTATCAACTCCTTTTTAAGGACTAGCTTTTTAAAAAGTTTTGTTCTTTTATAATGAGGGTGGACTATAAAACATCTCTGGACTTAAATATCCTTTCTTATTTGGATGGAAAATGAAAGACCTTTTTATGAAAGTAAACAAAATGGCTCAACATGACATCTTATTCTTCAATCTTTGCCAGGACAATGGAATAAATCATATTTTGTAAGGGGCTTAGTTTGATAATCTGTCTGGCTCTCAAATTACACAAAATGCTAATGTTTCTTAAACAAAAGATACCAACTACTACATTTTTTTAGTTTTTCAGGAAGATTATTCCATGAATAGAGACAACCAGAAATTGTCCTTTGAGCAACCTTTTACAAATGGACATAACAATATTAACAATATCTTCTCTTCATACAAAAATATTTGATAGGCAAGATGTTAATTCTGCAAACAATACGATAAGGCAGCAGCAGCTTTTAACAGTGGCTTTTCCTGCGCTCCTTGGACAGTTTGCTCAGAAGAAATCTTAAGCACAACAGCTAGGCTGCGGGTTTAATGAGAAAGACATGATTTTTTTTAACTCCCAGGTTTGAGTTTCTGGTCAAGGTCTCTCTCTGCATTGGCTGTTTTAGCTGCAGCAATATCAAAAAGGATTCCAGACAGGAAGTGTGGGTGGCAGAGGGACTTAGACCACTCCCCATAACCCAACTGCCTATGGTCGGAAAAATGACGGGAGATCAAATTTGTTAGAAACAGGACCTCACTCCAGAATGGCCACCCAAATGATAAACAGGCTTAGTTTATCTGAGTGTTGTGGCTTGTTTTTTTGTTTTGTCTTGGTTTTCAAGATAGGGTTTCTCTGTGTAGCCCTGGCTATCCTGGAACTCACTCTGTGGACCAGGCTGATCTTGAACTCAGAGAAATTCCTGCATCTGTCTCCTGAGTGCTGGCATTAAAGGTGTGCACCAACACCTGCCAGGTTACAGTGCACTTTTTTTGTTTTTATTGAGTTATACACTTTTCTCTTCTCCTCTCACTTCCTCTCCCCTCCTCTTCAACCCTCTCCCATGGTCCCCACACTCCCAATTGAAACAAGAGATCTTGTCTTTTTCTACTTCCCATGTAAAGTAGATCCCTACATCTCTCTCTTCGGTCTTCTTTGTTGTCTAGGTTCTCTGGGATTGTGAATTGTAGGCTGGTTTTTCTTTGCTTTAAGTCTAAAAGCCACTTATAAGTGAGTATATATGATATTTGTCTTTCTGGGTCTGGGTTACCTCACTCAATATGATGTTTTCTAGATCCATCCATTTGCCTGCAAATTTTTTCCACTGTGTAGTACTCCATTGTATAAATGTACCACATCTTTATCCATTCTTTGGTCAAGGAGCATTTAGGTTGTTTCCAGGTTCTAACTATGACAAATAATGCTGCTATGAACATAACTGAGCATATGTCCTTGTGATATGATTGAGCATCCTTTGAATATATGCCCAAAAGTAGTTGCTGGGTCTTGAGGTAGGTTCTTTTCTAATTTTCCGAGAAATCACCACACCAATATCCAAAGTGGCTGTACCAGCTTGCACTCCCACCACCAATGCATGAGTGTTCCCTTTACCCCACCTCCTCTCCAGCATAAGTTGTCATCAGTGTTTTTGATCTTGGCCATTCTTATGGAATCTCAGAGTTGTTTTGATTTGCATTTCTCTGATGACTAAGGATGTTGAGTATTTGCTTAAATGTCTTTCAGCCATTTTAGATTCCTCTGTTGAGAGTTCTCTGTTTAGATCTGTACCCCATTTTTATTGGATTATTTGTTCTTTTGATGACTAATTCCTTGAATTCTTTGAATACTTTGGAGATCAGCCCTCTGTCTGATGTGGGGTTGGTGAAGATCTTTTCTCATTCTATAGGCTGCTGTTTTGTCTTGTTGACCATGTCCTTTGCTTCCAGAAGCATCTCAGTTTCAGGGGTCCCATTTATTTATTGTTGCTCTCAGTGTCTGTGCTATGGGGATTATATTTAGGAAGTGGTCTCCTGTACCAATGTGTTCAAGTGTAATTCCCACTTTCTCTTCTATGAGGTTCAGTGTGGTTGGTTTTATGTTGAGGCCTTTGATTTATTTGGACTTGAGTTTTGTGCATGGTGATAGATATGGATCTATTTTCATTCTTCTACATGTTGACATTCAGTTATGCCAGCACCATTTGTTAAATATGCTTTCTTTTTTCCATTTGATATTTTTTGCTTCTTTGTCAAAAATTCAGTGTTCGAAGGTGTGTGTATTAATATTCGGGTCTTTGATTCTGTTCCATTGGTCCTCTTGTCTGTTTTTATGCCAATACCAAGCTGTTTTCAGTACTGTAGCTCTGTAATAGAATTTGAGTTGGACTTATTCTCCTTCTATCCCTATTATTGTTAGGTTTGGCCTTTTCATGGTGTCCCATGTTTCCTGGATATTTTGTACTAAGCTTTTGTTAGATTTAATGTTTTCTTTGACCAACGAGACTATTTCCTCTATTTTATCTTCAGTGCTTCAGATTGTTGCTTCCATCTCTTGAATTTTGTTGTTTATGCTTGTATTTGTGGTTTCTGATCACTTCCCCATATTTTCTGTTTCCAGAATTTCCTCAGCTTGTGTTTTTTTTTAATTGTCTCTCTTTTGGTTTTCAAGTTTTGAATCATTTCTTTAATTTGTTTTATTGTGTTTTCTTCAAGTGATTTATTGATTTCTTTCAATTTTTTGTTTTTCTTTTCCTCCATATTTCTCAGGTAATTTTTCATTTCCTCTTTAAGTGCCTTAAATATTCTCCTAAAGTTATGTTTAGGTCATTTTCTTCTGCTTCATCTATATTTGGGTGTTCAAGTCTTGCTGTTGTAAGTCACTAGTTTTTGTTGCTGTTGTGTTGCACTTTGTGGTGTTGAATGTGTTTTTACCTTCTCTACCCATCTTTTCCTCTGATTGGTATAGTTGGGACTGGGTCTCTGGTGATGAATCTTCCAGGTGCTAGTAGATCCAAGGCTCCGATGGTTGCTCCTCATGGTGCAGTCAGGGCCAAGGTTCCAGTCACCCTGGAGGTCACTGGGCATTCCCAGAGGTTTCCTGGTGCTCCCAGGGGTCACTCTGCAATCCTGGAGGTTGTTCAGGCCCATGGAGGTCCCTGGATCTGGGCTGCTCCTGTGGAGGCCCCTGGCTCTGGTCTGGTCCTGCGGAGGTCTCTGGCTCAGACCTCATATGTGTTCTTTTTAACAGGGTACTGAGTGATGGGCCTTCTATGGTTTTCTGGAACGCAAATGCATGTTAAAAGTAGTGAAGAGCCAAGGCCCATATGGTTTTCAGCTCTTACTTAGTCTATGGCATTATAATATCCAAGGGCCGCAAAGCAATCAGGATGGGGTTGTGTCTTTATTGACAGCTAAAAAACAGAATGACATGAAGGCAGGCTTCTGAAAATTCATGGAAAAGATGCCAACTGCGTGACAACCATGGGGGCTTGGAGTCCAGGATGACAACACACTGTGTCAACAGCAGTGTCAGAGTAGAAGATGACAAGGACAGGCTATATGACAAGTTACGCCCCACATGGACACGATGGCCAGTGGCAGCTGCAGTAGGGCAGGAAGACACAGAGCCCAGCAAGGAGGGGAAGAGCAGGAGGGAGTGTGGGGCCAGTGCAGGGACCCAACAGACAGAACCCAAAGCACACAGGAGCTAAGCTTCTGGGAAACGTGAATCCAACTCCTAACACCGGACCCCCAGCTCAGACGGCGCTAACTGAAGCCTCGACAGCAAAGAGCTGTCTCTAGGATGGTCACGAGGAAGGAGGACTTGAACTTCGTATTCCCTAAGATCAAACATCATCACTCCTATTTCCTGAACAACAAAAAAAGAACAAATGCCCTTGTGAGGTATGTACATGAAAGCTCTAAGTGCGGAAGCAGTCAGCTCGCCAGCTCTTATCTGTCGTCAACAGGAGTCACTGGGACAAATCCTTTCACGCGAGTATTTCCCCAAACGATGGTGCAGTGGCTTTCTCATTCACCACACTGTGGTACAGACTGGTGTTCAAACGTGCAGCTTGAAGTCACCCTTGCTGCGTTGGGACCTGTCACATCTGTGGGTCCCTTAGCATTGCTCCATTTTTCTTACCTCTTCCACGGAATGAAAATACCATTTCCAGTCTAAGAGAGCAGTTAACTCCTCCTGTGGAGCATTAGCAAGGATCCCAGTAGGGAACGGACAGTGTGCTCTGTTCACAGATAGCTTCTTTACAAAGATGTGACATACAGGGCAGCCACATGAATAGTCGGCTATAGGCCTAGACCTACAAGGGAAGGTGATCAGGATCCAGGAGTTACAAAGTGCTGGCGCATCGTGAGTCTAAAGCAAACAGGCAAAGGCAACCAGGGGGAGCCACACAGGAAGCGGACCACCATCCTGCTCCCCTCCCACCTCCTAGGACAAGTATAGGGCGTGCACACGAGTGCAGGGCCTATGCAGGAGGAGGAGAGGGTCAGGTACTCTGGAGCTGCCTGACTTCTGTGCTGGGAACAGGAAGTAGTACCTCTGGAAAAGCAGTGCCCGAGACAGTCTGTGGGGATCTCATTGGCTGAACATGGGGTTCAGAGGGCAGAGCAGTTGAAGAGTCACACAAAGCAGCTTGTTGTGAAAGAAAATCAAGGACTAGAAGGTAAAAATCTAGGGACACAGAGGAACAGACCTCCTTTCGGTGTTAACACCCTGAAATCACGTGGCGGCTTTAAGCATCTTAACTTGAGCAGGCTACATTTCCTTAACTATGTCACATGGACCCCAGTGATCATAACAATGCACTCGGCTACACAGATGCTCACAGTCAGCACAGTACAACCTTGACACTGCTAGACCTAGAACAGGGACGGGAACTCATTGTTCCGTTTATTATGACCTGGGAGAAGAGAAAGAGAAACCAGTAGGGCCATTCTATGTCTCGTAAGAAGCTGCTAGGGCACTTTGCCTCCAAGTGAAGCCCATGGAAAAAGTGTGGTCAGGTAACCTCTGAGATGCATGCCCAAGCCACAGGCTTCTATCACAGAATCAAAGGAGATGTGTGAGGAGGAAGAGGAGGCTCTACTTTCTGTTGCTGTGAAGGAGCGTACCTAATCTCAGTCACACTCCCTGTGGGAGGTTTGAACAGTTAGGGTAATTCTTGGTTTTGTTAGGATACACTTCATAAGGTAGCATCTACTACACAATGATAGGAACAAAGGTGCCGCCATGTACCTTGTGAGCCAATGATTACATGGCTACATGAATAACGTTTCAAATGTATTTACTTTTTGAGAACCTCATATATGCATGCAATGATATATCATCTCTGTGCGACATATAAAAAAAACTGGAAGAAATAACCCAAATCGGGGTTTGGAATTAGTGAAATAAAAACAAGAAAATCAACAAAAACCCACACAAAACAAAAATACAAAGAATTGATGAAATGTTTGGTTCTTTGAAAAAATAAATAAGACTGAAAATTCTTCGCCAAATCAGTCAAGAGAAAGAGAAGACCCAAATTATTAAACCTAGAAGTGAAAGGGAACAATTGCAGCAAACTCCAATGAAATTGAAAACCTGTGAGGCCACAGCCCAGAGCCGACACAAAGGGCGCGTGTTCTGAAAACGAGGCAAACCCTCACGTAAAGTGATGGTGAAGCTGTAGAGAAAAAGGAAAAGCTCGGTCCTGGGAAGCTTTGGTGAGGGCTGGCGCTGCACTCTGAACAGGGAAAATAGATGCAACCAGTACAAAAGCAAGCAAGCATCGTGTCCATGTGGGAGAGCCTTGTACGGATGGACAGCAGGACAGAAGAGAGAGACAGAAACATAGCCAGGCCAGGGGACGTGCAAGGCGAGGGGAGAGCCACCAGAACATGGGTTGGGCCAGTCCTCATCCATTCATGACTCCTCTTGACCCATGGAGTCTACACAGCCTCAAGTTATATAAACAACAAACTGGAATCAGTGGATTTTACAAAAAGAAGAAAATCCGATGTAGGTTGGAGTTGAGGGTGAAGAGGGTGGGTCTGGATGAGATGACGAGAAGAGCACATATGATCAAAACACATAGCATGAAATCCTAAAGGACTCAGAGGAATCACTTCAGAATATAATGCACAACAAATTCTATTTTCAATAAAAGAAAAAAATCAAAGAATTAACAAAATACTATTTTACGTTAATAAAATAAGTATAAAATGAAGCATTTACTGATAACTCATGTTTATTATTATCATCATGGTTTATGTGCCAGTATGAATATATGAGTGTGAGTGTGCTTGTGTCTGTGTATGCGGGTGGCTGTGACCTGAGTGTGAAAGTCAGAAGAAACTTTGTGAGTCCATTCTCTTTCCATAGGTCAGTTCAAGGACTGATGCCGGCCACCAGCTCAGCTTAGCAAGCACCTTTACCTGCTGAGCCACTCCATAGCCTCCAGAAATTAAACTAAGAACAATTATTTGGTGTGATACAACTTTGCTATGTATCAAAGGCAGCAATCCTATTTGCACACAAATGATAAGGATGTGCTTGGGCGCTGTACCAGTGATTAAATCTTGACTGGGTATCCGGCACGGCTCAATAGAGATCTTCGGTGACTTCGGAGTTTTCAATACATGGATTAACTTGATAATCATCAACGCCAAGAACACCAATCTATACAAACAGACAGTTCAAAATGGCAGAAGTATGCTTTGAGTGTTCCAGAAACTGTGGGAGAGTTGGTCCTCATTTTTATGAAACTCAAGTCTAATTCAATAGCACACAAATGCATACTTCCATGATGGAGAATGATAACAGAAAAAGGATTAAAGACTTTATTTTCAGTAATGAAAATACTGTGTTTTTATAAGAGTAGAAAGTCAAAATATTATATAGTGCGTAGCCTACAATAGTCTCCTATATGGGCTAAGAGTCCTGCTCCAGCCCCTACCCAGGGTTCCAAAGGTCATTTGTTGACAATGAATGGCCCGCAGGCACGTATGGTGGAGAGGGCTCAGGCTGTGTGTTCACAAGTCACATGGCGCAACAGTGGCTGCAGTGGAGTCAGGGTGCTGCACACGTGGCTGCAGTGAAGTCAGGGTGCTGCACACGTGGCTGCAGTGGAGTCAGGGTGCTGCACACGTGGCTGCAGTGAAGTCAGGGTGCTGCACACGTGGCTGCAGTGAAGTCAGGGTGCTGCACACATGGCTGCAGTGAAGTCCCAGGGTGCTGCACACGAGGCCGCAGTGAAGTCCCAGGGTGCTGCACACGAGGCTGCAGTGAAGTCAGGGTGCTGCACACGAGGCTGCAGTGACACTGTGAAATGCAGCACAGGCCAACACTGCCAGAAACACAGCAGAATCACTATACCCTTGATTCTGAGCTAATTACTGTTTGGCTGTGGTGCATTCAGAAAGCATAGCTCTCATAGTCAGGTAATGGCCTTACATGAGGTCTCCATCCAAATTTAGAAGTTCTGGGTTCAATGTTGAGGATGAGGGTAAGGACTCAAGTAAACTTCAAAGTGACAAGCATAAACACTGTCTGCCTAGGACAGGGACAGGATGGAGAGGGAGACAGAAACCAGAGGGGGACAGATGGAAGAGGCTGCAGGCACAGGAAAACACTGCACTGGAGCAAGTACCTTATCTGCATAGTTTGGCCCACTGGAGCAGATCTGAATGTTAACAACGAACTGCATAGAGACAAGATCACAGCACACGGGTGGAAAGCAGAGATGTCAGGAGAACATGCAGGGTGGGTATTCAAATCTGCACCTCAGATACACACTGAATAATTGTAGTATAGTATGTCCCTCGCAGTGTGTTTACATGCAATTCTCATTTAATTGGCCCTCCTATGCCACTGCTTACTAAGTAAGCCTTACAATTCCAGGAGGACTCTCACCCGAGCAGGCAATTTTGAAAGAGACAAACAGCATCAAAGGCAGAAACCACCTCAGTAAATGTAGGTAAAAGCCATCGGGACAGAAGAGAAAGGGCAAGCAGGGGAGGGACAGATGCATGACAGACAGAAGAGGACCACAAGCTTGAGAAGGACAGACGCATGATGGACGGAAGAGGATGGTAAGAGGGGAGGAGGGGGAGAGACAGACACATGATGGACAGAAGAGGATGGTAAGAGCGGGAGGAGGGGGAGACACAGGTTTGGATGGCAGAGGGTTAGGGGTTTTCTGGTCTGATGCCTTTCAGATGAAGACAGTGACAGAGACTGTCAGTGTGAGATGCAACTGAGTCTCGAAGCAGGGGATGTGTGGACCCTTCTGGCCACTGGAGATACCACTCACTGTGAGGAGTCTAAAAGTCGATAGACTCTTCCAACCTTAGTATAAGGCTATGTCAACTGCCAACTTGACAAAATCATATTTGCGGGGAGATGGGCCTCTGACCTTGTCTGTCCCTTGCCTGTGAATCTGAAGCACAGGAATAACTGCGCAAATGTCCCTTCCCCTGCAGTCGTTCACCTTCTATTGTTATTATTAGTGCCACTATCAATAGTTTGGTTTTCTGAAACAGTCTCCAAAGATCAGGATGACTTAGAATTATGTAACCCAGGTTGGGATTGAACTTGAAGCAGTCCTCCTGCCTCAGTCACATGCATAATGGAAGTGAATTTCGGTCCTCTACAAGAGTAATAAGTGCTCTTAACCACAGAGCCATCTCTGCAGTCTGGAAATAAATATTCTTAACAAGTAAGTATGGATTAAGTCACTAGAAGGTTCATTTAAGCTGTATCGTTTTTATAACCAAGCCTTCAGCACTCTGAAAATCCATCGTGGCTCAAGACGTAAACAATGACAAGCCATCCTGATGGGCACATGGCGAGTGCATGGCCCCACAGGGAGTCTCTGTCCATTAAAGGAAGTAAAACACAGAAGCATTAGTTGTGAATGCTTTAAAGAATCAAGAATGTGATTTGCCTTTTGTTGCTGGTGTGTGCACAATCTGGACTGGACTAGAAACTGTGCTTATCTAACAGTTTCAGACATCACCAATTCCTCAGGTATCTGCTGGACACTCACTAAGGCGCCTACAACAGGTGCCTGGAAATGCACAGGGAACAGAAGAATAGCAACAGACAGTAAACAGCAGGCACACTGTAAGCAGCAGGCACAGTGCACAAGGCCAAGGCATTTCAGGTGACAAGGGATGGGAATAAATGACATTAGGCAGTGGCAAGGGGCATCAGGAACGCTGCCATGGTGGTGAGGGAAGACATGCAGTTTCTTACACGGGTAACCAGAGTGTGGCAAGGGGAATCAGGAATGCCAAGGTAGTGAGGGAGGGCATGCAGTTCTCACAGGGGTGGGTGGCCAGGGTTCACCCTCTCACTAAGGTGACATGTGAAAAGAGACTTGTTAATGTTTTTGTATGATTTTACTGTTTATTTTTTAATTATTTATATATGTATATGTCTCAATCCTACAGATCATATTGGCCTTCAATCAGTGAACTCCTGCCCTCAGCTCTTGGGAAAGAGCTAGGATGATAGTCTGGTCCTGACGCATCATTAGCACCTTGCTAATAGTTACTGAATGGTGCCAGGTACACCGTCAATTCCAGCACTCAGGAGGCAGAGGCAGACAGACCTCTGAGTCTGAACCAGCCTGGTCTACAGAGAGAGTTCCAGGACAGCCAAAGCTGTGCAGCAAGACTCTGTCCCAAAATAAATTATTAATCAATCAATTAATTAATTTCACTGAATAAATGATGACTAAAGTTTAATTTATATGCTATAATTCTTTTCTTCTGAGAGCATTTATATATTTATACATTTCAGGGTCAAATGAAAGAACTACCATTTGAGTGTGAGAAACCGTGAGCTACGGGGCCATCTGAGACCGCTGACACTTGGACCACAGGCAGTAAAATCCAGGGAACGGGAAGGTATAGGGAGAGTTGCTTCCCTACCCCCATACAGACATCTCTTAGTCTGCCCCTTTAAAGTCCAGGCGGAAGGAGAGGATAATGTTGCTGGACAAGGCTGAGAGGGAGGTGGGATGAGGCGGAAAGTGACCTTTTGGTAACATGGATGGCATCTGTGAGGCCAGAAAGGGTGACAGATGCTAAGTGCGATTAAAGGAACAAAAAGGCCAAATCGCAGGGAGAGGTAGATATGCTCTCATCTCATATCCGCAGCTTCCTAACTGTGTGGTCCAGCAAAACTCCATCAAATGCCCAGAGTCCTGGCTTCTCACCTAACGCACCAGTTATTGTATCTGAGGCTCCACAGACTCCTCCAAGAGTTGAGTGAGATTCTGCACAGGACAGTGCTCTGATGCTGTCAAAGCAATCCGTTGCTCACATACATGCATTCTTACTGCTATCTGAAGGCTATGCTATGTTATCTGTGCTATATTTAACAAGGAATATGCCATAAATTCTGACCCAAAACTCAAGGGTGGAGACAAAAAGGAAGCCCAAAACTCACAGAGGACAGAAATCTTGTCAAGTTCACAAACTCGTGAACCAGGCAAAGATTTTTGGATCTGCAAGTGACAAAGAACTGAACAAACTCACTGGTCTACCAAGCCACACCCCAGCTATTTAATGTGAGTCTTAAGTATGGCTGTGCTATGGACAATCAGTTACAAATCCCAGCACTAGAGTAAAAGTCTTGCCAATTGTCCATCGTTATCCACCTGTGCAGGGAGAATTTTTCAGAACAAAAACTATCTATTACTACCTACCTCTTTGGAAAGATAGGAGGCAAACTTTAACGGCTAGAAATATCCTGAATCATCTGTGAATGCATCATCATCTTCAGACAAAGATCTGAGATAAAGAAAAGCTGTGGAAAGGGGCAGAGGGTGGAGAGGGGGTGAGGAAAGGAGGAAGACCCAGCTCTCAGGAAACAGAAACCAGTTTCCCTCCACAAACGAGTGAGGAAAGTTTCAACATAAAACACAAAGACTAAACACTGGAGAGATAGCTCAAGGATCAGGAACACTTCCTGCTCTTGCAAAGGACATGGTTTGGTTCCCAGCACTCACATGGTAGCTCATAACCACACGTACCTCCAGTTCCAGGGAACCCAATGCCCACTTCTGTCCACTGTGGGTTCCTACACATGTACGTATCCATAAACTAACACAAAAGTACAACTTTTTACAATTAAATGCAAGACTATCTCTCTGAAAATTAACCTAACCCCAACAATTACTGAAAGGAGTGAATTCCAGCCATGTTTGACATCTGACTAGGGTAATCTGAATTTAATTCAAAGAAAGGCTTCATGATTGTGGTTATAGAAGAAATACTTAAAACCTAATTGATTGTATTTTATCAATGAAGGAACTGAATGAAATGGAAAGAGCTTGATTTAGGCAAGATCCATAGCACAGACATGAGAGGGACAAAGAGAAACAATGGGTTCCCCCTGCTGTCCACAGAGAGTGATATGAACTAGCAGACTAGAAAATTAGCTCATTTATCAGAGATAATTGTAGCGCACCATGCCCGTCTGCGCTCTATGTGCTACCATACAGTTCGTGAGCCGGGCAAGAGGCTGGAGATTGAAACACACAAAGACACACAGACAGAGAAAGAGAGACATGGGTCATTCTTGAAACAAGAATGCCCCCTTACTGTGTACCAGAGTCACTTATAAGAGATCCTTAGCTGATAGCCATACCCCAGCCAAACCCACCAGAAACCACTCCCCTGCCATCAGGAACTCCTAAGGGTCTCGTGCTCAGAGCAGCTGCATGCTGTCTCAGAGCAGAGGAAAACAAGTTGTTTACAAGAAATTCAGTATCTGGGGGTTCACAGCTCCCAACAGATAATTTTCATATTATCTGTACAGATGAATGGTCACAGAATCATTCCAATGGCTTCAGGATCAGAGAGAAACACATCACTGGCAGTGGCCCCCAGTGAGGATCCCCAGAAAGGATAAGGGCCATGACTGTCTAGCGCAGTGGTTCTCAACCTTCCTAATGCTGTGACCCTTTAATACAGTTCCTCATGTTGTGGTGACCCAGCCATAAAATTATTTTGTTGCTACTTCATAACTGTAACTTTGATACCATCATGAATCATAATGTAAACATTTTTGGAGATAGAGCTTTGCCAAAGGGGTTGCCACCCACAGTGAAAACCACTGATCAAGACCCAAGAAGACTTTGCCAAGAGACATGGATATGTTTGCATCTGATTATCCAGCACCATCATTCAGAGCTCAGTCTTTACCATCATGGCCTGGAACTGCCTGGATTTACTGAAACGCATGACTCTAGAAAGTAAGGACCAAGTCTTGACAGGTCACTGAGGTAGAGCAGATCCAACCATCAGCAGGCCTTCCAAGCGTCATCTTCTGACCTGATCCTGAAATACTGAGGAGCCAAGGAAATGACCCGGTGCGTACAGTGCTGCAAGCTACAGAAGAACGAGGACCTGGATTCAGATTCCCAGCACTTGTCTACAAAGCCAGACATAGCAGTGTATGCTTTCACCACCACAGTGAACGGAAGAGGCAGTCCCGGGTGCCCACTGCCAGCCAATCCTGCTGAAATTATGAACTTCAGGCTCAGACAGAGACTCTCTTAAAAAACAAGGCAGAGAAACCATTAAGATAGACAACTCCATGCTGATCTCCAGTGACCTCTAGTTTCTACACTCTCAAACACAAATAAGTGCATATATACACACACACACATGTGAACACACATATACACCTCACAGACATGAAAAATAAGTAATAATATTAATAATAGAAGAATTATTGAACCAAGAAAATTACACCGAATAAGAGAAAATCAGCTTGATTTCCAATACCAGTAGCCACAGCACTTGGAGCAGTGTCAGTCTAAATAATACTTGGTTTACAGAACCTTTCAAAGGATGTCTTTATGTGTTTGTGTATGTGTCTGCATGTTAGTATGTACACAGATGAGTAGGTTCCCTTGGATGCTGTAGGAACTCCTACCGCCAGGAGCCTTTAAGTTACCCATCCACTTGGGTGTGGCCTCTTATACTATATATGCCGATGTAAAGCACAAGTCCAGCCTTTTTTCCGGATGCAGGATTCGGTTGCTGTTCTCCGTTCCAGCGGAGGATTATGATCTGTGAGTCTACCCCTAAAGAAATAACCCTCTATTATTCTCAATTCTGAGCTAATGTGGTATTTCTTTTAAGCATCCTTCTTCACTTGGAGACCAGAAAAGTGTATTAAATCCATGGAGCTAGAGTTATGCAAGGTTGTGAGCTGCCTTGTAGGGACTGAGGACTGAACCCTGGTCTCTGCAAACACAGAACGTTCTTTTAACCACTGAGTCACCTTTCCAGCCCATACTGGAACTTTTAAAATGAGACCAAGAATAGTTATTCTGTCTGTGTTTCTGGTTTACTTCGAGGCTCACCATCTGAGTGATATGAGCTCTTGATATGAATAATTAATGCTATCACTATTTCAAGCCCTGAAGCCAGAATGTATGATTGATACACGCAAGCAAATTCCCACAATTACCTGAGGACTGAAGACAAGAAGAAAAGCCAGGAACCCACTAACAGAGTCTGGGAAATCCTACCTCTGCGCGACTGGTTTGGCAATGATTTCGAAAATGATGTCTTGCTTTGCATCTTGGTCAAAAATCCTTTGAAATCTGCAATGTGAAAATGGTAATTATCTCCAAACGCTATTGGATTAATGAATGTCGTTTTCATAAACATGTTTGTAAATGACCCCGCGCTGACATCACCAGACTTAGCTAACCTAACACAATGTTTGCCCTGTCACCCCCCCCCACACTGCGCCGTTGTATTCTTGCTCAAAAGTGGTGAGTAAACAATATGGCTTTGACAAGATCTGTACAATTGTTCCCCTCTGAAAAACAAGCACACCAGCTTTGAATCGCATAATAAACTGTGTGTTTTTAGCTCTCAAGAAGGACAGTGCAGCAGGCTTTCTCGGACCACCAGCCCCTTAATCATGAGATAGAGGCTTCGTTTTAGTTATGAATACTCGAACTTAGTTTGTGTTGTTTCTAGCTAGCTCTTATAACTTAAAATTTAACCTGCTTCTCTTCATCTATGATTTGCCTCGGGACTTTTTAGCTTTTCATCCTCTATGTCCTACTTTCCTGCTTCTTTCGAGTCAGGTTACCTGGCTGGCCCTGGGCCTCTCCCTCTCCCTCTCCCTCATTCTCTCTCAAGCCTAGATCCCTCCTTCTACTTACTCTCTCTGCCTGCCACTCCCACCTATCCCTCTATTGCATAGCTATCAGCCATTCAACTTTTTATTAGACCAATCAGGTGCCTTAGGCAAGCAAGGTGCAAATAGCAACATGTCCTTGCCAAGTTAAACAAATGCAGCATAGAGAAATGCAACACAAATTTACATAGTTGAACAAACGCAGCATAAACAAATGTACCACATTTTTGCGTAGTTGAACAAATATTCTATGACAGGACAGTGTCTGTGGCTGGAATCAGAGTCAATCATCCAGAACTCCATAGGCTGGAAACCCAAGAATGGGATGGAGAAGGCCCGTGGGCTTCTGACCTTTGCCCCGAGAGGAAAGACTGCAAGTGTACTGCATGATGCCTGAAGGTGCAGCATTTGCACGGCAGCTTGTGGTTGCCCATGCATTGGGTACCGCCCGCTCTGACAGGGAGGCCAGGTTTCTGTACTGTTGTCTCATTTCCTTGCTCATGACTCAAAAGTCAGAAAGAACTGATCTGTCCTGCAAAGCCAGGTCTTCACGAAAGCTGCAGGGAGGTGGCAGAGTGGTTGTTCCATCTTCCTTGCAGAATCACTCCAGTTTGGTATAGGATTACCAGTAGAGCAGGACACGTGGGAGACACAATCTGTTCTCCTGTATCTCTCTCTCCTGTGTGTGCACGTGTGCTCACATGCATGTATGTGGAGGTCAGAAGGCAAACTTGGTGTCTTTTCTTGGGTCTCTCACTGGCCTGGAACTCACCATGTGGGCTATGCTGGCTAGCTGGCTAGCTACCAAGCCCCAGAACCTCTGCCTCTCTGGCCCAGGATGATAAGCATGCCATCCCATCTGGCTTTTAAAATGTAGGTGCTGGGGATCAAACTCAGGTTCTCATGTCTGCAAAATTAAGCACTTTGCTAACTGCGATCTCTTCCCAATCACCTTTTCAAAATAAAAATGAGAGATTACAGTCTTTAAAGTAAAAATTCTCAAGTGAAATTTTCGAGAGAATCTTAAGCAGCTTCCTGGTGGCTTTGGACCTCTGGCCAACACCACTGCCTACACAAACCAGTGAGCTGTATTCACCTAAAGCAGTGAGGCTACCGGGGAGGAGTTCAGATGGATGCCCACAGTTAGATTAGAAATATAAAATAAAAAGAAATTTATCCTCAAGGGACCCCAGGGCTTCTCAGCCTTCATCTGAGATGCGCAAATGGTGACTGGTGCACTGACAGCCTAAGGCAGTGTTCTCAGCCTTCCTGATGCTGCCACCCTTTAAACATGCTGCCGTGACCCCCGGCTGTAAGATGATTCTGTTGCTACTTTATAACTGTAATTTTGCTACCGTTAGGAATCACAACATAAATATATGTGTTTTCCGATGGTCTCAGGTGACCTCTGTAAGAGGGTCATTCAATCCCATGGGGTCATGATCCACATGCTGAGAACCACTGCTCTAAGGACTTGGAGGCAACAGCAGATATGAGGTGTTGGTGTGCCGTGCCTGGGTCAGCCCTTCAAACCCTTTGACGTGAACACCAGCATGGTGCAGGCTTCCACAGAACACACGGCCACTATGCATGAGTGTGCTCTAAGGAGCATAGTTGACTCGAGCTGTGCTGGTGGTGGACTACAGACTTCCAGCAGGGTTTCGGGGAAGCTGCCCAGGAATGGGGCCTGCAGGCTTCTTTCTCCTGGTTGCTGGTGACCTTGGGGCAATACGACACTCCCCACCCCGCTTCTCCACTCCTCACCAGGAATTACATCTATCTCTGCAACATCAAGAGGTGCCAGGAGCTTTCGAGAGGGCACTGAGTCACCCACAGAATACATTCTGAAAGGTTCCTTGTATAAAGTTAATATGATCAGCTTATCTACTCTACTGACTTATCTATTTCACAAATATCTATCAAGTGCCTCCCACATGCTAGGTACCCTACCAATGTTGTAATTAGACTTAAATATAATTTTAGAACAATATCCATAAAGCATACTGAATTGCTTGTGCAGGGCATGATATCCTCTGGTTAGAGAGATGGCTCAGCCATTACGGTTACGAGGCTGAGAGCACTTATTCTCACAGGGAACCCAAGTTCAGCTTCCAGCACCACAGAGGGTAGCTTGCAACCACCTTGCAAGTCCAACCCCAGGGAACCCAACACCCTCTTCCAACCTCCATGGGCACCTGCACATATATACACATATACCTAATTAAAAAAAAAAAATTAAAGAACCTTTACACCCATCAAATCATTCTAAAATGCTATCTTCTGATCTTTAAGAGAATTGTGGATCAAGAAACAATCGAGATATTTCTATTATCTCCCTACGTCAGAATGAAGACTTCAGGATCTGAGTTTACAGTTAAGTGGTAATTGCATATTGAGCATCAAATACCACCATCTCCAAACATTCCATCTTCACAACAGAGCTATGTTACAATCTGGAGGGGGGGGGGGGGGACTTGGACCAGCTGGCTTCTGAAGAACAGGAGAGAATCCTAGAATTCAGAAAAGCTGTACGAAGTTCAGTCCAATGTCTTATGGAGATAAAAACGGCCCAGGGTCCTCATGCCCATCAATAACATGCTGAGAAGAACATGGGATTCTCCGTGACCAAGATGTCCTTTCATTCAGTGAGGATGTTGTGTGGGCTTTCTCTACAGCCCATTTCACTGCACACAGACTAGTCTTCCCATCTTCCTCACCCCACAAGATGACAGCTCCATCCTCCTAAAAGTTCAGTCTCAAACTCTCTCTGACTTCCTTGATTCCGCTCTTTCTGTTTAACTGTGTAATGAGTTCACTGGCAAACACTGGCAACTCTGACCTCCAAATGTCCCGAATCCAATTAGAGGCAAGCCTCGACATCCTCAGACCCAAATCTGCAATTGTACGTAGCTCTTACATCATATAAGAGCATTTGCACAGAGTTCATGTAGCTCTCTCCATATACCCTGCAGACTGCTCACGACACTCACTACAGTGTGAATGTCATGTGACTAACTGTTCGTGGAGGGTGGACAGAAGACTCTGCGTGTTCAGTACAGACAGTATTAATCCTCTTCAGTACCTAGGCAGGTCAGATCCATGGATGCAGGACATTTCTCAGCACCCCACTTCCCACCAAGGACGGGACACTACAGTTGTTTCACTTGTTTTCCATGCCCCGTTACAGGGTGTGCTGTGTAGGTCAGCGAGTGCCATCCTACCGCAAGATCAGCAAGGACCGTGCTACTGCAACCGGGGTGGGTGACTCCATCCTCCTCAGCATCTCCCTTTTCCTGCCCATGCCACTTGAGGTGACAGCTCCAGTCACTCATAAGGTCCTATATAATTTGGCTTCTCCCTGCCCTTTGACCTGCCTTCTTCCCATCTGTCCCTTGCTTGCTCTGTAAGCCTCATGGTTCCCTTCCCTTCCCCAAACACTCATGTACTCTTCCAGCTTAAGGACTTCGCTCTTTCTGCTCTCGTGCCATGGACCTCTCATCTCTCAGGCTGGCAGTGAAGAATGCCCAGGGTGGACAGCAGGGACAGTCAGATGAACCATATGGTTAAACACTGCCCAAGAGAAATACAGAACCATTTATATGTTATTTAAAGTGTTCCAGCTGCAGTTTTTTTAAAAAAAAAATGAGGAATGAGAAAAAGAAGAATCCTGGGAAATTATATATAATAATGCATTTAACCCAATAGATTCAAATTTTTGTCACTATGATATGGGATCAATATGAAAAGGTTCCTGAGATATTTTATATTCTCTTTATTTTTTCACATTAAATCTTCCAAATAAACGAATACCTCACAGAGTACCTCCTTTCAGGAGAGACATGTCCACAGGACATGACAGGGATCGAATATGGACATGTTCACCTGAGACAAACAAAGCCCACCTAAGAAACACACGGACGAGACCACAACATCTCACCTTCAATGGCGTTTACACATTCGTGGGCCTCATGCAGTCCCACAGTGAGCGAAGCAGGGAAAGCCTAACACTACAAGTGAAATCTGATGCTATAATCATGCCACTTCTTTATTATCTATGTGTGTGTGCTCGTATGTGTACACACTTGTGTGAGGTAGGGTGCACATGCTCACAATATATGTGTGGAGGTCAGAGGACAAGTTCACATGTCCGTACTCAGGGTACATGCCAACTGCTGTTTGAGAAACGAGTTCTCAATGGCCTGCAACTTTGCCCAGCGCACATTTGTGGCTTACAGGGCTCCCCCCCCTCTCTGCCACCCATCTTGCCCTGACTGGGATCCTAGGGGTACATTACTCTGCCCAGCTTCCACATGGGATCTGGGGATCTGAACTCAGGTCCTTGGGCTGGGAAAGCAAGCACTTTATGAACAGAGCCATCTCTCCAGCCCTGGAACATAATCTCAAACACAGAAACCTACCTTTTAATCTTGGGCACAATAATGAATTTGAGTTCTATATACCAGATGAGATGGCCATATCACTCTTGCCACAGAAATAGGGCTGATAATTTTGGCAACAGAAACTGACACAGGAAAAGAACTTGTTCAGTAAGAAGCAGAAACAAAGAGGAAGAACAAGGCTTACTTAAACTTGTAGCTTTCCCGCTTGTTGTTCACAAATCCATCTGCCAGATCTCGGGGTAAGAGAATTTCCAAGCTAGGTGCTGATTTCTCATCTTCATCTATAGAATAAATCTGCAAATACAAGAAGAATAGGTGGCTATAACTGGTAAAACTCCAGCATGACCTCTGACCTGAATATGATTAGCATTGTAATGCTACAAAACTGTGCTTTCGTGACAAAATATCATAGCGCAGTATAACATGTAAATTTTTCTTTGAACTGTTAGTGGACTCAAACAAATACATAAAACAAAACAAGAGTTAAAACCTAAAGTGATGTTTGCATTAGTGACTTTCTGTGACTGTGATAAAATGCCATGACCAAAGCAACATATGCAGGACAGAGTTTATTTTGGCTTGTGGACCCTGTGGGAGAGTCTATAAAGTCAGGGGAAGGCATGACAGCAGGCAGCCACAGGAAGCCGAGAGAGCACACCTTCAAACACAAACACGAGGCAAAGAGAGTGAACTGGGAGCAGGTGAGGCTATAAGCCCACAAAGTCCACCCCAGTGATATACTCCCTCCAGTTTCTGAAGGTTACATCACTTCCTCAAACAGTGCCACCAGCAGGGAAAAAGCCTTCAACTATCTGAGTCTATGGGGGACATCCTCATTCAAACCACCGCCATGCTGTCTCAAGGTTCTGAACACCTTTGGACGATGTAATATCCAAGTCTGATTGTGTAAATACATCCCTGTTGTTGAGGAAGCCCTTGAACGCCTTGGGCTAGGCGATGCTTCCCCATTCTAGGGAAGAAGTCTGCATTCTTGCTGCAGCCCAGAAGCACTTCTGATCATGTGCGAACCAGACACAGTCATGACAGTGATGTCTGAACCTTGTCAGAGGGTAAACAGGGATATCCAATCCTGACTTATATCCCCAAAAATTGCAAGTTCCAGGAGTTTGATGAGTCGTGTGGTTTGAAAAGATGCGTGTGCACGTCTTTGACGTCTGCGGTTTGGAAGGATGCGTGTGCGTGTCCTTGACGTCTGCGGTTTGGAAGGATGCGTGTGCATGTCTTTGACATCTGTTTCCATCAAGCACAGACACTACTTACTAAGTGACTGGGAGAAATCACTTCCACTTTCCAAGCTGACGTGGAAATAGAGCCCTAAAACCCTAACAATGGTACCATTTTCTGATTCCTGCCTCCGTTACTTACTCTTGTATTTCTTTTTTTTTTTCTTTTTTCTTTTTTTTTTATTCTTTTTTAATTAAAATTTCCAACTGCTCCCCGTTTCCCATTTCCCTCCCCTCCTCCCACACATTGCCCCCTCCCCCCACTACCCTCCCCCATCCCCACTCCTCTTCTCCTCCCCCCAGTCAATTCCCCCTCCCTCTCGATACTGAAGAGCAGTCCAAATTCCCTGCCCTACAGGAAGACCAAGGTCCTCCCACTTCCATCCAGGCCCAGGAAGGTGAGCATCAAAACAGGCTAAGCTCCCACAAAGCCAGTTCATGTATTAGGATCGAAACCTAGTGCCATTGTCCTTGGCTTCTCATCAGCCTTCATTGTCCGCCATGTTCAGAGAGTCCAGTTTCAACCCATGCTTATTCAGTCCCAGTCCAGCTGGCCTTGAAGAGCTCCCAATAGATCAGTTCCACTGTCACAGTGGGTGGGTGCACGCCTCGTGGTCCTGATTTCCTTGGTCATGTTCTCCCTCCTTCTGCTCCTCATTTGGACCTTAAGAGCTCAGACCATTGCTCCAATTTGGGTCTCTGTCTCTCTCTCGATCTATCGCCAGTTGAAAGTTCCTGTGCCATTCTCCTTGGCCTCTCGTCAGCTCTCATTGTCCGCCACATTCCGAGAGTCCGGTTTTATCCCATGTTTTTTCAGTAGCAGTCCAGCTGACCTTGGTGAGCTCCCAATAGATCGGCCCCACTGTCTCAGTGGTTGGGTGCACCCCTCATGGTCCTGACTTCCTTGTATTTCTTAGCCAGGAAAATCAACACTCAAGGCAATAAAGAAACCCTGCTATTTAACGTCTACATGCTGAACCCAACCACCAGGTGTGAGCCCAGTCACTGCTCTCTGAATCAAAGGGCCCTTCTATATAAAGTGTGGGAAACAAAACCTCCAGGCTCCCTTGCAGAGTGCTTGGGGGCGGAATGATGACGCAATGCAAATGGAAGTATTTTATAATGCACCATAAAAAGAAGATTTAAAAAAGACTTCTTGTCTTTCACCAGGAAATAAACTACTTTCTTACAAGCAGTACTTCCTGTTTAAGGAAGACTAATTTAGACCCATGATTAGAGGGTAAGAGTCATAGTCCTACCCCAGGAAAGTCTAAGTTTACAGAAAGTATGAATAATGTCCAAAGCAGATTCTTTTTTAAATTTGAGACAGGGTCTCACCACTATGTAACCCTGACTGACCCAGCTGGCAGAGATCCATCTATTGCAGCCATCAAATCCAAGTGCTGGGATTAAAGGCATATGCCACCAGGCCTGGCCTAAGGAGACTCTTACTGAAACATCTTACTTAAAAAACATGAAAAGTTCAGATGAAAAGGCCATGTTGTAAAATAAAATTTCTGAAAGCAGAAGAGGAAGGGGGGCATTTGAGGGTTCAAGGTTTTTCCACTAGATTTTTTTTTCTCCCAAGAGACATTCAAAAACTCTATTCTGGTAGAATAGAACCTAACACAACCAGAAATAAATAACTAAATAAGCAAACCAAAATGTCAATGAAATGATTCCTAATGATACTCTGCTATACTTAGACCAGAACTAGCAAGATCATCAGAGAGTCTTTATCCAGCAACTGATGGGAGCAGATGCAGAGACCCACAGCCAAACTAAGGCAGAGCTCAGAGAATCCTGTGGGAGAGGGGGAAGAAAAATTCTTGGAGCCAGAGGGGTGAAGGAGGCCACAAGAACACTGCCCACAGAACCAACCAACCTGGGCTGATAGGGCCTCACAGAGACTGAACCGGCGATCAGGCAGCCTGTATGGGGCTGACCTAGGCCTTCTGCATATGTATTATGGATGTGTGGCTTAGTGTTCTTGTAGAGCTCCTAACAGTGGGAACAGGGGCTATCTCTGACTCTTTTCCCTCATTTTGGGACCCTTTTCCTCCTCCTTCATATGAGGAGAGGTGCCTAGTCTTAGTGTAACTTGCTATGCCATGTTTGGTTGATATCTCTGGGAGGCCTGCTGTCTTCTGTGGGGAGAAGAGCGGTGGAGAAGAGGGGCTGGGAGGAGAGAAGGAAGGGAAACTTGGTCAGGATGTAATACATGAGAGAAGAATTTTAAAAAGTCTATTTTGTTGGGCAGGACACCGCTGTTGATGGTCAGTGTAAGAAGTGCGCATGACATGAAATACACAAAACGGAGGTGACACACACTTAAAAATGCTGTACCTGGTACCTGGGGTGGAAGCAGTAAGTGCCTAAACCACACCCAAGTGCTTTAGGGCTTACCAATACAGCTCTCTTTCTGAGACAGGGTCTGGATAAACTGTCCAAGTTGGCCTTGAATTTTTCAGCCTTGTCCCAGTCTCCAGGGAAGGTGGGATACAGATGTGTGCCATAGGCAGAGGTGGGTACAGAGCTGAGCCACCAGGCAGAGGAGGATACAGAGCTGTGCCACCAGGCAGAGGTGGGTACAGTGCTGTGCCACCAGGCAGAGGAGGATACAGAGCTGTGCTACCAGGCAGAGGATACAGAGCTGTGCCACCACAGGCAGAGGTGGGTACAGAGCTGAGCCACCAGGCAGAGGTAGGTACAGAGCTGAGCCACCAGGCAGAGGTAGGTACAGAGCTGAGCCACCAGGCAGAGGTAGGTACAGAGCTGAGCCACCAGGCAGAGGTAGGTACAGAGCTGAGCCACCAGGCAGAGCTTTGTATTTGTATTTCTTGTCCGGTTTCTCGAATGTGAAGTGGAATAAATGACCTAACACAAGTTTAAAGGATATCTGCCCCCGCCCCATTTGCCTTAGAGAAAGTCAGCATTCAAAGGAAAAGCCTATAATGGTGACCCACACCTATAATCCCAGCACTCAAGAGGTAGAGGCAGGGGAATTGGGAGTTCAGTGCCTCGAGAGCTCTCCAGTTCTACCCCTGCCCACCTCCTTACCATAGCTGAACTTCTCTCTGACTGTCAAGCAAGCGCAAAGTCTAGGAATCTGGTCAGCGTCGCATATGCTTAGGCCTCTCTGTGGACAACTGCAGGAGAGGCGGAGCAACGATGCCCAACGCTCTCTCTCTACTCTTTCATTCTTTAAACAAACATAACTAATACTGTGGCTGGAGAGATGGCTCAGCGGTGAAGAGCACTGGCTGCTCCTCCAGAGGACCTGAGTTCAATTCCTAGCACTCACAAGGGGGATCACAGACATCTGATGTTCTCTGGCCTCTACAGGCACTGCATGCATGGGGTACACATATGCTCATGTAAGCAAAACACTTGCACAAATAAAATAGAAATAAATAAAAATTTTAAGATGATTAATATTCCTCTCTATGGTCTTTTCTCGCAGCTCCTCCTGAATGTTTTTCATTGGATAAAGGCTACTGATCATGATGGCAGAGACATCATGATCTCCTTGTTTTAAGGATATAAATTACCAGAGGCCAATGCTAAATTATAATATGCCATAATGTTACATACTTGCATACACATAACACTGAAAAAGAATAGAAATAAAACATTATTAATTATATATTTACTCCAGGCATTCAAAAATATGAACCAATTGCCTCAATACTCACTTTGGAAGTCAGAATATATATATATATATATATTTGTTTTTGTGTTTGTTTGTTTGTCTGTAAAGGAAATGTCAGTTTCAAAATCCTTAATTAAAATTAAACTCAGTGACTTGCACGGCCCATGCCTTTAATTTTATTATTTAGGAAACAGAGACTGGTGGGTTTCCGTGAGTTCAAGGCCAACCTGGTCTACGTACTGAGTTCACGCTAGCCAGGACTACAAAGGGAGGCCCTGTCTCAAGACAAAGAACAAATTACATTAAAATTAAACAAAATTCAGTTCCTGCGATTCAGCAGCTGGGTGTCCTGGCCACTTAACCCAGCACACAGAGGGCCTGGCAGGTGGTGCTTCCTCCAAACACAGCCAAGGCCGGCTGTGCCCACCCAGGAGGCAGAGAGGGTAGTCTGTCTTCACAACCTTTGCAAACTTCTAGATTTAGCACACACCTCAGTTAAGGCTTTCTGGGGACGGGGGTGGGGAGTGGTTTGGGACACACAGCACATCTACTATGAATGCATGCCAGAAAAAAATTCATGGGCGTCTCAGAAGCAAAGCAGTTAGATAAGTAATCCTGTAGGCTGTAGCATGCCAAAAATAAAAATAAAATAATAAAAAATAAAAGAGAGCACGTGTGCATGCTTGTCTATAATTGTACAATTCTGCTTACGAGCGTGCATTATAATACTTGCAAACCGGTTGCCCCATCAGACTCAGCTCCAAGCTGTGTGTGGAAGGCTGAGGGGGCAAGAGGCAACGCCCCAGAAGAGTGCAAGAAACGCCTGCCCCTGTGTGGATGGGACCCGGCACAGGTGAATGTGCAAACAGGGACACGTGCACGCGTGTGCACCCCTGTGCCAGACCTGGAGCTGAGGCTGTGGGCGGGCTCTGTCCACCCTCAGGGCTGCAGTCTGTGTGGCCGTTCCGCGCCCCCCCCCGCGCTGGGCCCCCCACGCGCCCCATTTTCGACCCCGCGGCCCGTACCCCTTGCTGCTGCTTCCGCTCGGGGGGCTTCACTCTAGCGAAAATCTGGATCGTCTGCTTCATCATCACCAACAGAAACTCCGCACTGACCCTTGACCTTTCCAAGTTAGACCTACCAAAAACTTCCTACTCCCACCTCCTACTGAGACACGCTGCCCTAGCAACAGTAACCAAGGATGCTACCCAAGCAGCACTGCGGCCAGCGGGGGATCCCGCCTCCTCTACCCTAATTGGTCGTGAGCTAAGAGGAAGGGTGAGGGGCGGGACGGCGCGAGGGGGGGGGGTATGTGTGCTGCGCATGTGTGTGGGAGATGTTCTGGGGACTTGGATTAAAGAGTTTTCGACCCCCTAGTCTGGCCCCTTTGCGAATAGCTTCTTCCTCATTCCTTAACTCCTTTAAGTCTCTCTGAAGTCAGCCTGCCGTTTATCGTGCACTGAAGAAAAGGCCTTTTTTGGTTGCGACTCCCAAACTGCTCTAATTCACTTGGAAACCATTGTGCGACAGAGCAGGTTCTCAACAGAAGATCACAACCCAAGAGGAAGGGCGGAGCTGAGTTCCCTGTGAAGAGAAGGCTTCCCATGTGAACTTTCTGGAAATGATGAGCTCCTGAGAGACACCCTCTGAAAACTTGTCCAACCTCCATTCACCAGGAAAATGCAAATTAAAACCAAACTGCAGTGGGCTTAGATAGTGGCTGGGAAGTTTGTGGTGTGCCTGTGTTACCAGGTGCCGACGAAGATGGAGAGTTGAATTGGTGGCTCGCTGAGGAGGTGGGCACTATAGAATGGTGTAGTCACGCTCAAAAAGAAAGTTTGACAGTTTTTGTTGACGTTTTACACAGGATCTCACTGTGTAGCCTATAATGGCCTCCACCTCACCATTTTTACCCCTCAAAAGCCCAAGTTCTGAGTGCGCCTCCATTTCCACCTTGCATTTGTGTATTTTTGTTTTCCCAGAAAACGGAAGATACAGCTATTTTGAGACCCACCAGGTGCACTTCGGGAATATTTATCTTAGAGGAATGAAACTTGTGTTCACAAGGAAATCTGTGTGCATTTGCTGAATTCGTAATAGACCAATAGACATCTGCAAGCAAGGCAGACGTCCTGTGGCTGACGTCTCAAAGGAATGAACCATTCCTTTGTAACATATGTAACAACCTGAATTAACCCTCCCCCCGAATTAAAAACAAGCAAACAGAAGTTAAATACTGTATATGAGTTCCTTTATATAATATTTTTGAAATGATCGAATTTTAAAGTGGATTTAAAAGATGTCTAGAATAGAATACATTTTTAAATCCACTTTAAAATCCGATCATAGACAGGCAAATAACCCAGGCTGAGGGCATAGTTCAGTGACAGAGAACTTGCATAGCATGCGGAAGGCTGTGGGTTCAAGTTCCCAGCATCCTAAGGAAAAAAATCAATCCAATTTGGGGTTCTGGAGAGAAGACTCAGTGGTTAAGATTGATGTTACCACCTCCCAAGGACTGGAGTTTGATTCCCAACCCCCATGTCTGGTAGTTCACAACTACCTGTAACTCTGTCTCCCTAGACTCTGGTGCCCTCTTCTGACCTCTGGAGGTACTCTCGCATACGTGCGCATACACATAAATAAATACATCTTTTTAATTCAAATTTTAAAAAGGTGGCACAAACATTTGAAAACACAGTTCATTTATGAAAAAGGTTATGTGGCTGTCAAATTAATAGATAAAAAGGATAGTGGAAGTCATTAAAGCCACAATGGAATACCACCGCACACCTCTTACAAGAGTCAAAATAAGGAACGGATATTGACAGTACCAAGTGTTGGCAGAAATCCAGAGTATCTAGAACTTCCAAGCTTGGCAGTAAGACAGGAAGATACACACACATCACTTTCAAAAGCAGGCTTAGAGTTTCTAATAAAGTTAAACATACCTGTGTCACATGGTCCAAAGCAAAAGCACAGGCAGCTAGACAGAAGTGTTCAGGGCAACTTCATTCGTCAGTGCCCAAACCTGGAAACAACATCTTTGGGCCAACAGATAAACAGCCAGTGCAATCGGAACAGTAAAGGAGTGGACGACAGGTCCTGCAACATGGCTAAGTCTTCAATTGATTATGCCCAGTGAAGAATGCCAGCACCCTGAGTGACAGGCAATCTAATTTCATCCATCTGATATCTTAGATAAAGGAAAGCTACAGGACACAAAACAGGCGAATAGCTTCCAAAGGCTGGGATAGGATGTGGAATTGGCTGCAAAGGAGCATGGGAGGCCCTGGCGTGAAGTGATAGAAAATACCTTTGCGTGTGTCTATGAGGGGTTCTGCGAGGTTTAGCTGAAGATCTCCCTGAATACAGGCAGCACAATCCCCTGAACAGTGATCAGATCCCAGGCTGGAAGGAAATGAAGAAGGAACCCAGCTGAAAGCTAGCTTTTGTCTTCATCTTCCTGATCTTCTGAGATGTGCTCAATCAGCCCACCACTTCTCCCACCACAGTGAGGAGCTGTTCCCATAGCTGAGCCTTTACCACCACGATGTTCTCTACCATGCACCGAAATAAAGTGTTCTTCAAGCTGCTTCTTGCCAAGTATTTGGTCATGGCACAGGAAAAGTGAGTAATAAAATCTGCATATGTGCATATATGTGTGCATGTATGTGTGTGTATGTAAATGCATGTGAAAAACATGTGGCAACCTTGACTATCATTCTTCAGATGCCCATCACCTTGGCTTTTGAGATAGAGTCTCTCACTGGCCTAGAACTTAACAAGTAGCCTAGGATGGCTGGCCAATGAGTCTCAGACTCCTGCATACCTGAGCCTCCCCTGCTTTTTGCACATGCTACCACCCCAAACCTTTTCTTCTGTATGTTCAGGACCCAATGCATGTTCCGCAACCACTTTACCAACTAAACTATGTCCCCAGTCCTGGGGATACAGTCTTCTAAAGAGCAATTCAAGTGCTCGTAGGGCATACACACAGAGATCGCAAGCTCTGTACCTTCTGGGGTCATACTTGGGATGTATATACTTTAAGTAGACAGATAAAGACAGCAGGCATGTGCTGGAACCCAGAAACTAGAGCATCCAGCTAAAAGCATTTTCAGTCCAGATGTTTAATGCACAATGTTGCCTGAAGACACCCTATGCATGGCCAGCAGTTCAAACCTGTTCCCGTTTAGGGCATAAGTGACTCGCAGGCCATGCCTCAGACCACGTTCCTCTAATCCCCAGCAGATGGTTATAATGGGCACACACGGGGTTTCGTGATTAAATCTCCTACTTCCTTGTCTTCCCCCAACTGAACTTCTAAATATTCTTATTTGTACCTTCCCTTGTTTAGATGTAGTTGAAATGCTATTTAATTTTTAAAGGACCCTTGAGTTCTGCAGTTGCCCAAGTCACAGATGGCTTCACCAAGCCAGTGAACTGGGCTTCTCTGCCCTAGAATGTTTAAGAATTAAGCTAAGCCTGCAGGGAATTAGTGCGTAGGCAAACTGGTTGGGCTCTATCTGCCTGCTGGTCTTGTTTTGTTTCAGCTCTGGTGCTGGTTCCAGCTAGCTCTGGGAACTACTGGTATTCCAGTCGTAAAACGCATCATTTTAGTTCACATGTCTCAGGAGACACCAGTTTAAAAAAAAAATGTAGGCTAGTAATTTTGACATAGAATATGTATGTACAGTTACCAAATTACAGTAAACTTTCTCCCCTCTTTAGTTTATGGCTTGACAATTTCATACAGGCATTTATTGTGTTTTGAGTAATTCTACCTCCCACTTTCTCCCCTCCAATTCTTCCCATACCCCTCACCTCTTGTCCCTCCCAACTTCATGTAATCTTTCTGTTTGTGTTTGTTTTTAAAGCCACCAGGTCTTCTTAGTGGACCAAGTCTGTGCATGGGTGCAGGACTAGAACACAGGGCCATCTGTCAGGGGCTGAATCCCTGAGGAAAGCTGACTGTCCTGCCTGCAGCAACTGCCAGCTGTCCTTAGCTCCCCTGTTAACCCTGGGCTTTCTTAAGTCCTGCCCCCCACCTCATGTTGGAATTTGGCCTACTTGACACAAGGAGTGACACAGAACACTAGGGTTCTCTGGGCATGGCAGGGTCATTGTACACATGAACTCACAGACGCTGGATGCTTCCCTTGTCTAGAAATCTCCTATGACCACCCTGCTGTTCACTCCGTAGCAGGTGGACAGTACGTTCAGATCCACAGTGATGGTTTCCCTAGCCCTGTCCCAGTTCTCGTGTTCATAGCGTCCTCCACAAAGCAAGGCCAATAATGAAAGTTCCCTGCTTTTGGGTAGATAATTATTAGTAGTATTAATGAGACAGTAGTCATTCAACACGGATTGCCTTGCTAGCTGTGACTAACATAGACTAACATAGACTAACAGGCGCTGCACAGGCCATGAGTGTGCCAAATAAACATTTGGCGGGAAGGAGTGAAAAGATGCAGAAGTCATAGCAGGTAGTGGAGGAGGACGCCTTCATTAGAAATCTCCTTAAAGCTCAGCTTCATCCATCTATCTTGTGGGTGGTCAGGAGGGACCCTTCCCATCCCCCTGTCTCAATGGGGCTTTTACCCATTGTTTCTAAGTGAATGGAGAATACACACAGCAATTTCTGGTATTCATTAAATGCTGAATAATAAACATGCTTTTATACTGCCGAGCAGGGGCACCACAAAATCTGTACTATATCATTTCAGCAGAGAAATTTCTTTTGAGAATGTGTTCAGCTAATTTAAAGCATGATTTCATTAACATAACCATATTTCCAAACACAGCAGAGTGAAATAATAAAACTTCACCCACAGTCTGGATTTAAAGGGTGCTGTGGGAATCTTGGTGTTGGTACATATGTACTGACTTCCTTTGCCTATTGGTGGTGCATTGAGATCTTCACCGCCAGGCTGGATTCTCCCTCCTGCTGGTCCATCACCACTCTGGCTGAGAGACAGTTTGTCTGATCCTCTTCCTGCAGGCCTCTTGGGGCTCCCCTGAGCGGCAACATCAAAGTCAGCACAGAGCTGGAAGCTGGTGACCAGCCATATGGAATTACAGCCCAGGCTGTCACCGGATTACAGAGTGTAGCACACGAACCAAATGACAGTGCCATGGCACAGAGGGAAGCCTCCAGTTTTGAATGGAAAATGTGACTGTCTGTGTGTTTATACCCAGGCTTCTCGTAAACATCCCGGATGCTCCACCAACAACCCATCGCAGCAAGGGTTGGGCCGAGTTGAAAATAACTCCATGACTCCTTTCTCTTAAGAAAACAACCCACCCTGGCCTACCTCCTCCTGGCTTTTATGTGTGTGCTCCTCTGCATGGTTCAGTTAGGGTGGAAAACCGAAGCGTGAAAGAAAATGGTATCTAGCGGAGACTACCTAACATTTCATTATGGGCACCAAATCTAGCCGGTTTTAGCAAGCCAAGCTGTCGTCACTGGAGTTTATGAAATACTGACTTTCCGAGAAGACACTGAACAGCTTCATATTCTGCCTTCCGGTGGGGGATGTCCTATTTTAAAATTGTAGTTTTCACTTACTGGTTCTTTCTTACCAAAAACCCAAAGAACTACGGCTCGGTCTTCCAGCACCCATGCTGGGGTGGGTCATTTCGTCTGTCTTGTCTAGCAGTGTTTGTTCATTTCTTTTGCAAGCATGCATGCATCATTGTGGTGTGTGTGTGTTTGGTGTGGTGTGTGTGTGGTATGTGATGTGTGTGGTGTGTGTGTGTATGCCTGTGTGTTCCCACATGCATGTGGTTGCACTTATCTGTGCTTGCATGTGGAGGGCAGAAGTTAACTTTGGTTATCCACTATTGTTCTCCATCCTAATTTTTAAAGGTTCATTTATTGTTAGGTATTTGTGTGTGTGTATGTGTATACACGTACATGCTTGTGTAGATTATGTGTGTTCTAGTTCCCACAGAGGCCCAAAGAGGTTGTTGGATCCCCTGGAACTGAAGTTACGGTGATTGTGAACTGCCTCAAATGGGTGCTAATAACCAAACCAAACTCCAACTTTCTGAAAGAACATTATGGCTCTTGACCGCTAAGTCATCTCTCCAGTCCTTCCACTTTCTTTTTTGAGACCCTTCAGTGAACCTGGAGCTTGGCATCATGTCTAGTCTGGCTGTCCAGTGTTCCCAGGAACCTCTTGTCTCCCCCTCCCAGCCTTGGGTTGCAGGCTTGCACCACCAAGCTTGTGTTTGCACAGCAAGTGCTCTCCCCAGCAAGCCATCCCCCGGTCCCTCTATATATCTTCCTACAGTAAATAAAGCAACCTAGAAAATGGAGAAGCATTTCATTTCAGAAAAACCATGTTTAAAAAATTAAAACCCACCCTTTCACTTAATTGACCAACAGTCACTATTCCTGTGTTAATTTTAACCTTAATAAATGCTGCAAAAGCAACATAGAACGTTATCAGAACTTTTGAGCATTTACATAGATTGCCATAATTATCACCAATAGAAAAACACCCCACTTCACAGATGAATCACTTGAGGGAAGAGGGGATCCCGGCTCTATTCAGAACACATTTGAATCAGCTAATCTCGCACAGCCCATATAAGCAGTTGTATATCCTTCCACTTTCCTCCGTCCCCATTCACTTCTCGATGGCCTTCATCTAGTTCTCACGATGCCTGAGCCTGCTTAAATTGCCCCTCCTCAACGCTGGAGAAACAGCTCCCTGGTTAAGAGTACTTGCTGCTCTTGCAGAAGACCAGAGTTCAGTTTCCAGCACTCAGAACAGCCTGTAACTTCAGCTCTAACCCTCTCTTCTGGTCTCTTCGGCACTGCACACACACACATACACACACACACACACACGTACACACGTACACCTAAATAAAAAATAACTGGGCAGATCTTTGTCTCCTCTTGGAATATCTTCGTGACAGACATATTTGCCAAGGCTTGCCCTCCAGGCTGACCTTTCCTTCTCCTTACACGAACATCCAAACCACTCCCAAGCCTGGATGACCCTGCCTTCTAAATACCACCTCAGTCTCTCTCCCTCTCCCTCTCTCTGCCTCTGTGTGTGTGTGTGGGGGGGGCAGCTCACTTACGCTACTCATGAGTCTCCTGTAGCTCCAGTGTAAGATCCATCCAGCTGACTTCCCCACCTCCCACTCTCTCATCCCTCATCCTCCTCCCTTTTCTTCTGCACTCTACCCCTGGTCCCTGTTGGATGAGACAAACAAGTTCACAGCACTCCTTGTCTGAAGATCTCCAATCCTTCCCTGTAACAAGCCCAAAGGCTTCTCTCAGTCTGGGCCCACGCTGCCTTGGTCACATGCCTGGCCACTCCCCGGCCCGGTATTATGGTCATGGAACCCATTAGTGTCACACTCTTCTACACATTTGTGTTGTTTGTGAGTGCTGTCTCCCACATCCTCGGAGACCCAGCTCCTATCGCCTCTCTGTGAAACACCTTCCTACCACCTAGGCCAAGTTAGCGACTCTCCTCCATGCAGCTGCCTCTTACACATCCTCTGGTGTTGGTGTCTATGTCCTCTTAAAGCTGCCTACATGTGTATAGCCTCCTGCCAGTCCGGGATCATTTAAGAGCTGTCACTATGAATTTATTTATTTATTTATTTATTTATGAATTTGTTTATGAATTTCTAGTGACCAATAAGGTCTTAGGTAGACATTAGAGATTTCTATGTGTCGGGATGAATGAGTGCCTAACCAGTTGTGAGAATCAAGTGAACCTCTACACATTCAAGGCTTTTTATTCGAGACTCATGTTTCCATGGTGAAATTTGTGCCCTCCCTCCACCTCTCGCACCCAAGAGACAACCAGATGAACCAGATTCTCAACAGGAGCGCTAGAAGCAAGGGCAGTGGCCCTGTTTGCATTTCTGAACCCCCTTCTCTTCAGGTGAAAAGAAAAGATAGTTACAAGTTTCCCATGGCAATAAAGAAGTAAATTAGCATTTGAATTGAAAACAACAGAAGAGGGTCTGCCTGGCTCAGCTGGGAACACAGTGGCGCACTGTTAAATGGGTGAGTCTTTGCTCAGACTGTCTGGGGAGCAGCTGATGAATCTAGGAGACAACTTCTTAATTTTGAAAGAATGAACCTTTATAAATTATCAATTAAATAGCTCTCCGCCTTCTTTTGTCCCATGTGAGAATGGCTTTCCACAGGGTTGAAAGTCAATCCTTAGCACTTGAGTCCATAGTTTCAGGCACTGGCCCTCCCTCTCCTTCTGTGACAGGCTAAAGGGATTGGCTTCTACACAGCCTGGAGCACTCCCCAGACCCTCCTCTTTCTCTTTTCCTCCTCTTTCCCTTTGTTGTTGTTGTTTGTTTTGTTTTGTTTTGTTTTCTCAGTAGCTTTGGAGCCTGTCCCGGAATTAGCTCTTGTAGCCCAGGCTTGGCCTTGAACTCACAGAGATCTGCCTGTCTCTGCCTCCTGAGTGCTGGGATTAAAGGCTCTGGTCACCACCACTCAGCTCCCTCCTCTTTCTCAATCCTTGCTCACTGGCAGGCCCCAGCAGAAATATCCCGTTTCTGAGAAGACTTTCTGGCTGCTCAATCTGGATCCAGGCCGCTAAGTTAGTGAGCTTTTAAAACACGTTCTAGGTCTCCTGAAGAAAAAAGTCAATTTGTTCTTCCTCGCCGCCACCTTTCTCTCTGATGGACACTGTAAGCAATTAATAAATACTGGTGGAAATGGTGCATTTTGACTTCATGGGATGATGTCTGGGGTAGGAGGACAGCATCATCTTACCCTGCAGTCCCAAAGAGACACTGAGACCAGAATTCCAAAAATACAGGGAAGGGGAGAAAAACAAGCTGGAAGGATGCTGGATGAGTTAACATGGTGGGAAACAAGGAGTGGTCCCACCAAGCACCCTCTACAAGGCCCACATTCAGTTCTCTTGTGGGGCAAGGAAGCCCCTGGAGGGCTGCTCCAGGGTTTCAATGATCCTGCGTCCTGTGTGTCGTCCTTCTGGAGGTGAGGGGCTGTGCCAGTGCCCTGACATCCAGAGAAATTGTCTGAAGTAGGCTGCTCCCAGTCTGGGGAGGTTTGTCCACCAACGTCACAGTGATCTCTGAAGTGGGTTGAGGCACCAACTTTTTTTCTTCCAGTCAGGACTGGTCATGGTCTTCTAAATCTTACCAGAAAATAATATTGTCACTTATTTGATCCTGACTATATTAAATAAGAGTCTACTCTTTTAGATTTTTTTCATTTATTATGGATATGGGGGGCACACATATAGCATGGCACAGCAAGTCTCAGGACCCTCATATCTCTGCCTTCCCAGTACCGCTATTACAGGTGTGGGCAGTTGAACGTATGTGCTGGGTACTGAACTCAGGTCCTCACATTTGTGCAGCAAACACTTTGCTGACTGAGTCATTTTCCCAGTTCCTTGCCTGCTTATACTTTATGAATATTCATTGCAATCCACCTGATTAAAATTAAGCCTTTATTCACAGCGGCAATCAAAGGGAAGTCTTGCTAGAGACCCTGCTTAAAGCTATTGCAGTGAGTGACCGAGGCGGTAGGGAAGACTGACCTCAGAACTCCGCATGCATGGGTACACATGTGTGCATGCATTCCACACACGTGTGCAACCACCCCTACCACACAGACCACATACCGAACTGTCTAGTTAGTCTTTGCTCTGGCAAATATTGATTGGGTAGCAATACACAGCACATGTACTCATCTATACATATGTTCTGTTCATGCATACGCATACATACATGTGTATACTGACAAATATTCCTGGGTTATACCTCTCACCTGAGTTTAAGCCATTGTTGAGTTATTTGGAAATCTCAGGTACTCTTTTCCAAAGGCTGGAGATTTAGTTAGTGGGTTTAGAGTTCGTCACATGGGCACATGTCAAATGGTCACATCATTCAGTGTATAAAACACCCTAGAGTTGAATAAACCAGGTCTGGGATTTTTGTTACAGTAGCTGGGGATGTTTACCTCTTTCTGTAAACATACTTATATAACTCTCTGGAGTTTTAAGACTTGTTTTTAATATTTAGTTCTGTGTACTTGCCACAAGGTAGTATGTGCATGTGCGTGTGGGTGCCCACGAAGGCCCTAAGAGGGCTTTAATCCCTTGGATCTGGAGTTGTGGGTGATTGTGAGGGGCCCAATCGCACTGGGAACCAGGTTTCTGACCTCTGCAAGAGCAGTGTGTGTTCCTAAGTGCTGGGCAATCTCGCCAGTGCCATTGTACTAGCAGCTAGCACAGTGGGTGGTTGTGGACTCTTTAGCCGTGGTTCAGCCAAATGCCAGCGTGACTCCTGCACTCGGGCAACTGCATCAGATGCCTGCTCGCCACTGGACTCTGTGAGACGTTTATACTGAGCTGGGAATACCTGTCCGTTCTGTGGATTTTAGAGTAACAGCTTTCTCGCTGCTGCTGCTATGGATTCACTAAAAGTTACTTTCAGATATTAGTCTAAAATGTTGAGCCTGAGTGGCTGGAGGGACAGCTTGGTAGGCAGAGGATCCACGTTCAGCTCCCAGCAGCCACATCCGCTGGCTCATGATCACCTGTAATACCAGCGCCAGGGGATCTGATTTCCTGCAGGACTTCTCAGGTATCTATACTCACATTCAGACATACACATGCACACACATAATTTAGATAAATAGATAAATAAGTATCATACTTGGAATTTTAAAAATTCAATTTTTTGTGTTAGTGTTTACAAAAAAATCTAGAAGATTTATTCTGGAAGCTGTGATGGTGCTTGTAGCCTCTGCTGGGAAGTAGACACAGGCAGATCCCTGTTGCCAGCCAGCCTCACCTACCTGGCAAGTTCCAGGCCATTGAGAGACCTGAGGATTGATACCCACAGCTGACCTGACCTCTGCATACATACACAAATATACCACATGCAAACACACTAATCACACACACACACACACACACAAGCGTTTTGGGCTGTACATTGGAATATACATCACACCTCAGCAGGAACAGATGAGTTCATTTCTGCATTGCACAGAAACCAACCTGAAGAGGAGCAGTGGTCAAGGCATGCTGGAAAAAGTGAGTGCTAGTCTTCTTTAACTTAAAAATATAGCTAACGAAAAGTGTGTTACCCACAGCAACAGAAAACAGATACCTCAGTTAAGATGGATAAAAATGGCACTGAGACTATAGGCTGTGCACATATGCTTTGAATAATTTATAAGTTGCATTTTCTATTTTACAGGAGAATCATTATTCTTATTGAAGGAAAAAGAATCTGAGTTTATATACCATGACCAACCTTCACATCAAGGGACAAGCTGAGACAGTGACCGTTTGGCCATGTGTTCTGTGCAGAGCAGTTCTCGCAGTGAGGATTTATGTGGGGTGGCAATTTTCATCTTTAGGGAAAATGTTGACAGAAAATACTTTGGAGAACAAAAAAAAAGAAAGAAAGAAAGAAAGAAAGAAAGGAAGGAAGGAAGGAAGGAAGGAAGGAAGGAAGGAAGGAAGAAAATATCACCGAAAGCAAGACAGAAAGGGATGAATTTAAGTGGAGGTATGTGTTTGTTTGTGTGTTTGTGTGTTTGTGTGTGTGTGTGTACATGCATGTGTGGATATAGAGGCCAGAGGTCAATGTCAACTATCTTTCCCATTTCTTGTCACTCTACTTTTTGGGACAAACCATCTCATGAACCTGGAGTTTATGGATTTGGATAGAGGGGCTAGCCACTGAGCAATAGGGATCCTCCTTGTCTCTGCCTGCCCAGCACTGAGGTTACAGGCATTCACCTGTGCTCTGTCTTTTATATCAGTGCTGGGGATCAAACTCAGGTCTCGATGCTTGAGTGGCTATTTACTTCTGATGCCATCTCCTCAGCCCCAGGAATAAATTTTTATTATGTATTATTGTTGTTATTTACTATATGGTGTGTATCTATAATTTATGTAAGGAAGTCAGGGGCAGTTTGTGGGAGTCGGTTTTTTTTCCTTTCACCATGGGGATGGTCCTCAAATCATGAGGCCTGAGACAAGCACCTCTACCTACTGAACTATCTGTTAGTTTCACCCAAGAACAGATTTTATGAGAGACAAATGCAGACTTGCAATAGACACTGTCAGTAAGACAAGATCATGCCGTATGTTTATATGGGGAAAGAGCTGTCCATAAATGACCATTAAAACATGACACAACATCACAGGACACACAATGCCTTTGTTATGCTATCTAAGAACACTTAACTCTTCAAGTGGATTAACTGTATTACCTGAGACTGTGGGGTTAAAGCTGAATGTCAACAGCAGTCTGTGAACCCCCAAATATTCCAGTAAGTAGGAACTCCACTTTAGACAATTTCTCAGATCATTTTGCATCAGATAAGGCAGGACAAATTTCAAACCAAATAGGTTCCATAAAATCTTATGCAAGATAAAAATAGATGTAGTTAAATAACATCTAGGGGTACAGAGATGGCCCAGTGGTTAAGAGCATGTTTGCTTATGTAGAGGATCTGAGTTTGGTTACCAGGAACCAGGAAGGTCACAGCCACCTGCAACTCTAGCTCCAGGAGATCCTACTCCCTCTTCTGGTCTCTGAAGGTAACAGCACTCATGTGAACATATGCCCACATGTGGATACACATGCGTATACATAATTTAAAATAATAATAATAATTTAAATATATATCTTTAAAATAATCCCACATCCTCAACATATTAAAAATATTTATTATCTATCATAATTACAGAATCCAAAGGCATCAAATCCAGACCCAGGCTCGTGAATTCCCAGTCCTGCCATGAGTAGGTGTCTGAGCCACCTGCTTTATTTATTTATATCTTTGACCTCAGATGGCAGGAGACAGAAGCAGGAAGAATCAGGAGTGCTGGTATGCCATCTGCAGTCCCCTCTGCCCTCATGCTTGCGGGAGGTACTCACAACTCCCAATGCTGACTCGCCCGTAGGTCCCTGCTGTCATACCTTTAACAGCAATGATGATAGGCAGTTGTCAGGGAAGACACGGGGATGCTAAGCCCATCTGCCATGCCTGGTGTTTATCCTGCTGCCCTAACAATGGGAAAGGCTAGAGATATCACCTGACTAATTTTTTTCAGTCATGGAGGTTTTTGGTTTCTTGTGATAGAAGGGATCATTTAAGATCTGTAAAAAGTGAAGGGATAACTGTGGAGCCAACTGAACAGAGTTCATCTATCAGGAGCAGTCCAGCTTTGATGCGGCCTTTTAAAGTCTTAGAGGGTGACCATATATAATTCTTTCTGTTGTCTAAGTCAGTGGTTCTCAACCTTCCTTAAATACAGTTCCTCATGCTGTGGTGACCCAACCACAAAATTATTTTCATTGCTGCTTCATAACTGTAATTTTGCTACTATTATAAATCATAATGTAAATATCTGCTTTCTGATTGTCTTAGGCTACCCCTGTGAAAAGCTTGTTCAACCCTGAGAGGGATCATGACCCAGCTGAACTAAGTCATTTCAAATAACATACCAACTTGAGCAAAAACAAATCAAAACCAAAGACTTGGATTTCTGGTGAAATGGACTCTTTTTGAAGACTAAAGGGAAAATAACTCTTCAGAGTGGTTATAGATGTTGATTTCTAGTGATGCTTGCATGTTGGAGACAATTCTCAAAGTGCGTCTCTGCAGACGTGCTTAGATAGCTGCGTGGGCTTTGACCTGCGCACATTGTGGTGTGACTCAGCTGCAGTAGGAGATCTTCCCCCAGGTCAACCAGGGCTCTGACCGGGGCTCTACCTGAGGCCATTAGGAGTTGTACTTTAGGAGTAAGCCTTCAGGATGCTATTTTATTTAAAAATTAGCCAATACCCACACAGACCAGCTACATAAAACACACTGTGGGCTCTTTCTCTTGTCTGCCTACAGTACAGAGTCCTTCCAGCCCGCTCGCTCCTGGTCATTCTGGGTCACTAGGACAGGGCTTTGTTGCCGTATAGTAGTCTTGTATAATGTGTAAGCATGGCAGATTGTTCACACAGCACTAGGGCATGCTGTCTTGGGGCTGGGAAGACAGGTTATTTGGTAAAGAGATCACTGTGCAAATATGAAGAGCCAAATGCAGACCCTAACATCCCCACAAAAGCAGGCACGGCAGGGCATGCCTATAATTCTAGCATTGAGGAGGTAGATACAGGTAGATCCCTAGGGCTAGCTAGCCAGCCAATCTAGACAAAGCAGTGAGCTCCATGTCCAACAAGAGACCCCAATTAAGAAAGAATGATGTTGGACATTGACCTCCAGCCTCTGCAGAAGTATTCACACATTTGTATACTCACATGAACATGTATAAACACAAGAACAGACACTCACAGCTATATGCACATTCACTGAGACACACTCATGAACATGCACGCACGTGCGCACGCACACACACACACACGCACACACACACACAAGAATGTTGTCTCTCTCTGTCTTTATTTCTAATGGCCCCCTTTACCCTCCTCATTGTTTTCCCCAAAGCCGCCTGAGCCACCGGTCCCTACCAGTCAGTGAGAGTCTTCCCTTTGACCCCAGAGTGGCATGGATGCCCTTCATCTGCTGCTCTATTGCTCAGACCCAGCTCATGCATCTGTGTTCCCACTGGGCAGGAAGGGCAATGAATGGGCCTGGGGACCTGCCTACCTCTGTATCATCTGGAACCCGTTGCTCTTTGTGAGGCATTGCACAATACATTAATGGCATCTGAAAAGATTTGCCACACCTCTCGGGAGAGCAGGATGAAAATGACTTGAAATGAACTGACCAACGCAAACTTTAAAAAGAAACCCACAAGAACCAATGCCTCTTCAAACAAACAAGAAGCTCTTTTGGCCTGAAAAATTTCCCCAAATTTCCTTCCAGCTGAGGGCCTATTTATAGAGGCAAACCAACAATGCCTTCCAGGCTTTCCTTAATCTAGAAGGGCAATGCATTTTCTGGGTTTAAAAACAATCTATTTATTTACTTTTCACTGCGTGTGTGTGAACATTTCTGTGCGAGGGTGTGCAGACATGAGTGCAGGTGCTCACAGACGCCAGAAGACAGCGGCAGATTCCCTTGGAGTTTGAATTCCTGGCGGTTGCAAGCCATGTGACTTAGGTCTGGAAAATAAACTTGGGTCTTCTATGAAAGCGATAGGAGATTTTAACTACTGGGTCATCTCTCTAGCTCCAGGTCAATGGATTTTCTAGTCCTTTCTCCCCCTCAGAGTCTGTATGTTGACACCTATGGGAGACCCAGAACAGCATGCAAAGCTCTTGTAAGAGTTCAGAGTTCCTGAAGTCAACCTTTGAACATTTTCAGGACTTCTTTGAAGTTTATCACCTCATCCAGATGCACAGATATCACTCGGCTGTAGCTCAGCTTCCAGCTCTGTGCCAGAAAAGAAGGGCTTCGGGCAGGGTTGAATGACCTCTGCTGATTAAGTCTGAGATTCTGAAGTCAACCTCAAAGATTCTGAGCTACAAAAAAGAAGAAATGAAAAACTGTGATGCTGTTTCCTATCACCACACAAATACTAAAATGCCCAGTGGCGGGATCATGTATGGGGGCGGGGGTTGGGGGAGAGTCCTCAAATCCTGATGGCCAGGGAACAGCCAAGGGTTGGATTGTCGCAAATCCTGCTTTTATTGATCCACTTCTATTAGCCAGGCCCCAGCCACTAAAGGCTCTATACCCTCCAAAAACAGTGCCACCACCTGGGAGACAACACTCAAAATAGGAACTGTGAGTCACATTGTGTGCGTGGGGTACATCATATGGTGTGTGGTATGTGTGTGGTGTATGTACGTGTGTGTGTGTGTGTGTGTGTGTGTAGATATGCATGCATGCCCATACATGGCCTGCTCAAATGCTGGAGAAGGCAATCTACCTCATTCCTGAGAGACAAAGTCTCTCAGTCTCTCACTGAACCCTGGGCTAGGCTGACAGCTAACAAGCCCCGTCAACCCTCATGTGACAATGCCCAACATCGCTTGGGGTTACAGGTGCACATGCAGCCATGACTAACGTTTACAAGGATGCTGGAGATTTGAACTCAGATCCTCGTGTTTGCCTAGCAAGCTCTATTACCCACTGAGCCATCTACCTAGCACAGTGGGGGACATTTTTGATTTACACTATAGAGACACCTCAGAGAAGTCAGCCACCAGCAAACCATTCCCACTAGTTGAAAATGTCTTTCAAGTGCAGGAAGCACCCTCCACTGGGCATCTCCTAATGTGGATAGCAGACACTCTTGACCCTTAGGCTCACTCCTCAGACTTCCTTCCCACCCCTGTCCCTTCCTTGACCTCTGTGCAGTTCAGTTCAACTGTACTGGGAATATCCACATAAGCATCAACAGCCAACTCAAAATTAATATAGTGACGGCTAAACTCCAAATCTTCTCTTCCAAATATTATTTTATAGCAGTATTCTGTATGCTTGCCTGGCCAGGGGTTGGCCATCATTCCTGACATGTCCTTCAACCTTACACTCCATATTCAACGCGTTGTTACAGCCTACTTTTGCCTTCTTAGAACCTTTTAATTTTCTAACAGGTTTTTAGTTTAATTTATATTTCATGAAATTTGCCCACTTTAAATATATTCTCCAGTCTCTTAGTGATTAAATCTTGTCGTATACCCAGTCACTAGTTTTGGATATTTTTATTATATCAGTTAATTAATTAGTTATGAATTGATGTGTGTGCACATGCGTGTGCATGTACACACACACACACACACACACCATGGAACTGTGCAGAGGTCAGAGTACAGCCTAAAAGAGTTCGTTCTCTTTTTCCCTTGTGGGTTCCAGAGATCAAACTCTGGCTTGACAGCCAAGTTCCTTTACCTGCTCAGCCACCTCCCTGGCCTTGTTTGGTTTTAGATCACCGCATCTGCTAGCTCTGTTAATCACTTAATGCACCCCTGCCTAGCTTTGTCAGCTTCTCGTGTGCACTATGGGTAGTACCTGCCACTCAGGCTGCTTTGAATATGTGAAGAGTTTAATAGTTATCAGGTGTATGTGATTTGATAATGAATCTTGAAGTTAATCTCTCGTTGCATATAAAACTTTATTACTGCAATCATCATTACCTTTTCCATTAGTGACAGGTCCAGCCCAACAGAGACTTTCAGCACCTGTCAGATATGTGAGGGTGCAGGATGGAATGCACATGCCCAAAGTAGCTACAGGCACAAGGTACCCATCATCTGCTCATTGCAAGGTGAACTTTTCCTTCCCGATTCACATTCTCCTATCCCATTCACATGACTTGGGAACGCACGGGTGACTGGCTGCAGGTTTGCAGAGTGGGGCGTGGACTGGTGCAGAGCATATAGTCCTGACCTTGCCTTAGGAGTGGCTCTGTGTGTGGGGGGGGGGGGGCGGTTTCTCTGTCAGCACTGGAGAATTCACATCTCAGGTTACCTCTCCTGTACCAGAGGAGTCATAGACCATGGGCCAGTTATTTTAACTCTGAACTTTGGCTTCCTGATTTTCTGACAGTTTCAGGCTGCTATGGACCGGGGTCAGGCTTAGCTGAGAGGCTCCGTTCACCCCAGAGCACATGGTGAAGCAAAGCAATGGATGTGGCCACATCACCTAATTGCCCTTGTGTGTCATTAGTCGCTTTTCTGTGGCTGTCGTAAAAGCCACAGCTGAAAGCAACTCAGGGAAGAAAGAATTTATTTGGGCTTGTGGTTCCAGAGGGTCAGAAACAGGGAGGGCATGGTGAGGGGGCAGGAGCAGGAAGGAGAGAGAGGGGGGGAACACAAAGATTGGTGGTCAGGCACTCAAAGCCTTCCTCCAGTGATGTGCTTCCTCCAGCAAGACTCCACCTCCCAAAGGTGCCATACCTCCCTCCTCCTCAGAGCCACCATCTGAGCACCAAGTGTTCAAACACATGAGCCTATGGGGGACATCTCTCATTTAAACCACTACACAAACCAACCCATCCACAGATCCTGGATAAGCCCTACTGATTCCCTCCAAGGGCAGAGACAGGAGAGGCTCTGCCAGACCACTAGCACTGTGACTCAGATATTCCGTCTTGACCTTGGGAGTGTCTGGGGAACTATCCATTTGTGATATCCTAGGACATCCATACCTTAATCTTCTATTATCTTGTTCCCTTCCACAGTTTTGGGATAGCGACCCAGTCCCGTGATCATGCTAGGACACAGAGAGAAATAGATCACAGCAATGGAGAGATGGCTTAGCTGTTAAGAGCACTGGCTGATACTCCATAGGACCCAGGTTCAATTCCCAGCACCCACATAGTGTCTTACACCCGTATGTAACTCCAGTTCCAGGGGATACAGTGCACTCTTTCACCCTCCCCTGGCATGGCATACCCATGGTGCCAGGCATCTGTGCAGGCAATACACCCATACATACGTACTAGAAACATGGTTTTGTAGAAGACAGGTCTCAGTTCCACAAACCTGCTCTTTTCCTGGACTTTGTCTTCAGTTCATCGAGATGAGGTTGAATCCCTGTTCTCTGCCTTGATGCTGTGCCCATGTGGCCTCTATAGACACAACATCAAAGTGTTTCCAGAGTGAACTTTGCTCCAAGGCAGTAAGTCACACCACCAAAGCAGCTGTCATCGACCTAATACTTTGTGTTGAACTAATGTGTTCAACTTTCAAAAGAATGTATAAAGTAATTGTTATTAATTTTATTCTTTTAAAAAATGGAGCACATTTTAAAATAGCTGCCAAAATTGCACCTAATTTAGACTTCTTCCCATCCTGGCTTGCAGGGAGTCTGGTGTGGGCTGAGCGGGTATGACAGAGATCGCAAATCAAAATGGACTCCTCATAGATTTCCAGGCTTCAGAAAAGAGCTGTCTCCAAAAATGGATGAGGAAGTCCTTGAACACTTCACGGAGGCCAATGGCAGGATTATGCAGAGACAGCAACAAGCAGTTCATAACCTTCTTGAAATTTGTCAAGTGTGAGGGTGAACTCCTCCGAGTTAATAAAACACAGCAATAGAGACATAACAAAGCTCTTTTTTGGCAACAAGAATGATAACACTGGGATATTCTAAAAATCTGCTAGATAAGCAACCCATGATCAAAGGTGAAAGAAATCAGGGAAATTGCAGGGTTGATTTATTTAAATATGAGCCTCTTCCTTGGGGAAAAACGATGCCTGCAGTACAAACTGAAATGCTGAATATGGTTGCCAAGACATCCCTCGAAGAAAGATTGCATCTGCCACATCAAGCCAGGGACAGGAACAGCCACAGGAGATGGTCAATTCTCAGGGTGCTTTGTCATAAGTGATCCTTTATCCTTTGTATATAAGGGAGAGGTTATCCCTGAGGTGATTGGAATAACAAATTTCCCTCAGAAAAATGGTAACAAGTAGAAATCTACTGAACAGAGTTTTCAAGATGGCGATGGCTGACGTGGCTATCAGTGAAGTCAAGAAAGGTGCATATCTTGAAAGTTGACAGCCAGGTAGTCTTGGACCAATGAAGACATTTAAAGCACAGGCACAAATATATCCTGGGAAAGAGAAGTTATGTATGTATGTATTTAATAAACAATAGTTCTTGGGTTGAGTTTCAGTCTCTAGTGCTGCATAGCAGATGTCCCCAGAACTTGGTGGTTTGCTCTCCCCATTCAAGGCTCATGGAGCACTGCCAGAGATAGGCTAGGAAGAAAGTAAGAACTGGTGGGTGGGAAGGAACTGTAGGTGCTGCCTCCTGGACTTGACACGGCTGCTGCACTCATGACCTCACAACAGCTGTGCTCACCTGAACAAGGTGAGGCCAGAAAACCCAGCAGCTATGGGGAAGAGGCTCCAAAGACCCTACCCTTCCCAGAGGAGCTATGGGCAACTGCTGGTGGGTGGCGGAGGGAGATTCACATACCGGTGGCTACTGGTGTGTTGTCCAGGCTCCATATCTACGAGTGTAATGGGAATACAAATTGAACACCATATTGTTCGAACAATAGCAAAGAGGACACCAAGTTGGAAGACAAACTAGCGGCATTGGAGGAGCAACAGTGAGACAGTGGCAGAGAGATATCACCCAAGTTCATTGCATAAATGTAGAAAATTTCAAGGAATGAATAATATCACTTCAATAACTTGGTGGTTTAAAACAATACTGTATTGTTTCTCCAATTTTAGATTCCAGCATGTAACAATCTTTCCCATGATGTTCAGCTGAGGCCGCCTGGCCGCACTCAGGTGAGAGCTGAGCTGGACTGGGGCCCAGGAGTTAGGGTTTCTACTTCAAGCAGTTGGCTTCCTGGCACCATGAAGGTCAGAAGGAATCCTAGCTTCTTCTACGGTAACTATTCTTGAAGGGGAATAAAACAGAAACAGCCAAATCTCAGACGCTCCTGACTGGCATGGTCTATTGGCTGGTTGGTGCAAGACACAGATTAATCCAGACTCAAAGGGGGACAGAAACCAACGGGGCAGCATTTCCGTGCCACAGGGAAGGAAACTGAAGCCGCTCTCTTTGAAGACTCTTCCAAAGTGGACCTGAAGGGTCGATGACTGTCAGAGTGAAGGCATGCTAAGCAGGGAGTGAGGGTTTGCATTGACTGTAGTGTACCAAGATCTAGAGTCACCTCGGCAACAAGCTTCTGGGAATATCTGGGAGGGAGATTCTAGATTGAATTCATTGAAATAGGAAAACCCATCCTAAATGCAGGTGGCACCACTCCCTGGGGTGAGGTCCCAGACTGAATAAAAAGGAGAAAGAAACAGAATTCATCTCTGCTATCTGACTATGGACACAATGTGACCAGTCACTTCACTAACTGACTATGGACACAGCGTGACCAGCTGCTTCACTACCCGACTATGGACACAGTGTGACCAGCCGCTTCACTACCCGACTATGGACACAACGTGACCAGCCGCTTCACTACCCGACTATGGACACAGTGTGACCAGCGGCTTCACTACCTGACTATGGACACAGTGTGACCAGCCACTTCACTATCTGACTATGGACACAGCGTGACCAGCTGCTTCACTATCTGACTATGGACACAGTGTGACCAGCCAGTTCACTACCTGACTATGGACACAATATGACCAGCCGGTTCACTACCCGACTATGAACACAGTGTGACCAGCAGGTTCACTACCCAACTATGGACACAGTGTGACCAGCTTCTTCACTACCCGACTATGGACACAGTGTGACCAGCCGGTTCACTACCTGACTATGGACACAGTATGACCAGCCGGTTCACTATCCGACTATGGACACAGCGTGACCAGCCACTTCACTATCCGACTATGGACACAGCGTGACCAGCCGCTTCACTACCCGACTATGGACACAGCGTGACCAGCCACTTCACTATCTGACTATGGACACAGCGTGACCAGCTGCTTCACTATCCGACTATGGACACAGTGTGACCAGCTTCTTCACTACCTGACTATGGACACAGTATGACCAGCCAGTTCACTACCCGACTATGGACACAGTGTGACCAGCAGGTTCACTACCCAACTATGGACACAGTGTGACCAGCTTCTTCACTACCCGACTATGGACACAGTGTGACCAGCCGGTTCACTACCCGACTATGAACACAGTGTGACCAGCAGGTTTACTACCCGACTATGGACGCAGTGTGACCAGCTTCTTCACTACCCGACTATGGACACAGCGTGACCAGCCACTTCACTATCCGACTATGGACACAGCGTGACCAGCCGCTTCACTACCCGACTATGGACACAGCGTGACCAGCCACTTCACTATCTGACTATGGACACAGCGTGACCAGCTGCTTCACTATCCGACTATGGACACAGTGTGACCAGCTTCTTCACTACCTGACTATGGACACAGTATGACCAGCCAGTTCACTACCCGACTATGGACACAGTGTGACCAGCAGGTTCACTACCCAACTATGGACACAGTGTGACCAGCTTCTTCACTACCCGACTATGGACACAGTGTGACCAGCCGGTTCACTACCCGACTATGAACACAGTGTGACCAGCAGGTTTACTACCCGACTATGGACGCAGTGTGACCAGCCACTTCTACCCGACTATGTGTGACAGCTGGTTCAGGCTTCTGTTACCATGGCTTCTTGCCAGTGTTGACTGTACCCTCCATCTGTGATGTAGGAGACCCTTCCTTCCTTGAGTTGCTATTTAATTTCAGTTCTTGTGTCATAGATCTATGGCAGAATCCTTCTCAAGGATGAAGGGGACATGGAATGGTTGGGAAAGCAGAGTCAGGTTGGTATCAAATTTCTATTTGCCTTTCAGAAATAAGACAATAGGAAGTTTATCCTGAAGAGTTTCAGGAGTCCTGGAGATTCTAGGAGAAAGGGAGTATGAAAAATCCTGTTTATATAAATCAGACTTTCCTGCCCCTGAAATCAGAGCCAAGACTTGTCTTTCTGTACATTTGTGTCTCCGATGATTTTAGAAGCCATGACTCCAAAGCAGCAGGAATATGTGTGTCCCAATGACAATAGGACCAGAAAAGCAGAGATGATTTCCTGGTTCTGTCCTGTTGTAAATGGCTTCATCACTGGAGCCCCTGGTTCCCAGCTAGGGACACAGAAGTACCTTCCTAAGAAATTCTTGCAAATGTGACCAAGTGTGAAATGGACTTTTGATGTGTTGAGACTGCTAGTGGCATTTAACCGCGAGAGATCAGGGATGCTGCTTATCCAAGCACACCGCACACTTAGAGCTGTTCTAGAAGATGGCAGTGGCATTTCAGCAGAAAACACCAAGACCACAGTATTGGGGCAGCGAGAGTACGAAAGTCGAAAGAGGCAGGAAGTCCCACATTCCAACCTAGGTGGCTGCCTTCTAGTAGGATTAGAGGCAGCGCTAAGGTCAGGTTGTATTATATACGATGCCTCCAGGAAACACTTGATTCAGACACACACAGTATCTTTGGAAATAGACATTTGTTTTCAGTTAATGTAATAGTCTTCTGAAATGTAAAACGGGAATTCAAAAAATGGAATTTCTTGAATAGAAATAACTTTAAAACTGAAAGTGAGGTAAGGGTGTCAACCGTGGGAGGGGAACTGAAGAATTCTGGAAACTTCTTCTAAAGGGAAAGGTGGAAATCATGACATCCTGATTCTGTTGTTGATTCTTCACTCAAATATGTTCAGTGTTGATGTGACAATCTCTTCCTGGCCTTCACGCATGGGGTTTATTTTATTCTCCCTATTTTGAATAATTTTCCACCAGAAGCAAACCAGCCACTTGTACATCATCTGCCCATCCACGTCACCCTAACCTCCCACCAGGCAGAATGAGTCAGCACCCTAGAACCTCTCTCTGGTGGTGCTGCAGCTAAGGCCTGAGCTTGGGCTGGAGACTCTTGGCCAGATTTATCAAAGCTCACTTGGCTTCAGTCTCTTTTTGCTACTCTCTTTTCTCATCCTTGGCTTCACATAAAACCTTCCATGTGAAGGTTCTCCTTGCCCATCTCGAGGTCTGCAGAGTATGCTGTGTGGTCAGGAGATGCGAATCATTGCACAGAAGCCACCAAAGAAAAGGGCTATCTCAACCACTCTCACACATGCTCAGATTAATTATGTATGTGTGTATGGGCAGTTGTGTGTGCATGTGAAGGCAAAGGCGTAAGTCACAAACAAATCCCACACCAGTTTGGAATTATGATTAATAGAATGGTTATTTATTTAAAGGGGAAAAAACTTACAGATCACTGTCCCAGATAACAGCCCTCTACGCAATCAGGAAGGGAGTCTAGTCGCCTGAAGCGGAGCAAGGAGGGAAGTGGCCGCTTTTTTAAAGGGAGAGAGACCACGCCCCAATGGACTGGTATCTCAGCCGCTATTGGCTGGAGGAGCGGAAGGACCTCCCGCAACACCTCCCCCTTTTGTTTAAGTAAGAGAGTTCTAAACCTACTATGAAATTATATACAATAAGTACAAATATCCTATTCTAACTAGCTTAGGTCTTGTATAATAAATAGCTTGGCCAAGTCATGAGTGGAAAGTAACTACATTTATATAGTCTTCAACCCCATCGAAGATCTGAGAAGGGAAATAATGTTACCTGAGTAATTAGGAAGTGCAATCAAATAACTTCCAAAACATGCAACAAATCACAGAGACAACTAGCTACCTGGGCAATCACCCAAGGTCACGTTTGCAGCATTAAAGCAACCAACTTTGGCTAAGGCCTAACATAACTGACATACCATTTTCAAAGGTAAGAAACTTGTCAAAACTATCTTACCCTGTCTTGGCAGGATATGACAGTCCTGTTTTTTCCATTCACAGATACTCTGTATCTCTGTCAGTGGTTGAGGTATGGGCATTTCTTTGCCCAAAAACCAGTTCAGCCAAGAAGAAAGGCTCCAGGTGGAGTGTCTTTGGTGCTCAACATTCTCTTGGGAATAGAACGGTGTTGCCAGGATCAATTGTGTCTCACTACCACAAAACTCTGAGTTAGATTAAAGGCCATTCTACAGCTCTTTGAAGAGGTTGAAGATTATCTATCTATACTGAGTATAATCTCTATGTATCTAAAGAACCTGATTAGTCTAATTATAAATGACAAACTCAGAATACTATTGATCTACATAATTCTCAATACCTATCTAACTTAAAGACTAAGACAATAAACGACTGTGAAACAAATGAGGACAATGACCTCCAAATATAAACAATGTACAAATATACATTGCAGTATGGTAAATATATATCAATACACAAACAATATATAAGTATCTTAATCATAGGTAGAAATGTACACTGCAATATGGTAAATATACAATATCAATACAATGTATATATCAATTCGGGACCTGTTTGATTTTCTTGCCGATTCTTATTGGGTTGTAAATAGTTTCCATCTGTAAGTATTCAAACATCCAGGGTCCCTTGAATTTTTTGAAGATGAGTGTTTTCCTGCAGAGATAAGAAGAGAACCCTGCCCTCGTACTATAAGTTTTTCTTACCACCTGTATGAATATCATCATTGTGGATGAGCTGTCATTTCTCCTTTCCAAGAGGTTTCTTCTCTTCAAATCGAAACTTTATTAATTTTGATGGTATCCACAATTTTTCTTCTCCCGTGGAAACAAGAGCAAAACCCCTTCCCCAACGTAGCACATCTCCTGGCTTCCATTGAGAGGTCAGCACATCTTTGAAATAAATCGGTTGATTTAGTTCAGCAGACTTTTCCATTATCCAATGTCTTTCTGCCGCTGTTGTTCCTTTCTCATTAGCGTTAAGAAAATTCAAGGTTACTAAAGCATTATGTAATCTATTTCTGGGGGTATTTTCAGTCCCTTTCTGTTTGTTCAGCATATCCTTTATAGCACGATTCGATCTTTCTATAACTGCCTGACCTGTAGGATTATTTGATATACCTGTAATGTGTTTTATATTATAATAAGCAAAAGAGCGTTTCATTTTCTTAGATACATATGCTGGACCATTGTCTGTCTTTATTTGTGCAGGTATACCCATGATGGCCATAACTTTCAATAGATGTGTGATTACTGAATCAGTCTTTTCTGAGCTCAGGGCAGTAGCCCATTGAAAACCTGAATACGTGTCTATGGTGTGGTGTACATATTTTAATTTACCAAATTCCATAAAGTGGAACACATCCATCTGCCAGATTTCATTTCTTTTAGTACCCTTTGGGTTACTCCCTGCAGGCAACGGTGTTTGATGATAGAAAGAACAAGTAGGACATCTCTTTATAATGTCCTTAGCTTGTTGCCATGTAATGGAAAATTCTTTCTTTAGGCCTTTACTATTGACATGATGCTTTTTATGAAATTCTGAGGCCTGCAACACGCTTCCAATCAATAATTGATCAATCTCAGCATTGCCTTGTGCTAGAGGACCAGGCAGACCTGTATGGGACCGGATGTGTGTTATGTACTTCGGACAAAGCCTGTTCCTGATTATGTCTTGTACCTGGATAAACAATGAAGTCAACTCTGTGTCATCTGGTATAAATTCAGCGGGTTTCAATATGCAAGATAACTCTTTCTGCATATTGTGAATCTGTAACTATATTAAGAAGTTCTTTAAAATCCCTTAGCACCATAAGAATGGCATATAATTCTGAATTCTGCCTTCTGGACAGAATTATAAGGGCTTTGTTCCACCTTACTCAATTCATCTGACTTGTAACCTGCTTTCCCTGATTTATTTGCATCAGTATAGAACGTACGGGCTCCAGTTATTGGAGCATCACGTACAATTCTAGGAAGAATCCAAGAAGTTCTCTTTATGAGGTTAAGTCTACCACTTTTGGGATAGTTGCTATTAATTTCTCCCAAAAAATTAGCACAAGCTCTTTGCCATAGTTCATTGTCTTCCCATAACTTTTTTATTTCTTCAGTAGTAAAAGGCACTATAATTTCTGCTGGGTCTATACCTGCTAGTTGACGAAGTCTCAGCTTACCTTTTATAATTAATTCAGAGACTTTTTCCACATAAGTTTTTAACTTTTTACTTGGTTTATTAGGCATAAATATCCACTCTAAAATAATATCTTCCCTCTGCATTAGAATCCCTGTAGGAGAAATTCTGGAAGGCAATATGACTAGGATGCAGCTAAGATTTGGGTTCACCCTATCCACATGTGCCTCCTGTAATTTTTCCTCAATCACTGTCAGTTCCTTTTCTGCTTCAGCTGTCAGTTTTCTTGGACTATCCAAATCTTTATCACCATCTAAGGTTTTGTTTAAATGAACTATTAGATCAGGTGTTATCCCAACAGCTGGTCATAGACTGGAAATGTCTCCTAACAATCTTTGGAAGTCATTAAGAGTCTTTAACTGGTCTCTCCTAATTTGTGCCTTTTGCGTTTTAGTTTTCTCTAACCCTATTCTGTAACCTAGGTAATTAATAGAATTTCCTCTTTGAATCTTTTCAGGGGCAATTGTAAACCCCACCTAGGCAAGACTTTCTTTACTTCTTCAAACATCCTTTCTAAAGTATCTTTATTTGAATCAGATAACAAGATGTCATCCATGTAATGATAAATTATGAACTTGGGGAATTGTTTACGAATTATTTCCAATGGCTTACTTACAAAATATTGGCACAATGTAGGATTATTGAGCATACCCTGTGGGAGGATAGTCCATTGATATCTCCTATTAGGCTGAGAATGATTATAAGTAGGCAGTGTGAAGGCAAATTTTTCTCTATCCTTTTCTTGTAACGGTATAGTGAAAAAACAATCCTTCAAATCAATAACTATAAGAGGCCATCCTTTTGGTAATAGAGAAGGCAAAGGAATTCCAGATTGTAGTGGGCCCATAGGTTGAATTACCTTGTTGACAGCTCTTAAATCTGTCACCATTCTCCATTTACCAGATTTCTTTTTTACAACAAACGCAGGAGAATTCCAAGGGCTGGTTGATTCTTCAATATGGTGAGCATCTAGTTGCTCTTGCACCAGCTGTTCCAATGCCTGTAATTTATCTTCAGCTAGAAGCCACTGTTTGATTCATATTGGCTTCTCAGTTAGCCATTTTAAAGGTAGGGCTGTTGGTACCTCTAAAGGTTTGGAATTTGCTGTATGTTCTTGTACAGCCTGAATGGCTGGTGACCTTTTTCCATAATACCTCATCATATCCTTCCCAGAATTATGAGTTCCTGGAACTACAAGAATGTTAATCTGGGTATTCCATTGCTGTAGCAGGTCACAGTCCCATAAATTTATTGCAATATTTGCTATATATGGTCTTAGTCTTTCTATTTGTCCTTCAAGCCCTATGCATTCAACCCATCTTGTGCTTTGTTTTACACAAGATAGAGTTCCAATTCCCAGGAACTAAACATCTACCTCTTGAATAGGCCATTTCGGATGCCAAGATTCTGGAGTAATGATACTTACATCTGCACCTGTGTCTAATAAGCCTTCAATAAAAGTGCCATTTGTACAGACTCTTAGCTTTGGTCTTTGATCATTAATAGAAGTCTGCCAAAATATACGTTTACTCTGTCCTACTGGGTTTTTTGGCTCACCCTCCAGGTGTAATTCATCATTTAGACCAGTATTACTTTTTACAACAGAAATCGGAGCTTTTAATTTTCTTGGTGAGGCACGTTCTCCACTGTGACTGGGAATGACTGGGCCACTGTCGACTTGGGGGCCTGCGAGAGGCCCCTCAAGGAGTTTCCCGATGATATCAGGTTGCCCTGTCTGTTGTTGACCTGCATTCATTGGACCAATGTTGGCCTTTACCGCATCGTCTACATATACCTGAAGGCTGAGGTCTCCTATTTTTGTCATTCCCAGAAGAAATATTATTCCTAGAAATCCTTTGCCTGCAATCCCTTTTCAGATGTCCTAATTTACCACAATTAAAACACCTGGCAGTTTGATGTCTCCTCAATGCTTTGGAAATCGCTTCTCCTACTCAAGATTCATCATTATAGATAAACGTCTCAACATTCATCGTATGCTGAATCCATTCATCCATAGGTGCTGATCTAGACCTTAATGGCCCAATTATTTTTTTGCATTCTATGTTTGCATTCTCAAAAGCTAGAGATTCAAGAAGTATTTGTCTAGCTTCTGGGTCTGTTACTCCTATGTCCAGAGCCTTAATTAATCTTTGCAAAAAGTCAATAAAGGGTTCTCTCTGTCCCTGCCTAATCCTGGTATATGATTCAACCCTTTTTGCTGGATCTTGTATCCTATTCCAAGCATTTAAAGCTGCTTGGTGACATAGACACAGTACTTCATCATCATAAAGAGCTTGGACCTGTGGATCAGCATATTCTCCTGCACCAAGAATTTGATCTTGGGAAACTTCCACACCTTTTGCTCTTCCTTGCTGTTCCATATGTTTGGATTCTTCTCTGAAATAGATTCCAAACATCAAGGAAGGTCCATTATCTAAAACTGCAGACACTAACTGATGGAAATCATGGGGGGTAGCCCTAGCATTAGAAACCCAAGTCCTTGTCATTTCCTTAACATATGCAGAATGCAAGCCAAAATTAACAATAGCTTGCTTAATTTCTTTCAGATCATTCATTGCTATTGGCATCCATCTAGCTTCTTTGACTCCCTTTGAGCCTTTAGAAGTTGACTCTTTGTCAGAATGAAGTATAGGGTATGTCGCTAAAACTCTGGGTAAACCAGTTCTAATAGCTGGTGGCGGCATTGTATCCTGTCCTTGTGCCTCCTTACTCTGTTCACCAGCTCCAATAATTTCTTCAATCTTTTCAAATCTTTTTATCATTGTCTCTCTTAAATCCTGAATCTCCTGACCTGTATATGTTTCTAGTGATTTCACTGAGGTATCAATTTTTTGGTCCCCATTCTGTACCTGTGATTCCAAAGCTTTAATTTTTTCCTTCAAAGATAACATGTTCTCCTTAAACTTTTCTTGTATATCGTGTAGATTCCCATCTTGGAGGTACATTCTGTCTGTTACCTTATCAAAACTTTGTGATAATGTCTGAACTTCAAATTCAACAGCCTGAACCCTTTCAGGTAACTTTCTAGTACCCTTGGATATGGAGTCAATTTTGTCTATCATAGTATCCACTTGTTCAGATAACCCCTAATTTTCAATAATTTTAATCCTGTCAATTAGTTGTTCATTATTAGTTTGTAAAGATTCTATCGTTCATAGGAGTGCCATATTCTTCCATTCATTATTAGTTCGTAAAGATTCTATCGTTCTTAGGAGTGCCATATTCTTCCTTAATGATAGAATATGGAAAAGAAAACTGAAACCTAGTAACAGGCAAATTAAGGTATCCCCATAATCATATAAACCTTGTATGATATACTCCATTGTATTAGTAAACAAAGCACTAAAATTTGCGTTAGAAACAAAAACTGCCATATTACCTATTATCCAGCAGGTGGCGCTATCGCCGAGTCGCGACGAAAACGGGGTCCTGTTTCAGTGTCCGCCTTAGTAGATGTTAAAAACTGGAAAATGAGTTTCTCAACAAAGAAAGTGTAATTAAATCAATTCCATAGACGGAACCAGAAACCTAGAATCCAGGGGTAGAGAAGAGCAACCTGGAAGCCACTTATGCCTCCATGTGACAGAGTCGCCCTGAGGGGTTGCAGCTTTTGGCAACTGCTTGCGCTCTGGTTCCCGCCACTCAAGCGCTGTGCTTGCAAGGGCGATTTAAAAACGACTCAGAAAAGAGCAAACCATGCGGGCAGAGACCACATGGGCCTGTGGAGTTTAAATCCACATGGGGAGGCAAACAATAGGGTGCGTGGGAACTTGAAGTCAATCTGAGGTGTTTAAAGGGAAAATATAAAGAACTGCAGCAAGAAAAGCCACTGCATGATAATTTATGTTAAACTGCTGGCTCCACGCACAAGGCACAGGCCACAAGGCACAGGCCGCGGCTGAGGGAGGGAGGGCTTGCGCCAAGCCGAACTGGCGGCAGGCAGCGGAGTGGGGGAAGGAGGGGTCCTAAACCAAACATTGGGCGCCAGATGAAGGCGAAGGCGTAAGTCACAAACAAATCCCACACCAGTTTGGAATTATGATTAATAGAATGGTTATTTATTTAAAGGGGAAAAAACTTACAGATCACCGTCCCAGACAACAGCCCTCTGCCCAATCAGGAAGGGAGTCTAGTCGCTGGAAGCAGAGCAGGAAGTAAGAGAGAGCGAGGAGGGAAGTGGCCGCTTTTTTAAAGGGAGAGAGAGACCACGCCCCAATGGACTGGTATCTCGGCGGCTATTGGCTGGAGGAGCGGAAGGACCTCCCGCAACATGCATGCTCATGTGTGTGTGTGTGCATGTGCAGGTTGGGGACAACCTCGGGTGTCATTCTTGATGTCCCATTCACCTTGTTTGTTGATACAGGATCTCTCAGTGGGGCCTGGACCTCGCACACTCTGCTAGGCAGAGCAGCCAGTGCATCGCCAGAGTTCCCGTCTCTGCACTCAGTGCTGGAATTGCAAGTGCCCAGCACCACGCTCAGCTTTCCACAAGGGTTGTGATGATGACGGGCCCTCGGTCCTCGTGGCAAGTACTTCACCAGTTGAGCCTTTTCCTCAGACCCTGAATGTCAGATTTTAAATGCTTTTGAACCTTTTTCATGAATAATATAAAATTTCATATAAACAGAACAGGGCTCACTATGGTGGCTTTTACTTCAGTGTGTTTCAGTATCTGACACAAGTCCAGTTCATGTGGCCGGGAAGAAAGCTACCTGGAGACGGAAGATGCAGCCGAGGTGGGGTGGATAGTCGTTACCCACAATGAATCACCTGGGGCATGGTTTAGATATCACTTTAGTTCCTCGCCTGCCAACTGTTTCTCTGGACTCCTTCCCTCCATGGTTGGCTGATGTGTGCTTGGGGAATCAACCCATGCTAGCATGCTCTCTTTGATGGTTCAGAAGGGATCTGAGACTACGCAAAGCCCCGGGTCATGATTATGAACAACACTGATTACACTTGAGGGTTACAGATGTGCTGGATACTAGAGCGTTGTGGTTAATAGAATGTTCAACAACAAAGACTTTATTGTGCAGCTGAAGGGAGGAAAAACTCCCAACAGCAAAATGCAGACCCTTGGAAAGTCGGTGTCTGGAGCTAAACACACCAAGTTAGGGTTTTCCTTTATATATATATTAAAAAAAAAATTCTTTTTGTTCACCAAAATTAAATGGTCAGAGGTTTTTTTTTTTTTTTTTTAAAGTTCCCTGTGGGAAACATTTTGCATCAAAGGAGAAAGAGATCAAATGGAAACGCAACAAGCCAGCGGCTCCCATATGTAGAGTCTTTTTCCACAGTGTGGTTAAGCTGTTAGCAAAATCTGATTAACTCGGGTCACCAGGGGACCATTTAGTGGCTTTGAAAAAATTTCATTGTACTGATTTAGGTCCCTGGGATCTTCTACTATATGTGGGACCTCAGATCTGGTTGTTTGGTGGCAAATTTAAGTGCAGCTGCGGAACTCCCTCAGTCCTCCACCGAGTGCACTGGTGTAACATCGCTGGTGAGCGCTGCGCCCTTGGCTGAAAGTTCAGAAACCGGACATGAAGTTACACCATGCTCAGAAGCTCATCAAAGCCCCAGAAAATCACATGGGGTGGTGCTAGCTATCCTAGGGTAGCTGAAGTCCTTGTGCTGTGGATATTATATGTTACATATGTTTTTTTTTTTTTTGGTTTTTTTTTTTTTTTTTTTTTTTTTTTTGGTTTTTCGAGACAGGATTTCTCTGTGGTTTTGGAGCCTGTCCTGGAACTAGCTCTGTAGACCAGGCTGGTCTCGAACTCACAGAGATCCGCCTGCCTCTGCCTCCCAAGTGCTGGGATTAAAGGCGTGCGCCACCACCACCCGGCTGTTACATACGTTTTGATTGTATTTGAAAGGCTGACAAGAGGGCTCAGCGAGTAAAGACACTTGGTATTAACCTGCCAGCCTGAGTTCAATGTTTAGGACTCTCATAGTAGAAAGAGAGAAAAGAGTCCCTCAGGTTGTTCTCTGACCTCCATACATGTGCCAAAATGTGTACATGCCCACATACCACACACACACACACACCACAATAAAGAAATAAATGAATGTAGCTTAAAATATTTGCCAAATATTTCCAGAAAATTTTCTTTAAATATATTTTAATTATGATATTAATTATATTTTTGGTACAACCTATCATTTCAATACATGCAAATAGTGCTTAATAATGTCAGGGTAACAGTGTATATATACATATATTCATGCATGTACCCATGTCACCTGAGGCATATATCATTCCTCTATGCTGAGAAGGTTCAAAACTCTCTGTTCAGACCCAGGCTCAGTGGAGAGGGCTAGATGTACAACAGCCCCAGGCTCAGGAATTTAACTCATCATGAGGTAGATGGGCTCCCAAGCATTTTATGGACGATTCTAAATTTTATTTCTGGCCACTGCCTGCTGCCTATGCATTCTTCTTCCCTCCTGATCTGCTCTTTGGGCCCCTTCTGTCCTTCACCAGCAGAGGAAGTGTTCATGTGAACTGAAGATTGCTTGACTATTACTGCCCTCATCACTAACATTTCCAGTGTTCTTCTAGAGCTTGGTAAGAGGACTTAGAATGGCATAACATTCCATACCTGAAAACGCTTCCAGGACCTTGTTCTGTCGGATGGGTTAGCTGTGCAGCTGGTGGCACTGTCGAATGACTGCAGGGTCTTCTACCAATATTTTGTTCCTCTCTGCTAGTGACCGTAAAGGATGTCCACCCCCAGAAGCCATCTAATGCACAGAATGGCCCAGAGGGAGTGGGATAAGTGGATCCATGCTCCTATGGAAAGATGTGAGAGTGATATTCTTACTGTGTGTGTGTGTGTGTGCACATGTGCACACACATGGTACATGTATACATGTGAACATACATATGTGGATGCAGAGGTCAACCTCAAGTGTCATTCCTCAGGAAATGACCACCTGTTTTTTGGAGCCAGGGTCTCACATTGGGACCCCGGGCTCACCAATTAGGTGGGTGCTGGGGATCCTGATCAGGTCCTTTTACTGACAAGGCAAGTGTTTTACTGACTGAGCTCTTTCCAGCCCCAAGGGTCCTTTGCATTTTCCAAATAGTATATTGTCCTGTTGTCTTTGCTCTCTTTGGCTTATAAAAATGGCCTACTCTGCAAGTTGAAGCCCATAGCTGGCACAGCTGTCAGGACCAAGAATTTGTGGCTAGACAGGCCAGAGAGTGCAGGGGGAACCAACCCCTATTATCTGCCAAGTGAGCATAGTATTAAACTGCCTTCTAAGTGTTTATCTTTAGACTCATAGATTAGTGCATTTCTCAGCCTTCATCAGAGAACATTCCTTTTGTCGCGGGTGGCAATTAACACAGAAAACCACAACTAATCAAGATGCAGAGAATAAGTGACTATGGAGTGGTCAACCCTATGTGGGCTATCATATCCCACCCTTACACCTCCAAGGCTCAGGGACCGCTGCAGAAGATGGGGGGAAAGACTGTAAGAGCCAGGGCAGAAGCTAGCTCTAAGGAAATTTGTTTCTTGACACAACAGGGCAGCTGAACATATGAACTCACAGCCATTGGGAAGGCATGCCCAAGACCTATTCACGTCACGTCAGACAAAATCTCAGGAGGACACCCTCATCCATGTGAGCACAAAGCCCCACCCTAGGCGATGAGCTATTGGTGACTGATGCCTGCCAGGATGGAGAGTTGCCTTTCTTTAAGGGTACAGTTCCTGAACAGTCTGATACGCTCCAGTGGATAGCCACACACCTAAGGGTGCACAGGCAGCAAGAGTTGGATGTGAAGGTTTTGTTTTGATTTATGCGAATACAAAGTTTGGTAGATATGGAATAGGGGGGTAGATCTGGGAGGGGCTTGGGAGTGGAATAGACATACTCAAAATACAATAAATGAAATTCAAAAACTAACGAAATATATTAAAACAATAGCAAAATACAACAACAATTCCATTGTCTCAGCTCCTGGGAAGCTCGCGGTGTATTGTCTTTCAACTCTGTTTCTGGTCCCAGAGAGAGAATTGAGGTTGTGTTTTCAAAGCAGCCTGGGAAACATTGGAGACACACGCACAGATGAAGGGATGATTTTGACTGCACTTTGTAATGCCCCCCCCATTCACTTGGGATTATTTGGGTGCTGGGCATTTCTCTGGGATCTGGACCATGTTTTCATTCCACAGAATCATAGACGTTGGTGTCCCAAAGACACTGCAGCTTAAGACAGAGCACACATGAGTCCCTTTTGGGGCCTCTGGAAAAGAGCCACAGCTTTGTCCCCCTGGGCAGTCACAGCCAGTCCTAGACATAATGGGTTATATGTCACTGATTATAAACAAGCAGACAATGGAGTTTGTTTTCCACCCTGAGAATCGGAGCTTCGCTCCCTGTCAGCAACGAATGCATTTTCAGCTGTAATAGAAACCAGCGCTAAGTGCCCCAGGGCTTTGTCGTGCGCTCAGAGGAGCAGAAGGAAATGAAAAGGCCAGCCGAAGCTTAAAAGAAATGGATCACCTACTATGTGTGGATTTCTGACACACATTTCTCTAGGCATCAGTGCACTCTGCCTAGTTCACCATGACTCCCTTTAACTTTTCTCAACTCTGCCAACCAAGCACTTGGGAAGAAAGCAGCTACGGAGGGAAGGGTTCGTGCTGCCCCACAGTGCCAGGCTACAGGCGGCATGCACTATGCACACATCTCCGTTATGGTGGAGAAAGCATGGTGAGGGGGCAGCTCACGGCTGCAGCAGCTCAACATTCAGCTGCTTGCTCACATCTCAGTAGGCCAGGAGAGCTAAGGCTGACTCCTGAGCTGGACTGTATGCCCCAAGGCCCAACCCTCAGCCCACTTCGTGTAGCTAGAGGGTTCTTCCTAAGGATCCTCTAGACCCAGCGCTGCTCGCTGATGAGACCGTGTTCTAGCACATGAGCTGTTTGGGACATTTCGTATTTGAATCCTGACACTTTTGTTTAAAGATAAGGAAACCAAAGAAGACACAAGAGCAGAACATCCCAGTGAAGCAGGGCTGATGTCGGGACATCCCACTGCATCCCTCTGGCTCCAAAGCATAAGAAGCATCAGTGACTTCACTATGCATCCACGCAGGCCAATTTTCTTCCTGAGCAGTCATTAGAGGTGGGAGGTAGCTCTTGCCCCACCCAACTTTTCTTGTGTGTGTAATTCCATATGAACTGCCCCAAGATTAAGCCTATGAGCATTTCTCATTGCTGAGTTCTTTCTTGTGTCTGACTCCAATATTTCTTGCTGTGTTTTGAAGTCTTCTCTCTTCCTAGGCACTGGGGGGTAGTTTTACATAAAACACATCTCAGATCTGGTAGTTTAATACCGCATTATGCCTCCATGGAAACTGGAAACTAGGGGAAACAATCAGTCTTCCCTGCTGGGTGTTAATGTAAGTCTTTATAAGTCTTTCTGACAGTTTTTTTCAGATGGGGTCTCATATAGTGTAGACTAGCCTTGAGAGCTGTGAGGCAATATTATACAGGCCACATATTTCTACACTGTGTGGTGGCCAGGCTCTCAAGCCATAGGTCACACCTGAGGTGGGCACCTAGCGCTGTCCCCTGGGTCAGGATATGCTAATGTTGTTCTGCTCCCTTCTTTGTAATTATGGAGATCACCTGGGAAGAGGTGTTAATCCAAGCTAGTGACAGAGTAGCCACAGTTGTGGGCCTGATTTTAGTTTTAATACCCCAGAAATAAAACGCTAATAAACTTCTCCTTCAGTTTACCTTTGGATATAAAAGCTGTTTTGAGAATCTCAGGATTTAAATGTACCCTGAGTGTCCCTTCCAATACTGCTGTATAAACTGTGTCTCAATTATTCCTGCGCCTCCACGCCGATCCAGAGAGATAATTTATGTTAGGGTTGGACCCCAACATATAGCCAAGGATAACTTTGGACTTACAGTCTTCCTGCCTCTGTCTTCAAGTTTTAATTTTTTCTGGATTCTCTCAACTGAAATTTAACTTGAACTGTATCTTTGGTATTCAGAAATCCTCCCTATCCCCCTACCCCATCCATGCCCCAATTCTCACAATCTTTGAATCAAAAATAGCTAAAGAAACAGACATTGAAAAAGAGGGGACTTCAATTTGACATGAAAATACAAACATCAAGGTGTAGGTGTTGATTTACATCCATAATCCTAGCCTTTGGGAAGCCTAGGCAGGAGGCTTTCCAAGAGACTGAGATCAGCTGAGCTACATAGTAAGTTCTAGCCTGAGCTATAAGATGCCTCAAGAAAGAAAAACCCCACAAAATAACCAACCACTTCATCAAACTTGTTTGGTAAACAAAACAAAAAATGCAAGTGAGTCCAGGAGAGCTGCAGAGGCCCCGCTCCTGCACACACGTCCTTTACTATTAGCCACACCTGGGCGGGCCTGCACGCTAGCAGTTGGATCCTCCTCTCTAGATGGAAGATCAAAGCGGAGACTCTCCCCATCTGGTCCAACTCATCTGGGAATAAGAGCGGAACATGGGAGGCTGTCCACTGTGGGCAGGGATCAGAGGGAGAGTTAGGCAGCGTGGTTTGTGGTTGGTCACAGAATGCAGAGGCCACGGAGGCTCTGTAAGGAAGTCAAAGCAATCACTGCGTGTTCCAGGCTTAACTCTGAGGAAGTCACAGGGGATACCAGGGCGCCAGGAAGATATGGGAGTCGGTAAACTTCCTGGTGTTGGCAACTGGTTGTTTACACGCGATGGGCAGAGCACAGAAACCCTTGGGGGCTGGATCCTCCCGCTGTGGGGCATCCCCTGAGCCATCACATCCTAGGGGTGAGGCCATTCCCAGTGAAGATGCTTGCCTTGATTTCTGTGTCCTATCTGGACTGAATTACCGTTACGGAGTGCCTTATTTAGTATTCCAGTTGGGGGGGGGGGTTTGAACAGGAACAGCCCTCATAGACTCAAGTGTTTGAATGCTTGGCCCATAATAAGTGGCACTGTTAGGAGGTTTGACCTTGTTGGAGGAAGTGTGCCTCCTTGGAGGCAGGCTTAGAGGTCTTATGTCCTCAAGCTACGCCCAGTGTGGCACACAGTCTCCTTCTGCTGTCTATGGGTCAAGATGTAGAACTCTCAGCTCCTTCTCCAGCACCACGTCTGCCTGCACACTGCCCTACCTCTTACTACGATGATAATGAACTGAACCTCTGAACTGCAAGCCGCTCCCAATTAAATGCTTTTCTCTCTAAGAGTTGCCGGGGTCATGGTGTCTCTTCAGAGCAGAAGACTTTGCGCTTTCTCATCTTCAGAAGTCTTCTGCTTTACACTGCTCCTAAGTCCCTGACTTCTCTCAAGCTGGAGAATGTGGCTCCTCATTCACCCACACCCTTACTCCACCCTTGTCTGGATCCACTCTGTCACTCGTGGAGATGCAGTCTCCAGTTTCTTAACTCACCTTCAGTGTTCCTACCACCATGGGGTGCATCCTGTGCCAATCCTGAAGGCTACTCTGTATTGTCCATACTTAACCACACCTCAGCTCTAAATCTCTAGGCTTTCCTCAGTGGCTTCACCTCCTCACCTGCTCTACCTCACAGCCTCCTCCTTCCTCTGCAGTTCAGGCCTGGGCTCTGGAAGATGAGATTTGAATCCTGGCTCCTTGAACAAGTGTGCTGTGTAGCTGAAGTTGTGAGCAACACCTTAGTCTCTGCCACACTCGGTGTAGACTTCTCCTCACCCTTGATGTGAAACACTTGTGCTTATAGGAATGTGTGCCCCCCCCCTCCCAGCACTGGCCTGAGGGCACATGTATTTACTCCTCCCACAGGCCTTCTGAGGTAGCTGCTATTATAAATTCTAATTTACAGATGAGGAAATAAAGGTGAAAAGACCTGAAGAACAGGCCCAGGGGCTGTGGAAATAGTTCATCCCTGGTAAAGTGCTTCCTGTGTAAACTTGAAGACCTAACTGTAAGTCCCAAGTCCTGGTCTGGGCCTCTATCTTTGGAGGCCCCATCCCTCTGCCCGCCAAGCCTTGACTCCTCCCTGAAGGAGTGTCAAGACAGCCCACCAAAATCTTGACCACTCCCCAATCTATTTAAACTGCTTCCCTGGAAAAGTTCCCATGTGGTCTCTTTCCTACCCCCCACCCCATAGTGGTCGCATTCATAGCCTCCCAGTTTCCCCTCGGGGCCACCCGAGAGCACAAGAATCCCATTAAACCTGGATATTTTTAATTTGGCTTGTTGTGATTTGGCTTGATTGGGATTTTTGCAGAGAGCTCGTGTTAGGAAAATTCCTAACACTAACTTTGATCTCCAAAACCCTCATAAAGAAGTCAGGCATTGTGGCCCGACGATGTTTGATAGTCTCAGTGCTTGGGGTATGAGGTAGTGACAGGCAGATTCCTGGGGATCAATGAATAGCCTAACCTGAGCCAGTGAAAGATGGTTTCTCAAAAACAAGGTCTGGGGAACAATACTTGAGTTGTCCCTCTGGTCTCTTACACATGTTCATATGCAGGCATGTGAACACATACACACACACTGCGGGAAGCGAGGGAGACGGAGACAAAGAGGCATAGAGAGACTCCAGGAAAGCCTTGTCATACCCAAGGGTCTGAGGCATCCGTGTCCTTGACATGACTGCCCACATCAATAACACACACTAACTCAGGACTTCATCGGCTCCCCACAGCAGAGCCTGGATCTGAACCTTGATGTGGAGGAACTGCAGGGCTCATGAGACTCATCTGATACTTTGCACATGCCTTTCTTGCAGCATACTGTCTGGTTCCAGAAAGGGCTCATCACCATCAGTGCAATGAAAGTATTCTCTCCCGCTTACACTGGAAACTCCCAACCTAGAACATGCAAACATAATGTGACATTCAGTATTCTCTCATTGCTTGGCTTTTGCTTTGGGGCTCCTGCAACATTTGCTACATTTCTTAAAGAAAAGTAGTGCATATATTCACATGTTAACTAATCCCTGGGTGCATGTCTGTGCCAGTTAGTTTTTACTGTTAATTTGACATAACCTAGAATGACTTGGGAAGAGCCAACCTCAGCTGAGGAAATACCCAGACCAGATTGTTAGGTTGGGAGCGTAGGCCCCAGTCCCTTCCCATCTATCTCAGCCACCAGGCCTGGTCTGGACTTCAAATCCCAGTGGTTAGGACCACTCCCTAGGGTACTTAAGTGATTCCCCAAAAGAAGAACACATGGTCTCCCTTTCTTCCTCCCAGGGGTCGCGTTTCTGTGGCTTCCCGGTTTTCCCCTAGGGGCCACCCAAGAGCGCAGATCTCCCACAAAACCTGGATATTTCTTAATTCGCCTTGTTTTGATTTGGCTTGATTGGGAATTTTTGCGTCGTCAGGGAGCTCGCATTAGGAAATATTCCTAATGCAGATGGACCTGTATCCACGAATCTAAGAGACTGTCTTGATTGATTACTGAAGTGGGAGGACACAGCCTACTGTGAGCAGCGCCATCCCTAGGCAGTTGGCTCTGAGCTCCATGAGAAAGCTAGATGAACCCGAGCCAGCACACAAGCCCATAAGCAGCCTCCCTCCTTAGCTCCTGCCTCCATGCTCCTGTTCTGGATTTCTGGCCTGAATTCCTTCAATAATGGGTTATGACCTGAATGTGTAAGACACGTAAACCCTCTCTTCACCCAAGTTACTTTTGGTCATGGTTTTTATCACAGCAACAGAATTAAACTAGGACCAGTTAATGAAGATGAACACTAGCAAAGTTAGAGGGATAGACACATTTAAGGAAGACCCAATTTTCCAGAGAGATAATGCACAAATAAACGGCTCAAAAAGCACAAAGACCTTGATCTCCCCCATGAGTCTTTTGTGTGCTTACTATGTCTGTAACTTTTGTTTTATGTGCAGACTTCTTAAATAGTTAAAGGCAAGATAAAAAGAAATAAGTAGAGACATAGTGGCAGGGAGCCATTGGTGAGCACCTTCCAGTGCCCCCTCAAATTGCACAGTGGGAGTGTGATCTTTGGAGATTCTCAGTGCCTGTTACTGCTTTGGAAGTGCCAACTTTAGACCCTGTGACTACAAGTAGGGGACCCTGGGCTACGACTTGATTGAAGTGAGTTTCTTAGCATGACACCAAGGTAGGTCTGCTGCGGATAGTTGTTCTCCATGTTGTACATGAAAACACGAAGTCACAGGGCTAGTGAGATGGCTAGGGGATAAAGCACTTGTCATGCAGTGTAAAGACTAGAGTTGGATCCCAGACACGCATACAAACCATTTGGGCTGTAGTGCCCACTGGGATACCAGCACTCTGCAGAGCAGCAGATCCCCAGGACAAGCTGGCTAGCTAGACTAGCAGAATCAGCAGGGTCTAGTTCAGTGAGAGAGCCTACTTCCACAGATAAAATGGAATGTGGTTGGGGAAGACATATGGCCCCCCACACATCCATGTGCTCACATACATGTGAACACACACACACACACACACACACCAAACAGATGGAAACATCAAATCAGAAATGAACTTGGACAATGTCCTGAGTCCTGATGGTAAGAACAGAATCACTGAGGGATTATTTATTTCTTACTCTGTACCATCTGCCCCAAAGAAACAATGGAAGCTGACACAGGTTTTAGGCATGCTGGAGGAGGTGTCTGTCTTGATCTCCAGGGTCTCTTTTGGCCCTTCCCACCACGATCACCAGAGCCTCTTTTTGCCCTGCTTTGACAGGGGAAAGTCCAGGCTAATCAGCAATCCAAGTCTACCTGTTTGGACCCATGCCTAAGCCTGTGCTGGCCACCACATAGACAGTAATTTCCCTGGAAACCCTGCCTCTGCAGAAGGCTCCAGGCTCTGGGGTCTATCCAAAGCAATGAACTGTTTTTCACTATTTTAGAAGAGCTTTGTAAAAAACCTGCCCTTCTGTAATAAGACTGTACATGCTCAAAGAACAGAGCTCTTTTTCTCATAGCTAGAGGTATTATTTCATTATTCAGAATTATTAATTTAATATTCCATGGGGCTATAAAACCCTGCTTGAAGTGTTGGTTGGCTAATTCTAGCACTCGGGACTTGCTGGGACTTTTACAGTGTTGGAATGACCAGCTGGGCCACTGCTAAGTTTGCTCTTGTCTCACAGTTTCTATCTTCTCCAGGTCTTCTCTGCTTGCTTAGGTCCCCAAGAATTCCAATTCATCTCCAGCTTAAGGAGGAGCTCCTGAATTCTGCTCCTCTCCCAAGCTTGGGTCCCAGTTTCCCACTCTGGATGGCAGAGCCCATGGGTAAGAAATTCCAAGTCTCTTTACTTATCTTCTTCTAAAGCATACATGCAAGGGCAGAGAAAACTAGAGTCCCTATTAGCAAGAGGTCCTGGGTGCAGGTCTTGAGGAAGGAAAAGTTGTCGGGATAATCAGGATTCCTGTTGCGTAGATGGCTTTCCTCTGAGATGTGTCAGTCGCCATGGGTGCAGAGTGACGATCAGGCCACCAAAGAGAATCCCAAAGGACACTGAAGGTGAGGGTGGAACGCCCTGTCTCGGTGCATAAAGGCTCTGCCAACTGATCTGGGGTCAGGAAATGGGCCTCTCAGCCCCAGGACCTGGTAAAGGTTTGAGGGTGACGAAGAATCACAAGCAAAGATTAGAAGCTGCTATCTCAAGAAAAAGTATTTGTTTACAGATAAAGGAAACAGATAACCAAAGAAAGACAAGAGAAACATGGATTCTGTGTGGAGTCAAAGCAAAGTTCTCACCTCAAATCAGCAGAGAAAGGGTTCTGCCTACTTGTAGAGAGTCTGCTGTATTGGAATGATGGCAGCTCAGGTCTACGAGCTGATCTTGAGGGGCCACTTGGGAAGAATCACTTGGGGGACTAGCACAAGGTAGACAGGGCTCTGGCTCTCTGTGTGTCTCTGATGTGGCCTCGTTATGTAGTTGATAGTGCTTACCCATTTTTGCAAAGGCATGCTTCACTGAACAACTGATAATTCCGCAAAGGCACAAGTGCAGGACTAACACAGCTTCAGTCTGTCTCCTTGCTTACTTTTGCCAAGATTTTTCCAAAATGTATTCATTTTTCCTTATTTTCAAAGGGAACTAGGAAAATATGAAGAAGAAAGGATCATGACATCTACAACAAAACTCCTGCACCTGAGGCTCAGAAATCCTTGTGGAAGAGGGAGCAGAAAGCTTGTAAGAACCCAAGGAGCAGGGAGTTTGCTGTGAGACTGTGTCTCCTAGCAATGGCAGAAGCTACACCCAGAGATTCTCACCAACATGACTGTTGAAACAAGAGTGGGCCAAGGATGATACCAATAGACATGCCAAACTGAAGGGAAAGCCCACAAGATCACAACCTGCACAAAGAACTACAAGTAATGAAGGAATATTGAGAGAGGGAGAGCCAGTCGTCCCCAGGGAGGACAAACCAGTTCATTATCCAACACCAGATGGTCAGCCCTGAAAACACATAAATACAAGTAACACTAGACAGACTGAGCAGGTTGTGTTTATATTTAGAAATATATATATATATATATGTTTTATAAATAAACATATATGTAGGTGAATAATGTATTTGACAGCAGTTCCTTTAAAAAAAAGAGGCCATGAATGTGAAAGAGATCAAGAGAGTATATAGGAGGTTTGGAGGGAGAAAAGGGAAGAGGAACTGGTGTAACTGTAATCTCAAAAAATTAAAAAAAGAAGTTCATGGAAAGTGACACACAACTTCAAAAAATGTTGACCACAGAGAGATACTCTGACTTATTGGACACATTTAATCTTTTAGAAGTGACAACGCTTTACTAAACAGGGGGAAGCGTGAGAGTCATGCTGTGGAATGGTTTTCTAAGGGTAATTTATAAAGCCATTTCTCGGGCTAAGGACTGTCTGCCTTGGTTTGAGTTATTGCGTTATTTGAAAATTTGAATGAGCAAAGGCAGTTAATTTGTCAGCTTTCTGGTTGACCTCAGGGTCACCATGTTCTATCCAGATGGCTTTGGTGAGATTTATCTGGGGTGACCCCTCTGTTGAGCTCATGCCTGCAATAGCACTTAGCCTATCCTTGGAGTTGCTCACAATGCTTGCCTTTGAGCCTAGAGATCCACACCGTGCAGGCCTGTCTAATGTCTTCGAGGAAAATGCTGGAATTCCTCAGAACAGATCGGAACCGGAAGGGAGACGTCATTATCCCAGAACTGACTGTAAATTGTGCTGTTTAGTCTGTGAAGCAATTAGGTCTGGGGCATGTAATGTGATCCCTTGGCAGCCTTGGTTCTTGTAGGCCTGTTGCTTCTCTCTAGGCTCCAGCACAGAGATTTCAGGCCAGTCTCCTGCTGTGCACCCAAAGACATCAGCTTTCTCATCATCTGCTCAGTTGTGTGCACAGAAGGACATGGCTGGATCTTCACGGACCTGAGTTCAAATGCCATCTTCATTCTTTCTCTGCTGGATCAGTCACTTCAGCTCCACCAGTTGTGTTAAACTCCCCTCGTCCTCTTTGCCGTGCAGGTTTATAAAAGAATCATCCAGGGCCTGACATGGGTAGATGATATATTTTCTGAAATCCACCCAAGTCTCCATTTGATTGACAGTAATGTTCATAATTTTTGGAGGATGCTGGTGACCTAAGATCATCTCCATTACTGTTTCCATGGAATTTCAGCAGAACCTTGTATGTATGAAGTGGGTCTTCTGGCCTTACAGTAGTACCGTGGCTGCTGCATAGATACCTCTAAGCTACAGTTATCATTTTAGTTGTATATTTCTTTGTGTATTCGTGTGAGTGTGCGTGTGCATGTATGTGTGTGTGCGTGCATGCTAGTGCATCAGGAAGTCAGAGATCAACTTGAGTGTCTTCCTCAATCACTCTCTTAGTTTTAGTCAAGGTCTCACTGATGCCGAAGTTCATGAAATTCAACTACAGTGTCTGGACTGGGGGTCCTTCTGTTTCTCTGCCTCCTCATCCCTGGGACTGTAAGTGCGTGGCAGCTGCATCTGGCTTTTATGTGGGTGCTGGGACAGAACTCAGGCCCTCATGCTTGCGCAATGTCCTCTTACCATTTACGTTGCTGTGATAAAACACCCTGAGCAAAAGTAGCATAGAGGAGGGAAGGATTCGTTTGACTCACACGTCCAAATTACAGTCCATAGTCATGGTAGGAACTCGAGTAGCTTGTCACACCAAACCTAGGCAGGAGCAGAGAGAATAAACATTTATACAGTACAGGGCCCAGCCTAGGTGTGGGCGGGGGGGCTTAGTCTTCCTATGTCAATTAAAAATCAAGACATTACCCCACAGACTTGCCCCCAGGCCAGTCTGATCTAGATCGCTCCTCTGTAAGATTCTCGTCCCTGGTGATTCTGGGTTGTGCCAAGTAGACAGTTGAAACTGACCAGAACCCTGGTTCCTTATTTGTTTACATCTGATCTGTCATCCTCGAGACTGCAATATTTCCAAGCATATGATCGTAGTGGCTTTGTGACCCTTCACCTAACATCTAACGTGGTGCCTGGCACCAAGTGACCACTCAGAATATTGTGTATAAGACAATGAATGAAAACCTATCCATGCGCCATAGGTTGAGGTAGTTCTCTCCTTTGCTCGCCTGATAAAAGCTCAAGGTGATTGTCGTCTTGCTGGGAGTTCCAACAGAGCAGTTTCACATTTGGTGTCTTTTAGCTACATTCCCACACCATCACCCACCACAACTGTGGACTCCTCGGCTGTGGACTTCTTGTACAGGAATGACGTGCAACCTTTCGAGGCTGTGCTGTAGCTCAGCGATAGAGAACTTGCCTAGCTTGCAGGAGGCCCTAGTTCAGTTCCCAGCACGGCAGACACAGCACGAAAACTTGATCTCCTGTTGCACAGGATCTTCTGGTACAGCAGGGGTTTGGTGTCCAAGAGCAGTGCCGATAGGCTACAGTCGTATTTAAAAGAGCAAATAAAAATCAAGGAGGCACTCTGGGGGGCAGGAGGCTTGGATCCCCGGGGACCCCCATGTGTTCAAACAGGAGAGGGTCTCTTTCCAGTGAAAGATACAGTGTTAGAAATATCCCTGATACAGTGTGCTTTGAGCCAAGTCTCGTTCCATGTGGACTCCAGCACACATTTGGTTTAAATTATTCCCTAATTTGCTTAAGTGTCTGTGGTGTCTTTGCTCTTGGTTTAGGACCTGGAGAATGGAAAGAGGGGATCTCATTGTCCCTGCCTCTGACTCCAGGGCAGAGACCCTCCCAAGGGCCCCTCTCCTGGGCTCAGTAAAAGAGCGCTGAAGATGGGAACCCAAGATCCCAGGGTGTGACAATAGAAGGGCCACTGTGCTTCCCTTCCACTCTGCTGAGTTCCATCACCAAACTTGGTGTCGAGTTAAATTGAGCTGTTTTGCTTTTGCGGCCATGCTAACATACACCGCATTAGTGTGTTTGTCTTAAAGTCTACCCCACTCTTCCAAGGAAGAAGAAAATAGCCAGGGCTTGAAGCAGTTCAATCGTCCATGCGAGGGACTCTGTCAGTGTTTCTGAAAGTGTCGGAAACCCCTTTTTGTTTGTGTGTGTGTGCACACGCACACACGTGCATGCACACTTGTAGATGTGTGTGCATGTGAGGTGTGTGCATCCTGTGTGTACCTGTACCGAGAAGTCACCCATAAGCCTCAGGAGCCATTGACTTCTTTGTTTCTTTTAGTTTTTGTTTTTGATCATTTTTTAAAATTGATTCTTTGGGAATTTCATAACATGCAACCCAACCCCACTCATTTTCCAGTCCTTCCATATCTGCCCTCTACCCTTGTAGCTCCCCCTCAAAACCCCAAACATTTCACTCCTCCATCTTGCCTGCCTCTCCATCACATACATTTGTAGTATACAGTACATTTGTATTGTAGTGTACTGTATTGAATACACGTGGAGCAGTGGCCTCGGGAGTTGCCCTGTGTCACACAGTATGCCCTATTGCCCAAACAGCTCTACTTGGAATCATTCATTGCAATGAGATGCCGGTCTGTTTCAAGGCCTCCGGTGCAGCATCCTCCTTGGCCCCTCACTGAAACGTCTCTCAGATATCCTGCTGTTGATCTGAGTCACGGAGATCCTGCGACTCTGGTTCCGCAGGGTCAGTCCTTTTGCGCCCTGCAGCAGGTCATAGATGAGGTAGATATTCGGATGGGCCAGTTCAAAGCCCTGGAGGGTGGGCCTGAGTGGTAGCTGAGTTGGTCAGTCCAGTCCTCCAGCAGGACTGCCCCCTCAGGCAAGGGTCAGGGCCAGCTTTCCCTTTGTGCTGGCAGGTGCGGCAGGGGTGGGGGTGGGGTGGAGGTGTTGGGTACAGTTCTCTAAGGGCCATCGAAGGCCAGGGCCAACTCTTCTGTGTCCATGCCACTGGGGCCAATTCTCGCAGGGAAGGGGTCAGTTCTCCCTCTGAGGCGCTGACTCTCTGGTGCCCAGGCCACCATGTCAAGCTCTCCCATGGCCCCTGGTAGTGATACAGCACTAACACATTGACACAGACCCCGGCTGCAGCAGGACCACAGATCCAGACAGGGCCCTGGCTGCAGCTGGGGCCTAGACATCACCATGTCCCTGGGGGGCAGCAATCAGATGGGTCACCACCTGAGACCATTTAGATCGATATGGTCCTGGCAACAGCGTGGCCCTTGGACACCATGGCCTCAGGTGGGGACCCAGATCCTGGGCATTCTCACTACTTTCAGGGATCACACGGGCCATCGCCATCAACACAGCCCCTGACTGTGGTAGGACCGCAGACCTGGACAAGGCTCTCAGCTAAATGCAGTTTCTGCCGGATGTCACCATGGCTTAAGGCGGTAGCCCAACCACAGGCACCCACATGGCCTGCTCTGGTAACAAGGGCCTTGCACATCAACGCAGACCTCAGCTGTGGTAGGACTATAGAGCCAGAAAGGCCTGGATGTCATTTGGTCCCACGTGGCAGCGTAGGCACCCATATTAGCCTGTTCCTCACCTGACCTTTGAGTCTTCAGTTCTGCTTCTCTTCACAGTGCACAAACAACTCTGTTGCTTTTCTCTCCCATCTCTCCACCACATACCTGTAACCCAGTGACACCCGCCCCAGGCAGGCCTGCGACTGTCTTCCGCCCACCCTGGGGGCGCGGAGATCTAGTGGGCCTGCCAAGGGGTCATCTACTTCACTTCTTGAGATGGGTTCTGTCGCTAACCTAGAGCTTACAGAGTGGGCTAGGCTGGCTAGGCACCACACGAGTATCTCTGCTGCCGCCGTGAGGGGATTATAAGCATGTGTTTCCACACTTGGTTTGTTTTGTTTCTCAGACACTTGGGGTCAGGGAACTGAACTCAGGTCCTTGTGATTGCACAGCAAACATTTTACTCACTGGACTGCCTACCAAGGGCAAGAACACACTGTCTTAATAGTCTTTGTTGGGCCCACTTCCGGGGCCAGCACTTCCTCTTCTGGGTCACAAGTAAGCTTTCCTGGCTGCAAACAGGCAGAACACGATCTCGTGACAGACAGGACTCAATACTAAGGCTTATGCTACTAGACATGAGTGTCCTTGGGAGTCATGGGGCTCAACTGGACTCTGTCAGAGACAGCAGAGGTCACAGGGGTGGTATGGGACTTGCACAAGCCCTCTCAGCTAGGAGTAACTCAAACCTATTCTAGAAACTTCATTCCCAAACCTGAAGAGCCAGCCTCCATAGGTAACTGAGTGCTGCTCTCAGCCATGGTCTCTTCCTACACCAGTGAATGCCTTTTGTGTTCCATCTGCCTGTGAGCACTGTCTTGCTCAGACTCCCCACTCTGCGCTAAGAGGCCCCTGCTTCTCACACGCAGCTCACCTGAGCTGTGCACCAGCTTTAGGAAGTTGTGACTACTGGGTTACTATTACAGCTATCAGTAGACATGGTTCATTGTAATTACTATTTTCCCCTCTGAGCTCCAGAAGTGCAGGTCCAGGTGCTCTTAGTCTGGCTGTGCAGCTGTGGCACTCTGGATTCTCAGTGGGGTCTTTGTTGAACCTCCTTAAGCGAGTCACAGCATGGAGCAATAGGATGTTCAGCAGAGGTGTGCTGTCTGTAGGGATGTCAACTGTTTCTGGACTGAAGCTCTCTGGGAAAAGCCACATCTATGCTGTTTTCTAAGACCGATAGATTGTTTGATTCGAACTTCATGAATGTAGAGAATTGGAAGGTTGTAGATCCAGAAGCAAACCATCCTTACTTGTCATTCACTGCCCACCACTATTTCTGACTTAATGTCCTTGTGACTATCAATGACATCTTTTGGAATATAGTAACTTATCAGATCCTAGCTTCCACCAACTCATAGGGTTAAAAAAAAAAGTCATCAGAAATCTACAGCAGAGATTGCCTGCCCTGCTTTGCTATAACTTATTATGTGGTTTAAATGAGAAACATCCCTGTTTCAGTCAGGGTTTCTATTGCTAGGATGAAAGTCCATGACCAAAAGTAACCTGGGGAGGAAAGGTTTATTTCAGTTTACATGTCTTGGTCATGGCCCTTCTTGAAGTGAAGTCGGGGCAGGAACCTGGAGGCAGGAGCTGATGCAGAGGCCACGGACAAGTGCTTCTCACCGGCTTGTTCCTCATGGCTTGCTCAGCCTGCTTTCTTATTGCACTCAGGACCACCTCAGGGTGGCACCCACAAAGTTGTAGGCCCTTTCACACCAGTCACCTCTAAGAAAATGCCCTACAAGCTTGCCTACAGCCTGATATGGTGGAGGTGTCTTCCCAATCGAGAATTCTTCCCAAATGACTAGCTTGTGTCGACTTGATGTGAAACTAGCCTTCACATCCACCATAGTCTTAGCCATTTGAAGGCTTGGTCCCACTTGGTGGTGCTATTTTGGGGAGGTTTAGGAAATGCAGCCTTGCTGGAGGAAGTACATCACTGGGAGCAGCCTTTGAGAGTTCATAGCTTATTTCTAGTTCTAGTTTGTTTCTGTCTGTAGTCTCAGCTTTCTGTTCCTGCCACCATGCTTGCTGTCACGTGTACCTGCCATGATGAACTACAACCCCCTAGAACCAGGGCCAAAATGAACCTTCTCTCCCATAAATTGCTTTTGGTCATGGTATTTTATCACAGCGAGAGAAAGTGATAAATACACTGACCTACCTAGTCCTCCCACCAGATACACTACCTACCTAGTCCTCCCACAGATACACTACCTACCTAGTCCTCCCACAGATACACTACCTACCTAGTCCTCCCACAGATACACTACCTACCTAGTCCTCCCACAGATACACTGATCTACCTAGTCCTCCCACAGATACACTGACATACCTAGTCCTCCCACCAGAAATATGGGCCTACCTAGTCCTCTCACCAGAAATACGGGCCTACCTAGTCCTCCCACCAGATACACTGACCTACCTAGTCCTCCCACCAGAAACACAGGCCTACCTAGTCCTCCCACCAGAAACACAGGACTACCTAGTCCTCCCACCAGAAACATGGGCCTACCTAGTACTCTCACCAGTAGATTTGAGATTTGCCTTGATTATGACTTTTTTACACTATAAAAATTTCATAAAACTAGTTCTATATTAAAACATACTATTCTAGGCAACTTAAACGTGTGTTTCTGGACCATGGTCCATCACACTTTTCTCAAAAGTAAACTTTTATTCCCTTTGAGGTGAGACTATCATTTATATCATTATCTACTTTGAGAAGTGTCTATGGCTTGCCCTTGGACCCTAGTAGAATCTGGGCATTTGACCATGGTCCTCAAGGTTACTATGCAAAATAAGTGGTCCATCATGAACCTTAAATCATAAAGCTAAACAAATATGCCTCCTTTTTTATTGAATTAAACACATATGCGGTTGGGTTCAGAAAGTTCTAAGGCACAAGTAACTCCCATGAAGGTATCAAGGTCCAAACTCCTACCCAGGGTGTTTGGTCTGGGTGATCTCACAGGCCTGTATCCCAAAGACTTTGTGTTGTTACTGTCTGAAAAGTCTTAATAACTGCTTTAACAAGACATCCTTCATTTTCATCTTCATCCGGGTGTGTCTGTGAGGATGTTTCCGGAAGCGATTATTATTTGAACCAGGAAATTGAGTAAAGGGGATGCACTCTCATCATTGTGGTCAGACATTATTTAATCCATCTAGAACATTAATACAATTTTTAAAAAGTGGAGAGAAGAATAATTCACTCTTTCCTTTCTTGACCTGGGTCACCCATTTTCTCATGCCCTTCTGTGTTGACTTTGGAAACCTCGGTTCCTGCATCTTTAGGCTCTCCGTCAGCCTCGGATTGAGTCAGAGCATGCCTGGAAACCCAAGTTGCAGAGGGCAGACTCGGGGACATCGCACCTTCCATGATTGTGGCTCGTCCTGCCTCTCACAGTCGGGTGCAGGGATCATAGAGTCTCTGATTGGTGTGAGAAAATATCTAACAAAATCAACTTAGGGGGCTCGATTCTGAGTCCCATCCTGGGGGAGAAGGGCTTGAAACAGCTGGTCACAGAGACATCCACAGTCCATATGCAAAGGTTCTCAGCCAACTCTCTCTTTTTACTTAGGTTGGAGCTCCCCAGTGTGGGATGGTGCTCCCTACAGTGAGGGTGCTATTCCTCATCTATTAACCTAATCAGAAGGCCTAATAGACATGCCCAGACATCTGTCTCCAGTTCATTCTAGACCTAATTAATTACCACAGCACCTGTACCACACTGATTCAGTTAAGGTGGAACCCAGTTTCTGTCTACGCTCCTCATACTCTTAATTTTAAGAACTAATAGGCAGAGAAAGGGTCTCTGCCAGCAGAGGTGATTGATGTTGTGGAAAGTTGGTTTCTACTTGCTGTCCAATGGGGTAAAGAGGAATGTTATAGAACATCTGGAAGCAGGGGGTTCTTTGAGCTACTGCTTGGTAGTGCAATGCCCTGTGAGAAAAGGCAGTAGTAAAGTTGAGCCTGGTGGCCCAGGCCTGTCTTTGCAGTCACTTGAGAGACTGAAGCAAAGCGATTGGTAAGCAAGTTCAAGGCTGCTTGGGCTACAGGATAAGTTCCAGGACAGCCTGGGTAGTTCGGCGAGAGCATGTTGCAAGGTAAAATGAAAAAAAAAAGGCAGGGGATATAGTTCAGTAGCAAATGTGAGACCGTAGGTTCAATCTCTAGTAATGTCCATGCTGGACTGTAACAACCCATACTGGTTGGACTGCTAATGACCCATATCTTGTAGAAATAAAAGTTAGGTCATTTCATCTGAACCTGGTCACCTGGCAAAGGAGACATTGAATACTTACAAAGGCTGTATATCCTGGGAGGGGTCACCTGGCCAGCTGCAGAAATGGGCCTGTGAGAACGATGAGTATGTCTGACTTTCCTAAGATTATATGTACACGTTTCTTCTTTTTCTTTTGTTTTCTCATTTCAATATCACCTAAGATGTGTTAAGAGCAGTTAATTTAGTATTGAATCATACACATTGCTCTTGTTTGATTTCTGTTGCTCTGACAGAACACTGATCAGAGGGACAAGAAAGGATTTATTTGACTCGCACGTTACAGCCCAATGTTAAGGGAACCCAAGGCAGGAATTCATGGCAGAAAGTTGGAGCAGGAACGGAAGCAAAGTGCACGAGAAACATGGTTCCTGATTTGTTTCCCTGGCTTGCTCAGTTTTCTTTCTATACAAGCCAGGGGCCACCAGACCAGAGATGGCACCAGCCAGAATGGGCTGGGTTCGCCCCCAGCAATCATTAATTCCGAAAATACTTGCACAGACTGGCTCACAGGCCAGTCTGAGGAAGGTAATTCCTCCACTGAGAGCCCTCTTTCCCCAGTGGCCCTGGTTTGTGTGCAGCTGACAAAGCTAACCAGCATTCTCACCGCCATATTCGTGTGGCCCAGGGGGAAGAAGATGGATTTTAAAAATACCCTTGTGTCTTCCTTTACAGAGAAGGTTGCTGTTTCGATGGCTACATGAGATGGCTCACTCAAACCCAAGTCCCCATGCTCTGGAAGCAAGCGCCTTGCCCACTGTGCCGTCTCCCCAGTCAGCCTCTAGTTGAGTAATTTGTTTTCGAATGGAGCTGAGTTCTTCCTGCCGCGGTGTAGGAGCTTGTTACCCCTTCTGGAGACCATGTCTCTACACATGCACAATTGGCAAATATTTTTCTCTTTCTATGACTTGTCTATTCATTTTATTTTCATGTCTACAGCATTTTAACTTCTTTCATGTACAACGTGGTACAGTTATGAAATAGTGTCAATTTTTGATATTGATATCATTTTATAATATTTAAACTAGGGCAACCATCTCTGTCTCTTCACACACTCATCATTTCCTTGTAGTGAATCACTCAATGTATTTTGTCGTAGTTGCTTTTTGAAGTGCATGGTCCTAGTAGCCTAACCGCCTGTCACAGTGTCCACCCTTTAATACTATCACAGTGTTAATACCTAAGTCTTGGAGGAGACACATCCAGGCCACTGCGGTCACGGTAACAACACACAGACAGACAGACAGACAGACAGACAGACAGACAGACAGACACACACACGGTATGCTATGTGAAGCTGGTTGGTAGAGCCATTCAAGTCTTCATAGTAACTTGATCAGCTATTGAGAATCTCCATCATTGTGCGATTTTCAGTTTCTCCTTTCAGTTGGTCACTTTTACCTTATGAGTTTGGGGGTTCAATTACTGTTATGGTTTCCAAATATATTGATTTTTTTTATCGTTATAGAATAAGTGTGCTTGTCTTTCACAACATCTCTAGTCTAAGCTTGTTTGGCCTCTTGTTAGTGTCGCCACCGCAGCTCCTCTCTGAATATATAGACTGCCTAGTGTGTCTTTCTCTGTCCTTTGGCTCTCAGCTCACCTTAGAGATGATCGAAGAGATGTTTCTTGGACAGACATCACATAATTAGTTCTTGCCTATTAACTCCAGCCTGATAATCTTGGTCTTTTTACTTTGTTCCTACATACACTGTTTTTGTAGTTGTTTTTGTGTTTGTCATTTTGCTGTTTTTCTTGTTCCTCTTTAGGTTCTTTCTTTTATGCTAAATAAGCTTTTATGGGAAATGGTCTGATTCTTTAATTCTTTTTTTTTTAAATATTTTATTTATTTATTATGTATATGATGGAGGTGGTTCTTGTATTTTATCTGTTGCTTTCATTGGTTAACTAATAAAGAAAACTGCCTTAGCCCATTTATAGGCCAGCCCTTAGGTGGGTGGAGTAAACAGAACAGAATGCTGGGAGAAAGAAGCCGAGTCAGGGAGTCGCCATGATTCTCCCACTCCAGACAGACGCAGGTTAAGATCTTTCCTGGTAAGCCAGCTCGTGGTACTACACAGAATATTAGAAATCGGTTAGATCAATATGTAAGAGCTAGCCAATAAGAGGCTGGAACTAATGGGCCAGGCAGTGATTAAAAGAATACAGTTTCCATGTAATTATTTTGGTGCATAAGCTCGCCATGTGGGCGGCTGGGTGCTGGGGACACAGCCCTGCCGCTCATATTACAACATGTATACAATATTCTGTCTGTGTGTGCCTGAAGGCTAGAAGAGGGCACCAGATCTCATTACAGATGGTTGTGAGCCACCATGTGGTTGCTGGGAATTGAACTCAGGACCTTTGGAAGAGCAGGCAATGCTCTTAACCGTCGAGCCATCTCTCCAGCCCCCTGATTCTTTAATTCTTTTGAGAAGTATGTTTGAGGGCATTTGACTAAATATTTGGAGAATGGTCTGTCAACTGTAAAATTATTAGTTCACTCTTTGGTTTCTATCTTCCTGGCCATGCTATTTCACTGTGCCTCGTTCTCCGTTGGTTGAGAGATTGACTGCTAACTTTATGGAAGTTCTTTCTTTCTGATGGTACTTTTCTTTTGCTTCTTTTAACATTTTCTCTGTTTAGGTGTGAATTTCTTTCCTTCTCCTCTTCTTGGAGGAGGTCTTACTGTAGCCCCAGTTTCTGGAACTTGCTGTGTAGACCAGCCTAGTTTCAAACTCACAGAGATCCATCGTCCCTGCCTCCAGAGTGCTGGGATTAAAGGTGAGTGCCACCATGGCTATCCCTAAGTATGAATTTCTTTATGTTTATCCTATTGAGATGCTTAGGTTGCCGAATTAGATTGAATAATTACAAATTTGGGGATTTTGATACTACCATGTCTTCAGGTTCGTTTGTTTGCTTGTTTTTTTCCTATCTCTAGTTTCTCTGGGATTCCAATATGGTGTGAATTTTGGTTTAGTTTACTCTAGGGCATAGTGTCTGAAGGTTTATCTTTCTCTCCGCTCCTGAGACCATATTTAAGTTTCAGTTCTTTTTTCTATCATCTTGATGTTTTGATTGAGCCTCTTAAATTATTTTTCCTTTTAGTTTGAACTTTTGAATTAAGGATTTTTCACTTGGATATATTTTTTATATATTTTTTACATCTTAATAGACAATTCTGTTTGTTAATTCATTGTCACCTCTTCCTTTGTTTCTTTGAACATAATTTTCTTTTGGTTTAAACTATTTAGAGTAACTGATTTTAATTTAGTCTGCTAAATTCAGCATTTGAGAACATTCAAGATAATTTCTGTTGGTGGCATTTTCTCTCACATACTTTGACCTTTATATATATATGCCCCCCCCCCTCTCTCTCTCTTTCTCTCTCTTTCTCTCTCTCTCTCGAGTGTGAGCACGTGAGCATGCCCATGTTCCCACATGAAGGCCAGAAGTCAATGCTAGAGGTTTTCCTCAATCATCTTCACCTGTTTTTTTTTTTTTTTTTTTAAATATTTTTTCTCTAGACAAGTTCTCTCACGGAGCCTGGGGCTCACTGGTATGCTAGACTGGCAACCAGCAAGCCCCAGAGATCTTCTTCTCTTCAGCAAACCCCACCTCACCCAGAATTAGTGTGTGTGTGTGTGTGTGTGTGTGTTGGAGACTAAACCCATAGACATAGGTCCTCACTTTACTAACCGGGCCATCTCTTGGGACCCTTTAATTTTCACTACAGATGTCTCTGCTTCTACCTCTCCTCTTCTCATTTGCTCTTCCAGTAGTCCCCAGCTCAGCATCTCCTGACACGGTGGTCTGATAATTCTCCCATGCTGTACTCTTGGGTAAGATCTGAAAGTGGTACCTAATTTTCTTCCTCGTGAGGCTCTGTGTGGATGATATTCGGGAAAAATGGGAATCCTGGTCCCAAGTTCATGGACAAGCAGTTACTCTCCTTCAGTCCACTAAAGATCAGCTTATCTCCTGTGTTCCATAGCTTCTAGGTTTCCAGGCAGACCATGCCTTCCAGCTTCTGGGGCCGCAGAGTGAGGTAATGGGCCTCCTGCAGCTCTCCTTGTTGTAGGGGTGAGGAACAGCTTTCTCCTCTCATTCTTTCTCCACTCCTCATTTTAAAGACTTCCCCACACTTCCCATAGACCAGGACTTGAAAGGGCTCCTGGATGGGCTCATTTGAGAACCCCCTTCTCATTCTGCAGTGTTATCCTGGAGCATCTTATCTGGTGGACCTGATGCTTCATTAGAGATTCCAGTTGCATCTCCTATTACGCCTGTGTTTATTTTTAGGGACTTTTTTGGTTCCCATTAGACTAAACAATGTTCTTTAACGTTATGGTTGTTGGTGGATGGTATGTGGAAAATGGGTCTTATGAGATGGTGACTGGGGATACTGGATAAGCACACAGGCAGATCCCTCTGTGGTGCTATCCCTGGAGCCTTCCATATACTAATGTGCACTGTGGGGTTCAGCGGTGGGGTGGGGATGTTTGAAATGTATGTAAGGCTTATCCAACTTATTTGAACATGATGCATCCCTCCCCTTCCCTTTTTAGTATACCACATCAATGAGTTCCCATTATATAGAGATATTTTAGAAATATTGCCCTGGTTGATACCAGTAGAACGGGGAGTGTTTTTTACCATCGTCATCATGGCAACCTTATCACCCTTTACTTCCCAAGCACAGTAGTTGTTAAAGTTCAGTTTGTTGATAAGTTTTATTTTATGTGCATGGGTGTTTTGTCTGTATATGTGCTTGTTCAAGATGAGCATGCAGTGCCCCCAGAGACCAGAAGAGGGCATCAGATCTTCTAGAACTGGAGTTAGAGAGGGTTGTGTGCTGCCTTGTAGGTGCTGGCTTTAACTGAACCATTTCTCCAGCCCTGTTTGCTGTGTGTGTGTGTGTGTATGTGCGCGTGTGTGTGTGTGAACGCACACGTGTGTGCTTGTGCGTGTGTGTGTGTATTTTTCTGAGGCATGTAGCCCAGGCAGGCATGGAACTTGGTATATAGTTGAGGCTGGCCTTGAACTCTGAATCTTCCTGCTTCTGCGTCCCAAGTACTGTGCTGGCTGTTTGTACTGTTTTGTTTTAGCCTGAACATGGTAGAGCTTGGTTGTGTGACCCATGAAGCTGTGACTTCCTTAAGAATGGGAACTCCACCTTATTCACACCCATTTCCAGGCTCTGCTTGGGCGGCTGTACAAAGGTGAATGAACAAAAGCATTAGAAAAGAGCCTTTACTATATAACTTGTCCTTCCTTCATGGCATCAGTGAGACAAGCCTATTTGGATATTTATGAATTTCACCCCATCATACAAAACAAAGTCTTCATTTATGGATCATTAGCATAGAGAAGGATGAGATTAGTGCACAAATATCTTGTGCTCTTTCTGAGGGCTGGGAGAGCGTTCTTTCTCTTCCCCTGTGTGACCGTGTAAACCCAGTTCCTGAGAATCTTCCAAAAGAAAAGAACAGAAGGAAACCTTCTCAGGGTGACAGACAATAGTGGCTGTCATAATGTCATAATGCCATCCCTTGAACACGGGTCCTCTGCAAGAGCAAGGAGTGCTTGTTACCAAAGAAACACCTTTCCAGTCTTTGTCATTTGAAAGAGAAGTCACCTCAAAAGATGTGACCAAGGAAAGATGGAGGGCATCACATTTCTCCTCAAGTCCTTTGGTTATCCAGAAGTCTCAGGTCAAGTGTACACACATATTCCGTGCCAGCCCAAGTCACAGGTACTTGAACATTATCATCTTCCGAAATGGTTTCTCGATGGTGTAAAGTGTGTGTGTGTGTGTGTGTGTGTACATGTGCTCTCTATCCATTTTCTCTTTCAATTTAGGTTAGCTGAGAAGGTTTATTTCTTGTGTGTGTGTGTGTGTGTATATATATATATGTGTGTGTGTGTGTGTGTGTTTGTATGTACATGAATGTATGCACATGTGTGTGCATGAATATGGCATTTGCAAATCAGAAGCCACCTTGTTTGTCATTCATTAGTTCCTCTCCAACTTGTATTTTGAGACAGGGTCTCACATTGGATCTGTGGTTCAAACTCAGGTTCTCAATCTTTTCTGGGCAAACACTTTACCCACGGAGCCGTTTCCCCAGCCTTATTTTTTATTTTAATTATTATAAAATACAATTTTATTCTGAGACAGACTAAACATTATTTTTCATAAAGCTTTGAGCTACTGAAAATGGGGATCTCTTGAAAATTTGCATGACTATGTGGGTGCAGACTCCTGTTCCAGGAATAACATAAACACCTCCAGCTACAAGTGGGTTTGGCCTTACCCAGCCTGGAGACCTTGGATCCTGCTCACGGATTGTCTAGGGGATGTAAAGAAAGAATTCCAGTGCACTCCTGCCCATTCCAGTGTTCTTCTCAGAGCATGATACTCCAGCCCACATCTGGCCAGGTATGACACACTGGGCCAGAGTTTGCCTGTCTGGCCTCAGAGAGAGAAACATACCAGATTCCACACACAAGTGGCTTGCCTGGATGTGGGGGAGGAGGTGGAGGGCCGCCGCCACGATGTCCCAGGATTGTGTGTCTTGTGGTTAAACACTTAGGGCTTTGACGTAGGCAAGGCAGTAGAGCTGACCCTCCAAGCTGCTGCAAACAACCTGAGGTGCCTTAGAAACTCAATTCTTTGCTCAGAGGGAGCCTGCCTTTCAGAGAACAATTTTCCTAGTCTCTGTCTGGTTGGTCATGTCTGGCCAGGGGAGATTTCTTAACTCTGGGCAAAAAGGTTTGCAAAGAACAGGAGATTGGGAAACTGAGAATTAAACGTTCATATTAAGTGCATTCTCTGTGTCCTGAGTAACAAACCAACGAAGTTGTAGGGGGTGAGCGGGAGATGGAGACAGGAAGAAAGCAAAGAGAGAAAAGTTACAAAAGAATGATGGAGTCTGTAATGTGGACATATTCTGTAATCTTATATGTCCAGACACCAGGACCTGTCCCCCCAATAGTTTGTACCGTGGAGAGGGGTCAATGATGCTCTTGGCTGCAAGAACCAGGGATGTTGTTGGTGAGATGGCTGAGCAGGTAAAGGCAGTTGCAGCCACGCCTTACCCTGAGCTCAGTCCCCAAGTCCTACATGGTGTGTGCGAGAGCAGAACATTATCCTTGATCTCCTTAGGTGTGCTGTGTTGCATGCTTGCTATGCATAGAGATAAATAAATAAATGTAACATTTTTTTAAGGAAAATAAACAGAGCTGGGGTTAAAATTCAGGTTATTTTAATGCTAGATTCTGAGACCTTCACGCTGTATCTCAGGCAGTGAAGGACTGAAGTATCTTCAGGCTGGTGTGATGTACCTCCTGGTTGTGTTCCACTGAAGAGGGCTTTGTAGGAAGCCATAGGCTAGCTGTGGGATTTTTCCTCTCTGTTTGCATCCCCGGAAGTGAATAAGACCTGATGGAGGTGCAGTTATGTCCTGTTCAGTGTATACTAGAGTCCTAAGTATCACTGAGAGAAGCCCAGAATCAGAGCACTGGAGACTAGTGGGGGTTTGCTAAATTGGGCCAGTTAGAGAACTGCTTCTGCCTTTTGTTCTTTAAAATAATGTTTTCTACCTTTAGCTAATAATCTAGTGTGTGGGGGAGGAGCGTTGAGGTCAGTAGACAACTTTTTTTCCAGACTTGGTTCTCTTTCCCCCATGTAGGTTCTGTGGATTAAAGTCGGGTAGAGGGTGGTGACAAGTGTCTTTATTCTCTGTGCCACCCCACCCTTCACTCTTCCCTTTTCAGATGGAGTCCCATGCACTCATGCTGGCCTCAGGCTCGCAGTGTAGCTGAGGATGATTTGGGTTGCTAGTCCTCCTGCCCCCACCTCCAGAGCGCTGGGATTACAAGCTTGCATCACGGTGCCATTTGTGGGTACTGGGGACTGAGCCCATGGCTTCATATATGCTAGGCTAGCACGCTATAGGCTCAGCTATATGCTCCAGTCATTAGGAACATGATTGGTAAGAGCGTTCAGTGCCACCTTCAGCAGAGAGTGTGGGCCAGCGGGTGTGTTCTGACTGGAATGACCGTGGTCTGGAAAGTCTGTGAGTCACCATTTCAGTCTCCAAAGAACTTCGTGAAGTAAGAGACTCCTCCCCTCCCTCCTCTCCTCTGTCTTCTCCCTCCTTTAATCCCTCCTCCCCTCCCTCTTCACCTTCCTCTTCTCCTCTGTCTTCTCCCTTCTCTCCTCCTTCCTCCCCTCCCTCCTCTCTGTCTTCTCCTCCCTCCTCTTCCCCCTCGGCCTGTCCTCTGCTCTCCTTCTCTCTCTTCTCCCTCCCCTCTCCTCTCTCCTACCCCTCCCCTCCCCTCTCCTCTCCTCTCCACTCCTCTCTTCTTTTCATTTGTCCTTCCCTGATGTTCTCTCTCCTCCCCCACCTCAGATAGGAAGTCACTATGTAAATTCAATTCTCCTGAGCCTCTAGAGGAGTTGAAATTATAGGTGTGAGTTTTCATGCCCAACTGAGGTGGAGATTTTCTGTTTGGACTCATTTGACCTTTACAGCATTACCTTGACATGGAATGAGGAAAGGTCTTCACTTTGGCACTTTGGGTGAGGAGCACTGTTTTCCTGGCTCTCCTCATCACAGGTTGCAGAACTTCCACAAAAACAAACTGAACAAGAGATAGGGAGAGACAAGGAGGGAGCTAAAGGGGAAGAGAGACCAGAAAAGAGGGCAAGAGAGAGATTGGAGGAGGGAGGGAAAAGGAAGGGAGAAAGGAGAAAGAAAGAAGTGTGGAGGGGTAGACAGAGAAAGGGAGAGGGCACAAGATAGAGGACAGAACTGGGAAGAATTGGGTCATATAACTGTGTGGGGGCTGGGTGAACCCCAGTCTGCATGGTTAGCAAGCAGGCTGAAGAGCACTGATTTGGTTGTAAGTCAAGGTTAGAGGCTGCTGGCTAGCAGGATTTAAAAAAAAAAAAAAAAAACCTATCTTTTCTCATTTTACATGCCAAATCCAGTTCCCACTCCCTCCCCTCCTCCTGCTCCCTCCACCTCCTCCCCATCCCTCCCCCCATCCACTCCTCAGAGAGGGAAAGGCTTCTCATGGGGAGTCAAAAAGTCTAGCACATTGCTTTGAGGCAAGACCAAAACCCTATATCTAGGCTGAGCAAGATATCCCTCCAGAGAGAATGGGTTCTAAAAAGTAAGAACAAGTAATAGGGATAAATCCTGATCTCACTGCCAGTGGCCCAACAGTCTGCCCAGCCACACAACTGTCACCCACATTCAGAGGACCTAGTTTGGTCCTATGCTGGTTCCCTCGCTGTCAGGCCAGAGTTGGTGGGCTTCCATCAGTTTAGGGAAGCTGTTTCCGTTGGTATCCTCATCATGGTCTTGACCTCTTTGCTCATATTCTCACTCCTCCTACTCTTCGACTAGACTTTGGGAGCTCAGCCCAGTGCTCCACTGTAGGTCTCTGCCTCTGTTTCCACCAGTTTCTGGATGAAGGTTCTATGATGACATTTAAGATAGTCATCAATCTGATTACAGGGCAAGGTTAGTTTAGGTACCCTCTCCACTATTGCTTAGAGTTTTAGCAGGGGCCATCCTTGTGGATCCTTGGGAATTTCTCTAGAGTGAGTTTTCTTATTAGCCTCATAATGGCTCCTTCAATCAAGATATTTCTTTCCTTGTTCTCTGTCTCTGTCCTTCCCACATCAGGGAAATGCAAATCAAAACAACCTGAGATACCTGTCAGAGTTAAGATATAAAACACCAATAAAAGCTTATACTGGAGAGGATGTGGAGTAAGGGGAACACTCATCCATTGCTGGTGGGAATGCAAACTTGTACAACCACTCTGAAAATCAATATGGTGGTTTCTCAGAAAATTGGGAATCAACCTACCTCAGGACCCAGCAATACCACTCTTGAGCATGTACCCAAAGGATGCTCAATCATACTAAAGAACATTTGCTCAACTGTGTTCACAGCAGCATTATTTATAATAGCCAGAACCTTAAAACAACCTAGATGCCCCCCAACTGAAGAATGGATAAAGAAAATGTGGTATATTTTATATAATGGAGTACTACAAAGCGGTAAAAAACAATGACATCTTGAAATTTGCATGCAAATAGATGGAGCAAGAAAATACCATCCTGAGTGAGGTAACTCAGACCCAGAAAGATAAACATGGTATGTACTCACTCATAAGTGGATAGTAGCTGTAAAGCAAAGGATAAGGAATCTATAGGCAATGACCCCAGAGAAGCTAAGTAACAAGGAGAACCCTAAGAGAAACATACATAGATTCCTCTGGGAAGGGGAAATAAACAAGATCTCCTGAGAAAATTGGGAGCATGGGGATGAGGGAAGAAGGGAAGGTGGAAGAGGAAGGGGAGCGTACAAGGGGAGGAGGAGAAGAACTTGGGGGAACAAGATGGGCCAGCAGGATTCCTTCAAGCCTCGGCAGAACTGTGGAAGAAGTTCCATCACTCTTCTCTCTGGGTCCCCAAAGCTGTATAGATGAAATGAGGGGTATTGTCTGCTTTCCACAGAGCCCACCCATTTAAATATCCCATCTCAACACCACTCCCATGGAAATATCCAGAATAATGCTTGAGCCAAAAGCTGGGTGCCACAGTCCCGCCACATGGCAAGTGACATGGATCTTCAGGAACTCTGGGCCAGAGAACATCCTCGCCACACTGATATCACAGCAACGAGAAGTGGGTTCCAGGGCGACCTGGCCTCGAACTCCTGCGTTCTCTTCATCATCTCCCACACTTAGATCATGTGCTGTCTTCCTCAGCGCTGATTGGAAGTCTGCAGTGCAGATGGAGCACCCCCCCCCCCGGGGAGCAGAAAGAAGGGGTTGAGAAGCCTGTTTCCCACAAAGATAGATACACTTTGGAAGTTTGTGGTATTCTGAGATGCTTACTCTGAGGAAGCAAAAGTGTCCCAGTGAGTGTACGTCAGAGACTCAATTTATGTTCAGGGAACACTCCTGAGAGATGGGAGTCCTTCAGAATGGCCTACCTCCATTAGGACTCTTGGTGTGCTAGGGTTGGTTGGTCTGGGTACAGAGACATCCGTGGCCATTCTGTGTCTCAGGTTTCCTCGGAACTCACTAGCCTCATGAACATTTGCACAGCACAGAAATGCGACCTCTGTGAGCTTTCATTGCTCTTTCCTCATCCTAACAGAACTAGAGGAAGATTTCCTGGGGTGGGGTGAACCAGACGCCCCGGTCCCCATCACTGCCCACCTGGAACATTCTTTTGTTCTCGAGTCCCACTCCCCCACTTCCATCCTTGCCCTGCCTCTGGCCCTATCACACATTGTTTTTTTTTTTAAGTTTAAAAATTTGTTTTTAAAGTTTCTTTAAATAAATTAAAATTTTTGTTCTTTTCATTTATTTTGCATGTAAGAATTGTAATTAATTAATTAATTTGCTGTGTGTGCACAGGTAGCATTGCCACAGCGTGCCTGCGGAGGTTGGGAGACAGCTAGCAGCAGTTGGTGTAGGCCCCGGGGATAGAAGTCAGTCTTCAGGCTGTCCACACCTTGGTTGCTGGCCTCTGGCTAGACAACTGAGTGGCTTTTCTTTCAGCCCATCACAGCCCTCACTTTGTCTGGAGAGAAGTTTCTCAGGGCTGCCTGTCTTGCAGACCAAGGTTCACACGATGCTGGGTGTAGGTGCTAAGGAGACTGTTCCACTTCCCTCCAGACTTCTTTCTGCTCCAGTTCAGGCCACTCCACACTTCCTTTTGATGGCACCGTTAGGTTGGCCTGTGGGTGATTCTAAGAGGAGACGGTTCACTGGGGCTGGTCAGTAAACGAACAAGCCAGGCATAAATCTCTTACACCTATTTTCCTGTACCTCCTTCTTCACAGAAATAGATCACATTTATTTACTATTTGCCATATTGCTGGCCAATATTAATATAATATTAATATAAAATTAAATAGTTGGAAAAGAGGGATAAGGGCCATCAACATGGCTCAGCAGGCGAAGGTGCTTCTTGTCACCTAAGGGCCTCATTCAGACCTGATGTGGAGGGTGACCCTATTCACTTGAATTGTCCTCAAATCCAGACACACACACACACACACACACACACACACACACACACACTGACTGTCTGTTGGGGAATATTTTTTCAGGTGTGTAACTTTTGTTTATGCTGCATTTGTTTAACTCTGTGAAGCTGTGTTACTGTGCCTGTCTAAAACACCTAATAAAAAGATGAACGAAGCCGGGCAGTAGTGGCGCACGCCTTTAATCCCAGCACTCAGGAGACAGAGGCAGGTGGATCTCTGTGAGTTCGAGGCCAGCATGGTCTAGTTCCAGAACAGGCTCCAAATCAACACAGAAAAACCCTGTCTTGAAAAACCCAAAAAAGATGAAAGGCCAAAAGTGAGGCAGGAGCAATGACAGGCGGGGCTGGAGGCAGGGAGTATAAATAGAAGGAGAAATTTGGGAGGAGAAGGAGGAGCAAGAGAACAAGGAGAGAAGGACACCAGGGGCAGCCACCCAGCCAGTCCAGTCACGGAATAAGAAGGAAAGAAAAGTATATAGATATAGAGAAAGAGAAATGCACAGAGGCAAAAGTTAGTCAGGATAATTTAAGAAAAGCTGGCAAGAAGCAAGTCAAGTTAAGGCCAGACATTCATAACTAAGAATAAGTCTCTTTGTGTGATTTATTTGGGAGCTGGGCGGGGGGCTCCCCAAAAAGTCAAAAGAGTAAAACATCACACAGCATGCTCTTGAAAAAGTAAAACTAACCCAAAGAGGGATGAAATTGGTAGAGTAATGGTGGTTAGAATACGGACAGATGTGAAAGCCATGGTTGACTGGTGAACTGGAGGCATCATTTGCTTGCTGAGGGACATCTGGGGGTGGACAACACACACAATAAATAGGCACCCCCAAAGGTATTGTGGGTTATAGACAGCTGTTTTTAACTGAGGCTGTTTCTGGTCCAGTCAAGAAGGCCCCAGAATCCTACTTTTTAAAACACTAAATAAATACAAGTTTAAAAAGTATGGAAAAGCTGCTTGAACGAGTTGAACGCTACATACAAGCAATGGGGGTGAACTGGTCGGCTCTGAGTTGGAAAAGGCATTCAAAGTGGCAAGGAGTGTGGAGCATAATTTAATACAAATATTTTTTTTTAAATGCACTCCCAAAGAAGAAGTGGGAAAGCTGTTAGGCCCTGCAGCAGCGGGCTAATTAATGCTTACTCCTTGGGCCTGGCTAGTCTCTTGCCAGCATGCCAGCACCTTCCAGGCACACACTGCCCAGGGAAGGGGCCGCAGCAGCCTGGCTTGCCAGGTGGCTCCCCACAAGGTCCTTTGCAGGTTGGCTAGAGAAGTGGGGGAACACCCTGGTCAGATGACCACTTTTGCCTCTTTGACCCTGACATGCTTCCAAAACAGAGGGAGTCCCCAAGAAGGGTTGGATGCCAAAGTGCGGAACAGGACCCTCATTGTGCCTCGCTCCAGTTGCTGTCTCCCTTCTGCACCTCAGTTCCCAGTGTGAAAAGTGCAAATCAAATCCCAAGTTGCTGCCTTCGGATCAGCACCTAGGGGAAAAGCCAGAGTCTCTCCTCGCCATAAATATCCCTCGCTCCAAGACGCCTGACGTCAGAGCGGGGCGGGCGGCGGCGCGAGGCCGGCCGGGAGGGAGCAGCCTGCTTTCTCTGGAGTCCGGAGCAGCCAAGGACCGAGCTGAGCTAGCAAAGCGCGGCGCCTGCGGGAAGCCAGGACAGCAGCAACCTCGCCGCGACATGCGGGCCTCAGGGTAGGTGCAGCGCTCTGCAGCGCTGGGGAACCTAGGCGCGGGACATCACCACACTTTCCTGTTGCTTCACTTTTGGCTACTGCGTAGGCGTCGGAAAGGCAACTCCTCCGCCAGTTGCCTGTTTTGTTCTGGAACGTGTTTGCAGAGACTCCGACCCCCTGAGAGGGCTGCCCGGTGGCTGTGTGAGCGCGCAGCAGGAGGAGAGGGGAGTGTGTGCTTCAGGGCATTCACCGTACATTGCTTTGGGAAACTTTGGGAAACTTTTTAGGGGCTTTGGAAGCAGACTTCTGTTGACTTTAGTGAACAGACATAGACAGCACCTCCTCTCTCAAAGCTGACAACTTCTTTGGAGTCTCCTTTGCCCATTTCGGTGTGTGCATTCTCTTAGGTGGACTGAAGTCTTTCCAAGCCCCGGAGCTCCCACTTGAAGGCAGGGCCTTGGCAAGCAAGATGGGCAGCCCAGTGGAGTGGCTCTTGTTCTCCAGATAATGGGACCTTGGGCAGCCCAGAAGCGTCTGGGAGAGGAGTTCTCCAGGCTGGGGCCCTTGGCACCTGTGGGACAGCCCAAACTCTATCTAAGCATGGTCGAAACTTGGCAGCAGTGAGATTCTGACTTAACTCATGAAGGGAATAGTGTGACCACAGGTAATAGGGTGAGGGAGGAGGAGGGAGAGGAGGAGGAGGAGGGAGAGGAGGAGGAGGGAGAGGAGGAGATAACGATGTGTCCAGCCCTGCCTCAGGGGCTGGGTGGATGTTTCTGCCCCACGTGCCAATGGTGGGCTAGCTCCAGGTTCTCTGGAAGGGACACGGGCTGCAGTGCCCAAAACAAAATGTATACTGGTAACATAAAGAGACTTGTCTGCGCTGTGGGCAGAGGGAGGGGGTGGTGGGGGAGAGCAAGAGAGATTTTTATCAAAATTGAACACAGATTGCTGAAGTCTGGGCTTGTCTTAACTCTTCTCTCTCTGCCTTGCTGCTTCTCTGTAGTCCTGGGGAGTATGTGGTCAGTTCCTGGGAGGCTGGGGGGGGGGGGGGGAGAACGCATACCGCCACAGGGCAGAGTCCCTGGACATTTGTCTGAAAGTCCACGGGGAACAAAAGTCACTTTCTGACTTTAGAGAGGTTTCCCAGTTTTGTGTTGTCCTTCTGAGTGTGGCCTCTGTTTCTCAGGTTCGAGGTTTTCTGGAAGAGGACAGGACAGTGTTGTGTTTCGGGTGGCCACGGGGGCCTATCAGCCAGTGATTGCATGGTGCACATCCTGTGTGTGTGCCCATAGCTGAGATCACACAAGCCGCCAGAGCGCCTGGATTGGCAGCCATGGTCTCTCCAGAGCCTCTGGTTTTACACTTTGCAGGAGAGCCAACCAACAATATTTGGGTGGGTGGGAGGGAGCCTGGACTCACCCTGTGGGGGTGAGGAGAGAGAGAGAGAGAGAGAGAGAGAGAGAGAGAGAGAGAGAGAGAGAGAGAGAACTAGGGGAAGGAAATCTGGAAATAAAAACAGAACCACAGGAAGTTGAGATTTGGGGAGGATTTTAAAAATTATACAAATTGACCCCCTGGGAAGTGCCGGAAAAGGCTGATCAGGCAGCAGTGTCATGGAGAAAGGGTCATATGAGCACAAGGACAAGCTGTGTGTAAAGGGGTAGTTGGGTCCCTGTGAAGGCACATGGGGACTCCTGTTTATGCAGACATGACTGTGGTGTCAGTTCTTGCCTTGGGCATGGAAGTATTTCTCCTGTTTCTTCATTGACACTGTGAACTTCATCCCACCCCCATTTTTTCTTTTAAAACAACAACACAAAAAGCTACACAACGGTGCTATTATTGTCCTGTTCCCGAGGAGTTGTGCACACTCTAGTGTCTGACTCTTTGCCGCGGTTTCAGAACTTCTCCAGATCCTGGAAGACTCAGGGAATACTTGTGCCCCCATCAGGACAAAAAGAGGAGAGACAAACTTCTGACTCTCCCGAACTGGGGAAGGTGGAGGCTGGGCAGGCAGAGCACAGCCAGTCAGAGTGGGGGTGCCTTTGTGTCTGGAGAGCATGTGGGAGGCTGGGGTCTTCTCTGAGAACTTATTTTCGCTCCCTGGTCTGGTTTCCCATATCCAGGCCTCCATGTTCTTTGACTCAGTATAGGAATGATCCCCATCACTGGGCACTCTTGGATTCAGAGTCAAGAATGAAGAGAAAATTGTGTATTAAATAGATGGGAATAGATAGAAACAGGATTTGGGGCTTTCTCCTTTAATTTTCCCGAGGCCAAAAGAAGTATTGCCTTCCCTCACTCCAGTCACTTAAAGTCGAAGATAATTTTAAATCCTATTAGTAGTGAAGAGGATAGGGGACCCACAGGAGAACTCCCACCCACGTGTTTTTGTCCCCGTGCAGAACTCCTCAGAGAGCTCACAGTAAGAGGAAGGCTGGCAGCCTTTTCAATGTGTAGGTTTTTTTTTTCTTTCCATGCATATCTGTGGAGCTTCCTCTGGCCTTCTGCCACTAAGGGACCCTACCCCAAGCTCAGACCAGAGATGAATTTCCACGCATCCCATACTGGCTAGTTTTTGTCTTCTCTGCAGTCCCGTTGGGTGATTGGTTAGCAAGGCTCCTGAGCCATCCCTCCAGGGCAAACAGACATGGAGCAGGAACAACACAGGTGTCATTGGTTTGGTAACCAATGACTCTCTAGATTTAGACTGTCACTCAGCCGTGGGGTACAGAGGCAGCGTGCACAGTGAAGATCATGGGACTGCCATGCAGCCTGCTGTCAGGCAGACAGAGACTTCTGGGAAAATGAGTATCCTGGGACCACTAGTCTTCTGGACTTCTGCTTCCTCATCTAGAGAGTGGATATTCCAGAGCTGACATTTATGGTAAAAGACAAAGAACAGAACCAGGAATAATACACTCCCAATAAAGGGTATATTATATTTTTCAATATTTAGTTTTTCAGTCTTCAGGAGTTTGAATGATTTGGGAAGAAACATCCCACCTCATGTGGTCTTATATTTTCATGATGGCTAAAGTGCCTCAGGTTATCCCTGCTTCCTGAAGAAAACTAACTAGTGGGAATTGCCCATGAATGTGCCCAAGGCTGTTATTCTGACAACTGAGGCATGATGGGAATCTCTCTGTGAGTGAGCTGTTTGGAGAAGAAGTATGTGTGTATGGGTGTATGTGTGTGTGTGCCTGTGTGCGCCCGTGTTTGTGTGTGGTATGTGTGCCTGTGGTGTGTCTGTGTGTGTGTGGTATACTCTATGTTGTGTTCTTTGTGTGTGTGCCTGTGTGTGTTTGTGGTACGTGAGCCTATGGTGTGTGAGTTACAGTATAGTGTATGTTGTATTCTGCGTGTGTGTGCCTGGGTGTGTTTGTGTGTATAGTATGTGTGTGTGTGGTATAGTGTTGTGTTCTCTGTGTGTGTGTGTGCCTGTGTTTGTTTGTGTGGTATGTGTGCCTGTGTGGTGTATGTGTGTGTATTTGTGTGTATGTGGTATAGTGTATGTTGTGTTCTGTGTGTGTGTGTGTGTGGTGTAGTATATGTTGTGTTCTGTGTGTGTGTGGTGTAGTGTATGCTGTGTTCTCTGTGTGTGTGTGTGTGGTGTAGTGTATGTTGTGTTCTGGGTGGGGGAAGGGGAGGATTACAAGGTGAAGGTGTGTGGGCAGTCAGGAACTGATGGAGATTTGTATGGCCAGCCTTGGGCAAAGGTTAGACAGCCCCTCCTCGTGTAGAGCTGTAAAGAGTGGAAGCTTGAGTTTCAGTGGGGAGGGTGTGTGTGTGTGTGTGTGTGTGTGGTGTGTATTATCCAGGGGGACGACAACTCTGAAGACTGAAGGGGCATCTATGCTGGAGCGAGCAGCTGCAGGGCCTCTTGGCCCATCCCAGAGCTTCTAAGTCATCTTCAAGTTGACATTTAAGACTTTGAAGATCACATTTGTTTTTATTTTGTTCGAGCTTTCTCTTTAACCATGGCCTGGGATGACTCTTAAGCTTTTTAAGAGGCTCAGTCAGTGGCCAGCTTCTCTTGAGATGGCCCAGATTGGGGGGTCACTGGATTCTTTCTTCCTGGCCACATTGACTGCTTCCAACTCTCTCCTCACATTTTTTTGGTTTGTTTATTTTTCGTTTCATTCCGAGGTCCTCAGCTGAGATGCTGCAGAGGGAGGAGGTTTCTGGCTTTGAACCCCTGTATTTTGCTAGCGCTTCCCCAGGCTCATCAGATGGTGGTCACTTATAGGAGCTGTGAGTTTCTTCCTAGGTTCTCTGTAAAGAAAGACAATCCAGAAACATTGGTTAAATCAATGAACAAAATGCCATAGACAAGGAGCCCGCGGCAGCAGCCTTCGCACACTATCGTATAAGCAACATTGTGTCAGAACACCAGCATGCCCGTCTGTTTATGGTTTTTTCCCATCTCATCTCCCATGTCTCCTGTTCTGTCTTAACGATACCAGGTCGACATTTTGACTTTAATCATCTTAGCAGTCTTTCTGGCCAATTACCAGCAATTAGGGGAGCCACCATAGTCATAGCTTTCCATGGGGGTGGGGGGTGAGTTTGGGGAAGTGGTGGGGTGAGGGAGTTGGGGAGGTGGGGGATGGGGGTGTCACCCATTGGGGGCGGTGCAGTTTTTACCATCATTTCCATTTTTGACACAGGAAAACTGAATGGAAAGGGGAAAGTGATTTGCGGCATCTTGGTGCAAACGAGGGCTGAAATCAATGATGGTGTGCAGTTTTGTTTTTGTTCCTTTCTAATCCTAGAATCCTCCCTCTTGATGGCAGCAATCTTCCCTGCACTATTTACTCGTATCTTGTTCATGTCTGCAACTAGGTAAGGCTAGGGTAGTGTGTATCAGTTGGTAAAATGCCCACCTTGCAAGTGTGATAACCTAAGTTCAAGTCCCCAGAACCCACATTAAAAACAACAACAAACAAACAAACAAAAACAGGAGGCATGGAGCCCTGTGTTTGTTGTTGTCCTGCCACTGGGATGGTGGAGACAGGAGGATCCCTGAGGCTCTCTGGCCAGTGAGCCCTACAGAGCCAGTGATCTCCAGGTTAGTAAGAGCTCTGTCTCAAATAAACAAACAAACAAATAAACAACAACAACAAAGTAGGCAAGCATCTAAGGAATGATGCAGGAGGTAGACCTCTGTCTTCCGCAAATACACATAAGCACATGAAATCACATGTGCATGCACGCTTATACACGTGCACACACACACACACGTACACACACGGAAGTCAGGTGGTAGTAAATGTTTCTAGCCTCATACAGCATAAAGATACCTCTAGGTGGTAGGAAGGGAGGGAGGGAAGGGAAGGGAAGGGAAGCGAAGGGAAGGTGAGTCTGGGGGAGTGTGGATGACCTAGGGTCTATGGATGACCTTTGAGATCAAGTGTTTTGTGATTTGAGTTTTGTCACCACCAACCACAAGCTGTTGAGCCTTTCTCTGTCTTCCTAGACTGTTAATGAGAAAGACAAACATGCCTGCACCTCAGGGTTGTGCTGAGATGAACTGAAACTCCATAGGAAGGATCTAGAAAATCACTCAATGTCCAGGAGAATGCTCATGCCTTCCCTGGCTCCAGGTCTAAGTTCAGAAAGTCCATGAGGTGGTCATTGGTCTATGAGTCAAAGTAAATTAGCCGTTTATTCAAAGTTCATCAACAGTGCCCAAAGACGAGGTATCTGACCAGAGCTGAGGACCTTTGTACAAAAGGAGGCACAGGTCTGTGCTCCCATGCCAGGGAGATGGTACCCCTATGTGATTCTCTATTGGAACAAATAGAAGATTGGCAGCTCACTCATCCACAAACCTGAGCTGGGAGAAAGTGAGCCATGCATCTTGTTCTAAAATTCTCAAATTAGTGGCTGGAGAGATGGCTCCGTAGTTAAGAGCACTGGCTGCTCAGGCAAGGAACTTGGGTTTGGATCCCAACACCTGAATAGAGTCTAAACAACCATCTATAACTCCACTTCCAGGGCAGAGGGTGCCCACTTCTAGCCGCTGCAGGCATCACACACACGGTTCACAGACTTTCATGCAGGCAAACACTCATACACATGAAATGAAAATGAAAACATTCTAAAAACGAGAACAAAACAAAGCAAAGCAAACAAACTAAGACAGTGAGCTCCCAAACAGGGTTTGATGAGATTGCTAAGGGGTTTAAATGCTTGGGTTTAGATCTCTAGAAAACTGTGCAAGTTCTGGGTAGTGTGACCCACCTGAAATTCCAGCCTGGGAAGGTGGAGACGGGGGATGCCCAGGGAGACTAGCCATATCAGTGAGCTCGGAGTTTGATTAAGAGACCTGCTCGATGAATAAGGTGGCAGAGTGATGGAAAGTATTTCCAACATTAATCTTGGTCCCCCACAGGCATGCACGCACATGTGCTTGCTTGCTCACACACACATGCAAAATAACTGCATAAACACATATGCATATTACACATGCACAATTCCTCTCAAGCACTGTCTTGATTCAAAGAATCAAAGTCAGTCAAATCCTGGTTCAAAAACATCATGAAGGCCGTTCCTAACAGAAGCCAATAGTAATGAGACTGTTTGGTTAGCATGGGCCGCATATCTGCGCATCACTCTACAGTTAGTAATGAGACTGCTCAGTAACCATGCTGCATATCTGAGCAGCACCCTACAGTTAGTAATGAGACTGCTCAGTAACCATGCTGCATATCTGAGCAGCACCCTACAGTTAGTAATGAGACTGCTCAGTAACTACGCTGCATATCTGAGCAGCACTCTACAGTTAGTAATGAGACTGCTCAGTAACCATGCTGCATATCTGAGCAGCACTCTACAGTTAGTAATGAGACTGCTCAGTAACCATGCTGCATATCTGTGCATCACTCTACAGTTTGTAATGAGTCTGCTCAGTGACCATGCTGCATATCTGCAATCACTCTAGAGTTTATACTGAGACTGCTCAGTAACCACGCTGCATATCTGAGCAGCACTCTACAGTTCAAAGGCACACAGTCTCATTTAGACACCACAGCAATACCATGAGATGGACATTTGCCATATTTTACAGCCCAGACTTGAAAAGTTTAAAAGATTTATGCTGTCTGACATAATCAATAAGCAGCAAGCGGTAGAAGGCAAGTGCCTCGCAGAGTGGGCTGTGGCTACACACAGGAGACCCACCGTACCTGGACCCACTCTGACAACCCCTGCCTCCTGTCTCTTTGTGTGTGTGTTCATGTGTGTATTCAAGTGTGTGCATATATTTAGAGGTCAGGATAGATGTTGAATGTGTTCCTCAGAAACCTCCATCTTGATTTTTTTTTGAGATGGGGTTGCTTCCTTATCCTGGAACTCAGCAATTTGGCTAGGCTGGCTGGTCAGTGGATCACAGTAGGTCACAGGATCTGTCTCTACTTCCCAGGCTTATCTGGATTTTTTTTTTTAATTTGGATTCTTGGGGATCTAACTCAGGTCCTCATGTGTGTATGGCAAAAACTCTAATAACTGACCCATAGTCTTTATAAGCTCTCCTGGCGATCTGAGGTCTACGCTGAGAAGCACCCATCTAAGAGGAAAGAGGAAAGCACCTGTAAGACCCAGGTCACCGGTGAAGCAAACAGGCTCCAGCTGCGTGATGGTGGTCAGCACGCTGTGGGCTCCACCTGCTTCCCCAGAACCTAGACGAAGGCATGGCACGGAACAAGGAAGACAATCAATAAGCTTGTCTACATAAACAAATGAACAAACAAAGCACCACAGATGGGCACTGGCAACTACAGCAGTCGATCTAGCCTGTCACCTTTTTTATAAATAAAGTTTTATCAGAACATTATTACTGTTAGCTTTGAATGCCATATAGTTAGTTGTTCTGCCATCATTTATGTCTGCTTCTTCTTGACTGTCTATGGCTGTTTTCATGCCACAGAGGTGTGGATGACAGGGACTTTATGACCTTCAAAACAAGCTTAGTAGCATAGGGAAGATCATTACAGTGTGACCTCAAGAATCAGCCTTCCAGCCGGGCGGTGGTGGCACACGCCTTTAATCCCAGCAGAGGCAGGCGGATCTCTGGGAGTTCGAGGCCAGCCTGGTTTAGAAGAGCTAGTTCCGGGATGGGCAGCAAAGCTATGGAGAAACCCTGTCTCGAAAAACCAAAAAAAAAAAAAAAAAAAATCAGCCTTCTAGAATAGAACTAAAGAGTAGGGGTGGGGAAATAGCACAGTTGGGAAGGTGTTTACTCAGAAGCACAGGAAGCTGAGTGGGAGCCCCAAAAACCCATGTTTACAAACCACTAGGTGTGGTAGCACCCACTTGTAGTCCCATCGCATGAGAGACGAGACAGAGACAGGTGGATGTGTGGGGCTTGTTGAGCAGTAGCCTAATCCATGCGTTCAAGGTCAGAGAGAGATCCTGTCTCAAAAGCAAGGTTGACAGTGACTGAGGAATGACACCCTGGTTCATGTCTAGCCTCTACTGCCCACATACACACACGCATGCATAGTTCTACACACATGCACATGTACACACACAAACATGCATGAAGACACACACAAAGACACAAGTATAGCACTCCAAACAGAAAAGAGAAAAAGAGGGGTTTTGGAATCAGTAAATTCAGGTTTAATTTCTGACTCCTACTTACATAAAGTAAGATTATCTTGTCTGTGTGATTCTTCATTTCCCGTCTGAAAAATGGGTATCTGAGCAGTCAGTACCTTCCTCGAAGGTTAATGAGAGTTGCCAGCACTTCATGGGAATCTTTACTGTAGTCACTAGCGACCAGCCAAGCAGAGAGAACATTAGGATGGTTAGAGTCCAAGTGTGAATCCATCTTCACCAGGAGATGCTGGGAAAAAGTACAGGCAGCTGTGTGGCATGGTGGAGGATGACGTGAGGTTTCTGAGAACTGGGTGGCCTTGCAAAGCTGCAGGTGAAGGTCAGACCAGATTGGGTGACTGAGGACTGCCCACAGGCCGGTAGGCATGTCTCTGGGAAAGTCTGTCAGCTTGTTAATGTGGGTTTTATGGTGCTAAGTGTAGTCGGAGGAATTCCCGGCCTCTAGTCCCCTGTTTGTAGCTCCACCTCCTACCTTGGAGATGTTTCCTGTTTTCTGTCTTTCTGACCTGCTCATCCGACATCCTGTTGTCTCTGTGTTCTTCCCTTCATCTCACTAAGCTGCTCAGTAACGCTGCTGAACATGTCTCTGCAGTCACCTTCAGGCCCTCTGTAAATTTAGGACTCCTTTTTTTTTTATCTTATTTATTTATTTATTTATTTATTTATTTATTTAAGATTTCTGCCTCCTCCCCGACACCGCCTCCCATTTCCCTCCCCCTCCCCCGACCAAGTCCCCCTCCCTCGTCAGCCCTAAGAGCAATCAGGGTTCCCTGCCCTGTAGGAAGTCCAAGGACCACCCACCTCCATCCAGGTCTAGTAAGGTGAGCATCCAAACTGCCTAGGCTACCACAAAGCCAGTACGTGCAGTAGGATCAAAAACCCATTGCCATTGTTCTTGAGTTCTCAGTAGTCCTCATTGTCTGCTATGTTCAGCGAGTCCGGTTTTATTCCATGCTTTTTCAGACCCAGGCCAGCTGGCCTTGGTGAGTTCCTGATAGAACATCCCCATTGTCTCAGTGTGTGGGTGCACCCCTCGCGGTCCTGAGTTCCTTGCTCGTGCTCTCTCTCCTTCTGCTCCTGATTTGGACCTTGAGATTTCAGTCCGGTGCTCCAATGTGGGTCTCTGTCTCCTTTCATCGCCTGATGAAGGTTAATATTCAGGAGGATGCCTGTATGTTTTTCTTTGGGTTCACCTTCTTATTTAGCTTCTCTAGGATCACAATTTATAGGCTCAATGTCCTTTATTTATGGCTAGAAACCAATTATGAGTGAGTACATCCCATGTCCCTCTTTTTGGGTCTGGCTTACCTCACTCAGGATAGTGTTTTCTATTTCCGTCCATTTGCATGCAAAATTCAAGAAGTCATTGTTTTTTACTGCTGAGTAGTACTCTATTATGTATATATTCCATACTTTTTTCATCCATTCTTTTATTGAAGGGCATCTAGGTTGTTTCCAGGTTCTGGCTATTACAAACAATGCTGCTATGAACATAGTTGAGCATATACTTTTGTTGTATGATAGGGCATCTCTTGGGTATATTCCCAAGAGTGGTATTGCTGGGTCCAGGGGTAGGTTGAACCCGAATTTCCTGAGAAACCGCCACACTGCTTTCCAAAGTGGTTGCACAAGTTTGCATTCCCACCAGCAATGGATGAGTGTACCCCTTTCTCCACAACCTCTCCAGCAAAGGCTATCATTGGTGTTTTTGATTTTAGCCATTCTGACAGGTGTAAGATGGTATCTTAAAGTTGTCTTGATTTGCATTTCCCTGATTGCTAAGGAAGTTGAGCATGACCTTAAATGTCTTTTGGCCATTCGAACTTCTTCTGTTGAGAATTCTCTGTTCAGCTCAGTGCCCAATTTTTTAATTGGGTTGATTAGCCCTTTACGGTCTAGTTTCTTGAGTTCTTTATATATTTTGGAGATCAGACCTTTGTCAGTTGCAGGGTTGGTGAAGATCTTCTCCCAGTCAGTGGGTTGCCTTTTTGTATTAGTGACAGTGTCCTTTGCTTTACAAAAGCTTCTCAGTCTCAGGAGGTCCCATTTATTCAATGATGCCCTTAATGTCTGTGCTGCTGGGGTTATACGTAGGAAGTGTTCTCCTGTGCCCATATGTTGTAGAGTACTTCCCACTTTTTCTTCTATCAGGTTCAGTGTGTTCAGACTGATATTGAGGTCTTTAATCCATTTGGACTTGAGTTTTGAGCATGGTGATAGATATGGATCTATTTTCATTCTTCTACAGATTGACATCCAGTTTTGCCAGCACCATTTGTTGAAGATACTCTCTTTTTTCTATTGTATACTTTTAGCTCCTTTATCAAAAATCAGGTGTTCATAGGTTTGTGGGTTAAAGTCAGGGTCTTCTATTCGATTCCATTGGTCGACTTCTCTGTTTCTATGCCAATACCAAGCTGTTTTCAATACTGTAGCTCTGTAATAGAGTTTGAAGTCAGGGATGGTAATGCCTCCAGACGATCCTTTATTGTATAAGATTGTTTTGGCTATCCTGGGTTTTCTGTTTTTCCATATAAAGCTGATTATTGTCTTTTCCAGATCTGTGAAGAGTTTTGATGGGGATTGCATTGAATCTATAGATTGCTTTTGGTAGAATTGCCATTTTTACTATGTTGATCCTCCCAATCCAAGAGCAAGGGAGATCCTTCCATTTTCTGGTGTCCTCATCGATTTCTTTCTTTAAAGACTTAAAGTTCTTGTTAAATAGATCTTTCACGTCCTTGGTCAGAGTTACCCCAAGATATTTTATGCTATTTGTGGCAATCATGAAAGGTGATGTTTCTCTGATTTCCATCTCTGCTTCCTTATCCTTAGTGTATAGGAAGGGAACTGATTTTTTAGAGTTGATCTTGTATCCTGCCACATTACCAAAGGTGTTTATCAGCTGTAGGAGTTCTTTGGTAGAGTTTTTGGGGTGGCTTATGTATACTATCATATCATCTGCAAATAACGAAAGCTTAACTTCTTCTTTTCCAATACAAACCCCCTTGATCCCCTTATGTTGTCTTATCACTATTGCTAGAACATCAAGCACTATATTGAAGAGGTATGGAGAGAGTGGACATCTTTGGCGTGTTCCTGATTTTAGTGGGATGGCTTTGAGTTTTTCTCCGTTTAATTTAATGTTAGCTGTTGGCTTGCTGTAAATAGTTTTTATTATATTTAGGTATGATCATTTTATCCCTAATCTCTCCAAGACCTTCAACATAAAGGGGTGTTGAATCTTGTCGAATGCCTTTTCAGCATCTAATGAAATGATCATATGGTTGTTTTCTTTCAGTTTATTTATATGGTGGATTACGTTGATAGATTTGCGTATGTTGAACCAGCCCTGCATCTCTGGGATGAAGCCTACTTGATCATAATGGATAATTTTTCTAATGTGTTCTTGGATTCGGTTTGCCAGTATTTTATTGAGAATTTTTGCATCGATGTTCATGAGTGAGATAGGCCTGTAGTTTTCTTTCTTGGTTGGGTCTTTATGTGGTTTTGGTATCAGGATAACTGTAGCTTCATAAAAGGAATTTGGCAATGACTCTTTTGTTTCTATATTGTGAAATACATTAAGAAGTATAGGTATTAGCTCTTCTTGGAAGTTCTGGTATAATTCTGCATTGAAACCATCTGGTCCTGGGCTTTTTTTGGAAGGGAGAGTTTTGATAACCGTTTCTAATTCTTCGCGACTAACAGGTCTATTTAGATCGTTCACCTGTTTTTGGTTTAGCTTTGGTATATGGTACTTATCCAAAAAATAAATGTCCATTTCTTTTGCATTTTCCAGTTTTGTGGCATACAGGCTTTTGTAGTAAGATCTAATGATTCTCTGAATTTCCTCTGTGTCTGTGGTTATGTCCCCCTTTTCATTTCTGATCTTATTTATTTGCGTGTTCTCTCTCTGTCATTTAATTAGTTTGGATAGGGGTTTGTCGATCTTGTTGATTTTCTCCAAGAACCAACATTTTGTTTCATTGATTCTTTGGACTGTTTTCTGTGTTTCTATTTTGTTGATTTCCTCCCTCAGTTTGATTATTTCCAGTCTTCTACTCCTCCTGGGTGAGTCTGCTTCTTTTTTTTTTCTAGAGCTTTCAGGTGTGCTTTAAGTCTCCAATGTATGCTTTCTCCGTTTTCTTTAAGTGGGCACTTAGTGCTATGAACTTTCCTCTTAGCACTGCTTTCATCGTGTCCCATAGGTTTGAGTATGTTGTCTCTTTATTTTCATTAAAATCAAGGAAGTTTTAATTTCTTTCTTGATTTCTTCCTTGACCCAGGTGTGGTTCAGTAGTTGACTGTTCAGTTTCCATGAGTTTGTTGGCTTTCTGGGGGTAGCATTGTTGTCGCCTTCTAACTTTAATCCGTGGTGATCTGATAAGACACAGGTGGACACTGATATTTTTTGTATCTGTGGTGGTTTCCTTTGTTTCCGAGTATGTGGTCAATTTTCGAGAAGGTTCCATGAGCTGCAGAGAAGAAGGTATATTCTTTCCTATTTGGGTTGAGTGTTCTATAGATGTCGGTTAAGTCCATTTGCTTCATTACTTCCAACAATTCTCTTAATTCTCTATTAGGTTTCTGTCTGATTGACCTGTCCATTGGTGAGAGAGGTGTGTTGAAGTCTCCTACTACTAGTGTGTGTGGTTTGATGTCTGCCTTGAGTTTTAGTAATATTTCTTTTACATAAGTGGATGCTTTTATATTAGGGGCGTAGATATTCAGGATTGAGACTTCAACCTGATGAATTGTTCCTGTTATGAGTATAAAGTGTCCATTTCGATCTCTTCTGATTGATTTTAGTTTGAAGTCCGTTTTGTTAGAAATTAGTATGGCCACACCTGCTTTTTTCTTAGGACCATTTGCTTGAAAAACCTTTTCCCAACCCTTTACTCTGAGTAGATGCCTGTCTTTGTGGTTGAGATGTGTTTCTTGCAAACAGCAGAATGTTGGATCCTGTTTTCGTATCCAATCTTTTAGTCTGTGCCTTTTTATAGGTGAATTGAGACCATTAATATTAAGTGATATTAATGACCAGTGGTTGTTTACTCCGGTTATTCCTATTGTTTTTGGTAGTAGAGTTTGTGTGTCTCCCTTCTTTGAGTCATATTGGTGAAGAGTCGCTAGATGCCTGGGTTATCGTAGGCAGTGTTGGCTATGTTGGATTCCTTGTGTTGTGATTTTCCTTCTGTTACTTTCTTTAGGGCTGGATTTGTGGCTACATATTGTTTAAATTTGTTCTTATCCTGGAATGTCTTGTTTTCTCCATTGATAGTGAACGATAGCTTTGCTGGGTATAGTAGTTTGGGTTTGCATTCATGGTCTCTTAGCTTCTGCAGTACCTCTATCCAGGACTTTCTGGCTTTCATGGTTTCCATAGAGAAGTCAGGTATAAGTCTGATCGGTTTACCTTTATAAGTAACTTGCCCTTTTTCCTTTGCAGCTCTTAATATTCTTTCTTTAATCTGTATATTTTGTGTTTTGATTATAATACGGTGAGGGATTTTTTTATGCAGTATTTTTGGTGTTCTGTATGCTTCTTGAATATTCAAAGGAATATCTTTCTTTATGTTGTGAAAGTTTTCTTCCATAATTTTGTTAAAAATATTTTCTGGGCCTTTGAGTTGTGACTCTTCTTCTTCTATCCCTATAATTCTTCGGTTTGGTCTTTTTATTGTGTCCCATATTTCCTGAATGTTTTGTGATGAGAATTTGTTGGCTTTACTGTTTTCTTTGATCAGTGTGTTTATTTTCTCTATGTTGTCTTCAGAATCTGAGATTCTTTCTTCTATCTCTTGTAGTCTATTGATTATGCTTGTTTCTGTAGTCTCTGCTCATTGACCTAGATTTTCCATATCCACCTGGTCCTCAGTTTGTGTTTTCTTCCTTGCTTCGATTTCGTTTTCAAATCTTGAACTGTTTCTATTACCTGTTTGATCGTTTTTTCTTGGTTTCCCAGGGTATCATTTACGTATTTACTCATTTCATCAAACTTTTTGTTATACTTCTCATCCATTTCTATAAGGGTATTTTTTGCATGTTGTTTAAGGGACTCTATTCCTTTCATAAAGTCAATTTTTTCCACTTCTTCTGTGTTAGCGTGTTCAAGTCCTTCTGTTGTAAGATCATTGGGTTCTGGTGTTTTCATGTTGTTTTTCATATTGTTGGGTGAATTCTTGCCTTGGCACCTGCCCATCTCCTCCTATCAAAGCTATCTAATGGGTCTTTTAAGTCAGGAACAGGTTTCCTTGCTGGACAAGGGCCCCGCTTACAAAGTGCCCTAGCTCCGTTTCCTGGCTCCTGCCGTGGGCCAAGATCTCTCTCACCACTCAGAAGGATCTTCAGGACCAGGACCAGGTTCCCCGTTCACCAGGGATCTCACCAACAAAAGACCTACCCCTCTGTAGGCCAGCCACCAAAACAGAGAAACTCCCGCTGCCCTCTGCCCCGAGCTCCCGACCCAGTGCCTAAACAGGCTATACTTTGTGATCCCGTGGCCCCGCAGAAGGGAGGGGGAGTGAAGGAGGGCCCTGGGCACAAGCTGGGATGTGCCAGGAAGAGAGAGGTCGCAGCAGAGAAGGAGCAGCCCCAGCAGAGGGTATCAGCCCTTGCAGGCTAACCGGGGCGTGAAGGGGGTCGGGGAATGCTCCCGCTCCATTTTCCTGTGTCGTCTGCATGGGCCGGGGGTCCGCCGCTTCCGTCGTGGACTCTTAAGAGCCAAGATACATTGCAGAATTCGCCCCTCTTAATCAATAGTGCAGTCATGCTGAGATTTCCCTTGGTCGATGGCTGAGCCTCATCCATGGGCTAATGGAAATGGCAGAGCAAACATCTTCCACTCCATGGACAATGACCACCCAGGGCCTTGTCCCTCCACTCTTCAGGGGCCTACTACTGGAGTGCTTCTCTTAGCAGGTAGTCAGGGAGATAAAATGATGGAATGAATAGAAAAACAACTCTTGGAGTTCTTGTCAGCAGATGTGAAAAGTAGGATTTTGGCTTGTCTGGCTTTTCATATCTGTGTATCAAGAACATTGGGTATTAGCTTGGCACAGTCAGCTTTCAATAATGTTCACTGATAGCATCAGAGAGGAGCATGGTTGCAGAAACACCAAACAATAAAGGAGCCCCTGAGGACACTGCTTTATAGATTTTTTTTAAAAGTTGAAGTTCCTACAAAATTTTAGTGTTAGTTTGTTTTATGCAAATGGTGTTTTGTCTGCATGTATGCCTGTGCACCATGTACATTTCTGTGTACCCTGTACATGTCTGTGTATCCTGTACATGTCTGGTACCATGTATATGTCTGTACACCATGTACATGTCTGTATACCATGTATATGTCTGTGTACTCTGTACATATCTGTGTACCATGTATATGTCTGTGCACTGTGTACATGTCTGTGTACCATGTACATGTCTGGTACCATGTATATATCTGTGCACCGTGTACATGTCTGTGTACCATGTATATGTCTGTACACCATGTACATGTCTGTGTACCATGTACATGTCTGTGCACTATGTACATGTCTGGTGCCATGAAGGCCAGGAGAACATGCTGGATCTTCCGGAGCTGGAGTCACAGACATTGTGAGCTCTCGTGTTGGTGCTGGGAATCAAACTGCGGTCCTCTGCAAGAGCAGCCAGTGCTGTAAAAATGCTGAGCGGTCTCTCCAGTCTCTGCTTTAAAGATCTCAGTAGCAGATTAATGGTGGATATAGGCTACATGTATGCTAATGTTCATATAAAGTTCTTTTGGAATGCCTGTAGGAAGCCCACATAAAATTCTTCCCCTTGAAATGATTTCTTTTGGTAATCCCCAAGTGGACTGCGGTTGTGTTCTCCAGGCCCCCACCACACACATGCTGCTATGCAGGTAACTTTGGAAAATCAGCAGGGAAAGGCAGATGCAGATGGATCAGTCCGCAAAATGCTGCTGACGGTGCAAGCATGAGAACCCATGTTCATGTAGCTCCCATGTAATAATATCGGTACAGAGGCTTGAAGCAGTAAGCACAATGTTAGGGGCATGTGTTTGTGTGTGCATGTGTGTGTGTGTATCTCTGTGTTTGTAAGTCTGTATGTGTCTGTGTGTCTGTATCTGTGTGTGTGTCTGTGTGTATATCTGTGTCTGTGTGTGTGTCTGTGTGTATATCTGTGTCTGTGTGTGTGTCTGTGTGTCTATGTCTGTGTGTGTGTCTGTGTGCATGTTTGTGTGTGTGTATGTCTGTGTCTGTGTGTGTCTGTGTGTCTGTATGTGTCTGTGTGTGCATGTGTGTGTCTGTGTATGTGTCTGTGTGTGTCTGTGTGTCTTGTGTGTATGTCTGTGTGTGTGTGTGTGTGTGTGTAGAGTGATAGAGGGGGACACTCAGCATCAATTTGTGGCCTCAAGATGTCACATATGAGAGAGCAGACTCACTCACACCCCAGCCCTGTCCATCACATACACACACGTCATCACCACCACCACCAAATAATAATAATTCTCACCTGGTGGTGTCTGTGGTCCAACACTGTCACCTGTGAGCTGGAGATACTGGCATCTCTTTCTCACAGAGTTACCAGGAGAGCTGATGCCAAGGTGGTGTGTGACGTGACACCGAGCCTATACAATTCCACATGCTATAACAGCAGATAGGAACTCGTTTCAAAGGAACCATGTTTCCCTCAACCTCTGTGGGAGGCTAGACACTATGAAAAAGAGTATTTTCTCCACAGGGAGCTGTCCTGAGCCCCTTCCAGGAGACAGCCAGCTGATGTTTCTCTGATGGGTTGTATCATAAAAAGGCAGGATAAGCTAGGGCTTTGACAGGTAATGCCAAGTTCCCCTTGGCCTCTTACCCCAAGCTCATCTGAAGGGAATGGGTCTGTATAGGGAAAAGCAGGACCAGGCAGATAGTTATGACACTGTCCTGCCTGCACACAGGAGGGGCGGGGTCATTGCCCTTTGGGGACCCCCTCCACCTTTCTAGGGCTTCCTTTAAATGAAGAGCAGTCTCGGTAAGGGCAAGACTGTGTAAGTTTTCATGTCACACTTGTGTGGATCTCTCTGCAAGACCCGACTCCTTGCAAAGGTTTATTTTTTCCTATTCTGTCCCCAGCATCCAGGCTGCTGGTCTGGCACAGTACTTGAAGCATTCCACCCCTCGGGTTATGTACAGTCATCACCCAGCCTGCGTGCCAAAGCAAGGCCTACTTGGATGAAACAAGCTTGATATACCAACTTTGAGGACACGGACTCAGAGACCCCTTCAGGCTGCCTGCTCCAGGGACTCTCCCTGGTTCCCCCAGAGGCACCACAACCTCCAACTTAATATCCTCTTGACCAGGATAGGGTGGCAAGAGAATGCCACCAGGTAAGAGAGGAGGTCTGGGGGAGCTATGTCAACACTCCCACAGCCAGAAATAGCTTAAAAGTTAGTTGGAAATGAATTCAGTTTCTGTGGACTTTGGGAGTAGAAGAACTAACCTTCTGAACTCTCATTTTTGATTATTTTTTTAAAGGCAGGGTCTCATGTATCTCAGGCTGGCCTTGAGTTTTTTATCCTCTTGCCTGGGATTACAGGTGTGCACTGCTATACTGACTTTAACCAGTGCTGGGGTCAAATCTGGGGGCTGCAGGCATGCTAGGCAAGTGCTCTAGCTGAGCCACGTCCCTTAGGGTTTGTTGCTCTCTGTTTCCAGTTTTCATCGGTGTATTGAGATGCTGCAGTTGGACAGAGATAGAATTGGGAACTGCTCCATCCTTCAGACACTCCTGGAGGGAGGTAAAGATGTTGGGATCCATTCACCCAGTGGCCGCAGGGGCTGGTAGAGCTGATGAGACTCTTGCTGTGGGAGACGGTGCAAGTTTGGTTTTCAGAGCATGATGTGTGCTCACTTGCTCACTCCACTTCTGACGAGTTGTGTGACCTTGCAGAGCCACTTCAGCTCTGTCTCCATCTCTTTGTCTGTAAGAGAATTCGTATGTAAATAAAGCTAATGCATTTTTGCCTTTTAAAAGAAAAGAGAAAACCATACCTGGTACTGGTACTTAGTGAGGAACACTAGGAAGCCTTGGCGTTGGTGCTAATGAAGAAGATAACGATAACAAAGATGATGGAGTTAGTAAGGAACACCAGGAAGGCTTGGACTTGGGGCAGATGACGAAGGAAAATAGATGCCCAGTCTCTTTGTTGTCTGTCCAGCAACCTATATTGTTGTCTAGCACAGAGTTCAGCAGACGTTTATTAAATAGAGCATCCTACTGACTTTTACTGGGTGTCTGCTGCCTACTTAGTCAAAGCTCACACTTTGGGGCTCGGGAGACTGCTCGGTGGGTAAAGCACTTGCTGTGTACACCAGAGGACCTGAGCTTGAATCCTAGCAGGGTGTGGTGGTGTGCACCTGTACTCTAGTAGTGGTGGGGTGGAGTCAGAAACTAGAGGATCCTGGGGACTTGCAGGCTGGACAGCAGGGATGAGTAGGTGAGCTCCAGGTTCAGTGGGACTCTGTCTCACAGGTGAGCGTGAGACAATAGGGAAGATACCTGGTGTTGACCTCTGACCTCTATGTGAGCATGCATGGGTGGGTGTACCAGCACACACCTATGCACACACATACACACACACAAATACATAAAAATTTATACTGACTTTTTATTTAAGTTTTGTGTGATTTACAAAATAAAGTTTTAAAACATGTAGTTCAACAGGACTTCAGAAATTGGACAAATCTGTGTAGTCGGTGCTCAGACCAAGTGGCAAACATTCCAGACCCTTCTTCCCAAGATGATGCCAGTGCTCCAGTTCTGGTATTGTCCCTTACACAAGCCTGACTTCTTGCACAGTGGAATAGTGTTTCTTGGTCCTGAGTTTCTTAGAAACAAGCCCATGGCAGACACTCACCCCTCTGGCTTCTTCTGTTTGCCATAATGTTGCCTAGATTGTGCATTCTCACTGGTGGGAAATATCTCACGTGCAGTGTAGACATCCCTCTGTTTATCCATTCTTCTCTTACTGGGCACTTGGGGCTGCTGTGGATAGCCTTGCTGGATAGCCTGTCGTCTTTGGGTGAGCGCTCAGATGCAGTTCTGTTGGTGTGTTTCTGGGAGTGGACTTGCTGTCTCATCTGTGTGTTCACTATGTGTGTGTTTGTGTGTGGTCTGTGTATATGTGTGGTGTGTGTAGGGTGTGTGTAAGTGTGTGTGGTGTGTGTGTGTGAGAATGCATGTGTGCATGCATGTGTCTGTGCACCATGATGCACATGTGGGGGTCAGAGAACAACCTTTAGGAGTCAGTTCTCTCCTCCCACTGTGTGTGGCAGGGGTCAGCTGTCAGGCTTATGTGGCAAGCACTTTGGCCTACTGAACCATCCTGCCAGGCCCTTCAGTGGCTTTGCCTAAATCATATAGGAGGAGACCTGTCAGAGCCAGGGTAGGAATCTGAAATGTCTGAGTTGAAAGCTACACACTTTAGGATCCCTGGAAGGGGGCTGGTCTTTTAGCTTAGGAGCTCCTTGGGGGCTGTCTCCTTAGGACCTGTGTAGACTTGTGAGAGGAGATGCTGTGGAAAGAGGAGCCAAAAGAAGGCAACTCAGTGGCCTTGGGAAGCCAAATTGCTTTTCTACCCAGGGACTGTTGGAGAAAGCCATGAATTTCCTGGAAGGCAAGGGCAAGCATATAATTTGCTGTCTATACCAGGACTCTCTTGAGAATAAAGGGGTGCTTACTAAATGGGATGGTGGAGAGACAGGCACAAAATGAGACTGTCCCCAGCACACTGGGGTGTGTGTTCATGCCCTGGAAGTATCAAGGGCATCACTATGGCTACATAGTGACCTTGAACTCCTTATCCTGCTACCTCCATCTCCTCCCAAGTGTTGGGATTACAGATGTATGCCCCACCATGCCAATTTCTGCAGTGCTGGGAATTGAACCCAGGGCTTAATGCATGCTAGGCGAGCACTTGAACATCTAAGCCACACCCCCAGCCCTCTATGACTTATGTTTAATCTGTACTATTTGTCTGGAGTCATGGACAATGTTTTCTGTTCATACTAAGTAAGACTGGTTCTGGTTTTTGTCCCCCTCTCGTACCTTTTCCTGTCAGATGAAACTTTGGCAAGCCGTTTCCAGTGTCAGAGGTCACTATGCTGGTACATATTCACATGAAGCTTCTAGAAGGCTAGGATTCCCTTTAGCCACTTGGCACTGATGATTGCTGTTATGGGCACTTGCTCCGTACACCTTTTTCAATGTATGACCCTTGTTTCACACTCTCCGCCATCTGGTCTGTCTATGTGCAGAGAATGAGGATTAGGCATGAGTCCTGCCTTTTTCTAAACTGACTAGTGTTCTATTGGTTTGGGAAAATCAACAAGTCTGTCTATGTGTGTATGTGGGTATATGTGTGTGCAAAGGACAGAGAACAACAGGTGGGTTAAATCTGCAGTGGAGCATGCGTGTTGGCATTTGGACCAGGAGGTGGGTGAACTCTGCCTTCCCCTGAGAACGCACCCATCTTCTACACGGCACTGAGCATTCCTCGGTCTCAGTCTTAACCATATGTGGAATGGAAATGGTGGCCATCTTAGGGGACAAGACTAAAACATGTCAGGTTAGGGAGCAGTGTGCGGTACATTGCAAAGCTTGGTTAATTCTTATCTGTTCAGGATTGTGGTCGGGCACTGTGAGGGAGGTGGGTGCCAGGCGGTATGTGCTGGGTTGAGGGGACGGAGTCTGTGGTAATCCTGAGGACTGGAAGCCATTCCTAATAAATAAAGGAGGAATCAGCAAATTCTTCAGGACCTGGGGAATTTGATGTGTCAAAGATAAGATGAAAAGGGTAGTTAATTCCATATGAAGTCCACAGCTGCCTTCCACTGGATTCCGGAATAACAGTGAGTGGCACAGGCGAGCTCGGCTGTGTTTAGCAGAAGCTTCCATATAGGCAAGGCCTGTGCTGAGCCTGAGGAATGGAATACAGCGCCACTCACCAGGAGGGCAGCCTTGGAGCCAGAGCCCCAGTTTCTTCACCTGTGAAATGGTGGGAGTCATGATATGTACCTTCAAGGGAAGATTAAATAAGTATGTTCAAAGTACTCAGGCTGGCTAAAGAAACAGCTCAGCAAACACTGGCTATGCTGGAGTGAGAACTGAGTTCAGATTCCCAGAACCCAGGTGAGAAACTAAGTGCTGCAGATCACATCTGTAATCCCAGTTCTCTTTCTGAAGCTTGGGAAGTGTCCCAGAATCTCGTAGATCAGCTGTCCTGGCATACAGGACCGTGAACAGCAAAGACACTGTCCTGAACGGGTAGGTGAGGACTAACCCAAGATTATCCTTTGACCTCCACATGTGTGCTGTAGTGTGAGCATGCTGGCATTTACAGGTATGTTAGTACCCACACATACCATACAAACAAACACAAGCAAAAGGATGAAAAGTTTTTAGATAAAATGCATTTATTTAATTGTGTATTGTGAAGGGGTGAACATGTGTGGAGCTCAGAGCACAACTTGTTGGGGTTGGTTCTCTCCTTTCAGTGTGGGACCCAGGGATCAAGCTTAGCTCACTAGGCTAGGCAGCAAGTTCTTCTACCAACTGAGCCATCTTGCTAACTGCACAAGATTCTTTTTAAAAAATGTATTGAGAATGGTTCCCAGGGTGAAGGGTGTACCTCCTACATTCTTGTTACTCTTCAGGGTGTTTTCTTACACCCCAGATTCTAGGCTCTAGAAGAATCCAGCAGGACTTGATGGGAAAGAAGCACCCAAGGTATATGAGTGCCTCCTGGATCTGTGGGGCTGAGTGACAGGAGGCCCTGCTTCTGTGCACTTCCAGACTAGCTCAGACACTCACTACCATCCCTGGACCAGGGGCTCATAGATAGATGGGTTTTCAAGTGTTCCAGAATCTTCCAGGAGAAGGATCCAGGAGTGGAGGAGGGACACACCTCAAGGTGAAGGCATTTTAAATCTCTTCCTGAGCGTTTGTAAACGAAAAGACATCATCTCCAGGTAGCCACTGTGGGAGGAGCAACTTCACTTCCTGCCATGGTAGACATAGTTGCTTCCTACAGCAGGAAGATGGACAGGCAGCTCCATCATTCCTGATTCTACAGGCAAGCATCTCACTCCGTGAGAGCATCCTGATCCCCTTGTAAACAAGGTCAATGAGGGCTACAAAAAAGCCATTCCTCACAGGGCTCGTCCGGAGACTGCTGGGACTTATGCTCCCAGACCTTCATGGCTGGTGTGAAGCTCTCTGACAAGCTCCATCTCACAGCGAGGAAAGGCAGTGCTTCATCTGCTTCTAGCATCTCTCTCTAGATTTTTCAAAGAAGAAGTGAGTTTAAACTTTTTTGAAAAAAGAAAATATTCCTTGGTTTCCCAAATCATGGAAGCATAGCGTAGCTGTAACTTTACCATGGTGCTGTGTACTGATAATTGCGTGAGAGGATGCCGAAGCTTAATTCAGGGAAGAACATGGATTCAAATCATGCTGCGTGGGACTGGAGAGATGGCTCAGCGGGGTTAAGAGCACACTTGCAAATGACCGCAGTTCAGCTCCCAGCACCCACGTGGTGGCTCCTAACCATCTGTACCTCCAGTTCCAGGAGATCTGCTGCCCTCCTTCCACTTTAGCAGGCACCAGGCCCACAGATGGTACGCTTATACACACGCAAAGAAAACACTCGTAAAAATAAAAGAAATAAAGTTAAAAAATTAAAAATCACAAGACAGAGGAGAGCTATTCCATATACAGATTTTCTCAAAACTTTGTGTCATGCGTATATTGGAGATAGAGCCAGAGAGAACTTCTTCCCATGGAGAATGCTAGTAAATGGGTATGAACATTTTATTTGGAAAGGTAATTCGGTTCTATCTATAAAACTGAGGAGGTACTTAGACTCTAACCCAGCAAGTTCACGTCCCTTTAAGTTTAGAGAGATTTTAATGTATGTGAAAAAGAAGACATATTCGGGTGTTTTCTCTACAGCATGATTTAAAAGCACAAAAGTAGTCCAAGTGTCTATCATCCACCTGAAGACTGGCTAAGAAATTTGATGGTAATAGATAATAGAATATGATAGGGTGCAGCTTTTTCAGATGAGGATCTCTGCAAAACATGCTACTGAGCTCTAATCAATGCAATATTCAGTGCAAAAAAACGAAAAACAAGTTGCAGAGGCATGTCGCCCCCATTACCTTTAACATTAGGCAAAGTCATATTCTCTCATTGTCAGCTGCCTGTGTGGGTAACTGAGGGGTGAAGTCATGTTGGAGAATGTCTTATTTGCTTTCATAGTACTGTGACCAAATAGATGTCAGAAGTGATGTAGGCAGGGAGAGAAGGTTCATCTTGGCTCCCAGCTTCAGGCGACAGTGTGTGCTGGTGGGGACAGTGTGACCACTGAAGTGGCTCCACAGAGTGGTAGCAAAGGAGGCAGTGGCTTTTCATATCCTAGCAGGTCAAGAAGAAGAGAGCTTGGGCTCACAGCAGAAATAGACACAGCTCATAGAGCCCTCCCGCCACTTCACTGACCTGTTTCTGCTATGCTGACCACCTCCGTAAACATTGCAGCTAGCTGGGGACCAAGAGTTCAAACACATGAGCCTGGAGCAGGGGCTCATTCAAACAATCAGGTGAATAACCATAGATATCAGAGAAGGGGCTGGGGCCCTTTCCAGAGGAGGTGAGGAGCACCAGGCAAAGGCGGCTTACACCAGTAACATTTTATTTCCTACATTGAACGGTAGGCCAGAAATGTTTATTCCATGTGTTTGTAGGTTTGTGGTATAAGTTTATATCTGTAGCGGTATGTGCATGTATGTGTATGTGTGTATGTATGTGTGTGCACATATGGGCAAATGTGTGCATGTGTTTGCGCATGTGTATGTATGTGCATGCGTGTATGTATATGTGCATATATATGTATGTGCACATATATGTGTGTGCATATGTATGTGTGCATGTGTGTATGTGTGTAGGTCTTCCTTGATCCATCACCCTCCACCTTATTTTTTGAGACAGGCTTTCTCACTGAATCCAGCACTCATGAGCTTGACTTGGGAGACAAGAATTCACTCTCTGGATCCTCCTGTCTCTGCTCTACTCCATCCCCAGCTCTAGGGTGGCAGAGACACACAGCTGCACCCCACTTTTATAAGGGTATTGGGAATTCCAACTCAGGTCTTCATGCCTGCATGGAAGGCGCTTCCAAACTGAGCTCAAAGTCAGACATCAACAGACAGCTGTTCATTGCTCCAGAGTGCGGAAGTCTCCTCCGTCTTCCTTGCCTGGTCTCCAGGGAGCTCTCTCCCTACCTTGGGACTTTTCTTTGTGTACAGCCAGAGCCCTGTGCCTGAAGTGGCAAAGCGCCCTCCCTTGGGAACTGTTTACTTTCTTTTCCTTGGCCATGGAGCCAGGCTGGCTTCTTCTCTGGCAGAAACACAGCACAGCAGGTTCAAATTCCTGTGTGTACCCAGCTCTTGCTGACATTGCTTCTTCCCTGGGATATAGACAGAGCCCAATTCAAGTTCTACACCCTGTGTTAGCCTGAGGTGCTCCCAGACTCTACTATATGGCCTCTGCCTTGGCCCACCTATGATCCTCAGCCCTCAGCTCCACAGCAGTGAGCCCCCGCTGGTGCCTGCTCTGGGGTCTAGAGATGTGGGTGGCTTTCCTGTCTGTATCCTGCTTATTTCTATAACATATAATTCACTTTAATTAAAAAGATGAAAAGCATGTGAAATTGGATCTTGTTTGAGCAGAACTTGGGAATAAGATTGTCCTAAGAATGGGTATTGTCTCTTGAGACTCTAAACTTGGGATCGAAATAGGCAGAACAGAAAGGACAGTCCCCAAAGGGCATCACTGATAAGAATATAATGACCAGACTGTCTCAAAGAGATAGGGAGGACAGAGATGTTGAGGTAAAGATGGAGGAGCCACAGGCAGTTGTTACAATCCCAGGCCTAATCAGGATATGTTGCAAAAAAGCATTTTCAGAGCCCTGTACCGGCTGGAGTCATGAGGGGTGGTCTTTCAGTGGCTCTAAGGATCAGAGGACTTGGGCACTGCCAAGCTCACTGACTGGTGGGAATACAAATGGGGAATGACCTCCCTGGGGTCTTTCTCCCTTGGTCCTACAGTCAGCAGGCATGCTTCCTGTGAGTCAAGGCCCTCTGTGCAGGGGCAGGCAACTGGAATGGACATCCCATAGAGATTTGTGCGACTGTCTTAGAGAGGGGAGGGGTAGGGGTGGATGGAGAGGCACAAGCAAGTGTCTATAAATACACTGCAGCTCAGAAGACCAGACATGATATAAAGTCTTGCGATTGTGTGTGTGTGTGTGTGTGTGTACACATGGGTGTTCATGAATGTGTGCTCATGAGAATGTTTGTATGTGTGAGCACATGGACACTTGTGGGCATGTGCTTTGGAGGCCACAGGACAACCTCGGGTGCTGCTCCTCAAGGGCCTTCCACCCTGTTTCAGGAGGCAGGTTCTCTTGCTTGCCTGGAGCTCACTGACTAGGCTGGGGTGGCTGGCCACCAGCCCCAGAGATCTGCAGTCTGCCATCCACAGGGCTGGGGTTTCATGCATGCACCGAGTCCAGCTTCTTAATGACAGTCGGTGGCCTTGAACTTGGGTCTGCCCGACTGCAAGTGAAACATTTCCCTCGTTAGCCATCATTCTAGCCTGAAGACATCCCTTTTGGTTCACACTGGATAGCTTTGGGCCATTTTGCACTAAGGGATCTGACTGGCTGGTTTCAAGAACCTTAGATAAGTAAGCTGGGCAGGGGGGAGGAGGGAAAGAACCCACCTTATGGTTAGAAACTCGTGCCTTGTTCTGTGGTTGAGCAGAAGGTGTTTTGAAGCCAAGCCTGATGGGTTCCTGGGGCTGTGATGCTCCGAGCCTGTTCTGAGAGACACCTTTTGTATTGACTGTCATCGCTCTGAAGACCGAGAGTGTAGCTTAGAACATACTTGCACCTGGGGTCAGTTTCCTGGAGTTTCTTCCTTTCTCCTCGCTCTTCGTTCCCCTCCGCCCTCACCTGCTATCCCCTTCCCCCCGTTTTGCTTGTCTCCTGTGAAGACTATGATGATCCAGGCTTGGTGACACATGTATGTAATCACAGAAGTTGGGGGTGGGTGTAAAAGCAGAAGATCCTGAGTTCAAGGGCAGCCTAGGCTACAAGTGACAGTTGGAGGATAGCCTGGGCTATGTGAGAAGCTTTCTCAAACAAAATGAAACAACAAAATGGCTGAGATAAATTTCAGAGAAGTGGCCTGGACTGAGTGCTCCTGCAGGGTGCAGACAAACTATGTAAGAACCTTAGCAACGGACAGAGAAAGGAGGTAGCGGCTCCTAACACTGGGGCCACTGGGCCCACCCTTGAGACTCTCCAATCCCTTCGGCAAGTTTTGGTGTGCAGACCTAAGGGAAGGACACCTGAAAAATGGTGCAAAAGGGGAGGTGAGACTGTACAAACAGGATGTGGGCCCTGGCTGCAGGATGCAGCTACCAAAGGGAGAGCATGGCTTTAGAGAAGGAGCCCCCATCCGTCATGTGACCTGCCAGCTGTGTGACCCTGACTAACTCACTTAATCTCTTTCAATAGACCTCATGCTTCTTCTCCGTGCACAGGGCAGATAAGGGTGCCTTCCTCACTGGGTGGTAGGAGGCTTGCACGGGGCTGCCCCATCAAGCATAGTGTGCAGCAACACTGACACAAACACCAAAGGCACTTTTGGTCCTTGACACTGCTGCGTCTGAGATCAGACCAGTCATTTGGTTGGAAGAGGAGCGAGGACTGCGGAACCCCAGGGAGTGCCGCTGTCGCCTTTTGCTACACCCAAGGACATGCCAAGGGCCGATGGCCAAGCGTGCTTGGGAGAGTGGCCCTAGAGGTAGTCTCAGGAGTGGTCCAAGGGTAAATCTGAGGGAGTATTTACTCTGTTGCTCCTCAAAGGGCTAATAAGTTTCTAAGCAGGGTCCTCCAATGCATCCTTCTCTTATTGCTACAGAGCCCCAGTGCTCAGAGAAAGCCAGCAGGAGCACTGTTTCAGGGTATCTGGACTATCATCCCCCATGTATTTGCCCAGGGGGACTTTTCCCTCAGATGTACCACTCAGAACTAATCCTTGAGGTTGGTGTCAGAGTTTGTGTTCAGCTGCACGGGGTAGGAAGCAGACCAGTTCCTCTGTCAGCTAGGCTTTAAGTTTCTCTTGCTTACACAGTAATCTGGAGTCATCAGTGGCCTGGACCCCTCTTTTTAAAAAGATGTTAAGTTTTTACATATATATGTGTGTGTGTGTGTGTGTGTGTGTGTAGAAGGAGCTGCGGGTAGGCCTGCTTTTCGTCGCCCAGCTCCTGGCCACCTGGCTAGCTTATGCCCCAAAATAATAACATGGAAACTGTATTCTTTTAAACACTGCCTGGCCCATTATATCTAGCCTCTTCTTGGCTAATTCTCACATCCTGACTAACCCATTTCTAATAATCTGTGTAGCACCACGAGGCAGTAGCTTACCAGGAAGGATTCTAGCCTATGTCCATCTTGGGCCGGAGCTTCATCGCATCTGCCCTGGAGAAGAGAGGCATGGCATCTGGCTCACTTCCCTTCTTCCCAGCATTATGTTCTGTCTACTCCACCTACCTAATTTACTGACCTATCAGGCCAAGCAGTTTTCTTTATTGATTAACTAATGAAACAACAGATTGACAAATGACCTTCCTACATCATATATATATGTGTGTGTGTGTGTGTGTGTGTGTGTGTCTGTCTGTCTGTCTATGTATATATGTGTGTCTGTCTGTAGGTATTTCTGTGTGTGCCTGTGTACGTATGTCTGTGTGTATCTGTGTGTCTGTGTGTGTCTGTGTGTCTGTGTATGTTTGTGTGTCTCTGTGTCTGGTGTTTCTGTGTGTGTATGTATGTTTATGTATGTCTGTGTGTCTGTGTGTATCTGTGAATGCAGGTGTGCATGGTATAATGCTATAACGACAGGTATAGGAGGCACCTGGGTGGGTTAGAGCCAAGGGGCGCCACAAAGTCAAACCATACAACAGAACTCACTTGAGAGGTTTATTGGGGTCAGAGGTGGCCTCTGAGCAATAGCAGAAGGAAGAGAGAACAAGGAGAGAAGGGGCTTGCTTTTTATAAGAGGACATAGCACATGCGTATAGGGAGACTGGCATTTTGGCTGCTGCTTGATCCTGGAGCGCAGGAAGGTATAAATGCCTGAATGCCGACACACGGGGCATGAAGAACATCAGCTCCCCTGTAGTTGTGAATACAGGTGATAGTGAGCCGGTCAGTATGGGTCCTGGGAGCCAGGTCCTCTGCAAGAACAGCAAGTGTTTTTAAAAGGCAGATGGGGTCTCATTGTGTAGCTCTGGCTGCTGAGAACTTTCTGTGGAGACAAGGCTAGCCTCAAACTCCCAGAGATCTGCCTGCATCTGCCTCCTGAGTACTGGGATCTCTTCCTAGCAAGTGTTTTTATTGGCTGATTTATCTGTCCAGTTTCACCTCTCTCTCCCAGCCACCTTTAGAATGGTCTTCGTCTTTGCATATTGCTTCAGGGTCGCAGAGTAGCTGCATCATCTCCATCTTCACACTTGAGTTCCGGAGGAAGAGAGAACAATGAATCAGAAGAGTCCCGCCAGCTTCCTCTGCTCTCCTTAGCAAGGTTCTGATGTGAAAGCTGTATCTAGAAGCAGACAGGAAAGGAGATCAGGGCCCAGATTGGGGTGGATAAACGGTGGGCATGTTCAGAGTAGCGTGCCATGGCCACAGACCAGAGCCTGGCGCTTTCATCAAGAAGGGAAGAGGCATAGATGGCCATTTTCTTTACCACTGTGTACCCCTTTGATCAGCGTGCTGCTTCCTCTCCACAGGTTGAGTCTGGAACATTCCAGGCTAAAGCAAATGTGCTGAGACCCAAAGCTTTCCTGTCAAGAGCATACACAAAGCCTCACCTAGAAACCACTTGGGCTCTTGGGTCCTGTGTACAAAAGGATGCTGTAGATGTCGGACCCAGTTCTTCATGGTTGGGTGATGCCTTGGCTGGTGGCATCCACCTGCATGAATCTTTGGCTGACAGAGGAGCCCAGGGGATACCATCAGTCCCCCGTCTGCCTCTGTCTGGCATTCCCAGTCTGCTTACCACTTGGGAAGGGTTAGGGAACTAGAGCTCCCACTCTCTATGTTGCTTCTGGGGACCAATGTTATGTCCTCCGTGGTCGTCCTCATTTACCGCTGAAATGGCCTTCCCAGTCCTTGCTCTACCCCCATCTGGTATTCCTTCTAGTTTCCATCCCCCCATAAATCACTCATGCACGAACCCTTTCCTTGGTCCCTACCTCCAGGATCCATTCGAGGTGTCACCGAGTGACACATGGGGCCTCTCTATGTCTCTCTTCAGGACTGCCCAGTCTGCAAGCTTCTCTAGGTCATGCTGTCATCTAGAAGTTCATGCTGGAAAATCTTGAAATTGACTTTTTAAAATTTCAGTAATATTTTATACTGTTTTAAGGTGGACATTTTCTCAGGCCATGTTCATACCTATCCTGAACTACCTGTGGCCTACAGGCTACAGTTGGACATCCTTAAATCGTTTTCCTCTGTCCCGCTCATGGCCACTGGTCCTGGGGTGTGGGGCAGGACTGTCTTTTCCTCCAGTGATCACTGTGGGATTCCCTTTCTCAAGCTCTGACTATGTGCGCATGTGTGCTTGTCACAGTCTGCACGTGGAGGGCAAAGGACACCCTGGGGCTACCTTATGTGTCCCTTGTCTGCTGCTGCATACACTTGGCTTCCCAGGACTCTCTGGTCTCTTCCTCCCATCTGTCCCCTGGAGTCAGGATTGCAGATGTGGCCAACCATGTCTGCCTTTCAGTGGGGTCTAGAATCCGAACTCAAGTTCCTCCTCTTACACAGCTTCATTTTACCCACTGTGCCATCTCTTTAGCTTTGTAGGAGTTTGCACAGAGGCCTCAAAATGAGGCCCTCAACACAGAGCATTCTTTAAAATGTTGCTCTGCATTTCTAGTCTGGGAACTCTAAGAGGAGGCATGCATGCTCATGGTGTGTGTGTGTGTGTGTGTGTGTGTGTGTTTCCAGCCTTTGGCAGTGGCAGCTGGGGGTATTTATAGCTGGATCCACAGGGCCATTCTCACGTGGCTACAGAAAATGAGAACCTCATGTGGAGTTTGTTTTTCCTCTTGGCCTGCTCCATGCAGCCATCCATCCCCCTCCAAGCCTCTGCTGTAACCAGAGCCCCCAGCATGGCTACCATGCGGAGGTTATGTAAATTCCCATCTCAGGGAAAAGTGCCTGTTCTCTCCAGTCAGGCCACAGGCAAAGTAGGGGGCTGCTGGGGAGAACTTGTGGGTGACACCGGAAGGCGGCGTCCCCCCAGCACCGTGCTCTGCTCCCTGCAGGCCCCTGGATGAACTTCATGGAATGTGGGTCCTTGGATCACCTTGTGTCCCCCAGCATGTGTGAGCCCCTCGAAAAGGAAATGGCTTGCTTTGTCCTCAAGCTCAAACTCACTATGTGGCCAAGAATGACCCTGACTTCTAATCAGTCTTCTTACCCCTGCTCCTCAGTGTTAGGGTTACAGACATGTGCCACCAGGCCTGCTCTCTGTGGTTCTGGGCATTGGCCCCAGGGCTCCGGGCATGCTAGGGGAGCACTAAACCACAGCCCTGGTCCTATTTGCTTTCGTTTATTGTGTTCTTGCGTCTGTTCTGTTCATATTTTGCCTTTCCTGTCAAACTGAAGACACTCCCTAAAGGCTATGCTTGGTTTTCTTGGACCACTAGGCCTTCCGGCATGGGGGCAGGAGTTGCTTAGGCTCCCTTTCCTCTAGAGCAGCTGCAGAACTCTCAGAGCCTTCAGTTCCTGCTACATTGCTCGATCTGCTTACCAGGAAGCCAGATGCTTTAGACTGAGCATCTTTATGCTGAAGACCCCAGGGACCCAGGGACTCTACAGTTTCATGAAGTTGCTTCATCCTGCACATCCACGCTATGTATCTTTTAGGGATGTGAGGTGGCAGAGGTTGGAACATGGGCTAGAGCGGCAGAGCACAGGTCGAGGGACCTGGACAGCTTAAGAAGAAGAAAGCATCAACTTGGCTGCCTAGCCAGAGGCTATACCTCCTTGTTATGCCGTGCCGGTACACAGCACACCTACATCAAGGTCCCTAAAGACTTCTAGTCAGGAATTCCCCCAGCAGCACCCACCGTTCTTCGGGAACCACTCTGCAGATACTGAGCTGGGCACTTGCTCATCTTGGCACATCGGCTGCTGCTCTGTGGTGGCCGGGAGCCCTTTTACAGCAGAGGAAACAGGAAGTGACCTACTGCACAGCAGGGACTGTAGACAAGATGGGCCTGACCCTAAAACCCCCGTAAGTCCAAACTTTCTCCATTTGTGATGAACTTGACCTTTAGTCGCCTGGCTTCTGCTGTGGCATAGAGCTCGAAGGCTCGAAGGATCACCCCGCCAGGCAACCTCTGATGTGGGGTCAGGATTGGACCGACTGGTAATTTGAACTGTCTAATCTGTGTCTACCCTGCCACCCTCAGCTCTGCCTCCAACACCCTTCTCCTTTTCCTGCGTCCACCCTCCCCCACTACTGTGAACCCCAAGGGTTTCCAGAACAAGAGCAGAGCCAGTCATTCATTAATCTTTGTCCTGCTTCCAAGAATCTCAACTACACAAGAATTCCTCATTGAACAGCCAGGCATTCTTGGGGAGCGTGTGTGTCACCAAGACAGCGAGAGGCTCAACTCTGGGAAGCAGCCATGGTGCAGGCCAGGAAAATAATGCGGACTTCGGAGCCAGAAGGAAGTGGATTGGCTCTCCCTGGAGCCCCCTCTCCAACTGCCCACCCCCTCTCTAACCACAGCTGGGAACTAGCCTTCCCAGGTCATCTCAGGGCGCTACCAACCCAGTGGCATGTTCCTCTGGAATGGAGAAACCGCTCATAGCAAAACTGTCCTGTGAGTGTGTAGATGCTCGCTTGTGTCTGTGTGCTGTGTGTATACACAGTTCTGTTTACATCTGAGTCCCGTTCTGTGCCATTCCTCATGCTATGAGTGATTCACTGCCTGCAGGAGTCCCTGTGAATGACTTGGGGTGGATGTGAATCCCCAAGAGTGAAAGCAGGTAGTGAGCCCAGGCTGACCTTCTGTGGAGAGGAGGCCTCTTCTCTCACATCCCTGCAGCTTAGCCTGTGTTGCTGTGAGGTAAACTGAGATCAGGGCTTCCAGGGGCAGACTCACTGCAGCCTCCCTGAATCAGAGAAAGAGGATGAGCGCCAAGAGGAAGCAGGCTGGGGGCGGAGTGGCGAAAGCTTTAGAGGAGTGCGAGTGGTTCATTAAAGGCACCATTCCCTCTGGATTATAAAGAACAAAACTCAGGCCTCAGAGCTGGCCCAGTGGGTAAGGTGCTTGCTACTAAGTCTGAGGACCTGGGGGAAGGCTAGTGCTGACTCTTGCATTGGTCCTCTCAGCCCGACTCCTGCATTGTTGTGAAAAACACCTAGAAGCTCATGAAAACAAAAATAGCCTGTAAGAACCCGGTGGTGGTGGCGCACACCTTTAATCCCAGCGCTCGGGAGGCAGAGGCAGGCGGATCTCTGTGAGTTTGAGGCCAGCCTGGTCTACTAGAGCTTGTTCCAGGACAGGATCCAAAGCTACAGAGAAACCTTATCTCAAACAAACAAACAAACAAACAAACAACCCATGAACCTATCATCTCGGGACTAGAAGGGGCCTGGATTTTTAGCCGCTATACACGTTTGTTCCTCCTCATTTGGCCATGTGGCCTAGTATGAGGCAAGTGATCCCTGCAGCCTTTGCTCTCTCACATGGATAGGCAACCCAGAAAATGCTCCACAGACATTCCTCAGGCCCATCTGGTGGAGGCAGTTCCTCAGCTGAGGCTCCCTCTTCCCAGGTGACTCTAGTTTGGGTCAAGTTGACAAAACTAAGCAGCCACACATCCATCTTATTAGTGTGGAAATGTACTTTTGTCTCCGATGAGTGTTGAGATTACAAGCATGTGGAAAGAATCGTTATTTATTTATTTATTTATTTATTTATTGTATGTGTATGTGGGGGATGGGTGGGCACATATGTGTAGGTCAGAGGACAACTGTGGGGCCATTCTCTTTTCCTACCTTTGCATGAGTTCTGAGGATCCAGCTCAGGCTGTCAGTCTTACATTATCACGTGCCAAGAACCTTTACCCTCCGAGCTACCTCTCAGCAACCTCCCAAGAATTGTTTTAAAGTAAAATTTCCATACCCGGAACATCTCAGGCACTGTGGTCCCCAAGCGAGGGAGCTGCAAGCTGAGGCCTGCGATCTGGAGTGTGTATGGGGCACATTGGAGGAGGTAGTCATGCCACTGTCCCTTCTTCCCACATGGCCTTCCTTCCAGGAAGTCCTCGTATTTGGATCCTGTGTGCTAACCCTCTCTTCCTCCTCGATGCTTCTCGTGTTAGCTGGCGTTAGTTGAAGCCAATCAATGACTCCCAGTGCGACCTGATGTCACTCAAGAAGACCTGTCTCAGAATTAGCCAGCTGAATCCTATCTCCCTGACTTCACGCAGAGACAGCAGTTCCCCAGATGTGGATGTTTTAGGGCCAGCATCACTAGAGAACTTAGTAAACTTGCCAGCTCTTGGGCCTGTCCCCAATTCCTGCTTGCAGCTGGGGGGAGCCTAACATCGTGAGTACTGTCAGGCTCATTTAGAGTCAGGGCACATGTGAAGTCTGAGAGTCATTGTGCTTGAGATCCCACGGTGGTAGCTGGTACTTTCCTTACCATGCCAGTCTGAGTTCCCATTTCCATCATGGTAGGAGGGAAATGGCTCGGAGTCAGACCTCTTGGATTTTAATTCTGCCTCTATGTGTCTCTCATTGTGCAGGTTTCTCTCTTCCAGGCCTCTTGTCCCGAATGCAGGGTGTCCCCTATAGTACAGCTGTGAATATGTTCAAGGAGATGTGCCTGCTGATTAGTTTTGAGGTGCCTGACACACGGACAAAGTAAATGTCATATGCTATTAGCTGTTCCATGCAAAACATCCCTCTCTGCAATATAGTGCAATTTTAGCTCCAGTCCTGACCTATATGTACACACACAGACACAGACACACACACACAATGTGCCCCAAAGTTTGTGAACATGGCTAACTTTGCAGTGGTTTGGGAGAGAGACTGTCAGTGTTTATTTTGTATCAGTGCAAATGATTTGAAAGGGAAATGCTAGTCATCTTTATTCTAAAGGAGATGATTTTGGCCAAAAGGCAGTCATTCGGCCCTCCCCCTCTGTCCCTTTGGTGCGCGCCAGCAACTGCACAAACATGTCCCTCTGTTTAGCACACTGAGAGTGAGGGTCTCTGTTCCCCAGCTCAGTTTCTAAAACATGCTTCTCTTCACTCTGCAAACCTAAAGATAATTTCTACGTAATACATCCACAGCTCTGTTCTGGCTGTCCCTAGAGAAAAAGAGACAGCCACCATGGCATTTAGTTCCAACTGCTACGGACCACACTGTTCTGCATAATGCTCTCCAGTATGGTCAGAGTTGGTGTGTCTGTGTCTTCACGTGTATATGTGTTTTCTTATGGAAGGGTATCATTTCTACATGTTCTTCTAACCTTCACAGCCTTATAAACAAGGATTTGGGACTGGGGCGATATCTCAGTTGCTGAAGAGCTTGCTATATACACACGAGGGCCTGAGTTTGATCCTTAGCACTCCACAACCCCTGAATTTGTGGTGCATGCTTGTGCCCTCAGCTCTGGGAAGGCAGAGACAATCAGACCCTCAGGCTCACGGGCCAGCCAGCCCTGCCTGGTCAGAGGACCCAGTCAGAGTCCCAGTGAGAGGGCCTGTCTCAAGAACAAAATAAATGAATATAGGGGAGCAATACCAGCAGATTGATCATTGGCTTCCATACACACGTGTGTGCATGGGCACACACAATGCACACTTTCTCACACACAAATATAAACTGGGATTTACTTTCTATCAGAGTTTTTATCTTGGGTCAGATAATTTTTGTAGTGTGTGCCTGGAAGGGTGGGGAGCTGTCATTGTAAAATAACTGGTAGCCTCCTATCTTGTATGCCAGAGATTCTAGAGCATTTTGTAGCTGTGACAGCTTAAACATCTCCAGACACTGACCAGCGTTCACTAGGAGTGTGCATGTAGGGCTGGGGAGGGGAGTGCAATGCGGAAGCTCTCCCAGCTGGAAGCTGTGGCAAACTAAATTCTTCCTATAATAAATGGGGCCCACTGCATCTTCTGCTGCCCCGGAGTTTATCTCTACAGTGTATTTAAGATTAGGGGACAGGATGTATTCACTGATAAGAAAGATATAAGGTGCCTGCTGTCTGTGGGTCACCCTTGACTTCCAAGAAGCAGCCTTTGTGTTGGGTGGATGTACGCCCCACAAGGCTCCACACTCAAGCCCTCGGCAGACAGTCTGCTCTGGGTCCAGATCACTCTCTGGTCCTCTTGACCCTCCTCGTGCAGCAAGAAACCTCCCAGGGAATGGCCTTTGGTTTGGGCTTATAAATATTCATCAACTCATTTCTAGTACCAAGTATTTTTTTTTTTTTAACCGTGTTTAACATTCTTGTCCAAGTGGAAAGTTTTGTTCTTTGGAAATCTTTTCATTCCAGAATCAGGTCAGAGTCCCCAACAGAACTCAGAGAATGTCCTAGAGACATTTTACCATTAAGATTATCATTGGTGGCCTTGACACAACTGTGGTTGGATTCTGGGCCAAGACTCACAGGGCCACAAGACGGACAGAGAGGAGGCTGGGCAACTAGAGGAAGAGCGGAGGACTCCGAGATTGAAATCCTTTCCTGGAGGACTGGGTAGGTGGGTCTGCGGCTAAGAGCACTTGCTGGTTTTCCAGAGGACCTGAGTTCCGTTCTCAGCGCTCACACGGTGTCTCGCAGCTGCCTCTAGCTGCAGCTCCAGTGGATCTGACCCTCTTCTGTGCCCCACGAACTCCTGTATACACAGCACGGACAGACACACACTGTGGTTGCTTGTGTCCTTAGATATCTCTCTAGGCGCTGTCCCATCTCAGTAAGACACCAGCCTGCCAGTGAGCATAGGGCATAGTGCTTGCTGACACATAATCCCCACACTCCAGTGACTTTGAACAACAGACATCTATTTCCTACCCTTGCTACCTGTCTTCTGTGATCGACCACAGGGCTCTGGTCGCGATACCCACTCAGGAACCAAGGCTGCTTAAATGGGTGTTGCTTTAAAAGTGGATGATGGATTTTCCCAAGGAAATGGCTGCCTGGCCTGACCTACCTCTCAATGGAGGCCAGGGGAGCCTGGCTAGACCTTCAAGGTCATCTGGACAAACCTAACCCCTAAAGGGCAGAGTTACACGGTCCTCAAACACTGTGTTCCCTGGACCCAGAGCAGACTGTCTGGACCCAGAGCACAGGGCTTCAGCGTGGAGCCTTGTGGGGAGTACATTCTCCCAACACAAAGGCTGCTTCTTGGAACTCAAGGGTGACCTAGTGACAGCAGGCACGCTATATTTGTTGTCACTTCGGGTTCCCTGTCAGGCCACCTGTAATGCAGATGAACTGAGGTGTTGTGTGAGCAGTACTGTAAGATCACAGGTGCCCTCACGGCAGAATAACAAAGATCACATGCTGCTCCATCTACAAGTCTTGGTGCTAAGTGCCCAGGAGCGAAAAGTGAACAGATACTTCTCATTTTCCAATTAAAATCTCTGTGCCTCTGAGGACTCTTGTGTTAGTTAGCCTTCTCCATAAGAACGGGAACAGGAGACTCTGCTGTTTACCCACCTGCCTACACAATGGTGGCAGACTTGAAACCCATAGATGGACCCATGATGAAGCTCATGTCTGAAGGCAGTTTGGGTGTAGAGTTCCCTCAGGTAGGTGACTTCACCGCTAGAAGAATTGGGTTATCTGAACCTGGAGTGGTTATGAGCAGCCTGACCTGGGTGTTGGGAACCAAACTCAGATCCTCTGAAAGAACATCGTGCACTTCAAACCCCTGAACCGTCTCTCCTGCTCCTTGCCCAAGTCTTAGCTACTCAGGAAGGATCTACAGGCTCCGTGGAGGAGGACCTGCTTCATTCCAAGTCTGAGCATTAGAATGCTGATTCTATGAAAAAGTCCCCTCGTAGCACCATCCGGACTGGTGTTTGGCTCCTATCTGGCCCCGTGCACAGCCAAGTTGACATACAAAATTAGCCATCACAATTTCCAATGTCTAGTCAGCTCATGGGGCAAAATTAGTGATGCGGCCGGGCTCAGGAAGTCCCGTCAACTGCGTGCCTGGACCAAGGCTATCTGACTAAGCACCAGAACAAACAACAGTGAATCACTTTATCTGGGGATGAAAGGGAGTATCCATCTGTGGCCTTCTACGGTTTTGCCATTTCAGCACTTTCTGCTAAGCCAGCGTGGAAACCAGCATGGACTTAGATCCACATGCCCCCATCTTAGGGAGAGTCTTGTAAAGGAACATGGGAGGATGTGGCTGGCCTCCCGAGGGATTCAGCACAAATATCTTCCTCCACTTTCTATTTGTTATGTATATTTGCACATGGGTATGTGCAAGTATGTATGCATGCATTTCACATGCCAGTGGAGGCCAGAGATTAATGTCAGGTGAACCTGAGCTCAACCATCAGCTGGACTAACTGACCAGAGGGCTCTGGGACTCCTCCTGTCTCTTTCTACTTGGAACTAGGATTACAGCACAGCTTCCTTGTGAGGCTTAAATGTATCCTGGGGATTTGAGCTCAGGATCCCGTGCTTGTGGGGCAGCACTTTACTTACTAATCTGTCTCCCAGCCCTGTCTTTGCTCTTTGCTTTATTCTGTGTTTCCTCCATTTGGTGCTGCATTCGGGAATCATCTGTACCATTTCTGCCACTGAAGATTGTTCTGCAGGAGCATGATGCTGTGTCTCCCTCCTGGTGCCATCCCATCCAGCTGAATCCTTCCTGCTTGGATGCAGGGGGCAGTGTAATTTTGCCACCATCTCACTCCAAGTTTCTGACAAGTCCCTTCCCAGTCTGAGCTCTGGTTTTCCCAGCTCGCTGGAGTGCAGCTGGTGCAGTGCATCTTGGGAGTTTCTTATGGCTCTGGAATTTCGTACACCATTGATCCACACCCTCTCACAGTGGGGTCCAGCTGGAGTTTGGTGACAAAGTTTTCTCCCGGGAAGCTGAGGGATCATTCTGGGCCATGCAGTAGACACTAGCAAAGAGACTGTGTGCTACTTATCAGCTGGAAAACCTCACCCAAGCCTGATGCTCTCCCGCCTGGCTGGAAGGGAGCTGAGAGCTGAGCTGGGGAGGCATGCAGAGGGCAGGGGCCAAGGATCAGAACTGCCTGGTCTAGCTGAAAAAGGGCAGAGAGCTTGGCCAGGTCTTTGAAGCTAAACCAAAAGATAGAGTTGCAAGGACCTCGAACACTGCCTACCCTACAGCATTTATAGCTGGTAATTCCAGTGCCCACCTAGGCTGCCTGTTAGGAAATTCAAAAGAGAAACTGTATGAGCAAGTTCTAAACACACACACACACACACACACACACACACACTAAAATAACAACAGTAATTACTATTATTATTACCATCATGTGTGCCTTATGCCACAAAATGCCTGGTGCTAGATGTCTGGAAGAGAAGACTGCATGGGCATGAAATTAATTAGGATCTAGAATGGTGTCAGATTTAACTGCAAACTCTGGATGGTGTCTTCATCAGTTCAAGTTGCTATAATAAATAACCTGGGTGGTGACCTTAACAAACATGCATTTTCATCATTCTGGAGAGGGGAAGTCCAAGAGGAAGGGGCCTGCACATCTGATATCTGCTAAGGGTTGGCTTCCCAGGTCCTGTGCAGTCCTTTTTATACTGTGTTCTTACATGGTGTAAGGGGTGCAGTAGCTCTCTGAGATCTCTCTAACTCCCTCCAAAGGCCTTGCCTCTGACTTACATCATATTGTGAACTGCGCTGAATTCTAGGGAGCCACAGACATTCAGCTCACAGTACAAGGCAAAGCCTGGCAAGCAGAGAAGGGAGCTGGTTCTACTATAGCAGGAGGCTATGCTATAGCAGGAGCCTATGCTATAGCAGGGAGATGACCCAGCCCAGTTTTGAAAGTTACCCAGGTCCTTTAAGGAAGAGGCCTGGGCTCATGGTAGTCTCTGCTCCTCTGATCTGGGTTGTTGGTCAGGGGTGCAAAGAACAAATGGGGTGCAGGGGCAGCTGCAGATGAGATGTTGATCAAATTGTGAAGGATCTCAGATAACATACAGAAATGAGTAAGTTTAATTTTTTAATACAAGCTTTTTATTTCTATTTTGTCTTAAAGAGAATGTGCTTGTTTTAATTTTATTTAAAATCTGCCTCTAGGGATTCAGAAACGCCTCTTTGGTTAAGAGTGCTTGATGCTCTTGCAGAGGACCTAATTTTGGTTTACAGCACCCATGTTGGGTGACTCACAGCCACCTATAACTCTAGTTCCAAGGAATCAGATGCCATCTTCTGGCCTTTGTGGGAACTGCACTTAGGAACACACAGACACAGATACACAGACGTACACACACACACATACACACACACTGCTTGTACTGCTGATTTTGCACTTTCCTTTCTCCTAGGAATTACATGCTGATTGCTTTATCTTCTCTGTCTAATCTCTGGCTTGTTTGAGATATTTGTTATGGGAGAAATAAAGTGGAACCATAATTTTTTATCTTTACAAAGAATAACTGCCCCTTATCGAATGTAAATAATACAGACTATTATAAAGAAGGGGAGAAAACTAAAACAAAATAAAGCCATTTCTACCTCCCTTATGAAGTGGATGTGAGTAGTGGAGACTGGGGGTGTTTCCTACCAGTGGGCATGGAAATCAGGCCCTTTGTATTGAAGGCCAGCTGTTCTGAGGCTTGAACTAATTAATCCTGGTGTCTAAGGATGCACACGGGAGGCTGCCTTAGGCTCTTCCAAGAGGCCGACACTGATCTGTACAATCTAATCTGAACTGTGCCACTCACTGTTCGGGACACAACAGTCTCCCCGGCTCCAGCTTCCAACCTGTAAAGTGGAAGCCACAGCAACAGTGCCTGGAGTGACCCTCAGTTCTGTCCTCACTTCCTAGGAAGCCTGCAGGCCTTACAGTGAGTTAGTTCTGGGGTGTCATGTTCCCCCCTGGGTAGCTCTAGCCCTGCACTAAAGCTGCCCCTGACACAGGACCTTATACCTCCATGCCTCATGTGGCTGGATGGTGGAGAAGCTTGTCACCCCAAGGCCAGGCTCCTGCTCAGTGGGTGCTGGTGCCTTCTCAGCACTTTCTCTGAGGCCTGTTGTCTCCTCTGCCCTTGCTTTCCCTCCTTCCCTCCTCTCTCCACCTCTCCCTGTCTTCCCTTTCTGTTCCTTTCCTCATTCATCACTTCCCTGTCACCCCTCCCGGAATGGCTCAGGAACACTATCTCTTTAAGAATGGCAGCTGCACACTATGCACGCTGGGGCACTGGCTGCTCCTCCTGCCTCTCCTGCTGGGTGATACTGGGCTGCAACTGGAACCCTCCAGGCCTCACTTTGAGTTCAGAACCTCTAGAGGAAAGGGTCCCTCCCAGTGATGTGGGAGTCTGTACCCACAGGACTCCCTGCCTGAAGCCCCTCAGTAGCTGGGCCCTGGCTCTGGGCCAGAAGAGGCTCATTGTTTAGGGCTGAGATCAGGAGCTGGAAAAAGAAAGTTGGAAAATAGTTGGATGCATTTGGTGAGTGTGAACAAACTTTGTGTCTTCTGTCTCTCAACTTGGGGATTTTAGAGTGCAGGTCTTGGGCTAGGTTGTGGTGATCTTGACAGTGGGATGGGCAGATGTGAGAGGGAGAAAAGGCGGGGCTGGGATTCCCTTGCAGGTGGGGGACCCTCAACACTCCTCACAGCTGTTGCCTTTCTCAGGAAGCAGGCAGAAGGCTGCCCCTGGATATAGCTAGACCTGGATCTGAGGACCGGTGACCAGAAGGAACAGATGACAGCTTTCCCCCTTCAAAACAAAGTATGGCCAGTAATTGTGAAAATGCCCCCAAGAGAATGTCACCTGTAGCCCCTGAGAGAAGTGGAAAACCTTGCGGGTATATTTTGACAGGGGATTTAGACCAAGTCCTCGTCCTCCTGGGTAAGGGTCAGACCAGGCTTGGTCCCCGAGTCCATACTGTTCCCTTGGCGTGGGGAAAGCTGCCCATGAACTGCAGTAGGCTGTGCCTTAGTGGGAGGCGGCAGGCCTGCCAAGGGCACGGAAGAATGGACAGCCTGTTATGCTGAGGCCTGGGAACATGGCCTTGAAGGGAGACCCAGGTCGCCAGAGCTGGCACGAGAACACATGGACAAAAGGTCCAGGACCATGCTGGGAGAACGGGACTGAGCCAGCATCCCACAGTGCAGGGCAAATGGTCCTCCAAGCCCATTTCCTGGGGCAGGAGCACAGCTGCAGCTGACCTCAGATGCCTAGGTACACCTGCACATGTGTGCATGCAGAAGCCTAAGTCTGGGGCCTCCAGTGGACAGGGCTGCACACAGCTGCAACTTTGATTCTGAGGACTTCCTCTTCAGGGAAGCTTTTCGCTGAATTCTAAACTCTTCTTTGGGCCAGGGTCTGAACAGAGAACTTACTGAAACAGAAGATGCCAGGAAGCAGTCTAGAGGCTGTGAAGATTTGGAGCGCTGTGTGTATGTGCGTGTGTACGTGCGCGTCCAGGGGCAGAAGAGGCCATCCTGCAGAGTCATAATGATCAGTACCATTTATTGTATACCTTGAAGGCATCGTCCCTGTGACAAGGGCTTGTCTGCTCATTGAGTGCTATAGGAATCCGTGTGTGTGTGTGTGTGCTCAGCTGCACATAGGTATGCATTCATGTGGAGGCTCGAGGACAACCTCAGATGCTTCTCAGGTACCATCTACCTGTTTGTTGAGATATAAGTCTCTGAGGCCTGGGGCTTACTGGTTATGCAATACTGGCTGGTGAGCAGGTCTCAGGGATCCTCTGTCTCCATCTCTCTGGCACTGGGATTGTAAGAGTTTTCTGCTGCACTAGCCTTTCGGGCATAGGTTCTGAGGATCACACAAGTTGATGACAAGTGAGTGCTTTACCTACCAGGTTCCGCTCAAAGAAACTATTTGAGTCAGAGTCATGAATAGTTTTATAAATTTTACAGGAACTGGATAGTTGAAGACTGTACACCCTTGGAACTGGGAACTCATAAATGAGACTTGGGTGTCTTCATCCATTCATTTCCTTATCAACCCATTCCCTCATCCGTCCATCCCCTCATCCATCCATCCCCTCATCCATCCACCCCCTCATCCGTCCATCCCCCTCATCCATCCATCCCCTCATCCGTCCATCCCCTCATCCGTCCATCCCCTCATCCGTCCATCCCCTCATCCGTCCATCCCCTCATCCGTCCATCCCCTCATCATCCACCCCCTCATCCATCCATCCATCCATCCATCCATCCATCCATCCATCCGTCCATCCCCTCATCCGTCCATCCCCTCATCCGTCCATCACCTGATCCGTCCATCCCCTCATCCATCCATCCCCTCATCCGTCCATCCCCTCATCCGTCCATCCCCTCATCATCCACCCCCTCATCCATCCATCCATCCATCCATCCATCCATCCATCCATCCATCCATCCGTCCATCCCCTCATCCGTCCATCCCCTCATCCGTCCATCACCTGATCCGTCCATCCCCTCATCCATCCATCCCCTCATCCGTCCATCCCCTCATCCGTCCATCCCCTCATCATCCACCCCCTCATCCATCCATCCATCCATCCATCCATCCATCCATCCATCCGTCCATCCCCTCATCCGTCCATCCCCTCATCCGTCCATCACCTGATCCGTCCATCCCCTCATCCATCCATCCCCTCATCCGTCCATCACCTGATCCGTCCATCCCCTCATCCGTCCATCCCCTCATCCGTCCATCCCCTCATCCGTCCATCCCCTCATCATCCACCCCCTCATCCATCCATCCATCCATCCATCCGTCCATCCCCTCATCCGTCCATCCCCTCATCCGTCCATCACCTCATCTGTCCATCCCTCATCCGTCCATCCCCTCATCCGTCCATCCCCTCATCCGTCCATTCCTCATCCGTCCATCCCCTCATCCGTCCATCCCCTCATCCTTCCACCCCATCATCCATCCATCCCCTCATCCATCCCCTCATCTGTCCATCCCCTCATCCATCCATCCCCTCATCTGTCCATCCCCTCATCCATCCATCCCCTCATCCGTCCATCCCCTCATCATCCACCCCCTCATCCATCCATCCATCCCCTCATCCGTCCGTCCCCTCATCCATCCATCCCCTCATCCGTCCATCCCCTCATCTGTCCATCCCCTCATCCATCCATCACCTCGTACCCTCATCCTCTTACCCACTAATTCCGTCCATTTATTTAACTAAGTTGAACTGATAGCTTTCCTGTGTCAGTCATGTGGTAGTCACCAAAGGTGTAACTGGGACAAATGCTGGCAAGGGCCCAGGGCATCTTAACTGCATAGCCTGCGTGCTAACCGGCAACTAGAGTCTTCTGAGCTAGGCGCAGAGAGCCTTCTGGGAGTGTGAAGATGTTCTTCTCAAGGTCTGAGAAGATGGGGAGAGTGTTTTCTTTCTTGACAAATTGCAACATTGTGTTTACATTTTAATGCTTATCTGAAGGTTCTGTATCATCTGGCTGGCCACCAAATAGCCTACCACTGGCATCAGAATTATTTTCTGTCCCAGTGTTCAAGTTGGTAATGTGCTGTCTTTTAAAATGACAGTGTTTATCATCTGGAAGCTTGGTGTCTTAAACTGGAGTCGGAATGAGAGCCCAAGGGACCAAGGATGACTCAGAAGGACCCCAGGAAGCCCATAGTTAGTTCCCCATGGCACGTCTCCTTGGGCTTCCCGACCTGGGATCCCCGCCACAGGCTCCTGCTTGTCTTTCTGGTCCTCTCCTCTACTTCTGCTCTCCCTCCCTTCCTCTCCTCTCTCTCTCTTCCCCTCCTCTCCCTCCCTTCCCCTTCTCTCTCTCCCTTCTCTCCCCTTTCTTCTTTTTTCTCTATCCAGGATCTCATGTAGCTCAGGCTGGCCCCAAACTTGCTCTCTAGCCAAGGATGACCCTGAACTCCAGTCCTCTTGCCTCTACTCCTGAGCAGTGGGATTACAGTTGCTGCCACCACACCCTGTTTTTCTCATGCTGGAGATCAAACTCCAGACTTCTCTCCTGCTGGGCAAGCCATCCGCCACCTAGACCACATCTCCAGCCCGCCCCTCCCGCCTAGCTTGAAGGTTCCCTTCTCTTTCTTGCCTCCTAGCTTTTCCTTATGCAGTCTCCTTCACCAAGAACGCCCTCCCTCCAGCTCTGTTTTACACACTACCCACTTCTGAGCTTGATCCCTTCTTCAGATCAGGGGTTCCTTCTTCACGTCCTGCTGTGACCTTCCTCCTCTTCATCCTCACCAACACAGGCCACTCTCCCCTTTCCCGGGGCTGTCAGCTTTGTGCTGACTCTCCGGCAGCCCTATTATGCTACGTCTTAATAAGTTGTCTCTTACTTTATTTCAAGGGTGGGATTCCTCCTCTCCTCCCAGCTCCATGCCCACCTGGACATGGTGTTAGAGTAAGCCCTGGTAACTTCTCCCCGAGAGTCCATGCTGCAGAACGGGGCTTTTGTGGGGCCCAGCTGTGCTTAGGAACTCATCACCTGTTGGCACTGTGGGCAAATCCATCTCTGGTTTTGTAACCTGAGCTGGCGCCAGCCCCTGCATCCTGAGATCAAGTGTCCTTGTTTGTTCTGACATCCCTTTTGGGGGCCTGATGATCTAGATTTCAAAGTAACTTTTTTTTTCTAGCAGCTACTGAAGGCTAGGCCCCTGCCAGCTCCCAGCCCCCTGTGTTAGTGTTTTCAGTTAATTAAGAAAACAAACCCTGATTTCTGACTGAGACGGTGGACAGTGAGGTAGATGGAGATGGAGCCCCTGGCCACGTCCATGTGCAGATGGCCAGCACCACAGGAGGGTGGGCAAGCTGCAAGAGAGCCCCACATGTGAGGCAGCAGGGGACCTGCAGATAGCCTCTCAGCAGGAGGAGGTTCCAGGAACTCAGTGTTGGGAGGAAGTGCCAGGCAGAGTCCAGAGCTCAGTTTCTGCCTCTCCTGTCACATCCAGGATGTGTCTTGACTTAGTTTAGGTGGCAGGAGGCTACTTGGAATATAACAATGAGGGATCAAAACTGCCCTAGGAGTAGGGGTCTATGGCCAAGTCTGGTTAGAGGAAAGTGCTGAACTTCATATGGCTTTGGAGTCCCAGGTTACTGACCTGTCCTGTGAAAGGGGAGCCCTGCTCAGGGATCGAGCTCCCTGTCCATCAGAGCCATAGTTCCTGTTTAAGGAGTTCAGTATGTTGTGGTAGGAGGAGCCAAACTCTGCCTGGATGGCGCTGTCCTGTGCTGACCACACACCTTCCCTGCCACCTGCTGTCATGGTCTGTGCTGTTGCGGGAGGCAGGTGGACCCCTAGTTTTAAGAGGTAAATTTGAGACAAAGATCAGAGGTTACAATTAGTCTCTAGGGTACTGGAGACTGTCTTCTAAGGAGAGAGGCACCGTAGCTTGGACCTTAGCTGGGTTCATAATACTTAAGGAAAACTTTTTTTCTAGTGAATCTTGGCTAGGAATTGGGGAAATTTTAAACATTTTTTTGAGACAGTCTCACTCTGTAGCCCAGGCTAGTCTGGAACTCCTTCAGTAACCTAGACTGGCCTTGACTTCATGATCATTTTTGTACCTCAGCTCCTAAGTGCTGGTGGCAGGCTCAGCTGCCACACCTGGCTTTAATTTTTCTGTTTGAATTGAATATTTGTAATTGTTTCCACTGTGTGTGCACCATCTCTAGTTGAAGCCAATGAAATCCAAGAATCATCCAGAACCTGTCCAGTACTGATGTTGCTTGGGGGAGGAGTTCAGCGCTGAGATATGGAGGCTGTGCTTGTACACACAGCTCTGTCGAGAGAGTGCTGGTGGCCTAGGACAAGTGATGTACTGCACAGCTTCAGGCTCCCTGCTGACATTGTGGACTTGACAATGATAGGCATCTTCTTTCTTAGCATCTAGGGCTCTCAGGGGTAAGGATGGGAAGGTGTGTTTCAGAGAAAGGAAGAGCTGAATCCACACATAAGGTAAGAACAGGATTCTAACGGGGGGGGGAGGGCAGGGCCATCGGGAGGAAAGGGGACAAGCTTTGCTGGAGTCAGTCATCTGGGCTGGGTGTGTAGAGTGGCAATGGATGCTAGAGAGAACGGCAGTGCTCACACCTCTGCTTTCTGTGTGTGGAGTCTGCCACAGCGACTGTTCGATTGCCGTGACAAACCACCAGGACCAAGGTGACTTACAAAAGGAAGCATCTAATTTGGGGTTCATGGTTCTAGAGGCTTAGCATTCATGACCATCATGTTGAACATGAAAACAGGCAGGCAAGCATGGTGCTGGAGAAGGAACTGAGTTCTTACATCAAATCCACAAGTATATATCAGAGAGAGATGGAGAGAGAGAGTGTGTGTGTGTGAGAAAGAGAGAGAGGGAAGAGAGAGAGAGAGAGAGAGAGAGAGAGAGAGAGAGAGAGGAGAGGGAGAGGGAGAGGGAGAGGGAGAGGGAGAGGGAGAGGGAGAGGGAGAGGGAGAGGGAGAGGGAGAGGGAGAGGGAGAGAGAGAGGAAACCACAAAGACTACCCTCAGAGATTCATCTCTTCCAACAAGGCTACATCTTCTAATCCTTCCTAAAGACTTCTACCAAGCCGGGCGGTGGTGGCACATGCCTTTAATCCCAGCACTTGGGAGGCAGAGGCAGGCGGATCTCTGTGAGTTCGAGACCAGCCTGGTCTACAAGAGCTAGTTCCAGGACAGGCTCCAAAACCACAGAGAAACCCTGTCTCGAAAAACAAAAACAAAAACAAAAAAAAAAAAAAACAAAAACAAAAAAAAAAAGACTTCTACCAACCGAGTACCAAGTATTCAGACACATGAGTGTGCAAGGGCCATTCTCATTCACACTACCACAGGATCTGTGGAAGTGCTCTCTGACTCCAGAGCCCGTGGCAGGGCCACGAGGGTTCCAGTGCTTGGGCTTGGCTTCTGCCTCCATGTGATGCTGAACTGTTCTCCCCTTGACTTTTCTTTTCTTTTTTTCTGTTTGTTTTGTTTTTAAGACAGGGTTTCTCTGTGTAACAGCCCTAGGTATCCTGGGACTAGCTCTGTAGGCCAGGCTGGCCTCCAACTAACAGAGATCCACCTACCTCTGTATCCAAAGTGCTGGGATTAAAGGTGTATGCCACCACCGCCTGACTTCCCCTTGACATTTTTTTTTTATCTGAACATACAATCTTTTAATGGGAAATCTAGAAAAATCCTTGACCCAGTTTCAGGGTCTCAGAAGCGGGAACCCTGTGATGACTTTTCAGCCCCGGCCCAGGTCCTGCATGCCTCGCTGCAAGCATTCTTAACCTTTGCCCTGCAGCTTCCTGCAGACTCACGCCTGAGGAATAACAGCCACACTCTAGACTCCACACGGTGCCCTGTGTGTATAAAGTTCCGGCTAGCCCTGTTTCTTCCCCAGTCTCTTTCAGTAGCTTAGGTGGAAGCACATTCCTCTGGGCTCTCAGCAGCCTACTGGCTCCCAGAAGGCAAGGATCCTCGCCATCTCAGCCTGCTGGTGCCTCTCTAGCAGACCATCCCAGACTGCAGAATCCGTGAACCAGCATTTCTCCTGTTTCTACAGTCTGAAGATGAGATAAAGGCACTGGCTGGGTAACTCCCATGAGGGAAGTGTCTCCCTGTTTCCACAGTGGCACTTACTCTTACCCTTTAGAGGGGGCAGTGCTACATCCTCACACTGTAGAAGGTGCAGAGCCTGCACTGGTCTTTTTCTCTTTTTTAAGGTATTAATTTATTCATGAGGGTCAAGTCACTTCCTCCAAAGCCACCACATCTTAAATACACCGTGATGAGGACTCTTATGCGAGTGTGTGTATGTGTATCGTATCTGTGTTTGTATGGTGCACATGCATGGAGGTGTACATGTGTGCAGATGTATGTGTGGTGCATGTAGAGGCCTAAGGCTAATGTCAGAATCATCTCCTATCAATCTTCTGCCTTATTAAGTGAGGCATGGCCTTTCAGTCAAACCCAGAGCTCATCAGTACGGCTAGTCTTGCTAGCCAGTCTGCTCTGGGTCCCCTGTCTCTACCTTCTGAGACCGGAATGACAAAGGGCCATCATCTACCCTACCCAGGACTTACACGGGTCCTGGGGATCTGAACTCTGGCCCTCTCACACTTGCTTGGCAAATGCTTTAACCTCTGAGCTATCTCCCCAGCACAACACTTGGCTTTCTAAGCATGGGGTCTGGGAAACGACACTCGGGTCCTTTAGCTTGCAAGGCCAGCACTTTGCCTGCTGAGTTATTGATCTAGTCCTCAATGAATGAGATTTGGAGGGGGAGACAGGCATGCAAAAGAAGACATGGTCCCAGCTGCCCCATCTGGCATGTAGTAACGTCTCACTAAATGTGAGTAAGTACCATAAACGTCATGAAGGCCTTATAATTTTTCACCAAGAAGCTACAAGCAGTTGGTGTTTGGAACACTTACTCGGAGGCCAAACATCCCAGATGTCATGGGATGGTGTCTGTACAGGCCACAGCAAGCAACATCTCTTCTTCTCGTGCTGTGGTCCATGCAGAAGCCCAGAGGTTGGGAGCTGGAGCATCTCTCATGTGCCCCAGACTGGCTATAGGGAGCATATACCTTGCTGTTTTTGTGTAGCTAGTAATCATACATCTTGGCACTACCTGCCTGTTCCTGGCTGTTGTCTACAGCAGCGTGTGATCCTGCAGCTGTGCACAGCACGGTGGCTTAAGTGTGACTGTGGGGGAGAAGCCAGTACTACTTTGGAAAATGCACAAGGACCCCATTTTTTGTCATGTTTTTTTGTCCTGTGCTGGAGGTTGAGAGATGCCTTGTTTGAAACTGGATGGGGAGTTACCGCCTTTGGAGCTTTAAATAGTCAGCTAAGAAGAGATTGAACAATAGAAATTCTGGGGACTGCTAACGGGAAGTGAGAAGATCAAGGGTTGCTCAGGTTAGTAGAGGCTTGTCCTGCAGGGCATTTCTTTATTCCTCAGAAGACTGAGGTGCATGTGTGTCTCCAGTCCAGTTCTTAGAATGAGACAGAAAGAAACATATTCCTGCCCTTGGAGAAAGTCCCTGAAGATTGGGAGTTGGCGCCCTCCTTGATCCGTTCTGAGACACGTCATCATTCAGTGTCTCTTACTGAGGCATGCCCAGGGTACTGCTTTCCAGGAGTATCCTGCAATGGCCCTTCTGCAGTGTCTTTCTCCTTCCCAAGCTGAGTCACATACCATTCACCCATGCCATCTTGCACTGTGTCCCATGTAGCATTTAGAAATAGCGCTATCCTTCCTGCCTGCTTCCCCAAAGAGTGCATGCTGTGTCTTCCCTCTGCTGTCTCCTTACCATGGACCACTCCTGGCCCAGAGTTGGGATATTCTAGAGGGGTGTGGAATGCAGGATGCCAGGGGACCATTGCTGAGTTTTATCTATTTCCTTTTCATCTATAGAGACCCCTCTTGGTGACATCTCTTCCTGGGTCATCCAGGGAAAGGGATGGGCGTTTGGGGAAATTGATAGACTAGAACTTTCTGAGAAGTTAGAGACATGAAAAGCCTCTGGTGGGAGTGGTAGGTTTTGTGACTTGGTCATTAGAGGTTTTTTTGCTCCTGGACTCTCAGTCTCCCCAGGCCAGCAGGGCCAGGGGCTTTAGGACTGATGGAAGCTAGTGTTTGAACCAGACCCTCCATGTGCAGAGGTCTACAATCTTCCCTCTTCTGAGCGGATACAAAGTGATGCTGGAGGGAACAGACCTGCCTCTGTAGCCCTTTGGTTTAGGCATCCCAGCTGAGCTGGAGGGAAAGCAGGCCGCCTGGGAATAGCTGGGAAGCATGGCCAGACCTTCGGTCTACATCCTCCAAGGCCAGGATGTGGCGTGGGACCCGGGCAGGCAGAAGTTCCCACCGTTCAGCTTGCTCAGCTTAAGAGTTCCTAAACACTCAGGCCCAGGCAGCTTTCTCAGCAGGAGAGTAGGGGAGCTTCTAGCTGCCTGGGTCAAGACCACATCAGAACCAAAACGGCTCTGCGGTCACACACCTCTGACATTTTTCTTCCACCTGGACAGCTGCCAGGGGTCCCGCAGCCCAGCCTTGCCTTGCTGTGGAGTGAGAAGAGTCAGGGGTTAAGCTTTCCAGGCCGTGCCTAAGTCAGCCTAACTCTGGCTGTCTCCAGTTAGCCATCAGCTGCTCAGCACATAACAAGGACCTGAGCAACCAAATTCACACGTATCATATTTTATAGTTGCTTCATCCATGTGTGGTAGAGACATCACATGCGTTAACAGGGGCGTGTGCAGTGGCATCACTTTCTGAGCTTAGACAGCTGCTCAGTTAAGATTCATATCTTTATCTGTATTTCAAGGGCCTATTATGCATTAGGCAATGAATCTACTCACTTCAGGTAGCAAAGAAAGCTGAGAAAAATGCCCCTTGAAGGTTATATGTACAGAGACTCATGCCTGGGTGTTCACTGACATCCATGACTAGGTCGGATCAGGTTGGATCCCTGAAGAGAGATGATAAATGTATAAAATGCATCATTTTTCATATGGCAATTGAGTGTGTGGAAAATGGAGAGATAAGAAACTAAGGGTATTTGTCAATTTTCTCATTCCTATGACAAAATGGTCAACATAATCAGCTTAAGGAGGGAAATGTTTATCTTGGCTTCTGATGTGGAATGTTCTTCTGTATATGTGTTGCTTTTATTGGTTGATGAATAAAGCCATTTGGCCAATGACTTAGCAAAGCAAAGCCAGGCAGGAAATCTGAACAGAGGTATATAGAGAGAATGGGTGGAATCAGGGAGATGCCATGTAGCCGTAAAAGGAGAAACATGCCAGAACGTTACCTGTAAGCCACAGCCTCGTGGCGATACATAAATTAATAGAAATGGGTTAATTTTAGATGTAAGAGCTAACTAGGAATACGCATGAGAAATTGGGCAAGCAGTGTTATAATTATGAAGTTTATGTGTGATTATCTGGGTCTGGGAGGCTGAGAAATGAAAGCACAGTCTCCATTTACAGGCACCAAGTTTCAAAGAGACTTTAATCCCTCCTAGCAGGGAAGTCATGGTGGAGGGGATATCAGCTAGATTGTCACAGAGCTGTCTGCTCATATGATGGTGGACAGGATGCAGAGGAAGGCTGTCACTAGAAGCAAGTGGGTGTCATCTTGAAAACCTGTCTCTAATTACCAACTCCCACCAGCATGGTGCAGCTGGCAAGGGCCCTGCAACTTTTCAAATATCACCAAGGCTTGGGGTCAAGGGTTCAAAGGGTTTGCCTGTCAGAGTCACTCCCAGACTCAAATCTAGGCATTGGGGCATGGGGAGGTAAACTGGCTCATCAAACACGGTGTCACAAATAAGGAGTACTATTGGGAGCAGAGTGCAGGAATGCAGGTCATCTCCCCCTGCCCCCCATGTTCTAGCTTCTTATATATTCTCCCTCCTAAGCCTCTGGGAGACTCAGTAGGTAGGAGACTGGAGACACCCAAGACACCATCTAGACAGGCAACATTAGAGCTTTTGGATGGCTGTCAGGTAGCAGAATTGATACTGATCACTGATGCAGGGCTGTGGGGTAGCAGGATTGATACTGATGTCCACTGATGCAGGGCTGTGGGGTATCAGGAGTGATACTGATGTCCACTGATGCAGGGCTGTGGGGTAGCAGGATTGATACCGATGTCCACTGATGCAGGGCTGTGGGGTAGCAGGATTGATACTGATGTCCACTGATGCAGGGCTGTGGGGTAGCAGGATTGATACCGATGTCCACTGATGCAGGGCTGTGGGGTAGCAGGATTGATACTGATGTCCACTGATGCAGGGCTGTGGGGTATCAGGAGTGATACTGATTTCCACTGATGCAGGGCTGTGGGGTAGCAGGATTGATACTGATGTCCACTGATGCAGGGCTGTGGGGTAGCAGGATTGATACTGATGCCCACTGATGCAGGGCTGTGGGGTAGCAGGATTGATACTGATCACTGATGCATGACTAGACGCTCACTGGCATTCACCAATGCATTGGAAAAGGGTGGGTCCCTGGACATTTGTAGGTGGACCTGATAGCTGCAGCTGAAGAAGCTGAGGGCTTCCTGGTATATCCAGGACTCTGCACACCTGTGCAGGCGTTGTTCTAGCTCTGTTCTGGGAGGCGAGGGCTAGAGATGGCAGTCCCAGCAAGTCACTTCATTACCTGCTACTGCCTTGCTTTGGGCAGAGCAGCGCTTTTCTGGGGCAGGATATCTCTAAGCGGTGTTTGCGTGCATGTCCTTTCCGCAGCCCACGCCCCTTCCCTGAGGCTCGCCAAGGCATTGGGGTATTCCTAATGATGTCACCCTGAATTTTGGCCAGTTACTGTGTTTCCCTTCTAATGTTTGAGCAATGCTCTCTTGCCTCCGGTCACCTCTTACTCTAAGTCCCATCCCCCACGCTATTTCCTTTTCTGGTTTTCTCCCCAATAAATAAACTCACAGTTTAGATGTAACAGAAGAGAAAATAAAGGGGGAAACAATTTCTTGGTTTCTCTGGGGAAAATACATTGGGAATACTTTTCTTGTAAAGGCATCATAGCTGACATGTGTTCTGACTTTGGAATTCCCACACATGCCTCACGCATCCTTTATTAGCCATGTCCTGCCATACCTGCATCTTACTAAAGAAGGAGTTACCTTCCCAAGTGAGTTTCATGGCAGAGCCAACAAGAATCTGAACATCCAGATCCTCAGCCCCAATACATCGTTGGGGCCCAGGCTTCTGCTCAGAGGGAAGTCTTGGGGACAGGTTCTTAGTTGGCTCCCAGTGATCTGTAGTGCAATCCAAAGGAGTATATTACAAATCCCAGAGGAAGGGCTGCTGGCTCCCCTGGGCTGCTGGCCATTGGCTCTGCCAGGAATGACTATAAGGACCCACTGTGTGTGTTGGTAGTGGGCTCCAAATTCCCCTTCCATCTTAGATATGAGAACACAGTACCTTTCCTTGTCCTTTCAGTTGGGAAGTGATTTCCCTACCTGGTCAGGTGACTGTAGCAGACAGAAGTGAGACAAAAGAATAAAGAGTTGATCCCATACCCTGCTTCCAGAGCTAAAAAGCCCGTGATTTGTGACTGTCATTCTGTCTGCTGAGCCCTGTGCAGCCCTGACAGCCCCCAATCTGGCAAGTATCCCACCCTCTTCTGTCTTTGGCAGTTTCCCAGTGACTGAGGGTCCTGGAGCAACACTGGGAAACTCAGCTCTGGATTTTGGTTGCCCTGGAGTTGAAAGACCAAGCAAGGGAGATTTCTGGGCATCTGTTAAAATGGGAAATATATATACCGACCTTCCCTACCCTCAACACTCACAGAATACCACAGAAAAGTGGGCAGAGGATGGGATGTGCTGTGAGGTGCTAGCCTCTAGACAGCGCTGCATACATGAACTCCCAGAAGCAGTGGTTACCAACACGGAACCTGTATGAGATAAATCTAGTGAGACACCAGCAGGGAGGTAGGTTCCCAAAGCCACTTTTGGAGCTACTAGCAGTTGTCAGCTGATAAAGGAAAATAATCACTTTTGTGGGAAGCAGCAGATTGGCTCCCAGAAAGTTGTCTGTGCTGTGGCGATGATCCCACAGTCATGCACACACAGGCAGCACCAGCTGAACTCGGTGGGTTATCTTTTCAAAAGAGGGAGAGAGGCCCTGAAGTCCAGAGGTTAAAGGTCAGGATCGGACAGACCACACGGAATTGGAGGGAGAGAGTGAGGGTGGATATGATTAACAGCATATTACATACATGTATGAGAATTTCAAAGAATAACCTCTTAATAAAATAATCCCATGCCTTGGGAGGCAGAGGCGGGCATATCTCTGTTAATTTCCAGACAGACAAAACTACAGAGTGAGACCTTGTCTCAAAAAAAAAAAAAAAAAAAAAAAAAAAAAAAGCTAAAGAAAATGAGAGGAGGGCTTACAGTATGTCTCAACAGTTTAGAGCACTTGTGGAGAAGCAAGGCACCTGTACCTCACAGCCATTTATATCTCTGGTGTCAGAGCATCTGATGCCCTCCTCTGGCTTCTGCAGGCTCCAGGTGTACAAGTGGCACACACACATACATGTGAGCAAAACATTCATACATACAAAATAAAGTAAATGAATCATTAAAATTTTTAAGTAAATAAATAAATATTGAAAAGAATTTAAAAATAGTCAAGGGGAGATAAATTCTCTGCTTTATGTTTTTAGCATTTATTTCACCATTAGCATCATGTTATTGATGTCAATTCTATATAAAATGAAGGGAGAAAATCCAGCCCCAGACAAGCATACCATATGCTTCTGATGTGAGTTCTCTTTTTTTAAACAAAGGCCTCAGTGGAAGGGACATTCTGAGACAGAGGCCAAGGGAGGGCAGGAAGCCAAGTCAGTGGGAGGTGACTAAGATGACCGGAAGTGGTAGAAACCAAGCCAGTGTCACAGGCTCATTTCCACACTTCCTGCTTCTCCCCTATAAGATACGGATTTGGCATCGCCTCTTCCAGAAAGCCCTTCCTAGTGTGCGCCCCATGAACAACCACCATCTGGGAAGTTCTACCTAGGTGGCCATAGTATCTGGATGCTCCCCTCTGCTCCCAGCCCAGGGCTATCTCACTCCTGTCACCGAGAGGCCCATCTCAGGTCATCAATAGGCTCTGTGTGTCCTTCTACTGGGTCTTTGGGAAAGGATCTTTTTTGTCTTTTGTCTCTAGTACCTGACACATTGAAGCAGGGGGCTAAATGTTGCCTGAAGCTACATGCCAGACACGGGAGCCAGGCAATGACAGAAGATGGCATGTCTTGATGATTAACCAGTCTCTAAAATCTGCATCAGAGAAGCAGTGTGGGGCTTGAAGCTCATTGCATGTGCATCTGGTAGTGGGATTTCCTCCATGTGTTTTGTGTGTGCAATAGGGAGGGTGGGAAGACTTGGTTGCGTCTCACCCTTGGCTGGGAAGTTTAGATGGCTCCAGAGGGTGGCTTAGTCAGCAAAGTGCTTGTCTAAGTTCAGTCCCCAGAACCTGTGTGAAAACAAAAACTAACACTTGGCATGGGGCCATGTGTTTATAATCCCAGCCCTAGAGGAGTGGAGATAGGTAAATCCCTGGGGTTTCAAGCTGACCAGCCTAGGCTGCTTAGCAAGCTCCAGGCCAGTGAGCGACTCTGCCAAGGAAACAAAAAGATAGAGGTACCTGGAAAATGACAGTCAAAGATGACCCCAGCCTACACACATGCACACATGCAAACCCATCTTAACAGATGTGAACATAGCACATACATATATATGGACATGTGTGTGCATACATACACAGAAGACTTGCAGAACATGAAAAGGAGCCCAAGGATCCCCTTTCTACTAGGAGTGCATGCGTGCCCATAGCCTGGTATTAGAGGACAAGGGCTCTGTATGTCATTATATCCGAATCTTTACTGTGCACCCCTGGTCCAGACAACTATGTATGGATGAAGGCTTAAACAGGAAGAGGCAGGAATAAGCATCAAGCCAAATGATGAAATGAGGGGAGGTAGAGATTGTCAAAGATGGCAGAGAAACTGCTGTGGTCCGGTGATGGGAAGGAGGTTACTGGTGCTCTCTTGATCCCGGAGGTTCTAGCCAGCATAGTAACATTGAGTCAGGATGGCTGGCCATCTGTTGAAGAAAGAGGAACTTGGGAGCAGTGCTGGGAAGTCCTACCAGGACAAGTCTATAGGGAGGGTTTTCTTCCTTTTATTACACTTATCTCCCCCCAGCACTTGGAACTGGAGACATTTCTCAGATTCCTCGAGTCCCCAGGGCAGGCCTAGGAGTGGGGGGGCAGTTTAAACAAATGAGTCTGGACACAGGCATGTGGAGTGTGGCCCAGGGAGCAGGAGGAGGGGGAGGAAATTGCAGGGTTGGAGAGAGTGAAGCTCTATTTTGAGTGACTGAATCGGCACTACTCTGCCAGACTGATGGCACAGACCCCTGCCATTCTTTCTCAGGGGTTCCTCCTCTGTGTTCCTCAGTTTCAACTCCTGTTCTGGCTCTGTCATCCCACATCCTTAGAATTTGATGCTTTCTTACTGAGCTACTCTGTCTTTTGCTTGCATTTGGTACGTTCTCCAGTCTTCCCTCTTAAAAAAGCAAATCAGTGTATGTGTGTCCATATTTGTTCACATGTGTGCAGGTGCGTGTGTGAGTGCATGTATGTGGAGGCCAGGGGACAGCCTAGGCTGTTGTCCTTCAGGCATTATACACTATTGTTTTTGAGACAGGGTCTCTCACAGGCCTGGAAATCACAAACTAGGCTATGGTGGCTGGTCTGCTGTTCCCAGGATCCACCTGTCTCCACCTCCCAGAACTGAGATCCTAAGTGTGTATCACCATGCCTGTTTTTTTTTTTTTTATGCGGCTTCTGGGGATCAAACACAGATCCTTTAAGGCAGACACTCCATCAACTTAACCATCTCCTTAGCTCTTCTCCATCCTTCTCAAAGAAGCCATCTCCAAACAGCAATGATGCAAAGACCTACAGTGTATCCATGGACCAGGTACCGTGGGCCAGGTACTAGCCTCCAGGCCCCAACTACCTCATTCAAGTCACAAGAACAGGTGAGATCATTGTCAGGTTGATCTCTAGCTGACACCTGATAAAGCACCCCCAAACAGGATGAGTAAACCAAGAAAACAAGAAACCTCTTAAGTTATCTGGTTTAAGTTTAAGGTTGGCTGCATTTGAATCCTCAGGGAGCTTCTGCTGTGCCGTAGATCTGGTTCTAGGCAGGTTGAAAACTTTCTCCCACCTACCTGGGATCTGCAGGAGGCCTAATTGTTGAGCTCCAGGTAAGGGTACAATGTGCAGGATTCCTGAGCAATCGATTCCCTGATGGAACACATGAGTACTCCAACCCTTGGGAGAGGAACCGTCCTGACTTCTTGCTTCCCAAAGAGACCCTTCTTTACCCCTCAGTACTGGTGGTGCCTCAGGGACACCTGGGGAACTGTGCAGAGGAAAACCTTCAACTTTCATTCTCCAAGCCATGTGGGCATCTCTGGGGATAGGCCGAGGCTCACACCATGTGGTAAAGAAAGCCCGACTACTCATCCTCTCTCCCTCCCAGCCCATCCTCAGGAAAGAGGCGAGGCATCTGACCCATAACTCTGGAGGAACTGTGAGCCAGCCTGTTAACTCCCTTTCCCCCTTCTCTTGGATCTTCCGCCTGCAGGGTGGGTGCATCTGTCCAGTCTTGTGGGGAGGGCCTACCATTGGTGACTGGGCTTGTGACTTGGCCTTGCTCACTAGGAAATTCAGAAATCTAAAGCCATGGATTCCCAACTGCTTTCTCAGAACCGTGGCAGCTATTCCAGCCTCCACATGTCTGCTTCTTGGATCCATTTCCGCATTGGCCCTGAACTGGAGCAAGAGGAAGAAATGTTCTTGTATGGGCTTCAAAAACCCCCACATCGTGTACTTTATGGAGCTATTGTTGAATTTAATTAGCTGGCTTATTCAAGTTGGCTACTTAGTCAGTGGTCAGTAAACACTGCTGCCTGGGATTTATAGCCAAGCCCTTTCTGATCTACATCACACCCTCCCAGGGGAACTGAACTCCTAGCCTCAAACCTCTCCCACCAGCTCAAGCTTGACAGTTAACTCTTTCATTACCACCGAGTTCATCCCTAAACTTGAGGCCCTTCTGGTAGAGATTCACGAGAGGTGTGTCAGTGAGAAGCACATGGATTTCTGGTGGAGTATACTTGGCTGCAGGCATGGTGCTACCCCCCATGGGCAGTGGAGCCTGGCTGGTTCTCTTTCTGGACCGAGCTTCATCAGGTGTCACTGAGAGATCACAGTGGCAGTGACCTTGCCTATTTTGATATGAATTGTGACGCCTGAAGCACCTAAAGTGGTACATGACTTATAGGAGGGATAAGGATAAATTAAATATGATGATGATGATGATGATGATGATGATGATTTAAGATAGCAAGCTTTGCTTTCCTGAACAAGTTCCTGGCGGGCACTAGTGCTAGTCACTTCGAGATAATCAGATCTACGTGACAACAAAAAGCCGGTAAGCTGTGACTTTAATGGAAGTGGCTGGTTGACTAGGATATCTCTAGAGCTGGCCATGGTACCTCTGCTTTAGACCGGCCTAGACAGAGTTTTCTGTGTTCCAGCTATTTCAGGTTTCTTGAGTTGGAAAGATTCTTCATAAATGAGACTTTCCAGTTTTAAAATTTGGACAACCCTGACCACATCAGGATGAGCCCCTTGTCCTGTTGGCCTCTACCCAGGCCCTGGACCCACGTACAGCTTAGGGCTTATTTGGTTTGGAGTGGAATCCAAGTGTTGCTACTGACTGTACCATGTAGCTGGGGAGGGTTTCATTCACAGTTACAGAGAAGAAGAGGTGAATTGTGGGAAAAGTTGGTATAAATACTGCCACAGAGGATGGCAGAGGCAGGTCAAAACTAAACTCCTGTGTCCAGATGGCCACGTGGTGACTTGGGATGCACTGCCACTGCAGATCCAGCAGAAAAGTATAATGAGAGACAAAAGCTTGGGGACCTAGGCGCCCACGCAAGCAGGTAGCTTGCTGTGCAGTTTGGACCTGAAGCCAAGAAGAAGTGTGAGAAGGAAAGCTCAGAGTGTAAGGTGAGCAGAGCTGCAGCCAGACATGCAACGCTTCCCACACCAGTGCCCGAGGTGCTGTGGCAACAGAGTCATGTCCTCGGTGCCTGAATGCAATGGGACACTCCACACAGGTGAATGCAGAACTGACAAAGAGCACTTGTAAGGGAGACCTGACTGGCTGTCAGCACCAGGTAATCTACAAATACAGAACATGGTGTGTGTGGTGGGGTGGGAGGGTGTAGGAGCTTTGGCCAGCTGGTCAAAATCTGTTTGTAACCCCAGTGTTCTGTGACACTTGACCCAATGGTTTGATTTTTCTGTGCCCTCTCCATCAAACTTAAAACTGGGGTGCTAGGACCTATGTTGAAGAGTTGCTTGGGCTCCCTATGGAGATGAACGCTGAGCAAGTCAGTTGGTAGAGTGCTTGCCCAACCTGCAGGAGACTGTGTCAACCCACGACATGCCATAAAACTAGGTAGAAGAGCACACGCCAGTCATCTCAGAACCTGGGATGCAGAGGTAGAAGGATCGGAAGCTGAAAGTCATCCTCAACTACATAGCAAGTCTGAGGAATGCCTGGGCTATGAGACCTCTGTCTGAGAAAAACCACAGTTTCTTTATATAAGAAAGAAATAACACAGAGGCCGTGCCTGTCGCAGGGTAGCGGAGAACAATTAAGGCACTTCCGTGGTTTTGAACCTTGGGCCTGCCAGACCATCCCCAGAGAGAGGCAAGGGTGGTCTAAAGAGAGAGGAGGGGCAGAGGTCCGGAGGAGTTCCCAGCTGCGTCTGAGATCAGGAAAAGGAGGTTCCTGAGGGATCATTGGATTTGTCTGAGATACAGAGAGGGAGAAAAGCAGACATCCTGGCCCTGAACCTTGTCTGTGCCCCAGCATGCCTACTAAGTGCCAGGCCCACACCAGGCACTATCTAGTTCCTGCTAAACTGTGGAGATGTTGTTCTTGAATGAGGAATGTCCTGACTGAGTGAGAGCAGCAGTGATTCAGGAAGCAGTTGGTCGGCGTGGAGCTGAGTGGTGCCAGGATAGAGGAGGGCACAGGGAAAGCACTGGTAGGAAGACTCACCAGGTGAGAGTCAGCAGAATGGGAAGGGCAGTGGGGAGGGCCTCCCTGTGGAGATGGACCTGTGGGAAGACACTCAAAAGTGGAGGGAGGTTTTCCTTGGGGGTGGGGGCAGGATCCATCATGGGAACAGGCTCTGGGAGGACAGTGTTTGGGTAGAAGTGGGTTCAAGGGAGGCACCGGGTCTGGGGAGCAGAAGCATCTGCAGACAGTAGGGAACATGCATGAAGAGGGGACAGGTCTGAGAGAAGGGCCTTAGGTGGGGTCACAGATGGAGAAATAGGATACCAGAGGTGGGTTTTCTCTGTGGGGTTTCCACGATGGATGGATGGGTCAACATCCCAAGCACTGAGAAAGGGAGACCCTGTCAGTTCGTGGAGAGACTGAGCGCAGAGCTTGCAGACTTGTCGCGGATGAAAAGGGAGTGGTAGAAATGAGATGTTCATGCAGGGCTTGGAGACCGCGGGTGGGGGCTGGGCTCTAGATGAAATGTCAGCCTCTGTGGAGAAACCTACCTCTTACAACATTTGTTCACAAGATGCTGAGGGTTAAGGGGTAACGGAGGGTCATGGAGGAGAGTAGTAGGAGCTCCTGCCATCCGCGCATTCCAGAGGCTGAGGCAGGGGGATTTAGGATCAGTTTAGGGCCAGTCTAGGGAGTTACATAGTATGTTCCAGAACAGGCTGAGCTACAAAGTGACATCTGGTCTCAGAAACTAAAATTAAAAGGGCTGGATAGATGACTCAGTGATTAAAAGCCCTGGCTGCTCTTGCAGAGGACCCAGGAGCTCAATTCTCATTGGGCTTACAGCCTTAGGTATCTCCAGCTCTAGGGGATCTGCTGCCCTCCTCTGGCCTCTGTGGCACTGCATGCATATGGCACACATACAAGCATGCAGGCAAAATATCCATCCACATAAAACAAAACAAATAAAGCAAATAAAAAATAAAAAATCAGATATGAAGTGTTCAGAAATCAAAATGTCCTGAGTTTACCTGGGAATTCTAGGTATGACTTAGGCGCACAAATGTATAAAAGAACATTCCTTTTTGAGGGTCACTTGACATGTCTTGAGAGTGTTTAGCTAAGGTCCACATGCCTTCTAGTGGATACGGGAGAGGAAAATTACCTGGGTTCCTAGGATCTTCCGTGAATCCCTTTCTCTTCTTTGCACACCTGGCTGTTTGAATTTATTCATGAAGAGGGTGCTTTCCCAAGGAATGACGGGTACTAGAGGTGATTCTCTTGGCACTAGAATCTAGATGGAGCAAACATGGTTGTTATAAAAATATAAATGAATACAAAACAAATCAAATACTGTGATTCTCTATGAACTAGGATAGTGTGGGTGGACTGGGGTGACCAGAAAGGCCACTATTTGGCAAAAGTAGGAATACATGGAGAGAGGATAGATGGGGAGCAAAGGGGTGGAGGTTGATATTGGGGATGAGAGGTTGGGACCAGAGACCCCCAGGAGAAGGAGCAGAGCGGTTCTTGACTCTCTTTCAAAGCTAAGCTTTTTCAAGCTTTTATTACTTATCTAACTGTAGAATGATGAAGGACACATAGTCTTTGTGCAGGCTTAATGTATCGCTACTTTAATACCGCATCTTATCATGGACAGTGTTGGGAATCCACTGAACATAGCCATTCATTAGCTCTTATCGAGTTCCTGCCTCAGGGGAGAGGTCTTTGCTCTCCAGTCCTGGAGCAGTAAATGGGTCACTGTGAAGGGAAGCCTGGTTGCTTGCAATGGAGGAGGGAGGCCAGGGAGGGAGGAGAGATCAGGGTGCTGGGGGCCAGTTCTTGAATCTCAGATCAAGGCCGTTGGGTCAGGAAGCCACCCAGATTAAAGTAACGTATCTGCCTCCAGTCCTGCCCATCCAGGGACTGTGGGTAACATTTTTGGAAACATACAGGGAGTGGCTGGCCTGGGCTGCACTTCCTGGGAAATCGTGTCCGAATTGGCCACTGTAGAGACGGGAACGACCAGCTTCATGGTTTTGCAGGACCCAGGGTAAGACAAAAATGTAAGGTTTCTTGTTTTAAACATATTAAGAGTTTTAAGCCAGTGGCAGAAGGGTGCAGATCTAGACTGTACCCAGCTGGCATGCCCTGCAGACCAGATCACTTGGACCTCTCTGGGACCTTGTGTGGTGAGCTGATGCGGCCGGATGGCTGCCTACGGCTGGGGCTCTGAGCCAGGCTGCTGTCTGAAAAGCCAGGTTCTATTCTGAGAGCTGGGATGGAGAGATGGTGAGCAGACTGGACTGACATGCATATTTTAGGTAGTGCCGTGGCTCTGTGGACCCTTCTGCTTTGACCAGTGCTGCCATTTATACCCTCTGATCTCTGCACAGTGGAAAGGTTGTTTCTGAGCTTTGGAATTAGTTTGCATGCTTTCTGACTTCAATCCGGCAAGTTGCCGGTCTTCTCTGAGCCTTCATTTCCTTGTATATAAAAGAAACGTGTCTGGCCTGGGAGCACAGGCTGTGATGCCAGCTCCTATGGAGGCTGGGGCAGGCGGATCATGGGAGCACAGGCCTGTGATCCCAGCTCCTATGGAGGCTGGGGCAGGTGGATCATGGAAGCACAGGCTTGTGATCCCAGCTCCTATGGAGGCTGGGGCAGGTGGATCATGGAAGCACAGGCTTGTGATCCCAGCTCCTATGGAGGCTGGGGCAAGCAAATCGTGCATTTGAGTTAGGCCTGAGTTACACAGTGAGATCAAGTATAGTCGGGGCAACTTATCAAGACCCTGTTTCAGAACTTAATTTCTTTTTTCAGCACTGAAGAGAACTCAGAGGTAGATGTGTACTCAGCTTTGCAAGGCCCCAGGTTTAGTCCACAATGTCTAAAAAGTAAAAGTGGACTTCAAATCATGTTTATGGGATGTTGAGATGATTAAATGCAACCGTAACTAAAAAAGTGGATTTCAGGCTTGGTGGTGCGGGCTGAGGAAGGAGGATACCAAGGTCAAGGCCTGACTGAGCTACAGAGTAAGTTCACAGCCAGCCTGGGTAATGGCGTCTGTCCCAAAATCAACAGTGAAAATGAGACTGGAGAGGGCTGGGTGCTGGCCTGGTGCACTCAACGCTCAGATCTCCAAAAAGGCCAAAAACAGAGGAGGGGAACGAGCTGGGCCAAGAAATAAGGTAGAGAGGGAGAAAGGGACAAGTTGCGTGAACCCAGCCATGCTCTTAATATTCACTAGTATCCTTTGAGAGATGTGTTGGTGTTTTGCTCTGTTTTGTTTGAGGTGTGGAGCTTTGGAACTGTTTAGGATGCATAATTGTCATCAATTTATTTCTTCCATCTCAGGTTCTCAGAAGCAGCTGATTTCCCATAGCAGAGGCAGGGTATGCCCCAGTGTGAGACACACCCAGGAGAGTCCAGATGCATGTGCTGGACACACACTACACATACACACACACCATACACATACACACATACACCACACACACATATATAGCACACATACACACATCACATACGCACCACACACACATACACATACAATATGTATACCACACACACACCATACATACACACTACACACATACCATACCACATATACACCACACCACATATACATCATAATATACCAATATACCACACATGCACATAGATCTACACATCTACTCCATGTGTGCACATATGCCTTCCACACACCACACATATACATAAACTTTCTGAAAGTATACAACAACACACATGCACATAGATCTACACGTCTATTCCATGTATACACATATGCCTTCCACACACCACACATAAACACAAACCATCTAAACACATACAACTACACACACACATTTAATCTTTCAGTATGTACCATAAAAATTTATGCCATCTACACATTTGCATACCACACATGTGCAAATGCTATCTACACACAACACATGTACACGTTGTCTACACACACATGCATATATACTACCTACACACACCACACATGCAAATATACCATCTATACAACAAAACACATTTTCCATACATACACCATCTATACACATTACACATGCATATATACCATCCATATACCATACAGGTACACACACCACATATGCACACATACACCCATCTACACATATCATATATACCATCTATAAATACACACACACCACACAGATGTACACTACAATCACATATTCTATCTACATATATACTCTACATGCATATATAATATATGCATAAACCACACATACTTTGTACATGTGCCATTTACCCACAGGACATAAATATATATAGCATCTAGTGCACCACATACATGCACTATTATGCACATATACCATATACATATACCTTAAAAGCACATTTAACATTCACACATTCCACATCCATATGTCATCTACACATACTCTACATGCACATATACTATTCACATATACCATACAGACCTTGCTATAAAGATGGTGCATGATTGACAGATGAGACTTGTGAACAAGCTGAGGGGGAACTGAAGGATCACCCTGTAGGTGCCATTTTCATTTATCTTCTCGTATGTAAGATCAGCATCTTTCCCTGTCCTTTGATCCCTGCCCTCCCTACTCTGTCTCCAATAGCTGAGGTTCATAACACTCCATGATATTTTGTCATTATTATACAGTGAATCCATCTTGTCAGGTCACTTGTTATTGCAGCACACAGTGTTCTGTGTAGCTCGATAAGACTGATCGTTCCTTTCCTTCTCCAGTAGTGTGGATAGCTTCTCAGCACCAGGAAAACTAGCCAGCAAGGGTGAATCTTCCAGGTCAATACCAGCTGGATTTCTCCACGCGCTATGGCTCACAGGTCTATGTCTTCAGCAATAGGGTCTTCTGTCAAGTTCTAGAGGATAATCAAGAGCACTGGCAATACCTGGTAATGTTGGGGGTCTATGGGGCCTCACCAGCCAACATCTCCAAAAAAGGTAACCCATAATGCTGGGATTTTTAATTGTTAGCCTGTGGTGTCTAGTGGAATTATGACCCTTTTATAGGATAATCCCACTTCATATCTCTGTCTGTGTGTGCACAAATGTTCATATGTTTATAACACACACACTCACACACACACACTCACACACACTCCATACCACTTTTCCAATGGGTTGTTAGTGTTAGTTATTCCTCCTATGTTTCTCCTCTCCTCTACCCACCCATCTCTCAACCCATTTGACTTTTTCCAAGGTCACTGTGAAGTTGATCCAAGACCTCAGAGTCACCAGAACAACTCACAGGAAACAGAGAAGCTCAAGTTAGAAGTTCTGAATCTGTAACATATTTGAGAAAGCCCTGAACTGATCAACTTAGGATATTGGGCAGGAACTCTGAGGTTTGGTGGTTCCGAGCAGATGTGGGTTGGAATCCTCTCTGTGTTGTCAACTGCTGTAGGACCTTCTACCATATCCTGACTCTCTTGGAACCATAGTTTTGTTGTTGCTGTTTGTTCCTTAATCACTTCTTTTCGTGTGGGAGTACAGATATACACACAGATGTCATGCACATGTGTATAGAAGCCAGATGTCAACCTGGAATAGTGTTCCTTAAGGGCTCTACACCCTGCCTTGTGGATTCCTCACTGGTCTGGAGGTGACCAGTTTGACGAGGCAGTGGCCCAATGAGAGCCAGGGCTCTACCTGTCTCCCTGTCTCAGTGTTGGGATTTACAAGTGCAGGCTTCCACACACGGCTTCTCATGTTGGTCCTGGGAAATGGAACTCAGCACATCATACAAGCACATCAAGTGTTTTGTGAACTACCCATCTCTCTAGTCCCTTAATTATGTCTTTCTACTGATACCATTGACCTTGGGTCTACTGGTATAAAATGTATATCCATTCCAGTGCCTTTCATGCCATCAAATCTGAAGTATTAACATTATTCTGTCTTTAATTAAGACCAAGAAATAAATAATGCTGATGGGGGCCTTTGAAGTTCTAGGATGCAAGCTGTGCAGTGTGGAGCGATGAGGGGTCAGGGTCAGGGTTAGAGTGGACCAAATGGGAACAGATTCAAGACATAGGAAGTCCTTCCTGCCTGACTTAGGGTGGAATGTGGGGAGCTGGGATGCTCAGAATAGGGGAGTCCCTTGGGAAACCTTTAGGAAGAGATGGAGCCAGATAGTGAGAAAGATTGGGGGTTGTAGAGTCCTTGGAGATCTTCAGTCAAAGGCAACTGTTACGTTGAGTGATCTAGGTCTCAGAGAGAGGAACACTATGAGATACCATGACCACTGACCCTCAAGTATAGTGACAGAGCTGGGACCAGTCCCATTCTCAGAGTATGGGGAGATTATGATAGTGGGGGTGAGTGGAAGAGACTCTTACAGCTCATAGAAGGTGTTGACCCCATGGCTTTGTGTCCCCACAGGAAGAGGGAAGAATGTGGGGGACAAGATGCTGCAGTACTGGGGAGGCTTCCATGGATAGAAAAATGGGTCATGCTGGGGGCAGGTTCAGCCCCTCTGGCCTGAGCTCAAGTTGCTGGGCTTCTGCTCTTATTTCCCGCTGTTCACTCCCAGCCCTGTGGCTTCTCAATTCTGCTCCTCTCCTTAAAGGGACTTTACAACAACACACTGCTCTGGCCTCCTCACCTTCCCACTCCCTGCCCACACTCAGTCACTGACTTCTGCTTTCCTTTCTTTTTCTTTTTAAATTTCGATTGATTGATTGATTGATTGATTGATTGATTGATTTGGGATGCAATGTTGGGAATTGAACCTGAAGTCTCATAAATGTTAGGCAAGCATTCTACCACTGAACTGTATCCCCAGCTCTATTTGTGGTGTGTCTGTGCACGTGTGCGTGCGTGTATGAGTGTGTGTGTGTGCATGTGTGTGTGTGTGTGCATGTGCATGCACACAGAAGGCAACCGCAGGTATTGCTCACCCACCTTCCTGTCTTTTTGGACACATAACCTCTCACCAGCCTGAGACTTCCCGAGAAGGATGAACTTGCCAGCAAACCAGCAAGCCCCACTTGTCCTCCTGCCTCCTTCTCCCTAGCTCTGGGATCACACAAACAACTATGTCTGACATTTTTTCACATGGATTCTGGGGACTGAAGTGGGGTCCTCGTGCTTGCAAGGGACACCTTTAGCAGCTGAGCCACCTCCCTAGACTCCAGCCCTGGTTTGATTAATGCACAATCATGTGTGTACCTGTGGAGTACAAGGCCACGCGTCCACACAGACTCGTTTTCTGTAAGATCAAATCAGCGTAATTAGCCTATCTATCACCTCAAAACCCCATCAGCTCTTCACTAATAGAGTGAGTTTGGAATGCAAGAAAAGGCCAGTTCCTTAATCTCAATTTCTCAGGTTCTGAAACTAAATCTGGGTGACTTCTAAATTCCAGCAGGCAATTCTTGTAAGACTGGACCTAAGCATCCCATTGGTGGAATGTGTTTCTGGGCAGATCCAGTCTCGTTTGTGGTGGCTCTGAGACCAAAGTCCAACAGCCATGTTGGTCTCTACCTACTGAGAACCCAGGTCCCCGTCACTTTATGTCCATGGCCTTGTTCACCACTCACAGAATGCCTGCGGAAGACTTGGTGATTATGTCAGTATCTCAGAGAAGGCACCTGAGCTCCTAGCTAGGCGATATCCTTAAGGTCACAACCAGCCAGAAAAGCAAAGTCAGGGGTCAAAGTTCAGGATGCCTGACTTCCAGACCTCAGCTCCTGGCACTGCCAGCAAGTGGCTAGAACTAAGAAAGCAGATGGGCAGAGGTATAAGCAGTCTCTGTGCCTATCTCTTCCGAAAAGAAATGTCACGCGAGATAATTTCACAAGGATACCGACCAACCAGAGCAGTAGTGGCTGTGAGCAGCTGGTGTAAACCTGTTCCAGCTTGACTGTCTTAGCTCATATTCCTGATTTGGCAAGGCCTGGTAGGGGTGGGAGAGCAGAGAATGCTGAGGAGATACAAGAAGATACAAGAAGTTGAGGGGTGAAGGCAAGAAGAGAGGGCCACAAGTCCTCTGGGCATCAGTCTGACCCTCGTAGAGTTCCACCATGCTCCTAGCCTGGCCTCATTGCCTCCGCGTCTGGAAGCTTCTTTATGTCTCTCTACTCAACCCAAGAGGTCTTGCTCTGCAGCTCCTTTGGATTCACAAGGTTGGTGAGGCAGAGGGAACTAGCTTCAGATTCTTCACCATTACCCATCTGCCCTCAGATTGGAGCCTGACAAAGCCTGACACTCAGGCACTAGGACCTTGTCTCACCCACTCTGGGGCTTAACATTGGCCGTGATCAGCTTGGCAGAATCTAGAACTACCAGAGGCAACTCTCCGGGCTTGTCTGTGAGGGAGTCTCTCGATTAGGCTGATTGAGGTGCAATCTGTTCCCCAGGCTGTAGTCCCAGACTGCATAAAAAGAAGAAAACAAGCTAGGTGCTAGCTCCCTCCTGTGTCACTGACTACAGACGTAATGTAGCCAGCTGCCGAGCACTCCTGTATTCCACGTCTTTCCCATCATGAGGGACTATACCCCCAAAATTCCTTAAGTTGCTTCTGCCAGGAATTTTGTCCCAACAAAGACAGAGTAACAAGCACCACTCGGCTTGGTCACCAGTTGCCAAATCCCATAGAAAACCTCAGAGATCCCTCCTGGAGCATCTGAAGTCTCTGTCACTATGGCCCAGGATAACAACTCCTCCATCCCAGCCCTACAATTCGGCTCTTACTCCTTGAAAAGGTTCCCGGTTGCTTGTCATCTGCTAGTGCAGAGCAGTTTCAATCGATATTTCCTGGCCACTTAGTAAAAGACCCTGTCTCCTGATTTTCCGAGAACAGAGGGAATGGCTAAGTTGGCAGACCTATGGACTGAGCACCTGCTGAGACAAGGCTTTGTTACCTATAGAAAGGAAGGTCACCAGAGAGGTGGGGATGCAGCCTCTGCCTTCAAGGTGCCTCAGATATGCAGGAGGGCCGGTGTTTAATCAAGAAAAGAAGCACTGTCACATGGCTCTTTCAAACTGCTTTATTTAAGGCTCGTTTGTACCTATTCAAAAACCTACCACACAATCTATAAAGAAAGATAAAAATGGAATCATTTTTTAAAAGTCCTAGAATGGCAATTAAAATGGGTTGTAATTTAAATGAGAGCTGATACAGTTTCACAACTAATAGCTAAATTGTTAGGAGTCCTAGAGAAAAGGGCTATTCTCTAGAAAGTTCCAGGGCACACATGTGCCATGTTTGCCTTCTTTATTTCACTGTAAGATTCTAGAGCTTGGTTCAAAGGAATGCTTCAGTGTTAGTATAGCAAGTTCACAGGGCTACAGCAAAAACTTCTCACATTGCTGCACAGGGAAGGGGCTGGCAATGAAGAGTCACATGGGTATAGAGTTCGCTGGCTGATGGACCATGCCCCAGGTGTGGGCGAGGAGTGTGCAGGCATCTGGAGATGTAGGCGTCTGGAGATATGGCTGTTAGAGTCACATGGGTACGGAGTTCACTCGCTGATGGACCATGCCCCAGGTGTGGGCAAGGAGTGTGCGGGCATCTGGAGATGTGGCTGTTATCTTGTTGGGAATACATGCTCGGCCCTGTCAGTATTTTCGGCAATGGTGTAGTGACAGCTGTGGGTATGTCTTTATGTGGTAATAATCCAGACCAAGGAGAGAAAAGCTAAGTACCAAGACTCAAAAATAACTCAACAACTCCACCAAATGAAGTAAAGATTGGCAAGATGCTTACCAGGTAAAGGTGATTGCCACCAAACCTGGCAATTGGAGTGGATTCCTGGAATGCACATGGCGGGAGGAGAGAACAGAGTCCCATCAGTTCCTCTGACTTCTGCACGTGCATCACGGTATGCAAATGTTTGTGAGTGAGCATGCACACACGACACACGCATACAGAGCAAACAAATGAATCCTGCATCTATATTTAGATAATGAGGCTCTGTGTGTAAGATGGTGGGGAGATGACCTGAGAAAGACTGAATATGTGAATCTTGTTAGTCTCCTCGTTAAATCCACTCAGCTCATCTGAGGTGCATTAGGGACCAGAGGTGGAGGATGGATCTGCCCTGAAGAGGTCTGTGTGCCAATGGCTTAGCTTAAGCATGGCAACCATGGTGGGAGTCAGTGCTCCTCCTCCAGCTGGCACCTTTCTCAGCGAGGTTTCCCCAGGGGCAAGCTAATGAATTAACCCCTTCTGTTCCAATCCACCAGTCAGTCCCAGTTCCTGGTCAGAGTAGTGTCCTCTGTTCTTGGTGGGTATGAAAAGCATATCTGACACCATCCCAAAGGGCAGCCTCATCTGACCTGGGCTTTAATCTTCCAACTCTTCTCATGCGAGGGCACTGGCCTCCTTCAAGGCAGATGGGTGAGCCATTGCCTTGTGGATATGCTGTCCTACTTGAATCTGAGTACAAGAGAATGGGTGAGAGCTACGAAGGCTCTTTCCATCCTCGCTCCTCTGGAGGCTTATGCCTCAGGATTTGAGTCCTCTAATTAACTCGGAGTTCTTCCAACACCTGTCTTCTACCCTCCCCTCCCATCGCCTTTAAAGCCATCTCTCCCCAAGCCTGAAATGGATCAGATCAATGAACTTTGGTGTATGTTGATCCTCCAGGGGCAGGGAACTCCTAGAATAGCCTCATCACAGGTATGGGAAACATCAGATAGACACCAACTCTGACCACCTGAAGGTCCCAGATTGTGACTGCTATCCTCTTCATGTCTCCAGGGACAAAGAAAGGGAATGGGGAAATGTCCACATCAGCATACACCTGCGAGTCTGCTGAGGGCAGATGAGCAACTCCAGGTGAAAGAAGACAGAAGAAGCAGAGTCTGAGAGAGGGGACAGGCCTTTGATAGTGAGCCGATGGCCCCCAAAAGTCTCCATGACAATAGTTCTGAAGGCAGAGTGGCCTCTGTCCCTACCTTTCTCATATCCACCTGTTCTCTCTGTCCTGTTACCTAGATTGTGCCAATGAGGACCTAAGGCATCTGCCTGCTGACCATCCCAGCCTGCGGTGACCATGGCTCTGAGCAAGAGGAGTCACCATGGCCTGGGCTTCCTTTGCTGCTTTGGAGGCAATGACCTCCCTGAGATCGACCTCCGGGACAACCACCCGTTACAGTATCTGGAGTTCTCTGGTCCCATGCCGAACCCAGAGGAACTCAACGTCCGCTTTGCAGAGCTGGTGGTCAGTGAGGGAGGGGTGGAGAGGGTGCTGATGCTGGGGAGTGGGTGAATAGACAGCAAAGAAGGGAGAGGACAGGAGTCTGAGTGCCGAGTTCTCCCCTCCATAAAGCTCTTCTCAGGGGTGAGGCAGTGCTTCCCAGAGCACCTTCGCTGTAGAGGAAACAGACCCTCGCTGAGGCACACATCACGAACTGGCCCGCAGGACAAGGGATCTGCCTCAGTTCCCTTTGACTCTGGGTCATCTTGTGCTGGACCAGCCTGGCTGCCGTTAAAGGGGTCAGGTTGTGAAAAAAGTGTTGGTGGAGCGTTGGTGCTGCGTCCCGCCACCCGGCTAGCTTTACCCGAAATAGTTACATGGACACTGTATTCTTTTAAACACTGCCTGGCCCATTAGTTATAACCTCTTATTGGCTAGCTCTTACATATTGATCTAACCCATTTCTAATATTCTGTGTAGCACCACAAGCTGGCTTACCAGGAAAGATCTTAACCTGCGTCTGTCTGGAGTGGGAGAATCATGGCGACTCACTGACTCGGCTTCTTTCTCCCAGCATTCTGTTCTGTTTACTCCACTCACCTAAGGGTTGGCCTATCAAATGGGCCTAGGCAGTTTCTTTATTAATTAACCAATGAAAGCAACAGATTAGAAAGAAATCACTCCCACATCATTTCCCCTTTTTCTGTTTAAACAAAAAAAGAAGGCTTTCATTTTAACATAGTACAATTACATATAGCAAAACAGTTATAAAGCAAGAATAACAGTTATAATATTTATATCTATTTTCTTTTATCATAACTAAGGAAAACTATAACTATCTATTCATTCTTCAACTCCATCAAAGACTCCAGAAGGATATAATATTACCTAAGCAAACAAGAAATCCAAACCTCTAGAAATGACAGAGACATCTCACTGCTTGTACAGTCACCCAAAGTTCTTTTGTACTGTTGGGGCATCCGTCTTCGGCCTACAGGCCCATAGTTTCCAGCAGACATTTCCATAAAGCAGGAAATTCCAAAGACAGTTCAGTCACTTTCTGCTGAGTCCTGCAGAATGTCTCACAGACTCTTTCATGAATCAGGAACCCCGAAAGACCATCTCACCTTTAGGCAAGTTCAGCAGTCCTCTCTCTGCGGGTTCCTTGTGTCCAGTTTATGCAACAGTCCAGGCAAGAGCAGTTTCTTGCCCAAATGGCTATCAAACTCCGTAAGGATCCTCTTCTATGCCCATCTTCCTCTTGAAGTAGCTGGTGCTGCCAGGAGCAGAAGTGTCACATTGTCATGAAAAGCGCTAAGTTATTAAAATATTTTAAATGCCATATTCTGCAGTCTTTGAAAGATATGAAGAATGCCTGTCTAACTGAAATATATCTCTATATATCTAGAAAACCTAACTAACATGACTACAAATTTGACTATTATAGATGATTATCTATTAACCTATATTTCTTAATTATACATTACATTTTTAAATGAACTACATAATCACAATACCTTAATCAAGATTAGAAATATGCATATACATATAACAAAATTGACATTAAAATCCATACCAATGCAAATTATTCATACCTATATCATATCCCCCTTTAAATGTAAAAGAACGTTTATAAACCATATTTGGGAACATGGGCACAGTTTTTTCTCTCCAAACTGCTTCCTGCTGAATGGGAGGCGTCGTTAATTAGGTCTTTCATGGTATAACCTGTGTGCCGGGGTCATCTCAGTTGGCAGTTGAATGAAGTAATTTTTTGAGGGTGTTTACAGCAACCTTTCAGGAGGGCGTGGTCTATCATACCATACTGGGATAGACGCAATCCACAGGGTCTCATCCTCTGTGAAAACAAAAGAAGACCCTCTCCAAAGCATCATATCCTTAGACCCAAATTCTGAAGTCATACCCTCATGATATCCGTTCTGGTTACACTTGGCAGCCCATATAATGAAATGTCTCTCTGTACTTAGCTTCTTCACAGTCAAAAATTTTAAAGAAAACACACTGTACATAATCCAGAATCTCTGTGAATTTTCCATTTTTATGTGATTTATTTTTCTTTATTTCTTTTCATCTACAACTATCTGTCTCTATATTTTTTTCTTCTCTCTCTCTCAAGCCTACATACACTCACCAACACTGTGGTGGGTGCCACTCTGTTGGTGGAGCATTGGTGCTACGTCCTGCCACCCGGCTAGCTTTACCCGAAATAATTACATGGACACTGTATTCTTTTAAACACTGCCTGGCCCATTAGTTATAACCTCTTATTGGCTAGCTCTTACATATTGATCTAACCCATTTCTAATATTCTGTGTAGCACCACGAGCTGGCTTACCAAGAAAGATCTTAACCTGCATCTGTCTGGACTGGGAGAATCATGGCGACTGACCTAACTCAGCTTCTTTCTCCCAGCATTCTGTTCTGTTTACCCCACCCACCTAAGGGTTGGCCTATCAAATGGGCCTAGGCAGTTTCTTTATTAATTAACCAATGAAAGCAACAGATTAGAAAGAAATCACTCCCACATCAAAAGAGATTTTGAGAACTCCTGATAGCCTTCTCTCAGTTGCTTTCTGGAATTTCTGTCGGTGTCTTTAATTTCAGAAGAAAGCAGAAAGGGGTTCTAGAGGGGACTCTGAGAGCCTTGGACCAGGAGGATGAATAACTGGAAATATGGAGGTAGAGATATCTGGCTCCTGGGAGATAGAAGAAGACCGTCTCCTGGTCTGTGAAGAGAACAGGTTGACGCAAGAGTTTCTCCTTGTCACTAGACCTGTAGACATGTTTAATTGCAAAGGCGGGGAAGCTGGTTAGCATTGTTTTAAGCATGCGGTATGTGCTGTCCAATGGCTAAGCTGCTGGCCACCTGAGATGAGCCGAGCTGAACTGCTGACCACCCCCAGCAGGACAGAAAGAAAGAGTGAAATAATGAGCCAGATGTAGTGGTGCACTTGGGGAGTAGGGATGGCAGGGAGATCAGGGGTTCAAGGTCATCCTTGGCTACATAGTGAATTCCAGACCAGTCTGTGCTATAAGAGAACCTATATCAAAAAAAGAAGAAAAATATTGAAAAAGAAAAGGGAAAAATGTAAAATATATTACTGACATTCCTTACATTTATTATATGTTGGGATGGTCATATTTTAAGTATATTAATCGAAATAAAATATAGCATTAAAATTAACTTATTAATTTTTCCTCTTTAAATTTTTTGTGTGACTACAACATTTTTAAATATGCCACTTTCACTACATTTCTATTTAACAGTTCTGACCTAGGAAAGGAGAAGTCTTAAACATTCTCTCTAAAGCCCTAGGGCTGGAGAGATGTCTCAGTGGTTAAGAGAGTTTGCTGTTCTTACAAAGGACCCAAGGTTGGTTCCCAGCACCACACTGAGTGGTTTTCACTGCCTGTTATTTCGGCTCCAGAGGATCTGATGCCCACTTCTGGCTTCCAAGTGTACCTACACTCATATCCTCATATCACACACACACACACACACACACACACACACACACACACACACCAAACAAAATAAACAGCTCCTTAGAAGCCCCTCAGCAAGTCAAACCTGTAAAATCATTCAAATTACCAAGACCCCAAAATATAACCACCCTAGAGGCTTGCTCCTCAGGAAGTATAGCCCAGTCCTGTGGAGCCCTGAGCCTTGCATCACCTCACCTGGTGTCCTGCAGGGTTTGGAGATCAGTGTCGATGCCTCCTTTGTCAATGCTCAGACTCTGGCCCTCACCCCTCTGGCTCAGCTTTTCCAACCCATGCTAAACTTGAAGGACTCAGGAAAATTTGGAGGAAAAATTTAATAGGCTGGCAGAAGGGTGGGAAGATCTGAGAAAGGCAAGGCCATATAATGGCATGGCCATTAACCTAAGGTGTTGACAGACCTTGTAAAGACAAGCAACCCTGCCCCAGATGCATCAGACAAGGGGACAGTGAAGCAAAGGTGGGAAAGGCAGGAACAAGCTGGCCTGAAGCAGGAAGGGGATGCATGAGGACAAGGAGGTATGCACAGGATGAAAGGGAGCATTGGGCAGAGGCAAGGGCTTGGGGCTCTGCTTCTAGTAGAACAAGAGTTGTTTTATGGTGTGGTATGCTCCCTGGAAAGAGGATCATAGGCTGTGGGGTAGTTTGGGGTGTTCTGAGCTCCTGTACGGCTTCATACACAGGCATGATTCTTCTTGTCTTCGTAGGATGAATTGGACCTCACAGACAAAAACCGAGAGGCTGTGTTTGCACTACCACCCGAGAAGAAATGGCAGATCTACTGCAGCAAGAGGAAGGTAGTCACTCTCCTCAGACCCTCAGACTCTCCTGCTCTGCCTCAGGGGTCACCACCTCAGACCCTCCTGCTCTGCCTCAGGGGTCACCCCCTCAGACCCTCCCCCCTCAGACCCTCCTGCTCCGCCTCAGGGGTCACCCCTCAGACCCTCCTGCTCCGCCTCAGGGGTCACCCCCTCAAACCCTCAGACTCTCCTGCTATGCCTCAGGGGTCATCCCCTCAGACCCTCAGACCCTCAGACCCTCTTGCTCCACCTCAGGGGTCACCCCCTTATACCCTCTCCCTAAGACCCTCTTGCTCCACCTCAGGGGTCAGCCCCTCAGCCCCTCCCCCCTCAGACCCTCCTGCTCCGCTTCAGGGGTCACCCCTCAGACCCTCCTGCTCCACCTCAGGGGTCACCCCCTCAGACCCTCAGACTCTCCTGCTCTGCCTCAGGGGTCACCACCTCAGACCCTCCCCCCTCAAACCCTCCTGCTCTGCCTCAGGGGTCACCCCTCAGACCCTCCTGCTCCACCTCAGGGGTCACCCCCTCAGACCCTGCCCCCTCAGACCCTCCTGCTCCGCCTCAGGGGTCACCCCCTCAGACCCTTCCCCCTCAGATCCTCCTGCTCCGCCTCAGGGGTCCCAGAAGGGACATCTCTGATGTTTCATTCTTCCACCCTTCTTTCCTTCTTTCCTTCTTTCCTTCTTTCCTTCTTTCCTTCTTTCCTTCTTTCCTTCCTTCCTTCCTTCCTTCCTTTCTTCCATTCATTCATTCATTCATTCATTCAACAGATAGTCTTAGGTACACACTAAGAATGTGAGAGCAAGCCCTAAAGAAAAGCCAAGTGTGCTACTCCAACTTGAGGACCTGAGTTCAAAACCCAGCACCCACATAAAAAGCCAGAATGTTGATGCATGCTTGTAATCCCACTCTTGGGGAGGAGGTGGTGGGAGAGTCCATGGGGCTTTTCAGGAAAACAAATTTGGCTGCCTTGGTGAGGTTTCAATAAGAGAGATTTTATCTCAAAAAATAGGATGAATGGCTCCCAAGGAATGGCATGGGAGGTTGTCCTCCAGTTTCCACATGTGCATGCACATATACAGATGTACACTCATATTAGCACCCACACATATACCTGCATACATACCCACACACACATACACCTACATACATACCCACACACACACACCTGCATACATACCCACACACATACACCTGCATACAAACCCACACAAATGGAACCCACCCCCCACACACACCTGCATACAAAACCCACGAATGAAACCCACACCCCCCCACACACACCTGCATACATACCCACATGAACGGAACACATATAAAAACCAAAGGCAAGAAAATGTCCCTATTCTCTTGGGTTGCCCTCTGAGATTAGGATTCTCTGTTCCAGAATGAGAATCACGAGACAAAAACCCGCCAGACTCCTGGACTGGGTCAGGGTCAGTGAGATGCAAGGATGAGAAGTGTCACTTCCCTTCTTGTGCCTGCTTCCTCGCACACTGGCCAGGCTCCAATCCTAAAACTCATAACCTCCAAACCTGGGAACCAAGTGTCCGAATGCATGAGCCAATGGGGGACAGTTTTTATTCAAACCACTACATAAGATAGTGAATTTTTTATTTAAAGAAAACAGGATGAGGAGATAGCCCACTGATAAAGCGCACACACATGGGGATCTGAGTTTGACCCACAGAATGTACATTTAAGGAATTCCATGTGTTGTGGGCAGCACATTTACAATCCCGGTGGTGGGAGGCAGAGACAGGCGGGATCCCTGGGACTTGGTGGCTAGCCATCCCTAAACCACTTGATGATCTCTGGACCAGTGAGAGACAAGGTGGGCTGGGCCTCACAAGCAACGACAGGGCTATGCCCAGGCCTTCAGCTCCGTGTTGCACACATGCCTGTGTACCCATACGCATCTGTGTTGGCACTGATATACACATCATACATACACACAGAGAGAAATTGAAGACATAAATACATGAATTTGTGTGAGACTCAGTAATCATAAAATGGTGTTTTGTTAACCATTAGCAGACTAGAGATATCAGGAAAGCTATTTTAGAGTTTGTACATATGGTTCATTGAAAATGACCCTTTCCCAGTTTCTGCCCTTCCTTGGCAGTCACATAAATCCATATTCATTTCAATATTTCACCAAGAAAGAAACGGAAACCTAGGCTGCCCTTGTGGGTAGGGATGGAAACCAGCCCTCTACAGACTTCAAATGATGCTTCAGTCTTAGCTTACGGGTCTGTCCATCGACAAGTGTCCAACCCTTTGACATTGTGGCACAACACTGTCTTCTACTAATGTGTTGGGTCACATGTGTCCCGTGCACCATGGGTGGAATACCTAAGCCCATCCCTCATGTTTCAGGAGCAAGAGGACCCCAACAAGCTGGCAACTAGCTGGCCCGACTATTACATTGAACGTATCAACTCCATGGCTGCGGTAAGTGTCTGTTCTCCTGACTTACCCCACATAGACGGGTCTAGGAAGGTGCCTCTGCTGCTCTCCAGTGCCACACTCGCTAAGACTCAGCAGCTTTCCAGAGATTCTGAGATCAATTCACCTCCTTGGACATCAGAGGCCCCTCAACTAGTTAAACCCAGCTGTACATCTCACATCTTGGGAAATGGCCTGGGTCAGCAATTCCCTTTGTTTCCTAGTTATGGGAAATTAAGTCACAGACAGGAACCTGGTTCCCTCGGAATCTGTCTATTATGGTAGTAAAGCATTTGCTGAGCCCTTGCCCTTCCCTAGGCAAGGGTGCCCTCCCCAGACACAGCTACCCTGGGAATGCAGAAGCTTCCTATAGGAAGGCAAGGGTGCCCTCCCCAGGCACAGCTACCCCGGGCATGCAGAAGCCTCCCATGGGAAGGCAAACAGCTCAGTGTGACTTCTACTCCCTTTACCTGTGGGCCCCAGATGCAGAACCTGTATGAATTTGATGAGGAGGAGACAGACACGAGGAACCAAGTTGTAGAAGACCTGAAGACAGCTCTCCGGACACAGCCCATGAGGTGACTTGGACTGTTTCTCTCAATCGCTTCTTTCCTTCCATACCCCTTCCCGGTGGTCCCATCATCCAGAAGCCTTGCACAGTGCCTCTCCAGGCTGGTCCTATTGGCCAAAGTCAGTCTTGCAGAACTCCAGAAGATCCACTTATACCTTCTTTGCTTCCTCGTTTCCATTTCTCGTGGGTTGCTGGGAGGGTGGAGATAGGAGGAGAAATGATATGGGGAAGTAGACAAGACACTCTGAAAAGAGGAATTAAGAGCTCAGAGGGGAAGGAGGGAATGGGTTGAGAAACCCTCCACACACTAGGGGGCAGTGTGGAGTCCAAGGGCATGCTCTAGCTACCTAGAGTGGGAACCAAGCAGGAAGGAAAGGGGATGGATGGGTGTCCAAAAGGCTACAGAATACGTCTCCCCGTTCCTAGACCACAGTGGAGACTCCAAAGGCACCAAGGCCACAGGAGTTCCTTGCTTCTGGCTCTTCACATGGTCTGTTTGAAGTGGCTTCTAACATTGGATGAACCTACTATTAAATCCTCAGCAATCTTGCAAATGAGATATTAGACCTATTTTGATTACATTTTAAATTATATAAACTTGTGATTAAATAAATGGTATTCAAAATAATATTGGTATACACCACTAATTACCCAATTATTTTTCTACATTTTGCTATTACATATTTCTTTCTATTAGGTATGTTCTTGAGTTTATGCCAACGATGCATGGTAAAGATAGTATATAATGGTATATAATCAAAAGTTTCTTTTAATTCTCCCTAGTAAAATTCTCATTTTAAGAATCATATGACATCATTGTAGAAAATCTGTGCAGTACAGGAAAGCATAAAATAAGGAAAAATAAAAAATGTGTACTGTTAAATTGAGAACATACTCTGTTGATATTTACACACCATAAGATTCATAGAGATACATTTACATATTAATTACAAATAGTGGTTCTGAACTCAATTCATGGCCATTTTCTCAGATCATTAATTATGCTACTAAATTAAGGCCTCTACAACTTACTCTTTTTTAATGTATTGCCATAGATGTCTCACACACGGAGACACAGATAAAAGCTAAAATCTCACTTCCTGGAAGTAATGGCTTTAAATAACAGCATAAAATAGACAAACAGAGTTGAAGAATAAGCCAGTTCAATTAAAAAAAGGCTCACAAATATTAAAAAATGCAGGCGATAGCAATAAATGTGCTCTAAATGCTTGAGCCGGCAGCGGGTATGATAAGCACTATAATCTTGAAGTACCGATGGGTGAAAATGATATTTTGCAATATTGGTAACAGCTCTAATTTGATATGAAAATAGCGGTGATTTATTTGGGTTGACGAAGCCTCTGTTCTGCTAGCAGCTCTGTGGTTGTTAGCTTGCATTCATCGTCGATGGTAGTTTGCAGTTAGAGGCTATCCAAGATAAAGTGTGGTCCCCGCCCCCCCCCCCCCCCCCCGTAGAGGTCTGAGAGAGTGCTTCCCGGAGGCTCTTGATGGGAGCACAGACTCCCGATTAAGAGTGACTGGGCTAATGGCTGCACTGCTAAGCATGGAGATAAGTGTTGTTTCCAGAGCATCCTGGGAGGGAGCTATCCAGCCTTGGCTCCTTGACTCGGGGTCTCATGGCCCCCCATGCTGGAGTGTTTTCTTGTCACCTGCCTATAATTCTCTCAGTACCCAGTCTGATTAGAGATCAGTCTCTGGTTGGTCCACTATGATTATAATCATGTCTTCACACATTCCCCCACCTTAGCTTTGCAAATGACAGTCGGTGATACGCAGGTTTAATGTGGGAATTATCTTTATGTCCAAGTACGAGAGAAAAGCACCTGAAGGGAGAAAGGACTCTCAGAAGGTTCTGGTTCTGGTTACTCCGCTTTGGCTCTGGCTCTGGGAAGGAAAACTCTGGTTGCAGGAGCGCATGGCAGAGACCAACTGGGAGACCCTGCATCAGAAAATAGGGTAGAGTGCAATAGAGGAGGACTCCTGACATTGACATCTCACCTCAGCATGCACGCACGCGTGCACAGGTGTGTGTACACAAACACACACAAGAACACACGTACAGTGTAAATAAATATAAACTATAAAATAAAATACAAAGGAAGTACAAATCCTTTGGTGAGGGGTGTCCCTGGAGGTGTAGGCAGGCAGAGAAAAAAACAAAAACAAAAACAAAAAAAAACGGGAAGTTGAGAATGAAAACTCAGTTCAGACTGACTTCTGTCAACCTGGATCAAAACTTCAAGAGAATCTGATGCCAGGTGGTTTTATTGCCAAAAAATTTAAACATTGTATAATTTGGAAAAATGTTTCCTGGCATAATACAATTCCTGGTGCATAAAGAATTGTAATTACATTGAAACTCAACTCGGGGTACATGTCATTTCATCCATTAGATAGATTCTGGAGCTAGGCTACCTGTGTTAGCTCAAAGGCCCAGGGAAGAATCTGGCCCAGTCTTGGTCATACAGATAGTGTAGAGATCATTTGGGCTACTAACCACCTCTGGTCCTGGCTATGGGAGCTTGGGGGAGCCTCTGGCTGTACAGTATTGAAAGTGACATTTATAGTATTAGGTATCTTCAGTTCTGGTTGTAGAAGCTTGCAGAGCCCGAATGTAAGGATCACTTCGATTATCAGCCACCTGTGGTCCTGGCTGTGGGAGTTTGACATGGCCTGGCCCAACAGATAACACAGATCACCAGGCTGTTAATCACCTCCTGTCCCCAGCTTTCTGCGTGGAAGAACAGGTTTTACATCCTTTCCCTTGAGAGAACAGTGCTGTGTGTGTAACATTCCCAATTTCCCTGGAGATCTGTGGACACAGGGACCTTTGTGCTGCGCTCCCAACACTCTGGGACTGGAGAGATGCTCAGCTCTTAGGGGCACTTCCTGCTCTTCCAGAGGGCCAGAGTTCTGTCCCCAGCACCCATATTGGCTAGCTTACAACTGCCTTTAATTCCAAATCCAGAGATCCAATGCCTCTTCTGGCCTCCTCAGGCACCGGCACACATGTGAATGTACACAGACAGACAGACACACACACACACACACACAAATAAAAAATGAGTTTTTTTTTTTTTTAAAGAATTTCAAAACTGAGTCTTCTGAAAGGCTGAGATTTGGGGTCCTATGGATAAACTCATAGATGAGCCAGGAGGTTGCTGTGGGTGCAGCGTGGTGAATGGTGAGCATATTGAGTAGCTATTTGCAAACTGTGTGTGGAACCCAAACATAGGAAACTTTTTTGGGCTCTGGCTTAGGTTCGTGACCCGCTTCATCGAGCTGGAAGGCTTGGCCTGCCTGCTGAATTTCCTTCGGAGCATGGACCACGCCACCTGTGAGAGCCGCATCCACACGTCTCTCATTGGCTGCATTAAGGCTCTGATGAACAACTCCCAAGGACGGGCACATGTCCTGGCACAACCTGAGGCCATCAGTACCATCGCACAGAGCCTGCGCACCGAGAACAGCAAGACGAAGGTTGCAGTGCTGGAGATTCTGGGTGCAGTGTGCCTTGTGCCCGGCGGCCACAAGAAGGTTCTCCAGGCCATGCTGCACTACCAGGTGTATGCAGCTGAACGTACTCGTTTCCAGGTGGGCAATGGGTCAGAGAGTTGGGGCATCGCCTTGGGAGGGAAGGGGTGATCCAGGGTAAAGTTGAGATAGTGAGAACCATATAAAGGAAACTGGAGGGAAGGGACATCTTGCAGGCTGCCTGTCCACTCATGGAAGGAGTAAAGAGCTGGGACCCAAAAGGCTTCTCTCAAAAGACATAAGAAATTGTATATTCAGAACTGTGGTCAGGCTTTCAGATAGATTTGTTCTCTTCCTAGGCTGTGGGTCCCTGAGGCTGAAATACTGGTCTGCTTCATGCTTTTGTGGCTCTGGCTATCTGAGTTCAGCCCCTGGCACATGATAGGAGCCCAGACAAGAATTGTTGAATGCAGACCACTCTAGATCCCTCCTTTGATCAACCTGAGCACAGTGCCTGGATTAAGTCTCCATGGTTGACCTGACATTGCAAACTCTGTGATCATGAGCCAGGGTGTTAATCTGGTGCTATACATTTGCAGATGAGCATTTAGCCTGTGCAGAAAGTGGCCCCTGACCCTTTAGAGAAGATGCTAAGCAGATTAAAAGTAGCATCCATGAGGTTGGGGAACTGGGCAGGAATGAATGGCCAGGGCCTGTCAACAGCTGGTGCAGTGTCAGAAAGCACAGTGGAATCCAAGCCCTGAGGGCTGAGCAGGAAGCTAGAGGGTGTGGAGATCTGGGGTTGACCCATTAAGTTAGGGAGACAAAGAGAATGGAGGGGCTTCCTGGAAGGGCAGTAGAACAGGGCAAGAGGCTTTCCAGGTAGCATCCTGAGTGTCTTCCAAAACTGTTCCTGTCTTCCTCTTAGACACTGCTGAATGAGCTGGACCGAAGCTTGGGTCGGTACCGGGATGAGGTAAACCTAAAGACAGCCATCATGTCCTTCATCAATGCCGTCCTCAATGCTGGGGCTGGAGAGGTGAGGCCCCTTCCTTTTATCTTGGATCTCAGGTCTTATGTGAGTTTGAGAGCTTTCTAGGCAGACGACAGAGGGTAGGGTGAAGGCATCCGGTGTGTCTGCTGCTGCCATTGTCATCTTCAAATGCCTTCAGAACCTCTTACCTCCTTCACTTGGGGTCATGTAGGACAGCTTATATGAGTCCAGCCCCTTCCCATCAGGCCCCAGACAATCCATCTTAACAGTGGATGTTCACAATGGGGTTAAGGACTGATTCTGACTTTTTTCCCACACTGCTCCCTGGGGTGTTGTCTAAGCCCCAGAAGGCTCTGGGCTCTTTCCTTCAGCAGTAGCATGATGCATTGTGGATCAGGCACAAATCCCCAATCAGGCTGGCAGGTGATGGCTCAGGGGGTGGAACTTCTTTATGAGAGGAGAAAAACCTTTGGTTCTTCTTTCTAGAGCTTTCTAAAGACCCACTTCTGGGCTGCTTTCTAGGTTCTTGTGGGAGGGCTAGAAAGGGCGACTTCTGGTTTCTCTCCTTCGGGGGACAGAATGGGATTCCCAGACCCCCGTGACAGTCATATTAGAAAACCCTGAAAGCAGCGAAGTCTCAGATTCTAAGGCAAACAAATGTTCTGGTCGAGTTCAAGCCAAAGAACAAATGAAGCCACGAGAGTGATGGACAATCTCCCTTCTTCCCCCTCTTGCCAGAATACCTCTGTGTACATGTGTGCATGCACACTCTCGTGTGCATGTGCAGTTCTCATTACCTATATTACATCAGATATTCTAGGGAACAATCTATTCCTCAGATGTTACTTGGTCATGCTTTTTAAGGCTGTCATCTTCCCTGCGATGCCAGGAAAATGCTAAGAATATGAACCATCTTAGTTACTTCTCTGTTCCTGTGATGAGACACTATGACCAAGGAAAATTATAGAAGAGTTTATTAGGCATCCAGTTTCAGAAGGTTAGAGCCATGACCATCATGGTGGGAAGCATAGCGACAGGCAGGCAGGCACCACACTGAAACAAAGCTGAGAGCTCACATACTTACCAGCAAGTGGGAAAAAGAGAGCTCACTGGGAAAGGTGTGGATTTTTGAAACCCCAAAGCTCACTTCCAGTGACATACCTCCAATAAGGCCACACCTCCTGTTCCTTCCTAAACAATTCCACCAACTCTGGACCAGTCATTCAAATACATGAGCCTATTTGTAGGAGGGGGGATTTCTCATTAAAACTACCACGTTCCACTCCTGTGCCTCATAGGCTCATGGTCATATCATAATGTAAAATGGATTTAGTCCAACTTCAAATGTCTCCATAGTCTTTCATAGTCTCAACATTGTTTACAAGTCTAAAGTCTTTTCTGAGAATCAAGAAATTCTCTTAATTTTTATAACCCCTGTAAAGTCAAAAGGCAGATTACATACTTCCATCATATAATGGCAAGAATATACACTACCGTTCCAAAAGGAAGAAATGGGGCATGAAGAAATACTGGACCAAAGCAAGACGAAAACCTAGCAGGGCTAACTCCAAATCTGACAGTTCTATAACAGATGCCAAGGGAACTAGATGGCTCTCCCCTCGGCTTTGCTGACTGCAGCACACTTCTCTCTTTAGCAGAAATCCCAAGACTCTGACATCTCCAATATCCTGGGGTCTCCAGTGCAATTTGAGCTTCTCTTTCACAGCTTCCCACAGTGGTCTCTCTGGGCTCCAGACAGGGATGTTCCCCCACACGCCTAGCTTAGTGGACTTCCTTAAGCAGGAGGAAGATCCATGGCCCTTCACCTGTTTATCTTTCATAACTCCAAATTCAGAACCACATGGTGCTGCTGCCAAGTTGGCTGCCTGTTGGGAATGGAACCTGTCCTTGAATTGCATTTGCATAAGCTTTGACTTGTTGATGCTTTTAAGGACCATAAACTCTGGTGTGATCTCACTCTGAAGCCACCTCTTCTTTGATTTTATTTCCCCTAATCTGTATTAGCATAGACCTTGGCTCCAACATTCAATTTCCTGGTACTCTGTTCTCCTCAAATTGAAGATTTTGTGTTTTTTTTCTACTACTTGATCTTTTTCATTGTAGACTACAGTAGAGTAATTACTAATGGCCATGAGATTGTCGATATTAAAATCTGTCTTAAAATCTCTGCCAGTGGAATTAGCCCAAAACTCTCCAATCTGTCACTTCTTAGAACAAGTGAAAACAGTAACCACAGTCTTTGCCAAAATGTCACAAGAATGGTCTCGAAGCCAGGTGCTAATATTGTTCTCTTCTGAAACCTCTTGAGCTGAATCTCCATAGCCCACGTTGTCCGCAGCACTGTTGACTTCCAAGCCCTGCTAGCCTGGCCTGTTAAGCCCCACTTTCAACCACTTTCCTAGTTCAAAGTTGCAAAGTCCAAAAATCATCATGGCCAGACTTGTCAACAGCAATAGCTGACGCCCTGCTACTGGTTTCTTAGTTACCGTTTTATGCTATGATGAGCTGCCTAACCAAGAAACTTATATAAGAAACAGTTAGCTGGGGACTCACAGTTTCGGAAGGTAAACCCATGACCGTCATGGAGTGGAGCACAGCATGAGGAAGGCAGGCATGCCATTGGAGCAGAAGCTGAGAGCTCGCATGTGACCCACAAACACAGTGCAGAGAGCGCTAACTGGGAAAGCTGTGGGATTCTGAAATCTCAAACCCACCTTCAGTGACGCACCTACTCCAACAAAGCCATTCCTCCTAGCCCTTCCTAAACAGTTCCACCAATTGTGGACCAATCATTCGAATATATAAACCCTTCTAACCACCACACCAATCCCACTTTTACAAAAGAGGAAGCAGAGGCATGGCCAAGGGTACAAAACTTCAGTGGAACAGAAAACTTGTCAAGCCCCACTCAGCAACTGGGGAGTGAAGGGAGGTGACGTGGTAGGGGACAGGGACTGGTTGGCAGGCTGGCGTTAGAGGACTAGCAAGGTTACAAGCACTCTCTGAAAGTGGTTCTAGATGAGCTTGTTGCACAGTGTGACATGGGACAATGGCTGACGTAGGTGCTGACAGAGTCTATGGGCATGAAATGAGCTACTGAATCTGGTCCTCCCTTGGTGACCCTCAGGATAACCTGGAATTCCGCCTCCATCTCCGGTATGAGTTCCTGATGCTGGGGATCCAGCCTGTGATTGATAAACTCCGACAACACGAGAACGCCATCCTGGACAAGTAAGGCCTCTGCTACCCAGACCCACCATAGACCTGCAGTGACAGCTCCTCTCGATGAGGGAGGCTAGACCTTAGAAAAGGCTGTTCCTCCCCTGGGGACCAAGTGCCATATGAAGCCTAGTCTCAGGGTCAGCATTGTGTGAGCCCACGCTGGCCTGCTTTCCTCGTCCCTGATGTTATAGACGGGTGGACCCAATCGTCCTCAGTCAAGGTAGTCTTGCCGCTGCGAAACATTTAGAAATAGATGGGGGTGTTCTTTGGTTTTTAGTGCTTGAGAGAGCATTGCCAACATTCTTAGTTTTGAAGGAGCAGGAATACTAAATGTACAGCTCTATAGAGAACTGTTCAACCCCAAATGTATGCTCTAAATACCCTGATGATTAAAATGCATGATCATGTTCCTACGTGTGGCCAGTGAGCCACACTGGATCCATCTCACTTGGGGAAGCCACTTTATTACACTGAGGGTTAAGAAGAGAGCATGCGGGGCAGGGAGGCATTCAGCTCAGCAAGGATGAGCCGCTACAATGCAAGTGTGGGGAACAGAGTCTGGGTTGCCAGCACCCATGTTAAAGTAGGGCTACATGGGGTCTGTGTGATGGCGTAAATGAATGTAGACAGATTATAAAGATATATACAGCTTTAATAAGGAAATAGACTTACAGGACCACAGGTTCCTGCAGAGAACAGGAAAAGCAGAGAAAAGGCTGCTGGGATCACGCCTGGCAGATTTATCAGTAAACATTAGCCCGAGGCGAACACGCCCCCAATGGGTGGGGCTATATCCCTACATCTCCCCATTTTGTCTAAATAAGATAGAACTAAACCAAATACAACTATATACAATAATAACAAATAATAAATATAACAAACAATATTGAGAACAAAAGTTTCGCTAAACATTTTATCTCAAGGAGTCTAAATAACATAGAGAATAACTACAATTATATAATCTTTAACTCCGTCAAAGATCTGAGAAGGGAATAAATATTACTTAACAAACGAGAGATATCCAAAATGTGCAACAATTGACAGAGACAACTGACTACCTGGGCAATCACCCAAAGTCTCGTTTGCAATGATGAGTCAACCAACTTTGGCTAAGGCCTAATATAACTGACATACCATTTTTAGAACTATCCTACCCTGTCTTAGCAGGATAAGACAATCCTGTTTTATCCACTTAGGAATATTTTGTATTTTTGTCAGAAGTTGAGGTATGGGCTTTTCTTAACCCAAAGGCCAGTTCTGCCAAGAAGACAAGCTCCCAGTGGAGTGTCTTTGGTGCTCAACATTTTCTCCGGAGTAGAGTGGCATTGCCAGGAGTAATTGTGTCTCGTTGGCACAGAAATTTTAGGTTAGATTAAAGGCCATTTTTTACAGCTCTTTGAAGAGGCTGAAGATCATACTATCTATACTAAATATAATCTCTATGTAACTAAAAGACCTGATTAACTTAAAAATAAATATGACAAACATATAATTCTCAATACCTATCTAACTTGAAAACTAAAAGAATAAACAACTGTGTAATATATGAAGACAATGATCTTCAACTGTAAACAATGTCATAGTATCAGAGGTAGAAATGTGCATTGTAATATGGTAGATGTATCAATACAATGTAGACAAAGTTATAAGCATACTCATACAAAAATAGAGGTAGGAACACTCACATTCAATATTCAATATATCAATATACAAGAAACAGTACCAATACAATTTTCTATAAACAGTAATTCACAAATACCAATCATCCCATAAAACCAGTTAATCCCCCTTCTTCTTCCTCCTCCTCCTCCTCCTCCTCCTCCTCCTCCTCTTCTTCTTCTTCTTCTTCTTTTTAAAAAATACCCCCAAGTCCATAAAAATATCACCCCATCCCCTCAACCCTAAACCAACCACTAAAAGATGTCCCTAACCCTGAGGGCAAACTCTGTTGGGAGAGGGGATGTTGTCCTCTAAGATTGTTTCTAGCTGACATGGGGGCGACGTTCTTTTTAGGGGGTCCTGTGAAAGCAAATGATGGTAAAACACCAGTGCTGTGGGAGGGGAGGCAGAAGGATTGCTGGGGCATTCTGGCTACCACCAGCCTTGCTCCAAGTTCAGCAGGAGAGCCTGGATCAAGGGAATAAGGCAGAGAGACAGAAGGAACTCCTGACCAACATCCTCCATTAGCTTCCAAAAGAACACATAATACACATGTGCATATAGCACAGACATACAACACAGACACACACACCAGGGTAAGGGAGAAGGAGAAGAAGAGAGAATAGATTGTTTCGATGTAGAAAGGGGGCAATGTTTCCATGGAAAATAAGGGGGAAATTTGCTTAGAGGACTAAGTTGGAGATAATATGGTAATATTGGAAAGACAGATGGAAGACAGTAGGTTTTTTAAACTGGTGATTTTATCCTCCAGGAGGTACCTATCAGTTCCCAGAGGTATTTTTGGATTGGCACAGTTGGAGGTAGGGTTTCGTGCTATAGCCCAGACTAGCCTCGAACTCACTACATAGCTCAGGCTATCTCAGATTGATGATACGTCTACCTTAGCTTCCTAAGTGCTGAGATAGAGAATCTGATCCACAATGGGTGGCCGGGGCAGAGGGTCTGCTGCCATCTTGTGGGTAAAGGTCAGGGATGTTGACCAAGGACCTGGAGCACAGAAAGCAGCTTCCGGTCACCAAGGACAACTGTGCCTCACAAGTCAACAGTGTCAAAATGGAGAAGTGTGGCTCTGTGGTGACTAGACTTTGACATGACCACACTAACACAAGACCATGAAAACTTATTTAGAGGTAGGGGTTGATTTATATTGTATGTCTCTCTCCAGTCTTGCCTTTCAGATAGTCAGTGAGACGGTGAAGGGCTGGCACCCTGCGAGGGCTGCCTGAGCTTTACTAACAGTTCCTCTGCACCCCATATCAACCCCTCTGTCTGTCTAGGCACTTAGACTTCTTTGAGATGGTACGGAACGAGGACGACCTGGAGCTAGCCCGGAGGTTTGACATGGTGAGGTGCCTGTGGGGGTGGGACAGTTGTATGGGACCCCTGACAACCCCAAAATGACTGCTTCAGATCCTGTGCCTAAAGTCACTCCAGTGCTGGCCGGATCCCCAGTGGTACCCTGTGGCCAGGTCCTGTTTCTGAAGGAACTCTGCTGGTATGCTTGCTCTTGGGATCTTACTTCATAAGCCATACCTGGTCATCTGCCCCCCAAAAACCAAAAGCCCCAAATTAAGACAGCCAGTACATGAGCAAACATACGTAGCCTCACATCCTGTCCTTGGCTGACTCTTCTCTGCTGCCCCTAATTTCCCAAGTTGCCTCTTTCTATCCCTTGTCAGATGGTGCTTAGTGAACCAAACCATCTCATCTGGGGCTCAGAAGATGAAATACACACATCTCTATTACTTAGATGTTGTATCATACAATCCCACTTAAACAATGGCCTCATTTGGGGCGAGGCTTGCCGGCATTGAGCATCACCCATTACCCACTCACAAGGCCTGGAGCCGTAGATAGAGTCAGAGATCAGAGAAGTTCCCAGGTTCCTAGCTGTCACACCCCTAGAGCAGATCTGGGCCTTGAACTGCAGGCCACCTGCTACTTTGAAGCGTCTGTGTCTCCTTGTTTCCCTTAGGGTGGCTCAGCTGTCCCGAGCCAGGGTGGTTTTATTCCTGCCTATCCATGAGGCATTGGTCAAGAGTGGACATGCTTCACATGTCTCAACTTGGGGAGGGAAGAGGGAGGGGACCATTGGCATCTAGGGGGCAGTGACTAGGGATAGCACTAGAAATTCTTCAAGACATGGAATGCCCCACCCCACACCAAAAGATTATCTGCCTCAAGATGCCAGGGGTGCTGAGACTGGGAAATCCATCATGTAAACACTTCCTCCTTTCCGTTCCTGGGTGGCAGTCAGGAAAGGGGAACTCTTCCCCGGAGATGGAAGGAACTGGGAGGGTGGAAATAGTACCTTCCAGCCCTTCGTTTCTCCCTCTGCTGTCTGGTTCTGCCCTTCACCGTGGTCTAACCTCCCCAGGTCCACATCGACACAAAAAGTGCCTCCCAGATGTTTGAGCTGATCCACAAGAAGCTGAAGCACACGGAGGCCTACCCCTGCCTTCTCTCCGTGCTGCACCACTGCCTGCAGATGCCATGTGAGTACTGCTCTCACCGCCGCTCTCTCAGCCTTGCTCCATCCGCAGGTAGACGTGAGCCTCTGATTGAGAGCTTGCCTTGCCTGTGAGCCTGGCACAGTTCCCTCTGTGCTTGCCTTCAGGAGGCCAGGCCTAGCGACTCAGGTTCCTCCCTCCTTGGGTTGCCTCATGTCACTCTGGGGGTGGAGCTAAGTACATGGTTGGAGCAATTCCAGCCTTGTGGGCCAATAAGCAGCAGTTTGATCATGACAAAATGTATCTTCTGTGATCTGTTGATGGCAACTACATTTAGTCTTCTTGTCGTTTGCAAAAGGAAGCTTTATGCTTTGAGAAACAGAACAGATTTGCAATGATCATGTTGCTTTGTTTGTTTTGACTATAGTGTGTGATTGTATGTGTGTGTATGTGTGCATGTGTGGTTATGCGTGTGTGCATGCACACATGCACGTGTATGTGCCAGAAGTCATTATCAGGTGCTGTTTTCAGCCATTCCCCACCTTAGTTTTTGAGACGGGGTCTCTCACTGAACCTGGACCACAGATTCAGTTAGATTGACAGGCCAGTCAGCCTCGGGGCTCCTCCCACCTCTGCCTCCCCAACCCTGTTATACAGATGCTAGGGATGGAGCTCCTAAAGACTGTGTGGCCAGCACAGTCTGGATCATCTCCCCGGCCTCGTGTTTGCTTTGTTTTTAAGCTTTACTCTTCATGTTTACTCCCACCCGGGAGTAGGTGCTGAGTTCTCAAGAGCCAAGTGTCGATGGGTAGTGTTTCGAGAACAAATTATTCAGGATTACTCATTGTAGCCCCAGAATGTGATGGGAATGAGCCTCAGCTGCACCAAGCATTCCAAAAAGTAGACAATTTTGAAAAATTGTTTGGTCTTCTGTAAGGATTAGCCTAATCAGGTTCCCCAAAGCCATGGTGGTGGTGACAGCTACAACTTACTGTGTTCCAACTTGGGGCATGTGTGATGGGAGGTCCTTAGCACATTGTTGCTGAACTCAGGACACCTGTGTGCTATGACCTCTGCATGAGTTCTTCAGTGCTTGGGATCGGCTTTAGATGAAGCATGCCGCTGTGAGCTGTGACCCGCCTGTATGCTGCATTCCCCAGGGACAGCAACACGGGGTGGGTAGAATGGTAAGAGGAAGGACAGAGACAGTGAGCTGCCCCAGGAAGCCACAGTTCTCCAGACCCAGCCCAGGGCTGGGACAAATGGCCCCCAATCAAAGGCGTTTGCCTCTAGAGTTCAAGTTCCCAGAACATATGTTTAGTGTCTCACAAATACTTGTAACTCCAGCTTCAGGAGGAGATTCGACAACTTCTTCTGGTCTTTGGGGGGGGGCACATATAACACACACACACACACACACACACAGAGAGAGAGAGAGAGAGAGAGAGAGAGAGAGAGAGAGAATTTATTAAATCCCAAATACAGTTAGATGTTCGTGGTAGTTGCTGGAATCTGATTTCTTCTGTTCCCAGAGGCTTCCTGTTTGGTGGCCCATAAGCAATATGAATGGGCCCCTCTCTTCTGTCTCTAAATGGGGCTGTGAAAACACAATTGTCTAGGTTGTAGGCAGAATTTGATGTCAGGATTAAACTAATTTTTCCTATTGGCCGTTAAAGATGGGGTGACCAAGGGGCTGGAGAGATGGCTCAGAGGTTAAGAGCACTGACTGCTCTTCTAGAGGTCCTGAGTTCAATTCCCAGTGACCACATGGGGGCTCACAGCCATCTGTAATGAGATCTGGTGCCCTCATCTGGCCAACAAGCATACATACACAGAACACTATATACATAATAAATAAATAAATCTTAAAAAAAAAAAAAAAAGACGGAGCGGCCAAGGAAGGAGAGAGAATGGCTCTTGTCTAAAAAGGAAGTCCACATCCAGGGGGACTATAACCATTGAGGATGAGAAGACACAAAGTCTTTGCCTTCAAAGATCAAGGTCATCTCTACCAAGAAGCCTCCCTGGGTTCCAACCAGCCCTTCTTGAGCTTGTTCTGATGGCTCAGCACACACCTGGAATCAGCTTTCATTCATCTTTTTCTGTGAGGTGAAAAGAAAGATAATCATGGGCTCTTGTATGAAGTTTTCCCCTGGAGACTTCGTTATTGAACATGTAATATTTTCAAACGTGCTTTTTATAGACAGTAGGAAAGACCATTCACATGCCCAGGGCCCAGTATGCCCAGGGTCTCATAGGAAAGAAGTATTTTGCACTGTAGGGAAATGTTAGGAGGGCTAACCAGGTCATGAAGACCTCTGCAGATGATGGGGAGCCCACTGGATCGAGAGTCTCCGTGATTGGTAGCAGTGCTGCCTCTTCCATTAGACCAGGAGCTTCCTGAGAGGGGGAGGCTTGCCTTGTTGGCCTGAGCCTCAGCAGTCACAAAAGAACAAGGGCTCCAGGGACTCCAGGGCTCCGAACAGATACAGTGCCTTCTGCCCCTCAGACAAGCGGAATGGTGGCTACTTCCAGCAGTGGCAGCTCCTGGACCGAATCCTTCAGCAGATTGTGCTCCAGGATGAGCGGGGCATGGATCCTGACCTGGCCCCGCTGGAAAACTTCAATGTCAAGAACATCGTCAACATGTGAGTTACAGCTGGCCTCCGACCCAGCTCCAATTCTCTCCCTCTGGGCTCTCCTAGCAAAACTTCAACTCCCTCTCCAATCCCTGTGAGACTTCAGAAACTGTTCCACAGTAACAGGGGGCCCTGTCCAGTGTGGCAGCTGGGTCAGTTACTTTTCTTCTTTGTGTAGCAAAACACTTGTGTAAAGCAGAGGAAGGAAGGAAAGGAAGACGGGAGGGAGAGTGGTACTGGTGGTCCCCTCTCCTCTGCCTACCTACTCCCTAGCCCATGGAATGGTACTGGTGGGTTTTCTTTCCTAGGAAATTCCTGACAGATGTGCCCAGAGGTTTGCCTCTTTGATGACTCTAGGTCCTGTCAGGAAGACAAGATAAACCCTGGCAAGCAGTCACTATTTGTCCCATAGGTGTTGGACATATATGTCAAGTGTAACTGAGACACTAGAATCTTCATTTAAATGTGAATAACCACATGTCATGAGCCTACTGATGACCCTACTGAAGAGTATGAGTGTGTGTTACACTCTCAGCTCTCTCTTCTCCATGGTTCACTGCAAGGCTTAGCTAGAGAGGCTAAGAGTATTTACACAGCACACTGGCCCGTCAGCCATAGGTCATGAGCCAGGGCAGTCTTCCAGTTAGAGCTGAGAATTGTTTTGTTTTCTTTTATTTATTTATTTTTGTTTTGGAGTGTGTGTGCACGTGTCATGTGTATATACATGTATGTGCATGTTCATATAAGTATGCATGCATGTATAGGATGTACATGTGGAAGCCAACAATATCCCTGGGTATATCGTCCATCATCGTTGAGATGGGTTCTCTTGTTGGCCCGGGACTCCCTAATTAAGCGAGGCTAGCCAATTAGAGAGCCTTAAGGATCTGCCCATCTCCACCTCCCTGTGCTGGGTTACAGCTGTGCACCCCACCCATTATGTAAGCAGGTTCTGGGGATCAAACCCAAGTCTTGAGCTTTACCCCTGAGCTGTTGCCACAGCATGTTCTTATGCTTCATGCCAACAAACACGGGACCGTGTGACAGCCCTGTGCATGGGGTACAAACACCAGCAAACACGGGACTGTGTGACAGCCCTGTGCATGGGGTACAAACACCAGCAAACACGGGACTGTGTGACAGCCCTGTGTCTGCTGTACAAAACACCTAAATACCAATGCTGTCTCTTCACAGGTTTGGTGACCTCTGACATGGGGCATGGCCATTTGAACATAACCCTATTGCATGAGGTTGTCAGAGCCCTAGAGCTTTCACAGAATGTGGGTATAGGAGGACACACAGAAACCATTTATGCTTACATTGGTGAGCCAATAGTAAGGCCTGCCTTAATGCCCTGATAGTTTACTTAGATTTTTATTTAACTTTGATATGTGTTTGAGCTAACTGTCCTTCAGGGGACAAATGACTTCCTGATTTTGCAGTCCAAAGCCAAATGCAAAGTAGATTTTAAATGATTCTCATTTTATTTGTACAAATGATCAGGTGTTGATTTCGTTCAACCCCTAACTGACTTGTTGGTCAAGTACAGCTAGTAAAATAATCACAAGGTGGCTTTAGTTTGGCTTTCTGCAAACTCTGTGTTATTTAGTGGGGAAATGTTTCCTTTTTAGACATGCTGATTCCTGGGGTCCAGTGAAGCCTCTGTGTTCTTGAATTGCAGGAGTCTTTAAAATCACTTTAAACAAATGGGAGGGCTGCTCCCACGTGTGAACCATCATATGAGACTTGATTCAGCCTTAAATGTCTCTCCTCTGAATAGGAATGGGAGTTATATCTCTGCTTACTTGTGTGTGTGTGTGTGGTATGACTGGGTTTTTCTCTTCTTGTCTCTGTTCCATTTCTCCTCTGAGCCTTTCTGTATCCCAGATCTACTAGCTAACACAAGTGTCTGTCACTCTCCACAGGGTAGCTGGGGACAGGAGGCAGGAAGGAGGCAGGGGAAAGGTCTTAATTGAGCTGTGTAATAACACACATCCCACTCTCGGGCTCTCACAGGAGCACACTGAGGGCTTCTAGAGTTCCTTGCTAAGAGCCTTTCCCTATAGAGTGTAACACATGGACATGCAAGAGGCTCCCTACCTCCATCTGGTTGGTCATCTGATTTTGGTCCTTCCATCAACTATTGCATCTCTGGCATGCCGGCGCACACTGGCCTAGAGTGTGATGTTTCTAGTTATCTCCTAAATGGGCCCCTGGGCTTCATAGACAAATGGCATCAGCCCAGTTCAACCACAAGGGCCTTAACTGGCATCTGCCTAACTCACATAGGCTGTGTCAGCAAACTTCCAGGGCGCCAACAGGTCCCAGAACAGTCACACTGTCTGAGCTGATTAGCACTTCTTTACCATCTGCATTTGCCTGGCCCCAAGAAGAACCCAGTGTCCCTGCTCCCCTCCTGTCCATGCCCAGGGAACCACTTCTTTGGGTGGTAAAGGATGTAGCACCCCAATGACCACCAGTAGTGGCCCCTCCAAAGAAATCTCACCATGGGCCAGCAAGATTGTTCAGCAAGTGTAGATGCTTGCTGCCAAGCCTAACGACCTGACTTCAGTCACAAGAATCTACATGGCCAAAGGAGAGAATAAACCCTCAAAGTTGTCCTCTCTGATTTTCACAGGCAGTGGCGTGGAGTCGATAAATAAACAACATTAAAATGTAACGATTACTGGGCTATCGTGATGGGATTCAGTCCCTCAGAACTCTGGACTCTGAGGGATCTTAACACCTGGTAGAAGAGTTTGCTGTGCATGAGGCTGTCACATGTGCTTGCAATCAGGGGCCATTGCTCCTCTGTTCTGTCCTGATCTGTCTCTTAGATGTACTGATCTACCTTTACAAAGGTGTGCGTGTGTGCATGTGTGTGAGTGTGTCTATATGAGTGTGTCTATGCACACACGTGTACTTCAGGCAGCCTGGATTCAGCCCTCTCTCTAGTAGTTACCTCTCATTCCCATCAAGAACCACACAGGAGCCGGGCGGTGGTGGCGCACGCCTTTAATCCCAGCACTCGGGAGGCAGAGACAGGCGGATCTCTGTGAGTTCGAGACCAGCCTGGTCTACAAGAGCTAGTTCCAGGACAGGAACCAAAAGCTACGGAGAAACCCTGTCTCGAAAAATGCAAAAAAAAAAAAAAAAAAAAAAAAAGAACCACACAGGAAGTTGGACTGGAAGATGATTCGGGGTCCTTCCCGTTCTCATGGTCCATGAGGACACTGAACGAGAGTGGGCAGGAATGGGGACCCGGAGAGGCTTGTGAGAAGCCTGTGTCTGGACAGACCAGAGATCAGTTTCTCCTCTGGGGAAGAGAGATGGTCTTCCAGAAGGAGGGAGATAGTGTCAGTCACGTGGTCCCTTCCGCTCCTCAACAGGCTCATCAATGAGAACGAAGTGAAGCAGTGGCGAGACCAAGCCGAGAAGTTCCGGAAGGGTGAGAGGGTCCGCCTAAAGTAGCTGCACCCTGCCTGGGACCCCTCTCTTTCCCCAGAAAGTCATTCCTGCTCCCACTCTCCTCTCACTTTCTCTGTGGTCCATCCACCTCCAGAACACATGGAGCTCGTGAGCCGGCTGGAGAGAAAGGAGCGGGAATGTGAGACAAAGACTCTGGAGAAGGAGGAGATGATGAGGACCCTGAACAAGATGAAGGACAAGCTGGCCCGGGAGTCGCAGGAACTGCGCCACGCTAGGGGACAAGTGGCAGAACTGGTAGCCCAACTCAATGATATCTCAGTACGCGTACGCGGGCACTGTCCCCTCCCATTTGTGTGGTTCAGCCAGCACCCTGAGTGTCAGGTGGGAGTGGGCAGAGGGGGTATGGGAAGAAGAACCCCAAGATGAGGGAGAAGAGAAAGGGGGACCTTGAACCACAACCCAAGTGGCTTTTCAGTTTGTATGGGTGAGCCCTTTATGTTAACAGATTAGAAAAAAAAATGACCCTTCTCAGGATGGGATGACACTGTTCCCAGATGTGAACTTGGACAAGGGAGTGCGGGTAGAATTCTTGCCCTGGCTGGATGTCCTCATGCAGGGAGCAGACTGCACCGCTGTATACACGTGTCTGAATGTTTCATTTGATGGTTGTGACTCTGGTCGCTTAGTGTGTGTGTGTGTTTGCACATGTGTGTGTCTGTATCTCTGTGTGTGCGTGTGCACATGTGTGTCTGTGTGTGTGTACATGTCTGTCTGTGCATATAGGTTGGCTATTAAAATACAGAGAGAAGAATGGTGTCTAAATGAACATGAAGGATTGAGGATGGCTCAGTAAGGAGGAAACGGGAATAATGTGGAGACTCAGCTTGAGTGCTGACGGGCACACCATCCTGCCTTTTTTTTTTTGTCTTCCCACAGGTGGGTCCAGTGTCTTCCCCACCTCCCCCTGGAGGTCCACTCACCCTGTCTTCCTCCACAACAACCAATGATCTGCCTCCACCCCCACCCCCTCTCCCCTTTGCCTGCTGCCCACCCCCACCCCCACCACCCCTTCCTCCTGGAGGGCCTCCTATCCCCCCAGGTGCCCCACCCTGCTTCAGCTCAGGCATGCCCCTGCCTCAGGATCCCTACACAAGCAATGATGCCCCACTCAGGAAAAAGCGCACCCCCCAGCCTTCACACCCACTGAAGTCCTTCAACTGGGTCAAGCTGAATGAGGTAAGTAGCTAAGGGACTGACCAGGCAAGCCCTTGTCCTGCACCCTGCACTTTTCACGAGTTTTTTTGATTCTCTATTTGGTCAGGCATTAGGGTGGGCATAGTGGGCACTGATGATGGTTTTTCTGGAGTCAGGTGGCTTACTGTTTTCTCTGAACAACAACACTTGGGGAAATGTTTGGTGCCGACCTTGTGCTTACTGTCAAAGCCACTCACCGATGGACCGGTGTGTGCCAAGAGTCAATGGAGAAGCAGGCGTGAGGGGCTAGGGAGATGACTCTGTGGACAAGAACGCTTTCTCTGCAAGTATGAGGAGCTGAGTTTGAACCCCATCATCCATATTAAAAGCTAGTTGTGGCTGTGTATGTCATTAACCCCAGCATTGGGGGACAGAAACAAGAGGATTCCAGGAGCTGGCAAGCTGGCCTAACCAGTGACAAGCTTTTGGTTCAGTGAGAGACCCTGACTGAAAAAATGAGACAGAGACGATGAAGGGAAAATGGTGTTGCCTCCTGAGAGCTTTGGATCTGACTGATTAGGATATGTAGCCTGAAGAACTTACAGATCTGGAAGACGGGCTGAGAGATGGCTCAACCCTAACCAGTCCTAATGTGCCTCTAACTCTGCCATCCATGGAAATCACGCCCCCTGGTCTGTTACCTTGGTTTCATTGTCCAGTGTGGTCACTAAGGTCCTTCTATGGGCTTCCCAGCCAGGGTGGAAACACGGAGCGAGGATACAGCCCACTCCATCTAAAGCATTCAAGCCACCTGTAAGAGCATGCACAGCTAGATGCGTACAGCTCCGGCCATCTCTAGGCAGCAGCTGCGTTGTGCAAGCACAGATTTCTGATGGGCAGAGAGAAAGCCACAGGCCAGAGTACAGGAGCAGGCAAAAGACAGTCCAGAGCCTAAAGCCAGAGTCTGTGTGGGAAGCAACACATGGTAATTGTTAATATACTTAAAATGTTTCAGCTCCTGTACTTGCAGCTTATAAACTGATTTTTTTTAATGTAGCAAGTTCGGGGCCAGTGAGATCATTCAGTGTACAAAGATGCTTGCTGCTCGGCCTGAGAACCTGAGTCAGATCCCTGGAACCCATAAGGTGGAAGGAGAGAACAGACTCCTAAAATTGACTTCTAACCTCCCTCGATATGTGTGTCATGGCATGTGTGCCTCCCCCAAAATAAATAAATGTAAAATTAACTTTAATGGACGTGAAGGACTAGCTAGATAACTCAACTGGAACAGTACTTGTCATGTAAGCCTAAGGACCTGAGTTCGATCCCTAGCATATGCATGAAAAAAAGAAAGAAAATGAGAAAAGTTGGACATGATAGCATGTGCTTGATCCAAGCCCTGACGAGGCAGTGAAAGGAGGATTTTTGAGGCTTGGCTGCCAGCCAGCCCAGCTTACTTAAGTTCCAGGACGTGAGAAACCCTTTCTCAATAAAGAAGGCAAACAGCTCCTGAGAAACAACATCTGCAGCTGATCTGGTTTACACATGCACGGTACACACATGTGCATGGACACACATGTGCACAGACATGTACCCACATACACCTGCACACACCCACACATATGCATACCTTCCCATGAAATGTATTAAATTGCAGGATGCGGCAGGCATTGCGAAGATACAGTCAAGGACTGGTAACTTGCTGTGTAAGCCGCCTGGCATGAGTTTAGCCCCAGAAACCACCCAGAAAGGTGCAAGGAGGCAGCTGACTCTACAAAGTTGACCTCTGACCTCCACATGCACACGCCGTGGCACAAAAATGCCCGTGAACACACATCATACAAACAACAAAAGTAAAAGAAGGGAATACAGGCAAGATCAACAACAGCTTCTCTGATGTTGGGATGCTGATCTTTGTGCTTGGGGTTTTCTCTGTGATCCAGTGTTAACACAGGCTACACAGTTCCCTCGGGACCCAGAGAGGGTGGAGTACCCTTCCTAGATCCATGGGGCAGAAGCACACTGAGTGATATTTGAGAGCCTACAATTAATCCCAAGCTTTTAATTTTGTCACGGGGCAGATGATTTAAGTATTTCTGTAAATTGGGGAAGGTTCACCACAATGCCCTCCGAGGGATGGTCGTGAGGATTGACAGCATACTTTTAGGACGCACTCTGACGCGAACAGAGTGGGAAACACGGGTTCTCTCAGTATGTCACCATGATTCTCATGTCACATAGTTGAACTATACTTCCCTGAGACTCAGTTTCCCATTTGGGCTATAGGGTTGAAATAATATCCTTCCATTTGCCCACAGATCACATAATAGCAGGGCCAGAAATGTCAGTCAGTGGGTCTGTTGGGCCCAAAAGGCGGTACCCTGTGGGGGAACCATCGTGAAGCACGATCCTGGGAAAAGCCTATGTGGGACTTCTGCGGCTATCTCCTGGGGTCAGAAGACCCAGGAATCTAGACTAGAGATGACAGTGTTGGAAAAATTAAACTGGAGAATTATCATCCAAGATGGATTTGCCAGGGTGATATGATGGAAATTATGGTCTGATGATTATGAGAAAGGGCCCTACCTCTCTCAGCTCCAAACCCCACGATGTTTCCATGAAGGACTGAAATCCTTGGCAGATGTGGGGAACAGGCTATGTTTACGGCAGTGACTGTTGAGATGACTGGTTTGTCATGTTAAATACCCAACTATTTCATCCCTCCATCCTTGCTCTGAGCTCCACAAGAATACAAAGGACTGGAAACTTCATTCTTATGGGCCTCCCCTTCCCCACCCCATCCCTGTACAGGAGACCCTAGGTTCCCGGATCCCCCATTGCTTCAGCTGGCTCCCCTCTCTGCCTTCCTCTTTCTGTTCCCCACATCTTCCTTTCCAGGAGTCCAGGAGTCCAGTTGTCCAGTTTCTTTCTCTAGCCCTGTCCTCTATTCTACATATGCTCTTAGATGTACACACACACACACACACACACACACACACGGTGGTTGTTTCCACCATGAAAAGAATGTGTCTGTGTTGGCTTTGGCCAGCTGCCTATATCCCTTGCTGCTGTGAGCTTCCCAGCCCAGCATTCCACACGAGGGTCCCTGGCCTTCGAAAGGCCACAGGAATGTCTCCTCCCTCTTGACTCTGGCCTAGCCTCCCCTTTTCAGAGTTTAAGAAAATAGAGATGAGGGAAAGGTAGTGTCTCAAGTCTGAGGAGGAGATGCCGCAAAGGGTGCAAGGATAGTTGCCTGACAGGCCTTTGGACAGATGAAACCAGGTGATGGAGATTGTTGTTCCAAAGGCTAATGCTACAGACGAGACAAGGAATCCTGGAGGAAGGGCCACACAGAGAGAAGTGCTCCTCTGTTTCATGCTTGTCCTCCATGACCCTGTCCTCTGGACCATCAACATGATGTTACAGGGTTGCTGGTGAAGTCTGGCTTTCTGTAGACTCTAGCACAAGTGTCCAAAAATAGGGGACACTGCCTCAAGTGAGGGAGCTGGGAACTGTAAATTTATGGGTCCGTTGCAATAATAAAAGATGGGGACACCTTCCCTGGCTCTGAGCAACAGGAAGTTGAGCCAAGTTGCTGATCTGAACAAAGTCAGTACATGGGGCCAGCATGTCCCAGCTTTTGACTTGTGTCCACTTTCTGGGAATCTGGGAAAGTAAGAACAAGATCCTGGGAAAGAAAATGCCCATCTCAGAACCAGGGCATGCACTCTGCGCACAGGCTCAGATAGTCCCACATGTGTGCAAGCCGCAGTGCTCCCAGAGACTCCAGTCAGAGCCGGCCTGCACGGTGCCCTTGGAGCAGTGTTGTGTCCTTCTGAAAGAAGCATGGGGTTTCTCCTTTCATTTGTGTGCTCCGACACTCTAGTGGTCTCTGAAACACTTTCGTGTGGTCTCACATGGAAAGGAGAAAGAAGGAGGAGGTTGTCTTCTAGAATATTGAAGAAGTGGGGGGTTGGAGAAGGGGGTGCTATCGAACCCTTTTCTGGAATTATGAGAGCCTAGCCATTGTAACGTGTGCCTTCGGTCTGCCTTTGGAAACAGGTGGGGTTAGGGGAGTATTGGCCTCTCTGTCATGGAGAAGCGGCATCAACCATGGGTTCTTCTTACCCTGACTCTTAGGAGCGTGTCTCTGGTACCGTGTGGAATGAGATTGATGACATGAAGGTATTTCGAATTCTGGATCTGGAAGATTTTGAAAAAATGTTCTCTGCTTATCAGAGGCACCAGGTAAGACTGTACCCTCTGGTCTCTTGGATCTTTACTTTCAATCGCGCACACACACACACACACACACACACACACACACTTTCCCTCTCTGTCTCGCCTTTATTTTCCTCCCTCACAGGTATGCTGAATGACTTTATTGGTAATAAGGTTCCATGTTTCTGCCGAGGGCATAGAAATAAACAAGAGCACACAGGCCAGCGAGGGGTCAGCACCTCCTTTTCTAGGGAGGCAATGGTACTTTTGACTTAATGGAAGTAGACCCTCGAACTTGACCTCTGTTGAACACTGTCCTGTTTGATTGAGAATTATAGACTATACCTAGTGACTGACATAGCTTTCAACCTACTTTTTCCACCATTCCTTACACACACACCCATACAATACACACACTCACACAGCACACATATGCACAGTCACACACACGCACACTCTCACATACACACACATACTCACACACACATGCATACACACTCACTCACACGTACAGACACATACACATTCATACACACATGCACATGCACACTTCCAATTACACACATGCACTCCCATACATAGGTACACACACATGCACACACACACACACACACCCCTACCTTCAGAGATGCTAAGGCTGTAGGGAAGGTGATGGGTGCTGCTCTATGCCCCTTTCAGGAATCAAGACTAGAGCTGGGCCTGAAGGCCGGCTCTGCTCTGTTGAGTCTCTGTATCCATGGCCAGTCCTCCGTCCACAGAGAATGGAAGGGGTTGGCTTGCAGTCAGAAGCTGGTCTAAAGTGACAAGCACTTGTAGAGACTTCCGGGGGTCAGCCCGCATCTTCCAATACTAAGCAACTCTGAAGACGAGTGGGGCTCTGGAATTTGAGTGCAGCTGTCATGCCTGGGGGCCTCCCCCAGGTCTGCTTGGTGATGAACAGCTCAGGGGCTCTATGGCCCTTGCTTTCCCTGTGTGTTCTAAGGTTCACACATCCATTCCTTCATCTCTGCTTGGCCCAGGACTCTGGCTCGAGGACTTCTGGTATACTCGGGCCCGGAGCCCTGTTTGGCGGCTAGGTACTGGGGCCTGCATCCAGCCTTCTTTACTTTCTGCCAAGTCTACACCTGGAGATGACACTTCCCAGGGCAGTCGGGTTCAAGGCCTCCTGGGGCCTGGCCAAAGGAGTGGTGTGGAGGTGACATCTGGCCTGTCTTGGGGTTCCAGATAAAACAAATGATTGATTTGATTTAAATGTGGGTCTCTGTGGCCTGCTTACTACCTCTCTGTACCTTAGGGTCTTGAGCCATGTGGCAGAGAAGGTTCCAAGTCCCCTCTATGTCCTAGGTAGGCTCTGAACTTGTGGCTTCAACTCCATCAGCCCATCAGTGTCAGGAAGAAAGGCACAGGACAAGCTGTGCTGCTCGGTCCCCTTAGACATCAGATAGGCCAAGGGAGGGGGCAAATTTAAGATTGCCGGCTTCTCCTGCCCCAGGAGAACAGGAGCTTCACAAACTTCTGGTTTGAGTCCATGTCCTGATGAAGAGGAACTTACCTGGTGGGGAGGAGCACCTTCTGTCCTCTCAGCAGGTTCCTAACAGAGGCAAAGACAGAACTAGTGCTCAAAGCTTGGGGTCCCCGTTCAACTGGGCACCCCCCTGGTCCCAGAGTGGCGGGCTCCCTGGGGGTTACTTGCCCAGCTTCTCTAAGGCCATGCCTGCCTTGAGCTGCTGTCCATGACTATTTCTGGATTCCTGCTTCCTGTTCCTGGGACACAGTGGACAGAACGGGTACCAAGGACACCCACATTTGTCTTGGTGCTTCTGAGTCCCCAGGCTGTTGGCTAACATTGTGCATGTTTAATCCTCTGGTGGCTGTGGCTGCTGCCTGCCTGGGAGCTAATAACTAACATGTCTGTCAGCAGGTGAGCCGCTCTCAGGGCTCTGGACCTTTCTGTCTCGCTCCCACTGTCCCCGGCTGCCGCCAGGAAGTGGGGCCATAAGAGCAGGCTTGCCTGCACTGCCTTCAGCCTTTATTGCTCATCCATGTAGGGTGGCGTGCAGGAGGGTCCCCAGAGAGAGAGAGGAAACGTGAGAGATGGAGGGACTCCAAGCAGACCTCTGCCAGCCGCGGAGGCGAATGTCCGCAGAACGGAGAATGCTTCTAGGGCTCTTGTGTCCCCTGCCAGTCCCAAGGCAAGGCTTTCCGGCACGGCTACACATGTCGGGTGCTGCACAACTCCAGAGGGAAACCCCACAGAGACCGGCGTGCTGGGAAGGCAGGCCCTGGAGTTGTGTGCCTCGGAACATGTGCTCTGGGAAAGCTCCTAGAGTCATAGCTGTGTGTTAACAGGCTCTGAGTCCCTAGCCAGAGAAGTCCAGCAGGAGGAAGCTTGGGAGCTTTGATATTTCCTATTGGCATCCCAGAAGTGAATTCAGTATGGATTCTGCCTTTGTTTTCCCATATGACCTTGTAAAACCCTTCAGCCCTGCATATTGAGATAGGCTAGAAGTCTCCAGGGTCAGAGACTGTGGCCTTAAGGGGACTGGGATCAGCTTCTCCTCATAAGTTTCAGGAGGCCCCAGGTGGGGGTGGGGGTGTGAGAGGCAACACCATATTGCCTGAGGACACAGAGATCAATCACAGCTTCCATTTGCATGGCTCCTTTCCTGGCTTTCTGAGAGAGGCTGAGCTTGTGTTGGGGGGCTTTGCTATCCTCCACCCTTCCACCCTTCTTAGCCCAGGCTAGCCCTAGACCTCTCATAAGAGTTGGTGGTTAGCAGACTGCCTCTCCCATCTTCTCTTTCTCTGTCCACTGGGTCAGGGGAATCCCCACACTGAAAGAAGGGAGGATCAGGGAGGTGGGCTAGGAGACTGGGAGCACCTACCTCAATGTTCCCCGTTTAACTCATCATTTGCAGAAAGAACTGGGCTCCACGGAGGACATCTACCTAGCCTCCCGAAAGGTCAAAGAGCTGTCAGTCATTGATGGCCGGAGGGCCCAGAACTGTATTATTCTTCTCTCCAAGTAAGTGCTCACCTGTAGCAGAGATGGGTGCCCCCAAGTAGAAGCCCAAAATGGGTAGTGAAGGGGCCGAGATTCGGATCACTCTGTGATAGAGTGCTTGCCTGACTGCCCAGCACGCACCAGACCTGGGCTCATCCAGAACATTGCAAACCAACGCACATTATGGTTGAGCTGCAGGCCTGGGGAAGGTGGCAAAGGAACCATGCTGATGCTGGCCTTGCCTCTCTGCTTCCCCGGGGGGGTGGGGGGATGCTAGTCTAGACTCTGTCCTGCAGGCCCATGTTGAGCACTAGCATGGGGCTCTTCAGACAGGGAACTGGCCTGGCCTTGAGGCTCCTGACGTATCAGGAGTGACAGTGAGCATCTGTCAGCAGAGCTGCTCTAAGCCCACGGAGGACCCACTCAGCTGAGGCCTGGGAGCAGCATGACCTCAGTCTGCAAGCATTTCCCTGGGCTGTGGAACAAACAAGCAGTATCTGTATTAACAGCACGGCTTCTGTGTGGGGGGCCTCCCCCAGGCAGGGTCGGGGGCACCGCCCCAAGCTCTATTCTTAGTGCTGCTTACAGCCTCCTCTGGGACATCTGCCCCCTCTCCCCTCCCACAAGTTCCCTGGCCCCAGTTTCTGCCACTGAGCAGCAGAGGAGGGCTGCTTCCCTAGGGTTCTCGGTGGGTGTGAACATGGGAGGGTGGAGGACGGTGTAGGTGGTGAGCAGGGGCCCCTGGAAGGCTGATGGGAGCTGGCTAGGAACTGGGCATTGTCAGAGACGCAAGAACGAGACTTCTCCCAGAGTCCTGACACCCCACTCTGTCCTCCCATGGAGATGCTGAAGATTTCTGAGGCTGGAGGGAGGGGTGGGGGAGGAAAATGGCTGCCAGAATGCCTCTGCCTGTCCATCTTAATCCCACGTGTCTCATCAGCTTTGACAAAGCTCAAGCAAGGCATCAGGGACTCGGGCTTTGATGAGAACTAAAACACTTGTTATTGGACATATGTAGTGCATCGGACTTCCTCTTTATTAATATCAGACTCTGTTATGAAACTGGCCTGGGAAGGCTGTGTGGAGGAGGGAGAGTTTGCGCTGGGGCTGGAGAGAAGGTGAGGGCCAGACCATGCTGCTCAGAGTGTGTTTGTCGCAGGTTGAAACTTTCTAACGAGGAGATACGGCAGGCCATCTTGAGGATGGATGAACAAGAAGACCTCGCTAAGGATATGCTGGAACAGGTGAGGACCCTTGCGGGGGGAGGAGTTCAGCCTGGGCAACCCTACTTTCTACCCCAGACCAGAAGGGCCAAAATCCTTGGGTGAAGAGACATGGAGCTGGAAGCACCGAGGTTTCTAGAAACTTCCCTGGACCAGGTTTTCCTCTAGAACAAGCTGCCAGACAAGTCTGTAGCCCCTACAAGGTCTCAGTGGTCATTTCCTCCTCGACCCCCTTCCACTCTAATCAGTGTGTCCTTTAAGAACCTGGCAATGGCAAACAGGCATGCGGCTGACTGGACCTTGTTAAAACGAAGAACGCTGTTGTAAAGTATGCATGACTTCACTTCCTGGGTGCCATCCCCAGACTGGGTGTGGTGGTGCACATCTATGATCTCAGAACCACGGTTTGAGGCCAGCCTGGGCTTCATGAGGCTATCTCAACAGAGAAACCGGCAGCTGGAGAGATGGTTCAGCGGTTAAGAGCACTTGCTGCCCTTGCAGAAGACACAGGTCCATTTCCTAGCACCCATGTGCCGGCTCACAGCCACCCATAACTCCAGTTTCAGGGGCTGTGGTTCCCTCTTTCCACCTTTGTGGGCACCAGGCGCACAGGTGGTACACAGACATACATGCATACCAAACACCCACACACATAAATTAGAATAAATTTGAAATCTGAAAGGAAAAGAAAAAGAGCCAGCATCGGTCCAAAGACACGTTTTTTTCCCCCACTTGGGTAATAACACGCCCAGTGTCTTCCATGCAGACAGAAAACAAATGGCATGTGTTTGCAGTCAGAAGCACTGTAGATAAACAAAGTGACGAAAGCCACAGTTTTGAGCTATAGCAACTTGACTGACTCACTAAACCTCCCACCCGAGCATCAACAGGACAGTGGGCAGACAGACTGTGGTGCATCCCTTCAGTGGAACGCTACTGAGCAGCAAATACAGACAGTCTAGTGAAGTACAGCATGGGTGAGTCTTATATGCAATGCTGAGCAGAAGCCACATGCAAATTAAGCACTGGGACTGTGACAAAATCCCCGAGACCCGTTAATCTGTACGAGTTACTTAGCTCATGACTCTGGAGGCTGGGAAGTCCAAGAGCAGGGTGCTGTGTCTACTTGACGCCTGGTGAGACATCAAGCGTGGCAGAGGGCATCATGGGAGGAGACAGAGAAGATGCTATAGCTTCGACTTCTCTTATCAGGCCACTAATGCCACTACTAGGGCCCCACCCTTGTGACCTCATCTCACCCCACACAACGGCTCTACTGCCTGATGTCATTAATGGGGAAGTTTCCATATGTGAACTATAGAGGGACACTTTCAAACTGTAGCACCAAGACTGGAGAGGTGACTCAGAGGTTAAGAGCACTGACGGTTCTTACAGATGTTTAGTTCCCAGCACCCACACAACGCTGGGTGACTCTAGTTCCAGGGGATCTGCTTCCCTCTACTGGTCACTGCAGGCACTGCACCCACATGGCGCACTTAGAGAAAAGACCTGACCTCACTCTGTAGCCCGGCTGACCTCAAAACTGATGTATATAGCAGATTGGCCTCAACTCTCTAGGTAGCTCAAGCTTGCCTTGAGATTGGAATGGAGCCCAGGCTGTCCTTGAACTCTTAATCCCCCGCTGCAGCAGGCCCTCCCACTATTGAGCAGAGGCAACGCCATGAGCATCTCCAACCTCACACTGTGTGCGCTGCTCAACAGCTTCCCCCATGACCTCACCTGCTCTTTACAGCTCCTCAAGTTCATCCCGGAGAAGAGCGACATTGACCTCCTCGAGGAACACAAGCACGAGATTGAGCGGATGGCGCGCGCAGACCGCTTCCTCTATGAAATGAGCAGGTCAGATGGGCACTGGGTGCAGCAGGAGGGAGGAGACTCAGGGCCGAGCTAGGTCAGTGGTGCACCGGGGTAGCAGGAGGAGCAGGGGTCAGGTGTCAGCTCTGCCAAGAAAGGGGAGTGAAGGATGGCCTAAGAGGAGGCCTTGGAGTCATGGGTCCGCCTGTGACATAGCCTGTCCTGTCCATAGGATTGACCACTACCAGCAGCGACTGCAGGCCCTCTTCTTCAAGAAGAAGTTCCAGGAACGACTGGCAGAGGCTAAGCCCAAAGTCGAAGGTAGGGCTGGGGCCTGTGGTGAGCACCTGGAGTGGGGACAAGACTCGGGATTAACTAGTGGCACAGAGGGAAATTTCTGCCTTACCCTGACCCCAGAGACATACCCAAGTTAAGGATAACATTTAAAACTACGACATTTATATCTTCAGCAGGGTTTCATGTGGCCTAGGCTAGCCTCGAGTTTACTATGTAACTGACGCTAGTCTTGAACTCCTAATCTCCTTGCCTCCACCTTCCAAGTGATGGGATTGCAGGAATGCACCACCAACTAGAAATATGGTTATTATAGAGAAATGCTCTTGTTTATGTTGGCTTAAGTGCCAACCATACGATGCCCCCTCTTCCTTAGCATTGACTCCCCAGGGTGGGGTGACTGTTGACTTCTGCCCCAGCCTGGGACAGGAAGGACCAGGAAATAGGAATGGAGCCTGCACTCCTCTTGGAGCCTGGCATGCAGACTCATCACCATAGTCTATTTGAGAAGCACCAAGTTCACAAAGTCTACTGGGTGTATTTGCTGGGGTGTGAGCTCATCAGAAAGAAGGTAACCACATAGAACCTAGACGTATCCAGCTTGATACAGAGTCTGGGTGATGCAGGACTGCTCCAGATTGCTATTTCTGAGACACGTGAGGGGTTCTGGAGCAATGTAGATGTTTGCTGTCCTCCTAGCTGGTCCCTTCCCTCATCACTAAGTCAGAGAGCAAATCCTTGGGGCTGCCTGTTGGGGAGGCAAATAAACAGGACAAAGGAGTTGTGAGAAAGAATGGTGGGGCAGGATGGTGGGTAGATATGTGCACCCAGCAAGGCAGAAGCAGGAGAAACTGGTTGGGGGCTCACTTGGGGGCAAGGAGAAGACTTACAGGGCGGGAAGAACAAGAAACCATCTTGGATGCTCAGGGTACCAGGCTGGAGACATAGCAGAGCATGGGTGCCCCCTGCTGGACACTCTCTGAGATGCCTAGTTCAGAGAGCAGGCTCAGAGCAGGTAGGAATTTCTGGAGTAGGAGTTTGGAGCGATAAAGGCAGTGGTGTTCAGTCTGTGCACATAGATACATGCAACAAGGGGCCTTCAGACAGTGACAAAGAACAATATCCATCTGGGGTATTCCCTTGCCCCCGTGACGGACAAGGCTTTTTCACCTACACTCTCTTTCTATTGCAAACTACTTTGGGGACCAAGGTGTAGGTGCTCAACTATTTATGCCTCTTAGATCAGTGTGGAGCAAACATGAGTGGCCATTTGGAAGCGGCGTGGCTTGGGCACTGGGATGGTGTCATCTTCGACTGTTAGGAGACATACCCAAGCTCCACGGCTCAGCTAGGATGCTCCATGCAGCCTCTCTTTAATATCAAGCTACACAGAAAGAGGCATGCTGGCGAGAACATCTACGGGGATGCCACAGATGTTCTATAGCTGGGGTTTGTAGATACCCTCCACTATGTGTGGTTGCTGTCCTTGAGGGGCTTCGAGTCAGTCTGGGGAGTTGTCTGAAGGCGTCTACACACCCGGTCCTGTCAGTGTGCTTGGCTGTTTGGTACTGGACTCCGTATTTATTCCCCCTTCTAGCTCTTCCAGAAATGCTCCTGAAATAGCTAAGATCAAGCTACCTCAGCTGGCTGTGGAGCCATTGACACCCACCATCCCCTCCCCCAGACAGGGCTCCAGTGAAGTTACTTCAGGGCTGACACCCACCCTCCCCTCCCCCAGACAGGGCTCCAGTGAAGTTACTTGGGGGCATTTTACCAAGTTTGACAAATTTCCCAGTTTTGCTTTGAATATATCTCCCTATGAATACATTCATTGCTGAGTATACTAAATTTACCAATTCTCATTACCAGTAGGTTCACTAAATATAGCCTGGATGAATGTGACTGTAAATGTAATATTCTTATGAATGTATTCATGAACATATTATTCTCGTGGATGCTCTGAAATGCCAGCATCACAGACAGGAGATTTCTCATCACCTCTGACTTCCTTTTCTGTTTTGCCAACATTTTTAGCATTTTTAAAGGATATTCCTTTGTAGATTTTTCAAACAGCCCACCAACCTTAGAAAATTCTCCCTAGTCATATAAGTAACTTCTGCGAGTAAGTTTTCTTTTCTTTTCTTTCTTTCTTCACCCCCAACCCCGAGACAAGATTTCTCTGTATAGCCTTGACTGTCCTGGTACTCACTTTGTAGACCAGACTGGCTTTGAACTCACAGAGATCTGCTGTCTCTGTCTCCCTAGTGTTGGGATTAAAGGTGTGGGCCACTTCTGCCCATTTTATTTGCTTTATTGAAAATAAACCTTTTACTGAAATATGGTAATACACAGAGGGGCCCACAAATCATTACATCTGTTCCCACTGGACAGCTGGGGAGTGATCCCTATCCTGGCCATGGTAAGAAACTGAATGTTTCCAAGCCATGTGTCCCTTTTTGTCCTTTGGTTGTGAGCTTTAGCTTTCATGGCTGAGCCATTTCTTCAGCCAAGCCACAGTCCCCTTTGAGACAGGGTCTCTCTTCATAGCCTAAGAGTCCTCAAACACATCCTGTAGACCAAACTGGACTTGACCTCAGAGATCCACCTGCCTCTCAAGTGCTGGGGCTAAAGGCGGGCACCACCACCGCCTGGCTCCAGCCTTCTTCATATTCCTCTCCCGACATTAGAAATGTCACCCTATTAAGTAAGCATCCTCTCTCCTCTTCAGAGTTATCATGATGTTCGGATGAATTTTTCTAATTTCAGCTTTCTATAAATGGAATAATGTGCTGAGTGATTTTATGATGGTTTTTTGCTTATGTCTTAAGAATTTCACTCCCCCTGGGGTGGTGGGTGCTGTTGATCTAGGCAATGTCTGTCCTCCCACTTTCTAAGGCTCCAGTGACCGACCAAAGTTCAAGTCCACTGAAGTTCCCCCTTGGAAGTCAATGAGTGCTTACTGACAGGAGTGTGGGTGACCCCAAAGCAGTCACACTGAAAGGCAGTCTCTGACTTCTACACAAATGCATGCACATGCACACAGACACATGCGTGCATGCACTGGGAACAACCTAAATAAGCATGCACGACAGGGTGCGTTAGCTCATAGAATGTGTGATCTAATGGCTATGTGGACATCTCTCACTTCTCATTTTTATAATATCTTCTTCACAGTTATATTTGATACATTTTTAACTGACTGAAAATTTCTGCAAACTTTTGCCCTGGAGTTTTCCTTTATAGGTGATATGTGTGGCATGTGCACACATGTGTGCACAGTGCACATCCATGTACATGCATGCAGAGGCCAGAGGAGGGCATCAGATGTCCATCTCTCTCCATCTTGGCTTTTGAGATGTTCTCTCTGTACCTGAAGCTTGCTTGGGCTAGACTGGATGGCTAGGAAGCTGCCAGGATTCTCTTGTTTGTGGTTCCCCTCTTTCTCCAGCACTGGGGTTACAGCCCTACATATGGTTATGCCTGGCTTTTTTTTTTTTTGTAGGTGCTGAGGATTTGAACTTGGGTCCTCTTACTTTCATAATGACTGCTCCACCCAATGGGGCATTATCTTCCAAGCCTAAGGGCTTCATTTTATTTTCATAACAAGCACCTTCAGGAATTTCCCATCCACATAGCCAGAGACCACCAAGTGTTTTGATCTTCTTCCAGCTGTCTCAGACCCAAGGCACCATCTGAGAATGGTACCTGAGGCTGACCTCTGACCTCCATGTATACCTGCACATGAATACATACACACGTGCACCCATGTGAACATACACACACACACATACAATACAGAATTTCAAAATGTGTCAAAGCATCCCATAATAAAAAGCTCCAGGAAGCACAAAATTTGTCAGGTCTAGAAAAAATAAAACTGCCATTTCCAACCATGTATTCATAAAAATGATAATAATTTTCATGTGTATGATGAGATAATCTCGATCATTCTAGAGGCCATCTACTCTGAGGATAGGCTAGTGTTGTCCTGAAGAGAACGGGTAGTTGCTACCCGAGAGTTGAAAAGGTAGCCCCTTCCATAATCCTCCTGGGAAGCCAGGAGCCCTGCTGTCCTGGCTCAGTCTGTGCAGCGTCCTGAGCTGTCTGTCTTCTCTCAGCCATCCTGCTGGCCTCCCGGGAGCTGACCCTCAGCAAGCGTCTGAAGCAGATGCTGGAGGTGGTCCTAGCCATTGGGAACTTCATGAACAAGGGGCAGCGCGGGGGTGCCTACGGGTTCCGGGTAGCCAGTCTCAACAAGATTGCTGACACAAAGTCAAGCATTGACAGGTGAGGACTCGGGGGTTCCTCTGCCCTGTCTCACCCCCTCCTAGTGTCCCCCTCCCCTCTCTAACCCTCTGCTCTCTCTCCATTCCATCTGCGTTGTCCATGTTTAAAATATTGTAAATAATTATTTTAGTGTGTGTGTGTATGTGGGGGGGATGGTGTGGGGGTGTGGTGTGGTGTGGTGTGTGTGTGTGGTGTGTGTGTATGTGGTGTGTGTGGTGTGGTGTGTGTGTGTGTGGTGTGTGTGTGTATGTGGTGTGTGTGGTGTGGTGTGTGTGTGTGGTGTGTGGTGTGTGTGATGTGGTGTGTGTGGGGTGTGTGTGTGTGCGCAGTTGCCTGTGGGACCAGCAGAGGACACTGGATCCCCTGGCACTGAAGTTGCAGCATTTGTGGATGCTCAGAACCAAACGCAGGTCCTCTGGCAGAGCAGAAAGCCCCATAACTGCTGAGCATCTCTCCAGCCCCTTCGTTTTTCCTCCCGTCACACTCCATCTGGTTTCATCACCCCCTCCCCACACATCTGTCACCCACAGGAACATCTCTCTGCTTCATTACCTGATCATGATCCTGGAGAAGCACTTCCCTGACATCCTAAACATGCCCGCGGAGCTGCGGCACCTATCAGAAGCCGCCAAAGTCAAGTAAGCAGCCCCTCCATGCTTTCTTGGCCTGTGACCACATGCGTGGCTTCCCTCACTTGAGAGGACACTGGCAATGAGCAGCGTCTTGGTGTGCTTTTAGAAGCGCCAGAGACAGCTTGCTCTCTGAGGTGCCAATCATATTATTTCAGAGGTGCTTCTGGAAAATACCAGAAGAATGAGGAAGTAAGCCGTGTATAAAAAGAAAGCCTGCAACAGATGCATTGAGCCAGTGCCAGCTGCACTGTGGGCAGATGGAACTTAAGCCTAACATGGAACACCTTCTCTGCTTATTGCGGGGTGGGGGAGGGGGCTAGCCATGCAGCACACTGGCTGAGTGTCCTGGGCTGTGAGCATAACTCTAACAGGCAGAGGGGGCCAACTCAGAATAAAGACCACTTGGCTAGGGGCTAGAGAGATGACTCAGTGGTTAACAGCACCGCCTGTAATTCCAAAGGACCCCAGTTCAAATCCCAGCACCCCATGGCGGCTCACAAACATCTGTAACTTCATTTCCAGGGGATCCAATGTCCTCTTCTGGCCTCCTTAGGCACCAGGCATGCATATGGTGCAAAACACACACACACATAAAATAAATTAAAAACTAAGCATATATTTAATAGCCTGGTCAGTTGGAAGAATGGTGACCTTCCTTGCACTGTAATGGGCAGGGCATCCACAGTACTTGCTAAGGTTGTTAGACTAAATCTGGGGTCTTGGGAAGCCAGAAATGCTAAAGCTAACAGGTACTCAATGCCACTGTGTGTAAGATATTTTATGCTCTAACAAACCACTGAGACTTGGTAACTCTAAAAATTAGAAGTGTATTTGACACATGGCTCTGGAGAATTGGAAATTCAGGAGCATGGTGCCAGATCTGCTAAACATCTGCTACACCACACTGTGACAGTGGCATCCCAGGCTAACAGCGACAGTGCCACCTCAGGGGCCACCCTCAGGACCAACCTCACCGTATCATCCCAGGCTAACAGCCACAGTCCACCTCAGGGGCCACCCTCAGGACTGACCTCATTGTATCGTCCCAGGCTAACAGCCACAGTGCCACCTCAGGGGCCACCCTCAGGACCAACCTCACCGTATCATCCCAGGCTAACAGCCACAGTCCACCTCAGGGGCCACCCTCAGGACCGACCTCATTGTATCGTCCCAGGCTAACAGCCACAGTGCCACCTCAGGGGCCACCCTCAGGACCGACCTCACCATATCATCCCAGGCTAACAGCCACAGTGCCACCTCAGGGGCCACCCTCAGGACCGACCTCATCGTATCATCCCAGGCTAACAGCCACAGTGCCACCTCAGGGGCCACCCTCAGGACCGACCTCATCATGTCTCTCCATACTCACCTCTACCACCAACTCTGTTAAATGGTGATGAACACGATGAAGGTCACGGGAAGAAATGAACCAAGTCAGGTGCTAACGTGAGGATGTTTTTTGATAGGGCTTGGGAGATAGTGCAGCAGGTAGCACGACGGTCTGAGCGCTGTATCTAAAACCCAAGCAAACAAACAAACAAAACCAAAATTGACAGGTCCTATGGAAACACCTGAAGTTGTCTATTGACTTCCACATGCGTGCGCGCACACACACATGCACCTGCACTTCTCTCTCTTTCTCTCTCTCTCTCTCTCTCTCTCTCTCTCTCTCTCTCTCTCTCACACACACACACACACACACACACACACACTATGTGACACACAACATTTGGAAGGATCCATGGAGCAGAGCTTTCACTCTGACACATTATAGACACCAACAGGCACACAGCGAGGTGATCTGCTGGAGGTGATCAGCGGGCTAAGAGGGGCTGGAATGTAATGCTGCCATGCTTCAAGCTGCCCTCTCTCTGAGCCATCCTTGGCTCCTCACACCCAGAGCTGATGGTGTCTTCCCTCTCCTATCTCCCCACAGCTTGGCAGAGCTGGAGAAGGAGGTGGGCAATCTCAGGAGGGGCCTCCAAGCAGTGGAAGTGGTAAGTGAGCTTGCTGGACTTGCATGGAGCCTTTTGTGGAGAAGCCAGTGTTGCTGCCACCACTGGGTCCGGTGTCCCCTGCTGCCACATATCAGACAGCAGAAACCCTGTGTGATACACTTCAATGACCCGGGGCTCCTGGATGGGAAGGTGGGACAGCCGCACAGTGGACAGAGGAGCCTTCAGGAAAATGTGATCCACCTCGTTGGGGTTTACATTTAGACCCTGACAGAAGGGCTGTGTGTCTGAGACTCTCTCCCTGGGACTGTCACCTGCTCAGGTTTGACCACAGTGAGTGCAGGGGCTGAGCTGACTACGGAGGCATACAGCAGTGTAGCAGTGGGGACGGCCAGCCCCATGGGATCCTATCTTACACCTCTTCCCTCCATGCCTGAACTAGTGGAGGCCCTGAGGGTTCATCTACTCATTGATGAGAACTTAGGCATCTTAGTCCTTTGAGATGGCCAAACAAGTCCATCAAAGGGTGGCTTTGCTAAACAAGACATTTACCTCTTAGAATGTGGCATGGTGGGCCATTCAAGATCAAAGGGCTGGCAGGTCTGATGTCCTGAGGGCCTGGTCCTCATGGGTGGGACCTTCTCACTGTGTCCTCACCTGATAGAACGGACAAACTCCCTGGGACTCACCGATAAGACCACTATACAAAGACAGTGCTCTTATGACCTAGACACTTGACAGGAGTGTCCAACCCATGACCTGTAGGTCACATGAGCTTCAGGAGAGCTATGAATGGGGCCTGGCACAAACCCACAAACTTACTTAAGACATTATGGGCTTTTAAAATTATCTTTTCATAACCTGGTTGTGTACTTCCCAAGTGTGCACCTTGTAGATAACAACATCATGCCATAGTGTCAAACCTTTGGATGCACCTGTGAGATCCCACCTCCTTGCTTTGCCTTAGGGGTTAGGATTTCAGTACTGGCATATTGAGAGAACACAGATACTGGATCCCAGCACTGGGTCTCTGGTCCAGTTACTACCATTGCTGTTCTCACACCTTCATAGCTGATGCACTCTCTGAGACATCTTCAGCTCTTTGTCCCTCACACCTGGAAACTAGAGACTTTTCCCAGAATTCCCAAGAAGGAAGGGGGAGGGTAAGAGGAGAATCGAGTCAGGCTAAAGTTAGGAATTAGAGAACCTTCTTATGTTGCTACCATGGGTGATGGCTTCCATCTTGATGGTTCTGGAAAGTGCTACTTAGAGTGTGGATCACAGCCCAGCAGCAAGATTTCCCAGACAATACTACTTGCCCCTGATTCACTCAATCGCCATTCCAGAAAGGATGGTGGTAGTGATGGGTTAGGGAAGGATATAAACAGCTGCCCAGACCAACAACTCTCAGAGGCAGCATTGCCTTCAGAACTGTGAACCCAGGTTCACCTTTTCCGAAGACATGTGCAATGCCCTGTGGCTAACAAGGAGCATGCGGTGGCCCCTGATCTCTTTCTGTCTAAATTGTGCTTTTTCTTCCCTGCCCAGGAGTTGGAATATCAAAAGTGCCAGGCACGGGACCCCAATGACAAATTTGTTCCTGTCATGACTGACTTCATCACAGTGTCCAGCTTCAGTTTCTCAGAGCTGGAGGACCAGCTCAATGAGGCCAGGGATAAGGTAAAGGTGGCCCAGCACCCCACCTCCCATTGCTTCTCAATTCGTCATTGCCTAGGCCTGATTTCCACCTGGTCCTACCATGGACAGGGACAAACCCAGTGCCTCAGAGCCTAGAGAAATCCCATCTCCTCTGCCTCCAAGGCAACCAACGACAACCTCATTCTTCAGAGACCAGGGTTCACTGTTTAGGTACCCAAGCACCAGAAGCATTGTTTTCAGTTTTATTTTTGTGTTTGTGTGTGTGCTTTTGTACACCTGCATGGGAGACCAGAGGTCAACCTCGGGTGTCATTCCTTAGGAGCCAAAGACCTTATTTTTTGAAACAGGGTCTCATTAGGACCTGGGTCTCAATAATTAGGCTAGACTGGTTGGCCAGCAAGCTTCAGAGATCCTCTTGCATCCTCCTCCCCAGTGCTGAAATCACATCACCAAACCCTGGCTGGGATCAATGACTCAGGTCATTGCCCTTGCACGGCAAGCACTTGACTGAATGAGCCCCACCCCAGTCCCACCCATCCCCACCCCAGACACCCCCAAACCCAGCCTAGCCCCACCCCACCCCCACAGCATCCTCACCCAGGTACCCCCAAACCCAACCTAGCCCCACCCCCACAGCATCCTCACCCCAGGCACCCCCAAACCTGACTTAGCCCCACCCCAACTCTACCCCACCCCCACCCCCAGGTACCCCCAAATGCAACTTAGCCCTACCTTACCCCCACCACAGTCCCACCCCAGGCACCCCCAAACCCAGCCTAGCCCCCCCCACCACCACATCCCCACCCAAGGTACCCCCAAACCCAACCTAGCCCCAACCAACTCCCACCCCAGTCCCACCCCAGGCACCCCCAAACCCAGCCTAGCCCCACCTCACCCCCACAGCATCTTCACCCCAGGTACCCCCAAACCCAATCTAGCCCCACCCCACTCCCACCTCAGTCCCACCCCATCCCTACTCCAGGCCCCCAGCCCCAACCTAGCCTCACTCCACTCCAACTCTACCCCACCCCCACCGCACCCCCACCGCATCCCCACCGCACCCCCACCGCACCCCCACCACAAGTGTCTCATTTCTCACCCACCTACCATACAGGTTTGCTGAAAGTTTATAGTCGTATTAAACAGAAGTAAACATTGAGAAAAGGGTTTCAGTCACTTGGGTGAGCATCCCGAGTGCCTAGCTCAGCCGTGAACTTGCTGGCACTCTACCTGTGTGGATGCAAAAGGACTCATGTGCGGGGTTACCTTTAATGTGTGGTCTCTTACTCAGTAAACCCAGGGCAGGGCTGGAGAGGCAGCATTTCCAGCAAACTCCCAGAAAGAGCTCAGGCTGCTAGTCCCAGGAAGACTTTTTGCGTGGGGACATGTTTCCTAAATATTGTGTGAGTTGGGTAAGAGAACACAATGCTCAAAGTCAGAGTGGTGCCTGCTTCATGGACACAGAGCCAGTCAGTCTGTCACGCCATTTAACCCCCACAATAATACCGTGAGGCTGATCCCACTTCACAGGTGAAGAAGTCAAGTCACAGAAGGGCTAAGTAAGTTACCCATCAACTAAGTCACCCAATGATTAGATGGCCTGTGAGGGGCCTTACCATTCCAGCCAGCCAGTGCCTGGCTTTAGCTAAGTCTTCCCCGGGTCACCATCTCCTGATCCAAGGTGGCACGAAGGGAGACTCTCAGGGAGACTCAACCCACCAGCCCAGAGGTCAGCCTCATGGGATTTTTGAGGGGGAGGGGCGGGGGAGATAACAAGGTAGGGACAAAGAATGACTCACTCGTGAATTTTGTAGGTGAACCCTGGGGTTTGAATCTTCTGTCTATATGCCTACAGTCCCGCAGTTTGGACTGGGCTCAGCTGGGAGCTAGCTGACCGCAGGCTTGGGCTTACCACACTTCTGCCTGCGTCTTTTACAGTTTGCCAAGGCGCTGACACACTTTGGAGAACAGGAAAGTAAGATGCAGCCGGATGAGTTCTTCGGCATCTTTGATACCTTCTTGCAGGCCTTCTTGGAGGCCCGGCAGGACCTGGAGGCCATGAGGAGGAGGAAAGAGGAGGATGAGCGGAGGGCACGCATGGAATCCATGGTGAGGGCTGGGCCTGGCTGGGGACAGGGTGTGGCAGAGTTGGGTATGAAGGACAGGATGCTCCTTGGAGTACGTGACATTAAATAGGAGCTGGGCACATTTTAGGGGCTACTGTTAGCCTCAAAAGAGAAACATCTCCCACCATGGGGAGAGAAAGCCATGTAAGGTGGGGATGGTGGGGTATCTTGAGAAGAAGCAGAGCGGCCCCTGGCAGGCTCGGGCTGGGAGAGCAGCTAAGGACCAGAGAGCTGCTGGCTGTCCCTGAGTCACCTCTCCTTTCCACTCTCAGTTGAAGGAGCAGCGTGAAAAAGAGAGATGGCAGAGACAGAGGAAGGTTCTGACAGGCGGCACACTGGAGGAGAGCGGAGAGTTCGATGACCTGGTGTCAGCTCTGCGTTCTGGAGAAGTTTTTGACAAGGACTTAAGCAAGTTCAAGCGCAACCGCAAGCGAACAGGGACTCAGGCTCCAGAGGTCACCCGCGAGCGGGCAATAAACAGGCTAAATTATTGACTTGGGGACCGGGTACTGGCCACATAGCAGCAGGCCTGGAGATAGGGAGACAGGAGCTGAAGAGAAGCAGCAATGACCGAAGTGATTTGGAAAGCTGGGTTTGGGAGCCCTGGGCTGGGTCCTAGGGCCTGTGTGCGGCTAGACCAGGTGTCTCCCACACTGATGCAGGGTCTTCTCTCATCTCTCCGCCACATCATTATTCACGTCGTCTCTCCCTGCGACCCCCCCTCTCCTGACCGTCATTGTCTAAGACCAGCTTGGATATCCCTGGCAGGCCTGGGCTTTGGTCAGGAAATCCCAGGCTGGAGGACATGGTTCTCCACACCTTACGTTGGCACAGAGCTGTTTAAAATCCAGGAGACCACATTCCTTTCCGAACTCTCATACATTATGTGGAGTGGGACCTGAGAGCCAGCAGCAGGGACTCATGGCTCCCATCGGAAGAGACAGCTCAATAGAACATGGATCTGGGGTAGACTAGAGGCCTTATGTGTTCTAGTGAGATAGCTCTAGCATCCAGAAGGACCCATGTAGAAAGGGACCAGACCCAGCAAGTGAGTTGTTTGCATTTTTCCTAGAGTAGGCTCTGGGATCTCTCCTCTTCTCCCAGCCACCCCCAACCCACCCACTAATCTATGGTCCCCAAATTCATCTCTGGATTGCAGAACTCTGGTTCCCCAGCAGCTTATAGTATGGCTCTGGTAAGAAGGGGTGTCAAAGAAGGCCCTCCTTCACTGCTTTACCAGGTTCAGGCATAGGGGCCCCAAAACAAACCCCATTGCAACCTGACCATTGTCTGGGTTCCCAGTGGTTTCTGACCAGAGGACAACACTCAAATGCTTCCCTCCATGGGAGTGCCTCACTGCCAGCTCGCTCGGCTGGCCCCTTCCATGTCAGTGGTCTCTCAGGCTCCATCTGAGGTCATGCAGAGCTCCGTGTATTTGGCTGCAGCTGGCCTTGGGAGCTGTTCCCGAGGGCTAGAACCACCCGCCACATTTGACTGGCATTCTGAGGGAGACATGTAGATGGGGCTGAGATCAGGAGATACTGAGAGGAGGGGGGAGGAGAGCTTCTGAAGATGCTCACCTCAGGGTTTTGCCCCTGCATCGTGCCCAGATTGGCTCCTCAGCCTGACTTGCCTGGGGCCCCTATGGCCCTGTTTACTCTTCTGTCCATCTTCAGTTGTTTTTAATGGCACAGGTGGGCAGCACTACTCTATCTAGACAAATGATGGAGCAGGGAAGATCAACTCCATGAAGGTTCTAATTGTCTAAAGCACCCTGTTCCCGCTCACCTTGAGACCAGTCTTGCATGGTTACCATCTGCCAGCTCCTGGACCATCCCATCTAACCCCCTGTCTCAGCGTCATTGCCAGTGGCTGTGGATGTTCAGGCCTGTAACTGCCCATCTTGTTTTCCCGCATGAGACTCTCAGGGGGTGGGGACATAGTAGCCATGGGGAGGAGAAACACAGGGTTCAGCTGAGCATGTGCACTGATTTGAGAGGGGCAGCAAGTACAAAGAAGCCAGCCCAAGAGGGCAAAGGGGCTTCTCAGAAGAGTGACTAATTTCCCCCGCCCCCCGCCCCCCGCCCCAACAAGCAAACTCTTGAGAGTGAGGAGGCTGGAGCTGGACCACTTCCCATCTCCTTCCAAACTGGCCAGGCTGTCAGCCTAACAAGCTAGGGCAGGCAGCAGGCATGGCTGTGTTCTGCCTTCCCAAGCACCATAAAGACTGGACAAGCACTGGGAAAGACAAGAAGGAAGTTCCTGAAAGAACGTGTTGGATCCTCAGAAAAGCCATTTGGCATCTCTCCAGAGCCCAGCCATTTCACCCCAAAGAATTCTGCCTTCTCTATTTATTATTCTCCAAATCTGGCCAGTGGCTCTGGTGCTGTATGTCTTTGTAACCAGATTTCAACAGTGCCTTGGACCACGGACCACTGTGGGTGACTGAGCAGGAAGTGACTGGTGCCCAGCGGGGGTCCTCAATGTTAGATGATGTCTACCCCAGTAGTGCCCCACCCTTCCTGCTGCCTGTGGGCCCACTGCTCCAGGTAACCTTGTGCACAATGCAAGATTCACATCCAGCCAACACATCCCTTCTCAGCAGCGGCAAACTTCCCCAAATGGAAGTTTGTCCAGGGAGTAGGAGGACAACCATCTCCAGGTGGGTAGAGTCAGGCACAGACGCTTCTCATCCACTCCTATTGCCACCAACTGAGGAGCTGTGACCACCTCCCCAGGACATCTGTCAACCTTTATGCCAAGACCACTCACCAGCTGCTGCAGAAGACAAATAAGGCTCATATATGTACAGAATCTACAGTGCCCTTTTTACCTGCACCCTTTTTTTAAGAATATATTGTAATACTAAAAGATATTAAATTCATCCTCACCCCAACCTGCCTAGAAGCTTTTCTTCCCATGTGGAATTGGGTTGTACAGGAGTGGGCTGGGCCAGCGGCAGGCTGAAGCTAGCTCCTGGCAGTTTCATTCAGTTCCATGAGGGCCAATGTACATTTTCTGGAATGTTCCAAACCAACTGAGGTTATGTGGATGGCTTGAGTTGGGGGCATTTGTCACAGGAACCCGTTCATGTTTTGTTAAGCATTTGCCATCACACAAGGCAGAGGGACGCCAGGCCAAGGAACCTCTGCAGACAGACCACCTTTGAGAACCCAGCATGCCAGGCTGTTGTATGGGTGCATCAACTAGAAGGTTCTAGTTGCAGTTGAGCCTGGGACTCCCAGCTGTACACTGCCTTAGGATGCATTCTGCATCTCACTGTCTCCCACAGTGAGAATGTGCCCCTTGGCCTTTCTGGGGTCCCTCTTCCCACCCCCTTTCAAGGAGTGTCTCGGAATGGGGCTGATGGGCGAAACTTAGCAGCTTGTGCTCTTCTCAGACAAAGGTCCTAAGCCTCAAGTCCAGAGCTGGCACCGTGGCTTTATTTGTGCATTGTAAGTGCGAAGGTCACCTTTGACTCTTCTTTCTCTGATATGTGCCAGAGCAGACAGGTGTGAGCAGAATCAGGTGTGGGTAAGGATTGGCACGGTTCTTAGGGGTGTAGTCTGTAAGTTTGTCTCATTGGAGGAGAGGCTGGAGGCCAGGGAGTGGGGACACTGGGATACATTCTTTAGGAACTTTGTGCTTTTCCTGCCTCTAAGTGGGGTCCTCTGCTTAATGAGCCCTTATATCTCCCCAGGGAAGAGGGGAGAAGAGAGAACCCTAAGTAAGCTGTCGATCTGAAACAATCCATATAATATGACTGTGTGGGGGTCCAGTACCAAACCTTCCATTGCCAGGGCCCTGGAGGTGTCAAGGCCAGAGGTGTCTTATGTCAAGGACATCTCCCAGGTTATGATAAATCTCAATGGTAAAGAGACAGGGTGACCTTAGGTCATAGTGACTAGATTTAGAGGAATGTGACATCTTTTCCTCAGCCCAAACTGCACCCCATTGGGAGACATGGCTGGAGAGTGAGTGGGGTACTCTTAAGCCCGGTGAAAGTCCCCCCGCTGACCTCCAGTCTTGCTGAGGAGCTTGACCTCCGCCACCACGATGTCCCTGCTGACTGCCTTGCACATGTCATACAGGGTAAGGGCAGCCACGGCAGCGGAGGTCAGTGCCTCCATCTCCACCCCGGTGGGGCCCCGGGCCCGGCAGGATGCCTGGATCAGCACAGCATTGCGTGGACCGTCCAGCTCCAGATGCAGCTGCACGTGGCTCAGGGCCACATGGTGGCACAGTGGGATCAACTGACTAGTTAGCTTGGCTGCCTGGACTCCAGCCAGCTGGGCCACTGCCAGGGCATCTCCCTTCTTCAGCTGGTTCTGCTGGACAAGCTTGAAGGCCACAGGTCCAAGAAGGACCAGAGCAGAGGCCACGGCCACCCGCTCTGTATCTGGCTTCCCGCCCACATCTACCATAGTTGCCCGTCCTTCTGAATCCACATGAGTTAGCTGAGTTGAGGTTGGCCCTGGTCCTGAGGGGACAGCAGGATCCTGGGACCCTATGCTGAGGCACTTTGAGTGAGTGTTCGAGTTGGGGTAGCAGCTGTAGCGTCTCTGAGGGGAGCCAGACCCCAGACACTGCTGAGACAGAGGAAGGGCCATGGGGACGCGGAGTCTCTTCCGCAAAGTTGTCATGTGGCCAGAGAGATTCTCTCTGGCACTCAGATTCCAAACACAGAGGGGATCCCGGGAGAAAGTGCTCCAACTAGCTGGTAGGGAATCTTGAAGCACCAAAAACAGCCCTGAAAGGAGACAAGAGAAGAGACTGAGCCTCCAAACAAAGCTTCCTCCACCTCTTCTCCTGACCTCTCACCGTCCCATCATGGGACAGTTAAGTTCTCATTCACAGTAGGGAGAAGAAGGAAGAACAGAAGCAGACAGAGTGCCGGGCGTGGTGGCCCACGCCGTTAATCCCAGGACTCAGGGGCAGAGGCAGGTGGGTCTTTGAGTTGAGGCCAGCCTTGTCTACAGAGCAAGTTCCAGGACAGCCAGGGCTACACAGAAAAACCGTCTTGAATAAAAGAAAGAAAAAGGAGAGAGAGAAAAAAATGAAAGGAAAGTTTTTTTTTTTTTTTTTTTTTTGGTTTTTCGAGACAGGGTTTCTTTGTGGTTTTGGAGCCTGTCCTGGAACTAGCTCTGTAGACCAGGCTGGTCTCGAACTCACAGAGATCCCCCTGCCTCTGCCTCCCGAGTGCTGGGATTAAAGGCGTGCGCCACCATCGCCCGGCCGAAAGGAAAGATTTAAAAACAAAAGAAGAAGACTACCGAGGGACAGACCTGAGGTTGTCACCCCACCCTACAGGACCCCCCAGTGACAAGGGTGAGCAGTTACGTACTGATAGATCACCCACCGATGAGGATCATGGGCCGGTTCTTCATCTGGGCAATATTGAACATGCCTGGTGGAAAAGCAGGGAGGACAGAGAAGGGAACGCTCACTGAAATGCATGCATGGGTGGATGGATGTGGCCCCAATCCCATGCACAGCTGCAGGCATGCACATGCATCACTGCGAGGTCACCCAAGGAGGAGCCCAGATAACAGTCTGGGAACACCCAGAGACCTGGCACACCCTCTCTCTCTCCTAAAGACAACATGAGGGAAACCAGGGATCCAGTGATAGCTCAGCCTGATAAAGCAGATCAGGAGAATTTGGGGGCCCCCTATGTAGCCCATACTATGTTAATTTCTTCAAAGAAGAACTACCACACCCCAAGTTCAAAATTTCAGCAGAAGTGACCAGTGGCCTGAAGGACACTGAGACAGGGCACCCTTGGCCCAGGCTTGCTTTATCCTCCCGCTTGCTCCTCCACTTTCCTCAGTCTAACCCGACCATTCCCACCAGCCCTTACCTGCATGCTGCCGCTTCTTCCTACCTACTGCTGCCCCGATGATTCTCAGAAGCTCCTCCTCAGAGGCTCCTGCCCGCAGGTGGTCCCGCAGGGACACCTCAGAGTTCCCAAAGAGGCAGACCTGTTGTGGATGAGAGAACAATTTGTCAGCCACCAGCCAGACAGTGCTCATGCCTCCGACAGCAGGCTCACACTTGAGGCAGGACTCAGGGCTATGAGGGGCAGAAGGGACTAGACATACAAGAGGCAAAAATGAGACTTTTGTGTGGGGTTTGGCCACATTCCTTTCAGAGTGCATCGCATACACGGAGAATCAAATGCATATGAAGAGAGAACATCTGAATCCAGGGCTGCTGTTATTGACTGAGACATCTGATGGGGAAGCCACTGCCACCATGAGAGCCCCCCCCCCATTCATGGGCAACTGAGCACCCCAGAGGTGGTACACATATCCCGTTCCCATGGGGATACTACCACCTACTGCCTGCTTCAGTCCACGGTCCGTGCTCATGGCTGAGCAGCCGAGGGCTTTGGAGGGTGTAGCTTTGGGGTTTTTGTGTCTGAGCCAGAGACTCAGTTTTTAGCTCAGGCTATGTTGTTCAGGATGGCTGGGAACTGACAGGAACCCTCCTCCATCTGACTGTGCTGGGTGGCAGGTGTGAGCATCACACCTGGCTGGAGACAACATCAGTGGCCACTCAGTCCTAACTCACTGTTCCCTAGCTTCTGTGAGAAGCCTGGTCAGGAGATGAGATGGATAAGGTACCACCCTGTCACATAACTTGTGTCGGCTGTGTGTGTAGACACAGAACATTTAAAAAGCCAGGAGGGGCCAAGCTCTGGAGAAGTCAGGACTGAAGGCCCGGCTTCTTCACTATGTCAGGCATTCCCCTTTCCTACAGCTGCTGTGGGATGGTCTTTCTGTATGCTGTGAATATGTGTTGCTCTCATTGGTTGATAAATAAAGCTGCTTTGGCCTATGGCAAGGCAGGATAGAGCAATCAAACAGAGAGATACAGGAGAAGAAGCGTGGAGCCTGAGAGATGCCAGAGCACCACAAGTATGCCACAGGCCACATGGTAATACACAGATTAATAGAATATAGGTTAATTTAAATGAAAAGAGCTAGCAAATAATAAGCCTGAGCCACCGACCACGCATTTATAAGTAATATTAAGCCTCTGAATGGTTATTTGGGAATTGGCGAGTGGCAGAGAAACCTCCAGTTACAAATGGAGCCCACTGTCTGATGTGAATACACATAAGACCTGAGAAAACTTAAAAAAGATTCTAAATGCACAGAAACTGAGCTGTACTGGGTTCCTAGTCTCACAGTCTCATGCCAGCAGCAGCACAGAGACGCGTCTCCCAACAGTGGAACTGTCCACCAGCTGCTATGAGCTAAGCGGCATGGTGGGTTTCTGCAGTCTCACACCAGCCTCGGTACAGAGCGGCTAATCAGCAACATACTGTGTGGTGGATTTTATTTGTGCTCACACAGACAAAAAAGGCTAAAAGATACAGAGTAGAGTAAAAAGAGGTCCAGACAGAAAAACCTCTAAACAGGCTTCAAAGTGTTTTTTTAAAAATATTTACTTATTTATTATGTATACAATATTCTGTCTGTGTGTATGGCAGAAGAGGGCACCAGACCTCATTACAGATGGTTGTAAGCCACCATGTGGTTGCTGGGAATTGAACTCAGGACCTTTGGAAGAGCAGGCAATGCTCTTAACTGCTGAGCCATCTCTCCAGCCCTTCAATGTGTTTTACAATGTGCGTAGGCTAAAGAAAAAAATAAAATGGGTATTGACAATTATAGAAAGGAATAGTTTTAAAAGAATAAAGTCTTAAAGAGAGAAATAAAACAAAAAGTCATATAGAGATGTGAAGTACACAGGAAGTTTGGGTCCTGTGTAGTAGTGTTGGTTCTGAATGTTATGAATGCTGATAAACAAGTAACAGTTCTCGGAGAGACATGGGACAGAAAGAAAGACTGATAAAATATACCAAATGCCTCAGCTTTAAAACAGAAGTCAAAAACATATCTGTAAAGTGGAACTTAAAAGACACACTGCTTTGAAGAAAACAAGGCAGGAAGGTCCTTCGGGTTCCTGCTTCACAGAACAAACTGCCAGACATTCTGCAGGAAACAGAGAAAAGCTACTGACAACTTTGCCAATATAGGTGGGACAGTCTTTCAAATTTCCTGCTTCACTGAAAAGTATTCCAGATATTCTAGGCCAGAAGGCTGAAGATGGGTGTCCCAACATTACAGAAGAAGTTCGGGTGACTGTCCAGGAAGCCAGATGTCTTTGCCATTTCTAGAGTTTCGGAAGTTGCTTACAATACACTTCCTGTTTATTTGGGTAATATTATTATCCTTTTGGGGTCTTTGATGGAGTTGAAGACTAGATAGTTATAATTATAGTTTTCCTTAGTTATGATAAAAGATAGATATCAAACTTTAGACTCACAAAGATACGGTAACTGATAAAGTATTTTCTTTAATTTTGCCAAATACAAATAGACTGGATATTGTAACTGATTCTCGCTTGATAACTGTTTTGGTGTATGTAATTTTTCTATGTTAAAATGGAAAACCTTCCTTTCTGAATAGATGAAAATGGGAAAATGCTGTGGGATAGTCTTTCTGTATGCAGTGAATATGTGTTGCTCTCATTGGTTGATTAATAAAGTTGCTTTGGCCTATTACAAGGCAAGATAGAGCCAGGTGGGAAATCCAAACAAAGATACAGGAGAAGGGCAGAGTCTGAGAGACACCAGCAGCCACCTATGGGGCAAAATGTCAGAGCACCACCAGTAAGCCACGGGCCATGTGGCAACACACAGATTAATAGAATATTGGTTAATTTAATGTAAGCTAATAATAAGCCCGAGCCATCAACAAAGCATTTATAAGTAATATTAAATCTCTGAGTGATTCTTCAGGAACTGGTGGGTGGGAGAGAAACCTCCAATTACATATAGCACCAGGCCCAGGCTCCTCTCTCTCCTTCACTGAGTCTAGTTAATTGCTTCGCAGACGTCTCTTTGTTGGCTTCCCTGTGCTGACTTCTGCCTGGAGATCAACATCCCAAAGCTGCATCTCCAACCTCAATTCTAAAGTTCTATGCTCAGCAGTCACCTCACACATTCCCTTCTAAGCTCTTTGATTCTTCTGTCCCATATGTTTTTCTTTTGTATATATGTGTCTCTGTGTTTCCCGTATACAGGGAAGTGTGTGTGTGCACATGTGTGTGTGTGTGTGCACATGCATGAAGGCAAAAGGTCAATATCAGGTATCTTCCTCAACCAATCTCCACTGTTGTTTTTGAGACAGGGTCTCTCATTGACCTAGATTTCAGCAACTCAGCTAGACTAGCTAACTAGTGAGCTCCGAAGATCCTCTTTTCTCTACTCCCCAGCCCTGGGACACAAGTCTGGAACTACGCTTGGCTTTTTACATGGGAGTTGGAGATCAAAACTTGGGTCTCCATGATTGCAGAGCAAGTACCTTTCTTCTGAGCCATCTCCCCAGCATGACCCTACACTGTCACCCCACAGTCACTGAGCCATCTCCCCAGCATGACCCCACACTGTCACCCCACACAGTCACCCCACTATCACTGAGACATCTCCCCAGCATGACCCCACACTGTCACCCCACACAGTCACCCCACAAAGTCACCCCACACTGTCACCCCACACTGTTACCCCACAGTCACTGAGCCATCTCCCCAGCACGACCCCACAGCTTTACCCTCACATATTTATATATCTTAATCATTGCTCAATGCCCACTCATGAGTTCAAATCTAAAGAAGATGGGGATCACATCTCCTTGTTCAGAAACTTCACATTGCTCCCTACAGTCAGAGGAACATGTTATGAATCACAGCTCTCGACAGTATGGACTCCTCAGATCTGATTCAGACAGTATGAGTCCGGATTGCAGCCATTCTTCAAGGTTTCTGAGGTCCTCACCGCCAGCACAGACACGGCGGGGACAAATGTCCACTAGGCTTCTGTCCACCACCTCTGGAAGTGCAATTTAGTTCCACAGTCTCAAGCTCAAACCTGAAGAGTGGCAATCAGCCAAGTAATAGGTTCTGGTCTCAGAAGTGGGTTCCCGCTGTGTGAAAAGGCTACCAGAATGACACCGTGGACAGCAATCCTCACAGTACCGAGGGCTGGAGAGGACTCCTGATACAGCAGGCGCTATTCTGAAGAGCCAATGAAGGACTGAAGAACAACGGTGGCTGCCAACAAAACCCCAAGTGCCCCTCCACTGGGCACTGGTCTCCCCCTCTAATCAAAAGCTCAGGCGGGAGGGGCAGGATGCTCACCTTGAGGTTCCCATCGGCTGTGATGCGCAACCGGTTGCAGGTCCCACAGAAATGCTCTGACATGGATGTGATGAAGCTGATCTGGCCCTGGAAGCCAGGGATCTTAAAGGCCTAGGGGAGAAGGTGGTGGAAGGGACAGCGTGGGCTCCCCCTCACTCCTAAGATGCCCCTTGTTGATGTCAAGACTTCACTCTGCTGCTCTCTTACAGTTTGCTGGGTGACCCATAAGCCCCTGCCTATGCCTGACTTGCTCTGGAGAAGAGTTGTTATGGATACAGGTATCTGTGGATGGCAGGCCTACTGAAGGTCACATGGAGGAGATGCCACTCAGTCTTACTGTCTAACTCTAGGCTGCTCTCTGAAGCAACACACCCAGCTGCGCTGTGCACTGTTCCTCTGCTGCACCCAGCAGGATGGAGGCAGGGCATCCCCAGCACCGCCCTCCCGCTCCCTAACCTTGGCGGTGCTGGAGTTCTCCTCTGGCAGCTTCTCCAGCCCTGGCCACTGCTGCTGAATGGTGTCCAGCATCTCCTTGTAGCTAACCATCTTCCTGAAGTTCCATTTGTTGCCTGCATTTGGTTGTGGATGGCAGGGGGAGCTTTTGAACCAGAGATGAAGGGGACCCCGCCCGAGGATCAGATCACATCCACACATGACCCCAGAGCACCCCACACCATCCTGCCACCACCCCAGTTAGCAGTACCTGGGACAGCCCTGAGGCCCCTGGACCCACCAAGCCTTCATCACTCACCATCAAACGGCATGTACTCAATGAAGCGCACATCCAAGGGAAGACCCTCTGTCAAGGCCACAAAGTCCAGAAGCTCGTCTTCATTCAGGCCTCGCATCACCACACAGTTCACCTGGCCAAGGACAACTGGGCAGTGAGAGCTGTCTCCAACGTGCGCTCATGAGGACGACCTTTGGGGTGTGGCACTGCTCAGCTCCAGCCTGTGCCTCTGGCCACCTGTTATTCCACGGCTGGGGTATTCCGTGGTGGCCACTGCTTTTCTCTATTCCCAATGAGGGAGGAGAAGTGGGGGCTAGACGTGACCTGGCAAGCAGCAGTGGAGGTTCATGTCCACCGGGCAGGCTGAGGACTGTCAAGGGCCAGTGTCATGGACCCACGGTCCCCCTGCCTGGTGGGCTCAAGAAGGGAGGAAGCAGTCAGCAGGGGTGGCAGATCCTCACCTTCACAGGCTTGTAACCCAGCTCAATGGCTCTGTGGATACCCTCCATAACTTTGTGGAAGCCTGCAGAGAAGAAGAAGCAAGGATTCAGGGACTCCCCACTTCTCCAGGGAACCACCACAGCCGTGTGGGACAGAGAATCCTGAGAGGCCATCTGGCTTGATGACCAGCAAGAATTCTCTCATGGGCCAGAGGGCTGGACAACAAACAGTTCAGGTTATGCAAACCGAGAGACAGCACCTAGATTCTATGTGGATACATGATACGAACTGTGTTTTTACTAATGTCAAAGTAAAGCAATATGGGTTTTATTTTTATTTACATCTATTTTTGCAGGTTTGTAGGTATGCGTGCATGTTCATGTATTTGCTGGGAATGTATGCACAAGCAGAGGCCAAAACATCCTGGGGTGTCATTCCTCGGAGCTGTCTTTCTTGGTCTGTTGTCTTTTTTAAAATCTAGTTTTATGTACATGTTTGTTTAGCCTGCATGTGTATCTGTATCTCACATATGTCCTGGTGCTGCTGGAGGTCCCTTGAAATTAGAGCTACTTTACTATCTCAACAGTTCCGTGTGGCTTTTCTTAACATGGGATAGAGGAAAGACTATTTTCCCAGGGAGTCAATATTGTTTAATTGGGGTTCACAGGTCATGTCCTCAATGATTAATGATTACAAGTGTTATCTGTAAAACACACTTCTGGCTCCAAGGCTGTACAAAAACAGTTGGACAGTTAGCTGACTCATGATCTAGCTGATGGGGAAACTGAGGCCCTGCTGCAGTGTTCACACTCCACCTTGTATGACGTAGGACCCTCTCTCACTGGTGTGTTCCCTTCAGAGGCAGGCGAATGTCAGAGCACACTGGGGGTGGGAGGGGATGGCTCCCTGGTGTCAGATGTGAGCCTGGGGAAGGGAAGTGGGCTAGGGAAGGAGGGAGGGAGTGAACACAGAAGGGGCCCAGCTTGAAGCACACCTTCCACTTCCACCTCCCAGCCTTCTGCTCTCCGTTCTGTTCACAGCTTCCTAAAGGAAGGACCCTAGATCCAAGTCCCGTGCCACTGGGCCAGCAGAACCATCTCTCCCTCGAGCCCAGAGGTCCTCTCTGCTGAGTCTTCTCCCTCTCCATGGCACTTCAATGGATACCATGAGATCAGCAAGGCTGTTCCATGTGCTTGTAGGTTTTGTCCCAGCAGTCTGCAGGGTCTGGAACCATCTCATGCATAAGCATGAGTCTGAGTTCGATCCCAGAACATGTAAAAAGCGGGACACAGTGGCATGCTTACAATCCCAACCCCGGGGGTGGAGACAGGGAAAGTCCCAGGGCTCACTGGTCAACCAGACTAGTCTAAATTAGTGTATCCCTGATCCCAGCAAGAGAAGCTGTCTCAAAAAATTCATAATGGACGACTCAAGAGGATAACAGTGGGAGCTGTCCTTTTGCCACCCACAGTAATATCCTTACACACATGCCCACACCGTCCATACCCTTACACACATGTCCACACACACCCACAGTAATATCCTTACACACATGCCCACACCGTCCATACCCTTACACACATGTCCACACACACCCACAGTAATATCCTTACACACATGCCCACACCGTCCATACCCTTACACACATGTTCACACACACCCACAGTAATATCCTTACACACATGCCCACACCGTCCATACCCTTACACACATGTTCACACACACCCACAGTAATATCCTTACACACATGCCCACACCGTCCATACCCTTACACACATGTTCACACACACCCACAGTAATATCCTTACACACATGCCCACACAGTCCATACCCTTACACACATGTTCACACACACCCACAGTAATATCCTTACACACATGCCCACACAGTCCATACCCTTACACACATGTTCACACACACCCACAGTAATATCCATACACACATGCCCACACACACCCACAGTACATATTCTTACACACATGTCCACACGCGCCCACAGAAATATCCATACACACATGCCCCCACACACCCACAGTACATACCCTTAAATACATGCCCACATGCACCCACAGTAATATCCTTCACACATGTCCACACACACACACACACACACATACACACACACACACACACAGTAATCCTTCACACATGCCCACACGCACCCACAGTAATATCCTTACACACATGTTCACACACAGTATATACCCTTACACACATGTCCACACGCACCCACAGTACATACCCTTACACACATGTCCACACCCACCCACGGTACATACCCTTACACACATGCCCACACACAAAAATAAAACAGAAATAAATAAGCACATTAAAACTGTATTGCTACACTTTGAATTTCATCAAAGTGGGTGATACAGCCCTCTCCAGAGGGAGGAGCCTCAGCCAGAGTTTTATCAACTTCTGGAAGGCTGTGATCAGGAAGCTACACACCTGGGCCGGGAAGGAGGAGGATAACGGCATGGCGGCTGTTGACACTCTCTGAAGAAAGAGGATGGAGACTTGCCTTTTCCAGCACCCCTCTGACCTTCCAGAACCCTCAGTGATGGACTATCCACACCCCAAAAATAGAAGGGTGGGTTACCCATGGTCAAGAGAAGTCACCAACATGGGTGAGAATATTTGGAGGAGGATGTGAGGAAGGGAGGCTTAAGCTAGATGGGCACAGAGTGACGCCCTGGCCCTGACACCTCAGAGCGGTCCCTTCCACCCCAGCTTGCCCATGTGTCTCCAGGCCAACAACCTGGCTTTGGTATTAACCCCTCACATGCCTTACTGAGAGCACATACATGATCCAGACACCGGGAGGAAGTGACCACCCTGCCGCACACAGAGTGCGGCAGAGCCCTGGGGAGACCCACACTCCAGTCTGTCTGATCACCTTTTCTACGGACGATGAACTCAAACTTGGCAGGAACCAGAGTGTCCAGGCTGATGTTAACAGCGTTGAGCCCTGCCTGCTGGAGCTGGGGCAGCAGCCGGGCTAGGTTGATGCCGTTGGTGGTGACACCGATGGTTCTCAGCCCTTCTAGTCGATGAAGTTGTGCTGGGGAGACAGGAGGAAAGCATTAGGCTGTTTTCCCTGGGAAAGGGGCAGGAGTGCAAAGGGGCTTCCGCTGGGCTTGGTAACAAGTGTGGAAATAAACCCGGGTGAGAGGCTGGACAGATGCTCAGCTACAAAGACCACTTGTTTCTCTTGCAGAAAAGCCAGGTTCAGATCCCAGAACTCACACCACAGCTTACCACCACTGTAACTCTAGTTCCAGGGGGCTGAAGCCTTCTCTGACCTCATCAGGAACCAGCACACATGTGGCACACATACATATATACATAAAGGCAAAAACACTCATACAAATAAAAACCAGAATAAAGATAACCAACATATCTGTGTGATGGTTTGAAAAAAAGTGTCCCAAAGGGAATGGCACTATTAGGACGTGTGACTTTGTTGGAGGAAGTGTGTCACTGTGGAGGCAGGTTTTGAGGTCTCATATGCTCAAGATACCACCCAGTGTCTCAGAACACTTCCAGTTCTGTGTGAGTCAAGATGCAAGAACTCTCAGCTCCTTCTCCAGAACCACGTCTGTCTGCATGCTGCCTTGCTTGCCGCCATGATGATAATGGACTAAACCTCTGAAATTAAATGTTTTCCTTTATGTCATGGTCATGGTGGCTCTTCACTGCCACAGAAATCCTAAGACACATTGGGTGCTCACTCTAGGCTGCGTGCTCTCCGTAGGTTGGGAACTCACATTGTGCTGGGTGCTTGCCTTTGTCTGGGTGCTTGCTCCGTGCTGGGTGCTCACCCTAGGCTGTGTAATTACCCTGGGCTGTGTGATCTCCCTGGGTTGGGGGCTCATCCTGGGCTGTGTGATCACCGTGGACTGTGTGATTGCCCAGGGTTGGGGGCTCACCCTGGGCTGGGTGCTCTGCTAGGAGCATAATACAGACTAGCTTGCTGAAGTCACAGAACAAGGATTGTTCCTCATTTAGTACACAAGGAAAAAGGCTTTAGGAAATTTCTTAAATTCACAAAGCCAGTAAGCACAGCGACAGGGCTGGAGACATGGGAATCAGAACTCGATGGCAGGTGTTGTCCTCAATCACTCTTCACATGGTCCCCCACTGATCCTGCTGTCCCCACCCCCACCCAGCACGGGTACTGCAGAGCTCACCACCATACCTGCTGTTCACATGGGTCCCCATGCCAGCACAGTAAGCCCTTCACTGACTATGCCACCTCCCCAGCCCCCAGGGCAGAAGGAACCTTAAAGAACTATACACAAAAGACCAGAGGAAAGAAAATGGGGGGGCTAAAAACACCCTGCGTGGTCAGTCAGATCCAATAATGCCTAGAAGATGCACTGTGAACTACAGTCTGCAGGCCAATGTCCCTGAATGTCCTGTGTGGTGAAGGATTGGTCCCTAGAGTGGAGCTGTTGAGTAATGGAGCCTGGAAGAGGTGGACCCTAAAGAGAGACCCTTAGGCCATGGCGGGGGGCGGGGGGAATAATGGAGCCTGGAAGAGGTGGACCCTAAAGAGAGACCTTTAGGTCATGGGAGGGGGGGGTAATGGAGCCTGGAAGAGGTGGACCCTAAAGAGAGACCCTTAGGTCATGGGGGGGGTAATGGAGCCTGGAAGAGGTGGACCCCTTAAAGAGAGACCCTTAGGCCATGGAGGGAGGCAGTAATGGAGTCTATAAGAGGTAGAACCTAAAGAGAGACCCTTAGGCCGTTGGGGTGGGAGTGGAGGGATGGTTAAGAAAGACCTAGAAGCTCTGAGCATCCTCTGTTCCTGGCTCCAGAGGGTGACACATGCTCTAGCTTTTCCCAGGTCAGAAGCCAGGGGCCCACCTGACCCTGAGTTTGAATCTCCAAAACTGTCATTCAAAGAGCTCACCCTCTCTGTGAAATCAGTCGCCTGAATGTTCCCTGCAGCAACACAAAGTCAGTTATCCAGTGTCAGCCTATTCAGGGTAGCTACTCTAAACTATCATTCTTCTATAATGAACAAGTTTTCTTTTACAACGTGGGTGTCCTAATTAGGGTTTCTATGGCTGTGATGAACACATGACCAAAGGCAGTTGTGCAGGAAACTGGTTATTTCACTCACAGTTCCATGGAACAGTTCATCATCAAAAACAGAGAGCAGAAACTCATGCAGAGGCATGAGGGGTGAGGGAGGCTGCTTACTGGCTTGTTCCCCATGCCTTGTTCAGCCTTTCTTATAGAACCCAGGACTGTAGAGGGGATGCTAGTCGGTCCTGGTTTGACCAATCTCTGCTTCCTGACATACAGCAAGCTTCTGCCACCACGGGCCCAGTCATCGTCCTTCCCTACCGTCAAACTGTGCACTAAAATAAATCTCTTCCCATAAGTTGTTTTTTGTCAGGTATTGGTAACAGGCATGAAAAAGTAACTAATGTCTATACAAGGGGCAGGGAAGATCTAAATCAACAACAGGACAGGAGAGAGGCGGTCGGGACATACACCTACACAGATGTCAAACAGCCTCACAGCGGCCAACAGCAAAATATATTCCTTTCACTAAAAGAAAGTAACACTTGCTGTTTGAGAGAGAGACAGAGAGAGAGAGAGACAGTGAGAGACAGAGAGACACAGACAGAGAGAGGTTATGAGCTCCCGTGGCCAAATCACAAAGTTCTAACAACTTAAAAAATAATTGAGGAACTTGCAGGAAGGTGGAAAAGAATGTGGCATGGCCTGGATGGAGGGGACTGGCAGAGAATCTGCATGGCTATGGGACAGCAAGGCAGGTGAGGAGCGCTCTGTCGGGCCCTCAGCCACTCCTCAGCACGATAGTCCCGATTATGGGACTTGTCTCTTTCTGAAGGACTTGGTGAGCTCATCTGAGAGACCACTGAAGAAGTCTGGAAAGCTGCCATGCACTGCTGGTAACAGGTGAGGATCACAGACTGACCAGCCTCAGGTCCCCTCCTCCAGCCTCTCTCTCCTCCAGAGCCCCAGGCCTGGTGGATGGAACGCTATTTCTCCCTACGGGAGTCAAGACCTTCAGAGGCCTGAAGACAGGCGATAACAGCCATGAATGAGCCCCTTGTCAGGTTCTGGGAGGACCTGCCACTCTGCTTTGGTTGAGCCTGCACAGCCAGAGGACTATGGGAAGTCTGCACAAGCCACACCCCCACAGAACACAAACATAGGGAACCTCACTTGAGGCTAAACGAAGGGACCTATTTCTCTCCCTCCCTCCCCCTTCGCTGTCCTCCCTTCTCATCCAAACAAAAAGATTTTAAAAAAGGAAAGAAAGATAGAAAGAAAAGGGAGAGAGAGAAAGCTGAGGTCAAACCCTAAACTTCATGAAAACCAGCCGCATGTGGCCATTATTACCTGTAACCCCAACAAGTCTAAACCCAGCACCGTGGGGGACAGAGACAGAGACAGGATGGTGGGCTTGCTGGCTGCCAGCCTAGCTCCAGCACAGTTCGGGACTCTGTCTCAGGGAATAAGGTGGAGGGTGATACAGCAGGACAAAGATGTTTTCCTGTGGCCTCCACCCATATGTGTATAGACCATGCGGATCCACACCTCCACCCCACCCCCGACAAATCTACTCTAGAGTCCTAATTTAAAATCTCGTCAAAAATCAGCAAACACGAGACAGACGTAGCAAACAAATATGAGACCGCCCTAGCAGGCTTTCCACTGATACGATAAAGACCTTTTCTAAAGCAACCAGAGGAGGAAAGGATTTACTTGGCTTCTACGGCCTGATCACAGCCCATCACTGAGGGAAGCCAAGGCAGGAACTCAAGCAGGGCAGGAACCTGGAGGCCATGGAGGGGTGCTGCTTACTGCCTTGCTCCCTGGGGCACACTCTACCTGCTTTCTTATAGAACGCAGGATCACCAGCCCAGGTGGCCCACCTAGAATGGGCTGGGCCCTCCACCATCAATCACTAATCAAAAAAAAAAAAAAAGTCCCATAGACTTGCCTACTTGCCTATAGACCAATCTGACGACCCTGCACAATGATAAATATAATAGATAAAATATTAACATTTTGAAATAAAATTTGGAGGAGATTAAGAGGCTTCATTTCTCCAGCCTTCTATGACACTGAAAGGAGTCGAAGGGCAGCAGGCACAGTCAAAGTCAGCGACAGCGAAGTGATCTTCAGAGCGCAGCAGATTGATTTTCAAAAATAAACACTTTTCTTTACAGAGCATTACATAGCAATAAACTATCTCCAATTTCCCACACTCTAATGTAAACCGGATGAGCTTTATTACAAAGGCTGCATCTTTAATATTTGGAGAGAAAGCCAGAAAATGATTATGGTAAAGACAATCTCAGCATAAAGGGAACAGCAGAATTAGTCACGTGGGTGGAAACAGAAGGAGAAATCAGCAATCAGGAGAAAATGGCTGCCCTCCCAAGAAAAAAGAACGAGGAAATCTGAAATCAAACAACCATTTAAGCTGGGTCATTTACCTGCACTTGAGAGGTGAGACAGAAGGATCACAAGTTCAAGGTCATCTTTGGTTACATAGGGAGCATGAGGCCAGCCTGGGTTAATGAGACCTTGTCTAAAACATCACACACACACACACACACACACACACACACAAACACACAATTAATAAACATATATATGCACATATCTATATGTATGTTTGTGTGTATCTTAAAGTGACATTAGACTTCTCAGAAACAATGCTTGCCTTAAAGAGATGATTGTATGACATTCTTAACATATATGCATATATAAATTGAAAATTTGGAAGTCAGGAGACGGGGTAACACCCAGATAATGGACACCATAAAGAAAAAAAAAGGCGATGTAAAGAACACAGTATTATACAAATAATGGGAAGACATTTACCCAAGCTTCTGAGAACCATACTGAATGCCAGCAGGACACAAAGGAAGATCCTGTTCATGGTATATACACTTTTTTAAAATTCAAGGAAACCATATGAACACCAAGAACTTTCAGAGAAAAAAGATCAATTACTTTATAGAAGCAAGAACCAAATGAAGTGACACCACTCCTCAATGACAATGAAACCATAAAGAGATAGTTGCATGACCTTCTTAACACACTGCAGAAAAGACCCTCGATGCCAAATGCTACCACCTGGCGAGTTTGGAGGGCCAGCTCAGTGGCTGAGAGCACCCATTACCCTTCCGGAGGACTGGAGTTCGGTAACCACTCACTATCAGGTAGCTCACAGGTCCTCTAACTCCAGCTCCAGGAGATCTAACGTCCTCCTTATGGCCTCTTTGGGCACTGCATTCTTGTGCATGTAAGCGCGGGTGCGCGCGCACAAACACACACACAGAATAAAAACCAAACTTAAAAACACAACAAAACCCAGGTGGCAGCACCTAATTAGTTTGCAGCCTGTAGCTGGCCAGGGTCTGAGAGAAAGAGTGGCTAGAAGAAGCACAAGGGTGCACTGAAGGCTGAGAGGTCAAGGTCCTGCTGAGTTGAGAAAATCTGAGCAGGGACCCAACAGAGGACAAATTACAAGCTTCTGGCAAAGGGAAGAGAAATGCAAAGAAGCCAGCTGTGTAGTCAGAGAGGGAGAAGGGGCAGAGTAGTGGCTAGCAGGAGCCTAGTCACGGGGGCCTCCTGATGAGGACTCTGAACAGTGACTTGGGTCCAGTAGCCGAGACCTTGAGCAAGATGAACCTCTTCACAGTCATCATTCCTCATCCAAACAGAATAAACAGCAGCTGTCTTAGAGGGTGTTGCAGGACTCGATGTCAACAGGAGTGACAACGGCCAAATCAGCATTAGTTAGCACTGGGGTCCAACTGAATGAGACAGGAGACGAAAACAGCAAATGACATTTATCCAACTCACCCACAATGTCCACCACATCTGGACGGATGAGCGGCTCTCCACCTGTGAGACGGATCTTATCCACGCCTTCCTTCACAAAGAGCCGAGCAAGGGTCAGGATCTCCTCTGTGGTCAGTAGGTCAGCCTTGGGGGTCAGGGACACACCCTCCTCAGGCATGCAATACCGGCCTGAGAAAAGGAAGGGGTGAAGAGGCGGGGGACAGGTGTGGCAGGCAGGTGGAGAAGATGCCCCTGCTCCTTAACAGGCTAACTGCAGACCTGAACCCCACCTGAACGCTACAAACTCGCTTGGCATTTCTCACATCCCAGTCATCTGGCCTTACTATCCCTCCATCTGGGAGCTGAGCATGGGTTGATAAAAAGCAGAGCGTGGCTCAGAGCAGGGGAATGCCCGAGAGGCTGGCTCCTTCACTCTGAAGGCAGCTGGACAGACTAGCCTAGGAAGACCTCCAGAGACCAGGGCCGTGGGCCTGGTCGGTTAGCATAGTCCACTCTCATTCTGTCTAGCAGTCGTAAAGTCACCTCTTCTGCGCATGCCTGAGATGAAGGGAATAGTGTGGGCTTGGTAAGAGTCACTGCCCTCTGTCACCACAGTGTGCCCAGATCCAGCCTAGCTGCAGACTTGCACCAGGCTGGAAAACCTAGGGTTTCCTTGTCAAGATGAAGGAGCAGAGTGGGGTAAGCAGGTGAGCTGTGGAGGTAGGGGACCATTTCCTACCATCACTTTCTGCAGGCTGCCTTTATCAAGAGTCAGGCTAGACTCAGACAAGTTTATCCCTGTCGATAAACCAAGTGGCTATCAGCATGGCCCAATACAAAAACACAAACTCAAAACATTGTGCCTTTTATTTTGTTGTTGCAACTGTGGGTATGTGTACAAGTGTATGTGCAAGTACATGGCCAAAGGTCAACCTGGGGTGTTCTCCTTACTCACGCTCCATCATATTTTATGAGAGAGGGTCTTATTTTTATCGGGCGCTTGCTTACTGAGCTACACTGGCTGGCCAGTCAAGGAGTCCACTAACCCTGTACTTCCACACCCTACCTTTTAAAAAAAAATCATGGATTCTGAAAATTGAACTCAGGTTTCAAGACCTTCAAGACTAAAGAGACAATGAGAACAGGATAGCACATGTGTAGGATATCTTGTTTGGTTAACCATTTACCAAATACATATGCATTTACTTACTCAATACTTCTTATTGAGAAATAGAGTAGGGGCAGGAGGAGAGGCAAGAGAAAAAGGAGGAAACAGGTAAGTGGGGCTTAGAGGGAGAACAGGGCTGAAAGGGAAGAAAGGAGGAAGGCCACACCGCAAGTCTCCAGCAGCGGACACCCCCCCCCCCCCAAGAGCAGCCCCAGGACTACAAAGTTGGCTGTAGCTGGTCCAACACAGGACTGGGGCATTTCATGGCTATGGCTATATTCATCACTCATCTGAAATGTCGCACACCCCTCCCCTCCACACACCCCCCATGTCCTGGGCTTCGGGTTCTGAAGGGAAACAGGAGGAAAGAGCTCTGGAGAGAAAAAAAGCTCAGACCCGATCACAAGTGTTTCCAAATCTCATCTCTCGGACAACCTAGCTTCTTCCACAATCTGAAAGCAAACTTAAACCCTGTGTTGAAGCAAACTTCAACCAGCTGCCAATGAGGGGAGGCGAGTGGGAAGGGGAGGGCTGAGGAAGACTTTCGGATATAAAACTGTCACTTCGGCAGAGGGGAAGTGGCCCAGAGCTGGCCCAGGTGACTCACATCGGAGGTTGCACTTCTCCGTGAGAGAGATCCGCAGGTAACTGTGCTGCCGGCCAAAGCTGTCGGTGAGGAAGGCAGAGAAGGGAGCTGCGTGCTTCTGGAGGAACTGGAGCCTCATGGACAGCCCCTGCAAGGACAGGGACAGATGATGCTGTGGCCCTTGCTTATTGGTTCTGTGGCTCTGGACCACCGCTCTGGTTCAGCTGTGGAGAGCCAAGGGAGCCCAGAGAAGTCTCTCCCTCGGCTTGCACAGCACCCCGAGCCCTCCAGTTATCCACAGTAACCTGGACTGTTCCTCTCCCTGACCGAATGAAGAACCCGCCGCTGAGACTGTACAGACAGCTTCCCTACAGGAGTTAGCCCAGGTCAGGCGCATTCAAGTTGGAGGGCACAGGGCTGGGAGTCTAGAGTTTTTCTACACAGCCCCCACACTTTGCATTCCTTACCCAGTGTCAAAAGGAAGGATTAGTCAGTCATTGTGTGAGGCTGCAGAAGATGAGAAACCTAGGAGACAGGTTTGGGGCAGAATGGCGCCATCTTGTTCATCAACAGCTCTGGGGAATACAGTTCTGTGTGGCTGAGGAGTTCTTCTGTCCAACTTAACACAGGGTTGTGCAAAGGCCAGGGAGGAGCCAAATAAATGCAGGAATTAGGAGTGAGAGGACCAAGGAGCATGACTCAGCAGAAACCCGAGAGCAAGGCTGGCCAAAGAGGAATTAAGGGGCTGGCCATTAGCCCAACCTGCCAACAGATGCCCTTCCCTCCCAGCTGGCCAAGCAAAATTATCACTGTGGCACAGCAAGCCCCATCCTGGGACTGGGACACTTTTCTCTTCCCACACCTCACGGCCCCATCCCAAGAGCCCATCTCACTTCCTTCAGTCTCCTGGAGGCACGGGATGGGGGACAACTGGAGCCTCTCCCATCCAAGGAGTTAACGCTGACTACAGAGTATCTAACTACTGTGGGTAACAAATAGGCCCACCTCTAATCCTAGGAGAAAAATGACAGCTGCAAACCCAGCTGCACAGAAACACTTCCAGAGGGGCTTTGCCCGGCACAAGGCTCTCAGCCCATCCGACTGACCACAGAGCTTCCAGGACAGCTGGGTCCTGCTCCCAGGGGTGACTTCCTCTGGTGTCTGCACTCAGCACTATGTAGCCAGGGTTGAGGAGCGGCAATCCTGGCTCTGAGCAGACTTTGGAGCAGGTAAACCTGATTACAAACCAGGTTCTAGCTGTGGACCAAGCACTTGGATACTCTTAGGTTCCAGACATGACCCTGCCTTTGGATTTTGCAACACAATGTTATCATCTACAAAGAACCACACAGCTATGCTGAAAACAAAACAAAACATGTTTTAGGTTTTGACTTTGTTTTGGGCCACAACTCCAAGCTTATCTTGGGGCCCAGGTGACTTGTGGGGTGTGTAATGAGCATGCACGAAGGACTGCGGATGTTCTAGAGAGATGCTGTGCCCCTCACTGTCTACCTTGACTGTTGAAACAAGGTACCTAGGAGTTGGAATTTCCCCCAAAAGAATCATGCTGGGAGGAAGGAAAGATGCCAGCCTGAGGGGCCTCGTCTTCCCACAGAGATCCCACACCACAGGGTTGTGAGAGCCTGAAGGGCCTCGTCTTCCTGGACCTGGTCTTCCCACAGAGATCTCACACCACACAGTTGAGGATCTCGGTTTCCTACAGAGATCTCACACTGCTGTGAGAGCCTTCCAGGTCCACTTCTCAGGAAGGGCCTGGGGCTGAGACAATGATGAATCAGGGACGGACACCTTACCTGGGACTGCTCAGTTATGCACACTCTTGCCTTCTGTTTAAACCTAAACCTCACGTCAGGACCCCAAAGATGGGCTTATGGGGGGAGGTGTCCACTGAATCTCTTTGTCCCTCTTCCCAATATGGCCACATTGAATACAACTACTCGTTTCCTGCTTTTCACTGCTAGTTTGACTCATTTGGCGCCTTGAGGATAGTGCCCACGCTTGGCTTCTCCCGCCGGGCGCGAGCTCTGACATGCCTGCGGGACAGTCAGACATGCCCGCTTAGCCCCCTCCTCTGCAGGGAAGACAACCCCACCTAATTCACCTGACGGCTCCTTACAAACGCTGTCACTAAGCGTTGCCATCTGCCATCGGTGATGCTAACACTGTCAACCTGACAGATGTAGAACTGCCAAGGAGACAAGCCCCCCAGGCACGTGAGAGGTTATCTAGATCACATTAATTAAGGTGGGAAATGCCTGCTTTACAAGCCTGGGGACCTGAGTTCAATCCCCAGAACCCAGGTTTAAGAAGCTAGGGAGAGATCCCTGGTGTTTACTGACGAGCCAACCTAGCCAACTTGGCAAGCCCTGAACCCAATAAAAGACCTTGCCTCAAAAACAAAGTGGATGGCACCTGAGGAATGGCACCTGAGAGTGCCTTCTGGCTTCCAAATACATGGGCACATGCACATGAACAAACCCCCGCCCCCAAACTATTAGATAAGAGCTGCCCCAAGCTTGATTATAGTAGGGTACTTTGCATCTCTGGTTCCTGACTAGAATAGACATGGACCTCAGGATCTGGGCAAGTTAGAATGAAGAGGAAAGACACTCCTGGCACTCTCGTCCCGGCACGGCACCGTCCTCCTACCTGCTCCTTCTCCTCCCAGCACCATCCTCCCTGTGCTGTCCTCCCTGTTCCTCCCAGCTCCATCCTCCCTGTTCCTCCCTGCTCGTCCCGACACCATCCTCCCTGTTCCTCCCTGATCCTCCTGGCACCATCCTCCCTGTTCCTCCCTGATCCTCCTGGCATCGTCCTTCCTGTTCCTCTCTGTTCCTCTTGGCCCTGTCCTCCCTGTTCCTCCTGGCCCTGTCCTCCCTGTCCCTCCTGGCACCATCCTCCCTGTCCTCCCAGCACTGTCCTCCTGGCTCCTCACTGCCCCGCATCTCCTACACTTACTTCCTGTCTACGACATCCACTGCCAGTTTCTGGTCTCTAGAACTCTAACCATCTAGGTGCCTTTGCCTTACCCAGAGTCAACCACACCCTTGTCCTTGAACCCCACCACAGACAGAGTTGTAGAGAAAGGAAGGGTATACCTGAATTGAGCTAAATTCATTAGGAAAGATGTCTGGTCCACCTCCGTCATCGACTTCCCTTGGCATCTGTGAAAGCTGTCCTCTTGTATTTACTGACCAAAGGCTCCTTTCCACTCTCCCCATGGCCAGCTCCCATGTAAGATTCACCTCTCTTTCATACACACAGCATGATGCACAGGAAGCCCAGTGGGCACCCCATGGCTCTACCTCAGACCCCCACAGCCCAGTGAGCACCCCATGGCTCTCTCTACCTCAGACCCCCAGAGCCCAGTGAGCACCCATGGCTCTACCTCAGACCCCCACAGCCCAGTGAGCACCCCCATGGCTGTCTACCTCAGACCGTCAGAGCCCTGTGAGGATAGGCAGAGTGTCCCTATAGGAAAGGAAGGCAGAATGGGAGTCCTAAATGTTCACACCTCTGCATCTCCCCACTGGCAGTTCTGTAAAGGGGCTGAATACATAATTTCATCCCACCTCTAAGATTCTCTTACAGATTCCCATGCCCTGTGCTCCTGGACAAGGAGAGCTGGTCCAAGCCTCTGGATTTACAGAAAGAAAGCAAGGGAAAGTGAGAGCCCAGATTAGAAGTCAGATCAAATCAGAGGCCAACAAAAGATCATAGGACTCCTTAGGCCTTATTCCACCTGAGTCATTAAATGTGCTTCAAGCAGCCAACGACATTTGCTGATTTGGCTGGCTGCATGCACTGTGGGAAACTCTGTGGAAATACCTAGAAAGGCTGAGGGAGCCCCAGCTGAGATAGCCAGGATTGCTGGTCCAGGTGGGAGGGGCCTAACATCTGCCACAGGTTGGAAGGATCAGTCCTCGCCACACACGTGATGCAACAGGACATGCATTCTCTAGGCTCTGGGTGTAGAGAGGAACACATATGAACGTTTAAGCTCCAGGACACCGTATGCTGAAGACATTAACATGCCCGTCTACAAAACACGGCCCCGATTCTCCAAGAGGAGAGAATCGCATGGCTAATAAGCTGTGGGACTCACTCGAATCCCGGGATTCGGCTCTGGTGCCTGTGCCCCCTGCTATATCACTCATGCCCTCACTATATGAAAGACCTGGTACAGCTTCTGAGAACGAAAGGCTATCAGTCATGTCACACGGCCCCTCACAAAAAGTACAAAATAAATTAAGAGGAAGAAGAAAACTCTATTTGCTAGTATCATGTTAAAGCTCTTACAGTCGATGGTGGGGCATGCCTTTAATCCCAGCACTCGGAAGGCAGAGGCAGGAGGATTTCTGTGAGTTCGAGGCCAACCTGGTCTAAAAGAGTTAGTTCCAGGACAGGCTCCAAAGCTATAGAGAAACCCTGTCGTGAAAAACAAAACAAAACAAAACTAAACAAATCAAAACAAAAGCATTCTTACAGTGGCCTGGGCTTTCCCAGCGTTTCACTCAATCAAGTCCAAAGTTCAAGGGTTTGAAATCTCTGTAACTATAAACCTGCTCTATCTGAGGCTCCAGGAGAGGCAGGTCTGAGCTAGTGAGCACTCTGGCAGAAGTCGGCTTCCGTCTGGGTCTTGAGCAAGGCAGGAGAGTCAAACATTGGGAAACTCAAGAGTCCCAGGACATCAAAGAGAATTCTGGGAGTCAGAAGAGAAGCAGATGCATCTACAAGGAAAGGAACGAGCACCCTGCAAACGCTTCCCTAGCCAGGCAGGCAAACACACCGACACTGGAAACAGTGACGCAGTGACGACCCTGCCCCACACCAGGAAGACAGGCAGGGATCCCCCCCCCACCCCCGCGTGGTCTTGCCCTGTTCCTGACTAAAACGAGGCCGAGCCCTCCCAAGAGAAACAAGGTAGACTACGGAGCCCTGCCACTACAAAGTGACAACCGACTGTGGGTGGCACCTGGATGACACTATTTTTAGTCCTTGTCACACTAAGAAGCAGGTGTCCTGGTGACACTTGGCTATGTTCTGGCGCCCTCCACTCACGAGGCGAGGGAAAATGTTTAAAAGGCCAGGTAGCAGGGAAGGCTAATGAGTTTCATCTCACTGAAATCCAAGTCTCACTCCTGGGGGCCCCCATTTCCTGCAGCTGGGAGACCTGTTAGAAGGTGCCAGGGCCGGGGTAGGGGAGTTCAAGGGAAACTCGGAGGAGTCCCTCCCACTGGGTAGGAGTGAACTCAAGCAATCCATCAGTGAGTTCTGGGGTCGTCCCCAGAAGCGGCCTCCAGGACGGAACTGGGTACTTTCTCCACGTTCAGGGTGGCACGCTAGGATCGCCCTCCAGTTAGGTGAATGCAGGCAGGTGGGGTGGGCTCACCTCCCTGGCGGATTTCGCGGGCTCCCCGGGACGGGGCTGCGTCACCGGAGACCCTGAGCTGCAGCCCCGGGCGCTGGACTTGAGGAGCCGCCGCAGCATCCGGAAGGCAGACCGCGCCGCCATGAAGCCAGCAAAAGGAAGTGCCTGGCCTGGAGTGGGCCTCCAGAGCACTGTAGCCCAGGACCTGGCTCGGGTCACTTCGGAGGGGAGGAGAGGGAGGAGCGGAGGGCGGTGCTCAAGCAACCAATCAGCGAGAGCGCCGCTCCGCATGGCCCTCTGGAAGTTGTAGTTCACTCGCTCCGCCCCCTTCCAGGAAGGCGGCAAGTTCTTGTGCAGAAGTGTCAAGTCTGGGAGAGCTAGGGATCTTTTCCTTCAGCTTTGTCTGGTCTTGGACTTAAGCAGTCTTTAGATGCAACATATAAAGGAAGGGGTGGCATAAAAATATTTAGGCAAGTTATAATTTTTAAATATTATTATTAAAATATTTAAATAGTCTTTATTGCTGTTATGGAGGGGTGATAAGACCCCATCTAGAATCTCACTCTTTGTAAATCACGGTGGCATAAAATTCACAGATCTCTGCCTCTGCTTCTCGAGTACTGAGGTTACAGGCCTTCACCACCGGGCCTAGAAAAAGAAAAAAGTGTTTTAACTTTTAAAAAGTATTATGTGAGCCGGGCATAAAGGTGGTGCACATGCCTTTAATCCCAGCACTTGGGAGGCAAAGGCAGGAGTATCTCTGTGTGTTCAAGGCCAGCCTGGTCTACAAGAACTAGTTTCTAGGATAGGCTCCAAAGCTACAGAAAAACCTGGTCAAAAAAAAAAAAAAACCCCATAAAAATTAAAAGATTAAACAATTAAAACAAAGTGTTATGTGTATGAGTTTGCCTGCACACCTGTAAGTGCACCATGGTGCATTTGGTGCATGCAGAGACCATCAGAGGGTGCCGGACTCCCTGGAACTGGAGTTACAGGCGGCTGTGGGCTACCATCTGGGTGTTGGTCCTCTGGAAGAGCAGCCATGTTTCTTAACCACCTAATCATCTTTCTGTCCCCTTAATTTAATTTTTAAGTTAGCATACAACATAATGGATTTTTATGACATATTCTTAAATCATGTGATATTTCAGTGCAATATATTAACATCTGTGGGAAAGCCCACCAGTGAAATATCAATATTCCATTTTAAAACAAACTCTCAGTTTCTTCACTTTTCCCTACTCTACACCGTGCTTGTAGGAAAACTAGCTCAGCTCCCTTCTCATCCACTCTTCTCTGACTGTGCCGCCATAGATCCATAGTCTTGACTTCTCTGCTCAGAAAAGGATGTATTAGGAGACACAGAAGACTGGATGGCACTCGACGCTCCTCCCTACCTGCATGACTCTGTGCTAGCTGCCGTACCATGACCCTGGTGTGGACAGAAAGTTCATTCTGCAGTTAAGGAGAGAGTGTCAGAGAGGCTAGGTGACTTTTCCAAAGCTAGGTAGCTGATAGGTGGTTTCATATCCAGTATACCCAGCTCCTGTAACTGACTGTGTTAACTAAGATTCACTGTGTGTGAAGGATTGGGGTGCAGTGAGACTGAGTCTAAGATCTTGGAGGTTCATTCATTCCGAAGGGTACATATGTAAGAATAGTTCTGTTCGGCCAGGCATGGTGGTACGCTCCTGTCATCCCAGCACACAGGAGGCCGAGTCAGCAGGATTACTGTGAGCCATGGCCTGCCTACATAGTGATCGACCAGCCAGTGTGGGCTACAGTGAACCCTGTCTCAAAGGGAAAAAGAGGGGAGCTGTTCTCAAAACTGATATTCCAATGTTCTCAAAACTCTACTGCTATGAAATTGGAAGAAACAGTGACCAGTATAGAATGCCAGTGAGCTGTGTATTTGGAAGTGGGACCGTGACTTAGAGTCCGGAAGAACGGACGCATTCCTGGGACAGGAAAGACTAGCTGAACAAACTGACTTTTACAAACACAGGCTGGCTATTGGAAAAGCAGGGGTGCTTTCAGCCTTTCAATCAGATACACCTTCTCCTGAGTGTTTTGTGCCGTCCAAACTTTGAGTAGTGTCATGAAAAAGTCAGCTTGAATTTTATTAGATTTGGTGGAGCATGTCTGTCGAAAGACTATCTGCAAAGGGCCTGGGGACCCACTGAGAAAGGCTGAAGCGCGAAGGCCAGCTATACATGCATTTTTCAGAACTAGGTGTGGAAGTGAGAAAAATAAAAACCAATTAGCAGGGCTGAGGGCTGAAAGGCCTTCAAGAGAGCATCCAGGGCAGGGAAAAGACATTGATGATAGACTCAATCCAGGAATAAATTCTTAGAATTCAGAGGCAGATACCTAGGTGGACTGCTTTCTGGAAGGGTCACACTATGCCACTAAAAGCAAGTTCTGTGGCCACGTGTTCTCAGAGAAGAGACACTGAGTGCACCCACAGAGAGGGAAAACTCATATTGGTGCTCAGAAAATCACCTGTACTTCCCATGTACTTCCGTGGATTACATGAGGCCACGCATCTCCCTGGGGAACGTATGTTTATTGTAGACACTCCCATCTCCTGCTGGGCCAGCGATGGAGTCTCAGATACATGTGCCAATCCTGGTGCTATAAGAATTCCTTCCCGGCTGGGCGGTGGTGGCACACGCCTTTAATCCCAGCACTTTGGGAAGCAGAGGCAGGCGGATCTCTGTGAGTTCGAGGCCAGCCTGGTCTACAAGAGCTAGTTCCAGGACAGGAACCAAAAAAGCTACAGAGAAACCCTGTCTCGAAAATCCAAAAAAAAAAAAAAAAAAAAAAAAGAATTCCTTCCCTGGGGAGACTTGAGCAAGCCTATCCTCTCCTCCTAAGGCAAACAAAATAGGATTCTACCAAACTCAGCCTGGCAGACAAAGAGCTTTTTGGGCTTACTTTGCTTAGATGGTGTGGTGAAGCTTCCCCATGAGAGCAAGGTGTACCTCAAAGCAGTAGCACTGGAAAGTCTTTATGTGGCATGAATGATGGCTTCCCCGTGGTTATGGCAAAAGAGCCTTCTTTGCCAACTTTTCCATGACCGTATACTCGAGCGCCTCCCCAGACATCCTGGAGTCACATGTGGTAAGGGAAGAACGGAGTACAAACACGTGGGAGGAAATGCTGGGATCTAACTGAGTGTCCTGTGGCCTTTCCTAGTCCCAACTTGTGAGTTAATGTTAATAGTCTCTAGGACTGGTGGGGATGGACGCTTGCAAGCAAGCACACCTGATCTAATGAAGATAGCAGCTGTTTTGCTCAGAGGACTGAGTTTTACAACTCCCAGGTCCCAGTCCATGAAGGGCTGGTAGCAGAAATCTCGGTTTATGGCTTCACGATGGAAGATGAATAAAGTTTGCAAATTCCCACAAGCAGCTGTCATTATTTCTTTAAAGGCATTGTCTGTTACATTATAAAGAGGCAGCCATTGGTATCTTGGGGGAATTCTGTTCTCCGTTTACCTCACCTTTACTTGACATTTATTCCACCCAAATTTGTCCTGCTCCCTCACTGAGAGTCAGCTCCATGGATCCTCCAGTTTGTTTTCAGGTTTCTGCTTGGATCCCACTAATGGAAGGAACTCAGAGAGGCAGAGAACAGCGTGAGAGAGGGACCAGTGGTCACATGCAGCCCTCTCTGACTCTGCTTTCTGACCACCAGCCCGAGAAGGCAAGGGATGACAAGTGTATGGGATAACCCTACAGCTGAAAGCCAAGACGGTCTACACAAAAGCAACTCTCACAGTTCACCATTCAGTCTCGAAAATACCCTTTCCTGTGGCCAAGTGTTTGCCGTGCAAACATAAAGATCTGAATTTAGGTCCCCCAACACAGCTGTACTGGAGTACAACCTAAAATCCTAGCAGAGGCAGGAGGAATCCTGGGGCCTACTGGCAGGGCAGTGTTGTAGAAGCAGGGAGCTCAAGCTTCCATGGGAGGATAGAGAGCTGGTGCCGCAGCGAGGATAAAACACTTGTGCAAATATGGGGACCCAGCAGAACCAGTGTGGTGACCACCTGTTGTTATCTTAACATTCTGGAGGCAGAGGTAGAGGATCCCAAACAAACCACCCGGCCAGGCTGGCTGAAACTGAGGAGCTCTGGGCCCAGCAAGAGACTTTGCCTCAATAAATAAAGGGGAGTGCAATTGAAGAAAACACCCAGTGTCACGGAATTTCACATGTGGTCACATATATGTGCATATACATTGGTACATACACGAGCGCCCGCATACATGAGAACATTCACCTGTATTTATGCAAGAGTGTGTACATATAGGCATGCACCACACACACATACTCATGCAAAAAATTAAGGGAAAGGATTAGTGAGATGGCTCAGTGGGTATGGGTAAAGGCACTTAGTGTACAAGCCTGGTGTTCTGAGTTTAATCGCCAAACCCATGTAAAGGAGTGAGGAGAGAACCAGCTCCACAAAGTTGCTTTTTGAACACCCCCACACACTCACACACACACCATGCGCACACATATATTATGCATACACAATAATAAAATAATTTAAAATTAGCAAATAAATAAGGAGAAAAGGGACAGAAGGCAACAGACGGAGACCTCGTCATACATACATACATACATACACACACACATGGAAGGAAAAAATATCCTTGAACTCCATGAGACAACCAAATGCACTTCCTCAGGCCTGATTTCTTGCATCAAGTTCAGGTTAAATGTGGTTGGAACAACTATTGTGTGGAGACGGAGGCAAGAGGCTGACATTTCTGGGAATCCTTCATCAAGTTCTTGACGCTCCTGTGGGAACTGGCAAGGCTGAGGACACCCTGTGCCAAGTGCCCCTCCTGGGGCAGGCAGGGAGGCGTGTGCCTGCTTAAAGGAGGCCTGAGAAGAATCCTGACTCAGCACGAGATCTGGTTGCCAGCCCACACTTGCCACACATTCCTGACTGAGCCTAGGGCCAATTGCTTAACTTCCCTGGCTCTGCCATCTCTGTCTACGGGAAAGTCGCTTAGCTGTTTATCTTCACCGTCTCACAGGTTGGTAACTATTATTCAAAAGGGGAAAGAAAAACCTAAAATAAATCAAAAGACGCCAAGAACCTGGTCAATGGTCACATAGATATCAAGTGGCAAAGCTGAGATTTGAACCCAAGGAACGACAGAATCCAGCCTGAAATATCCTGCCCTGGCCCTGACCACAGCCTTGCAAACAGTTTCTTTCATAAATCCTCTGCCAGGGTCCCTTAGCCTCTCCTCCCCCTTCCTGCAGACTCAGCAATCTTGTGTAATAGATAAGAATGATTCGTGTGTGTGTGTGTGTGTGTGTGTGTGTGTGTGCAGGTGCCAACAGAAGCCAGAAGAGGATGTCAAATCTCCTGGAGCTAGACTTACACGTGGTTGTGAGTCACTCTACATGAGTGCTGGGAACCAAACTCAGGACCTCTATTAGAACAGCAAGGGCTTTTAACCACTGAATTATCTTTCTAGACCCATAATCAATATTTTAATCTAGTTCACAAATCATTTTCTTAACTACGTGTGTCCTAGAACATGTTGCAAACCCAAAGTATGGACAATAAACCAAAAACTGAAATGCCTCCACTGGCAATCCTATAGCCTGGTATTTGCCAGCTAGGTCTAAAGATCACCACTCACTCGTAGGGCAATTCCTCCCTCTGGCCCTTGGTACATGATTAGTAAATGGGGAATAACAATGATGGTGCAGGTACAGTAATTGAGCTCACTATTGGACTTGGCTTACAGAGCATAATCGATGGAAAGAAAAAGAAAGTATGAACTAGGAAGAGACTGATCATATTCCTCCCTAGCTTATGCAACCATGGGTCAAAGGGCAGAGGCTGTGGTAACTTCCACACTTCTTCCGGTTCCCACTCTTGATTTAGGCATTGCAGGAAGAGAAAGCAAGGCCAAGCAAAGCTTTTATCTGCAACCCAGCCCGCCCTGTCCAGTCTTCCTAACACTACGAGGGCTCTCATGGACTTCAGTCTGTTCAGACTTTCTGACTTGCTCATGCCCACCTTAGGTGCCTTTCAAAAGGCCTTGACTGTCCCTGACTTCAACTCTGATTTGCTAAAGGAGCAAAGGAGTCCTGGGTGGAGTTGGCATGCCAGGAACCTGTACCTGGTGCCCTACCCACTCTCCGGCTCTTCCAGAGTTCAAGGCAGTCACCATTGGCAGAAGCACAGCATAGTGAGCTGTGACCTTCTTGTATGTTGAGGGGTTTGCCCCAATAAGCTGACTGACAAGTGCCCTGGCAGGGGACTTGTCTTCAAAGGAGCTCCACAACAAGGCATGGCATTGGGAGTTCCTCAGGAGTCCAGGAAAGCTTAGTCTTAGGAGTACAACACAGTCTTGCCCAAGAGTGCCTGCTTTCCTTCCCATTCTCCCTGTCTCCCTTGGTCGTTAGAGCACCCCCACCCATGAGTCAGCAGTTCTCATGTGCTTGTCAGAGCCTGCAGCTGAATGAATACAAACTAAAAGAGTCTGGAGGGGATTATCTACCCCAGCCTTGCCTCTTCCTTACCTCTGGCTTCCTTTTCCACCTTGGTTCTGGTCCTGTCACTATGAACTATCCAATACTTTCTATGAGCTTGCCCTATTACGCCCCATCTCTCCTCAGAACACATTGGCTCCCAAGACGGCCCTCTCCCTCGTTTTCCTCCTACCACTTCTGGCATGAGTTCGTCTAAAGGCGAGTGCCACCTTCACCTTGCCCCTTACGAGTCCATGCCCACAGAGCTGCACCTCATCTCTCTTGTGTACTCACTTAGCCTTTCTGAAATGTCTCACCAACTTTAGGGGCTTCTATGGAAACTAATGCCAGGGCTCCCCAGTCCATCTCTCCCACCCAGGTGTTCATTTCGAGGATGCTCCTCTTATGTTCAACAATTTACTGGATGGAACCCGGGCTTAGTCTATGGGTGTCCACTTAAGCATGCCCTCACCTTCATGGCAAAACCTTTTCCTCTGACGACAGGTGGCAGAAGATGGAGTAGAAAAGGAAGGGAGGAGGCAAGCTGAGGGCAGGCACGGACTGAGTTTCATATAGGTAAGTGTTCTAGTTAGGTGATACTGTTAACTTCTCACAGCCAAGAACCACCTGGAAAGAGGGTTTTTCTCAACTGAGAAATTTCCCAGATCAGAGTGACCCATGGCCCTGTCTGTGGGGAATTGTCTTGATTATTGACTAATATGGGAGGGCCCAGCCCACTATAGATGGTGCCGACCTTGGGCAGGTGGTCCTGGGTTTCATAAGAAATTGTTCAGGGCAAGTCATGGGAAGTAAGCGGAAGAACTCCCCAAAGAGCATCACAGAGAAAGGGAGGGCTGGAGATACGGCTCAGGTACTGCTCTTTCTGAGGACCAGAGCTCAGCTCCCATCACCCACATACTTACTGTGATTCCAGTTCCAGGAGGTCCGATGTCCCCTTCTGGCCTCCACAGGCATGTGCGTGCATGCACGTGCACACACACGCGCACGTGCGCGCACACACACACACACAATTAACTCTAGAGGAAGGGGAAAATGAAATTTCAGAAAGAAAAACCTAGACGCTTTTGGGAGAGGGAAGAACAGATGCTGGGAAATCAACCAAGAGATAGCTACCATATTTCATATGTGAGGAACAAACTGTTCAGGTGTGTTACGGTAACTGAAGTGAGCACTGTGATGTGTATGTAGTAGATGAGCATGTGATGACCCCAGGGTCCTTATTCCACTGTGGTTCCCAGCAGCCTGAGCGGGCTGGTGGCGGGAGTGGGACAGTGTGTAGTTGAACTGATTTGAAGGCTTGCCAGATATACACTCCAAAAGGACAGCTAGGCAAGATTCAAGTGGAGGGTGATAGAGTGCTTGGGGTGATGGATGGGAGAAGATGTGAATCTGGAGGGGAACTGACAGGCTAGATTAGATAAAGTGGAGTGTTGCAAGGAGGGCCCACTTGTTCATCCCGGCCACCCGGCTAGCTTAGCCCCAAAATAACCACACAGAAACTGTATTAATTAAATCACTTTTTGGCCCATTAGCTCTAGTTTCTGATTGGTTAATTCTTACATGTTAATTTAACCCGTTTCTATTAATCCGTGTATCGCCATGTGGCAGTGGCTTATCAGATAAAACTCCAGCGGATTCATGGCGTCTCTCCGACTCTGCTTTCTTTCTCCCAGCATGCCATTTAGTTTTCCCCACCTACCTAAGTTCTGCCCTATCAACAGGCCAAGGCAGTTTTTTTATTCATTAACCAATGAAAGCAACACATAGACAGAAGGACCTCCTATATCAGTGGAGCAAGTTTCAATAATGAGAGCTTATATGAACTCAGAGAAGGCTGCACGAGGCTCAGAAAAGCTTGGGTGCACATACAAGAGATGGCAGCAAAAGCTAGAGAAAGCTAGTAAGAAAGGAGCAGGGGAAAATGCTGTCCTTCAAAACCCAAGTTCAGAGCTGTAATGCCAAGAGGCTCCCTGGGCTCTGTTGCCTAGAGAGACACTGTGTCACATGTGTGACAACTTATGATGGGCTTGCTAAGGTAAAAGACAAAAATCTCACACCAGCATCAGAAATCTGAGACATGGGCTGGAGAGGAGGCTCAGTGGTTAGGAGTGCTTGCCACTCTAACAGAGGACCCAAGTTCCATTGGTTCCCAGCACCCACATCAGATAGTCTACCTGTAACCCTGGGTCCAGGGATTTGACACCCTCTTCTGCCCTCTATAGGCCCACATACCCGTGTGTTTATACCTACCTACCCCCTGACAATTTAAAAATAATATAACAAATCTAAAGTATTAATTATGTGTACTGTGTGTGACTGCAGCTGCCCATGAAAGTCGGGGGTCATCAAATGCTCCTAGAGTTGGACTTACATGTGGTTGTGAGTTTTGTTGGGAATTAAAGTCAGGTCCTCTACAAGAATGCAGTAAGTGCTTTTAACTTCTGAGCTGTCTTCTTAAAAAGAAAGAAAGAAAAAAAGAAAAAGAAAAAAGAAAGAAAGGAAAAAAGAAAGAAAGAAAGGAAGGAAGGAAGGAAGGAAGGAAGGAAGGAAGGAAGAAATCTGAGCCAATGCGTGCCTTGCCTGTCATTTCCCATATATGTCAGCCCAGCTGGCCTATTCTATTTAAAAGTTGCTTGGACTTACCTTTGTTTTGACTTTGAGTACTAGTAAGTCTGAGGCCACTTGAAAGTTTTCCATCAGTCAAGGACTCTGCAAAAATTGTTTAATTGTTTATCTTTTTCTTTCAGAGATGTGTTAGCCTACCTTGGTTCCTGGAATAGAAAAGAGTGGGAAGTTGCTAAGAATGCATGTGTTCTAACCACTAATTTTTTTAAACAAACTTACTCTGACTTCAAGGGATATGCTTGGTAGGGTTTTCTACATTGTGAAGGAAAAAGCAATGAGGCTTGTAGCCACTAAAGCACCATCTCCTGCATGCTTATCAGAATACATTTCCTGATCACACCATGAAAACTCTCCACACCACATGTACACACACACACACACACACACAGAGAGAGAGAGAGAGAGAGAGAGAGACAGACAGACAGACAGACAGACAGACAGAGACAGAGAGCTAACAAATGTAACCATCTATGTTTCCTTGTTCATCTCCTCAAGACCTACATTACAAGAAAAGAATCATTTCTTATTTAGTTTTTAGTAAGTCTCCGTTAGACATTAGTAACACGAGAAAACAGTTAAGCCAGCTTTCTACTTAGACTTCATGTACAAGAGAGAGATATTTAAGTCTGGGGTAGGGTAGCAGTCAGGCTGACAGATTGGTTGTAATGTAAAATGCTGGCTACTGCAATGGGCCAACTCTTTGGTCAAGCTACTAAAATGTTACCAGTTCATCTGTCATTTACACTTATTCACAGATGGGCCTGGAGATGATGAAGTCACTTGCATGTGTGTTTCACATGCCACCTGTGTCACACGGCCATCCCTACCTGCACAGAAGGGTTAGAAATAGTCTTAGAAACAGGTTTATTGACCACACGGACAAGCTGCCACCAGCAGAGACCCCTGGACACGGACCCAGGGCTCTGCTTGAAATAATTTCTTCCAGTTGACAGCTGGGACTGTTGTCACTGTCACTGCTGGGCCACTGTTGTGCTAACTCTCCCTGGGGAGACACAACCGGATGTCCATTCACTCCAGACAGGCATGCATGACAGATTCAAGTATGATCCTATTAAAGCCAATCATGGTGAAATCAATTCGTTTACTTCACACTTGCTTCTAGAGAAAGGGGGAAAGGTTATGTACAGAAGCATAGGTGACCCCAAACATATGCATCATTGCAAAGTCCCAACTTATTCTGGATGATGGCCTCGTGGATGTACTTCACTTCCCAGAAACCCTAGCATCTCCATGACCACTTGCAGCTGGGGAGAGGACAGTAGGCAGAATCTCAGGTGAGGTCCTTCAGATTTTCCTCTCCTCAATCTACTGTGGAGCGCTAATAGTTCCATTATCATCACCTTAAGCCTGTATGCCATTGTATTGATCTGCTCTTGTTGTCATGGCTACCGAAGCAAGGTGGCGTCCTATCATGATAGGAGGGGGACATGTGTTATACCACAGCCATGATGCTCATGGCTCTCATCCGTGGAGCAGCAGCACTAACCACCCTGCGCACTCTCTGTTCATGGATGCTGGACCAAAACTGCTCCTAGGAGGTAGAAGAAGCATTTCTGTTTAAAGCAGAGGGCAGATGAATGTCCCAAATAATGACAATAGTAATAATAGTAAAAAATAATGATAAAATATATCTCTATGAGGTCCTCTATTTTCCTCATAACCACTTCCAGAGATTTAGGGTTGTACGTTTAGGCGTTTCCCAGTATAACACAAATCTGTTGAATCTTCTAGTTTCTGGACACAATTTAAGGTCTACTATTGGGTCTTTGATTTCTCTCTGCAATGTGCCATCAATTTTAAGGTTTTTAAAATTAATTTAAATATTTCTTGTGTGTGTTTTCCTGCATATATGTCTATATATTGCTTGCTTGTCTGATGCCCATGGAGGCTAAAAGAGGGGTGTCAGCTGTTCTGGGACTGTGATGGTTGTGAGTCATGATGTGGGTGCTGGGAATGGAACCTCGGTCATCTGGAAGCACAGTCAGTACTCACGACTTAGCCATCTCTTCTGCCCAAAGCGTTATCATTTTGAGCATTTACCCTTTCATATGCTCCGTTTCATTTTTCTCTCAATCCTTCTCAGGCTCTGGATGTTATTATACACAGTTACTTTCTAGTTTTATAACTACATATTGCTGGAACCTCTCCAGCCTCCACCTGGGCCAGCCTCGCATTGCTCCTTGGCGGGCCACTTTTGTTTTGTTTTGGGTCTCTTGTAGGCTGGTTGCCAATGTGAGATTTCTTGCTCAAGCAATCTTCCCACTTCAGCCTCCCCTTGCAAGGGGAAAGACAGCGAGCAGCCACTGTACCTGCCCTCAGCCATGGCACTTTGTAAGTACAGACTTGCCTGACATCCCTCAAACACTGTGCTTTGTCGCTGGCCCCGGCATCCCGTGTCTCCAGAAAAATGTGTCAGGTAACCACGTTAGCTTATAAAAAAAGTAAAACCCCAGGCCTTTCCAGTTCACGGCATTTCCTATTTATCTTTATCACGATCAAAACCCACTAAATGTCACTGACTTACCAACCATTTTTAGCCTTCAGGGATCTTAAACAGTAGGCCTGGTTCAGTTTTAAAATGAAAACCCAAGCTTTTAAAGTGAGTCAGTGATAAGAGTATAAACTATGGAGTCCCTGGGTATCTATAACCTGGTATCAGGACCATCACACTGTATAACTCCAGGCATAGAGTTCACAGCATAATCTAGAAAAAGTAAGGTTTCTTCTTTTCCTAACACTATCGATGGTAAAAACACACCATAATTTCGGGTGTCACTGAGAAAGAAAATGCTACCTATTAAATTATTAAAAAATGTTCTCTTTTTATTCAGGTTTTATTGTGTGTTTACTGAAGGAGCTGACTTAGACTTACTGTTTATCAATCTTGTTTGCGATGAGAATAAAAGGCACATGAACTGGAAGAGAGAAATAAGAATGACTTACAGGCATCGTGACTGTTTGCAGGCAAAGTCCTGAAGAATAGAAAATAAAAAGCTATTGTGATTTTTTTCCTGGTTGCAAGATATTAGGTGAATATACAAAAGTTGCTTTTCCAGGAACTGATAATGGACAATTTATAAGTTTAAAAAGAAATGCCACAGACAGTGACACCAAGGTCATGTGAATATTTAGAGATAAATCAATAGACTCTGGAAGGTTTGTGCTCAAAACTATCACACACTGTTGACAGGAATCAAAGACCTAAATGAATGACAAGCTACACTGGGCTTAGAAGACTCAATGGTGCGAAGGTGTCGATTCTTTCCAAATGGACCTATAAATTCACCATAATCCCCCAAACCCAAATCCGAGCAGCTTTTGTATTGAACCAGAAAAGTCAATTATAAGACACATAAGAAAAAGAGAAGCCTTGAGGATAATTTGAACAAAATGTTGAAGACATACAGTACCTGCCTTCCTGATTCGTTTTGCAGTTCAGGAATTGAGATGGCAAGAACTGACAAAGGGATAGAATCATGGATCAACGAAATAGAACAGAAAATAAACCCACACTTACACAATTCATTGATTTTCAATACAAGTTGAATTCAGTAGAGAAAGGATAGCCATTTCAACAAATGGTAATGAAGCAATTGGACGTCGGTATAATGGCTTGTGCCATGCACAAAAGTATTGTAAATAGACTATCCATCTACTTGCTAATTTCCAGGTCTTATGCAATTTCTTTAAGGAAAGATGGAAGAAAACCTTGGTTTGGGGACAGAATTCATAGAAAGCATAAGACTGGAAAATAACACCCTGAAAAATTGAAATACACAAAATTTAAATGCTCTGTTTTTCAAAAGACACTGTTAAGAAAAGTGAAAACAGAAACCACGGATTGAGACGCCTTGTATAAAACATGATAACCCAGAATTCTCATAACTCAATTAGAGTTTTCCACTTGAAAAGGATTCAAACAGACATTTTGTCAAAGAAGATAAATGAACAGCAAAGGAGCCCACAAAAAGATGTTCAAAACCATTAGTAAACTTAAACCGTAAATTAAAGACATTAATGAGGGGTAAAGCAATGGCTGGGTGGTTAAGACTGATTTTGCAGAGGACCAGGATTTGGCTCACAGCACCCACATGGTGGCTCACAACTTCCTGTAACCTCCTGTTTCATGGGGATCTGACACCCCCTTTTGGCCCCACAGGCACCGCACATACTTTGTCTACATACATACATGCAGGCAAACACTCATACACATAAAATAAATAATAAATATGATCACTAAAACGCGAAGGGAGAGTCCAGAGTGTGGAAAGTAGGCGAAAGCGAAGTTGGATAAGAGCACTGAGTCCTATTGCCCCTCGGCACAGTGGGGTGAGGACAGCTGACGACATCCTGTTAAACATCCCATGAACAGCTGGAAGGGAGGAGCCTAAAGTGTCTACACACAAAGGGATGGAAAGGAGAGGGAGATATTAATACCCTCATTTGATGTATACACATTAATACATATTATGACATGTACGGTTAACTGTGCATTTGACAGGAAGTACAACTGTAAGATGGACTCTGGCATGTCTGGGAGGAGTTAACTCAACATGTTAAATGCAGCGCTGCAGAGCTGCCCACTGTGGGTGGCAGCACTCCCTGGCTGAGATCCTGGACTGCATAAAGCTTGGAGGGCAGCTGAGCTGCATCCATTTCTTCTTTGGACTGTGAACCCCCTCCACACAACCCTACCGAAGAGGAAATGGGAAGTGATTCACTTTGGATACAAGTTGGCGTCACGAAGAGCAAAAATTAAATTTTAAACAATTTAAGACAATTAAATATTTTATAATCTTTGACTGGTACCTATATTAATGACATAAATGGAATCTTTTAAAATCTTTTTAAACGAAATCTTTTTTAAAAACTATAATTCTCACAAAGAGTTGAATCTCAGTTTTGAGGGCCTTAGCTGAGAACATAGGGTCTGAGACAAGGATGAGGAAGCCATGTTTTCTGCCTCATCTTCAAATCGCTGCAATTTCTGACTAGAATAAGAGTAACTGGAGTGGGGTTAAGAGTCGAGACGATGCACTGTGGTTTCTCAATGCACTCGTCTCTGTTGCTAAAGAAACTCTGGAGAAGCCACACCTGGATATTTGGCAGGCATGTTTGTTGCAGCCTTATCTAATCTCTTGATGTTGCAACATAGTCATCTATAAAGCTTGTGGTAGGCAACCGTGCATCCAGTTACCAAAACAAACAAGCAAAAAATAAACAAAACAGCACAAAAAATAACCTCAGGTCATAAGTTCACAACTTTTTGTTAGGTCACATTCATAGCTTCCTGGAGCACATGTGACCTGTGGGCCTTGAGTTGGGCACAGCTGGAGGACTCTTCTGGAAGCTCTGTGAAAGGAAGAAAGAGAATGGGATTTATTTTCTCAACTCTCGCATGTTCCACTCCGCTCACATTTCTCTCCAGGGGCTCCTGTAATGTGGTGCCACTCACCCTTCGATGCCTGATGTGGGAGTGATTTCTTTCTAATCTGTTGCTTTCATTGGTTAATTAATAAAGAAAACTGCCTTGGCCCATTTGATAGGCCAACACTTAGGTGGGTGGCGTAAACAGAACAGAATGTTGGGAGAAAGAAGCCAAGTCAGTGAGTCGCCATGATTCTCCCACTCCAGACAGACGCAGGTTAAGATCTTTCCTGGTAAGCCAGCTCTTGGTGCTACACAGAATATTAAAAATGGGTTAGATCAATATGTAAGAGCTAGCCAATAAGAGGCTGAAACTAATGGGCCAGACAATGTTCAAAAGAATACAGTTTCCGTGTAATTATTTTGGGTATAAAGCTAGCCATGCGGGCGGCCGGGTGCCGGGGACGCAGCCCGCTGCTCTTATTTCAACAGATGCCACTCGGGAGGATGAACCCCATGTCCAAAAGTAGAAGCACAGCTTGATGGAATCCGAAGCATAGCATGTGGGATCCGAGGGCCAGGTCTCTGGCCAGTGTGTTACAAAGACAGTGAGCCTGCTCCCCCAGCCGGTCCTTGCAGGAGGGCTCTGGAGAGAAAACAGCAGTTTGAAGTGCTGCAGCATAGGGTGTGGTGTGGAATGAGAAATAGAGACTACAATTAAGAAAGATGGACCCCGGTAGGTGGGTTAATACATTTGAGAATTGGAAACAACAAGAGCCTTACAAGGAATTTCTCAGTGCTACATTCTGGGGAAGGGAACTGAGAAGGGAAGCTCACAAGAACTATATTGTGAAATGTATACCAGTGAGACGTCAGAAGAGGGAGGGAATGAGCAGTGGGTACGCTGGGAAGGATGAATTTTTAAGAGTCGGTTTTGAGATGAGGTGTGTGTGTGTGTGTGTGTTTGCATGCATGGATATGCATGTCTGTTTGTGTGTGGAGACCAGAAGCCAACCTGTGGGTCATCCTGAGACACTCTCTACACTTTGGTTTTTGAGACATCTCTCAATTTTTCCTGGGGGTCTCTGGTTTAGTCTGACAGGCTGGTCAGTGAGCCCCAGAAGCCCACTTCATCTCAGCATCCCCAGCAGTGGGATTGCAAACATAAGCACCTTTGTGCCCAACATTTTACATGGGATCTGGAGATAAAAACCCAGGTCCTCACTCTTGGAAAAGATGTATTCTACTGCCCGAGCCATCTCCCCAGCCCTTGATGCAGAGAGAACATTGTAAGTGATTTGGGTTTGATTTTCAGTATTTTAGTTATCAGTTACAATTTAAAATTTTTTTTCTCAAGCCTCTAAATTCATCTTATAAGTTATATTTGATATTTTAGTTCTGGTACACTTTATATAAAACAATTATCTTCAGGAAAACTAATAAAAATTAGACTGGTGACTGAAGGGAATTTGATATTCATTAATGTTAAGTAAATTTGATTGAATAGACTAATTTCATTTAGATGCTTTATAAACATTTGTAAACTTAATAGATTTAATTTTTCTTTACAAAGTTAGAATAACTAAATGCAATAAAGCTTGCAACCGAAGAAACTAGTCTTTCTTGAGTGATCAGCTAACTCGGTAATAACAAGTTCTCTTAACCATTTTAACACTGATTATAAGCTAAATGGTATAACATCAAATCAAGTCAACAGTTAATTTGGAATTATAGGTCAATTTATCATTTGCTTGAATATGCCAAATTCAATTATATTTTGCAAGCATTTAAAATACCCACCTTGTAGAGATTACCCTGAATGAAGACACGCTAATTAGTGCCAAGGGTTTAATGGGCTTTAGAACTCCTGTCATTCTGGGCTTAAGAAACACTTAACCTATGAAGCTTGACCGTGGTGTTCCCACAGCAAAGCTGAGTTCCTAGGTGCTGCCGATGTTGCTGGGATCATCTCAGCTTGCTTTTTATTGTTGTGATATCACCATGACCAGAAGTAACTCAAGGAGGAAAGGGTTTATTTCAGCTTACACCTTACAGACGATCACTGAAGGAAGTCAGAACAGGAACTCAAGGCAGGAACTTGGAGGTCGGAGCTGAAGCAGAGGCCATGGAGGAATGCTGCTTACTGGCTTGCTCCACATGGCTTGCTCAGCCTTCTTTCTTATACTGTCCAGGACAGGGACTTATGGATGATACCACCCACAGTGGACCCAACCCTCTTGTATCAAACATTAATCAAGAAAATGTCCCCATGTTCTTGCCTATAGGCTAATTTGATGGGGACATTTTCTGAACTGAGGTTCCCTCTTCCCAGATGACCTGCACTTCTATTAAGTTGATCTAAATGTAACCAGCCCAGAGACAGACATTTTGCAGAGGGACCTCAGGCCTGGAACCACTTGTGCCTACAGTCTTCTTCCTGTAACGTGGACTGACATGCCGAGACCCCGTGTTGGTCAAGCTTTTCTGGAGGAACAGAACTCCTGCAATGATACAGATTACAAAAGGGATTTACCAGATTGGCATGCATGACAGGGACTGAGCAGTGCCCTGATTGGCTGTCTGCACACCCAAGAGGCTGAGAACCCAGTAGCTGCCCAGTGCACAAGGCTAGGGTGCTTCAGCATCCTCCGTCTGGCGCTGAGGCCTGGAGGAGTCCTGGAGGACAACTGGGAAGTGGGAAGTCAGAGGAGCTGGGTTCCATGTCAGCAACAGATGGCCATGGCAGGACAAACTCACTTTCCAGAAAGAAGAGAGGCTGCACAGGCAAAGGCAGCTTTGTTCTGTCCCAGATTTCTTTATATTTTCCTGTTTTAGGTGAGTGCTACATTTGGGAGGAGTAGGAGAAGATGCCCTCACAGACCGACCAGAAGCCTGGGTGTCTCCTATTCGATTCCAGAACCCATCACAGACTCCCAAGTCCACACCCTCCATGTAGGCTTGCTGTCCCAGCTAGGAATATTTGCCCACACAGCCCTTCTGGGTAAGCTCCTTACATTCTGACTGCTTGAGTGTCTGAGCTCTGTATTCTCCTGCCAGCTGTCCATCTACAAACTCTGAGGCCCATCTGAACACATTCCCCTTAATGATATTGACAGAATCTGTTCTTCCAGCTTTTTTGTTAGCTTTAGGCTTGCCACATCCCTGAATGTCAGAAATAAAGCTGGATATATTTAGACAAATCAATCTGCAGAGCACCAAATAGAACATGTTAAACATAAAAGTGTCATTTTATCAAAACAAATGTTAAATATTTAGAAGACCTTGAATGAAAAGACTTATTTCATTTGTGTGTACACATACATACCTGCACACACTTGAGTGTCCATTTATGCACCACGTGTGTGCAGTATGCTAGATGACCAGAAGAGGGCATTGTAACCCCTTGAGCTGAAGTTACAGGTGGCCGTGAGCTGCCTGATATGGGTGCTGGGAACTGAACTCTGTCCCCTGTTCTTGACTGCTGAGCCATCTCTCCAGCCACAGACTTCTTTTTGTTTGCGGCAGGGATTTACTATAGAACTCTGACTTTCTATGTAAACCAGACTGTGCTCAAATCAAAGAGATCTACCTGCCTCTGCCTCCAGAGTGGTGGGAATAATGTCCTGGGTCAGCACACCTGTTGTGTAAAACACCTTTAATTTTTTATTTAAATATATTCCTAAAAGAAAAGAAGAAGGATGGGAAGGAAATATTACAATATATCAATTAAATCTAAGTGATCCCTGGTTGTTTAAAAATCAAATATAAATGGCTGGAGAGATGGCAAGTAGTTAACAAGACCTGTTGCTCTTGCAGAAAACTGGAGTCTACATTACCACCTTGGGCAGCTGACAATAACCTTTAACTCCTACTCCATGGAACCCAAAACCCTCTTCTGGCCTTCAGCGATATGTACACACACATACACATACCAGCTGTCCTACCACCCATTATCAAACACACACACACACACACACACACACATGCACGCACATGCATGTGTACACATGCACCAGACACAATGCACAAATAATAAAATCTTTACAATAAAACATCAAAAAGTAGAAATAAAATACACACTGACAAATATATAATGGACAGGATGCATGGCTAGAATGACAAGGTAAAGGTTTCAGTAATGTACATGGGAAGGGGAAAAAGACAAGATCTCCTGAGTAAATTGGGAGCATGGGGACCATGGGAGAGGATAGAAGGGGAGGGGAGGGGAAGGGAGGGAAAAAGATGGGAGCAGAGAAAAATTTATGGCTCAATAAAAACAATCAAAAATGGGGAAAAAAGGTTTCAGTAATGAGCTGGAGATTAAGAATCCTGGCTGCAGTAGACACTGTTGATACCTCCCTTGCATCCTGTCTGCCCATGCAAGGTCACCTGCAGCTCTCACTGAGGGGACAGCCTCTCTCAGACATGTCTTTTCTATGCCCATGTTTTCTCCCTGTACCATGAAAACTTGGAAAAAACCATGGAAGTTTGGATGCGTTAACACCAGGGGCAGCTTTCAGCCATGGGGAGGTTAGGTTCCTGTGCCTTGTTTCCTCGGAGAGAGTTGCCCCGGGCCAGTGTCCTCAACAGTGCCAGGCTCCTCGCTGCTCCTTATGGCTTTTGTCTCTCTTGGCTTCTCACTTTCCCATGACTTCTGTGTTTCTTGATGTCCCTTCAAAAATGCCTGCGCCCTCCCTCTTATTTTGAGGATGACTTTCTGAAGACTGTAAGTGAGACACTAATTAACTTTAAATTTTTAATGTAGCCATGCTTGCTACTATTTAAGAGTCATTATCACAGTAACATAAATAGAATGTGTAGCCTTCAAACACATATAGAATGAAAGAAGTTTAAAAATCCTTAAAATTAATAACTATGAGAAAGGAGTGGAAAAGAATAGACAAAAGGGGGAACAAATATTATATTTTACATATCCTAAGATGACTTCGATTGTAGAGTATGCCTGATTTCTTTATGCAACCAATAAGGAAAGAAAAAGCTGTTAATTACATGAATTATAGGAAGCATTCTAATTTCAAAGATATGAAAATGTGTGTCTTATGAGTGATGAAATTTAATGGCACAAAAAAGATTATGGAAATAAATATACTCAATAATCATAATTAACAACATCAAGGAGCGAAATAATGTAGGAGATCAGACTGCTAACTGGAGCGTGCCTAGCAGATCCTCTGTTGTTCAGAAGGGATTACTATGAACACGGATGGCAGGAAGGTCACACAGGAAGAAAGAAAAGAAGATGAAAGTAAGCAAATGCAGCTGGAGCAAGCTACCACTACCGTTGTGGGGTGGGGCAGGCTCTCTCCACCGCCAAAGGCTTTTGCATAAGAAGAATGACTCCTTAATGGAGAAATTTCAGTTCATGAGAAGCTGTGATGTTATGTTCCTATGGATTATAGAAACAAAACAGCCTAAAAATATACCAAGGTAGCTGGATGTGATGGCTCATGCTCTTAACCCCAGCACTCGGGAGGCAGAGGGGTAGGTGGATCTCTGCGAGTTCAGGGCCATCCTGGTCTACAGAGCAAGTTCTAGGACAGCCAGGGATATGCACATACATATACATGAAGGAAGAGAAGAGTTAAATACAAGAAAAAAAATCTCAAATTTGCAATATATTTTATCTTAATTTTTATAGATCAAGTAAATAGAAATCCATACGCCTTTGGAAAATATTATTGTAACCATAATTTACTAAACACATATTGGAACTTCGACTCCCAAATCTAAAATATAGGCTTTCTTCAGCCACACAGAACAGTTGTAGAAATTGGGCATATGTTAAACCGGGGAATAAAATCCATAAATGCTATTTAAAAAGAAGCAGTCAATACTATACAGCGTCTCTGACTGCGGGGCAATTAAGTTAGAAAGCATAGCCAACAGAGAACATAAACACATTTGGAAATTTAAAAACAACATTCCTAAGTAGTTTGGGGGGTGTGTGGTCAAAGACAATATTGTAAGGAACATTAGAGAACATTCCATGTCAGAGAAAATAAACTGCTGTGGCAAAACTCAACAGGTGCAGAGGAAGCAGGAAGTTTAAAAATATTTATACGCTGTGTTCTCAAGGAAGCCTGAAAAATCTCTATTTGTTTGCAATTATCTCTAGGGTTTTGCTACTAGCGCAAGATGAAAATACACCTTCAGATCCCAGTGTGCCTGCACAGAGTCCAGCTGCTACCACCAGGGCATTGAAGCCCCTTCAAGAGCAAACTAAGCAGCCAAGATACTTAATCATACATGCAGATGCCAGCTACTCCAGAGACACCATCGTGCTGACATTCAGCCCGGGTGATGTTGCTACCCAGAGCACCTGCCGCCTCCGTGTCGGCCTGGAACACTCCACCCAGGTATGGTACGGTGTCAATTGTTTTTGTGAGAATAACGAGCAGGTTCTTGTTTCATGTTTCAGCAAGCTAAGGGCATATTTTGCTTTCTCAAAATAAGACAGTTTTAAAAGATTGGGTCTTTGAGGGACCTTTTAAACACACGTGAAACAAAAAAATTAATTATACACAGAGCACCAACAGCATTGGATAGTACTAAAACCAACCCCACACCACTTTCAAAGAGTTCTTAGATTTCAAATTTTAGCGCCAGTGGTAGAGTATCTCTCTCTCTCTCTCTCTCTCTCTAAGTCTGTATATGTGTAATGTCTGTATTTGTGTTCACATGTGTGGCTATATCTGTGTATGCAGGCACACATGCATGTGAAGGTCTGGCTGACTTAGGGTGTCTTCTGGCATACCTGGGGGTCTCTTGTCTCTGTCTGCTGGTTGCTGGTATTACAGGAGCGCTTCCATGGGTTCTGGGTGTGCAAACTCTGTTCTTCATACTTGCATGGCAAACCCTTCACCCACTGAGTCATTCCCAGCTTCTGCTGGTTACTCTGTCATATTGAATGACTGCTCTCATTCGACACGCTTAGAATGAGAACAATCATGCTCTATGCCTCTCTCAGGCTCCCTCCCCTCCCTGTCTTACTTATTTATTCTTTCACTCCGCCGAGGCTTCTATCACTAAAACTGCTTCTGTGAGGTTCAGTAGAATATGATTCTCAAGCAGACATCTAATTGATGTATGCATAGGATCTTGATTTCTTGGCTTTATTCATGGTCATATCCCACACAAATGGTTGACCCTCTCATAGGTCCACCCCTATCATTTTCGGATTTCTTTTCTAACATACAACCTCTGCTCTTAATATCCAGGATTAGCAAGCTTCGAGAATCCTTGTACATCAGTGTACTCCCATGGCTCGGGGCTCTGGTGGCTCGGTGACTCAGGTGGCTCAGGTAGCAGTGCTAATGACCCTTTGACTCTGCAAAGCATTTGTGGATTTATGCTAAGGCTCTTCTTCCAGAGGGTGAGTTGAGAAACCGGAATTCCACGTGGGCCCGAGACCACCCTGCAATCCTCTTAATGTTCTAAAAGTGTCCAACAGCCCACGTTCCCACCCAACTGCCTGCGCTCCCACCCAACTGCCCGCACCCCCATCCAGCAACCCGCGCCCCCACACAGCAGCCCCTGCCCCCACCCAGCAGCCCCCGCCCCCACCCAGCAGCCCCCGCCCCCACCCAGCAGCCCCCGCCCCCACCCAGCAGCCCCCGCCCCCACCCAGCAGCCCCCGCCCCCACCCAGCAGCCCCCGCCCCCACCCAGCAGCCCACACTCCCATCTCCCTTGTCTGCATTACTTCCATCTTTCGCAGGAACTCAGATGCTCACCATCCAGGAAGCATGCCTAGCCTCGCTGGTCCTGGTTCCTGCATTTGAATCAATAAGTTTCTCTTAAAACAATCCCACTTAAAATGCTCACACAAGCTCTAGTCTTATACAGTATCTTGATATTTGTCCCTCCACCCCTTGAGCTGGTATTTTGTACCTAGACTTCTACCCCAGCCACTTCACTTAGATTTCTGGCATCAATCCCCTGGCATTTAGCCTTGGGAATTGATGATGAGGTCTTCAGTCCTTTTGATTCTTGGTCCTTTGTAGAAAAAGAACACATTTTTCATCTCTGAAAGCTTTTGAAAATTTTCTTTATCCTAGAAATACTGAAATGTCACAGGTATGTATCTGAGTGTGTGTCATTTTAGAAATTCTCTCTGCTTAATATTTTATGGGCTCTTTAAACCTACAGAGTGAGATTCTTTGCTATTATTGCACAATGCTTTCCCTTCCCTCTTGAGCCACCATGTTTGACCATTCTGTCCTTCTGAGGGTTCGAGAAAAACACCTGGCCCCATTTTGCTCTCCTAAGAATATTTTTGAAAAGTGGGTTTAGTGACTTGTGGTCCTGATGGTAAGAATAGGAGATGCTCCCACCCTCCTCCACACTTTGGGCTCCAGGAGGAATGTAACACACCACAAACAGATAACAGTTCAAGTGCCATCTTGACATCTAGGATGATGCTGGGATCCAGATGCAGGAATTTCATCCTCTTCCCTTTCTACTCAGGACAAGAAACAGACTAATAAGGTGAGGGCTCTCTAGCTTCCCCACCAGGTTTCAGCCTGGCCACACTTCACGCTGAAGTACTGAGAGAGACAGGGGTCAGTGTTGGCTCTGCAGGATGGCGCCCAGGTATCCTAATAGAGGCGTTGTTCTTCTGGCCCCAGGCTTGAGGAAAGAGGCAGCAAACAGAAGCTGAGGTTCAGAGATAAGGAATGAGTCAACTGGGAGTAGAGCTGAGCTTCCCCATGGAGTAGCTTTCCAGCCCGGAGTGCAGAGCAGAGAAGCCTTGGCCCTCTCGTGTCCCCATAGGGTATAGAGTGTGCAAGCATGAACGTAGCATCGATGCTTGAGATACGACAACTGCCTGTGGGGAGGTACGCTTGGTACCTCCCAAATGGCAACTTTTTTTTTGGAGCCTGTCCTGGAACTAGCTCTTGTAGACCAGGCTGGTCTCGAACTCACAGAGATCCGCCTCCAAATGGCAACTTTTGAACAAGTAGCTCAGACATTAAAGTTATCTAATGATGGTGATTCTTTCAGGCATAGGTAACAGTGCCCCAGCGTCTCACAGATTTTCCTGGCTCATCAAACAGGGGAGGGTAGATGCTGTGGTTTTCCTGGAGAACTGCGGAAGGACACAGCTCAGTAAGTTATAAACATACTTTACAGAATCAATAGCAGACATCAGTCTGGACTGGGCTGTCAACTAGCATGAATGACAATTCCCAAAATTACTAGGTGAGACCATGAGGAGGATGAAGGACATTAGACAGCAGGAAATCCAGAAAAATGCTACTTTGTGGGACAGTGTTCACATGTAACCTTATCTCAAGCCAGTGATTGAGGCCATATCATAAATAGTATCCATTGTGTTTGATGAGGATTGAGTAACCCTATTCCCACATAGAGAACAGCGTTCATGCACACAGAGACCGGACGCAAAGAGCCTGGGTATAAAAGAGCTTCACTGCTGAGAAACTCTATCTCAAAAAACAAACAAACAAACAAACAAGAGCTTCACTGAGGTGAGGCAGAGAGCCTGCGGGTTGGTCGGGTATGGAAGCTGGCATAATTTCCAAAGCTTCCGCTAGGTGGTGGTGTTGGTCAGTCCACAAGTCAGCAAAGCGTTCCAGGGATCCTCCCTTTGGGCTGAGAGCCCTAGGTTGAGTGAGGTTTGCCAATGATAAGCTTTGCTCGATTCTCCTCTGCTTCACACCTTTATGGACAGCTAGGCGAGCACAGAATCTGCTTCCAGAACCTCTGAAGCCATTCATAGTGTCTAATTTCTTCCATCTACCACCTAAAAACAAGAGAAAGCAGCCTGGGGCCGATCAGTGGGGTCTAGGAACGCAGTTACTGCTGCGCTCCACAGCCCAGGAGATCGGGTTCAAATACATAAGTGTGGTTTTGGAAGGACCGCTCCTGCTGCAGATTGGCCACACCACCCGGCTTAAATTAAGCTTCTTAATTCTGCCATGGCAGGTTTTTGTACTCTGAACCAGGCATGGCTTCTTTGAGATGTACTCCCTGACCCACTTAGGGAGATTTGATCACTATTGACTTTCTGCCATTGCTTTACCTAATCCAAATAGTCAGGGATTTGGGTCGAAGGTGGCCTGACGGCCAGGAAGCCAGAACTGCATACGTATTCTCCCTAATCCCCTACCAGAGCAGTCAGGACTCTCTTGCTTGTGACAGAAATCCAATTAAGTATATCCTAGACAAAAAGGAAGTGCTACTGGCCTCAAGATGGTTGCCCGTACAGCTGGAGGCTTTGGATAAGCAGGATCACAGGATATTTCTGGAACATTCTTGCAGATCTCTCTATTGCTTTGAGTCCTCTGTCTCTAATAGAAGATTGTGTTTTTCTGTGGTAGGGGGCATGAATTTTGGGTACTGTGTCTGCCCTCTTTAATTTTGAAAAGTTTTCAGAATTTCATATGTGGGCACAATGTGCTTTTATTGTATCCATCCCTATCCCTCTAACTTCTCCCATCTCAAATTCATTTCCTCTTCTATAACTCTCTCTCTTTCTTCTGAGTCTGCTTAGTATCGCCCATACATGCCTGAGAGTGGAGTCGACCAGTTGAATATGAACATCCTATCGGGGGTCTTGTCCGTGAAGAAAATGCATTCCTTTCCCCTTAGCAGTTGGCAACTGCCAGCAGCTCTTCAACTAGGGGTGGGACCTTGTGAGACACCCCCCCCCCCAATACTGGAATGTTGGCTGGTGTAGTCTTCAGTAAATCTTGTGCAGGCAGGCACATTGTTCAGATTTATGGGTGCAACACCCCACCATATCTAGAGGACACTGTCTAGCAGCAATCATTCTGGTCCTCCAGCTCATACAATCTTTCTGCCCCAGTCTTCCTGTATGTTCCCTGGTCCTTGAGTCTAGAGGTTGTGTTATAGATGCCCCACCAGGGACGGGCACTCTATAGTCACGTATTCTCTGCATCTTCAACAGCTGTAGTTCTCTGCAACAGCCTCCATCTGCTGCAGAAAGACAGGTTTTGATGAGGGGTGAGGGCTGCTCTTATCAGCGGGTATAAGGACTGGTATTTAGAAGGTAGTTGGCAACTGTAACAATTTATGAACTTATCTCTTAATAGCCCATAGATAATCAGGTTTGGGCAGTGGAAGGGCTATGGGACCGGTAGCAGTGTATGTGTGTGTCCTTGCAACTTAGGTATGTAATGGACATATATGCATAATGACATATAGATATGCATATGCATAATGCAATGGCCATATGTATAAAAAAGAGAGGCAGAATTAAATCAAAGTGTCTTTCTTACCAGATAGCTCAGTGGCAGGCAACTCCCAATCTAAGGCTCTAAAGTAAGCCCAGGCTTAGGTTGGTGATCCAGGAAAGGCTTGACCCTCTAAACTCAAAGGTCACAGGCTAGGAACCACCATGTAGAAAAGGGGAGTGTAGAAGCAACCACAGGAGGAAGGGATTTGGTGAAGCCACCCATACCACTAACAACGTGAAATTGCTTGAGTCCCAGTGACAGGATCTGTGCAATGTTTCGTGAGCCCCTAATGAGCATGGCACTGCCACAATGAAAGGGACCCAGTAACCAGTAAGGTTCACCATTCAAAGCACCCCAGCGAGGTGACAGGTCCTTCTTGGTGGTGATGGGGTGAGGAAAGGGTGGATTCAGTGGTAGAAGTTTTCACTCTACATCTGCCCATGTGCAAGTTGTTAGCCAAGAGCGGAGGTTCACAGTCAAATAGGAAGGCAGGGCTGCCCAGTGGAGAGCCGAGAGGGCATTAAGAAGAAGCCCCAGGCTGGCCACTGGCACTTACCACTGAGGTTTACAAATACGTTAATGGGCTGTTCTGCTGTCGACCTTGGGAGCTTCTGAAATGGATAGAATAAGAGACCTAAATTCACAGGCACCAAACACTGATCCCTGTTGTGTTTCTCACCTGAAATCACCTTTACCCCTGCAGAAACGCCTGGTGTTCTAGAGCAGCTGAAGACAGCCGCGGGCCACAGGTAGACTGGTGTGCAGGGGCAGTGCGAGCATCTCTTCCTCACAAACACTCTTCCAATGACACTTACGGTCCACCCTCTCCCCTTTCTCTGTTGATGGGGAGGAACAGAAAAGTCTTCCTTCTTTTGGGGGGTACTAATCCCCAGTGGAAATTGGAAGCCAGAAATAACTGATTTCCTTACTTTTCCTTCATCCTGTCTGATTAAAGCCTCATTGTGATGAATCTGCCCATTCCGAGTCCCGACCCTGGGGTCCCCACTCTTCACACCTCCTACCCCCTTGATGTCCAGGAGGCTGTTGCTTGAGAACTGTATCACTAAAATGATCATTGGCTTTCTTGGCACGGGTCCAGCCAATGGGAGCTGTCGGCCGCTGCAGACACTAAGGCAGATGAAGTGGTGACCCGGGAAATTAAGGTACACAGAAGGAAGAGAAGAAGAAATCTGGGCTTGTCACATTGGAAAGCCAGTGATGACTGTCAGCGTAGCTGCTAGTCACATATTCTGGATGCACTGAAGACTGTGTTTTGTAGTCCCTTGTAGTTGGACAGGAGCATAAAACCAATCCAGGTAGTGTGTTATGAGTGGAAAGGACTAGGAGTGATGTGTTTCTATTTGAAGTGAGCACTTAATGCTGGTAAAGACTTCTCCAAAATGTTCTTTCTGGGGTTATTACCTGACAAGTTCAAAATAGTAAGTGTTTCACCAACCTGTTCCTCAGAGTGAATGCAATGAGATTACTCTAGTCAGCTCACTGTGGACGTGAAACATGAGCAAAAGTAAACCACTGGAACACCAAGAGCCAGAGTTGGCATTGGCATAACCTAGCCTGTCATTGTTGAGAAAGTATTTTTAAGACAGTAGAAGCCCAGTGAAATCACTGACTTAATTGTACATGTGCTTTTCCCTAAGCCTCTTAGAAGCTCCATGGAAACTATAGTCCCTGCCGGTGATGATACTCGGTATGCATGCCATACTCCTGTTATACATATGCGTGCATACATACTGTTCTCAACATCCTTAAGTTCTAGAGTCCAATAACTGCTTGACTTCAGTCTTTGCTCCGCGGACCCTAAATGACGTAACTGCCCAGCGTCGGTCCCACAGCCTGTTTCCTTTCTCAGTTTCCTAACAGCGTCAGAACTGTGATTCTGCTGGGGAGGCAAAAGACTCCAGGGTTGCAGTTGAGAAAGACTTTTTTTTATGAAGGAGTTGTGATATCCAAAAAACATTCCAGAAATCAAAGATTGAAGTTTTGAGTTACACTTGGCACACTGACCCCGCTGAGAGCCCTGCCCTCTCCATGTATAATGGGGTTAGCCCACAAGGACTCATTATAGCTGCAGCCTCTCTCACAAGCTAATATTCAAGGGTGAGCATCCCCTGACTTTATGAAAGACAGTTCAATGCAAGCTGAGAAATGATCCAATCTCATTTCATTTTATGATCCTAGACTGGTCCCACACTGAGACCTTAACCTTTAAAAGCAGTGTTTGACTCCTCAAATCTCCAAATGAACTCACTTGATCCACCACAGTTATACTGTAATAGTAGATGATATTCATAGGGGATTCTGGCATGTTAGTCATCCCCTCCAGTCACAGAGTTCCTCGGAGTAGAAGACATAGGAGCCAAATGGAAACCCAAACATTTCCTCCCAGTACTTACTCTTGGCCAAAGCTCTGTAGATGGTCCAGAGGTGCGGCTGCCATCTTCCAAGATGGCTCCCAGTGATACCATATTACTCTTGTTTGGTTCCCCTCCCATTTTAAACTGTGTGACCAACAAATACCTTGAGACAATTTGATGGACTGTCACTATAAAGCGATTTTATTTTATTTATGTATATGTGTGTGGTCTACACATGTGTATAAGAAGTGGGTGTTTAATCTCCTGGACCTGGACTTAAGAGGCAGTTGTGAACTGCCCAGTATGGGTGCTGGGAAGTTACCTGTGATCAGAACAGTTGAGCCATCTCCCCTGTCCCATTTATGAAAATATGTTATAAAAGATATTCAAGTTGTCTCATTTTGCTTACTTACCCTTGGGGAAGCCAATGGCTACATGTGTTGACCATCAGGGAGTGCTGTGGTGGGTCCCAGAAGGGAATAATCTGAGCCCTTTCCAATAGCCTGGGAGGAGTCAAGTCTTCCAATAACCGTGGGAATGCCTTGATGTTGATCCTCTAATCCTGAATGTTTGACAGCTTAGCTGTAACCTCCTGAGCCAGAGCCACCAAAGGAGCCACTCCCAGATTCCAGAACTCGGGGACTACACATGCGCCTGGATAGCCAGTCAGGAGAAACGGTGTTAGTTATTGCCTGTGCTCTTAAGAGGCTCAATTTCGCAGCATTGTGGCTGCTGTAGCTTGTCTTATCCAAGACTCATGTTGAAATCTAATTCCCATTATGAGCTATTAAGAGGTGGGACATTGTTGAAGTGTTCAGTGCCCTGCCTTCATGCATGGATTAATCCATTCATGCAATTAGTGGATTAATGGGTTATCTGGAGAGTAGGACTAAGGTAAAAGCCAGTTTGACTGGGTCCCTGGCACATACTCTGTCTCTTGATACATGACACCTCGTGCCACCTTAAGATGTGTCAGTGTGAAAACCATAGTCAGACATGGCCCCTTGGGCCAGCACTGTGAGCCAAAGAAAGTCTCTTTCCTTTATATTTACCCTATATGTAGCATTGTGTTATTAGCAACTGAAAACACAGTAAGACAACACGATTATGAGAAGCCAATGTCTCTCTGAATCCTGGGACCTTCTCAAACTTCTGGTGCTTAAAACTGCCCTGGTGTGACACAGTCTGCAGCCCTACCTGTGTAGCACACCGGGAGCCACAGCCCCAACCCCTAGTCAAGATGACTATCAAGTCTTTATTTTTGTTTTTTTTTAGGCATAGGAAGAAGAGGGCAGAAATGGGTAAATGATCAGGTCTGTGATCAGAAGAGGGAGAGGCTGGAGAGATGATTTAGTGATTAAGAGTATATACTGCTCTTGCAGAGAACCTGAGCTCAGTTCCCATTATCCATACTGGGCTGCTCACAGCTGCTTCTGACTCCAGTGCCTGGGGATCCAGCACTCTTCTGGCCTTCACAGATGTACAAATGTATACTCATTTGTACACACCCTTCACATACATGCAATTAAAGCAAATTTTTTAAATCTATAAAATCATTGTTTTTGTTTATGTATGTGTCTATGCTTGTATATATCCTTGGAGATAAAAGAGGAAGGTGAAGGAGAGAATGGATAGAAGACTGTAGGATGGAGAGCCTTGGCAATTCTTAAATCTCAGCAGGAGAGGGTGGAGGACATAGTTGTCAGCCCCTTCCATCACATCTAAGGTTCCATGTTGGTCTGATGGGTATGTTTTCTCACTGGAAAAATAAAGTATCCATAAACAAGAGGTGTGTTTAGAACATAGTCTCACCAGGCAGAACTGATCACTTAAGAAATGGCATGCTCTGCTGGCTCAGGGACTTATATACACAGAGTTCCCCTTAAGTGTAAACAGAGATTGCACGTTCGTTTCCCAACCACCCAGACCTGAATAATCACACAAACTATATTAAAAACAATCCTGCTTGGCTAATGCCTTAGGTATATTTCTAGATAGCTTTTATATCTTAAACTAACCCATTTCTATTAATCTATCACCACAAGGCTGCAGCCTACCTGGTAAGGTTCTGGTGTCTTTTTCCTTTGGCAGCTACATGGCATCTCCTTGACTCTGCCTACTCTCTCTATATATTACTGCTTGGATTTACCACTTGCCTTTATTCTCCCCTGCCATAGGCCAAAGCAGCTTTTTTCTTAACCAATGGTAATAAAACATTCATAGCATACCAATGGGAATCCCACATCACCTTAAGGAAGTCCCCTTCGCATGGAGCCAAACATATGGCATGGAAAACAATAATGACTATTGTTTTTATTATTTAATGTTTTACTGGTATTTTTTCAGTTGAAAGAAAAATGAGAATGTGTCACAAAGAAAGTCAATGATTCTTGGATCCCAGGAGTGGGCACGGGGGTGGGGTAAATGAAGCCAGGCATTCTTATGTTTCACTGTGACTGAACCATCTTTAAAATGTATAATCCTTATGGAAAATCAGTAAGCTTCCTTTTAAAGAAAAAAAAGGATTTTTAATTGTGAGTCTTTGTGTGTAGGTATGTGCCCATCAGGGCAATTGCCCGCAGGGGCTAGAAGAGGGCACCTGATCCAATGGAGTTCAGGCAGTTGCCAGCCACCCCATGTGGGCACTGGGCACCAAGCATGGGTCCTCTACAAGAATTGTGCATGTTCTTCCGCTGAGCCATGGCTCCGGACCCTGGTTTTCCTCTTAATGGTCTTTCTTCTTTGTATTAAAAGATGAAGTCAAAGCTCTGCTACCAACAATGAAGACCTAATTATAGTTCCTTGAGACTTTTGAGTAGATGCAGGCTTCTTAATCTTTCCCTCTAGCTGTTCTTACCCAAGACATTTTTATACAACCCTAGATGTACAAGTGTCTTGATTTGGTTTCTCTTACTGCGATAAACACCATAGCCAAAAGCAACTTGGGGAACAAAGAATTTATTTCAACTTACAGTTTATTTTGCCTCCAAATCTCTGCCTTGAAGAGAAGTTAGGCCAGGAACTCAAGGCAGAGACTTGCAGGCAAAATACATATATAAAACAGATATACAAATGAAAGATTTACTGACAAAGAATCATATGGATTTAGTTTAGTTATGGATACGCAGCATGTGTCTGAGTCTATGTTTGTACACTTGAGCTCAGGGCCTGTGCAGGTCACAAGAGGAAATGATATCCTCTGGAGTTGGAAGTTACAGGCTATTGTGAATTGCCTGGCTTGGGTGCTGGGAATAGAACTTGGGTCCTTCTGCAAGAGCAGTTTGTGCTCTTAACCACTGAGCCATCTCTCCAGATATTTAGCTCTCCTAGATATTTATTTTAAATCCAGAGATATCTGTCTGGATGTGGCAAACACTCGTACCACCCTTCCCAGCTCCTCTTCCTCTTTCCAGCTCAGTGTGTGGGAGTCTAACTTCCATCCCCCAATTCCTACTACTTTGCCTGATGACTTCCTCTTTTCCCGTCATCACTATGATGTCATAAACATGGACACCCTAGTCCCTTCCACCAATGACTCATGGGAGTTGCTACTCCCAGTCTTGACTCTTGGATGGGATAACTGCCAGGCACATTGGTTGCAGTTCTCAGAATTCTACAGTAGAATTAAGCTTCAGGGACCCATGGTGGCAAGAAATATACTCTTTACTGCTTGGTACTATCTCTTCTAATTTATTTCCTGTCCATTATTTCCTGGGATCAGGCACTTACATCTTTGTTTGGGTTCCTTGCAGACAGATGCAGAGACAAAGACGTGGGGGTTGTTTGCTTCTTGTAACTAATCCCTGTGCTATACCTCAGCTAGTTTTGCATATGTAAATTCGATGTTATTGGCTAGAGAGTGGCCTTATCTTTGATGACAGAGGTTCTGACACTCAGATCTCTGAGCTAAACACTGGTAATTGCCAATAACTCTCAGAGGAGCTCTTGAACTTTAGACTTAGGTAAAGACAAGAGTGGTTTTACAAACTGCAAACATCTTATAATGTGCAGAGTCATTTATATCTGGAACAAGTGGGCATGAATAATGTGGCTTCGCAGAGATTCTATTAAGTTTATTTTGCAAACACAGAGCAAGATACAGACACATGGGGGCAGGGCCATTGTCAATCCTTCATTTCAAGAAACCCATGTATCCTGTTGGGAAAGAACTCCTTCCTGGATAGTGTAAATGTCAGCCCCCTCTTTAGGTCCCAAAGACAAAGTCCTTCCACTAAAGGTCACCCTGGGGAAGGGAACCAGTGAATTTATTGGGCTTACTTGCCAAACTTGGGTGAGGGTCCCAGGCAGGAGCATGGCTGACCCCACAGCAGCTGCCCTGGGAAGCCTTCATCGTGGATCATGTGATTTCTTCATAGCTGCACAGATGGACATCTCCCCATTATCACCCTCAGTCTATGTACCCCAGCACCTTCCCCACACACCAGAGGCCACATGCGGTTAGGGCAGAACTGCCCACAAATGAATAGCAGTCGCTGCTACATCTCAGGTGAGGGCCCTGGGTCCCCCAAGCTCTCCTTCTTTAAGGGAATAGCAGCATCAACAAGCCCACTCCTGATGGCCTCATGCACGGTCTGATAAGAATGCTGGCTGTTTTGCTCCAAACACTGTATTCTACAACACTGTATTCTTGAAGGGTTCTCTTTCCTTTCTATGCTCTGCACTATTGGTTGATCTGTTTTGTGCTTCAGTGGGTCCGTTATCCAGTGCAGAGCTGCATCAGAACCTCTCGGTCCAGATGGACCTTGCACACACAAATGATCACAGGACAGAACACTTCATTCAGCACGACCCTCGCCCCTTCCTCTGAAGTTGTGTTATCTGTGGCTCACCATCACAGACTTATGTGCCTGGAATACAACACTTGGGGAAGCAAAGTCTCCTTTTTAATAGAAAGACAAATTCCTGATGGGCTGTCCTCCCTAGATGTCCTCCCCATGCTTCAGGAGATTAATGGACACTTCAACAAAATAAATGTCATAGGAAAAGGAACCAATGCGTGAACTCAGATATTGATCAGAATTAAGAAACTATCTTGCCCAAGTTAGAATGGCCACCCAAAACAATAAATGCTGCTTAAGATGCATAAATTGAGAATTCCTCTTTGTTGATGGGAATGTAAATTGGTGCAGCCATATGGAGAATAATGTAAAAGTTCCTTAAAAGCAAAAGGGAGAAATGAAACTAAGCCAGTGCATGCTCTAAAAACGCCTTCTGAGTATACAGTGAAAGGAAACCCAGGCAGCAATCAGCAGACCAGACACTGCTGAGGAAAGACATGGCTTGTTCTGGAGTCAAATATGGGTAGCCATGGCCTAGAAACCCAGATTTCAGTCTCCCTAAATACCATGCTCCAATGACGTAGCATTCCACAAACTCTCTATACTAACAGGATAAAGAAGTGCATAAATCAAGACACTTTCCAGACACAGTGGGGGATGAGGATATCGGGTAGGTGGGTCACAGCAAGATGGGAGAAATGTGCTATCGGCCACTGATGCTGTGTGATAGATAGCATTCTAAGATCTGTGACGGGTAGAAAATTGGGCTTTTCTTAGTCGAGTCCAAAAGTTTTTGTTTTTGTTTTTTTGTCCGTAAAGATGGTAGACCTGTTTTTCTATGTCCAGCATAGGGTGGGGTTGGGGCTTATTTTGTGGATTAGAGATAGCCCAAGATAAAAAGTATTGACCTGCAACAATCCTACATCCACATCACTAAAGTCCTAACCAGTTCATTGGCCTTTGCAGACACGGCATCTTCTCAAACATTCTTGTTCACAGTACTTACATATAGCCTTGCATACTATGGCACTATCCAGGGTAGTGAAGAGATGGAACTGACCTACAGACATACCCATCAACAGATGAATACCCAGCTGTGGTGTGCCTATAAATGAAGCGTTATCCTATTTATTGCAAAACAGATGAAATTAGAGGATGGTATCTTAAGCGAAGAAGCCCAACAGAGGCAAGTAGTTCATCTTCTGAGTTTGAGTTTCGATTTATGCTTTTTTCTTATGGATGGAAACCAAAATGAATTGATCTGAATACAGAATAACAATTACTAGATAGTGGGAAGACTGTGGTAGAGAAGGTAGGGCAAGAAGGGCAGCTAGGATTGGCCAGTACCTGCTGTGGGCATATATGAAAACAACACGCCAAACCTCATTAATACATATGATAAAAACAAAGACTGTTTGGCCATAGTCAATCATTCTCAGATTGGTACAGGTCCACATTTAAACCAACTGCTGAAGGCTGAGAAATCACTAACATTCTTACCCCATTATGCAAAGTCCATTAACAGGGCGGATTCTGCCATTTTGTAGTTTAAAAAACTGAAGTATATAGGATTGAATTATGAACTAGCTATAATCTTGGTTCAAAATGATCCATCAATCTGTAAGTAAACTGCCGTTTGGGCATTTTAATGTCAATGCTTATATTCTTTGTTCCCCTAGGATGCAGAATTCAGGCTGTTTTGATCCATCTCAGAACCCTGTTTTGCCTCAAGTCACTACCACCCTGAAGCCTGTATTTACAATTTCCCTGATTTCTTTCATATGACTTTTGAAGATTTATTTTCAGATGTCTGTATGTCTGTGCGTCTGCTACTTGTGTGGGGTATCTCAGAGTCCAGAAGATGGCATTAGATCCCTTGAGCTGGAAGCACCGGTTAATTTGAACCAAGTTTGATGTGGGAGCTGGGAACTTCGGCAAGAGCAGCGTGTGCCCTTGAGCCCTGTGCCCTTCTCCAGCCTCACCTACAATCTAAGACCTGTTGCGCCCAAGTTCTGATTTCATAAAAATACATAGAAGGCTGATCAACCAGCTCAGCAGATGAGGATACCAAGTCTGACAACCTAAGTTTTCTCCCCATGACCTATGTAATAGGAGAAAGATGGCTTCTGAAAGTTGTCCTTGGCTGTCACACATGTGGTATGGCATGCACATGTGTGTGGCTGTGTACACACACAGAGAATAAATGCAATAAAATTTTTAAAAATGCACATGACATTGAAATAAACGTTAGTAATGTAACTAACTACTCACCTAAACCTTTTAGATTTGCTTTTTTTCACCATATTTACACTAAATTCACCTATATTGGCTAAGTTACTCATATCTTTTTATGTCATTGTCATTTGACTCACTGCTAAATTACCCCCCACTAGGTAACTTCATGTTTGTTTATCTTCCATCCTTCAGAGACCACTGTTAACAGTGGTGCTGCAGTAGTGTGGTCATGTCTTATATATGCATTAGTCAGTATACGTTATGATATATTGTCGTAACAAACAGTCCTTAAAAAAAATCACAGCAGCCGGAGACTACAAAGGTTCATTTCTCACTCGTCTGTGTCCTTTACAGTTAAAAGTCAAGACCTTGTTCCTTCTTGTCACTTCCTGGACCAAGTGACAAAATAGTGCCCCAAATACATTGGCAATGGCTAGATAATCTGGGATCCATTTTTCAGGCTCAGGTGTCATTGATTCACATGTCATTGTCCCGGTGTTGCTGTGACCTCCACCCAAATACAGCTGCTGAGACAAACATTTGAGCAGAGGAGGGGATTAACTTTATTTGTAAAGAGTTTGAAAATTCATAAATAATTATTCTAAATTTTATTCCAACAATCTCTTACCTACAATGTGCCTGAACGGTTCACATTGTAGCATTCTAGATAAAGATAATTTTACATGTTGGCAGGTGTTGTGTCTTCATATATGTCTATGTACCACATACATGCAACACATGAGGAAGCCAGAAGCCAGCATCAGATCTGAGGGTTACACGCAGCGGTGAACTGCCTGGTGGTGCTGCAGACCAAAACCAGGGCTCTGGAGAGCAGCCAGGGGCCTTAACTGTTGAGCCCTGCCTCTAGCCCCAACACTGTGACATTTATTAATGCTGTCTTCCCAAAGTGGTTGCACTAATTTACACTTCTGCCCATAAATATTTCCAGTTCAAGTTTCCCAATAATGAGTGAGATTTAATAGTTCCTGATTAAATAGGCCTAAAATAATATTTCATTATTATCGATTGGCATTTTTATATTCACTCCTGATAAATATTTCCTTACATTATATTGGTTACATCTGTTTATTTGCTATTTATTAGAATTTTCAATATTCTAAGCAGTAATCAACATGGCACCTATAGCAGAAATCAGTTTGTAATAGCTGCTTATGAATGAACAAAAGTTCTCAGCAGTCAAGTTCGGGAATGTTCTTTAAAAACACTATTTCATGTGTAGCAATACAATCTCCGTGCTGAATATCACTAGAATAAAAGAACTTGATAGTTTGTTTTAAACTTACATTTATGAGTGTTTGTGTACCACAAGTGTATAGTGCCCACAGAGGTCAGAAGAGAGCGTTGGGGCCCCTGGACCTGGGGTTACAGGCTTTTGTGAACTGCCGTGTGGGTGATGGAGCTGAACCTGGATCCTGTGAGAGCAGTCTGTGCTCTTAACCACTGAGCCAACTCTCCAGGACCCCAGAATAAATTATATAGCACCATAGAGATTCTGATACTGAAATGATCTTTCCTGTACTGTCGTTTTATTGGAGAACATACTCGGGCACTTGATATTCCATATAAAATTTACACTCATCTTATTGAGTTCTATAAAATTCCCAGCTGTAGGCTTTCAGTCAATAAGCAAGCCATAATTTTTCATTTATTAAGATCTTTAAAAATATGTCTTAAGACTTATTTTTCCTATAAAGGTCTTCCACTCTTGTAGGGCTCATTCTCAAATCCTTTCTCTCTGTGAGGGTGTTGTAAATGGTGTCATTTTAATTACATTTTCGTGCTTGCTGCTGGCCTACAGATAAACAACCAATTCCACAGCACTATCGGATAAACCATTCTTGTATCTAGTCACCTTAATAGCCACCATTGTAATAACAAGTCTGTAGATTACTTTGAGTTTATATTGCACAAATAACAGTTTTACTTCCTTCTTTCTGATCCTATGTCTGTATTCTCATTTTATTGCTTTAGCTAGGATCTTCAAGACGAATGGAATGTAGTTACATTAAAAACTCTAGTTTCTGTGTCTGGAAAGGCCGCTCAGTGGGTAATACTCAGTGGTTAAGAGAGCTTGTTGCTCTTCCAGAGACACAAGTTCGATTTCACAGAACTCATGTCAGCGCACAACCACCTACAACTCCAGCTCCAGGGTATCCCCCTCTTCCGGCCCCCTTGAGCCCCCACATGTGGCATGCACTCAGACATACACATAAGCACATATCTTTTGCAAAATAAGATTGTTTTGTTCCTTCAAGTCAAGTCTTTAGTACCCTCCCAGTTATAATTTATCATACACAATTGTAAGGTGTTATCTGCATCCTCTCTTCACTCACTGTTTCTCTGCAGACACAGGCCAGCCTCCCAAGAGTATCAGCTAGACAAGGTTCATCAAGCTGCAGTGAGACTAGGCACCTCCTCTTCTATTAAGGCTGAATGAGATAATCTGGCAGGAGGAAAGGGTCCCAAAAGCAGGCATCAGAGTCAGCATCACTGCTAAGAGTCCCATAGGAAGACCACGTTATACAACTGTAACCTATGCAGAGGTCAGTCCCATGCAGACTCCCTGGTTGTTGGTTCAGTCTCTGTGAGCTCCTGTGAGTCCAGGTTAGTTGATTCTGTGAGTTTTCGTGTGATGTCCTTGATCCCTCTGGCTCCTACAATCCTTCCTCCCCGTCTGGTTCTAGGCCCTCAGGTGTGAGCTCCCTCTTAGGGTATGGGTCTCCAGCTGTGCCAGTCATTAGTTGGTCACTCGCACAATTTCCACACCATCTTTACCCCAGAATATGTTGTAGACAAGATCAATAGTGGGTTGAAGAATTTGTGACTGGGTTGGGGTCCCAATCCCTCCACTGGAAATTTTATCTCATTACAAGAGATGGCCACTGTATCCCCACTGCTAGGGGTCTTAGCTAGGTCACCCTCAGAGATTCCTGGGAATTTTCGTTGATCTAGGTTTCTAGCTCATTCCAGACATGCCCAATTCCAGGTGTCTCTCCCAGTATTCTCTCCCTCCATCCTTCCCTGATCTGATCCCTCCTGTTCCCCTCCCTATTTCCCCTTCCAGACCCCTCCCCCATCCACTGCTAATGCCCATCCTATTTCCCCTTCATAGTGAGATTCTTGCAACCCCACCTTGAGCCCATTTTGTTTCTTAGCTTCTCTCTGTCTGAGGGTTGTAGTATGTTTTCTCCTTTGCTTTACGGCTAATATCCACTTTTGAGTGAGTACCTACGCTATATTCTTTCTGGGTGATGACTTTTCAGGATGATCTTTTCTAGTTCAAATCCATTTGAAAGCAAATGCCCTGATATATATATATATATATTTTTAATCACTGAGAAATACTCCATTGTGTGAATGTACCACATCTTCTTTATGTATTTTTCGGTTGTTTCCAATTTCTGGCTATTATTAATAAAGCTGCTATGAACACAGTTGAGCAAGTATCCTTGTGGTATGATGGAACATCCTTTGGGGTACATGCCCAAAAGTAGTATAGCTGGGTCTTGAGGTTGGTCCATTCCCAATTTTCTGAGAAACTGCCATATTGATTTCGAGAGTAGCAGTACAAGTTTGCACTCCCACCAATAGTGCAAGAGTGTTCCCCTTGCTCCACATCCTCTCCAGCATGAGCTGTCACTTATGCTTTTGATTTGAGCCCCTCTGACAGATGCAAGATGAAATCTCAATGTCATTTGATTTGCATTTTCCTAATGGCTAAGGATGTTGAACATTAGTTTTTCTCTGCCAATTGAGATTCCTCTGTAAAGAATTCTGTTTAAATATGTACCCAGTTTTTAAATTGGATTATTTGGGGTTTCGATGTCTAGTTTCTTGAGTTTTAATATATTTTGGAGATTAGATGTGGGTTTGGTGAAGATCTTTTCCCATTCTGTGGGCTGTCATTTTGTCTTATTCACCATGTCCTATAGATGGAAGTTTCTGTTCTGCCTGGTCCCATAGCCATTCAGTCCCAAATAAACATACAGACGCTTATATTAATTATAAACTGTTTGGCCTATTGTTCAGGCTTATTACTAACTACCTCTTACAACTTAAATTAAACTATAATTTTTATTTATGTGGCTTGGTATGTTTTCTCAGTAAGGCATTTTCATCTTGCTTTCTCTGTATTTGGCTGGTGACTGACTCTCTGGCTTTCCTCTACCCAGAATTCTCCTTGTCTGCTTTCCCTGCCTATACTTCCTGCCTGGCTACTGGCCAAGTAGTGTTTTATTAAACTAATACAAGTGACAGATATTTACAGTGTATAAGAGCATTATTCCACAGCAATGTTCTTTGCCTTACAGAAGTTTTCTGTTTCCTAAGGGCCCATTTATTAATTGTAGATCATGTCTGTGCTCATAGTGTTCTGTTCAGGAACCTGTCTCCTGTGTGTGGTTTGGATATCAGGATGATCGAGGCCTCAAAAAATAAATTTGGCAATGTTCCTTCTGTTTCTGTTTTGTGGAATAGTTTTAGAAGTATTAGTATTAGCTATTTTTCAAAGGTCTGGTTGAATTCTGTGCTAAAATCATCTGGCCCTGGTTTGTTGTTATTGGGGGATTTTTAATGACTGCTTCTATTTCTTAGAAGATTATGGATCCATTTAAATTGTTTAATTTTTATTTAACTTTGGGTAAATGGCATCTATTGAGAAAATTGTCCATTTTCTTTTAGATTTTCCAGTTTTGTGGAGTACAGGTTTTTGAGATATGACCTAGTGGTGTCTGTTTTTTGTTCTAGAGCTTTTGAGTGTGCTGTTACGTCAGTGCTGTAAGAATTCTCTAATTTCTTTAGGAAGACACTTAGGGCTATGAGCTCTCTCCTCCCTTTCATTGTGTCCCATAAGTTTGGGTCTGTTGTGCAGTCATGTTCATTGAATTCTAGGAAGTTTTTAATTTCTTTATATAGTTTTGTGTTTGGGTGAAATGTTCTGTAGATATCTGTTAGGTCCATTTGAGTCATACAACCTTTAGTTCCGTTATTTCTGTTTAGTTTGTCTGGATGACCTATTACAGGTGAGAGTGTTGAAGTTTCCCATTATTAATGTGTGGGGTTTGATGTGTGATTTAAGCTTTAGTAATGTTCCTTTTACAAATGTGGGTACCCTTGCATTTAGGGCATAAATGTTCAGAATTGAGATATCATCCTGGTAGATTTTTCCTTTAATGAGTATCGGAATGTCCTTCTCAATCTCTTTTTATTAATTTTGCTTTGAAGTCTCTTGTTAGATATTAGAATAGCTAAACCAGTTTGCTTGTTGGGTCCATTTGATTGAACAATCTTTTTCCAACAATTTACTCTGAGATAATGTCTTTCTTTGATGTTGAGGTGTGCTTCTTGTATGCAGCAGCAGGATGGATATTTTCATATCCTTTCTGTTAACCTGTATCTTTTTGTTGGCAAACTGAATCCATTGATATTGAGAGATATTAATGACCATTGATTGTTAATTCCTGTTTTAAAAACCCTAAGACAGATTTGGTCTTTTCGTGGTGTCCTAAATTTCCTAGATATTTTGTGATAGGAGTCTTTTAGATTTAACATTTTCTTTGATCAATGTATCTATTTCTTCTATTCTGTTTTCAATGCCTGGGATTCTGTCTTCCATCTCTTGTATTTTTGGTGATGCTTGCATCTGTAGTTCCTGTTCATTTACCCAGATATTCTGTTTTCTAAATTCCCTCAAACTCTGTTTATTTTTAATCTTTTTATTTAAATAATTTTTAAAAATTTATGTGACAGTTTCCCCTCCCTCCTCTCCTGCCATCCTAGGCCCTCTGCACATGTGTGAAAATTGTGTAGATTATGTTTTCTTTATTGTTTCTATTTCAATTTTCATGACATGAATAATTTCCTTTACTTGTTTGTTTTTTTCTTGGTTTTCGTGGCATTCTTTAAGAATTGGTTGATTTCCTTTTTTGTTGTTGTCTTTTATTCGATTTCTTTAAGGGAGCTTATTTCCTCTCTAAGGACCTTTATCATCTTCATGAGATTGTTTTTCAAAAATCATTTTCTTGTCCTTAGCTGCTTTGGAATATTAAAGTCTTGCTGTCATAGGGCAGTTGGGGTCTGGTCTGGTGGCGCCATACATATTGCCCTGGGTGTTGATTGTATTTTTACACTGGCATTTAGGCATCTGGGTTTGGGATGATTAGTTCTAGTCCCTGATGTCTGAGTTTGTCTTTGTTGGATGGGTGTTTTTTTTCTTTGGTTTCTGGTTCCTCGGTTTTCTGATCTTTGTGGCTTGGATATCTGACAACTTGTGTGGCCTTGGTCTAGAAGAGAATCTCTGTCCAAGTTGGCCTTCTGGTGGCTAGACTACCCTTTGGTGCACCAGGGAATTTCAGTTCTTCTGACTGGTGTGGCCTGCATCTGAATGGTAGGAATCCTCTCTTGTTGGGGCCGGGCCCAGCAGAAGGGCTTGGAAGAATCTGGGAAGGTGTGAGTTGGGCAGGGTAGGGGTGTCGCTGGGACAGAATTCAGGGTAATAACCTACTATTTTGTGTGTGCCCAAATGGGAATGGTGTATCTTTGTGTGCTCTTAGTACTATTGAAGAGTCTGGTTCCTAGCTATAGGATAGTCACGTGCTTATCATCCTATTGATAGTTTCTGTAGGTTTGGCCTCACAGTTCACCTTTAAGAACGAGTTGAGAAGCCTGCTTTCCCCTTGCCTAGGTTCAATAAAATTGGATGGTCTTAATGATGGTTGATGACACCACTGGCATGGCATGTCACAAGTTCAGTTGATTTCAAAGACAAATGCCCGTGGCTAAGGTTGTAAATGAATACTTAGATCCAGTTTGTCCTACAGCATAGGAGTGCAACCACTAATTTTAAGTTTGGTACATTCAGCATCCCTTACCCAGACTGACCTAGGGCCAATGAAAATGAAAATGTAAATGTAGCGTGCCAATAAAAAACACTCAGACAAAAAAAAAAAAAAAAAAAAAAAAAAAAAAAATTGGATGGTCTTTTCCTTGACATCTTGATAGAATGTCTTTGTAAAATCTTCCAGGATGGTCTTTGAAGTTTTTAAACAATTGTCTGCTAGCTTTGAGGGTGTTCTGTCAAACAAAATAAGGGCTTTAAACATCTAGCAAGGGGTCTAAAAGTAGGTAAGCTAATGTGGCTCTGATTCTAAAGCATCTCAGCTCCCCACATCGCAAAAACTATAGTTCTCCAGTCAGCCTTGTATAATCTGTGTAATATGGGTGTGCTATCCTGGGGCGGACTGTCCCGGTAGAGAGCACAAACACCCCTCCCCCAGCTCCTGCTGCAGGGCTTGCTCTCCTACACACCCGCCCCCACCCCCACCCCCAAACCTGCCTTGTCTGCAAGGTCCTTAGCTGTGGAACAGTTTCCTGCCATTTCACTAAGGCTACCAACCCAGAGCAGTGAGTCCCTGACCAGAGAGCAGGCCTCAAGGTCCCCGCCAGGGAAAGCGGGCCCCTGCTGCTGGGGCTGCAGTCTCTGCTGTGATCTGCTGGACCTGCTCTGCCTGCGCCCTACTTCCCTCAGTCCCTGGCTCATTGGGGCATCCAGGAGTTCCTGTGTAGGTGCCAAGAAGTTTCATCGGGACGGGTGAGTGTGTGCTATCCTGGGGCGGACTGTACAGGTAGAGAGCACAAACACCCCTCCCCCAGCTCCTGCTGCAGGGCTTGCTCTCCTACACACCCGCCCCCACCCCCACCCCCAAACCTGCCTTGTCTGCAAGGTCCTTAGCTGTGGAACAGTTTCCTGCCATTTCACTAAGGCTACCAACCCAGAGCAGTGAGTCCCTGACCAGAGGGCAGGCCTCAAGGTCCCCGGCAGGGAAAGCGGGCCCCTGCTGCTGGGGCTGCAGTCTCTGCTGTGATCTGCTGGACCTGCTCTGCCTGCGCCCTACTTCCATTAGTCCCTGGCTCATTGGGGCATCCAGGAGTTCCTGCGTAGGTGCCAAGAAGTTTCATCGGGACGGGAAAAGATGGGCAGGCGCCAATGCAAGAATTCCCCCAACAACTTGAAAGGCAACGTGACATCACCAGGATCCAGGAATCCCGAAATGAGAAGTCTAAACCCTAATACAGAAGAATTAGAAGAATTCGACTCAAAAGTGAATTTTATGAAAATAATAGAGGACCTTAAACAGGAGGTGAAAAACTGCCACAACCAATTAGAGATTACAAACAAAAAGGTAGAGGAAATGAATAAATATCTCAAAGATACCCAAGAAAACCAAGAGAAACAAGAAAAAGTAATCAAACAGGTAAGGGAAACGGTTCAAGACTTGAAGAATGAAGTGGAAGTAATAAAGAAAACAAACCGAGGGAAGGATGGAGATGGAAAATTTGAATAAACGAACAGGAACTACAGAGACAAGTACCACCAACAGATTACAAGAGATAGAAGAAAGAATCTCAGACACTGAAGATACCATAGAGAAAATAAACACTCTCATCAAAGAAAACAGCATAACCAACAAATTCTCATCACAAAACATTCAGGAAATCTGGGACACAATAAAAAGACCAAACCTAAGAATAATAGGGATAGAAGAAGGAGAAGAAGTACAGCTCAATGGTCCAGAAAATATATTTAATAAAATTATAGAAGAAAACTTTCCCAACCTTAAGAAAGATATTCCTTTGAAGGTCCAAGAAGCATACAGAACACCAAATCGACTGGATCAAAAAAAAACATCTCCTCGTCATATAATAATCAAAACACAAAACATACAGAATAAAGAAAGAATATTAAGAGCTGCAAAGGAAAAAGGTCAAGTTACCTATAAAGGTAAACCTATCAGACTTACACCTGATTTCTCTATGGAAACCATGAAAGCCAGAAGGTCCTGGATAGATATACTGCAGAAACTACGAGACCATGGATGCAAGCCCAGACTACTATACCCAGCCAAGCTTTCGTTAAATAAATGGAGAAAACAAAGTTTTCCAGGATAAAAACAAATTTAAACAATACGTAGCCACAAATCCAGCCCTTCAGAAAGTAATAGAAGGAAAATCACAAACCAAGGAGTCCAACAATGCCCACAATAACTCAGACATCTAAAGACCCTTCACCAGCACAACTTGAAGAAGGGAAACACACAAACTCTACTACCAAAGGAAAGAAAGAAAGAAAGGAAAAATGACCGGAGTTAACAACCACTGGTCATTAATATCACTTAATATCAATGGACTCAACTCACCTATAAAGAGGCACAGGCTAAGAGATTGGATACGAAAACAGGATCCAACATTCTGCTGCTTACAAGAAACACAGCTCAACCACAAAGACAGACATCTACTCAGAGTAAAGGGCTGGGAAAAGGTTTATCAAGCAAACGGACCTAAGAAACAAGCAGGTGTGGCCATACTAATTTCTAAGAAAGTTGACTTCAAACTAAAATCAATCAAAAGAGATGGAGATGGACATTTTTTACTCATAACAGGAACAATTCACCAGGATGAAATCTCAATCCTGAATATATATGCCCCTAATATAAAAGCACCCACTTATGTAAAAGAAAAGTTACTAAAACTCAAGGCAGTCATCAAACCACACACACTAATAGTAGGAGATTTCAACACTCCTCTCTCACCAATGGACAGGTCAATCAAACAGAAACCTAACAGAGAAATAAGAGGATTAAGGGAGGTAATGAATCAAATGGACTTAACAGACATCTATAGAACATTCCACCCAAATAGGAAAGAATATACCTTCTTCTCTGCAGCTCATGGAACCTTCTCGAAAATAGACCACATACTCGGTAACAAAGCAAACTTACACAGTTACAAAAAAATATCGGTAACCACCTGTGTCTTATCAGATCACCATGGATTAAAGTTAGAATTCAACAACAATGCTATCCCCAGAAAGCCTATGAACTCATGGAAACTGGACAGTCAACTACTGAACCTCACCTGGATCAAGGAAGAAATAAAGAAAGAAATTAAAGTCTTTCTTGAATTCAATGAAAACGAAGACTCAACATACTCAAACCTATGGGACACTATGAAAGCAGTGCTAAGAGGAAAATTCATAGCATTAAGTGCCCACTTAAAGAAAACGGAGAAAGCACACATTGGAGACTTAATAGCCCACCTGAAAGCTTTAGAAAAAAAAGAAGCAGACTCACCTAGGAGAAGTAGAAGACTGGAAATAATCAAATTGAGGGCTGAAATCAACAAAATAGAAACACAGAAAACAATCCAAAGAATCAATGAAACAAAAAGCTGGTTCATGGAGAAAATCAATAAGATTGATAAACCCCTATCCAAACTAATCAAACGGCGGAGAGAGAATACGCAAATTAACAAAATCAGAAACGAAAAGGGAGACATAACCACAGACTCAGAGGAAATTCAGAGAATCATTAGATCTTACTACAAAAATCTGTATGCCACAAAATTGGAAAATGTTATAGAAATGGACACTTTTTTAGATAAGTACCATATACCAAAGTTAAACCAGGACCAGGTGAACAATCTAAATAGACCTGTTAGTCGCGAAGAATTAGAAGTTGTTATAAAAAACCTCCCCACCAAAAAAAGCCCAGGTCCAGATGGCTTCAATGCAGAATTCTACCAGAACTTCCAAGAAGACCTAATACCTATACTCCTTAATGTATTTCACAATATTGAAACAGAGAAGTCATTGCCAAATTCCTTTTATGAAGCTGAAGTTACTCTGATACCAAAACCACACAAAGACACAACCAAGAAAGAGAACTACAGGCCAATCTCACTCATGAACATCGACGCAAAAATACTCAATAAAATACTGGCAAACCGAATCCAAGAACACATCAGAAAAATTATCCATTATGATCAAGTAGGCTTCATCCCAGAGATGCAGGGCTGGTTCAACATACGAAAATCTATCAATGTAATCCATCATATAAATAAACTGAAAGAAAAAAACCATATGATCATTTCATTAGATGCTGAAAAAGCATTTGACAAAATTCAACATCCCTTTATGATAAAGGTCTTAGAGAGATTAGGAATACAAGGGTCGTTCCTAACTATAATAAAAGCTATTTATAGCAAGCCGTCAGCTAACATCAAATTAAATGGAGAGAAACTCAAAGCTATTCCACTAAAATCAGGAACACGACAAGGTTGTCCACTCTCTCCATACCTCTTTAATATAGTGCTTGAAATTCTAGCAATAGCAATAAGACAACATAAGGGGATCAAAGGGATTCAAATCTGAAAGGAAGAAGTTAAACTTTCATTATTTGCAGACGATATGATAGTGTACATAAGCGACCCCAAAAACTCCAGCAAAGAACTCCTTCAGCTGATAAACACCTTTAGTAGCGTTGCAGGATACAAGATCAATTCCAAAAAATCAGTTGCCCTCCTATACACAAAGGATAAGGAAGCAGAGATGGAAATCAGAGAAGCATCACCCTTCACGATAGCCACAAATAGCATAAAATATCTTGGGGTAACCCTAACCAAGGAAGTAAAGGATCTATTTGACAAGAACTTTAAGTCAATGAAGAAAGAAATTGAGGAGGATACCAGAAAATGGAAGGATCTCCCTTGCTCTTGGATAGGGAGGATCAACATAGTAAAAATGGCAATTCTACCAAGGGCAATTTATAGATTCAATGCAATCCCCATTAAAATCCCATCAAAATTCTTCACAGATCTTGAGAGGACAATAATCAACTTTATATGGAGAAACAAAAAACCCAGGATAGCCAAAACAATCTTATATAATAAAGGATCGTCTGGAGGCATTACCATCCCTGACCTCAAACTCTATTACAGAGCCTCAGTATTGAAAACAGTTTGGTATTGGCATAAAAACAGAGAAGTCGACCAATGGAACCGAGTAGAAGACCCTGATTTTAACCCACAAACTTATGAACACCTAATTTTTGATAAAGGAGCTAAAAGTATTCAATGGAAAAAAGAGAGCATCTTCAACAAATGGTGCTGGCAGAACTGGTTGTCAACGTGTAGAAGAATGAAAATAGATCCATATCTATCACCATGCACAAAACTCAAGTCCAAATGGATTAAAGACCTCAATATTAGTCTGAACACACTGAACCTGATAGAAGAAAAAGTTGGAAGTACTCTACAACATATGGGTACAGGAGATCACTTCCTACGTTTATCCCCAGCAGCACAGACATTAAGGGCAACATTGAATAAATGGGACCTCCTGAAACTGAGTAGCTTCTGTAAAGCAAAGGACACTGTCACTAAGACAAAAAGGCAACCCACTGACTGGGAGAAGATCTTCACCAACCCTGCAACAGACAAAGGTCTGATCACCAAAATATATAAAGAACTCAAGAAACTAAACTTTAAAATGCTAATGAACCCAATAAAAAAATGGGGTACTGATCTGAACAGAGAATTCTCAACAGAAGAAATTCAAATGGCCAAAAGACACCTAAGGTCATGCTCAACCTCCTTAGCGATAAGGGAAATGCAAATTAAAACAACTTTGAGATACCATCTTACACCTGTCAGAATGGCTAAAATCAAGAACACCAATGATAGCCTTTGCTGGAGAGGTTGTGGAGAAAGAGGCACACTCATTCATTGCTGGTGGGAATGCAAACTTTTGCAACCACTTTGGAAATCAGTGTGGCGATTTCTCAGGAAATTTGGGATCAACCTACCCCAAGATCCAGTAATACCACTATTGGGAATATACCCAAGAGATGCCACATCAAATGACAAAAGTATCTGTTCAACTATGTTCATAGCAGCATTGTTTGTAATAGCCAAAACCTGGAAACAACCTAGATGCCCTTCAATGGAGGAATGGATGAAGAAAGTGTGGAATATATACATATTAGAGTACTACTCAGCAGTAAAAAACAATGACTTCTCGAATTTTGCGTGCAAATGGATGGAAATAGAAAACACTATCCTGAGTGAGGTATCCCAGACTCAAAAAGAGGAACATGGGATGTACTCACTCATAATCGGTTTCTAGCCATAAAATAAAAGACATTAAGCATATAATGTGTGATCCTATAGAAGCTAAATAAGAAAGTGAACCCAAAGAAAATCATATAGTCATCCGCATGGAGAGGGGGAAGTAGACAAGATTCCAGGGCAAAAACTGGGAACTTGCGGGTGAGGTGGCATGGGGCAAAGGGGAAATGGGATGAGAAATATGAGAAGGGGAGGATGGGAGGAGCTCGGAGGATTGGGATGGTTGGGATATAGGAAGGATGGATACGGGAGCAGCGAAGTATATATCCTATCTAAGGGAGCCATCTTAGGGTTGGCAAGAGACTTGACTCTTGAGGGGTTCGCAGGTGTCCAGGAATATGTCCCCAGCTGGTACCTTGGGCAACTAAGGAGAGGGAACCTGAAATGACCCTATCCTATACTGATGAATATCTTGCATATCACCTTAGAACCTTCATCTGGCGATGGATCGAGGTAGAGACAGAGTCTCAATTTGGAGCAACGGTCTGAGCTCTTAAGGTCCAAATGAGGAGCAGAAGGAGGGAGAACATGAGCAAAAAATCAGGACCACGAGGGATGCACCCACCCACTGTGACAGTGGAACTGATTTATTGGGAGCCCACCAAGGCCAGCTGGTCTGGGACTGAATAAGCATGGGTTGATTCCGGACTCTCTGAGCATGGCGGTCAATGAAGACTGATGAGAAGCCAAGGACAATGGCACTAGGTTTCGATCCTAATACATGAACTGGCTTTGTGGGAGCTTAGCCTGTTTGGACGCTCAGCTTTCTGGACGTAGATAGAAGGACCTTGGTCTTCCCGCAGGGCAGGGAATTTGGACTGCTCTTCAGTAATGAGAGGGAGGGGGAATGGAGTGGGGGGAGGAGAAGAGGAGTGGGGATAGGGGGAGGGAAGTGGGGGGAGGGCAATATTTGGGAGGAGGGGAGGGAAATGGGGAGCAGGTGGAAATTTTAATTAAAAAAGAATAAAAATAAATAAATAAGTAAAAAAAAATCTGTGTAATATGTGTATAAAAAAGAACAGGTGTATTTTTTTTTCTGGGAACTTCAGTCCACAGGACCTCACTCATTTATAGTGTATAAAAACTGTATCAATAAATTATGAACTCTTGTCTTCTGGGTTATAATTTATAAACTACTTATAAAATATTTATAGCAGCTTACATAATAGTTACCAATATGCTTATTTTTAAAATAGTTATAAAGGTGTGTCATAATATTTAGCTGTACTTACAAAATGTGTCTATATTATTTCTTTTGAGAAAGAATCCTATAATTAGACAAGGCGCATCATAACGACAGGGACTGAAAGGCCACTTGGTCTATGGAGGTACCACCCATGGCGGCATCACCCATGGAGGGATCGACATTCCCATTTCATGGTGAGCAGCTGCAGGGGCATCTGGCCTAGATGCCTTGCTGCTGCACCAGCCCCTCCATCAAACTAGAGTGTGCACAGCCAGAGTCTGGCCCGGTTCCTAGGCAGCTGTGAATTCAGCCCCACACAACACGCGCAGCAGGCTTGCCCGCAGCCCAGGTGATGTAATAAATGGGCTGTCATGTGCTCAGACTCAGTCATGGACCACATGGATTCTAGGCCCCAAGGCCTCATCAGTGGAGGAGTCCCAGCCTCTCCAACACTACCAGCATCCTTATTAAATATTTAAACTTCATTTGCCAGAGCAGTGGGGAAGAGGCCAAGGAGGGCAATGCCTGGTGTATCTGGGGACATTGTTCTTGTCCTACCACAGAGCCAGCTCTTTCTGGAGGCTTGATTTCCTCTCAGAGATGCTTCCAGGCCTGTGGGGAACAGGGTTGAAAGGGGGAGTGGGGACAGGACAGAGAACAGAGTTAAGACTGGGGAAAAAGTAACTTCCTGCAGATTGCTTTGCACAGACAACTGGGGAAATACTGGTTCTATTCTATAGTGTTTTACAGTTGACAAAACACTTCTATATTCATTCTTAATCATCTATAGGCTTCTGAGCTCTGATGTTTTCAGTTCTGAATTAAATACATTTAGCATTTCAAGAGCATTTCTCAAGCTGAGGACAAGTGTTCTCCAGCCAGACTGTCCCACCAACTTGGAACAGCTGAGCCTGCTTCTCCCAGTGGACTCTCACAAGCACAGCTGGATACAGCATCTGCATGGAGCAATTAAGACCCAAACCAGAATGAGGGCATGGTTCAGCCGGAAGAATGCCTGTCCAGCATGCAGCCGTGGCTTGGATCCCCAGCACACAGAAAACTTGTACTCCCAGCATTCAGAAGGTGGAGGCAGGAGGATCAGAAATTCAAGGTCATCCTCAGCTACATAGCAAGTTTTAGGTCACCCTGGTCTACAAGAGACCTTGTCTTCTAAAAAAAGGATCCAAGAAGGCAACAATTTAGCAGAAAGGAAGGAGGAAAAGTGTGGGAGATGGTGGAAGGAAGGAAGGAAGGAAGGAAGGAAGGAAGGAAGGAAGGAAGGAAGGAAGGAAGGAAGGAAGGGGAGAGTGGATCTCTTCCAGGGATTGAGGAGGAGGGGAGAGAATTGGGGGAACAAGTGGGAAATCAGAGACTAGAGAGGTGGAAGAGGACAGGAGAGTAATGGGGAAAGGGAGGGGAGAGGTGGAAGATGGTGGACACAATGCTTCATTCTTCTGTCCCTGGGCCCTCGGACGGACAAGTCCAGCAGCACCAGCCGGGCTTCTCCACGTCTGGTTTCCTGTGATTCTTCTCTGGCTTTCCTACTGTCACGTTTGCACAACTTCAGGCTGTTGCTGTGTTTTACAAGCACAGACTGTGTTTAACTTCTCCTTCCCCACCAAGTCAGAGCTGTGGGGACAGGGCACAGACTGCTACCAATGTTCTGCTAATGGCCATTTCTTGGTCAGGGTTTTATTTCTGTGAAGAGACACCATTGACCACGTAACTCTTATAAATGAAAACACTTAATTTAGGGGGCTTGCTTACAGTTTCAGAGATTTAGTCTCTTATCACGGCAGGAGGCATGGCAGCATGCAGGCAGATGTGGTGCTGGAGCTGAGAGTGATACATCTTGATTCAGAGGCAACAGGAAGTCGACTGTCCCACCTAGGGAAGCTTGAGCAAGAAAGACCTCAAAGTCCCCCCCTCCCCCACACACACTTCCTCCAACAAGGTCACACCTCCTAATACTCCTAATAGTGCCACTTCCTTTGAGGATCATTTTTTTTCCATTCAAAAGTTTACACTTCCTCCCCTCCTCCCATTCCCCTCAAGCTCCCCCACTCCCCCTCCTCCCTCCTCCTCCCTCCTTAAGAGAGGGCAGGGAACCCTGCCCTGTGGGAAGTCCAAGGCCCTTGCCCCTACATCCAGGCCTAGGAAGCTTTGCATCTAAATAGACTAGGGTCCCAAAAAGCCAGTACATGCAGTAGAAACAAGTCCCAGTGCCTTTATCAATGGCTTCCAAGTCAGCCCCCATTGTCAGCCACATTCAGAGAGTCCGGTTTGATTGCATGATCACTCAGTCCCAGTCCAGCTGGATTTGGTGAGCTCCCATTAGAACAGGCACACTGTCTCCGTGGGTGGACCAACCCCTCGCAGTCCAGACTTCCTTGCTCATCTTCTCCCCGCTTCTACTCTTCAACTGGACCTTGGGAGCTCAGTCTGTTGCTCTGATGAGGGATTTTGTCTCTATCTCCATCCATCGCTGGACAAAGATTCTATGGTGATTTTTGAGATAATCATCAGTGTGATAGTGGGGCAAGGTCAGTTCAGGCACCCTCTACTCTGCTGCCCAAGGACCTAGCTGGGGACATCCCCGTGGACACCTGGGATCCCCTTTAGAGCCAAGTCTCTTGCCAACCCTAAAATGGCTCCCTTAATGTAGATATCTTCTTACCTGCTCCTATATCTGCCCTTCCTCCATCTCCACCCTCCCACTCCCCCAAGCTCTCTCCAGTCTTTCCTTTCTTCCTTCTCTCTCCCCCTCTCCCCTTCCCCCATCCTCACACCCTCCCCTACCCCTACCTCCCTGCTCCCAACTTTTGCCCAGTGATCTTGTTTGCTTCCAATTTCCAGGAGGATCTATATATGTTTTTCTTTGGGTTCACCTTGTTATTTGGCTTTTCTAGGCTTGCGAACTATAGGCTTAATGACCTTTGTTTATGGCTAGAGTTCACTAATGAGTCCACTGGCTGCTGTGGGAAGGGAGAGAGGAGGGGAGAGGAGAACCGAGGGAGAGGACAGGAGCAGAGAGGGAGTGAGAGGGAGGGTGAGGAAGGGAGAGGGAGGGGGAGGGACGGGGAGAGAGCCCTCCCAGAAGTTCACTGTCTTAAAGTGTCATGGCCAGAGTCTGAGACAAGTTGTTTCAGGGCCTGGCTACTGCTGCTGGCAGGGAGAGAGGAACAAGCCCTCCCAGACCCCACCTATCCCTGGGGACTCAAGGGATCCCTTGATGCCCTGTAGCATGAGCCTATCTGGCCTCTGCCTTTATGTGTCAAACTCCTGCTAACTCCTTTTGGATGATGTATTTGGGTTCTTGGAGGAGCAGAACTGATAGAATGAATGTGTAAAGGGATCTATTAGCTGGGTTATAAGATATAATCTGGGTAGTCCAATATAGCTGGCTGCGTAGTGAAGACGCTGAGAACCTGGCTGCTGCTCAGCCTAGGGAGCTGGGCGGTCAGCAGTTCAATCTAGCACGGAAGAACTGAGGATTCCTGGAGAGTTGTTGTCCTGCATTGGAAGACCAAACAGTCAGGAGTCAGTGTTGGCTTCTATGTACCTGGGCTGCCTCTGGAAGGGTTGATCCACTCTAAGGGAGGGCCTTCTCCCCCCAGTTAGTCCTTCCTGAAGTGCCTTCACACACCAGACAGGACTGTGTGTCTTGTTTCCCAGTCCAATCACACGGATAGTTAGGAGCGAGCATGACAGTCGCAGGCCATTGGGCTAACCTGTCCCAGGTCAGGATGACTTCACCTGAAAAAAATCCCTAACTTCATTTCCAAACAGTCACAGCCACAGGTACTGAGGGGCCCAACCATCTTAACATACTTCATTGGACAAAATATAAAGATAGGCAAATAAATGCCTTGAACTGGGAATCTTGGGGTTTGAAAACCTGGAACACAGCTGAAGAAGAAAGAGGTACCTAAAGAAAGTTCTAAGAGGAAAGCCCGCTGGAAGCAGTGCAGACACCCCAAATCCAAGGCACTGGAGACGTTGAGTGTGTGCAGTTTCCTCACACAGAGCCCGAGACACAGGGGTAGGGGTGGAATAAAAGTCTATGGGCCATGAAGTCCTCTGATAGGAGCCTTCCTGGCTGAGCCCAGGCCAGCGAAAGCAGACAACCTCTTCTAGACTGAACTACAGCGGAATAGCACTGAATTGGAAGCAGTGAACTTCTAGACTTCAAGTTAGATACTCACAGGAACCCAGACTTCTAGGACCGTCCAAGGACTGGCAGTAACGGAGTCTCCGTCATGATAGGGAGAGTCCCAAATATAATTAAAATGCACAAAGACAACCAGATATTTTAAGTTGCACATACAGCATCATTTACTTTATGAACTTAGAAAAGCACAAGTGTTTCTATAATTAGGGCAGACAAAAAAAAATACAAAATCACTATTACATTTAATGTTTGCAAAAATGGATTGCATTCTGCTTTTAATTCACCATCCTTTATAGCTTTTCATGTCAAAGTACATTTCATCATTTGGCTATATAGGGTTTCTGTAATTTAATCACTGCTGAGTATTTGAATTGTATTTTTTTCTATCCTAAATATGGCAATAGATGTTTTCTTAAATTCATGCCTAATGGTATAAGACATATTTTCACAATGGAATTTAGTTAAATAGTATATACACATTTCCCCATTCAAGACTAATTCTCTTTATTAGGGGAACGGATACGGAAGGAAATGCCCAGATTGTAAGTGTGTGCCTAAAGAGCTTTGACAGAAACACATGCCTGTTTAGCCATCTTTTATCTACTCCCTAAACACATGTGTTCCATCATTACTTTTTTTCTATTGTAACAGAATAACTACGACCCAAGGAAGCTTAGAGGGAAAGGGGCAGTTTATATTGGTTTATGGTCACTCAGAGAGAGAGTCCATCATGGTTGTGAAGGCATAGCATGGTGGCAAAGGCAGGAAGGAGACTAGGTGCGTTTCCACTCACATACAGGAAGCGGAGATCACAGGAAGTTCCTCAAAGGCCACTCCCAATGATGTACTTCCTTCTACAAGGCTGAACCTCCTAAAGGTGCTGTAACCTCCCCCAAACAGCATTAACTCCTTGACCTTGAACTTCAAAGTCTCCAGACTTCTGACCTACCAACATTCATTGCTAAAGCTACCAGGCCGAGGTATCTTGTGACGTTACTCTAAACACCACAACAGTCTCTTGTAATGTTGTCCTCAAAAATAAGTTGGAGATGATCCCACCATCAGGAGACACATACTGTTCTTTGTCACCCAGTTTTATGGAGCCTTGGACTTCCTGGGGACACTGAGTCAGAGATGGCTCATTTGCATCTTCCTTCAGAGAGGGCTGGAGGGGAATAGAGGAGAGAAATGGAGACTGGGCTTCTAGGTAATAGAATTCCCCCACCTCCGCCTGGTAATTTAACAACTCCAATACTCCAGGGGGCAGTAACCCTAGAGGAGGTTGGTTAATTACTGCCAGCCTGCAGAATGGAATTTCCCCAAGACCCTGGTTTCTGGGCTGCATTTCATACCAATTAAAAGTCTAATCTAATGGGACTCTTTCCCAGCACATTACCATGGACTTTGATGAACGAATGCTTTTAATAGATTGGTGTTGTGGCAGACTTGATCACAGTTGTATGTTATTCCACTCTTCCTTGATGTGGTCAGCAAAAATAAATTCAAGGCACGGAGTCAGAACAGTGAGTGAAGGAGGGTCTGGTTACTTAAAACGCTCGCTGTGGGCTTCTTGACAGCTGTGTTCATCAGCTGTGATTCCCAGGGAATCAGCTCTGCTGTAAGATTTCATCCTGTCATGTGGGTCCCTGCTAGACATGGGGTTTATAAAGATAAATATGACTGAGGTTACCCTCCAGGAGCTAGGAGTCCATAGGGGAAGAACTCTACAGTGCCTTGCCTTCAGTCCACCCCAGACCACATCTCATTTCTTTACCTATACTGCCCCTATGAACTCTGTCTAGAGTCATCTGGATAATAAGCAACCCTGCTAAGGACCATTTCTACTCTAAGTTATATTCTTCCATAGAACCACAGTAGGAGACTGGTTCCTAACACTCACACTGGGCCGCTCATAACAGCCTGTAACTACCATCTCCAGGGGATCCGACACCCTCTTTGCAACCCGATTCTAGCTGGAATTGAGACAAATGCTGACCAAGACAAGCATGGGCATGACATGGTATTTAAGGAGCTGATGAGGGAGGAGGACTGAACAGATGGTTCAGAGGTTACGAGCACATACTGCTCTTCTTGAGGACCTGAGTTCAGTCCCCAGACCCCACACTGGATAGCTCACAACTGCCCGAAATTTCAGCTCCAGGGGGTCTGATGTCCAATTCCAGCCTCTGAGGATACCTGTACTCACTTGCACATACTCCTACACAGATACACACACACACACACACACACACTTAAAACTAAATATTGTTATTTTAACAAGGGGGAGTGGCTTGAGTTTTGCATTCATTAGTGTGATTTGCCTCTGGTCTCTAACAAAGACAATCTGATCTTGAAAAGTGTTAAGTGGTTCAGATCTTCAGGACCCATCATGTTTGTGGCCCATGTTTTTCAAATGCAACTGTTATAGGTGTTAGTGGTGTGCATGTTACCCTGGCACTGACGGTACAGGGCACAAGTGAGCAGAACTGCTATGGAACCACCATCTCTGTTGGGAGGTTACCCTGGTACTGACTGTAGAGGGCACACCAAGCAGACCTGGTATGGACCCATCATTTCTGGTGGAGGTTACCACCAGACTGTAGAGGGCACACCCGGCAGACCTGGCATGGAACCACCATCTCTTTTAGATGTTACCCTGGTACTGACTGTAGAGGGCACACCAAGTACAACTGTTATAGAACCACCATCTCTGTTGGAGGTTACCCTGGTCAGGAGCTTGTATTGGTAAGACAGACAAATTCATGGCTTTTCAGATGTCAGGCCTTAGTGTCAAAACTGATCCTGGACCTGGATTTAGCAGTAGCAAACACACATCTCAAAATCCTATAGCTTCAGCCCATTCATTTCTGTTGTAAAACTGGTTTGGGGAGGAGCAATTCTGAAGAGTAGCCTATTGGGGTAATGATATAGACCCATATATATTAGCATAACAGGGAATGGTATAGACCTCTATCTAGGTGCCCCTCATTTAGAGGTGGTGGTTATTAATAGGTCTTTAAATAAGTCAAGGACCCAGTAAATTATCCAAAGTTATTGTATAACTTTCCCATTGCTGTGATTAAAAGCCATGGGCAAAGTAAGCTATTGAAGGTCCCAGAGGGAGAGTCCAGAGGGCAGCTTGAGAGGGACGCTGAGAGATCATATCTTTGTCCTCAAACACATCTGGGGTTGAGAAATTGGGGTGAGGCAATGAACTCTCAAAGTGTGCCCTCAAGGACATGCATCCTCCTCCTTCAAGGCTGTGCCAAACCAGGGCCTCAGGAATGTGAATCCTGAGTGGGGGCATTTCTCCTTTAAATCATCACAAATGGTGCTACTCATGCTCTGAGTGGGTCTTTGTGCAGTTAAGTCTTTCTGGAAAAAAACAGACATACCCAGAGGTGTTTCCATGGGGACTGCATATTTCAACAAGCGGACAATTGAAATTAACCATGACAAATCGGGCTTGGTATAGCACACCTTTAATCCCAACACTCAAGAGGCAAGGGCAGGGTTTTGTCAGTTGAAGGACAACTTGATCTACATAATTCCATGCCAGCCAAGGATTCACAGTGAGACCCCATCTCACAACAAAAATAAAGATTAACCACAACAACACTCTTTAAAGAAGCACAGAAACATCTTCACAGTGGTTAATAGAGAAGTTAGTGCTAAGTGTCCTGGTCCTTAGTTTAGGTTCTTCATCCTTTATTGCAATTTATGAAAGGTTAAGATCAAAGAAAGGTATGATGAGGTAGCCGAAAGTACCCTTCATCCAGGACCATCATGATGGGCACAGCTTCCTTCGGAAGAGAGCATCAGCTTCCGTGTGAAGTTCAACTGTGTGGGGAAGATACATTTTTTGTGTTAGACTGAATTTGGTCCACTCTGCCACTGTGTGGTAGATATAGATAGATGAGAACCAAAGAAAGCAATGTAGTGGACACCTGTGGCTGGGCTTGGGGAGGGAAAGGAGCAGACACAGGGAAAATAAAGAGCCTCCTCTCAAAGTCAGGCTACCCATTCTGTTGGGAGTTTCTAAGATATTCCCTGGGCCAGGCACTTGCAGGAGCTCTGCCTCATGGTCCAAATGTCAGGAGTGTGATTACTTCTCCCTCCAAGGACTCTGGCATTTTTGAGGACCTGCTTTCTAGGCCTGGACTGCTTTTGGCATCTCAGACAATGCTTGGTAGCTCTTTCCTCTTTCAAACATGATTTTTTTTCCCATAAACACATGTCACATTTATCAAAACATTTCATCACTAGGGACTGACGATGGATGAGACAGCCTGTCTTCCTTGAGGTGGCTGGTAGTCATACACAAAGCTTACCACAGGGACAGTTTTCTGGATCTCTCTTCTGCTCACCCTTGGTAAGCTGTGGAGCTTTCCTTCACCCTCCTCACATGGGTCCTTTGAGAGTCTGGATGTTGAAAACTCGCCCTGGGTCCGTAGACTTGTCTATACACCTTCCTAGGGACACACAATTATAGCACATCCACGAGAGGGAGGGATAGTAGAGACCCCCCCCATCAACATCACATGACAGCACAGGCGGGGCAGGTGCTGCCTGAGTGACAGACCCCATCCCAGGCTCTGCCTGAAATACAACCTCAGAGCAAGTCTTCCTTCTGCTGCGACAGGAGCAACTGATGGATCTGCTGAGTGGGAAGCAGGAGGCCTAGTCCCCCACAGTGGGTAGTGATAACAATAAACAGCATAGGCACTTTGAGAGTGAAGTAGACTCAGAATTGGTAACCTTCAAGAAGTACAGAGTAGACAATGTGTTTTGATAACTTTTATGCCAATGTTCTCCTGCTTCAGTTTCCCTCAACTCTCTCCAATAGGCAGTTCCACAGTAAGGATGGAAATAATCTTGCTAATTGCCCCTGAAACAACCTATGGGTAGAGAGAACCTTCCAGAAGCCAGAGAGTGGTCTTGAGAGCGGTGAGAACCATGCAGCAGTCCCCACGAGTGAACTGCATAAAGCACAGTGGCTCTAGATTTACATTAAGTTTCTAGAATGATCCACGATCCATCTACCTTCCTGGAACTGACAAGTGAGTCTTTGTCTCCTTTTCCTAGGGGAAAACTAAGAATTACTAACCACCATCTATGTCCTGGTTTTATAGGACGTAATTGGAAAATGCTTCCTACCTTCACTTTAAACGTAACACACAAATCCAGTCGTTTTATCAGAATCCTGACATGAGACATTCTCTAGTGAGTTCTTTCCTGTTGCATTTAATGTGATTTAATTCTCACAGGTTCAAGAACATGTCTAGTGTGGCACAGCCAACCATAGGATCTCAATTTGTAATGCACTTGATGGAATATAATTTAGGTTTCTTCTCCTTTAGAGTTAAAGAAGGAAGCCAAAGCATTTCTTGTGTTTGTCAACTATGTCACTTCCAGCACAAATTCATTACCAGGCTGGGAGAGGCGAGGGGGATTGAAGAGAAAAGACATCAAGACAAAATTATTTGCAGAGCTTTGGATTTGAACAGGTCTGCTCAGAACCCTGGAAGTCTGAAGAATGAGATTAGCTGTGTTACTGAAGGCTTGAGATGACTGCAACATCAAACAGCACCCGACTCATGGCTGTTTCAAAGATTTGCAAAACGCAAGCTCTGCTCAGTGCTTCTGGTGGAGGAAGGTCCTTCTACTCACAGGGAAGCTACTCCCGTGCATATGTGCATGTATGTATACACGAGTGAGTACGTGAGTATGTGTGTGTGTGTGTGTGTGTGTGTATGTGTGTGTGTGGGACAGAGAGGGGGGACTGAACTCAGGTACACTTCCAGGGCAGCAAACACGGTCTGTGAACTATTCTTTAGCCTCCATGTTAAACTGTCAATCCCAGGTGAGGGAATGAGGTCATAGAACCCTTGGGAAAAGGCTGTGGCATGAAAGTTCTTCTGAAGGGACTCATGCCCTTCTGAAAGGCCTCAGGAGCTTGCTTGGCCTCTCTAAGGACACAGAAAAGTGGTGCCATTGAAACACCAGCAACGTGGTCTCTTACTCAGTATGCCAGTCCTTTGTCCTCAACTTCCTCACTTCCAGAACCAGAAGAATGTCCTTATAACCCAGTCAGTTCAGGATGCTACAAAAAAAAAAAAAAAAAAAAAAATGCCACGCTAGAACAATTTGAGAGCCTTCTCTCAAGCTTTGTAATGAGTCGGGAAGTCAGTCTTTGCTTGAGTTTGACTGATTAATCACATTTTCCTTTGGGAGCCCCACTCACCCCCAACCAGGGTCAAGCTGCTGAGCTCTGCTGGTCTCAGTGCAGTCCTTTCCTAGAGTCTGGGGAACAGGGGACACTCTGCTGACAAGTTTCTGTGGGAGGGAGGACCAGCCTGAGTGCCAGCTTTTGTTACCGCTGTCTTAGTCAGTGCTCCATTGCTGTGAAGAGACACCATGACCGTGGCAACTCTCATCAACAAAAAATTTAACTGGAGCTGGTTTCTAGTTCAGAGGTTGCGTCTGTTCTTGTGGAGGTAGCTGAGAGCTCTCCATCTGGATCTGTAGGCAGCTGGAAAAAAGAGCCGCACTGGGCCTGCCTGGCTTGAACATCTGAAACCTCAAAACCCACCCCAGTGATGAACTTCTCCAGCAAGGCCACACCTCCTGCGAGCCTGTGAGATCATTTTCATCCAAGCCACCAGACCCCACTCTCCTCCATTCTGAACAGAAGATTTTGTTTTACACTTAGGAACCACTTGCCAGAGTGGCAGACCCCAAGAGGTGACATTAGCAAGGTACACTGCACCATCTCAGCGATCTCCAGGACAGGAGGGTCTGGAACCTGCACGCAGCCTGGAGGGATCCTGAGGTGGCTGAGTGTGGAATGGGTTTTACTCAGTCTGAGGGGAACTGGGTGACCCACCCAGCAGGTCCTAAGTTACTCCAGGGTCTTGAAGAGGCACTGTCTGAAAGACATGGGGGTGGGGGGCGGGAGAAATGGACGCCAAGCAGTATTCCTTGTCAAGGCATCCCGTTTATTGAAGCAAGTTTCTTGTCTTAAATACTCCTCAGAAAGGAGCTCGGGCAGGGGGAACTGAGGAAAGGGGGAAGGGAAGGAGGGGCTCCGTAGTTAGGCAACTAAGTGGGGCAGTTTGGTAGCTAAGCAGGGCAGTTGCAAGGTCAGTGGCTAGAACACCTGCTGTTAGTGATAAGCAGGAAGCCATGAAGACACTCTGTGGTGCTTTCCAGAGCTTGAGTCTCCACGGTCAGCACGTAATGTTTTGGCTAACTTTAAGTTTTCTTGTCTCAAGATTTTTCCTTCAAGGCCCTGTAAGATGTGAGAAAGGAGAAGCCTGAAATGGCTCCTGACACTGGGGAGTCCTGCTCACCAGGCATGCTTCCTACTGCCTAGCCAACTATAGCTGGGTGGAGGTAAGAGGGGGATATAGAGACAAGAAACAGGGAAGCAGGGCAGCTCACATGGAGGTGGAGCAAAGACTTAAAGAAAGTGAGCCCCAGGGGCATTTCCAGCCACACAGCAGTGTGGAATCAGTGCTTACAGATGAGTTTGGGGGTGACTAAGAATCCTGAGGAGATGGCAGCCTCTCTGGAGTTCAGAGTGGCCATTCCCTAGCTTCTGAACCAAATGGCTCTCCTGAACTTGACACCCCGATACAAAAGCAGACACCCATGGGGGCTATGTGGTGGGTGAGGGTAATGCCCCTAGAAGTCTTAAGGAGAGAGGTGGCAGCAGTATAACCCAGTTCCTTCTCTACTGGAAAGAAATTGCTCAGCTACCATCCACAGGATCAGAAAGGGCAAACAATAAAATTTAAAAATAAGTCACTAAAAAAAGCATTTTGTTACGGTTTTGTTAACTCCAGTAATGAGCCGTGCTTATCTAATTATCCGGTTCTTTACTGCACAGGCCTGGAATCCCCAGATCACTGTCTGAGGAGGATGCCGAAGGATGGCTGCAGGGCCTTTGCCCTCCCCACCAGCCGACAAGCCCAGCTATTGCAGACCGGAAAGAAAGAGGACTGTGAGTTCAGAACCAGCCTCTCATTCTGCATGGTATCCTGCTGGTCATTGGTCCCCACAAGAACAACCTTCCCCTGTGCTTCCTCATCAGGAATTCTGGGAGCTCCCTGTACTGTGGCCCTACCCCACAGATCATTAGAACCACACTTAGAAGCCTAGGACCCAGGTCCCCAGATGCCACACTTACCCGGACATTCTGTGCTCAGTGACAGAGACAGGCAGTGTTTAGGGACCTGGTCATTTTCGCTCCACACGCTAATGGGCTGGCTGGGGCTTGGGAGAGTCAAGTTTACAGCTCGGCCTGACCCCACTGTCTCCAATTTTTACTGGTGTTGGTCTCGTAAGGTCCAGCTTGACAAACTGTTCCAGCCTCTCCCCATGACAAGGTGAAACCTGATACACACAGGAATTCTAGTTACAGCCTTTAAATGCTGGGAAATCTCAAAGTGTGGAATTAACCAGGCCAGAGGGACATACACAGAGTTTAGTTAACTGGCATCAATTTGAAGATTCTATGGCCCTGCTCTGAGATACACAGAACTCAGAAATACTCCTATAAGAACATCCCATTTAGTGTGTACTCTTTCCAAGACCAAGCCACTGTTCTGTTGGGAAGAGGTGTGTTCAGCTACTCCCTCTGCCACAAGCCAGCTTGCTTTCCTAGACCCTGGCTGTGACCCACTCAGGCGTATCCTTGAAGCCTCCTGTTGCTCCTCTCCCTGAGAGGATGCTCCTGCCACTGGGCTGTTTAATCACCTCACTTAGTGCAGCATCGTTTGGCATCCGTGAAAAGCTTTCCTTGACAGTGCTCAGGAGGCCGTATGCACTAGGGTATGATAACAACTGTGTGCAGAGAGCTTCTCATGCACCATGTGGGGTGTGTGACTGTAGCTCCCCATATACTTGTAGGTGTTCCCAAATGCTCCAGGCCTCCTCAGATGATCCCCTCATCCCTCCCCTCACAAGAGGGTTCAGACAGTGAGCAACACAGGAGTGGAGCTAAGTGCCTATTCCTTGGCTAGTTGGTGCTTGTCCTTTCTTACACACGCACACACACACACACCACACAAGGCTGAACTGTAGATTTTGTCACTTGTTCCCTGCTAACATGGGTTGACTTTTCTGGAAGACCTCACTATGCTAGGACCTGATGCAAGATGTTTGTTATGATCAGAGACAGTGGGAGGAAGGGGAGGAGGGAATGATGCACCCAGCTTCAACACTGGTCCAGCAGAAATTCTGCCAGCATAGAGAGTTCAGAATCACAGTGGCTGCTCATCATCATGGTTCCTGGTGTGTGGGCAATACAGTTGGGCCTTGGGAGTTTCACCTCTTGGTGTGTGATGTGAATGCTTCAGATTGTCTATGTCGTGGGTAAGTACTCTGCCCTGAATAGGAGTGGGGTCTTGCTGGTACAGCTGTCTTCCATATATACCTTTGGATTTTTGTAGACATTGCCAAGGGGAGGCACTCACAGGAGGATCAGGGGTGGGACAAAGGCAGAAGAGGGTGTTGAGTCTCCCTCCATCCCAACAACTTGGCAGTGGTTGTATTTTCCACCAAAAGTTCTAGCACCTTCTAAGTAGGCTCTCTCAAGGCTATCTTCTGTGCCAGGGACTAGTAACTTCCTGTTGTTCTCTGGGTCCTAATGGGTAACTACTGTCTGGTTGCTGCTCCCTGAGTGCTTGATCCTGTCTCACCCCTTTTTGGATCCCTTTCCTTGAGTAAATCCTCTTTAGATAACCCCACTTATCCTTCTCTTTCCTGCCCTGATCTGATTGGTCCTTCACTAGGGGAATTTTCTTCTCTGCTGTCTTCTGTGTTCCATGACATCCATGATCTGGAGCCACTCTGGCATGCTTGAAGAACATCAACCTTCTATTGGGAGAGGTTTAGGTACTGCAGCATAGTGTTTTCAATCCCGAGAGACTACAAGTTACTGTTTGTTCCAGGGAAATGTAATAAGTATACTGTGGACCCACCCACAGGGACAGAGTGAGGGAGAGAGAAGGGGGAAGGGGAGAGTGAGAGGAGGTAGCCCCCCCAAGGACCTCTACCAGGTCCACAAATAGAACACTCTTACTGCCCTAACTGCTGGACCCCACCCCACCCTACAGAGTAAAAAGCCCAATCCCTGGGCATGAAATCCCACCAATCTCCACCTTGGAAAACTTCACCCTGAAAAGTTCCACCTACCACTGAAGAAATTCTATATGACCCCTGCCTTCTGCTCAGTTCTCTGCTGTTTCTTACTCAAACAAGACAGTCACCCTCTGTTTTTCCCCTCCCATAAATCTCCTGTGTGGTGTGATTTTCTGGCCTTCCTTGGCTCCCAACTGCCAGGATACCTTTCCATCTGAGCTGTAACACTTAAAGAGAGAATGGGGGAAGCAGGGAAGTGTGTGTGTGTGTGTGTGTGTGTGTGTGTGAGAGAGAGAGAGAGAGAGAGAGAGAGAGAGAGAGAGAGAGAGAGAGAGAGAGAAGAGAGAGCATAGTTGGTTGTTTTTACTCTTATTCTTTACTCTTTGCTTTTGGGGGGCCCAATACCCTGTTCCCAAATAAATCATATGTGAAAGCATATTATTACTTATGAATGCCTGGCCTTAGCTTGGCTTGTTTCTTGCCAGCTTTCCTTAAGCTATCCTGTCTACCTTTTGCCTCTGGGCTTCTACCTTTCCCTATTTCTTTATACCTTTCTTTACTTCTTACTCCTTGGCTTGCTGTGTGGTTGGGTGGCTGTTCCCTGAGTCCTTTCCCTTGTCTTGCTCCTTTCTTTCCAGATTTCCCTTTTGTTATTCTCTCTGCTGCCAGACCTGCCTTTCTTTTCCCCTGCCTTGCTATTGGCTGTTCAGCGCTTTATACAGGAAGAGTAACACAGTTTCAGAGTTAAACAAATGAACTTAAAAGAATGCAACACATCTTTGCATCATTAAACAAATGTTCCACAGCATAAACAAATGTAACATATCTTAATATAGTCCACAACAAGGCAGCATGTGAGAGTGCATGTGACAGCATGCGCATGCAGAGATCACACGAGTGGACTGTATAAAAAGGAGTGAGCTGAGAACAAAAGTCAACTGCCTTTTTTTCAGTATCATGCTGTGTGACCTGATACCTTAAGCCCTGCTGCTGTGTGTGACCCCTGCCCCAAACCCATGGTGGACTATAACCCCAAACTGTGGGCCGGAATAGGATAGTCCTTCCCTTCCTTAGGTTGCTTTTGACAGCGTTTCATCACAGGAACAGGGCATGTAACTACGGCAAGAAGGAAGGGTCATCAGGAGAAAACTAGGAGAGCTGGGTTGTAAGGGTGATCCGGCAGGGCCCTGCAGAGGGCAGCGCAGCCTGACCTCATGTGGAAACTCTGGGTTAAAAGTGTGGTTTCCCCACTGGCCAAGGCCTGGAGGTCACTGAAAGCAATGGCAGGTGGTATAACACAAGAGACACAAGGAAGTGACCATCCATGTGTATCTGAGGCAAGGAATTATGGGTATAGTAGCACAGTATATCAAGACCTCAAGAAGAAGCATATATGATACTCATGGGAAAATGGCTGAAATAAAAAGCAAGTGTGTGCATAGGCTTTAGTATATGGTCCCACCAACCTGCAAAACAGCCCTACCAACTGGGGCTCCAGGGTTCAAACACAGGGGCCATTTTACATTCATACCACGGCATGCCCTGAATCTTAGCACGCCTACATCTGAGGCAGACACAGAGCTGAATCAATAGACATCCCTACAATAACAGCAGGAAATTTCAACAGCCTACTTCTAATAGTGGGCAAGCCACTGGACAGACGAGTCATTAGTGAATGGTACTTGACTAATGAGTGAGACCGATTGTGCTAAGCAAGTGTCAACCACTCAACAGGGCCAATAATCATTTTTCTCAAGTGGGTATGGGACAGCTGGGGATTGACCATATGTTAGAGTACAATATCTTAATAACCAAAAGGATAAAATCATGGAAAGCATATTTTCTGATCACAGTGAGCCAAGGCTAGAGATCCCAGTGTAAGGGTACTGGAATTAGATGACAGTCTTAATGAATCAGAGCTTGGAAAATCACGATGGAAATGAAAGTCTTGAGACAAATAACAAAAGAACATATCTAAACTCAAGGATGCAATAAACATGACACCAAAAAAGACACCTTACAACTGAAACTGAAATTAAGATTTCAATTCACCAGATATTGTACTCTAAGAAACCGGAAAAAGGAAAAATTAAACCTAGAGGTAGCAGGAGGGAGAAGATAAAAATTAGAGCAGAGCTGAATAGGCACAAGAGGGGAGGTGTTAAGTTGTTGAGGAAGAAACTAGACTAGGAAGTTAAAGAGGAGTGCGGCCCGTTTCGTGGGAGTTAACGGTTAATAAAAGGGTTCTGAGCAAGCTGTCCCCAAGCTAGTTCACCTAGATGAAGTGACAAAGTTCTAGAAACTCAACTAAAGCAACTTCAACATATCTACAGCCAACATGGAAACTCCAAGAACTCCAACCAGAAACTCCAAGCCATAAAAAGTGGAAAGCCGATAGGCTTTGAGTGTTCTGCTGGACACCGGGAGTAAACATACCAGGAGTGCTGGAGAAAGTGTGTAATCCTCGCGCTTGGCACGCTTAGACAGCATGGCCCAGAGTTCATTTGGATCTGCAGGTGCAAGCCTGTCCTTTTGAACGTGTATGGGGATTTCATTACACAGGTGTGATTGATGTCGCTATTGATGATCAGCCGTACTTACAGCCTTTTCCCTGGAGGTCACCATGGACTTTGAAGTCCAATCTTTTAATCACGCCTTCCTTCTAGTCACCAGTCCCCATTAGGAAACTGTTAAAGGTCACTAGCATGCTCACTAACATATAAATGACATTTGTCATTCACAAGATTCAGAGGATGTTAGGGGTCATAGAGTTGAAACTGAAGATGAAGACTGGTAGTTAATGCCCATTGTCAACTTGGTTAGACCTAGAATAACCATGGCAACCGAACCTTTCCTTCCCTTAAGTTGCTTCTGTCAAGTATTTTTTGTTGTGATAAAATGCCCTGACAAAGGCAACCTGTAGGAAAAATGATTTATTGTGACTTACAATCAAGGTAAAACCCATGATGGTGGGGAAGTCAAGGCAGCTAGTCACATGGCACCCACATCAAGAAGCAGAGAAGAACACAATGGCAAGGCTCACCCCCTCTCTCCATTTATACAGGCCAGGATTGTCCAAGGAACAATGCTACCACAGTGAAGCTGGGTCTTCATAGGCCCTCAGAGGCCCTGTCAAATTAACACTAATCACAACAACCAAGGGAAGATACCGCTAATCCCATTGACCGAGAATGAGACCACTACCACAGTTTAAAGCCATATGTGAAGCAAGCTTTAATTAAATACTGTCTGGGTGGATGGGCTCTGGCCTGGTCCATACCCAGCTTCCTGGCCCAGACTCACAGTTTGCAGTGGCTTTAGGAGGAAAACCCATAATTCATTGCATTTTCCATCAGGTCCAATCAGGGGCAAGCATATGTCCTGACGTATTTCCAGCCTGTGAACCTCCTGCCCACTGTGATAAAGCACATTCGGTGCAGATAAACAAACTTGTTTAGGGGAATTAAAAACAAGTGTCTTGTTATCTCCCATAAACAGCCTCCAGCATTTCAGAAACTGTCCTTGGGCAAGGGGCTTGCAAATAGACATTTTTTGTTTCATGGATCTCTTAGGCATAAAAATTAAATATAAAAATGAATTTGCTTTCTGGTAGTTCACTTCAGAGATTACTAGTTCTGGAAGTCACTCAGCTAAACAATTGATGTCTTACTTTTGGGTCAGATTTCTGCTAGCTGTATAGATATGTTATCCATTTAAAGAATGTTTATCTGAAATACCACATTGACCATTTCCAACTTTCCCTCCTCTCTCTTGCAAGGTTGAAGACACTGTGATAGGAGAAAGATATTTAAGATTGCAGAGGCACTGTCCTCAGATTGCCAACAACACTCTCCAATGTTCCGTTCTGGACCACTAGCATGTCATATCCACGTCTCGAATCCGATCCTTTCTGAATCTAAGTCTCATTCCCCTCCTCTCCTCTTTACCTAGGGATAAAGGAAGCTTAAAATGTTGGTTGGGTGGAGATGGTCTTTGCTGGTGATGGATTTCCATTTTCTTTGGTTTGCTGCTTTCCAAATCATTTCCCCTGTCCTTATGATGGCTTTTCTATGAATGGATGGACATGGTTTCAGTAACCATGTCACTTAGCTTAAGTCCTTCAGGATATTTTCAAAAGAACAAAGTCTGCCCACTGTCATGGCTAATACCACCTTTGCTTAATACTGAATAACCTAGTGAGTTGACTTTTGCTCAGTGGGAGGTCTGACAGATTCTGTTCATGGAGGCCCTCACCATCCTACACAAGCAGCTAAGTTCTACCCAGTCCCTAAACTATCTTCAGTTTTACTTCTCTTCTAAAATTGTGTGTGCCTGCCTGCTTGTTTTTGTGTATCACCATGCATATGGTACTTATGAAAACAAGTAGTGTCAGGTCCCTTGGCACTCGAGATACAATTGGTAGCCACAGTGTGTGGTTAGCCCCTGCAGGAGTATTAAGTACTTTTAGACATTAAGCCATTTCTCTACCCCAACCTTTATCATTTTAGCATCTACAACAATTTCATCTCCTGATGGAAAACTTCACACTACCATACAGGGGGGCTGATTCTCATGTTTCCCACTGATTATCTAAATCTGTGGAAGATCTAGGATTCTGGGGGATTGAGTAATGAAATAGGGATGTGGCAGAAGCAGAGCATCTGTATCCAACACCCGACCTTATTTTAATTTTTATTCTCATATGATACACCCCGACCACAACTTCTCCCTCTACCCTCTCAGTCCTGTCCCCCACCTCTCCTCTCCCTCAGATCCTCTTATTCCTGTTTCCCTTCAGAAAAGAGCAGCTTTTCTAGTGATATCAACCAAATACAGCATAACAAAATGCAAGAAGACTAGGCACATACCCTCAAATCAAGGCTAGATGAAGCAACCCAGGAGGAGGAAAAGGGTCCAAAAGAGCAAGCAAAGGAGTCAAGATACCTCCTCTCCCACGGTTAGAAGTCCCACTGACACAGCATGTATGCAATATGCAGAGGGCCTAGTACAGATGCATGCAAGATCCATGATTACAGCTTCAGGCTCTGCAAATTCCCATGAACCCTTAGTTGGGCTGTGCTCTCCTGGACCTCTACCCCTCTGGCTCTTACAATCCTTCTTCCCCCTCTTTCACGTGATTTCCCATACTCCACCTAATGTTTGGCTGTGGGTCTCTACATCGGCTCCCATCAGCCACCTAAGGAAGCCTCTTTGATGGTGATTGGGGTGGGCCCTGACCTATGAGTATAGTAGAATATCGTTATGAATCATTTCATTGACTTTTTGTCATCAGCCTACCTGGTTCTACCGTAGGTACCTGAGTCATGCAGCTTTAGGTTCCCAGCCTTCCAGGCAGTGTCAGGCATGGGCTCCCTCTTGTATAACTTGAGGCCCAAGCCACAAGTCATTGATTGACCACTCTTACAGCCTCTGAAACATTACCCCAGCACATTTTGAAAGCAGGACAATGTGGGTCGAAGGTTCTGTGGCTCGGTTGATGTTCCAGTCCCATCACTGGGAGCCTTGTCAGGTTACCAAAGATGGCTAGTTCATCGCCTGACCTTATTAAACTAGTGACTGACTATTCACTAGAGTTAGCCCTTGGTGAAGAAACATGCAGCCAGCACTTCGGACCCTAGGCAATAAACACCATCAACCTACATGCATACCTACCTACCACAATTTTCCCTAAAACTCTTGCCCTTCAGTGAAAATGGAGTTAAATTAGATGAGACTCTCACAGTGACTTTGTACCTTCTCGGTTGTCTTAACTCCAGAGAGTGCTCTAGTGAAGCCCACTGAACCTTCAAAGGCCTTAATCAACATTGGTTCATGACCCTTTTGGAGTCACCTGACTGGATGGGCAAGGAGTGACTGATTCTCACAGTGGCATTATTCAGGGATTGTTTTGGAGGGGCACACATCTTGTAATGAGACTACAGACACTCCTGTGTAACAAGCCCTTTAAAGATGTGAGTTACACTGCAGGCGAAATGTAGGCTCAATGGAGAACGGGAGTAAAGGCTAGCATTTGCATCCTAGAAGTGGGTCCAGGTGACTGAGAGACATTTCTGCCATTGTGTCTGATTTCGTCATGAGCTCTAGAAATGTGGGTGATTCCCACATTGTGTCTGATTCCGTCATAAACTCTGGAAATGTGGGTGACTCCCACATTTGTTGATAGTCATGATGCTTATAAATAGTGAGCAGTGGGGGACATGAAGGGGTGGGAGAGAAAAATCAACCAAAAAACCTAAATATAATGAAAACGCTCCAAGGAAGCCTGAGATTTAGGGATGTTTCTCAGTGAGTAAAATTACTTTCCACAGAAGCCTGGTGATCTAAGTTCAACGGCGAGAATCCACCAAAAGCTGGACACGATGGCGTACATCTGCAGTCCCAGAACTTTTACAGCAAGATGGGAGGTTGAGAACAGGTGTCACCAGAAGATCGTGGGCAGAGAAACAAGAGATCCCATCTCAGCAAAGTGGAAGGTGAGAACTGGCTCCAGAAAGTTGGCCTGCTGACTTCCATGTGTCCCATGGCATGTGTGTATATGCATGTGCATGTCTGCATGTGTGTATGTGCACAAGGGGAGGCCAGACATATCTGTATAGTTCTCTCCTTCCACCATGTAGATCCCGGGAATGAAAATCAAGCTGTTAGACTGGGCAACAAGCACCTTGACTCAATGACATATCTTTCTTGGTCCCAGGAAATACTAGGTTATTTTTGTGATGATTTCAAATACCCACACGTCTAAAGCAAGTGGTAGATATTTCTTCAGTTTGGCAGGTTTATCTGTTTAAGGTATCCAGAAAATACTGGTGACTTCTCACTTGGAAGTAGAAATGCCCTGTATTTGCTATCACCTAAGTTAATCTATGGAGCTTGGATTTCCCACCCAGGGAAGGGAATTTCTGGGTGCATACTGGTAATCACACCCTATCCCTATCCCTTCCCTACTTCCATCTGAGAATGTGAGTTTCTGAGTGCTGGTGGTCACACACCTTTGCTCACCTATTCCCTATCCCTATCCCTCCCTGCCCTCTTTTGGGAATCTAGGAACTGAAGCTGGCAGAGGCTGGCACTTGCTATGAAGTCCACCTTTCTTACCTTCCTTGGAGGCAGTAAGAAGGGACCCAGCTCGACCTGGAGATGGTTCTCCTCAGAGCCCTCATCACACTGTCTGCCTCTGGAGCTGGAGCATGAAATCCTCCTCAGGACCTCTGGCAGGCTGTTGTCTGTTTATCTGTGGCATTAAAATATTCTCATCCCAAAGAGCAAGCAGGTTTCTCTGCCCTGTGGGAGGTCCAAGGACCACCCACCTCCATCCAGGTCTATTAAGGTGAGCATCCAAACTACCTGGGCTCCCACAAAGCCATTACGTGCAATAGGATCAAGAACCCAGCTTGCTCTTTGGGCTGAGGAGGGAGGAAGACTTGATTGGGGGAGGGGGAGGGAATGGGAGGTGGTGGCGGGGAAGAGGCAGAAATCTTTAATAATTAAATAAATTAATTAATAAAAAAAAGAAAATAAATTCTTTCATACATTTCAAAAAAAAATTCTCATCCCTTTTGATCCATCTGTGTCCCCCTTAAAGCCCCACATTCAGAATAATCAAAGAGCTTATTTCTATTTCTCCTATAGTTTTAGTTCATAATGTGGCCATTGTAAGACAAATCAATTCTCCCAAGAAACCTGCCAAAAGAGTAATTGAGATTATCAAGACTGTTACAGTGTGACTTGCCATTAACAGCACAGAACGTATTCTTCCCTGAATATAGGTGGCACCTGGGTCTGTTAGACACAGTTTTGAAGTATTGCTAATTCTGTCAAGCCTCCAGAGCAGAAGTATCTACAACTCTTACTCCAGTGCTCTTAAAAACGTCACTAAATGAAATAAATGTTTAGGAGTGAAATCTAGAAATCCATTTACCACAGGGGAAGCACATGGTTCCTTCCAGCCAGGACATAAACGGCTGGGACACACTGGACACAAACCTATCAGCAGATCCTTCTGGTAGATACACAGCAAAGAATGAAGAGGGGAAGAAGAAGGCTTTAGAACAGATGGCGTGGTGCCGAAGGCTGCTAGGCAGCTGGGTGAAAGTACAAATGTTTGCACGTGTTTCAGAATGTGGCATCTCTGGACTCCATTCGAACATGACATATACCCTAAATTGCTTCTGTCGGCAATATTCACTGTGAGACGACCCTTCATGAAAAATATAAGTCAAACCACTGTTGATACCAGGGTGAGCCTCCAGCTACAAGGGAGGTGGAATTCTCCCATGATATCAGTCTAAGCAAGGTCGGGCAAAAGTTGGAACTGCACACACTGTTGATGGAACACATTTGATAAAAAGACCTTGCTACTAGAATTAATGTCTACACCATGAATATCCTTCACTACAATGTCACTGAAGAAAGAAAACGAAAGTATTTTTGATGCCCTGTACTAGACTTGGAGAGATTGCTCTGTGGTTAAGAGCCTTGCTTTTCTTTCAGAGAACATCAGTCCAGTTTCTAGCACCTACACGGGCTGGCTAAAAATGGCCTGTAACTCTAGTACTAGGGAAATATGATCCTCTCTCTCTGGATTCCAGTCACCTGCAGTATTCATGAACGTACCTCCGCTGAACACACATGCCTAGAATTTAAAACATTAAAGTTTTTAAAAGACATGCTGGGCATACATGTCTTTGCAGAAGGGCAAGTGTTCTTTCTCCATCAGCTACCCTTGACTGTGCAAGGATCACAGATCTAAGATGCTTCCAGTGTGGACTGTCCATCCTGAAAACTGTAGAAGTCTTCAGCCAGCACAGGAACGTCAGTGTTTTATGAACTTTTAAGTCTTTCAATCTTAGGGAGGACAAATTCGATTTTATTTCTATATTTTTAAAATCAATCAGTTTGCAGCAACTGAATGACAGGGGTGAGAACTTTCCAGGAGCTGGGGAACTCCATGTGGTGGATGTATGCACGAAGCCATATGAGAGGAAGCTGCATCTGGCTGTGAATAGAAACTCCTGAAAAAGCCGTGTCGGCAGAGAGTGGCTCATTAGAACTTCAGTCCTGTTGAGAGAGTGGAAGGCTGTGGGGCCAGAGGCTAAACAGCCATTCCTCCTACCTCTGCATTGAACTAACATCTTATGACAGCAGATTAAACAAACAAACCTTTTAGACTATTGACTTAGCTTCTGGTTGGGAAATGTCATCAGGTAGCACCGCAGGCCTGTAGAACAGCACCCCCCAACTCACTGTACCTGCCTCCAAGGTTCCCCCATCTCACCTGTAGAACAGCCCCCCCCCGACTCACTGTACCTGCCTCCGAGCCCCCCACATCTCACCGTACCTGCCTCTGAGATTACCCCCCCAACTCACCATACCTGCCTCAGGTTCCCCACATCTCACCGTACCTGCCTCCAAGATTCCCCCAACTCACCATACCTACCTCTGAGATTCTCCCCCATCTCACTGTACCTGCCCTCGAGGTTCCCACCATCTCACCATACCTGCCTCCGAGGCCCCCCCATCTTACCGTCCCTGCCTCCAAGATTCCCCCAACTCACCATACCTACCTCCGAGATTCCCCCCCAACTCACCATACCTACCTCCAAGATTCTCCCCCATCTCACCGTACCTGCCCTCGAGGTTCCCACCATCTCACCATACCTGCCTCCGAGATTCCCCCCATCTCACCATACCTACCTCTGAGATTCTCCCCCATCTCACCATATCTGCCTCAGAGCCCCCCCATCTCACCGTACCTGCCTCCTAGGTTCTCGCATCTCACTGTACCTGCCTCTGAGATTTCCACCAATGGATCATAAACTTGCCTTGCTTTATGATCTCTTTGTTCTGTAAAACTGTGAGAAGCTTTGTGAAACTGCTGCGCAGTTGGAACATGGAATTTGGGGTAGCTTAAATCCGTGTTCCTTGGGCCATGGTCATCAAAGCAGAATAAACAAACTCTCTTAGTCACAGATGGGGTTACCAAGTTTCTAAACTATGTCAGCTATGACAAAGCCTAAAACTAAGAATGACAAAAAAATAAGCTTAGAAGACCTTTAAAAATGCTGATCACCGTTTTTAGAAGTATACTTCAGGAAATAAAACATCTTATTCACATGACTAATGTGCTTTCATTTTAGAGAGTTTGGTAATCACAAAAGATGAGTACGACTCTGTACCTGTCTCAGTCTGTTCAGATCAGTCTCCTTACGGCTTTGCATCCAGTCTTGAGAAGCAGACTTTAAATGTGTCCCACTGCTGTGGGAGCTCCTTCAGACAATAGCCTTCAAGATACCAGCCCACTTGGGTGTGGTCTCTTACTATAAATGCAGCTGTAAAATGTGTGCTCACTCTTGCTTCAGGCTCTTGCTTTTGGCTGCTAAGAGTCAGTTCTTATTCCCTGTTCATGCAGAGGACTGTGATCCAGGACAGTGATCTGTGAGTCTCCCCTGAATAAATAACCCTTTATTATATGTAATTCTGAACAAGTGTGGGATTGTTTTGTAACTTCCATTATCATCTGGCACCCAAATGTGAGACCCAATCCACACTTTTTGGGGATCGGTTCTCCAGCCATGTGGTGCATTGGGCACTGACTCTACCACCTACAGCTCTAGCAGGCACTCAGATGCAGCAGGCTGCTGCTCAGCACTCCCTGGCTCATGACCCACATACTGCCTCTCTGCAAGTTACAGGCCAGCCCACACGCTGCTGCCTGTGATCCCCACAACACACACCGTCCACAACTCTCACTGATGGAAAACTTTGGATTTTCTTTTATCCTAGGCCCCAACTGTGGAATCGTTTGAACACCTTAATAACTGCTCTTAATTTGTTAAACAAAGTATATTTTTCAGTACTTAAGTAAGCAACATGTGCTGTTTACTGCTGCTAGCATCTCTTGGTCACGCGGCTGCAACTGCGACACCTTTTGGCTGATAATTATTACACCTACTCTAGTTCATTGTAACTGCTTTACGACAGGTAAGATCTGAAAAACTACAAAAAATACTGGTAACTATCCAGGAGTTCAATAATTATTTTGCTTATACTATGGAAGGTATTCTGCAAGGCTTATGTGATTTCCCTTCTACATCCCTTTATGTGATTCTAGGAATTAGTTTTGTTTTTGATCTTTTCTCGTTTAAAAAAAATGATTCAGTAACAGGACCAAGAATGAGGCACTTTTAGAAATAATAGTCTTTACAGACTAATAATGGACAACTATTTGAGAGTATGGATAGGGATAGCATCAATTTGACAGAATAATCTGAAAGAATTTGTGCTCTTGAATTTAACAATTGCAATTTGTTGAAAAGTTATGATAGATTAATGGTTATCTCTCTAGGGAGGTAATACACACACTATTAAAATTATGTCCAAGGATGAGAAGTTATCTTTACTGGACAATTTTCACACCTTGGAATCCTCAGTGAGGGCTTTAGAACAGAATGCTGGACAGGAGAGTCAGACTTTACAAGAGGCAATAGTAAATAGAATTGAAAAGATTGAGGAATTTATTGAAATTGATGCGCAGGGACAAAAGGACAGGATTTAGCCTCATCAGTATGTGCGAGACCTCGGCATGACTTACAGCATTTTAGCTGCATATATGGTAATTTCCTCAGAAAGACCATCTGTCACAAAGTACCCTAAGGTAGTTAAAGAATATGCATGGGAACCAATACATATGAGCAATCTAAAAAATATATAAATAAACAATCAGTTTTTCATGGACTACTTTCACCTTTTTGTCAGGGAAATGGTGAAAACATGGGCTTCAGTTACTCTCAGCAGTCCTAGAAGCTGGACATCAGCTGCTTTGGAAATGTTATCGGGGAAAAGAGGCAAAGCATTTAGAACAGAGGAAAGCAGAAGGATTTGAGACTTCCCAAGATCAAATTCTTGGTGAGGGTCATTACTCTGATTCTCAGGAACAGGCTCACTACAACAAACACCTTTTGTCCCTATATAGTACAGCAGCTTTAAATGCTTGGGACAGGATTCAGGAATGAGAATTGGATCATTTATTAGTGTTAAACAGGGCCAGAGCAAACGCTTTAGTGACTTCTTACAAAGATTAACTAAGATTGTACAAGTAGGATTGACAGACCCTGAAGCTAGATGTGTACTTATCAAATTTTTGGCTTTTGAAAATGCTAACTTAGAATGCAGGAAGATCTTTGGGCCTCTAAAGTCAGATAAACACCAATAGATGAATAGATTTTGCATCTAATGAATATTGACTATAGTACTGAAGCTTGGGTAAGAAAGTGATTTCCAATGGTTTGAGAAGACATCAAAATGGCAAATGTTTTAATTGTGATAGAATATGAAATCTAAGAAGGGACTGTAGACAAAGAATTCCTAGGAATAATGTCTCCTCTAGGTATGACAAAAATAGGAGGACTCAGTCTTCTGGTATTGTAGGAGTTATGGCAAAGGCCAGCAGTGGATCAATGAATGTATGGAACAAAAGACAAACAGGGCAACCCAATATCATTGGGAACTCCTTGGGAGGCCTTTTGCAGGCCCTGATGTCAAACAAGGTCCAGTCATTCCCAGTCACTGTGGTGAACATGTCTCACCAGGAAAATTAAACAATCCAGTGCCTACTGTAAAAAAAAAAAATACTATTCTGGATGATGGAATAGACATGAAGGATGAATCAAAAACTCCAGTAGGAAATAGGAAGCATATATTTTGGCAGACTTCTTTAAATGATCAAAGACCAAAGCTAACAGCGTATATAAAATGATGTTGTAATTGAGGGATTACTAGACACAGGTACAGCCATAAGTATCATTGCTCCAGAATCTTGGCATCCACAGCCTAGCTTGAGTTTGGAGACCTGTCTTTCGCCATGACTTCCACATGTGAGTGACTCAGCACATCCCAACCTAGGCCCAGCCATTGCTAACATGGCAGAATATTATTGGCTCTTGTTCCTTATTCCACCTCAACCCATCCCAAGTTTCCCACCACCATTACAACCCCACATAAGTGCCTGCATGATACCATTAAATGAGATCCTGCTTCAACAGACTCCCGACTCAGTGGGTGTGTTTCTCCGTGGTAGCCAGGGGGAGGGCTGGGTCGTTCAACACTCACCATTTCGCTTAGCCCCAGGGAGAGTCAAGTGGGTCTGGCTCTGCCAGAGAACCTTGCAGATTGGTGCCCCATGTGAGGAATGAAAGAATCGCTGATAGGCTATTCCGTCTGTGGGTGAGTGTACCCCCACTAAATATGGGGCAATTCTTTACTAAACAAAATCCTACTTTGGAACCTAGTTCAATGTACTTGATAAACAAAATCCTGCTTTGGAACTTAGTTCTGCGTAGCCGCCCCTAGACCCTGTTCACAGCACCCTTGGCCCTCAAGGGGTCCTTCACCTCCAGATTCCCCTATAAATCCCTTTTGAGCACTCTCTGACCTGTCACTTTGTTGTGGGAGGGACCTGCCCTATAGGGGAGTCCTCTCTGCCCCCAGCTTCAGCATTAGGAGGGGAAGTGGCTGTTTCCGGATTCCGGGGCAGGTAGCTACTTCCAGAGCCACAGAGGGAGGAGTGGTATACCTGTTTCCTGTAATGTTAATCCAGGTGGTAACTGGCCTAATACCTGGTACCCTTGGGAAGCCCAGGATCTTAAGGATCTAAAGAAGGCTGTAGCCGAAGATGGGCCAAATTCGTTCTGGGTTGAAATCATCCTCCAGGGGCTAGCCCATCAATTTTGCACTGGAGAGATCTGGCCAGGGCCGTGCTTATGAGATCCGTTTTTCTTAAGTGGGATTTCTACTTTAGAGAAGAATGCCAAGTACAAGATGAACGCAATCAGGCAGCTAACCCCACTATCCCCATCACTTATGGTATACTCTAGGGTAGAGCTGACAAGTATGTCACGAGCCCTTAGCAGACAGTCATCCTCCCCCCTCCTGTATCAGGATCAGGTTAGGGCTCTAGGTTTAGTAGCTTAGAAGAAGCTTGAGGAGGGTTCTGCTGAAGCCCTGATGTCAGGGATCACCCAGAAGCTGGACAAGGACCTCGCATCCTTTATAGAAAGGGTTAACAAAAGCCTTCAGAGAAAGATCTCCCCTAGGGAACTTAGGAACCAGTTTGTTCTAATGCTGGTGTGGGATGGAATGAATGCTGACCATAAACTAGCTTGTGCGGGACTTAGGGATCACAGCTTAGGGAAGTGGAACATTGCTTCTCAGGGCATGGGCCCAATGTCCCACCAAGCAAGGACTGGGGCTGCCACCATGCAGGCCACACATAAGTAAAAGACGGCAACTTTGATTACTGCCCTTCCGCAAGTAACTATAGGGAAAAAGCGGACCTGTTTTGCTTGTGGAAGAGAAGGCCATTTCTAAAGAGAATGTCCTAATAAAGCTAGAGTCAGCCTGCCAGCTCTAGCCAAGACTGTTATGCCATGCACCCCATGCCCCTGGTGCAAAAAGGGATTCCACTGGCCTAGGGATTATGGGTCCAAGTTCAGTCTCCAGGGGAAGCCTTTAACTCCTACAGGGGCCACCCTTAGCCCTGTTAAATAAGGGGGAAAGGGCATTCAAAGCACACTGGACAGTGCCTTTGATACCCTGACTAAGACCAAAGATGGCTCTAACAATTGGAGATAGAACCTTCAAGTTCCTTGTAGACACTGGGGCTGATTGCACAGTCATCAGAAAAGAGGACCCTTCCCGCCCCCGCCTTGGCAGCTGGTCCCAAGGCCACCTTTACTTGGTGTGGGCGAGCAATCTACATCAACTGGCTGCCCTGGACTGATTCCAACAATAATCACGGGAATATGTGCCCCCTGGTGGTCTTTGGCCTAACTGCCAACCTCCTTGGGCAAGACATCCTTAGGAAGGCTGAAGCGCATATTACCACTGACCATAAGGCCTTTACTCTGAAGGATATGAGTTACAATTTAAACAGGGACGAGCTGCCCACCCTAATTCTCCGGTTTACCCACAATCCTAAGGGCCACTGACTCCCCAGTGCCAAAAATCCAATGGGCACCTGGTGACCCCCTATGGGTTGAGCAGTGGCCCCTACCTTCTTTTATGTTACAACTTGATGCCCTGGTTAAACAATTGTTATTGGGGCATGTCTGGCCATCTATGAGCCCTTGGAATTCCCCTGTTTTTGTTATAAGAAAGGCTAATGGCTCATGGAGACTCTTACATGACTTAAGAAAAATCAATGAGAGGATGATCCCATTTGGGACGCCCCAAGAGGGGACTCCCCTGGATACCTGCCATTCCTAACACTTATTACCTAACAATTGTTGATATTAAAGATTGTTTCTTCTCCATCCCCTTATATTCAGAAGACATGGAGAAGTTTGCATTCTCACTGCCCTCAACTAACTTCTGGGGCCCAGATCAGAGGTTCGAATAGACTTGTTACCCCAAGGGATGGCTAACCGCCCACCCATGTGTCAATATTATATGCCACACGTCTTTTCCTCCTCAATGGAACATTCTGATATTTTGTTCTACCTTTATATGAGTGATATTTTAAGAAGCCCTGCTTCATCAGGCCTTCATGACCTCATAGCTAATTCCCTCACCATTCTAAAGGATAATAACTTCAAGGTGGCTCCTCACTGCAGGAAGAGGGTTTGAATGTGTCTCAATGAAAAGAGGCCCAACTGGGTGCTGGCTAGAGATCTTAAATATTTACCTCAACAAGGGGATAATGATAATGATGTTTCCAGAGAGTGTCCCACCCCTGAGGAGTGCCTTTTTGCTTCTTCCCTAGAAACAAAAAAAGACATGGATGCTGATGAGACCTAGAGAAGAGATAGTGAGACCTGTAGAACAACCCATTGTGGACAGGCATTTGTGGATTTTTACCCTACTTCCTTCCTCTGTTCAGACCCTTCCTTTTCCTTATTCTCCTCCTTACTGTTGGGTCTCGTGTTCAATAAGATCACACAATTTATTTACTAAAGTTTGGAGGCAGTTGAATTATATCAGGTCAAGGAATACTATCATAGGTTGGCCATTCAGGAGTCTGGGCCCCTCATATGACTGTATGACTGGTAATCCTCATATAAACACGCCTCCTCCATCCTCCACTTGACCAGCGATGGGTAAGATCTCAGACAGGCTGGGACAACCTAAGGCAGGTCATGGAGTGCATTCTTCATAAATGGTACTCAGTGACGGGTAAGATCTCCATATGGGAGAAGACCTAAGACAGGGACCAGGTCTTCCACTGTCACGAAAAACAAAAAAGGGAGACATTGGGCCTCATGAGGCCTGGGCATGAGGCCGAGTGTAGCTTCCTGAGCCTAGCTCAAGTTTGGAGACCTGTCTTTGGCCATGACTTCCACATGTGAGTGACTCAGCACATCCTTACCTAAGCCTGCCTCTGCCCAGCCACCACTAGCATGGCAGATTATTAGCCCTTGTTTCTTTCTCTGCCTCAACCCATCACAAGTTTCTCTACCCCCATCACAACAATATATAAGTGCCTACCAGATACCATTAAATGAGATCCTGCTTTGACAGACCCCCGACTCAATGGGTGTGTTTCTCCCTAGTGGCCAGGGGGAAGAGCTGGTTGTTTGACACTCACCATCCTACTCGCCCCAGGGAGAGTCTGGTGGGTCCAGCTCTGCCCCTGCTCTTTCTGTCAGAGAACCCTGTGGCATTGCAGCAATGGAATATCTAGGTTAACATTCATGCATTCTCAAAATCTCAGTTTCTGGGAAGGATATTATAAGATATTATAAGCAGAGGTCACCAGCCATTCAGGTTGTACAAGAACACAAAGCAACTAGCAAACCTTCAGAGGTACTAATGGTCTTGCCTTTAAAATGGTTAACTGAGGAACCCATATGGGTTAAACAATGGCCCTTAAGAGAAGACAAACTGCAGTCTTCAGATCAGCTGGTACAAGAGCAACTAGATTCTCACCATATTGAAGAATCCATCAGCCCTTGGAATTCTCCTGTATTTTTTGTTAAAAAGAAATCTTGTAGCCGGGCGGTGGTGGCGCACGCCTTTAATCCCAGCACTCGGGAGGCAGAGGCAGGCGGATCTCTGTGAGTTCGAGACCAGCCTGGTCTACAGAGCTAGTTCCAGGACAGGCTCCAAAGCCACAGAGAAACCCTGTCTCGAAAAACCAAAAAAAAAAAAAAAAAAAAAAAAAGAAATCTTGTAAATGGAGAATGATGACAGATCTAAGAGCTGTAAAGAAGATTATTCAACCTATGGGTCCTCTATTATCTGGAATTCCTCTGCCTTCTCAATTACCAAAAGGAGGGCCTCTTATAGTTATTGATTTAAAAGATTTGTCTTTTTCTTGTAAATGTATAGTGTAGAAACAGAAAAATTTGCTTTCACAGTGCCTACTTATAATAATTCTCACCCTACTAGAAGATACAAATGAACCATCCTCCCACAGGGAATGCTCAAAGGTCCTACACTGTGCCAATACTTTGTAAGTCAGCCATTGGAAGTAATACACAAGCAATTTCTTAAGTTATAATTTACCATTACATGGATGACAGTTTGTTATCTGACCCAAATGAGAATACTTTAGAAAGAATGTTTGAAGTAATAAATTTTTGCCTAAGGGGGGACTACAAATTACTCCTGAAAAAAATACAAAGAGGAGATTCTGTCAATTACCTACGTTACAAAATAGGTTTACAGAAAATTAGAACACAAATTAGGAGAGACCAAGTGCCGACACTTAATGACTTTCAAAGATTGTTAGGAGACATTTCCAGTCTTTGACCAGCTGCTGGGATAACACCTATTCTAATAGTTCATTTAAAAAATTCTTAGATGGTAACAAAGACTTGAATAGTTCCAGGGCATTAACAGCTGAAGCAGAAAAAAGAATTGACAGTCACTGAAGAGAAATTACAGGAGGCACATGTAGATAGAGTGAATTCAAATCTTAAATTGTATTCTAGTCATATTGCCCTCCAGAATTTCCCCTACAGGAGTTTTAATGCAAAGGGAACACATTTTTGAATGGATCCTTTTGCCACATAAACTCAGTAAGAAATTAAAAACTTATATGGAAAAATTCTCTGAATTAATTATAAAAGGAAAATTGAGACTTCGTCAACTAGGGTATAGACCTAGCAGAGATTATAGTGCCTTTTACTACTGATAAAATTTAAAAATTATGGGAAGATAATGAACCATGGCAAAGAGCTTGTGCTACTTTGAGAAAAATTAATAGCAATTATCACAAAAGTGATAGAATTAACCATATAAAGAGAACTACTTGGATCCTTTCCCAAATTGTATGTGATGTTCCAATAACTGAAGCCCATACATTTTATACTGATGCAAATAAATCAGGAAAGGCAGGTTACAAATCAGAAGAATTAAGGTGGAACAAAGTCCTTCTAATTCTGTCCAAAAGGCAGATTTATATGCTATTCTCATAGTACTAAGGGATTTTAAAGAACCTCTCAGTATAGTTATTAATTTGCAATATGCAAAAAGTTGTCTTACATGTTGAAACCACTGAATTTATAGCAGATGATACAGAATTGACTTCATTATTCATTAATGTCTAAGATATAATCAGGAATATGCTTTGTCCCATATACATAACACATCTGATCCCATACAGGTCTGCACAAGGTAATGCAAAAATTGTTGATTGGGAGTGTGCTGAAGGCCTCATAATTTCATAAGAAACATGTCAATAGCAAAGGTTTAAAGAAAGTTTTCTATTGCATGGCAATAAGCTAAGGAGATTATAAAGAGATGTCCTATTTGCTCTTTCTTTAACCAAACACTGCTACTTGCAGGGAGTAACCCAAAAGATGCTCAAAGGAATGAGATCTGACAGGTGCATGTGTTCTACTTTACAGAATTTGTAAAATTAAAACCACACCATTGGTATTTATTTATTCAGGTTTTCAATGGGCAACTGCCCCTTGAGATCAGAAAAGGCTGATTCAGTAATCACACATTTATTAGAAGTTATGGTCATCATGAGTATACCTGCATAAATATGGACAGACAATGGTACAGCATATATGTCTAAGAAAATAAAACAGTTTTTTGATTATTATAATAAAAAGTATATTACATGTATACCAAACAGTCCTATAGGTCAGGCAGTTATAGAAATATCAAATCAAACTATAAAGGATATGTTAAACAGAAAGGGATGGAAAATATTCCCAGAAATAGATTGAATGTTTTATTAACCTTGAATTTTCTTAACACTAATGAGAAAGGAACAACAGCAGCAGAGAAACATTGGATAACAGAAAAAAAAACACTTCTGAATTAAATCAGCTGGTGTATTTCAAGGATGTACTGACCTCACAAAGGAAACCAGGAGATGTGCTACATTGGGAAAGGGGTTTTGCTCTTGTTTTCATAGGAGAAAAACTATGGATATCATCAATATTAATAAAGATTCAGTGTGAAAAAGAGAAACCTCTTAAGAGAAATGACAGCTTATCCACAGAGGTGACAACCAATCAGGTTGGAAGAAAACCTCATAATGGTTGGGGCAGGGTTCTGTTCTTGTCTTTTCAAGAAAATACTCATCTTCAAAGAGTCAAAAGACCTTGGACATCTAGATGCCTAAAGATGAAAAGATAGCTATCCAGAAAGAATCAACAAGCAAAAAGAAATCTAACTTATGATGCTGTATCATCTGCATGGTAAAATTTGATTATCTGGACATATATACATTTCTAATTAAAATAAGAGCTGGCTTTGGAGTTGGACAATGCCTATCCTCTAAATCCAAGCATGTTAAAAGAAAAATTCAGAATTTCTGTCTCATGTCAGGAGCCATCTGGTATGGAACAGAAAGATTTAAGGAAATATTTTACTTTTTTCCCTGCCTATTTTGTCAATATTGTATCTTTTGTTCAATATATGTCTATATGAGTAATGTTTAAGCTTTCAACAATGAACAGTAGATTTTCCTCCAGTAACCTTTGAAGCTTCTAGGTGGAAGGGTTCCAGAACAAAGACTCCACCTGGTTGATGTAACATCGTGATACTGATAGCGCTACTATGAGACTGATTTTTGGGTACCAACTGTGAAAATACCACACCTTACTGTTTTGGCTGGAACTCCAAATAAGAACTTCAAACAAAACAACCCCCCAAAAAACAAAAACAAAAGAAAACAAAAGCAAAAAACCCTATCAACTACTCAGAGACCATTTGCAATTATACAAAACAGCGATCTTGAAACTTAAATCATTTTACTTTTACAGGATCTCATAGAAAGAACATTATCCCTGTGACAGCTGGAAGCAATTCTAGAAGACAATATCCCCTCTCCCAACAAAGTTTGTCCTCACATTTAAGAACACCATTTATGCCGGGCGGTGGTGGCGCACGCCTTTAATCCCAGCACTCGGGAGGCAGAGACAGGCGGATCTCTGTGAGTTCGAGACCAGCCTGGTCTACAAGAGCTAGTTCCAGGACAGGCTCCAAAACCACAGAGAAACCCTGTCTCAAAAAAAAAAACCAAAAAAAAAAAAAAAAAAAAAAAGAACACCATTTAGAGTTTGATTATTACTTGTATAAGGTTGGGTGTTGGGGTGGAAATTATGTAGGCCCAGAGATCTCAAAAAAGGAGGAAAACTGAATGGGATACTAGGTAGATTAGTGTGAATTTACTCACACTAATAATAATGAGTAATAGTGTGAATATTTGTGAGCTATTATTGATGGACAATTTACATTGGTATAAATTTTTGTATATTGATACAAGTTCAAATTATATTTCTTGTATCAAATATGCTCCTATTTCTGTTTACAATATTTGTACACCTATGCAAAGTTATTTTGTCAGATTATATGCATGCATGTTTCTACCTCTAAGACATTTTGTATATTGATACAATTTTTGGATATATTTATCATATTGCATTATATATGTCTACCTCTGACAAATATATTTGTATATTGTTTACATTGAGGTCATTATCCTCCTTTACTGCAGTTGTTTAAAGATTGTTCAATATTCTGATATGAAGTATTAATCTTTAAGTTACATATTAAGTATTATAGGTCAATAGTCACCCATGTTTGTTATACTTTTAGTAAGACTAGGTTCTTTAGATAGAGATTGAATTGCACATAGATAGGTAATCTTTAACCACTTCCAAGATCTGTATAACGTGGCATTTAAATAACTTAGAATTCTGTTTATGTGAGACATGATTGCTCCTGGCAGTACCAATCTATTCCCCAGAGAGTGTTGAGTACCAAAGACACTCCACTTGGAGTTTGTTTTCTTCTTGGCACAATTGACCTTTGGGCAAGGAACTGCCCATGCCTCTACCACTGACAAAATGCATGATGTCTGGACTGGACAAGAAAAACACAAGCAAAAAGACTGCCAAACCTTGCCAAGACAGGGTAAGATGGTTCTGAAAATTTTTCATGTCTCTGAAAATGGTCTGTCAGTTACTCTAGGCTTTAGCCAAAGCTGGTTGCTTCAACATTGCAAATGAGTCTTTGGGTGATTGCTCAGGTAGCCAGTTATCTCTATCATCTGCTGCACATTTTGAAAGCAGTTTGATTGCACTTCCAGCCTACTCAAGTAATATCTACCTTCTCAGGCCTTTGATAGGGTTGAAGATTAGATAGTCATAGTTACCATCCTCTGATGATCTAGCCAAGCCATTGCCAATATAATATTTAGACTCCTTAGGATAGAATGTTTATTAAAACATTTAGCATATGTTCCTTGTTTATGTTGATTGTAATTTTTAATCTTATACTTGATATGTTCCTAGTGCATATAGTTTTGTATTGGGTTTGAGCAAAAGGGTGAGGTGCTGTGGGAGCTCCTTTAACCAAAAGCCTTTAAGACACCAGCCCAATTGGGTGTGATCTCTGATACTATAAATGCAGCTGTAAAGTATGTGCTTAGTCTCTTGTTTCCAGTTGCTAGATTTGGTTCCTGTTCCCCATTCATGCAGAGGACTCATCTAGGGCAGTGATCTGTGAGTCTTCACTAAATAACTTTATATTATATGTAATTCTAAGTATGTGTGGAATTGTTTTGTAACATCTGTCATCATCCGGTCATGAAAATCAGACTTTAAATGTGTCCTGTTATGAGAAGCAGGCTTTAAATGTGCCCCATCATAAGAAGCAGGCTTTAAAAGCATTCCATTAAATTTGTTAATTATGATTCACCTGAGTTTTACTATATTTGCTTTTGAAGTTTCATCTTTACATTTTTTTAAAATTATGTGTCTAGGGGTAGGGGTGATTTGTGCATATCCTCTAACCTTCTATTAATATCCTATTTAATATTTCCTTTTATACTTTGAAAATTTAGAAAATTGTCTTGTTTATCCTTTAGTTGTGTGCTTTAAAATCCAATTGTAGGAGCTAGACAGATAGTTTAACTATTAAGAACACTTACTGCTTTTGCAGGCAACCTAGGCTCAGGTCCCAGCACTCACATGGTAGCTCACAACCATCTGAAGCTCCAGTTTCATGGGATTTGATGCCCTCTTCTGGCCTCTGTAGGTACTGCATGCATGTAGTGTACTTGCATGCATGCAATCATACACACAGAATTCCAGTTATAGTAGATCGCCCACTCATGATCTTTAATTCTATTGCCCAGAACTTAAACCAATTTAAGAATATCAAATATTCCCCATTGAGAAAACCAGTGAAGCCAAAATATCTTTAATTATATTTCCTCCATTTTCCCAAATACTTGCAAGTTAAATTATTGTAATTATCAAACATAAAAGCAGCTGGGGCATCAAATGGCAAGACTTTTCTTCGAACGTTTTCTACTTCTTTGCATCTCTGATTCCATTTTTTACTAAAGACTAAGCTCCCCTGTGTGAGCTTAGCGATTTATGCTTCAGGTTAGGGTTATGTGACTTTTCAGAGCGGCTCCCTGCAGTCACTTCTTCCCACCGTACCTCCAGCTTGCCTTTAATGCTTAGGACATGAGGGGGCTTGAGACACTGCTCGATCAACTCTTGTTTGTATGTGACTTCCTGGCTGATCCAGTAAAATTCCTTCCAAACAAACAGGCTCTGTTTTGTTTGAGTACTGTGAGGTGGTTACATACACATGGTATTCCCCAGTCTGCTGGGTTAGTGGAAACAAGAGCTGCTTATCTTCAGGGTCTTTATAATAAGGCACAATACCATTCCTAAACTAAAACAAAGTTGTGATAAGCAGAAGTCACAGAAAAAATGCAGAATTAGATAGTAGAGGACAATAGGGTAAATGTTAGAAAATGCAGAATTTTGAAAACAAAAATCGAAAGCTCTGTTCTAAATGTGTACAGTCAAAGAGCCAGGAACATGTGATGGTGGAGCACTTGGCTCCACATGGAACAGGATGTCTTCTATCTCTAAGGTTCAGGGAGTGTGATAGAAGAGAGTGCAAAAGGCTGTAAGGGCAGAGGACAGGAACTGTGCAGCAGAAAGACACCTTCTGGGCATGACATGGCCATGCACTCACATGAAGCTGAGATTATCTGCACAAAATTTGCACAAGCTTGGGCCTATCAACATTTCACATGGATGGGGACCCCCAGAGAGATTATTACCATTTAACACTTCCAGTTTTCCAGGCACAGAAGTTCACAGCCAGCCTTGTAGAATCTGTTAGAGTGGCTTTTTCTGGAAACTTCAGAGCCAGAGGTAAATGACAACAGTCAGGAACTACAATTCATCTCAAAGCAAAGAATGAGCTGGAGGACAGGGTAACAAAATCAAAAACCCAGACATTAGGAGACACAGTTAGCAGCCTCTTTCCTGCTCAGTCCCCATCTGAAAAGATGTGTCTGGAGACTACAGAGCAAGGCTAAGAACAGCAGCAGCTAAAGTAGCTTCAGCATCTTAGCCAGACCAGGACATAGGCAGCACAACAAGGCAACTTACATTGCACAGGACTGGGGACATCAGCAAGGCTGCTTCTATGGACTCCACCATCAGCATGCCTTTCAGACAGCAAGAGCTCACTTCCACTTGACCGTACTTGTCCAGACAGCCATCAGCACTCACTTCCGCTCAGTTGTACTTGTTCAGACAGTCAGCAGCAGTTCACTTCTGCTCAGTCATAGCATGCTAGAAATTGCTATTTCTGTATGATCCTACTCTGGAGTATTCAGGTTCACTGTCTCTTCAAGGTCTGCATCTGTCAGCATCTTCTTGCTCTATGTCAATTTTTTTATTGATATTTATTGAGCTCTACATTTTTCTCTGCTCCCTTCCCTGCCTCTCCTCTACCCCCCTCAGCACTCCCAAAGTCCCCATGCTCCCAATTTACTCAGGAGATCTTGTCTTTTTCTATTTCCCATATAGATTAGATCTATGTAAGTCACTCTTAGTGTCCTCATTGTCTAAGTTCTCTGGGATTGTGGTTTGTAGGCTGGCTTTCTTTATGTTTAAAAACCACCTATGAATGAGTACATGTGATAATTATCTTTCTGTGTTGATGGGGCATAAATGACCGGCAATTAGAATTAACCAGACTAGCTTTAATATAAAATATTCAGCTTTAATAAAAGGAAGAAGGGGAGCTTACGAAATCAGAGTTCCAGCGGAGCGGAGAAAAACAGAGGAAGCAGGAAGTGCACCCGCAAGATTTATAAGTAAATCTTGGTCTTAGGGGAACACACCCCACAGACAAGGTGATTGGCTGAGCTTCCCCTTCACTGTGTCTGGGTTACCTCACTCAAAATAATGTTTTCTAGCTCCATCCATTTTCCTGCAAAATCCAAGCTGCCATTTGTTTTTCTGCTGTGTAGTACTCCGTTGTGTAAATGTACCACATTTTCCTTATCCATTCTTTGATCAAGAGGCATTCAGGTTGTTTGCTGGTTCTGGCTATGACAAACAAAGCTGCTATGAACATCGTTGAGCACATGTCCTTGTGGCATGATTGAGCATCCTTTGGATATATACCCAAAAGTGGTATTACTGGTCTTGAAGGTTGTTTCCTACTTTTCTGAGAAATCACCACACTGACATCCAAGGGGTCTGTACCAGCTTGCCTTTCCACTAGGAATGCAGAAGTGTTCCCTTTACCCCACAACCTCTCCAGCTTAAGTTGTCAGTATTTTTGATCTTGGCCATTCTTACAGGTGTAAGATGGAATCTGAGCTGTTTTGATTTGCATTTCTCTGATGACTAAGGATGTTGACCATTTCCTTAAGTGTCTTTCAGCCATTTTAGATTCCTCTGTTGAGAGTTCTCTGTTTAGGTCTGTACTCCATGTTTTTTTGTCAGATTATGTGTTCTTTTGGTGTCCAATTTTTTGAGTTTGTTTTATATTTTGGAGATCAGACCTCTGATGTGGATTAGTGAAGATCTTTTCCTATTCTGTAGGCTGTCGTTTTGTCTTGTTGACCGTGTCCTTTGCTTTACAGAAGCTTTTCAGTTTCAGGAGGTCCCATTTATTAATTGTTTCTCTCAGTGTCTGTGCTGCTGGGGTTATATTTAGGAAGTGGTCTCCTGTGTCAATACATTCAAGTATACTTCCCACTTTCTCTTCTATGAGGTTCAGTGTGGCTGGCTTTATGTTGAGGTTTTTGATCCATTTGGACTTGAGTTTTGTTCATTATGACAGATATGGGTCTATTTTCATTCTTCTACATGTTGATATCCAGTTATGCCAGTACCACTTGTTAAATAAGCTTCCTTCTTTCCATTTGATATTTTTTGCTTCCTTGCCAAAAATCACGTGTTGGCATCTGGGTCTTCAATTCAGTTCCATTGGTCCTCCTGTCTGTTCTTCTGCTAATATCAGGCTGTTTTCAGTTCTGTAGCTCTGTGGTAGAGTTTGAAGTCAGGGATTGTGATGCCTCCAGAAGTTCTTCTATTGTACAGGATTGTTTTGGCTATCCTGGGTTTTTGCTTTTACATATGAAGGTGAGTACCATTCTTTCGAAGTCTTATGAAGAATTTTTCTGGGATTTTGATGGGAATTGCATTGAATCTGTAGATTGCTTTTGGTAAAATTGGTAAGATTGCCATTTTTACTATGTTAATTCTGCCTACCCAAGAGCATGGGAGATCTTTCTACTTTCTGGTGTCTTCAATTTCTTTCTTTAAAGATTTAAAGTTCTTGTCATACAAGTGTTTCACTTGTTTGGTTAGAGTTACTCTGAGATATTTTATGCTATTTGTGGCTATTGTGAAGGGTGTTGATTCTCTGATTTCTTCCAAAGCCCTTATCATCTGTGTACAGGAGGACTACTGATTTTTTGAGTTAATCTTGTACCCTGCTACATTGCTGAAAGTGTTTGAGTTGTAGAAGTTCCTTGGTAGAATTCTTGGGATCACTTCATATCATCAGCAAACAGTGAGAGTTTTACTTCTTTTCCAATCTGTATCCACTTGATCTCCTTTTGGTGTCTTATTGCTCTAGCTAGGACCTCAAGAACTATATAGAATAGATATGGAGAGAGTGGACAACCTTGTCTTGTTCCTGATTTCAGTGGAACCGCTGGGAGTTTCTCTCCATTTAGTTTGATGTTGGCTGTTGGTTTGCTGTATATTCCCTTGATTATGTTTAGGTATGTTCCTTGTATTCCTGCTCTCTAAGACCTTTATTATAAAGGGATGTTGTATTTTGTCAAAAGCTTTTTCAGCATCTAATGAGATGATCATGTGGTTTTTATTTTTCAGTTTGTTTATATGGTGGATTACGTTGACAGATTTTCATGTGTTGAACCATCCCTGTATCTGTGGGAGGAAGCCGACTTGATCATGGTAGATGATGGTTCTGATGTGTTCTTGGATTTGATTTGCCAGTATTGTTAGTATTTTTGCATCAATGTTCATGAGTGAGTTGGTCTGTAATTCTCTTAGTAATGTCTTTCTGTAGTTTGAATATCAAGGTAATTGTAGCCTCATAAAAAGAGTTTGGCAATGTTCCTTCTGTTTTTATTGTGTGGAATAATTTGAGGAGTATTGTTATTAGTTCTTTGAAAATCTGTAGAATTCTGAGCTGAAACCATCTGTTCCTAGGATTTTTTTGGTTGGGAGACTTTTGATGACTGTTTCTATTTCTTCAGAAGTTATAAGTCTGTTTAATTTGCTTATCTGGTCTTGATTTTGGTAAGTGATATATCCAGAAAGTTGTCAATTTCCTTTAAGTTTTCCAATTTTGTAAAGTACAGGTTTTCAAAATATGACCTGATGATTCTCTGTATTTCCTCCATGTCTGTCATGTCCTTTTTATTTCTGATTTTGTTAATTTGGATATTCTGTGTCTGCCTTTTGGTTAGTTTGGATAAAGATTTGTTGATTTAGTTGATTTTCTTGAACCAGCTCCATGTCTCATTGATTTTCTTGAACCAGCTCCATGTCTCATTGATTCTCTTGTATTGTCTTTATTTTGTTGATATCAGCCCTCAATTTGATTATTTCCTTCCATCTAGTTCTCTTTTGTGAGTTTTCTTTTCTAAAGTTTTCAAATATTCTGTTAATTCACTAGTTTGGGATTTTTCTAGCTTCATTATACAGGCATTTAGTGCTATGAATTTTTCTCTCTAAAAGTTGCTTTCATTGTGTCCCATAAATTTGGGTATGTTGTGTGGTCATTTTCATTGAATTTTAGGAAGTCTTTAATTTCTCCCTTTATTTCTTCCTTGACCCATTGATGACTCAGGTGAGCATTGCTTAATTTCTATGTGTTTGTGGATTTTCTGGAATTAGTATTGCTGTTGACCTCTAGTTTTAAACCATGGTGATCTGATAAGGTACATGTTGTAATAAGAACGGCGGGGCTGCGTCCCCGGCACCCGGCCGCCCGCATGGCTTATGCCCCGAAATAATTACACGGAAACTGTATTCTTTTGAACCCTGCCTGGCCCATTAGTTCCAGCCTCTTATTGGCTAGCTCTTACATATTGATCTAACCCATTTCTAATATTCTGTGTAGCCCACGAGCTGCCTTACCAGGAAAGATCTTAACCTGCGTCTATCTGGAGAGAGAGAATCATGGCGACTCCTCACTCGGCTTCTTTCTCCCAGAATTCTGTCTGTTTACTCCACCCACCTAAGGGCTGGCCTATAAATGGGCCTAGGCAGTTTCTTTATTATTTAACCAATGACCTTCCTCCATCATTGGTACATTGGGTTATTTCAATTTTTTTGTGTTTGTTGAGGTTTGTTACCAAGTATGTGGTCAATTTTTCGAGAAGGTTCCATCAGGTGCTGAGAAGAAGCTATATTCTTTCCTGATTGGATGGAATATTCTATAGATGTCTGTTAAGTCTATTTAAGTCACAACATCTGTTAGTTTCCTTATTTCTCTGTTAATTTTTTGTCTGACAGACCTGTCTGGTGGTGAGAATGGAGTGTTGAAGTCTCCCACTATTAGTGTGTGGGGTTTAATGCATGATTTAAGCTTTAGAAGTGTTTCTTTCATGCATGAGGGTGCCCTTGTATTTGGGCATAGATGTTCAGTACTCTAATAGGTGTGGTTTAGGCTGTCCGGGATTCTGTTGAATAATCTTCTAGGTGCCAGTGAATGCAAAGCTCAGATGGTTGTTCCCTGTGGTACAGTCAGTGTCACAGTTCTAGTTACCCCATTGGTTACCCCTGTTCCTGGAGATAGCTCAGCATTCTTGTGCTTTGCTCTGTTCCATTGCAGTTTGCTGTCTCAGGCCTACTTTGGCCTAGGTTGCCGCTTTGCCCTGTTTCTGTAAATCCTGATCTGGATCCCCTCCTGCAGAAGTCCCTGGCTTGGAGTTGGACCTGTTCTGGTGAAGATGGCTGATGCTGGATCTGGTTGCTGTCTCAATCCTGATCCAACAGTGTCCCGGGACTGAGTTGGCTCCCGGGGACTGGATTTGCTCCTGGCTTCTGCTCCCTGTGAAGCTTGTTTCCTCAGGCCACCACTAGAGTTTTTACCGATACTCAGACCAAATGGGTGATCCTGTTATCAGACTGCATCCTCTGACTGCAACCATCTCCAAACCTCAGACTTCTATGTCAATTTTTCTTGGGGCTGTTCACATCTGATAACTGAGTGAAGAGACTCACAAATGGACCTGGTCCCTTGGACCCAATGTATGACAGTTATGGTAGTAATAATCAAGTCAGATCTGCTGGGCTGTGTGAGACACTCAGCCTGCTTCAGTGCCTGACTTTTACATCTTTCCAACCCACACCACCCCCATTCCTTTCTCAGGTCTGGATATCTAGGTCTGATATCTCATTCCCTAAATATCAAGGGTGATTGCTTTGAGAAGATGAAACCTATAACAGGCCATTGCTGGTATTGTTTGTCCATGCTCATTCTAGATGTTTCGTTTCAGCCTTCATTTGTAGCCTCTTGATTACATGCTTGATAGTTGACCCAGACATTGTCCCTATCCTCAGGCCTCCCCTCTGAGAACTACTTAGCAAGCTTTTGCCAGACCTACTCAAATCCCCATTTGCCACCTACCCATGGGGGCACCAAGTGTTGTCTAATGAACCCCAGAAAAGCTCCTGCTGGACTCACATGGCAGCTGCCTTTACTTAGCTCTTCACTACCACCATGTAGCATTTTTGTCTTTGCTGATGTTTTGCAAGATGACCTTTCAGTACTGACTTTTGTGGAGCTCTTCTGCATCCCTTGGTCAAGTATACCCTTCTCTCCTTTTCCTTGCCAGAATCTAAAATCTTCATGGCTATGTCAATGGGATTCAAGTTTCCCATGTGGTCCTTCCAAGGAGGAAAATGGCCACCTTAGGTTTTCATGCTTGGAACAATGGCTACATTTTATCTACTGGTCATATCAAGGCATGACTGTTGTCCACATCACTTAAAACATTTGATAGTTAAATGTTCAAGGCCCCAGGTTGATACAACAACCGGGATGGCCATGATACAACAACCGGGATGGCCATGATACAACAACCGGGATGGCCATGATACAACAACCGGGATGGCCATGATACAACAACCGGGATGGCCATGATACAACAACCGGGATGGCCATGATACAACAACCGGGATGGCCATGATACAACAACCGGGATGGCCATGATACAACAACCGGGATGGCCATGATACAACAACCGGGATGGCCATGATACAACAACCGGGATGGCCATGATACAACAACTGGGATGGTCATGATACAAGCAGGATGGTCATGATACAACAACCGGGATGGCCATGATACAACAACCGGGATGGTCATGATACAACAACTGGGATGGTCATGATACAAGCAGGATGGTCATGATACAACAACCGGGATGGCCATGATACAACAACTGGGATGGTCATGATACAAGCAGGATGGTCATACTCAGGTTTGTAGGCCAGCAACCTCTAGAAGCCTCAGGAATAACAATCTCTGGGATCCTGCAATGGCTTCATCATCAACAATTGACTTTGGCTAGTGTCGGACTCAAGCTGAACAAGTGACTGAGGGAGATCCACACTCCAAGTTTGAGGGGACAGTATTCTCTTGTTCTACCCAGACAGTGTTTGCTACTGGCTTGCTGCTGCAGCTTAGTGGGCTTCTCCTTGGTCTTTCAGTCTTCCTTAACTCTTAATTTGATTTACAGATTAAGGCAACAACATATGCTCCCCTTTTAAGTCTGTTCGAGCCATTAGACATTCAGAAACAGAACTGACCAAAGCCAGGCCTCTCTCCATCTCTGATCAGCCCCGTGAGTGTCTGGATCCACCAACTACAGGTCTTGTTCTAAATGCAAAGGCTGTCAGTGGTTTGAGCATTCGTACATATCCATCCCTGCATCCAGCCAGAACTACTAAGTATTGTTCCTTTCGCAGGGTAGAGCTCCTCAGGCTCCGCAGATGCCTCTGAAGGATGTGATGAATAAAATACAGATAAGTTATGGTATTGTGGGTTTCTTTAACTTGGCATTGGCTCAATCTAAATAAGAGGGCAATTTTCCATTTTGCTCACTTGCCATCAGATTCCTCCATTCCATTTCCTTCAGAACTGTTTCATATTTAAACCACAGACACCGAGGTTAAATATTAACTGTTTCCCATAGACTCGTGTATTTGAAGCCTTGGTCCCCAGCTAGTGGCACTATTTGGGGAAGGTTATGGAAACTTTGGGAGGTAAAGTCTTGCTGTAGGAAGTGGGGCATTACAGAGAGGCCTCGCTTCCTGTTCACTGTGTTTCCTAGTGAGACAGTGTGACCAGTCAGGGTCCTGCTCCTGTCAATCGCCTTCTCTAACCACTGCATGTCTTCCTCACTAATATGGACTGGATCCTTCTGAACTGTAAGCTAAAATAAACCCTTTCTCCTGACTTCTCATCCCTGGACCACAAAGAACAACCACTACAGCTTCTCAATGAAGCTGGTCCTCTTTGTGAGTCTTCCTTTGGGGACAATGAACAAGTCCTGGTACGTCCCATGTTGTGACTTCTCTGGTCATTCACAGCAATGCTCCATCCAGCAGGGCTTTGTCTGAGCACCTGATCCTTCCCTCAGAGCTAAAGGGAGTGGTCTGTGCTCATTAGCTTTTCTGTGAACCTGTCTCAGTATCTACTGCTGTGAAGAGACTCCCAGCCAGGGCAACTCTTAGAGGAGAAATCATTAGCGGGGGTTTGTTTACAGTTTCAGACATTTAGCCCGTTATGGTGGGGAGCTTGGCTGGCCCCTTGCAGCAGGTGCTGGAGCAGAGACTGGGCATAGCATGAGCTTTTGAAACCTCAAAGTCTACCTGCAGCAACACTTCCTGTTCAACAAGGCCATACCGCATAATCCTCCCATCCTCTGAGTTCCTTTCAATGGTGACCAAGCATTCAAAAGGTATGTGCCTATAGGGACCATTCTTAGCACCATGAAACTTGATTACATGCTTGCATCATCTGTGATGAGAAATAACTTCATCTTGGCCTGGGAAGTTTTCATTAATGATTGATGTGGAAGGGTACAGCCCATTGTGGGTGGCACTCCCCATAGGAAGGCGGTTCTGGGTTATATAAGGAAGCATGGTGAGCAAATCAGGTAAGAAGCAAGAGAAATAGGAGACAGCTAATTCTAAACAGGTAGATAACTTTAAATGAAGGCCCAGAATTGGATCAGGATAAACCCTGATTACCTTTTGATCCAAGATGGCTTACTTCAGGGTTCTTGCCCCAGAGAAACATTCTTATTGGCAAGGGTTTTTCCCTCTGGCAGGCTGGGAGGCTAATACACATGCGACACACAGATACACACATAGTTCTTTAGATAGACATCGAGGCCTTAGAGACGATGCAGACACACAAATGGGATATCCAAAACACGATACAGAAAAGTTGAAGTGAAAAGACACCAGTTAAGCCAACATGGGGGTGTTCCAGCTTGTCACATGTTCACGTTAGGGAAGACAAACTGAGCCAAGAAGCAGCATTGAATATTCACTTCAGTTGTTTGCCTTGAACGTGTATCACATCCTCATCTTACACTACAACAACCAAACTATGCCGTTTAGGTGAAAAAGAAAAGCCTTAAATGTGTTGGGTCACTAATACACCTCCCTAGCAATTGATGGAAAAGTAGGATCACTAATGATATCGATTTGATCACCGCAATTAATGTGTACATAGCAGTAGACAGAATACCTTTTTAAGCAAAAAAACAATTATCAAATCGAAAGGCAAATCATACTAAATAAACTGCAGTTAAACGTGAGTGGAGATCAATATTGAAAAGTCATTCTGCTATTTGGATGACAAGAGACTCACTTGTAATTGCAACCCAGAGGTTAAAATACAAATTCATGGTGAAAACCAGAAAACATTTTGTTTACAATGTAGGAAACCAAGAGAATACCAGTCCCCTATCGAGGAGCCAAAGATCTCTATAATCCTAAGCTTTCCTCGAGCTCGTTAAGAGAACTAATGCCACTAAGGAGCTTTTTGGAATTAGATTCCAAGAGCACTGTGGCTCTTGGAGAAAGCAAACACAGCCTAATTTTAGTCTGGGCATAGAATTAACTGTAGAGATGACCAAGGGGAAAAAAAAGGTGAAAGAATTCTTAAAGTTCTAATGTAGACTAAAGTGGGGGCTCCTGGGGGGCGCGCTACCATGGGGAGCTAGGGGGCTAGGGGCATGCTACCATGGGGAGTTGGGGGAATGCGCTAACGTGGGGAGCTCCTGGCGTATAGGACTTATTTTGCCTTGACAAAATCTCCTGACAACAATTAGGGGAGGCAGAGTTTATCCTGGCTATGTTCAAAGGGGTCACCCCATCATGGCATGGCAGGCATGCCTGATATGGGTGTTGGGAACTAAATTTGTATCCTCTGCAAGATCTCTCAGCACTGAGCACTCTTTAGCCCTGACTTGTTGATGTCTTAACGTCTTGTATAGCTTGCTAGTGTTAAATTCTTTGAATACCCGAAGTTACTGTTGTCCCAGTGATGAAAATGGCCATTTCCTAGAGAATTTCTAAAGGGAAATGGGGGGGCTGTCTGTTCCCCAACGCTAGCATAGTCTGGTCCATACATGGAACAGGAAAAACATGTAGACCAGCACCATTTGGACCCGAGAAGTCTAAATGTATTGGAAAACCAAGCAGAGCAATGCAGTGAAGGATGAACAGATAGGGAACCCATTAGGGTGTGTCTCAGAAATCCAAGCGATCAATACTGGGGGAGGGGATCAATCTCACTCCATTAACAAGTAAGGCAAAGACCTGCGTCTCAGATCTTATGCAAACATTTACAACTTTTCAAACTCATAAAGGCTAAGATTGGAAGGAAATTTCTAGAACTTGATATAGGGAATCCTCCAGAGCTGCCTGCCCCCATCCCAGTCTAATGCCGAGTCAGGAAAACCAGCCAATTTTGTTAAAGTTTTGCTGCTCTTGCTATTTCCCCATTAGAACCATGCTCTGACCATTAAAAGAGAACATGAGGATATTAAAGAGAAAACTGCCTGGCTATAATTGCATTCTAGGTCCAAGGCTCTGTGAATGTCAGTGTTTGGAGGATGAGGAAAAGTTGAGAAAAAAAAGTTGAGAAATAACAGTCATTTTTAGGATGCTTGGCTTAGGCCAGTGCCATGAGACTCCTGGGATGAACCTCAGGTGGTAGGTGACAGAGCTGGACACTCTGCCTAAGAAAAAACTGCTCAGGGACACCTACATCCATGGGGAAGGGTCAGCAATAACTTCCTGTAGTCCATGCTCGATGGTGGGGCGGAACCTGGTACCACTTACATCTGGTTACCCAACCCTCAGCATGGATGAGCACAAACACCCTAACTTGTTGGTCACCAAGACAAACTTTGGGCAAGTCGTTTGTGTAGGCAGACCCAGCTGAGCCTCACTCTCGCTTACACATGAGCTTAAACAGGAGAAGCAGTTGGCTCCAAGTGACCACTTAACAGCCGGGTTTCTGGACCCAAGCCCTGTCACTTATCAACTAAAACAGGTCTTTCTATGACAGGACTTGGGACAGTCTCCTCATTGGTCTCCAGTCCCCAGCAGAACCTGCTCTCAGATCTGTAGACTGTTAATTTGCGCCTTTCCTGCTTTATTCTTTAGTAATCTATTTTTAAGCAGGAAAAAAAATCTTATGGAATTGACTAGACCTAGAATTAAATTCAAGTATTTTGTAATAGTTTTTAAAAACACGTGTTTAAAAGACAAGTATTTAAGGTTATGCATTTACCTCTGGGTATTTGATTTATTCTTTGACCCAGTAATTATGAAGCAGAGGATTTTAAATTAGCAGGGTGTGGGAAGTTATTTGAAATTGTGTAGGTTCTATTTTCTTCATGGAAATGTAATTTCTGCTTTTTGAGACTTGAGGTTCTTTGGCCTGGGATAGAATTGATTTTTATTTTTCATTGATGCTGAGAAAATTCATGGAGCCTGTAACAGGGTCTGAAGGTCAATGTCTAATTATCAGCTTACCATAAAGCTCAGATTTTCCTACTCTGAAACATGAGATGGGACGAGCCAAAGGAAAGGATCTCGACCTAGTAACTATATTTCGATATTTCCCATACTATTTCCCCATCCTTCTCCTAGATGACTGATTTAGAGTATTTAGTGTTAAGAACTTCTAAGCACCTGGTGACCAGAGGAAATGAAACAAGCCCACAGCAGTTAGAAGTCATGAGCTGGTCTAGAGAATGCTGCCAATCCCAGTGTGGCAAATTTAAGGAGATCTCTAGCAAGCCATTCATGTAAATCCACAGAGCAAACTGTACTACGTGAAGGATCACTTTCCATGTACCCAAACATCAGGCCACTTTGCCCTATCTGAGATGGTGGTTGCCACAGCAGCTGCACAACGAGTTTTGAAGATCCACGAGTTTTTGATACAGCTACTGTATCAGCAAAATAAAAGGAGCTATGGCTGCCACCACCTGTCTCCTTTAGGGGTGTCAGTAATCCTACCCACACCCTTGGGGCGTGACTTTGCTTTGGTGTTGGCAGGTTTATAATGGTATAAAAGTGAAATCTGTGGCAAGAATGAAAGTATAGACCAATAGATAGCCAGTAAGGTAGCCATCGAATTGGATATTTATTCCATCTATAATTGACTGGCAGAAGATGGAAGATAAACATTAAAATTTCACCTCAGATGGTCCAGGCTGCTGAAGGCATCCGCAGACATACCTGATGTCATGTGGTGTGACTGAAATAGGCAAAACACACCCAGGAGCAGCCTGGGCTACCTGAAGACACCCACAGGCCCACCTGGCACCTGTGGCATTGGGTGCCATTATGATGTGGACTGATGTTGGTGGCCTGCTTGTCACCTGGACCAGGGTGGTGACATCTGAACCTGTGGGCTTCTGCCTAGGGCCATGTCTGTATCTGGCCCTACTGCAGCTGGGGTCTGTGTTGATATCCATGACCTATGTTGCCACCAAAGCCATGGTGAGGCTGAAGGCATGGACCATCTCCTGAGGCCAGTCGGGGATCTGAGGGTCATGCTACAGCCACAGTCATACAGATCCGAGTGGCCAGCCTACACTGGCACAAGGTGCCATGGTGATTTTCAGACGTGGGCTGCCAATGGGGTCATGTCTGAGTCAGTGGCCCTACTGCACTCAGGGTTTATGTTGATGTCTGTGGTTTCTGATACCATCAAAGGCAATGCTGATGCCAGGGTTCTGGGCCGCTGCCAGGAGCCATACTGGCATCTTAGGGTCATATCACCATTGGAGCCATACCAATCTTGGTGGCCTGTCCTGTCATATGTGGCCATGATGATGTTCAGGCCCAAAGTGTGGCTGCTGAGCATGTCTAGACCCATGGTCTGACCACAGCTGGGGTCAGTGTTCATGTCCATAGCCCATGGTGCTATGAAAGGCCACATGGATACTCAGTCTAGACTACAACTTATGGCCATGTTGGCCCCCAAGGGCCTTGCTACCACTGGGGCCATACTATCTGAGTGGCATGCACTGTCATCTGGGGCCAAGGTGTCATCTGGGCCAGGGCTACTGCTGAGAGTCATGTCTGGGTCTGTGGTCCTACCATAGCTGGAGTTTATGTTGGGGTCCATGGCTCTTGATAACACCAAAAGTCACACAGATGCCTAGGGTCTAGGCCATATCCTGTGGCCATGTTGGTGTCCAAGGGCCATGAGGTCATGATGATCTGATTGGCCTGGCCTGTCATTTGGAGGCCATGGTGTCATCCAGGCCAAGACTGCTGCCTAGGGCCATGTCTGGGTCTGTGGCACTCCAGCAGAGAGAGTCTGTGTTGATGTCCATGGCTCCTGTTTCCATGGAGGGCTGTGTCTGGGATTTGGATAGCCACCTGAGACTATGTTGGCGTCCAAGACCTTGCTGCCTGGGTAGCCTGTGCTGCCACTTGGGTTGTGATGATGTCCATGCCCAAGTTGAGGCCAAGGGCCATGTTTGGTTCCGTGTTCCTGCTGCCGCTGAGTTTGTGATGATGCCCATGGCCCATGTTGCCACAGGGGCTCAAAGGAACCATGCACATTGAACTCTGAGGGCTAAGCTGAGCCGACCTTGTCCCTCACTGGGCCTGGGATGGCTGGCCCTGCCTCCCATGGAGAACTGACCCTATGGTATGGATCTGGGAGAACTGACTCTGCCCCTTGCCTGAGGGGGGCAGTCCCAGTGGCCCAGGCTGACCAGCTCAGCTACCAACCAGATCCACATCCCGGGCCCTGGGTTGGCCCACTCTAACATCTACGCTGTCCATATCTATGACCTGCTGGAGTACATGAAGGGACTGGTCCTACAACCCCAGGATTTCCATGAGTCAGGGCAACAGCAGGATCTGAGGAGTTTCAGCGAGGGTCCAGTGTGCTGTGCCAGAGACCTTGAACCAGACGCATGACTCACTACGATGAACATTTTGTGGGTGGGATTGATTGGCCAAAAGGGATATATTGTGTAACACACTACAACACGCAGGACCACTAGGATAAATGAAGAGGTGTTGGGAAGATTGAGGTGGGGTTTTGTGTGTTTTGTTTTTAATTGATTTGGTGGGGTTCTTTTGGAGGATGCTGCAGGGGGAAGGAGGAGCATATGGAGGGAGTAAGAGGTTACGTGGGATTGCAGTATGATGTCAAATTTCCAAAGAATCAATAAAGAATTATGTTAAATTTTTTTTAAAAGAAAGCACAAGAGGAAAAAATAATTTCACCTCATTTAAAAAGATATATGGCATCTCTTTTGGAGTATTCATCACAAAAAGGCAAGGTCAGTAGCAGACTTTCTCAGAACTATATGGACTTGCTGGATTAGGCCTTTTAGTTTTGGCAGGGAGTGCTGTCTGTTACACCCAAATTAACGGGATTCCCCAAAACCACAATGGAGTCGACACTTGTATTTATTCAAATTTAAGCTTGGATTCTCCATCTGTTCAACACAACGGTTGAGAGCAAAGAGTGCCAAGCTCAGTTGGGGTAGGGTAGGGTTGTTTATCATAGTAGAGGTTGGGATGAGGGGATTTCCAGAGTTCCAAGACCCTGATTGGCTGACATTTGCCTAGGGGTCTTAGCAAATGGGGAATAGGTGAGTCCTGGGCTATCTTATCTAATGGTTGGACCGTCAGATGTTCCCTTTAGATGTTGGCTTTCCCTGGGTGGTGTCTATTGTTCTTTTGGGAGGAAAAGACCGCACATGCGCCGAGGATACAGTGTCCTGCCGGACTACAATTCCCAGAAGCATTCAAGTGTTCCACGAAAAAGCCACGCATGCGCAGGGCATATTTCCCAGATGTACCTGGCTCCCTCTTAAAAACAGGGAACGCCATAACTCGTGCCCCTTTTTTTCTCTTCACCCCCGTCCCTCACTTGTCATCACCCCCCCCCATTAAAGTTTACCCACGTGGGACTGCCGTGCGTCTCCTGTTTCCTTTCCAACCCCCGGAAAACATTCTGGTGCTGTGACTCAAACCTCTTCATCCCGGTATTTTCACCTGAGGCCGCGGCTCTGGTTTGGCGCCACCTGGAGCTCGGGGGGCCTCCCGGGACAAGGTCAGGACCCACGACCTGCGACCGCCCCGACGTGTTCCACTTATCTGAATGCGGCCCCCTGCGATTCGTGAGTTTTCTCCCCTCGGTTAGCTTAACATCCCCTCTCACCTGGAGATTGTCCGGGTGAGCTCCCGGCTTTCTCTGGCGTGTCCTGGGGACGGGTGCTAACACTCACCCCCCGGCCTTCCACCCTCGGTTGGACCTGTGTCTTCACCCATGCCTGGAAGCTCAGAGCTTCCAGTTCTCACCTCTTTTTTCTGCTCTTTTCCTGTCCTCTCTGCCTACGGCTCACTACGGTGTGAGCACATCGGCCGCAACAGGCGGCCCCCCGGCCTGACTGCTTCCCTCCTGCCTGGGATTTTGTCTCTCGGAGGCTAGAGTCAATTCAGTCAGGCTATAACACTGCCCCCTGGACACTCGGAAGCCTGTGCCCAGGGCCTGCCAGTGTTCGTGGCATCTTTTGGTGCTTTTTGCGGGTGTTACCATGGTTCTAGCCATGGGTGCTAAGCCTTCAAAAACAGTTCCCTCGTCCTCTCCCCTAGGACAGCTTTTGGAAGCTCTTCAGCCTCACACCCTAATTCCTTCTGTTATCTACACTCATCCGGCTCTGCTAAAAAAAAATGGCCAAAATATGCGTTAGGCGGGAATTCCAAATGGCCTCCTCATGACTCCTTCGACCCCGATATTCTACGGGAGTTAGCTAACTATTGCCACCGTTCAGCTAAGTGGAAAGAAATGATGTATATAATGGCGTTCTTTTACATGGCCCTTAAAACTGACCCCTCCGCTGCCGCTCACTGTTCACCTGCCCACATGTTCTTAGCAATGCCATCCCTCCAGGAACCCTCTGCTCCTGCCATGGACCCCATGGACAAACCTCCACCCCCCCCCCGGCCTCGAGGGGCCACCCCATCCTGCTCTTCCCGGTCGAGCGATACCCCACCTATGCCTCCTTCCTCCAAAGTTTCTTCTAGGCACAGGAAGGACTCACCTGCATCTTCCCCTCATAACGCCTCTAAACATTCAACTTCTAGGTCTCCAGGAGTCCTGCGTATATCTTCCAGGTCACCTAACCGTTCTCCTTCTAGGTCCCCAAGAAAATCCCGTTCCAAATCTACAAGGGCCTCACCTAGCCCCTCCGACTCAGCTTCCCCCCATTCTTCCCACAGCAGGTCATGCAGGCAGTTGGAAGCTTCCCCCCACCCCCACCTCAGGTCACACAGGCAGCCGGAAGCTTCTTTGGACTTATCTTCCCCATCCCCCTCCCGCCCTACTCCGCCCCCTCGATCTTCCAAAGCCCCTCTGGGTTCCCCTTCCTCCCACCGCCTTGCACCTTCTTTCACCCCTCCGCTCACGCGCTCACGTTCCACTGCGGAGTCTAATCCTGGTCAAGCCAAGCCTGCTGCCATTCTGCCATTGTGGGAGGTGGCTGGTGCGGACGGGTTGATGAGAGTCCATGTCCCATTCGCCTTATCGGAACTTTCCCATATGTCTAAATTACTTGGCTCTTACACATCTAATCCCACCATTTTCATAAGAATTAATATATAACCCAATCGTACAACCTAACTTACCACGACATTTTAATGATCCTGTCTAATAACTTACTTCCCGAGGAGCACAGGCGGGTCTGGGAACAGGCCAGACAACATGCTGATGAAGTTCACCAAACTCTAGCTTCCCATCCCCCGGGGACAGAAGGCGGTCCCAGACGAAGAACCACACTGGGACTATAACACCCCAGGTGGGATCTTGGCCAGAGACCGGTTCTTAACTTGCCTCATGACAGGTCTCCGCAAGGCTGCTCTCAAACCGGTAAACTATTCTAAACTCACAGAAATTTTTCAGGACACTAAGGAAAATCCTTCTGCATTTCTAGAATGCCTTACTAAAGCTATGTTACAGTTCACAAACACGGATCCAGAATTCCGAGGGCAGACAGCTCCTGATGACCCACTTCTTCAACCAGTGCTACTCAGACATCAAGACCAAGCTCAGACGTTTGGAGAATGGTCCCCTAACCCCACAGGGACAGGTCCTGGAGGCAGCTTTCAAAGTATACCACGCGAGGAATGACAAGGCTCGTAATCACTGCCACGTGATAACCGCACCTGCCCGGCCAGCCAAGGTGACAGATTCGACCCGTCCTGTTCGTGTCCCCCCCCCCCCGCCTTCCGGGGTGTGTGAGCCACCAGGCCTGTGCTTCAAGTGTGGTAAGGCAGGTCACTGGGCCCGGGGATGCCCTAACCCTCATCGTAGCCCAAGGGGCCCCTGCCCAAGGTGTCACAGGGAAGGTCACTGGTTCGTTGACTGTCCTCGTGCGTTTGATGACGTGGGGGCAACGGGCCCAGATTCCCAGGTTGACCTATTGGGCTTGGCCCTGGAAGACTGAAGGTTTCCGGGTTCCTCCATTAACAACCCGACTGCCATGCCCATCTGCAACCAGGAGCCACGGGTACTTCTCACTGTGTTGGGACGGCTAATCTCGTTTCTCTTGGACACCGGAGCAACATACTTGGATCCAAGGGAATTCTGGTGGCCAACTTCTCCTTCAAATTCCCCTATTGTTGGTGTAGGGGGGACAGCCTTATTTACCTCACCAGACTCCGCCTCTCAATTGTGTGTTTAGAGGTATTTTTCTCACTCATTCATTCCTAGTTTTACCAACCTGCCCAGTCCCACTTTTGGGAAGAGATCTTCTAACCAAGTTGGGAGCCTCCATTTCTTTCGCGCCCCCCACTCGCTTTATTCCAGATTCAGTGACGCAGCTGCTTCTTCTCCTGGCCCCACGATCTTCTGATACTAACACACTCTTTCCTCTTCCAGCCTCCCAAGTGGACCCTCTCGTGTGGGACACCCAAAATCCCGCCGTCGCTAAACACCATTCCCCTGTTGTTATTCAGTTAAAAAAACCCACCAAGTATATCACCCAAGCTCAATACCCCCTCTCTTCCCAAAGCCTCAGAGGACTAAAACCCATAATTTCTGACCTTCTAAGGAAGGAGCTGCTCTGCCCCACCTCTTCTCCCTTTAACACCCCTATACTGGCTGTCAAAAAATCTAATGGGACTTATCGTCTGGTTCAGGACCTCCGGCTTATTAATTCTGCTGTTGTTCCTTTACACCCAGTTGTCCCTAATCCCCTCACCCATCCCTTCAGGAACCTCCCACTTCTCAGTTTTAGACCTCAAGGATGCCTTTTTCTCTATTCCTCTCAGTCCTCAATCTCAAAACATCTTTGCCTTCACCTGGACAGATCCTGATACTAATTTCTCCACACAACTAATCTGGACCGTTCTCCCTCAGGGATTCCAGGACAGCCCACACCTCTTTGGCCAAGCCCTGGCCTCTGATCAGCTCTCACTGTCCCTCCACTAAATCAAAACTGGTACTCTATGTCGACGACATCCTGCTGTGTAGCCCATCTTTGGAGACCAGCAGAACTGATACTGCCGCCTTACTAAATTTCTTACCCAAAAAGGGCTATAGAGTCTCACCTTCTAAGGCTCAATTATTCACCACTGAGGTAACGTATTTGGGGTTAACCATAACCCCAACCCAAAAGGCTATCTATCACTCTGGACAGAAAAAAAACTAATTCAATCTCTTACAGTTCCTTCCACCAAAGAAGAGGTTTTATCATTCCTGGGAGTGGCTGGTTTCCTGCGTTCCTGGATCCCCTCCTTCTCCCTCCTTGCCTGCCTCCTATATGAAGCAGCTCTCCACTCTCTGCATGAGCCCCTTCTCCATCCCATCACCAAACCTTTCTGGAGACTCCAACAGGCCCTTACCCAAGCCCCAGCTCTCCATCTTCCAGATTTAACCTTCCCTTTTTCTCTTTACGTAGCAGAAAAGGAGGGCTATGCTCTGGGGGTCTTAGGTCATCAACTGGGACCCTCTGCACCTGTAGCTTACCTGTCAAAGATGGACCTCACCACTCAGGGCTGGGCACCCTGCATACATGCTTTGGCGGCTGCTGAACTTCTTATTCGTGAGTCAAAGAAACTAACCTTCGGAGCACCCACTACAGTCTTCTCTCATCATAACCTGTCCAACCTCTTAACTTACAAAGGCCTACAGACCCTACCCCCTTCTCGAGTTCTTTCCCTTCAGGTGGCACTGGTGGAAGATGCCAGCCTTACATTTCAATGTTGCCCACCCCTTAATATTTCAAATCTTCTACCTCAACCTAATGTTAATGATTCCCCATCCCACTCCTGCATTGAGGTCCTAGAGGACCTACTGCCTCACCCCTCACATATACAGGAGGGCAGGCTGTCCCAGGCTACTTATACCTGGTACACAGATAGCCGCTCCTTTCTATGTGACGGGACTCGCAGAGCAGGTTACGCCATAGTATGACACGGAGATAGTTGAGGCAAAGGCACTCCCTGCTCATACTACTAACCAGCAGGCTGAGTTGATAGCTCTCACCTGTGCCTTTCTGTTAGCCAAAGGACAATCTTTAAATGTTTACACAGATTCTAAATATGAGTTTCATATCCTGCTGTCTCACGCGGCTATCTGGAAGGAGCGCGGACTTCTCACGACAAAGGGAGGATTACTAACTCAGAGCATATTATGGACCTGCTAAAAGCTTCCCATCTCCCTAAAGCTATAGGAATTTTCACTGTTGGTCTCAGTCTGACAGTTCTATTGTCTCCAAGGGAAATAATTGGGCTGACACAGCGGCTAAGACAGCAGCACTCCAGAGCCCAGGTCTGCCTCAGCTACCTCAGGGAGTACTCACAGCACAGCCCACAGCCTCACAGACACCTCCTGACACCCAACAGATCCTTTCTTACCTACACCAGGTTTTCCATCCCAATGAAAAAGCTCTACTTCATTTTGTCAGGACACATAGCAAACCCATGCCTGAGGATATCAGGTTCCTAAAAGCTACCACTGCCTCCCGTCAGATCTGCCAAAAGTTAGATCCCAGGACTAAATATCGTAGCTTTCCTTTCCCTACCCACCAGGCCAGGGGCTCCCTTCTGGGAACTGACTGGCAGCTGGATTTTACTCATATGCCCACAGTCAAGAAAATTTCCACATACCGTACCACCCTCAGTCTTCAGGTAAGGTAGAATGGACTAACCGCTCTTTAAAGGATGCCCTCGTTAAAATGTCACAGGAACTTCACCTCGACTGGGTAAGGCTTCTGCCTCTGGCTCTTCTCAGGCTTCGGGCTCTCCCAAAGGGCCCCCTTTTCATTTCACCCTTCGAACTCATGTATGGGTGGCCGGTTTTAACCCCCGGCCTCTCATCGGGAACCTCTCCCCTTCCCGATCACCTGCTCACTCCCCTCCTTTTCCACCTACGCTCGCTACTGTGGGACTTCACAGATTACTCATTACCTCAACCATGTGCTAACACATGTCCACCGGCTGGTTAAAATAGGAGATAAGGTATTATTCTCACCTCCAGGCCAACGTCCCTCACCCCTTTCCCCTAAATGGCAGGGTCCCCTCAGAGTAATTCTTCTAACTCCCACAGCTGCCAAGCTCGAGGGAATTCCTCACTGGATTCACCTGTCACATCTGAAACCGTTCATCCCCACAGCTCAAGACAATCCTCCTTACACGGTAACTCAGACGGGACCTTGTTCTCTTAAGTTCCAAAGGATACCAGGTTCCGAGTCACGGCACCAGAATGTTGTTTTTTTCTGCGGGGTTGGAAAGGAAACACGAGACACATGGCGGTCCCACGTGGGTAAACTTTAATGGGGGGGTGACAAGTGAGGGATGGGGGTGAAGAAAAAAAGGGGCACGAGTTATGGCATTCCCCGTTTTTAAGGGGGAGCCAGGTGTGTCAGGGAAATATGCCCTGCACATGCATGGCTTTTTCGTTGAACACTTGAATGCTTCTGGGAATTGTAGTCCGGCGGGACGCTGTATCCTCTGCGCATGTGCGGTCTTTTCCTCCCAAAAGAACAGTGTCAGCTCATGGAACCTGGTGCTGCTGCCTGCCATGGCAGCTGTGTGACCAGGCTACCCTGGGCCCCACATGGCCTAGGCTGTTAATGTTAGAATCCTGTCCCTTTAAGAGACAAGCCTCCCCAACTCCCAATCTCCCCCTCCCCAATGAAGCAAGCCGATCTCGCACTTCCATCCTTCTGAAGAGGCAGCCTCTGCTTCTCCCTTCCCCCTCTTCCTCTTTACTCTATCCCTCTTTTCTTTCTCTTTTCCCTGCATAACCACCTTACCCTTAAAACCTTCAATACCCACTAAATAAACTCTACCCAAGCTCTATCTACATGGTGCACTTGTCTCCTACGTGCTGCGGCCCGGGTTACCAGCTCCATAAATCATAACATTGGTGCCGGCCTCAGCCAGACTCTCTCCAGTTTCCTCTCTACTTCATGTAGAGAAGAATGTGTGAATGGTGTGGTCACATGGATGTGATTTGTTTTAAATGCATGTTCTATGCATACTATATGTCTTGTTATTTCTGATTAAAATCCCCACCGTTTCTCCATGCTTTTTACCATGTGACCTTACCACCACTTCATTAGAGGCAACTGCCGCCATTTTGTTTGAGCTTAAATTAGGGAGGAGCCACAGACTCAAAGTTCTGCCCCTAGCCAAATGGTGCTGAAAGAAGATTCCCACCATGACCTGCCAACAGGTTCACCTTGGCAGAGGTGCTTAGGTGTCCATTACATGCAGAGACCCACCTCTAATCTACTTAACAAAAGCTATCCTACAGTCTTTTCTGTAAACTATTCTCTACTATTGTCACTTTTACTGTTAAGCTTCTATTGCAAACAGTTTTCTTCTTTGTCCTTAACAAGCATAAATCTCACTGGTTAAAACTCAGTACAGTTCAGCTTAGACCCAGACCTTAAGCAGATCCTATATTTTAGTCACACATTTCTCTAAAGGAAACTCAGGATTCTACTAAAGCTAAGTGTATTTAAGAAAATGTGCTTATTCCAGAATACAACATGTGGTTTTTAGAAAAACACTCAGGATACTACTAACAATGCTTTGTACAGTTGAAAGAAACTTGCTTCTCTTTATAGAGAAGCACATGTGTAGTTTTGAAGAAATCTAACAGTGCATAGAAAATTAAAAAGTCTTTCACAGAAAGCATTGTGTGTTGCTATAAAGGAAACTCAGGGTTCTAAAAAGAAGCTAAGTACATTTTCATGAAAACGTGTTTATTATCCCAGAATTCAACATGTGGTTTTTAGAACACTCACGATTGCCAGAGATGACAAAGCATAGCCCCTCCCCCCCATGTGTGGTTCCTGGGATGCAGGAAGCAATTCCCTCCAGGCAACCTAGTGGGAGCTAAACAAGCATGTTACTTGAGGGCCAAGGAGAAAGCACCTACATGGCCTGAGGACCACTTCTGTGGCCTCGGCATATACATTTAGCAATGTTACACATGATTCTGTAATTCTGGTATAGGAATTCTACCGGTGTACTTGTTCTTCAAAAGTCCTTTAGTAGAATCCCAAGTTTCCTTTACAGAAATGCATGGTGCTTTCTGTGAAAGAGGCACATTTCTTTTAATTTTTCTATGCACTGGAAACTGGGAAAATGTCATAATGATGTTTCAAAGAATCTTTATACTTCTTGTGAACTGCTTTGCACAGATAATGATTAACCTGTGGCAAGAAAAAAAGAATTGGATTGGTCTGGGATATCAAAGGGAATAGGCAGGAACCTGGAACCTCTGTGGGTCTAAGCGTGAGTCTGGGACCTCAGAGAGTAAGCCTGAGCCAAGTTCTCTGCAGTTCTGGGTGCAGCTGAGCCTGGGAACTCTGAGGCAGTAGACCAGAGCCAGAGACCTTTGCAGGACCAACTTCAAGTCAGGGATTCTTCAGGAGGGAACCAGAATTTACAGAAACAGATCAAAGCCAATAACCTAGGCCAAAGTAGGCCTGAGGTAAGGAACACCTTGGGCAGCAAATTCCACAGGAGTGGGACTGAACCAGCTACCTAGGACAGAAGGCTCAAGGAAGCAAGCTCCACTGGGAGCAGACGCCAGGAACAAATTCAGTCCCAGGATCCAACCCAGTCCCAGGACACTGGCGGATCAAGACTGAGCCAGTGACCAGATACAGACTCAGCGATCTGTATTGGAACAGGTACAGGGGAGTAACCACTGAGCCAGTGAGCCAGAGCCCACTGAGGGTCCAGACGTGAATCTGGAACCTTCAAGGGAATAAACCTAAGCCAGAACCCTAATGGGTCTGAGCCTGAGTCTAGGACCTCCCAGGAACTAAAGCCTGAGTCAGGACCTTGGTCAGTCTGGGCGTGAGTGAATCTGGGACCTCCAAGGGAATAGGCAGGAACCAGAGATCCCTGTGGAGCCAGGCATGAGTTGGGACCTCAGAGGGTATAGGCCTGAACCAGGACCTCTGGGTCCAGACATTGGACTGGGATATCAAAGGGAATGGGCAGAAACCTGGAACCTCTGCGGGTCTGATGTGAGTCTGGGAACTCTGAGGCAGTAGACTAGAGTCAGACCTTTGCAGGACCAACTCCAAGCCAGGACTTCTGCAGGATTTACAGAAACAGGGCAGAGCCCATAACCTAGGCCAAAGTATGCCTGAGAGCACAAACTCCAAGGGAGCAGAGCAAAGCACAGGAGCGCTGAGCTATCTCCAGGAACATGGAGTAACCAATGTGATAACTAGAACTGTGGTACTGACTGTACTACAAGAAATAATCTGACCTTTAAATTCATTGGCACCTAGATTATTCAACAAAATCTCAGACAGTCCCAAGCACTAACCCTAACACTTAACCCCTAACCAACCTGAAGAGATGATTAGAAAAGGTAAGAACACATGCAACACCACAAAGAGCAACACAACACCAGTAAAACCTAAAGACCCTACAACAGTAAGACATGAACAACCAAATATGGATTAAGCAGAAGAAAATGACCTAAAAATAACTTCAAGAGAATGTTTGAAACCCTTGAAGAGGAAATAAGAAATTCCCTTAAAAAATAGAAGACAAACAAAAAATTGGAAGACATCAGCAAATAACTTAAGGAAAACCAAGAAAAAGAAAACAAACTATTCAGGACTTAAAAACTAAAATGGAGGCAATAAATAAAACATAAGCTGAGGGAATTATAGAAACAAATGAGAAAATGATTAGGAACCATAGACACAAGCATGGACAGCAGAATATAAGAGATGGAAGAGAGGATCTCAAGTGTTGAAGATACAATAGAGGAAACAGACTCAGTTAAAGAAAACATTAAACCTAACAAAAGCTTAACCCAAAATATCCAAGAAATATGGAACACCATGAAAAGGATAAAACTAAGAATAGGTATAGAAAAAGTTCAACTCAAAAGCACAGAATATATTTAACAATCTCATAGAAGAAAACTTTTGAAACCTAAAGATATGCCTATGAAGATACAAGAAGCTTATGGAACACCAAATAGACTGGATTCAAAAAGAAAGTCCTCTTGCCACATAATATCAAAACACTAAACACACAGAGTAAAGAATGAATATTAAGAGCTGTAAAGGAAAAAGGCCAAGTAACATATAAAGGTAGACCTGTCAGAACTACACCTGACTTTTCACTAGAGACAATGAAAGCCAGAAGGTCATGGTCAAGCATTATGCAGACACTAACAGACCATGGATACCACCCCAGACTACTATACCCAGAAAAAATTGTCAATCACCATAGGACAAAACAAAATATTCCATGACAAATCTAATTTCACCAGTACCTAGCCACAAACCCAGCCCTACACAAAATACTAGAAGGAAAACTCCAACCCAAGGAAGATGACTATACCAACAAAAACACAATTGATGATCTCATAACAGCGAATCCCAAAGGACACAAATTAACATCGCCAACAATGAAAACTAAATTAACAGAAGACAGAAATCACTGGTTATTAATATCCCTTAATGTGAATGGACTCAACTCACCTATAAAAAAGCACAGGCTAACAGATTGGATACAAAAACAGAATCCATCCTTCTGCATATAAGAAACACATCAACGTCAAAGACAGACATTGTCTCGGAGTAAAGGGTTGGGGAAAAATATACTAATCAAATGGACTTAAGAAACAAGTGGGTGACTTATGTAAAAGAAACATTACTAAAACTCAAGGCAGTCAAACCACACACACTAATAGTAGATGTCAACACTCCTCTCTCACCAATGGACAGGTCAATCAGACAGAAACCTAACAGAAATAAGAGGATTAAGGGAGGTAATGAATCAAATGGACTTAACAGACATCTATAGAACATTCCACCCAAATAGGAAAGAATATACCTTCTTCTCTGCAGCTCATGGAACCTTCTCGAAAATTGACCACATACTCGGTAACAAAGGAAACTTACACAGTTACAAAAATATATTAGTAACCACCTGTGTCTTATCAGATCACCATGGATTAAAGTTAGAATTCAACAACAATGCTACCCCCAGAAAGCCTACGAATTCATGGAAACTGGACAGTCAACTACTGAACCACACCTGGATCAAGGAAGAAATAAAATTAAAGTCTTTCTTGAATTCAATGAAAATAAAGACTTAACATACTCAAACCTATGGGACACTATGAAAGCAGTGCTAAGAGGAAAGTTCATAGCACTAAGTGCCCACTTAAAGAAAACGGAGAAAGCACACATTGGAGACTTAATAGCCCACCTGAAAGCTCTAGAAAAGTAGACTCACCTAGGAGAAGTAGAAGACTGGAAATAATCAAACTGAGGGCTGAAATCAACAAAATAGAAACACAGAAAACAATCCAAAGAATCAATGAAACAAAAAGCTGGTTCTTGGAGAAAATCAATAAGATTGATAAACCCCTATCCAAACTAATCAAACGGCAGAGAGAGAATACGCAAATTAACAAGATCAGAAATGAAAAGGGAGACATAACCAGACACAGGAAATTCAGAGAATCATTAGATCTTACTACAAAAGCCTATATGCCACAAAATTGGAAAATGTAAAAGAAATGGACACTTTTTTAGATAAGTACCATATACCAAAGTTAAACCAGGACCAGGTGAACAATCTAAATAGACCTGTTAGTCGCGAAGAATTAGAAGTTGTTACAAAAAAAAAAAAAAAACCTTCCTGCCAAAAAAAGCCCAGGTCCAGACGGCTTCAATGCAGAATTCTACCAGAACTTCCAAGAAGACCTAATAACTATACTCCTTAATGTATTTCACAATATAGAAACAGAAGAGTCATTGCCAAATTCCTTTTATGAAGCTACAGTAACTCTGATACCAAAACCACACAAAGACTCAACCAAGAAAGAATTACAGGCCAATCTCACTCATGAACATCGATGCGAAAATCCTCAATAAAATACTGGCAAACCAAATCCAAGAACACATTAGAAAAATTATCCATTATGATCAAGTAGGCTTCATCCCAGGGATGCAGGGCTGGTTCAACATATGCAAATCTATCAATGTAATCCATCATATAAGTAAACTGAAAGAAAACCATATGATCGTTTCATTAGATGCTGAAAAAGCATTTGACAAAATTCAACATCCCTTTATGATAAAGGTCTTAGAGAGATTAGGGATACAAGGGTCATACCTAACTATAATAAAAGCTATTTATAGCAAGCCGACATCTAACATAAAATTAAATGGAGAGAAACTCAAAGCCATCCCACTAAAATCAGGAACACAAGGCTGTCCACTCTCTCCATACCTCAATATAGCGCTTGAAGTTCTAGCAATAGCAATAAGACAACATAAGGGGATCAAAGGGATTCAAATTGGAAAGGAAGAAGTTAAACTTTCATTATTTGCAGATGATATGATAGTATACATAAGCGACCCCAAAAACTCCAAAGAACTTCTACAGCTGATAAACACCACCTTTAGTAGCGTGGCAGGATACAAGATCAATTCCAAAAAATCAGTTGCCCTCCTATACACAAACGATAAGGAAGTAGAGAGGGAAATCAGAAGCATCACCTTTCATGATAGCCACAAATAGCATAAAATATCTTGGGGTAACTCTGACCAAGGAAGTGAAGGATCTATTTGACAAGAACTTTAAGTCTTTGAAGAAAGAAATTGAGGAGGATACCAGAAAATGGAAGGATCTCCCTTGCTCTTGGATTGGGAGGATCAACATAGTAAAAATGGCAATTCTACCAAGGGTAATTTATAGATTCAATGCAATCCCCATTAAAATCCCATCAAAATTCTTCAGATCTTGAAAGGACATTAATCAACTTTATATGGAAACACAAAAAACCCAGGATAGCCAAAACAATCTTATACAATAAAGGAACATCTGGAGGCATTACCATCCCTGACTTCAAACTCTATTACAGAGCTTCAGTATTGAAAACAGCTTGTTATTGGCATAAAAACAGAAATCGATCAATGGAATCGAGTAGAAGACCCCGATTTTAACCCACAAACCTATGAACACCTGATTTGATAAAGGAGCTAAAAGTATTCAATGGAAGAAAGCATCTTCAACAAATGGTGCTGGCACAACTGGATGTCAACCTGTAGAAGAATCAAAATAGATCCATATCTATCACCATGCACAAAACTCAAGTCCAAATGGATCAAAGACCTCAATATCAGTCTGAACACACTGAACCTGATAGAAGAAAAAGTGGGAAGTACTCTACAACATATGGGCACAGGAGATCACTTCCTACGTATATCCCCAGCAGCACAGACATTAAGGGCAACATTGAATAAATGGGACCTCCTGAAACTGAGAAGCTTCTGTAAAGCAAAGGACACTGTCACTAAGACAAAAAGGCAACCCACTGACTGGGAGAAGATCTTCACCAACCCTGCAACAGACAAAGGTCTGATCTCCAAAATATATAAAGAACAAGAAACTAGACTTTAAATAGCTAATTAACCCAATTTAAAAATGGGGCACTGCTCCAGTGTGGGTCTCTGGCTCTATCTCCATCCATCGCTAGATGAAGGTTCTATGGCGATATGCAAGATATTCATCAGTATGATTATAGGATAGGTTCATTTCAGGTTCCCTATCCTCAGGTGCCCCAATGAACTAACTGGGGACATTGCCCTGGGCATCTGGTAGCCATTCCAAGTTCAAGTCTCTTGCCACCCCTTAGGTGGCTCCCTTACCTAAGGTATGAGTTTCCCTGCTCCCCTATCCAACCTTCCTTTATCCCCAATCACCCCGATTCCCCCAGTTCCCCTCATCCTCTCCTTCACACTTTTCTCTGAGGAGCAGAAGGAGAGAGAACATGAACAAGGAAGTCAGGACCATGAGGGGTGCACCCAACCACTGAGACAGTGGGGCCGATCTATTGGGAGCTCACCAAGGTCAGCTGGACTGCTACTGAAAAAACATGGGATAAAACCGGACTCTCGGAATGTGGCGGACAATGAGAGCTGACTAGAGGCCAAGGAGAATGGCACAGGAACTTTCAACTGGCGATAGATCAAGAGAGAGACAGAGACCCAAATTGGAGCAACGGTCTGAGCTCTTAAGGTCCAAATGAGGAGCAGAAGGAGAAAGAACATGAGCAAGGAAATCAGGACCACGAGGCGTGCACCCACCCACTGTGACAGTGGAACTGATCTATTGGGAGCTCTTCAAGGCCAGCTGGACTGGGACTGAATAAGCATGGGTTGAAACTGGACTCTCTGAACATGGCGGACAATGAAGGCTGATGAGAAGCCAAGGACAATGGCACTAGGTTTCGATCCTAATACATGAACTGGCTTGGTGGGAGCTTAGCCTGTTTTGATGCTCACCTTCCTGGGCCTGGATGGAAGTGGGAGGACCTTGGTCTTCCTGTAGGGCAGGGAATTTGGACTGCTCTTCAGTATCGAGAGGGAGGGGGAATGGACTGGGGGGAGGAGAAGAGGAGTGGGGATGGGGGAGGGGAGTGGGGGGAGGGGGCAATGTGTGGGAGGAGGGGAGGGAAATGGGAAACGGGGAGCAGTTGGAAATTTTAATTAAAAAAGAATAAAAAAAATAAAAAAAATAAAAATGGGGCACTGAATTCTCAACAGAAGTAATTCAAATGGCCAAAAGACACTTAAGGTCATGCTCAACCTCCTTCGCCACAAGAGAAATGCAAATTAAAACAACTTTGAGATACCATCTTACACCTGTCAGAATGTCTAAAATCAAAAACACCAATAAAAGCCTTTGCTGGAGAGGTTGTGGAGGAAGGGGCACACTCATCCATTGCTGGTGCGAATGCAAACTTGTGCAACCACTTTGGAAATCAGTGTGGCAAAGACCCACTGGTGCGGAAGCTGCTGGTTGACATTCTGCAGAATATCAACCATAAAATCTCTGCAGAAACCCGGGAGGAAGACCCTCTTTGGTTTGAAGGTTTGCCATCTCGGTTCAGGAGTAAATCAGGCTACCTGAGATCTTGTTGTAAGAAGAGGATCCAGGGATATATTAAAGAGGTGCATGCTCATGCCTCTGTGATGAACACAGTGGCTCAAAAAGAATTAAAACGAGTTCTCACCTCTATGTGCCGAAAACTCAAGTCAAAGAAGTATAACAGCAGCTATTTCGACAGAAATGCAAAGGCCAGTGACCGGCTCTGCAATTCGGAAGGCTGGTTCACCTGTCAGGGCCCCTTTGACCTGGAGATGTGTCTGGGCCCCTTTGACCTGGAGATGTGTCTTTACAAGCATTACATAAACCCCTATAGCAACAGGGAGATCCGGCTCCTCTTCAGCACCTGGAACCTGGATCATATAATAGAGAGGCGAACTGTGGTGCTTACACTTCTGAAGGCAGTTCAGCAAAGGAAGAAGATAAACTGTCCATATTTCTACAATTTGCTCTTTACGTCTGATAACCTGAAGCTGGTGCACATTGCTTGCCATAAGAAGACAATGCACAAGCTTCAGTGTGACCATAATAAGATCTACCGGCCCTTGGCAGGATCCAAGAAGAAGCAGTCTGCTAGCCGCAGACACGAGGACCTCTGAGGTCAGGTGGAAGCTAGTCCAAGTCCAAGGCAAGGACAGGATTGCAGTTGCTGATCACTCACTCACTACTTGTTCTTCTCCGGTGGTAGAGGGAGGTTCCAGTCTGCAGGGGGCCTCTGCCTCAAGGCCCATACCAGGGTGTGCTGAGCAGCCTGGACCCGTGCTTGCTCACTCTCACAGAGGGATTGCGCCACCACCACCCGGCTTGTTCTGTTTGTCTCATGGTAGCGACAGCCACGAGTATCACCACCTACTTCCACCATATGGTTATTGATCTAAAGACTGTCCTTAGTCTTTAGATCTAAAGACTGTCCTTAGTCTTTAGATCTAAAGACTGTCCTTAGTCTTTAGATCTAAAGACTGTCCTTAGTCTTTAGATCTAAAGACTGTCTTTAGTCTTTAGATCTTAGTCTTTAGATAACCATAGCGCCCGGCACCGCTGGGGACCCGCCAGAGCTTGCTGCTCAGTGAGCCGGGTGGGGGGAACCCCAACGTTTTAGGAATAAGAATTGGTTTCTAGCCATAAATAAAGGACATTGAGCATATAATTTGTGATCCTAGAGAAGCTAAATAAGAAGGTGAACCCAAAGAAAAACGTATAGTCATCCGCCTGGATAGGAGAAGTAGACAAGATTGCCGGGCAAAAATTGGGAACTTGCGGGTGAGGTAGCATGGGGCTAAGGGGAAATGGGGTGAGAAACATGAGAAGGGGAGGATGGGGGAGCTTGGGGGAATAGGATGGCTGGGATATAGGAAGGGTGGATACGGGAGCAGAGAAATATATATCCTAATTAAGGGAGCCATCTTAGGGTTGGCAAGAGACTTGACTCTAGAGGGGCTTGCAGGGGTCCAGGGAGATGTCCCCAGCTAGTACCTTGGGCAACTGAGGAAAGGGAACCTGAAATGACCCTATCCTATAGCCATACTGATGAATATTTTGCATATCACCTTAGAACCTTCATCTGGCAATGGATCGAGATAGAGACAGAGACCCAATTTGGAGCAACGGACTGAGCTCTTAAGGTCCAAATGAGAAGCAGAAGGAGAAAGAACATGAGCAAGGAAGCCAGGACCACGAGGGGTGCACCCACCCACTGTGACAGTGGAACTGATCTATTGGGAGCTCACCAAGGCCAGCTGGACTGGGACTGAATAAGCATGGGATGAAACCAGACTCTCTGAACATGGCGGACAATGAAGGCTGATGAGAAGCCAAGGACAATGGCACTAGGTTTCGATCCTAATACATGAACTGGCTTGGTGGGAGCCTAGCCTGTTTGGATGCTCACCTTCCTGGACCTAGATAGAAGTGGGAGGACTTTGGACTTCCCGCAGGGCAGGGAATTTGAACTGCACTTCAGTACCTAGAGGGAGGCGGAATGGAGTGGGGGGAGGCGGAATGGAGTGGGGGGAGGCGGAATGGAGTGGGGGGAGGCGGAGAGGAGTGGGGGGAGGGGGAGAGGAGTGGGGGGAGGGGGAATGGAGTGGGGGGAGGGGGAGAGGAGTGGGGGGAGGGGGAGAGGAGTGGGGGGAGGGGGAATGGAGTGGGGGGAGGGGGAATGGAGTGGGGGGAGGGGGAATGGAGTGGGGGGAGGGGGAGAGGAGTAGAGAGAGGGGAAGGGGAGTGGGGGGAGGGGGCAATGTGTGGGAGGAGGGGGGAGGGAAATGGGAAATGGGGAGGAGGCAGAAATTTTAATTTAAAAAAATAAAATAAAAAAAAGAAACAAGTGAGTGTAGCTATCCTAATATCTAACAATAGACTTAAAGCTAAAAAAAACCAAGTCAAAAGAAACAAAGAAGGTCATTTCATATTAGTCACAGGAAAAATCCATCAAAAGGAAATCTCAATACTGAACATCTATGCCCCAAATTCAAGGGCACCATCATATGTAAAAGAAACAGCTCTAAAGCTTAAATCATACATTAAACCCCACACCCCCTATACACTTAAGAGTGGGAGACTTCAACACTCCCCTCTCACCACTGGACAGGCCAATCAGACAAAAAATGAACAGAAATAAGGGAACTGACAGATGTTATGACTCAAATGGACTTAGATATCTATAGAATATTCCATCCAAACAAAAAATATACTTTCTCAGCGCCTCATGGAACTTTCTCAAAAATTGACCACATACTCAGTAACAAAACAAACCTCAATGAATGCAAAAAAATGGAATAACCCAATGTACCTTATCAGATCTCCATGGTTTAAAACTTGAAGTCAACAGCAATACTAATTTCAGAAAACCCACAAACATAGAAATTAAGCAATGCTCACCTGAATCAATGGATCAAGAAAGAAATTAAAGACTTCCTAAAATTCAATGAAAATGACCACACAACATACCCAAGTTTATGGGATACAATGAAAACAATGTTTAGAGGAAAGTTCACAGCACTAAATGCTTACATAAAGCTAGAAAAATTCCACACTGGTGAATTAACAGAACATTTGAAAACTTTAGAACAAAAAGCAAACTCACCTAAGAGAACTAGACAATAGGAAATAATCAAACTGAGAGCTGAAATCAACAAAGTAAAAACAAAGAAAATACAAAGAATCAATGAGTCAAAGAGGGTTCTTCGAGAAAACACAAATTAGACAAACCTTTATCCAAACTAAAAGGCAAAGAGAGATGGCTGAGTGGTTTTGCCAGTTTAAAAAAAACCTCACAAAACAGATTAACATAACTTTCAAGTTGTAAAGGTCTAAGGACAAATGCAAATTATCAAATTTTTCTCATGCTGCCATTCACAGTCTTTAACATTATCAGTAAAATGCTGATAAGTTATTAATCGAACTCTGGAAGAGTACTACCACTAGCAGAAGCTCAAGATTTTAGATATTCTTTGGTCATTTTCCAAAGATATTTTTCATTGTGCAAAACATCTGTCAGTCATTCTGGCATAAATATGCTGCTGTTTACACAATGCATGGGTCTAAAACTTTTGTTTTCACAAACTCAATTCTTGGGAGTTCCAGGCAGCTGAATTGAAGGATTCACCTTAGAAAGGTCAAATACACCTCTCTTAATTCCCTGGTCCTAGTACCTTCCCTTAATAACTAGAACCTAACAAAAAATGTTTTCTTTATAAACTTAATCTGTTCTCTGCTCTACCAACACTTCACCAGGTCCAAGAGATACCAGACTGTTGTGATCCAGCTACCCTCACTCTCCCTGACTGACAGCAGAACATCCTTGTGGTCTGTAATTGACAAGGATGTTTGTGTTCTTTCTGACTGGTGGGTCTCCACAGAAGCATTAGAGGTATAAAAGGTTGCTGGGCAAAATAAAGGTTGCTGTTCTTCCACCTGAAAAGCCTCAGTGTCTCAATCCCAGCACCCCCTGCCAGTCTTGGCATCCAGGCTGCACTGGCTGCAGCAAGTGGAGGTTCCACGGAGATCTGGAAAGTGGGGACACGTGAACAGTGTCGCTTTAGCTGCCAGCTAAATCGAGGAGCGTATTGGGGAAGGTAAAGTGTTTTTATTTTTCATCCCCAGAGATAATTCTGAGGGACATCCTCCAAAAGATAAGTATAAAGAGGCGGGAGGGTGAATTGAAAGGCCTCAAAAAGTAACTGAAACTCTTAAAAGCAACAAGGCACAGAAGTAACAAGGAAGACAGCCAAAGATTTTGTACAGGAGGGGGTTTAAATGTTCCAGATTGGGAACAAGCCAAATCAGATTAAAAGGAGTTATGTATGTCTTCATCCCCAGAGATGCTCTGAGGGGTGCCCGCTGGCAGACTGGCCAATAGGGAAGAAAAAAAGGAGACAGGAAGGTGAATTGAGGGCCTCAAAAGATAGAATGTGTAGAGATATATGTTATTGTGTTGTCTTTTGTGTTCTGGACTGGAGAAAGACATTTGATTCTGGGAACTGCTAAGAAAGGTATTTTGACTTTAAAATACAGGCCTAAGGATTTGATGCTTTGGAAAAAGTTTCTGCTTTTGTCTCCACAGAGAATGAGAACTGTGGATTCATTACAAATTTGTGTGGTTTGAATCACCGAGAACCCCTGAAATGTTGATGTAAAATACCCCCAAGAATGCAGCACCCCCGCTCAGCAGGAAGTAGCCAGACAGGTTGACAATGCCCAAATTCCCTAAAAGATTGTTAAAGTGGAGCTCCTTAAATGGTTCCAGAGCAGGAACAGTGAGCCTGCTTCCCTGAGTTCTCCACTCCATGCAGCAGTTTGGATCCAGAGTGAGTGCAGCTGGGGCCAGAAGGCAGCTGGAGCAGAGCTTTGCCACCACAGCTACTGCTGCTGGACTTGCTCTCACAGACTGCAGACGGCTGAGACTGTCAACCAGCTTGCTGAAAGGAGTCAGCAATGCTTTGGACATATTCAATTGGGCATATTGATCTTGAACCAACAAGTGGCTCTGGTTCAGGAGCAAGTGGACTATCTTTGGACTTTAACAGTTATGTGAGTTACTCATGGCACTGTATTGCATGTTTTGCTACTGTTATGGAACTCAACCGTCATATGAGAGGGGTTTGGAATACTGCTTTTGTTAATTTTACCACCCAGTTAGTGCATGCTAGATGGTTGCAGCGCTGGTCTGGCTCCTTGGCACTGTCAGCCCTGGGGATACTTGGTTTAGGGCTATGTGTCTGGGTAGCCACAGATGGGCAATACTTTGGGGTCAGGATGCTACCTAAGATAGGGAGTATTAGAGGGTTATTCCCCATGACAGGCAAGGTATTATGAAATAAAATGGGGGGAGTTGTGATCCAGCTGCCCTCACTCCCCCTGACTGACAGCAGAACGTCCTTGTGGTCTGTAATTGACAAGAATGCTTGTGTTCTTTCTGGCCAGTGGGTCTCCACAGAAGCAGTAGAGCTAGCTATAAAAGGTTGCTGGGCAAAATAAAAGTCGCTGCTCTTCCACCTGAAAAAAAGCCTCCATGTCTCAATCCCTGCACCCCCCACCAGTCTTGGCATCCAGGCTGCACTGGCTGCAGCACCAGACCATTCCACACCACAAATCCTGGACAGAAGCAAAGCAACCAGATAGCTCAGGAAGTGACCAGAACCCCAGCTTTCTCAGGTCCAAGGTTGATGCACACAAATTAGCAGGAAGCAGTTTTGAGAACTCACCTGGGTACCTTGTCCCTTTAAGAGACAAGTCCTTCCCACTCCCCCTTCCCAATGAGGCAAGCTAATCTCTTGCCTGCCTCCTCTTCCTCTTTCCTTATCTTCCTTCTGAAGAAGTAACCTCTGCCTCTCCCTTCCCCCTCTTCCTCTTCTCTCTGTCCCTCTCTTTAACTCCCTTACCCTTATACCCTTCCCAATTCTCACTAAAACTATACCCAAGCTACCACCACATGGCATATCTGTCTCCCAGCTGCTGTGGCCTTGGGTCACCCACTCCATAAATCATTCATGGGCCCCATTACATGTGGCCAGGCTGTCCTGGGTTCCACATAGATGTACTGAGTTTACAGTCTGCATAGCACTTCCATCATGGAGTCAGTTGTGCTAAGGTCTGGGGCCCTATTATAGTGTCTACATGGCTCTCACAAGAAAGGTGGGCTTGACTTCCTTGCTCATGTTCTCCCTCCTTCTGCTCCTTGTTAGGACCTTGGGAGCTCAGTCCGGTGCTCCAGTGTGGGTTTCTGTCTATCTCCATCCATCGCTAGATGAAGGTTCTATGGTGATATGCAAGATATTCATCAGTATGGCTATAGGATAGGGTCATTTCAGGTTCCCTATCTTCAGCTGCCCAAGGAACTAACTGGGGACATTGGACCACAAGGGGTGCACCCACCCACTGAGACAGTGGGTCTGATCTATTGGGAGCTCACCAAGGCCAGCTGGACTGTGACTGAAAAAGCATGGGATAAAACTGGACTCTCTGAACATGGCACACAATGAGAACTGATGAGAGGCCAAGGACAATGGCACGAGGTTTTGATCCTACTTCATGTTCTGGCTTTGTGGGAGCCTAGCCAGTTTGGATGTTCACCTTCCTAGACCTGGATGGAGGAGGGAGGACCTTGGACTTTCCACAGGGCAGGGAACCCTGACTGCTCTTCGGACTGGAGAGGGAGGAGAAGAGGAGTGGGGGGAGGGGGAGAGGGGAGGGGCGGGAGGAGGGGGACGGAAATGGGAGGCGGAAAATTTTTTTTTCAATAAAAAAATTAGCACATCATAATAAAGTGTTTCACTATGAAAAAAAAAAGGTGGGCTTGGGAAATGGCTCTGTTGCTAAGTGTTTGCTGTACAAGCCTGAGAACCTGAGCTCTGTCCCCAGATCATTCAGAGCTGGAAACAGTGGAATGAATTGTAATGCCAGCAATGGGGAGGCAGACACATTCCATGGGGTTTGTTATCCGCCCAGCCATCCAGTCCAGCTTAACCAGCAGCAAGCTCCAGGTCCCAGTGAGAGATCCTGCCTCAATAAACAAGGCTCTTATGGGATATAGTATCTGAGGTTGACCTCCGACCCATGCAGGTGCAGAAGGGGCATTCATAAAATTAGGAACCATTTGAAGAACTTAGGGACAGAAATGTCACAACTTAGAAGACTTTTTAGGGAACACATGGAATAGGAATCTAGAGTTCCCATAATGAGTCTGACAGGTTCATGTCTCCACAACCAGATTTCCAGGCAAGAGGTAGAGTTTTCATAGCCCAAGGAATGGTTCTACTTCAGCAAACAAAGGCTCCAGTTTCTCATAGATGGGTTCTGACTGCTCTATAAGCATTTAAATGGGGTCTTATGAAATACGCAGTGTCACTGATCCACGCCACCAACCCTTCCTGCTTAGTTTCTCAGGTCCTCCATCACCCACACACAAACACAAAATCAGTTCTGTGAGTATTTCAAGTGAAGGAAATTTGCTTTGCTCATTAGACCTTAAGGGATACACTGATGCTAAGTTAAATGTACTCTCCTGGATATGCCAATTGATGCTAAGTCATACGTACACTCCCAGATTCATTGATGCTGAATCAGTTATACACTTTACCAGATATGCTGATGCTAAGTCAAATGTACACTCTCCCAGATGTGCCAATTCTAAGTCAGACTTACTCTCCTGGAAAAGGCTTATGACTTTCTACTTTACGTCAAGAGATCATGCTTGTGTTTTCTTGAATCTTGCATCTATGTTGATATGGATTCTGCCTCCCCACTGAGAGTCAACTACCAACTTGTGCTTTTCTGTAGTTGTACTTTTTGCTCTTTGGGAGCTGCCACCCAGCTCCCAAATACATACATAGAGACTTATTCTTCCTTATAAATGTCTGGCATTAGCTTGGCTTATTTCTAGCCAGTTTTTCTTAACTTATCCTGTCTATCTTTTGTCTCTGGGCTTACACCTTTTTCTATTCTATACACCTTTCTCCTTTCTCTCCTTACTATGGCTGCCTATATAACTGGGTGACTGACCCCTGTCATCCCCCCCTGCTTCCCCTTTTCTCCCTCCATCTTTTTCTCCCTCTATTCTCTCTGCCTGCTAGCCCTGCCTGTCCCTCTCATGCCTAGCAACTGGCCATTCTGCTCTTTATTGGACCAATCAAGTGTTTTAGGCAAGAAAAGTAACAGCTCCAGAGACTTAACAAATGCAACATAAAAGAATGCAGCACATATTTGTATCAATATTCCATAGCATAAACAAATGTAGCACATCTAAACTATTCCACAACACCTTTCCTTATTCTTAAATTCTGCAAGGATTCTTACTATTTAACTTTTCTTTTATGGATGTCTGAACCTTCCTTGGGGGGAGTGTTTCCATAAGCGTATGTGCATATGTATGGAAACCAGAGGTCAATGATTTGCCCTTAGTTTATAAATAAAGTTATTTTAACCTCAAAGCAAGTGAGCAAATGCCCCCTAGTCCTTACTCTGGAAGGTGCTAGAACTGTTGAAGATAAGCTATGACATGGTTTGAGCCTGACTCAATTTCTCTCATGGATAAAGAGAAATTCATTTGTTTGGAAATTTTCTGTATAGAAAAGTGTTCACTGCATTCAAGTTTTCAAAGTCATTGACAAAGTTATTGACTTGCAGTTTTTTGAGCCCTTGCCCTTCCTGCCTCAGGCTCCTGAGTCCTGGATTCCAAGCATGCACTATTACACCGGTACAAATCTATGCTGTGTCCAAGGTCCTAAGGTTGCCTCTTTGTAGACTATTTTAGAATGGTTATTTTAGTCAAATTTCTGAAAGTAGACCCTCGGGTCTCAAATGCAAATGTGTTCTTTGGGAAACAGTGAGGAGGTAAGACAGAAGATGCCAGCATAATGAGCTGCTCGCCACTGCTTTTAAATTCATGGGAATGTTCAAGTGATCGTATTTAAGGGCTGCCGTAGTCAACTTTTCTGTTTCTGTGAAAAACACTGACAAACGTCCTTAAAGGAAAAGGTATATTCTGGTTCACACTTCAAGGGCATTGCCAATCATGGTTGGAAGTCAGTGGCATCTGCTTACATCACAGTCTAAATTACAAAGTAGAGTGTAATGCATGTTGCTGCTCACCTGGCTTTCTCTTTTCTATGAATTCCAGGACCTGGCCAGCGAATGATGGTATCACCCACAGTGGGTGGGTATTCCCACAAGTAACCCAATTAAGATCATCTCCCACGGGCATGCCCTGGTAGTTTAGTTCTTGGTTTTATCAACATGACGATAAACACTGCTGATCACAGGGCACATGTACTCCACTCACTGTTTAAATCTGTTCCAAAGACTGGAGGATTCCACAAGTCATTTAACCGGACCTACACGAAAGCTTTCTGGCTTCTATCTGGCTTTAGTACAGTCCTTGGGCAGACATGTGACCCTGGCAGCTGACAATAACCCATGCTCACTGATGGAATGAGATTTGAGAGGTGGGCAGTGCTAACAGAGCCCAGCACACTGATTTTAAGATGAATGTTTGGTGTTGTAGAATCTATCACCCCACTCTTTTTCAAAGTCTCTGCTGTCTTATGTATTTTGCATCATACATACACAGCATCCAAAGAGGTAAGAAAAAATACTTGGTATAGGAAAGAACGATAGTTCACTTACAGAAAATGTTAAAGTTGGCCCAAATTTCCTTTTACACTCTACTTCCTGTATTGAGAGTTCAATTTACAGCAGTTATAGACACATTTCTAGACTTCTCATCTACATGTCAATTCAATCTTACACGAAGAATTCAATGTTTCTATAGTTCCAAGCATGTGGGAGTCAATTTAGATAATGAAGGGAGCCAAGTCTTATTTGGGTCAGCAAAGGTGGTTGCTCTGCATAGCAGCACCGAGTGGTTGATGCTTCTCTGGAGGCACCTCTAGAAAAGACGGCGACTGCCCAGAGTGCACTTTCTCTAGAATCCAGGAGTTCATTCAATTTACATAGTGACTCAGTATAGGGGGATTAACTCTTCTTGGAAGATTATCATTAGTCATTAGGGATGGGAGGTGGGGGTGCATGCTGCCTCCCATCCTACAGAGGGTCAACCATACTATTATCCTCAGATCCATCCAGGGGATCCAGAGGTGCATAGCAGGAGCCAGCTAAGCAATGTTTCTTTTATTATTATTTATTTATTATTATTATTATTATTAATTATCTTTCCTCCAAACCATGCCCTAGTCTAGACTCACTACCAAACTAAAGCTCCTGCACCCAAGTTTACTCAGACCCTCATTTCAGGAGATCAGAAAGATAGGGTGGTGCAATGCCTCAAAGTTTGATAAACTGATGCACCACCTGGCCATTTTGTAAGTATTCTACATATATTTTGAAAATATATAGTTTAAGATGTTGAACTTTGGACTGGCAGAATGGGTCTGCAGATAAGATATTCATTGCTAAGCATTTTTGACCCAAGGTCAACTTAAAATCCACATGGTGGAAGGAAAGAACTTTTAAGAAGTGTCCTCTGACCTCCACAAATGAGCCATACACCAACACACATACACCATATAAATGTAATTTAACAAAATTTAGAAAGATATTGGGTGTAGTGACCTATGTGTTCCTCAGGTCAACATTAAGTGCTGGTTCAAGTGTTGGGTCCCTTGAGGACAGGCCTTTGCTGCCCCACTTGATCTGTTTTATATTCTTGTGGTTGGTTGTTCTGAAAACAAAGACAGGAACAATCTGTTGTTTTCGGCAATGTTTTTAAGGATGCTTTCCCCTAAGCCATGTGAGTTACGGTGATGAGCTTCCTGCTTTTGCTGGCTCAGCCTCCCCTGCCGAGAGTTATATATACTGTGTGAGAAAGTGGAATAAAGGCTTGTCTGCAGAACCTGAAGTGTGCTGTGTGTTAATCCTGATGTGCCTCGCTCAGAGAACTACAGTTGCTGTGCTGGCGCGGTATTCAATTCTTCATTATTTGACTTGTCTGCTTGACCTATTGTACACACAGCAAATACAGGACATTGATGACGTCTCATGTCACTTGGCCCTGCCCCCTGCCCCAGTGGCTGACTGGTATCCTTCCAGGTTTGCCTTCCTGTGTGGTGGTATAGCTGAGGAGGCCATACAGCTCTGTTCAGAGCCCATTCCTATGTGAAAGGATGTAAAAAAGGCAATGCTACATAAAGGGAACCACTCATGAGGGAGAGGGACTGCAGACTGACTTCTCAAACTTTCAGAATACTCCTCTCAAGAAGATCTGTCAGTAACAAGCAGTCAGAGATCATTACTGCTCTGTTCTCAGATAGCGACAGGCCCTCTCAAGTCCCAACTGAAGCTCGGACTCACAGAGACAGTGTTGTGGATTAGCTTAAGGCATGTCAACATTTGTTTACACTGTGGAATATTTGTTAAAATGCAATACATCTTTGCATTATTAATGTTGCATTTGTTTAACTGTTACTTTGCCTAAGACATTGGATAGGTCTAATAAGGAGTTGAACAGCTAATAGCAAGGCAGGAAAGAGATAGGTGGGACTGCCAGGCAGAGAATAGAAAGAGGAAGAAGAGGAGAGAAGGATGCCAGGGTTCAGGCATCCAGCCACACAACTAGCCACGAAGTAAGGAAGGGAAGAAATATAGAATAAAGAAAGGTAAAAGCTCAGAGGCAAAAGTTAGGTGAGATAAATTAAGAAAAGCTGAGTAGAAGTCAAGTTAACGCCTGGCCTTGATAATAAATCTATGTATTTACTTGGGAGCTGGGTGGTGGACTCTCAAGAACAAAGAAAAAACAGACAGTGCCTGGTCTCCCCGTGAGGTATCTACACATGTGGACTGTCTGTCCCCATGCTCCTCTGAAGTTCACTCCACATACAAGGCAGAGTAAGGCTGTGTTAAGATCTTCATAGCAATTCTGATCAGTGAGGAACAGGAGTCAATACAGAAATGTCCGTGCTGCCCCCCCCCTTTTATTAATGACTATAAGTACAGGTGTGTGCATGCCATAGTGAAAACGTGGAGGTCAGAGGCTGGTCTGTGGGAGTCTGTCCAACACCTTTCCCTGGGATCTGAGAATTGAGCTCAGATCAGGCTCACACTGCAAGCACCTTTATTTAGGAAGCCATCTCTCACCAGCCCTGATGCCCCATCCCTTACATGAATAGGAAAGACATTTTTCTATTCCTCAGAAATTCAAGGAGAGAACAAGATGTGTTGAGCATTTCTGAAATCCTTCCCATTCCAGAATGAAGTAGATGTAGAAAGGGGCCTGCTGGGAAAGGTGTGGATTTAGTTCCTGACCACCGAGGCAATGAAAATGACGGTGGTACAGAGTTTGGCTTTCCAGTTTTTATTACATTTATTGTATTATGTACAGGGGCGATCACCAGCATTCATCATCTGCTTCCTGACTGTTGAAGTCATGTGACCAGTCACCTATCACCATTTACATGACTTCCTGGTCATGGCCTAGTCCTTCAAATCATTGAGCGCAGGTAAGCCCTTCCTCAAGTTGCTTGCCAGGCAATGCTCTTTGAATTCTCAGTCTAAAAGACTGGTGGATTCATTATGAGGTGAAATGGTTTTTATGGGCATGGCCCCAAAATGGTATGCACTATACTTTAGTAACCTTTAGTAATTTAAAGTATCTAGTTTGACTTTTTGTACATGCTTATATGGCATAGACTTCAGGGTACAGTCCAAAAGAAGCTTTTCTATGATTCATTAAATTAATGAGGAAATAGATGCGTATTCCCCATTTTATGTGCTTGCTTCAGCAAGATCTAGGTGAGGATGCTGTGGAGCCCATTGTTAAAGAAGCCACATGATGTTGGCTGGGAAAGAGCTGATGTAATTATCCTTCAGGAGAGAGGATTCTTAGAAAAGATCCTTGACCAGGACAGGGTGTGGAGTGAACATTAGAAAAGAAATATTAACAGCATAATAGGGCCTTAAAAGGAAAACAAAACAAAAATTAAAACAAAAACTTAAAAACAAAAAACGTTCAGAAGGATTAGCTTGAATACGAGTTCTCTTGCAGGTTCTTTCTCTGTCTGGGTTTCTCTGTAATCTGACTGTCCTGAACTTACTCTAATGTTGGGTCCCTAGAGGACAGGCCTTCACACCCCCACTTGATCTGCTTTGCACTCTTGCAGTTGGTTGAAAACAGGAACAAAAACAAAAATCTGTTGTTTTCAGTAGTGTTTCTAAGGATGTTTACCCCTAAGCCATTAAGTTACAGTGATGAGCTTCCTGCTTTTGCTGGTTTGGCCTCCTCTGCTGAGGGCTATAAATACTTGTGAGAAAGTGGAATAAAGGACTTGTCTGCATAACCTGAAGTTGTGTTCTGTGTTAATCCCGAAGTCCATCACTCAGAAGAACTACAGTTGCCGTGCTGGCACAGCAGAAGTGGAGGTTCCCACTGAGATCTGAGAAAGGGGTAGAGGATGGGGTCATCCTAGGCCAGTAAGGACAGATTAAGGTAAAAAATGGGATCCACAAGCAGTAAGAGAAACCTGATATATCAGATAGTTAAATTGTTAGAGAAACAAGGAACCGCGGTCAAAAAGAACTAGAGGATTTTTTAAGAATATAGCTGCAGCAAGCCCATGGTTTTTGACAGATGGAGGTTTGAACATCTCCAATTGGAAACAGGTAAAAACAGATTTGCAGAAGTGGCTGCAAAAGGAGGGTGCCGTAGCATCCCTATATCTAACTTTTTGCTATGGCACCTTGTTCGCCATGCCCTGCTTACTGATAGTGAAAGTGAGACTGGAGGTCATCATGGTTAAAGAAATACTTGAAGAAATACAGGCGGAAGAGACTCACCAGTCCATAGGATCAGCAGAGTCACATAGGGACCAAAAGGAAATGTCAGAGGTACCAGGGGGCACTTTGGAATCAGGCACAGGACTAAGGCTAGCGCCAAAGTCTGCCCGCTTTCAGATGCAAAACCAGATAGCAATAACCTCTGAGTCAGAAAATAGTGAAGGCAGCCTCAGCTCTAGTGCAGAGAATAGTTTATCTGATGAGGAAGCACAGTTAATGCAGAAAATTAAGGTACTTCAGAAAAGGCTGAAGCGCTGTAAGGTGAAGGATTCCTTATGTGTGCTGTCAGCCCCATCTACTTATAATGATGATGGGGGAAGGAGGGAGTCCCGTTGGGGACTGACAGATGACTGGGAGGCCGAAGAAGGCTCCGGAAGAAGAGGTATCTGTTTTCGGCCCCATCACACAGTTGCTCCGGTTATAGAGGTACCTGATCCTAACAATCCAGGACAGATGCTGATACAACATGTGGCCTTGAGCTTTAAGGAGATGAAGCAATTGGAAGAGGCCATGGCGGTATACGGTTCTCAGGCCCCATTTAACTCTTGCCATGGTAGTCTTTGGCAGCATTGAATCTTACACCTAGTGATTGTCAGCAGCTATGCTGTGTGGTACTATTGGGAGGAGATTACTTATTGTGGAGGAGAGAAGAAAATTGTTTACGAATAGCTAGGTTAAATGCGCAAGCAGGACAGGCACAGTGCAATCTAGACATGCTAACTGGAGCAGGAGCTTATGCTGACTTGGCCAATTAAATTGTTCTCGATCCTGCCATATATCTCCAGATGGTGACTGTGGCTACCAAAGCTTGGAAAGCCCACACCATCACCACCACCAGCATCCCAAGTTATGCAGCAACTGGGATGGAGACAAGGACAGGGGCTGGGGAAAAAATCTGCAGGACCAGTTGCAACCAGTGACACCAGATAAACAAATTACCAGACTGTCGGGAGACCAAAGCAATCTAGGGCATTTTTAGTTAGGGTCACTGTTCCCAAGCCTGCCCCAATTCCTATAACTTGGAAATCTGACAATCCAGTTTGGGTGGGGCAGTGACCCCTGATTCAAGAGAAATTGCAGGTTGCTCATGCCTTGGTCCAAGATTAGTTGCAGGCTGGGCACATTGTCCCCTCTACTTCCCCTTGGAATACACCCATATTTATCATTAAGAAATCTGGAAAATGGAGACTATTACAGAACCTTAGGGCCATCAATGAGGTGATGCAGCCTAGGGTCCTCTTCAGCAGGGATTGCCCTTCCCTTCAGCCGTACCCCGGGGCTGGCATATAATTATAGTGGATTTAAAGGATTGCTTTTTTACTATTCCTCTAGGCAAACAGAATTGCTCTCGTTTTGGTTTTAGCCTCCCTTCAGTTAATTTTAAAGAACCAGCTTTGCAATTCCATTGGATTGTACTCCCACAGGACATGGCAAATAGTCCTGCCATATGTCAAACTTAATGTTACTGCTGCCTTGGAGCCTGTCCGCTGTCAGTTTCCACAGTTATATATTGTTCATTATATGGATGATTTATTAATAGCAGGGCCTGATCAAGATCAACTGCTAAAGGCTTATACTCAAATGCAACAGGATTTAGAGAAGGCAGGGCTGATCATAGCTCCTAAGAAGGTCCAAATGCAAGCTCCATATTCCTACCTTGGGTACCAATTGGCCATGGATGGAATTAAACTAAAAAAATTAACTATTGACACCTCTCATCTTAAAACCTTACATGATTGGCAGCAGTTACTGGGAGACGTACAGTGGATACGCCCCTCCCTAGCAATCAAAACAGGTGACTTAAGACTTAAGAGCATTGTATGATGTGCTCTTGGGAGATCCTGACCCAACACTCTAAGACCAGACTGGCTTCAAAACTCAGATATGTCTGCCTCTGCATCCAAGTGCTGAGATTAAAGGTGTGCACCAGTCTTAATAGCAACAGAAAGCTTATGATCAAAAGCAACTTGGGGAATAAGGCATTTATTTCAGTTTATAATCCTCATGGTACTGCCCCATCACTAGAGGAACCAGGGCAGGACTTGGGGTAAAGGTCACAGGATTGCTAATTTAATGTCTTGCTCAGCCTGACTTCTCATAATACCTTAGCCCAGCAATCCAAGTCCAGTGTGCTGTACCCTCCCACATCATTCATCAAGAAAATGTACTCCAGGCCTGCCTACAGGGCAATCTTGCTGAGAGCATTCTCTCATTTGAGGTTCCCTCTTCCCAAATGACTATCTTGTGTCAAGTTGACATAAGATTAATCAGCACAAGAGGCAGGCAGATCTCTGAGTTCGAGGCCAGCCTGGTCTACAAGAGCTAGTTCCGGGACAGGCACCAAAGCTACAGAGAAACCCTGCCTTGAAAAAACCAAAAAAAATAGATAAATAAAAAAATAAAAAAAAAATAAAATAAATAAGATTAATCAGCACAATTGCCCCTTGTTAACATGACAAGTTTAAATCAGAGCCTTTCATTTCTTGTCCCCAAGATATATTAATATTAACATAAACCGTTCCAGCTTAAAAATTCCAAGTCTTTAAAAAAGTTAAATCTTTAAAGTTACATGTATCTATAATATCCAAAGTCATCTCTAAAATATCCAGAGACAGTAAAATTTCCAAGTCTTTTTTCCTAAAGGCAGAGTTTCTCTGTGTAGCCCTGGCTGTACAGGATCTCACTATGTAGACCAAACTAGCCTTGAACAGAGGCTCCCTGCCTCTGAGTGCTGGGACTAAAAGCATGTGCCACCACCTCTCAGCTCCAAGTGTCTCAACTGTGGGGTCCTGTAAAATAATTTTTCTACATTCTTACTCAAAGAGGGCATAGCTGGGGCACAGTCACAATCAGATCAAAGCAAAACCAAAATCTACAGTATGAAGTCAGATCAGATTTCTAGGACTCAAGGGACTGGCAGCGGCACCTCTGTCTCTGCCATTCACACCTCCTGGAGCTTGTTTCTTAGACTCAAAGGCCAGCCCTTCACAGCTGCTGTTCTCAGTGGTTGTTCCATGGGCCAAGCATTGACAAAACAATGGGGCTCCTTTGAAACTGGGGTTTGCCTTAACGGTCTCTTGGACTTTCTTCAGGGATGCTAACACTGCCACATGGTACTGTTATGCCCAAATCTGAGGGTCCCCACAAAAGCCAACAAAGGATACCGAGTCCCATATGTAAAAGCAAAGAGCCTTTATTTTAATCAAGTTTGCAAACTAGGTCTCTCTGCAAGTCCAACATATTGGAATATCCAGAGAGCCTCAAGCTCAATTAGAATTGGGTTTTTATAGTTGTAAAGGTGAGGGTGGGGGGTCTCTTGAGGTTCAGGACCCCGGATAGGCTGACATTTGACTAGGGGTGTCCTGGTGAAGTGCTGGCAGGTGTTTCTATCTACAGTGCTTGTAATGCCAGGAATTTCCTTTGAATGGTCTGCTCTTGGGTGGGGGTCAGGTAACCTTGGCCTGCCAGGCATTGTCTCAGGGTAAACTTTTTAAGACTCTAGACTCCATTTAAATTTATTGATGGCCAGAGTCCCAGGTGATAATGGTTGGAAGTAAAGAAACTTCCTTTGAGATGACCTGCCCAGACTTATGGCTGGCTCACAGTACCAAGCCTCAACTCTCTCCATTGCTCCTTTAATCATGGGGCTGCCCCTTCACCAATGTCTTCTGCCTTTTTTCAGGGACTTCAGGAAAAGTGTACTGGTATGTTAGTCACATAAGCCCAAATTATGAAACCAAACACCATAGAAGACTTTAGAGAATGCTTGGATTATAAATGAATAGATTCCACTGAACATAAGATGCTTGGGAAAATGATGATCTGCCGTTTAATAGCTAGACCACTGTTGGAGACAGCATCTTTGGGTGTGGGTGTAGCCATATCTTTTACTTATTGGGGAACTAGAAATAAAAGATTCAGTAGTAATTTGGGGGTAATGGGGAAGAAGTGAGATTGTCCTAAAAGGGGTAATTTGTGCATCAAAAACTTCAGTGCTTTCTGACTCTGAAGGAAGCTGACCAATAAGAAACTAGAACTTAAGGACTGGTAAAATGGCCCCATGGGCTAATGTGCTTGCTTTCAAGGCTGACATCCTGAATTTAATCCTTGGGTCACACATGGAAGGAGACCAGATTCCAGTTCTCATCTTGAAAGACCCCCATATTTGAAAGACCCCCATGTCCACATACTATGTTAAATTCTGCTGATAATTTAGCTGGGCCCCCGGGCTCAGCTGATGCTAAAACTGGATATCTATGGGCTGCAGACTCACTGACTAGGCTAAGGAGAGGGATACTCCACCCCTCAAGACATCCTATCTAAATTGTCAACATGCTACAGGGTGTTTTATCTGTCTTTATGGTTTTTCGGGGAGATCCGAGAATAGACATGGGGCCATTCCCAGGATGAGCTAAGCCCACCAATTTGAGAGCCAATGAAATGCTTGTACTATACTACCCTCTTATGTAATCATTTTTCCCTATAAATATGGCTGTTTGAATTTGCCCGGGGTGGACAGTTGGCATAAGCTACTGTTGCACCCTCAGGCACCTGTGTAATCAATAAAGACACCTCTTGCTGATTGCATCTGTTGGCCTGAATTATTGAGACTGGGGGATTTCTCCCACCACCCTTGAAAATGAGGGTTTTTCAATCTGACCTTTACACGTGCACGCAAAAACATATGCACCGAACTTCAGCACTGCATAAACTGGCATGTGCATGCGTGCAATCCCAGTGCTCAGGAACTGGAGGCAGGAGGATGAGAAGTTTAAGGTCAAGCCTGGGAGATAGCTCATTAAGAAGAGTGCTTGCTACACAGACGTGAGGAACTAAGTTCATACTCTGGCACCCACATAAGCAAGAATATCCCAATGTGAACACTCACACAATAAATTTTACAAAAACTTAAGGTCACAAAACAAGGAAAGAGGGACAAAAAGATGACAGAGGGTAATGTTATGCCCAAACCCGAAAATTCCCTACAAAAGCCAGCAAGAAGACAGAATCCCAGATGCAAAGAGCCTTTATTTAAATCAAGTTTGCAAATTTGGTCTCTCCACATGTCCAATATATTGGAATAACCAGAGAGCCTGGAGCTCAATTAGAATTGGGTTTTTATAGTAGTAAAGGTGGGGCTGAGGGGTTTCTGAAGTTTTAAGACCCCTGATTGGCTGACATTTGTCGAGGTGGTGTCCTATTGAGTATTCTGACAGGTGTTCCTATCTAAAGCGGTTGGAATGTTAGCTTTTCCTTTAAAAGGTCTGTTCTTGGGTGGGGGGTCGTAATCTCAGCATGTGGTTCCTCCTGCAGCCAGGCATTGCCTCAGGGTGAACTGAGACTAAGGCTTCCATTAAATTCAATGGCCAGAGTTTTACTCTGGCAGTTGATAATGGTTGGAAGTAAAGAACTTCCTTTGGGTGACCTGCCCTTATGGCTGGCGCCCACAGGTAAAAGCCCTTGTTCTCAGGTGGGATCCCATTTCCACACAAATGTCCTGACCTCTGATATTCACTGTGGGGTGCCCACATCACTCCCAACAAACAAAACTAAAAAAGGAAAATGACATGCTTTATTTTATTGATTCAGCTAGAAATGAAAGGCGTTTATACACTTGACATGGTAGAAGAGGACCGAAAGATCAAGTTATCCTAATGAACCTGCAGGCACTTAGGTAGCATGCCAGAGCATTGGACAAAATAGCAATAAACCTTTTAGTAAAGGATCCTTGAAAAAGATATCTTTAAGGCAATCTTTTTGCCTCAACTCCTTAATGGTTACACCTCTTGCCTTTAAGACTCACCCCTACCCATCACATGGTATCTGAGGCCTCAAGAGGCCCAGACATGAGGCCTAGTATAACTTCCTGAGCCTAGTTAGTTTGGAGACCTGTCTGGCTACCTGATCTAGACCCACCTCTGCCCAGCCACTGCTAGTGTGGCAGAATATTATTAAGAGCTGCAGCAATGACCACACCATGAGAAATCTGGAATGGGACCTTGTGATGCCATTAGACTTGTTAACAAGGAAGAGTTGAATACACAACCTACAAAAGGCCTTTTACTCAAGTCCACTGAGCTATTTTGGTGATAGTCTGGTCACCACAGTGGGGCCTCATCTTGGCATCTGTGCAACCTTTCTCAAGGTTACTTTGTGGTGAAAACTGAACAAAAATGTCATTTTTCAGCTGTCTGGTGACCTGAAAACAGGCATTTGAAAAAAAATCCAGTGCAACATAAGGACCTGTTGATAAATATTTCTAGTGAATTTAGAGATGATAGAATGGCCAGCCTCATAGCAAAACAACTAAGTTTTGGTATCAACAATGCACTATTAACTATAGTGAAGAAAATAAGGCAGGGTCTTAGCATAAGAGTAAAATTAGAAGTAGTATGTTATCACTTTTAATGTAAGCATTTAGCATTTATATTTTATGTTAATTGAATCCATTTGGTTATAATTGGATTTGGTTATAATGTTTCTATACCATTGGCTGTTAACCGAACTTTTTTCCTATAGCTAGTTAGATTGAATAATAATGCTACTTAATGCTGGTCTATAGTTTATTCAGTAAAAGCACGGTTAAAAATTTAGTATCCTAGCATTTTCCAAGCTATACACACATACATCTTAACTAGTTTTTTCCCATACGTTGGCTTTTCAGAATCAAATACTGGGGTTTACTGGAGCAAGTAAGAAGGGCCTGCTAATGGTGGGTATTTCCAGAAGGGCTCCCTCAGAAGCAGCTTAGGACAAAAAGTGTGGGGAGGACGAGTCCAGCAGAGCCCAAAGACAGCACACAAGCGTTCCATCTACTCACTTCAGATTAGTTCCATTTGCTTATGGTTTTTGTGGTATGTGGTTCAACTTATGGTTTCCCCTTTTAGCTCTACAATCCAGATGCCATTAAGTCACCCTGTTGAATATTTATGGCCTGTGAATGCACTACAAAACGCTGTATTGTATAAATACCTCCTCCTTTTTAGAGACAGGTTCTTGCCCAGGTAGACCAGTTAATTTTATGGCACCCCGACACAAGCTGGAGTTATTTTGGAAGAGGGACCCTCAGCTGAGAAGATACCCCCACCAGACTGGCCTGTGGTGCATTTTCTTGACTGATGACAAATGTGGGTGGGTCCAGCTAACTGTGGGCCATACCACCCATGGCATGTGCCCTGGGTTCTATAAGAAAGCAGGTTGAATAGGCTTTGAGGAGAAAACAAGCAACATTCCTCCATGTCCTCTATGATGATGATCTGCCCCGGCCTCTCACTATACCAAGGCTCAGCTGGTCTCCACGACCCTTCATGCTTTTTAGAACTAGTATTACCTGGAGACTCATGCTGCCCAGTGGGCCTGCCAAGGTGAGGTGCAGACCCTTGAATAAATACTCAGATTTATGATCCTCAATGATACTGGTCTGGGTACTTATAAGATCCTTAGACATACTAATGAAACAAATATATTCAGACAGACCCACAGAGGCTTAGCAGAAAGACAGCAGTGGAGGAGGAGACTGCAGAATGTAGTTATCTCTGGAACTGAAGAAAGGCAAGTCTCACGGAAGATGCTTTGAAAATGTGGTTTCATGACACTGGAGAAAAGACGGTAGACCCCAGTGGCATGTGTGGGAAGTGGAACTAGAGATGCTGCAGAAGTGGCAGACATGGGAGCACGGCGGCCGCGGCAGCAACGGAGCACGCTGCTACCTGGAGGGCAGGGCTTCTGCCGCTGGAAGGCGTAGGTCGCCCTTGCTTGCAGACCCTGGCCCATGGCATGGAATCTCCACTGCTGCTGCCTTGTGTTTAGCCCTGCTGAGGAGAGGAGTGTACTTCACACAGGCTTCAAGTGGTCTTTGCCTGGAACACCCCAAGGGCAGGGTGGCCTGCAGTGGCCTGGAGCACTCAGAGATCCTGTTCCCAAACTTCCCTGCCTAGCCACATGACACCCTGACCTTGGGAATGGGACAGCCAAGGCGAGTCTCGGCAATAGTTCAGTGTTTATGGTGTTTCAGAAACCTTAAACCAGATTAATTCACTGAAATATGTATTTGCATATAACGCTATTGGAAAAATATACTGTGTAACGCACAGCAGATTGAATTGCCACTTCAATGAATGTGAGAGATGGAAGGATCGCCAGTGGGTCTCCTGTGGTAGAGATGGGAGTGACTGCAGTGGACAGAGGAACATTTCGTTACCAAGTAGGGCTGGTCCTTGGTCCACCAGTAGTCTCAGGGCACCACTGGCCACCACCTGCTAGGATGGTCCTGCTGCTTAGGCCAGGCCCATGGCACAGAGCCCTGGGGAGAGGAGAACACAAAGCTGTGTGCTGCCCAAAGGGTACAAACAGTGGTTGTGCCCAGTGTACTGGCAAGGGCAGATGGTGCCGAGGGCAGCGTGGTAGTGTTTAGCACCCTTGAACTTGCACAGGTTCTGCCCCAGGACACGCTGCACAACCATGCGATTGCCTTGACTCTGAGCAACAAGATATCCAAGATGAAGAGTGCTTCATTTTCTGGACCAAGCTTTCTCAGAAGACTTTGTGGTCCATGCTGCCTCCAGAGATGCTGCTGGGAGTCCATGATCCACACAGCGCCCAGCTGCTGGGAGTCTAATCCCACTGGGGATATGGTAAGGAAGCTTTTCTTTCTTTGTAGTGGTATAGATGATTGAAGACTCATAGCTGAGAACGAGAGACATTGAAGGCTTCTGTGCCAACCTCTTTCCCCTTGCAAAAAAAAAAAACAAAAAAAAACAAAAAAAAACAGGAAGCAATAGAGAATCCTTTAAAATTATGGTAAAGATGCTCTATGATCTTCACAGGTATTTCTGGTGGGGGATGGAATGGTAAAGAACTGAGTTTAAAGGGGCTGTCCACTGCACATTTGACCATGCATCCAATGAGTATATGGTCAACACAAATGAGACTTTCAGTTTGTTTCCTTTGTGTGTGTGTGGTGGGGGGGGGCAATCCAAGGGAGGATCTAGGATTGGAAGTGAGTGTGATCAGGGTGCATTGTATGAAATTTCCAAATAAAAATATGTTAGGTGGGGGATGAGGCAGTTCATATTAGAATGTACTTATTGCTGTTTTGGATTCATGTCTGGTTGTACCTTAGATATCCCACACCCTAGAGAACCCTAAGACATGCTTTGAAGTTGTCAAACTTTTTCCTAGTAATTAGGTTACAGCAACATCTGATAAATTGATTCTCCAGGAAAACCCTTTAGAAGCTATTAAATTATGTGATATTAAAAAAATTAAAAATAAGTGAGTCTTGGTCATCTTCCAAAATTCTGTGCTCAAAGCACAAACTAGCTAGCTACTCTTGGGAAGCCACACTCCAGAAGACTAATGTATTACCCAGCCACCACTTCTGCTCCAACTGGCCAAGAAGCTCATGGTCATTTACACCGATAACCAATGTCATAAGCCCTCATCCTTCACTCGTTGACTCTATGCGTTTTGCTAACCTCAGTAATTGATGGCTAATTCAACTCTACCATATATATATATATATATATATATATATATATATATATATATATATATATAGTGGTACACGGGAAAGTAATAAATTCTGGCCATGTAGTTTTTCCAGGATGCTTCCCTGGTAGTTATTACAGGGCAGGGATGGCAGTGGCTTGAGATGTGGGTCCTTCTAACCTTCAAGAACATATGGACATGTCTGGCTTCTACTACCTCCATGTCACACAGTCATGCTACTTGCCAAACAAGTAGGACATCACCAGGGAGGTGGGCCATCAATGCAGTTCAGTTTTATAGGAAGGTGGATCAAAAGACGACTTGTTATACATGCACAGGACCTGCATATGTCTGACCTGTATGTAGTGTTCTGGCCAAAGTCCACGGCTGTCTCCACAACCGTCCAGAGGACTACCAGTGACTTTTCCATCGATATGACAAAGTCACCCGACATAGACGACCAGAGAGGAATACTTTATTTCAGTTCATGGTTGCAAAAGGTTCACTCCATCATAGTGGATCAGTTTAGCTTGTATCATTAGGTCAGGAAGCACAGCAAGGGATCTTTTCCCTTTTATTCCATTAAGGCCATAACCAACCATTGAGATGGTATACTCATTCAGGATGAGTAACCTCCCCCATTAATACTCTTGGTGGGCTCAAATATAGCCAGATATGCCTTAAGTCACTTATAATCTAGTTGACAATGTCCAGCTATCACAAGCCCACCCTTATTAATTTGCCACCAAACCTCTCCTTGACAGTGATATTCTGCCCTAACACCTTGCAGAAGGCTCCTGTTTAGCTTATATTGTGAATGAGTTCCATAGACTTCTGAAAAACTGTTTAAACTCTTAAGTCCAAAGTCTCTGGATTTGAGGCAAAGCTGATCTGAGCACTCATGAGGAAATAAAATTTGCTTCCAATGCACAATTGGTACCATAAGCATTTGCTTTTCAAAATAGAGGGAAGAGGGCATAGGAAATAGGGACGAAAAGGAAGTCCAAAACCCAGCAGGGCAAATTATTAAATCCTATAGTGTTCATGCCTGGTACTTAAGATGTACAGGTTCCAACAAGCTTAGACAGCCGTTCTTTCCCATGGGTATGCCATTAAAGCCTCTTGGTTGCTCCTACTTGGCTGCTTTTCTCAGCAGACATTCCACATCCCTGCCATCTCTCATTCTGTGTTCTCTATTATGGCTTAGGTTTCACCCCATTCATTCATCACACATGAATGTAGGATGCCACTTGTTGGTTCTCAGCTGCTTAGTCCCAAAATAATCACACAGAAACTATTATCTTAATCACTGCTTGGCCCATTAGCTCTAGCTTCTTAATGTCCAACTCTTACATATTAATTTAATCCATCTACATAAATCTGTGTATTGCCATGTGTCAGTAGCTTACCAGCAAAGTTTTGGCATGTCTGACTCTGGCAGCGGCCCCATAGTATATCTGACTCCACTCTTCTTTCTCCCAGCATTCAGCCTAGCTTTCCCCACCTAGCTAAGTTCTACCCTGCTATAGGTCCAAAGCAGTTTCTTTATTAATGGTAATCACAGAACACAGAGGGGACTCCCACATCACATGGAACTCTGATACTACTATACATTGTCTGGCATTCCAAATTTCTTTGAAATCTTGGGTGGAAACCTCCTTGACTCCACAACTCTGGCAATCTGAATGAAAGTTTGAAGTCTTGACTTTTCCCCATCTCCTTTAAACTGCCTCTCAAATTTGACGCATGTACTAGAGAGCTATTTATAGTAAATATACTGACAAAATCTGCCTCTGTTTTATGGTTTTCAAGAGCCCTCATTCCCCCTGAAACCTCAAGTATAGCAGTTAACTGCCTAGTTTTCAATCAGTATTGAGAGTTTCCAAGCTCCGATTGCAACTGCCCACTAAATGTCCCTTCCCTCGTCGTAGGGATTTCTCTAAGCCCACATCTCTGCAGTCGTCAAAATTCCTCCAATCTAGGTTCAGAGTATAAGAACACATGGTCAGATTAAGTTATAGCAATGCTTCCACTTCTGATACCAATTTTCTGTGTCAGATTCTTGATACAAACAGCTGAAGGGCAACATTGAGGGTTTGAAGGTCCTGTTCATTATAAAGTCAAGAGAAACAGTTTGGTCAGTTCACATGATGGGCCAAGGAAGCAGAGATGGGCAAGAGGCCACCCTCTGGCTTGTTTTTCCTCTTGTTCCACCTGAGAGTCCAGTCCATACAACAGTGACACTCTTCCAGGGTGTCACTTAGTCCTCAGGAAATACACTCCCAGGTACTCAAGTTGTTTCATTCTAAGTGGTTCTATCTATAATCCAGTCAAATTGAAGAGTGAAGATTAATCTCTGCTCCTGAACTAGTCATCTGAGCATCTGTGACATCTTTATTTAGACCAGTAAGCAGCTTCATATTGTGTTTAACACCCTAAAATGGTCTCTGAAACCATCTGGTAAAGATGACAGCTGTTGATCCAATTTGGTTTTACTTTACTATGTTCAGCCAATTGTCACCAAGTCAAACCATAAGCTTAAAAGGGACTAATGAAAAGGGAACCAAATGTCTAGATGTTAGTCTCAAATATTAATCCTTAGACTTAGTGGCAAATCAACATACAAACATGTATGTTTCCTTCAGCTCTAGGAAAGATCTCCTAAATAATGCAGGGTACTTTAAAAATGCTACCTGCGGTGCTTTGAGAAATATAGTGTTAGATGGACCCCAGCTGGTGCTGCTGTTGGGAGTGGTTGTGGGGTGTTTAGGAGGTAGATGGAGCCTTGCAGGAACAAATGCCTCACTGGGAGAGGGAGAAGGCTTTGTTTAAACCCCCACCCACTCCAAGTTCACTCTTTTCTCCTTGTGGCTGGAGAGGGGATCATTCAGCTTCCTGTTCTGGCTGCCTGCTCCAAGCTTCTCCCTCACATTATGGGTTCTCCTCTCCAGGACTACAACAAGATACTTTTACAAGTTGCTTTTGGCTGTGGTGTTTTATCGCAGCAACAAGGAACTGCCAAATCACCCAAGTGCAGCCTTTGCTTTGACAACCTTTCTGAGGTCTCTGCGGCTTATTCTAAAACTATACAATAGCTACACGTAGGTTTCTTTAGGCACCTTGAGCTTTGCATACATAAGCAGAGATTTGTCGAAAACTTTAGTTTTTCTATCCTCAGGTCTGAAGACATCCCCATACTTCTCAGCAGCCTGTTCATTTGACACCCGTGGAAACTCCAGCGCCTCTAATGGTGCCTTGAACCTAGCTGCACACATCAGCTGCTCTGTGAGCGCATGGCAGTGACAATGGCTATGCCAGTCAGGTCCTGCTGCTAAAAGGGATCGAGGCATAGGAAGGATAGGGGAGAGGAATCAGCAAAGAGCAGGTCGGGTGAAGTAGGCAAAGGTGGACTTAGGGCAGTGTCTGTACCCCACCCTCATTGGGATTCCTTACACAGGTTCCACCTGATCTCTGCTCATATTCCAAATCCTGTTCTCTGCTCATATTCCAAATCCTGTTCTCTGCTCATATTCCAAATCCTGTTCAGTCAGGAAAACTCCCAGAAAAGTTAACTTCAGAGAGGAACAGTTTATATGATGGTGTCAGAAGAAAAGCAGAGGAAGAGATCTGGGCATGATACCATCTGCAAAGGCATATCCTCAGCACCCTGCTCCTCTGGACAGGCCCCTTCTATTGTTAACTACCTGATTATACCATGAAGTTAAATAGATCATGAGGGTTCTGGCCTAATGGCCAGTTTCTCTGGAGACTTCACAAGTGTATGCATCTTTGTTTCACTAATCCACTGGGCGTTATTTTTTTTTTTACCTATTCAAAACGTGTTTCAAGACGATATCACATAACCATTGTACTTTGTGAACATTCACCTTTTGGGCCGCTATTAACTCCAATAGGCCAGCCAGGAAATGTATTTGAAGGATTTTCTTATATCCAGGTGGATCTTCAGATGCAAGGGAAACATGGATATGTATATGGTGCTCCACAGTAATCAAGATAACTAGAATATGAGTCACCAAGCCTTCCCTCAAACCAGATGGTCTCTAAATGCAGAATTAAGGACAGGTATCAGGCTGGTCACCATGAATGGGAGGAATGGTTCCCTAGAGAACTTCAGGGACTGGTCAATGCACACAAGCAGTGTAGTGGTTTGGATAATATGCCCCCTACAGTGTTGGCCATTTGCATACTTGGTCCTCAATTTGTGGAGATGTTTAGGGTAAGTTAGGGGGTACAGCCCTGCTGGGAGGTTGAGGCTTCAAAACCTTCAAGTTGTGAGCCCTCAAGCTTTCTGCTCTTGATGGCCTCTCATGGACTTTTAAGTCCCTAGAACTATAAGCTCAAATAAACTATGAATTTGTCACAATGTTTTATTACAGCATTATGAAAGTAAATGATACAGAGACTTGAACCTGATGTAGAAAGAACAAGCTGTGTGGAGGATTTATTATGGGTATTTTGCTTAGCAACTTACTGATGCATAGCCGAGATGCACATCATCAGGTGCTCCCTCAAGTGTTGTCTGTTAGGACTCAACCCAGTTTCTATGGATAAGCCAGAGAACGTGGAAAAGAGACAGACCTACTGAGGAAAGACTTGTCCCATCATAGCAATACCATTACAAGTTCTTCTGGAGGGTGTGTGTGTGTGTGTAAAACTGTACACACATGAGAGGCACATGCCAGCTTCAGATAGGCTGTTTGATAAAGAGCCTGAACTGCCACTGATATCAGAAAGGCTGACATGTCAGATTGCCTTGATATAAGGTAATGAGTATGGAAACAAGGCCACAAGGCACCATGGCCTTTTAGAGTTGCCATGAACACTTTTCTCATCAAAATTCTTTAATTGGGAAGGCAACCCTAAGGGTAGCAATACTAAAAAGTTCTTGGACCTATAGTAATTGAATAATAAAACTTAACCAAGATGTGGTCACTGTTGAGCCACCACTTGCCGGTTTACCTAACCTTTGGAGAAACCACATTTCATGGTAGGAAGCACTTGAGTGGAGTTCCTAAAATTAGCTTCCTCCCTGCCAAAGCCCCACAACAGGTACTATTCATAATTTAAGTTATTTATATACCAGGAATAGGGGCTGCTTATCATCTGCCTGAATCACTAGGATGACTTCTAAAACTAAGATGAATACCACAGACCCAGTATGGTATATGAGGTTCTGTTCATGCGTTTCTTTTATTGGTTAATGAATAAAGAAACTGCTTTGGGTCTTATAGGGCAGAACTTAGGTAGGTGGAGAAGACAGAACTGAATGCTGGGAAGAACGGTAGAGTGAGAGAAGCCATGGATCCTCTGCCTGAGATGGATGCCAGTTAGAATCTCTGGTAAGCCACGGCCATGTGGTGATACACAGATTAATGGAGACAGGTTAAACTAATAAGTAAGAGTTAGGCAATAAGTGTTTGGCCATTAACTCTAACTAGTGTTTTAATTAATACAGTTTCTATGTGGTTATTTCGGGTGTAAGCTAGACGGGTGGCCGGGACACACAAGGGGCTCCACTCCCTATAACACCAGAAGGTAGTTATTGCTACAGCCCTGGAGGTGATGTCTTTACTGGTCAGCTGCCTGGATTTCTATGAAGCTATTGGCCCAGCACACTCATCCTTCAGTCCTTTTCAGCAAGACAAATCCCTTTCAACAAGCACATGCATCATTCATATCTCTCAAGTTCTGAAAGTCTTAGTGATCTAAGATGACCTTATGATCGTAGGGTTCTGAAGACCTCCATCCTAGTTCATATTAATGGCAAATGCTTGACCTGTTGAGGCAGTGGTTGATCCATTCTTAGGCACAAGGCATGCCAATAAGAGAATAAGGAACCTTTGGTATCCATGGAGTTTATTGCAATTCTTTATTTTATGCCGTGTGTGCATGGAACCACAGAGCACAGCATGTGTCGAAGTCAGAGCTTCTAGCATCAGTTCCCTCCCTCCAAACTGTGGGGCACGCAGACCGATGTGGATTGGCAGGAGGCCTTTGCCCACTGAGCAGCCTTGCTGACCTTTCATTGTTTAACTCAACATGCCATTAAGATTTAAAATTCCTCAACTCCTGAAGGTAGGATAGCCCATTTTCGGTCTGAGAGCTAAAACCTGACTCTTCCCTTGATCAAGTCCGGTTCTGTCCTCATTAAAAGGTTCTGTCCCTTTGGGAGATCTAAGTCAGTGCTGTTCTGTTCAGTGTCTCTGGTCTGCAGGTTGAGTTTAGCCAGGAGCTTTCATTGTTTGGCATTAGTGACAGTGTTCCTGCAGAACACTGCCTTAATGTATAGCAGACATGGAGGTCAATCTGACATCACCGGGATCTGCCCAAATAGCTCCGAGAGGCTTGTTTTTCCTTCTGTTCTCTCCCTCTTTTTGAGGCAGGGTCTTTCGTGGCTCATGCTGGTCTTGATCTTACTCTGTTGACCTTGAACTTCAGATCCTTCTGAGTGCTGAACTTGGAGTGGCCTGCCACAACAGCACTCATTGGTAAGGAGACTTGAGCCTAGCGCTGTGCACAAGCTAGGCCAATTCTGCCAATTGAGCTGCATCCCAACCCTCTAGGAGCAAAGTTCTCAATCATGCTTGACAGTGATTCAGGGAAAACCTGTAACAGCAGACGCCAAGACTTACAAGTGATGCATAGAACAGAGACAGGCGGTTCTAACTGATCCTCAGGATGCTAAACTATTGCTCCAGTCCTGTCAGAAATGTGAGTCTATTCAGGGCGTTCTGTTTGGTCGGTTTGAACTAATAATTTTAGATGGACCTCTAGGGGCTGACGAGATGGCCCAGCAGACAAAGGTGCTTGCTGCCAAGCCGGATGTTCTAGGTTTGACCCCTGGAACCCACATAGAAGAGAACCAACTGCAAAAAGTTGTCCTTTGACCTCATGCTTGCTGTGGCATATGTGCAACAGCCCCTCCCAAAATAAAGCATTAAATATAAAAACATGATAGGCCTGTGATGAAGTGTGTAAAGCTCAATAAAAGGATAGGTAAAATCCACTGGCTTCTGAACTAGAAAGTACCCAAGCTCAACCCATGCTGCTCTGAGGGGCACGCTTTGGAGAATCAATGCTCGCACACAGGCAGTCACCCCAGAGAGGCTGAGCTTAGTCTCATCTTGGTTTTCTGAGGACCGTTAAGGCAGGTGCTTACCCACAGGGACAAATGGGGAGTCTCAATTTTCTGAGACGGGACAGGTGGCCTTCATCCTCAGCTGCTAACCACTCATCTGAAGGCATACTTCTCTCTAGGGACAACAGGGACCTGTGTGGTTGCTGTCTTATTTCAAGAACCTGTTTCCCACTGCTACACTGCTCAGAGCCTGTCTGCTCACCGGAAATAGCCAGCTGTTCTTCCCTCCATCTCACTTACTGCAACTGAATCCCAAACAGCAGAGGAGTATTACAATATATGTGGAGAGAGAACCTGGCAGGCAGAGTCCTTGAGTACAGCACCTCAGTCCCCATCCAGTCCCCTTTCCCAGTGTGACATTTGAAGTCTCCTGGGACCTCAGGACTTCTCCCCAGATACTAAGACCACAGGCTTTCTCTTACAATATGTCACCAGCACAGGCAAAACTAGTCTTCTGGTGTGCAGGTGATGGGGGTAGAAGTCTGGGGTCCAGCGGATAGGGCGACCTCTCTGCATGACGCGCAGTACGCAGACAACTGCTCAGATATCTGAGCACCCCTAGCGCCAGGCCAGGCAGCGAGAAGTGATTGTCCTCATCTGCCAGGGGTTAATAAAGACTAAGAGACAACTGATTGCTGAGTGGTCCAGCCTGGTGTGTGCACAGCCCACCTTTACATGTGAACACACACGCAGCGCATGGTATTCCAGCCTGGTGTGTGTGCAGCCCACTTACACATGTGAACACACATGCAGCACCTGGTATTCAAACATGGCAGCTCCACCCTATGGATGAGAACAGAAAATCAAAGCCAGAAAGAGGCACCATACCTGCACGTGCTGGAGCCCAATCTCAATGCTTGCTGACCCCTTCAAGGCCTGAGCAGCACAGGTGTAAGGCTGCCATAGATTCCTGCAATTTCCAGCTAACTTATGATCACAGGAAAACAGACAACCCCGAGGGGGTAGCCAGCTGGCACTGGCTGAGGTCTCCCACCCTCCTGCTGAAGACAGGCAGCAGCACCTGCCACTAATGTCAGGCTTTGGAAGATTCTAGGTTTCATCTGCTTTTTCGAGACAGGGTCTAATGCTATAGATAGCCCTGGCTGTCCTGGAACTTGCTCTGTATCCCAGGCTGGTCTTGAACTCAGGGATCCACCTGCTTCTGCCTCCTGAGTACTGGGATTAAGATTGTGCACCACCACGCCTGGTTAGAAGAAACTCTTGACTGTTCAGGGGGTGCCTGTTGCCTGTGACTGTGACTTAGATATCCCTGCCCAGGACTGAAGGGAAGGAAAGTGCAGGGGTATTATCAGGGAACTGCCATCCAAAGCCAAGATCCAGTTCAGAGTTTAGGAATCGGCACAGTTCTGACCCTGGGCTGGATGGAAGGACACAAGCAGATAAAAGAGCACCTAGCATGGTACAGTGGGGGCTTGCAGATCAGTAGAGAGCTTGCCTCGCGTGCATGAGGCCCTAGGTCTAATGCCAAGCTCAAAATAACAGGAACATGAATGATACAGAGCAAAAATGTCAAAATGTCTTCTGATAACCAAACTGCAGATGAAGGTTAATTATCCTGACTTCAAGGGTTCTAGAAGCCCCTTTGTTTCAGTACAGGCACCTGCAGGAGATGTTCCCCCTGTAGCCTGCAGATACAAAGTCCATGAACAGCCCTTAAAACAGGGCCACTGTCTCTCGGCCAATCCAAAGGCGGGGTGGGTAGTGGTACTGACTGCCAGCCAGAAGATAACTTGCACCCTAGGTCGTGAGCGTGCAGCCTGCCTGTCCTGGCTTGTGGTGCCAGGACACTCCTGAGTCTTCAGAAATCTCCCCATCTTGCCTGCACCTTCTCCAGCTCTACCCATCTCGGTGTGAAGGCCTTCAACCAGGACTCAGAAGTGAGAAGACGGTGAGGGCATCTCCAGGGCTCCGAGGAGACAAGACTATGAGTCCTAAGGATACTGGGGAGTCTCTGGAATAAGAGCTGTCTTAGATGTGAGTAAGAAGACTTGATATCTTCAAGAAATGGGCTGGTCAGGGCCAAGAACACTTGTGATTAGAATGTTAGGACTCAACCATATCCATAATCCCGGAGATGAGAATTAGGAATAGCCAATGGCCAGTTCTGAGATCATTCCTACATGAGGAACCTCCTTCAACAGAAGTAGATGGTGTCTCAAAAGATCACAGAACACAGTACTCTTAGAGGACCCCAAAGTAGGATCCTGGTTCCTATAGTATATGACTTATACACCCTACAGCTTGAGTTTTAGGTAGACCCGAAATCTCTGGCCTCTCAGGTCACATGCCTGTCCCCAGACACATGTCTACATATAAGACCTTAAAGAAAAATGTTCCAAAGAGTATATAAAATGATTTTGAAGTGCTCCCATAGAGATGAACACGAGGAGCATTAAGGCCCATGTGCCCAGAATGAATACAGAAGTTCTTTCCTATCCATTTGACCCTGCTCTGCCTCTGTCCAGTGGCATCACTGAATTGTATTTTCCCACATGTCACACATTCTATTGATATCCTGAGTTCTAGGACTATTTCTATCCACTAACAAAATCAGAATGCAGAGGATAACTCCTAGCCAATTGGACCAGTTCTGGACAATGGGCAGCTTATGACAAGTCAAAGTGCTAAGACCATCTTTGATCTGACGAGACTGTTCCCAGCTATGGGATCAGAACCAAAATGGGATTTGAGGACCACCCTGCCACTATACAAAGGCCAGGACACCTTATCCACTGAGCAGGAGTTACCATTGTTAAGGACAAATCTGGGTGCTGGTGCTGAGACCAGATCCTTTTCTAGAGTAGCCACTGCTTTTAACTACTGGCAGAGCACTCTCCAGCCCTCAATGCAACCATTATTAATGCTTTCAGCTTTGATAATATACTTGGAGACTGTCCAACTCTCCACACTCAGGGACCAGATTTCAGGCAGAGGAGGAGTCAGGCTGGTGGGCTATTGTTTTATGAATGCTACATGGCTGGAAAGCGCCCTCCTAGCATCTGATTATAGGTGTCTGTTCTGTGAACGGAGAGTGAATTTGAAGTGGATACCACTCTAGATCAGTGTATATGAAACTCGTGCTTTGTCATCCTTAATCCATACTTCCTCCTGTAGAGCAAGGCAGGACCTCACCACCACATTCACTGCATCAACACTGAAGATCTTAGCCTGAGCAATCATCCAAGAAAGGGCAAAATTCTAGGCATCAAGTAGACAGAAGACAGCAGGGCTGACTCCACTAACAGCAAATAGGCTCCGCCTTAGTGGATGCAGAGGAAGGAATGGCAGGTTCTTCACACCAACCATGGTCTCTAAGTGGTGTAGGAGGTCTTTCTGTATTTGTGTTGATTTCATTGGTTGAATAAAAAAGCTGCCTTGGCCTTTTGATGGGGCAGCCCTTAGGTGGGCAGAGTAGACAGAACAGGATGCTGGGAAGAAGGGAAGTGTGGCAGATGCCATGATTCTCCAGCCTGGGACTGACGCTGGTTAGGATCTTTCCCAGTAAGCCACGACCTCGTGGTGACATACAGTTTATTAGAAATTGGTTGAATTAAGATGTGAGAATTAGCCAATAAGAGGCTAGAGACAAGGGGCCAGGCAGCAATTTAATACAATTTCTGTAATTATTTCGGGGCTAAGCTAGCAGGGCAGCGGGACACAGCTTGCTCCCCCTACTACATCTAAGAAAGGCTACACAACTTCATTTGCCTTGGAGGACTTCTTACAGGCATGCTTAATGGCCCCCATGAACACTTACAAGGAGATTGGGAACCAGCATCTCACCATGGTATCTAAACACTCATATTCCCAACTATGATTTCTCTACCATGACCTCTGCCACATTACCAGTCTCGTTACCTGTCCTTCATAGGACCTAGTGGAGCATATAACCAGTGGTAAGGAAAATTAGGTCTAGGAAAGGGTGGGCAGTGTGGCCAAAATCATTCTTCCCTACAACACGGAGCAGATTATGATTCAGGTGAGCAAATTTCCCAAAGGGTGGGCTGAGCTTCTCCTAGAAACTTCTATAGAGGCCACAGTCTGGTATCTAGTTCTCATCCCTCCCTTAATAGTTCCTATATTTGCCCCTCAGATCATTAGCTTTGGAGCTGAGGACTGAGCACTAACAGTGGATTTGCACAATGGCCTCATGTGGAGTTGTGGCCCCATTCGGGACATACCTCTGCATTGCTACTTTGTATGTGACTCCTGGTGTTCAGTGAAAAACCCTTGCAGGAGGTTCTGTTGAAATGTCTGAGCAGCTCTTCAACAGTCAGCTCTTTAATGGAGGTCTTCCCATGTCTAGAGCCCCCAAACCACTCCCCAGGAAGTGGGCAGACCATCCAATAGCATATTTGGGGATCCTACAGGATCTTGGCTACTTAACTTCACCTTCCCTGAGCTAAAAGTACATTTTTCTAGGACAGACCTCAGATGAATCATCTAAGGGTTGACTTCCTAGGCTTCAGACACACCCCAGCTATGTTCACTGAAGGTCAAGTGAGCCTCATATCTCCCTGTAAAACAAAGACATGCTGTATTCAGTTGTGTCCACTACAACATGAAGTCGTCCTGTCCTTGCACAAAATTTGAGAATTCTTTATTTTAACAATTCTTTGACAGTTCCACATCACGCACCCCGATCCTACTGATTCCTGAGACACGATCCTCCTGTCACCACGGAAACATCCCCAAGGGAAATCCCCTCACAACTCATTTACAATGACTAGCAAACAACCTCACCCCTCTGCTTCCCATATGTCTCCATTGATCCTATAGCATTGGGGCTTCAGGGTGTCATCCAAGTATGCCCTTTGGTCCAATGAGCCCTACCCAAATTGTTCATACAATGTCTCGCTGGCCCATTTCAAGCTTCTGGCACACCCTCATTCCTGAGTTCTTCACCTAAGCTCCTCTTGGATATCTGGTTATCCCCAGTCATGGGATACAGGACCAGATCCTTCCTGCGCTCCAGCAGGGTATCAGATGGAGTTACAGTGGGCTGGATCTGTCCTAGTTCCTGGACCAACCAGCTCAGCTACCAAGACCCCACATACTGGGCCTTAGACTTAACCCACTGATTAGAATTAATCTTACTCTTTGATCACAACTAGATAAACAGCTAGGGTGAAAGCTCTTTCCATTCAACACTATGGAAACAAACAGTTTTACTAAGGCCCACATGCCAGCCTAAAGGTCAGATCTGGAGACAGCCAGATACAGGAAGCCCGTAGGTGAGCTCCAGCCTCTGAGCACAGGACAGAGGTAGGAAAGTAACACGAGAAAAGGAATTTCTATTCTTAAGCAAACTGTCCTTGATCCATTGTACATCTCCTGTGACTGACCCTAAAACCTGAAATTCTTGAACCTCAGCATTTTCATCCAAGTCCCTCTCATCAGGTTCAGGAGATGAATCCACACCAGCTGGCTTCTAATTCCCACAGAAGATCTGCGGTTTACCTGCTTTTCCAGTTCATTAAGCTGAGCCACTGCCCCCCGAAGGCACGGGCTTCTGAGCAGTCCCACTCAAGGGACCAAGAGCAGGTACCTGTCCCCTGACCTGTAGCCCTGCTTTTGACTCAGGACCACATGTGCTGGCTTGCGACATTTGCTGACCCTGTCACCACGCAGCCCTCTGGTCCCTGTTGGATCTAGATTTGCTTTGGCTCTTCTGTTGAATCTGCACCCAGAACCCAAGTCACTGCAATTTCCAGGGAGAGCTGGAGCTCAGGAAAAGCTGAGCGAAGAGAATATTCGATCCACAGGACAGGAGGATGAAGGCATCACAGCTGCAGGTCAGGCTGGCTCTGCAGTTGTCTTCTCCACTCAAGGGTGGCCATCTAGGTCTCCAGAACTCCCTCCCAGGGTATAAGCCATTCTCCCCAGGAGAGCTCTCTTCTCAGTCTTGCCCAAGGGCAAAGAGGTCTTAAAAACAGCCGTAAGGAGAACACTCAATGCAGGTCCCTTAGTGACCAGCCGTGGCTCCTATTCCCACACTGGTTTTAGTTCTCTTCAGCTGAGGACACATGAAGACACCTTGCAGTCCCCTCGCTCCATTTGACTCCTGCTGCAGGCCAGCTCAAGTCATCTCACTGAAGGTTCTGGAAAATATTCTACTCCTAAGGAGTCTAAAAGAATCATGCATGAGGGTTGTCCCCTCTGATGACCTGGTGTCTGGAGACTTCCTGTCTTTTGAAAACAGAATGACCCGAATAAGGCCACTGTACATCTCGATTCAAGCAATCCCAGCCAGAAAATTCAGGTACAGCTGCCATCCATGAATAGCTATTTATTAAAGACCTTTGTAAATTAGATACCTCTCTAGATCATGATGTCACTGAGCCCTTCTCCTGGGCTATTTTTCATCACTCAGAATATTAGACAAAAATCAAAGGGATAACCACGCTATAATCCCACAATCCCAGAGAAGCTAGGTAAAAAGGATGACCTTAGAGGGGCACACATGGAGGACCCCAAGAAGGGGAAATAGATCTCCTGGGTAAACTGGGAGAGGGACATAGAAGGAAGGAGATGCAGATAGGAACATGAGGGATCGAGATGGTTTAGTTGGGAGAGGGATACATCAATGAAAGATCTTGGAGCTATTGTGGAGTTAGGGAGGAAACCCGGTGGTAAGCAAAATTCCCAGGATGACCCCAGCTAAGACTCCTGGCAATAGTGGAGAAAGTACCTGATCTGACCTGCCTTGTAATCTGATTAGTGACTACTCTAATTGTCATCCTAGAACCTGGTGGTAAGCAAAATTCCCAGGAATCTACAAGGATGACCCCAGCTAAGACTCCTGGCAATAGTGGAGACTATACCTGGACGGACCTGCCCTTGTAATCAGATTAGTGACTACTCTTAATTGTCATCCTACAACCTACATCTAGTAACTGATGGAAGGAGATGCAGTGATTTACTGCCAATCACTGGGCTGAGCTCCTGGAGTTCATCTTGAGTGGGAGGAGCTGGGGGTGGGGTTAAAATGATAGGGAAATCCAGAGACAGCTGACCTGAGCTAGTGAGAGCTCAGACTCTTGAGTGTCACCTGGGGAACCTGCACAGGGCCAAAGTAGGCCCTCTGCATGTGGGCGACAGTTGTGTGGCTTTGTTTGTGATGCTCCTGGCAGGGGGACCAGGACTTTTCCTGTGTAAATGAACTGGCTTTTTAGAGCCCATTCCCTATGATGGGATACTGTGCTCAGATTTGATACGGGAGGAGCCTGGTACCACCTCAACTTGGCTTGCGGCACTGATTAACTCCAAGGGAAGTCTTACCCCTAAGAAAGGAATAGGGGTAGGAATGGGAGGGGAAGGAAGGGGAGGAGGGGAGGGAGAGGGGACTGGGGTTGGTATGTGAAATGAGAAAATTAAGATTCTTGATCTTTAAGACATTGGTATAGGAACAAAGAGGCGACTTTGTAGTCCTGAGCTCAGGACACTTCAGGATCTATGGGGGAGGGAGAACTGGGGGTGCAGATGCACAGGCCACAGCCTGGTGTGGACTCCTTTCTAAATACATTAACCCCAACAGTTTTCTGGGGACATCCACTACTTTGAGCTAGCCTGACTGCTGTCCCTGTCTGACACTGCATGCTTCTGTGGGCCATCTGAGGGTCACCGAAGCAAGCTGTGGCTTTGCGGGTTGTAAGGGCACAGGTGTAGTTCCTACAGAGGTCATTGCCCAGAGCTTCCAGTTCTTGGCCTGGTTCCTCAGAACGGAGTTGCTTTGCCACTCAGAACTGGGGTTCACAGTTGTCCAGCTGCCGACTGCTTTATTAGAAGAGATCCTGTCCTGAACACCCAGCACACGCCCACCACATCCAATTGGTTCTCTTCTGATTATGGAGTCTAACTCCATGTAGCCCAGACTGGCCAGGAATGGTCAGTGAATTGCTCACTTTTGTCCCCAGAGTGGAGTGATTACAGCTGGTGACTAGATACCAGAGTCAGAAATTCTGCAGGGGATGGCCTTATGTAACTTAGCATATTAAATAAAGGCCAGACAGCGAAAAGAAATCACATTAAAAATCCCTTAAGAAATTTATTGACTTTAGAAAATAAAGGCCTAAAAAGGAAAATTGACTTCCTGGGGGTGGTGGCTCATCTATAATCCCAACATGGTGGCAGAGGATTGCCATGAGTTTGAAGCCAACCTACAACTATAAAGTGAGACTGTCTAAAAAAATAAGTCTGCAGGGTTTTTTCCCCAAGTTAACTTTGTAATAAGCATTTACAGTATATGCTAAATGCATAGATTTTGAGGCAGTTTCTCCATGTAGTCCAGACTAGCCTCTACACTCTGACTTCTGCCCGATGAGAGTTGAAAAGCACACAAGTCATTAACACATTGACAAGAGATTCCACGTGTATGTTTGATAACATAGGAGATCCTTAAGCTTACTTTTCCTCCCAAGACCACTTTTTAAAGAATAAGTCCTTCACTAACTGTCATTAGCATAATCAGGATTAACCTCCATAACTCAAAACAACTATTTGGAGATACTGCACTTGTCAAATCTTAACATGGTAAGTCAAAATTGCCTAATAAATTACCTGCTTATTTAGACACCCCAAAAGATCATGAGTTGCACAGCCTTCAACCTTGGAACTCAACCTGGAGAATCTTTTGTGCAGAGCAGCAATTTTTTTTCACCGAGGGTCCCGGAACCTGCCGAATTATATTCAGATAATTTATTCAGTAGAAGCTGGGTTGACCTTGGTGATTGTTAGACAGTTGTCTGCTGACCTCACGCATGAGTGTGCCAAATATGACGTGAGGAGACTGGGCCAGTGCTCCAGATCTTGAACAAAACTGGTAGCAATCAGCTCTACCCAGATATCGGGCCAGGCCGAGGGACATGACAGGTCCTACTGACTCTTACGGGTAATAACAATGGCCACAGAAAAGCAGGGCAAGTTCTCTCCTTTTGCAGCTTATTTCTGCCAAAATTGGTTGTGGGAGAAAGGGCGAGTGTACATAGAGAAGGTACAATGCTGTCCATACTGAACAAGGCCTGGAATTCTGGTTTTATGATTTTTGGAATCATGAAAACTAGCTAAGTTTATGTTACTCCAAGAAGGCATTAATCTAGAGGCATAGCATGGTGCTGTTATAATACTGTAGCTCAGGCTTGATTTTCAGTCAAAACTGTTCCAGTCACATATAAAGGAGACTGAATTATTCTCCACCTGCTGGTCCATATGAGTAAGGTAAAACCAGAAGTGGACAATTTTAGGCACATCACCAAGAATATGGCACTTTTGCAGATACTCTGTCGGGGTTAGTGACCTGAAAGATGGCCTGCTTCCTAGCTACCAGCTATTGCCCTAGGGCTTTCAGAGCCACATGGTGGCACCACCCTGGCTGAGATTGGCATGGGAGAGCAGCATTAGCAATGAGAGGTTGCAAGTCAGGCAAAAAGGCGCCAGCAAGAACATGCTGAGGAACAAGAAATCAGCCAATTGGGACTTGACCATGCTAAAACAATTCTAGATTTCCATAAAAAAAACTTGACATAGGAACTCAATAGGCTGCATTAATTCTCACCACAAAGGGGAGAAACTCCAACAATTCACTGTAACAGTTGTTAAAACAAGTCAAACGGTCACTCAGGATCATCCAGTGCCCACATTGGCTCAGTTTCACCTTCCAGATGTGCACCCTGCAGTGCTAAGCAACCAGGAAATATTCTGGAGCAAGATTTTGAGCTGATTTGTAATCTAGACATAGAATACAATCTAGATGAACCAGGGCCAGGGCCCTACATATCAACTTTTAGATGCTGCTGGCTTGAGCAGTGAGGATTACCATTCACAGAGTACTACTCCAAGCTTTGTGACCCCAGTTGGCCACATGTGTCGCGCCCACCTCGGCCAGCAAGGATGACGCGACCACCGGAGCTCTTCTCACTGCAGTTTTATTCAGGACCTTTTGACAATTGTAAAATCTCTCTCTCTCTCCTCCCTTTCTCCTCTCCTCTCTCTCCCTCTCTCCCCGGGCAAACCTCTCCCAGCCCTTAAGTAGGCCTGGGCTTCCAATCCTGGATTGCCAGGTGGGCACTGCTCATAGGTCCACGCATATGCAAGCAGCTGACAATCATTGCGTGATAATAGCATAAGTCAGGCCTAGTTGATATTAGGAGTTGATTATCACAGAGAGCACTCGCTTTCGGGATCGCGGAGGGCGGGAGCCAGCACCATCAGGTGCGACTCCACGCAGCTCTCTACATTGCCATCAGGTGTGACTTCACGCAGCTCGCTACACACATGGGACTCCATCTAATGAGAACAAACAATTGGGAAGTCAGAGCGTTCTCAACCCAGTTTGCTGGAGGCTGGCCAACAAAGAAGCCAGGTTCCTTTTGATAGGACTACCGCCATACTTCTAGAATTTGGGAAAATCTCAGGACAAGTGATCAAAAGCTTCCCTCTAGTTCAATTTGAGAGAGCCTTTGGCAACTGCTGAGCAGCCCAATGAAGTCTGGGTCCCCTCTCCCTTCTTAGTACCACTTCTGCCTCCCATCTACCCAACACCCAATGCCAAAAGAAGTGGCCCAGTGGTCACAAGCCAAACCTCCCGAGAGGCTGCATTCTCAACACAACTTCTAGGCTGCTACCCAGTGCATCTCCAACAGTGCCCAACCTAAACGTGAGCATTTAAAGTGGAGGAAGCATCTTTGAATTGTGTTCACAATCAGGGCCTCCATGCTGGATTGCTCTATTATACCACTGGATGACCTAAAAACTTCTCTAGCCAAAGCAGTGGACTCTACAATACCCAGTGAGTCTTGCAGGAAGAGATTGTTGCTATTACCCAGAATGGATGGCAGTTGAGGGAGGACAGCACCATCACCATAAATGGTCAAGAGCAGCTATGGTGTAACTTAAACATGCAGTCACATTTTGAGTACTGCTACTTTACACTTCATGTAGATAAAAACTCACTACCTCAGTCAATGGCCTTCCTCAATAGACTTGTCACTCATAACTGGGTTCTTGAGTCCTATGGGGTAGACACATTGGTCCTGTGAAAAAACCCAACTACTTGATGTCCAACCTGTTCCCTGTACTTGAACAAGTCAAGTACAAGCAGTGTTGTGAGCTTAGTATAAAGACATACTAGGCAAATTTCCCTTATGTTATTAAAAATAGTGATAATACAACAAAGTTTGGTCCCCAGCGAGGCATGGTAGAAATGACTTTAGTGGCAGTACTAAATAGACTTTGTCAGAGCTGTGAGTTTAAGGACAGCCTTAGTCCAATAAAGTGAATCCCAGTGGGACAGAAAGGGGTATTGACATTGACAAATCATGTCTGAAAAGTTTGATCTCTGAGAAAATGGTGGTAAATAGCAGGATCACACCCATGATTCAGAGCTAAAATCTAGAAGTTAAAAACACCAAGGGCAATGATCCAGCAGAGTCAGACCCCTGCAGCAGGACACTGCTGACAACATCCCTAGCCTTTCCCTACCTCGTTCATAGAGACTGCCCATGTCAAAGACAGCAGGCCTGGGGATCCAGACTCCTACAGGACCCTGCTCAAACTCATCCAGGTAGGCCACGAGCACCCAGCACTAGTGAGAGTCAGAACCAAGAATAGAGTTGGAATGGAACAAGAGGCAATTCTGGAATTCACAGCACTTGGTTTTGCAAGTATGTCCCTGATGGCCATCCACTGATGGGTATTAACAGGAAATAGACCCAGTTAGATCACCAAAAGTGAGTGTACATCCCAGAAGAGGTAACTGAGAGGTCAATCAGAAACATCTCAAGGATCAAAACATGGATAAGTGGACAAGTAGAAGGCAGGGCGCCACGCAACAAGCAACAAGGAGGGTAACGAGCTGAACCTCCAACCTGACAGCCACATACTTTGCCATCCTCCATCCTGTAAATCAAATGAGAAAGCAGGAGATGCCGAGATTCCAAAACCCACTCCTAGGAAAATACCAGTTCCTCCTCTACTGGATTATCTGCTCCCAGTGAACCCGATTCACCGAGACATTTTGCAGGAATGGTGCAAGAAGCTGAGCAGCAAAGGCCAGAAATTAGAGACTTACAAACGACTCCTTGCAAGTGCTTTCCCCAAACAAATGCCTGAACTAGAGAATATTCCTGACACACCAAAAGAGGCCAGGGTGAAGACACGTCGGAATAAAATGAAGACAGAGATTAGGGAGGAACAAGAGTCTTGTCCTCAGATGATAGTTCCTCTTGAAGTGGTCCCTGTACCCGAGGAGCAGATGCCCGCCCTTACTGAACCTCCTGTCCTCTATGAAGACATCAGCACGACCGTTGTGACCACAGCCGCCTCAGAGACAGTGTTGGCGTCTTGGTCCAGAATTGCAGCCAATGTTAACAAGCATGAGGCCCTGCAGTCCATTTCCCGAGACCTATGGGGAACTTTGGTGTGTGGTCCACAAGAAAAACCTTCCTTCAGACTCAAGAGGTTGGGTTTGGCTGCAGTTCCACGCTGGACAAATCTGGGTACCTGAGAAGGAGAAAGTGATTGCCCTCTTCCTGCTGCCAGCTTGGACCTTTCTGCCCCCACACCTGGAGAACATGCTGTGCCCCGCGTGTGTTCACAAGAACAGGGTCCTAAATAAGACCCAAGGATAAAGGGATCTCAGGTGTGGGCTATTTGCTGTTATTACCTACTCCTTGGAGTGAGGTACGAAACTGCAGCCAAGACTGAGACTGGAAATTCACATCTGTGCCCTTGAAGGTGCCTGATAAGCCAGAAGCCACGAGGCCTTGTTCGTTATTTGTTGCTGTAGTACTAGCAGCTTGGAAAAAGCCAGTGAAGCCACCAAAACGCAGCAGGTCCACCTCTTCGTTGGGAGGACCGCATACTCTTAAGTGACTATGCCTTTTACTGTTCTGTGAAAATAAGGTTTTGCTGGGGTGGGGATTGGCATCTCCAGATACAGTACTTGCTTGTACCGCCACCGCCACAACGGGGTCATAGGCAGTCCTGTGGTCCCCTGAAAAGATTTAGCTTATGATTGTAGCCTCTGCAAGCCGCCTTTCCTGGGTTGTAGTATGTTGTTAGTGTGTAGCGCTTGGGTTTGTTTTCTGTTGTTGCAATATTAAACCAAATCTGGTATTTTGGCAAAAAAAAAAAAAAAAAAAAAGCAGGTCCTTGACCTCAGCAAACTTGCCAGGATTGTAGAAATCTATAGTAGACTATAGTAGAAAAGTTCAAGAACACCTCAAATCGCAGTGCCCATCACAGAAGCCTTTCAGCCTGCCGGCGTCAGGGTAGTGACTGCAGCAACACACGTGTATGGTAATGCGAGGGTGCAGAAAATGAACAGCAAGACCGCCACCAGCACCATGCTGGGTGTGTTTCGGGAAGAGTTTCTCATGCTCATCAGGAGCTGAACTCAGGAGTGTGCACAAGGCCTGGTGTGCAGACCCCACTGCTACCGGCATTGTCTCAAATCGTGCATTCCAGTTTCAATTGGTACAGGCGTGAATTTGTTTCTCACCATGAATTGTATTTATTATTTACAGGTACATCAAATAAGAAATTAGGGGGGAAAATGATCTCCCAAAACCAGGAAGAAACATTACAGCCTTTTCATGTTGAAAGACTTCTCTAGTTCTTCCTTGGTAATACAAGAGGATTTTCTGGGAACCAGTTTGTCTCCAGCAAGAAAGTGACTAGGTTCATGTAGTCAGTATAATGGAGGTTATTTTTTATTATTCAGAGGGTTATCACACAGAAGCACCTCATTAGGATCCTAAGCCTATCTCCGTGGCTGCTCAGTGGTGTGCAGTTATCTTAGCTGGAGGTGAGGTCTATTCTCTTACGCTAGCCCGATTCAAGGGTAGGAATCACTGGGGAGACTCCAGTCTGATGGGGGCACGGGGTGGACTCTCCAGTTGCAGTGCAGATCAAGGTGGTGTCTAGCAGTCCTGAAGATGAAACAGCAATGCTCTGCTTGTCTTGGTCTCCGCTCGTATACTGCCCAGTGTGCATCCTGGAGTTCTAGTCCTGCTGTCTTGAGCAAGTGGTGTCACTGGGTTCTGGTTATCAGGTGCAGCTTTGGGGGTACTGGAGTTCCTGACTATTTTTACATGTGTGATAGCTATTCTTGGTGATCAATTTGAGTACATCTGGAATCAACTAAAACCCCCAAATGGTTGGCACACCTGTAGGTTATATTTGCTTAACTTTAACTGGAAGATCTGATTCTAATCTGAATCTGAGGTGGGAAGAAATGTCTTTAATTCAGATTCTTGGCCCTTCTGTTCATACTCCCAGTTTTCAATTAGCTGGACTATAGACTAAGTCATTCTCAAATATATGGAGGGAGAGATTCATTCTAGAAATTCTGAGAGCCCTGACTAGTATAGATATACAGACTACTTCTGTTGTAACTTCTATTCTGGTAACAGTCTGTATACCCGTGGGAAGACGGCTGATAGATGTTGATCTTTGAAAATCATGTGACCCACCTTCTTGCTGGAAGGGCTTTGTCACAAATTTGACAATTCAATCAATTGTTCTGCATTTGCTGCTGCTCCAAGGTGGACAAAATCTTTATGACAAGCAGGATGGAAGCAGAACTTTTTTGGATATCAGAATGAGTTTCTGTACACAAGGCCTGGGTTTTGCTATGTTTCCCAACCTGTGAGTCTATGGTGCATTCCAGCATTGAGAGGTTGAGGCAGTAAGATTTGAGGACAAAGCCACTTGGTCTACATAGTGAGGTTTTCTCTCAGGAAAAAAAAGGGCATGGAAAAGGCTTCTTTCTATCTAGACACTTCTGATTGGCACTTTCTGATCCTTTCTATACATGTAACATGTATTGTCATATATGAAGACTTTTTACTCTGGCTGACCTAGAATCCATTGTGTATCCCAGGCTGCCCTGGAATTCACTGTGTAGCTCAGGCTGGCCTGGAAACTCAATCCTACTGAAATCATCTTTCCAAATGCTGAGATGGTGACCCGAGTCACCTGGTCTGTGAGTCTCTTGGTGACAATTAGGAATAGGTATTATGGACTTACAATTTTCTCAATAGTTAATTTATATGAATGTAAGAATGAGACTATTGTTAATCTCTTAATATTGAAAATTTAAGGAAAAAACCTACTGAGACTATTCAATTAGTGCTGACATGGGTGTGGAGTCAACTGGGATGTGGCCAAAAAACCCTCCAAAAGGGACTTCAGCCCCCACCCCCATCAAATGCCAGTTGCTTCTCAGTTGTGTGGGACCTGTGCGCCAGAAAGCCTAAGAAAGAGAAGCCATTGTCCCTAAGACCTGGCGTCTGAATCCAGCCCTACCTATTAACAAGTAGAGGGAACTTGTCCAGTCATAGGAAAGCTTACTAGTGAAGGAACTTGGGATATTTGTCTTTGGGAATTGACACTAAGCCCCCCCCCCGCCCCTCAGGTCCACCACTAGTTTAGCCCTATTGAGAGAGGTCTTAGCTGATTTCTTCAACTAGAAAATCTCAAAGCTGCTGTGAATATTCTAGATTGCTCACTCAAGCTCTGACTCCTCAGTATTAGAGAAAGATTCTCTAGATAAGATGGTGTTCCAAGTGGGGTAGAACAGAGCTTTTAGCTAGGAAAGAATTGAGAGCACTCCCTTCCCAGTGGAGAGGAGTTCTAGGAAGAAAGCATTGTTCTGACTGAAAGCAGTCAGGCCCAGGAAGGGTAGAGACAGGGTTTCCAGAAAACCTAGAGAAAGTGTGCTAAGCGCCAACAGCAGACAGGCTAGCAGGGCTAGCCAGACTTGGGCGACGACAGTACTTCAGACCGTGGCCCCTTTAAAAAGTCACCCAGGAAGATAACTGAGTTTTCTAGTTAAAGGTGTTTCCCACGCCTTCCCCAGTTCTCTTTTCCAGGGCTCCAGTGAGAGCCTGGTGAGAGCTTCCCACCCCTCCCTTCCCCACTTTCCCTTTTTCCATCCCCTCCCCCCTTTAACATAAGGACCAACAGAAAGGGCACCCTAACAAGTGTCCAGAGCGGATGCAGGGCAGGAAGGTTTTTTTTTTTTATTTGAGACAAGGTTTTTCCGTAGCTTTTGGTTCCTGCCCTGGAACTAGCTCTTCTAGACCAGGCTGGCCTCGAACTCAGATCCGCCTGCCTCTGCCTCCCGAGTGCTGGGATAAAAGGCATGTGCCACCACCGCCTGGTTTAGCAGGAAGGTTTTTATAATGTGGACACTCACTCCCACCTCTGCTCCCAAAGCATTCTGGGTGAGCAGCCTAGTCTCTGGTTTCTGATAGGCTCTCTGTCTCTCCCTAGATCCCGCCCCCATGCTGTCAAGTCACCAATGGCAGTAAAGGAAGCTGAGAATTTTGCAGCCAGACTGGATGGCGAATCTGTCACTCCTCCCACCTCACAACACCTGCTTCTCATATGTGGTTATCCATTAATTGCAGAGCAACCTGTACTCATTTTCTTGGCTCAATCACAGTGAAAACTCAAGTCCTAGCCTGGGAGAGTGGTGGTGATTGAAGTAAGGACATCAATTGGTAAGGAATGCGATCTTGTATTAAGGTGGGCGTGTGTGGGAAGATCCTACCGAACCTGATAGCTTTGAGATGCCCAATGTCTCTTGGCCTAGTGTTGAAGTGGTTTTAAGACTCAGGGAAATTGCAATGCTGGAGGGTATGCTGTGTAAAACCTCATCCTCCACAATGGGAGGGTCCAAAAGACAGGCCTTCACTCATCCTAATGGTGAGGGTACCAGTACACTAAAAGAGCCGCTCTCACCCCTCTCCGTGCACCAGACCCGAGGGTTGGCAGTGCTGCTTGGTTGGATGAATCAAATGCAATGTTTCACACTTGGGTCCTGGGGTAGCAGGGGCCAGGTGGCAGCACTGAATCGCCTAATGGCCAGGTTATCATAGTTATAATGGGCAGCACAGACGAAGCAAAATCCACAATCGCCTAACCTATCATGTCAGCCTAGGCAAAGTGATTTTTATGGTGGCATGACTCATATGGACCTCTGGTACTGGCTAATCATGGTGTTTCCAGACATTAAGTAGATAAGCCTACTGAATTTTTGCTTTCTGTATGGGCAGAACAATTCTCAAATGAAAGGTACGTGGCAGAAAGAAATCTCAGCCCGTGAATTCAGTGTCAAGACTCGACTCACTTTGTAGAGCCAAAACCCCTTAAGAGGATGACCAGGTTCCCCAAGAACTTGGATAAACATCTAACTTTTACTGCTAGCTTTTCTGTAGTTTTCCCCTCAAAGGGACCTATGGCCCTTTGCAAGGTAACTACCCTGGTGGAAAGGGAACAGACTTACGGGGGGGTCTGTTAGATACCGGTTCTGAATAAGGCGTATTCTGGGAGATCCCAAGAAACATTGTAGCCCTTCAGTTAAAATAAGGCTATGATTCCAGGCAATTAATGGAACTTTTGTTGAAGTTCTACTCACACAGTAGGTCCAGCGACATTGCCCAACTCATCCTATGGTTATTCCCAAGTTCCTGAATATATAATTCAAATAGATATACTTAGAAGTTGGCAGATTTTGGCAGAATTCTCACATTGGTTCCTTGATCTGTGGAGTCAGGACTGTCTTGGTGGGAAAGGCTAAGTGGAACCCTTGGGAGTTAGTTGCCTCCGCCAGTGAAAGTAGTAAATCAGAACATATCACATCGCTGGAGGAATTATAGAAGTCAGTGCCACCCTCAAGGACTGGAAAGATTCAGGGGTGCTGGTTAAAGGCATCTCCCCTTAATTATCTAGCTTCAAATAATCAGCTGTCCCAAGGGTAGGTCTCCTGGACACAGAGAAACACCCAGCCATCGGCAGTGTGGAGTTGCAGGTTCCTTCCTTAAAGAAGGTGAAGTGAGCTTCTGGAGACCCAGTTCTGCCCTCCAGCCTCTAGGGTTTCTCAAGCCTTCGGTTTTCATTCACGTACTCAGCTGTGATGCAGAATACAGTAAACATGTAAAATCTGCTTGCATACAGCCTCTGGGCATCCTGGAGGAGTGACCTCGAACCCAGTGGAAAGTCACCTTACCTCTGGACAGTCCTGTCTCAGGCCATGATCCTGCAACTCTAAAGGAGAACAGGAGAGAAGTCTTCGTTCCAGCAGGCTGGACTTAGAGCTCGGAAGTTGCCATTGTCATTGGCCCTGTCAGCTAGCAAGGACCTCCCAACACTTGTGTCCACCCCAGGAACACCTCAGTCAAGCTTGTGCTAAAGCCCTAGAAAGACTTGCGAGCCCCCCTTCTGGAAGATCACTTCAATGGCATCATGGCTGAGTTGAGCATGTCCCTGCATGAGCTATGCATGGATGCCTTTGACTGGGCGATGGTCTGGAAAAGAGTGGTCTCTGTCCCTCACACGGCAAGGCTCCTTCAGAAGTATTTCTATAGGCACCTTTGGTGCAGAATCCTTGGACTTTCAGCCCTTGTACCACTTTCTGACCTAACAGACCAGATGCTGGCACACAAAACTCTAAAGGACTGGCTCAAGGAAGCATGAGTACCAAACAGGGCCATGTCCTCCAAGGTCAGGGCTTGTACACAGTCAGGATGGGATAAAACACAGCCTACATTCCCCATATGGAATAGAACTTCTAGAATGACTATCATGAAGCCAAGAGCACAGCACTCAGGGTATGGCTGTCTGTGCCATCAGCTTGAAGGATCTTATGTACACCCAAGGGTGAGGGGTAGAGCATTAAACCTGCTAACCATTGGCAAACAGCAGCTCAGCACTATGGTGATCTACGTCCTCCTGGCCATGGTCTCCAGGCAGAGTGAAAGACCTCAGTGCCAACTTGCTTTTAGAGCTTCATGTGGAGGGATCAAGAATCAAGAGACTACAAACCCGGATATGTGCCCAGGGTGGGTGTGGGGTAAAGTCAACAATGCCTTTGTGCCCTTCTCCAACAGAAATGCATCTGTGCTGTGTTCAACCAAGGTCAAGATCATGCTGCACTGAGTTGTTTTTAATTCAGTGACCCACACCTACTCAATTAGCATGGACCAGCACGGCTCAGCTGAAGATAGGACATCTGTAACAATCACTCAACCCACAAAGCTCTGGGAACATTTCAGAAGAGAGGTCAGAAAGAGTGATAATGTTGGGAGATGCTGCCTTCTGTTTTTACCTGCCCTTGTATGGTCAGGCGGGCGAAAACTTCCAGCGTGACTTGGACAGAGTCTTTCACAGGTCCCACACGTAACTGAGAAGCCACTGGCAGTGATGACTGGGGGGGTGAAAGCCTTTTGGAGGGGTTGTTTGGCCCCACACTAAGTCAATGACCCTACACGGATGTTCAGTTATTAGCACTAGTTGGATGGTCTCACTAGGCTTTTCCCTTTAGTAATTTTGAATATTAAGGATATTAGCAATAGTCTCATTCTCACATTCATAGTCAACTACCGAGAAAGTTGCAAGTCCATATAACCAACCAATCCTTAATTGTCAATGAGATTGACAGTCCAAGTGCAGTGACGCAGGTCACCATTCTCAGCACTTAGGAAGATTATTCAGGAGGATTGCTGAGTTTCCAGGCCAGCCTGGGTTACACACTGGATTCCAGGCCAGCCTGGGCTACACGTTGGATTCCAGGTCAATCAGAGTAAGAAAAATCTTTTCATATGGCATAATAGATGTTATATGTATAGAAAGGATCAGAAGATAAAGTTTCCAGATAGAAGCCTTTTCCATGCCCTCTCCTTCTTGAGAGAAAGCCTCACTATGTAGCTTTGGACTCAATCCTCCTGCCTCAACATCCTAACTGTTGGAATGCAGCATAGACCTGGGAACTGGGAAACCCAGAAGTACAGCTTTGAAAATCACGTGATCCACTTTCTCACAATTGTGTCAAATTGGACAATTAAAAATTCGGTCTGCATTTGCTGCTACTCCAAGGTGGACAACATCTTCATGACAGCTGCATCAACCTGTAGGAATAGAGCTCAGATGCACAGGCAGACCTCCAGAGAAAGCCAGATGTGTTTAGAGGCACTGTAGATCAGTAAGTTAGAACAAAGTGGAAGAGCAGCAGACTTGTTGGGAGACCGAGCTGCTCCAACTTGACAGATTTTTTTTAATTGTCCAGTTTGTAACAAACCTTTCCAATGAGAAAGTGGATCTTTAAAAATCATGCGACCCACCAACTATGATTTTCCCAGCCTGCAGGAAGATAGCTTCAGAAAACAAGATGGGGATTAGAGAAACCCAGTTTCAGTACCAGCTGTTATCTTGAGAAATAGAGGTTCATCTGAGGGGCTCAGGTTTACAAGAATTTGTTATTGAGACCAAGTTCTCTGTAGCTTTGGTGTCTGTCCAGAAACTAGCTCTTGTAGGCCAGGCTGGCCTCGAACCAGGGAAGTTAAAATGCCATCTGTCTATACAAAGGACACTACCTTGTGGAGTTCCTACACTATAGTCTTTCTTGGAGTTTGGACCAGCTCAAAGAGGTAGTTACCAGTCACTCCTAGGCTCTATTGTTAACTCCTGCCCCAGCCCAAGTGTGGCTGGGTGACTTACAGTTCTTCAGTAGCCTGATTAATTGGGCAATTCATAGAATACCCATACATTCCTGGGTGGCACCTCCCACTTTGGTGACACGGTCCACTGGTTCCATGTACCAATGTCCCTGTACTTAGCAAACTGGGACAGCTGCTGTGTGCCTCTTCAAACATGAACAGGAGTGTTCAATGCACAGAACATTAGCCATGACAGGACCTACTCTTCTGGCTTTGCCTTTCTGTACACCCAGCCACCTTTTTTATCCTTGGAAAAAGTTAAGACTAGCAAGTTTTTATCTCAAAGATTATGTGCGGTGCATTAGAAGCCCAGAGCCAGCGGGAATGCTGGACTCATCCTGAGAATGAATTCTCAGCACTAGAGACAGACAAGACTTTCTGGAAAACACTAGGGCTGAGCTGTCTGCCAGCTCAAGGGTGCCTTGTTCCTTGTCTGTGACAAGTTAGAGTTTATCCCATTGAGGAAAGGCAGTGTGGCCCCACCACCTCTTCCACACAGGTTCATGATCAATGCCTTTATTGTATCAGAATATTTCCCTGTTATATCCCTTTTAGCAATCTAGAAACCAAGACAAAAAAACAGGAAGAGGACTGATGGATAGTTGCTTCAGTTTGACACTCGAAAGTTATCTGAAAGTCCAGGTGAGAAAATGCCTCTCATAAGATCTGGTTGTAAGTCCTTTCCTCAGTGAGAGGGCCCAGATCACTGGTGGAGCCATCTTTGGGCTAGCGGTCTTGAGTTCTATAAGCAAGCATGTTGAACAAGCCAGAGCAGCAAGCCAGTAAGCAGCACTCCTTCATGGCCTCTGCATTGGCTCCTGCCTCCAGGTTCAGGCCTTGTTCAAGCTCCTGCCCCGATTTCCTTCAGTGGGCTATGATATGGAAGTGTAGCCCAATAAACCCCTTTCCTCCCCAGCTTGCTTTGGGGGTGATGATTCATCATAGCAGTAACCCTAAGACAACTGTCAATATGTAGAACAGATTGACGGCAACAAATATTTGAATTCTAGCGGGAAGGTAATTCGTGTCAGCTTGTCAGAGTTGCTTGACTAGAGGAAACAATTGAACAAATACACCTCCATCAGATTGCCTGTAGGCAAGCCTGTAGTGCATTTTCCTGATTAATGATTGGATTGATGAGGGGTCCCAGCTCACAGGGGATTGTGCTGCCCTGGACAGGTGGCCTGGGTTACGAAATAAGCAGGGGGAGAAAGCAATAGAAAGGAAGAAGTTTAGAGTAAAGCCAGTAAGCAGAGCTTCCTCTATGATTGTGGCTTACATCCCTGCATGGCTTCCCTCAGATTGTGGACCTGGGATATTTAAGGCAAAACCTTTTCTCCCAAGCTGCTTTTGATCATGGTATTTGTCACAGCAATAGAAACACTAACTGAAACCCGGAGGACTTCCGTTATCACAATTAAGACCCAACAAAATTCCCATTTACTGCTTTCACCGAGCACTAGCTCATGTGATGGCTTCTGCTCTTCAGCCTCACGTGGTCTACAGCTGAGATCTAGACGTTTCCAGTGGTGAGTATCTAACCCAAGTTCATATCTAGAGAAGCCAGGATCCCAGCAGGTGAGCTGCAGGGCGTGTCAGCTGCTGCAGCTCCATGTGCCTGGCAGTTCCCTGCAGGTAAGGCTTCATCAGCAGCAGTGGGCCCACTTGGGTAGGCACCACTCCTTCACCACCCAAACCCCATCCCCCTCTCCAGCGGGAACCTATCCTTGAAGTACTTAAAACTGGAGTTCTAAGATTCCCCTCAGACTCAGCTTTGGTTCACACCTGGGCTGAATCGATAGCGATTATGACTTGCCGACTTTTCTAAGCATAACTTTACACTGTGGTTTCAAGTCTCCCTGGAGGCTAAGCAGGCTCTTCCTCTCGGATCAGCCCTGTGCACAACGCCTTCACTTCTTCCCTTAGAGCCCCTGCTTGGGCCACTCAGATTTAAAGTGCTTCCTCAACCACTCTTGCCTGTTTTAGTATTTGTCTGGAGTATGGATTTTGTCCTGTCTGTATCAGTTTTCACCTTGAGCATCTCAGGTTAAGGCTACTCTTTGGAGCCAGTTGCTGCATTTGTCAGGGATCGATTGAGCAGGTAAACATTAGGTACAGATCTGAGGCAAATGCAAGCTCTGAACTGTAGCTGGCTTCCCCACGTTAGGAAAGCCACTCAGGAAGAACTGGGCTTCTTGGAACCTTAATTTACCACGATACAGGGCCCCTCCTGACCACAGTCTTTTGGTCTCTACTGTACCTAGATTCACTTTGGCCAGCATTCTATTGAAACTGTACTCAGGAGAGTGACAGGATCTCCTCAGGAGAATACTGGCTTATAGGGAACACTAGAGAGAAACTTAAGCCTGTAAGATGGGTAGATTAAAGTATCCCAGAGACTGTTGGTTCCTCATACTATTTCCCACACACCCTCTTCCCCTCAAGTAAACAGATGTGTGACCATTTCAGTCTCTGGACTTTTGGTAGTGGCTTTGCCATAACCCCAGGAGCAGTCAAGAAACCACTGTTCCTTCAGCAGTCCCCTAAATAACACCCCCGGCTGCCATACCCCTGTGGCACATTCATTCTTGTCAGCTGAGTGCATGGAAGACACCTCGCTCGTGCACCACTTTGGCTTCCCTAGCAGCCCAGCTGATCCTGCTTCTGCTAAGGAACCCTTTAGCAGCCTGCTCCAAAAAGGAACAGCCAGGAAGCCTAAGGAGAAAAGCCCTGGCGTCTGAATGCAGTTCTACCTCTTTTTGTAAGTAGAGGGAACTTGTCCAGTCGTAAGAAAGCTTACTAGTGAAGGAACTTGGGATATTTGTCTTCTTTGGGAATTGACACTAAGCCCCCAGCCCCTCAGGTCCACCACTAGTTTAGCCCTATTGAGCGAAGTCTTAGCTGATTTCTTCAACTAGGAAAGCTCAAAGCTGCTGTGAATATTCTAGATTGCTCACTCAAGCTCTGATTCCTCATATTAGAGAAAGATTCTCTAGATAAGATGGTGTTCCAAGTGGGGTAGAACAGAGCTTTTAGCTAGGAAAGAATTGAGAGCACTCCCTTCCCAGTGGAGAGGAGTTCTAGGAAGAAAGCATTGTTCTTGACTGAAGGCAGCCAGGAAGGCCCAGGAAGGGTAGAGACAGGATTTCCAGAAAACCCAGAGAAAGTGTGCTAAGCGCCAACAGCAGACAGGCTAGCAGGGCTAGCCAGACGTGGGGCGACAGCAGTACTTCAGACCGTGGCCCCTTTAAAAAGTCACCCAGGAAGATAACAGTTTTCTAGCTACAGGGTTTCCCACGCCTTCCCCAGTTCTTTTTCAGGGCTCCAGTACTGGAAAGAGCTTCCCACCCCTCCCTTCCCCACTTTCCCTTTTTCCATTCCCCCCCCTTTTAACATAAGGACCCAGACAGGACAGAAAGGACACCCTAACAAGTGTCCAAAGCAGAGGCAGGGCAGGAAGGTTTTTATAGTGTGTGGAGACTCACTCCCACCCCTGTACCCAAAGCATTCTGGGTGAGCAGCCTAGTCTCTGGTTTCTGATAGGCTCTCCTGTCTCTCTCCCCCCCTAGATCCCGCCCCCATCCTGGCAAGTCACCAATAGCAGTTAAGGAAGCTGAGAATTTTACAGCCAGACTGGATGGCGGATCTGTCACTCCTCTTACCTCACAACACCTGTTTCCCATATGTGGTTGTCCTTAATTGCAACACAGAGCAACCTGTACTCATTCGTACCGGGACTCTTCCTTCAGCTTCGATACTGTTAGCTATCATCTGGTGTGCCCATAAGCCCAGGTTATCTGAATTTTTATCTTCATTTTATGCCTCAGGCCTTGGGGAAGGATTTCAGAGCATGGAATTTAAACAGCGCCAAGATTTGTGTCATCTAAGAAAATGTGTTTTCTTCTGAGATACTGCTCCTGTTAGATTGCTCTGATGCTCCCTAGAGTTTCTTTTATGCTTTTATAAGTGGAGTTTCATTGGCCCCAAATAAACACTGTTTCCTGGGGAGGGGTAGAGTTAAAGACAATGGCCTACTGCGTCTTTTCAGCACACTCCACCTCCTCGGTGCAGTGTTAGAGCGGCAGGAGCCACACACAAGGACCAGTTTAGGGACTCGGACTCCCATATGCTCCGACGTCCTGAGGACATGATGAGTGTAGGAGAACCTTTTCCAGAAGTGTCAGATTGAGAGGGGAGGCCACAGTGCCGAAAGACTTGGGAAAAGGTGGCATTACATGTTGCACCATTATTGGTGGCAGGTGAACTTGACCAAAGCCTCCTGCCCTAGGATCAGATGCTCCAAAGACAAAAATGTGGTCTTCAGCGACAGGTGCTTATGCTTTTCCTGCTAGTAACTTGACCGGCTGTGAGCACCACTTTCTTTCTGTTTCAAACAACTGCCAACTCACTCTGAGCTTTCTTCTTTTTCTTGGCTCCTGAACTCCCTCTGTGTTTTCCCTACCCAGACAAGGATGTTGCTTATCTCCTCAAATGACACCAAAGCCATCCTCCATGACTAAGATGTGAGAATTTTGAGGAAGACAGCTCAACTCCACATGTTCATCAAGCGTCAAGAACCTTCAGAGGTAGGGAACAGTGGAGGACCTTGAAGGGCTGCATTCCAGTTCTTGGTCCATGAGTGGCTTGTCACTCACCCGGTTCCATGCCAGCACGACTTGCACCTCCAAATAGCACCTGCCTTCGTTGGCTGCTGTCATTTTTTCCCATGTCATTTTAAGTTTCAAAAAGGATACAATGACCTTGACTGTGGATTAAAGGCAAGGTCATTGTATCCTCCAAGAGACTTAATTTTTTATTTTTATTTATTTTTAGTTTCTATCTGTGTGTGTATCTTGGATTCGTATATGTCTTGCAGTGTGTGTGTGCCTGGGGCCTGAGGAGGTCAGAAGAGAGCACCCGATGTCCTAGAACTAGAGTTGTAGACGGCTCTGAACCAGCATGTGTGTGCTGGAAATCAAGCCTACAAGAGTAACCAGTGCTCTTAACCGTCGAGCCCTGTCTTCAGTCCTAGTTGTGTTTTCTGAATAGACAGGTAAGAAGCAGAAAAAGAGGGGATATTGTGATGGTGGTTGTTGGTTTCCAACTTGACCACATCTGAAATTAACTGAAACCCAAATGGCTGGGCAGACCTGTGAGGAAGTTTGTCTTAATTAAATCATCTGAAGTGCAAAGATCCATCTTTAGCCTGGGCCACACCTTCTGTTGGCAGTCTATATAGAGGACATGGAGAAGGAGGTTTGCTCTCTGCCTGCTTGTTCTCGCTCTTCATTCCTTCACTGTCATTGGAGTCCACTTCTTCAGGATTCAGCATATACTGAGGACCAGCTGAGACAGCATCCAGCCTTGTGGACTGAGAAATGACTGCATTCTTGGACCTTTCATTGGTAGACGTTCATTGTTTGACTAGCCATAGCCTGTAAGTGATTCTAAGAAATCTCCTTTCTCTCTGTATGTGTGTATACACATATACATACCTACATACATAAATACATACATACATGGATTCATTCTGTAAGTTCTGTTCCTCTAGAAAATACTAACTAATGCAGTTTTTTTTTTTTTTTAAAAAAAAATCTAATTCTTCCTCCCTCAGTCTTCGCTTGTAGTGATGCACTGGAGGCAGCTCTGGGATTCCTTAAGCTGTCTTACAAGATGAGGAAGAGCACATTGCTGGAGGGTGGAGCAAGAACTGGTCCTGTTCTCCTCTGTCACAGCTATGAGTCAACCCTGAGACTTAGGAGTAAGTAACTGTATTGTCTGTGTCAGTAGCTGCAGGACACCGAGACCTTGGGGATGGCATGTGATCTTAGTGGGTTTTGATTTCTCTGCAGGAAAGTGTGAAGATAATGTACCCATGACCTCCTGATGAGCTAACACAGAGAAAGCACAGGAATGGCGATTATATAGAAATCCAAGCCCTTGTCATATGCTATTCTTGACTAGGTAACATAGTCACTAAGGCTTGACTGCTAACATTTATTGTCCTGATTAACTTTATATCAGCTGACACAAGCTCGAGTCATTTTGGAAGAGGGAATCGCAATTGAGAAAACGTCCCTACCAGATTGGCCAGTGGGCAAGTCCTTGGTGCATTTTCTTAGCTGATGATTGACATAGGAGCTTTCAGCTCACTGTGTGGGGTGCTTCCCATGGGCTGATAGTCCTGGGTGCTATAAGGGAACTGAGCGAGCCAGCCATGGAGGAGCAAGCCAGTAAACAGCATTCCTCCACAGCCTCTGCAGCAGCTCCCCACTGCAGGTTCTGCTTTGAGTTCCTGTCCTGACTTCCTCAGTGATGGCCTGCGATGTGGAACCGAAAGATGAAACCATTGCTTTGGTCTCAAGTTGCTTTTGGTCATGGTCTTTATCACAGCACTAGAAACCTAACAAAGGCATGCACTTAGCCCTAAGTGTGTACCATTGGTTGCTTGGGAACTGCTGGGAATATCAGGGGGATCGCAAGAATGTCTTAACCTGCCCATATGCTCCCACTAATGGGCAGATTCCTGAAGATGAGGGGGCCTTGTGCGTGGCTCCCATGCAGGGCCTGATTGATCTATTTCTGTTCTTTAGATTAGAAAGGAAAGCTTCTCCTTTGGGAGAAATAGCATAGCGATAAATGGTTAATTTGGTGTCTAATGCACCATGAGCAGACATGGTGATGGCAGCTATTGCCTAATGTCAGACAAAACTGTCCTCTTGGTCTCTAATGGGTTCTGGGATCAGTTCCAGGGGGATCATGAGGCTGCCTTCTCTAAGAGAAATGAAGAGTAACTGGAGATGGCACAGCATGGCAGGTGAGTCTCTCAGAGAGCAAGGGAGTGTGAAGCAATTCCTTAAGGCAGTCGGCATGTGGGTTCTGCCCAGCATCTCCTGGGGAGCATCTGTGCTAGGTGGGGGCCTTCCCAGAGGAGGAAGCTGGATGCCCATGGTGGCTGTAATGTGTGTGAAGAGAGAAAATGACAGATCAGTCTGAGGCTGATCTCCAGTCACTGGCTTCTATTCCTGTTTCTGCAGGCTGAGGGCGGTGGTTCCTCTTGACCTGTCCCCATTTATACTTAATGAGAATTTCTAGAGTAGAGGTTGTCTGATGTGGTTTCTGGTCCAGGAACTCTGGATGAGGTCTGAGAAACTGCATTTCCAACTGGTCCCATGCTGGTGTGTTGGGCAAAACTTGAAGAGCAAGGTTAAAGCTTTGCCATGGAGCAAAGCCCAGCACCCCAGGAAACTTTCCTGCCTGCTCTATTTCCACCAGGACTGTGAGAGATGTTCCAGGAGTTATTCTCACAAACAATAACAAGAATCTAGGAGCAGAGACCCGCCCTAGAGTTCTAAGTTGTCCTCTTGGTAGGCCCTGGGGGCAGGGAGTCCTGTATGTAGGAAGCAGCTGGCATTCCCACCTTTCTTAGAATCCTATGGAATGAGCACTAACCTACCCTCTCTGGTTCTAGAGCCTTCCTAACGTGTGACTTTGCTGATTTATGCTACTGACCAGAACTGCCCTCTGCTCTGGGGTCTTAGACAAACAGAGGCTCTGGGGCTGCCAGGTACCTCGTGCCCAGAGGACAGTCAGAGATGTCAAGGGACCTGTCTCTCAAAGCTCACCAGCTGCCCTATCATCTGATTAATTAACTGAAAAGTGGAATGAGACACTGAAGTCTCCGTGGTGCTGGAGAGGACCTTTGATGCCTCTGCATGTGGAGGGCAGAGAGATGGGCAGTGCTGGGCTAACGTGACATCTCCCATGAATGGCTGAGCAGCCGTCATTAATTGTGGCTATTAAACGCCTTCCCTGGGAGTTGTTTTTGATGCCTAAGGAATAGATTAAGACTGTTTTGAGTCCCCTGGGGTCTCCTGTGGAGCGTAATTATAGCTGCACTGGAATCAAGATTCAGGTCAACAATTACCTTTAATGAGATGTCTGGAGAGCATAGGCAGTGAGACGGCAGCCTTGGGGAAGAAGAGAGGGTGAGGACGGCACCAGGACTGGGGGATCAGGGATGAAGATTTTACCAAAAGGTGAATAGAAATGAGACCATAGGATAGAGAGGGAGGGAGGCCAGCTGATGAAGGGCATGGAGAAGAAGGGCTGGTTAGAAGCAGGCCTGAGCCACGGAAGGGTGAGTAGACGCTTTGGGTCCTGTAGTGAGCCAGGCAAATTTCAAAGATGAACAGAAAACTGGTCAATAAACAGGATTATGACCCAGCATCTATGGAGAGGTCTACCATCTTGGAGTCAGACATTTCTTGTCGTGTCTGTCGGGACATGACAGGGAGTGACCGTTTTTGTCAAGCACACCAGGCTTCTAGCCCCAAACCCTCCCCTTTAGAGCTGTGTTGCTTTGGGTTTAATCTCTAAACCTGTCTCAGCCTGTTTCCTAATGTGTCAAATAAATGTTAAGCATAAAAGTTTTGAAACACCCTTTGGAAGGGAGCGCTGTCTGGAGTGTGTCAGGTGTGCAATGAATTACTGATTTAAGGAGGAAGGCTGGGTATGAGAGACATGAGCCTTGTCCAAGGGTTCAAGACCAGTTGATAGCAGAATTGTTTCGATTTGCCTGATTTCCATTGCTACCAAGGAAAATGTGCATGAGAGACACACCTACAGACGGTGTAACTCGGGGCAGTGCTCAGGGAGAAGCCAAGCTACACGCCACAAACCATGGCAGGAGTTGGAGTTCCATTTGCACAAGCTTTTACAGGTTGGCCTTTTTAATTCTTCCATGTGTGTGTAAAGGTACAGCCATTTCAGTGATCCCTCTGCAGGTGTCTGTGCCCCTGGTACAGTCTCATCACCCGGGAGCACACATCTAGCTGGAGAACAGTGACAGTTCGGAAGAAGCCGGTCTGGCTGTCCTTTGAGTTCTAGAATCTGCCCGTGAGAACGTGAGAAGGTTTGCCCTGCATACTTGACTCCGCAGGATGCTCCTAGCCAAGGACCACCCAGCAGGGATACTGGCTGAGTCATTTCTCCCCACCTCATAGAGGGGCTCTCTCTCCCTCTCCTTCCCTCTTTCTCCGCCCCCCCATGTCTCCTGTGGTTCTTCATCCTCCCCAGCCTCCTAGCTCCTCTCTAGTCCTTGCTCCTCCTGCCTCCATTCTTCCTTTCTTCCCTGTTCAACCCCACTCTATCCCCACCACCAGATTCCCTTCAGGGTCAAACACCATCTGTCTGAAGACAAAATAAACCACACCCTTCACCTTTTCTAGGGATATCCCTCCACAAACCTTTCAGAACTTCTGATGGTTCATCTTTCTTGTTAGCATGTTAGGATGTAGAATCGTCATTTGGACCATGTAGAGGCTGGCAGAACCAGAATAAAAGGGTCTGGGTGGTCATAGAGCCAGCTGACATACTCACAGAGAATGCTAGATGAAAGAAAATGGACTCTTGCATTGTCTGAGCCATTAGTATTCAGTCTTTGAATTAAAAAAAAAAATCTGGCCAGGCGGTGGTGGCCGGGAGGCAAAGGTAGGTGGATCTCCATGAGTTCGAGGCCAGCCTGGTCTACAAGAGCTAGTTGCAGGACAGGCACCAAAAAACTACAGAGAATCCCTGTCTCAGAAATCAAAAAAAAAAAATCTGAATTTGTATTTTAACTGAGACCAGAAGCTTTCTCCACAAGACTGACCAGTCCTGCAGGTGAGGTGTACACCCCATGGAGACCTCAGGCTGATTTCCTCACATAAGGATAATGGAGGCGTGGGAGGCTGGGCCCTGGGGAGACTCAGAGGTCTACATGGAGAAGCAATGTGCTGTGGTCCAAACCATCACTTGACACTGGAAAGATCCACCTGGGCCTGAGCTGTGCTGAAGCCAGAAGGGATGAAGGCTAGAGGAGGCTAGTGTGGGAAGAAACAGCACAGGGAACGCTGATAGAAGAGCATCACCATGTGGACCTTAGCAGAGAATCGCACGCTGAGGGTAGAGCGTGGAAGTACAGACCCTGGGATAGACTCCCTGATACTCGTGATGATGTGAACCATGTGTGATGGCGGTGAGTAGGTGCTAATCACAGACCTAGAGAAGTGAGAAGCTGGTCCTTCCCATGGTACATCAAATTCTGTGCCCTGTCAAAGTCTTTAGTACCCAGCATCACTTATCCCAAAGGAAGGCCTCAATGGTACCCTCCACCTCTGGGCATCCCCTGTGCCCTGTTCTCTCAATGTAGCCATTATCAACCCATTATTTCATGGTGTGTAGCTGAACATAACAGTAACAGTAACAGTGCTTGGTAAAGGCAGAAATGCCTGTACTAATTACTTCAGCACTTCCCATGATCTCTGGCAGATATTAGAGCCCCATAAACAACAGGTGGGATGGGATGGGTGCTTCCATGGTGAGGGAGGACAGTGTGAGGGTTTAGATATGATGGGAAGTGGGGGTTGCTGCATTTCCTGTAGCCTGCTGAGATTCTGGGCGCCTCTAGGAATGGGAAGGAGGCATCAACAGTTAAGCTGACCTTAGCAAGGCCCCGGTACTCCTAAGATTGGCATCGTTCATACCAATCAGTGCCCCATTGGCATGGTTTAGTATGAAATGTTTCTTATGGGCTCCTGTGTTTCAACACTTGGTCTCCAGCTGGTGGCGCTGTTTTGGATGCTGTGGAACATTTCAGAGATAAGACCTCAATGAGATTTGTGCTAGGTCGAATGAGAATGTTTCTCATGTTTTGAACACTAGGCTCTTAGTTGATGATGCTGTTTGGGAGGTTTAGGAGGTGTGGCCTTGTTGGAGGAAATATGTCACTGGAGGCCAGCATTGAGAGTTTAAATGAATCATGCCTGTCATTTGCAGTTCACTCTGTTTTGTGCCTGTGGTTCAAGATGTGAGCTCTCAGCATCTTGCGCCAAGCTTCATGCCTACTTTCTTCTGCGTCTCCCCATGATGGTGATGGACTCTTATCTCTCTGGAAGTGTAAGCCCAGTGAACCCTTCTTTCTGTAAATTGTCTTGGCCATGGAGTTTTGTCATAGCAATAGAAAAGTAACTAAAACAAGAGAGCTGAGCCCTACTTCCAACCCCAGCTCCCTCTGCTTGATGATCCACTGAGCTGTTAGCCAGCAGCCTCGTATTCCTTTTGCCATGCCTTCTCCACTGTGACGGACTGGGTTCCTTAAAACTGTGAGCCAAAACAGACTGGTAAGAAACGTGACCAATACAGCCACATTATAGTCCCTAAAAGGGATAATTATCAATACCCAGAGGGATAAACAGATATCTTAAGACCCGACCCTGCAAATGCCACATCATTAGATGTTCATTCTATGTAGGTTTCATCCCTGGACCCTTAAGAGGAGAAGGAGTTGCAGCCCCCTCCCCATTCTACACACACACACACACACACACATACACACACACACACACTATCCTGAGATGTGTTTTCTCTGAGGAAGCAAATCAAAAGGCCACATTTAAATGTAGGGAGAGGATCCAGGGAGGGGACTCATCACCTGGTGGCTTCTACTCCAGTTTAATCATTTCATTCCTAATTAATGGGGTCATTATTGCATCTCAAAGAGAAAGAACTATGATTAAAGGTTAATGCCATTGGTGCAAAGCATCCCACCTGAAATTACATTATAAAAATGTCCAGAGTGCTTAATTGAACCTATAAGTAACAATGTAATTACACTCAATGTGTGTGCCTCCTCTGCATCTCTTTGCTCCTCTCTGAGGTGCGGAGAGCCCCACGTGGGTCAGTTAAAGGAGAGCATGGCAATTTTCCAAAACAACATCTCCATTCCTCTAGTCTCCTCTGCTTTGTCTACACCCCTGTGTGTGTGTGTGTGTGTATGTGTGTGTGTGATGCATGCATATATTTTTGTATGTGGGAACCAGGCTGTGGCTCCTCCTCTTGGGGCTATACATCTTGTCTTATTGACAGGATTTCTTGTTGGCCTGGTGCTTGCTCCTTTAGCTAGGCTGACCCAGGGACCAGCCTGTCTTGTCTTCAGTGCTAGACCAACCACACACAACAGCACCTGGCTGCTCTACATGGTTCTGGGGATTGAACTCAGGTCCTGCAAGCTTACCTTGTCAGCTGAGCCATCTCCTCCACACCAGTGTAGCTGGTTATATGTCAATACAGTGCCTTCTTGTGTACGCCGTGGGTACTGTACTAGTACATGCCGGTGCAGTGTCTAGACTGTAGGTGGCTTTTAGGTGCCTTCAGCAATCTGCCCCACCATCCCCAGGATGCAAAATGTTAATTAAAAAAATACTAAGATCTCCATTATTTTAGTTACCATTTGAAGCAGCCCAAGCAACAAGAAAATGCCTGTAGCTGCCGCTTTCCTAGATGACACTGAGATGAGCATGAATGGGAGTGAAGGGTCTTTGCTTTCGAAAGGAGGAGGCATTTCAAGAGAAGCAGCAGCATTGGCCAAGGATGGGGACCATAACGGAATAACACGGGTTTGGGGAAGAAGGGTCCCTTGGCAAGACTGGCAAGACTAGGCACAGGCAGCTACAGCTCCCTCAGCCCCTCCATACCGTCCCCACCCCCTGTTGGGATTAGCCACTGTACTGTAGTTGGCTTCACCCAGTTACTTAGAATTATTTAGAGTCTTTCTTTTCCATGCCAGCATTTTTTCTTGATATAGCCATCCTGATTGGGGTAACATGGCATATCAAACTAGTTTCAATTTCCATTCCCTTAATAGCTAAAGCTATTGAACATTTTTAAACAACAAACAGATAAAACAAAAACCATCACAATGAAGTTGGACAAGGCAAACCAACAGAAAGAAGAGAGCCCTAAGAGAAGGCACAAGAATAAGACGCACTCATTCACACACTCAGGAGTCCCATAAAAATACTGAATTGAAATCCATAGTCTGTACACAGAGGCCTGGTTCAGACAGGTCTATGTAGGCCCTGTGCTTGCTGCTTCAGTCTCTGAGTTCATATGAAATTTGTGCAGTTAATTTTAGAGGGCCTTTTTCTCCTGGTGTCCTCCATTCCTCCTGGTTCCCACATTCCTTCTGCCTTTTCTGTGGGGTTCCCTGAGCTCTGAGGGGAGAGACTTGAAGAAGACAGCACATTTAGACTGGTGTGTTCCAAGGTCTGTCTCTCTGAAATGTCTGGCTGTGGCTCTCTGTATTTGTTCCCAACTGCTGCAGGAGGAAGCCTCTCTGATGATGGCTAGCTCAGGCACCAGTTATGAATATAACATTTCATTAGGAGTCATTTATTGTTACATTATTATTATTATTATTATTATTATTATTATTAATTATGCCAACAGTGTTCGGTTTTGCCCTAGGTCTCTGGCCTAGTCTTTGGCCCTAGGTCTCTGGTTCTTACTCATCCAATCAGTGTCAGATATGGGTTCCATCTTGTGGTTACTCCCACAAGCTTTGTGGCACTATTACCCTGGCATATTTTGCAGTCAGGACAGATTGTAGGTCAAAGATTTTGTGGCTGGGTTGTGTTTATGTTTCCTTTTCGGTGGCCTGCAGAGAACCTTCCCATAGCCGCGCCTCTAGAATGCAGGGGTGAAGGTTCTACGTGGGCACCAGCTCCACCCATCTCTCCATGCTCGGTGTGTTGTATGGGTGTTGTCATCAGCAACGGTGTCTGGCTGTCAGTTCATGGAGAGCAGCCTATTATTGTCTTGGCAGCAGGCTGGGCTGTTTGGGAATTTCTTTGAGACACATTTGACCATCACCTCAATTGAAAATAACCCAACCCCAGTACTGGAAGCTTCATTTGGTGACAAGAAATGGCCAGTGGGGACTTGCTTCCCTCATTATTTGGAGACTTCATTAAGGTCCCCTTTATGTATTTTAGAAAGTTTCTACTACATTAGGTTTCCATATCACCCTTCAAATGCCCCTCAGTTCTAGCTGTCTCTCCTCTCATTTCCTCCCTCAATCCCATCTCCCCTTCCTTCCTAGTCATCCATTCTCATTCTCTTCACCCATAAAATATATTCTATTTTCCTCTCCAGTGGAGATCCATGCTTTGCTCCAGTTCCTTTCCCTGTAACTAACGTCTCTGGGTCTATGGGGTGTAGTTTAGTTATCATTTATTTAATGAATGATATCCACATATAAGTGGATACATACCATATTTATCTTTCTGGGTCTGGGTTACCTCACTCAGAATGATTTTTTTCTAGTCCCATCCTTTTGTTGAGAAATTGTGTAAATACAGCACCTTTTCTTTACTCATTCTATTGTTGAGGGACATCTAGGTTGTTTCCAATTTCTGGCTATCGTGAATAGAGCAGCAATAAGAATGGTTAAGCAGAGGCTGGAGAGATGGCTCAGAGGTTAAGAGCACTGGCTGCTCTTCCAGGGGTCCTGAGTTCAATTCCCAGCAACCACATGGTGGCTCACAACCATCTGTACTGAGATCTGGTGCCCTCCTCTGGCGTGCGGGCATACATCGAGACAGAATGTTGTATACATAATAAATAAATAATAAATAAAAGAAAGAAAAATGGTTAAGCAAATGTCCTTGTGGTAGAATGAAGCATCCTTTGGGTGTACACCCAAGAGTGGTATTGCTGGATCATGAGGTAGATAGACTCCCATCTTTCTGAGGAACCACTATATTGATTTCCATAATGCCTGTACAAGTTTGCACTCTCACCAGGAATGAAGGAGTGTTCACCCTTATTCCACATCCTCAACAGCAGGAGCTATTACTTGTATTACTTATTTTAGACATTCTGACAGGTGGAAGATGGAATCTCAAAGTAGCTTTGATTTGCATTTCCCTGATGTCTAAGGATATTGAACATTTAAGTATTTCTCAGCCATTTGAGTTTCTTCTATTGATAATTCTCTGCTTAGATCTGTAACCCATTTTTAATTGGGTTATTTGTTCTCCTGATATCTCGTGCCTTGAATTCTTTATATATTTTGTATATTATTGAATATCCATATTGGATATGGATAAAAATCTTTCCCCATTCTGTAGGCTGCTACTTTGTCCAAATGACAGCATCCTTTACCTTACAGGGCTTTTTAGTTTCGTGAGACCCAGTTTATTAATCGCTGATCTTAGGGCCTGTGATAACAGTGTTCTATTCAGAAATTGTTTTCCTGGGCCAATGAGTTCAGCCTTTTTTTCCAACTTTCTTTTCTATAAGGGTCAATGTATGGTTTTATGTTGAAGTCTTTGGTCCATTTGGAGTTGTGTTGTCCAGGGTGATAAGTCTGGATCTATTTGGATTCATCTACTTGCAGCTGTCCAGTTTGACCAGGACCATTCATTGAAGGTGCTATCTTTTTTTTCTATGTATTTCTGGCTTCTTTTTAAAAACCAAAAATTAGATTTTCATAAATGTGGAGATTTATGTCTGGATCTTCAATTTGACTCCTTGATCAACACATCTGTTTTTGTGCCAATATTATGATGTTTTTATTACAATAGATCTGTAGTACAGTTTGAAACTGGGAAGAGTGAGACCTGCAGCAGTTTTTGTTTTGTTTTGTTTTTTTAAAATTCAGGACTGCACTAGCTAAGCAGGGGGTTTTGTGTTTCTGTATGAAGCCGAGAATTCTCTTTTCAAGATCTGTGAAAATTTGTGTTGGAATTTTGTTGGGAATTGCACTGGATCTATAGAGCAGTATTGGTAGGATGGTTATTTTAACAATGTAAATCCTATTGATCCACAAGGATGAGACATCTTTTCGTCTTCTGATATCTTCAATTTCTTTCTTTGAAGTCTGAAAATTTTTATTCATGTAAGTCTTTCACTTGCTTGGTTAGAGTTACTCCCAAGATATTTCTGTTTTTTGGAGCTACTGTGGCAGATGTTTTTTGCCTGATTTCTTTTTTGGTCTGCCTGTTATTTGTGTATAGGAGGGCTACTGATTTTTATGACTTAATTTTGTATTCTGTATTCTTTGCTAAAGGTATTTACCAGCTGTAAGAATTTCCTGGTGGAATTTTTAGGATCACTCATATATACCATCATATCATCTACAAATGAAGATAACTTTCACTTCTTCCTTTCTACTTTTGCTCTTTCTTGCTAAGACTTCAAGTACTATACTGAGTAAGTATGAAGAAAATAGACACCATGTCTTAGTCCTGATTTTAATGGAATTGTAATAAATGATATTTATATGTTTAGGTATGTCCCTTAATCTCTGCAAGACTTTTGTCATGAAGGGATACTGGAATTTTGACAAAGGCCTTTACTGCATTTAATGAGATGATCATGTGGGTTTTTATTTCAGTTTGTTTATATGGTGGATTATATTAATTGATTTTCATTATTGAACCATGAGTTTATAAGCTTTCTGTTGTTTCTCTTGTTGATCTCCAGCTTTAATCTGTGGTGTCAGATAGGATGCAGGGAGTTATTTAAATTTTCTTGTTTCTGTTGAGTTTTGCTTTGTTCTTAGGAATGTGATCAATTCTGGGGAAAATTCCATGAGGTGCAAAGAAGAAGGTAATTCTTCTGAGCTTGGGTGAAATATTCTGTAGATGTCTGTTAGGTTCATTTGGTTTAGAAAGTCTCTTGCCTCCAGAATTTCTATGTTGAATTTTCATCTGGATGACCTGCCCATCTCTGAGAGTGGGGTAGTGTAGTCTCCCAATATCAATGTGTGATTTGGGCTGCAGCAGTGTTCCTTTTTCAAACTCGTGTTCTGTTGTTTGGGACATAGATGTTAAGAATTGTAATGTCCTCTTGGTAAATTTTTCCTTTGAGTATGTAGTGTCCTTCCCTATTTCTTCTGATTAGTTTTGGTTTGAAGTCTATCTTTTTCAAGCTAAACCAGCTTGCTTCTTAGGTCTGTTTGCTTGAAATATCTTTTCTAATCCTTGACCCCGAGGTAATGTCCATCCTTGAAGTTGAAGTGTGTTTCTTAGACACAGCAGAAGGATGGATCCTATTTTTACATGCATTCTGTTAGTCTGTATCTTCTGGGGGGAGAATTGAAACCATTGATAATGAGAGATATCAATGACCAATATTGCTTCTGTTGTTGGTAGTGGTGTTGGTGTTTGTGGTGGTGACAGCAGCAGTGGTGTGTGTGGTGTGTGTGTTTCTGTTCTTTTGATTCTGCTGGTCTGAGTTTATTTGGTCTGTGTTTTCATGGTTGTAGTTAATGCCTATAGGTTAGAATTTTCCTTGTAGCACTTTCTGTAGGAATGGGTTTGTAGATCGATATTGCTTAAGTTTGGCTTTATCGTGAAATATCTTATTTTCTCCATCTATGGTAATTGATGGAGTTTTGCCTAGGTATAGTAGCCTAGGCTGGCATCTGTGCTTTCTTAGAGTGAATCACATCTGTCCAGGTCCTTCTGGTTTTCATAGTCTCCACTGAGAAGTCAGGTCTGGCTTTATGGTCACTTTCTTTGTCCTCCTTGTATCTTTTAACATTCTTTCTTTGTTCTGTACGTTGTTTTGATTGTTACATGCCAAGAGGACTTTCTTTTCTGGCCAAATCTGTTTATTATTCTTTATGGTTCTTATACCTTTATAGGCATTTCCTTCTTTATGTTAGAAAATGTTCTTCTATGATTTTGTTGAAAATATTTTCTGGGCCTTTGGGCTGAGTTTATTATCTTTTCTCTATTTCTATTACTCTTAGATATGGTCTTTTAACAATGTTGCAGATTTTCTGGATGTTTTGTACCAGGAGTTTTTAGATACAACATATTTGTTGACTGGTGTAGCCATTTCTCCTGTTGTCTCTTTGGTGCCTGAGAATCTCTTCCATCTCTTGCATTCCGTTGGTTAAGCTCTCTTCTGTAGTTCCTGTTCAAATTCCTAAATCTTTTATTTCCAGAATTCCCTCAGCTTGGATTTTTTATTGATTCTATTTCTTTTCAGGTTTTGAACAGTTTTATTCATTTCCTTTCACTGTTTCTTTGTGATTTCCTGGGTTTCTCTCAGGGATTCAGTCATTTCCTCTTTAAGAACCCATATCCTCTTCATTAGACTGTTTTGAGGACTTTTCCTATGTTGGAATATTCAGGGCCTGCTGTGGCAGTCTAGCTGGGCTCTAGGGGAGATTTATTGTCCCCGCTGTTATTGATTGTGTTCTTATGCTGGTGTCTGGGTATTCAGATGAATATAGATCTAGTGCTGATTTCTGGGTTTGTCTTGATTGGGTAGCTGTTTTGTTCCTTGGTTCCTGCTTCCTCTCTAAATTTACAAAGAGTATCTTGGCTGTGTGTTGCCTGTACAAAGTTTTCTGTAGCCCTATTTCCCTGGCCTGCTGAGCTGCTGTATCCCAGGGAATGTCTGCTGGTGTTGCAGTCTGGGATACTGGGATGAGTCAGGGGAAGACAGGCTGGAGGAGGTCTGTGTGGTCCATTGGGGATGGGGTCAGAGAGGAAAGGGAGACTGCAGCAGGTGTCCAGCTACAGATCTGAGGATGAGACAGGGATTGGGTCTGGAGGAGCAGGAGAGGTGAGGATCTACAGGCAGCCTACCTGCTTCCCTGGCAAGAGTAGCCTTTGGGTTCGCAGGGTGCCTGCTGAGTCTGGAGGCTGGGATAAAGCCTAAATATGCTTTAAGATTGATTTGTTGTGTATTGTTTTGTAGTGTGTGTGTGTGTATGTGTGGTTGTGTGTGCATGTGTGTGTGTATGTGTGGTTGTGTGTGCATGTGTATGTATGTGTGGTTGTGTGCGTATGTGTGATTGTGTGTGTGTGTGTGGTTGTGTGCGTATGTGTGGTTGTGTGCGTATGTGTGTGTGTGTGTGGTTGTGTGCATGTGTTAGTGTCGTGCTTGCAGAGTCTAGAGGGGAATATCAGATTCCCTGCAGCTGGAGTTACAGGCATCTGTGAGTCACTCAGCAAGGATCCTGAGAACCTAACTAGGGTCTTCTGCAAATACACTCTTAAGGACTGGGACATTTCCCTACCCCCTCACTGTTCAAAGCCTGTTAATGAGTCAAAGACCAGCAGATGAAATCACGGAAGTTTCCTGCCCCTTTGCTGCCTGTGCACACAGGTGAGTCTCCTCCGCAAAGCACACTCTCTGCATAGAGCTTAGCGCTTGCCACTGCTTAAAAGCAATGCCAGCCTCAGGCAGAGGGGAAGTTGCTCTGTTGCTGACTATGATGATGGCCCAAGCATCCATCCCCCCCGGCAGGTGGCACTGTGGGCAGGCAAACCGCCTCGATCCTAGACTTTGGGACTGGCCATTTAACAGCCTTGCCTTGGAGAATAATGGCAAAAATGGTGTGCCAGATCACATGCCTCAAGAAATCTTGTGTGTTCTAAACAGTTCTATACAGCCTGTACTGTCACCTACAGAATGCCACCAGGCTACCTGCTAGCGCCATGAGAAGACAAGGAGACACGGAGAATGGGTGGCAGCTGAATCAGCTGAGCCCAGCCTTGACGAGAGGTCCAACTGCCCACATAGCAACAAAACACTTTGCTTATAACTGGTTCCACTTGTAACATAACCAGTGTACGCTTGTTGTCATAGCAATACATCATTGGCCCCATTTTGTTTACATTTATTTTACTGTATGTATGTGTATGCATGTGCACACATGCCATGGCATGTGTAAGTTAGAGGACAGCTTCATGGAATTGGTTTGCACCTTCCACCATGTGGATTCTGGGGATCAAATTCAGGCTGTTATGCTTGGCAAGCACCTTTACCCTGTACACCACCGCTGGGCACTGTGTCTCTGAGGCTGGGTGGGTTCTCCTATGCCATTATTGTGACAATGGGTCATTGGCCCATTTGCTCTCTCACGATTACTACAACAGATCCCTGAAAGGGGTATCTGTGAGGACCAAGGCCTCCAGTGTCTTACTGAAGAGATCGCAGGCAACTTCCTGGTTCTGCTTTCTGTCAGGTCTGTGACCTGGGTGACTTGCTTTTTTTCTGTGCTATTTTTCAAATGCTGACTAATAAACCTTTTTCTCTCAATTTCACAACTTTCTAAGATAATTTTGCAAGAAAGGTGGGCCTGGCAGTACAGATCTTATATCTCCAGTTCCTCCGGAGGCTGAGACAGGAGGATTGGCAAGTTCAAGGCCATCCCAAGCAATTATTGAGAGCCTGTCTCAAAGGTAAAAGGAGGACTAGGGATAGATGTCTCTCAGAGGTAGAGCACTTGCCTAGCATGTGTGAGCCCCTGCGTTCAACCCTCAGTGCTACCAAATCAAAGGTGACTGATTTTGTTCCTCCCTGTGTACAGTAAAGTGAGATTACACTCACCCCATCACACTCATTCCTGCTGACCCCTTCTTCCCAACTTTCTCTCTTCCTATGTGTGTGTGTGTGCGCGTGCGCGCATATGTGTGTGTGCATGCATGCATGTGGAGGTGGGCATGTGGGGGGGGTGTGTGACACTTGCTCGGCTTATACAGCAAGTCACAGATGCTGTGTGTTCATGTTTGCAGGGGCCATATTATGCCCAGAAGACAGTGCTTCATGGTTCCCCCTCTGCTCTGATAGTCTTTTCTTCCTTCCTTCCTTCCTTCCTTCCTTCCTTCCTTCCTTCCTTCCTTCCTTCCTTCCTTCTTTCCTTTCTTTTTAGGGGAGAGCACAAATGCAGTTCCCAACTACCACAAATTATGCAGTTAAGTTTCCTTCCCTTGCAGAACTCTCAGGGATCTGTCGTTGGTTGTTTTTTGTTTTGTTTTGTTTTACTCTTTGAGTCTCTGCTCTTTGGGGCCCACCACCCAGTTCCCAAATAAATACATGAGTCTTATTCTTTCTTATAAATGCTTGGCCTTATAGATTGGCTTGTTTCTAGTCAGCTTTTCTTACAGTGTAAACAAAACAACACATCTTAAAATAACAGGTGTCAACACATCCAGTGTACAATGAATAAACCTTGCCCCAGGAAAACCACTGTCATGATCATGGACTCTCCCTGGAAGGTGAGTATATAGTCTCTTCCAGTCCTCCTGCTCCACTCTGTGATGTGTGTAGAACTTTGAGGGTGTTATAGATGCCTCGCTTAGCTTAGAGCACTCAATGGGCACTTCTCAGCATGCTGACCAGTTATGAGTTTCTGCATTAACTGTCACTCTCTGAAGCAGCTTTCTGGGAGATGACGAAATGGCTCAGCAGCTGCTGTTTTCACAGAGGACCGCAATTTAATTCCCAGCATCTATGTCAGGCAGCTCACAGCTGCCTGTAACTCTAGCGCCAGAGGATATGATGCCCTCTTCTGGCCTTCGTGAGAACTATACACACATGCACATAAATAAAAAGTAAGATAACCTTTAAAAGAAAGCTTCCCTGATCAAAGATGAAACAGGAGAGGCAGTTTGACTGCATGTCTGTCTAGCAGAAGTAATCTGTGCAAAGAAGTCTTTGGGGTCATTGCAATCTTTATGGTTATAAATCACTGTTAGCTGTATATTCTTGTCCATTTTAAATGAGAGTTTCAAAAACAGCTAGTAAGATGACTTGATTTTTTTGTGCATTTGTTTTTGGTAGATGAATCAGAGTTTAAACTCATGTCTGTCCCTGACTCCTCTTTGCCTCTGTCTATATATGCCCCCGTAGAGAGCTCTAGAATGTTGAAACAGGAATGTTCTCCCTATGCGACCAAGAAGCTTCCCACAAAGTAGTGGTTTTGTCTGGGGCACTTGTCCTTATTCTAAACGTGGTCAGCTGGCCCAACTTCCCAGCCAGTCGACCCAGTCAGCAGTACCCCCAGGCCCTGTGGAGGCCTAGCCAGCCTCTCTGGCTCGCTGGACCATCGCATTTCTTTGTAATGAGCACTTACACGTTTTGGCCCACAGACCCCCAATTTCACCCTTGAGTTCTTTCAGTCCTCTCTGGTGGATGCCATCTGCTCCTGGTGATTTATCTGCATTTAGTTTGTCAATTAAGTAGAAAATCACTTGCACATCTATTGCCATTTGAGTTCGTATGTATGCCCTGTTGGTCCCCAGAACAGCCTGGAAGTGGAATCCCATAGGAATGCAGAACCTCATCCTCTAATCAGATTCACTGATTACAGAACAATGGTAGATCACCTATTGTGTGTCTTCCAGAAGATCCTGTTGTGGAATAATCTTTTTGTACACCATGAAGATGCATCACTCTGAATGGTTTAATAAAAAGCTAAATGGCCAATAGGCAGGCAGTATTTGGAGGGCAGAAAGTATGCTGGAGAGAAGGCAGAGATACCGAGCGAGAGGCACAGCAAGCAAAACATGTAGGAAGAGAGGTTACAGCCACGAGCTATGTGTCAGCACATAGATGAATGGAAATGGGTCAATGTAAGTTATAAGAACTAGTTAGGAACAAGCCTAAGCTAGGGTCGAGCTATCATAATTAATAATAAGCCTCCATGTTGTTGGGGAGCTGATGGTCTCGATGAAAAGTCCTCCTACAATATTCTGAATAAGGAGGGATACGGTGCAGAAACAGGAGAAAGGATGGGGTGACTGGAGCAGATGGAGAATGTGAAAAGGGAAGTAGGGGTGAGCGAGCGTTGAGACAGTGAAGGGAAGAGGTGCGAACAGGAGTCCTGAGTCTCAGGCCCTTTGATCTTTCTCCCTCACGCTCACCCTGGAGAGCAGGAGAGCAGGCACAGGTGACATTGCACAGTCTTGTTCTGTCCTGAGATCATGATTACCCTCAAGACAGACATCTGGACCAGACAGATGCTTCTCTCTAAGTCAGTAGTTCACAATCTTCCTGATTCTGAGACCCTTTAACACAGTTCCTCATGCTGTTGTGACTCCCAGCTATAAAATTATTTCTTGCTACTTCATATATGTAACTTTGCTACTGTTGTGAATCATAATGTAAATATCAGATATGCAGGATAGCTGATATGTGACCCCTGTATGGGTCACGACCACGTTTAAGAACCATTGCTCTAGAGTCTGCCTCTCTGCAGGACAGCATTGGACTCTTGTAAGAGGAATGCAAGAGGAGATCTAGGTGGAGCCAGAGATCTGGAGCAGGGGTGAGAAGGAAGGGGCTTTGGGAAGTGACACATGAGGTACTGGGAATTAAATGGACGCGCACAGGGCCTGTGGCTCAGGCGGCAAAGGGCTTGCTTAGCAGCCACCACGCCCAAGGACCGGGGTTTAATCCCCATGATCTGCATGGTAGATGCCAAGAACTGGCTTTGGAAGTTGTCTTCCGAACTCCATATGTGCACCATGGCACATGTATATATACCCACGCATGCACAACTCAAACACATAAAAATAAAATGTAACTTGTTTTTTAATTATTGATTTTATTGAGTTATATATTTTCTCTACTCCCCTCCTGTACTCTCCTTTACCTTTCAACCTTCTGCCATGGTTCCCATACTTCTAATTTACTCAGGAGATCTTGTCTTTTTCTACTTCCCATGTAGATTAGATCCATGTATGTCTCTCTTAGGGTCCTCATTGATGTCTAGGTTCTCTGGGATTGTGAATTGTAGGCTGGCTTTCTTTGTTTTATGTCTAAAAGCCACTTATGAGTGAGTACATATTGTATTTTGTCTTTCTGGGTCTGGGTTTCCTCTTTCAATATGATGTTTTCTAGATCCATCCATTTTTCTGCTGTGTAATATTACATTGTGTAAATGTACCACATTTTCCTTAGCCACTCTTTGGTTCAGGGGGATGTATATTGTTTCCAGGTTCTGGCTATGACAAACAAAGCTGCTATGAATATAGTTGAGCACATGTCCTTGTGGTAAGATTGAGCATCCTTTGGTTATATACCCAAAAGTCATATTGCTGGCTCTTGAGGAAGGTTGTTCAGATTTTTTGAGAAATCACCATACTGACCTCCAAAGGGGTTGTACCAGCTTGCACTCCCACCAGCAATGCAGGAGTGTTCCCTTTTCCCCACATCCTCTCCAGCATCAGTTGTCGTCAGTGTTTTCAATCTTGGCCGTTCTTACAGGTGTCAGATGGAATCTCAGAGTTGTTTTGATTTGCATGTTCTGATTTGTTTTTAAAAATCAGCTGTGATAAGCTATGCCTGTGATTTCAGTTCTGGGGAGGTGGACACAGAGGGGACCTGGGGGGTCAATGACCAGCCGGCATAGCTGAGTAGGTGACCTCCAGGTTCAGTGACAGAACCTGTCTCAAAAAGTAAGGTGGAAAGTGACTGTGAACGATACCTGACCTTAACCTTTGGTCTCCACGTGTGCACACACATGTGTGTAGGTATGCATGTGTGCACATACACACTCATGTGCATAGGTATACACATGAATACATTTATGCAGAGACACACAGAAATAGGAAAGAAAAATGAACATTTTTGTTCATTTGCCTGTTTCCAGGATTCGGGTGTCATCATGGTCTGCTTCTCTGTCCCTGCAGGTGGGGCTGCAGTGAGAAGACAGGACGGCTGTGCCCTGGAGCAGATCTACGGGGGCCCAGTGGTCCTGTGATGAGAATTCAGCCCAGAGCAGCAGAGGCCAGGGTAAAGTGCTGGGGCCTCTGGTAGGCTCTCTTGCAGTTTGAGATGTTTGCTGCACACACCCCTGAGGGCAAATGAAATTCATTCCAACACCATGGATAGGCCTGTTATGTGTCTTTGGGAGACCCTGCCTAAAGCATGGGAAAAAAAAAAAATCCCTGCTCTGTTGAAATTCCGGGTTCTCTACATACTTGCTTTCAGATACCAAATTGAGCCAGAGAAACCCCACTGCTTCCAGGCAAGATTTCCATGCCAGCTCTCCTTGTAGAGACAGCAAATCCGATGCTGTTGGCTCCCTCTGCCAACCTGACTCATATGATGGAGACAGCTTAGAGCAGAGGCACAAGTGGGTAGTTTGAAGGTCCAGCAAAGCAGGACATAATATGTTTTTACAACCACCAGAACTGCCCCACTGGGCATAGAACATTATGGGGAAATAAACCTCAGTTGTAAGCCATGTACATATCAGGACCATCTGTTACAGCGACATATTATAACTCATACTGACTGATACATTTGTGAGTGCTCCTGAAATGAGACAAGTCAGGAAAGGTCACGGCCATCTGTAAAGTCATCTGTAAAGAGGGTAAGCCGAATAGGTTAACTCATGGAAGGATTTGAATAGCTGAGATTTGGGCTGGAAACTACCAGGAGAGTAGATAGACCTTACTGGCTGACCCCATGGACTCCGAAGCCAAGTTCCTTTTTCCTCTGAACTTTAGTTTTTTTCTTTATAAAATGAAGATGATAAGTCAGCACCTGGTTATAGGGTTGTTTCTAGGTCTGGATGAATTACCTAGGTGCATTACCCACTTCCACTAACACAGCACCCTGGCCACAGAAGAGCCTCGGCATGCATTAGCCACCTCTTTTCTTTCCTACACTCCTATCCTGCAGCAGCAAGACTGACTTCTCCAGAGGGTTCAGCACTCACCCTTACCTCTGACTGACAGCAACCAGCCTGGGAGAGGGCAGGTTCTGAAAGCCATGGGTGTGGGTGGCCAATGACAAGCGTTTAATTTACGTGTAAGCCAAAACAGTTGTTAGTAAATTAAACATTGATTGTAAATGAGCCTCCAGTTAAGATTCACTAATTACACCACCAACTCAATTGTCATGCAATTTATATACAATTACCCCAGAACAAATATTTAATTACTTTCCCCTTAATACTTTGAACTAATATTGTTCATCAAGCTGGTAGATGGGAATGTGGAAACATTTAATTGACACAAAGATGGGAAATCAGAATTAATAAGACAACGGCCACGTTGTCTTGTCTGCTGGTGTGACATAGATTTAATGGTGGTGAGGAGGGAATCAGGAGAGGGAAGCCCTTCATGTCTATGATGGTGGAAGTGGTGGTGGCTGGAAGAGACCTGCCTGTAAGTGGGGGATTTCCTTGAAGTGTGTGGTCTAGAATCCTGGAGAAGGCTGAGGCTGTTCTGTTGCCCAGACCTGTACCATGGTTCAAATTCTCCAGTGATGGTGATCACAAAGGTACCTCCAAACACATACCCTACTGTTCTCCAGTGATGGTGATCACACAGGTACCCCCAAACACACACCCTACTGTTCTCCAGTGATGGTGATCACAAAGTTATCCCTAAACACACACCCTACTGTACTGGAAAATTACATCTACAATTGGAAAAGTGATGTGATCTGATTGGTGAGTTAGCAGACCAAGGCCGAAGAGGTGAGGGTTAGCCTTGGGAGCTTTTCTAATTCACAAATGTTCTGCTCTGATAGGGAAGAAAAGAACACAGTGAGGGGTCCCAGAGGAGGAAGCCTTGGGTCTCTGGGATGAGAGCAAGCAGGAAGGGCTGGGGGAAGGGCTGTGCCTCCTGCAGTCAGCTGGTCCTGCCTCACCCATTGCCTGGGATGGGTTCTAGGATCTGCCTTTCGGGAGAAGCCATAATCCTTCAGCACCCATCTCTGTAAAATCAAAGTCTGGAAAAGCATGGGAAGTCCACCTAGTGCAACTGAAAGATGGGGCTGGGGAGATAACTGGGGTGAGAGGTTAAGAGCAAATACTGCTCTTCCAGAGGAATGAGTTTAGTTATCAGCACCCACACCAGCCAGCTCACAACCTGTAACCAAAGAATCTGGTGTCTCCTCCAGCTTCCACAGCACTTGCATACACATGCACACCTCACCACTCACATATACACCCCGCACCACTCACAGACACACTCACATGCACACCCGCACCACTCAGACACACTCACATGCACACCCGCACCACTCACAGACACACATATATACCCGCACCACTCACAGACACACTCACATATACACCCGCACTGTTCACAGGCACACTCACATACACACCCCACCACTCAGACACACATATATACCCTGCACCACTCAGACACACTCACATGCACACCCGCACCACTCACAGACACACTCACATATACACCCGCACCACTCACAGACACACTCACATATACACCCGCACCACTCAGACACACTCACATATATACCCGCACTGTTCACAGGCACACTCACATACACACCCCACCACTCACAGACACACTTACCTACACACCCCCACCACTCACAGACACACTCACATGCACACCCCCACCACTCACAGACACACTCAAATAATTAGAAATAAACAAGTAGGAGCTTGAGAGCTGCATCTGCGGTTGAAACAGCACATACAGCTCTTGCAGAAGACCCAAGTTCTCTTCCCAGCACCATCTCCAGCTCACAATCACCTGTAACCATAGCAGCAGGATTTCCAGTGCCTTCTTATGGCCTCTGCAGGAACTGCATTCATGTGGATACACACACCTATGTACACAACAATATTGCGTGTGTGTATATCATATATAAGACCATATATATCCTATATACGTATATGTGGATGATCCTGGAGTGGCCATGGCCAGAAGCTATCAATGACCAACATGTGCTGCGGGAACTGTGCCCTAAGGATTTACTCTGAGGTGAATGCTGCTAGGGCAAGACCCAGGACTGGAAGTGGAGCGACCCTCCTCATCGGATGTGAATGGTCACCTCCAGAGTCGGCCCTCCCTCAGACATCCTCCCCAGCAGCATTGGCATCAACGGCAGTGCTTTCTGTGACTTGATTATACTGAAATAGAAGAGAATTTTCTTAAAATCTGTGCCCAGGAGAAGCCAGGAACCAAGCAACATGTTTTATTAGCTCTGATTCAAAGAGATCTATATTTCAACAGTAAACTTTTGTGAAAGGCTCTAAAATGAAATCAAGCAGTACTGAGTGCCGGTGGACCACAGCCTGCCGGGTCCGTGCCTCTGCTGGGGCCTGGGCTCCTTCACAGCTCAGTCAGAGCTAAAGGAAACCGATAGCAGCGCAATGAGGCGCACTACAGTCCTGCCCGGGAAACGCACTGCTATAGCGCCCCAGAGTTAGCGCAGTCCCAGATAGTTCTGCGGCGACTTCGGTTTTCTTGATCACCTGTTTTTGTGCTGCTTTCTAGAGATCTGAAAAAAATGTGTGTTCACCCCAGATAGATCAGAATAATATACTTATATTCTAGTTTGATGGAGCACTGAATTGACTGGGGTAACTCACAAGAGCGTGGGTGGCTTGGAGGCAGCTTTATCTACAGAAGGCCCACCCCGGCGTGAGTGTCTTTCTCAGGCACTCCCTGCACAGCCTGAAGGCAGTCTACTGAAGAGTCCTTAAGGAGCTGTGGCTCTTGTTACTTTCTGGGCTTCCCCAGCCTTGTAAGTTAATTTCAGTAGATGTTCCCCACCCTGCGGGCTCCCTCTCCCTGAGGCTTACAACCTTCACAATCACTATCACCATTGGGACCCAAGTGTTCGAACACGTGAGTCTATGGGGGACAGCTCACAGTCACACAACAGCATCCCATCCCTGGTCTCCCTGGACTCACCGCATGGTTCAAAATGCTTGTAGTCCAACTTCAAAAGTCCCCATAGTCTTTAATAGTGTCAACACTGTTCCAAAGTCCAGTTTTTAGGTCTGCCCTGCTGAGGAAATCAGACGGGATTGATCCCTGCAGACCCTCCCTACTTTCAAGCCCCCAAATAGAAAGGCACACATACACGTGCACATGTGAACACGCACACAACAGTCTAAATGAGACTTGACAATCTCTTAACTACAACATCCTGGAATTTTTTTTTTTTTTTTTTTTTGAGACAGGGTTTCTCTGTAGCTTTTGGTTCCTGTCCTGGAACTAGCTCTTGTAGACCAGGCTGGCCTCGAACTCACAGAGATCCACCTGCCTCTGCCTCCTGAGTGCTGGGATTAAAGGCGTGCGCCACCACCGCCCGGCTACATCCTGCAATTTTTAAAATTGTGCTTTTAGCATACAGTGGCACAGGACCATTCCAAGAAGAGAGAATGGGGCCACAGGGAGGAAAGATTGGGCCAAAACAAGATGAAAACCCCACCAGGCAGACACTAAATCCTATAGATCCATGTCTGGCACCTGGGGTTTCTATTTCAAAGGGCTGCACCCCTCTAGATACTGATGTTTCAGGAACTAACCACTCAACACCTGCATCTCCTTGTCTTCAAACACATCTTACTAGTCCCTTTATTATGCAATGAGTTAAATCTAACCTGTGATTATTTTGTGTTTATATGGAAATTATGATTTTAACGTTAATTTCTTTCTTTTAACATTATGCCGGAACATTGGCAGACACTCTGGCCAGGGTCACAGGGCTGCATCTATATGGACCTTGGGTCTGTATGAATCTCACTGGGTAGAGCTACTTCCATCAGTCACATCCCATTAATCCATCCATGTGGCTTCCTCTCATCCTCTGTGTCCTAGAGGACAAAAGAGGCTAGGATTGGACCCCAAACTCAAATGCTTTTTGAGAGGAAGAAGGAAGAGGGTGAGTCTGATCTCCAGGTTCTACAGCTTATGTGATAAAATGATGGGTGAGGGGCACACATCACTAAGCCCCGATCTCCTGTGCTGTCCTGTCTCTCTCTGTCACGAGAAAGTGAGTCCCGTGAAGACAAGGATTCAGGAGACTGAGGGTATACATATGTGTGTGTGTGTATGTATGTATATGTATAATGAAGACCAAAGCCACACATGTTGGATGATTAGATAAGTGTGTCTCTATTAGGCTTCCAGGTTTAGGGTGTTATCACACATAATATGAAATATGTTCGTCAACAGGAAGCTGAGATAATCTTGTCCCTCAAAGGACCTTAACTCGGAGAGCTGCAGGCTCACGGCCTTAGGTGTCATGATGAGGCCCTGAAGAGAGAGCACTTAAAGAGATAGCCTCCATGGACAGCTGGTGTGGGAAGTCCTTCTGTCTATATGTTGCTTTTATTGGCTAATGAATAAAGAAGTAGCTTTGGGCGTGTAGACAGGGTGGAGTAGATCTAGGCGGGGAAAACTAAACTAAATGCTGGGAGAAAGAAGGCGGAGTCAAGGAGATGCCATAAAACCGCCAGAGGAGAAATACTGGAGCCGCTAGCTGGACTCTTGCCAGTGGGCACGAGCCTCGTGGTAAAATATAAAATAATATAAATGGGTTAATTTAAGATATTCGAGTGAGCTAGAAATATGCATAAGCTAATAGGCCAAGCAGTGTTTTAAATAATACAGTTTCTGTGTGATTATTTCCGGTCTGAGCAGCCGGGAACAAACAAGCAGCCTCCGGCAACAGATAGCATGGTAGAAGTCAAGATGGGAGAGAGCCTTCAATTCTGAAATTAAAGTAAGAAAAACCTATTTGCTAAATCTTGACCCAGCCTGGGCTAAAACTGAGGTCAGCCTGCCCCTCAGGTATGCATGGTACTTTACAGAGCCCACTGTCCCCAAATGTCTGCTCCTGTCACCACAAGGCTTTCTGCTCCCCTCCAGATCACATTCCTCGGTGACACAACTGTGCCCTACTCTTTTTTTTTGGTTGTTTTTTTTTTTTGGTTTTTCGAGACAGGGTTTCTCTGTAGCTTTGGAGCCTGTCCTGGAACTCCCTTTGTAGACCAGGCTGGCCTCGAACTCACAGAGATCCGCCTGCCTCTGCCTCCCAAGTGCTGGGATTAAAGGCGTGCTCCACCACCGCCCGGCCTGTGCCCTACTCTAATCAAAGCCCATATCCTGTCATGCTGACAGCCATCACGCTCTGTCCACAAGAGGTGCCTTTCTAGACGCCCTCATTTAGCTTGGGGCCCACTCTAGTCCTGTAGTCAGGAGTGCATGCCCCTAGCTGGTCTATGTGGCTCAATAAAATCTTCAAATTCATAAAGAGCTCACCCTGGTCTCCTTCTCTTGGGTGAGGATGCCCAGCTACAATAAAATACGAGGCGACTTGGAGTGCCATACCACAGACAGCATGATGGGGCCCCAAAGGGCAAGACAGACCCTTCAATAAGATAAAGGGAGTTTAGGAATTTTTTGGTTTCCCAGGGAAACAATTAAACTCTGCTGCAAAATTCTCGGCTACAGTCCCTGCTTGTGCTAGTGGCAAGAGGAAGTTCCTGTATTGTTCTAAAGGCAATCACATGGATAGGACGGTGGGGAGGGGAGGTGTGGGTAAGACAAGGCAACCTGCTACCAGCTACAAGCAAATGAGCCAAAGCCGTCATATCCCCAATGCATGTGGTTTAAGAGTGACAGTCAAAAGCAAGGTCCTGCGGATGGCTGTCACCCCACATGCTCAGAAGCACGTAAATACTTCCTGACTCACATTCTTCTCCTTATTTTTGGCCTGTTTAAGTTCTCTGTAAAGAATTTGTGCTTTGCTTCCCCAATTTTTCATTACGGACATGGCCTTAGTCCAAAGTGGTTCAGGCCCTGGTGCCTCTCTGGCTAACTAAATAAGCCACTGTATTTCAATGGTTCCCTGGTCTCAAAAGACTTAGTTTCACACTAGACAGGTGGGGAAATGCCCTCGGGACTCAGTTCAGAGGTGCGACAGGGCAGGGAAGATGGTCCCTTAGAGCCACACAGAATGATGTAGGTGTGTGTGTGGGGGGGGGGGAGCTGATGCTGGATGAGAAAAGGCTGCAGTCGGTGTGGAGGGCCAGACGAGATTTGTGCTAACCAGCCAGGAAGGAGATGTTTGGTGAGCACAGCAGAGGGCAAGGACAGAAAGGGTAAGCTAGGAGGGGGCTTTGCTTCTCAGGACTTCATTCAATATGCATTGAGCATGAACTGCCAGAAGGAATAATGTTCTCCAACCTAACTGGGTTCTCGGTGGAGTCTCCTAACTAAAGATACAATAACAAGAAAAAAGCAAATTGAAATTCATTGTCGTGGAAAGCTCATGTGTGTACTGGTGTCCAGAGAAACAAATCACTCTCAAATAGACAGTTTCAGCCAGGGCTTCTGACCATCTTCTGCTTGCAACCTCTGGTGCCTGAGAAGGTCTTACATCATCACGGGGATAGAGAAATGAGTAGGGGCACAAACACAACACTGATTGGGACTCCTGTGCCTGAGAGGGTCTTATGTCATCACGGGGATAGAGAAATGAGCAGGGGCACAAAAATAACACCGATTGTGACCCCTGTGTCTGAGAGAGTCTTACATCATCACAGGTATAGAGAAATGAGTAGGGGCACAAGCACAACACCGATTGTGACCCCTTGTTTCTGAGAGGGTCTTACATTAACACAGGGATAGAGAAATGAGTAGGGGCACAAAAATAGCACTGATTGGGACTCCTGTGCCTGAGAGGGTCTTACGTCATCACGGGATAGAGAAATGAATAGCAGCACAAATGCAACGCTGAATAATTTGCAGAGAATTTATTTCAGAACAATTCTCTCTCTGCTTGTAATTTTGCCCATTTATTAAGACAAAAGCAAGTTTGCATACTAATGACATGGAAGTTCTCCTTTCCTTCTGCATGCAGAATTAAATCTTGGCTGAATATTCAATATCCAAGAACGAATCTTCAATGTTTTACAGAGTTGATCAATATTTTGATTTTGTAATCGTCAATGCTGGGAATGCCACTTCACATAAATACATAGTACAAAGTGGCAGAAGTGTGCCTAGAGCCATCATAGAAGTTGCTGGAAATTCTGTTCTAATCTGAAGCCAAAACTCATTTAACAATTTTTTTTTAATGTAATGCAAGTCAGCAACCCATGTGGCAAGTTTAAAATGAAGCATTCTAGCATCACCCAACCCAAAGACATCTGATGCTTAGGAAAACATTAAAAGTTCCATCACACACGAGGCAGCACACAGCCATTGGTTCCTTCATCCTTGGGGCACTCCAGTGCCCTGTGCTGGCCTCTGTAGGCATTGAACATGTGATGCACACATATATGATGGCAACAACATTCATATATGTAAAATTAAAAAATTAATATTTTATATACTGTAGTTCGTGCTTTAAGATAGCCTTTAACCTGAGCCGGTGTGTCTGGGCAAGTATTTGTTGGCACTGTAGGATGTGACAGTGTGCACTGTACACATACATTCTGTGTTCAGATTCAAGTCCACAGTGACATTGAATAAAACAACATGGCTGAGTGCTGTCAGAAACACTTAAGGTTCATTACATGTTTGGTTTTGAAATTTATTTTTTTATTTACATGTATGTGTCTGTGTGCCACATGTGTACAGTTTCACGATGAGGCCAGCAGGGGCACCCAATCTCCTGGAGCCAGAGTTACATGCAGCAGTGAGCTGCTGCATGTGGGTTCTGGGAACCCAACACATGGTTCTCTCTCTCTCTCTCTCTCTCTCTCTCTCTCTCTCTCTCTCTCTCTCTCTCTCTCTCTCTCTCTTTAAGGCAGGGTTTCTCTGTAGCTTTGGAACCTGTCCCAGAACTAGCTTTTGTAGACCAGGCTAGCCTCGAATTCACAGAGATCCGCCTGCCTCTGCCTCCTGAGTGCTGGGATTAAAGGCGTGCCCACCTCCACCAAAGCATAAAAGCATCAGATTCTCTTTCAAGAGCACCAAAGGCCTTCAGCACTGAGCCATCTCTCTAGTTTCAGAATTAATTTTTGATCATCACACGTTCAGAAACCTTTTACTATTTCTACGTTTCATGAAATTCCCACATTGAATTACTCCAATATGGGATCACAACCCAAAGTTTGAATCTGGAGCTAAGACTTCTGACTTAAATGCTACTGTTTGGGGCTGGAGAGATGGTTCAGTAGTTAAGAGCACTGATTGCTCTTCTAGAGGACCTAAGTTCGAATCCCAGGACCCTCCACAGTAACTCCATATCCAGGAGATCCAGGCATGCATGACCCCATACATACACAGACATACATGCAGGGAAAACACCAAGACACATAAAATAACATGTTTTTTTTTTTTTAACATTGTTTGCTGAAACAAAGAAGAAAAAGGAATGTAAAATTATGGGGAGGCTCCTAGGAGCAGAATGAAGTAAGGATGTGTGTGTGGCAGCCAATACTGCTGACTTGCCTCTGGCTGTCTCTGAGAAACCATGTTCAGGCTAACTGGGATGGGAAGACCCACCCTAGACCATGGCAGCATCCTGCCCTGTGCTTTGCTCTCTTCTTCCTGGCTTCAGACACAGTGTGGCTAGCTGCCTCAAGGCCCTGCAGCCTTCTGTTCTCCACACGACAGACTTAAGAAGCAGCCACCACCCGACAGCTATCACTTTACAGAAACGGACTCCTCCATGCTCTTTGTCCATGCACAGACTGTGCTGAGCTAAACCAAACACTCGCAGGAGTCTCCTTTATCCTGGGTATCTGTTCTGTGGTTTTCTGTGGGGACTCTTGCTGCAAACGGTCCTCTGTCCAGGCAGTCATCCTTCTCATGGTGGCGCTCTGCCCTCCCGTCTCTCTCATTCTCACTCTGAATAATGCTCCTCTCCAGGGGCGAAAGGGAAGCCTTTCCTGTCCGTTACATTTAGATTTCCCTATATATTGTATTTTTCTGTATAATGCCCACCTTGAGGCTGGTCAAGGCCTTCGGGCACTTTCTCCTAATGAGCTGCACGTCTGTCCTGACGGGAATGATATGGCTGCTTCATTTCTGGACCCGCCACTGCTGTTTTATTATATAACTCTTACAAACAGATGTTCTAGGTTTGTTCGTTGTTTGTTGTACTAAGAGCGGCGGGGCTGCGTCTCCGGCACCGGCCGCCCGCATGGCTAGCTTATGCCCCGAAATAATTACACGGAAACTGTATTCTTTTAATCACTGCCTGGCCCATTAGTTCCGGCCTCTTATTGGCTAGCTCTTACATATTGATCTAACCCATTTCTAATATTCTGTGTAGTACCACGAGCTGGCTTACCAGGAAAGATCTTAACCTGCGTCTGTCTGGAGTGGGAGAATCATGGCGACTCCTGACTCGGCTTCTTTCTCCCAGCATTCTGTTCTGTCTACTCCGCCTACCTAATTTTCTGTCCTATTAAAGGGCTAAGGCAGTTTCTTTATTTAACCAATGAAATTAACTCTTCCATCATTGCTCATATTACAACAGTTGTTTGGGGTTTTTGTTGTTTTGTTTGTTGGTTGGTTTGGTTTTGGTTTTTGAGACAGAAGACAGGCTTTCTCTGTGTAGCCCTGGTTGACCTGAAACTCACTCTGTAGACCAGGCTGGCCTCGAATTCAGAGAGATCGGCCTCTGTCTCCTGAGTGCTGGGATTAAAGGTGTGCACTGTTCTGCATAACTGTAAACATCTTGTCTACAAGGATAATGCCACGGCACTTTCAGTTTCTCTTCTAGCTGCTGCTTTAAAAACAACTCGGCTCTAAAATCATCCTCGTGCCATGGAGGCAGGTTCTGGGAGGCCTGCTGCGGGAGCTCCTTCCGCAACAGCGGCCCACTCTGCTCCCTGTCCTGCTGTGCACCAAATACAATGTTAGACAAAACGCTAAGACTCAGGCTGGGATGTAGCTCAGGTGGTGGCATACTTGCCTCACATGCATGAGGTCTGTGTTCAGTAACAACACTGCAGAAAACTTGGTGTGGGGGTGTTTGCTTGTGGCCCCCCACTTGGGAGGTGGAAGCAGGAAGACTAGGCATTCAAGGCTTGCCTCAGTTATACAACTAATTTAAGTCCAGCTTGGCCTTCAGGAGACCCTATCTCAAATAAACAAATAAAACTCAAAATATCATGATGTTAATCTTGACTGTCAACTGTCAACTATCCTGGATCTGGAATCAACTAAGACAATCAAGTCTAGCATCTTTCTGTGAGGGCGTTTCCAGGAAGGACTCAGAGGGAGGAATATCTTCCTTCAATGTGGGCAGCGCCCTCTAGAGGAAACCCGGGGTAAAGCAGCCTGCGGGAAAAGCAACGTTGCCAGCCTGCCTTCACTTCTTGCCAATGTGAGCATCGATTCCTTCACTGCTGCTGCTCCTTCCACAGCCGCAGCCGCCGCCGCCGCCACCACCACCATCACCATCCTTCAACGCCATCGGAACCCAGCTTCTTTGTGAGACGTGAGGTGTCAGAGGATGCGTGAAAGTAGACGCGCTTGAATCAGCAGGGACTGAAGAGGGAGACAGCTGACGGTGAGGGACAGGTGTGGAAGGAACAGCACAGGTCCTGCCTTCTGAGACTTTTGAGTGATAGGTGAGGGTTGGCCAGAAGCTTTCACACAATGGACGGAACTCCGGGCAGAAGAAGCTGTTTTACGGGGGCTTGTCTTTACAGCATGAACAGACTGGTTCTAGGGCCAGGCAGGCAGTCATCCATGAGCGCCAGATGGGACTGGAGAGGGTCACACAGGGAGCAGGCAGGAAGCGTAGGCCCTGGAGCCAGGCCCTACAGACTGCACGCTGGGCTAAGGGAAGCAGGCCTTGTGTCTACAGAGGCTAGTAGGTTCCATCTATGGTGACCAGATGATGAGCTGAGGCTTTGAAGTCGGTCATTGTAGACCTGGATAATAGCTACAGGCACTGCGTAGACAAATGGGTGCGGATGTGGTTTAGTAAACCTTTAAAAAAGGAAACTGTATTTACAGATACCCTGCTGGCTTCCCTGTGTTTTGTATATGCCTGCCATGGACAGCGGGCAGCCGTAAGCAACATTGAGCCAAGCTGAGTGCGGGGCAAGACTCCGAGGCTAAAATGTGCAAGGCGGATTGAAATGGGGGACTCGCTGGAAACCGGAAGGAACAAGCCAGCTATGTCTTTACAAGCTGTGAGATCTGGGTTTGGCAGCCAGAAGAACTGAGATGTGACGCCTGTTTGTATGTGTGGTCAAAGGGCCTGGCAGCCTAAAAGATTCCAGAGACAGGGAGTGAAAACCTCATCCCAGGTCAGAGCTTGGCCATGGTGGCATGAGCAGCTACCCTGGGGTTGATCCTAGTCAGCACTGGCTCCTCTCAGACACTCCACTAAAGGCATCCACCGGGAGACGCAGAAACAAATCCGAAAATGACTTCCATGTATTTGAAAATTCTGAGGATCCATTCATTCAGACACGTGTATTCGCAGGGGTGGGCTTGGCAGTGGCAGGCAATGCGGGAAGGAGACACCTTTTCAATGAGCTTTTGCTCCTGCAAAGAGGAAATGGATACATCTGGAAACACAGAAGTGTTTGCGCAAGCCAGTGCTGGCTGTGCAGGCTCTGCTTCTCAAACCCCAGGTGTTCCATTAGATAATGTTGCTACAATGTTTGGGACTTGGGGAGAGAGACTGTATAAACATGTGATTTTACTATAGCTCATAAAAGATGATTGTGCGGAACCTTAGAAAAACGGATCTCAGCTCGGTATAAATGAACCGCTTCTCTTGCCCATTTATTGATGCTATCTTGCTAAAGGCTGGGAGATGGGATTAGAAGCGAGTGTCCAGGGGCCAGGCCAATGTGCAGGATTTGGCTAGACATACCCGTTTGTCTGCTGGAATCTTCTGACTCTGGTTCAGGGAAACGAACAGAGAGACACGAACCAATGCATACAGGCATGTATAGCTGGATGCTCCGGCTGGGCTCGGGGAGAAACATCAGCAATGGGAACACATAGTAGGGGCATAAAGAGTGGTCAAAGGACTGGCATGTCAAAGGGCTGGCAAGATGGCACAGTGGACAAAGGTGCTTTCTGTTAAGTCTGACTGCTTGAGTTCAGTCTCAAGGACCCACAAAGAGTACAAACAGAAAGGAGAGAACCAACTCCTGTAAGCTGTCCTCTGATTTGCACACATGGGCCATGGCATGTGTCCATGGATTCACATACCTGTCTGCCCATGATAGACAGATACATACATACATACATACATACATACATACATACTTTTTAAGTTTAGTTCGGGGAGCTGAGACTCTGTCGAAATCTCAGGGGATGTTGACCCCAAAGCCTCTCTCCAACATTTCCCATTTTCTCAGGGAAAATGAAATCTGAAATGGACCTAATCTGGGCAGTAGCATCTTGCCTTTCTTTGCCCTCAAGGGGACGGGATGATGGAGTCTTTGAACAGCCAGTCATGTGAACAGCCCTAGGCGCTGCCCTCTGGAGCAACTGCCCCATGAGAAGTTGTAGGCATCTAGCCTTCCAGGAAGATTGATGGGGAGAAAATGAGGCAAGCAGAAAGGTGGGGAATACTTCATTACTAGGGACTGCACAAACCCTTCCTGCCATTTCATTCAGGCACTGCTCTGTCCATAGTGTCTTCTCCTAGGGGACTCCAGCTGTGGAGGAGAAAAGGGATGTGGTGGAGTTGAGGTACAGGGGCACTGTCTTAGTTTGCTTGCTATTGCTGTGCTAGAGCACCACGGCCAAGGACACTTGGAAAGAACGGGGATTCCTGCAGCTCACATGCCCATCCGGTCCATCTTGAAGAAAGTCAAGGCAGGCGTGGGAGCAGAGGATCTGGAGAAGTGCTCCCTCCGGGCTTGCTCATCTTACTCTCTCATGCCATCCAGACCAACCTGACCAGAGAAGCACCAGCAACAGGGGCCTTGGCTTTCCCACAGCAATCGTCAGCCAGGAAAATCTCCCTCAGGCTTGCCTACAGGCCAATCTGAAGGAGGTATCAACTGAGGTATAACTCTGGTTTGTGTCAAGGTAACAAAACCAGAAAACTAGTTAGGACTCCTCCTTTGCCTCGCTGGAAAATTCTCATTACCAACAGAAAAGGCTGTGTGTCCTAGAAGGATCTAAGACTTGGGAACTAGACAGTCAATGGTTCAAATCCCCTGTCTGCCACTTATTAGATGTCAAAAATAGGTTACTTAATAAATCACAAGAAACCTTTTATCATCCGTATAAGCTCTTTCTCTGTCTCTCTGCCTCTCTCTCTGTCTCTGTCTCTCTGTGTATGTGTGTGTGTGTCTGTGTGTGTGTGTGTGCATGCGCATGTACATGCATGAATGCACAAAACCAGAGGTCAACATCAGGTTTATTTCTCAAGATCTGTCCACTTTGAATTTTTGTTTGGTTTTGTTTGAGGCAGGGTCTCTCACTGTGCTAGGAGTCACCGATTAGCTAGACTGCCATCCAGCAAGCCCTAGATACCACCTTTCTCTGCCTCCCAGGACTGGTATTACAGGCTCACAGCACAGACCCGGGACTGGAAGTACTATGGTGGTTTGAATGAGAAATATCCCCACAGGCTCAGCTGTCTGAGCACTTGGTCCCCTGTTGATGGCTCTGTCTGAGGAGGTTCAGATGTCTGAGCCCTGGTCCCTGTGGACAACACTGTCTGAGGAAGTTAGACAACCTTAAGAGGTGCAGCCTCCTTCTGGAGGAAGCTTGTCTATAGGTAGAGGCTTTTAGACTTCATGTCCTCAGCTCACTTCCAGTTACTCTCTGCTCTGTGTTTGTGGTTGAAGATGTGATCTCTCAGCTTCCTGCTCCTTCCTCCTGCTACCCTGCCTCTCCCTCCACTGTGTGTGCCACCTCTGGAACCATAAGCCCAAACAAACTCTTCCATAAGCTGGATTTGGTCATGGTGCTTTACCATAGCAACAAATAACTGATATCATGAGTTCTGGCTACCAAACTTGGGTCTTCACGTTTGCACAGGAAGAATTTTTCCTGACTGAACCACACACCCACACCCCTCCAATTTTGTCTCCAAATTTTTAAAGACTGTAAACCTCCAAGTCCAGGTCCTTCTCCTTAGCAAGTAATACAATCACTGTTCACAAGGTCAGGGGCTTAGAGTTCACAAGTCAGTTCAACTCTGGCTTCTTTGTGGACTTAGAGTAGCTCAGGAGTGGCTGGGGCCTAGTGTGGGGATCATTTGTTAGTTCCTGTGTGCTGGGCTTGGCTGTGTTACACGGGAGATGTCAGCCATACAGGGTAGAGGATGTGGGGTGGGCTTACAAGCCTTCCTTGTACTTGCTGGCTTTGTGGTCTTGAGTAAATCATGTCACCTCCTTGAGTTTGTGACTTCATCACCTGCAGGAAGACAGGAATGACAAGAGACTGAGCACCGGAAGTGGGGGGCACAGCGTGGATGCTGCAGAGCGGGGAGCACAGGGTGAACGCTGCAGAGTTGGGAGCACAGTATGAATACTGTGGAGTGTGGAGCACAACCAGGGAGCATAGCATGAACACTGCAGAACAGGGAGCACAACCTGGGAGCACGACCAGGGAGCATAGTGCTGATCTGCGCTTGATGGCTGTGACGCACAGGTTTGAATTTAAGCTCACGGGTCGTCTTTACCTTCTGCCTCTCATTTCCGAACTCCTGCATTTGGGGCCCTTGGGGAAAGGGGAAGGTTATGGACTCTGCAAATGGACCTTAAGAGCGGAGGTCGAGTATGAGGTTCAGCAGACGTGGCTGCATCAGCACAGTCATGCCCAGATAGAAATGCATGTACAGACCCCTCGGTGCACCACGAAAACAAGACCCCTGCTCTTTTCCTTTGTATTGGGACCCACTCTCTGGCCTTCCGTACCCTGCTCTGCCCCAATCTGTCTGGGGCTCCTAGGTTATATGAAAGACGGAGGCTATCTGAGAAGGGAGAGAGCAGGAATGACCCCAGCCTGAAGGACACAGTCTGTCCTCAGCAGGCCCTAGTCTAAGATGTCACAGCCTGTTTTTAGTAACTTCCAGCCTGAGCAGACACAGGCTGTCCTTATGGGGCCTCAGACTGAGGGGGACACAGCCTGTCCTTGGGGGATCTCCAGGATGAGGGGGACATCGTTGTATGATACTTTGATCTCATTCTGACAGTAAAGTTCGTTTTGAGTCAGAGGGTGGAGGTAGCCACTAGCTGATCAAAATTAACCATAGAGGTTTTGGAGGACTGAGGACAGATAGGAGACAGGAAACAGTAAGGCAGGTGGAAAGAAGATCTCAGGCCTTTTGGATGGAGAAATGGAAGACATAGGAGGTCACTGGCCATTTCTCTAACTCAAAGCAAACTTTATTGCCAGAAAGCTATCAAAATATCACACAACAGAACACAACATGTTCTCAGAGGGCCCCAGCCTGCGGAGGACATGGTTGTTCTCAGGGGGCCCCAGTCTGGGAGATGGTGCTCCTATAATGGGGAGTCACTGCAGTCACCCCAATGCCAGAAGAGGTTCCTCTGTGTTCTCATATGTAAAGTCAAAGGTTTCTGGAAGCCACGTGACACCCACAGAGGGGCCTGTGCCAAAGCCTGATTCCTGTCAGCCCCAGCAGTTCCAAATGCTCAGCTCACTGCATGGTCATTTTGCATGGTCAGTTTGCAATATGGGCTTGCAGACTGTGTGTCTAATGCCATAATCTATTTAGCATGCTTGAGTTGTAAAAACAAACCACGGGCTAAAGGCCAGGTGCCCAGTGCCCAGCTAGCCAAGGAATGAAGGAACGAGGTGAGGGAGACAGATTATGGTCCCAATGTGACTGGGCAGTTGAAGGTTTCCATGGATGGGACATGGGTCAAGCACGTGGTCTAAGATCAAGACAGCCCTATTTCTGCAGGCTGCTAGAAACTTCTGTGACCAGAACAATCTGGCAGCTGTGTGGAGGGTACCTGGAGGGAGAAGGTGGGAAGGGAGGCACTGCCTAACATTTGGTCTTATTGCTGTGGGTCCCCACCCAGCACCTGACACACTTGTGTATAAACCTATCAGAACAGGACACAGCAGTCATCGCTTCTGGGCAGAATAGGGCAGAGGCAGACAAAAGCTTGGGGTTAGTAGGGGCTGTGTCTGGATGTCTCCTTGACATAGGGTCTAGACTGACTACTAAGCCAGCCTACAGCTGTGGTGAGAATGGGACACATCTGTAATTCTCCATCTCTGGGATAAGGGGGGCTGCCCTTCTCCCCTCCCACAGGGAAGAGCAACTTCAAACCCCTGACTTTGTGCTGGTTAGAGGTCACCATCAGGTGCCTTGGGGCTGCAGCGTGTCTAGTTCAGTTCCTTATCCTCACTACGCCAAGGTACTCACAGGAGAGCCGACCCTTAGGGACATCCCCTTGTGACTGGGGGACAGGGCTTTCTCTATGTCTAAAAAGGAACCGGCCTATACAGGCATTTCCTAGACTAGATATTTTGTTCACTCATTCATCCGTTAGGCAGGGGTGGGAAAGTCACCATAGCACACACGTGAGGTCGAAGGACCGCTGTGAGAATTGCGTCTCCTCTTACCACGTGGGTCCCACGGGTTGGATCAGGTTGTCAGCTAGGCAGCAAGCACCCCCCTGCTGAACCGTCTCACGGGTCCCCAGACGTTACATTTTGAACCACTCTGTGAACAAGAAGGCAGAGACGAGGGGGTATTCTTTCATGCTTTGCCTTTGGTCCTGGTACCATTTCATCTTCGCTTCGCCACTGGGTGTTCTCTGATCTGCAGCCTTCTGGGTACCTAGAGTGCCTGACTATGAGGGGTGGGGAGCCTGCTCCAAGAGCAGTAGGGCTCCTGATACAGATCTATTTCTAGAAAGCTCTCCCAGGGAGCAACTTCTGAGGGGCTTAGCTGGGGTGTTCTGGGGACAATACCTGGGAAACAGGAGGGCAGAATGGGGCTGGGCAGAGGAGAAGCTGCGTAGGACGGAAACCCAGCCATCTCTGTCGGGGAGACATGAAGTAGGAGTGGTTGGCATCAGTCTGTCCCTCCCCATGAATGGGTCCCGTCGGAGAGGAGCACTGTCTATCAAGGCAATCCACAAGCACGTAGGAGGTGGCGAGATGAACCCGAAAGAGGACTTATCACTCTGACACAGAGGAAGCCTGCAAATGCAGCAGGTGAGGTGAACGAGTGCGCATAAATTCTAACGCATGCGCACACGAGGAGGCCCCTCTACAGCCGGACTGCCTGCAACTCTGCTTTAGTGTGGATAAAATGAGACTTGAGACTAAGGCACTCTATTTCTTTGCCCTGGTTGGTGTGTGCCTCTTGGGACTTCAGAAGGAAGCATGTGACATGAGAGCCATGTTTCTCCCACTAAGGCAGCAGACCTTAAGGAGCTTCCATCTGGACTGGCTTTCCAGGGGTGCTCCTAAGAGTATCCTCCTTCTCCTTTCCCCACCCCTCCTCCTCCTCAGTTTCCCCAGACCCTTTCATCCATCAGTGGGAGAATCAACCTCATCAAGATTCCCTAACCCTCCACTTGACTTAACATAGCAAGAGCCCAGGCTTTGGACTCAGGCTGTCTTTGATCTTGGGCCAGACTTACTGGCTGTGTGGCCCTGGGCAACTCCTGTCAAATTCAGTTCCCTCCTTGGAAAAAAAAAATGAACATAAAGAAGAGAGAGGATGAAATGACCTCACGTGTATAAAATTCCTATGGCTGTGCTAGGCACGAGGAAGAGTCGAGATCTTTCGTCTTCGGGGCTGACAGAGGGCCTGAGGACCGGGTCTGCAGAGGGACACATCTTCCTCCTCCCATCAACAGCTACCTTGTTGAGTCCTGCCGTCTTCTTCCATTCCTAGCCCACCGCTGGACACTGACAAGGTCAGTGGGGTCAGAGATGGAGTGGGACTTTGGGGAAGAAACGTGCGTGGGGGACCTGGAGCAGTGGCGCACTGTGAGGCAGCCATCAGAGGCAGTGGCCGGCCTGTGTGAAATGAGCAACCCACTCAAGGGGAAACACCATGGCTTCTCAGCATCTGCGGAACAGGTCAGGCACAGGCCGCCTGATTGAAATCTTGAGAGATTAAATACACTAGAGGAGCTTGGAGATTGAATCCATACCTCCAGCCCCCTGGGATCTGTGCCTTTCAGGACTCCAAGCCACCCCCTCCTCTCCCCTCCCCTCCCCACACCCTACTCCCCTACACCTCCTCTGCTCCAGGAGGGTTGTTTTTGTCTGTAGTGAAAGGAGTGGTGGGCTGCTTCCTGCAGCCAGGCCACCTGACTAGGAGCGGCGGGCTGCATTCCTGCCGGAATCCCGGCTCCCCAGCTATTTTACACCTGAAATAATTACACAGAAACTGTATTCATTTAAACACTGACTGGCCCATTATATCTAGCCTCTTCTTGGCTAACTCTCATATCTTGCTTTAACCCATATCTAGTAATCTGTGTAGCACCATGGGGTCGTGGTTTACCCACATGAGTCTAACCATTGTCTGTCTTGGGTAGGAGAAGCATGGTGTCTGCCTGACTCTGCTTTCTTTTTCCCAGAATTCTGTTTTGTCTACTTCACCCACCTAAGGGCTGGCCTATGAAAAGGCCAAGGCAGTTTTTTTATTTGACCAGTGAAAGTAGTGAATGGACAGACGACCCTCCTACATCCTTTGTCAAAGGCACATTCTCTCTAGCCTGGACCACTGAGCTGGGCATAGGAGGATGGTATGCTCGCATCTAAAAGAGATAATTAATGAAGGATTCTCTCTCCTTTAACTGATTCCCCAGCTGCCACCGTCCCACAGCCCAGGCCTATGGGGCAAGATTAAGGGCAATTCTGGGTGGTTTCCCGTCGATCTGGGAAATTAAATGATGACGGCAGGGAAAACCTGGTACTTTGCTGCCCGGGGAGACCTGACATCTCAGATGACACAGGACAGGCAGGGATAGGGCAAGGGAAGCAATTCTGGGGGACAGTAAAGGATATCAGGGTGAATATGGTCAAATAACATGGCATTATTGAATTAAAATACCATTATTTTCTTTCATTAGTAATGAAAATACTTCTTTACTATGAAGTTCTATAAATATAAGGTAATAAATATGTATAAGATATTTACCAAAAGCAAAAACAAACAAACCCAGTTTTTATTCTTCCTTCTCCAGTATGCTCAGATGGCATCACTTCATCCCCACTCATCCCTCACATGCCTATCTCCTAGGAGAAGATATATTTTTTGGGAGGAGGGGGAGGTTTCAAGACAGGGTTGCTCTGTGTAACAGTCCTGGCTGTCCTGGAACAAGCTCTGTAGACCAGGCTGGCCTCAAATTCATGGAAATCCACCTGCCTCTGCCTTCAGAGTGCTGGGATTAAAGGCATGCGCCACCACTGCCCGGCAGGAGAAGATTCTTGATCCTGGTTATGGAGGTGATTGGTCCAACAGGTCTGTGTTTATGGAATATATACGAAAAGGGGACTTCTAAGGCATAGCTGGACACAAACTCATGGAAAGACAAGAAAAGTTCCAGAAAAATATCCTCATATTTCAAACAAAAAAGAATTGATTAGACCAAACAAGCAAGAGTACTCTAGTGACATGCCTAACTTCCGGCCTGGGAACTGAGTGAGAGGAACGTGTGAGGGTGGGTGTGAGACCGTGCCGGCTCCTAGTGACACTGCGCAGTCTCCGGGACATTTGAGGTGGAAGCCAGATGGAACACGGCTGTCCTGCGAAGTCACCTTAGCCATGTGCTTCCCCAACCAGAGATCTCCTCCTGCCTGTGATGCTCTCTTTGCTGGCTTTTATATGGGAACCATGCATTTCTGGTTTCCTTGCTGTTTTCTTGTCTGCCCGTCTAGGTGCATTCCCTAAATGGTTGCAAAGTCATTTGTATACAGTTCCTTGTAATTAGGTAGATTGTTTTACTTTATTTATTTTTAAAGGGTTGTGTTTTTTGTTTATTTGTTTGTTTTGGTGTTTGTTTGTTTTCGAGACAGGGTTTCTCTGTGTAACCCTGGCTCTCCCGGAACTTGCTCTGTAAACCAAACTGACCTTGAACTTAGAGATCTGCCTGCCTCTGGTGGTATTTAGGGCGTGAGCCACCAGCTGGCTTAAGATGTATTTTATTTATATGTGATTATGTATGCCTGGGTGGGTGCATGTGTGCCATGTATGTTTAGTTGTCCATAGGACCAGAAACTGGGGTTGCAGGTGATTGTGAGGAATCAAATTTTGGTCCTCTGCAAGAGCAGCAAGTGTTCTTGAGCACTGAGCTGTGGCTCAGCCCTTAAGTAGCGGATTGTTTTAAGTTGATCATTAATCATTTCCAGCTTACACTGATTGCGTGTCCAGGGCAAGACACGTTATGATTTGAGAAACCGTTAAGGCCGTTTCCTTAAAGGCCGTAAGCAAACAGGAAAGAGTCAGCCAGCATTCCTCATGAGCCCTCCTCAGTCCAGTGATGTAATGAACCTGATAACTTCTGGGAAGAGACAGACTGTTAATGGCTCAAACAAATGAAGGAAAATAAGACACATATTCCTTTTTCCTGGTCGCCTAAATAATCAAAAGAAACCAACCAAAGCATTGTTAGAGGTAATAAACAAATACTCTGGAGTCACAGCATAGAAGATGCAGTCTCTAAAACCAACTGTGTTGTGTTGTGTTGTTACAGCAGGTGTGCACTGAACACAGGCTGCAGACAAAGGGCACATTCACGTGATAAAAACGTGAATAGCCACACCCACCATCAGAGGTTTATCCAAAGAACATTATAAGTACTGAACATTAGGAGGGGGACATGAAGGAGCGGGGAGAGAGATACGTCACATCTAGGGGAAGCAAACGCAGTTGGGTAGGGAAACACCTCTACCTCCTCAGCTTCGATTCTGGTCCACTGCTGTCACAGGGGGGCTGGTTTGTCAGGGTGCCCGGGGCCCTGAAGATGCCGGGCAGTGCTCTAGCTCACAACGAACCCTAGCAGGAGTGTCTCCTTAATTACTAGAATTGTGGGCTGGTGACCCTCACCCATTGCTCTAGTCACTGCAACTAAATACCTAAATCTCAATTAAAGGGAGAAGCTGGGGTTTTGCTGTTTTTTATTTTGTATTTTGAATCAGGGGTCTCACATAGCCCAGGCTGGGTCCAAGCTAACAGAGGATTAACCCAAACTTCTCTTAAGAAATATTGGTTTTATTTTTAATTACATATGTGTGTTGGAGAGGGGTATGTATGTCAGAGTGAGTGCCTGAGTTCAGGAAATGGCGTTGGGCCCCTGGGACCTTCAGTTACAAATGATGTGAATCACCCACCTAAGGTGGGTGTAGACACAGAACTTGGGTCCCCTGCAAGAGGTCGCAAACACTGTACCACCTGGACCACACACCCAGCTCACTGGCTCACATTTCAGAGGCTTCAGTCCCTGTGCGTTTGGCTGCGTTGCTTCTGGGCACAGATGTAGTGAGCTAGTACATTGTGGCTGCTAATGGGATGTAGAGCCACCTAGTGGTGGACTCGCCTCACAGCAGGACAAACAACGGCATACATCCTTCAAAGACATAACCCCTCGTGAGCGATTTCCTTCAATTAGGTTCCAATTGCTGGCATTTCCAAAACCCATCGATCATGCCATCAAATTATGAATCCACCCATGGAGATGGGTGCCGTCAAGAGTCATTCACGTCCCCTCTGCTGTGCTGGAACAGCCTTGTGCATAGAAGCATTCTCTCTCTCTCTCTCTCTCTCTCTCTCTCTCTCTCTCTCTCTCTCTCTCTCTCTCTCCTCCTCTCTCTCTCTCTCTCTCTCTCTCTCTCTCTCTCTCTCTCTCTCTCTCTCTCTCTCTCTCTCTCTCTCTCTCTCTCTCTCTCTCTCTCTCTCTCTCTCTCCTCTCTCTCTCTCCTCTCTCTCTCTCTCCCTCCTCTCTCTCTCTCTCTCTCTCTCTCTCTCTCTCTCCTTTTTTCCTAGACACAGTGTCCCACTGAACCTGAGCTCAGTGATTCAACTAAGCCAGTGAGCCCCAGCCATCCTCCCGTGTCCACCTCCTCAGCACTGGGATCCGGGTACCCACGGAACCCGACTTTTCACAGGGTTCTAGGAGTCTGAGCTCAGTTCCTCATGCTTGTCTAAAAGCTCATCTTCCCCACCCTGAGCTCATCGCTCTGATACCCAGGGATGACTCTTTGCTATTGTTCTACAGACTCCAGTGGGCCAAAGATAAATATAAAAATCGAATCCATAAAAAATTATCTACAAGAAAATAGAACAGAATATTTATCTCAGTTCGTCGGAGGAAATAAATTTATGAATATTAAAAATGGAGGCTATCATCAGAAACAAGATGGATGCGTAGAGATGCATAAAACCAAAGACTACTGCACAATAAAAGGCAATAAAATAAACATCAGAAGGAAGGCAGCAGATAAGGAAAAATATAGCCGATAAATACAATCAGAAATATTTGCTGCCCAAATATATGAAGACTTGATAAAATATATATGATGGGTGCCCAGATCCCCAAACTGAGAGATCAGAGGAGCCGAACAGAGAGAGCTGATGGAACTGTGGTGTGAATCATCTCAGAGAAGAGGCAGTCACGCTGCCAGTTTAAAGCCACGCATGCATAAACCAACTGAAGGTGTAATTATACTCATTTAATGAGTAAAGCCAAACAAACTGTCTGACGGAGGTGGGGATGGGCTATTTTCCTATCACGTCTCCAACTGCTACGGCTTCTCTTACCCATAACTCACACTGGGAGTGGAGGGGAGATTCCAGGGCCCCTGCACAGCTTAGATACTGCATGAATCCTAGCGGAGACAGGATCAGAAGCAATAGAAAGACGGGTGTGTGTGTGTGTGTGCGCGTGTGCGCGTGCATGCACAAGGGTGTGTATCTGTGTGCTTGTGTCAGGGGGCAACCTTGTCCTTGATTGGGTTTCTTGTTTGCTTCTCTAGACTACAGTGCAGCAGGCCAAGCTTCTGGGAGTCCTGTTTCTCCCCATCTCGCCACAGGTATGCAGGAGTTATAGCTACGTGCTTCCATGCCCAGCCAGCACATGGGCTCTGAGGGCTTGCCTTAGCTAAGGTTTCTATTGCTGTGAAGAGACACCTTGGCCCCTGCAACTCTAAGAAAGCATTTCACTGGAGTGGCTTGCTTACAGTTTTAGAGGTTCAGTCCACTGCCATCACACTAGGGAGCGTGGCAGCGTGCAGGCAGATGTGAGCTGGAGTAGCTGAAAGCCCTGCATCTTGCAGGCAGCAGGAAAGAAACTATGGCACTGGACAAAGCAAAAGACTCAAAGCTGGCCTGCGCCATGACACACCTGCTCCAGCAAAACCACACCTCCTAGAGTACCACTCCCTTTGGGGGCCATTTTCTTTCAAACCACCACAGGGCTCAAGCTGAGGCTCTCTTACTTGCACACTAGCATGCACACTCGCATCTTTACACAGGGAGCCGTCTTTCCATCCTCTAGAAGAAAATTTGAAAATCATGAATGCCAGTTGAATTACCCTGAAAACATTATTATCAATATTCATTTTTGTGATCCATTTTCCTGCTTCCCGTCCCCTTCTAGACTGGGGTTGATAAGCCGCAGGCCTGTGTGAGTGGAGCCCATGGTGGTGCAGTAACTAGGCACCTTTTAGTTCCCACTGGAAAGACTGAGAATGCAAACAGAGCAGGGCAGGGCAAGGGAAGGGGAAGAGGGGGCCAAGAGTGGATCACCTGTCTGATGGGCAAGAGTTCATAAGGTCTGGGACAATGACAGCCAGAAGAGAGGGTGAGGGCTGGGGGCGATGGCTCAGCTGATAAAGAGCCTGTCAGACAAGTATGAGGATCCTGAGTTCAGGAGCCAGGTATTGTGTGTGTGAGAGAGAGAAAGTGGGCGGGGGGGGGGGACACACTGGTGAGTCTGAGGCAGAAGGATCTCACCCAGCCTGAATCAACAAACTCCAGGTTCATTGAAAGACAGACTCAAAAATGAAGTGAAGAGCAATAAGGAAGATAGGAGACATATCTCTGGCTTCTACATGCACACAAAATACATGCATATGCACCACACACACACACACACACACACACACACGCACACTTGTATACACTAAAGAAAAAGAAAGTAAAAATCCAGCTAAAGTAGCTGGTTAGGACTTGTCCTGTACAATTTATGCACAGTCCTAATGTGGATAGTTGGTTTCTCTTAAGGACTCTTTGAGGCAGGCATAAATGTTCATTGAATGCCAGAGCTTGGGGTGGTTGCCTCTCCTCTCCTCCTCCTCCCTCTTTTTCTCCCTCTCTCCACATATATTTTTGGCTACTGAAATATTGTGGTAGGTTCATAATGAATGGATGGAGCTAAGTGGGACTACATTTCCCAGAATTCCCTTTCCTGTGTGGGCAGCTTGCAATTGAAATGTTTATCCTAGAAAGAGAAAAAGTTAGTCATGCTGTAGTTCATAGATCTTTTTTTAATCTTTCAAATCCACTGGCTTCCTTTCTGGTGTGGACAGCATTGGGGCCACCAGGCCATTGAGGAAGGACCCGACTGTAACCGCAGAAGTGTGGCTGGGATCCCTCCTCTCTCTTTTGTTGCAGTGATTGATGGGCTATGTAATGGGTAGGGAAGCACCCAGACTTTCCAGGGGTTCATGAATGCTGTCTCTAAACTAGCATTGACTCTTGAGGAAGCACATTAACACTGTGGCTCACATATCTGAGCAGCTGTAGCTGTACCTAGTACACATAGCGGGCTGATCGCTGTGTGCCCGGTGAGTCCCATCCTCTATCTTTCTCTGTGGGTGTTCATTTTTCCTTTCCTTTAAAAAAAATGTATTTATTTTATGTTGTGTGTGTGTGCGTATGCACACGCATGCATGTAGTGCTCATGGAGGTGGGAAGAGAACATATGGTGCTGCCATGTGTGTGCTGAAAACTGAATCTGGGTCCTCCAGAAGTAAGTGCTCTTAACCAATGAACCATCTCTCTAGTCCCTGTAGGGAAGTCTCGAATCATTATTGGTATAAGCAGAATTGGCTGGATAGAGGAGAAGTCAGATGAAGAAGCACCCTGTCCTCACCCCAGGAGGGCATTCTGTAGTCCCTCCTCGCAGTTCCTTCCATTGACTCCTGATCAGGTGTGTGGTTAGCACTGGGAAAGCCAGAGACAAGAGTCATCTGAACATCCAGTTACTGACACAGTTGACTTGGGAAATGACTCAGTGGGTAAAAGCACTTGGCCTGCAATCCTGATTGCCTGAGTTAGGCTCCTTGGGACCTGTGTAAAATATTGGATATAATTGTGTGCATCTGTAACCCTAGCGCTCACATGGGAGGCAGACACAGAACCCCCAGAAGCTTGTGGAGCAGCTAGCCTACAAGGCAATGTAGCAGAAATAAGAGATACCCTGTCTCAAAATAAGGTGGAATGCTGGAGACCTGGGTCAGTGGTTATGGGTGCCATCTGATCTTCCAGAGGTCCTGAGTTCAACTCCCAGTGTCCACAGCGGTTCACAACAGCCTATAATTCCAACTCCAGGGAACCTAATACCCTCTCTGGCTTCTTCAGGTACCCCCACCCAAACACACACACATAAATAAATACACAACGGAAGGTGAAAATCAACACCCAAATGGTTTCCACTGAGCACACACACACACACACAGAGAAGACTTAAAAATTTCAGAAAAAAAAAAAACAGAAGTCAAAATTGTCACCTGGCCACTCCCTGACCTCCTCATGTTTGTGGATCAACAAAGAATGAGTTAGCTGAAGTGCTAGGCCCTGACAAAGGGGAAAAATGAGCACCCAAGTGAAGACGGGAGTTATGTGATATCCAGGCAATCTCGGGAAGGGGCACCTTGAGCACCCCACATCACAGGACTACATATGTGGATCATCAAAACAATAAGTGATTGAGGATCTGGATGGTTTGGACCATGTGAGGTGGAGATTCCTGTCGTGGAAAAGGGATATGACCTGAGTAGGGACAAGAGGTATGTCAGAAACCACAGCAACAGCTGCACAAACTGGGTGCTGAGTAATGATGAGTATTCCTTCTGGATTTTGACACAAATATATATTTTTACATTTATTTTTATTGCTTAACAATATGTCTGCATGGATGGGTATATGCACACAGGTGCAATGCACATGGAGGCCAGAAGAGGGCATCAGATATTCTGGAGTCAGAGTTACAGGAAGTGCAAGCCACCTGACTTAGGTGTTAAGAGCTGAACTCAGGTCCTCTGGAAAATCAACAACTGCTGAGCTGTCTCTCCCAGCCCAGTATGAAAATATTTAGTATTTATTTGTCTATTTTTCTTGCAGTCTCCTGCCATCTAAGATAGTGTACTTATAATAATTTGTTTTTCAGCATGAAAGTTATAAGACAGTAAAGGTGGAGTGGGGCTCAACTGTGAAGAAAAGTAAACCTAACCCGGAGCTGGGTAAAAGGAAACATTGTCTTTTGTGTCAGGGAGCAGGTGATATTCCCGTCATATGAAGGGCAGAGTCACTTCATGTTGGTAGGGGTATAGCTTCTCAGCTATGTATGAATTAGATATAGTTTAAAGACATGCATGTCCATGGAGAACAATTTCCCTGTGTAAAATGGGAAAAACTAATATTTATCTAATAGATTTGGGAAAGTAAATGAAATGGCTTATTGCATAGGAGACTTAATTATTGACTATTTTAATTTTTAGTTTACAGTGAGAAAATAAAAGAGAAAGTGGAGAAAGGAGACAAAAGGGGGTAGGGAGAGGAGGAGGAGGGAGGACAGGGAGAGAGAGGGGGAAAGAGGAGAGGAGAAAAGGAAGAAAACAGGAGGCAGAAGAGGAGGGAGGAAGGAGGAGGAGAGAAGTGTGTGTGTAAATGGGCATGGGTTCAAGCACACAATGCCATCTGCTGCTGAGGGAGATAACAGGAGGACTGCCCATCTTCACGTGTGGAATCTTCCCTAGTATTAAAAGTGTTACAGCTTCAGGGAGAGCACGTGGCAAGCATCGCTATGTGTTTACTTATACCAGACAATATGAATGCTTTAAACTGGGGAGTGCATCGTTCCTACAGAAGAGAGTGAAACACTCTGATGGTTTGTACAAGGCCGTTATGAGTTTATCTGATATCAAGAAACACTGGGACAGCTGCCTCCAGATCTGTGGAGTCAACCAGAGGCAGATGGAAAGTATTTTAAAAAAATACTTGGGTGTGTGCAGAAAATGCATTGACTATTTTCTTTATAAAATTGTTTTCCTTATTTTATGTGTTTTGCCTGCATGTATATCTTTGTAGTGAGCATGTGCAGTGCCCATGGATGCCAGAAGAGGGCACTGGATCCTGGGACACCGGAGCTGCAGATGGTTGTTAGCCACCATGTGGGTACTGGGAATCAAACCCAGGTCCTCTGCAAGAGCAGCTAGTACTCAACCACTGATCCATATCTCCAGCCAAACAATACAGCATTACAGCTATTTGATAGTTTTTATATTGTGCTGGTCACTGTACTAAATCCAGAAATTATTTTAAAGTTATGCAGGATAGGTATGAGTTCTCTGCAAATTTGGTACCATGTATAAAAGAAATATGAACATCTATTGATTTTAAGGTCCTGGAACCAGTGGCCTCCCTAGGGGTATGTATCCCTCATTCCTACAGGAAATGATGGTATCATTTTAGTTTCTTTTCATGTGTGTATGGTATTCATCTATGTGTGTGTGTGTGTATGATCATGTGTGCACATGTATGTGGAGATTGAAGGCTGACATCAGGAGCCTTCCTTGGTCACTTCCCACCCTATGCATTGAGGCAGATTCTGTTGAACCCAGGGGTCACTCTTATGACCAGTGTAGCTAACCAGCCTGCTATATGTCTGCCTCTCTCTCTGGTACTGGGATTATGAGTCCTGGGGGTCTTAGCTCTAGTGGCCTCTTGTTTGTACCATTTTCTCTTTCTGGTCTACCTCTTATTCTGGTGGACTGTTTCCTCTAGTGCATTTCTGAACAATTCAAGGAAGATAAAATTGATTATGCAAACCTAAAGATGATACATTTGGCCCTTACCCATAGATGATAGGTGGGCTGGATATAGAATTCTACTCTGACAATAATTTTAGTTAAAAAGGTTTTGATTGCTGCTTTATTGCTTCCAGTAAATGTTGAGGGCTCAGGAAGCATTCCAAATCATGATGCTTTCTATTTTCCCTTTGTCCATAGAGTTCTGAGAGAGCACAACAAAACATCTTACCTCCCACTTGTTTGAGTCCATCAAGACAGGCTATAGTTGCCCTTTTCCATATGGACATATGCCATTCTGAACCATCCACCAAAAATAAGAATGATGTTCCTACCTTTCCAGATGAAGATGGAGTCTGCTATACAGTCTGTGCTAAATGTGCTTGTCCATCAGTGACAACACATCTTGATCTAACCGCCCAAAATAAAGTGCCTCACTGAACACGCTTCTACAACCAATCAACAGCGACCTCTGTGGGGCGGTCAGCCAGCCACCAACTCTCCAGCATCTGAGCTAATGAAACTGACTTGTACTTACATCACACTGATCTCTGAAATCAACACTACCTATTTCTGTTCTTAGAAAATAATGACTCAGTTGTCTGTGTTTTACTCAAAGCTATTATTAGACTTCTAATCTGCTTTGAATTATTTTACTTCAGCTTTTTAACACCTATGTATGCATCCATAGCTGAGTGGCAGTGAGCTCTACAGAGAAAGGATGTGAGAAGCTGAATTGAGCAGAGTCTGTTGGCCACAGTTTTTGGCTTCAGATATTGAGGGACAGCCTTTTTCTAGATAATTACAGACTTGACACTTTGTGACTAAGTGTGCTCGTGCACACTTATGATCAGGACACACTGAGAACTGCCACGGTTCTGATGTGTGACAGCTTATATAGTGGTCTTACGGCAAATGTCGCCCTCTTGTTCTTCAGAAGCCACTGAGGAACTCACCTGGTTCCCCTGAGTCTCCCTTCCTAATACATGCTGAAATAAACAACTTTTTATGGGAGCATTCCAGTTTTATTAATTATTTTTACTTTAAAATTATGGGTAATTATGTATCTATGTGGGTGCAGTTGCCCACATTGGCCAGGAGAGGGTGCTAGACCACTGGGACTAGTGTTGGAGGCAGTTGACGTAGTTATACAGGGTGGTGCAGAAGAAGCTGGAATTGGGTCAGCAGGACTCTGCTTTCCTGGTATTCTATGAAAACTGGAAGCACACGGGAGCATCTGAGACGCTAACCATATATTTTGATGTGCAGTATCCATGAAGGAGGCTCACAGGAATCAATGAACACTAAGTATGGGTTGCATTTTTTTCTCAAGTATGCATCAACCCATGACTATCATTGCTAGTGACAAATGGGGTGAGACACACTGATCATCCATTAGCTTGTTAAAGCTGTACATGCTGGAAGGAGAAGGCTGCGCTGGAGACTCCGAGCTTCAGTCACAGCAGCTGGAAATCTCATTGCCCACACCTCTGAGGTTCAGGGTTCTTTCATAAGCAAAGACTGAGACTATAATGGCCCTCATTATAAACATCCCTGTAGTGCCCAGTGACCGAGGTGGCAGTTTCACTCCTTGGTTGCTAGTGAAGGTTCTGATGCTCAGGGGGGACAGGGATCCTGGATTCTAGGAGTCTTCATAATTGACTCCTCTTCCCTCCCTCCCTCCCTCCCTCCCTCCCTCCCTCCCTCCCTCCCTCCCTCCCTCCCTCCCTCCCTCCCTCTCTTCCTCCTTCCTTTCTGCATGTGGAATCCAGAAGTCAACCATTGATTTCTTCCTCTTATTGCTCTCAACCTTGTACTCTTTTTTGAGACAGCGTCTTGCTTTTCCTGGAGCCTACCTATTTGACTTGGCTGACTGGCAGCGAACACCAGAGATCCTACTGTTTCTGGACTCCTGGGGCTGGAATTACGAATGTGTGCCATCGCGTGGCTTTTGGGGGCTTGAACTCAAGTTCTCGTACGTGCACAGCAAGCACTTTGCCAAAGGAGCCATCTCCCCAGCCTCTGGAGCTGAAGTATGTCTAAGAGTGACTTCCTGAAGACAGTCTGCTCTGTAGCTCAGCTGCCCGGAGTGCTTCAGATCCCTAAGCTCCGATCCCGCCCCACCCCACCCCCTCCCTCTCCCACTCCTTCTGGACACCACCGCCATTTAGCACTTTGACTTTGTTTTGTTTGCGGTCCTTTGAAATTCCTTTTTTTGTTTTTGTGACTTAAACGGGGAGAATTTTCTGACTATTGCCGTCTCCACTCCCAAGTTCATAGCTGCTGAATTACAAGCTACTAATCCTAAACTCAGTTTTCGCATGCTGGTTCCCCACTGATCACATGAGGGAACCGAGGTCTTGATCGATCTGTTCCAAAAGATCAAGTGTAGAAGCAGCATGGTCTGCATTCAAACTTATTTCTCTCTAACTGTAAACGCCACTTTTTTCCTTCAGGGTTTTCCTTTCTGCTATTCCAAGGAATCCTGAAAAGCTTTGACCACCTAGTTACTAGTCCTTCCTCCAGCCTCCTCCTAAGCACATTCTGCTCACAGGCTCCATGCACTGACAGGGACAGGCTGAGAAAGGACAAGGACGATTAATCTTGGCTCTACGTTGGCCTCTCCTCTTGCTGACAGGACCTGACAGAGGGCAGAGCCAGGCTCTTGGCAAAGTTTTTGTGGGCACTTAGTCAATACTAATCAAGGGGGTGACAGGGACAAAAACTCATGTCCCTGAAACTTCAGCAAAGGGAGGGAGTCAGCCTCAGGGAACTCGTGACCTGAATGAACATCCCCAAGATAGATGTTGGTGTGGCTCAGGGGAAGGGAGGAGTTAAAGATGCCACTGAAGAGTCCCTGAACCATTGCATTTTCCAGCATGGAAAATCGAGGTCCAGAGAAGGCAAGAGAATGTGCCCATGTCCACAGCCTTAGAGTGTGCCAGCTGTCAGACCTTTGCCTCTTTGTGGGTTTCCATGAGCCTGTGTCCAGGGGATGGTGTATCCCATTGGTTTGTATTATAGCTTAGGTCTGAACTGGCCTCCCCACACAGACTCATGGATGGAAGGCTTGGGGCCCAGCTGGTGGCACTCTTAGAAATGGTAGATATATTAGGAAGTAGGTCACCAGATGTTGTGGGGTTCTGTCCTCCTTGCCTAATGTGACAGGGCCATCTTGAAATCAGAGAAGCTGTGCATGTCTACACAGCCCCTCCCACGGCGGGTCTGTTAACATCTCCTTACAGGAGGGGACAGGAAGCGTGGATAGACTCATCTGAGATGCCATGGACTCCCTCTCTCCTGTCCCCAACAGCGTCCATGAGCCTTCCCCAGGGCATGTGGTCTCCAGGGGTGCTACAATATACAGAGGGTGGGAGGTTAGTGAAGTAGGGACATCCATCTATTGGGGGGTGCTACAGGTATACCTGGGAGACTGAGGGCAGGACCAAACCAGGAATCAAGCCCCAGAAAGGGTGCTACCCACGAGCACTTAGTGAGGCTAGAACCACCTCCCTTCACTAAAGTCATAGCGAGAAAGATGCCAGGTGTGCTCCCTCACTACTATGAAGGTGACTGTGACTCACAACCTGAAGTTGCACATGTATGTATGTGTGCACATGTGTGTCCCTGAGCTGGGGGCCACAGGGCATCTGCTCCCCTCCTCAGTTCCCCTCCACCCTATTTTCTGAGACAGGGTTTCTCACTGAAACTGTAGCTCATCAACTGGTTACAATGGCTAACTAGAGTATCTTGGAACCTTCCAGTCTTTGCCTTCTTGGCCCGTGATCACGTGACCACACGACTGCTGAAGATCCAAATCTGAGTCCATTTGCTTCCATGGCAAGCTTTCTACTGACTGCAGCGTCTCTCCTGCCCCCGGACCTGAAGTACAGTTGCACTCATTTTAATAGCTGTAAATGTGGAAGGAAGTAGCCACGCATGCTGCTGCTACCGCGCTGAAGTGCATAGGTGAGAGCCCTCCAGTCCCTCCTACCTGCCTCGCTCTAGGAATCTATCCTGAGACAAATCTCCCCATTCTCTACCAGGTTTTCCTCCTCCCACGGTCCATCATGACAGCCATGACTTCAGCTCTGAGAAGAAGGAAAGACAGGAGGGTAAATAGCATTAAAGAAACCAACGTGGAGAGTAAATGATTGTGGAGTAGAAATCTGCTAAGACAGCCCTGCCTAATGAACCGCGGCAGGTATCAGTCTGACCCATAAGGCATGCACGAAGACCCATCCCCCAGCCAGAGGCTCATGGATCCCTTCAAACAAAGCTCGGGGGATTCAGCCCGGCTCCCTGCTGAAAGCAGAGGTAGAGGGTCTGAAAGAAAGAGCAAGTACCAGACAGACGGAGGAGCCCAAGACCCCCTCCTTGTGAAATCTTTATGACAACAGCAGCCTGAGACTGACTCAGTCTCCCCCATTAGTCATGTGTCCAGTCTGGATTACATAGTGCAAGGCTGGCATGTAACATGTGCTCACTCTGAACCCTTATTCATACCAGTCATCCACTGATGGTTTCAACTGTCCACCCACAGTTACTGGCAAGGAGCACTCTCAGATCAAGTCCTGGGAGATCCTACATCATAGAGGACTGGAGTCTCAAGTGAAAAGGGTAAGTTGGGCCTGGTGGCGCACGCCTTTAGGCCCAGCACTCGTGAGGCAGAGGCAGCAGATCTTTGAGTCCAAAGTCAACCTGGTTTACAGAGCAAGTTCTGGGCCAGCCTGGGCTACACAGAGAACCCTGTCTCGTGGTGGGGGAAGATGAAGTGGGACTGGGATGTGACTCAGTGAAGTGTTTGCAGAGCAAGTTGGAGGATCTGAATTTGATACCCAGAACCCACAAAGGTGGGGGTGGCTCTCTAACACTCATAGACTAAGGCATAAGGATGAACAATTCAAGGGCATCTTCCATCACATACGGAGTTCAAGGTCAATGCAGGTAATATGATACGTTGTCTCAAACCAAAACAGAAACAAACAAGACCTGTATCGGGTACACCGTGGCTCAGGAGGTAAAGGCTGTTTGTTATCAAACCCGAGGACCTGAGTTTGAATCCCTGGGACCCATATTGTGTCAGAACACTGCAGGCTGTTCTCAGTCACATGCCATACACATGCACACATGCACGCATGCACATAATAAAAATTTTTTTTTGAAAGGTTAGGCATGGTGATACTGTGCTTGTAATCCCAGCACTGGGGAGACAGAGACAGTCAGGTCCCTGGGGCTCACTAGTCAGCCAGCCCACCCTTTGCAAGTTCCAGGTCCCAGTGAGGGATCCTGTCCCAAAACAAGTGAAAAACAAGGTGGATGGGACCCAAGAAAGTTCACACAAGGATCTGACCTTCTGTGCGTTCATACATGTAAGCATGCATGTGTGAACCCCAGCCTCCGCAAGTGTACCTGTGCACACACACACAATTAACAAACACCGTTGTAGATCGATACTCGTCTCCCCTCCACTAGCAGTGAAGACGGCAGTCTTGCCTTCCTGCTGGCACCTGAGTCTTGCCAGCTTTCTGCTTTGCAGTCATATAGCCTTGCTCTCAGGATGCTGTGGAAGCAAGGTGGGGGTGACTTCTCTTCCAGCACCAGGAGATCCTGTGGCATCCCTGCAGAGGGAGACAGTCGCCTGCTAGGGGCTCCTGGAGAAGACTTCCCCAGTCTCCTCCTCCCTGTCTCTCAGGAATATTCCATCAGACTCCAGGGGAAAGGACTGGGAATTGAATGCCTGCTCCCTCTCCGTGCCTTCCACGCACAGCCCTCTTTCCTGATATCCCCAGCTCTCACTCCTCAGCTCCAGGGGAATTTGCATATTAATTTGAAAGTGAGATGGCTTATTAGCCATAACCTGTCATGTATCGCCCAGTACATCTGGACCTGGATTAGATTCAATATTGCCACAGAATAAAGACAGAGTTGGGGGGAAACCCTCAATAATTTAAACTCATTATTCTACTAATCCTCACGCTTGGCTGGGCTCCCTGGAGGTGTGTTAGGAGGTAATTGAAAACATGAGCTTCTCAAAGAAGACATCTGGGGCCAGTGCTGCCTTAGGAAGCGGAGGCTGCATGCCGGCTCCTCTCATTTACCCAAGAGGAATGGGGCGCAGAGGGGGGGGGAGAAGCGAGGAGTTGGAGGGGACCATGGTGATGATCTTTTAGGACCTAAGCAGAAGGTCAGACTCCAGGAAGGACAGCATCCAGGCTGGGTCTCTGCTCCCCATGGGAGAGGAGGGAAGAAAAAAAGAAAACTGCAGATTCAAAATCCTTTCCCTTCCCACCCAGCCTGGGGCCTCTGCAGCCTGTGTTGAAGATAACGCCAAGTTCTGCTTTGCAGTGTCTTAAACTTGTTAGACCACAATGCACTGTTGTGTGTGTATGTGTGTGCACATGTGTGTGTGCAAGCCAGAGGCTGACATCAGACAGACACCTTGATCACTTGCCACTTTTTGTGTTGGTGGTGGTGGTAGAGGCGGTGGTGGTGGTGGAGGTGGAGGTGGTGGAGGTGGAGGTGGAGGTGGTGGAGGTGGAGGTGGTGATGGTGGTGGAGGTGGAGGTAGTGGAGGTGGAGGTGGTGGAGGTGGAGGTGATGGTGGTGGAGGTGGAGGTGGTAGTGGAGGTGGTGGAGGTGGTGGAGGTGATGATGGTGGTGGAGGTGGAGGTGGTGGAGGTGGAGGTGTGGAGGTGGAGGTGGTGGAGGTGGTGGAGGTGGTGGAGTTGATGGTGGTGGAGGTGGTGGTGGAGGTGGAGGTGGTGGTGATGGTGGTGGAGGTGGTGGATGTGGTGATGGTGGTGGAGGTGATGGTGGTGGAGGTGGAGGTGGTGGAGGTGGAGGTGGTGATGGTGGTGGAGGTAGTGGAGGTGGAGGTGGTGGAGGTGGAGGTGATGGTGGTGGAGGTGGAGGTGGTGGAGGTGGAGGTGGTAGTGGAGGTGGTGGAGGTGGTGGAGGTGATGATGGTGGTGAAGGTGGAGGTGGTGGAGGTGGAGGTGGTGGAGGTGGAGGTGTGGAGGTGGAGGTGGTGGAGGTGGTGGAGGTGGTGGAGTTGATGGTGGTGGAGGTGGTGGTGGAGGTGGAGGTGGTGGTGATGGTGGTGGAGGTGGTGGATGTGGTGATGGTGGTGGAGGTGATGGTGGTGGAGGTGGAGGTGGTGGAGGTGGAGGTGGTGATGGTGGTGGAGGTAGTGGAGGTGGAGGTGGTGGAGGTGGAGGTGATGGTGGTGGAGGTGGAGGTGGTGGAGGTGGAGGTGGTAGTGGAGGTGGTGGAGGTGGTGGAGGTGATGATGGTGGTGAAGGTGGAGGTGGTGGAGGTGGAGGTGTGGAGGTGGAGGTGGTGGAGGTGGAGGTGGTGGAGGTGGTGGAGTTGATGGTGGTGGAGGTGGTGGTAGAGGTGGAGGTGGTGGTGATGGTGGTGGAGGTGGTGGTGGAGGTGGAGGTGGTGGTGATGGTGGTGGAGGTGGAGGTGGTGGTGATGGTGGTGGAGGTGGTGATGGAGGTGGAGGTGATGGTGGTGGAGGTGGAGGTGGAGGTGGAGGTGGTGGTGGAGGTGGAGGTGGTGGTGGTGGTAGAGGTGAAGGTGGTGGTGGTGGTAGTGGAGGCGGCGGTGGTGGTAGTGGTGGTTTGTTAAGGCAGGGTCTCACTATGTAGACCAGACTGGTCTTGAATTCACAGAAATGTCCCCCTTTGCCTCTTCAATGCTGGGATCAAAGGCGTGTCCCACTACACCCAGCCCGTTTTCCTCCTAGCGACTCCAGAAGTGGCAGTTCTGTAGAATGTTTTAATCATCTTGTGGTTACGAGATAGTACTTATCCCTATGAATTTCCTGTCAAGACCTGACATGTAGTGCATGCCCTCATCCCCCACACTCCAGACCTGCATGTAGTGCATGCCATCACTCCAGAGGGAGAGGAAGGGTTGCAACTTTCAGGCCAGGCTGGAATACACAGGAGTTACAGGACTGCCAGGGCTTCATAGTAAGTCCCCATCTCAAAACAAAACAAAAACAGAAGCAGTGAACTCTGGGGAGGTGCCTCAGTCAGTAACATGTTTTTGTGTAGGCACCAGAAGTTGAATCCAGTGGCCGGAATGCATGTGAAGAGCTGGATGCCACAGCACACATGTCTGGGAGAAGGCAGAGATAGGGAGATTCTGAAAATATACTGGCCAACCAGCCTAGCCAAAATGGTAAGCTCTAGGTTTGGTGAAAGCCTGTATCTCCAAAAATTAGAAGCAATTGAGGAAGACACCCCAACATCAATGTCATAAACCTGTACGTGCTCATACAACACAACACAACACAACACACACACACGGCTGGGGAGAGAGACCACATCCACCACCATTATCATCATCATCAACAACAAAATCCAAAGCATTACCAGTTCACAATGTCAGTACCCAGCCTGATGGGCCCTGAGAGAGGAGTGAGAACACATCCCTGTGGCTGACTCTCTGGGCTCTCTGAGTCCCTGCTGAATCATAGCCACATCTATGCTGACATTATTCTATGAGGCAGGGTCTCTCACTGAACCTGGAGTGAGGCTGGCAGGCAGCAATGGGATGAGAGGCACACACGCCAGCGTGGGTTCTGAGGATTTTAACTCAGGTCCTGAGTCATCTCCAACATAGGGTCTAGTTCTCTGAATTCCTCCTCCATGTGAGGCAGACAAGCACAAGGCTGCCTTTTGGGTCCAGTGGGTTAATTACTGACATGGGTCTCCCATACCAGAAGGCAGGAAGAGAAACCATGCCCTGGCTATAAGTGACAAATGCCCAGCCCAGAGATAGAGCCCCCTGGAGCCCATTTCCTAGACTGGGTGGAAACCCAACAGGGGTCGTCCATTCTCTCTGCAGACTGGGCAATTACTGTGTGCCAGAGTGCTTCTTCAACTTTATACCCCAGCATGTGATAGAGAATGACCACATGGTTGGGGCTTCCATTAGTCATTAGTTATATTAGTCATTTTTCCATTGGTTATATTAGAATTCCAATCAAACTCCAGATGCTGAGGCTTCCACATCGTCGTGGTTGATGATAGGCAGTGTGATCCAAGGGGGTGACACATTCCAAGGACATGCAGGTACCATCTGTAGAGCTGCATACACGTTACCCCATGGTCTCTTCTTTGAACTATGGTCTTGGGAAGCCCTATAGCTTTGAAGCCGGTAGGTCAGGAGTTGAGGTGGCCTGGGGAACTCAGAGTTCGGAGCTGCTATTTGACATGAGGGCATTGTGAGGTCTGCATTGGGAGGAATGACTGGGCTCACAAGACATACCAACACTGGATAAGCTGGGGCAGGCATGGCAAACAGACCAGAGATCGCTGTCTGAGGATGAGGCTGGGAGGTGAGAGTAGAAAGGAACTCTCCACCTCCACCTCTGAAGAAGAGGCAGATTGGAACCTGGCCCCGTCAAAGCCACTCAACACTGGTAGGGGAGTCATTGTGTAGTGGTCTGTGTACTGGCCTGCTGTGGTCATTCCCACGGGGATACACATGGCACGTAGACTCCAGCACCTGCATTGTTCTCTCCCTGGGTCCCCACAGTGACCACTCTGAAACGGAGACGCTCAGGTCCCTCTAGTTTGCTGCATATTTAGAAAGCCAAGAGGTGGAGAGATGGCTCCATCTCTAACTGTTAGCCAGGCATGATGGTGTGTGCCCACAACACCGGCTCCAAGGAGGCAGAGACAGGGGATACCTGGTACCCACTGGCAAGCCAGTCTAGCTGAGTTGACTAGCTCATGACCAATGAAAGGTTGCCTCAAAGATCAAAGTAGGGGCTGGAGAGATGGCCCTGTGGTTAGGGCCCATACTACTTTTGCAAGAACCTGAGTTCAGTTCCCAGCATCCACAACTCCAGTTCCAGGGGATCTTATACCTCTATGGACACCCCACTCAAATGTGTATACCCTTCTCCCCAGACATATACACATACATACTAAAAACAGTAAAAATAAAATATGGTGAAGAGGTTCCTGAGGACTGGTACCCAATGTCTTCAGCCTCCACATGCCTGTACATGTACACACACACACACACACACACACACACACGTTAGCCAAAGCACAAAAGATCCTCAGACAGGGCCCCATCAGAGGAACCTTGTCCCTTCTACTCTTAAACTCTGCCAGTAATTTCTACAAAGACCAGCCTGCTCCAGGGTGTTAGGCTTGGACCCAGAAATGGCAAGAGTGGTAAGTGAAAGGGGGAAAAATGAAGCCAATTTGGGTATTTGGCAGCCTGTAGATTTCAAAGCAATCAATTTGTCAGGTGGAATTCAATTTTTCTTTTTCTACATTCAGCCAAAATCAGAGTCCACGGGCTTCGCGGCGCCCAGGAAATCTCCGTAGAAGACAGGTTGGCTAATTGTGCTCTGTCGCTTGGCAATTCTGGCCGATCCGTAGACACATAAATAAGCCTGTTACTGGGGCAGCAAGGAAAGTGGATTTATTAATTTAAAGGAGTTGGTGTGGAGGTCTCTGGGGAGGGTGCCTGCGTTACTCACTTGCGAGTCCCAGGGTATAATTTACAGCGACTTTTCGCTCTGTTTTGGACTCCGTCAATGCCGGGGTATAAATTCTCCCTGGTTATTATTACCATAATTCATTATTCATTGAATGTTGACTCTGTGTAACACGGCAGTGGAGAGAGACGCGATCCTCCCACGGGATGGGAAAGACACATCTGCCACAATCCCAAGGAGATGGGGTGTAATTCAGGGGAGGAGGGGCGCCTTCTCAGAACCCTGCTGGAAGCTTCAGAGTTGGGATTCTGGTTAAGAAGTCTTCTCAAAGGCAACTGGCTTCGGGGCATAGAGAATGTAATTTAGACTTAGTGATGAATGGCTGGGAAATCAGAGCTGTTCATGACTGGAAGAACTCAGGGAGGGGAGAAAGGGAGAGGGTTGCGGCATGTGCATGCCAAACCCTTCCCGCACTTTTACCTTCAGTTAAGAAGCAAGGGGGAGACATTTATTATAAATTTCACAGTCATGAAATTGGCCTGAGTGCCCATCGGTGGATACATTGGTAAAGAGAATGTGGTATGTGTATATATACTGTGAAGTACTATTTGGCCGTAGAAACAGAATGGAGTCATGGTTTGTTTTCGTTTTGTTTTTAGGAAAGAAAAGGTAGATCTGGAAATCACCGTGTGAGGTGAAAGAAACGAGACTCAGAAAAACAAATATCCTGGGTTTCTTTTTTTTTTTTTTTTTTTTTTTTTTTTTTGGTTTTTCGAGACAGGGTTTCTCTGTGGTTTTGGAGCCTGTCCTGGAACTAGCTCTTGTAGACCAGGCTGGTCTCGAACTCACAGAGATCCACCTGCCTCTGCCTCCCAAGTGCTGGGATTAAAGGCGTGCGCCACCACCGCCCGGCCCTGGGTTTCTTCTTATGTATAAAACCTAGTGTTAAAAGCAACTATAAGTGAAAGAGAACTATTAGGGAAAGCGAGGAAGACCAGCAGGGGGATGTGGGGGAAATATGATCAGAATACATTATAGACAAACATGAAAATGTCTGGGCATCCATGACTTTGGACAGTGACATATGCTGATAACCCTTTCTGTCAGGGTCGCTTACAGCTCAGACTGGCCTCAAACTTATTATATAATGGAGTATGACCTTGAATTTCTGAACCTCTGATCTCCACATCCTGAGTGTTGGGATTGCCATCAGGCCTCATAATCTAGTAATTCAAATATACATCCATGCAAGTAATAAATAAGGAAGGGTCAAGGCAGGAGGGGAGGAGACAGCAGAGGCATCCACAGGCCCTCACGGGACTCTCCCTGCTCCACCCACAGGACCCCACTGGGACTCCCACTGCTCCATCCATGGGACCCCACTGGGACCCCCCCTGCTCCATCCATGGGACCTCACGGGACTCCCCCTACTCCACCCACAGGACCTCATGGGACTCCCCCTGCTCCATCCACAGGACCCCACCGGGACTCTCCCTGCTCCACCCATAGGACCCCCCCGGGACTCCCCCTGCTCCATCCACGGGACCCCACGGGACTCCCCCTGCTCCATCCTTCCTCTGCACTGATTCCCTTCATTTCTCAAACAGTTGTCGGCTCAGAGGAGCACGCCAACTGACAGAGCATCTGAGACCTAGCAACAGAAAGCAATTATGTGCTGTTGGACTGCCTCCGAGTATGATGGGAATTGAGGGGGAGACAGAAATGATTTCAGAACATCATGGGGGAGGGTGAGTGGTTCCGTGGCATGTGCTCCTTCCCTCTCTCATGTGTGCCATACTTTGTGCTATGTGGGTGAGGGACTGAAGGGGGCACCCACGTAGATCATGAGGGGTGTCTAGGAAGTTATCAAGAGTCCCACAGCCTCAGATGCAAAGTGAGGTACCTCCCAGGATGGTGAGCAGGAACCACACGCCCTGGTCAGCATGTGCCTGGTTAGCTTAGCTATTCATCGCTGCTGTGAGCAGAAACAGTCTTAGAAAATTCTGTGTCCTACACCCAAGGGCTCCCACCAAGGAACTGCCTTTCTTTTGAAGCACATAAAATTCTCCACACACACACACATGCAAATTAAATATATATCATAAATATATTGTTTGAACAAGGCATGTTTGTGCATGCTGTAATTTACTCAGGATGATAAGACAGGAGAATAAGGAAGCCTGGGCTACATAGCAAGGACCAGGGTAAACCTGGACTGTAGGAGACATTGTCTAAAACAGAATGTTCGTGGTGCGGGAGAGAGGGCTGAGTGGTTAAGAGCGCTCATTGCTCTTCAGGGCATCCAGGTCCAATTCCCAGCACCCATATGGCAGTTCACAACCATCTAAAACTCTGGTCCTAGGGGAGCCGATGCCCTCTTCTGGTCTCCAAGGATACTGCATGCACATGGCACACATACATGCAATCAAAACATCCATACACAGAAATAAAAATCTCTATGTGAAGTACACACACTCTTTCTTTCCTCCTTCTTCCATCCAGCCTTCCATTTGGGAGGTTTGGCCTTTTGTTTGTGAGGTTCACATCAATTGGTTTGTGAAATTCAGCCTTCCTTCCTTTGTGAAGTTAAGCCTCCTTCAATCTGTGAGACTCAGTTGGTTTGTGACTGACTTACATTTACCTGTGAATCATGGAACCTATTCTGTGTTCACAGATGTCTGAGACAGAATAGCACCCACTTCTAGAAGCTCCACAGGGTCCTGGGAAAGGCATTCTGGACCCTGACTTGCTCACAGTTTCCCATGGACTTTATTTTGGTGAAGTGTAAGATGTTGATACTGTTCTTGAATATTATTTTAGGGGCTAGAGAGACAGCTCAGTGATTAAGAGCACTTACACCCACTGGGGTGGCTCACAACCGCCTGTGACTCCAGCCAGGTGAATCTGACTCTTCTGGTCCTGTGGCACTGCACTCACATGTCCACTGCCCCACCCCAACACACATGCTCACACGGGCACCACCCCACCCTTAACACACATACTCACACGGGCACCGCCCCACCCCAACACACATACTCACATGGGCACCGCCCCACCCCAACACACATGCTCACACGGGCACTGCCCCACCCCAACACACATGCTCACAGGGCACCACCCCACCCTTAACACACATACTCACACATGCACCAATCCACCCCAGCACGCACACTCACACATGTATCACCCCACCTCCAACACACACGCTCACACACACTTCCACTGCCCCACCCCCAACAAACTCACACATGTATCACCCCAACCCCAACACATACGGTCACACATGTACCACCACACCCCCAACACACACACTCACACATGTACCATCCCACCTCCAACACACACGCTCACACGTGCACCACCCCACCCTCAACACACACACACATACTTCCACTGCCCCACCCCAACACATTCACACATGTATCACTCCACCCCAACACACATGCTCACACATGTACCACCTCACCTCCAACACACACACTCACACATGTACCACCTCACCTCCAACACACACACTCACACATGTACTCACACAATACTCACATGCATAAACACACAAATAAAAATTAAAAAATAACTTTAAAAATCCTGTTTGGAGTGATACATTCAGGGGGAATAACAATAACAAATGGGTGTTAGTTATTGGTTCTCAAGAGCAGGGCTGCTCTCACCACTGTTTCCTAGGGACGATGGTAAGGATGACAGATGACAACATGTCCACGAAGATGTGGATGAAGGTGAAGACTGCAGGGCAGACGGAGACGGTGGGGGCAGCCCACACAGAAGACAGCTTCACCCCAACAGATTCTTTGCCCATTTTAAAAAAAGATGCCTTTAATTTTTTTCATGTGTCTCTGTATATGTGTCCGTCTGTCTGTCTGGTGTATGCCACAGGTATGTTGATCCCTGTAGAGGTCAGACAAGGGCACCCAGAGCTAAAGTTAGAGGCAGTCGTGCCCGGCCCAGTCCTCTGGGAAAGCTGGAAGTGCTTTTAGCTACTGAGCCACCTCTCCAGCAGCCCCTCCCCCACTTTCTGCCACCTTGCCCCTTTTTAATCAAACATACTAAGGCATAGAAAATTTAAATATCTAGCAAGGGCAGGGGGCACCCAGTTGCAAAGTGCCAAAGCTTGGATGAGAGCCCAGCCTGAGCCAGTTCTAGAAAATTCTCTCTGTTGACACTGAGTCCATCCCTGTGTTTTATAGAGAATGACCCCTGAGACCCTTGTTGTCCATCTCAAGGCAGAGCTCCTGGCTGGCTGCGCTGATCCACTTCATCCGTTATGGAAGCCGGCAGTGACAAGCCTCCCAGCATGCCTGAGTGTCTGGCTGCAGGAACCAAGAGCCTGATTCTCATGCAAATGAGCTCAGGGCTGGAGACTGTTTAGCAAGCTTCTCCCACCCCAGCTCTGGTGTTGTCACCACCAGTGTCTTTGAGAACCCTGGACAGCCTTCCGTACTCCCACGGTGAGACTACACAAACCAGGCTGGTTCTTCAGAGGCAGCACCTCGTGGATGCTGGAAAAGGCTGGAGCCCTTACTTACTTAGGAAGCATCCTAGGCTAGGGCATGCTTGGTGCCTTTCCAGTGAGCAGAGCTCACAGCATCCCTGCAGGGGTCAGCATCACCGCATCTCCACCATCCTCTGGGTGGAACGCTGAGATGCCACTCAGGAGGACCTGAACAGTCTGGCTTGACATAGCAGGATAAAGGGAATCCTATTGTTTGCCAATGAGAAGTCTAGCAGCCCCTTAGCAACAGTTTGGCTTTTGAGTTTCAGGTACTAAAATCAAACATGATCTCAACAAAGGAAATGGAAAGTTCCAGAAGTAAACAGTCCATAGCTTTAAAAATCACATATCATTCTGAGTAGCAAGAAAATTTGCTTTCTGTTCCACCCAGTCCAGGACTCAGGCTGTTCCTTTGCTCAGCATGTCCCTGCTATCTACCCCTACCCTTGCCTGCCAGTCACTTGATGGTCACTGTCTTGATCATTGTATTGATGTCGCAGTATCTCAGGGCTGTGGGCATGCCAACCTTATTTTATATAATAGCTTCATTAAATACAAACAAATTTGAGACAGGGTAAAAAGACAGGGAAAAGAGCAAGTTTGAGGACCTGGGTTCAAATCCCCAGTACCCAGGTAAAAAGCCAGGTTGGCCTTAGTCTCCTATAACTCCACCACTGTGGGGATCAGAGAGCCTTGGGGCTTACTGACTGTCAGCACAGTCTCCAGGGAAGGGTGGAGAGTGACCAGGCAGGACACCTGACATCGTCCTCTGGCCTCTGCTTGCACCCCCCACACACACCCAGGCTCTCAGTAAGCTTCTGTTTTCCACACCCTGGCTCCAGCTTCCTTCCTTAGCCTGTGATCCAACCACTTCATTTCTGAGAACATTCCATTGACAAGGCCTGCGCTTCCTCGGGGAGCAAGGAATACCTGGTAAGTCATAAGTCATTCCATCCGCTATTGCCTGTGGAAAGAGGAAAATAATTCCTCCTCGAGGCTGGGCGAAAACGATGGAGCAGAAAGGAGGGCGTTTACCGCCTGCCGTGGGGTGGGGGGTGGGGGATGACGGAATGCAAATTAAGACTGGCTAGTCTGTCCCCAGCCCCAGATGGCTGCCTATGTTGAGCAACTGATTCCTGTGTGACCACCTGTAAAGGCACATTAATGGATTCCTCCAGAGCACCCCCAATCGGCAGCAACCACTCCTCCTTTGTTACCTCTTATCCTCAGGATAGCCCGTACAGCTGATATTATTATCTCTACGTGAGATTTGAGGTCCAGGTAGGTTAAGCAGCCAGTCTAACATCACACAGCTTGCCTGTGGCAGAGCCAGGACACACCCCTGCTTTGGCTCCAAATGCTACCAAGGTTCCTTATGGACACTATTCGGTGTTTCTGACAAGGTCTATGCTGAGAAATGAACTTTGCACCTTCCTGACCACCCTTCTGCACCGTGGCATGCAGCGCCTTCTACCCTAGTGACTGTCACACTGTCAGTCATCTGGAGGTCTGTTGTGTATTCTGGGAGGCTTGCCCTGAGGGCAGCTGCTGGGGTGGAAAGGGGGGGCATCTCCCTTACTTCCTCCTTCTCCTGCTTCCTACCTGAAGGCCACTGCTGCTCCGGACCTCCCTGCCAAGTTCGGAGAAACATACCTCTCTGGGATCCTCCAGTTACTGCTGGCCCCCATGGATTCCCTGTTCCTACCCCTGAGTCCTCTTTCTCTAACCCCTACTTGATTTACCTACAGGCAAGTTATTTCTCTTGCTCTTTCCTTCTCCCCACCCTCAGAGAGAGAAATTAGAAGAAAGTTCTCTTCTACAATGTGCATGGCCTTACTTACTGAATAAGCAAAAATTATACATAGCTTTCCTTTTGAACAAAAGGAGAATGTTTCAGACTATACCAGAGAGTTCCATAGAAACCCTGCAGACCAGTCCTGTCTTTTTGGCAAAAGAAGCTGAAGTTTGGAAAAGAGGCAGTGGTCTAGGCCCCTGAGAGTGCTGGTGAGCTCGAGCTCGCTGGAGAGTCAGAGCTGTTATACAGGATTGAGGTGTGTGCTGCGCCATCTGGGGCCTTTTTTCAGGTAAAAAGACATAGTGGGAGATTAACTTTTTAATAGGCTTTTCCTTCTGCCTGGTTCCTTCTCAGCTCTGTCATCAGGCCCACAGCACTGTATGTGGTCAGGGTTTCCAGAAGCCTAACTTGTTAGAGCAAGAAGGACCCCAGCAATTGCTTAGTCCCTCCTTCTTATTTTACAGGTGAGGAAGCCATCTCCAGCAACACCACAGGCCACTCATTCAACGTAGGCTTAGCTCTTTAGCTCAGGCTTCCAAGAAAACCCACCAAACCCCTCTCTGCTGAGAGGCAAACTGTACAGCCCTGATGTCTGGGGCTACTCCACAGAGCATCCTGAGAGGCAGGAGGCACCCGCTGTCCTACCCTGGGTATCTCTGAGAATGGGCATTACTGACCTGGATGAGGGGAAGGGCCAAACAGGGCAACAACTTCATATTCTCATTGCCAAAAGCTCCTGTCCCAATCTCTGGGCATGACCTCCAGGGCGGGAGCTCATCCCTGGGAGCTAAAAGAGGATATGGGAGGCTAGGAGAAAATATGATAATATCCATTTATAGGTCTTTTTGCCTTTCATTGTCTAATTCATGGTTCTCAGTATTGTATGCATAAAACTTATAAATTAATACACTTATTTTAGAATTGTACAAGTCTAAAAAGGGTTTTTTACTACTGCATTGGGGTAGCTCTGAAAGCAAGATCCAGTTATTTAGGGCTCTTGGAATCCTAACCAGTCTTGTGGTCATTTTACTAAGGTTGGCTAGTCTTTATGAGGATCCCTGTGTGATCCCAAGGCCAGGCCAATTCAGAGCAGCCAGAGAGCTCCTGGCTTTAACCCATTCATCCCATGACTAGGTATGTGTGTGCAAAGCCAGCATCCACACTAGAGGGGGACCCCGAGGGACCGCTGTGGGCTGAGCAGCACGGGTGAAGCACAGAGTGAGCATCGTAAAGCATGGTGTGCAGAGCCCAGTGGGGAAGGCTGTGCTATAGGCTATGTGTGTCTGCTCAGCACAGTTCCCAGCTTGCTCCAGGGATACCATCTCCACTTCCCAAACATTGGAGTTACAAGCTGGACACCAGACTTGACTGACATTTATATGGGGGCTGCGTACACAAATGCTGGTCCTGGCACTTGCACTCTGAGCACTTGACCCACTGAGCTACTGTCGCCCGGGCCGCAGTGTTACCCCGTTCTAAAAATCGGGGGCTTTTGCATACCTGTGGTCAAATACCCAACACCAATAACTTCAGGAAAGAAACATTTATTTTGGCTCATCCTTTCGGAAGGTTCAGTCTGTTGTCACGTGGCCTCATGCATTGTCAGCTGATCACTGTGACAGTGGGCACATGGAACAAAGGAGTATTGTTCACATCACGGTTATTGGTGTAAAAATATAGCTCTCAACTCAAAGGGGATAAGTTTATTCTGGGGCCAATATGAGTGACCACAGCTCAGGGAACAGAGATTCAGTTTATCACAAATTCTATGTTTCAAAGCTAGAAGTTTCGTGAAATTTTTATAGTGACAGAAAATGCATAGCTCAATGCACTTTCAAATACACAGGTGGAGACAAAGGTAGGCAGTTGTAGCAAGGCAGAGAAACCTCTGTTCTTGGTCCTCAGATGCTGATGGCATTATCACTCCCTTGGTTGGTAGAAACCAGGGTTCCAGAAATGTTTTACCCGTTAATCACAGGGTTGTTAGGTTTAGCACAGAGGAAGGCTGGAAATGACCACTAAGTGGGCTAAAGACAGACCAAGACAAGTTGTGATTGGGCTCTAGACTTTCCTGTTGCAACCTCTCCACAGTAGCGGAAGTTCTAATCAGCTGATCAGCTGTGTAGAAAGTTTGGGGTAAGGTTAATGAAAGGCTTTGTTCATGTAGCAAACCAGGAAGCAGAAATGGCAGGAAGTGACCAGGGACAGTACATCCCCAAGGACCTATCTCCAGTGACTTCCTTCTCCATCCATCCTCACATTACACAACTTTCACAGACACCACAGATAATACGACCAACTGGGGACCAAGCCTTCCATCCATGAGCCCCCGGGGACATTTCAGATACAAGCCATGACTTCAGGTTATTCAGATCGCCCAGTACAGTGTAAGTAGCGTATAAATCGTGATTATATTGGTTAAGAAATAATAGCAAGTCGTGACAGTTGTGTAGCTTGTTCTCTCTGTAAGCCTCCTAGCAGTGAGATCAGGACCTTACCTGGCACTTAGCTGGCTTTTGGAAACTTGTTGCCATGCTGGTTTACCTTGCCAAACCTTGACACAAGGGGAGGAGTTGGATCCTGCCTCAGCTTGAAGGGCCAAGTTTTCCTCAAGCTCACGGGAGGCCTGCTCCTTTCTGAACGGAGATGGAAGAGAGGAAGGGGAGAGAGGAATATGGGAAGCAGGGGAGGGGACTTGGAGGAGAGGATGGAGGGGAAACTGCAGTTGGTATGTAAAATACATGAAAAATGTTATCTACATAAAATATAAAATAATAACTAGAGAAAGAAGTCTTGAAACTGAAGAAACGGCTCAGTGTGCAAAGGCTTCCCATACAAGAGTGTGGACTTGAGTTCAGATCCCCAGTCCCACATAAATGCTGTGTAGTCATGGTGGCCCAAGTCTAATCTGGCGTGGGTAGACGGGTGTGGACTCTCCAGAGCAAGCCGGCGTGTTCGAGGGAACTGGTGAGCTCTGGGTTGGAGTGACAGACCCTGCCTTAAAATATAAGGAGAGTGGCTGAGGAAATCTTCCAATGTCAACCTTAGCCTACATACTCCTGGACACACACTCTCTCTCTCACACACACACACACACACACACACACTTGTACATATTTCTTCCACCTATACATATGTCAACATGCATATATACACACACACATAAGAAAAGCAAACCTTACACACACACACAATGCTCAAGACCTTTGAAATGGTTGGTGGTGTCCTAGGGACCTAAGCTCATGAGTAGAAAGCTAACTCTACAGTACTGACTAAAAGTGCCTAAAGAAAGGAGAAAGGCTCCAGCCCAAGGATAGGAATCCCAGGGCTCACATGGCTACTGCAGATGCTTTCCTGTTGGCCATAGGCCCCACTGCTCTGTTTTAGATTCTGGATAATAAACCAGCAAATTACCTAGTGGGCTGTTTCAGCCAGGATCTTTGCTGCTGATGGCAGTCCCCAGGTGATTTGCACCAACTGGAATTCTCCAAGGTCATTGCTATTATCATTGATCAGAAGTTCATCCTGGGAGAATTTAGGCTCTGTCACGGGGCAAGGTGGCGGAGATGTTTAGCCTGATGAAGAGGACAGGCAGGAGTCCAGGATCTTCTCCTGTAGGTCAGGGCAGAAATTATTTAGGGAGAGAGAAAGTTAAAAGTGCAAGAGGAACATTTACTTGTTTAATTGACCGTAGATTTTCATGGCCATAATTTGCAGTGAGATATGGAAGTTTTTCAAGGTCACGGGTCTGGGCATGGCTGGGTGAGGGCAAGGGCTGGACGAATGCTGGGTGAGCGGCTTTCTAAATGACTTTGCTGGTTTCTCCTGGGCTTGAGCATCAGTTGATGGATGTCTGCTGCTCAATGGTAGCTCCCACTGGACTGGCTTCGCTCTCAGCCCTGACTCTTGCACCAACACCTAGAAGGAGGGAGAGAGAGAGAACCAGCCCCACTCAAAGTCGCTCAGTGGCTCACTAAACCTCCAGGAAGGCAGTGTGGAGGTCAGAAGAGAAGACTGTTTGAGTCCACAGCAGACAGAGGCTGCAATCCCATGTCTGGGCTGGAATGGTTCAGGTTGTGCTACCAGGTGTGTCAGCCCTTGACCCATGAGCTGTGTGCACCCCAGGATTGCAGGATATGCAGCCCAGCTTACTTAAGACACGAGATTACTGAAATTGGAGCTCAGTTTTATCCCCAAGAAGTCAAGTTCAGCTACCCATCCTCATGAAGTCAATTAAATAGCCAAATTAATAGAAAAAAGAGGAAGAGGAACGGGAGGAGGAGGGGGAGAAGGAGGAAGAGAAGAAGATTATCTAATGTGGTGGCCACATTGAGAAGAGTATCAAAGATAGTCCTCTACTCCATCCTTGGGGTTCTGAAGTGAAACCAGAGTTTAACTAAGAGAGGGGTATGCACACATAAGCAGTCCTGGCTAAGATATGGTAAACCACCCACCACCAACCCATCATTGTTTGGGCTTCAACCAAATGGTCATCCTGTCAGGCATCCTGATGACTTGCTAGAACTGCCTAAAGTCTTTCTGGGAGACAAACTTGCCCTCTGCCTGGTGCTATTCCTTCTCCCAGTATTCCTGGGGGAAGCTTCCCAGTTCCTTGGAGTTCATTGCTTAAATAGTCTAATAGTCAAGTTGAGAGTCAGAATGTCTTCATTTATGTCTCTATGGATTACATTGCATGGGTGATTTATTTTTGGAGCTCAGTTGTGTGGGTCTCCAGACTTTGTAGATGATAACAAGTCACAATGTCAAGAGGTTTAACACTGACCTCGGTTGGAGTAGACCTTAAGAGTTATCAAACATGACCCAAAGTTGAATTTATGGAGAAGAAGGGGACTCAGAAAATCTTGTGCTCAGCCTCCTCCTCTTCCTCTATGTAAGGCTGAAGCTTAGAGCAGCATCCACTGCTGTGCTGATGATGAGTTGGGGACGTCTACTGCTGTCCTCACTGTGTCATTCACAGTACTGTGGGGTCTGGTGCTTCTTCATGGACAGGCCCACCAGATCACGCCTTGTGCTTATTCTTAGGGCTTATCAAAGAATTTGACATCCAGGAAGGGCTCCATACTTCAATGAGTGAATGGACATATGGATTATTGGATGGATGAATGGGTGAAGAGATGGATGGAGGAATGGGTAGAATGATGGATATGGTTGAATTAATGGATGGATACAGATGCATAATCAATAGAGTGATTTACCCAGGCAGCACAGTGTGATGGCAGATCTACGGCACCTTATTGTAGAACCAGCGCTGGGATCCTTCCACAGTTCATGCCAGCCAAGGGGTGACACAGAAGACACCTGTGTCCAAACTCCTGGAGTTTGGTCCCAGTCTGTTATCTAGCTGTAGGGTGGTTATGCAGTCCTGCAAGTTCAAGGAGAAGTTTGCTGGCTAACTATAGGATGGGCAGTTAGCACTCATGGTATCTATCAGCTCTGGAGTGGAGTTCAGTTCTTTCCAACCAGTGCCAACCCGTAACTGACCATAGAGGAGATTCCAGCCTGGCTACTGCTACCCATCCTGGGCTGGGAAGTCTGTGTCTGAACTCCCTGCTGGGCTAGCTAAGGCCGCCCTAGTTGTGGTCCATCCTCTCATCCATCACTCCCACTTTGTGCCTGTTCTACATTTTTCTCAGACCTACTTCTAATCAAACCAAACAAACCATAATCTCGCAACAGGTAAAAAGATGGACTTTATTTTGACACTTTGTAGCGATACGCCTGCCTCTGAAGTTGGTTGTGAGGAGCCTTGGCTCATGTCCGGTGGAATCAGAACCTGGCCTGGATGAGCGCTCAGAGGCACTAATCTGAGTTATCAGAGGGAGTCTGGTCTGGTAAAGGGAGGGCATTGAGGCTACAGCCCTCAGGCTAACTCCATGTCCTGGTGGGGCACACTAGGAAGTCAGGTCAGAAACAAGGCCAGCTCAGTGCCCTTTCCTGAGCATGCTAAGGAGGTGATACAGGGGAGGGTTGCCTGTAGACATGGGGGCTCAAGAGAAGCAGACTATCTCCAGGTTCTAGATGGCACAAGTATCCTGACTTCCTCCCATTACCCAAGCTGAGTGTTTTGCAATATGAGTTGAAAATATGTTATATTGTTTATGCTGTGGACATTTGTTTAATGATGCAGAGATGTGTTGCTTTCTTTTATGTTGTATTTGTTTAAGTCTGTAAAGCTGTGCTACTTTGCCCGACTAAAATACCTGATTGGTCTTATAAAGAGCTGAACGGTCAATAGCTAGCCAGGAGAGAGGGATGGGTGGGGCTGCCAGACAGAGAGAATAAATAGGAGAAATCTAGGCTGGACAAAAAGAGAAGAGGAAAGAGCGAGAGAAGAAGGGGAGGACTCCAGATGCCAGCCACACAACCAGCCACAGAGTCAGAATGAAAAAAATATATAAAATAAAGGAAAGTAAAATGCCCACAGGCAAAACATAATTAAAGAGAAATAGGATAATTTAAGTTAGAAAAGCTGGCTAGAAACAACTTATTCATAAGTAAGAATAAGTCTCCATGTTTTTATTTGGTAGCTGGGTGGTAGACCCCCAAAGACTTAAAAAAAAAAAAAGACAAAAAAAAACCCCAAAAAAACAACAAAAAAAAACCACAGCTACAACTGAGCCCAGACACACTATGGTGACCTGTTGAAGGCTCGGCTCCTTCTGAGGGAGGTAAGACTTCCTCTGTGGCTCTCAGAGAGTCTGACTCTCCTTTCCTGGACGCCTTGGCCATCCCACCACCCCCATCCGGGTCCTCCAAAGCTCTACCTCCTACTTCCATCTCAGCCAAGGTGCTGACTCACAAAAGAACCAGAAAGTCCTAATCTGTGTCCACCCTTTAAACTGCGGTCACATCTCAGCCAGAGCCAGGCTCTTCCTTTTGAAACAGTTTCTGCTACATGAGGAGATGCACCCATCTATGGTGTCTGCCACATGAGGGGATGCACCCATCTATGGTGTCTGTCCCATGAGGAGATGCGCCCACCTACAGTGTCTGCTACTATGAAGAGTTGTACCCATCTATGGTGTCTGCTACATGAAGAGAAGTATCCTGATCACAGTGTTCAATTTACTCTTGGCTCTGATATTCTATAAGCAGTCCTGGTCAGTTTCTTCTCTACAGGGCTTGAGAGGAAATAGTTAACAGATTGTCTGTTCTAATACCTCAGACAATTGTGGAATTGTGCATATCAGTAATCAGAAACAGCACACCCAAGCTGGCACAGCTGTGCCCCATGATAGCACCTGTACTACATAGCTCCCACACAGGGCTTCAAACCACCTATACAACTCAGACTTCTTCCCTGGGGCCCCAGTGTCCTGTCTGCCATATCATGTAATAAATTTGGGGAACTCCCCTGGGGAGTAGTCCTCTCCAGTGGACTTGGGGACACTGTTGGCTGCCCTGCTGACATGCTTTCCCCTGCTGTAGCAACTGATGGCACCAGACTCCCCTTTGGGTATCTGCTCATCCCCTCAGGCAGGGAAAAGTGAAGATTAGTGAGCTGTGGATGTGTGGGGAGTTTCTTTCCACAGATATGTCTTCTGTTATATAAGGACCCAGGGAAGAAGCTGGTTCTTGGCACTGCATACAACTGCAGCGGGGCCAGGACAGTGGCAAAGGAGAGAGCTGACCAGGAAGGGAACGAGAGCAAAAGACTCCATAGAGAGATACGGTCAGAACCCTAAGGGATGGGAACCACTGGACCCTTCAATGATGAAGTCACCACATCATGGCTTACCTAAGCCCAAGATAAGTATTCTGTTTGTCACTTAGAGGAAAAGGGGCCTCTAATGGATGTAACTTGGGAACTCACACAAAAGGGACCCTTGCACAACATAGCTGGACCCCAGAGCAATGAGTCTGCCATGGTGGAACCTCACTTACATGGATACAGATGACAAGGAAATCACAGGACTGGTCGATCCTAAGGGACACAGCGCATGACAGGGCAGGCAGACTCAACTCCTGCCGCTCCTGCCTGGAAACAGCAAGAATAACAGGAAGAGGGCGACAACCTTGACCTTTCAGCACCAAAACAAGATCACGGTGAGACAATACAGAGTCACCCTCCGCAGCTGGGGTTCACCTAACATGGCTGCCCTTATACACTCTCCCCACCCCCACCAATATGCCCTTAAAGGAGCAGAGTTCTTTTCTTTAGTGTGAGGACTGCTTCTCCTCCCTAAGAAGCTCTGGCAGCCCATGTTTCAGCTCCCCCAGGTTCACCCCAGAAGTCATCTGTGACCTGTGAGAGATAGACAGAGGCCAAGATTCCCCAATGGTGGGAATAAACCAACCCTCTGGGAGAAGGAAAGAGAAGAGGCAATTCACTCTCCCCACATTCCAGGTGAAAAGAGAGCAGGGGCTGACCTGCCCGGGAGGGAGGAAAAAGGCTGGAGCTCTCCGGTTTGTTCTGCCCTATGTCTAAGGTTAACGGAGCTAGGCCAACACCTGGGTGGCCAGGCACTCCTAACACTGCTCCTTGGCTTTAGCTAGCGGGTCCCTCACCCCGCCCCCACGGCCTTTCCACACACAAATGTCTTGCATACTGCCTGGGAAAGCTGCAGTTTGAAAAGGTCCCTGCAGAGCTCAGCTACTGCAGAAAGAAAGGAATTGTCTCAATCAAAAGGGGAAGGTGTGGCCTCCAATTAGCCCTGAGTGTGCCAGATTAATAGTAACTAAGTGTGCCAGGTTAATCATGATGATTAATTACAGGCAGTGGAGAGCAAGAACAGAGTTATGGAGATATTGGCATGCTCCCATTCCCTCTTATTCCTCTCACTATGGGAACTGGATTCTGGCTTCAGCATGGAAAGCTGGGAACCCAATCCAAACCCCATGACTGCTGACTGTTCTCTAGTCCCTACTGTGTGGTTGGTCCCATTCTGAGGAATAGGGAGATACTGGGTTGAACCCCAGGGATTTGTGAAGGGATTCCACCCATGACCACCCACGTGTCTACTCCCAAGGTAGCAGCGCCTATACTCAGCTAACGAAGGTGTCGATGGCCAAGGTGAGGATGTGATTCTTGTCCTAGCCCTGCTGGGATCCACATGGTGAGTCTGGACTACTCAATATGACGCCCAGATGCCTCCTCTGTGGCATTGTCCTGGAGTTAGCCGTCCTCAAGATAGGTGTCAGTGACACTGGGCACACATCAAGAAGGGGACAGACATTACCCACCCTCAGCATTTACTAGGTGTACCTGCAGGGTCCCCCATGCTGTGGTCCCAATACAAAGGCAGGCACCTATACTATACTGGGGACAGAACTCCCCAGTAACAAGTGCTTTAGATAACAAAGCCTTCCTGGAGAGCTGGGTGGATTATCTGGACATCAAAGCTCCCATTTTGGCTATGGAAACTCTACTGTGTCCTCCTGGTGTGTGTGTGTGTGCGTGTGTGTGTATGCATGTGTGTGTGTGTATGTGGGAGGGGGCAGGGGCGCATGCGGTGTTCAGAGGACAGCCTCTGGTGTCAGTCCTTGCCCTTTGACTTATTTGAGGCAGGGTCTCTTGTTCACCCCTGCACACAGGCTGTCCCGTCAGCTTCCGGGGAGTCTCGCATTTCCACCTCCATCTTCCCATAGGAACACTGGGACTATGGACTCATGCTAGGCATCTGGCTTTTATATGGGCTCTAGAGATTCGAACTCAGGTCCTCACGCTCACAGCCAGTGTTTCTGTCCACTGGGTCATCCTCCCCATGTGCACCTTGAGCTATGACAACAGTGATATTGCATGTGAGAGTGAAGTGCGGTGGTCGTGGTTTCTTTTCCTCATGAACACACACAGGAAAGGTTTGGCCCCCTAACTTCACCTCTGTGACATACAAACTATGATCCCAGCTTAGAGATGGGAAACTGCGGGTCTGGAAGTTAAACAAGTTAATCATCTTTAGCAGTGGATCAGTGTGGCTTCCCAAGACCAAGCTCTTTTCTGGGGGACACGGAGAGGACAGGCACTCACTCCTGCTTAAAGAGTCGTGCGTTTTGTGGCAAGGGAAACAGTCATGGCCTGGGATCTGAAAGGGGAGGGTCCATGTCAGAACAATCTCTTCCTAGTAAACCATGTTGCCATTAATCAGCACATATCCTACTGCGGACATGGGCGGGATTAGTCAGAAGCCCTCCCCCCATCCCCCTAATTCCTCCCACCAGTCTTAAACATATCTACACAACCACTTCTGGGTACAACCTAGCAACCTCTTCCTAATGTTAGAGAATTACGGACTGCAGCCACCTCCCCCCACTTACAGCTCCTCTGCTGGTTACCACTCTCTTGCATTCTGTCTCCCTGTCGCTTCCACCCGCACACCTATTATAGGAGCTCAGGCCACACAGGACCAAGCTCTACTGTGGTCTGTGGGCAGTGCCTGCCTAGAGAGCAGTGTTTTATATGATCTGGGTCACTGTATGTCCTAAGTAAGCCACACAGCAAGCAGTAGCACCAGTTATGGGTCTGTCTAAGAGCAGACACCTTTTGAGGTCCTGTATCTTAATTTTTATTTAGGGTTTATTTTTATTATGTATTTGTCTGTATGTATATGTGTACAAGTGAGCGAAGGTGCCCACAGAGGTCAGAAGAGGGCACCAGATGCCCTGGCTCTGCAGTTACAGGCAGTTGTAATCCTCTTGATATAGATGCTGGGGACCAAACTCAGATCCTTGGAAAGCAAGCAGCAAGTACTCGTACATGCTGGGACATGTCTTCAGCCCTGTGGACCTACATCTTAGTTAGTGCTCTGGTAAAGGTAGCTCCCTTCCCATGAGGGTGGCCGTCAGAGAGGCCAAGCTCGTCACCATGCCACGGATGTGACCTTAGATGTCTCTTTCTGGGCTCCAGGTATTTCTAGTTTTAAACAGGAAAAGAAGTAACCTTCACCCTGATCCCCATTTGGTGAGGTCTGGAGGAGGCAAGGGATAGGAAGAACTTGGCTTAGAACCAGGCACCCTGTGACTACACGCACGTCAGAGTCCTCTTGCTATACTTTCTCAAATTCCCTCACATACAGTAATGTCTCTTCCCCGAAGAAGCCATTTAAAGGCAGGAACCATTGCTGGGAAGAGATTAAAAACTCTTGGCAGAGAGAAACCATTACCCGGGATGTTTAACTAGCCCAGCTCCTGTTCTCAGGTAGGCAGGAGGACACACTCCAAAGCCTTTTATCTCCCTCCCACAAACAGCGGATAGTGTGTGGGAGCCCCACACTCGGCTCAGATGGAGCCTTGACTTTTATTTTTTTAAAGTAGACATTTAGGATTCTACTGAAGCTTTGCTAACTCCAGTCAAATCATGACATTGAGGAAAGAAAAACTCCATTTTCTGCTAAGATGTCGAAATGACCCTTGCCAATTATACAGTGAGGCTGCAGGAGAGAAAGCAAGCCAGGCAGCCAGCCGGGAGCTTCCTCCGCTCCTCTCTGTGATGGGGGTCTGTCCCTGAGCCCAAGAAACCGCATGATCATACGCTGGGATGTGAGCTTGTGAGCTCCACCGGGGGAAGGGGCTCCCAATGCCTCTCCACAGGTTTCTCACCAGACAGTCCTCAGATGTTCTGGAATCGATGTGAGAAGTCTCCATTCCAAGTCATCTACAGGCTCACATGTGGGGGTGAGTCACGAACTTGGAATCTCCTGACAGTGCCGCTAAGATCAGGGTCCAGCTTGTCAGTGTTCCAGATGCCCAGGGCCTGCACACCTCAGTCACTGCCCCAGCCGCCTCTCAGTCTATCTAGTAGCCCATCTAGTCTCCTAGTTACGGAGGCTGACTGGTGTGAGAAAGGCTGACAGACCACTGTGCCTGCTTTCATCCTGTATGCAGTAGGCTTTAAAGATCGGCCATGCCTGCTTTCAGCCTTGACCACACTCACGACCAGTTTAGACCACACCTAGTTTGAGAGCCCTGGACAGGGAGTAAGAAATCTAAAGGCCCAGGAGAGGGAGGCCACACATGGCCTGTAGTTGACAATCTCAATCTCTCAGCCACCCCAGCCCAGTTGTCAGGCATGCCTGAAGTCATCTGAGACCCTCCAAGCCAGCTGACTACCACTAATATGACCTCACCTGTTATTAAATGAAACAGAAGCACCATCTCATTGATGCCAGCCTGAGTCATCAACTCACAGAACTATGACCTATGATAAAATGTCCAGACTGCCTCCCTATGCAGTAACAGATAAGAGGATAGCCATCTGGAAGCAGGGGGTGGTAAGGTCCCATTTCACAGGAGGAAACACTGAGTTCGGAGAAAGAAGTGGAGACAGGATTCAAATTTCCTGTAGCATGGTGCCGAAGTCCATACCCCCTGAATTTGGTATAGCCTGCTCTCTGAAGTCCACACCTTCTGGATGTGGTATAGCCTGCTCTCTGAGGTCCACACCCCCTGGATGTGGTATAGCCTGCTCTCTGAGGTCCACACCCCCTGGATGTGGTATAGCCTGCTCTCCCTGCTGTCCTTCCTCCTGTTGACAAATCTTCTCTCCCTCTAATCTGAAAGGCTCCTACAGGCCAGGAGCCATTTTAAAAGCTCCATGTCTGGCCCACTGTTGTCTGTTGAGAATGACGCAGCGTAAATGGAGACGGAAGAGAAGGATGGGTTGGAGGAAGGGAAGGGAACAGGGGAGAGATAAATAGAGGGAGAAGAAGGGAGGGAGGGAGAGACTAGATGAACAGACAGACAGGGCAGGTGGTTGTACTTGGGTGGATCATACCTGCAAAGTGTGGAGGAAGCAGACATGCCTGGGCTCTAAGTTAGAGACACAATGTGAGGGCCAGGTGCAAAGGAAGCTGAGGACCCTGAGAGGGAGGGGTGCTACTCCAAAAGCTTCGTTTACCAATCTTGTTTCGTATGTGTGTGCGTGCATGCACACGCACTCCTTGGAGGCTTGTGTGGAAGCCAGAGGTTGATTGACATTGGAATATATCGGAATATCACCCCAGCCACTCTTCACCTCATATTTTGAGTGAACCTACGGCTCAGCTTTTTGGCTAGACCGTTTATCTAGCAAGCCCCAGGATCTACCCATTTCTGTGCCCCCAGTTCTGAGTTACAGATAGGTGCCACCACTTCCAGACTTATACAGTGAAAGTCAGGATCTGAACACAGGCCCCCATGCTTACACAGCAAGCCCTTTGCCCACTGAACCGTACCCCAGCCCAATTCCCCTAGCTCAGAGCTGATCATCCTGTCTATGCCTCAGGGCTAGGATTACAGGCATATACCATCACAGCTAACTGTATGTCACTCCGTTTTGGAAATGTACAGTGGAAAAAGTGTTTGACTTGCAAATAGGAAAACAAGAATTCTAAAGACTAGAAACCACTAGCAGGTCAAGGCATGGGGATGTTCCTCGGAGGTACTGAATCTTCTTGATGCATGCAATACTGCAGAACATCTGCACAAACATCTGCATATGCACATTCAGCCTGGAGCCACTTTGTGTTCCAGAATATTCTTAGTAAGAAAGGAAGGCTGCATGACAAATTGTCTCTCATCAGTTTGTCTAGAAATGAAGGAGCGAATGCTTCCAGTGCAGACAGAAATGAGCAAACACATTCGGAACCCCAAAGCGCACATCCAAGTGTACACAGAAATACGTGTCTCCCTTCCTCCCAAGGGAGGAAACTCCCTCAGGTGAGAAGAGTCACACACAGTGAGAACTCTCCTGCAGGAATTTTGTCCTGTGACACAGAGGTTTCCAAGGTGTGAAGGTAAGCACCAGGGGATGGAGGGCGGACCCAACTGCTGGTGGTGGTGTCAGGTCCAGAAGACCACCCAACTGGGTGAGTGAGTTGGAGACACAGAGGGGTGTGCTGAGCTCCCCTCAGAAATTGTGTCAAAAGCCTTTGTGAACCCAGTGAAGAAGTGGGTTAGGGAGACCTCTCACCGAGAAGAGCTTGCACAAGGTCCTGAACTCAACCTTCAGAACCTGTGTAAAAAAGATAGGATTTGTAATTCTGTCTTTGGAGAGGTGGAGACAGACAGATGCCCGGGCCTTAAATATTTGGTGGCTTCTGGGCCATGAAGAGACCTATCTCAAAAAGGGGGGATGGGCAGAGGTTGGGAAGAGGCTGGAGGGATGGCTCACCATTCAAGAGCACTGTTTCAGAGGACCTGAGTTTCTAGCACCCAGAGAAACTACAGAGAAATTCGACCCCAGGGGATCCGGTGCCCTCTTTTGGCTTCCAAAGGCACTGTATACACACAGTACATAGATGGACATTCAGGGGAAACTCCTATATGCATAAAGATATAAAAGGTGGAGGAATGACACCTGAGGCTATCCTCTGGCTTCCACACACACATGTGCACACATGTGCGTATGCACCCACTTGAATATGCGCACACACAATGAAGATACTCCCTACGGAGCAGCCTCCCAAGCGGTGGAAATGGGAGAATAGTTAGTAGAAGCTCTCATGATGACATTCCAGGAATCTGTTCAATGGCAAGAGGAGAAAGTTCTAGAGATAACTGAAGTAGCCGATGATGTTAATAGTGTCATATAAGTTAATAATAATAACTTGAAGCCATTTAAACAAAACTAGGCATTTTAACTGAGCTGTGAGGTAGATAGAAACAAGCCAGCAGATTGGCCAGAAGCAGATTCACCCGAAGATGCCCGTGGCCTTCAAATCTGCTGTGGTAGTGGGTCGCCTGCAAGTATCACCTAAAAGTTGGAAATGTCTGTGGGAACAACGCATTCTCCCTGAGAAACATTCAGTTTTGTGCAACTGAACTTTGCCTCTGTCTGGAGAACACTGGTTATATTCAGGAAGCATTGCTAAGAGCTGGAATCCTCAAAACCTCCCCCATCTGTGCCGGCGCTTCACGAAGCCCTGGTTTCCACCTCAGCACCGTGGGACTCAGACGTGGTGGCACACGCCTACACTCTTAGCAGCTAGGAGGTGGTCACAGGAGGCTCTGAAATTCAAGGTCATCCTAAAGTACACAGTGAGTTTCAAACTAGTTTAGGATTTTTTTTTAAAGGCCAACAAAATCTTCCAAACTTGTAGAACCTTCCAGAGAAACTGGAGTCCCTAGAGTATTTTTAACAATACTTGTTCTCTTTAAGATTCTAGGTGAACAAAAATATTTGAATCTCCTCGTCCGAGAGAATTTCCTGGGAAGAATGATCTCCGCCAACTTCAATGAGTTCCATTGTCCACCGGGGCCGTTCTGTTTCCCCATGTCTTCACATAGTGCTACATTCAGACTGCAGGGCAGAATTCCCAAGGTGTCAATAGTTAGGTTACAGAGTTCACTGTAGCAGATAAAAGGAGGCAAACAAGTTTATCTGGAGACATGGCATTTTTCCTGCAAAGAAGGTGGGCTCTGTTCAGAATTCAGAAAAAGCCATTTGTCATTCTGGGGAAGGGGGGTTATAGCACAGAGTTCTTTACAAAGGACATGAATAACAATAGGTGATTCAGAGATGCCCAGGGTCTCATTTGTCTCCCAAGAGTGACCAGGACAGCAGATTCGAAGTTGCTGTAGAAAATGACCAGGACTTTATGCAAAGCTGTTTGCTCTTCACCCCTAACCACCTCCAGGCTTGCCATCTGGTCTTAGTGAAGGAAGACCTGATTCCCTTAGCCATATTTCCTTCTTTCATCAAATGTAAAGCTGAGATGCTCCACAGCAAACCGATGTGTAATGTTTTCACTATATATACCTACCCTTCTACTATGCACACACTCCACTACTATATGCACACCCACCGCCTCACTGTGTAACACCCACTCTCTACTATGTATATCCTTCTACTATGCACACACACCTCCACTATATACACAACTACCACCCCACTATGTATACACTCACTGCTCTTCTACTATATACACACCAATCCTCTGCTATGTACACATCCATCCCTCCAATATATACACATCCATCTGCTATGTACACACCCACTCACTATATACACACCCATCCCTCCAATATATACACATCCATTTGCTACGTACACATCCATTCACTATATACACACCCATCCTTCCGATATATACACACCCATTCCTCCAATATATACACACCCATCCCTCTCATATATACACACCCATCCCTCTGATATATACACACCCATCCCCCACTATGCACACACCCATCCCCCACTATGCACACACCCATCCCTCCACTATGCACACACCCATCCTCCCACTACGTACACACCCATCCCTCTGATATATACACACCCATCCCCCACTATGTACACACCCATCCTTCCACTATGTACACACCCATCCTTCCACTATGCACACACCCATCCTTCCACTACGCACACACCCATCCTTCCACTACGTACACACCCATCCTTCCACTACGTACACACCCATCCTTCCACTATGCACACACCCATCCTTCCACTATAACACACCCATCCTTCCACTATATACACACCCATCCTTCCACTATGCACACACCCATCCTTCCACTATGCACACGCCCATCCTTCCACTATGTACACACCCATCCTTCCACTATATACACACCCATCCTTCCACTATGCACACACCCATCCTTCCACTATGCACACACCCATCCTTCCACTATGCACACACCCATCCTTCCACTATGCACACACCCATCCTTCCACTATGCACACACCCATCCTTCCACTATGCACACGCCCATCCTTCCACTATGCACACACCCATCCTTCCACTACGTACACACCCATCCTTCCACTACGTACACACCCATCCTTCCACTATGCACACACCCATCCCTCCACTATATACACACCCATCCTTCCACTACGTACACACCCATCCTTCCACTATATACACACCCATCCTTCCACTATAACACACCCATCCTTCCACTATATACACACCCATCCTTCCACTATATACACACCCATCCTTCGACTATGTACACACTTATCCTTCCACTATGTACACACCCATCCTCCCACTATGCACACACCCATCCTCCCACTATGCACACACCCATCCCTCCACTATGCACACACCCATCCTTCCACTATGCACACACCCATCCTTCCTCTATATACACACCCATCCCTCCACTATGCACACACCCATCCCTCCACTATGCACACACCCATCCTCCCACTATAACACACCCATCCTTCCACTATATACACACCCATCCTTCCACTATGCACACACCCATCCTTCCACTATGCACACACCCATCCTTCCACTATAACACACCCATCCTTCCACTATATACACACCCATACTTCCACTATGCACACACCCATCCTTCCACTATGCACACACCCATCCTTCCACTATAACACACCCATCCTTCCACTATATACACACCCATCCTCCCACTATGCACACACCCATCCCTCCACTATGCACACACCCATCCTTCCACTATGCACACACCCATCCTTCCACTATGCACACACCCATCCTTCCACTATGCACACACCCATCCTTCCACTATATACACACCCATCCTTCCACTATGCACACACCCATCCTTCCACTATGCACACACCCATCCTTCCACTATGCACACACCCATCCTTCCACTACGTACACACCCATCCTTCCACTACGTACACACCCATCCTTCCACTATGCACACACCCATCCCTCCACTATATACACACCCATCCTTCCACTACGTACACACCCATCCTTCGACTATATACACACCCATCCTTCCACTATAACACACCCATCCTTCCACTATATACACACCCATCCTTCCACTATGTACACACCCATCCTCCCACTATGCACACACCCATCCTTCCACTATGCACACACCCATCTCCCACTATGCATACACCCATCCTCCCACTATGCACACACCCATCTCCCACTATGCACACACCCATCCTCCCACTATGCACACACCCATCCTCCCACTATGCACACACCCATCCTCCCACTATGCACACACCCATCCTCCCACTATGCACACACCCATCCCTCCACTATGCACACACCCATCCTTCCACTATGCACACACCCATCCTTCCTCTATATACACACCCATCCTTCCACTACATACACACCATCCCTCTGCTATGTATGCATCCACCCAAGGCCCAGTACTGCCCTCCCACCCACAGCCACACACATTGGCTCCCACTTGTCTCTGAACTCATAGACCAAACTCCTGATAACCAAGCAAAGACTCATCAGACACAGAATGAAGCTGAAGATGCAGTATGTTTGGAATCTATCACTCTGAAGCCTCTGGATATGGGCTTCTCCAGGGCTGGGGAAGATGCTTGTCCCTTGAACACATCCCATTCTTCTTCCTTAGCTGTGGATTCCCTCCACTTCCCTGACCTCAGTCCTTCCTGGCACAAGTGTCTGTTTTCAAACACCTGGCTGGAGCCAGACTCTGGTGGTCTGCAGCTGTTTCCCCGGAACTGAAACATTCTCTCCTGAAGGGAGAAGGGAGGCGCATAAGACATAAAACTTAAAAGCTCAGAAAATGAGAAAATTCAGCAGGTCCCTCCCCACGGTTCTGTAGGGAAATCACTGGTGTAAGGACACTTCAGTGGAGATGCCTGCAGGTTGAGCAGAGCGGCTCAGAGAAGGCAACTTTGATGAGCCATCACAGAGCCTGGGGGCCTTTGAGTCACCCAGGCTCCTGTAAGTAAACACAATAAACTCCCTGGTTCACCATGCAGGACTTGTGCAAACCGTTTCTCTGATCTGTGGCTAATGTTCCATCTGGAGTGGACAGACTCTTCCTAGGAAGTCTCCCAACACTTGGCTGGACACATTACAGCCCCTGAGAAGTCAGTATATGTCCTCGTCATTGGGATGACGGTCACCATGTCTACCTGACGGCTTGGAGACCTCTAAGGGACCCTGTCCCCTCATTATCCTGATCCCTTTTGCAATAGCACTGGGTGCTTGAAGAAGCTGGGGCTGACTCCCAAACTGAACTGTGGGAACAAGGGCTGGCTTAAGAAGTGCAGACAGGAAGAAACAGCAAAATATGAGAGGCAGCTCTAGGAAAGGATGGGGGCTGAGTGAGAAGCAGGGAGCTGGGAGCATGTCCACTCGAGTGTGTAAGCACTGTTCCCACGGTCGCGCGGTGGGTTTTAAACTGCCAGGAGTAGGTCATGAGTGCAGAGCTGCGAAGAGATACAAATCAGGACATGACACTTCCGTGACACATGCACACTGGAGACCCAGATGACATCCAGATGTGACCTTTCACATCTGTGACATATGCCACATAGAAGTGTGATCTGCATACATCTGCATAGTGACCGCACTTTACAAACAGCTGACAAAATCTGACATTTCAGCCCTTGCCTCCTGCCTTAGAATGCTCAGAAACTCCTTGGGGAGCTTATGGAATGAATGTCTCTCTCTCCTCCCTCCCTCCCTCCCTCCCTCCCTCCCTCCCTCCCTCCCTCCCTCCCTCCCTCCCTCCCTCCATCCATATATATATATATATATATATATATATATATATATATATATATATATAAATTTATTGGAATGATTTACAGGTTACAGTCCAACAAAGGCTAGCTGTGACTGGAAAGCCCAAGAATCTGGTAGCTGCTCAGTCCCACGAGGCTGGGCGTCACAGCTGCTCTTCTGAATGTGCTGGCAAGGTGAAGACCAGCAGGCGAAGAAAAGCGAACTCTTCTTTCTTCCATTGTCCTGATGTAGGCTTCCAACAAAAGGTATGGCCCAGACTGAAGATTAACGGTGTGTCTTCTAACCTCAGGATCCAGATCAAAGGCCTGTTGTCCTTCCTCAAGATCTGGATCACAAGTGTGCCCTCCATTTCTGGATTATAGTTCATTCCAGATACAGTCAAGGTGACAACCAAGAGTAGCCATCACAAAGGGTGTTGGATCCCCTGGATGGAATTACAGTAGGTTGTGAGCTGCCCACTGTGGGTGCTGGAAATCAGACACCGGTCCTCTCCAAGAGCAGGAAGTACTCTTAACCAGTCCAGTCCCTTATGTTTCAAAACTCAGCATGTCATTTTGATATCATTCGACATAATTATTGCATTTTCTGTTTCTCCTCTTTCTCTCCCCCATTTCCGGTTACTTCTATTTTTCTCCCATATAGCCTCCCCATCGGGTCTCGTTTGTCTTTTACTGTTGTGTGTCCTTCTGCCTTATTCCCATCCTTCTTCCACATCTATTCTTACCCTTTCCTGGTCTCTTTTAAAGCTTTTTAGGCCTTATCCACCCTTTGTAAACACACATGTACACATCACAGGTAAGGACCCACATAAGAGGGAGGTCATATGGTTTCTGCTTTTCTGAATTTGGATCATCTTGTTTGGTAGTATACTTTCCATAGCCACCAATTCTCCTGAAAATTCCATGATTGATTTCTTCTTTACAGCTGAATGTAAATACATTGTATATATGTACCACATTCTCTTTATCCATTCATCTGTTTTTTTAAAAATCCAGTCATAAGTCTGTATCTACTTCTCTGTTATTGTGAATAGAGCATCAACAAACCTAATTATACATGATCTCTGTGATAGGATATAAAGTCCTTTGGGTATATGCCCAGGAATGGTATTGCTCCCTCCCCCCCTTAAAAACTTTTGGAGAACTCTCCACACTGATTTCTACAATGGCCACACTAGTTTGCACTCACACCAGCAATGAATGAGGATTCCTCTTTCCTCACATCTTCACTTTGTCATTGATGAAAAGATCATCTCTATTACTCAGTATTAAACAGTAGCCATCCCCCACACACTACTTCCTAGCCTCCAATCCTGCTTTCTTTTCTTTGAAGCCTCAGTACTCATGGGCACACCACGTATCTGATCGTGTTCCTTCCTCCCATGCTACACTGGAAGCTCCATGGGGGTAGGGATTTTTATGTCTTGGGTTTGCAGATACCCAGGTCCTTAATCATGTCTGCCACACAGTGAGTATAATATATATATATATATATATATACATATATATATATATGTATATTCTTTTTTTCTACATATTAGCTTTCCTCATCATTGCAGCTGCTGGATTCATGCTCCACCTGCTAAGGCTTTAAAAATAAGGGGATTTTTTTTTCCCGGAGTGAGTGGGGGCAGGAATGATGTAAAGCTACCAGAGTCCTCAATATCAGAATGCTCTCAGTCACTGAATGAATGAATGAGGGAATGAATGAAGCATGTGTAGCAGTAAGATGTCGAAAGGATGCCACACGGATGGAATTTCAGACAAGCTATGAAAAAAAGGTAGGGATTGGGGGGAGCTCCTGAAGCTGTTTGGAAGGACATGGGCAGAGGAGCAGGATCCTGCCCCCCTTCCTGGCACTCCTGAGATGATGGGTGGGCACCAGCCCCCAGCCCACACAGGGTATTCAATGGGGCAACAGCAGGCTGAGGCTCATTTTCCCAAAGACTTGTAGGCCTGACAGCTGTTCTAATCTCCTTGTTATTCTTGCCTGGCAGGGAAGAAGGGAGAAGGTGAATTGGGAGGGCAAGGCGCCAGGCTCCACAGGCTGCCTGTGAGAAAATGAGATGTCGGCTGGAGGGGATGAATTAATAAAAGGAGCAGACCCTACTGAGCAGGCCCCATTCTGGGTGCGGGAGGTTTTTCCATGGATCTGACTCCTCAGAGCAATACTCAGAGGCTGTCTTGAAGGGCTGCACCCACGTGCATGTGGGGAGCTCCTGGTTTAGAACAGAGAGATCCGAATGCCTGTCCTGGTTACCCAGAGGCAAGTCAGGGACAGCCTAGGCCTCCCCAGAGTCACCCTTCTTAGTTCAGTAACACACTAAGTTGGAAGACCCACTACTTAGGCATGGATCTGATTGGTAGGTCTGGGAGAAGCCTACAATGGGCAGGTACCATGTTCTAGTTCCATATCGGTTGCTGTAAAAAAATATCCTGACCACAAACAATGCCATGGGGGAAAGGGTTTATGTGGCTACAGTTCCAGGTCAGCTGCATCCTGTCCATTTTTACAACACACTAGTCCAGCTCAGGTCATGTGGCTCTGGGATCAAATTCTGGACATTTTGAGAAAACAATCAACCAACTGAGTTACATTCTCAGCCCTGGTATTAATACCTTTATTTTTAAAAATTGTTTTAGATTTATTAGAATGCTTTCTCTTCATGGTATTGAAGGCTTAGGAAGAGTAAAGCCAGAAATCTCTAGTAGGAAGAGTAGAGCTAAAAATTTAGGTTAGCCGGTTCAGTGACTCTGTTCCAGGAACTAGCTGACCATAAAGTTAGATTATAATCTTGAGAATAATCTTGAGAAATGGGGAGTTACCCCCTTGTCATTATCACTGGTATTTTTGGAATTTTCCAATGATGCCCTCCCTACCCCCTTTGGGTTATGGTTTCTTCCCTTAAATACCCCTTCCCCTGCGTGGGAAATGAGTCTCAGCCCCAGCGTGCTGGTTCCTGTCAATAAACCTCATGTGATTGCAGCAAGGATAGTGTCTCGTGAGTTCCTGTTGGTGGGGGGTGTTATCCTGAGACTTGAGCGAGAGTCTATCCACTCCGGGAGTCTTTCAGTGTGTCTGTGGACCTCATGCATGCCTGGTGCCCACCGAGAAGAGGACATTGGATTTTCTGGGACTGGAGTTACAGATGATTGTGAGCTGCCCCATGATGTTGGGAATAGAACCTGTTAAACACTAAGCCAACTCTCCAAACCCTAAATACACTCTTGTGGAATGCTTATCCACAGCTACCCACTGTCTCTGCACAAAGTGTGGCCATAATTGCTGTTATACATGGGCTTTGACCAGAAAGATTGATATAATGACTCCCATTTCCAGAGAAGTCTAGACAAGAGCTTGACTTTGGCTCATGGTTCTAGCTGAAGCTCTAGTGGCTGAATCTGGTATTAATCTTCCTGCAGGCAGCCTCCTAAGGTGTGGAAGGGCATGGAGGAGACAGGGAATGTGGTGTGTGGTGTAAGTCCTGGACTGTCTCCTCTCAAAGAAACCGGGACTCAGTCACGGGGTTTCCACTCTGCTGGCCCTATCTGACTCTGACCTGATCCTAAAGCCCCCCACCCACGAACTCCTCTGGCCATCCTAGTGGGGTGAAGTTTCTGTCCTTTAGCATGAACTTTTCTAAGGAGATGTCAGGAACAACTTCCCACTCACAGCTGATAGGGCACCAAGGACAAAAAGGAAGAAATGACCCCACCCACATGCAGCTTGAGCCAGCGAGTTGGAGCACAGGAGATCGGGAGACTTACTGGCAGCTACCTCAGTAGAAACAGTCTCTCTCCTAGCCCTTGTATATATCAGCTGCAGAGCCTCTTCCCCTTCCGTACAGGCACATTAATGGGCCCTGTGCAGGTCTCCTGTAGCTCACACCTCCCGAGAGTTCCAGAGTTCAGTGGCCGCTCACGCCTGGAAGAGGGGTTCACAATTCCTCTTCCTACCTCACAGGGCAGCAGCTTAGAGCCAAGCATCAAAAATCTCAGCAGCAGCAGCCACACACACCAGGAACCCATTCTGAGACACACTGACCTAGGCTATGGTTTGGCCAGAATCTCCAACAGAAGAGGTCAGAAGTTTCGCCCTTCACAGCTTCCCAGAAAGTCTTAGAATCAAGACATCTTAGAGTTGCTCAGATGTGAGGGCTACCTGAGCTAAAGCCCTGATCCCTCATTAAAACCCAGACTCCCAGGCCTTGTCTTGCCTCTGAGGACTGATGTGCCCATTCCTGGGACAGCTAGTGACCCAGGAGTTGGCATGCCACTGGTTTGTCTACCCTATTGATCCATCGATCCTTCCTTCCTTCCTTCCTTCCTTCCTTCCTTCCTTCCTTCCTTCCTTCCTTCCTTCCTTCCTTCCTTCTTCCTGCTATTCATGTATGTGTGTGTGATGTGCATACGTGTATGTATGTTCACATGTCTGGGTGCATGTATGGGTAGGGGGTGCACATGTGAATATGTGTGTATAGGCCCAAAGTTGATGCTGGTATCTTTGCTTGCTCTCCACTTTATAAAGGCAAAGCCTCTTTGAACCCAGAGCTTACAGATTCTGGCCACTTAGCCTAAGAACTAGGGTTACAACTCAACAGCCACACTGCAGAGCTATCATGTGAGTTCCAGGGACCCAGACTCTGGTCCTCACGCATGCGTGGCAAGCACTTTCCCAGCGAACCATCTACCCTCTCTTCACATGTTCCCAATCTCATTACAGTTTGAAAGACATGGCCTCACATATCACAGGAGACTAAAGTGACTTCCGACAAGGCGACCTTGCTGACGAAGATTGCTGAGTCCTCAGAGGACTGTTTTCCAGTAAAGAAAGCCAATCCCAGGTCAGAGAGAGCTCAGGTTACTCTGAGAATCCCACAGCACATCAAAAGGGTAGCCAGAGCCCTCTGATATTGGGAGCTCCTTTTCCAGGTCCCTTTCCCCAGGCATGACACCCTTCCTTGCTTGGTGACACAGAACACAACCCATGAGATACTCTTTGTCTTCCCAGAGGTTCCATCTTTCAGTTCCATCTTTGCTCAAAGTGTCCATGACCGCTCCTCTCCAGTGCCAGAACTTCACTGGTCTTGGTCATTTGTCAATGATTGCTTCTACTACTGTGACAGGAGCCAAGTTATTAAAAGATCACATCTGGCCCCACTTTGGAAGGTATTTGTGCTGCATGGTGGCCAACATCTGTTTTGCTGGTCCTGGGTAATGGGGGAAGGGTATCCTGGGTAGCAGGTGGGGGAAGAACATTGGGATAGATGCCACCCACAGTGGCACTGGGGAGGATGTGAAGAAGTGAAAGTGTCAGAATTTTGAACAATACAGATGGAACTGGAGAACATTTTCCAGAAGGAGGGATGTGTCAAGAAGCCTTTTGGCAAGTTCTGCTCTCTGATATGAAATGCCACACCCACCGCCTTCTCCCCTGCCTCGGAGGACCTTCAGTGAAGCGGCTGTCATTTGGAAAAGCTTCTGGAACTGTGTTTTCCGTCATTTTTTCTTGTGACATCGTGTTGAAGTGTGTCGTACATGGAGCCAAGAAAGCCTCTTCTCACCATCACAGATCCTGATGCTCTCTCCCAGCATGGTGAGAAAAGGAGATGAAACTTGGCCAGGCAGCTCGGGGCAGGAACCTCGCAAGCATCACTCTAAGTCTGGTCCTTGGCTGGATGCCAGAGAAGTACTTGGTCTCCTGCCTGGAGGTCAGTCATGTCAAAAGGGGCGGTTCCTGCTCAGGCTTTCTGTCATTTTTCTTCCCCTTCCATCCCACCTAGGGTAGCACTGCCCAGAAGCTGTCTTTGAAGGCATAACGGAGTCTAAGAGGCAGCTGCACACCTCATAGCCGGGCCAGGTGGATGAACAAGCTCATCTCCACGTGCCTTGACCCAATCAGTCCTCTAAGAAGCCCCTACACTAGAGACTTGGTAGTACCCCATTTCCTGGAACCCCTCTTGCTGGACAGGTCCTCTGCTTGTTTCTGCTTTCTTAAGTAACTGCCTACAAACCTACAGTAAATTCCTTTCTACCATATTACCTACTATGCGTGTATGTGTGTGTGTCTTGCATGTGTGCATGTGTGTCTGTGTATGCGTGTGTCTGTGCATGGGTGTGTCTGTGCGTGCATGTATGCACATGTGTCTGTGTGTGTTGAGAGGTGGGGCAGGTGTGCATGTGCCAGGAGAGTGTGGAGGTCAGAGCAAAGCTCTCACTAATGTGTTCTGGAAATTGAGCTCCTGTCGTGAGGCTTGACAGCAGTCACCTTGACCCACTGATCTGTCTCAGGTACAGACCACCCATAATCCAGTTGCAGGAGTTTTGACACCCTCTTCTGACCTTCTTGTGAAAAAAGGTACACAAATGGTGCCTATACACACATGCAGAAAAACACAACAAAAAACAACAAAAATAAATACCAGCTCCTAGTATACTTGGATCAGGCTTTGGAGGGAGCCTGATGTTGCCTTCCAGACTCCTCATCAGGTACCTAAGCTTTTGAGCAAGTTAACCTCACACCACCTTCCTGGCCCTCAGTGGCCTTCACCTTACTGAAAGTGTCCTGAGACGCCAGGGTCCTATTTAAAGGCTCACATGAGTAAGCAGGCAGGAGAGAATTTTTATGAAATACAAACCCCAATACACGCCCCAAACCCCTAAGCTTTTCTTAGTCACCCAGATGCCAACCTGTGTTTCAGCTCTCTCTCCTCTTTGTTGCCCAGCTCTTCCAGTAATTACGGTTAAACCACATGTTTCTATATTTTATTAGGACTTCCTCACAATTTGCTTTTGTCCATTTGTCCCTTTGGACCAGTTTCTGATACTGGTACAAAAGTCCAACAGAATTTCCTGGTGTCTCTGCCACCCCTCAGGACTCAGGCTGAGTCTTCATGGTGGGCAGAGGATCTGACCCCTACAGCCTACCCAACAGAGTGCTGAGGTTTAGAGACCTGAAGAAACATGGCTACTCCCTTTTTCTCTACTGCCCGAGTTCTTGCCATTTTTCTCCCATTTCGTGGATGCTGTGGGCTCATAATGAACATCCCTTTAGGTCCCCTTTATAGTTCATGCCCCATCTCTTAGACCTGCCCACTTCATTTCCCAAGGGCACATCCTGGAGTGGCCAGGCCCACACTTAATGAGCAGGCACCAGATGTGGGCAGGGCTGATGGCTGTGCATGTCTGCAAGTCCCCATCCTAATGCTTCCAAAGGCTGGGGAGCAGTAGGTGCCTAGAGTGCCAGCGGGCTCTCACCTGACACCCCCTTCCGGGCTGAACTGCTCCTTAATTTGGTCCCAATACACAGCCTGCACATGATCACGGTGCTTCTACTCCGCAGAATCGGCCTAAGGCATCCCGATGCCGGCTCCCATCCAAAATGAGCTGGGTACCAAGGAAGGGGCCATAATACCATGAGATCTACAAAGAGAAAAGGCAAGAAGGGACATCAAGATGGCTCAGTGGCCAAAGGCACTTGCTGTCCAGTCTGACACAACTTCAATCTTCAGAATCCACATAGTTGGAAGGAGAGACCGAACACTTACAAATTGTCCTCGGATCATCATATGTACATCATAGTACATGTCTGTGAGTGTACATACATGTACATAAATACTTTTTAAAAATGAATAGAAGAAAAGAAAAAAAAACAAAGGAGTCCATTTCATGTCTTCCTTTCCAGCCTCCTGATCACCACCAATGCGACCTCTGGAGGAGGTAGGTGAATAATTTTCAGTTTACCTTCTCATTAAGATAACAAATCTCTGCTTTTCCAGACTTAATTGGGTCTCTTCTTGGGTGTGACAAAAAGTTAGTGGGGAATGAAAGGGGGCATATCAAGGAAAAAATACAGTCCAAGTGAATAATTCAAGATCACGTCCATAATTAATGGCATTTGGCTCACTTCCCCTGGAAGCCTAATCATAGCGCAATGTGCTAATTAGAGCGGTTCGCGCGCATCAATGGGCCAGGTGTGGAGAAGGCGCCTGGTTTCTGCCAGCGCTGCAGCTCCGTGGAAACACCCTACATGTGAAATGAGTCTTGTCTTTTTGAAGATTCAGAAGCAGACCCACGATCTAAAAAATGATACAGACAGACAGGTGTTTGATCACCACACAGCATGTTAGAGTCGGAGAAATTACTAAACGCATTCCCCCTGCTTGGGGGTAGAGAAGGCAATCAGAGAACCCAGTACTTCCCAGCGCCTGCGCAAGACGCAGAGTCGGCCACATGATCTGTGGCAGAGCTGGGCGCCCTCTGGGAAAAGTGGGGAAGTAAGTGAACATCTAGCATTTATTCTGCTGATCTCTGTACCACCTTTCTCTGCCTCTGCGGTTCAAACCTCGTATCCAGCTGAGGGCTCCCGTCAAGTCTGACTTCCAGTTAGAGTTAGTGCTGTAAGGCTGCCCCCTGCGTGTCTGACTTCCTGTTGGATATAGCGGTGGGAAGGTTCCTTCCATCTCTGACTTTAGGTTGGATGTTGTACCTGAGGAGGCCCGAGGAGACCAAGGGGAGGAGAAAACCTCAGGTTTACTTCTGCTTCCCCACTTCTGAAGGCCCAGACATGTGTCCCGTCCATCCAGAGTGAGGACTGCGGTTTCACGTTCTGCAGAATGTTATAGCAGAGTCAGGGATGAACACAGCTCCATCTTGAGTTTGCTGCAGGAAAGGATTTCAGGTCAAATCAGTATGAAGCTGGGTAGGACTGTCTCACCTCCTTCTCCCTAAAAGCATCAGATGTAGGATTTGGGTGGTTTTTCATACTCCTTTCTGTCTCCTTCCCATGTCCTCTCCATTCTCTGTCCTGCCCTACCACAGAGGGACAAGCCTGTCCCTTTAAGTTTCTCAGTCCAGTGACCTGTACGTCAGACCCACCCTTTCCAGCCTGCCACAGCCTACCCTGTGGACTGCTGTTCAAGCTCTGTCCACGCCCGGGGATCCACGCCCGGAGAAAACACCTCTTTGTTAACTGTTCCTCAAATGATCCTAGGGATGGGAGCAAGAACTCGGTGGTTAAGGATCCAGGTTCAGTTCCCTGCACCTGCACTGGGCAGCTTACAAGTCACCTATAATTCTCATTCTGGGGACCCGGCGCCCTCCTTTGAACTCCACAGATACCTGCATTGGACATTGCACACACCCACATCTTTTTAAAAACAGCTGGAATCCCAGCCCTCAGTAGGTTGGGGCAGGAGAATCGTGACGGCTAGCCTGGGCTACAGAGTTAATCCTTGTCTCAAAAACAAAAGGCCCAAATTTGAGGGAAACATCTCTTGAGAGTTCTTGCAAGACCCCATAGAGGGGCTGGAGAGATGGCTCAGAGGTTAAGAGCACTGACTGCTCTTCCAGAGGTCCTGAGTTCAATTCCCAGCAACCACATGGTGGCTCACAGTCATCTATAATGAGATCTGGTGCCCTCTTCTGGCATATAAACATACATGGAAGGAATGTTGTATCCATAATAAATAAATAAATCTTTAAAAAAAAAAAGACCCCATGGATTCAGTAGCAGAGAACTGTTTCATAAGCCCAATGTTTTTGCTCAATAATTGATGTTCTCTGTCACCTAGAAGCCACCATTTTGGCAAATGGTCCCTTTTGAAGGGAAAGCTTTAGAAAATGTATGTCTCTTATATTAAAAGAAAGCCAAATCCAGGATATCAGCCCTGTTCTTCCTAGATTCAGAGCATCAGATGTCCTGTCTGTAGTGCTACAGAATTTGGGGGCTCTCCTAACTCCCCAGATAAATGTGGGGAGGCCTTATTTGGGGGCAGGGCTCTAAGGATGTAGTTTTGATAAAGAGGAGTCTTGGGGTGTAAGGTCAGCTGATACGACTATTATCCTTCTGACACAAAGAAGAGGAGCCGGGGTGATGACCCCGTGGTTGTGAACACTTGCTGTGGGAGCAAGAGGATCATGCCACACATCCCTGCAGCAGGGAACAAAACAGGGATATCTTGGGAGCTCCCTGACCGTCACTAGCCGAAACGGAGAGCCTCAGCTGCAGTGAGAGACCCTGTCTCAAAAAATAAGGTGGGGCGTGGACAACAGTAAAGGAGGAGACCTGCTGTCAACTCTGACTTCCACACACGTGCACACACGTGTGAGCACACCCTCACACACAAGTGCACTCTCACATGATCATGTGCCTGCATGACACACACACACAGAGCATGTACTTACCATGTGCAAGGCTCTGGGTTCCATCTCCAGGTTTGCAAAAATAAATAAATGAGTAAGAAAATAAGTGTGGCTGGGCAGTGGTGGCGCATGCCTTTAATCCCAGCACTCGGGAGGCAGAGGCCGGTGGATCTCTGTGAGTTCGAGGCCAGCCTGGTCTACAAGAGCTACTTCCAGGGTAGGCTCCAAAACCACAGAGAAACCCTGTCTCGAGAAACGAAAAAAAAAGTGTGGTGATCTAAGTCATTTAACTTCTTGTTCCTTTCATAGACCAAAGAGGTTGGATACAATGAGCTATACGTCTTAATAAGGTCAGGCATTCCCATAGGCCTTGAGGCTATCTGGCTAGAAATTGTGGGGGGACTTGACTCAGAGGCTTCTGTCATGTGTCTATTGATAGTGGAGAGGACTCCAGCTAGATCTGTCCCAAGTGGCTCCCAGGGACTTTGGTCAACACTCAGGTCCTGCATTAACCATTTCTTGTCCTGGCCTGGCTGACACTGTAGCCAGTCACTGGGGTCGAGTTGATCAGGTGCCACCCATGTAATGGTGCATGGCTCCTTCCACCCTCCTTGGCACGGGACGCTCATGGGTAGAGACAGCTAATCAATAATCTCTCCTCACCAGCCCCATGGATATCGACTCCTGGCTTGGCATGGCGTTACAAGGAGTCATTGGGGGGAATTTTTTGGTTCAAATTGAATTGTGAACCATTAAATCTCTTTCGTAAAAAACTGCACCTCATCTCATATGCTGATGGAGCTTCTGAATTTTTAATCAGCACCAAGAACATCCCACCCTGGACGGAGCCGTCTCAGCAGGACCAGGGTTTTGCTTTCTCCGGCATAGCTGGTTAATTGTTATAGATTTTCCAGTGGGTAAAAGCATTTGGAGTTTGGAAAGGGCAAGCTTTGTTTTCCTTCCAAAAGAAAACCAATTTAGGCTTGCTCTTCCTAGAGAGATGAAGAGAGGAAGGAGTGAAGAAGAAAAAGGAACAGCAAGAGGGGAGAGGGTGGGAGATGGGGAGCCTGTTATCCAAGGTATCTTGGGGACCTGGGCCTCTATCAGGTACTACATGTATGTGCCCTGCATATTGACACACACACACACACACAAATATGTATTCATGTTTACAAATACACATGGACACATATGTGTGCACAACCATGTAAATATGGTTATTTATCCACACATGCAAATAGGAGAATAGAGATTCTATTCCCAGCCTGGCATGGTGGTGCACACCTTTTCCCCAGCACTTGGGAGGCAGAAGCAAGTGGACCCCGAGTTTCAGGCCAGCCTAGTTTACAGGGAGAGAATACCAGGACAGCCAGGGCTACACAGAGAAATTTTGTCTTGAAAAGCAAACACAGATTCTCTTTCTTTAGCCAAGGGCCAGCAGGGGAGAGGGTCTGTCACAGTGGGAGGCAGCCAAGCCCAGGACCATCACTGCCCACTTTGGGACCTCAGGAGAGTCGCATGCCACTTCTAGCCTGGTTTTACCCCTACCGCAGGAGGTCCTTGTTGCAGGAGAGGGTCATCAGGCAGAAGTGAAAACCCTGATGCTCTCAGTGGAGTCTGACCCCCTGCTGCAGCTTTTTCTGAGGTTTCTCTGGGATCACAGACAGAAAGGAATTTTAAGGACATTGAAGCTAAGGGGGAGGAGGGAATAGAGGCAGAGTGGGGGTGGGGAGGTGCCTCACCCAAGGTTAGCAAGAGGGATAGTAACAGGCTGGGCTTCTGGCTTCCTTCCTTCCACTCCTGTCTCTGCTGCATTGCCTGAGTGAAGGAGAACAAATGGGCCTGCCAGTTCTGTCCCAACCACAAACTGTGTGTGTGTGTGTGTGTGTGTGTGTGCGTGCTAGGCTCTCATGTAATGCTAAGGATGACCTGAACTTCCTGCCCCATCTCTCAGGTTGCTAGGTCTCTAGTAGGCATATGCTACCATACTTAGTGCATGTGGGGCTGGGTTTTGAGTCTGCTAGGTAAGTGGTGTACCAGCTGAACTACAGCTTCAGCCCTGGACTGCTTTTTCAATTTTATTTTTATTTTTAATTATGTGTATATGTCTGTAGACTCTTCTGGGTCAAGGACCTAAATCTAAGCAGCATATTTGGAAGGTGATTCAGGAAACACCAGAGGGGCTTGGGGAATGGGATCAGCCAGATCTCACCTTCACAATGCTTGCCAGCATGAAGGAAGCTGTACCTTGGACTTGCGCCCCTTGGAGGTCAGGAAGCCTGGTTGTTTCTACCTGCCCTGAGTGTTGGTCTTGGGTCACTAAATTCCCCAGCCCTTCCAACCAGCAAGAGACAGGCAGGGGTGCTTTAGAGGCCAGTGTGAGCCCAAGAAAAAAAGACAAAGGGGAGAAAGAGAAGCAGCAGCCATTTGTAATTCTGCCATCACGTGGCACGCACCAGGAGGTAGGTCAAAAGTGGATGCCCCCTTCTCCTTGATGAGAAAAGGCAATGGGGGTCCTCACTTCCACATAAAATAGAGACGGGGTGAGCATTACAGATCTGAGCCGCCTGGTGATGCAGGTCTCTGCTTTCCAGTGCGCCCAGCAGGCAGATGAGCCCCTGGGTCACCATTCACTTTCCCACACTGTCACTGTTGACCATGGCAATGGAAGCTCAGAGATGAGACAAGAGACCACCCTGCTTCAACAGCTGTATCTGACACTCTCGAATAACAGCAGAATAATTTGTGAGTATAGTCACCCCTTTGCTCCGGTTTTAACTTGTTTTTAACATTTTTTTTTTAAATTATGTATACTTACGTGCGTCTGTGTATGGATGTGTGCACACAGTGCAGTTGCTGCAGATGCTAGAAGATACGGGATGCCTTGGAGCTGGAGTTACAGAGCGCTGTGAGCTGCCCAGCATGGGGACTGGGAAGAACTCGGGGTCTCCATACTCATAACCCTCAAGCCATCTGCCCAGCACAATTTATGTTCTGTTTGTGCCCTGTTTTCTTAGGAGGCCCGTGGGGAGGAGAAAGAAGGGCTGGGATCCCCACAAAAGAGCTGCTGGCCCTGCTCACATAGCTCCTCATTGCTTCGAGTGGGTGTGGCGGCCATTCTGTTAGTTACATATTGGAAAATCCCAACGGAACATGGGGAAAAGTCAATAGGCATATGTAAAAAGAAATCATTATGCTGAAATGATCCCTCAAGGCCTCAGGAAGCTTTGGCTGTCAAGGATAGACATATACTCCACGCTGTGCCTGGGGAAGCTGTGGGCTGAGGGAGCAGGAGGCCCAGAGGTCCCTCTTTCCAGCTGCCCTGCCATATGCCAGGCATGACTGTAGGTAGCAGAGCAAGAACAGTGTAGTCAAAGTGACTCCAGCCCCTGAGGAGGGTCAGACCTCTGTCAGGCCCACCACGTTAGATAACTCCACACTTCTTCCCAAGTTCTGGGACTGCAGCTCTGTGACAGCTCACCTGGCCCGACTAATTCTGTGTATGATTATTTAGTTAGGACTGTATCCTCTCCTAGAACAGATGCTGTGTGGGTGCAGTCTTGCCTCCTTCACTCAGGGCTGGGATGTGGTTCATAGTTATTATACTTCCCTAGCATACATGAGGTCCTGCGTCCACCTCCTAGTACTGCAATAATAAACAAACAATAAACAAACAAACAAAACAAAAGCTAGGAAGTGGAACTATGCTCTGGAGAGTCCTGGAAGGTTCTGCTGTGCTGGTATGAGATGGCCTTGGGCTCCTTGGCTTGCACTGCAGGAGGCTAGAGCTGAGCTGCCGAAGTGGGCTGCAGAAGTGCTTGGGCCGGCTCTCGCCCACTGTGGGTGTGGAAGCGCTCCCACTCAACCCCTAGCTTGTCATGCTGTCCCACTGCGGTCTGGGGTCCCCTCTCCCCACTAAAAGAACTACTGTTAAGTAACATTTACAGCTACTTGACCAGCAGGGGAATTTTGCCTCCTCTGCAGAGATCATTCTTCCCAGGTTGCTAGGGCAGCTTAGAGAGCTTCAGGGCCTCACTGGTCTCTGGAAGCCTGAGCTGGCTGTCTCTACACACTGCACTCCCTATGGGAACGGCAGAGTGTCCCCTCTTGCATCATAGTAAAAAGTGGTCTCCATTCTGTAGTTAGGAGTCCTCTGCCTACAGGGGTGAGTCACTTTTCATCATTAAAGGGTAAGTTTGTAGCTGGTGGGATGCCAGAGACACTCAGGCAGAGGGAGGGGGAGGGTGCAGACAGGCAGGTACTGATTCCATTCATACAGTGGATGGGAGGCAGGGATGGGGGGGATGAGTTGAGGCTGGCTGGCTGGAGGGTCCCAGGCGTGAACCTGGAAAGTTAGTCTGACATAGGAAACAGCCCCTGGTTTCAGCCCGCTCCCTGCAGGCTGCAAATGGGATTTCAGTTCTTTGGAGAGTGCTGTATAACAACAGTTAGGAAGGGAGACAACAGATCCTTACTGAAGGGTTCACAAACTAATAGCAGAGGGAGGGAGGTAAACCAGGACTCTTCCCAGTGAATATTAAGCTGCTTGCTGGATGCATCTACCTCTCACCACACCCTGTGTTGGAAGCAGGGACCCCTGCTAGCTGCCCCCAAGGGTTCTTATGCACATGAGACACCATAGTGAGGGTAGCAAGCCACAAGCCAGTGTGCCACCTCCAGTTTCCAAGTGAGACAACAGGAGCCACAGAGAGGCTGAGGCCCTGGAGTAGCTGCTGCAGTGGCAGAACCAGGCCCTGGATCTGGGAGTCTGGGTCACCAATCAGCTGCTCTTCCAGTTCTGGATCTGTGAGTGGATGGCAAGACCTCCCTCTGCACACCCTCTGGCAGCCTGGTTGACCTGTCTGCAGAGTGTAGCCAAAAGGCTAGCCTCTGAGGATGATTCTGTCTCTCCTGGTGGGGCCACCCCTGCATAGTTCTGTTCTCTGCTGTAAAGCTTGGGTGGGGATCCCTGCAATGGCACAGCTCCATCCCCAGCGGTGGTGAGAGAGTCACGCAGGATGCTCATGGCCTCTCCATATGCTTTCTGGTCTCTTGGTCTTTACACATAAGGTTCCCCTGCTAGGTTTGCCCCCTCTCACCCCATCACCCCATTTTGCAATCTCTTGCTGCCACTCCCAGAGCAAAGAAGATGCTTCTAGAAACCTCCCCCATAGCTCCAGCCCTCAGTGCCTGCTGAGTCTCCTGCCAGCCCCTTCTAGAAACTTGCTCCACACTGGACTTCTGCGAGGATCACAGAACCTGGCATAGTCAGGCTCTGAGAAGCCTTGCCCATTTCCTCCTGAGCAGGCCATGGGAGCCTGGGGGCGGGAGGGATTTCTGCGGATGCCAACCTGTGCTTCAGCCTACTTGGCCTTCCTTCCGCACTTCCTCTCCCCGACCCAGGCCCCTCAGTGATGCTCTAGCAGAGCCGAGCATTTTGTTTTCAGTGACCTGTGACCAAAGTCACCCGAGTTAATTAGCCCCGACTACGCACTTGACCTCTGCCCCTGCCCGGCACTCCATCTTCTTTCCTTCTTAATTAATATGTTTAATGATTTGGTCTCCTTTTTCTTCATGTGATCTGGCTTCCAACCTGAAGACTGTCTTTCCCTTCTCTTGCTTTCCTTTATAATTAACACTTGCTTCTGCCCTCCCTCAGGCACTGTATGTGAGCCTTGGGGTTGTCTGTCCTTGTTCCCTGGAATAAGAGAGGAATAGATAGATATCCCACCTCACATGAAGAAACCTTTATTGGGGCTGATGTGCTGACCTGGGGATGAGACAGGGACTGGGCTCCAAGATGTGCAGAAAGAGAGAAAAAGAGATGGAGGAGAGAGTGCGCACCACCTCAGACAACACAAGGTCCAAGGAGGTTTATCAGCTTGTTGCACAGAGGGACCACTGAGGCCCAGAGAGGGTCAGTCCTTCCCTAGATCATCCAACACTTCCATAGCAAAGTCTGAGGTTTGACATTGGTGTTGTGCTCTGTCTGAGAGGGAACAGAAGTAACCAGGGTGCTTTGCCGCATTCCCTGCTGCAGTGGGAAACTGAGGTTTACTGTGCTTGTGTGGTGACCCACAATAGTGCAGGGGCGCCCTTCTTGTGTCTGTGTGGTGACCCACAATAGTGTGGGGGCGCCCTTCTTGTGTCTGTGTGGTGACCCACAATAGTGCGGGGGTGCCCTTCTTGTGTCTGTATGGTGACCCACAATAGTGCGGGGGCGCCCTTCTTGTGTCTGTATGGTAACCCACAATAGTGCAGGGGTGCCCTTCTTCACCTTTATCGAGTTCCTTGCCATTGGGGGCTGCAGCCCTTGCACTCCTGGGATAGGTCTGTGCTGTGTGGTGTGGGTGGGTGGGTTCCTACAGGTGGCCTCTGACAAGGAAATGTCCTGGCCGAGGACACCATGTGTAACCAGTTCCACAGCAATGGCCACTTGAGAGGGCATTTGGCAGTGGCCACCAGAATGGCTAATATCAGAGTTACTGAAGAGGGCTTTGCTTTGCCTCCAGGCGGTTGATGGTGTTCAAGTTGAGCTCCAAATTCTGAGAGTTCCTTAGTCTCTCTCCACGTGAGTGCAGGACGGCGCCTGTGGCTCCAGCCCTCATATTTTCATTCCAGGCAGGGATTGGGGTGGAGTGGGGACAGAGGCAACAGCTTTGTCAGAGCATTCAAAGCTGTCCCAGAGAAGAATCAGAGCCCAGCTGCTCTGCCAGAGAAAGTTAGGACAGGACCTGCCAAGCTGGCTTCCTCTAGGCTCACGCCTCACACTTCCTCCTTGTTGTTGGCTTCTGGCTGGCCCTGGGATGCTCTGGTCTGTGGGACCACCAAGAGTGAGTATTAGAAGCCAAGCGTATAGAACAGCCATAGTTCCTAATTCCTCTCCATTCCCAGCTGCCCTATAAAAGTACACACAATAACTCAGTTGGGCTTCATTGGTGACCCCATAAAACTGTGTGCACACCTGTAATCCCAGTTCTTGTGAAGGTAGAGGCAGGAGGGTCTTGAACTTTACACAGCAAGTTCTAGGTTAGTCTAGGATACAGGAGACCCTGGAGAGAGACAGGATAGAGGAGGGCTATTCACAGCTGCTCTGTCAGCTTGGGGTACTGGGAAGCTGGAGCCAGCGTCTGGACACATGGTGGCTTAGCCCTTCCAGCTGGGCGTGAGTTAGGTCTGAACTCTTGGAGGGCAGGTAAAGGTTTCAGGCTCATGGTCTTTGTCTGGACTTTTGGAAAAGGTGACCTTGCACCAAAAACAGGAATGAGGAAAGGAGACTGGAGGGGTGGGGTGGGACCTTCTGGTCAAGATCTCTCCCCCAGAGACCATGTAAGTATCCAAGGTCCAGCCCCACTGGGGACCTTTGGGAGACACACAGGACCCATCCTTAGTGACAAGGAATATTGCACTTAAATACTAACCCTAGAGTGTCTATTAATTTCCAAGTATTAGTTATGTGGCCACCAGGACAGCTGCTTAGGACAGGTCTAGCCAGTCGGGCAGGGGTTGGCCAGTGGCCAGTGAGCTAGGCAGAAGGCCCACATTGCGAGACACTATTGGCATTTCTTCTGGGCGCAAGCTCCCTGAGGAGGAGCAGAATCTCTGCAGGAAATTGGCATTCTGGCATCATCCACCCCCTTACCTCCTGTCACAGCATATCAAAAATCTCCCGACTAGAGCATTTTTGGACACTCCCCAGGGGGAAGCCATCAGTTCCTTCCGACCTTCTTATCTTCAGGTGAAAGAGATCAGACACTTGACCAGCAGCATCCAGGAAAAGCTGCGTGACCTTGAACTTGGGTTCTGAGCTGTTACACTTGATTGTTCCAAAAGTGATTGGAGGACACAAGACTCATTCATTCATTACTTAACTTGACATGATGTCCTCTCCGAGCTCGAGACCCTGATGTCGCCTGACTAATAGCCGATATGCGGACCTCCTGCTGTGGTCTGGCTTGACCCCGCATGCTAGAAACCTTGGGCCGTGGTGTTCTGTTACTTCAGGGTTGTTCTAGGTGGCCTGGCATGGATGGAACTTCACTCCCCAACACCATGTCTCAGAGAGGCCCTTTTCCTGTTACGGATGAGCCTCACAGCTGCAGTGATGGTAAGCAGCCCTGGGTACCATGCAAGCACAAGGCTCCTGGGATGCTGCCCAGCAGCCTCTTGCTGGCTGTTGCCTTTACTCAATTCATCTGCTGCCCGCCAAGGCACCTGCAGCTGGGCTCTAGGCTGCTCTTCACCCTCCAGGCCCCTGGCTCCTGTGATTGGCTGCCACTGCAGGCCTGGCACCGATTTCTGGCACTGAGCAGCACATGCAAGCCATGCCAACCTTAGGCATGATGGAGCATCCCTGACTGCCCGATGGGCCTGGTTATCAGAAGCACCTCCAGCCAGAATCCACCTGGCTGCCTTGGCTCTCCACTAGGGCTGGGACCAGATGGCAAATTATTGGGGCTGATTTACAAGACAGCTAAGTTGGCAGATTAGAATGACTGGGTGCCAACGGACATTGAGGGATGGGCCTGTGGAAGAAAAGAGAGAGGATGATGGAAGGATGCCTAAGAAGAGAAATTAGGATGAACAAGCCCAGCACCTTGGGGGGGAAGGGGTACAGAATATAGGCTGGAGAAAGAACAGAAAGGTGTGGAGCCCATGTTTACTGAGCCTGGATCGTGTACGAGGCATGAACATTCTCACAGGGCATTTGCTTTAGAATGTGCCAGTATGCAATATGGTGGCCACATGTGGTATTTTATATTAACATTGATTATAATTAGCTGTAATGAAACTTCAGTCCCCAGTCTCACACTAGCTTCATTTGAAGTGCTCAAGAGTCACATGTGGTTACTGCAGTGGACCACACTGATAAAGGACAGGAGAGGTTTCCATGGTCCTAGAGGGCGGACGTGGAGCATGCGGGGCAGAGTTGGGAAGTCGGAAATCATGCAGGGTCACACACGTTATAAAATGGAAGAATATAATATAGTCTATTCAAAATATAATTCTCAAAAATGAAAATTCTTTAGGAGATATTTATCTTCAGAAATAGGTTTTGTCAGGACATGTGCAGACATGCTGGAACACTTCCTAGGCCATTTCTCAGAAGCACATGAGCAAAGGTGTCACCCGTCCTTGCAACATGAACGGTGTTAACAACAGTCATACGGAGTCACAGTGAAGAACAGGCACACTATGTTCTTGAAGAACAAAGCCAAAAGAGATTACATGTTTTTCCTAGAAGTGGCTGCTGGAAGATTGCCCATGAGTGGCCCTCATTCTGGCTAGTTTCGTTGTCAACACACTTGGGAAGAAGGAACTTCAATTAAGGAACTGCCTTCATTGGATTAGCCTGTGGTCATGTCTGTGAAGCGTGTTCTTGATTGTTTCCTCTTTGGTTCCTGACTTGTTTTCCCTTAGTGATGGGATGTGGGAGGTGATATATGCTGTGAACATGTTTTATTGCCATTGATTAATAAAGAAGCTGCTTTTGGCTAAAGGATTAACAGAATATAGCCAGGCTGGAAGAGAGAGTAGGCAGAGTCGAAGATAAGCCATGTAGCTGCCTGCAGGAGACCGACATACCAGAACCTTGCCGGTAAGCCACAACCATGTGGCGATACACAGACTAATAGAAATGGGTTAATTTAAGATACAAGAGCTAGTCAGAAATATGCTTAAGCTATTGGCCAAATAGCATTGCAAGTAATACAGATTTCTGTGTGATTATTTCAGAAGTCTGGGTGGCTGAGAAATGAACAAGCAGCCTCCCCCAACAATGATGGACTGGAACCATAAGATGGAATAAACCCTTTCCTTTCAAAGTTGGTTTTGTTCAGTGTTTTATTGCAGCAAGGAGAAGCAAACAGAGCAGCCGCACACTGATTAGCTCAGCAGGTGATGAAGAGGACATGCCTGCCGCTGGGAGGAGAAAATGGGGGAGGGAGCCTGGGAGGATTTGGACGGTATAGTGAGCACTGATTTCAAAATACATTGTACACATGTATGAAATTCATGGAGTGACTTTAAAAGAAAGAAACAGGTCAAAAGGTAATGGCTAAAGCCCAGAGCACACAGCTTTATAGTGTGGTCATTTGAGAGGCCATGTGGACATTGAGGATTTTGACCAGATTACTCAAAGTTCCAATCAGTTACCACTCCTTTTTACAGTGACCCCAAGAACTGAGATCTTAGGAAATTTTATCTTTCATAAAATGTTGTATATAACAACCATTTCTTTCCCCCTGAAGGGAGGAGAGGGACACAGAAAAACTGTAGAATCTCACACAACTTATAAGGTTGTATGAAGCTCAGAAAGTTGAAAGATTCAGAAGGCCCCTCCCCAAGGATGCAAAAAACAGAAAGTGGTTGTTAGGGAGAGGAGACTCTTTGGTGGAACTGCCTGAAAGTTGGGCAGGAAGTTCCAGGGATGAAGCTGTTGCGAAGTGTCTGTCACCCATGCTGGGGCTGCTTTCAAGTCCTTGCTCAGCACTTTAGTAGCAGCTAAAAGCTCTGTCTACTCTTATTATTATTATTATTATTATTACTTTAAAAAATACCAATCAAAATTCCCACTCCCTCCTCTCCTCCCACTCCCTCCTCATACGCTCCCACTTCTCCCCATTCCAATCCTAAGAGAGGACAAGGCATCCTGCCCTGTCACAAGTCCAAGGCCCTCCCTACTACATCTAGGTTGAGCAAGGTATATATCCAAAGAGAATAGGATCCCAAAAAGCCAGTACATGCAGTAGAGACAAATCCCAGTGCCACCCTCAGTCTGCCCCAACTGTCAAACACATTCAGAGGGACTAGTTTGATCCCATGCTCGGTCACTCCCAGTCCAGTTGGAGTTGGTGAGCTCCCATTAGCTCCAGCAAACTGTCTCAGTGGGTGAACCCCTCATGGTCTTGACCTCCTTGCTCATATTCTCACTCCTTTCACTTTTCAATTGGACCTTGGGAGTGCAGTCCAGAAATACTGGCTACTTTTGCCCAGGACCAGGGTTGGTTCCTAGCACACAAACAGGGGAAATGACGCCCTCTCCTGGCCTCTACTGGTACTGCAATACATTATGCACTTACAGATTCGCCGGCACTCAAACATATACATAAAAAATAAATCTTTACAAATGCATGATAATCATTTAATAATATATGTATAAAATATTTAATAAAATAATATATTTGTAATATTATGATTGACTACTGCATACTCATGGGGTGGGGGGCTAATATTGAGGCCAGTAAAAAAAATACATTTTTTTTCTTCAAAAATTGCTACATGCTTGACTACTTTAAGATGTGGATGCTTTAATATATGCCATGGGGAAAATTATATTTTAAAAAGAAAAGAATACAATTTGCATTGTTTGGGAGAAGAAATAAGATTAGGAATATGAGGTTACCCCTCCTGACTAGCATGGAAATGATCAGCGTTGTAGGGCCCTGGGTTCTAGATCTGCCAGGGCGCTGCCCTACCAAGTGGCAGGTACCCTCTTCCCAGGCACAGGGCACCAATGAAGTTCGTTCTGAGGTCTGTATGGGCAGCTTAATGCAATCAGGGAGCAGGAGAAGTGGGCTTTCTCCCTCGGAGAAAGGCCTCCAGGGGACTGCCCTGCCTGACCCAGAGTCCTTCAGGGTTGGCAGGCACAACTACAGCTCTTGTTTGTTAGAAGGAGCAAAAGGCTGACAAAACCAGAAAGCCACCATTTTTTGTTCCTGGAATCAAGAGGAGGCTCAGTCCTCAAAATCTGGATTTGGATTTGGGGTGGGGGTGTAGCAGGTGGGCCCTGCCTCATCAGGGACGGACCCACAGAGGGGTCTTAGCTGGCTACTTTCCGGTGGAAAGTGGGTGAGGCCTAGGAGGTTGCCTCCTCCGCTGGATTTTTGGCTCACAGCCCCGCTCCAAGGCCGAGGTGAGATGGCAGGAACTCCTAGCCAGACAGGGCACAGATGGATGCTCATGCCTGACCTTGTGGAACTGAAGACTGAGGGGCACCATCAAAGCCCCTGGCACTTCCTGGGTCCTCACTTTGCTAAACAGTCTCAGCCGTGATTAAGGCAGGTCTCCACTGAAGTTGCCTGATGGTGGCCATGCCAACCTCAGTTCCTTGGCCTCTGGACCCGACCCCAGCGGCTCCGCCCCACCCCCAGGAACTCTCTGTAACTCTCTGCTCCATCCCCCACCTCCTAAGTCCTCTAGTGACTAGGTGACAGTCAGCTACAGACTCAACCGCACACTCAAGTTCACAGCCCAGATACACAAAGTTCCTGCCTGTGTCTGCAGACAAGTAGTGGTGACTCTGTCATTTTTAAATGAATTCTAGGGACAGGGTTTGGGGTTCCGTGTCTGGATGCCCTCCTAAGCCGCAGCCAGGGTTAGAGCCACTGCTCCACCTGGTGGCTGGCCCTCGAATTTCCACCTGGTGGCTGGTCCTAGAACTCCCCCCTCCCCGCCACGGGGTGTGTGTGTGTGTGTGTGTGTGTGTGTTGTTGTTGTTGTTGTTGCTGTTGCCCATGCATATGTGCAGATATGTGTGCCCATGCATGCTGGTACAGAGGCCACAGGAAGGCATCAGGTGTCCCGCTCTATCACTCTGGTTCGTACTCCCTTACGGCAGGGTTTCTTTCTGAACCCAAAGTTAGGCTGGCAGCCAGAAATCCCCAGTAATCCTCCAGTCTCCACCTCCACAGCACTGGCATGCATGTGGCTTATTACAAAAGTGCTGGGAATTCAAACTCAGGTCCTCATGCTTGCTCAGCTGGTACCCCTACTCCCTGGGTCATCTCCCCAGGTCCCGGAAATATCATTTCTATGTGATTTTTTCAGTAATGGAGACTTCACTAGAGGAAGATCCTCATTCTTTCATCTGTGTCTTCTCCCAGCATACCTAACATACAGTAGGTGCTCAATAAACAGTTGTGAAATGGAGAAATCAATGAATGACCCTTCTACTGCCCTATCCAGAAGCCCCAGCTCTTGTGAAGTCACACATTCCTCTCCTGCAAAACCAGCCTTGTTCTTCAGTGTTCAGACTAATCCCAGGAGACTTAAACTCTGGGTGTCAAGCCCGGGTCTACCCCAGGCGTCTCACTGCTTTTTTTCAAGTCCTTTGGCAGCTCCCAGGTCACTGCCAGCAGCTGTGTATCCAGGTAAACTGCAGTGCCTGCTGGGTCTCCCCTCCTCACTGTGAGCCAGGCCTGGGTGAGCTTCCTGTGTATTACGCTTAGTGCTCAGCACCCAGCAGGCTGAGTGTCCATGACCTCCACTTCTCAGATAATAAATATGCTAACAATTTTGCACAGGCAGTTTGCCCCCTCCACAGTTTCCCAGGACATGGAGGCTGGGTACAGTGATATGCTCTCGTGAGCCCAGTGTTGGGGATGCGCTGGAGATGGTAGGCACCTAGGGCTCAGTGATTAGCCCGTCTAGCTTCACCAGCAAGTCCCAAGCCAGTGAGAAACCCTGTCACAAGGAATAAGGTGAGAAAAAAATAACAGGGCAGTGGTGGCACATGCCTTTAATCCCAGCAGCTGGGAGGCAGAGACAGGCAGATCTCTGTGAGTTCAATGCCAGCCTGGGCTACAGAGCAAGTTCCAGAACAGATTCCAAAGCTACAAAGAAACCCTGTCTCAAAAAGATGAAGAAAAAGAAGAAGAAGGAGGAGGAGGAGGAGGAGGAAGAGGAAGAGGAGGAGGAGGAAGAAAGGAAGGAAGGAAGGAAGGAAGGAAGGAAGGAAGGAAGGAAGGAAGGAAGAAAAAAAGAAATTAAATGGACAACCCTAAGGGACAATATCCAGGGTTGACCTCTGGCCTCCATATGTGCTTATATACATGTCCTCACACACACTTACAAATACGCACATATATAAATACTCACACATACACATGCGTACAGTGAGCGGGGAGTACAAGAAATAAAGTTTGCACTGTAAGAAATTAAACTCTGGGTTCTTCCAAACAGGTTCCACCAGCAAAGGCTGGGATACATGACTAACACAGCATCTTCCCAACTCTCTCTGTGGCTCTGACCTTGGAAGCTCATGTTCAAGAAGACAGAAATACCAGCAGATCACAAAGCCCCGAGGGTCAGCCTTGGCCATGCTGGCCGGGGATACCCAGGGAGAGTCAGGGTGGGTGAGTGGACAACTCTGGAAGAAACTCATTTGTCTACATCTCACCTCTGTGATGCAGCCTTCAATCTCATTTCCAGATGGGGAATCTTAGGCTCCGAGAACTGCCCACAGGTATGTGTAACTGGCTGAGTTTGACTTCTCAGTGATGTGAGGCTGAGGCCCTTAGGACCATTGGCAGAGACCGGGTGACTAGCACCTGGAGCCGGCCTGGGCGGAGCTGGGGCAGAGGATCTCAGGGATTGTACCCAGGCTATGAGGAACAGCCCAGATGCAGACAGACAAACGCCGCCTGCCACTCAGCACAGCCCTCCCTCCGCCCTTCGGTTAGCATTCCCGGATGCTCCTGCAGTTTTAATTAAATGTTGTGTGAAGAGGCTCAGTGAAGAGAAAACAGTCGCTGTTTCTAAGTGGCCTCAGACTCCTCTGTTTTACTGCTGGAACACCTCCGCGGGAGATGTAATAGTGTTTGAACCACTTACCAGAGCCTCTGAACACAGCAGGAACTCTAGGTCATGAGGAGAGGCCATTAACCCCACCCCCACCATCCTTGTTCTACCAAGAACACCCTACCATCCTGGGATCCCTTGCCTCCTGAGGTCCTTCCCACCCTAGACAGGTTTCAGCTTGCCTGAGGGATGCTGGTGCCTGGACCCACATTTATAAGATATAGGAGGGCTTGGAGGGGTGTGTGCTCCAGTACTCATGACTGGAAGTTGACCTTGCTCCTGGGCACTGAATTGGTACTATTCAGTCCCTGGCTCTATTCAGTCCTTTTCTGAGAATCACCTGACAGGGTGTCAACTTCTTATCACCCCTTGCAATGAACCAGGCTCTGTGGTTGCTTCTGGCTTGTGGAATTCTCACAACCACCCTTCCAGAGCTATTGTTATCCCATTGAACAGATGGGAGGGCTGAGGCAAAGAAAGGGGGACTTAAAAAAAAAAAGACTTAGTTTAATGATATTGTGTGTATCAGGGAGTGTGTGCAGGTGGAAGCAGGTGCCTGAGAAGTCCAGAGGAGGCTTCAGGTCCCCTGGAAGGGGAGTTACAGGCAGTTGTGAGGACTCCCATGGGTTCTGGGAACCAAATCAAGCCCTCTGCAAGAGTAGTAAGTGCTCTTAGCTACTGAGTCATCTGGCTAGCTGCAGGGGGGTGGAGAGAGGGTGGTGGGAGGGTGAGGGGATAGTGTCAAGTTTCTTATAAAGGACTAATCATTGAAGCCAGGGTTCCAGAATCTTCCAATAACCTGTCCCCCGGTTCTATCTTTGCTCTGGTCAGTTTGCCCGACTCAGAGCCACTGACTCCAGCACAGTGATGATGTGACATTTGGTCACCTGCAGACTCTGGATTGGCCTCTACAATGGTCTCTTCAGATGTCACTGGCACCTTCTCACACCCCTGTTCCTTGACCCAACACAGATTCTGTAACTGTACCAACGAAAGTAGCTGAAAAGTGACATTGTACTGCTTCTGAAGGGCGACAGTAAAAGTCTCCGGCACTTGAACATTCTTTTTGGAAGGGTAGCCATCCAGTCCGAATAGGAACCATACGTAGCTAAGAGACCACGGTGCCTGGCTTGCTGCCAAGCCACTTTGAAATGTACCTTCCAGAAGAGTCTCCCATTAATGCCAAGTGGAGAAAAAGCAAGCTATCACCCCAATTTAAAAAAATACTTTATTTTGAATTATGTGCATGTCTGTTTCTGTGTCTGCCTGTGAGCTTGTGTGTGGGTGCCCCGAAGAGGGAAGGCGCTGGTTCCCCTGGAGCTGGAGTTACAGGTCAAGGGAGCGGGCCACGGGCAGGGCGCTGGGCAGCACACAGCTCCTCTGCCAGAGCCCTGCACACTCTTGACGGCTGTACCACCTCTCTAGCCTCAAGGTGCAGATTCTCAATCAAAATAAATCACTACTGTTTTGAGCCCCAAAGTTCCCAACCACCCACAGTGTGTGCCTTTCTGTGTCCCGTTCTGATGTAGCCTGTTTTATGACTGGACTCTGTGTCAGATCAGTTCTCTCCAGTGTCTCTGTCCTGCCCTTCCTGACAGAGAAGGTAGATGTCCCTGTCTGTCCTCTGCATGACAGGACATTGAGTACACTGAGCCCAGCCCCACCTAGCTGCTCTGGGATTTTGCTCTGTTTTCCCTCAGCTCCCTGCTCCCTCCCTGTGATTGTCATCGAAAGGATTCAAATTAGACACCATAAACACTGCATACATGACAGGCAGGGTTTATCTCCCGGTAAAGTAGGCACTCTCAAGCCGGCCCCTGTGGAGGAAAATACTCCTGAGCCTGAGCAGGCCAAGGCCAACGTGGCAGCTGATCCCAGCAAGATCCAGAATCCAGAAAGGCAAGCCACTGTGCTCCTGAGAAAGGGAGTTCTTGACCAGATTATCTGAAGTGAAGCCGGAAGATCCACCCTACCTGTGGGCAGCATCTGGAACAGCCTAGAAAAATGATGACAGACGGGAACTTGCTGGGAAGTTTATCTTATCTATCATATCACATCATATCATATCACATCACATCACATCATATCACATCACATCATATCACATCACATCACATCATATCACATCACATCATATCATATCACATCATATCATATCACATATCACATCACATCATATCACATAATATCACATCATATCATATCATACCACATCACATCATATCATATCACATCACATCATGTCACATCATGTCACATCACATCATATCATATCACATCACATAATATATCATCACATCACATCACATCATATCACATCACATCACATCACATCATATCATATCACATCACATCACATAATATCATATCATATATCAACCACATCACATCACATCATATCATATATCAACCACATCACATCACATCATATCATATCATATCACATCACATCATATCACATCACATCATATCACATCATATCATATCATATCACATCACATCACATCACATAATATATCATCACATCACATCACATCATATCACATCATATATCACATCACATCACATAATATATCATCACATCACATCACATCATATCACATCATATATCACATCACATCACATCATATCACATCATATCATATCACATCATATCACATCACATCATATC